>NC_140584.1:338297688-340795688 GCF_964204655.1 Triturus cristatus
AGTAAAAATAAACTTAGCAAATAAAAATAAATTTACTGTTTGAAAATTTGGCACCTGGGGACACTTTTCCAGCATTGGTGGGATTCGAACCATGGACCTGTGAGGGCCTGTAGCACCAAAGGTACAAGACTTACCTTTAAGCTATAGCTCCTTGGTGGTCTATAACATTGCAGTAGTAACTACAAGCAACATAAAGGCCCTGATGTCATTCCATCAGGCTTCCATTGCACATGAAAAGGATGACCAGGACATAAGGACGATTTGATAGGCTACTAACATGGAAACCAGTGTGGTCCAGTGGGTAAGTTCCTGACTACCAGCCAGGCAACCACGGTCAAATCCCGGCTTCGGCACCAGCTGACTGATGGTAGCACAGCAGAGGTAAGTAAGAAGTGGGCCTGTCAGGCCAATTGGTAAGTAAAATGTGTCTGTGTGTTGCATAAGAGTGGAATCATGCCTAGTGAATGAAGATTGCAGAATGGCTCGTAAGTAAAATAGGTGTGGTGTGAAAGAAAGGGAGCAGGTGTGGGGAGGAGCCTAGTTGGATTGAGTGGCATCTGAGAGGAGTAGGTGTAGAGGAGAGCAAGGCTGGGTAGGGGTATAGGAGGAGCCTAGGCAGATTGGGTGGGGTCAGAGAGCAGAGGGAAAGGTGTAGGGGACAGCAAAGCTGGGTAGGGGTATAGGAGGAGCCTAGGCAGATTGGGTGGGTTCAGAGAGCAGAGGAATAGGTGTAGAGGGTGCGGAGGGTGAGGAGGAGCCAGCACTTCCGGGCTCGAGCGGCCAGGTTAGCGCTCTAGTGGCACTGTAGGGGAAGTGTACTTAACTCGCTGCCTCTCGCAGTCGCGTTGTGGAGAAGAGTCTTGCCGGTGGCAGTGGCAGGCTCTATCCGCTCGTGCTGTGTTGCTTTCTAATTTGTGAGTGTCACAATGCTAACGCTGCTTCACAGCGTGATATTTTAAAACTGTGCAAGTAGGCTACTTTTTTAAAAAACATTGTGTGTTTACCTGTGTTCTTGACACCCACTTCCTTGTAAACTCCCGCCCCGGTCCGCCGCGTCCATTCTGGGCGATTGATGCGGAGGGTGAGGAGGAGCCAGCACTTCCGGGCTCGAGCGGCCAGGTTAGCGCTCTAGTGTCCCCTACTGCCTATAAATGTGTGTTGGCCAGCGACCGCGCAGCGGACGCGTGCAGCGGGCGCGCCGGAAGCGCGCCGAAGTCGAGCCAAAGTCAAGCCCGTCTGCGCCCGTCCGCGGCCGGACGGGGCACGGGGCCATACACCCTGGCCTACCTATCCCCCTCCACTTACGGTACGATAAACAAACGCTGCTGCATCTCCGCCCTGCTATAACACTACCATGCTTACATTCTATGCAGGCCTTATCACTACATAATTGTTCCATGTGCCCTTTTACTCCTGAAATGGGCTCCATAACAGTCCCCCCAAAAAAATTGATACAAGCCGCACTGCTTAACTGTAGATCTCTCAGTAAGCACTGCATTCAGGTCTACAACCTACTTGAGGATGAGGCACTGGATATACTGCTGTTAACTGAGACCTGGCTTGGCGAACACTCTGACCCAGACATCATAGAGGCGTTGCCTCCAGGATATTCTCTCGCCAGGCTTGACAGGCAGGATGGTAGGGGTGGTGGAATAGCTATTGCTGTTAGAGCCCCTTTGGAATGCTCCTTACTCCCCCTAACAATTGACCACTGTGAAGCTGCTTCGTTTAGTATCTCACTGGGACCTCAACACTCCCTATCAGGTATTCTTATATATAGACCCCCAGGTAGACTATTTGATTTTACAGCTAGTCTAGTAGAGGCGACAGCACATCTCGCCTTGAGGAAATCTAAACTCCTGGTACTTGGCGACATGAACATTCATTTTGATGATGCCCAAGACAAGGATGCCTCCTGTATAAAAGATGAATTACTCTCCCTGCAGCTTACTCTTAAGAACCAAGAGCCTACTCACAGACAAGGTCATCTGATCGACCCCATATTTGGTAATTGGAATGGAGTAGAAACGCTTCCTCCAATACCCGTTCCTTGGTCTGACCATTTTGTCATTCCCTTACGAATTTGGGTGTCCGAGCCTGAAACCAGGAGTGATAGTACGCAGATTTACCAATGTCGAAAGTGGAAAAACTTCAACTTAGATACCTTTATCAACAATCTTGAAGCGGCTGGACCTCCTGGAGGGTCAGATTGTGAGGCTGCCTATTCATGCCTGAAGAACTGTGTCCTAACTGCCCTAGATAATACTGCTCCTATCCGTAGATCAGTAATTACCAGGAAAACTAGAAATCCTTCCCCGTGGTTTACTTCTGAACTTCAGGTGGCAAAATCTGCATGTAAAAAACTGGAACGAGAATGGCGCATTAACTTTTGCCCTAAAGCCAAAATTCAATATAAAATAGCGCAAGCAGGATATTATAAACTTATTCGTTCCTCTAAAGCACTGTATTACAAGACCCGCATTGGAGAGGCTGAGAACTCCTCAAAGGAGCTCTTTAAAATTTTTAAAGAAATCTCGGTAGTATCTAATGAGAGCAATGCCCAGAATGACTCTGTTGAATCATGTAATGATATTGCTAGATACTTTGCTAGCAAAATTACTAACATCTATGCTAATTTTTCAAAGGATCTGCCCTCGGGCTCTGCTTTCACTGAGAATTTGGAGATCACTCATGATAAGGCATGCCTTTACTGCTTTACTGTTCCTTGTACTAATACCTTAATTAACATCTGTAAAAGCATTAAATCGGGGTCCCCTCGAGATCCTGCTCCTCCCAAGATCTTAGCAGCTAGCCTTAAAGTCTTAGAACAACACTTCAGACATATTCTCCAACTCTCCTTTTCTACGGCCATCCTCCCTGTGGAGTGGAAGCAAGCCATTGTACTTCCAATAAAGAAAAAACCTAACTTAAGTCAGGATATCCTTGAAAACTTACGGCCTATCTCGCTGCTACCTTGTCTGGCGAAGGTGGCCGAAAAAATAGCTAACAGTCAACTCATGGCCCATCTAGAGTCTAATAAGGCCTTCCACAGCTCTCAATCTGGGTTCAGGGCAGGGTATTCCACTGAAACCGCCCTTCTGAGAGCGACCGAAACCCTACGTGCAGGTGCGGATGAGGGCCAGACTATGGCTTTGATTATGCTTGACCTTAGTGCCGCGTTCGACACTGTGGCACACTCCATCCTGCTGCAGTGTCTGAACAAAGCCGGGGTCACCCAGGAAGCACTGGGCTGGCTTAAAGCTTTTCTCACCAACCGCTGCTTCCAGGTTCAGAGAGGCATGCATCGCTCTAATAGCATAGCTTTAGAACAGGGGGTACCTCAGGGCTCCGCCCTGAGCCCCACCCTGTTCAATCTCTACATGGCCCCCTTGGCGAAAGTGGTTGAATCGTACGGCATTGAATTAGTCTCATATGCCGACGATACCCAACTCCTTCTTTCCCTGTCTCAAGCACCCTCCATTGATGCTAACAATTTTAAAACCTGCATGCAGGCTCTGGCAGGCTGGATGACCCAGCACTGCCTGAAGCTTAATGGCTCAAAAACGGAGGTTCTGGTAATTGGAGGAAGGGATGCGAGCTGGACCAAGGAGTGGTGGCCATCATGCTTGGGACCGCTACCCACTCCCTGTAAAGCAGCTAAGAATCTGGGGATCTGGGTTGATCCCAGACTCTCTTATGATAACCATGTACATAAAGTGGTTGGGAAATGTTTCGGGGTAATGAAGACCTTGAACCGTACCCTAGACCTTCTCCCTCTGGAAGCCAGGCGCACTATGACCCATGCTCTAGTGACCTCGAGGATAGACTATGGCAATGTGCTCTTGCTCGGAACCACACAAAAAAACTTCAGGAGACTTCAAGTACTCCAAAACACAGCAGCACGCCTAGTCCTTAGACTTCCGAAAAGGTCAGCCTCTATGCCAGCCCTAGCCACTCTGCACTGGCTCCCCATAAAAAAGAGAGTCCTATTTAAAGCTCTTTTAATGTGCTATAGGATTATCTCACACAAAGCTCCCCTTTATATGACAGATCTGGCTATCCCATACGAGCCTAATAGAATTCTCCGCTCTGGGGGAACTGGATTGCTTAAAATTCCCCGCGTCAAGAAAGCCAGAATGGGCGGATGTTCTTTTCGTGTTGTGGCTGCCAAAGAATGGAACTCCCTCCCCATGAATATCAGGCAAGCGGATTCAGAGCCCTTATTTAGGAAACTTTTAAAAACCTTTCTGTTTTCTTCTTAAACTGCCATCTCATGGCTCTGACTTTTCTCCACAGCGCGGGGACACGCCGAGATGGTGTCACCATGCGCTTTACAAGCTCCTTTATTATTAGAGGAGAGCAAGGCGGGGTTAGGAGGAGCCTAGGCAGAGGGGGTGGGGTCAGAGAGCAGAGGAATAGGTGTAGGGGAGAGCAATGCTGGGTAGGGGTATAGGAGGAGCCTAGGCAGATGGGGTGGGGTCAGAGAGCAGAGGAATAGGTGTAGAGGAGAGCAAGGCGGGGTTAGGCGGAGCCTAGGCAGATGGGGTGGGGGTCAGAGAGCAGAGGAATAGGTGTAGGGGAGAGCAAAGCTGGGTTGGGGTATAGGAGAAGCCTAGGCAGATTGGGTGGGGTCAGAGAGCAGAGGAATAGGTGTAGAGGAGAGCAAGGCGGGGTTAGGAGGAGCCTAGGCAGATGGGGTGGGGTCAGAGAGCAGAGGAATAGGTGTAGAGGAGAGCAAGGCGGGGTTAGGAGGAGCCTAGGCAGATGGGGAGGGGTCAGAGAGCAGACAAAAAGGTATAGGGGAGAGCAAAGCTGGGTAGGGGTATAGGAGGAGCCTAGGCAGATTGGGTGGGGTCAGAGAGCAGAGGAAAAGGTGTAGGGGAGAGCAAAGCTGGGAAGGGGTATAGGAGGAGCCTAGGCAGATTGGGTGGGGTCAGAGAGCTAAGTGATAGGTGTAGGGGAGGGACTAAGAAGGGGTCATAGATGGAGGAGGATCCTGAGGCACTCGGCAGGGGAGAGAGGAGGGGTCAGAGCCGTATGGGGCCAAAGGTGGGTGCTCATGAAGTGTTTACCTAGCCCTCAGATGGGATGATTACATTAACTCAGACTTATGGTGGGGAACAGCAAATACTTTCTTACTGCACCCCCCTACATTCTCTAATTTTCGGGGGGGCAGTCAAAATTTGGGGGGATTAAAAGATGATTGGGTGCAATATGAAGGGTGATGAGGTGCACAGAATGGCATGGCTTCCAGGTAATTTGAGGGGTTAGCTACCTATAGTTTTTATTGCTCCCCTCCTCCCTTATAGGGTGTACCACAAATAGATAGGGGCAAAAAGCTTTTTGACAGTTTCTATTACCAACCAACAGGGGGCACCATAATATACTGCTGCGGTTATGGTATTGAAAGGTACAACAAGGAGCATGTGGTGGTATTTTTGCAGGTGGGGCACCCCAAACTTTAACTGCCAGCAGCAGCCCCCCCCCCCGCCCTGCAACATGGTATAGGTACCCGTAGGAAATTTCTATAGTAAACAGACGCTACAGCGAATCACAGTATGAAATCTGAGAGCACTAACATTTGCTAAATAAAGGTGGCATTGGAGCATACGAATGAGGCAGGGAGGGAGAGGCTACTGTTGGCAATTGGTTGGGTGGGTCATAGAGAATAACCCTGGCATGCAAATAGGCAGAATTGTGAGTATTGTCAGTGTCTGTAGAGAATTTTGGCATGCTCTTCAATTTATTTTTTCCTCCTTTCATTGGGTATGAACTACAGAGGGAAGGCCTGGCCTTACTGTTAATGTAAAACATGTATTTATGATTTTAAGAAGTATAGTCTGGGTGTGCTGAGAGGGGCTGTACAGAGCGGTAAATGCCTGTATGCCCCAGCAATGTGCATCCAACTGTCACTTGAGATTGAACAGCAACAGAAGCAGCAGGGTTACTGACTGAATATAAATGGAAGGCACATAGGAAGGTTGTTTGTGGTCACTCAAATGATTGAAACGTGGTTGATGCACTACCAAAGCCGGGGTACCAGGAGGGAACATTTGAGGGGTAATGGGAAGGTGGTATCCAGAGGTCAAAAAAAGTGTCGGAGACACAGAGGTATCGTGGTCCTGGTCCCACATTGGGGGTGGTCAAAAGCCCCTGCTAAAGATTTCTGTCCAACCGTGACCACATTTTGTGCACCCTGGCTCCCTCTGTAACGATTCCCCAGTATCTTTCCATCCTACAGATGACTGGAGCAAACTTCCCAAAGTTTTTCTTGGCCACATACCCCCAAATGAGTGCCTGACATTTCCCAGCCTAAGGATACTCACAAAGGTGCGCTAATGACATTCTGGGAAAAAACCTCACTAACCATGCATATTTATGCACCAAACATGACAAATCCATGCAATTGCAGAACATCATATCGCACTTGTCAGCTTTGAGGTGCTGTAAGTATTTGTACTTGAGGGAAATATTAATCTGTGCTTCCTCTCTCATTTGAGGACTATGGTGCTGCTGTTCCTTTTTCACATGTCCCTTCAAAGAGACAAGTGACACACAGACTCAATCACTCAGCAAACATATATGCTTTGACACTTTCATCTTGCTGTTTACCTTCCAAATATTCCCCCTTCACCACAAATACAGGCCAGCCATTCCTCATTCACTCAGTCATCGCAGTCCTTCACTCCATAGGCCCTGCATGAGCACCATGAACAAGAATCATGTTAGCAAGCAGGAGAAAAGCCTCAGTGTGCTCTTTTGTTCATACTGCTGCCCTCTAGTAACACTTCATGGCAACTGCAGCATAATAATGGGACTGAGAAGAGGGCTGTCCTATGCAAATAATGTCCTCCCATGCTTACTTTCTTCTGAGACGGTCGCTGGCTAGCGCCGTGATACCGCCTCCAACATATGGTCTTCAGCCACATTTAAAAAACAGCCTACCTACCTTAGGCTAAGGATTTTGCCACTCGAAGGCAGCACATGGGGACATCACCCTCATTTAGCAGGGTCCCAAATTGCCTGCAGTCATCCTGTATACAGAACATGGGCGTTCGTGGGCGTTCGTCAGCGTTCTTCAAAGGAAGGAGGGGGATGCTTAAAGGACCAGCCCAGCCCAGCCCAGCCCAGCGCAGTGCTCTGCTGTGGACGTCCATTCCTTCAACTCCTGCAGCAGGCATGATGCAGACCTACTGGAGCAAAGGCTTGACTCTGCTCTTGTCTGCCTCTTAAAGAAAACAATCTTTCTAGCTTCTTATTGTACCTACTAAATGGACTCTCGCTTGCCTCAAACTTGACCCATCATTTCATTAGCCAGAGCTTATACTTAAACCTTTATTCCTATCCAAGCTCACTGACACCAAACCCCTGATTTGAGAGAGCGGCTCACACCAAAATGAAAAATCACAATCATCCAACCTATTTTACAATCAGTGTAGCACCTTCCTCGCATTCTTGTGCTCAGTTATAACCCTGAATACCACAATTGCACTCTACAATACACCAAATTTAAAGGACAAAGAATGAAGACTTTGATAAAGGAAGATAAGGCCTTGTCCCTATTGCACCTACTTGAGAAATAGGGTGGTTGGTGGAAGGTCATGAGGGAAAAGATTTGTAATTTCAGGGCACACGTGCCAAAAACATTGGCCACTTTTCTCCTCTGTTAACAAGTCAAAATAAACTTAGCAAATAAAAATAAATTCACTGTTTGAAAATTTGGCACCTGGGGACCCTTTTCCATCATTGGCAGGATTCGACCCTGGACCTGTGAGGGCCTGTGGCACCAAAGGTACAAGACTTACCTTTGAGCCATAGCTCCTTGCTGGTCTAGAACATTGCAGTAGTAACTACAAGCAACATAAAGGCCCTGATGTCATTCCCTGAGGCTTCCATTGCACATGAAAAGGATGACCAGGACATAAGGACGATTTGATAGGCTACTAACATGGAAACCAGTGTGGTCCAGTGGGTAAGTTCCTGACTACCAGCCAGGCAACCAGGGTTCAAATCCCAGCTTCGGCACCAGCTGACTGATGGTGGCACAGCAGAGGTAAGTAAGAAGTGGGCCTGTCAGGCCAATTGGTAAGTAAAATGTGTCTGTGTGTTGCATAAGAGTGGAATCATGCCTAGTGAATGAAGATTGCAGAATGGCTCGTAAGTAAAATAGGTGTGGTGTGAAAGAAAGGGAGCAGGTGTGGGGAGGAGCCTAGTCGGATTGAGTGGCATCTGAGAGGAGTAGGTGTAGAGGAGAGCAAGGCTGGGTAGTGGGTATAGGAGGATCCTAGGCAGATTGGGTGGGGTCAGATAGCAGAGGAAAAGGTGTAGGGGAGCGCAAAGCTGGGTAGGGATATAGGAGGAGCCTAGGCAGATTGGGTGGGGTCAGAGAGCAGAGGAATAGGTGTAGAGGAGGGCGGGGTTAGGAGGAGCGTAGGCAGATGGGGAGGGGTCAGAGAGCAGAGGAATAGGTGTAGAGGAGAGCAAGGCGGGGTTAGGAGGAGCCCAGGCAGATGGGGTGGGGTCAGAGAGCAGAGGAATAGGTGTAGAGGAGAGCAAGGCGGGGTTAGGGGGAGCCTAGGCAGATGGGGTGGGGTGAGAGAGCAGAGGAATAGGTGTAGACGAGAGCAAGGAGGGGTTAGGAGGAGCCTAGGCAGATGGGGTGGGGTCAGAGAGCAGAGGAAAAGGTATAGGAGAGGGAAAAGGTATAGGGGAGAGCAAAGCTGGGTAGGGATATAGGAGGAGCCTAGGCAGATTGGGTGGGGTCAGAGAGCAGAGGAAAAGGTGTAGGGGAGAGCAAAGCTGGGTAGGGATATAGGAGGAGCCTAGGCAGATTGGGTGGGGTCAGAGAGCAGAGGAATAGGTGTAGAGGAGAGAAAGGCGGGGTTAGGAGGAGCCTAGGCAGATGGGGTGGGGTCAGAGAGCAGAGGAATAGGTGTAGAGGAGAGCAAGGAGGGGTTAGGAGGAGCCTAGGCAGATGGGGTGGGGTCAGAGAGCAGAGGAATAGGTGTAGGGGAGAGCAAAGCTGGGTAGGGGTATAGGAGGAGCCTAGGCAGATTGGGTGGGGTCACAGAGCAGAGGAATAGGTGTAGAGGAGAGCAAGGTGGGGTTAGGAGGAGCCTAGGCAGATGGGTAGGGGTCAGAGAGTAGAGGAATAGGTGTAGGGGAGAGCAAAGCTGGGTAGGGGTGTATATTAGGAGCCTAGGCAGATGGGGTGGGGTCAGAGAGCAGAGGAATAGGTGTAGAAGAGAGCAAGGCGGGGTTAGGAGGAGCCTAGGCAGATGGGGAGGGGTCAGAGAGCAGAGGAATAGGTGTAGGGGAGAGCAAATCTGGGTAGGGATATAGGAGGAGCCTAGGCAGATTGGGTGGGGTCAGAGAGCAGAGGGGTAGGTGTAGAGGAGAGCAAGGCGGGGTTAGGAGGAGCCTAGGCAGATGGGGTGGGGTCAGAGAGCAGAGGAATAGGTGTAGGGGAGAGCAAAGCTGGGTAGGGGTATAGGAGAAGCCTAGGCAGATTGGGTGGGGTCAGAGAGCAGAGGAAAAGGTGTAGGGGAGAGCAAAGCTGGGTAGGGGTATAGGAGGAGCTTAGGCAGATTGGGTGGGGTCAGAGAGTAGAGGAAAAGGTGTAGAGGAGAGCAAGGCGGGGTTAGGAGGAGACTGGGCAGATGGGGTGGGGTCAGAGAGCAGAGGAAAAGGTATAGGGGAGAGCAAAGCTGGGTAGGGGTATAGGAGGAGCCAAGGCAGATTGGGTGGGGTCAGAGAGCAAAGTGATAGGTGTAGGGGAGGGACTAAGAAGGGGTCATAGATGGAGGAGGATCCTGAGGCACTCGGCAGGGGAGAGAGGAGGGGTCAGAGCCGCATGGGGCCAAAGGTGGGTGCTCATGAAGTGTTTACCTAGCCCTCAGATGGGATGATTACATTGATCAGACTTATGGTGGGGAACTGCAAATACTTTCTTACTGCACCCCCCTACATTCTCTGATTTTCGGGGGGGCAGTCAAAATTTGGGGGGATTAAAAGATGCTTGGGTGCAATATGAAGGGTGATGAGGTGTACAGAATGGCATGGCTTCCAGGTAATTTGAGGGGTTAGCTACCTATAGTTTTTATTGCTCCCCTCCTCCCTTATAGGGTGTACCACAAATAGATAGGGGCAAAAAGCTTTTTGACAGTTTCTATTACCAACCAACAGGGGGCACCATACAATCCTGCTGCGGTTATGGTATTGAAAGGTACAACAAGGAGCATGTGGTGGTATTTTTGCAGGTGGGGCACCCCAAACTTTAACTGCCAGCAGCAGCACCCCCCCGCCCTGCAACATGGTATAGGTACCCGTAGGAAATTTCTATTGAAAACAGACGCTACAGCGAATCACAGTATGAAATCTGAGAGCACTAACATTTTCTAAATAAAAGTGGCATTGTAGCATACGAATGAGGCAGGGAGGGAGATGCTACTGTTGGCAATTGGTTGGGTGGGTCATAGAGAATAACCCTGGCATGCAAATAGGCAGAATTGTGAGTATTGTCAGTGTCTGTAGAGAATTTTGGCATGCTCTTCAATTTATTTTTTCCTCCTATCATTGGGTATGAACTACAGAGGGAAGGCCTGGCCTTACTGTTAATGTAAAACATGTATTTATGATTTTAAGAAGTATAGTCTGGGTGTGCTGAGAGGGGCTGTACAGAGCGGTAAATGCCTGTATGCCCCAGCAATGTGCATCCAACTGTCACTTGAGATTGAACAGCGACAGGAGCAGCAGGGTTACTGACTTAATATAAATGGAAGGCACATAGGAAGGTTGTTTGTGGTCACTCAAACGATTGAAACGTGGTTGATGCACTACCAAAGCCGGGGTACCAGGAGGGAACATTTGAGGGGTAATGGGAAGGTGGTATCCAGAGGTCAAAAAAAGTGTCGGAGACACAGAGGTATCGTGGTCCTGGTCCCACATTGGGGGTGGTCAAAAGCCCCTGCTAAAGATTTAGGTCCAACCGTGACCACATTTTGTGCACCCTGGCTCCCTCTGTAACGATTCCCCAGTATCTTTCCATCCTACAGATGACTGGAGCAAACTTCCCAAAGTTTTTCTTGGCCTCATACCCCCAAATGAGTGCCTGACATTTCCCAGCCTAAGGATACTCACAAAGGGTGCGCTACTGACATTCTGGGAAAAACCTCCCTAACCATGCATATTTATGCACCAAACATGACACATCCATGCAATTGCAGAACATCATATCGCACTTGTCAGCTTTGAGGTGCTGTAAGTATTTGTACTTGAGGGAAATATTAATCTGTGCTTCCTCTCTCATTTGAGGACTATGGTGCTGCTGTTCCTTTCTCACATGTCCCTTCAAGGAGACAAGTGACACACAGACTCAATCACTCAGCATACATATATGCTTTGACACTTTCATCTTGCTGTTTACCTTCCAAATATTCCCCCTTCACCACAAATACAGGCCAGCCATTCCTCATTCACTCAGTCATCGCAGTCCTTCACTCCATAGGCCCTGCATGAGCACCATGAACAAGAATCATGTTAGCAAGCAGGAGAAAAGCCTCAGTGTGCTCTTTTGTTCATACTGCTGCCCTCTAGTAACACTTCATGGCAACTGCAGCATAATAATGGGACTGAGAAGAGGGCTGTCCTATGCAAATAATGTCCTCCCATGCTTACTTTCTTCTGAGACGGTCGCTGGCTAGCACCGTGATACCGCCTCCAACATATGGTCTTCAGCCACATTTAAAAAAAGCCTACCTACCTTAGGCTAAGGATTTTGCCACTCGAAGGCAGCACATGGGGGCATCACCCTCATTTAGCAGGGTCCCAAATTGCCTGCAGTCATCCTGTATACAGAACATAGACGTTCGTGGGCGTTCGTCAGCGTTCTTCAAAGGAAGGAGGGGGATGCTTAAAGCACCAGCCCAGCCCAGCCCAGCCCAGCGCAGTGCTCTGCTGTGGAGGTCCATTCCTTCAACTCCTGCAGCAGGCATGATGCAGACCTACTGGAGCAAAGGCTTGACTCTGCTCTTGTCTGCCTCTTAAAGAAAACAATCTTTCTAGCTTCTTATTGTACCTACTAAATGGACTCTCGCTTGCCTCGAACTTGACCCATCATTTCATTAGCCAGAGCTTATACTTACACCTTTATTCCTATCCAAGCTCACTGGCACCAAACCCCTGATTTGAGAGAGCGGCTCACACCAAAATGAAAAATCACCATCATCCAACCTATTTTACAATCAGTGTAGCACCTTCCTCGCATTCTTGTGCTCAGTTATAACCCTGAATACCACAATTGCACTCTACAATACACCAAATTTAAAGGACAAAGAATGAAGACTTTGATAAAGGAAGATAAGGCCTTGTCCCTATTGCACCTACTTGAGAAATAGGGGGGTTGGTGGAAGGTCATGAGGGAAAAGATTTGTAATTTCAGGGCACACGTGCCAAAAACATTGGCCCCTTTTCTCCTCTGTTAGCAAGTAAAAATAAACTTAGCAAATAAAAATAAATTTACTGTTTGAAAATTTGGCACCTGGGGACACTTTTCCAGCATTGGTGGAATTCGAACCCTGGACCTGTCAGGGCCTGTGGCACCAAAGGTACAAGACTTACCTTTGAGCTATAGCTCCTTGGTGGTCTAGAACATTGCAGTAGTAACTACAAGCAACAGAAAGGCCCCGATGTCATTCCCTGAGGCTTCCATTGCACATGAAAAGGATGACCAGGACATAAGGACGATTTGATAGGCTACTAACATGGAAACCAGTGTGGTCCACTGGGTAAGTTCCTGACTGCCAGGCAACCAGGGTTCAAATCCCGGCTTCGGCACCAGCTGACTGATGGTGGCACAGCAGAGGTAAGTAAGAAGTGGGCCTGTCAGGCCAATTGGTAAGTAAAATGTGTCTGTGTGTTGCATAAGAGTGGAATCATGCCTAGTGAATGAAGATTGCAGAATGGCTCGTAAGTAAAATAGGTGTGGTGTGAAAGAAAGGGAGCAGGTGTGGGGAGGAGCCTAGTCGGATTGAGTGGCATCTGAGAGGAGTAGGTGTAGAGGAGAGCAAGGCTGGGTAGGGGGTATAGAAGGAGCCTAGGCAGATTGGGTGGGGTCAGAGAGCAGAGGAAAAGGTGTAGGGGAGAGCAAAGCTGGGTAGGGGTATAGGAGGAGCCTAGGCAGATTGGGTGGGGTCAGAGAGCAGAGGAATAGGTGTAGAGGAGAGCAAGGCGGGGTTAGAAGGAGCCTAGGCAGATGGGGAGGGGTCAGAGAGCAGAGGAATAGGTGTAGAGGAGAGCAAGGAGGGGTTAGGAAGAGCCTAGGCAGATGGGGTGGGGTCAGAGAGCAGAGGAATAGGTGTAGAGGAGAGCAAGGAGGGGTTAGGAGGAGCCTAGGCAGATGGGGTGGGGTCAGAGAGCAGAGGAATAGGTGTAGAGGAGAACAAGGAGGGGTTAGGAGGAGCCTAGGCAGATTGGGTGGGGTCAGAGAGCAGAGGAAAAGGTGTAGGGGAGAGCAAAGCTGGGTAGGGGTATAGGAGGAGCTTAGGCAGATTGGGTGGGGTCAGAGAGCAGAGGAAAAGGTGTAGGGGAGAGCAAAGCTGGGTAGTGGTATAGGAGGAGCCTAGGCAGATTGGGTGGGGTCAGAGAGCAGAGGAAAAGGTGTAGAGGAGAGCAAGGCGGGGTTCGGAGGAGACTAGGCAGATGGGGTGGGGTCAGAGAGCAGAGGAGTAGGTGTAGAGGAGAGCAAAGCTGGGTAGGGGTATAGGAGGAGCCTAGGCAGGTTGGGTGGGGTCAGAGAGCAGAGGAATAGGTGCAGAGGAGAGCAAGGCTGGGTCAGGCGGAGCCTAGGCAGATTGGGTGGGGTCAGAGAGCAGAGGAAAAGGTATAGGGGAGAGCAAAGCTGGGTAGGGGTGTAGGAGGAGCCTAGGCAGATTGGGTGGGGTCAGAGAGCAGAGGAAAAGGTGTAGGGAGAGCAAAGCTGGGTAGGGGTATAGGAGGAGCTTAGGCAGATTGGGTGGAGTCAGAGAGCAGAGGAAAAGGTGTAGGGGAGAGCAAAGCTGGGTAGGGGTATAGGAGGAGCCTAGGCAGATTGGGTGGGGTAAGAGAGCAAAGTGATAGGTGTAGAGGAGAGCAAAGCGGGGTTAGGAGGAGCCTAGGCAGATGGGGAGGGGTCAGAGAGCAGAGGAATAGGTGTAGAGGAGAGCAAGGCAGGGTTAGAAGAAGCCTAGGCAGATGGGGAGGGGGTCAGAGAGCAGAGGAATAGGTGTAGAGGAGAGCAAGGCGGGGTTAGGAGGAGCCTAGGCAGATTGGGTGGGGTCAGAGAGCAGAGGAAAAGGTATAGGGGAGAGCAAAGCTGGGTAGGGGTATAGGAGGAGCCTAGGCAGATGGGGTAGGGTCAGAGAGCAGAGGAATAGGTGTAGAGGAGAGCAAGGTGGGGTTAGAAGGAGCCTAGGCAGATGGGGAGGGGGTCAGAGAGCAGAGGAATAGGTGTAGAGGAGAGCAAGGCGGGGTTAGGAGGAGCCTAGGCAGATGGGGCGGGTTCAGAGAGCAGAGGAATAGGTGTAGAGGAGAGCAAGGAGGGGTTAGGAGGAGCCTAGGCAGATGGGGTGGGGTCAGAGAGCAGAGGAATAGGTGTAGGGGAGAGCAAAGCAGGGTAGGGGTATAGGAGAAGCCTAGGCAGATTGGGTGGGGTCACAGAGCAGAGGAAAAGGTGTAGGGGAGAGCAAAGCTGGGTAGGGGTATAGGAGGAGCTTAGGCAGATTGGGTGGGGTCAGAGAGCAGAGGAAAAGGTGTAGAGGAGAGTAAGGCGGGGTTAGGAGGAGACTGGGCAGATGGGGTGGGGGCAGAGAGCAGAGGAAAATGTATAGGGGAGAGCAAAGCTGGGTAGGGGTATAGGAGGAGCCTAGGCAGATTGGGTGGGGTCAGAGAGCAAAGGAAAAGGTGTAGGGAGAGCAAAGCTGGGTAGGGGTATAGGGGGAGCTTAGGCAGATTGGGTGGGGTCAGAGAGCAGAGGGAAAGGTGTAGGGGAGAGCAAAGCTGGGTAGGGATATAGGAGGAGCCTAGGCAGATTGGGTGGGGTCAGAGAGGAGAGGAATAGGTGTAGAGGAGAGCAAGGCGGGGTTAGGAGGAGCCTAGGCAGATGGGGAGGGGTCAGAGAGCAGAGGAATAGGTGTAGGGGAGAGCAAAGCTGGGTAGGGGTATAGGAGGAGCTTAGGCAGATTGGGTGGGGTCAGAGAGCAGAGGAAAAGGTGTAGGGGAGAGCAAAGCTGGGTAGAGATGTAGGAGGAGCCTAGGCAGATTGGGTGGGGTCAGAGAGCAGAGGGAAAGGTGTTAGGGAGAGCAAAGCTGGGTAGGGGTATAGGAGAAGCCTGGGCAGATTGGGTGGGGTCAGAGAGCAGAGGAAAAGGTGTAGGGGAGAGCAAAGCTGGGTAGGGGTATAGGAGGAGCCTAGGCAGATTGGGTGGGGTCAGAGAGCAAAGGAAAAGGTGTAGGGAGAGCAAAGCTGGGTAGGGGTATAGGGGGAGCTTAGGCAGATTGGGTGGGGTCAGAGAGCAGAGGAAAAGGTGTAGTGAGAGCAAAGCTGGGTAGGGGTATAGGAGGAGCCTAGGCAGATTGGGTGGGGTCAGAGAGCAAAGTGATAGGTGTAGGGGAGGGACTAAGAAGGGGTCATAGATGGAGGAGGATCCTGAGGCACTCGGCAGGGGAGAGAGGAGGGGTCAGAGCCGTATGGGGCCAAAGGTGGGTGCTCATGAAGTGTTTACCTAGCCCTCAGATGGGATGATTACATTGATCAGACTTATGGTGGGGAACAGCAAATACTTTCTTACTGCACCCCCCTACATTCTCTGATTTTTGGGGGGGCAGTCAAAATTTGGGGGGATTAAAAGATGCTTGGGTGCAATATGAAGGGTGATGAGGTGCACAGAATGGCATGGCTTCCAGGTAATTTGAGGGGTTAGCTACCTATAGTTTTTATTGCTCCCCTCCTCCCTTATAGGGTGTACCACAAATAGATAGGGGCAAAAAGCTTTTTGACAGTTTCTATTACCAACCAACAGGGGGCACCATACAATCCTGCTGCGGTTATGGTATTGAAAGGTACAACAAGGAGCATGTGGTGGTATTTTTGCAGGTGGGGCGCCCCAAACTTTAACTGCCAGCAGCAGCCCCCCCCCCGCCCTGCAACATGGTATAGGTACCCGTAGGAAATTTCTATTGAAAACAGACGCTACAGCAAATCACAGTATGAAATCTGAGAGCACTAACATTTGCTAAATAAAAGTGGCATTGGAGCATACGAATGAGGCAGGGAGGGAGAGGCTACTGTTGGCAATTGGTTGGGTGGGTCATAGAGAATAACCCTGGCATGCAAATAGGCAGAATTGTGAGTATTGTCAGTGTCTGTAGAGAATTTTGGCATGCTCTTCAATTTATTTTTTCCTCCTATCATTGGGTATGAACTACAGATGGAAGGCCTGGCCTTACTGTTAATGTAAAACATGTATTTATGATTTTAAGAAGTATAGTCTGGGTGTGCTGAGAGGGGCTGTACAGAGCGGTAAATGCCTGTATGCCCCAGCAATGTGCATCCAACTGTCACTTGAGATTGAACAGCAACAGGAGCAGCAGGGTTACTGACTGAATATAAATGGAAGGCACATAGGAAGGTTGTTTGTGGTCACTCAAATGATTGAAACGTGGTTGATGCACTACCAAAGCCGGGGTACCAGAAGGGAACATTTGAGGGGTAATGGGAAGGTGGTATCCAGAGGTCAAAAAAAGTGTCGGAGACACAGAGGTATCGTGGTCCTGGTCCCACATTGGGGGTGGTCAAACGCCCCCGCTAAAGATTTCTGTCCAACCGTGACCACATTTTGTGCACCCTGGCTCCCTCTGTAACGATTCCCCAGTATCTTTCCAACCAACAGATGACTGGAGCAAACTTCCCAAAGTTTTTCTTGGCCTCATACCCCCAAATGAGTGCCTGACATTTCCCAGCCTAAGGATACTCACAAAGGGTGCGCTACTGACATTCTGGGAAAAACCTCACTAACCATGCATATTTATGCACCAAACATGACAAATCCATGCAATTGCAGAACATCATATCGCACTTGTCAGCTTTGAGGTGCTGTAAGTATTTGTACTTGAGGGAAATATTAATCTGTGCTTCCTCTCTCATTTGAGGACTATGGTGCTGCTGTTCCTTTCTCACATGTCCCTTCAAAGAGACAAGTGACACACAGACTCAATCACTCAGCAAACATATATGCTTTGACACTTTCATCTTGCTCCCCTTCACCACAAATACAGGCCAGCCATTCCTCATTCACTCAGTCATCGCAGTCCCTCACTCCATAGACCCTGCATGAGCACCATGAACAAGAATCATGTTAGCAAGCAGGAGAAAAGCCTCAGTGTGCTCTTTTGTTCATACTGCTGCCCTCTAGTAACACTTCATGGCAACTGCAGCATAATAATGGGACTGAGAAGAGGGCTGTCCTATGCAAATAATGTCCTCCCATGCTTACTTTCTTCTGACACGGTCGCTGGCTAGCGCCGTGATACCGCCTCCAACATATGGTCTTCAGCCACATTTAAAAAAAGCCTACCTACCTTAGGCTAAGGATTTTGCCACTCGAAGGCAGCACATGGGGACATCACCCTCATTTAGCCGGGTCCCAAATTGCCTGCAGTCATGCTGTATACAGAACATGGGCGTTCGTGGGCGTTCGTCAGCGTTCTTCAAAGGAAGGAGGGGGATGCGTAAAGGACCAGCCCAGCCCAGCCCAGCCCAGCGCAGCGCAGTGCTCTGCTGTGGAGGTACATTCCTTCAACTCCTGCAGCAGGCATGATGCAGACCTACTGGAGCAAAGGCTTGACTCTGCTCTTGTCTGCCTCTTAAAGAAAACAATCTTTCTAGCTTCTTATTGTACCTACTAAATGGACTCTCGCTTGCCTCAAACTTGACCCATCATTTCATTAGCCAGAGCTTATCCTTACACCTTTATTCCTATCCAAGCTCAATGGCACCAAACCCCGGATTTGAGAGAGCGGCTCACCCCAAAATGAAAAATCATCTTCATCCAACCTATTTTACAATCAGTGTAGCACCTTCCTCGCATTCTTGTGCTCAGTTATAACCCTGAATACCACAATTGCACTCTACAATACACCAAATTTAAAGGACAAAGAATGAAGACTTTGATAAAGGAAGATAAGGCCTTGTCCCTATTGCACCTACTTGAGAAATAGGGTGGTTGGTGGAAGGTCATGAGGGAAAAGATTTGTAATTTCAGGGCACACGTGCCAAAAACATTGGCCACTTTTCTCCTCTGTTAGCAAGTAAAAATAAACTTAGCAAATAAAAATAAAATTACTGTTTGAAAATTTGGCACCTGGGGACACTTTTCCAGCATTGGTGGGATTTGAACTCTGGACCTGTGAGGGCCTGTAGCACCAAAGGTACAAGACTTACCTTTAAGCTATAGCTCCTTGGTGGTCTATCCCATTGCAGTAGTAACTACAAGCAACATAAAGGCCCTGATGTCATTCCCTGAGGCTTCCATTGCACATGAAAAGGATGACCAGGACATAAGGACGATTTGATAGGCTACTAACATGGAAACCAGTGTGGTCCAGTGGGTAAGTTCCTGACTACCAGCCAGGCAACCAGGGTCAAATCCCGGCTTCGGCACCAGCTTACTGATGGTGGCACAGCAGAGGTAAGTAAGAAGTGGGCCTGTCAGGCCAATTGGTAAGTAAAATGTGTCTGTGTGTTGCATAAGAGTGGAATCATGCCTAGTGAATGAAGATTGCAGAATGGCACGTAAGTAAAATAGGTGTGGTGTGAAAGAAAGGGAGCAGGTGTGGGGAGGAGCCTAGTTGGATTGAGTGGCATCTGAGATGAGTAGGTGTAAAGAGGAGAGCAAGGCTGGGTAGGGGTATAGGAGGAGCCTAGGCAGATTGGGTGGGGTCAGAGAGCAGAGGGAAATGTGTAGGGGAGAGCAAAGCTGGGTAGGGGTATAGGAGGAGCCTAGGCAGTTGGGTGGGGTCAGAGAGCAGAGGAAAATGTGTAGGGGAGAGCAAAGCTGGGTAGAGGTATAGGAGGAGCCTAGGCAGATGGGGTGGGGTCAGAGAGCAGAGGAATAGGTGTAGAGGAGAGCAAGGCGGGGTTAGGAGGAGCCGAGGCAGATGGGGTGGGGTCAGAGAGCAGAGGAATAGGTGTAGGGGAGAGCAAAGCTGGGTTGGGGTATAGGAGAAGCCTAGGCAGATTGGGTGGGGTCAGAGAGCAGAGGAATAGGTGTAGAGGAGAGCAAGGCGGGGTTAGGAGGAGCCTAGGCAGATGGGGTGGGGTCAGAGAGCAGAGGAATAGGTGTAGAGGAGAGCAAGGCGGGGTTAGGAGGAGCCTCGGCAGATGGGGAGGGGTCAGAGAGCAGACAAAAAGGTATAGGGGAGAGCAAAGCTGGGTAGGGGTATAGGAGGAGCCTAGGCAGATTGGGTGGGGTCAGAGAGCAGAGGAAAAGGTGTAGGGGAGAGCAAAGCTGGGAAGGGGTATAGGAGGAGCCTAGGCAGATTGGGTGGGGTCAGAGAGCTAAGTGATAGGTGTAGGGGAGGGACTAAGAAGGGGTCATAGATGGAGGAGGATCCTGAGGCACTCGGCAGGGGAGAGAGGAGGGGTCAGAGCCGTATGGGGCCAAAGGTGGGTGCTCATGAAGTGTTTACCTAGCCCTCAGATGGGATGATTACATTAACTCAGACTTATGGTGGGGAACAGCAAATACTTTCTTACTGCACCCCCCTACATTCTCTGATTTTCGGGGGGGCAGTCAAAATTTGGGGGGATTAAAAGATGATTGGGTGCAATATGAAGGGTGATGAGGTGCACAGAATGGCATGGCTTCCAGGTAATTTGAGGGGTTAGCTACCTATAGTTTTTATTGCTCCCCTCCTCCCTTATAGGGTGTACCACAAATAGATAGGGGCAAAAAGCTTTTTGACAGTTTCTATTACCAACCAACAGGGGGCACCATAATATACTGCTGCGGTTATGGTATTGAAAGGTACAACAAGGAGCATGTGGTGGTATTTTTGCAGGTGGGGCGCCCCAAACTTTAACTGCCAGCAGCAGCCCAAACCCCTCCCCCCCCCCGCCCTGCAACATGGTATAGGTATCCGTAGGTAATTTCTATTGAAAACAGACGCTACAGCGAATCACAGTATGAAATCTGAGAGCACTAACATTTTCTAAATAAAGGTGGCATTGGAGCATACGAATGAGGCAGGGAGGGAGAGGCTACTGTTGGCAATTGGTTGGGTGGGTCATAGAGAATAACCCTGGCATGCAAATAGGCAGAATTGTGAGTATTGTCAGTGCCTGTAGAGAATTTTGGCATGCTCTTCAATTTATTTTTTCCTCCTATCATTGGGTATGAACTACAGAGGGAAGGCCTGGCCTTACTGTTAATGTAAAACATGTATTTATGATTTTAAGAAGTATAGTCTGGGTGTGCTGAGAGGGGGTGTACAGAGCGGTAAATGCCTGTATGCCCCAGCAATGTGCATCCAACTGTCACTTGAGATTGAACAGCGACAGGAGCAGCAGGGTTACTGACTGAATATAAATGGAAGGCACATAGGAAGGTTGTTTGTGGTCACTCAAACGATTGAAACGTGGTTGATGCACTACCAAAGCCGGGGTACCAGGAGGGAACATTTGAGGGGTAATGGGAAGGTGGTATCCAGAGGTCAAAAAAAGTGTCGGAGACACAGAGGTATCGTGGTCCTGGTCCCACATTGGGGGTGGTCAAAAGCCCCTGCTAAAGATTTAGGTCCAACCGTGACCACATTTTGTGCACCCTGGCTCCCTCTGTAACGATTCCCCAGTATCTTTCCATCCTACAGATGACTGGAGCAAACTTCCCAAAGTTTTTCTTGGCCTCATACCCCCAAATGAGTGCCTGACATTTCCCAGCCTAAGGATACTCACAAAGGGTGCGCTACTGACATTCTGGGAAAAACCTCACTAACCATGCATATTTATGCACCAAACATGACACATCCATGCAATTGCAGAACATCATATCGCACTTGTCAGCTTTGAGGTGCTGTAAGTATTTGTACTTGAGGGAAATATTAATCTGTGCTTCCTCTCTCATTTGAAGACTATGGTGCTGCTGTTCCTTTCTCACATGTCCCTTCAAGGAGGCAAGTGACACACAGACTCAATCACTCAGCATACATATATGCTTTGACACTTTCATCTTGCTGTTTACCTTCCAAATATTCCCCCTTCACCACAAATACAGGCCAGCCATTCCTCATTCACTCAGTCATCGCAGTCCTTCACTCCATAGGCCCTGCATGAGCACCATGAACAAGAATCATGTTAGCAAGCAGGAGAAAAGCCTCAGTGTGCTCTTTTGTTCATACTGCTGCCCTCTAGTAACACTTCATGGCAACTGCAGCATAATAATGGGACTGAGAAGAGGGCTGTCCTATGCAAATAATGTCCTCCCATGCTTACTTTCTTCTGAGACGGTCGCTGGCTAGCACCGTGATACCGCCTCCAACATATGGTCTTCAGCCACATTTAAAAAAAGCCTACCTACCTTAGGCTAAGGATTTTGCCACTCGAAGGCAGCACATGGGGGCATCACCCTCATTTAGCAGGGTCCCAAATTGCCTGCAGTCATCCTGTATACAGAACATAGACGTTCGTGGGCGTTCGTCAGCGTTCTTCAAAGGAAGGAGGGGGATGCTTAAAGCACCAGCCCAGCCCAGCCCAGCCCAGCGCAGTGCTCTGCTGTGGAGGTCCATTCCTTCAACTCCTGCAGCAGGCATGATGCAGACCTACTGGAGCAAAGGCTTGACTCTGCTCTTGTCTGCCTCTTAAAGAAAACAATCTTTCTAGCTTCTTATTGTACCTACTAAATGGACTCTCGCATGCCTCGAACTTGACCCATCATTTCATTAGCCAGAGCTTATACTTACACCTTTATTCCTATCCAAGCTCACTGGCACCAAACCCCTGATTTGAGAGAGCGGCTCACACCAAAATGAAAAATCACCATCATCCAACCTATTTTACAATCAGTGTAGCACCTTCCTCGCATTCTTGTGCTCAGTTATAACCCTGAATACCACAATTGCACTCTACAATACACCAAATTTAAAGGACAAAGAATGAAGACTTTGATAAAGGAAGATAAGGCCTTGTCCCTATTGCACCTACTTGAGAAATAGGGGGGTTGGTGGAAGGTCATGAGGGAAAAGATTTGTAATTTCAGGGCACACGTGCCAAAAACATTGGCCCCTTTTCTCCTCTGTTAGCAAGTAAAAATAAACTTAGCAAATAAAAATAAATTAGCTGTTTGAAAATTTGGCACCTGGGGACACTTTTCCAGCATTGGTGGAATTCGAACCCTGGACCTGTCAGGGCCTGTGGCACCAAAGGTACAAGACTTACCTTTGAGCTATAGCTCCTTGGTGGTCTAAAACATTGCAGTAGTAACTACAAGCAACAGAAAGGCCCCGATGTCATTCCCTGAGGCTTCCATTGCACATGAAAAGGATGACCAGGACATAAGGACGATTTGATAGGCTACTAACATGGAAACCAGTGTGGTCCACTGGGTAAGTTCCTGACTGCCAGGCAACCAGGGTTCAAATACCGGCTTCGGCACCAGCTGACTGATGGTGGCACAGCAGAGGTAAGTAAGAAGTGGGCCTGTCAGGCCAATTGGTAAGTAAAATGTGTCTGTGTGTTGCATAAGAGTGGAATCATGCCTAGTGAATGACGATTGCAGAATGGCTCGTAAGTAAAATAGGTGTGGTGTGAAAGAAAGGGAGCAGGTGTGGGGAGGAGCCTAGTCGGATTGAGTGGCATCTGAGAGGAGTAGGTGTAGAGGAGAGCAAGGCTGGGTAGGGGGTATAGAAGGAGCCTAGGCAGATTGGGTGGGGTCAGAGAGCAGACAAAAAGGTTCAGGGGAGAGCAAAGCTAGGTAGGGGTATTGGAGGAGCCTAGGCAGATTGGGTGGGGTCAGAGAGCAGAGGAAAAGGTGTAGGGGAGAGCAAAGCTGGGTAGGGGTATAGGAGGAGCCTAGGCAGATTGGGTGGGGTCAGAGAGCAGAGGAATAGGTGTAGAGGAGAGCAAGGCGGGGTTAGAAGGAGCCTAGGCAGATGGGGAGGGGTCAGAGAGCAGAGGAATAGGTGTAGAGGAGAGCAAGGAGGGGTTAGGAAGAGCCTAGGCAGATGGGGTGGGGTCAGAGAGCAGAGGAATAGGTGTAGAGGAGAGCAAGGAGGGGTTAGGAGGAGCCTAGGCAGATGGGGTGGGGTCAGAGAGCAGAGGAATAGGTGTAGAGGAGAACAAGGAGGGGTTAGGAGGAGCCTAGGCAGATTGGGTGGGGTCAGAGAGCAGAGGAAAAGGTGTAGGGGAGAGCAAAGCTGGGTAGGGGTATAGGAGGAGCTTAGGCAGATTGGGTGGGGTCAGAGAGCAGAGGAAAAGGTGTAGGGGAGAGCAAAGCTGGGTAGTGGTATAGGAGGAGCCTAGGCAGATTGGGTGGGGTCAGAGAGCAGAGGAAAAGGTGTAGAGGAGAGCAAGGCGGGGTTCGGAGGAGACTAGGCAGATGGGGTGGGGTCAGAGAGCAGAGGAGTAGGTGTAGAGGAGAGCAAAGCTGGGTAGGGGTATAGGAGGAGCCTAGGCAGGTTGGGTGGGGTCAGAGAGCAGAGGAATAGGTGCAGAGGAGAGCAAGGCTGGGTCAGGCGGAGCCTAGGCAGATTGGGTGGGGTCAGAGAGCAGAGGAAAAGGTATAGGGGAGAGCAAAGCTGGGTAGGGGTGTAGGAGGAGCCTAGGCAGATTGGGTGGGGTCAGAGAGCAGAGGAAAAGGTGTAGGGAGAGCAAAGCTGGGTAGGGGTATAGGAGGAGCTTAGGCAGATTGGGTGGAGTCAGAGAGCAGAGGAAAAGGTGTAGGGGAGAGCAAAGCTGGGTAGGGGTATAGGAGGAGCCTAGGCAGATTGGGTGGGGTAAGAGAGCAAAGTGATAGGTGTAGAGGAGAGCAAGGCGGGGTTAGGAGGAGCCTAGGCAGATGGGGAGGGGTCAGAGAGCAGAGGAATAGGTGTAGAGGAGAGCAAGGCAGGGTTAGAAGAAGCCTAGGCAGATGGGGAGGGGGTCAGAGAGCAGAGGAATAGGTGTAGAGGAGAGCAAGGCGGGGTTAGGAGGAGCCTAGGCAGATTGGGTGGGGTCAGAGAGCAGAGGAAAAGGTATAGGGGAGAGCAAAGCTGGGTAGGGGTATAGGAGGAGCCTAGGCAGATGGGGTGGGGTCAGAGAGCAGAGGAATAGGTGTAGAGGAGAGCAAGGTGGGGTTAGAAGGAGCCTAGGCAGATGGGGAGGGGGTCAGAGAGCAGAGGAATAGGTGTAGAGGAGAGCAAGGCGGGGTTAGGAGGAGCCTAGGCAGATGGGGCGGGTTCAGAGAGCAGAGGAATAGGTGTAGAGGAGAGCAAGGAGGGGTTAGGAGGAGCCTAGGCAGATGGGGTGGAGTCAGAGAGCAGAGGAATAGGTGTAGGGGAGAGCAAAGCAGGGTAGGGGTATAGGAGAAGCCTAGGCAGATTGGGTGGGGTCACAGAGCAGAGGAAAAGGTGTAGGGGAGAGCAAAGCTGGGTAGGGGTATAGGAGGAGCTTAGGCAGATTGGGTGGGGTCAGAGAGCAGAGGAAAAGGTGTAGAGGAGAGCAAGGCGGGGTTAGGAGGAGACTGGGCAGATGGGGTGGGGGCAGAGAGCAGAGGAAAATGTATAGGGGAGAGCAAAGCTGGGTAGGGGTATAGGAGGAGCCTAGGCAGATTGGGTGGGGTCAGAGAGCAAAGGAAAAGGTGTAGGGAGAGCAAAGCTGGGTAGGGGTATAGGGGGAGCTTAGGCAGATTGGGTGGGGTCAGAGAGCAGAGGGAAAGGTGTAGGGGAGAGCAAAGCTGGGTAGGGATATAGGAGGAGCCTAGGCAGATTGGGTGGGGTCAGAGAGCAGAGGAATAGGTGTAGAGGAGAGCAAGGCGGGGTTAGGAGGAGCCTAGGCAGATGGGGAGGGGTCAGAGAGCAGAGGAATAGGTGTAGGGGAGAGCAAAGCTGGGTAGGGATATAGGAGGAGCCTAGGCAGATTGGGTGGAGTCGGAGAGCAGAGGGAAAGGTGTTAGGGAGAGCAAAGCTGGGTAGGGGTATAGGAGGAGCTTAGGCAGATTGGGTGGGGTCAGAGAGCAGAGGAAAAGGTATAGGGGAGAGCAAAGCTGGGTAGAGATGTAGGAGGAGCCTAGGCAGATTGGGTGGGGTCAGAGAGCAGAGGGAAAGGTGTTAGGGAGAGCAAAGCTGGGTAGGGGTATAGGAGAAGCCTAGGCAGATTGGGTGGGGTCAGAGAGCAGAGGAAAAGGTGTAGGGGAGAGCAAAGCTGGGTAGGGGTATAGGAGGAGCTTAGGCAGATTGGGTGGGGTCAGAGAGCAGAGGAAAAGGTGTAGAGGAGAGCAAGGCGGGGTTAGGAGGAGACTGGGCAGATGGGGTGGGGTCAGAGAGCAGAGGAAAATGTATAGGGGAGAGCAAAGCTGGGTAGGGGTATAGGAGGAGCCTAGGCAGATTGGGTGGGGTCAGAGAGCAAAGGAAAAGGTGTAGGGAGAGCAAAGCTGGGTAGGGGTATAGGGGGAGCTTAGGCAGATTGGGTGGGGTCAGAGAGCAGAGGAAAAGGTGTAGTGAGAGCAAAGCTGGGTAGGGGTATAGGAGGAGCCTAGGCAGATTGGGTGGGGTCAGAGAGCAAAGTGATAGGTGTAGGGGAGGGACTAAGAAGGGGTCATAGATGGAGGAGGATCCTGAGGCACTCGGCAGGGGAGAGAGGAGGGGTCAGAGCCGTATGGGGCCAAAGGTGGGTGCTCATGAAGTGTTTACCTGGCCCTCAGATGGGATGATTAGATTGATCAGACTTATGGTGGGGAACAGCAAATACTTTCTTACTGCACCCCCCTACATTCTCTGATTTTTGGGGGGGCAGTCAAAATTTGGGGGGATTAAAAGATGCTTGGGTGCAATATGAAGGGTGATGAGGTGCACAGAATGGCATGGCTTCCAGGTAATTTGAGGGGTTAGCTACCTATAGTTTTTATTGCTCCCCTCCTCCCTTATAGGTTGTACCACAAATAGATAGGGGCAAAAAGCTTTTTGACAGTTTCTATTACCAACCAACAGGGGGCACCATACAATCCTGCTGCGGTTATGGTATTGAAAGGTACAACAAGGAGCATGTGGTGGTATTTTTGCAGGTGCGGCGCCCCAAACTTTAACTGCCAGCAGCAGCCCCCCCCCCCCGCCCTGCAACATGGTATAGGTACCCGTAGGAAATTTCTATTGAAAACAGACGCTACAGCAAATCACAGTATGAAATCTGAGAGCACTAACATTTGCTAAATAAAAGTGGCATTGGAGCATACGAATGAGGCAGGGAGGGAGAGGCTACTGTTGGCAATTGGTTGGGTGGGTCATAGAGAATAACCCTGGCATGCAAATAGGCAGAATTGTGAGTATTGTCAGTGTCTGTAGAGAATTTTGGCATGCTCTTCAATTTATTTTTTCCTCCTATCATTGGGTATGAACTACAGATGGAAGGCCTGGCCTTACTGTTAATGTAAAACATGTATTTATGATTTTAAGAAGTATAGTCTGGGTGTGCTGAGAGGGGCTGTACAGAGCGGTAAATGCCTGTATGCCCCAGCAATGTGCATCCAACTGTCACTTGAGATTGAACAGCAACAGGAGCAGCAGGGTTACTGACTGAATATAAATAGAAGGCACATAGGAAGGTTGTTTGTGGTCACTCAAATGATTGAAACGTGGTTGATGCACTACCAAAGCCGGGGTACCAGAAGGGAACATTTGAGGGGTAATGGGAAGGTGGTATCCAGAGGTCAAAAAAAGTGTCGGAGACACAGAGGTATCGTGGTCCTGGTCCCACATTGGGGGTGGTCAAACGCCCCCGCTAAAGATTTCTGTCCAACCGTGACCACATTTTGTGCACCCTGGCTCCCTCTGTAACGATTCCCCAGTATCTTTCCAACCAACAGATGACTGGAGCAAACTTCCCAAAGTTTTTCTTGGCCTCATACCCCCAAATGAGTGCCTGACATTTCCCAGCCTAAGGATACTCACAAAGGGTGCGCTACTGACATTCTGGGAAAAACCTCACTAACCAAGCATATTTATGCACCAAACATGACAAATCCATGCAATTGCAGAACATCATATCGCACTTGTCAGCTTTGAGGTGCTGTAAGTATTTGTACTTGAGGGAAATATTAATCTGTGCTTCCTCTCTCATTTGAGGACTATGGTGCTGCTGTTCCTTTCTCACATGTCCCTTCAAAGAGACAAGTGACACACAGACTCAATCACTCAGCAAACATATATGCTTTGACACTTTCATCTTGCTCCCCTTCACCACAAATACAGGCCAGCCATTCCTCATTCACTCAGTCATCGCAGTCCCTCACTCCATAGACCCTGCATGAGCACCATGAACAAGAATCATGTTAGCAAGCAGGAGAAAAGCCTCAGTGTGCTCTTTTGTTCATACTGCTGCCCTCTAGTAACACTTCATGGCAACTGCAGCATAATAATGGGACTGAGAAGAGGGCTGTCCTATGCAAATAATGTCCTCCCATGCTTACTTTCTTCTGACACGGTCGCTGGCTAGCGCCGTGATACCGCCTCCAACATATGGTCTTCAGCCACATTTAAAAAAAGCCTACCTACCTTAGGCTAAGGATTTTGCCACTCGAAGGCAGCACATGGGGACATCACCCTCATTTAGCCGGGTCACAAATTGCCTGCAGTCATGCTGTATACAGAACATGGGCGTTCGTGGGCGTTCGTCAGCGTTCTTCAAAGGAAGGAGGGGGATGCGTAAAGGACCAGCCCAGCCCAGCCCAGCCCAGCGCAGCGCAGTGCTCTGCTGTGGAGGTACATTCCTTCAACTCCTGCAGCAGGCATGATGCAGACCTACTGGAGCAAAGGCTTGACTCTGCTCTTGTCTGCCTCTTAAAGAAAACAATCTTTCTAGCTTCTTATTGTACCTACTAAATGGACTCTCGCTTGCCTCAAACTTGACCCATCATTTCATTAGCCAGAGCTTATACTTACACCTTTATTCCTATCCAAGCTCACTGGCACCAAACCCCTGATTTGAGAGAGCGGCTCACACCAAAATGAAAAATCACCATCATCCAACCTATTTTACAATCAGTGTAGTACCTTTCTCACATTCTTGTGCTCAGTTATAACCCTGAATACCACAATTGCACTCTACAATACACCAAATTTAAAGGACAAAGAATGAAGACTTTGATAAAGGAAGATAAGGCCTTGTCCCTATTGCACCTACATGAGAAATAGGGTGGTTGGTGGAAGGTCATGAGGGAAAAGATTTGTAATTTCAGGGCACACGTGCCAAAAACATTGACCACTTTTCTCCTCTGTTACAAGTAAAAATAAACTTGGCAAATAAAAATAAATTAACTGTTTGAAAATGTGGCACCCGGGGACACTTTTCCAGCATTGGTGGGATTCGAAACCTGGACCTGTGAGGACCTGTGGCACCAAAGGTACAAGACTTACCTTGGAGCTATAGCTCCTTGGTGGTCTAGAACATTGCAGTAGTAACTACAAGCAACATAAAGGCCCTGATGTCATTCCCTGAGGCTTCCATTGCACATGAAAAGGAAGACCAGGACATGAGGAAGATTTGATAGGCTACTAACATGGAAACCAGTGTGGTCCAGTGGGTAAGTTCCTGACTACCAGCCAGGCAACCAGGGTTCAAATCCCGGCTTCGGCACCAGCTGACTGATGGTGGCACAGCAGAGGTAAGTAAGAAGTGGGCCTGTCAGGCCAATTGGTAAGTAAAATGTGTCTGTGTGTTGCATAAGAGTGGAATCATGCCTAGTGAATGAAGATTGCAGAATGGCTCGTAAGTAAAATAGGTGTGGTGTGAAAGAAAGGGAGCAGGTGTGGGGAGGAGCCTAGTCGGATTGAGTGGCATCTGAGAGCAGAGGAATAGGTGTAGAGGAGAGCAAGGCGGGGTTAGGAGGAGCCTAGGCAGATGGGGTGGGGGCAGAGAGCAGAGGAATAGGTGTAGGGGAGAGCAAAGCTGGGTAGGGGTATAGGAGGAGCCCAGGCAGATTGGGTGGGGTCAGAGAGCAGAGGAATAGGTGTAGGGGAGAGCAAAGATGGGTAGGGGTATAGGAGGAGCCTAGGCAGATTGGGTGGGGTCAGAGAGCAGAGGAAAAGGTGTAGGGGAGAGCAAGGCGGGGTTAGGAGGAGCCTAGGCAGATTGGGTGGGGTCAGAGAGCAAAGTGATAGGTGTAGGGGAGGGAATAAGAAGGGGTCATAGATGGAGGAGGATCCTGGGGCACTCGGCAGGGGAGAGAGGAGGGGGCCAAAGGTGGGTGCTCATGAAGTGTTTACCTAGCCCTCAGATGGGATGATTACATTGACTCAGACTTATGGTGGGGAACCGCAAATACTTTCTTACTGCACCCCCCTACATTCTCTGATTTTGGAAGGGGGGGGGGGCAGTCAAAATTTGGGGGGATTAAAAGATGCTTGGGTGCAATATGAAGGGTGATGAGGTGCACAGAATGGCGTTGCTTTCAGGTAATTTGAGGGGTTAGCTACCTATAGTTTTGATTGCTCCCCTCCTCCCTTATAGGGTGTACCACAAATAGATAGGGGCAAAAAGCTTTTTGACAGTTTCTATTACCAACCAACAGAGGGCACCATACAATCCTGCTGCGGTTATGGTATTGAAAGGTACAACAAGGAGCATGTGCTGGTATTTTTGCAGGTGGGGCCGCCCAAACTTTAACTGCCAGCAGCAGCCCCCCCCCCCACCCTGCAACACGGTATAGGTACCCGTAGGAAATTTCTATTGAAAACAGACGCTACAGCGAATCACAGTATGAAATCTGAGAGCACTAACATTTGCTAAATAAAGGTGGCATTGGAGCATACGAATGAGGCAGGGAGAGGCTACTGTTGGCAATTGGTTGGGTGGGTCATAGAGAATAACCCTGGCATGCAAATAGGCAGAATTGTGAGTATTGTCAGTGTCTGTAGAGAATTTTGGCTTGCTCTTCAATTTATTTTTTCCTCCTATCATTGGGTATGAACTACAGAGGGAAGGCCTGGCCTTACTGTTAATGTAAAACATGTATTTATGATTTTAAGAAGTATAGTCTGGGTGTGCTGAGAGGGGCTGTACAGAGCGGTAAATGCCTGTATGCCCCAGCAATGTGCATCCAACTGTCACTTGAGATTGAACAGCAACAGGAGCAGCAGGGTTACTGCCTGAATATAAATGGAAGGCACATAGGAAGGTTGTTTGTGGTCACTCAAATGATTGAAACGTGGTTGATGCACTACCAAAGCCGGGGTACCAGGAGGGAACATTTGAGGGGTAATGGGAAGGTGGTATCCAGAGGTCAAAAAAAATGTCGGAGACACAGAGGTATCGTGGTCCTGGTCCCACATTGGGGGTGGTCAAAAGTCCCTGCTAAAGATTTCTGTCCAACCGTGACCACATTTTGTGCACCCTGGCCCCCTCTGTAACGATTCCCCAGTATCTTTCCATCCTACAGATGACTGGAGCAAACTTCCCAAAGTTTTTCTTGGCCTCATACCCCCAAATGAGTGCCTGACATTTCCCAGCCTAAGGATACTCACAATGGAGCGCTACTGACATTCTGGGAAAAACCTCACTAACCATGCATATTTATGCACCAAACATGACAAATCCATGCAATTGCAGAACATCATATCGCATATGTCAGCTTTGAGGTGCTGTAAGTATTTGTACTTGAGGGAAATATTAATCTGTGCTTCCTCTCTCATTTGAGGACTATGGTGCTGCTGTTCCTTTCTCACATGTCCCTTCAAAGAGACAAGTGACACACAGACTCAATCACTCAGCAAACATATATGCTTTGACACTTTCATCTTGCTGTTTACCTTCCAAATATTCCCCCTTCACCACAAATACCGGCCAGCCATTCCTCATTCACTCAGTCATCGCAGTCCTTCACTCCATAGGCCCTGCATGAGCACCATGAACAAGAATCATGTTAGCAAGCAGGAGAAAAGCCTCAGTGTGCTCTTTTGTTCATACTGCTGCCCTCTAGTAACACTTCATGGCAACTGCAGCATAATAATGGGACTGAGAAGAGGGCTGTCCTATGCAAATAATGTCCTGCCATGCTTACTTTCTTCTGAGACGGTCGCTGGCTAGCGCCGTGATACCGCCTCCAACATATGGTCTTCAGCCACATTTTAAAAAAGCCAACCTACCTTAGGCTAAGGATTTTGCCACTCGAAGGCAGCACATGGGGGCATCACCCTCATTTAGCAGGGTCCCAAATTGACTGCATTCATCCTGTATACAGAACAAGGGCGTTCGTGGGCGTTCGTCAGCGTTCTTCAAAGGAAGGAGGGGGATGCTTAAAGGACCAGCCCAGCCCAGCCCAGCCCAGCCCAGCCCAGCGCAGTGCTCTGCTGTGGACGTCCATTCCTTCAACTCCTGCAGCAGGCATGATGCAGACCTACTGGAGCAAAGGCTTGACTCTGCTCTTGTCTGCCTCTTAAAGAAAACAATCTTTCTAGCTTCTTATTGTACCTACTAAATGGACTCTCGCTTGCCTCAAACTTAACCCATCATTTCATTAGCCAGAGCTTATACTTAAACCTTTATTCCTATCCAAGCTCACTGACACCAAACCCCTGATTTGAGAGAGCGGCTCACACCAAAATGAAAAATCACCATCATCCAACCTATTTTACAATCAGTGTAGCACCTTCCTCGCATTCTTGTGCTCAGTTATAACCCTGAATACTACAATTGCACTCTACAATACACCAAATTTAAAGGACAAAGAATGAAGACTTTGATAAAGGAAGATAAGGCCTTGTCCCTATTGCACCTACTTGAGAAATAGGGTGGTTGGTGGAAGGTCATGAGGGAAAAGATTTGTAATTTCAGGGCACACGTGCCAAAAACATTGGCCACTTTTCTCCTCTGTTACAAGTAAAAATAAACTTGGCAAATAAAAATAAATTAACTGTTTGAAAATGTGGCACCCGGGGACACTTTTCCAGCATTGGTGGGATTCGAAACCTGGACCTGTGAGGACCTGTGGCACCAAAGGTACAAGACTTACCTTGGAGCTATAGCTCCTTGGTGGTCTAGAACATTGCAGTAGTAACTACAAGCAACATAAAGGCCCTGATGTCATTCCCTGAGGCTTCCATTGCACATGAAAAGGAAGACCAGGACATGAGGAAGATTTGATAGGCTACTAACATGGAAACCAGTGTGGTCCAGTGGGTAAGTTCCTGACTACCAGCCAGGCAACCAGGGTTCAAATCCCGGCTTCGGCACCAGCTGACTGATGGTGGCACAGCAGAGGTAAGTAAGAAGTGGGCCTGTCAGGCCAATTGGTAAGTAAAATGTGTCTGTGTGTTGCATAAGAGTGGAATCATGCCTAGTGAATGAAGATTGCAGAATGGCTCGTAAGTAAAATAGGTGTGGTGTGAAAGAAAGGGAGCAGGTGTGGGGAGGAGCCTAGTCGGATTGAGTGGCATCTGAGAGCAGAGGAATAGGTGTAGAGGAGAGCAAGGCGGGGTTAGGAGGAGCCTAGGCAGATGGGGTGGGGGCAGAGAGCAGAGGAATAGGTGTAGGGGAGAGCAAAGCTGGGTAGGGGTATAGGAGGAGCCCAGGCAGATTGGGTGGGGTCAGAGAGCAGAGGAATAGGTGTAGGGGAGAGCAAAGATGGGTAGGGGTATAGGAGGAGCCTAGGCAGATTGGGTGGGGTCAGAGAGCAGAGGAAAAGGTGTAGGGGAGAGCAAGGCGGGGTTAGGAGGAGCCTAGGCAGATTGGGTGGGGTCAGAGAGCAAAGTGATAGGTGTAGGGGAGGGAATAAGAAGGGGTCATAGATGGAGGAGGATCCTGGGGCACTCGGCAGGGGAGAGAGGAGGGGGCCAAAGGTGGGTGCTCATGAAGTGTTTACCTAGCCCTCAGATGGGATGATTACATTGACTCAGACTTATGGTGGGGAACCGCAAATACTTTCTTACTGCACCCCCCTACATTCTCTGATTTTGGAAGGGGGGGGGGGGCAGTCAAAATTTGGGGGGATTAAAAGATGCTTGGGTGCAATATGAAGGGTGATGAGGTGCACAGAATGGCGTCGCTTTCAGGTAATTTGAGGGGTTAGCTACCTATAGTTTTGATTGCTCCCCTCCTCCCTTATAGGGTGTACCACAAATAGATAGGGGCAAAAAGCTTTTTGACAGTTTCTATTACCAACCAACAGAGGGCACCATACAATCCTGCTGCGGTTATGGTATTGAAAGGTACAACAAGGAGCATGTGCTGGTATTTTTGCAGGTGGGGCCGCCCAAACTTTAACTGCCAGCAGCAGCCCCCCCCCCCACCCTGCAACACGGTATAGGTACCCGTAGGAAATTTCTATTGAAAACAGACGCTACAGCGAATCACAGTATGAAATCTGAGAGCACTAACATTTGCTAAATAAAGGTGGCATTGGAGCATACGAATGAGGCAGGGAGAGGCTACTGTTGGCAATTGGTTGGGTGGGTCATAGAGAATAACCCTGGCATGCAAATAGGCAGAATTGTGAGTATTGTCAGTGTCTGTAGAGAATTTTGGCTTGCTCTTCAATTTATTTTTTCCTCCTATCATTGGGTATGAACTACAGAGGGAAGGCCTGGCCTTACTGTTAATGTAAAACATGTATTTATGATTTTAAGAAGTATAGTCTGGGTGTGCTGAGAGGGGCTGTACAGAGCGGTAAATGCCTGTATGCCCCAGCAATGTGCATCCAACTGTCACTTGAGATTGAACAGCAACAGGAGCAGCAGGGTTACTGCCTGAATATAAATGGAAGGCACATAGGAAGGTTGTTTGTGGTCACTCAAATGATTGAAACGTGGTTGATGCACTACCAAAGCCGGGGTACCAGGAGGGAACATTTGAGGGGTAATGGGAAGGTGGTATCCAGAGGTCAAAAAAAATGTCGGAGACACAGAGGTATCGTGGTCCTGGTCCCACATTGGGGGTGGTCAAAAGTCCCTGCTAAAGATTTCTGTCCAACCGTGACCACATTTTGTGCACCCTGGCCCCCTCTGTAACGATTCCCCAGTATCTTTCCATCCTACAGATGACTGGAGCAAACTTCCCAAAGTTTTTCTTGGCCTCATACCCCCAAATGAGTGCCTGACATTTCCCAGCCTAAGGATACTCACAATGGAGCGCTACTGACATTCTGGGAAAAACCTCACTAACCATGCATATTTATGCACCAAACATGACAAATCCATGCAATTGCAGAACATCATATCGCATATGTCAGCTTTGAGGTGCTGTAAGTATTTGTACTTGAGGGAAATATTAATCTGTGCTTCCTCTCTCATTTGAGGACTATGGTGCTGCTGTTCCTTTCTCACATGTCCCTTCAAAGAGACAAGTGACACACAGACTCAATCACTCAGCAAACATATATGCTTTGACACTTTCATCTTGCTGTTTACCTTCCAAATATTCCCCCTTCACCACAAATACCGGCCAGCCATTCCTCATTCACTCAGTCATCGCAGTCCTTCACTCCATAGGCCCTGCATGAGCACCATGAACAAGAATCATGTTAGCAAGCAGGAGAAAAGCCTCAGTGTGCTCTTTTGTTCATACTGCTGCCCTCTAGTAACACTTCATGGCAACTGCAGCATAATAATGGGACTGAGAAGAGGGCTGTCCTATGCAAATAATGTCCTGCCATGCTTACTTTCTTCTGAGACGGTCGCTGGCTAGCGCCGTGATACCGCCTCCAACATATGGTCTTCAGCCACATTTTAAAAAAGCCAACCTACCTTAGGCTAAGGATTTTGCCACTCGAAGGCAGCACATGGGGGCATCACCCTCATTTAGCAGGGTCCCAAATTGACTGCATTCATCCTGTATACAGAACAAGGGCGTTCGTGGGCGTTCGTCAGCGTTCTTCAAAGGAAGGAGGGGGATGCTTAAAGGACCAGCCCAGCCCAGCCCAGCCCAGCGCAGTGCTCTGCTGTGGACGTCCATTCCTTCAACTCCTGCAGCAGGCATGATGCAGACCTACTGGAGCAAAGGCTTGACTCTGCTCTTGTCTGCCTCTTAAAGAAAACAATCTTTCTAGCTTCTTATTGTACCTACTAAATGGACTCTCGCTTGCCTCAAACTTAACCCATCATTTCATTAGCCAGAGCTTATACTTAAACCTTTATTCCTATCCAAGCTCACTGACACCAAACCCCTGATTTGAGAGAGCGGCTCACACCAAAATGAAAAATCACCATCATCCAACCTATTTTACAATCAGTGTAGCACCTTCCTCGCATTCTTGTGCTCAGTTATAACCCTGAATACTACAATTGCACTCTACAATACACCAAATTTAAAGGACAAAGAATGAAGACTTTGATAAAGGAAGATAAGGCCTTGTCCCTATTGCACCTACTTGAGAAATAGGGTGGTTGGTGGAAGGTCATGAGGGAAAAGATTTGTAATTTCAGGGCACACGTGCCAAAAACATTGGCCACTTTTCTCCTCTGTTAACAAGTAAAAATAAACTTAGCAAATAAAAATAAATTCACTGTTTGAAAATTTGGCACCTGGGGACCCTTTTCCAGCATTGGCGGGATTCGAACCCTGGATCTGTGAGGGCCTGTGGCACCAAAGGTACAAGACTTACCTTTGAGATATAGCTCCTTGGTGGTCTAGAACATTGCAGTAGTTACTACAAGCAACATAAAGGCCCTGATGTCATTCCCTGAGGCTTCCATTGCACATGAAAAGGATGACCAGGACATAAGGACGATTTGAAAGGCTACTAACATGGAAACCAGTGTGGTCCAGTGGGTAAGTTCCTGACTACCAGCCAGGCAACCAGGGTTCAAATCCCGGCTTCGGCACCAGCTGACTGATGGTGGCACAGCAGAGGTAAGTAAGAAGTGGGCCTGTCAGGCCAATTGGTAAGTAAAATGTGTCTGTGTGTTGCATAAGAGGGGAATCATGCCTAGTGAATGAAGATTGCAGAATGGCTCGTAAGTAAAATAGGTGTGGTGTGAAAGAAAGGGAGCAGGTGTGGGGAGGAGCCTAGTCGGATTGAGTGGCATCTGAGAGCAGAGGAATAGGTGTAGAGGAGAGCAAGGCGGGGTTAGGAGGAGCCTAGGCAGATGGGGAGGGGTCAGAGAGCAGAGGAATAGGTGTAGGGGAGAGGAAAGCTGGGTAGGGGTATAGGAGTAACCTAGGCAGATTGGGTGGGGTCAGAGAGCAGAGGAAAAGGTGTAGGGGAGAGCAAAGCTGGGTAGGGATATAGGAGGAGCCTAGTCGGATTGAGTGGCGTCTGAGAGCAGAGGAGTAGGTGTAGAGGAGAGCAAGTCGGGGTTAGGAGGAGCCTAGGCAGATTGGGTGGGAGGAGCCTAGGCAGATTGGGTGGGTCAGAGAGCAGAGAAATAGATGTAGAGGAGAGCAAGTCGGGGTTAGGAGGAGACTAGGCAGAGTGGGTGGAGTCAGAGAGCATTGGAAAAGGTGTAGGGGAGAGCAAAGCTGGGTAGGGATATAGGAGGAGCCTAGTCGGATTGAGTGGCGTCTGAGAGCAGAGGAGTAGGTGTAGAGGAGAGCAAGTCGGGGTTAGGAGGAGCCTAGGCAGATTGGGTGGGAGGAGACTAGGCAGATTGGGTGGAGTCAGAGAGCAGAGGAAAAGGTGTAGGGGAGAGCAAAGCTGGGTAGGGATATAGGAGGAGCCTAGTCGGATTGAGTGGTGTCTGAGAGCAGAGGAGTAGGTGTAGAGGAGAGCAAGGCTGGGTTAGGAGGAGACTAGGCGGGTGGGGTCAGAGAGCTGAGGAATAGGTGTAGGGGAGAGCAAAGCTGGGTAGGGGTATAGGAGGAGCCTAGGCAGATGGGTTGGGGTCAGAGACCAGAGGAATAGGTGTAGAGGAGAGCAAGGCGGGGTTAGGAGGAGCCTAGGCAGATGGGGTGGGGGCAGAGAGCAGAGGAATAGGTGTAGGGGAGAGCAAAGCTGGGTAGGGGTATAGGAGGAGCCCAGGCAGATTGGGTGGGGTCAGAGAGCAGAGGAAAAGGTGTAGGGGAGAGCAAAGCTGGGTAGGGGTATAGGAGGAGCCTAGGCAGATTGGGTGGGGTCAGAGAGCAAAGTGATAGGTGTAGGGGAGGGACTAAGAAGGGGTCATAGATGGAGGAGGATCCTGAGGCACTCAGCAGGGGAGAGAGGAGGGGTCAGAGCCGTATGGGGCCAAAGGTGGGTGCTCATGAAGTGTTTACCTAGCCCTCAGATGGGATGATTACATTGACTCAGACTTATGGTGGGGAACAGCAAATACTTTCTTACTGCACCCCCCTACATTCTCTGATTTTCGGGGGGGGGGGGCAGTCAAAATTAGGGGGGATTAAAAGATGCTTGGGTGCAATATGAAGGGTGATGAGGTGCACAGAATGGCATGGCTTCCAGGTAATTTGAGGGGTTTGTGGTAAATAAATTAATTACCAGGTCTGAATTTCTATAAATTATCAATATAAATGAAATAATGAACTGAAGAGTCCGTGGTGTAAGAGTTAAATGGGCCTTTATTCATTAACTTGAGTTAAGGGAGAGCTCCATCACCTCAGCAGGTTCAGGAGTGGTCTGACACTTTATTCACTGAATACAGTTTTTATACATTTCACATTATACATTTCACAATATATTGCTAGTCATTGGGAAGAGCCCTCCTAGTTCGTAGCAGAAATATGTTGCAATTTAGCATTGCTCAAGGCACATAAGCAAAACACAAATAGACACGTACTTTTCAAGGAAACAGCTTGGGTTTTTGTTTATCAGAGGGTGGGGGAGCTGGTGCATAGGTTATGAACAGACAACCTTGGAGGGAGCTGAAATATGAAACAATCTGCGGGCCTCAGTGAATGCTAGGGCAGCTGGCTTCGAAGAGATACTTGATAAGCATTTGTTCTCTGAAAAGAGAAGGCTGGTGGGCCCTTTTTCAGAATTGGCTTAACCACAAAAATGTGTGGGTGTAACTGACCAAGAACTTGTGCAACCTGAGGAGATACGTGAACTGGCTGATCCTGGGCAAGCTGAAGTTAATTCTAAAATGGATGCTGTATAGAATTTTTTTGGAGCAGCAGAGAAAGGAAAGTGTGCGAGGGGACAGAACCGGGAACGCGATCTTTTAATTTTTATTTTCTCATTCCCTCCTTGTCCCCAAGCGCAACTTATTTTATTTCTTTTAGATCACTTCCATGGCCATGAGGTCGTCCACATGGGCTTGCAACATAATTTTCTCATTTTCTTTTGCTCTGTTAATTGGCTTTGGGACTAGGCATGTAGCACAGAGACCGCATAAAGCGGGGCCGCACTGGACACAGAGACAGCAGGACAATACCATCATCAACACGAGGCCTAGTCCTGAAAGTACCCTCCAGCCCCATGCTGACAACATACCCCATAACCATCCCATTAGTGTCCAGGAGCCGGGCTCTTGGTGTATGTCTGCAGCTATTTTATGCAATTTGGAAATTGCCGCATAGACTGATGGAGAGTTATCAGGAATATACACACAGCAGCTAGAACCGATCAATGTGCATGCTCCACCCCGGTCAGGCAGTATGACGTCAAGAACAAGACGGTTTTTGAGTGTTACCATCCTTATGGCCGTCTGTTCCTCGGTCAAGTTTCCAAGGGCAGAGATGGTCTGATTTCTGACGGCCTCCAGAGTCCTGGTAAGTCTACGTATTAATTTACTATTTTGTACAGGGCCTATGAAAAAGAAGAATCCCTTATTAAAATCGGTATATTGTTCCCAAGTTGTTTCAGTCTGGTCAACCCCTGAGGTATCAATTGCTCTTTTCCTTCGCTTGTGCTGATATAGCCGAAGATCCTTATGATAGGAAGCGGGTGCTATAAAAACTGGTGGGAGGAGAAATGCTATGTAGCATGTGCCGCCCCACCCTTGAGGTAATCGAAAATAGGCCGTGGAATTGCAAACAAAATAGGTGTGGCGGAAGGCTACAAATGAAGACTTACCCCAATCCACAAAATCTAGTAACGTGGAGCAATCACTGTGCCCTAATTTCAGGGATCCCTTCTTTCTGATACACAGATGGCCTTTAGTAGGTGTTACCAATATAGAGGGAGGGTCATTAGTCCTATTAGACCTGATGTTCAATATTTGGAATGCTACTGTCTCATTGCCTGTCCGATATTCCTCAATCTCTAAAGCAGAGCCCCTAGCTTGGGGGTCTCCGTTGTCATCTGGGTAACAGGCTTTATTCAGGACAGCATTCAAATCTCCCATGGCCATCTATTTTTACAAGAATTCTTTTCCTCAGGGCAAATCAAGGAGGCGTTCCTGACCACCATTAGGGCATCCGAAGCTGGGCACGATCCATTGTAAGAGAAGGACAAGGGAGAGAGAGGCATTCCGCCTCTACTCTGGTGCGCCGGAAGGCGACCACAGATCCAACAGTTTGTGGTATTGCTGACCTGAAGTGTATGATGTAACATCTGTATAAAGGTATTATTCTGTAAGGCCAGCCTGTGACTCTGCTCATGGGGGGGTAAAGTATGGTACGTGTATTCTTCAGTTGTATTGACATGTCCTTGTTCGTGTGGTGATGGTGTCTCGGAAGGGAAAGCAACATGTAATATCCACCCCACACATGTCAATATAGCACATATCAAAAACAAAATTATCAAAGTCATTATACATCTGCTTCGTAACATTTTGCAGTATTTCTTTTTCATTATTCCCTTTTTAGTCGGCCCCCAGGCAGTCTGCCGTAATGCAGTAGTCATTGTCCGACCGCTTCACCAGTCAGTCTGTACCAACTGGACTTAATTGATCAAACTTGAGCTACTTTGGCAGATCGTAATTTTGAACTGTAAGTTTGTTGGGGGGTCGGATCCAAGAGAGGGGGCAAATAGTTTGTGTTATCTTTCTTTTGAAGAATGTTCTCAGGATCCCCAAAGTACTTTTTACAATGGCTGGCATGAAGCCATCCTTTCCTTCCTTCAACCTTTACTGCGTAGTTAAAAGTACCAACTTTGGCTGCTTCCACCTGGGCTCCAAGGGCGATGTTCTATCAAAGTTTCGGATGAGAACCCAGTCCCCTGGCCTTATCACATTCTCTCCGGGACTGGTGTGATCAGGAAAGTCAGCCGCCACCTGTGAACGACTGTAACGCCCTGAACGTCTCGGGATCGTTTAACAGACACGATAATGAGGACGCAACCACTTGTGAAGGGTTAGTTATTTTAATGAAGGCAAAAATAACACAAAGAAGAAACAAAAGTTATAGTCACTGGAATCCTCCAGGCTAAGTACGTTACCAGCCCACAGCACGGGTGGTCCTAACCGTCCTCTGCATATACGCCGGTCCCGGCGTATGCCAACAGAGGGCAGAAATGAAATGGCCGACAATACCAATCGGTAGGCTGTGAGGGGCACGAAGAGTGTTGGGGAGAATCGAGGAGTCAGGGAAACACCCAGCCGGGGTCTCTACCTGAAGGGAGCAGCCGCTCAACCTCTTCCTCAGACTGCACCGGGACGCGGAGTCACCTCCTGGTGATGCGTCACCGATACCCCAATCAAAACCAAGAAGACTGAACCGAGAGCAGCCGCTCGATCGATCCTGTGGACTTCCGAGTCTGTAACGCGGCAAACACCTCCTGGTGTGCGTTACAGCTGGCAGTCCCTGTATCTCTGGTCGGGCTGGGAGTTACGACTCCAACCAGAAAAAGCGCCACTGCGCTTTGACTCAGCCGAGTCATAAAGCGAAGCTCAATGGTTGACCGGTAGAGCTTCCGGGTCCTTCACAGGTGACGATGGGGCAAGACACGGCCCAGGGAGTAACGACTCGACCTACCTCCGTTCTTGCCTTACTGGAGCTCCACTCCGGAACACTGCTCTTCACGAAGCAGGTACGTCGGTGTAAACACAATATCCGACAGCGTTGTACCTCCCGGTTCCTCCCTTTATAGGGCGTGTTTTCCTTGAGTTATGGAACAGCTCTCCTGTTTACATAAGGGCGTGTTTTCCTTGAGTTATGTAACAGCTCTCCTGTTTACATAAGGGCGTGCTTTCCTTGAGTTATGTAACAGCTCTCCTGTTTACATAAGGGCGTGTTTTCCTTGAGTTATGTAACAGCTCTCCTGTTTACATAAGGGCGTGTTTCCTTGAGTTATGTAACAGCTCTCCTGTTTACATAACCTCTCAACCGCTTAGCATCCTGGGAGATGTAGTCCGTTTTCGCTGGTTACCGTTTTCCTCCCCTCGCATGACAGGAATTCTTGACAGTACATCCTCCCTCTCAGCGGCTCCCCACGGGTCCAGCGCAGGCAGGAAAACGCCGATGGAACAAGGAGACCAAGCGCGGAGCATGAACCCCTTCAGCCGGTTCCCATGATTGCTCCTCCGGGCCATAGCCTTTCCACGCCACCAGGTACCACAGCTTCCCCCTGCGCCATTTGGACGCCCGTATGCCCGACACTTCATACTCCACCTCCGACTCCACGCATACCGGCCTAGGTGTCCCAGACGGCTTGGAGGGTGCTGGTTTGAGCAATGATACATGAAAGACAGGGTGTATCCGCAATGACTGGGGCAAGCACACCTTCACGTTCACGGGACCCATACACTTGGTAATTCGATAGGGGCCCATGTACTTGGGATGGAACACACTGTTCTTTCGAAACCTCATGTTTCTTGTGGATATCCAGACGTAGTCTCCAGTGCGGTACAGTGGCCCGGGCCTTCTCTTCCTGTCTGCCGCAGCCTTGTATCTTCTCTTGGCCTCAATTAGGACAGCCCTTGAGCGCATCAACGTGTCTTTTATGTGTGCCACCCTGTCCGCTGTGGCGGGAATCCTGTCCTCTCTGAACGGATGTAGAAATGGCAAGAACCTGGGATGTTGGCCATAGTTGCTATAGAACGGAGATGACTGTGTCGAGCTGTGAGTGGCGTTGTTATAGGCTATCTCTGCAACCCATAGCAAGTCGACCCATTCTTCCCTGCCCTGGTCCACAAAACATCGCAGATACTGTTTGAGCGTTTGGTTCAGGCGCTCGGTTTGGCCGTCCGTTTGAGGGTGGTAGCTGGTGGACAGGGCGGTCTTAACATGCAGCGCAGTGCACCAAGTCTTCCAGAATTGCGCAGTAAACTGCGACCCCCGGTCCGACACGATCACCCCCGGTAATCCATGCAGTCGTACCACATTCTTTAGGAGTAGTGACGCCAATTCCCCGGCCGTAGGGACTCTCTTGCAGGGGATGAAGTGCCCCATTTTCGTCAAGTAATCCACCACCACCAGTATCGCCGTCATCCCCTGGTCTACCGGTAGGCCCACCACGAAGTCCAGTGATATGCTATCCCATGGTCTATCCGGGGTCGGAAGTGGATGTAAGAGCCCTTGGGTTCGGCCATGGTCGGCCTTCATGGTAGCACACGTAGGACACTCCTGTCCCCACCTCCTGACATCCACTCTCATGGTTGGCCACCAGAAATGCCGTCCCATGCTAGCCACCGTTTTTTCAAAGCCCAAATGACCTGCGCATGGAGAGTCATGGCACCAGATGAATGCTTGTTTCCTTAGCCTAGGCGTGGGTATCAATAGGCACCTGCCCTTCAGGGGTATCCCGTCCTTCAGCTGCCATTCTCTGTGACTGAGGAGCCACCTCCGCCATGCGAACGACCTGATCCCTCTCTTTATTCCCCTCAGGAAAGTATCCGGTTGGATAACCCCCAATACCATCCTCGGGGAAATGATGGAACGCTCGGTCGCAGGCAATGGTTCCTTAACTGCAGATTGACGGGACAGGGCGTCCGCCTTCCGGTTTTCCGTCCCCGGCCGATATGTGATGCGGAAGTTGAACCCCGCAAAGAAGATCATCCACCGCAGCTGCCTGGGAGAAAGGTGTCTCGTGGCCGTCATGAACTGCAGGTTCCGATGGTCCGTGTACACCGATACCACATGTCTTGCCCCCATCAACCAATGCCTCCATTCGGTGAAGGCGTCCTTGATTGCGAGAAGCTCCTTCTCCGCAATATGGTAGTTGCGTTCGGCGTCGTTGAGTTTGCGGGACATGTACGCAACGGGATGAAGCACCCCTGTGTCGTGGTTGCGTTGGGACAAGATAGCCCCCAGCGCCACATCCGATGCGTCCGCTTCCACCACGTAGGGGAGATCCGGATCGGGGTGAGCCAACACCGGCGCCTTACCAAAGGCGCTTTTCAGGGCCTCAAAGGCTTTGTTCGCCTCAGGGGACCAGACAAACTCCTTGGACTTCCTCAGTAGCTGTGTGATTGGGGCCACCAATCCTGAAAATCCATCTATAAACCGCCTGTAAAAGTTGGCGAAGCCAATGAAACTTTGGACGTCCTTCACGCTTTGGGGCACCGGCCATTCTTTCACCGCCTTGATCTTTCGTTCTGCCATCTCCTGTCCCTCTGGACTCAGCATCACTCCGAGGAATTCCACGGATGTGACGTGGAAGTCACACTTGCTGAGTTTACAAAACAGCATGTTTTCCCTCAGCTTGTGGAGCACAGCTGTGACGTGGTGTACGTGCTCCTCCTCACTGGACGAATAGATGAGGATGTCGTCGATATATACGACCACATAGATATCCAACTCCTCTCTGAATACCTCATTCAAAAAGTACTGAAAGGCTGCCGGGGCGTTGCACAGTCCGAACGGCATGACGAGGTACTCAAAAAGGCCAAACCTGGTCTTAAAGGCGGTCTTCCACTCGTCTCCGTCCCTCATGCGCACCAGATGGTATGCCCCTTTCAAATCCAACTTGGTGTAGATACGAGCTTTCTTGACCTGTTCCAGAAGTACACTGATGAGAGGCAAGGGGTACCGATTTTTTATGGTTATCGCATTCAATGCCCTAAAGTCCACACAGGCTCTCAGCTCCCCGTTAGCCTTCGGGATGAAGAAGAGTGGCGAGGCGGCCGGAGACTTGGACGGGCGGATGAATCCTAGCTTGAGGAGTTTATCCAGGTACCCCCGGAGATGCATGTTTTCAGGCTCCGTCAGGGCATACAGCCTGCCGCTGGGAACGCTGGCCCCTGGCACCAGGTCGATCTGGCAGTCAAACTGTCTATGTGGTGGTAGCACTTCCGCCTTCACCTCATCAAATACATCCTCAAAACTGTGATAAGCCTGGGGGAGAGCCACATCTTTTTCTGCCGCTGTAGCCACCGTCTGACTCCCGCTCTCATCTGCGTCAAGGGATTCCGTTCTTATTCCACAATGCAGGATGCAATACGGTGACGTCATTTCGAGGCGATGTGTTGGCCAATCCACAGAGGGGTTGTGTTTCTGTAGCCACGGCAATCCCAATATGACGCCATATTGGGGCGCTCGGATGATGTTAAAATCGATTTGTTCCAAATGGTTCCTCCCATATCTCATCGGAAGGACCCCCGTGTGCTGCCCGATGGGCCCCATCACCAATCGCCTTCCGTCTACAGCATAGACGTCTTCGGGTACAGCTTTGGGAAGAAGCACTAGCCCTAGCCTGCATGCCTCGTTGTGGTCCATAAACATGCCAGTGGCCCCTGAATCCACCATGGCCACAACGGGTATCCACTGGTCATGCACTCCCACGTGCACCGTGAGAAACAGGTGTCGTTGTCCCTTAGTGACCGAGTTGGAAAGTGAAGGGATGGATGAGTGACTCCGAGATGCCCCTTCTTTGGTCTGGGAGTCCTCTAGTTTTCCGCCGGTATGTCCACCACGGCTGTTACCGACCGGTTGGCCCGATAACGTGACGTCTTCGGTTTGGCAGGGCATTCACGTACGTAGTGGCCTTTTTTGCCACAATATAGGCACAATCCTTGTTTACGGCGTGACTCTTTCTCCGTGGCTGTGAGGCTCGCTCGTATTGCGCCGATGTCATGGGTTCTCCCTTGGATGCGGTGGAAGTTTCAGGACTTCCCACCGTCACATAGGATGGAAGGGATTTTCCTTTTCTCCCATGATCCCCCTTTCTTTCACTTAGCCTATGTTCCAGCCGTAATACCAGGTTGATAAGGCCCTCACATGTCTTGGGTTGAGGGTCAATATGAGCCACGGCGTCCTTGAGCTCATCACACAGCCCTTGATAGAAGAGCGCCGTCTGTTTAGCAACAGGCCACTTGGTTTCCGCAACCAGCCTTCGGAACGCGTTGAGATACTGCACCAGGTCGTTGGATCCCTGTCTCAACTCAAGCATTTCACGGTCCGCCGTGTACGAGTCAGCCCTTCTGTCGAACACCTTCAGGAATTCCTCGCGAAAAGCACCCCAATCACATAAGATGGGGTCGTCCCTGCTTACCAGAGGTACGGCCCATTGTGCCGCGTTTCCAGCCAAATAGGAAATAAGGAAAGCCACACGAGCCTGACTCGTGGGGAACGCCCTTGATTTGCACGTTAAATGTAGCGCCACTTGTGTGAGGAATACCTGCACTGTGTTAGGATCCCCACTGTACCTCTCTGGTGTTGCCAAGGGGATGGCTACCGGCATTTCCACTACTACCGCAGGGGTCGGGTTCGTGAGGGAGGTGCTGGGCGTGAGCGGGTCCAATTGGATAGCATCCAGTCTGGCTTTTACATCGGCTGTTTCTTGCCTAGAGGCAGCCACTTCAGCTTGCACGGTCGCTAAAGCAGCCAGCACATCATCAAGTGTTGCATGTCTGTTATCGACCGGGAGACAGTTAGTGTTATTTAAGGTCGGATATTTTGTAACGCCCTGAACGTCTCGGGATCGTTTAACAGACACGATAATGAGGACGCAACCACTTGTGAAGGGTTAGTTATTTTAATGAAGGCAAAAATAACACAAAGAAGAAACAAAAGTTATAGTCACTGGAATCCTCCAGGCTAAGTACGTTACCAGCCCACAGCACGGGTGGTCCTAACCGTCCTCTGCATATACGCCGGTCCCGGCGTATGCCAACAGAGGGCAGAAATGAAATGGCCGACAATACCAATCGGTAGGCTGTGAGGGGCACGAAGAGTGTTGGGGAGAATCAAGGAGTCAGGGAAACACCCAGCCGGGGTCTCTACCTGAAGGGAGCAGCCGCTCAACCTCCTCCTCAGACTGCACCGGGACGCGGAGTCACCTCCTGGTGATGCGTCACCGATACCCCAATCAAAACCAAGAAGACTGAACCGAGAGCAGCCGCTCGATCGATCCTGTGGACTTCCGAGTCTGTAACGCGGCAAACACCTCCTGGTGTGCGTTACAGCTGGCAGTCCCTGTATCTCTGGTCGGGCTGGGAGTTACGACTCCAACCAGCAAAAGCGCCACTGCGCTTTGACTCAGCCGAGTCAAAAAGCGAAGCTCAATGGTTGACCGGTAGAGCTTCCGGGTCCTTCACAGGTGACGATGGGGCAAGACACGGCCCAGGGAGTAACGACTCGACCTACCTCCGTTCTTGCCTTACTGGAGCTCCACTCCGGAACACTGCTCTTCACGAAGCAGGTACGTCGGTGTAAACACAATATCCGACAGCGTTGTACCTCCCGGTTCCTCCCTTTATAGGGCATGTTTTCCTTGAGTTATGGAACAGCTCTCCTGTTTACATAAGGGCGTGTTTTCCTTGAGTTATGTAACAGCTCTCCTGTTTACATAAGGGCGTGCTTTCCTTGAGTTATGTAACAGCTCTCCTGTTTACATAAGGGCGTGTTTTCCTTGAGTTATGTAACAGCTCTCCTGTTTACATAAGGGCGTGTTTCCTTGAGTTATGTAACAGCTCTCCTGTTTACATAACCTCTCAACCGCTAAGCATCCTGGGAGATGTAGTCCGTTTTCGCTGGTTACCGTTTTCCTCCCCTCGCATGACAGGAATTCTTGACAACGACAAGAGCGTAGTGCAGACATCATAGCGGCAAGATAATCTGTCAACATATTACTGTCAGTATCCGTGATAGACTTAGGCCTAGGTGTGCCACACATGTTAGGAGGTCTGCCGTAGACTACCTCATAAGGAGATAGACCGGTCCTTGAATGTGCTACCATTCTCATGTAGAAAAGGGCTACCGGCATGGCTGTGACCCCATCTACACCCTTTTCTGCGCATTTTTTTGCTATTTTTGTCTTCTGTGTTTGGTTGTGTCTTTCGACTAGACCTGCTGCCTGTGGGTGCCTGACACAGTGGAACTTCCAGGTGTACCCTAACAACAATGATACCTGTTCCATTAGTTTAGAGGAAAAAGGTTGACCATTGTCAGAATAGATAACTCGTGGCAGTCCCTATCGAGGAAAGAATTCCCTAACCAATTGTCTAGCTGTTGTTTCGGCTGTGTAATCTGGTACTGGATAGGCTTCTGTCCATCTAGTCAATGCACATACAACCACTAGTACGTATTTCTGTCCCCTACATCTATCCATTTGTATGTAATCCATCTGTAGGACCTCAAAAGCATGTTCAGGAGGGTGAAATCCACCTTGTTCTACAGACACCCCTTTCCCCGGGTTGAACTGACAACATATCATACATGTTCTGACTTTGTATTTTGAGGCAGCTCGCAAGTTTTTGTTGTGCCATAATGGTCGTAAGCTATCTAACATTCCTTTCTCACCTAGGTGTGCTGGACTATGTGTAGTTTCTATGATTATGGGTACCATCGAATCAGGTAGGAACCACACTGTTTTGTCTTTTGTCACCCACCCCTGTTCAGTCTCTGTCCCTCCTGCTTCAGTCCATTTTTTCTTTTCCTCTGGGGTGGCATGGGCCTGTATGTCTATGACGTCTTTGGAAGGGTCTCTTACTACCAGAACTGTGTCTTGTTGAATTTTATGGGAAATGGCTGCAGTCTGGGCTGTGTGTTTGGCAGTTTGATCTGCAAGATCATTTCCTTTGGAAACATCGTCTGTAACTTTGGTGTGGGCTTTGCATTTCAAGATCGCTACTGCCGTCGGTAGGTATATGGCGTCCAACAGGTCCTGTATTAAAGGTCCATGTTGTATCTTTGCTCCATGGGAGGTCAGAAAACCTCTTTCTTTCCATAGAGTCCCAAAATTGTGAACCACCCCAAAGGCATACTGCGAATCTGTGTAAATGTTTACTTTAAAATTTTTCGCCCACTTACATGCCTGTGTGAGGGCGATTAATTCTGCAGCTTGGGCTGAAAGGGTGTCTATTCTGTTTGTTTCTATGACTCTACTATCAGTGGTTATGGCACAAGCTGCCGTTAACTCTCCTGTACTCGTCCGCATGCATGACCCATCCACAAAGAGCGTAACATCTACATCTGATAGCGGGACATCAGTCAAGTCTTGTCTGGGTTTGGTGACAATCTCTATCATTCTAATACAGTCATGTGTATCTTCATCATTTGTGGCATTGGGTAGCAAGGTAGCAGGAGTTAATGTGTTACACCTCCTTATCTCTATGTGTGGCTGGAACAATGTCAGGTCATATCCCGTTAATCGTGCAACTGTAAGGTGTTGTGTTTGTGTTCTGTTGAGTAGGAGTTCCACCGCGTGTGGTACAAGTACTGTCAGGGGGTGTCCTAGAAAAATGGCATCGCTTTGTCTGATGGCTAAAGCTGTGGCAGCTACAGATTTTAGGCAGGCAGGTAGGGCTTGTGCGACTGGGTCTAATGTACTTGAAAAGTAGGCACAGGGCCTGTTTCTTCCTGCTTGGTCCTGTGTGAGGACTGAGAGTGCTGTACCGCGTCGTTCTGTTACAAATAGTGTGAAGGATTTGGTGTAATCTGGAGTAGCCAGGACTGGGGCCTGACAAAGTGCTTGTTTTAGTTGCTCAAAGGCCTCTGTATGCTCAGTTGTCCATGGCAAAGATGCCGATAAACCGGCCTCCACAGTGGTCAGTTGTATCAATGGTTTGGTCAAATGGGCATACTGAGGAATCCATTGTCTACAATATGATGTTAAGCCAATGAAGGCACGTACTTCTTTCTGTGTTGTTGGACGTGGAATAGTGGCGATTAACTGTATTCGTTCCTGTGTGAGTTGTCTACCCTCCTTGGACAGCAAGTGCCCAAGGTAGGCCACTTGCTGTGCACAGAACTGTAATTTAGAGGGGGAGACTTTGTGTCCTTTGTCTGCAAGGAATAGTAAAACCAGGAGAGAAGCTTTTTCGCACTCTATTTCTGACTGGCCTGTTATGAGAATATCGTCTACATATTGTATGATCGTTGTGTTTATAGGCATCTGGATGCTGTCCAACTGCCTCTTCAGGGCTTGACTGTAGATACTGGGACTTTCTGTATAGCCCTGAGGAGCTCTTGTAAATCTGAAGCTTCTGCCATTTAATGAGAATCCAAAAAGATATTGGCTATCCTCATGAATAGGAATGCTGAAGAAAGCATTTTTCAGATCTATGACAATGAAGAAGGTAGCCTTGGGGTCTATTGCTGTCAAAAGCGATGTTATGTCAGGTACCACAGGATATTGTGGCACTACACATTTGTTTAACTCTCGCAGGTCCACTACCAAACGATATACAAGTTCGGCAGTTGGGTCCGTTCTTTTAAGAACTGGAAGAACAGGTGAGTTGCAAGTATTGGAATCTGTCTCTACTACTACCTTGTGTTCAATCAGGTCATTTATTATTTGCAGTAATGCGAGTTCAGCTTACGGAGGTATTTTATACTGTCTGATTCGTGGCAAAACCACGCCTTCCTTTAGTGTAATCTTGTGAGGTGTGATGTCCATACAGCCTACGTCTGTAGGACTAGTCGCCCATAATGTCTGCGGGATCACTTTGAGTCTGGCATCCAGTTCCTTTTCCAGGAAATGACCTTTGAAATCTCGCAGGAATAACCTGACACCTTCTGGGGAGCAACATATCACGGCACCCAGTTCTTTCAGTGTTTTAATACCTAATAGATTTTCGGGGCAGGTCTTTCTTAACACTAGATCTGTAGTACGTGTTAGTGGACTCACTCCTATGGAAACATTTTGGGAGACCTTATTTATTACTGTTTTTCCCGAAAAACCCAAGGAAATACTATGTGAGCCGGAGAGAGGTATCCCTGGGACCTCATCATGGTTTATTGTTGTCCTACTGGCCCCTGTGTCAAGGAGGAATTTTCTGTCCTGCCCCAGAATGTGTGCTTGTACATAGGGGCCACGTTGGTCCACCGTGACAGGGATCAGGGGCAAGTCTTTTTCTCTCTCTAGGCCCTTTCATGAGTATTCAGGATATTCGGGTATATTTCATCATTGCGCTGGTACATTTGAGTTTGTGCGGGGGCGTTAGTAGGGGGTCGGGCCTGGGCCCCTGGGGCTGGGGCCTCATTGTTTCGAGGGGCATAAGGACGGGCTTGCGTTTTTCCTGTTGCTATATTATGTTTTAATACGGGACACTCCCTGACGAAGTGGCCAGGTTTCTTGCAATAATTACATGACCCTTTTTCAGTGGATTTGTTATTTTTCCCTGTATTGGATACAGTTGTTGTCTGGGCTACCAGGGCTTTCATTTTGGTGTCCTTGACACGCCTTTTATCTTGTTCTTCTTCTTCTTTAATTCTATTGTGGTGATACTGCGGCATTTGTAGCATTTGTTGAGAGGTATTTGCTTGCCAGGTACTCTCAACTTTTTGGAATCTGTTTTTTATTGGGGAAGGGCATTTTCTACTAATTTTGCTACAAAAAGACGTTGGTATCCATCACTGCCTGAGGAGAGGCCACTGTTAATGGCGAAACATTTCTGTAGTCTTACAAAATAATCTCCTATTTCTTCATCTAACTTTTGCTTACACGCTGATATTGCGTCCCAATCCTCCTTTTTCGTTGTCAGCAATTTGGGTAACACTTGCATAAGGAGATCGGGGAATGCTCGTATATGGGGTCCTAATCCCTCCCCAGGTAGGCGGTCTTGGTCTTCATTCTCTAATGCTGTCCAATTTATAACTGTTCCCCCATCCAAGTTCCAATCTTTTTCCATTAATTTTTCATAAATTCCCTCGGGAAGGAGCACTTTGAGTAATATTTTTATATCCGGGAAAGTATAATTTCCTAGACTCAGAATGTCCCTTATTTCTTTATGGAATCCTGCGGGGTCTTTTTCGTGAGGTGGTACTATCTTCTTAATTTCCAATATCTCTAACTTGGTAAGAGGGGTGTATACGTGTACCTGCTCAAAAACGCCCTCTGCGCCTGCCCTTGGGTGTACTTCTCGCAGGGGATATTGTCCCTTGTCATAAGTGCTTATACCGGACATTTCAGTTTCGAACTGTACATAACGTTGTCTCAGATCCAAAACTTTAGTAATGAATTCTTCATCCCTTAAAAAGTGATATATTGTCTTAGGTGGGGGACATCTTTTTTCATATAGTGTTGCCAAATGCTGTAACATGAACATACCCGCTATTCTTTGATCAGACAGGGAGAGGAAGAGGAAGATCTGTTCTATTATATCAGGGTCATAAAGTTGATGCTGGGCAATCCAATCAGTGGCTGAACGTGCTATTTCTTTTTCATGTGGGGTGAAGGGTGGGTCGTCCTCAAGCCAGCGCTCTAATGACTGGACAGTGCACTGGAACATTTTATTGGAAACGGTATCCGTTCTAGCATTTTTGCATTCAGTTGAGCAGTGAGGGGGAGGGAATCCGGGACGGCGATGGCCACGGGCCAGTCCTACGACAGTAGTTCTCCCTTCCTCTTCTTCCTCACTCGTCTCTTCCGAGACGTTCTCCTGTCCTTCCCTATCCTGATGGATAGTATAGATGCCCGTTATCAATCGTACTACCAATTTATCTAGCTCTTTGTGTTTAGTGAATTTGGACCGTTCAAGTGAGTCACTTAGGTCCAACAAATGGTTAGGCGTCTTGTCATTACTGGAGTCCAATATCCTTAAGAAACAGGTCACCGCAAATTGTAACATGGTCTGTTTGGTCACTATTGTTCTATTTGCTATCATTGTTAACAAGGCCTGTTCATTTTGACCCATCCGGACTAATTCGTAAACTGCATCCAATTCCTGTCTCAATCTATAAGATATTATGGCCATTCTACCCACCCCGGGGTATTCATCATAGGGACATTCCAAAAGAGGAACGTCAATTTTATTCTCTGTCCCATCTTTAGCATCTTCTGGTGGGGGGGCGGTGGCCACTTGGCCACCCATCGGTACTGGCGGTATTCATTGCAGGACTTGTTGTTGAATCACATAAGGCGGGGGACTTTCTATTAAGTAAGAGGACACGAAATCCTCTGTTTGAGTTATTTTTACCTTTCCTATCTTTTTCTCCAGATCAGTGTCCTCGGTCATTGTTTCAGTAGGTAGAACGGGATGAATCCCTTCAAAAAGTGCATTTTTTTCTCTTTCTTGTTGTTCAGTAATAACTCTCTCGCCTTCCTCCTGTAAATTCTTTTCTTTAGCCTGTTCTGACATTCTCCTACTTTTTTCAACTTTTGTTTGTTCCTTCTGATACCTCCTATGCGCTTCCTTGCGCCATAATTCAATTGCCTTCTCTTGTGTAGGCCTTACTTTCTTTTTCCACAACTGTTCTTCTACTGCCATAATACACTCCATGTCCCATGTACCTGTAGGGGGCCACCTGAGTCTGTGTTCTAGATCTTTTGTATAATCTGACCACAGTTCCAAAAACATTACCCCTTCTATACCATGTTTAGTATACATGAAATGTCCAGGTGTATCTCTAGGTGGGACCGGAACGGCCTGTTCTAATAGCTTTTTCTTGGTACTTAATCCTCGTAATTTGGAAAATAAAGGCATTTTAAGGTGTTTTAACTAGGCCTTATAAAGGTGAGAATTACGAAAACAATATACTTGATATCTTTATACACTGAAGAATCAGTGCAACTTTACTGTGTTCTGTCACAGAACCCATCTTTATACATTCCCAGTAGTACTCACCGAGAAGCAGAACTTGAAGACCTGGTCATCGGACTGGAGCGCTGCGCAGGGGACTGAGGAACAACGGGACTCTGGAAACCTCGGACTCGACAAGTTCACTGGTCGGGCTCTGGGTTGGAACGCTCCGCCAATCTTCCTCACCGCCTCGTGTGGATGTTCAGTCTCAGTCTGTCTCCTCCTCAACGCGAGGGAGTCAGCAGGAATACCCCGCTTCTTGTGCACTTGAGAGTCCGTCGGGGGGGTCTGGAAGGGACAAGGACCGGACCTAGATCTCCGGCGCGTGGGGAAGGGGGAGCGTCCCTGTTCGGGCGCCAGTTAATGTGGTAAATAAATTAATTACCAGGTCTGAATTTCTATAAATTATCAATATAAATGAAATAATGAACTGAAGAGTCCGTGGTGTAAGAGTTAAATGGGCCTTTATTCATTAACTTGAGTTAAGGGAGAGCTCCATCACCTCAGCAGGTTCAGGAGTGGTCTGACACTTTATTCACTGAATACAGTTTTTATACATTTCACATTATACATTTCACAATATATTGCAAGTCATCGGGAAGAGCCCTCCTAGTTCGTAGCAGAAAGATGTTGCAATTTAGCATTTCTCAAGGCACATAAGCAAAACACAGATAGACACGTACTTTTCAAGGAAACAGCTTGGGTTTTTGTTTATCAGAGGGTGGGGGAGCTGGTGCGTAGGTTATGAACAGACAACCTTGGAGGGAGCTGAAATATGTGACAATCTGCGGGCCTCAGTGAATGCTAGGCCAGCTGGCTTCGAAGAGATACTAGATAAGCCTTTTTTCTCTGAAAAGAGAAGGCTGGTGGGCCCTTTTTCAGAATCGGCTTAACCACAAAAATGTGTGGGTGTAACTGACCAAGAACTTGTGCAACCTGAGGAGATACGTGAACTGGCTGATCCTGGGCAAGCTGAAGTGAATTCTAAAATGGATGCTGTATCTAAAATGGATGCTGTGTAGAATTGTTTTGGAGCAGCAGAGAAAGGAAAGTGTGCAAGGGGACAGAACCGGGAACGCGATCTTTTAATTTTTATTTTCTCAGGTTAGCTACCTATAGTTTTTATTGCTCCCCTCCTCCCATATAGGGTGTACCAAAAATAGATAGGGGCAAAAAGCTTTTTGACAGTTTCTATTACCAACCAACAGGGGGCACCATACAATCCTGCTGGGGTTATGGTATTGAAAGGTACAACAAGGAGCATGTGGTGGTATTTTTGCAGATGGGGCACCCCAAACTTAAACTGCCAGCAGCAGTCCCCCCCCACCCTGCAACATGGTATAGGTACCCGTAGGAAATTTCTATTGAAAACAGACGCTACAGCGAATCACGGTATGAAATCTGAGAACACTAACATTTGCTAATTAAAGGTGGCATTGGAGCATACGAATGAGGCAGGGAAAGGCTACTGTTGGCAATTGGTTGGGTGGGTCATAGAGAATAACCCTGGCATGCAAATAGGCAGAAGTGTGAGTATTGGCAGTGTCTGTAGAGAATTTTGGCATGCTCTTCAATTTATTTTTTCCTCCTTTTCTTGGGTATGAACTACAGAGGGAAGGCCTGGCCTTACTGTTAGGCAAAACATGTATTTATGATTTCAAGAAGTATAGTCTGGGTGTGCTGAGAGGGGCTGTACAGAGCAGTTAATGCCTGTATGCCCCAGCAATGTGCATCCAACTGTCACTTGAGATTGAACAGTGACAGGAGCAGCAGGGTTACTGACTGAATATAAATGGAAGGCACATAGGAAGGTTGTTTGTGGTCACTCAAATGATTGAAACGTGGTTGATGCACTACCAAAGCTGGGGTACCAGAAGGGAACATTTGAGGGGTAATGGTATGGCGGTATCCAGAGGTCAAAAAAAGTGTCGGAGACACAGAGGTATCGTGGTCCTGGTCCCACATTGGGGGTGGTCAAAAGTCCCTGATAAAGATTTCTGTCCAACCGTGACCACATTTTGTGCACCCTGGCTCCCTCTGTAATGATTCCCCAGTATCTTTCCATCATACAGATGACTGGAGCAAACTTCCCAAAGATTTTCTTGGCCTCATACCCCCAAAGGAGTGCCTGACATTTCCCAGCCTAAGGATACTCACAAAGGGTGCGCTACTGACATTCTGGGAAAAACCTCACTATCCATGCATATTTATGCACCAAACATGGCAACTCCTTACAATTGCAGAACATAATATCGCACTTGTCAGCTTTGAGGTGCTGTAAGTATTTTTATTTGAGGGAAATATTCATCTGTGCTTCTTCTCCCATCTGAGGACTATGGTGCTGCTGTTCCTTTCTCACATGTCCCTTGAAAGAGACAAGTGACACACAGACTCAATAACTCAGCAAACATATATGCTTTGACACTTTTATCTTGCTGTTTACCTTCCAAATATTCCCCCTTCACCACAAATACAGGCCAGCCATTCCTCATTCACTCAGTCATCGCAGTCCTTCACTCCATAGGCCCTGCAAGAGCACCATGAACAAGAATCATGTTAGCAAGCAGAAGAAAAGCCTCAGTGTGCTCTTTTGTTCATACTGCTGCCCTCTAGTTGCACTTCATGGCAACTGCAGCATAATAATGGGACTGGGAAGAGGGCTGTCCTATGCAAATAATGTCCTCCTGTTAAAGATGGCAGGAATTGCTGTTAGCATGAGCTAAAAGCCATTTTGTTCCTGGCAGCTATTTTAGCTAGCCATGTGCTTTCTCCCTCTTCCAGAGCCTTGCACATGCTCAGAGAGGTTTAGCTGATAGAATGCACCTACTCCTAGTATAGAACTGTCAGGCTATTCTTGCTGATGTAAGGAGAAATATCTCTCCTCCCACTTTGTTGAGCAAGCAAATTTTGTATACCCATATTAGTCAATACGCATGCTTGTATGTGCCAGGACCTCCCCTTGGTTTTATGCTGACTATGTAACCTATGCATATATAAGGCCGCTGTTCTCTGTACTCCTTAGAATGACTCCTACAGTGGCCTGAGGGTACTGTGTGACGCAATCTCCCTCATGTGAGGTTAATAAAAATGTTTTCTTGATATTACAGCTTCCGTGCCAATCTCTTCTTTGTTGGTTTAAAGAGCCAGGTGTATCGGTGAACCCCTTAGAAGGTTTTTATTTCTTCAAATGGCCCCCGAAACATCGACCTCATCGAAGAAGCGGCTATCCAAGGGAGTGGTCTTGACAGGAATCTACTGAGGAGGACAGGACAGGAATCTATTGAGGAGGTACCTTGCGCACGGAGATTCTCTGTCTCTGCAGCCCAGTATATTTCTGGTCTTTCTGATGTTATTCTCCAAATGTTTGCCGCTCCCGACTGAGAACCATTTTGGCGTGAGTATTCTAAAAACGACTGTTAGGCCATTCAGAATTTGGCAGTGAGATGTTGGAGATTTGTGCTTAGTAAGGTCGTTGACATGTGATTTGTTTTGCTTGGCCAAAGACTTTGGAATTTGAAAATATATGTGAATTGCAATTTATGTGGGCAGGTAATGAGGAGATTTTTCTCTAACTTTTGAATAATTCGTAACGGCATATATTGTGTTAATTGCCACTGCTGTATAATATTGTAAATAATACAATATTTTTGGCATGCCTGTTTCAAGCGCACATCGAAGAATGTGCTGCTTTCTTGGAGGTACCAATGTGAATCTTGAATGGAATCAGGCGGCTCCCCTAGAGGGGATACCTAGATAGGGTTAGGTATATAAACATATTTCTTCCTTGGTGACTAGGCATCCCAAGGAACTAAATATGTACATAAAAAAGGATCCTGGTCTATGCACTTAGTAACATTCATAAGTGGTGATATGCAGAGCGCTTTTTGAGTGTTCTGCCAGCCAAAACTGGCAAATTTGGTGTATTTTGGCTTCTTGAACATGGAACAGTCTTTTGGGCTATTTTTGGGGCAGTCTTTTAAACTACTTTTGAGAGCTTTTCTTGTAAATATGACTTACAATTAGTATTAACAAATGGTTTGGTTTAAGTACAGTCTGTGGGCTGTCTTTTGTATATGTCCTAAGTGTTGATTTGTGGGTTAATTGTGTGTTTAAATGTCTATGTGGTTAGACATTGGTGGTACTTGTGTGAGTGAGTAGTGATTGCGCTCTTTGTGTAAGAATGGCTAGCCTTAAGCGCGCTGTATTTTGTGTTCTGAGTGTATGACCCCCTTCTGAAAATGTCTGGAATGAGCTCAATGTGTTTTTTTTGTCATCATTCTGTTATGAAAAATGTCATAGAATAAATTACATTTTAAAAATTCAAGAAATGAATTATGTAACATATGCTAAATAGCACATTGAAAGTAAAATAGTAACAAAGTCTGGATGTGCAAATTGCCACAATGCTAAGGATACATTAGAATTCACAATCAATAGGAATAAAATAGGCCTCATACAAAGGAAGGGAAAAAAACTAAATTGTGTGTTTTACATACCAAGGACTCAATATAAAATGTTACAGTATTTATCCTTATATATTAATGTTAAAAAGGCATTCACATCAGAAGAGTGAATTGGTTGTTGCTGAAATAAATACCACATTACAGAACGATAGATTTGTGCTGGCTTGAAAGGTGTGTAAAGTGACGCCTGCTGGTCAAGAGCACAGCTGTGTCAATAATACATGGCTATTCTTGGTCCAAAGCCACAAGGAAACTCCTGAATCAACTAGATTTTAAGTTAGTGCAAAACACAGTATTGCCTGCATTACAAACTGCTGATTTTAAAAGTTACAAAAGACAGTTTCATTATTTTGGATAACAGAGAAAAGATTAGAAAGGATTTCCTTTCATAAAGCTTTTTACATAAGCATATCTGTGGCGCAGACTTTTCATATTTCATGTAAGGCTTCTGTGCTTAGGGATATAAATAAATGCGTTTAAATATGATAGGACAGGAATGAGGCTTGCTTTTCATATGTGGAGCCATCAAATGGGTTGGTGTTATTAAAAAAAAAAAAAAAAGGAATTTTGATTAAAGATATGTCCACTAAATTCGTTTTTTAATCTCTATAATGCCTAATAATCATACTGTGAACTCCTAGCATCAAAGTTGAATTTAAGCAGCGCTTAACCGCAATGGGGGAACTAAAATGGAAAATTTCACTTTACCCAGGCATACAAAACTCATTTTTATAAGGGTGTACCTTATACATTTCTGATCCCCCATTCCTGGGATATCTAGGGGACACTCTGGGGATGACTAATATGCCAAAACATCGGAGGTTATTCATTTGTAAGTGCCCCTAACACCAAAGTCGAATTTGGGCAAAATGTACTGTTTAAAAGCAGTTCTGCCACTCAGGGCAGTTTTCAAACTGATCTCAGGCTTCAGTAATGCACACATACAAGTATAGAACAAGCAGCTAACTTCTAAACTGCTAGACAGCACACCAAACACTGCACACAAATGAAAATAAGTATAAAGAAACCAGCAGAAGTTATTATCCTACCTCTAAATTACTGGCAAACAGGAAGGGAATACGACTGCTTTTCAGCTGTGAGTCTCCATAAGTTGCTTTGAATTGGAAAAGCCGCATGGAAAGCCTTGCACAAAAATAGGACAGCTGGTAAGGGTTAAAGGTCGAGTTCTGCATTTAGCAGCATAGCAGGGCTACAGGCAAGGTTTGCTTTGACACTTCAGCCTCTGAAAAATTCTGAAAGACGAGAAGACAGCACAGGGAGAGAAAGAGATGTTTTGCTTACTATTTTTGGCAAAAGCAAGTTTTTGTGCAGTCATATGAACAGAGGGAAGCATAGTGGTATATATGGGCCCTGATTAGAGCATACCTCTGCCATGTATATGGCACTAATGCTTTTAGTTTAAAAATTACTGTGCAAGGGCTGAGATAAGGAGGCAATGGGATTTAGTTTGCATTCATGCGCCTTTATGTTACACTAGTACAATTTCTAAAGGAATTGGTAGTTGGTTATTAATGTGTTCTGGCTAGCTCAATGCGCTATTTACATCCTACAAGTTTGTTCGTGCCCAGCTGCAACCAAAAGGGGTTGATAGTGTTGACAGAAGTGAAACCTGTTTCAGGTTTCCTACTGTCAAAATGGAGAAAGGAGGTTAGCTCCTCTGCAAATTAAGGGTAGGCAAATTTATGTTTTTTCTCTCTTTTTCTCACTCTCTTTTGAGCCTGTCTAAGCTGTCTAGGAAACAGCCGAGAGACATTTAATTGGCTATTCAGTAATACTGTTGTAAAATTGTTAGAATTAATAAAATGAATAAAAAAATACGCCATGTTACTGCCCATCCTGTCTGATGAAATTATGAAAGGATGACTAGTCTAGATTGCTGTTCCCTTATTTGACCTTTAAGGGGAAACTATATGTTATTCTCATGTTATATACAGTTTATGCAAGGGCATTGCTAGTCTTTTATTAGTTAGTCTGTGTAATTGAGCTGACAGCCATTAGAGCTGGTGAATAGGATTTTTTACTTTGAAAATTATGTTGCATAGTCCACATCGTGAAAAGTAGAATGCATAAGGTTTATAATGTCAGGGAAGACGCCCATGTGATCCTCAGCAAACATTTTTGAAGGAAAATATTGTTTTATAGGAGTTTGTTTGTTACAACATGTTCTGCTGGAGAAATGTATGTACCCACGACGTTGAGTTTTTTTTAGTTCTTTATGTAATAAGAATCCCTGTTAAATTGGCAGTTTTAGATTTTCCTGCTGCACCTATAAAATGAGAGCATGGTCCTAACCGTACAATATAGGTGTCTTTATGAAAGAAAAATCATTTTAGTAGTGTCTGCAGTACTGTACAAGTAATGCAAGGTTTATGAGTAAAAGTGTACAACATTTCCTTTTTTTCTTGAGGTTCTTCAGATGAATAATATAGGAATACACAAATGTAAGGTTTTGGAGTATGTCTGTATTGTTTTTATCTTTTCCTCAGAATTTAGTAAATGAACACAGACTTCCTTAGCTGCTTCAAGTAGTGTAATAGGTTCAGGTTTTTACTCTCAGATAGATGAAGTCGTTCTTGGATGCCTTGCCAAAATATGGGGCGCCCCATGACTAGGAAGTATTCTGAGACTATCCTCTCTGTTGATAGATTATTTGTATGCCGTGTCTAAAGACCTTTTGTTCTGTCCACCAAAAGATATTTGCTGCCTTACAACCATTGCCAGAGGGGCCTGGACATCAGATCCAGCCTGGGGAGTCAGCACCAGTCCAGCTTGAAGCCAAGGTAAAGGGAACTAGCACAGGCATTGCTGGCAACTAGGACCCCAGTGAAGGTAGAAGGCCGAAAGCACTGGGATGTGAAGTGAGTACCCCTGCCACTGTCTTGGGAGAAAGACGGGGTCACAAATCAGAATGGAGAAATTGTGAATGCAGTTTTGATGCACAGCTGAGAGAGTCACAGACCGACAAGAACGTCAAGGAGGCTTTTGCTTGAGGGGACCCCCTTTAAAACAAGGGTTGCTTCAGGTACTTCAGCATCACGCCCCTGAATGCTGGCTGTAAAGTCTGCCCTTTGTTTGTTGATCAAGAGATACCTGGGCACACTGGTTACAATCTGTGACCCCAACGAAAGAGCAGTGTGCCAGAGGAGCAATACAGGAGTTAGGGAAGGACTTGAGTTTAGGGTACAGGTGGTATGACTCTGGTGCCTGTTAGATTGAAGTGAAGAAAACTGGTGCACCGCCTGAGACACTGGAAAGGATCGCTGAGGGCATTTGCCCCGAAAGGTAATTGCCTTATCCTGAAAGAAGAAACTTTTCCCTTGAAACTGGGCCGTGATTCCTGAGTTGCGAGTTGTGCAGCTCCCCCGTGGGAACAACAAGAGCCGCCTGCCTGTGCGGCTCAAACGGACACAGGGAGAAGACTCCCCTCTGGCTGGTTGTACAGCGGCTTCAATTTCCCAAGGACTTCTTTTTATTAGCAATGTACCCTTTAGTCGTCCCATTTTTGAGGAGGAGCAGCCCTTTGCGGCTCCTCTTCCCAATTCTCATGGCCCTGTGTGGTCCTCCTGGTCCCCTGCAGCCAGGATTGTGTTTGTAATAATATGTCTGACTGCTTTGATATTGCATTAGGAATAATGTTTATTCTGTAAGAGAAAAGTTCATCTGAGCAGTTAACAAATGTTACCTTGCCCTTTCCTTGACTATAATGATTGATACTCTAGCCCTCATAAAAGGAACACTGGAAAAGTCTCTTGAAAATGTTTTTTGACATAGAATTGGACTAGATGGTTCTAGGATTTGCTTTCTGCTTAGGGTTGAAAAATATTGATGGTTCTGTTTGTAATAATAGTCATTACTCTCGCGTGCTACCTGTGTGTTAATTATGACCCAATGCTCTGTTCCCTTTGTACTCCTGCGTATACTTTATATATGCCCGCTTAATATTTAGAATGAGAAATGCCCACCTAGCAATGGATTAGAATATTGATGAATTTATGAGAATAGATGTACAAAATATTTTCTATGTTCCTTCTAGATCATAGGGATTTCTTTAGCTCATGCTAAAAGGACTGATTGTCAAAGATGGCAGGAATTGCTGTTAGCATGAGCTAAAAGCCATTTTGTTCCTGGCAGACATTTTAGTTAGCCATGTGCTTTCTCCCTCTTCCAGAGCCTTGCACATGCTCAGAGAGGTTTAGCTGATAGAATGCACCTGCTCCTAGTATAGAACTGTCGGGCTTTTCTTGCTAATGTAAGGAGAAATATATCTCCTCCCACTTTGTTGAGAAAGCAAATTGTGTATACCCATATTAGTCAATAAGCATACTTTTATGTGCCTGGACCTCCCCTTGGTTTTATGTAGGGGTGGGCGGAATTTGCGAAGTTGCCTTTCGCAAATTTCTAAGAAACGGCAAGAAATCTCTGTGAAAACGCGAAATTTCGCGTGCTCGCGGAGATTGTGCTGCACCCGTCGAAAGTATCGCCTGTAAAGTGGCGCTACTGTGTTTGCGTGAGAATAAAACCAACCTGGTCACCGTGTCTTGCTTTATTTATTCTGCGTGCAACTTGCAATGCACTCCTGCAAAACGCATCAGCCATCTTCGTTAACCTGCAGGGGTATGGAGGTGGTCACATGACAAACTCGATATCATCATACAATTTCAATGAGCTAGAACGTTATCAATGCGCATCTTTTTACTTGTAACTGGGTCCAGTAAAATTATTTTGAAACCCATCAACTTTACCCAGAAACTCGAGCTGTTAGGGGACCCGGATCTGCAGCGAGGAGTGGGGTCCTTGGGCATCTGTCCTTCAAAAGTGCCTTCACCTGCTAGTGCAAGAAGTGATACCCATAGCCCCCTGCTAAGCACAGTGGATGGCTGAATCAAATAAATGTCACATTCAAAACATGTGTTGCCACGTCCACTGATGTGAAATAATCGGAGGATTGGTAAGTGAGCACGTAGTGTGTCTGAGTTTGCAATGGTGTCCCAGTACTTCTGCATCGTCACACACGTCCACTGTGTCCTCCCTTTGTGCCCACCGACTGTTCAGTTCTATTTTACTTGACTTGCAAAATTACTGAAAAACAATGGATTCTTGACCTCTGATGGGCTCACGGGTCTCTCTCCGGAGTTAACCAGGAAGGAAGGCCTGGAAACCAACAAGCGCCTGAAAGAAGATGCATTTCCGACATGCACGTGTTCTCACACTCACCACCACCCAACCGCACGCGTCAGAGCACATCTGAGAATTGTGCCCAATTCGGACCAGGAAGGGAGGAGCGGGGGCCAGGCTGTAGGATGAAAATAAAATGTTTGAAAAAGGTACAGGCATCGTGTCCCTTGTCAACGTGCGAGTGTGCAGAAAACGGAACCCTTGTTTTGAGAGCAGCTCAGCCGGATAGGCCTTTATAACCTTGGGGTCCCTGTGGTAGTTTGTCTCCAAGCACACTAGTTAGCGGGGTCTTTAAGAAACTCACTGCTGAAAGACTACTTTCTTTAAGGCTTTGAAATTAAATGGACTACAAACCGCTACACATGATCTGTGGGCTTTGAACGAGCTTCTACCAAACAGGACATTTTGCAACTTATCAAGATTTCTACAACGCCTTTCGATGCTTGCACCTACAAACCATTGTGTTTTTTTTGTAGAACAACGTGCATTTGAATGACATAAATGTAAAGTAAGGAAAGAAACACTTTTAATTGTTTGTACTACATTTGAATTTGAATGGCATGCTGCTATTTGCGGCCCGTTTACCATAGTCGACTCTTAAAACCTAATTACTGAGAAATGAAGCTAACACCGTTTCCTTAAGATTGCAGAGACGGCCTTGGCGTTCCCTGCTACAGAGAATCAAAATCTTGCATTTGAATTCCATATAGGTTTGCTGTGCCGCACATCTGAGAACAATAAGGCATTGTGTGACATCGCCCGACATTAGGCAAGAGAATGCGGGACATCTTTGAATGCAAGGTAAATTCGATAATGTCTTCTAAGACCCTGCAGGGCTTTGCCCGAAGCATGTGATTCTCTCTGTCTATAGCAAAGCGAGTACAGCAGTTTAATCATGTGCATTTTATGAAGGGGTGGGCGGCACATTCTGTTCCGCCGCGGAATTTTCGACATTTTCACGTCCCGCGCGGAACGCAAAAATGCCGAAATTTCGCAATTTCCGCGTGCGGAACGGAATTTGCCGGCCACCCCTAGTTTTATGCTGACCATGTAACCTATTCTAGACAACAATGGTCACTAGAAGGAAGAATTTTTGAGAGCGAAATGAATATAGACTCAGTCGTTACTATATTGGCTTGACTTGCCCCGCCGGGAGGAGGTCTAATATTTACTTTTAAACAATTTTAAAAACAATTAGTACAAACAGTACATAAAGTGGGACACAAGCCTGTGTCCTACTTAGCCATGAGGTACAAGAGAGAGCGGTGAACAACAGGAGGCTCAGGCAATGCTAATTGGTTTGTTACACATGAGTATACACAGAAATGTGAGGAACATATCGCAAAAAACACCTTTACAAAGAAATAAATAGCAGTTTTTCGTATAAGGTGTATCAAGGTGTCGACGGCGTTTCACACCGTGGAGAGAATGAGCGGTTCATCATCAGGACATAAGGTACATGCCTGTTAGTTAGAGCCTATTAGCCTGAAGGGAAAGTGTGGAAGGAAAATACAACAAGGAGGCAATTAGGGTATACATGCTTAGATGTCAAGAAGTTAAAAGACAACGTGGTTTTAAACTCAGGAAGGTGTGGATTGAAGAACGGTGAGTGGTAGTGAGTTGCATAGCTAAGGAGCGGTACTGGAAGTGATAGGGTACGTGGTATAGTGGATTAGGGATATGGTGTGACCTATCAAGGTGGCTAATTAGGCCAAAAGCGTACAGTGCTGATGCAAGCAATAACGGCAAATAGGAACCATGCTGGGGAAAATGTGAATAGGATCAGTTAGATGCTACGAACACGTAGAATGAGCATATTTAAGGTTAAGGTGTCAGCGGAGAATAACCGGTGTGCGCATTACAAAGTAGGGATGCAATGAGAATAAAAGGAAGTGAGCCGCTAGAAAGTTAGAAAGGACATGCCAATTATAAATATGCGAATCGTGATCATTTGTGTTGAGCCCGCATGAGTCGTGCACACAACCTGCAGAAACCTTAGACGTGGATCTAGTCAGAAGGTATCACAAAGATCTTATAATTGTGGGTCAATTTGTTCTAATACATGATAGTTAAACATTAAAACATAGAAACCGGTTAAAAAAACATACAGTTGATGGAGTGAAACTATAATATAGGCAGCACGAGCGATTTCTAAAAACAAGAAGGTCTTGTCATAGGACCACAATTTACTGGCAATTTGAAGCGGGAATTACGAACCACATCATAATGCTTTACATTAATGAAACATTCAGAATTATGCAACTCACGGAAGCGTAATTAATAGAGGGAGGTTTGTGGGGGGGCGGTGGTAAGAAATCTTGTGCCAGAGTTGTGACTTGTGCGGGTAAATTACATACCTAAACGGTTTGGGTTAGGGAACAGAAGGTGCTTCTGGAGCGCTGCTGAATTGGCGGCGATTGGGGGTGAGAGCGCTGCTACAATGGCGGCGTCTAGGAGTGAAAAGAATTGGTTAGACCCATGCGGTGTCGTGGGTAGGGCCGAAGTAAGCCAAGGTAGGCACTCACCAGTAGAATTCTTCGGGAGTACCCGGTAAAGGATAGGTACAACTATGTATCTTGGACGGCTCGATCGCCTGGAAGAAGGAGGAAAAAGGTTAAGGTACTGGCAAGGAGTGGAAGCGTGCGTGTTATCCCGTTGGAGTCTAGGACTTACCGATTAGAAGCTGTGGCTCGATGGCGGAATCAGTCGGACGTGTATACGTCCCGAGTCATGCATTCAATGTTGAGTTATATGGAGGCGGGGCAGGAGTGTTGATTGGATGTTATGGGTCAGGTGGGATGTGGGAGAAATAGAGGAAGGACTAAGGTAAGGGGATTGATGGAAATGGAGGATGGAGTGAAGGTGGCATGGAGGTGGTGACATCTTGGAATGGACTGTGGGTGGCTAGTAAACAATAACAGAGAGACAGGAAATTCAATATATTTTACAGAAAATATTTTACAGAACCCAATTTTAGGAGTTTATAATAAAGACATTTTTAAATCAATGATGTCCAGTCCTCAAGGTGATTCAGTCCAGTGTTGAGGCTGTCAGTTCTAAGTATCCATTTCAATTGTTCTTTGTTCAGAAGTTTGGCAATGTCCCCCCCTCTAGGGGGTAGTTTGACCACTGTGATAATAGTCCAGCGAATGTCATTTTCTGAGTGTCCATTTAGTTCAAAATGTTCTACCAGAGGTGCGTTGGCTGTTTTGCACCTGATTCTGCTCCGATGTTGGGAGATACGTAGACTGATTTTTTGTGTGGTCTGTCCGATGTATATTTTGTCACAAGGGCAAAGAATTGCGTACACCACATTGCAAGTATTACAATTTGTAAACATACTCAATTCACTTTTTATATCTTTAAATTCAAATTCTTTGCCTTCTATGGTGAAATCACAGACCACACAGTTACCACATTTGGAGTGTCCTTTAAGCGGTGCAAGGGCCCATAGATCATTAAGGGTATTGGAGCTTTTTTTGTTGCTGGGTAGTGCTGCGCGAACAAGGTGGTCTTTGATGTTCTTGCTTTTCTTAAAAGCAAACATTGGGTGTTCTAAATTTAGTATGCCGGCATTTTGGACAGACCAATTTGCGTAATATGGTTTTGCGTATTGCATTTGAGACTGGAGAGAAGGTGGTTACGCATACCAAGCTTTCTGAGTTGGATTTAGTTTTGGGCTCTAATAGGACCTCTCGGGGACAATACCATGCTCTTTTCATTGCATTTTTGACCAATCTACGTGGGTATCCTCTACTGGCTAGTTTAGCACAGAGTGTTTTTGCTTCATGGAAATAGTCAGTTTTAAGGGAACAGTTTCTCCTAATAAGAAGGAACTGCGAGAAGGGAAGAGAATCTCTCAATGCACGGGGGTGATTGCTATCATAGCTCAGCAAGGTGTTGCGTTCCGTGGGTTTTCGGAATAACCCAGTGATAAGAAAGCCATCATTGTGTTTAATGTTGAGGTCAAGGAAGGAAATAGAGTTCCTATCATGAGTTAAGGTGAATTTCAGGCCCCCACAGTTGTTATTGAGCCAGTGGAGAAATGAAGTAAGTGTGGTCTCACTCTCCTGCCATATCATAAAAATGTCATCTATGTAGCGTTTACATTTTCCTATGCATGAGCTGAATGGGTTTGTTACTGAGAGGATATGGTTTGTTTCTAATGAGTCCATATAAAGAATAGCCAGATTAGGGGCAAAAATAGCCCCCATTGATGTGCCTTTCACTTGTTGGTAGAATTGGTCTTCAAATAAAAAGAAATTTCTTGTTAGGCAGACCTCTAGGAGCTGAAGTATAAAAACAGTGGGGACTGTGTTCGGTCGAGGTCTTTTGTTGAGGATGGACTCCATGACTAGAAGGGAGTCCCTCTGTGGTATATTGGGTTACCGGGACACGACATCCAATGTACACAAAATTTCACAGGAAGGATCAAAAGGATTGTTCTCTATGAAATTAATCATTGACATACTGTCCCTGATAAAACATTGTGTGAGTGGGACAAAGTCCTTGATAAAGTAGTTGACAAACTGTCCTAAAGGTCCCAAAATGGACCCGCAACCAGAGACAATTGGGCGGTCGGGAGGGTTAACCAGTTGTTTATGTACCTTAGGTAAGGTGCAGATGACAAGTGTGCGAGGGGATTTGTTTTTAAGGAATTGGTACTCGTGTTTGCTAATAAAACCCTGTTGTAGACCATCATCGGTAATTTGTTTTATTAGGGTTTGTATCTCTTTCGTTGGGTTTGTAGGGAGCCTACAGTAGTGATCTGTGTTGGAAAGTTGACGGTTAAGCTCCTCTTTGTATTGATTGGTTGTCTGAAGCACAATGCCACCACCCTTGTCAGCAGGTTTAATAACTAGGCTACTATTTTCACGTAGGGTTGATATGGCTGTTTTTTCACCCATAGGGATATTATATGGGATGTAGTGGTGTGTATCCGCTAACCGCGATACTTCTTTGAGGACCAATTCATCAAATGTGATGATTTCACTCGGGATCATGTTGGCAAAAGCTGAAAAGGTTGAAGGAGGTCTGAATGGTGTGTTAAATGTTTTAGTAGGACTAGGATTCAGCAAGAAGTAGCTATGTAGTCTTATTTTGCGAAAAATAGAAGTAATTCTGATTGTAACTCCAGAAAATACAAACCCTAATAAAACAAATTACCGATGATGGTCTACAACAGGGTTTTCTTAGCAAACACGAGTACCAATTCCTTAACACCAAATCCCCTCGCACACCTGTCATCTACACCTTACCTAAGGTACATAAACAACTGGTTAACCCTCCCTGCCGACCAATTGTCTCTGGTTGCGGGTCCATTTTGGGACCTTTAGGACAGTATGTCAACTACTTTATCAAGGACTTTGTCCCACTCACACAATGTTTTATCAGGGACAGTATGTCAATGATTAATTTCATAGAGAACAATCCTTTTGATCCTTCTTGTGAAATTTTGTGTACATTGGACGTCGAGTCCCTGTATACCAATATACCACAGAGGGACTCCCTTCTAGTCATGGAGTCCATCCTCAACAAAAGACCTCGACCGAACACAGTCCCCACTGTTTTTATACTTCAGCTCCTAGAGGTCTGCCTAACAAGAAATGTATTTTTATTTGAAGACCAATTCTACCAACAAGTGAAAGGCACATCAATGGGGGGATATTTTTGCCCCTAATCCGGCTATTCTTTATATGGACTCATTAGAAACAAACCATATCCTCTCAGTAACAAACCCATACAGCTCATGCATAGGAAAATGTAAACGCTACATAGATGACATTTTTATGATATGGCAGGAGAGTGAGACCACACTTACTTCATTTCTCCACTGGCTCAATAACAACTGTGGGGGCCTGAAATTCACCTTAACTCATGATAGGAACTCTATTTCCTTCCTTGACCTCAACATTAAACACAATGATGGCTTTCTTATCACTGGGTTATTCCGAAAACCCACGGAACACAACACCTTGCTGAGCTATGATAGCAATCACCCCCGTGCATTGAGAGATTCTCTTCCCTTCTCGCAGTTCCTTCTTATTAGGAGAAACTGTTCCCTTAAAACTGACTATTTCCATGAAGCAAAAACACTCTGTGCTAAACTAGCCAGTAGAGGATACCCACGTAGATTGGTCAAAAATGCAATGAAAAGAGCATGGTATTGTCCCCGAGAGGTCCTATTAGAGCCCAAAACTAAATCCAACTCAGAAAGCTTGGTATGCGTAACCACCTTCTCTCCAGTCTCAAATGCAATACGCAAAACCATATTACGCAACTGGTCTGTCCTAAATGCAGGCACACTAAATTTAGAACACCCAATGTTTGCTTTTAAGAAAAGCGAGAACATCAAAGACCACCTTGTTCGCGCAGCACTACCCAGCAACAAAAAAAGCTCCAATACCCTTAATGATCTATGGGCCCTTACACCGCTTAAAGGACACTCCAAATGTGGTAACTGTGTGGTCTGTGATTTTACCATAGAAGGCAAAGAATTTGTATTTAAAGATATAAAAAGTGAATCGAGTATGTTTACAAATTGTAATACTTGCAATGTGGTGTACGCAATTCTTTGCCCTTGTGACAAAATATACATCGGACAGACGACGCAAAAAATCCGTCTAGGTATCTCCCAACATCGGAGCAGAATCAGGTGCAAAACAGCCAACGCACCTCTGGTAGAACATTTTGAACTAAATGGACACTCAGAAAATGACATTCGCTGGACTATTATCACATTGGTCAAACTACCCCCTAGAGGGGGGGACATTGCCAAACTTCGGAACAAAGAAGAATTGAAATGGATACTTAGAACTGACAGCCTCAACACTGGACTGAATCCCCTTGAGGACTGGACATCATTGATTTAAAAATGTCTCTATTATAAACTCCTAAAATTGGGTTCTGTAAAATATTTTCTGTAAAATATATTGAATTTCCTGTCTCTCTGTTATTGTTTACTAGCCACCCACAGCCCATTCCAAGATGTCACCACCTCCATGCCACCTTCAGTCCATCCTTAGTCCTTCCTCTATTTCCCCCACATCCCACCTGACCCATAACATCCAATCAACACTCCTGCCCCGCCTCCATATAACTCAACATTGAATGCATGACTCGGTACGTATACACGTCCGACTGATTCCGCCATCGAGCCACAGCTTCTAATCATAAGTCCTAGACTCCAACGGGATAACACGCACGCTTCCACTCCTTGCCAGTACCTTAACCTTTTTCCCCCTTCTTCCAGGCGATCGAGCCGTCCAAGATACATAATTGTACCTATCCTTTACCGGGTACTCCCGAAGAATTCTACTGGTGAGTGCCTACCTTGGCTTACTTCGGCCCTACCCACGACACCGCATGGGTCTAACCAATTCTTTTTACTCCTAGACGCCGCCATTGTAGCAGCGCTCTCACCCCCAATCGCCGCCAATTCAGCAGCGCTCCAGAAGCACCTTCTGTTCCCTAACCCAAACCGTTTAGGTATGTAATTTACCCACACAAGTCACAACTCTGGCACAAGATTTCTTACCACCGCCCCCCCCACAAACCTCGCTCTATTAATTACGCTTCCGTGGGTTGCATAATTCTGAATGTTTCATTCATGTAATGCATTATGATGTGGTTCGTAATTCCCGCTTCAAATTGCCAGTAAATTGTGGTCCTATGACAAGACCTTCTTATTTTTAGAAATCGCTCGTGCTGCCTATATTATAGTTTCACTCCATCAACTGTATGTTTTTTTAACCGGTTTCTATGTTTTAATGTTTAACTATCATGTATTAGAACAAATTGACCCACAATTATAAGATCTTTGTGATACCTTTTGACTAGATCCACGTCTAAGGTTTCTGCCGGTTGTGTGCACGACTCATGCGGGCTCAACACAAATGATCACGATTCGCATATTTATAATTGCCATGTCCTTTCTAACTTTCTAGCGGCTCACATCCTTTTATTTTTATTGCGTCCCTACTTTGAAATGCGCACACCGGTTATTCTCCGCTGACACCTTTACCTTAAATATGCTCATTCTACATGTTCGCAGCATCTAACTGATCCTATTCACATCTTCCCCAGCTTGGTTCCTATTTGCCGTTATTGCTCGCATCAGCACTGTACACTTTTGGCCTAATTAGCCACCTTGATAGGTCACACGCATATTCCTAATCCACTATACAACGTACCCTATCACTTCCAGTACCGCTCCTTAACTACGCAACTCACTACCACTCACCGTTCTTCAATCCACACCTTCCTGAGTTTAAAACGCGTTGTCTTTTAACTTCTTGACATCTAAGCATATATACCCTAATTGCCTCCTTGTTGTATTTTCCTTCCACACTTTCCCTTCAGGCTAATAGGCTCTACCTAACAGGCATGTACCTTATGTCCTGATGATGAACCGCTCATTCTCTCCACGGTTCGAAACGCCGTTGACACCTTGATACACCTTATACGAAAAACTGCTATTTATTTCTTTGTAAAGGTGTTTTTTGCGATTTGTTCCTCACAATTCTGTGTATACTCATGTGTAATAAACCAGTTAGCATTGCCTGAGCCTCCTGTTGTTCACTGCTCTCTCTTGTACCTCATGGCTAAGTAGGACACAGGCTTGTGTCCCACTTTATGTACTGTTTGTACTAATTGTTTTTAAAATTGTTTAAAAGTCAATATTAGGCCTCTGCCCGGCTGGGCAATTCAAGCCAATATAGTAACGACTGAGTCTATATTCATTTCGCTCTAAAAATAAATAAATACATTCTTCCTTCTAGGGACCATTGTTGTCTAGAACAATTAACTCCCAAGGTCCCTGGTCCATTACCTTTGGGTTCCCTTGTTGTTTAAGATATGACTATGTAACCTATGCATATATAAGGCCCCTGTTCTCTGTACTCCTTAGAATGCCACCTACAGTGGCCTGAGGGTACTGTGTGAGCAATCTCCCTCATGTGAGGTTAATAAAAATGTTTTCTAGATATTACAGCTTAGAAGGTTTTTATTTCTTCACTCCCATGCTTACTTTCTTCTGAGACGGTCGCTGGCTAGCGCCGTGATACCGCCTCCAACATACGGTATTCAGCCAAATTTTAAAAAACCCTACCTACCTTATGCTAAGGATTTTGCCACTCGAAGGCAGCACATGGGGACATTACCCTCATTTAGCAGGGTCCCAAATTGCCTGCAGTCATCCTGTATACAGAACATGGCCGTTGGTGGGCGTTCTTCATGAGCGTTCTTGAAAGGAAGGAGGGGGTGTTTAAATCCCCAGTGCCAGGCCAGGCCCAGCGCAATGCAGCACAGTGCTCTGCTGTGGAGGTCCATTCCTTCAACTCCTGCAGCAGGCATGATGCAGACCTTCTGGAGCAAAGGCTTGACTCTGCCCTTATCTGCCTCTTAAAGAAAACAATCTTTCTAGCTTCTTATTGCACCTACTAAATCGACTCTCGCTTGCCTCAAACTTGACCCATCAGTTCATTACCCATGAGCTTATACTTGACCTTTATTCCTATCCAAGCTCACTGGCACCAAACCCCTGATTTGAGAGAGTGGCTCACACCAAAATGAAAAATCACCATCATCCAACCTATTTTACAATCACTGTAGCACCTTCCTCGCATTCTTCTGCTCAGTTATAACCCTGAATACCACAGTTGCACTCTACAATACACCAAATTTAAAGGACAAAGAATGAAGACTTTTATAATGTAAGATAAGGCCTTGTCCCTATTGCAACCACTTGAGAAATAGGGCAGTTGGTGGAAGGTCATGAGGGAAAAGATTTGTAATTTTAGGGCACACGTGCCCAAAAAAAAGTGGCCACTTTTCTCCTCTGTTTCCAAGTAAAAATAAACGTAGCAAATAAAAATACATTTACTGTTTGAAAATTTAGCACCTGTCAATACTTTAACAGCATTGGCAAGATTCAAACCCAACCCTGTGAGGGCCTGTGCCACCAAAGGTACAAGACTTACCTTTGAGCTAGAGCTCCTTGGTGGTCTCGAACATTGCAGTAGTAACTACAAGCAACCTAAAGGCCCTGATGTCATTCCCTAAGGCTCCCATTGCAAATGAAAAGGATGACCATGACATAAGGACGATTTGATAGGCTACTGATATGGAAACCAGTGTGATCCAGTGGGTAAGTTCCTGACTACCAGCCAGAAAACCACGGTTCAAATCCTGGGTATGACACCAGGTGACTGATGGTGGCACAGCAGAGGTAAGTAAGAAGTGGGCCTGTCAGGCCAATTGGTAAGTAAAATGTGTCTGTTCATTGCGTAAGTGTGGAATCATGCCTAGTGAATGAGTATTGCAGAGTGGCTTGTAAGTAAAATAGGTGTTGTGTGACAGAGACAGGTGAAAGAAAAGGAACAGGTGTGGGGACGATCCTGATCGGGTGGGATCAGAGAGCAAGGTAATAGGTGTAGGGGAGAACAAGGCTGGGTAGGGTCAGAGGGACTAAGAAGGTGTCATAGATGGAGGAGGATCCTGAGGCACTCAGCAAGTCTCTGATTTGGGAGGGGAAGGCAGTCAAAATTTGGAGGAGCAGTATTAAAAGATGCTTGGGTGCAATATGAAGGGCGATGAGGTATACAGAATGGCATGGCTTCCAGGTAATTTGAGGGGTTAGCTACCTATAGTTTTTATTGCTCCCCTCCTCCCTTATAGGGTGCACCACAAATGGATAGGGGTAACAGGGGGGCAAAAAGCTTTTTGACAGTTTCTATTACCAACCAACTGGTGGCACCATACAATCCTGCTGTGGTTATGGTATTGAAATGTACAACAAGGAGCATGTGGTGGTATTTTTGCAGCTGGGGCGCCCCAAACTTTTACTGCCAGCATCAGCCCCGCCGCCCTGCAGCATGGTATAGGTACCCATAGGACATTTCTATTGAAAACAGACGCTACAGCGAATCGCGGTATGAAATCTGAGAGCACTAACATTTGCTAAATAAAGGAGGCATTGGAGCATACGAATGAGGCAGGGAGAGGCTACTGTTGGCAATTGGTTGGGTGGGTCATAGAGAATAACCCTGGCATGAAAACAGGCAGAAGGGTGAGGATTGGCAGTGTCTGTAGAGAATTTTGGCATGCTCTTCAATTTATTTTTTCCTCCTTTCATTGGGTATGAACTACAGACGGAAGGCCTGGCCTTACTGTTAGGCAAAACATGTATTTATCATTTTAAGAAGTATAGTCTGGGTGTTCTTAGAGGGGCTGTACAGAGCGGTAAATGCCTGTATGCCCCAGCAATGTGCATCCAACTGTCACTTGAGATTGAACAGCGACAGGAGCAGCAGGGTTACTGACTGAATATAAATGGAAGGCACATAGGAAGGGTGTTTGTGGTCACTCAAATGATTGAAACATGGTTGATACATTACCAAAGCTGGGGTACCAGGAGGGAAAATTTGAGGGGTAATGGGATGGTGGTATCCAGTGGTCAAAAAAAGTGTCGGAGATAAAGAGATATCGTGGTCCTGGTCCCAAATTGGGGTTGGTCAAAAGTCCCTGCTAAAGATTTCTGTCCAACCGTGACCACATTTTGTGCAGTCTGGCTCCCTCTGTAACGTTTCCCCACTATCTTTCCATCCTACATATGACTGGAGCAAACTTCCCAAAGTTTTTCTTGGCCTCATACCCCCAAAGGAGTGCCTGACATTTCCCAGCCAAAGGATGCTCACAAAGGGTGCGCTACTGACATTCTGGGAAAAACCTCACTAACCATGCATATTTATACACTAAATATGGCAAATCCTTACAATTGCAGAACATCATATCGCACTTGTCAGCTTTGAGGTGCTGTAAGTATTTGTGTTTGAGGGAAATATTCATCTGTGCATCCTCTCCCATCTGAGGACTATGGTGCTGCTGTTCCTTTCTCACATGTCCCTTCAAAGAGACTAGTGACACACAGACTCAATCACTCAGCAAACATATATGCTTTGACACTTTCATCTTGCTGTTTACCTTCCAAATATTCCCCCTTCACCACAAATGCAGGCCAGCCATTCCTCATTCACTCAGTCATCACAGTTCTTCACTCCATAGGCCCTGCAAGAGCACCATGAACAAAAATCATGTTAGCAAGCAGAAGAAAAGCCTCAGCGTGCTCTTTTGTTCATACTGCTGCCCTCTAGTAACACTTCATGGCAACTGCAGCATAATAATGAGACTGAGAAGAGGGCTGTCCTATGCAAATAATGTCCTCCCATGCTTACTTTCTTCTGAGACGGTCGCCGGCTTGCACCGTGATACCGCCTCCAACATATGAAAGAGGCAAGAGCAGTTCAGAAAGAGGCAAGAGAGGTGCAGAAACAGGCAAGAGAAATGCAGAAAGAGGCAAGAGAGTTGCAGAAACAGGCCAGTGAGGTGCAGAAGGAGGCAAGCGGCCTTTAGGAAGAGGCAAAAGAGTTGCCGAAACAGGCAAAAGCGGTACAGATAGAGGGAACAGGTAGGCAGACCGAGGCAAGAGGGGTGTGGATAGAAACAACAGAGGTGCAGAAAGAAGCAAGAGAAGTGCAGAAAGAAGTAACAGAGGTGCGGCAAGAGAGGTACAGGGGCCTGGCCTCTCCGTTGGGGACCGTGGGGGGAGCCCCTATGCCTCCATGGTCCTGCCGGCATTGCTTTTGCAGAAGGGGAGCTGCTGACATGCAGCACCTCTTGTGCAAAAGCAATCCTGCTTTGCTACTTTGAAGCGAGAGCAGGTTTTCCTGCTCTCACTTCAATGAAGCAAAGCAGAGTTTGCTATGGCAGGCCGTGAGCCATGCTCCCGCCCTGCCATAGCAAACAGCAATGTCCAGGGCGTGGGCACCCCGGGACATTGCAGGAGCCGGCCCTGGGGGGTGGCGGCAGCCACGGCCATCAAGGGCTCCGAGGGGGGCCACACGGCCCCCTCCCAACTATTTAAAACCCTGGGAGGTTGTGGTCCCCAGGGCCCAGGGGTCCGTAACGGACCCCCATATTTACATACAGAGTGCCCTGGGGAGGTGGTAGTCCCCGGGGCAGTGTGGGTGGGCTCGAGCCCCCCCACACAATTATTTATTGCAGCCACTGGGAGTTGTCAGTCCCCGGAGCTTGGGGGGCCTCACCCTTATTGAAATGAAGCACCAGGGAGTTGGCGGTCCCTGGGGCTGCGGGTGGGGGGGGCGAAAGCCCCCGCAATAAATTATAAAGCCTTAATTCCCCAACTTAAAACATGCCACAGGGTGCGTTTGCACACTTGTCACATCAGGCTGGCCCCCTCCCTGCCTCAATGTGCAAACGCTCCCCGTGGCCCGATTCAAGTTGGGGGATTAAGTCCCCTTGAATCCTGAGGGTCTCTGGGGGCCAATTAGCCCACCAGGTAAGCACCAGGGAGCTGCCTTGCAAAGAGGTGATCCAAGGCCATGACCCTTTTTACACCACTCTGCAACGCAACTCTTTGGTGCTTACTGGAGGTAAGCGGTGGGCTGGTTAGCCCCCAGGGACCCTCAGGACTCAAGGGGACTTAATCTACCAATTTACAATGCACCAGGGGGTGCGTTTGCACAGTGGTGCAGGGAGGGGGCGTGGCCTGATGTGATAAGTGTGCAAACGCGCCCTGTGGCATGTTTTAAGTTGGGGAATTAAGTCCCCTTGAATCCTGAGGGTCCCTGGGGCCCAACTAGCCCACCAGATACGTCCAGTAAGTGCCACAGAGTTGAGTTGCAGAGAGGTGTAAAAAGGGGCGTGGCCTCGGACCACCTCTCCGCAACGCAGCTCTGTGGTGCTTACTGGAGGTACATGGTGGGCTAGTTGGCACCCAGGGACCCTCAGGATTCAAGGGGAATTAATCCCCCAAAATTAAAACCCGCCAGGGGGCGTGTTTGCACAGTGGTGAAGGGAGGGGGCGGGGCCTGATGGGATATGTGTGTACTTATGCAATCACTCCACCAAAACCCAAGCACTTATAAATTCACCATGCACTCTCCTTGCAGCACTCTAATCATCCAGCCACTACGCATGCACTCATGGAATGACCCATGCACTAACTCATGCACTGCTACAATACCCTGAGCAGTACCCATGCAGTCCAGCCATTGCCCTGTCACTACCCATGCACTCCTCCAATCACCCAGCGCGCACAATGTACTTAGCCAATCACTCCGCCAAAACCCAGCCACTTATAAATTCACTATGCACTCTCCTTGCAGTACTCTAATCTTCTAGTCAGTTCCCATGTATTCATGGAGTGACACAGTGTGAGAAGTTGGCCTGGTATATGCTGTCCACTAATTAAAGTTGGCACCCTGTACCAGTCCAAACAGCCCCTTATGGTGATAGGTTAAAGACAACCTTTATTGAAAGCTATCCTAGTGGTAGCTATGGAGATCAGCCTTCAGGCTAAGTCTTGAAGGAATGTAAAGCAGCTTGTTTTACCAGTCTATAATCTCTTGAATGACCAAATGAAAGGACAACCACACCAGGTATATATTCAAAATATATGTATTTAAGATAAAACACACCCTTCTAGTCTATTTATGAGGCTGGAGTTCGAAGTACTTAAGTTACAAGTCAGTATTCAACAGTAAAAGCACACATACACACTTGGGCCCTAGGGGCGTACCAAACCATATACCAATAAAGTGGTATAAGAACCACGACTGAACTAGACACAAGGCCTAGAGCCTTTAGAAGTACTTGGGCCCCAAGGAACCACCCAAGGTAATGACGTAGGTGACCCACGGGGGATACGTGCAGTGTTAGAACACAGGCGCGAATCGCCGTTAACTTCTATGGGGAAAGTCGCGGTTGGAAAATTACAAGTTAAGGACACTTAGAGGATGACTACAAGCAAACCCTTTTGGACTTCGAGGTGTCTAGGGCCAACACCCACGGGAGCACCGGAGTACTTGTGTTACCTCACCCAGGGAAGCATAGGTGTCGGGTCCCGGTGTCGTTTTCAATGGAGGCTGGCAGAGAAGTGCTGCGGCCGTGAAGAGGAGAAGTGTCCAAAGGGATCCAAGCCTGGATTGAGGATGGAAGGAACCTGAAAGCAGAGGGGACAGAGTCTGGGTCACTTACCAGTGAGCAGGGGCATGATAGTCCAATGCCCACAGATGTCGGGTGATTCAGGTGAGTTGACAGGTGTCTTGACTCTTCAACCATGAGGTCCAGTAGGCGTTGATGACAACCAGGAGCTGGATTCAAGCTGCTCCACAAAGTCTGTCGAGTGCTGCAGTGTCGGCGACCAGAATGGACCCAACAAGCCTTGGCAACAGCAAGTCAAGTGGAAATAGAAGAAAGACGTCGGTGCAGACTCGCAAGGTCTGGGGGACTCATCCAGTGAGGGTAAGTCAGGGCAAGTCTGGAGTAACCTGGAAAGCCCAAGCAGAAAAGGAGTTGCCTTCATGGGGACCCACTAGCCAATGGGCTAGCGATCGCAAAGGAGCCTTGAGCAATCGCACTGGAAACTGGCCCACTGATCACTCGTGGAGTGGAGGCCACGGATCTTCGGTGCAGTCAGTGCTCAAGGCTACGGCTACTGAGAGCCCAAAGCACAACTTTGTGGAAGACCAGGAAGATGATGTACCGACAAAAGTTCATGGTGTCTAGGGGTCACGGTTCCAAATCACCCACAATAGTCATGGGCCTCAGCTTTGCTGTGGACTCAGGGTAGCCTCGGGGAAGTCTAGAAATCCACCTCTGGTGATGCAAAGACTTCGGCGTCCAGCGGGAGCTTCAGAGTTGCAGACCGGACAGTTGCTTCTTTGGTGCCTGCCAAGCGGGGGAGTCACTCCTTGACCCCAAGGGAGATTTCTTCAGTTTTCTAGTCGAAATAGAAAGTTGAAGGTCCAAGATATATATTGCAGAGTTTCGTCCGGGGTAATCTAAAGTTTCAAGGACTGGGTTCCTATACTTATACTAAGATAGGGGGTTGGACATACTCTGGGGACCCACCTATGGGAGGGTTTGGAAAGAGGGGTGGTTACACCCATTTCCTTTGTCCAGTTTCACACCAGAGCAGGGGCAGGTAGCCCCTGCAACCGGTTTGAACTGGACTATGCACAGGGACACCAAGTGTGCCCCCAGTGCAGGACTTCAAAGCACCAGAGAGTGCTCCCACCCAGCCCCAATACACATCTGCCTGTCTGGGGAGGTGGTTACACCTCCCTGTGACAGGAAACCTATTGTCCAGGCCTCCCCTGCCGGAGTTTCAGTCAGCAGCAGGAGGCCAGACCCGTGTCTATGGCAGTGGCTTCCATTTTGTGATGCCAGGGCTCTAGAAAGTCTTTACCGGTTAGACCAGTGGGTACATGTCTCTCCCTCTAGAAGGGTGGAATGCTACCCCCGCCGCCAGAACTGGCGGGGGGTAGTATTCCAAAGTGTTTGACACCAAACACAACATGTTTCCGTGCGGCCAGTCCAAAGTTAGCATTTACCGCGAGGTTATAATGCACTTAAGAGTATATGGTCAGGCTGCACTACAAACAGCATCAGAGGAGGTACTCCAAATACTGCAGAGGGGCTCTGCTCATGCAGGGGCACCCTCTCACATAAAAACCAAGCACTCTGCCTTCAGGATTGTGAAGGCCTGCCATAGGAGTGACTTATAGGTTTTATATGTGTGTGCAATGGTAGTGATATAGGTAGCCTATACCACAGTAAGGGGTGCATGCACCACCTTACCCAGGCTGCAGTAGCAGACCTGTGGTGTCATTTTGGAGTGCTTCCCAGGGGTGCCATAATACATGCTTCAGCCCCTGGTAGGCCTCTGAGGTACCTATGCCCTGGGTACATAGTATACCATATACTAGGGACCTATAAGGCCCTCCAGGATCCAATTAGAAATGTACCTAATGTACATGGAAACCATTTTAGATAGGAAGCAGCTAGGCTGGGGTCCTGATTAGCAGGGCCAAAGCCAGACTAAGGTCAAAAACAGTGAAACACCAGCAAAAAGTGGGGGTACCCATGTGAAGCAGATCCTACTCTCATACACAACCCCCCCAAACGCTGGGACATTAAACTAACCTTGACCGGTTGAGTCTTCATGTTCTAAGTGGAAATACCTAGAGAGTCCATCTGCAGTGGCATGGTTACTCCCAGGTCTATGTTCCACTGTAAAGTCCATCCCCTGTAGGGAAATGGACCACCTAAGCAGTTTGGGGTTCTCACCCTTCATTTATTAGCCAAAGGAGGGGCTTATGGTCTGTCTGAGTGAGTACCAAACAAGTATGGCCTCAACTTCTTCAGAGCCTAAACCACACCAAAGGCCTCCCTCTCAATGGCTGACCAATGTTTCTCTCTAGGGGTCAGCCTTCTGCTTATGAAAACTACTGGCTGATCCTGACCTTCATCATTCAATTGTGGCAGTACAGCCCCTACCCCAAATTCAGATGCATCTGTTTGGACAATGAACTTCTTGGAGTAATCAGGACTCTGTAGAATGGGAGCAGTGCACATGGCCTGCTTCAGGTCATCAAATGCCTTTTGACAGCTAGCTGTCCACTGAACCTTCTTGGGCATTTTCTTAGAAGTCAAGTCATTCAGGGGTGTCACTATTGATCCATACCCCTTGACAAATCTCCTATCGTACCCAGTCAGGCCTAAGAAGGCTCTCACATGAGTCTGGGTGGTTGGAGCAACCCAATCCATGATGGTCTGGATTTTGCTCTGCAGTGGTTGAACCTGGCCTCCACCTACAAGGTGGCCCAGGTACACAACCTGCCTCTGCCCTATCTGGCACTTGGTGGCCTTGATAGTGAGGCCTGACTTTTGCAGGGCCTCCAAAACATTCCCTAGGTGGACCAGGTGATCCTCTCAGGTGGAGCTAAAGACAGCAATATCATCTAGATAAGCTGCACTGTAGGCTTCCAGACCTGTGAGAACTGCATTCACCAACCTTTGGAAAGTGGCAGGTGCATTCTTCAATCCAAAGGGCATCACCACAAATTGGTAATGCCCACTTGGGGTCGAAAATGTTGTTTTTGGCTTTGCATCATCAGCTAGTCTGATCTGCCAGTAGCCAGCTGTCAAGTCAAATGTGCTAAGGTACTTGGCTGAGGCCAAAGTATCTATAAGTTCATCTGCCCTTGGAATTTGATGGGCATCAGTCCTAGTGACTGCATTGAGACCCCTGTAGCCCACACAAAACCTCATCTCTCTTTTCCCACCACTGGTGTAAGGTTTTGGCACAAGGACCACTGGACTAGCCCAAGGGCTATCTGAGGGTTCGAATACTCCCAAATCCAACATTTTCTGGACTTCTGTCCTGATACAGTCCCTGACATGGCCATGTTGCCTATAAATCTTATTTTTAATAGGCAGACTGTCCCCAGTGTCCACTTCATGAGTGCACCAGGTAGTCTGACTTGGAGTCAGAGAAAACATGTTTCTGAACTGATTGAGCACCTGTCTGCAATCAGTTTGCTGCTGGGCAGTGAGGCTGCCTGCCAAGGCCAAACCATCAACTGACCCATCATCAGGGTTCTGTGAGAGGAGGTCAGGGAGTGGGTCACTCTCTTCCTCCTGTCCCTCATCAGTAGCCATGAACAAGCCCATGTCAGCCCTGTCTACATATGGCTTTAGCCTGTTGACATGGAGAACCCTGTGGGGACTCCTGGGAGTTCCTAAGTTTACTAAGTAAGTAACCTCTCCCTTCTGTTCAACAATAGTGTGGGGTCCACTCCACTTGTCTTGGAGAGCTGCTGGGGCCACAGGCTCCAACACCCACACTTTCTGTCCTGGCTGGTAAACAGTCAGTACAGCCTTTTGGTCATGCCAGGCTTTTTGCAGTTCCTGGCTAGCCTCAAGGTTTTTAGTTGCCTTTTTCATGTACTCAGCCATCTGGAGCGGAGACCAAGTACATAGTCCACTATGTCTTACTTTGGGGGCTTGAGAGGTAGCTCCCATCCTTCCTTCACCAAACACAATGGACCCCTGACAGGGTGACCAAACAAAAGTTCAAAGGGGCTGTAGCCAACCCCCTTTTGGGGCACCTCCCTGTATGCAAACAAAAGGCAGGGCAAGAGAATGTCCCATCTCCGCCTGAGCTTTTCTGGGAGCCCTTTAATCATGCCCTTTAAGGTTTTGTTGAACCTTTCAACCAAACCATTGCATTGTGGGTGATAAGGTGTGGTGAACTTGTAAGTCACCCCACACTCCTTCCACATTGCTCTTAATTAACCAGACATAACGTTTGTTTTTCTGTCTGATACTACCTCCTTAGGAAAACCCACTCTTGAGAAAATTCCCAACAGGGCTCTTGCCACCACAGGTGCTGTAGTGGTCCTAAGGGGAATAGATTCTGGGTACCTGGTAGCATGATCCACTACCACCAGGATAAATCTGTGCCCAGATGCTGTTTGGGGATCCATGGGACCAACAATGTCAATCCCTACCCTTTCAAAGGGCATCCCCACCACAGGTAGTGGTATCAGGGGGGCCTTTGTAGTGCCACCTGCTTTGCCACTGGCTTGGCAGGTCACACAGGAGTGACAAAACTCCTTTGTGTCTTCAGACATGTGGGGCCAGTGAAAGTGAGGGACAAGTCTGTCCCAAGTATTGTTCTGGCCCAGGTGACCTGCTAAAGGGATATCATGGGCTAGGGTCAATAGGAAGCCCCTGAACTTCAGAGGTATAACCAACCTCCTGGTGGCACCAGGCTTGGGGTCTCTACACTCTGAATACAGGAGTCCATTATCCCAATACACCTTATGGGGACCACTAGCATTCCCAGCAGCCTCAGCAGCAGCTTGCTGTCTGAGGGGTTCAAGAGAGGGGCAGTTCTGTTGCTCCCGGCTCAGATCTGCCCTGGAAGAACTCAATCTGATCAGGCTAAAGCTCCTCTGGGACAGTTCCTTCTTCAGGACTGTGATCATCTCCCTCAAGAGACTGATCCTCCTTCTGAGTCAGGGGGAAGGCTCTGCCTTAACCCTTCTGCTTCTTCTCTTGGATGGCACTTGGTCCCTTGTTCTTGAATCCAAGGCCTGTTCAGTTTCAGACATTTTGGCCTGTGACCTGGTCACAGCAAACACATCTGCAGGGATGCCCAGCATTTCTGCATGAGTCTGAGCTCTACTTCTGCCCAAGCTGAAGTCTCTAGATCATTGCCAAGCAAGCATTCGACTGGTAGCTTTGCACTCACCGCAACCTTCTTAAGGCCAGTTACCCCTCCCCAGGAGAAGTTAACAACTGCCAGAGAATGGTCTGTTCTGACGTTGCTAGCATTGGTCACTTGGTACATTTCACCAAGTATAATCTGCCCAGGATCCACAAGATCTTTTGTCCCCATAGAGACACTTGCTACTGTCTCCCTGACTGCCAAAGCCTCTTTTCCATTTATCAAAGGCTGTTGCCTGTACTTGCCCAAGTTACTGGGACCCACACAGGCGGTCATATCCATGCCCCCATCACAGACAAGAACAGCCTGAGTGGTTTCTCTGACTAGGCCAGACCCCAACCCAGTACCCAGGGTCAACCCTACTAAACCCTTGGCTTGTGTACTCCCACCACCAATTGTAACAGCACTAGGGGGAGTAGGTGCCTTAGGGGCATGGGGGGGGGGGCTGGATTATTCTCTTTGGACTTGGTGCAATCACTGGTCCAGTGTGTCTTTTGCTTACAGACTTTGCACCATGGTTTCTTTTGGCTTTTCCCTTTGTTAGACTGTGAATCCCCACCTGAAGAAGATTTTTGGGGCCCTTGTGAAGACTTCTGGTCTTTACCCTTCTCCCCACCCTTGTCAGAGTTCTTAGAATCTTGATTCTTAGGGTCACCACCTTGGTTCTGTACCTTCTGCCTCACCCTGGTTCTGACCCATTTGTCTGCCTTCTTCTCAATTCTTGGGGAGAGGTCAGATCAGAGTCTACCAGGTACTGGTGCAACAGCTGATTTTGACAGTTATTAAGAATCTGCTCCCTCATTATCAGATTGTACAATCCTGTGAAGTCACACACCTTATTGCCCAATAACCAACCTTCCAGAGCCTTAGCAGAACAGTCAATAAAGTCCACCCAGTCTTGATTTTGTGCCTTTTGGGTATCCCTGAACTTTAACCTGTATTGTTCAGTGGTTAGGCCAAACCCATCTATCAGTACACTTTTTAAGACCTGGTAATCATCAGCATCATCTTCTCTTACAGTGCGGAGCTTATCTCTACCTTTGTCTGCAAAGGAGAGCCATACGATTGCTGCCCACTGCCCTTGGGGGACTCTCTGTATTTTACAGGCCCTCTCCAAGGCAGTTATCCATTTGTGGATGTCATCCCCACGCTGGTAGAGAGGGACAATCTTAGGTTTCTAGCGTCATCAGAACTCTCCCTATCTCTAGGGAAGTTGCTGCCACCAAGGGACTCTAGTCCCTCCTTTTTTCTAGCTCTGTAGAGCTCTAGGGCTTCCTTATCTAGGGCCATCTGCTGTTTTCTGAGGTGAAGCTGAGCTTGCTCATACTTCAGCAGTCTCTCTCTCCTCTCCTGGGAGGTTTCCCTCCCTCTGTGAGAAGAAATAGAGGCCCCTACAGATGAGGTAGAATGGACAGACTCCCTTGAGAGAGATCTATCCCTTCTAACCCTACCTTCAACTCTTCCTGGAGGGACACAGAGGGGAGCATTGTGCTCTTCCTCATCATCCTCATCCAGTGGAGCTGGGTTGTACAGATCCTGATCATTGTCATCAGTCTGGTCAGCGGCAGAAGTTGGGTCAGGGGGAGTTCCATCCCTAGATCCACCCTCAACTGCTGCCCCACCCACTCTGCCTACCCCTTCAGGCCCACTAGGCCCTGAGAGATCATCCAGCCTGAGTATCTCCAAGAGATGCTGGGTGGTTGGGCTTTTGCCTGCCTTCAGCTTCCTAATAGAACATAAGGCCCTAAGGTGAGCAAAGGTGAGATCCTCATACTTATAGGGGAGAAGCCCACTGGCTTTTGGCAGGGACCCACTGGTTCCTGGCTGATTAGTTATTACTAGTGTGGTGTGGTGTATTGCACTACCTACACTAGTGTGGCCTGCTAAACTCTCTTGAGTTGTAGAAAGGGTATGCTAAGCCCTTGACACACAACTCTAAGTTCAGTAGAACTTACTGTATACTAAGCTTAATATTATATGTACCTAAGGTACCTTTAGTGGTTTTCAGTTGATCAATTCATTTGAGATTATCTGGTAAAACAATAGCAAGCTGGAATCCCACACGCTGCACACCAATGTGAGAAGTTGGCCTGGTATATGCTGTCCACTAATTAAAGTGGGCACCCTGTACCAGTCCAAACAACCCCTTATGGTGATAGGTTAAAGACAACCTTTTTTGAAAGCTATCCTAGTGGTAGCTATGGAGAGCAGCCTTCAGGCTAAGCCTTGAAGGAATGTAAAGCAGCTGGTTTTACCAGTCTATAATCTCTTGAATGACCAAATAAAAGGACAACCACACCAGGTGTATATTCAAAATATATGTATTTAAGATAAAACACACCCTTCTAGTCTATTTATGAGGCTGGAGTTCGAAGTACTTAAGTTACAGGTCTATATTCAACAGTAAAAGCACAAATACACGTTTGGGCCCTAGGGGCGTACCAAACCATATACCAATAAAGTGGTATAAGAACCACGACTGAACTAGACACAAGGCCTAGAGCCTTTAGAAATGCTTGGGCACCAAGGAACCACCTAAGGTAGTGACGTAGGGGACCCACGGGGGACACGTGCAGTGTTAGAACACAGGCGCGAATTGCCGTTAACTTCTATGGGGAAAGTCGTGGTTGGAAAATTACAAGTTAAGGACACTTAGAGGACGACTACAAGCAAATCCTTTTGGACTTAGAGGTGTCTAGGGCCAATATCCATAGGAGCACCGGAGTACTCGTGTTACCTCACCCAGGGAAGCCGGGTGCATAGGTGTCTTTTGGTGTCGGGTCGCGTGTCGTTTTCAATGAAGGCTGGCAAAGAAGTGCTGCTGCTGTGAAGAGGAGAAGTGTCCGAAGAGATCCAAGCCTGGATCGAGGAGGGAAGGAACCTGAAAGCAGAGGGGACCGAGTCTGGGTCACTTACCAGTGACCAGGGGCACGATAGTCCAATGCCCACAGATGTCGGGTGCTTCAGGTGAGTTGACGGGTGTCTTGACTCTTCAGCCACGAGGTCCAGGAGGTGTCGACGATGACAAGGAGCTGGATTCGAGCTGTCCCATGAAGTCTGTCGAGTGCTGCGGAGTCGGCGACCAGAATGGACCCAACAAGCCTTGGCAATGGCAAGTCAAGTGGAAATAGAAGAAAGATGTCGGTGTAGATCCGCAAGGTCTGGGGGACTCATCCAGTGAGGGTAAGTCAGGGCACATCTGGAGCAACCAGGAAAGCCCAAGCAGAAAAGGAGCTGCCTTCGTGGGGACCACTAGCTAACGGGCTAGCGATCGCGAAGGAGCCTCGAGCAATTGCACTGGAAACTGGCCTACGGGTCACTCGTGGAGTGGAGGCCAGAGATCTTTGGTGCAGTTGGTGCACAAGGCTAGAGCTACTCAGAGCCCAAAGCACAACTTTGAGGAAGACCAGGAAGATGATGTATTGGCAAAAGTTCACGGTGTCCAGGGGTCATGGTTCCACATCACCCACGATAGCCACGGGCCTCAGCTTTGCTGTGGAATCAGGGTAGCCTCGGGGAAGTCTGGAAATCCACCTCTGGTGATGCAAAGACTTCAGCGTCCGGCGGGAGCTTCAGAGTTGCAGACCGGGCAGTTGCTTCTTTGGTGCCTGCCAAGCAGGGGAGTCATTCCTTGACCCCAAGGGAGATTTCTTCAGTCTTCTAGTAGAAATAGAAAGTCAAAAGTCCAGGATATATGTTGCAGAGTTTCGTCCAGGATAATCTAAAGTCTCAAGGATTGGGTTCCTATACTTATACTAAGATAGGGGGTTGGACATGCTCTGGCGAACCACCTATGGGAGGGTTTGGAAAGAGGGGTGGTTACACCCATTTCCTTTATCCAGTTTCACGCCAGAGCAGGGGCAGGTAGCCCCTGCAACCGGTTTGAACTGGACTATGCACAGGGACACCAAGTGTGCCCCCAGTGCAGGACTTCAAAGCACCAGAGAGTGCTCCCGCCCAGCCCCAATACACATCTGCCTGTCTGGGGAGGTGGTTACACCTCCCTGTGACAGAAAACCTATTGTCCAGGCCTCCCCTGCCGGAGTTTCGGTCAGCAGCAGGAGGCCAGACCCGTGTCTGTGGCAGTGGCATCCATTTTGTGATGCCAGGGCTCTAGAAAGTCTTTACCGGTTAGACCAGTGGGTACATGTCTCTCCCTCTAGAAGGGTGGAATGCTACCCCCGCTGCCAGAACTGGTGGGGTAGTATTCCAAAGTGTTTGACACCAAACACGACATGTTTCTGTGCGGCCAGTCCGAAGTTAGCATTTACAGCGAGGTTATAATGCACTTAAGAGTATATGGTCAGGCTGCACCACAAAAAGCATCTGAGGAGGTACTCTGAATGCTGCAGAGGGGCTCTGCTCATGCAGGGGCACCCTCTCACATAAAAACCAAGCACTCTGCCTTCAGGATTGTGAAGGCCTGCCATAGGAGTGACTTATAGGTGTTATATGTGTGTGCAATGGTAGTGATATAGGTAGCCTATACCACAGTAAGGGGTGCAAGTACCACCTTACCCAGGCTGCAGTAGCAGACCTGTGGTGTCATTTTGGAGTGCTTCCCAGGGGTGGCATAATACATGCTTCAGCCCCTGGTAGGTACCTATGCACTGGGTGCATAGTATACCATATACTAGGGACTTATAAGGCCCTCCATATTCCAATTAGAGATGTACCTAATGTACATGGAAACCATTTTAGAGAGGAAGCAGCTAGGCTGGGGTCCTGATTAGCAGGGCTATAGCCACATTAAGGTCGAAAAACAGTGAAACACCAGCAAAAAATGTGGGTATCCATGTGAAGCAGATCCTACTCTCCTACACCCAGGCACTAACACATGCACTGCTATAATCCCCTGTGCACTACCCATGCAGACCTCTAACCACCTACACAGTACTGATTCACTCCTCCAATTTCCCAGGTTGTACCCATGCACTCCAGAAATCCCTCTGTCACTACCCATGCATTTGTACACCCAGTGCAAATTTTTCCGATTATTTTTAAAAAAAAATTGGCCAGGGGCCCCCTGAGCAGGCCTAGGAGGTCAGGGTGTGTCTACCCTGCCCCCTTTTGTTATTTTTCACCTTTAGTTTTTTGGTTTTATTGTGCCTCGGTTCCTGAGGCACAAGATGGCTACCAACACTTCCTGATTTGGAGTGTTGACAGCCAATTAGAATAAAGCTCGTGGTCGGGAGGGTCCGCGGATCCACCGCGGCCATAGATATCAAAACTTTTATTTTTTGATTTTCTCAGCAATTACTGAACAGATTTACACCATTTAACAAAAAGAGTTCTTTCTCAAACAAGGACTACCTTTTTGCCAAATTTGGTGTAATTCCGTTCAGCAGTTCGGGCTGTAGCCGTGTATAATGTTTCCTATGGGAAATTGATGTTCCAACCACTTTTTTAAAATTTTCTCAGGAACTACTGAACGGATTTACACTAGGGGTGGGCGAGATTTCCGTTCCGCTTGCTGAAATTGCGACATTTCGACATTTTCGCGTTCCGCGCGTAACGCGAAAATGTCAAAACTTCCGCGATCCGCGACCGGAACGGACATATGTAGGACAGAATTCATTCTGGCACGATGCTCCTGTCACAAAAATTAAACCTCAACAGGAAGCACTTACAGATATAAATAAAGCAGGTGCCCGAGTAGGAGCTCAAATTCAGTAACGCATTAATCAGCACAAAACATTCGGGAGTAGCTAGGTCGAGGCTGGGCAGGTGGGCTTTTCTCCCCACATCTACCGTCAAAAATTAGCTGTGATCCTCGATGGAGCTCTGTGCATCCACGACTTTCTCGAGCTCAACCCTGTGTAACTCCTGATGCCAGGAGGTTCTGTCTGCTCATCTGCTGCTCTGAACGGTCTCTGCCCCTTTATAAAAAAGCAGCATGTGAACTGCATGGAAGCCCCGCCACACACACCAGCGGTGGGCATCGTCTTCCCACCCTTTCCCCCACTATGATGGACAGCTGACTCACGGAACCCCGGGGCCCGTCGGCGCCGTGGCAACGTTAAAGACACACATGGTCACTGTAGACAACTCTTCTGGCCCTTTACGCAGTTGTAGTGTAGGAAAAGCACTATACATTTACCCAACGAGGTAGCACTTACTGATTAGCCAGTTGAAAGTACTCCGAGTCCAGTTATCTCCCGTCAAAAATTAGCTGTGATCCTCGATGGAGCTCTGTGCATCCACGACTTTTTCGAGCGCAATCCCCGTGTAGTTCCTGACACCAGGAGGTTCTGTCTCCTCGTCTGCTGCTCTGATCGGTCTCTGGCCCTTTAAACAAGCGGCATGTGAACTGCATGGAAGCCCCGCCACACACACCAGCGGTGGGCAGCGTCTTCCCGCCCTTTCCCCCACTATGACGGACAGCTGACTCGAGGGCACCCAACCGGAAGCACTAATCTCCGCGATCACGCGAAATATCGCGAGATCGCGGAGATTTTGTGCCGTTTCGCGATATTTGGCGAAAGGCACTTCCGGTAATTCCACCCACCCCTAATTTACACCATTTAACAAAAAGGGCTCTTTCTGAACCAAGGGCTACCTTTTTGCCAAATTTGGTGTAGTTCCGTTCAGCAATTCGGGCTGTAGCCGTGTCTAAAGTTTCCTATGGAAAATAACATTGGGACTGCCCTTTTTTCTCGGCCCCCACTTACCGAATCACCCCGAAACTTTCAGGATAGGAGCTGACCGGAGCACCCCATGAGTTTTGAAAATTTCGCGAAGATTCGTCATCCGGCGCCAAAGTTATTGGGAAAATAAAAAACGCTTTTCCTATGGAAACTAGGTCATAACTGTAACTACCTACTGGCGACTGCCAGTAGGTTATATATATATATATATATATATATATATATATATATATATATATATATATATATATATATATATATATAGAGAGAGAGAGCGAGAGAGAGAGAGAGAGAGATAGATAGGTAGATAGATAGATAGATAGATAGATAGATAGATAGATAGATAGATAGATAGATAGATAGATAGATAGATAGATAGATAGATAGATAGATAGATTGATAGAATAGATAAATTACCCCAAAGAAACATGTAAAATAACATTATATAAAGTGCAATATGTGTTATATGGTCAATAGTGCCATCTTGGGGTTCTGGTGACATTTACCACCCACTCGGCCTTAGGTCTTATGGTTTATAATGTCAAAAGAACCCCTCTACGCAATATTGGACCCGTTATACATTCTCTCTGTCTCTCTCTCTCCTAGACAAAAGGGAGCACCCAGAATAAGTCAAGACAATACCCTTTAACGTTTAGAGTGATGCATAAATTATGCAAAAAAGGAAGTAGGGAACTCTGAGTAGTTCCCAAGTTTAGGTGTGGAGCCGCTCCTTTATTTGAACCACAGGACTCAGCAAAATCTCTAGAGCTAGAGAGTCACAAAGACACTCCATGCCACTCTACTCCACTCTACTCCACTCTACACCACTCTACTCTGGGGCCGATTCCGATAGCCGGTCGGACAGCTGTCCGTAGCCTTACCGTGTGACCGTCACGCACCCAGAGCCGGTCCGTCCTGTAGAGTAAGTACGATGCGCATAAGTGCCAAAAATACGACCGACGCGTAGGCTGTGAATCAAGCCCCATTCTCCGTCCGAGCCGTAACTCCTAAAGATGAACCGAGTCGCCTGGAAGCAGTATCCATAGCAGTTTCCGGCATGACAACTACGATGCGTACTTCCTACGCGCCAGACGGGTCGTCATGTATGGCACGTCACAGCATCCGGAAAACAAGCATATCAGCTACGATTCGCACCACAACTCAATCCACGGTTACGAGACGGACCAGCTTGCAGCGGGTACGAGGTGGAGCAACAAGTAGCGTGTACGACACAAACACATCATGAATCCCATCGCTCAGGTCATACCAGTACTCTACATCTATGACCGGCTCAGGGACCGACGCTGATGGCGCAGGCGGTAAGTCAGACACCTACAACACAAACAAATGACACGTGCCCGTAAAATGGCACACACACACAGGGGATCCACATCCTGGCCACTAACAACAGCCCACCATAGGGGTTGCATGGCCAGCACCACTAACACTCCCACCCATAGTGGACCTGTTGCCCATCACTACTGCCACCCACACCCATATAGTCTATGTTGCCCATCACTGCTGCCACCCCCAGCCATAGGGCTTATGTTTAACCCTGGGCGTAGTGGGCGTAGTGGGACTACGTGGAGCATCGCATAGTGTGGCCAAATCTACGCACACTAGCGCGCTCCGCATAGCCCCACTACGCACCGCCTACCTCCCGCCTACTCACGAGAAATGCATTTGTAAGAAGAAGTTGCCGTCAACCAGGAAGAGGGAGCCCCGGGACGCCGCACCACAGGTAAGGCATTTTCTCTTACTTTTAAATTCTTTTAAAATGAGGGTGGGCGGTGGGTGGCGGGCAGCTCTGCTTCGCAGTGGTGTGTGCGTAGCGCTGCCTGCTACGCCTACTTCGTAAACCGCGAAGCAGGCAGCGCTACGTACACTCCGTGGGCGGAGCGGAGCACTACGCCCGGGCTTACTTATGTTGCCCATCACTACAGCCACCCCCACCCATAGTGGACCTGTTGCCCATCACTACTGCCGCCCACACCCATACGGCTTATGTTGCCCATCACTACAGCCACCCCCACCCATAGTGGACCTGTTGCCCATCACTACTGCCACCCACACCCATATGGCTGATGTTGCCCATCACCACTGCCACCCCCACTCACAGGGGACCTGTTGCCCATCACTACTGACACCCCCAGCCATAGGGCTTATGTTGCCCATCACTACAGCCACCCCCACCCATAGTGGACCTGTTGCCCATAACTACTGCCACCCACACCCATAGGGCTGATGTTGCCCATCACCCCTGCCACCCCCAGCCATAGGGCTTATGATGCCCATCACTACTGACACCCCCAGCCATAGGGCTTATGTTGCCCATCACTACAGCCACCCCCACCCATAGTGGACCTGTAGCCCATCACTACTGCCACAGACACCCATATGGCTGATGTTGCCCATCACCCCAGCCATAGGGCTTATGTTGCCTATCATTACTGACACCCCCAGCCATAGGGCTTATGTTGCCCACCACTACAGCCACCCCCAGCCATAGGATGGGTGATGCACAACACATCCAGCATACTCCATGTCTGCAAAATACATCCCCCTAACATCATGACAACAGTGTGTAGTCTGTGACAAATGCCCACAACAGTGATTATGGCTACGAGCATACAATGTGTGACCAACACATGAGTGTGACGTACACAAGGCAAGCATCACCATAGCACTGTGGCAATGTAAAAAGAACACCCTCTCACTGTGTAGAACAGAAGTTAAGTGGGGGCTCCCAAAATGCAGCAGATGGTGAGCATTGTGGTGATGGGGACTAAACCCCCCTCATCACAGTGACCAAAAGGTAAGTGTCATCATGGTCAAAGCTGCAAATAATAAACAGCATGTATGATCCCTGCTCCCAACACATCAAACACTTCTGGGGCAAACTAGTGGTTGTGTCCCATACACACAGAGATGTGGTGAGGCTAACAGTGCTGTGAAAACATGACACACTCTCGGCCATGTGCAAACAAGCACCACCCATGGGGGCTGACAATGCATACAGCGTACAATGACACAACAGCAGAAGTGACCATCACCAAGCATGCACACATCTCGAAAATAGACACACCAATCAAAACAACATGTGTAGACTGTAGGTGTCAGATCCCAAACTCACATTCCATGCCAGCAATCGCACCCAACAACCAGGATGAATGTGCACAATGATGTGAAATGACTCACGGGGACAGCATGCAAAATCACAGAAACAGCATCCAGACAAAGGCCCACAACAGCAATACCAATGCACTGGTGCAGATGCACAAACACAAACAGGCAAACTCGCACTGCACATCGGACACAACATGTGTGTGTGTGTGTCACAGTATCCACAGGCAACTACACAACACATGAGGGGGGCTGAACCACAGTGACACAGATGTGGACACAGTGCCATACATAAGTAAACCATCATTGGGACACCCTCAGTGGGCAATCAGGCATTGGGAGATGAGAGGGTGCACAACAGACACATGTGACACAATCTGGAATGAACACCAACTAACACAGCAAGAGACTGACACACAACACCACTACCCCCAGGGAACAGACATTGGGGTGACACAAGCATGCATGACACCTCCACTGTGATGACAAAGGCAGATGTCGTACAAACTGGGAAACCCAGACATCTGTCCTGTGCCACAAACGTACATCACACATACACAAACACAAATCACTCAGCATGGCCCCTCACCCATGGACAAACGGAAGCTAGGGGGCCACCTATGCAAACATTCACATCAGTCCACCCTCAACACCACACACCCTGAACTGCAACAATGTGTATCTGTGAAGCCCACATGGACAGGTGACATTGTACATGCACCCATTACAAACACAGTAATGGTGGGAGGAACTAAGGTGCACACACACATCACACAAGGACAGTTCACAACTCTGGAGAATGACAGACATACTGCACAGTATGCGGTACATGGCCATGACCTCAAAGCTCATGTAACCTTCAGAATCCCTGCCACAGTCCCAGGACAATGCAGATGCCAAGGAGAAACACAAGACACACATGCTGACACCTGCCAGCATCGCAGCCATTAACCCGACAAGTGGGAGCAGTCACACACACATACAAATGTCTCAATCACTGAAAACTACCACCTAGGGACAACTACATGATTTAGCAAATAAACAGGTGCCTTGAGGAACCCTGATTGTGTCCCATCTGTGTCTGACAACATCATCACCACTCAGAACTGTCAAATCCCAATGGTGATACACCAATTAACAGTAGTGTGTCATGCACCCACACATCTGGTAGCCCATTGGAAAAGTAGTGGGATGAACCCAGTACCACTCAGCAAGCATCAACAGCAGGAACATATCAAGGGAACACTGTCTGTGTATGAACAGGGATGTGGACACCCACACATGCTCATACAACACACACCATGGGCCCAGGCCATGTCACTGGACAACACACTTACTTGAGGGGACCCAACTCCTGTGGGAGCCCAGCTGTGCCAAACATATTCACCGCAAGTCCCACTCATGTCTGCAGAACACTTGGTCAGTCAGCCATCAGTTACCACACAATGAAGGCTCTGGTCACAACAACCTGGGTACGTGAGTCTCCCCTAAGTCATCTGCACATACCCAAAACATATGTCTAGCAAGTTGCACAGAGGTCCCAGTTGCTCCTATTACAATGATGCCCACACCTGTAGATCCAGTGTTGATGAGCACAAAGTATGTGGAAGTGACAAATTGGACAATGGAAAGCACATCATATGTGCAGGGGTGCAAGCCACAGATGTGACCATGCAAATGAAATGCTCATAGAGAGATGTACACAAATAGTTGATCCTGACACACCCAGGTAGCTGCAAAGGATGACATGGATACCCACCAGAATAGGATATATATCTCATGGACCACAGGGAGTACCTCACATCAACACATCAGTATTAAACATTGTAAAACAACATCAACATAATGTACAGCTAAATCAAGTTCACAGGTATAAAGAAAAAAGCTTTATTCAGCATATTAAAAGTGAAACGTCTGTTCTAACAAAAGACCAATGGCCAGTCCATGTCCAAATGCCAAGGAGTGAACTAGAGTGACAAATTCAGTATATGAAAATCTAAACATCTGTGCAAACAAAAGGCCAATGGCCAGTCCATGTCCAAATGCCAAGGAGTGAAGTAGAGTGACAACTGTCACACTTTGCTTGCCTGCACCGCTAAGGACCGGGGTCATCCCCTCGGAGGGGCATACATGGGGGCAGGCCAGGAACCGCAGGGACAGGATCAGGGTGCAGCAGAAGGAGGCAGTGAAGAGGTGGTGGATGCAGGCGAGACACTTGCAACTGCAGTGGAGCTGACTGAAGTGGTGGGTGCTGTCACAACTGTGGGGCACAAGTCAGAATGGGTGGGTGCCAGCACAACTCCAGTGGGCAGGTCAGATGGAGTGGATTGGCTCACCACTGCAGTGCCCAAGTCGGACGGGGTGGTCGTGGACTCCAAAGCAGTGCCTACATCCATGGGAGCGGAATGGGGGACAGGTGAGGTCGGCAGGGCGGGGGGGGACACGGTCCCCACATCAGTGGCACCAACTGTCTGACCAGGTGTGGAGGAGCAAGTGCTAGGGGGGGATGGCCTTAGCATTTTGGGGATGGTGTATCTGTGTGTGAGGGAACCCGGGGCAGGGAGTGACAGGGGAACCTCTGGAGTGGTGGCCTGGAGGATTGAGGATGGAGACTTTGCCTTGGAACTGCGTGGTGGCTGGGGAGGTCTTGCTCTTCTGGCGCCGGGGGGACTTGCGGGTGGGCGTCTCTGTCTGACTGCGCCTGGGGTAGGGTGTTCGGGTGTGAGGGGCACTCCCTTCTGTGTGTGGGTACTTCCTCTTCCCCTTGTAATCAGGATCTGCAGGGTTGGTGGGGAAGAGGCCAAGGTCACAGAGGAAGAGCTTCTGGGGGGATGGGGTTACAGGTGAGGCAAGGAAAGGGGGCTGGGAGGGAGAGGTCTCGGAGGACTGCGGAGTGGTTGTGGATGACTGTGTGTGTGCCAGCAAACCAGCCCCTGTGAGTGTGGAATCAGTCCCCTGCGCTTGCTTGTATGCACGTCTAGACCTTGGTTTGGGGGTTTCTGTGCTTGGGACAGGTAGGGTGCTAGGAATCGTGGGTAGAGCAGTGGTAGGAGGGGTGCGGGACTGTTGGAGGAGGGACACTGCTGCCGTCAGGGAGGAGGCCACAGACTGATTGGTCCTCTGTAGGGCAGATATGCCTGAGGAAATGACCTCCATGAATGACACCAGTTGTGTCAACAGACCTGTGTGTGCATGGAGGACCTCCAGCATCGACGTCTGCCCTACATGGATCTGTCGAAGTAAGTCCACAGACTCCTCACTCAGGGCAGCAGGGGACACTGGGGCAGGGGGTGTGGTGCCTGGCACAAAGGAGACATGCTCACGAACACAGGAGCCCATAGGGACCTCTGGGATGGGAGCCGATGGGAGGGTGGTGGTGGTGGTGGCGGTGGCGGGGGCAGCCTCACTAGCTGGGATTTGGTGGCTGCTGACACCCGCCTCCACAAGGGAGTCATCCTCAGAGCTGCTGTGGCCCTCAGCTGGGGGGGTGGTGCTGACGACTCCTCTGTGTGGCTCCACTCGCCCTCCGTGCCACTGGGTCCAGCCGACTCCTCTCCTTCTGTCCCTGTAAGGCTCTGTGGCTCCTCCTGGTCGTGGAGCTGTCCCCTCCTGTGGCCGTGGATGTATCTGGATAGGAATAGGAAGTAAGAGAACAACATCATTCACCTGCACCGACTGCACACACCACAATGAGTACATCACATCACAGGGCAAGCCCTGGCATCATCAGCTGAACACAGCTCAAAGTGCCAACACGGTTTAGGATAAGACAATTGTCATTCTCAACATCAAAGATGGCACACATATCCCTCCTTGACTTTCACACATATCTCGTTGCATGTTGGATGCTAACACCCCAATGTGCCAACATGCACCACCCACACATTAGTTGTACATGCAAGTGAACATGTAGGAGTATGTCACTATACACACAGCACATCTCTTGCTACTGACTCAGTACAGGTGTCCGGATGAAGGGATGGGCAGAGACTCATTCCACATGCTTGTGATGCATGCCAGCAACACACACTATGATGTACTCCTGTCCTGATGGGCAATGCCACAATGTGGTGCATGGTGCACACTTGAACACAACGCAGGCTCACTCATAGCGAGTTAAATGCCATGGCACTGGGATGCCCTGAAAGTCAGTCAACACTGTCTCCTGTCACAGGGGCAGGGCATCCAGACAACAACAATATGCACTGACTCACAATCCTAGCTCTGGGGTAAAGCAAACTCAGCAGATGACCGGCGCACTTGCCCATCCCATGCAAACAACATATCCAGGACCCAGAAGACCCCACATCATGCAAATCAGACATATGAGTCGCAGCAAACAGTAATCCCTGTACATTAACACATCACAGTCTGCCAAGCATGTAACCCAGCTGCGTGAAGGACAAAGTTGCATACACCATTGTGCGCTGTCAGATGATCACACACCTATATATATATTTTTTTAATTATTTTTTTATTGAGAGTTCATAGACAGAAATAAACATTACATAACGTATCAAATATGTTTTCCCCCCTAGCAATAAAGTTAGGAAAGTGCAAAATACAATTCATGTCATGATCAGCTAAGGCTAACTACAGTTAAATATATATATTCAAAATCAAACAATTAAAAAAATATATATATTCATAAAGTGCAATGTGCATGGTGCAGTCAATTAACAATCGAAGAGAAAAAACCGTTAAAATCATTATCCAGCAGAGGAAATCTAACATTCGAACATACTCCAATATTTATCATATTTCCTCAGCGCCCCTGATCTCAACGCATATTTTCTTTCCCTTCTCTGGATTTTGGATGATTTTGCCTTCCATGCTTGTAAGGTTGGTACTTTCTCTGATTTCCAAAACTGCAAAATGAGCGATTTTGCTATCAGAGATGCAATAAATAAGGCCTCATCGTTAGGAGTAGAGGTCGAGGAACAACCAAGAACTGAAGTTAGTTCATCAAAAGTAATAGTGGCTTTAATGATATTACTGAGATATATCCCTATCTCCTTCCAGAGCTCCTGTATTTTAGGGCACTCCCAGATTATGTGTTTCCATGTACCTTTTTCTTCACAGCGGAAACACTTATCCATAACATGGGGATATATACCATGTAGAAATGAGGGTGTTCTGTAGATTAGCCACTTACTATAAAATTGCATACGTGTAAAGTTAGAGCCTCGAAAAATAGATTTATTAAATTTATTGACTTTGTTCCACGTTGGTCTATCGATTTCAATATCTTCCCTCTTTTTCCATCTGTCTCTGACTTTATTATACAATTCCGCTGAATTATCAGCTTTTAATTTTTTTATCCAAAAACTAATCTTTCTTTGCGTAGGATTTTTCAACTCTTCTGTTATATCGCTTTTATGAAATAGCTTATCCATATCTACCTCATTAAACACGGCATGGAGAGAGAAAAAGGACCATTTCAATATAGTGTTTGAATGGTGGATCTCCCCTTGATTTCCTCCCAGGATTTCCATCTATTACCTAGTAGAAAGTCCTCAATTTTCTCGAAACCGTTCTCTTTCCAGAGACTCAGAATATTTTTATCCAGAGAACCCGCAACCCCTATATTGAAATTAACTAAACTCGCTGACTTACTTATACTAGAAATATTATGGTATTTCATAAATTGGGTTTTCTGCTTAAGTAGCCACTGGAGAGACTTATAACGGACCTTCTTTGAATCTTTCGTAATTCTTACGGGATCAATAATTTTAGATTCTAACAGCATTTTCCTCATGAAGAAATTGTCTGCCTCGTGATCTTCTGTGAAAAGAAACCTAAAACTGTGATGTGCGAAAGTAATGTGATAATATTCTCTAATATTTTGGAGGGACAACCCTCCTTGTGTGGACGGAAAGTGTAAAATGCTAAGCGCTAATCTCGTAGTATTTTTTTGCCCAAAGAAAAGAAGAGAACATAGCATCGATTTAAAAAAAAAATGAAATCTGAACTGCACAAGGGGCTGCACTAAAAAGAAAATTAAATAGAGGTATAATAGACATCCGAATTAAAGCGACGCGCCCCATTATTGATAGTGGCAATTGATTCCAGCACTCTAATTGTAGACCAACCCTTTTTAACAGAGGTATATAATTTAACGAATATAAATCTTCCAAATTTTCAGAGATAAAAATTCCCAAGTATCTCTTTGGATCAGTATTATAGATCTGCCTAAATTCTGGCAATAAAGTGTCTACAGTGCAATTGCCTAAAATGATTTCCGTTTTTTTAACATTTATCCTGTATCCTCCTAATAATTGAAAGTCAGATTTTTTTAAAAAAATTGATACTTGAGTTGTGGACTTTGGATTTAAAAAAAGAGCGATATCATCCGCGTATAATTTTATATTTGTCATTCCAACTATAGGTACTGTATCGATCGATATCCCCCTAATAGCAATCGGCAAAGGCTCAATAAATAAAGCAAATAAAATTGGCGATAAAGGGCAACCTTGCCGTGTACCCCTATTAACTAGACAAGTTCCAACATTTATGCTATTAATAATAATCTGTGCTCTAGAGTTCTCATAAAGTTGTTTCAGGAGGGAGATAAAATTGATCGGGAAATTGAAACTGTGCAAAATCGCAAAAAGACAGTTCCATGACACCAGGTCAAATGCCTTTTCGGCGTCTAAAAACCAGATTTGTGCTATCATTGATCTTAAAATAATCCAATGCCTCCAATAAAACTGTTGTATTCGTGTTAAGATGCCTTCCTGCTATAAACCCGCATTGGTCAGGGTCTATAAGAGACCCTACTATTTTATTCAATCGATTCGCTAAAAGTTTCGTGAAAATTTTATAATCTGTGTTTAACAGACTAATAGGTCTGTAAGAGTTCGTTTTCTCCTTGTCCATTCCCTTTTTTAGGATGCTAACCACTACCGCAGTGTGAAAAGAGTCCGAAGGTTGCCCTCCTTGCAATATATAATTTGCTAAAGTTAAAAACTCATTGAGAAGGGTAAACTCACATTTTTTTAAAAATTCCGCAGGGAGCCCATCATCACAAGTAGCCTTGCCACAGGGGAGAGAGTGAATAACCTCATCTAATTCAGCCTTTGTAAACTCCTCGACCAGCAACTTTTTCTCCTCATGATGTAATTTAGTTATTTGGAGCGCCTCTAAAAATTCCCCAATAGTTTCTGTTGCAGCACCTATACTTATATTTGTTTGATAGAGGCCCTCATAGTGTTTTAAAAACAGCTCCCCTATGGATACTGAGTTTTTCACTTTGACTTTGGTGACTGGATCAAAAAGTTGATCTATCATGTTGCGGGTTTGATTTTCTGTGGCTTGCCACGCCAACAGTTTTCCTGTGTATTCGCTTTCTTCGTAGAGTTTCTGTGCATAGAGGTTACTGTTTGTGTCAGCCAGATCATAATAAAATTCCTTCATCATTTTCTTTGCTTCTGCTACTTTTTGTGCCGAGGCTAAATATCTTAACCTGTAATGCTCCTGGTTCGCATGTACCAGATTTGTCTGTATCATAATTTTCTCCTCTCTTTTTGCCCTCTGCTTCGGTATTTCTTTGGAAGTGATTGTTCCCCTTAAAGTAGCCTTAAATGCATCCCAAATCATGTTAATTGGAGCAGACCCTCTATTCCACATGAAAAACTCGTCAATCTCTACCTGAATGTCTGAACACCAATGTGAATCTGAAAGGTTTAATTTATTAAAATACCATCTTCTAGTTGACGCCAATTCTTGCTTTCCTATTATTAATTCCATACAAAGTGCACCGTGATCAGAAAAAGCATTCGGTAGATGATCGCATTTGTAAACTTCTAGCCCATATGAAGAAAGAAAAAAATCTATCCTAGATGCAGAATCATATTTTGCAGAATAACAGGAATATTGACGCTTGAGGGTATTAGAAGAACGCCAGTGATCGATAACATCCAGATCCGATTTACAACTCTGTAGGGCGATGGCGACTTGGGGTTTATTCTGGCGCCGATCTTTTTTAGATGAGTCAATTAAAGGATTCTGTAAAAAGTTAAAATCCCCCCCCCCATATTATTTGCCCGGAAATACCCGCCAGAGCTTGTTTCAACTGCAAAATTGGATGCGGGTCATCTATCACTGGTGCATATATTGTAGCTAATATTATATTTACATGATTTAATTTACCATAGGCAAATGCCCATCTTCCGCTAGGGTCAGTAAGTGACCCTTCCAAAAGAAAGCCTATGTGTTTTCCTATTAAGATGCACACCCCCCTCTGTGCTAATCCTGCTACTGATGAAATCCTGTGATCCGCCCAACCCTTTAAGATATTATCAGATTGTACAGAGGTTCTGTGGTGGGTCTCTTGGAGGAAAATAATATCGGGGCTGAGAGTTCTTAACCAACATTCTATAGCATTTTTCTCACGAACATTATTCAGACCATTTGTATTAAAGGACACAAACTTCATCCTATTTCTCATTAATACTCAAAAAAAAGAAAAAAAAAAACACATTCAGGTACTTTAGAAAATGACCAATCTCTAGTGCAGAAATGCGCAAACAGTAAAGTGCAAATGTATACATATAAACAACCTTTGTGGAAAATACACCGACCGTCATTCCAAAAACAGCAACTAGTTATAGAAAACTGAATTAAAAATGCAAAAAATGTGCAACATATGTCTAAAACCTCCTTTTTAAGCAGCTGTGCAAAATCGTGCAAAGTCGTGCAGAATCAGAAATAAGAGTGCAAATAGCATTAAGCTCAAATTTTATAATTCTTATAATTCTTTCCAAGTATAAACAAACTATCGGGAATTTAAGCCCTAATCCAGTCGTCACTTGTAGAGGAACCCCCCGACTCAAATCTGGAGGCACCTTTCCATGTGAGAGAAAGAATTTGATAAGCTTAAATTTAATTAGCAAAAAACAGGCTACTGCTAACAATGGATTTTTCTCCCCAGTAGTTGTACTCCTAACTGATCAAATAACTTCTTATCATATGAACTCTCTTTTTTTCTCTCTTCAACACCCCCTTCACCAACCCACCCCCCCAATCCCCTAGAGTGGAAGGTAACCCCCCGTGACCCACTTCCGTCCCCCTCTGTTCACTTTTCTTCTGTATGGATGCCATTTTTTTGCATCCTTATGCGCTTCCTGTACCGTCATCCGGCCGCCCCTTACTTTCTCAAGGAGAAAAAAAAAAAATAGTTAATTATCCATCACCCGATTTAAATCACAGACATTCCAAAAATGACTGAGCTTCTTGTAAATCTGTAAAAATAAAAAATCTCCCTTTTGCTAACACCTTCAATTTAGACTGCTGGATGATCATAGCTTGGGTACCCTTAGCCTTAAAGGAGTCAATCATCTTAACAAAGTCTCTGCGTCTATGGGCAGATGCTGCTGACATGTCAGAAAAAATGCGATTTTTTTTTACTTCATCAGCATTAAATGTTCTTCTTGAGAAGGCTGTATTGAGGATTCTCTCTTTCACCCTATAATCTGAGAAATTAAGTAATATTGTACGAGAGTATTTTAGGTTATTAGGTTTGTATGTAGGAACTCTGTGTGCTCTGGTAATTGTTAAGTCTCCTTGTAACTCGGGGATAGCTTTTTTAAAAAGGGACTCTGTCCATTTTACCATGTCCGTATCTTCCATGCCTTCTGGAATGCCCACTAGGCGTAGATTGGATCGTCTATTGTAGTTTTCTAATTCTTGCAATTTTTCCGCTAGTTTGGATTTCTCCTTATTTGCCACACAAAGGTCTTTCTGAATTATAGTTAAAGAATCCTCTAAGGTCGAGATACGAGCTTCAGCTTCCAAGACCCTTAAAGGAAGGTTTCCAAAATGCTCCTCTATTTTTGTAAGCCTTTCATGAAGTTGTGATATCTCATCAGCTTGGGAGATTTTAAAATCCCTTATCTCACGAAGTATTATTACCAGCATCTCTTCAACCGAATTTGTTTTTTTGGCATTAGGAAGTAAACTTGCTGCCTCTTCTTGGGTCAGTAATGGACCTAATCCTTGACCTGAGTCTGGCACTGGCAGGTTAGTGAGAGGTGATGAGGAAACAGAGTTTACACATAGTACTTTCCCCACAACTTGCGCCACCTTTACAGTCTCTACGGGGCTATGCTGGGTCTGATGGAGTTGAGACACACCCTCGATTGAAGACGAGAGGCAAGTTGGAGAAGACTGGTTCTGTGGAAGAGATGGTAGAACAATAGAGTGAAGCGGAGAAGCATTTGGTATTACCAATGACAGCTCTATTAACTCAGCCTCTATTATCTATTATCGATAGCCAGGACAGCCAGGACAGCAGAGGAGAGGAGCCGCAGCTGAGCAAACCGAATGAGCCGCTTGTGTTAGCGCTGATATCCAGCACTGAACAGCTGAGGTGAGGGGTCTTTCAGTCTACGGACTACTTCTGCTGCCATTTTGAAGGGCCAGATTGATAGCCCACGGTCCTCGACGACTCTGTTTTCCACGATTGTTCTCTAACCATGCATCGACTTGGATGAGTGGAGCTGTTTGTGGAGCTGCTTTTTGTTCTAGTAGTTCCTTGTAAGCACGATGGCTCTTCGGTATGCTTAAAACTCCTGGCGCCTTGACATCGCTTGCGGATTGGAATCTTTTGTCTATTTCCTATACTCAAGGAGAGGAAGAGAAACCACGAAGTATTTCAGTATTTCAGTCACTTTTTTTTTTTGTAGACCTCCTACTTTCCTATAATTGTTGCTGCCTATTATAATGCCCCTCCGCAGTCATGGCAGCGAGAGCCAGAGGCAGACAGGTTAAAACAGACTTGGTGAGAGAACTCCTAAAATCTCCATCGGCCACACCAGTACCTGCCTGCAAAGGTGAGAAAAAAACCACCAGAAGGGGGCAACAAAGAAACGCCCAAAAACTTAGAGCAGCGGAAAAATACAGACAAAATAAGCATCGTATTTCAAATAAGCTAATGGGGGAGGAAGATTTCGAGGAGGAGGATGACGAGGCAGTAGATGCAGAGTCACTATCTGAACTATCGGCGGAATTGAGTGGATTGATAGTTGGAGACAGAGTTGAAGGAATTGAAGGAATAGAGAGAATTGAGGTAAATAACAAAGAGGACAAATTGGATAGTATGGACAATACCGCCACTATTGTTGGGACCATAGTTGGTGTCGAGAATCAATTGAGCCCTAAGCAGTACCCCCTCTTTTCTAAACCTATGCCCCCGAGGCGAATTATAAATACTCCAACAAGGGATGATACCAACCAGAGAGGGTTGAACTGCGCAGCTGAGCAAGGAGCTTCCAGTGTAAATGGGCTTTCAAGGGCTCCAACGATCACACACCTATATGTCACACAGGTCTTGTCTCTCACAGTCACATTGCAGAGGTCATGCTGACCCTCTGAATCATGGACACCCCAGTTGTACGTAGCAACAAGCCACACCCTAATGACACAGAGGCAGACACCTGAGGGCACATGTCACTGAGCACAACCTGCAATTTCATACACAGGAGTGGGATTACAGAGTGTTTCTAAATGCCCTTGAGGGGGCATGACTGGCCAGGACTAAGTGAAACAGTGTTTGGCCCTGGACAGTAGTCAGGTGGCTAAGCAAGTGTGACATACTTGCTATACATACTCTTGAGGCCCAAAAATTGGAGTCCCCTGCTGCATGGGTTTGTTTGGATTACCCCAGCCACATGTTGTGAGTCAGACCAGCAATTGGTACACATCTCAAGGGCACACACAGATCACATGTCAGATCTCAGGCATTGTGTAAACAATTGACCCACCCATGAAACACACAACAGATTCACGGGAACTGATGCTAACCGCGACCTGAAGTTCAGCTGACTGCAGGGACATAGTGCCCTAGTGACACAAGCAACAGATCGTAGGGGCCACACCTGTGGAACAGATGAGGAGGGTGCATCACACAAATGAGGGACCTGAGTTTGGCACTACAAGACCTACGTAATGTGGAAGTGTGACCAGGACAAAAGACTGCTATTTGCATGTCAGATATAGTACACAGATCAGACATGGACTCACCCCCTTCCTGCTGCTGTCTGGCCTTCAGCTGCCTATCCAGGTCCGGGAAGACCACCGCCAGGATACGGAGCATATGGGGACTCATGGTCCGGTGTCCACCCCTCCTGCATGGAGGTGCCAGCTTCAGCTGGACTCTAGCTATCATCCGGGTCCAGCCCCGAAGGTCCTGCCACCTCTTCTGGCAGTTGCGGATCCGGCGCTTGTAGACCCCCACAGAACGAACAACCCGGGCGATGGTCAGCCAGATCTCCTGCTTCTGGTGGGCATCAACCTGTGAGGAGGACAAAGTGAAAAGTACATGAACACACATGCCCCAGATTGCTGCAGCACACATAGGATAGACATGTCATCATCACAAAGGGAAATAAATTACACAGGTAGTGCAAACATGGGGATTGCAAAAGCACATGCATGTCTGACATGTTAACAATGCCTGGATAGTTTAAGCTTGCAATAATGCTCTTTAGCAGCAGGAAAACTGTTCATTGCATGTACCTACACACTTTGGGGGATGAAAGTAGTCATTGAGAATGCTTGCCACTGGTGTGCACACTGCTAGTTCTGCTAGTCAGACAACATGCATAATTAGGAAGGCAGTGGACTGCACACTCACCTGCTCCCCTGGTTTCCCATAGAGCTTTCTGTACTCTGGAAGGAGCCCGTCCAGCAGGGCCTGGTTCTCCTCCTCAGTGAAGGCTGGGGCCCTCTCCAGAGTACGTGCCATAACAGGAGCCAAAGGTTGCATAGACAGCAGCAGTGGTAGCAGGGATGTGGTCCAGTAGCATGTAGTGCAGGCAAGTGAGCTCCCTGGGGGCCAGCCAGCCTTATATCTGTGCTGCAGAGGCAGAATCTGTGCCATGTGTCCCAAGTGATAGGTCCAACACGGTTGCATTTTATGAATCTGGCCAATCCATTTAAAAGTACGACTCGTACACGCCTTCCGCATTGTTCAAACCTTCACCTTTATGGAACACTTGAAATTGCAACATTGTTGTAGGCATCCAACTGAATTTGCAGTGCACAACTCGTACAAGTTTTGAATCCGCATCCGTCTCCATTACAGTCCAGAGCCAATGTGTGCGCCCGGCTCGTTCAACGGACTGTACAATGCGTATTTTGAATATACACATGCACCTGTCTACATACGATTCAATGGCCAAGGCATACGCCTGTCTCGGACCATGCCTGTCCGACGCGTATGTATGATAGTCACCCGCGTCGGACCTCATTAAATTCAATGACAAAGCGTACGCACGGCTCGGACATGACCCGTGCAATGCGTACGCATTGTCACCGACGTCGGACCTCATTGCATTCAATGACAAAGCGTACGCACGGCTCGGACATGACCCGTGCAATGCATACACATTGTCACCCGCGTCGGACCTCATTGCATTCAATGACAAAGCGTACGCATGGCTCAGACATGACCCGTGCAATGCGTACTCATTGTCACCCGTGACGGACCACATTGCATTCAATGACAAAGCGTACGCACGGCTCGGACATGACCCGTGCAGTGCGTACACATTGTCACCCGCGTCGGACCTCATTAGTGTGACTATTATACGGATGCCACACACATATACTGGCCATGGACACCTGTGCACACTTGCCACACTACAGCATTGGCCACACAGTGTTCCATCGCATGTAAGGCTGCATTCCCTGGGTGTTTGGGGGGGCCTCAGCTGTTTTTTTGGCTGGCACTTTGTGCAGCCACTCCCAGGCTGTGCATGTGTGCATGGGGGCAGAATCCTTTGTGTGTTGTGCACATTACCACTGTGATGTGCAATTGGACAGTAATGGGCATGAGTCAAGGCCACAGTGTCAGGTTGGATATGTTTAGGACATGTCACATACACCCTGAGTCCTGGGGGTGATGGCATGTGCGTCACAGTGAGACCTGTAGCCACAATACTGATGTGCACCCAGAGTCTGTGTGCATGTTGTGTTTCAGATGTGTCTGATCAAATGTTACCAATGGGTGACAGTCTCCACATCCATGTGGTATATGCATCAACCTTGATGGGGTGTGTGTCTAAGAGACGTACATGTAGGGCCGGCAGAAACAACAGTGGCCACTACCTGTGGGACTTACGCTTGCCTTGTGGTGTGTACGTGCTACGCCATGTCCATTGCTGTGTTGGTGTGGCAATACAGGAAGCCTGGGTTTCTGCATGGCAAAGATCTGTGATGCCTGGGAGACATCAATTGTCACTGTGGTGTGTTTTTTTAACAATGCACAAGCACATAGGTTTGGTGACACAGCCAGATGATTGGCCATTGCACTACATGGGACTCATGTGGAAATGTGGAATTGAGATGTGAGGTGGTGGTCTTGTAGGTGACATATGTGTCCATGTCCAACAGTACACACCTCAGTACATTGTGTAATGTCATGATCTAGCATGTGATATTGATCGTGGTCATGTCCACATGGGTGGATGAACTGACAATCTTCCTTTGTGCATCTCTGTACTGCAGGGCACCAGCTGTCCATCGGCCATACCCAGACCTTGCAACAATGCGGGAACGCGACTGCATCAGATGGTACCACTTCACCAGGCCACTGATTGAGGAGTTGGCGGAGCAGCTGTCGCCACATCTGCTACCTGGCCGGACATACCCCACAGCACTGACCCCAGAGGTGAAGGTGATGGCAGCCCTGCACTTCTTTGTCACCGGCACCTTCCAGTACACTGTGGCTACTGCTGCTGGTATGTCGCAAACGATGTTTAGTCGGGTGCTACGAGATGTCTTGGAGGGGATGTTGCAATTCCTCGACCTGTATATCAAGTTCCTGAGCCCAGCTGAATGCCCTGAAATAAAGGATGCCTTTTATACACTGGGGAGGATGCCGAACGTCATCGGATCTATTGATGGGACACATGTTGCCCTGATACCACCACAGGCACATGAGCAGGCATACCGGAACAGGAAGCACTCAATGATCTGGTGGTCTGTCTTGCTGACATGTCGATCACACATGTGTGTGCACGGTTCCCTGGTTCGGCGCACGATGCCTACATTATGAGGAGTAGTCGCATTGCAACGCTGATGTCACAGATGCCAGCTCAGCATGCCTGGCCTGTCGGTGTGTACTGACTGTTTCTCATTGTGTGTGTTTGTCACTGTTGTATTCCACACTCCTACAAAACTCAGCTACTTGTTCATTTTTGTGTGTGTAGGTGACTCCGGATACCCCAACATGCCGTGGTTGCTGACACCCCTCAGGAACCCTGTGACACCAGCCGAGCTGCGCTACAATGAGGCACATGGTCGGAGCAGGAGGGTGATTGAGCGGACATTTGGCCTCCTGAAAAGCCGCTTTCGCTGCCTGGACAAGACCGGAGGGGCCCTCCCATATGAGCCTGCAAAAATAATCCTTGTCTGCTGCATGCTGCACAACATGGCGTCAATGCATTGTACCCGGTGAGTTGTGTGGAGTTTGTGTTGAGGGGGGGGTGTCTCCCCATGCTGATTAGTATGGTCAGGGCTGTCAGTCCTCCTTCCCATCATGAAACGTGCCTCTCATCCAGGATGACGATGACGACGACCAACCTCGGGCACCTGTGGAGGATCCCGGCCTGGGCCAAGATGCCAGTGATGAGGAAGATGATGGTGACGTCCGCTCCCAGCTCATCAACAACTTCTTCACCTGAATGTGAGTTTACAGGTTTGTTATGTGAATGTATGCAGGTAGCCTGGAATGTGTTAAGCCAGCTCTGTTGCTGTCTGAGTGTGTCTGTGTGCCACTTGACTGGATGCGTGCTGTGATGTGTCCATTCAGGTGGTGTGTACTCCACAATAGGGTAGTACTGCTAACTAGTGTTTGTGTAGGTGTTTTGCAACATGTTTTGTGCATGTGTATTGCATTTCTCTCCTGTTCTTCTGTGCTTTTGACTGTATCTTGTCTGTCCTTCCCAGGGTACTATGCCTGTTGTGTGGTCAACACTGACCCCCAACACCCAGAAGCCAACACCAGTGTGGAAGTTGACAATTCCCATCAACTGATGTACACACATCCCTGGACTTCCATTCTCCAACACATTGGGAGCGTGTGTCCACTGTTACGTAGAATTACAGTGCAACTAGTGTGGAATAAACGTGTTGCTGATGTGTAATGAACCTATGCTACACTTTGTGATGTGTGTTGTCTGTCTTCCCACATCTGAGTGACATCTGCTTACCTCACCTGTGGACTTGTTACCACTGACTGGGCTTGGTGTTGTGTCTGTGCATGCCAATTTGTTTCAGGTCAACATCATTTTGTGTGATGAGTAACATGGCCATGGTGAGTATGTTTTGTGTTGCCATAGTGGTGTGTGTCCCTCACATGTGTCACATCCCCATGACTCACCTTACGTTGGTCACATTGTTGAAGTATTTGGCATGCACTGTGTTGTGTGGCAGATCGACATCTCCCTGAACATTACAAGTTGGAATCACAACAGAGGCAAGTATGGTGTACTGGTGAGTTTATTTACAAACATGTGTGAGGGAAGTGCACAGGAGGGTGGGTGCTGTACAGTGGTTTGGGAATCCAAAGTTCACATTGGAGTTGGAAGTGCTGGTAGATGAAATGTCCAGAGTAAAGTCCACAGTCATCTGATACATTGGCCCAACATGAACCCTCCATGTCATGTGGGCGAGTTGTGTGCGATTGGACAAGGTGAACGGGTTGCGCACAAAGAACATTGTCCAGAACAGGTTTGGAGGCCCTGGGGGATGTGCTGGGACATCTGCCTCTCACATGTCCTTCTTCGGACGACCCCTCTTCTTCCGGGAGGGGGACCCTCATGTCCAGGCCTCTGCGGTGCAGGGGACTCTCCGCCAGAGTCCTCCTCCCTTCCTGTGGCGCTGGCAGATGGTGTTGCAACAGATGTTGTGGGCACACAGGGGTGTGTGAACAGGTTGGTGTTGATCTGGCGGAGGCATTGTAGTATGTCCCGATGCACCGCAGTGATGTCATCCCACTTGGCCTCTATGCGGGCATGGTGGGCGACCTGCTCATGTTGCATGTCCTTGAGGATCCCCACTACCTGCCCAAATCCTCCGGTGCTATCCTGGTACGCATCTAAGATGCGTGCCAGTTGGGGGTCATCATGCAGTCCAGACCGCTCTGCAAGGCACGCCCTGTGCCTCCCACCCCTCCCAGCACCCCTCTCCACACGGGCAGGACCAGCGGCGGTACGCATAGGTGACACTGGGACCCCTTGGGTGGTGTTGCTGGTGGTGTTGGCTGTAGCTTCCGGGGTTCCTGTGCCCCTGTGCTGTGGGTGTTGATTGTCCTTGGTCTGTCCGTGTTGGCGGGGGTGCCCTGTCGGTGTCCAGATGCTGGAAGCATGGGTACAGGGGGGCAGATGTTGATGCTGCTGGCGCTGCATGATGGCTCACACCAGAGGGGCCAGGTTGGTCATCGTCATCCGAAGAGGACAGTGAGAGAGTCAGACCAGAGAGCTTAGTATCCACCAGAGTCTGGGCCTGGGTATCCTCGTCATTTGGTGCTGGGTTCCCAGCACCACCTGTGTTTGGAAGAGACACACAATGTGATTTATGTTTCTACATGCATCGTTGTTTCACAAACATGACATTTTATGCTTTTCAAACAGATGCCTGCCTGTACACTGCTTTTTCCCAGCTTGTCACAGACAGAGCTTGCTATTGTTCTTGGCCATTTTCCAGCATGGCCTTGTGCTCCCCACAACAGAGCCCAGGGTCAGACATCATGTCAGTCCCTTCCCACTCCCTGTGAGGCGAGTATGGTTCAGTTTGATCTTGCTGGGCCATGTGGGTGGGTGTAGGTTGTCTGTGACTGCGACTCCCATCATACTCTTGGCTACACCCTCCTTCCTAGCATGCCCATACTTCCTCCTTCTTGACTCTGCTTCCCTGTGAGGGGGTGTGACAGCAATGGCAAGATGGCTGACTGTGTAGTCCTGATGTTTGTTGTTGGCCATTTCCCAGCATGGCCTTGTGCTCCCCAGAACAGAGCCCAGGGTCAGACATCTTGTCAGTCCCTTCCCACTCCCTGTGAGGCGAGTATGGTTCAGTTTGTTTTTGCTTGGCCATGTGGGTGGGTGTAGGTTGTCTGTGACTGCGACTCCCATCATACTCTTGGCTACACCCTCTTTCCCAGCATGCCCATACTTCCTCCCTCTTGACTCTGCTTCCCTCTGAGGGGGTGTGACAGCAATGGCAAGATGGCTGACTGTGTAGTGCTGATGTTTGTGGTTGGCCATTTCCCAGCATGGCCTTGTGCTCCCCACAACAGAGCCCAGGGTCAGACATCTTGTCAGTCCCTTCCCACTCCCTCTGAGGCGAGTATGGTTCAGTTTGATCTTGCTGGGCCATGTGGGTGGGTGTAGGTTGTGTGTGACTACGAGTCCCATCATACTCTTGGCTACACTTCCCTTCCCAGCATGCCCATACTTCCTCCCTCTTGACTCTGCTTCCCTGAGAGGGGTGTGACAGCAATGGTAAGATGGCTGACTGTGAAATCCTGGTGTTTGCTTGGCTACAAGTCCCAAGTGATCCCCTGTGCTTCACACAGCAGCACCCAGTACGGGGTATCTTTTGCTGATATTTCAATGAGGTGTGTGTCAATGCATTGTACCCGGTGAGTTGTGTGGAGTTTGTGTTGAGGGGGGGTGTCTCCCCATGCTGATTAGTATAGTCAGGGCTGTCAGTCCTCCTTCCCATCATGAAACGTGCTTCCATTGTAGGGCCTGCAAGTTGTCTTTCAGGATGTCAGTCAGTGGTGTCCTGCTTCTGATTTGCACACAACCCCTAGCAGGGCCTTGTGCTCCCCACAGCAGGACCCAGTGTCAGCCATCTTGTCAGTAATTTTCCACTCCCTGTGATGTGGGCATGTTTCTGAGAGGTCTTGATGGACCAATCAGGAGGGTGTGCATTATCTGTGACAACAGGCCCCATCATGCTTTTGGATACACTCACTTCATCTGCATCCCCACTATTTCTTCATGACAGTCAGCTGCACTGTGAGGTGGTGTGTTTGTGGTGGCAAACTGTCTGGCAGGGTGTATTTGGCATAGTGCCACTGGCTTGCTCTATTTGTTTGTAGGTTGGTGCATGTCATGACACAGTTCCCAGTCACTCTGAGATGGCAGGTATTGTGTTTGTGTGACTGGCATACACATCTTGGGCTGATTATCTATTGGTTAGTGTAGCTTTGCTTGCGGTGCATGGTTTCACTGTCCCCTTGCCACACAATCTTGGGTATGTTGTTTGTGTACTCATGAGGCTCTGGGATGTCTGTTAGGCCATGGACGCTCTCTGGTGGTGGGATGTCCCGCACCTTCTCCTCCCAGGTCCTGAAGTAGACTGGTTTGGCAGGAGGGCCACCGCCAATGCATTGACTCAGGGCGTGATCTTTTTCGATGAGTTTCTTGACCCTCCTGCGCACGTCATACCACCTGTTCTGGATGTCGTCCTTTGTGCGCCTTGCTGGTGCTTGTGCGTTCACCTTGTCCACAATCCTCGCCCACATCTTGGTTTTCTGTGAGATGGGGGTCCTTTGAACCAAGGTACCAAACAAATGTGGCTCTACTCTGATGATCTCATCTACCAGCACTTCTAACTCACTATCTGTGAACTTTGGATTCTTCTTTGGAGGCATGGTGATGGGTGGTGGTGGTGAGTGATGTGTGTGTGAGGGTGCAAGTGATGGTGGGTTGTGTTGGTTTTGCTGTGTGTATGTGTGTGTGCTTTTGTATGAGGTGCTGATGGTGTGTTAGTTGTGTGATGGGTGAGTTGTGAGTGTGTCTGTGGTTGCTGTGTACTGGTGTTTGCTGCTGGCTGTGTCTCCTGTTTGCAAGGGATGATGGTAGTGATTGTAGTCCTTTATATAGTTGGAGTTGTGGGTGTGTCTTTGTCCCATGTTTTTTTCTTTGGTATTTATTGGCTTTGTCATTGCTTGTTTGGTCCTTTTTTTGTCTTTTTTCCTTTGTGTTTTGTAGGCATGAAGGAGACGTTCATGTGACAGAAACGGACGCTGCTGTTGTCTCGTGCGGGCTTCTCCGCCTCGTTCACACTGCCTGTCTTCTGTGTTTGGTACGCGTCGGTCGTGACGGTCTCTATTGCTTGTGTGCCCGGTTGTCTGTGCGTGTTGGTCGTGCGGCTTGGTCTCCGTGCGAGTCGGTCTGAGTTTACACGCATTGCATCGTACTGCGCTAATCGTACATCGGGGGTACGGGTTGGTCGGGTTCATTCCGGGTTCGTGTCGGTCGGTGAAAATCGTGTCGGTTTTCCGGCCGGATCACTATTTGCCCTACGGCTCGGTCGTACGGCTTGTATTCCGTACGTGTCGGTTATAATTCACACGCGTTGCATCGTACTGCACGGGTCGTACGCCGCTGGTCCGTGTCGGTCGGTATTCGGTCCGGGTCCATGTCGGTCGGTTCGTTTTGCGGCCGGAATCGGAATCGGAATCGGCCCCTCTATGTCTATGCCACTCCACTCTGTGCCACTCCACTCCATTACACTCCACTCCACTCTACTCCACTCCATGAATTGTAACTCGATTCTATGACACGTCACTCTACTGTAAGACATGTCACTCCAATCTACCACACTCCAATCCACTGTATGACACTCCACGCCCCTTCACTCTATGAGCGCCGCTCCACTCTACGACAGGCCACTCCACTCCACTGTATGCCACTCCCCTCTAAGAGGTGACAAGCTATTTCACCCTACTGTACGACATGCCACTCCACTGTACGCAATCAACTACTCTACGACACGCCACTCCACTCTATGATACACCACTCCACTCTATGACAGTGCTCTCCAATCTATGACACTCCACTCCACAGTTGTGTATGACATCCCACTCCACTCTAAGACACGCCACTTTACTCCACTCTGTGACTGGCTACCTCACTCTCCAACATACCACTCTGCTCTACGCCACTCCATTCTATGCCTTTCCACACTGACACAATATACATGTTCCTCTATGACACAGTACTCCACCCTACTATGTGATATGCCACTCCACTGTCCGATACACCACTAATGCTACACTCTACGCTGCTCCACTCTATGCTCCCCACTCTAAGCCACTCTATGACAAGCCACTCTACTGTACTCTATGACACACCAGTTCACTATATGCCACTCCACACTACTCTAACTATAACATGCCATTCCACTGTACGATACACCACTCCACTCCACTCTACTCCACTCCAATGTATTACACTGCATGCAACTCTCCTCTACGCCATGCCACTCCACTCCACTCCACTCTACGCAACTCCACTCTACACAACTCCACTCTAAGACAGTTTAAAATATGCCACTCTATGACATGCACTCCACTCTACTTAAGAATATGCCACTCCACTCCATTCTATGATATTCCACTCTACAACAGTCTAGTCCACTCTGTGCCCCTTCACTATACGTCACTGTGCTCCACTCTACAACACGCCACTTCACTCCACTTTACAACATGCAATTCCACTCTATGACAAGCTACTCCATTATACCGCATGCCAATCCACTCCACTTTACAACATGCAACTCCACTCTATGACATGCTACTCCATTATACCACTTGCCAATCCACTCTAGGCCCCTCCACTCTAAGACACTCTATTACATACCACTCTATGACATGCCACTTTACTCTACAATACACCACTCCACAGTAGGACACTCCACTCCACTCCACTCCACTCCACTGTATGTCACTCTACTGTACCTCCCTCCACTCTAAAACACTCTCACACACCACTCCACTTACACCACTGCACTCTACAACACTTTGCTCCACTCCATGCCCCTCAACTCTACGCTCCTCTACAACATTCCATGGCTCTCCACTCCACTCTACAATATGCCACTCCACTCTATAACATGCCACTCCACTCTGTGGAGAGCCACTTGACTCTAGAACACTCCACTCCTCTCTACTCTATAACACTGCACACTGCTCCACTCTATGACTTGTCACTCTACTGTATGACATGCAAGTCCACTATACAACACACTGCTTCACTCCTTTCCATGACATGCCACTTCACAGTACATCACTCCACTCTACTCCGTGACACAGTTCTCCACTCTACGACATGCAACTCCACTGTACGACACTCCACTCCACTCTAAGACACTCCATACCCCTCCACTCCGCTAAACATGATGCTACTCCACTGCATGACATGGCACTTCACTCTACTGTATGACATGCCCCTTCACTCCACTCCACTGTCCAACATGCCACTCCACTGTACAAAATGCTACTCTGCTCTATGATATGCCACTACTCTCCAAGGGACTGCACTCTACGCCTCCACTTTAAGACACTCTACAACATGCCACTCTATGACATGCCACACCACTGTGCTCTTCGACATATCACTCCAGTATATGCAACTCCACTCTATTCTCCCTATGACACACCACTCCACTGTATGCCATGGTACGCCACTCCACTGTATTGCACTGCATGCAACTTCGCTCTGTGACAAGGCACTCCACTCTACAACATGCCACTTAAATCTAAGCCACTCCACTCTATGCCCCTTCACCCTAAGACAGTTTCTGACATACCACTTTATGACACGCCTCACTACTCCACTCTACTCTATGACACACCTCACCATAAACACTCTCACACACCACTCCACTTACACCACTGCACTCTACAACACTTTGCTCCACTCCATGCCCCTCAACTCTACGCTGCTCTACAACATTCCATGGCTCTCCACTCCACTCTACAATATGCCACTCCACTCTATAACATGCCACTCCACTCTGTGGAGAGCCACTTGACTCTAGAACACTCCACTCCACTCTACTCTATAACACTGCACACTGCTCCACTCTATGACTTGTCACTCTACTGTATGACATGCAAGTCCACTATACAACATACTGCTTCACTCCTTTCCATGACATGCCACTTCACAGTACATCACTCCACTCTACTCTGTGACACAGTTGTCCACTCTACGACATGCAACTCCACTGTACGACACTCCACTCCACTCTAAGACACTCCATAACCCTCCACTCCGCTAAACATCATGCTACTCCACTGCATGACATGGCACTTCACTCTACTGTATGACATGCCCCTTCACTCCACTCCACTGTCCAACATGCCACTCCACTGTACAAAATGCTACTCTGCTCTATGATATGCCACTACACTCTAAGGGACTGCACTCTACGCCTCGCTTTTAGACACTCTACAACATGCCACTCTAAGACATGCCACACCACTGTGCTCTTCGACATATCACTCCAGTATATGCAACTCCACTCTATTCTCCCTATGACACACCACTCCACTGTATGCCTTGGTACGCCACTCCACTGTATTGTACTGCATGCAACTTCGCTCTATGACAAGGCACTCCACTCTACAACATGCCACTTAAATCTAAGCCACTCCACTCTATGCCCCTTCACCCTAAGACAGTTTCTGACATACCACTTTATGACACGCCTCACTACTCCACTCTACTCTATGACACACCTCACCACTCAGTGCTACTCCACTCTACAACACTCTAGTTCACTCTATGCCCCTCCACTCTATACCGCTGTTCTCCACTGTACAACGCTCTATGACACTCGGCTCCACTCTATGACAGGCACTCCAATTTATGACTGTTAGAAATGGGGTCTCTAGTTGGCAATGGTTTGCACCTTTGTCTAAATATGGACCCTTCCTTCTAGTCAGGATGAGGGGGATACACTTCTAAAAGAACCCCTACTTACCCCATGGTAACTTGGCATGAGCAGTCAGGCTTATCTCAGAGGCAATGTGTAAAGCATTTGCACATAACACACAGTAATAGTGGGGCGTGGCCAGCAAGATGGCCGAGTAGGACATGCAGCGTTGTACTCCGTCCTACCTCAGCATAAATCCGGCACTATCCTGCACTGCTGAGTCAGGCATCGGCCTTGCCCCATAATCCTGAACACCCGGCGAGCTCCCTGGGATGGTTGGAGCTGTGAGGCAGTGAGTCAGTGGATGTTTAGGCGATGAGAACGAAAGGCAGCCTGAGAGCAGATCCACCATCTTGGTCTAAGAGGCGCTTGCTGTCTGGCACGCCGGGGACCAGGAGCGAACGGTTTCTTCGACCGGACCCCGGATCTGCAGTTGAACAGGTCAGCAGCGGAGGCAGTAAATGCACCGACCTGGGATCTGGGCTTGTCCCGCAGGTCGGGTGTGGGCATAAGGACTCTTGGATGACGGTAGGGCCTGTGCGACCGGCCGCCGGAGCTTTGCGGGGTGCTGCGGCATAACCTGCCAGGGGAGTTGGGTGACTACCTGTGAGCCGGGCAGGCTGTAGACACAGGCGCACTCGGAGGACATTGGCAGCTGGAATGTGCTGTACAGGGGGACCCCTGTGGAGTACGGTAGCCGGGACAGACTTGTGGAGGCTGGGAGGTGCACAGACCTGCAGCGACAGAGTGGTGGAATCACTCCTAGTGGCACAGAGGGGAGAGGCCGCCAGAAATATGCAGGGTGAATGCTCGTGGCCTACATTTGTTAGGCAGGTACCTGGGAGGCGGTGGGAAGCCAGTGCACGCTACAGTTGAACTCTGTTGAGGTTGCTGGATTATACTGGTAGTGGAGCTGAGGTGCCCGCAGTGGATCCTGGTGCTGGTGAGCAGCCTTGGTGGAATCGTGCAACAGACATGTGGCCTGAGTGACCGGCGGCCGGTGCTGAACATGGTGGGGCCCCACTGACTGTGATTGCCCAAGATCTCGGGAGTCGGGTCCTCGAGGTGGAACAAGGACGACGGAGTGGACCCCAGGGTGCGTTTGCATCGGTTGGAGTGGTGGAGGTGACTGATTGGCACCACCATGGGGAAGGATAAGAGGGCTAAGGCGCAAACAAATAAAATTTGGAATTATGCACAGCCTCTTCCCCAGGGGCTACAGCACAAAGACTTGCGAGAGGAGGGCGATGATGACGGGGGCACCGGGGGAGGATTCGCGAGTTCCCTCACTGAGAGACATACTGGCGGCTGTGCAGATGACCAGGAATGAGATGGTGACCAGAATTGACACGGTGGCCTTTTGCGACGTGACCTGCGTAAGGTCTCGGACAGGGTCACATCTGCGGAGCAGAATGTGGATGCTCTTCAAGCAGAGGTAAAGGCTATACGGACCACAGTTATTGACCTCCAGAGGAAGACGATTAGGTTGGATGAGCTTGCTGAGGACCTTGAGGGGCGCTCCTGAAGGAATAATCTGAGGTTCGTGGGGTTTCCTCAGCGGGCGGAAGGGCCGTCTGCTGATATGTTCTTGGAAGACTGGATAAAAACAATCCTGGCTCCTGGTAAGCACCCACATTTTTCAACATTGAAAGGGCCCACAGGGCATTGGTTCCCCCTCAGGCCATTATAGCCCGCTTCTTTAACTATCGGGACCGAGACTACCTCCTACAGTTTACCTGCACCAAGCCCAACCTACAATTTGGGAGGCATCATATTGCTATTTTTCCTGACTATACCCAGAGGGTGCAGGACCAACTACATACTTTTCTAGCTGTAAAACGGCGCAGGAGGGAAGCACGGTTGAAATACAGTCTTCTGTATCCGGCCGAGCTCCGGATGGAGCACAAGGGCAAGGGTAAGACTCGTTTTTTTGGATCGGCAGAGGAGGCCTCCGAATGGATGGACAGCACGGGAGACCGGGAGCTCCGGAAGAGGACGCAGACACAGTCTGACAGCGTACAATGTCATTAGACCGGAATGGACTACGACAATGAATGTCCGAAGGAATGGGACTACAGGACACCAGATATTCTGGGAGGGTTCAGGTGTGTGCTGATGGAACTTTGCAGGTGGTGGAGGGGTCGCAGGACTCAATTCTAACCTCATCGGAGGTCATACCGGATACAAATGTTGACTGAATATTTGGTGGGGAATGAGGACGATGGCTGCGACACTGGATACGCAGATAAGTGCCTGTATCTTCCACTTGTGATATTAAAAGTTATATGATGCACGTTCTAAGTTTGGGGTGAGGATAAAATATATATGTAGGCCGCGGGGGAGTTGGACACACCCCTCACCAGCGGCTGGATCCTCTCCCGGGAGCTAGAGGCCAAGTCCTCGCACCCGGTGCGATAGCAGTCACTTGCGTGGCACTGATGATCAAACAGAGTCGGAGTGTGTCCCTATAGGGCATGCTCTGGGTTGCAGGGGGGAGGACGTTGGGAGGAATCCTAGTTTTTTCTTGGGTGAACCTGAGGGGGTTGTGTAGGGTGGGAGATATAACTGCTCGCTATGATAGCGGGGGTAAGGTATTGTCACACTGCCCAGTGGGAGGGGGGGTTCAGGATGTTTGCTCTGTTGTAGTTGTTGTTTTCGGTCGTTGGGGACGAAGGGGGGATCCATGCCTGGGTCGAAACTTACCACAGAACGATCAGTTCGAGATTGTCCTGGTGGGGTGAGAATGGAATCGGGCCGCCAGATGTATGGGCTTTTGGTTCCCTCCCTGATGAAGCTACTCACATGGAACATACGGGGAATGGCCTCACTAGAGAAACGGAAAAGGGTACATTCATTCTTAAGGAGATATACAATAGCGATAGCGGGGTTGTAGGAGACACATGTTTGGGGGAGATGCTGCCATTCATTAGACGCAGGTTGTGCAGACAGATTTATGCCACCTCGTTCTCTGGATTTGCATGGGGCACTGATCTGGGTAGCTCCTGGGAACCCTTTCCAACATTTACATCATGCGCTAGATCCTGAGGGACATTACGTAGAATTACATTGGAGGCAGGATGGTCAGGAAGTATGCCTAATAAATGTGTATGCCCCTACTGTAGATGCACCCCCCTTTTTCTATGAAGTAATGAAGGTAGTGACCCCATACCTGGGGGGAGAAGTTATATTCCTAGGGGAGGTTAACTGTGTCCTGGATGGGACATTGGACTGCAAGCCTCCCCGCGCGAATACCAAGCCAGGCATGACTGGGGCTCTGATTGATGTGATGAGGGAGATGGGCCTGCTTGATGTATGGTGGACCCGGCAACCAGCATCGCGGGTATTCTCCTGTTACACCCTGGCATCCAACACATACAGTAGGCTGGATCCGTTTTTGGTATCGCAGACTTTGATGCCCAGGGTGGGGGAGGTAACTTACCTTCCGAGGCATATCTCGGACTACTCCCCAATGCTGGTGATGCTGAACATGGCCAGACCCAGAGCAGCCATCCCTACATGGCGGCTCCAGGCGGAGGTGCTTACGGATCCGCCCTTCGTCGGGAAGCTAGAGGAGGAACTTACGTCTTATTTTAGGATTAATTGGGGCTCAGCGACGTCATGGGGCATGGAATGGGAAGCAATGAAGGTGGTTGTTCGGGCGGGTTTGCCTTAGCACAACTTATGGCATCCGGAAGCAGCTGGAAAGGGATGTGCAGACCGCTGAGGGACAACTGGTGAAATTAGAAGAGGTGTTGCTGTCAGAGCCTCACCGCTGGACGGAGTGGCGGGAGATGCGGGAGGAGTTTCTGGCGGCATTGTGCTGCCTGGAGAAGTTTCTTTACACCGCATACTGGCAGCGTCTGCATGCAGAAGGAGATCGCTCCAGAGCACTGCTGGCAAGGTTGATCCATAATTAGACACTGCCCTCGGCTATAGTGCAGATGAGGACTGCGGACGGACATACGATATACAGCCAACATGGCATTCTAGATACCCTGGCAGTCCATATGGCTGGAGTATACGCGAGGCGCCAGGCCCCAACATGGGAGGACCGGGGGGATTTCCTTAATGCTCTGGGGCTCCCCTGTTTGGAGGCTGAGATCGGGGAAATGCTGGACATGCCACTCCCGAAGGAGGAAACCCTGGGAGGGATCAATTCTCTGAAATCAGCCATGAGTCCCGGTAGTGATGGCCTGCCGGCCGAATTCTATAAGCAATTCGCGCATGTCTTGGCGGACTACCTTCTTGAGGTATACAACAAAGCCTTTCAGGTGCGGGCACTCCAGCCCTCCATGAATGAGGCAGTGGTAGTGATGCTTCCTAAGGCTGACAGGGATGATCAACTTCCAGGGTCATATAGGTCCATACCACTGCTTAACCTCAACATTAAGATCCTTAGCAGGATCATGGCCACGCGTTTGCAACCATACCTGCGAAGGCTCGTTCACTCTGATCAGGCAGGTTTTATTCCTCAATGTAGCACAGCCATGAACCTCAGATGCTTGTCTCATGTATGGCACTCGTCCGTGCTCCAGCATGAGGAATAAGCATTGGTACTTCTTGAAATCGAACAAGCGTTTGACTCTGGTGGGTGGTCATATCTTTGGGAGGTTCTGCGGGCAATGGGAGTGGGAGGCCGGTTTTTACAATGTGTGCAGCTGCTGTAGTCAAAGCCATGTGCTAGGATTAGAGTGGGGCGGTTAGTGTCTCGGGCCTTCCGAATGCATAGGGGGACCAGGTAGGGGTGCCCAGTATCGCCATTACTTTTTGCTGTGAAGATGGAGCCACTGGCGGCAGATCTCCGAACAAGGATGGCACCGTTCAGGATCAGGGTTGGAGAATCTAACCATGTGGTGTCCATGTATGCGGACGACACAGTGGTGTACGTCAGGGACCCGGAAGCAGTAGTGGCGGTGCTGTTGTGTGCTTTGGAGGAGTTTTGGAGTGTGTCGGGCTTGCGGTTCCGTTGGGTTGATTGGCCTTCCACGTAGACGAAGAATTACCAGAGGTGGGTCTTCCATGGGTTTGATCCGCACCACGCTATTTGGGGGTCTGGCTAGCAGATACCTCTGAGCAATTTCTGGCGCAGAAAATCAGCAGGGTAAGGGAGGGTTTGAGAGGCTCAGTACGTTTCTGGCGGGAGTTGCCATTATCTCTCATGGGGAGAATAGCGCTGACAAAAATGGTGGTCCTGCCTCGGTGCTTGTATGCAATGCAGCACTCCTTCTATTGGAACCCCTGATCCTTTTTTATAGAACTGGACAAGCTTCTCGTAAACTTGCTATGGGGGTTCAAATGCAAACGAGTTAGTCTGGCCACTATGCAATGAACATTGCAGGCTGGGGGGTTAGAGGTTCCATGCTTGGAATATTACTATATTGCCGCACAGCTCCAGCACACAGTGCATTGGTTAGATGAGGACGACAACTGGCAAAAGACGTTGCTGGCAGGGTCTTTAGGAGAAAAGGAGCTACACAAGTTACTTATGATGGGGGCAGGGGTGCCTCCGACATGCTCCTACATAGTGCGACATGTGGCAGAGATGTGGGAACGGCGGTCCGAAAAGTACTAAAGAGGGCTCCGTATGCACCGGACATGCCCCTGTGGGTGGTCCATTCCGGCAGATTGCCACATCAATGTTAGTGCGGAAAGGTCAGGAGGGGGTTGCCAGACCATGGGCGACCTTTATGATAATGCGCGATACAACTCACGGGACCAGGCTCGGGAGATGTTTGGGCTGGGTTCAGGGCAATTCTTACGATATGAAAGATTGCATAGGTGGTGAGGGACCTTTGGCCAACGTTCCTGGACAAACCCTCAGTCTACCAGACGCTACAGACTTTGCTAATTCTGGCTAAAGGCAGTAGGCTGATTTCACATTTATACCGGGCGATCCGGGATGATCGAGTGAATGGGGGGTTGCTGATTCAAGCGAAGTGGGAGACGCTGACAGGGGATACTTTTACTGACGGGGACTGGGTCAAGACCGATGAAGGGGTCAAACAAGTAAGTGCAAATACGCAGTTTAAATTTATTCAATTTAATTATGCCCACCAAACATATTTGACCCCCAAGATGTTACGCAAGATTTACCTGGAGTGGTTGGGGCAGTGTCCTTGTGTGGGGAAGCGGAGGCTGCATTCTTACACATGGCCTGGACATTCCCTGGCTTGCAGGGATACTGGGCGTCAGTTCTAGAGGCACTGAGGGAGAAACAGGCTGGGAGATAGCAGGAGAGATCTAGGTGGTACTGCTAGGATTGTTGACTAGACCCAAGAAAAAGAATCTTAGTCGAAAGCTAGTCCTTTTAGGGCTGGTGCTTGCAAAGAGGCGGATTGCCATATCATGGATGGGTCACCGTCCACCCAGTATGTTACAGTGGGTGAGGGATGTACAGAAGTGGACGGCTACCGAGGTGATCAGAATACAGCAGACCAGATGCAATGAGAAACTAGAGGCTGATGTACAGGCCTGGAGGGCAATGGTGGTTGAGTTGGTAAATGGACGTACAGACAGAGCAGACAATGAGGTAATGGGGGGAGCGTGCACTCAGGACGGGAGCCAGATAATAACGAAGGGATGAGACACGCAGGGTAGCAGGGTTCTACTGGAGGGGGGTAAAAGAAGTGGAGGGGTTAGGCCCATCAGGGTATGCCATAAGGGATTATATATCAGACATGGTTGGGGGGAAGAGGGAAGTTCTGTTGGGGGAAGGGGGTGGGAGGGCAGGTAGGGTAGTTGATCCATAGCGCAGAAGCCTGGGGGCGTGGGCCATGGCAGGGATCCATAGAATTGTTCGCGATTGAGGCATTATATGGAAGGTTCAGGGGGAGGAGGCACCCGAATAAATTGTATATTACTGCTATTGTACTTGGGCTACGGCCTACGGTAATCCAAAGGTGAACACTCAGTATGATATACCAATGTTTTGGTGCATGCCTATATCAGTAGAGTTTGTCTGTTTAAAAGGTTATTAAAGATATATAAAAAAAAACACACAGAAATGCAGTGAAAACACTATAAAAGAACACCACACCAGTTTTAGAAAAATAACCAAAATGTATCTGTGCAAACAAGACCAAAATGATAAAAAGCCAACATACAGTAATTCAACATATGCACTTTGCACAAATGACTTTAAAATGTAGTTCCTTGAAGTCAGTAACTCTGTCCGGTTCTACCGCGGTGCTGAAAGCAACAGAATCCAACAGTTTCAGCTGACTGCGTCCGTGCGGCCTGCCGTTAGTGTCTGCAGACTCATAAACAGTACCTTAGGTTGTAGCCGATAGCGTTGGTATGGGCTAGTCGCGGCAACTGTCAATGTTGCGATGTGAAGCACAGCGGTGTGCTGTGCCCTCAGGTCACAGTACAGGCAGCGGCTCATTGATGGTCATCCAGCAGCATCGGTGAGACCAGGGCTTCAGTGCGAAGTGAGGCGGTGCTTGTTGTGGTGCTGACAGGTCATGGTGCAATCGACAGTGCCATTTGATGAGAGCTGGCGTCAGTCAGCCCGGACTGCACTTTGGGAAGCAGCGGCGCATCATGTGACTTACGAACTGTGCCCTCAAACCACGGTGCAGTCACGCGTATCGAGTCCAGTGGGCAGCGACATAGTCTCTGAGACCAGGGTGGTGGAGTGAAGCAAGGCGGTGCATAGTGCGGTGCCCACAGGTCGCGTTGCAAGCAGCGGCTCGGTGCCAGTTGCCCCAATATTAATACCACATTTTCCTTTGTTCTCTTGTGGCAAAAGTCTCGCAGCTCAGTCCAAACCAGTTCTGTCCTCTCTGGCACAGCTTCCTGGCAGGAGGTGGAGACAGCATTGTGCAAGGGAGACAGGGCCTATTCAGGTGCAAGGGAAATCTCCTCCCACCACTCTAAATGCAGACCATACCTATTCAGGTGCTAGTGAAACTCCTCCCACTACTCTAAATGGAGCCAAGGTCTATTCACCTCAGTTCTGAGTCATCCAGGAAGGGCCAGGCACACCTCAACCCCTCCAGTGGCTGTCTACTGTGAATACATATCCCCAACCCCTGTCACTCTAAAGCCAGACCGTCAATCTACAACCCAGCAGAGGCACACAGGATGGTTTAGCAAGAAACAATTGATGGACGGAATGCTGGACAATGCAAACATTCAACCCCAGTCACAATGATCTGGGTTAACTCCATCATTCTTTTGCTCACCACATCCTGGGACTGGTTTCAGGGCATCACCCTTCATCAGCCAGGCTAGCTCAAATTCTGTGGTGTAGTGAGCACGGGACCCACATCTGGGCATATCCATCCCAATTAGGGCAACATATGCGAAAGAAACAATTGATGGACGGAATGCTGGACAAGGCAAACATTCACCTCCAGTCACAAGGATCTGGGTTACATCCATCATTCTTTTGCTCACCACACCACCCCAGTTTGGACCCAGTTTGTACCCAGCCATATGCAAATCAGTCTTGACCCTGTTCCTTGTGGGAACAGTCCAGCCCGAACTGCCAAACCTGATCCTTCCTGAACCAGAAACAAGCATCCTGGGGCAGGTTTCAGGGCATCACCCTTTATCAGCCAGGCTAGCTCGAATCCAATGGTGAGGTGAGCAAGTGACCCACGTCTGGGCATATCCATCCCACTTAGGGTGACAAGTGCTTCGCAAACAAATGATGGACGGAATGCTGAATAAATCATACATTCACCCTCAGTCAAGAGATCTTGGTTAAATCCATCGTTCATTTGTGGACCATGCCACCCCAGTTTTGACCTAGCCATATGCAAATCAGTCTTGACCCTGTGCCTCATGGGAACAGTCCAGACCGAACTGCCAAGCCAGGTCTTTCCTGGACCGTAAACAGGCATCCTGGGGCCGGTTTCTGGGTATTACCCTTCATGAGCCAGGCTAGCTTGAATCCAGTGGCACAGTGAGCAAGGGACCCACGTCTGGGCATACCCATCCCACTTAGAGTGAAAAGTGCTATGCAAACAAATGATGGATGGAATGCTGAATAAATCATACATTCACACCCAGTCAAGAGATCTGGGCTAAATCCATCGTTCTTTTGCTCACCATGCCACCCCAGTTTACGACGAGGCTTGGCAATTCGGTCTAGCCTGTTCCCACAAGGAACAGGGTCAAGAATGATTTACATATGTCTGGTTCCAAACTGTCACTTTATGACACACCACTCCTCTCTATGACACTCCACTTCACTCAACACCACTCAACTCTATGCCCCTCTACTCTAACCTCTAGGATGACCTTTGTCAGGCTGCTTTATGACACACCACTCCACTCCACTCCACTCTACAACACTCTACTTCACTCTATGCCCATCCACTCTATGCCACTCTACTCTTCTTTACAACACACAACTCCACTCTATGACATGCCATTCCACTCTATGACACACCACTCAGCTCTACCAATTGTCACTCCACTCCATTTCACTCTACGACATGCCACTCAAGTCAATACCTCTCAACTCTTTGCTCCTCCACTCTAAGGCACTCTATACCACACCACTCCATGAGACGCCACTCCATTCTTCTCTGTGACACTGTACTCAGCTCTACTCATTGGCATGCCACTCAATTCTACACTACTCTACAACCCTCTACTCCACTCTGAAATGCTCTATGCTCCTCCACTCTATGACACTCTATTCCACTCTATGCCACTTTATGACACTGCTGCACTCTATACCACTCTTCAACACTCTATGCAACTCCCTATATGCCACTCCATGCCACTTTACTCCACTCTCTATGAAACACCACTCCACTACAGGCCACTTCACTTTATGCCCCTCCACAATATCACAATCTGTGTCATGCTACTCTATGACACGCCACTCCACACCACTCCACCCCATCCTACTTCATTCAATTCTAAAACAGGCCATCCACTCAATGACACACCACTCCACTCTAAGCCTCTCCAGTCTAACACACTTTAGAACTTACAACTTAATGACTCTCCACTCCACTATATTCCTCAGTACTCCACTCTATTGCATTCAACTCTACATCACTCTACTCCAATCTATACCACTCCAATTGTTGCCACTCTATTCCACTGTAAACCACTCCTTTCCACTCCACTCCAGTCCATGCCCCTCCACTCTATGAACACCACTCCATTCTACCACACAGCACTCCACTCTACGACAGACCACTACACTCTATGACAGGCCATTCCAATCTACACCACTCCACTGTGTGCCCCTACACTCTTCCAAGACACTCTATGACATGCCACTGTATGGCACGTCACTGCACTTCACTCTACGAAAGGCCACTTCAGTGTACGCCATTTCACTCTACTCTACTACATAGTGCTTCACTCCACTCCATTCCACTCCACTCTACGAGACTAAATGCCCCTCCAATCTATGACAGGCCACTCCACTCTACAACATGCCACTTCATTCTAAACCACTCCACTCTTTGCCCCTCCACACTTCTAAGACACTCTATGGCACGCCACTCTATGACATGAAACTGCACTCCACTCTATGATAGGTCACTCCAGTGTATGTCACTTCACTCTACAACACACTACTCCACTCTACGACACGCTACTCCACTCTACGACACTTAGGGCCACCTGGGTCACTAATGACCACCTCTCAGCCTTCGGTACTAAATGAAGTGTCGGTCAGACAGTAGAGAATACAAACCAATGACTGTTTATTCATAAACACTCAGAACGGAGCCCCATCTGCCCGGTAGCTAGGAGTGCTGCAGAGGGAACTGAAATCAACAAGCATAAAGATACATTATGTACATTTCATAGCCGGGCAAAGACACGCCAACAGTGGAATATTTCAGGCAGGTACACCTAAACAACGGAATACAGAAGAAACGGTTTCAGCGCTCATATCTTACACATAGTAACATAGTCCAAGGTCGTTCCATCTGGAGCCCGCCACCAGACAAGTAGGAGAGGGTCTCTATCTAGTGGGAAAGGTATGCGGTAATATGAACAGTGCACTCATTACTGAAACTAAAACTAAGTGAAGAAACAAAACTCAGAGGGGAGCATTTCTCGGAACTGCACGAGATCAGTTTCGAACAGCCTAAAATGGCACCTGACAAGAAAATGGCACATCGAATGCTAACTTACATGGGGCACTGCTCAAGCAATTTCAGGTCTATCTAACAGACCCTCCTTTTAGCATGAGCTAAAACATTTTCTACAGGAGTAGCAAGAACTAAATATCAAGCAATAACAGAGTAAACAAGCATTGGCATAGCCAATAGGTCTCGCCTTTGGGACCTTATAAATGTTTAGCCAGAGCTATTGGCTAATGCGGGTGCGGAGGTGATGCTGAGTGATACATAGGTGGTGCTGAGTGATGCTGTAGTGGTGGTGCTGCACTGGTGCTCAGGTGGTGCTAAGTGATACATGGGTGGTGCTGAGTGATGCTGTAGTGGTGGTGCTGCAATGGTGCTCAGGTGGAGCTGAGTGATGCTGGGTCAGTGCTGTGCTGAGGTGGTGCTGTGCTGATGCTGAGTCATGTGCCCAGAAGCAGCTGGGGGCAAGAAGGACTCGACTTCTGAATGGAGCACTGTGTCAGACTGCATGAAAACTAATGGGAGCTATCAACCGACGCATTTAACAGTGGCTTCATGGGGAGACCTATGGGGTGCCGCAGGGGATTGGAGAGCTGTACAATTATTACACACTGGGTCATGCAGTCTGGTTCAGGAATACATGTTGCCTCACAAAACATGTATGGACATTTTCTGAGGCTTTTTAATGCACAGACAGAAAGACACGTGCCTTGAAGCAAGTCAACAGCACTATAACATTCATAACATTCTGTGTGCGACTGCATCAGTGGAGTATTGAACAGCCTGAAGAATCAGCGTTAGGGGTAAATTATGCTTGAAATAATAAGATGACAGATTGAACACACCTCCCGCTGTAAGATGTCACTGAATTTACATAAGCCCATTTATTTGAGCAGTGCATGAACCTTGCTTTATGCTGTTCAGGCTGTCTCTGAAGCACCAGATCAGTAGAGATCTGTTCATGGATGGGGACCCTTTAATGCGTTGTATTGTAATCCGTTGGGGTTCTCTGGAGACGTTCAGCACGTGCTTACAGTAGAGAAGGTGCTTGCTTCCCGTGGACTAATAAACTATGTTAAGTTGTTGGCCCGCCACTAGACAGTATTATTATATGGGACAACAGTTTCACATACTGGCCTATTTGTTATGTCCAAAGGGCAGATAATTCAATAATATGCAATATATACACCTACGTGTACAGGTAGGGACAGTTAGTGACAGTCTAATGTGCACAAAAGGCACCTTTCCTTCGAAATAGAGAGCATGTCCCCATATCAAGTAAAGATTTAACTATTATCGGCAATATACTGTGTTCTAGCATGGGTTAGAAAAAACACAAGATGCCATGTAGTTAAATCCTACACATGTGTTCCATGATGCTAATCGTTATGCATATTTCTTTCTGCTTCCCTGAGGGTGAACGGGTTACATGAGATCATGACCAGCATATAATGTTGTTAAAATAACAGCGTAAATAAAACTGTGTTAGCAGCATATGGTCTCAGATGCAGTAATTATTGGCTGCCTTCCTAACACAACAAGGTTTTAAAAACAGATTAGAGTTTAGGAATTTCAGCATTCAACAAAGATGGACGGTGCAAAGCCAGCCTCACATACCTCTCCAGAAGCCAAAAGTTTCAATTTCAACCAAGCAGCTTGTCAACGACGTAATTTTAACATTCCTCACTTTGTTTTGTTTCACCAGTCATACATGTAAATCCCTTGCTATCCTTGTACTTTAAAAGGAAACGAAGCAAAGTCTAAGGGCCCGATTCACAGAACTAACTTAAGACAAAATCCTAAACTTACTACCATTTTGGTATTCACAGAAGGCACTTACTCATTTTGGTATTCACAGAAGACACTTACTCATTTCGGTATTCACAGAAGTTAGTAGTCCTAAGTTTAGGACTCCTAAATGCCTTCTGTGAATACCGAAAGTTTTAAAGTTAGGATTTTTCTCAGTTTAGTAGTAGTATAGTTGGGACTCCTAACTTTAGGACTCCTAAATGCCTTCTTTGAGTACCGAAAGTCTTAAAATTAGGATTTTTCTCAATTTAGTAGTAGCATAGTTAGGACTCCTAACTTTAGGACTCCTAAATGCCTTCTGTAAATACCGAAATTCTTAAAATTAGGATTTTTCTCAATTTAGTAGTAGTAAAGTTAGGACTCCTAAATGCCTTCTGTGAATACCGAAAGCCTTAAAATTAGGATTTTTCTCAGTTTAGTAGTAGCATAGTTAGGACTCCTAACTTTAGGACTCCTAAATGCCTTCTGTAAATACCGAAATTCTTAAAATTAGGATTTTTCTCAATTTAGTGGTAGTAAAGTTAGGACTCCTAACTTTAGGACTCCTAAATGCCTTCTGTGACTACCGAAAGCCTTAAAATTAGGATTTTTCTCAGTTTAGTAGTAGTAAAGTTAGGAGTCCTAATTTTAAGACTTTCGGTATTCACAGAAGGCATTTAGGAGTCCTAAAGTTAGGACTACTAACTTCTGTGAATACCGAAATGAGTAAGTGTCTTCTGTGAATACCAAAATGAGTAAGTGCCTTCTGTGAATACCAAAATGGTAGTAAGTTTAGGATTTTGTCTTAAGTTAGTTCTGTGAATCGGGCCCTAATTACTTTACTATGGCTGCCGTTTCCAGAAAAAAAAAGCCATGTCCATGGTGCACTGCAGGCTGCATATGTAAGATATAGTCCTGCATTGCGGACGAGCAGAGGAAGGAGGTAAACCAAGGGAAGTTTTTTTTTTTACTCTTTATTTGTAAATTTCACGTCAGAAATCAACATTACACCATACTTGTCCATACAGGGCTGCAGCATAAGAATAACATTTACCGTGGAATCGCATACATCGGCCAACCTCATGTTCCTACACATCACTGTCCTCCCAACGCCGTTCCCCATCCCCAAACATTTCGACATAGGCCGTACTCCCCCCAGCAGACCCCCCCGTGATCACATTCAGCAAACAATATATCCCCAAAGGCACCCAGTCGCCCTACCCCTCAGAGGCATGTGGAATTCTCGCGTGGCTCGCCGAGGTAGTGCAGCGGTATAATATGCGAGGGTGGCGTCGCAGACGACCATCCTTCACGCCCCTGTGCTCAATCCCCCAAAGGCCTGTACTTAGCGCCTCCCCCCCAGCCAAGGCCAGCAGCAGAAACTACGCTCCGAGAAAGGCGGGTGCCGGTATCGGCCCCGCCGCAGATATGGCGGGGCACCGACCCCCTCCCCCCCTCGCCTGTTCGCCCGGCGCGTCTACCGCGTCAGTGTGACGCGGTGGGCGCGTCGCGCGCCGGGATTGGGTGGCGGCAGGGAACCCTTGGCCCGGAAGCAATTAAGGTGCATCCGGGTCAAGGGGCGGCTGGGGACAGGCCAGTTAGAACTGGCCTGCCCCCAGTATTAGGATAAAAGGCCGGGGAGCGCGGGACGCGGTCTCTTGGTCCCGCGCTCTCAGGCATCCGGACGCAGCCCCTGGGAGGCTGCTAACTATTTTGTTTAAAATTCCCTTTCCCTGCGTGCATCGCTGTAGCACTTCACAGGGGCAAGAGAGAAAGCTCTGGGATGAACAGTACGAGAGGTCTGTGGAGGCTCTGCTCAATAGAGGGCCGACTGGTACCAAAGGACTCTGCTTTGTGCATACACCATACCACCTGCAGGGAAGCCCTTATGTTGCTAAACACAAAAGCATTGGTTGATGGTTAGTTCAAGTTTTCAGTGACAATGCAGATAAATGCAGTAATATCTAGCCCCATACACAACTTCCCAGGCTGCAGTTTAACTGTATACTGATTGAATTTTATACATTGGCACTGTAGAGGACCTGCCCATGTCATGCCTTGGGTTTCTCGTTTTTGTACTTGCCCATGTATTATCGTTTAGTTGGTGTATTGCTTAAGTTGTGCCATTCAAACCCACTTGAAAGTTATGAAGCCAGGAGAGCACTCCTTGATAATCTGATTTTCTTATTTAAACTGAGAATATACTGCGTGGTGCTGCAGTTATGTAGAAGTTTGTCCCCTTCTACCAATGAAACCGAATTAGTGACAGGGTGAGAGCCTGTATATAACTGCGCACTGTTCACAAAGTGTCTGAACCGACACTATCAATCCTTTAGATAAGTTGTACTTTTATTTGACAAAGTTACAACTGACTCTTTTTTGCATAAGCAAGTAAATATGTACAATATAACATTATTACAATAATGCTTGTCAATAAAGTTTAACAAATTGAAAATTCACAATAATTGCTGTTCATTGTGCTTTCATGAACATGTAAACAATAGTGTATCTCATTAACAGATTTATGACAACATTTATACAAATGCCCAATGCATTTCGGAACCAGCCGGTTCCTTCATCGGGGCCAATCTGAAACAGAAACTAACAGATGCGAATAAATGTAGGGTAAAGGGCTCAATCTCATGTTTATGATGGTGGAGAAACTGATGAAATATGTATTACCTGTGTGATAGTTCTGTAAGGTGCACTAGGGAAAACAAAAGAAGGAACGTCAAATGGGCATGCAACGTGTGATTTACAAGAGGGTTTGGTGTGACAAGGGAAAGAAAATCCCACGCTTACCTGAAAGGGTGAAAAACGCTAATTGCTGAAAGGAGGAAAGAACAAAACGGAATGTAGGGCTCTTAAATGACTGAGTCTGACCATGCAAAGTGTGCATAAAATATACCAAATGATGTGGTAAAAAAAGATACAAACTGCTGTATCTTACCTCAGTGTAGAGAGGTAGATCAAGTTCTGTGGAGCAAAAACGGAAGAAATGAGCAGGGGAAATTATGGGAAAAATGTGTGAGAATCGAATCGTGGGATAACAAGCGCCATCCAATCCTTACCTTAAGACGAGAAAATAGCAAGAAAAACCGCAGTGCACCGCTGAAGGGAAGCGTGTGAAATGCGGGAAGATGTTTCACATTAAAAGGTACGCGGTAACCCGGAAGTGAGTCCGGACTGTAAACAGAGTAGACGGACTGGTACTACAATAACAGCGTAGTGTCCAAAGGGACGCCATGCTGGAACAGTGAGAGAAGCAGTTGCACGGTGCATGAGTCTATGAGAAACACGTGGTACATATATGTAAAGTATTACGGAGAGTGGAGAATCGAACGAGGGAATGAACCGAGTGGTTTGTAGTGAGAGATACTGAAAAAAATAACACGATAGATCTCGGTGAAAAAACCAGATTTAGATAATGTGCAATACCGAACTGATAAACAAAAAAAATGAAATGAATGGAAGACTCGGAAATACATAAATGAAAATCAGGAGGACAAAAGTATAGAGTGAATGCTGGAGAAAGGATCAACGCAATAAGGAAACTGTAAAATGATAGAAGGGGGGACTATATATAGAGAAAGAGAGAATACTGACCGATGATAATTGCTAAGGTGATAAGAGGGGTCTCCCCGGTACAAGACACGGTGGAGGGTGTTGATGTAGAGTGAAAATAATCAGGGAAGGACATATTTGTGTAAGATATATATGCAATGATAATGTTGGTGAGTGTAAGGGATAGGCAGGATCCCAGAGGATGTAATGTGAGGAGTCTCAGAAGAATGCGACAAAAGTATGGTAATCTGGATGTTAAATAAAACACGACATATCTAACCTATCATTCAAACCTCTTGGGAGCATTGTGTCTAGATATTTTATCCAGTAAACCTCACGTTGTAATAGTTTAAGGTGATTGTTTACTCCATGTTGCGGTGATATGTGTTCTATAATCTGGAACCTAAGTTGGGATATAGAGTGATTAACTTCGTTCCAATGTTTGGCCAATGGGGAGTTTACATTCTTGGTTCTGATGCGGCTTTTATGTTCTGTGAGGCGTACTTTAATTTTGCGTTCCGTCTTACCCACATACATTTTGCCATAGGGGGACTTGATGGCATATACTACGTTAGAGGTATTGCAATCGCTGGTATGTCGAAGAATTATGTCTTTGCCTGTGGTGGGGTGTGTTAGGACATTGCCCAAAATTGTGTTGTTGCACTGTGAACAATTTTGACATCTCAAGGTTCCTTTTTGGGGTATTGTTTTTTTGTGCATTTTGGTTGGTGCTATAACCCACTTGGGCATTTCACCCCTTGTACCACCACGTGAGTCACGATCTTTCATGTTAAGCAGAAGGTTCTAAGCTAAGCCAACGCGTGACAGTATTTGCACTGTGCATACACTAGTTCACATCCACGTGGGGCCATGGCACTTTTGGTTTCGTTTTTACAAGTGCCTTGACGCAGCGTTGACACACAGACGCTGCCTACCCCAGCAATGCACCACATTCAGAATCCTTTTGCTCTATCTATGAGCCACACCGACACAATGGTTATTGCGCATTTTTGTATTTTGGCGGACTTTAGACAATTTTAAAAGCGCTCTTGACAGCTTTGCAAATAAGGAAGTAGAAGTAGGCCATAGATCATAGGCTGGTGAAGGTCACAAAAGTCAAAGAATTATTAATGAGTAAGTCCCGGAGCGTTTTTTCATGTGGTAACCAGTTGTACTTGTGTACTGAACAATGCATGTTTCAGGAAGCAGGGTTTCATGATAGAGGATGCAACACATATGTAATGCGTCCCGATACCTTTGTGGCGATTTCGCGTTTTTAACATTGAAATCGAACCATATCATTTCCTGTCTTACACAAGGTCTCACAGGTTAATTAACACTCACGTCTTATGTCCCCTTGCGGGACACAATCTGTTAGTTGTATGATGAAGTGCTGACATACTAACAAATCGGCCTCTTATCTAGAGGCATTGCCAAAAAATGTTTTAAATTGAGGTACTTTAATGATCTGCGTGTAAATTTGAGGGTGCGGTTATACGCTCTTGACAAAGACGGTCCGGTTTTGTAGGTTTTGTCTACTACATAGCACTATGTTGTGCTATGTTATGCAGCGGGTGCTAAGCTAGGCGGTCTCAATTGAAAAATGTGTACGTAACTCCTCAAGTATTGCTCATGGCAGGCACTCTCCTTTTGGGTGATTCCAATGTTACCTCAGTGTGTTGTTACCAGTGCTATGCAGGGCTCTCCCTATTGTAAGTCTGAATCTAGTGTCCCTGAGGTAGTGCATCTGGCGTTATTCTAAGCGTCATTTTAAGTTGTATTGTCCGTTTTCAAGGTTCTTTGTGCGTTGAGACTGGCAGGACAGTCTCAAAGGAGTCTACTTACAATGATCCGGAGGTGATGCATTTGTGAGTCTGATTAACAATTGCGGTTGATGCCCATGGCAAAGGTTCCCGGATTGAGTAGGTCTCACCTGCAGGTGAATACAGTTGAAGAAGGCGGCTGATGTTGACCGCCGTTTTTTAGTTTACAACATTACCAGGCTTCGGATCAATTGGGAACACATACGGGTGGTATATGCAAGTCAGTACTTAGTGCCTTAGAGTCAGCATTTACATTTGGGCCAATTCCAAACTGTTTGGAGATTCATTAGATGGCTGAAAGCAATGCCTTGGCCTGCATTACAAATTCATTAGGTAACACTGTAGGAAGCCGTGTTAGGGGATTGGCTATAGGTAAGGAAAAAATGAAGTAGGCAGGGATTGGAACAGTAGAATAGGAGTCAGTGTTTTGTTCATGCAAAGCGGGCAATAATGCCTATGAAAGCGTCCTAGGGTGAATGTACCAGGTCTACTGAAGAATATTTTTAGGAATACGAGAGGTGTGGGCCATGGCCTGTAAGCCAAGTATTGCTGGTGAGCCTGTACCACCAGCATTTCCACCCGCCGGGGTAGGCCCCCCTTTTTTAACACTGTGTGTCAGACCTATCACTGTAGGATCTGCTCAAACAGTTGGTGAATTGCCAGGTTGGTACAAACCTTCACTCCTTTACATTTAAGGTACCTTTATGGTAGACTACAGGGTTGCACATTGTGCGACATTTCTTAGTTCGTGAGTTAGGCTCAGCATGTTAACCGATGCCTTTAAATGATATGAGGTTCGGCCCACTAGGCATTGGCCTGAGGGGAGGGTCCCTTAAGTAAATTCTCAACATGTATAGGCCTTGTTGTCACACCGTCAAGGGTATCCGTGTGTGCGGTGTGGGGGTACATAGGAAGGAGGGGTCTGGGTCAAGAAGCCCTAGGCGCTATGTGCAGGGGAAGTAAGCTGCAGGAGGGCGTTAAGTCACATGGCGCCTCTGCGTCGGTCCAATTATACACGTAGGCACTGTATTCCGATGTCTGCTCAGTGTCTGTACACTGGAGTTCAGGGAACACATTTATGCGCATACATGCAGGCACAATGATGTATTGTATCACACGGTATCTCTGCATTCATGTGCTTGTGCACTTGTTATTTGTACGTCGTATGGTATCACATGGTACCGTCGCTCCCCTAGTGCGTTTACACGGCGGCATTATATGCCTGGGGCTTGTCATGTTGTATATATGCACCATTGCCCGTGCACTTACACAGTGTAATGTATGTGTGGGGTCGCACATTACTGGGGTGCATTGGACTTGTAAAATAAGCAGGTTATTCTTGGGTTGTGTGGCGCTGGACCCGCTCTCTGGAGCTGGTTCACATTTGGGGTACTTGGGGACCTATGTTGTCAGACCCACTCAGTATCAATGCACCCGGCGGCCGGCAGATTATGGGACTTGGCGGTGTCACACCGAGAGAGGGGTGTAGTGTCGGCAGTATCAACGCATCCTTTTGGTGTACGAATGATGGGTCCGGCGGGCCAAAAAATAGTATCGATGCACTTTAAAAGCCTGGGGGTGTGGGTAAAAGGGGGCGATGTAGCGCTGACTTAAAAAATTGTTGTTGGGCACCTCACAGCATAAGGCACTAATCATTGATCTTTGATTTTCATTTATGTATGCCTGGATCCACGCCTGATGCCTGGAAGTGCTACACACCGCTATGACTACAAGAGGTGGACAATCAAGGGGACTGGTGGATCCGGAACGTGAGTGGCAAGCGGCGGCATCAAGTGGGATGGGTGATCAACCCAGTGGTTCATGCGGTGCTAGCCTGAGACAGTGCTCCATATGTTTCATAGTTAGAATGTATAGTTGTCACTCATTTGTTGTTGCCATTTGTGGTAAGTCAGCAGTACGTCTGCCTGGCAGGTGTATACCTTCAGAGCTGCTCATGCATTATAGTGGGAGGGTATGGTTGTCACCCATTTATTGTTGCCATTCGTGTTATGGTGGCAGTTCGCTGCCTTGTAGGTGTATACCTTTACCGATGGTATAAAACACAAGTATTAGGGGCAGATGCGACACATTAATTCCTGTGTCATGGAACGGTTAACTGCCATTACGGTGCATGTGCACGCAGGCGCCTTTCAGTGCGGACATCGAGCAGTGTTGGGATGCTCCGTGTAGGGGGATAGGCTGGCACAGAGCCTATCCCAGAACATTGTGCTCGGATGCAGATAGTTCACGGTGTAGGGCTCCAAAACGGCAGGTTCATTCCCTATGATGAATTCAGCCCCGTAGCATTATCATCCTGCAAATGGGGAGTGACAGGGTACGAAACTATTCCTCAACACCCCTTGGCATTAAATTGGTCACTGTGCGTGTTGGGATGCTCCGTAGTAGGGGCAGCAGCCAACACAGAACCTATCTGAGAGCATATTGGTTCGGTTTCAATGGTTCATGAGGCCCATGGTATGCTTATGGGAACTCTTTGGGAGCCTGTGGGACACTACTGGGTTAGTATCACAATTGTATAATCACATCGGTAATGAGTACCGGGGTATGTGAGTGGCCGGTTAACTCTGACGGTTTAGAGCATGATGCTAATAATACTAGGGGTGTGGGTTGCAACGAGTTGCATCGCGATGCGTTCAATCAAGACCATTTAGTGGCTCCCTGACGGTATGTCAATTTTGTCTGATTCAGTCAGTCCTGGTATTTGTGTTATCGTACACTAGGAAGGGGGTTGCGGACCCTACGCCTGGATAGAACAGTGGGAATACTTCGCATGGGAGTGGGAAAGTGACACGTCTATGCCGAGATACACCTCGGCATGGATTGCATAGATTCCAGTAGGGAGGAGGCTAGCTAGCGTTTTTTACACCTGCAGACTATACAGACAGAGCTGAGAGCAGGGTGGTTTCCAAGTATCTTTCCTTGGCCTCAGTCAGTTTAGGGTTTTTTTAATGACTGATCTTCTGAAGAGACACAGTCCTTCGCCACAATAGTTCTTATAGTTAGTGGGGGAACGACTTGATACCACTAGGCAGAAGGGTCTTGCTGGAGGAGGTAATCTACAAGGTTGGCTGGTTAGCGCAGGAGTGCCAGGGCTGCAGCATAGTCTGGTCACATGGGGTGTCAGGGGAACTGTGCTTCATAGAAGTCGGGGTCCACTCGACTAGGTTAGGTGATGAAATAGTGTTAAAAATGTTTTTTAATAAGCTTGGTCAGGGAATTGAGGCAGGGGCATGATCTTTCTGAGTTTTAGGATGGGGGGGGCCAGATAGTCGTTCAACTATGCTGGCCTGTGGCGGTAAGGTCATGACTGGTGAGCAGTAAATTTAAGGTCCTTAGGGGGCGGCGCCATTCACGGATGGGGTCGCCCAGGAGGAGGGACAAGGGGTCTCTCCTAGAACTCCAGGGGCGGTACATCCAGTTGGATGGATGGGTGCGGGGAAAGAGGGGAGTCACGCTTTCTTTAGGCTGGTTGGCGACCCCGCACTGGTATGGACGTCATTAAATGGCGCAGAGTGCAAGACCCCCCAAATTGGAATGGAGTTCAGGGAACGTATGGGGGCAACCGGGGGGGAAGTACCCTCTCGGTAAGCGGGCCCTCTGCGCATGCGCAACTCCTACGGGAGGGCGTGGCTAATTGATAAGGATCTGACACCGGTTAGTGACCTTGCCGTAGGCCCAAATAGGATACGCAGAAAGTAAGTAATGTATGATTATGTCCAGATGTTAGATTCGGATAGAAAAACTATGTATTAGAGATAGTTTAAGGTTAGCCATCTGATATCTGTGCATATGAATTGTAATCAAATGTTGTGTTGTGTTTCTGCGTATAATTGTGTAAATATTGTTTATTTCAAAATTGTAATTTTGTTTTCATATTTTAATAAATACGGCCGGGGGTTGTACGACCCCCGCCTCCAAAAAGTAATTACCTTCTCATGTCCCTCATTAGAAATGTGGTTTACGTGCAGGGGGAGGGGGAAATTCGGTAGTCCCAGACCATAGAGAAAGGCGGGTGCCGGTATCGGCCCCGCCGCAGATATGGCGGGGCACCGACCCCCTCCCCCCCTCGCCTGTTCGCCCGGCGCGTCTACCGCGTCAGTGTGACGCGGTGGGCGCGTCGCGGCCAGCATTGGGTGGCCGCAGGGAACCCTTGTCCCGGAAGCAATTAAGGTGCATCCGGGTCAAGGGGGCGGCTGGGGACAGGCCAGTTAGAACTGGCCTGCCCCCAGTATTAGGATAAAAGGCCGGGGAGCGCGGGACGTGGTCTCTTGGTCCCGCGCTCTCAGGCATCCGGACGCAGCCCCTGGGAGGCTGCTAACTATTTGTTTGCCCACCCACCATCCCCAGTTGCAATATGGTCATTGGGTAATGAATGTGACGGTGCGGTTTTGTTTTTTGTTCCTTAGGTTTTTTCCCGTTTACAGGTCATCTATCGTCGTATTTATTGCTATTCCTTGGTCAGGCGGTAAGGTCATGATTGGTGAGCAGTAAATTTAAGGTCCTTAGGGGGCGGCGCCATTCACGGATGGGGTCGCCCAGGAGGAGGGACAAGGGGTCTCTCCTAGAACTCCAGGGGCGGTACATCCGGTTGGATGGATGGGTGCGGGGAAAGAGAGGAGTCACGCTTTCTTTAGGCTGGTTGGCCACCCCGCACTGGTATGGACGTCATTAAATGGCGCAGAGTGCAAGACCCCCCAAATTGGAATGAAGTTCAGGGAACGTATGGGGGCAACCGGGGGGGGAAGTACCCTCTCGGTAAGCGGGCCCTCTGCGCATGCGCAACTCCTACGGGAGGGCGTGGCTAATTGATAAGGATCTGACACCGGTTAGCGACCTTGCCCAAATAGGATACGCAGAAAGTAATTAATGTATGATTATGTCCAGATGTTAGATTCGGATAGAAAAACTATGTATTAGAGATAGTTTAAGGTTAGCCATCTGATATCTGTGCATATGAATTGTAATCAAATGTTGTGTTATGTTTCTGCGTATAATTGTGTAAATATTGTTTATTTCAAAATTTAAATTTTGTTTTCATATTTTAATAAATACGGCCGGGGGTTATACGACCCCCGCCTCCAAAAAGTAATTACCTTCTCATGTCCCTCATTAGAAATGTGGTTTACACGTAGGGGGAGGGGGAAATTCGGTAGTCCCAGACCATATCAAGCAGAAGCAGAATGCGATCGCTGTTCGCTACATGCTGCGAGGTACCGCGTCAGAGGACCCCAAATGTCAGAGGGCCAGGACGTAGACGGAAGCAACTCCGAATACGACATGATATTTTCCATAGTGGGAAGTTGCCCTCTCTATTGTAAGTTGAAACACTTTGCAAATGTGTAATGATCTTTACATACTTATGCCTCTCAACTGGTGTTTGAAATGAAAAAATAGAAGTGCGAGTAACCTATACCAGAGTAACTACTTGCTTCTGTAAAGTGCCAGTACTCTCCAATTAAAACGATTGCACTTCTGCTGAGAAGTGCAGGTACTCTCCCTCTCAAAATAATAACTTGGCACCGAGTCATTTAAAGCACTGCCAACGCACCTGTCTTTGAGGGTGACACACTGGGGGAGGGGGATTGGTATCTGCTAACCTCCTTACTTCATCGAACAACCAACCCCGCAGGCCCTACGGGCCCCAGTCTTCCTGTTGTGTCTGCGGTCTGCCCCTACACCTGAGGCTATGACATCAAACTTAGCGCTCTGGGAAGCCTGCCTACGAACAGCTTCACAGCAGAGATAAGAGGGGGAATGCGGAGACCTTGTCTCAAATCAATACTATTTTATAAAACGCTACTTAGCTAGACTTGATGTTTGTTCAGTGGTTCAGATAAACACAAAGAATAAATAAATCAGCATTATCTGAAAAAATGTTTTAATAATGTTCAGTGTGCTCTAAATTTAAAAGCAGGGCTTCTAATACGCCAGGAAGGTAAAATAATTAATGGTTTACAGCGATACACTACAAAGACTGAATGAAGAGCTTCGTGATGAATACTGAGCCAAAATGGCCTTTGCTTTAAGGGTGTAATTAAACACAAGCTTGGCAGAAGCATAAACTGCCCATTGTTTATGTTTCTGGTCAGGAGAATTCCTTATCCGTGATATAAAGGTGAGGGTTACTGTAGACACACAGAAGAGTTTCATTCTGTAGACTGTACAAAGGCATGTTGAGCACTTACCTTTTTTTAAATCCACACCGACTTTCAACTCGTCCTGCCGCCCACACGCTGATCTTCTGCTTTATGAACTTCTAGCGCGATCCAGTGAAACTATGCGGTACTGCACTGAATAATGTGTTTATTGCTTTACGTTATCTTCAATAAGTCTACGTAAAATCTTCTCACGGAATAAACAAGCATTTGCAATGCAATTGACTCGCATTTACGCGAGACCTATTGCATTGCAAATGGGAGTGCAGGTGGGAGGGTGGGGCCGGTGCGAGAAGGCACAAATAACGAGAGTGGGGGCGGGAGAAAAGACACGGACAGCAGGAGGAGGGACACGGGAAGAAAATTGCGCTCAGGAAACACAAAGTAAAGGGGCCAGTAACCATGGAAGGATACAAATGCCGACATGGCCTTCATAAGGATGGACTAGCAGCCAATAAACCATTCGGAAGGCAGCATTTATAAAGGACAAAGACACAAGCCAATGAAAAAGTGGGCGGGGGAGGGGGCGGGGCTTCCCTCACATAATCAACTACCACAGATCAACCCCAGAGCAGCACTTGCACGCTGACTCAGGGCTTGACCTAAAAATAGCATTGTCGTATGCAATGATGAGCATTCCATATCATCTGCATCAGATATTAACACAGCAAGGAGGGATGAATTCTCAAATATTCCCTCATCGATATTCATGAGGTCATCAATATCTTTCTGAAGCATTATAGCGGCATTTGTATAATGAATGGGTATTTTCTTTTTAGGAGTGACAACATTGGTACAAAAAGAACAACAAAAAGGGAGGCACTGAACTAGTATAAAGCAGAGCATCAATACTACAAAAATATAAATCACCTTTTCAAGGATCCAACCCTAATTGCCAAAAAGGGACCAACTCCAATTCCTGCTCTCCATTCCCTTGACTATTTAAAGAATATCTAGAATGTGTTTGGTAATATTCTTTTCTGTATTCTTTATCCCGACCACACACTGATCACCAACTACCGCGCATACGCCACCACTCTTAGCCAGAATAAAGTCCACTACATATCTTGTCTGTTCCGAATATATCCACATACTCTCCAACTGAGTGGTAATGTCATGTAGTATTAGAGAGAATTTGTAGCTTACATCCAAAATATTCTCTGGCCTTTTCACCTCTGGCCATAGAAGTACCACCCAATGTAAAAATAGAAGAAAGGATGTATCCAAAATTGATACCATTGCTGTAGTTATTGACCTTTATATCTGTCACACCCTCGTAGAACTCTTTGGTCAATGTTCTTTTAACCCATCTTGTTTTTGGTTTAGCATGTTTACAGGGCACGCCCAAGGGTAGTACCATTCCACGGGCTATATCTTCCATACCATTATAAACATTGGAGTATGTTCCATTGAACAAAAAGAAAAAAACCTGGGTGTGCATAAATCGGCCCCTCATAATCTACTGCAGCATACCTGGAATTCATCTTTATTCACTAGAAGGAACGTGTGTTTGTACGATGCTATTCCATAACAATTGATATACAATGAAGTATCCGTACTGTTCGCAATGGGACAACAGGCAGGACAATAACCGGCCTCCCGAGGGACCGCCAGTTCCTTGTAGTGCCACCCCACCAATGTTATTTTCTGTTCTTCTATATAAAAATTATCACAATATGTATTGTTATCACAACATGGATAACCAACTCCCGATGGTTTTTTTTGGTATAGACTAATCCTGGGCGGTGAACTCTGCTCCGCTTCCGGAGTTTGCGGAGTTTTCCGCACTTCGCGTTACACGGAGCTCACGGAGTTTTGAAAAACTCCGCTTCGCACAGAGGAGCCAAGTTTTATTCCTCACTCGTGTTCACCAATGTCAAGTTGGTGAGCGTGAGCGAGGAAAATCCACCTCCCGGCGAGATTTTTCCTCGTTTGAGATCATCAACATAAAGTTGGCGAGCGCGAGCGTGGAAAACAAACCTTCCAGTGAGATTTCTCAACGCGGGGAGTCAGGTTTCTCATTGCGAGTGATCGCGTATGCTCACGACCACTCGTATTGAGAACCTGCCTGCACGTGTTGAGAAAGCTGCCGCTCGAGTAAAAATCTACGTGAGCCCCAGAAAAGGAATGAAGGGACCGCTTATGCTGTGCAAGGTGCCATTTGCAGTGACAAGCATCCGGCATTGTGCAATCACTGCGAACAGCATTTTTCTATGGAACTCCATCACTTGCGGAGCTCCGCGTAGTGCAATAGAGTTTTTTTGTGACTTCGCAGAGTACCGCGTAGTGCAACTCAGCAAACTCCGCCCAGGGTTAGTATAGACATGGCCCCGGGTAACCAAAACCAAACCCTCTGTTTACCTTGGTAAAATCAGGTGGCCGAGTATATGTATAATTCACAAGTGACAATGGATATGCAGTCCACAAGCTGGTAACAGATTGAGTGGGATAACAAGTGGACCCTTCGCCAAAGAACCTCCTATGTGTATCTAGAAACACATTGCTCGGGCAGTTCTTTTATTTCGTCTCAGGGAAATGACCTCATAAGGCACACTGTTAGCGTCCTCCAGAACCCAGGACACCCCACACAGTATTACTATTAGCAAAAGCAAAAGAACAACACATATTATTTTGTTTTTCCCTGTCCACATCATATTATACTTTGCAACAAGAACCATTGGTTGCTCTTCTTCAGCAACCTTTCTACCAAAGGGATGCATAATGAATTGTAAAGTAGCAAAGAATATATGTATATGGTCCATCTAGGATAAATGAATTGTCATAAGCCATTTTGTTTTTAATATGTATAAAACTGTATTGATAGCACTATTTTATTAATTTTTCTGTAGAAGACGAAGATATCCGCTTGCTTTGAGGAGAATAATGAGATCTGTAAATATCCAACAAGGGATTACGAAGACTGCATAACAAGAATTAAACGTGTATTAATGTAGGCTGATATGTAAGCCAGCTGGGGAACCAGATGTGGGTGCCATATGTATGTTATCTGATTGTGGAATGGGGATTTCCAGTCCTTTTAATGACGGCCCACTGGGGCAGAATTGTGGAAACACAGTAAAATTATTGTGAGGACGTTTGCCCACTGGGGCGGAAAGAAAATCATAACAGTTGGAATATTGATCAGCTAAACAGCTAGTGATGATTTGGCAACACATTATTTTTAAATGTTAACACACAAGATTTGTTTTTTTTGTTTATTATATACTGAGCAATCCTTGAATAATAGGTGAATATGTATGGGACTTTCATCATTAGAAAATGGATGCCAGTTTGATCTCTGTATTAGAGCATTTGGGATATGTAGTCCTACATTTATTTTTGTTGTAAGTGCACTATATGTATTTCACTTTCACAACCGGTCCTTTGACCCATGACCAAGGTGCGGCTGCACCGAAACGAGTCGGACGTTTGACTTGCCACATGCTGCAATAAATCACTTGCGTGTAATGGATTTGGGCTCAAGCACCTTCTTTCGTCGATACCGAAAAATTGGAGATAAATATATATATATATATATATATTACCTACTGGCGGTCGCCAGTAGGTAGTTATAGTTAGGACCTATTTTCCATAGGAAATCTGCAACATTCTATTCCCAATAAGTCTGGCGCCGGTTGATGAATCCTCGTGAAATTTTCCAAACGTTTGGCCAGCTCCGCTCCGCTCCTACCCTGAAAGTTTCGTGGTGATTCGTCAAGCGGGGGCAGTGAAAAGAGGGGGGTCCCAAAACGTGTTTTCCCCATGCAATTTCCCATAGGATCTGTTGTCGCAGCTACAGCCCGAACCGCTGAATGGAATGACACCAAATTTGGCAAAGAGGTAGTCCTCAGTTCGGACTTGTGCCTTTTGCATATATGGTGTGAATCCGTTCAGTAGTTCCTGAGAAAATTAGAGTTAAAAGTACATAAATATCTATCGCCGCGGAGGATCCGCGGACCGTACACGCACCATAAGCGCACCCTCCCCGAACTGAGCGCGCACCCTCCCGATCGCACGCTGAATGCTAATTGGCTGTCGAGTGTCTCTCTACATTCGAAACCAGGAACTGTTGGCTGCCATTTTCTGCCTCAGTAGAAGCGAGGCTGAAGAAGCAAGTGGAATAAGTGTGTAAAACATGTAAACGGGGCAGAGTGGAAAGGGGGCAGAGTGGAAATACTCTGACCCTCTAGAGGTGGTTAGGGGGTCCCAGAAGGATCCCCTGGGGCCCCCTTTTTAAATAAAAAAAAACTGCGAAATACGCGCACGGTGCGCGCATCCTATCGAGTTGGGTGCACGGATTCTCACGAGTTGGGTGTGCGGATCCACGGCAATGTTTTTTTTAAAAAGAGAAGAAATCATTGGTTGTATGACTACTTTCTACACTGAAAGGTAGGTTGTATATTTCTGTTTTTTAAAGGTATGATTCTTATTGGTTAACAAAAACAGATTGTAAGGAACATTATATATGATAAGCTGATATGTTGAAAAGTCAAGCACACTTCCTGTCTTGTTTAGTAACATTGTGTGCTGAACTTGTGACCTGTGAGCTCAGTGCAGTGTTCCATGACCTGTTTCTATGGTAACAGGCAGAAGGCAGATTGGGGGAAGGGTTGAAATGTATTTCAGTTGGAAAGGGTTGAAATGTTTAACCAATAGAAATGTGTGTTTGCTTTTGAGTTTATGTGTGAAGGATCGTGATTTGATGTTTACATGTATATGTGTGGAAAATTAAAGGGAAACTTTTCCATCCTTTGTTTTTGCTGAGAGGTGCACAGTGCAGAGATTCTGTAAAAGAAAATATGGTGAGTGACTGATATACTTCTTAATCTACAAAAGAACTTGAAAGATGAGTTATTTAATTGTGAGGGGATGTATGTAGACTATTTTGATTTTAATCAGACTAATGTATTTCTCCTGCTAAAGTGTAGGGAGTACTTTTTTTCTCTACAATCTTATTGACAGTGTGTGTGCATGTAGAAACCATTCTGTAATAAGCATTTGTGTTTTTCATGTGTTTGCAGACAGATAACTGTGCTGTTTTTATATTTTGGTAGAATTAGAAACCAGTCATTGTTTATGAATTTGTGAAATGAGTTATGTTATGTTTCTATTCTAAAATGTAGTACTACTTCTAGATGAAGAAATGTGTTTTGGTATAGTGCAAGGGATAGTGTTGTTTGTCTAGAATCACATAGTGAGTCTGTGTGCATTTGGGAACCACTGTGAGAGAAGCATTTGGTAACATCGTGTATTTGCTGACAGATAACTGTTTTAACTTGTTATGTTGTGAAGTTTTAGTAGCATTAGAAGACAGTTATGGCTTATGATTTGATTAAATGAGTCAGGCTTTGACAGAAAAGTGCAGTCCTGAAATATGTAGATTGTGTGTAGTTCCCTTACCACTTGCACTGTAGTGAATGAGTTTTGGTAAACTCCTAGGGATAGTGGTGCTTGTCTAGAATCACAGTGTGAGTTAGTGTGTATTTGGGATCAATGTGAGAGAAGCATTTGGTGACATCATGTATTTGCTGACAGATAACTTTTTTAAAACCTGTCATGTTGTGAAGTTTTAGTAGCATTAGAATCCAGTCTTTGCTTATGCGTTGATTAAATGAGTCATGCTTTGACACTGATGTGCTGTACTTAAATATGTAGATTGTGGGCAGTACCATGAACTCTTCCAGACTAGTGAATGAGTTTTGGTAAACTCCTAGGATAATGTTGCTTGTGCAAAATCACACTGTGAGTCTGTGTGCATTTGGGTAAGGATTGTGAGAGAAGCATTTGGTAACATCGTGTGTTTGCTGACAGATAACTATTTTAAAACCGGTCATGTTGTCAAGTTTTAGTAGCATTAGAAGCCAGTCTTTGCTTATGCTTTGATTAAATGAGTCAGGCTTTGACACAAAAGTGCAGTCCTGAAATATGAAGATTGTGTGCAGTTCCCTTACCACTTCCACAGTAGTGAATGATTTTTGGTAAACTCCTAGGTATAGTGGTTGTTGTCTGGAATCACACTGTGAGTCTGTGTGCATTTGGGAACCACTGTGAGAGAAGCATTTGGTAACATCGTGTATTTGCTGACAGATAACTATTTTAAAACCTGTTATGTTGTCAAGTTTTAGTAGCATTAGAAGCCAGTCATTGCTTATGCGTTGATTAAATGAGCCAGGCATTGACACTAAAGTGCAGTCGTGAAATATGTAGATTGTGTGCAGTTCCCTTACCACTTCCACTGTAGTGAATGAGTTTTGGTAAGCTGCTAGGGATAGTGTTGTTTGTCTAGAATCACACTGTGAGTCTGTGTGCATTTGGGAACCACTGTGAGAGAAGTGTTTGGTAACATCGTGTATTTGCTGACAGATAACTGTTTTAAAGCATGTCATGTTGTCAAGTTTTAGTAGCATTAGAAGACAGTTATGGCTTATGCTTTCATTAAATGAGGCAGGCATTGACAGTAAATTGCAGTCGTGAAATATGTAGATTGTGTGCAGTTCCCTTACCACTTGCACTGTAGTGAATGAGTTTTGGTAAACTCCTAGGGATAGTGGTGCTTGTCTAGAATCACACTGTGAGTTAGTGTGTATTTGGGATCACTGTGAGAGAAGCATTTGGTAACATCATGTATTTGCTGACAGATAACTGTTTTAAAACCTGTCATGTTGTGAAGTTTTAGTAACATTAGAATCCAGTCTTTGCTTATGCGTTGATTAAATGAGTCATGCTTTGACACTGATGTGCTGTACTTAAATATGTAGATTGTGTGCAGTACCATTAACTCTTCCAGACTAGTGAATGAGTTTTGGTAAACTCCTAGGATAGTGTTGCTTGTCTAAAATCACACTATGAGTCTGTGTGCATTTGGGGAAGGATTGTGAGAGAAGCATTTGGTAACATCGTGTATTTGCTGACAGATAACTGTTTTAAAACCGGTCATGTTGTCAAGTTTTAGTAGCATTAGAAGCCAGTCTTTGCTTATGCTTTGATTAAATGATTCAGGCTTTGACACAAAAGTGCAGTCCTGAAATATGAAGATTGTGTGCAGTTCCCTTACCACTTCCACAGTAGTGAATGATTTTTGGTAAACTCCTAGGTATAGTGGTTGTTGTCTAGAATCACACTGTGAGTCTGTGTGCATTTGGGAAGCACTGTGAGAGAAGCATTTGGTAACATCGTGTATTTTTTATTAGCAGATAACTCTTTTAAAACCTGTCATGTTGTCAAGTTTTAGTGGCATTAGAAGCTAGTCTTTGCTTATGCATTGATAAAATGAGTCAGGGTTTGATACTAAGGTGGAGTACCATGTACTATTCTGTTCACTGTGGCAGAACTGAAAATTTAAACGTTTTACCTAAGCACTGTCCTAGAAGTAGTCTGATTATTTAGTTTCTAAGTACCAAATAGATTGCTTCAAATGTCTATGCAGTATGCATGTAGTGTTCTAACATACTACACACTTGTCTTTCACACCTTCAATTCCCTAGTCAGTATCCATACACTTCCAGGAAACACCCTGTCCCTCCCTTTGCAGTCTTCTAGAGACCTATTCAGCATCATGTACTAATCCATTCACTGTGCCAAAACCCAAACACTCATAAATTCACCAAGACACTCTCTTTGCAGTACTCTAATCATTCAGTCAGTGCGTAAGTATTCATGCACTGAGCCAGGCCTTAGCACATGGACTGCTTCAAACCCCTATCCACAATGCATGCAGTCTTCTAACCACCTAGACACTTGTCTTTCACACTTTCAATTTCCTAGTCAGTATCCATACACTCCAGCAAACATCTTGTCACTGCCTTTGCACTCCTTTAGTGACCCATTCAGTACTAAGTACTAATCCATTCCCTGTGCGAAAAGCCTAGCACTTATAAATTCACCTAGGCACTCTCCTTGCTGTACTCTAATCATTCAGTCAGTACCCAAGTAGTCATGCAGTGAGCCAGGCCTTAGCACATGGACTGCTTTAAATGCCTATGCAGTATGGATGCAGTCCTCTAATCACCTACACAGTTGTCTTTCACACCTTCAATTCCCTAGTTAGCATTCATACTCTTCTAGCAAACACCCTGTCACTCACCCAGTGTGTCTCCTTATAGTACTGTAATCATTTAGTCCGTTAGCATGTAGAGTTTTAGTGAGGTAGGCTTTAGGACATGAACTGCTTCAAAGTAGTATGCACTATGCATGTAGTGTTTTAACCATCGTCACACTTGTGGTTCAGGGACATAGTTTCTTAGTCAGTATTTATATAAAATGTGATTGTACAGTAATGGAATAGTATAATTTTGAAAGTTATTAATATACATTTATTTGTGATTCTTTTTTACAGATACAGAATAGGAGTGTTTCTCATCTGTTTGCACTCTTCTCGTGCAAGATTGTTCGGATGAAGGGTCCTTGGGTGTTTCATCATACTTGCTGTGCCATACTAGTATTTTTTGTTAGGATCCCCTCGTGACAGAACTCTTTTGCAAATCTTGCACGTGATCAAAGTGGCATTAGTCTTTGTTTGCCCCTTGGGAAAAGTAAAACATTTCCTCACCACTGAAAAAGAACGTTGTGGGCGTGGTGCCTTCTGCAAAAAAAAATCCTCAGATTCGGTAAATATTTTAAAGCGGCAACATTTACAGTTTTTGTAAGTTAAACTTATAAAATTTTGTTAGCTGTAAGCATTTTATATATCTGTGATTTGTTTCTTGTGGTATTTTGTTGACAATAGCATGTTGTTTTTTTTTTAACAATCTTTCTGATTTTCCAGGTCTGTCGTCGACATCCATGGTCCCCACAGGAGTGTTCCGCCTTGTTGTTTTGTATTATTGTTGTTACATTTTGTTTATTAGTTTATCGTTCATATATATGTTAATAAAAAAATAAAGTTTGAAAATAGTTTATCGTTTACATATTTATGATTATAAAAAATAAAGTTTGAAAAAAAAATTAATAACGTTTTTGGTTGTTCTCTTAACTGCTGTGTGACTCTTTCTTGTTCTTATTACTGTTATTTGATGGAGTCCACCATGGTGTTAAATTTTGGGGCACTTATCGCTGGAATACTGGTGATATCTGCAGTTTGCACCAACTTCTGAATAGGGTGTTAGATTTATCTCAACTTTACTTCCGTTAAAGTGCTGATAATGAAATGGAGACTAGCCGTTCCCGTGCAAAAAGACACGAGGTGCACCTTTCCGATTTATTCTAAATACTAAAATCCTGTATTGAATTGCACTGAGGTAATGGCTGCACTTACAATGTACACACAAAATCTATTAAGAAATCTCATTGTATTTATATTGATTGGGAATAGTGCGTCAGGTGCTGGATCTTGACGAGATACACTGCTCAGTTCGTATATTGTTCTGCACACGAAAAAAATCACATCACAACTTTCACACCAATTGCAATGCGAAACAAATTCTGGCGATAAGACACGTTAGCACCAGGGATTCTACACCTGCTTTCTGCTGGTGTTAAGCAGGACAACTACCTGCACCATGAAAGGGAACACAGCCAAGAGCCACACCAGAACACCCACAGGTGCCATAGAGTCAATGAGCATGATACAGGGATACCCATGAGGGCCAGAAGACTCATCTCAACAACTCCAGGACCGTCAATGCCCCCCAAACCCACATCTTAGCAAGTGTGTCTCTGTGGTCATTGTCTTAGCATGATAGGCACGAGCCCTGCAACATCACAGTGTGCTGTCACCTCAGCGTTGGCAGTGAACCTGGACGTGTACCTACGCACGCATCCTCCTGCATGCACAACTGGCGTGTGCTGGTCTGGGGTTCACAGGTCAGTGCAGGGGTGTGCCTATCTGGCAAGGGGAATGGGGTGTCTCGTACATGTCCGTGTACAGTAAGTGCGGTAAGTGTGTCTCTGTGTTCTGGTGTGGCCTGCTACAAGAGCCGCAGCAGTCGATGTTGTAAAGTGGCATGCACCACCTCCAAACGGCACTATGATGGTGTAGTTGGAATGTAGCAGGACATGCGCAAATAGGCATTACAATGGTGTGCCGTACGAGTGCACGAGATACAACAGCGCACCGTACAAAAGTGTGGGGGCTCATGGGAGGGAGGAGCAGCCGTTTGGCAACATAACACACAGTGAACTCGACCATGTGCCACATGCTGGGCATCTCATCCATGATGACCACGGTCGCAGACATCCCACAACACCAACAACTGGCCTTTGTACACATCCTGTATGAATGCAGCGTGGTGTTCACTTCTATGCTCGTTCAGTGGTGTGATGTTGGCGGGTTGTGTGACTTGTGCTCCTTGTTGGTGTGTTTCATTTAGGCCATTGTTAGTCTATATGTGTGTTGTTTAATTGTGCATGTGTGCCATTCTGCCCATCACCCCCTCTCCCCCACTCCCTGCTTCTTCCTCTTCCTAGTGCTGTTGTGTCTATAATTGTGTTGCTTCACACATAAATACATGTAAAGAATAAATTAGAATAGTTCCTTGATTTTTTTAGGTTTCAAAACTCCTCTATTGCTTTCTTTTTAATTTTCCATATGAACCGTTTTTTAAATATTGAAAAACACATAGAAGTCAAAAGTGCAACGTATTCTATCAACACACTTTCTAGAACATTCTACAACACGTGCAGGTTAAAAGTTCATCAATTTTTTAAAACTTAACGATATTTTTTTGCAACATTTTCTTGAACATTTAACGACACGTGCAGGTTAAAAGTTCACGATTGTTTTAAGTTCGAACAGTGCCTTCCAAATGCAAGTAGCAGGTGTGGTTGAGCTGAGCAAATTTTATCCTATGATATGTACTCCACGTTAAAACTGTTTTTTCTTAACCAATCACAAAGATGCTTTTCCACAAAACTAATGTGCACCCTACTTTTAAAAAAAAATGCTTTTCATGATATCTTTAGAGATAAGTTATAGTTAGGAATTGGCATTTAAAAAACCTTTGAAATTCACTGAAAAAAACATACGTTTCAGGCACGTTATAGTTAGGAATTAGCATTTAAAAAACCTTAGAAATTCACTGAAAAAACCATAGGTTTCAGGGGCGTTATAGTTAGCTGGACATTTCCCTCGTACAAAACCCTAGAAATTCCCCTGTTATAGTTAGTTCAGCTAACTATAACTCGCGCCCCTGCAATGCACTGCTGATAACGTCACATATTACATCACTCATGAAATGGTTAGTGACATCACTGATGACATCACTGATGACATCTCAAATTACATCGCTGATGACATCACTGATGACATCATCCATTGAGTATGTGTTTTTGAACAGTTTTAATATGTTTAATATATATAGGGAAAGGCCTGTTGAAGAATAAGTGGGTGTACAAGTGTGTGAATGGCTGATTTTCTAGGTGCGTAACTGACTCTATAAGTGAGTCATTAAATGTATCTTACTGCAGACTAGTGACTAAACTGTGTGAATGTCTGTATGTGTCTGTGTGTTGGTGTATAAGTGGCTGCATGGTTTTGTGAATAGCTATATGAGTGTCTATATGGGTTATTGATTGGTTGTCTGAGTATCTGTATGGGTGCCTGAGTGTTTGTGTGGGTAGGGTGTGTGTGACTCTGTGACTAGATGTGTGAGTGGGTGAATCAGTGGGTGCATGGTTTTAAGAGTGCATCTGTGATGGACTGTATGGTTGGGTGACTGTATGTAAGGGTGTGTTAGTGATTGAATGTATATCTCAGTTGTACATGTGTCAGTAACTACTTATGTGAAAGGCAGTGTATATGTGTGTAAGAGAATATAACTATCTATATGTGAGAGTGTGTGATTTTGGGAGTGGCTGTATGCGCCATAGTGCAAGGATATCTGTGTCATGTGCTGTTTGTTTTTCTGCAGGAAGACACATAATTTGTTAGTATTTTTATGAGTAAGTGAACTTGAGTGTGTTTAACTGTATAGGTGAGTAAATTGGACTGTGATTAATTATTTGCATGACTGACTAGATGTGTCAGTACCTCAATGGATGATTGGCGGTGTGTGAGTGTCTATATAGGTGTATAAATGCACAGAGTGACTGTAAGTAAGAGTGACTGTACAGGTGAGTGAGTGGACATGTATGTAGACCTAAAAGTCAATGAGTGGGTGTGTAGTTATTGGTTTAGGAGTATCTATGGTTATCAAAATGGCCATTTGAAATTTTGAGTCAGTGTATCAAAGGTTATATTAGGGTGTGAGAAGGTGCACTAATTTGTCACATGGATGACGTCATCAGTGATGTCATCAGTGATGTCATTTGAGATGTCATCAGTGATGTCACTGACCATGTCATGAGTGATGTAATATGTGACGTCATCAGCAGTGCATTGCGGAAGCGCGAGTTATAGTTAGCTGAACTAACTATAACAGGGGAATTTCTAGGGTTTTGTATGAGGGAAATGTCCAGCTAACTATAACGCCCCTGAAACCTATGGTTTTTTCTGTGAATTTCTAAGGTTTTTTAAATGCTAATTGATAACTATAACGGGCCTGAAACCTATGGTTTTTTCAGTGAATATATATATATATATATATATATTTATATATATATATATATATTAGGTTCAAAACAAAGGACGTGGCACTCAGGAACTGTGTTTAAAGCAATTTATTTCAAGCTGAACGCACATACACAAACACCACTTGTGTGTACAGGACTAACAAGTAACGTACTTACATGCTTAATACTAGATCTACCTGCTGACGTCAATATATATCAGCAGGAGAAACTTAAATGAAAAGCCTAACTGTACTATTTGTTCTTTTATTCTATGTAATTTGAGCACATTAGTATTGTTTTACTACAAATCCCACAATGCAGCAGAAAGGCAGCAGTGGGTATAAATAGAGGAAAGAGACAAAGGACTCACTAACCGTGAGAAAAGCCTAGGGCTGAAACGCGTTGGTGGAGGTTGCGAAATAAATTGCTTTAACCATTTGACCTGCTCCTGCGCCGAGTGCTTCGGAACCCTGGGGTATGACGAGGGGCCCCCCCGAGGAGACTTTGAAAACAGCGCGACACATCATGATTCTTGGAAACTGAACTGTGCATCAGAGTGGGATGGTAAATATTTACCCAGTACTGTGAAACATCGTGCTCGTGGGGGACATGTCTATGTGGATGCCGGTGGGAATGCGATGATCAACTCTCCCCCACCCCCCGAACACCCTTGGACTTCCAATCCCACAATACATCTCAGGAGGAAATGAGTCCCTCTTTGATGCCTAGCAGCAAGAACCAATGAAATAACTTCTACCTGTTCAAATAACCAGCAGGACAGGTTGCGCTGTGTTTAAACAAGCAGATGAAGGCAGAACACCGAAACGCGTCCTTGTAATTAAAGAATCTTCTAAGGGGTCCCGTGAGTGCAGCGTGTTTTCTTTTGGAAACGTGAGCGTGAATTTAAATGTGGACCCACTTCCACAGAGTTGCACCAGCCAGAAAGACTGCACATATTGCCTGCAAGTGGACTTTGGAGCTGTGATATATATATATATATATATATAATTTCACCGTCAGAGCCACATTATGTGTCGGCCGACACAAACAGGAGCACACACGGCAAAATCCGTGAAAATGTGTATTTATTTCATTGAGGAAGCCAGAGCGGCGAAACACGTCTGTCAGCGCTGAGGGGGGGATCCTCAATGATATAAATACGCATTTTCACGGATTTTGGCGTGTGTGCTCCTGTTTGTGTTGGCCGACACATAATGTGGCTCTGACGGTGAAATACTGTATAACGCGGTTCACCACCACGTACAGAAGGCACCCAGGACGTGTGGTTGCGACGACAATGGTGAAACTTTGTGTCCGCATATATATATATATATATATATATTTATATTCACTGAAAAAACCATGGGTTTCACACACGTTATAGTTAGGAATTAGCATTTAAAAAACCTTTGAAATTCAGTGAAAAAACCATAGGTTTCACACACGTTATAGTTAGGAATTAGCATTTAAAAAACCTTAGAAATTCAGTGAAAAAACCATAGGTTTCACACATGTTATAGTTAGCTGGACATTTTACTTGTAAAAAACCAATGAAATTGCCCCGTTATAGTTAGTTCAGCTAACTATAACTCGCGCGCCCGCAATGCACTGCTGATGACGTCACATATTACATCACTCATGACATGGTCAGTGACATCACTCATGACATCACTGATGACATCTCAAATGACATCACTGATGACATCACTGATGACATCATCCAGTGAATGTGGGTTTTTCTGAAAATTAAATATGTTTTATATATGTATATCTCAAGGTCAATGGAAGAATAAATGGGTATATAAGTGTCTAAATGGATGATTTGTTTTTGAAAAATTGATTGTTTAACTGACTGATTAAGTGTATCATAGTGAATACATGTTTTAGTGAGTAATGTTTAAATATGTATATATCTGTATCAGTCTCTCACTTTGTGTATAAGTGGCTGCATGGGTTGGTGAGTAGATACATGGGTGTCTATATAGGTTATTAGTTGGTTTTTTGAGTATCAGTCTGAGTGTCTGCATGGTTCGGTGGGGGGTATTACGTAGTGCATAGGTGTATGAATGAGTGACTCACTGTTTGCATGTGTTGAACACAGCATGTGTGCAGGACTGTATGGGTGGATGAGTGTGTGCATGGATGTGTTATTGAGTGAATGACTGTCTCAATAGTGTCTTTATGAGTAACTACATATGTTTTAAACTAGTATATGTGACTATTGGTGTATATATGTGAGTATATGTGAGAGTGAGAGATTGAAAGAGTTCTTGTATGAATAAGTATGTGTTTCTATAAGTGATTGTTTAAAAGACTAAGTATGTGTAAGTTTCCGTAGAAGTAAGTGTGGGGGTGTGTGTATAACTGTATATGCAAGTAAATGTATGTTTGATTCTTTGTTAGCATGAGTGACTATGTGTGTGAGTAACTCTATGGATGAGTGGCATTGTGTAACAGGATGTATAGGTGTATGAGTACATATGATGAGTGAGTACATGTATGAGTGACTGAATTGGACTGTTGGTGAATGAGTGGATGTGTATGTGGATCTTAGAATTACTGAAAAGGTTGTTTTATCTGGTATTGGTATGTCCATTGTTTTGAACATTGTAGTTTCTATTTTTGAATGTGTGTGTCAAAGGTTATATTAGGGGAAGAGGAGGTCTGCCACTCTATCACAAGGATGATGTCATCAGTGATGTCATCAGTGATGTCATTTGAGATGTCATCAGTGATGTCATGAGTGATGTCACTGACCATGTCATGAGTGATGTAATATGTGACGTCATCAGCAGTGCATTGCGGGCGCGCGAGTTATAGTTAGCTGAACTAACTATAACGGGGCAATTTCATTGGTTTTTTACGAGTAAAATGTCCAGCTAACTATAACATGTGTGAAACCTATGGTTTTTTCACTGAATTTCTAAGGTTTTTTAAATGCTAATTCCTAACTATAACGTGTGTGAAACCTATGGTTTTTTCACTGAATTTCAAAGGTTTTTTAAATGCTAATTCCTAACTATAACGTGTGTGAAACCCATGGTTTTTTCAGTGAATTTGCAAGGTTTTTTAAATGCTAATTTTTTTTTTATTCTTCAATTTTTTCAAACATATTTTTAATTTAATTTACTTACCTTTTATAAAGACTATGCTTTAATTTTTAAAATCCTTAAATATTTTTTTTTAATATATTTTTTAAAATAAACATGTAAAATTTATTTCCAGGTCTTTTTTTTTTTTTTTTTATTTTTTTTTGGTACGCGTACCGTAAGCTCACGGTAAGCGTATGGTTTACGCAACGTCCGTAATCTATCTACGCTGCTTGCGTATAGTTACGCACTTTGCGTAGCCGCGCGTACTGCGCGTGGGACGCGTGCGCGCTTACGCCACACGCGCACGTTACGCGGAAGTGCCGGGAAATGACTGTTATGCGCATGCGCGCAAGCGCGTGTCTTTTTTACGCGCACGCGTACTTTTTGCCGTAAGCGTACCGTAAGCGTACCGTAAGCGTACGGTAGGTCATGTGATCTTGAAACACAACTTTTGATTGGTTGAAACTACTTTCAGTTCTAGAACTCTCCTACACCACACCCATTCCCCTCATTTCTGCTTGTGATCCCTTGGGAGAAGGAGCTGGTTTGTCTTTGGGATACGATGGCAGAACAGCAGAGCTCTTCTGAGAGTGAGGCTAGCACTAGCAGCACTGTCTTGAGGCAGAGATCGAGGAAACAAAAGCCTTCTTATGTTTGGGATTATTTTACTTTTCCAGAAGGCCAGCAAAAGGTGAATGCACCCTTAGTTACTTGCAAGCTGTGTCAGCGTGTACTTTCTAGAGGTAATCCTAACAGGAAGTATTCCTTTGGGAATCACACCATGAAGAGACACCTCCAGGATGTACACAGAAGGACACATGGTCATCTTTTTGGAGGTAACTCTTCAGAAAGACGAGCCAGTACATCCACAGCAGCTCAGCCTGGACCATCACCTGCAGGGCTTACTCCTTCTTCTGCAGGTCAGGTGAGCCCTTCATCTGTGGGGGGAGAATCTCCTTTTGCTGGCCCTCTGGAAATGAACCCTCAATTTCGGAAGGTTGATATTCATTGCACATTTTGTAAAGATCTAATTTGCCATAGGGAGACCAGTGTTTCCCTAGTGAACAACAAAATAGATCAGCACATTTGTCGCTTTGAATAATTTTCCCATGCTTCCTTTCCTCTGTCCCTGCATGAACACAACGGTTCTTTTAAGAGCCAACCTTATCTTTCATCTTTTTTTTACATATGTTTTTAAAAACTTTTTTTTATTTTTTTTTACCGTACGCGTACGGTGCGCGTACTTTTTTTTTATTTTTTTAAAAAAACACTAAAAATCATTTATCACATTACATTGTCCTTGAGAGACTACAATTATTATTATTGACTTACCATACTCACTGAAAAAATATTTATTCATTTCTTTTTTTAAGAAATAGTTTTAAAAATGTTTGTAGTTTTCGAAAATTTTCTATATCTATCTGGAAAAAAAGAAAAAAGTATTAATATTTTTTAAACATTTTATAATACAGTACACATATTTACATTTTTTACCAAAAAATCTTTTTGCCTTATTTTTGCTGTTTTCAGAATATATTGCATTTCACTATAAATTGTGAAAGCAATTGCATTCATCATTTTACAGCGGGCAAAAAAAAATACCAATCACAAAGATTGTATTAAAAAAGCCCTGATTCTTTTTTTAATTAAACTTAACATTATAGAAATGCATAATATTGTAAAAAAATATCATCTAATACCAATACTTATTTCTTTAAAATACCGTCTGATATGTTTGTTTCAGAACTATAATCACAATATTATATCTCAAATAACTCCAAAATACATCTGATTTCATTTCCTTTAGGCCAAATAGTAATTTTTTTTTTTTTTTGGAATAAATTTCCAACGGAAATCCAATAAAATTCTAAAGTTTAATTTGTCCAGATCTCACCGATTCTCTGTAACATTTTGGTTCTGAAAATTTTGTGAATAATTTATTTAGTCCACAATAGAATTGGTTACTTGTCCAGATCTCACCGATTCTCTGTAACATTTTGGTTCTGAAAATTTTTTGAATAATTTATTTAGTCCACAATAGAATTGGTTACTTTTCCACATGGCCAAATAGTAATTTTTTAAATCATTTTTGAAAAAATTTCCAATGGCAGTCCAATAACATTCCAAAATTTAAAATGTGCAGAAGTTACCGATAATCTCTAAATTATTGGTTTTTCAAAATTGCATTAACAATTAAAAAAGTCCACATTACAATTGGTTATCTTTCCATTAGGCCAAATGATAATTTTAAAAATCTTTTTTTTACAAAATTGCAATGGTAATCCAGTAAAATGGTAAAATTATTTTGTCCAGATCTTGCCAAGTCTCTCTAAAATTTAGGTTTCAGGAAGATTAGATAGGAATTTGCTAAATCAAAAGGCAAACGTTGTTTGAAAATCAATTGGGAATCATTACACAGTGTCCAGCCTTTTTCACATTTTAGATAAACTGTGTAATGTCCAGAAGTAACAGTAGGTCCATCATGGAAAATTATTGCAACAGTTACAAAAGTTTTTCCTGAAATTGATAATTGCTGTCCTGTAAACTTCTTTATTAAAGTATCCAATTTTGAACCATCAGCTCTACATCGTTGCATCATTAAAATTACATACTGTCCGTATTCCTTTAAAATTAATGTTGAAAACATGTCAGAATTACACTCACCACATTTCATGCTATGATTAGCATCTTTAACTAATTTTGCAAAAGTGACTGTTTTACTCTCTGGCAATGTCAAATAAATAAACCTTTCATTATCAACAATAGAGCCACATATATTATAACAATTATCACAACTATGTTCCCATTTATAAGAGAGACCAAAAAAAATGTCAATGGGAACTCCTTCTTCTTCCACTACCTGAAGAAAATACATCAAAAATTCATGTGCATCTTGCTGTTCATTTTGAGAAAACTGTGTTCGTTCTGAACATACATCTAAAAGTTTTCTAATGTCAGTAGCACTTTCTATTTGAGTTTTATCTTTACTCAACTTTTGAAAAAGGAGACTCAGCTCTGAACAGAATCTTTTTCCCTGATTTACTATTATCTGCTCTTGCAAACTTTCCAGATAAAATGCAACATTCAGCACTACATTTGCGTAGCAGTTGACACCAGAGCTATTTTCAAAATGACATCCTACAACCTGTTCTTCATTTTCCTTTTTCTTTTTGCTTGCAATTACATCACTCCTCTTTTTTTTCCTCTTCTCTACATCTTCACTACAGATATTCTCATTTTTTCTTTTACGAGAAACTACACGTTTCTCCAACACAGGATACTGACCTAAATGAGGAGCATAGCTTCTTCTTAATCTATTATACTCCTTTACACAATTTGTATCAGCACTAACTTTTGATTCTTCAAAGTCTATCATGAATAAACCTGATAATGTTTTGACTCGTGACAAAGCAACATATGCCATACCTTCTTTGAACACAGTTGAACCAATGTTCACAAATGCACAATCTACAGTCAATCCTTGAGACTTGTGAATAGTTACAGCATATGCTAGAGAAAACGGAAACTGCTTCCTACGTACATATAAGTCTTTCACAAGCATAAAACGAACTGTACAACGACAAATATCTTTAACTTCATCTATCTGATCAAATTTTATTTTTAAACATTCAATTCCTTCTTTTTTCTGATAATTAATAAAACCCACAACTCTTCCCATCGCTCCATTAACTAAACCTTTCTCAACATCCAAATTTCTCCTTAAAAACACTCTACAGTTCATGCAAACATATAGATTTTTTTCTAATCCAGCTGTTTTGGAGATGTTCTTCTCTAGTGAGTCCAATTTATTTTTCAGTTTGCCTGTTACTGTGACAGTAATTCTTCCATCCTCAATTTTGTCCACTGCTTCCAATTTCCTGATCTCTTCCTTTTCCAATTTCAAAAGCTCCTCATTGAATATTGAGCATTCACGTAGAGTAGGCATTAAGCAGATGACACTTTTGTTTTCTGCAATGTTCTTGTATATCTTCTCTGCAACTATTTCTTCCTTTGGAAATAAATTATGTAGCAGCCGAGTCTGTAATGCTTTTTTGCCAGCTTCTGTGAGTAGTCCAATCCTGATATCTTTCAGAATACTTCCATATTCTTCATCGTCTGCTTGCCTCATATTAGTTGTAAGTTCCTTGTACTCAAAGAAGGACCAAATATTTGTATTACCGATACTTCCCAATGACTTCTTCGTGTCTTCATGTGTCACAGTATTAAACACTGGTTGTCCTTTAACTGGAGTAAGTTGCAAAAGATCTCCAAAAACTATGACGTGTTTTCCACCAAATAACACGTCATAGTCTGTCTTCAAAATTTGCTGCATTCTTAAATGCACAAAGGCAAGCATTAAGTTTGATACCATGCTCACCTCATCAATAATGAGAACTTGCATCTTCTTCAATACTCGTGAAACTTCCAAGGATGCTTCTCCAGTTAGCTTGTTGAATTGTATTTTGTTCTCATGCTCCACTGGTAACATTAGCAAACGATGTAAGGTGATTCCTTTTATGTTATATGCTGCTAACCCAGTTGGAGCAGTAACCACACAAGACAAAGTAGAATCCGTTTTTTGCTTTAGGTAGCTTCTGATGACTTTAATTAGGAAACTTTTTCCAGTGCCAGCTTGTCCGCTTACATACATCCTGATTGGATGAAATGATGTGCATGAGCACTCTTTTTTTACATGTAGAAATCCGTGATCAATTTTGTTTTTGATCTCTTCATAAATTTGTTGCTGCTCTTGATTCAGTTGTCTTTCCAAATTTTCTAAGTCTATAAATTCTTCTTGAGCTTGATTCATAGCTGTTTCCACTTCATTCATGGCTATTGATGCTTCATTTTCAACGATTGGTTGTCCTAGGGAATCTTGACTGTGTGTTCCTGAACTTTGGCTGTCCTGAGAACTGTCTCTAGCTATTTCTGCTGCAATTGTAGTTTCCTGTTCAATTTCTTCATTTAACATTTGCAGATAAGTTGTGAATGTATTGCATTGTATGCTGTCTTTGCAAGCATTAAATGAATCCTCATAGCTTTGAAATTCTCCCAGTAGTTCATCCTCTGTACGCCATGGTTTAAACAACTGTAAAAGAGCCAAGTAGTAAAATTCTTTCTTGTCGGTAGTGTCGCAACTCAGCTTCCGGTGATTTATCAAACTTCCTTTGGTTTGCTTCACCAAACATCCTTCTTCACCAACAACTTTATATTTTCCATTATTAATGTCTTCTGCAGCTTTCCGTGAATAAATGTAGTTCTGCAACACTTCATAGAGACACATGTTCTCCAGATGATGACTTCTCTTGGGATAATATGTGTCCAACATGTTTGTTTTCAATATATCTGTACTTTCTGGGTCATTCTCGGCCAAATATTCTATTTCTCCAACAGATTTCAGTACCCGATTTCTCATTGCTGCAAGGCCTAAACTTGCCCAAATTATTCTTCTTGACTTCGAGTAGAGACTTGCAGAAGATAACCTATCTGAACATTCGTAGGATCCAATTTCTCGATGCGATAACATCTTCAAACTGAAACTGTACAGCTTCTTACTGACAGTCTTCTCGTGAGAAATCTCTTCCCACATTTCCTTCAATTCTGTTTTTTCTGATTTCGTAATGTAAGACGTTACATATCGTGCAACAGCAATGGAATTGTCAGCTACATACTGTATATCCATGTTAGCGTTCCACATGGATAAAATGACTGGGTTGTAGTCATTTATATTTTTTGATTCTTCTTTTCTTTTAAGGTTGTAGGTATTCTTAGGTGATTTTCTTGTGATAGTATGTCTCACAGCTGACATAAAACTGTTTACTCTTCCATTTGAAAGAACAGGTCTAGGAAATCCAAATCGACATTTAGTGTAGTATTTTTCTTTGCTCTTGTATTTCCGTCGACAGTATTTTCCACACCGATGACTTTGGAAACGTAAAACTTGCTCCTTTAACTTGTTCTCTTCTGTGCTTTTTGGTATACCACATGTTGCATATTCTTCAATGTAAGATAACACTGCTTCATCAGTATCTGTTCCAAACTTTGGGGCATCCTTGATCCACAACAGCATATGAATATGAGGAGCACCTCTTGCCTGGTACTCTTTTCTCCAAAAGAAATCCACTACTTCTCCAAGGGGTGGATTTTTTTTATTGCAGATGAAGGACATCATAGCCTCAAATCTATGATTGAAATATCTGCAAACATTAACCGGATCCAATGAGCACAGTTCTCCTGCTGTCTTGTATTCGATGTTTTTAATGTTTGAATTGGCCTCTCGTAGAAAATCCAGTAAATCATCCCAAGCGTACTCGGCACAGCTTAGGGTAAGGAACCATGTTGGTGTTCCTAAATTGCGTAACATGCATTTTAGTTCACCATGGCGTCGGTACCAATATTCATTTGTCCCACGCTGACAAGCCATCAGATTGATCAGTTGTGTTTCCAAATGATCATCTCGGTGCTGCACTTTCTCCATAAAATCCTTAGCAGACACATTTTGTAAATGTACTCCACTTTTTAAAATGTGATTTACTGCATAAGACAGTGCAGACAAGTCGCTTTCAAATAAAAGATGAAACAAATAAGGAATACTTTGTCGAAATCTGGGATCTTCAGCATATAGTCTTGTAGTCCGATACTCTGAAGCTGGAATCTGTTCTGGACGTTCATCGTATCGTCCTCCTTTTCCCGTAGGAAACAGCTGGGGAAAACATCGAGCTTCCAAGCTCTCCTCCCATACACTCACGGGAGTTCCTTTTGCTTTCTTCATCTGAAAGAGATCAATATTGTCTCCCATAACTTCTTTCGAATGAAGAGGATGTATGCTAAAATGTTCATAAATTTCTTCTTCCTTTGTCTTGTCCACTTTTTCAATTTGTCCAGTTGGTGTTTCTGTGTCTTCTTGAAAATCTTCGTCTTCTTCTTCTTCTTCTATATAAATTGATTCATACCATTTGTTATTTTTTTTCAAATACAAATTTGCTCTTTGTACTTTCCGCACATCTACCAGCTCCTGCCAAATCTTCTTATTCTTTGTAGGTACACCATTAACCAGAATAATTAATGGTTCAGTTTCCAAAGTATCCGCATCAATAGTTTCCATATTTTTTTTCAAATCCAAGGGCAAATACACCACTCTACCTTTTAAACCTCTCAGTAAATCTGAAGGAGGTAATTTACCAGTTTTGGGCTCCATACGTACTATGGTCTGGAACGGATGAACACATTGAATGAGTATAGACTCATATGTATTTAATTCAGAAAGTTCAGCAGGAATAGCATCCAATTCTAAATTATTATGTACAGCTCTGGTCGGCATTCTATTTTCCTCTAACTTGTTGTAACAGTATTTACAAATACGCTGATCTTCACCCAATTCAAAACAATTTTCAAGAAATATATATGTGGCAAAATCCATCCACTTATAATTATCTTCATTTTCACTCTTTCTGTAGAGATCAACATTCCTAGTTTGTTTTCTATAATGAGTTCTGCGGCAACAAATACAAGTAACATTTGGTCTTTCATTAGAGACTATTGCAAATTTTGTTATGTGATCATTAAATGTCTTACTTACAGAAGGTTCTACATTCTCTTCCACTTCTTCCTCATTTACTGTGTCCTTCTCTGCACTGTTTTGTTCAGGACCAAAGTAACAAAACTGAATTTCATCAACAACCTTCTCTACATCTGATACCGTTCCTCGGAACAGAGCCCTATTCAATTCATTTAACTTTATTGCTGGACTTTTGGCAAAATACAACCGTCTCACAAACTTTCTCATTTCAGTATGATGAACAGCCAGCATCCTAAAATGATGGAAAACACTATTGCACACTTCTCTAGATAGACAAGCCAGAGAATGACCCTGCAAACCAGTATTCTCTCTCACTCTGCATGGATCCAGACTTTGAAGCACCTTAATCTTCTGTTTTACACTTTTTTTACTATATTCTCTTAGAAACTCTCGAAATCTGTCAATAGATTCCTGACGCACAGTGCAAATACTACTACAATTCCAAGTGTACACTGGGGCTTTAGGACGTCTCCCCATTGCCTCATCTGCCATCACTTGTACCTCATCTCTTGGAACCATTATCTCCTTCTCCATTATGCAACCATTTTTTACTTCGTATGAACGACCTCTGGTGTCAACTGCATGCAGCAAACTATTACTTTGAAAATAGCTCTCTTCATTAAAAAAAGGTTCACTACTTGAACTATGCATCCACTTTCCTAAAAACACTTTACAAAAGTTTGTTCTGTTCACTACTCTTTTGCTTTTGCTTTGTGATTTCAGTACATTAACCATTTTATCTAATGTACGCATCCTATTCAAAATTAATATGAATAGTTTCCTTTTTAATTCTAATGCTTTTGCTGCAATGGCTTCAATTTCTTTTTTTCTCTTGTAATATTTTGCCTTTTGCTTATATTTCTTCACATCCTTTATCAAATTGGACATAACTCTTCTCTGAAACATTTTTCTACGTATCTCTTTAAACGCTGTTTTTCTGTTTATGTAAAACTTTTCAGTTGCAGAAGGTATATTTGCATTAACTAAATTCTCAATTTTTTGCTGTTCTCTTCGTTTTGTTACATTCATCCCTGGACAGACATTTTGTACATTTTTCTTTGTTTTGAATATTTTTTTAAGAAATTCTTTTTTCTGCTTACCAGAAGATTTTTTCTTTTTCCCAACATGAGCATCTTCTACTAACTTTGGTCCTCCAGTTGTCTTCAAATATAGTTTTTTTTTTAGCGTTTTTTGAACTCGAGATTTTGTAGGCATCTTAAATTTTGTTCACTGTTCTTCAGCAATACCTGAAAAAAACTAAAAAAAAATCCTTTATTGTATTTAAATATATTACTACATTTCTTTTCACAATAGTCACAAAACAAAATTTCTTTGCCAATTTGAATGCACACAAACTGCTCTTTTTTTTGGGCAAGTGAAAATCTCTTTTACAAACTGTCACATTATGAAACCACTTTTCAGATTTTTTAAAAAGCCCATGTCCAGAGTGCTACACTCCAGCAAGGGCAACCAGCCTTAGTGAAGCTCAATGTATTTGCATTACAGACTGAAACCTGAAAACCCCACTCGCTTCTAAATACTGTGCATGACTATACACGGCAAGCACATGGGTGTGTGCTAAGACTCTGCTTCTTCCCCCAAAAATTCACTCCCCCTTTCCATCTAATGCAACTGTGAAATCACCAGAGCAAGACGCAATAAATCTCTGCCTATAATTCCTCTATGCACACAGAGTCATGTTTTCACATTAGTCCCAAAACGAAATTTCTTTGCCATTTTTAAAGCACACTTACTGCTCTTTTTTTTTTCGGGGCAAGTGAAAATCACTTTTACAGACTGACACATTATGAAACCTTTTTTTTTAATTTATTTAATTGCACTTGTCCAAGCTGTTTTTTTCAGACCACCACCATGTGTATTCGCGGTGACTGCCTACACTCCAGCAAGGGCAACCAGCCTTAGTGATGCTGAATGTATTTGCATTACAGACTTAAACCTAAAAACCCCACTCGCTTGTAAATACTGTGCATGACTATACATGGCAAGCACATGGGTGTGTGCTAAGACTCTGCTTCTTCCCCAAAAAATTCGCTCCCCCTTTCCATCTAATGCAACTGTGAAATCACCAGAGCAAGACGCAATAAATCTCTGCCTATAATTCCTCTATACACACAGAGTCATTTTTTCACATTAGTCCCAAAACGAAATTTCTTTGCCATTTTGAAAGCACACTTACTGCTCTTTTTTTTCGGGCCAAGTGAAAATCACTTTTTACAATTGGAAATCACTTTTACAGACTGACACATTATAAAACCACTTTTTTTGATTTATTTAAATGCACATGTCCAAGCTGTTTTTTCAGACCACCACCATGTGTATTCTCTGTGACTGCCTACACTCCAGCAAGGGCAACCAGCCTTAGTGATACTGAATGTATTTGCATTACAGACTTAAACCTGAAAACCCCACTCGCTTCTAAATACTGTGCATGACTATACATGGCAAGCACATGGGTGTGTGCTAAGACTCTGCTTCTTCCCCCAAAAATTCGCTCCCCCTTTCCATCTAATGCAACTGTGAAATCACCAGAGCAAGACGCAATAAATCTCTGCCTATAATTCCTCTATGCACACAGAGTCATTTTTTCACATTAGTCCCAAAACGAAATTTCTTTGCCATTTTTAAAGCACACTTACTGCTCTTTTTTTTTTCGGGGCAAGTGAAAATCACTTTTTACAATTGGAAATCACTTTTACAGACTGACACATTATGAAACCACTTTTTTTGATTTATTTAAATGCACATGTCCAAGCTGTTTTTTCAGACCACCACCATGTGTATTCTCTGTGACTGCCTACACTCCAGCAAGGGCAACCAGCCTTAGTGATGCTGAATGTATTTGCATTACAGACTTAAACCTTAAAACCCCACTCGCTTCTAAATACTGTGCATGACTATACATGGCAAGCACATGGGTGTGTGCTAAGACTCTGCTTCTTCCCCAAAAAATTCGCTCCCCCTTTCCATCTAATGCAACTGTGAAATCACCAGAGCAAGACGCAATAAATCTCTGCCTATAATTCCTCTATGCACACAGAGTCATGTTTTCACATTAGTCCCAAAACGAAATTTCTTTGCCATTTTTAAAGCACACTTACTGCTCTTTTTTTTTTCGGGGCAAGTGAAAATCACTTTTACAGACTGACACATTATGAAACCTTTTTTTTAAATTTATTTAATTGCACATGTCCAAGCTGTTTTTTCAGACCACCACCATGTGTATTCTCTGTGACTGCCTACACTCCAGCAAGGGCAACCAGCCTTAGTGATGCTGAATGTATTTGCATTACAGACTTAAACCTGAAAACCCCACTCGCTTCTAAATACTGTGCATGACTATACATGGCAAGCACATGGGTGTGTGCTAAGACTCTGCTTCTTCCCCCAAAAATTCGCCCCCCTTTCCATCTAATGCAACTGTGAAATCACCAGAGCAAGACGCAATAAATCTCTGCCTATAATTCCTCTATGCACACAGAGTCATGTTTTCACATTAGTCCCAAAACGAAATTTCTTTGCCATTTTGAAAGCACACTTACTGCTCTTTTTTTTTCGGGCCAAGTGAAAATCACTTTTTACAATTGGAAATCACTTTTACAGACTGACACATTATGAAACCACTTTTTTTGATTTATTTAAATGCACATGTCCAAGCTGTTTTTTCAGACCACCACCATGTGTATTCTCTGTGACTGCCTACACTCCAGCAAGGGCAACCAGCCTTAGTGATGCTGAATGTATTTGCATTACAGACTTAAACCTGAAAACCCCACTCGCTTCTAAATACTGTGCGTGACTATACATGGCAAGCACATGAGTGTGTGCTAAGACTCTGCTTCTTCCCCCAAAAATTCGCTCACCCTTTCCATCTAATGCAACTGTGAAATCACCAGAGCAAGACGCAATAAATCTCTGCCTATAATTCCTCTATGCACACAGAGTCATGTTTTCACATTAGTCCCAAAACGAAATTTCTTTGCCATTTTGAAAGCACACTTACTGCTCTTTTTTTTTCGGGCCAAGTGAAAATCACTTTTTACAATTGGAAATCACTTTTACAGACTGACACATTATAAAACCACTTTTTTTGATTTATTTAAATGCACATGTCCAAGCTGTTTTTTCAGACCACCACCATGTGTATTCTCTGTGACTGCCTACACTCCAGCAAGGGCAACCAGCCTTAGTGATGCTGAATGTATTTGCATTACAGACTTAAACCTGAAAACCCCACTCGCTTCTAAATACTGTGCATGACTATACATGGCAAGCACATGGGTGTGTGCTAAGACTCTGCTTCTTCCCCCAAAAATTCGCTCCCCCTTTCCATCTAATGCAACTGTGAAATCACCAGAGCAAGACGCAATAAATCTCTGCCTATAATTCTTCTATGCACACAGAGTCATGTTTTCACATTAGTCCCAAAACGAAATTTCTTTGCCAATTTGAAAGCACACTTACTGCTCTTTTTTTTTTCGGGGCAAGTGTAAATCACTTTTACAGACTGACACATTATGAAACCACCATGTGTAGCTACAACAAAAACAATTCCCATTTCTATTATTCATTTCTTAAGTTACCACATACATCCCCTCTCAAACTGTAAACTCACCTTTAAAATTAGTTAGTTGTGAAAGAAATGTGACACTCAAACAGCAGATTATCAGAGCCAGGATCTCTGTTGTGTTCACCTCTCTCCTCTCAGCAGAACCAGATAATGGCAAACTTTCCCTCTATTTTTCCACACATATACATGTAAGTTTCAAATCTCAGTCCTTCCCCCTTTTTTTCAAATGTAATCACACATTTCTATTGGTTGAAAACCAACCCTTTTCCAAAAGTACCCTTCCCCCAACTTGACTTCTGCCTAGTACCCTTCCCCCAACTTGACTTCTGCCTGCTACCATAGCAACAGCTCATGGAACACTGCTGTGTAGAGTTAGGTCAGAAGTTCGACACACAATGTTTCAATTCCACAGAGCAAGAGTGCTTGACTTTTCAAACCTTACAGCAAATCCATAGTACTGTTCTTTGGTTACACATTTTTCTGTACCAATACAAAACATGCTTCTATTAATTTACACATACAGCCTAGTTTTTATTCTAGAATGGTATGAAACAGCCAATCAGTTCTTTTTGTTTTGAAAAAAATATGTATGCCTCCATTTCCAAACTGTCTTTCTTTTCATATTGCCATTCTACTGAAAGACACCTCCTGAATGCATCCAGTTCTCCTTTGAAGATGTTCACAGTGTGGATTGTAGGGCACAGCTATGTCTTCTGGAGTGAAAAGTTTGCAGAGAAAACAGGTATGGTGAGAGACCTTGCTTTGCCAAATGTAGACATTAAATGGATTGGTCAGAGAGGGTTAAAGTGGCACCAATTGATGCCATTGGTGAAATCCTTCATTCAAATCCAACACCCTGACCTCATAATAGTGCACTGTGGTGGCAATGACCTAGGCACTTTGACTGGGGTAGGTCTGGAAATGCTTATGAAGGACACCTTTGCACAACTGTTTACACTTTTCCCTAAAACTGCCTTTGTGTTTTCCAACATATGCCAAAGGCAAAAATGGAACTGGTCCAATCATTTCTGTCCGCAGATTGACAAAGCAAGAAAGCACGTCAACAAATCTGTTTCTGCTTTCCTCCGTGACTATGGTATGGGTGCCATTTACCACAACAACTTGCGTTATGACATGCAAGACATTTATAGAGGAGATGGTGTGCACTTCAATGATGAAGGGAACAGAGTCTTCCTCTTGAACCTTAGACTCTGCATCGGTACTTACTTGTAGGTACCACTAAAAAAATGACTTCATAAACACAACAGCTCTTTTTAGAGCTCCCTAATTTCTAAACTCTTAAATCTGCTTTTCATTTATTTATTTTTATTTTTTTTACCGTACGCTTACCGTAAGCTTACGGTACGCGTACCCCGTGATTTTTTTTAAAATCAATAAATGTTTTTTTTGTACTTTTCTATCCTTCTTTGACCCCCTTACAAATGTTAGGGGGTCTGTAACTCTCCTCATTGCCCCCTTTCCTTGTTTTCTCTGTTTTTTTTCTGAGTGAAACACACAAAATGGCGGCCGCCGCTTCCTGGTTTCGGCCGATTCGAATGTTTACTAAGATCTATGGGCCAATCAGAATCTCCTTCGCGCACGCCATGTTTCTTCCGTACGCTTACCGTAAGCTTACCGTACGCGTACCCCGTGATTTTTTTTAAAAATCAATAAATGTTTGTTTTGTACTTTACAGTCCTTCTTTGACCCCCTCACAAATGTAAGGGGGTCTGTAACTCTCCTCATTGCCCCCTTTTCTTGTTTTCACTCTTTTTTTTTCAGAGTGAAACACAGAAAATGGCGGCCGCCGCTTCCTGGTTTCGGCCGATTCGAATGTTTACTAAGATCTAAGAGCCAATCAGAATCGCGCTCGCGCACGCCACCGTACGCTTACCGTAAGCGTACGGTAAGCGTACCGTAAGCGGGCTCAGATATATATATTGATTTAAAGGCTATTTTCTCAGAATCTACTGAACAGATTTACACCAAACCTACAAAAGGCACTTCCTTGACCTAGGGACTACCTCTCTGCCAAATTTTGAGTAATTCTGTTCAGCCGTTCGGGCTGTAGCTCGTTCTAAAGGTCCTATGGAAAAATGCATGGGAAAAACGCGTTTTGGGACCCCCCTTTTATCTCAGCCCCCGCTTGACGGATCCCCCCGAGACTTTCAGGGTAGGAGCGGAGCGTAGCGCCCCACCTATTTTGAGAAATTCGCGAGGATTCGTCGACCGGCGCCAAAGTTATTCAAAATAGAATGTTGAGGTTTTCCTATGGAAACGTGGTCCTAACTATAACTACCTACTGGCGACCGCCAGTAGGTAATATATATATATATATATATATATATATATAGGCACGCAGTATTCCTCAGTTTTGCGCAAACAAGAATACACAAACTCCTCTTCGTCGGTGAACACTCTTTATTTCAAAAAGTATAAGAGTCTCCCTTCTGTCATGACGCGTTTCGCCACCGGAGTGGCTTGATCACATGGGACAAACTTTGCGTATGACGCGATTTAAAAAGGCAAACACACCTGTCACATGGTGGAGAGGAAATAGAAGACATACTATCGTATTACATATACAACTTCCTGCGGAAAAACAGACTCTTAATAAATGCACGTAATTCGATTGCAAACATAGTCAAATGTAAGTATGGCCCAGTATACCGAGTAAAACACTATATACAAAGTTTAAATACATATTGTTGTAGTAAACTCGGAACACATAAAAAAATATATATATACATAAATTTTTCATCATCTGTGTTAAAATGAGATCATATGTTATACATGGGCAATTCAAGATAGATCTAGTGTGAGATATAAATCATACACAATAGAAGAATAGTAGATATACGTGCAGATATAGTCAGCAATGTATTCTGACACTACTCCACAAGTGTAATCTGGATAAAATCCAAAACGCAGTAATATCAAATGTTGAATGAATTTAAGTCATAACAGTCCTCTCCGAATGTGCACTGATATTTCCTATCGACATGAGTAATAGCTATTTTTAATATGATATTTTTTTAAAACACATTATATATATTTTTTTGTATATAATTTAGTAATTTAATATGTATAAACATTTTACGTAAAGTGCAATAGTGCCTAAAGGTGCAATAAATAAAGTACTAAAGTGCAAAAGTGCAATTCAAGACATTGTGCAAATCCGCAATAAATATATCGAATATAAAACTATTTGTAAAACTCATACATCAAGTAATACATACCGATAGGATCTCAATATTACCTAAAATTAGGATATTGGAATGATGTAGTGAAGTGGGTGTGTTATTTTCTCTCAGTTATTTTCATGAAGTGAAGCAGCATCTTATATAACAAATCTTGATAGATAATCACAGAGTATAGAATTGCTAATATTTCGTAACATGCACCATTAGACCCAAAACCACCTAAGCATATGGTTTAAGGCAAGGAGGTAGAGACCTATGCATCGACACAGGGTAAATATGAAAAGAGGCACAACAAGATAATATTTTTACTATCATTGTCACTAGACTTTTATAGAAAGTTGTGCATATCTTCCGTTGTGTTGAGCCCGAAAGGTGTTTTGGTATCGAGCTCAATGATTACTCGTGTTTCCAGTTGTCTAAGCATACGCTCTCTATTACCCCCTTGTTTTAATTTCGGTATTGCATCAATTACATAGTAAGAGAGACAGGTAAGGTCATTGTCATGAACAGCTCTGAAGTGACGGGCCACAGGATAGGTGGAATCATTATTTACGATGGCCCTGAGGTGCTGTAAAATGCGTGCATGAACTTGTAATTTGGTGCTACCTACGTATTTGAGACCGCAGGTGCAAGTTAAGACATACACTGCAAAGTCCGTGCGGCAAGTGTAATGCCCCCTAATTTGTATTGGAGTGGGACTGAAAGGAGTGTTATACTGCAAGGTATTCACTCCAAACTTACATGCCCTGCACGAAGTGCATTTGAAGAAACCTTTTCTTTGCAACCAATTTGTTTTGGTAATGGTTTCAGCATTTTTAGACACCAGCTGGTTTCTCATCGAAACTGCCCGTCTAAAAGTAATGGTAGGAGTGGATGGTAATCTGGGGGTCAGCACTGCGTCTGTTTTCAGTATTGGCCAGTTACGATTAACAATCCTCCTGAGCTGGTTGTGCTGTTTATTGTATGTAATGATAAGACGGGGTGTATTGCTTTCTTGAGAATTATTGGTCACAGGTGTAACAACATTTGTCTTAGGGGATAGAAGGTCTTCTCGGGATTTCAGAGCCACCTTCACCTGGGCTTGTTTAAGGATGTTGTTTTTGTATCCCCTTTCTCTGAATCTGGATAATGCCTGTTCAGAGCATTTAACAAATTCCTCATCAGTGCTGCAGATTCGTTTCAGCCTAAGAAGCTCCCCGTAGGGGATGCTTCTAATCAGATGGCTGGGGTGAGAGCTAGTTGCATGTAGGGTGGCGTTCCCTGCTATAGGCTTTCTAAAAAGTGTAGATGCAAGACGACCATCCTGAATGTAAATCATAGTATCTAGAAAGGGAACCTCAGAGGCGCTGATTGATGCAGTGAATTTAAGATTGCATGTGTTGTTATTCAGTTCATTAATAAACAATAAAGCACTCTCACGATCACCTTTCCAAATGAAAAAAACATCGTCTATATATCTAAGCCAACGCATCACTTGTCTATCCGCCACTCTAGCCAAAATGCCATGGAGGGTCTGCTCCTCCCACCAGCCCACATGTAAGCATGCGTACCTGGGAGAGAAGCAAGCCCCCATGGCTACACCCCTTGTCTGACGGTATACTGAATTCTCAAACATGAAGAAATTGTTAAAGAGACACCATTTGACCATCTCTAGAAGCATAATGTTGTGGTTATACATGCCAAGGGGTCTATTGTCCAAATAATGCTTAATAGCTGACAAACCAGCGTGATGGTCAATGCTGGTGTATAAAGACTCAATATCCATAACCACTAATAACAAATCATCTTCCCATTTGATGTTTTGAATTTTGTTTAAAAAATCACCCGTGTCTCTAATGTAGGATGGCAGTCCTTGTACAAAAGGTTGTAAAAAATAGTCAACATATTCGGTGATATGCTCACTCATTCCTCCTATCGCCGAAATGATCGGTCTGCCAGGCGGGGGATTAATTTGTTTATGTACCTTTGGTATCAGATACAAGGTGGGAATGATGGGAAAGTCATTAAGCATAACATTCATTTCTTGACTGGAAATAAGACCCTGTCGTTTCCAGTTCATGAGATCTTTCTTAATCGTGTCTTTAGCTTTATGATATTCACTTAGTGTGGTTTTGGAATAGCACTCAGTATTGGACAATTGTGTCTGGGCCTCTTTTATGTATTGTTCCTTCGGCCAGATGACCACATTGCCACCCTTGTCTGACATAGAAATGACAATGTCCTTTCTGTCCCTTAATTTACGAACAAGATTCTCATATTGCAAATTGTGGTGTTTAAGTCTGGTTTTGTTGTGATTAGTTCGATGATATAGTTTCTTGATGTCCTCCGTTAAGCGTTCGTGAAAAATGTCTATGGCGTCCTTAGGCATCATCGGATAAAATTTAGATTTAGCCTTGAAAGGACTAAGTCCAGCACTAGATTCTGTCAGATTGTGTATGCCAAGTCTTTCTTGTGTGGAGAATTGACTCATGGTAGGGACGTCGGTAACATGATTTTCATTATTAAGTTCGCTGATAGTGAGCATAATGGAAGCATCAGATACTGCAAGATTGGGCTGGTTGCTGATGGTCGAAGTACTTGCATTATCAGGCAGGACTACGGTGGTATTGCCCTCTTTAATAGTGAAGAATTTTTGTAATTTCAGCTTCCTAATATATTTGTAGATGTCGATGCGACATATATATATATTCCCTACTGGTGGTCGCCAGTACGTAGTTATAGTTAGGACCTATTATCCATAGGAAATTCGTAACATTCTTTTCCCAATAACTTTGGCGCCGGATGACGAATCTACGTGAAATTTTTAACACTGGTGGGGCACTCCGGTCAGCTCCTATTCTGAAAGTTTGGGGGTGATTCGTCAAGCAGGGGCCAAGAAAAAAGGGGGGTCCCAAAACGTGTATTTCCATGTTATTTCCCATAGGAAATTTTGGAACAGACTACAGCCCGAACTGCTGAACGGAATTACACCAAATTTTGCAAAAAGGTAGCCCTTGGCTCAGAAAGAGACCTTTTTTAAAATGGTGTAAATCCATTCAGTAGTTCCTGAGAAAATCTAAAAATAGAGGTCGAAAAATCAATTTTCCATAGGAAAGTTTAGACACAGTTATAGCAAAAACTGCTGAACGGCATTACACCAAATTTGGCAAAAAGGTACTGCTTGGCTCGGAAAGCATCCTTTTCAAAAATGGTGTAAATCCATTTAGTAGTTTTTGAGAAATTAAGAAATAAGTATAGTGATATCTATGGCTGCGGTGGATCCGCGCACCCTCCCGATCAGAAGCATCATGCTAATTCCCCCCCCGGGGCCTTCATTAATTGTTTGTGGGGGCTCATGGCCCCCACAGCCCCGGGGGCCGCCTGGGGCTTTTTATAAAAAATAAAATAAACCTGTGTGGGAGGGATGAGCCCCCCCCACACGCCCCAGGGACCGCCACCGCCCGGGGCTTTTAAAAAAATAAAATAAACCTGTGTGGGGGGATGAGCCGCCTCCACATGCCCCGGGGACCGCCACCTCCCCGGGGTCACTAATTATTCAAATTAGGGGGTCCGTTACGGACCCCTGAGCACCGCGGACCACCACCCCCCGGGGCTTTGCATTAAGTGGGAGAGGCGGCCGAGCGGCCCCCCTCCTGGAGCCAGGGATGGCCCTGGGGACCGCCATCCCCCAGGGCCGGCTCCTGCAGTGTTCTGCGGTGCCCACCCTCGGGACACTGCTGTTTGCAATGACAGGGCGGGAGCTTTGCGGCTCCCGTCCTGTCATTGCAAACCGCTTTACTTCACCTAAGTGAGAGCATGGAAACCTGCTCTCGCTTCAATGAAGCAAAGCAGATTGCTTTTCCACATGGGGAGCTACATGTTAGCAGCTCCCCATATGGAAAAGCAATGCCGGCTCCCGCAGGACGTGGGTAGCCGGCAGGGACCGTGGGGGCATTGGGGCTCCCCCCACGGTCCCCAAAGGAGAGGGCCAGCCCCGGGGGATGAGGTCCCCGGGGCTAGGAATGGCCCTGGAGGGGGGCCACATGGCCCCCCTCCCCTGTGCATAAAAAAAAGCAGAGGCCAGGCCCCTGGGGATGGGGTCCCCGGGGCCATATTTGGCCTGAGGAGGGGGGCCACACGGCCCCCCTCCGGAAAAACAAAACAAAAAAGCAATGGCCAGGCCCCGGGGGATGGGGTCCCTGGGGCCAGAAGTGGCCCGGGAGGAGGGGCCACTCGGTCCCCCTCCCAAAGAACAAAAAAATAATAAATAAATAAATAAAGTCCCCGGGGGATGGGGTCCCCGGGGCCGGAATTGGCCACGGGAGGGGGGCCCACGTGGCCCCCTTCCCGTAATATTTATATATTTTTTTTAATGGGGGTCAGGCCCTGGGGGATGGGTTCCCAAGGGCCCATAAAATAGAAAAGGAAGGGGGGCCACACAGCCCCCCTTCTTACCTCCAGGTAAGCGCCACCGTGCTTCGTTGCAGAGAGGTGGCCCAGGCCATGCCCCTTTATACACCACTCTGCAACGTAGCTCTGTGGCGCTTACTGTAGGTAAGTGGTGGGCTAGTTGGCTCCCAGGGACCCTCAGGATTGAAGAGGAATTAATTTCCCAACTTAAAACGTGCTTATAGAGCATAGCACACCGACAGGCTGAACAAAGTGTACATTAATTTTAAATCTGGTTTTTTAAATTAAGGAAAACGAATATTCTGGAAACTTGGGATTGGTGAAGGGGGGATAACGCTGGGAGAAAGATTTTACCTGATATTTGTTTGTTGTGCACTGTTTACCGCTCCCTGGCCCACCGCGGCTTTTGGTGCCGATCGTGTGGAGGGACGTGGCTCCTCCCCCTGGACTGGCAGTTCCGGTGGGGTATTTAAATCGGATGCCTACACGGGCGCGCAGCGGACGCGCGCAGCGAGCTCGCCGATGGCGCACCGAGGTCGTGCTTAAGGCAAGCCCGTCCACGCCAGGACGATGCCAGATGCCAGAATTTCTGTGGGGGTGCTGAATGCTAATACCCCTCGGCTTTACTTTACGTCTGTACAGTTGTTCCAGGTGAGACAAGCTTTAGCACCCTGTCCTCGCGCCCATGGCGCAGAAAATCTGGAAGGTCCTTTCTCTTGCCCATACTGTCTTTTCTCATGTTCTATTGATGCAGTAGATAAAGATGTAATTGTTAAGAACTGCGAAAAGCCTCATCCTCCTAAACTGGCTGGTTCCTGGAAAGGGTTTCTGACAAATGTGCGGTGCTTACCTAAACATACTACTGAAATTTGGGATTTACTGAGCCCGGCCACGCTTGATTTTGGCTTTGTTACTGAAACATGGCTTAAACCTCGGTCTATGCCAGATATTGCCCTTGCTTTGCCACATGGTTATCGTATCCTCAGAGTAGACAGAGTAGGAAAAAGAGGAGGGGGGGTGGCAATTATTTATAATGAGGCGATAAAAATAACTCAGATTGATTCTTTTCAAGATCACTCAATGGAAATGTGTATATTTAAAATTGAGATTACACCCCAAGATACTATTAGAGGCGCTCTTGTTTAACGCCCTCCGGGGCCACTAAAAGACTTCAATGGAAAAATAATGGAAAAAATTAGTCCTTATATAATTGCATCAACGCAATTTTTGCTACTTGGAGATTTTAATGTCCACTGTGAGGACAAGGAAAATTTAGAGGCGTCGACTTTTTTAACTGACATGGCCTCCTTAGGCCTTAATAAAATTAATTCTGGGCCCACACATTCAGCGGGTCACACAATTGATGCCATTTTTTCTACATCTCATCATATTGTTGCCGATCCCACCCATCCATTACTATGGTCAGATCATTTTATGATCCCTTTTAAAATTTTTAGTAAGTCTAGATCTTTATTGATGGAACATGCCGCGATAGTTCCACAAAGACAATGGCCGAAGATCACTGGAATCTTTCAATAAAATCTACACTCCCCCTAGGTTTAGGGAGTACATGGACAGCTCTACTAAACTTAAGATGTTTAACTCTTCATTAAGCGAGGTGTTTGATATTTTGGCACCTAGATCAAACCATCCTGGTATTACCAGGAGGAAAAAGAAAAATGAAGAATGGTACACTGAAGTATTGTGCTGTGAGAAGTCCAGATGCAAATATAGGGAAAGGTCTTGGCGCAAATCCCAGTTAGAGGCTGACAAATTAAATTTTAAATTGGCCCTTACCAGTTACCATAAAAATATAAAAAAGGCACGTAAAGCTCATTTTATATCCAAATTGGAGCAGGCAGGCAATACATCGAAAGATCTCTATAAAATTCTTAAAACCCTTACTCACCCGAAGGCAGGTATGCAGGTGATCGACCACTCGCAGGGGCTATGTGATAACCTTGCGTCATATTTTGATGATAAAATCACCTTGATCTACAAACAATTCCCTTTGGGGAGGGATCAAGGGTCTTTGGTTAACTCAGACTCAGTTCTGCGATCGGACCCAGGAGATGGGTTAAAACAATTTGGATCTTTGGACAATGCACAAGTTGAAGCTATGCTAAAAAAGGCGAAATCTGGATCGCCCTTGGATATTATGCCCGCACATAAATTCGCTCTTTTAGCTTCATCTTTGGCCGCTCCCATTGCTGAGATTTTGAACTCATCATTACATGAAGGCAGTGTGCCTTTAGATTGGAAGGCAGCCCAAATAATTCCCATCAAGAAGAAAGATCAGGTGGCGAATGATGTGCTCTCCAACTACCGTCCCATTTCACTTCTTCCTTTAATGGGCAAAATGGTAGAGAGCAATGTTAAGACACAACTAACGGAATATCTGGAAATCAATGGCGTTCTTGATCCGTCACAGTCCGGATTTCGATCTAATCACTCTACAGAGACAACCCTTATCGGAGTTACAGATTATATTAAAATGGCCTTAGATGAGAATAAAGGAGTAATGCTGGTCTCATTAGACTTGACCGCAGCTTTTGACACGGTTTGTCATCAATAACTGATATCTCGGTTAAAAGCGATCGGTCTGCAGGAGGTGGCGCTCAAATGGCTTATGAGTTTTTTGGACCAGCGTACGCAAACTGTTAATCTAGGCCCATTTCGCTCACGTACTATGAAGCTCAGAAAGGGGGTGCCCCAGGGCTCATGTCTAAGCCCAACCTTGGTCAATATTTATGTGGCCCCCCTTGCCAAAACTATTCGAAAGTTTGGCTTTGAGCCATTTTCTTATGCAGACGACACTCAACTACTCCTATCTTTTGATAAAGATAGGGAGTTAGTGGACCAACGTTTTGCGGAAGTCATGACTGCCATTGCAGAATGGATGACGGACCACTTCTTGCAGCTAAATGCGGCTAAAACTGAAATCTTGTTGTTTGGTCCTGCACTCACCTCATGGGCACCTGGATGGTGGCCGACAGTGTTGGGCCCTGCTCCATCTCCTACTCTGGTGGCAAAAAAATTTAGGAGTTCAGTTAGACATACGGCTGTCAATGAAAGATCAAGTTATGACCACTGCTGGGACCTGTTATCGCATTCTGAGTATGCTGCGTAGAGTGTTCATTTGTCTGCCTCTGACAATACGCAAAACTTTAGTTCAGGCTCTGATAATCGGTCGCCTTGACTACTGTAATGCTTTGTTGGCATCTGCAAATGAGGCTCTCTTAAGTAGACTACAGGTTGTCCAAAACGTGGCCGCACGCTTAGTTCTTAGTAAATCTCCACGTACCACCGCCGGGCCACTTTTGAAGTCACTTCATTGGCTTCCTATTCGCCAGCGAATTAAGTTTAAGCTCTGTTGCTTTGCCCACAATGCAGTCTTTGGTAAATGTCCTAGCTATATGGTGGATAAGTTTAAGTTGTATCGCCCGAACCGGAATTTGAGGTCAGAAAATAGAGGTTTTCTGGTGGTTCCTCGTTTTAATAAAAGGCGAACTGGAGGCAAAACAGTTGCCTTCCTGGCCTCCAAACAATGTAACTCCCTGCCAGAGGTTCTTCGGAAATGTTCTGGCTTGATGCATTTCAGAAAACTCCTGAAGACGGAATTATTTAAGATCTGAGCTCTGTAAAGCCATGTCAGCCTGCTCTGTTTTCTATGCTAGCGCGGAGATACCTCTACGGGGGTGATTCCTGCGCATTATAAATCCCATACATACATACATACATACATACATGTACCCTCAGGACTCAAGGGGACTTAATCCCCGAATTTACAACGCACCAGGGGATGTGTTTGCGCAGTGGTGCAGGGAGGGGGCACGTTTTAAGTTGGGGAATTAAGTCCCCTTGAATCCTGAGGGTCCCTGGGGGCCGACTAACACACCAGGTACGTCCAGTAAGTGCCACAGAGTTGCATTGCAGAGAGGTGTAAAATGGGGCATGGCCTTGGACCACCTCTCTGCAATGCAGCTTTGTGGTGTTTACTGGAGGTATGTGGTGGGCTAGTTGGACCCAGGGACTCTGAGGATTCAAGGGGACTTAATCCCCCAACTTAAAACGTGCCACAGGTTGCCTTTGCACAGTGGTAAAGGGAGGGGGCTGGGCCAGAGGTGACGTATGCAAACACGCCCTGTGGCGCGTTTTAAGTTGGGGAATTAAGTCCCCTTCAATCCTGAGGGACCCTGGGGGCCAACTAGGCCACCAGGTACCTCGAGTAAGTGCCACAGGCCTGCGTTGCAGAGAGGTGGTCCAGGCCATGCCCTTTTGTCATTTGAGATGTCATCAGTGATGTCATCAGTGATGTCACTAACCATGTCATGAGTGATGTAATATGTGACGTCATCAGCAGTGCATTGCGGTGGCACGAGTTATAGTTAGCTGAACTAACTATAACGGGGGAATTTCACAGGTTTTGTACGAGTGAAATGTCCAACTAACTATAAGGCCCCTGAAACCTATGGTTTTTTTAGTGAATTTCTAAGGTTTTTTAAATGCTAATTTCTAACTATAACATGCCTCAAACCTATGGTTTTTTCAGTGAATTTCAAAGTTTTTTTAAATGCTAATTTCTAACTATAACGTGCCTGAAACCTATGTTTTTTTCAGTGAATATATATATATATATATTACCTACTGGCGGTCGCCAGTAGGTAGTTATAGTTAGGACCACGTTTCCATAGGAAATCCGCAACATTCTATTTTGAATAACTTTGGCGCCGGTCGACGAATCCTCGCGAATTTTTCAAAATAGGTGGGGCGCTACGCTCCGCTCCTACCCTGAAAGTCTCGGGGGGATTCGTCAAGCGGGGGCTGAGATAAAAGGGGGGTCCCAAAACGCATTTTTCCCATGCATTTTTCCATAGGACCTTTAGACACAGCTACAGACCGAACGGCTGAACAGAATTACTTGAAATTTGGCAGAGAGGTAGTCCTCAGGTCAAGGAAGTGCCTTTTGTAGGTTTGGTGTAAATCTGTTCAGTAGATTCTGAGAAAATAGCATTTAAATCAATATATATATCTATGACAGCTTACGGTGCGCTTACCGTGCGCTTACGGTGCGCTTACCGTACGCGTACGGTGACGTGCGCGAGCGCGATTCTGATTGGCTGTTAGATCTTAGTAAACATTCGAATCGGTCGAAACCAGGAAGCGGCGGCCGCCATTTCGTGTGTTTCACTCAGAAAAAGTAAGGTGATAACTTGAAAAGGGGGCAAGGAAGAGAGTTTCAGACCCCCTAACATTTGAAAGGGGGTCAAAGAAGGACAGAAAAGTAAAAAAAAAACATTTAATAATTTTTAAAAAAATCGCGGGGTACGCGTACGGTAAGCTAACCGTACGCGTACGGTAGAAAAAAAAATAAAAAAATGAAATGAAATGCAGATTTAAGTGTTTAGATATTAGGGGGCTCTAAAAAGAGCCGTTGTGTTTATGAAGTGATTTTTTAGTGGTACCTACAAGTAAGTACCGATGCAGAGTCTAAGGTTCAAGAGGAAGACTCTGTTCCCTTCATCATTGAAGTGCACACCATCTCCTCTATAAATGTCTTGCATGTCGTAACGCAAGTTGTTGTGGTAAATGGAACCCATACCATAGTCTCGGAGGAAAGCAGAAACAGATTTGTTGACGTGCTTTCTTGCTTTGTCAATCTGTGGACAGAAATGATTGGACCAGTTCCATTTTTGCCTTTGGCATATGTTAGAATACGCAAAGGCAGTTTTAGGGAAAAGTGAAAACAGTTGTGCAAAGGTCTCCTTCATAAGCATTTCCAGACCTACCCCAGTCAAAGTGCCTAGGTCATTGCCACCACAGTGCACTATTATGAGGTCAGGGTGTTGGATTTGCATGAAGGATTTCACCAATGGCATCAATTGGTGCCACTTTAACCCTCTCTGACCAATCCATTTAATGTCTACATTTGGCAAAGCAAGGTCTCTCACCATACCTGTTTTCTCTGCATACTTTTCACTCCAGAAGACATAGCTGTGCCCTACAATCCACACTGTGAACATCTTCAAAGGAGAACTGGATGCACTCAGGAGGTGTAATTCAGTAGAATGGTAAAAAGAAATGAAAGACAGTTTGTAAATGGAGGCATACATATATATATTTTTTTTTTTAAACTGATTGGCTGTTTCATACCATTCTAGAATAAAAACTAGGCTGTATGTGTAAATTTATAGAAGCATGTTTTGTATTGGTACAGAAAAATGTGTTACCAAAGAACAGTACTATGGATTTGCTGTTAGGTTTGAAAAGTCAAGCACTCCTGCTCTTTGGAAATGAAACATTGTTTGGTGAACTTCTGACCTGACTCTACACAGCAGTGTTTCAAGAGCTGTTGCTATGGTAGCAGGCAGAAGTCAAGTTGGGGGAAGGGTACTAGGCAGAAGTCAAGTTGGGGGAAGGGTACTTTTGGAAAAGGGTTGGTTTTCAACCAATAGAAATGTGTGATTACATTTGAAAAAAGGGGGAAGCACTGAGATTTGAAACTTACATGTATATGTGTGGAAAAATAGAGGGAAACTTTGCCATTATCTGGTTCTGCTGAGAGGAGAGAGGTGTAGAGAACAGAGATCCTGGCTCTGATAATCTGCTGTTTGAGTGCCACATTTCTTTTACAATTAACTAATTTTAAAGGTGAGTTTAGAGTTTGAGAGGGGATGTATATGGTAAATTAAGAAATGAATAATAGAATTGGAATTCCTTTTGTTGAAGTTGTGTTTATTATTTTCTGTTTTGGGAGAAATTTAAATGTGAGGAACATGTAAAATAATATGGACTATGTTTTCACGAAAATTTAAGGTGTACTGGTAAAAATAAGGAATACTTTAAGGGTTTGAGGTTGCACTCAGTAATGCAAATACATTCAGCATCAGTGAGGCTGGTTGCCCTTGCTGGAGTGTAGTGAGTCACCCAGGTTACACATGTTGCTGGTCTCAGAAAGCTGTTTGGTATTGCTCTGGTGATTTTACATTTGCATTAGATGGAAAGGGGGAGGTTTTTTTTATGCAGAAGCAGACTCTTAGCACACAGCCAGCTGGTTATCCTGTGGAATCATGCACAGTATTCACAACCGAGTGGGGTTTGAGGTTTCAGTCAGTAATGCAAATACATTCAGCATCACTAAGGCTGGTTGCCCTTGCTGGAGTGTAGTCAGTCACCCAGGTTACACATGGTGCTGGTCTGAAAAAGCAGTTTGGACATGTGCTTTTATCAGAATCTGAAAAGTGGATTCATAATGTGTCAGTCTGTAAAAGTGTTTATCACTTGCCAAAAAAAAGAGTAGTAAGTGTGCTTTCAAATTGGCAAAGAAATTTCGTTTTGTGACTAATGTGAAAACATGACTCTGTGTGTAAATAGGAATTACAGGCAGAGATTTATTGCGTATTGCTCTGGTGATTTTACATTTGCATTAGATGTAAAGGGGGAGCCATTTTTTTGTATGCAGAAGCAGACTCTTAGCACACAGCCAGCTGCTTATCCTGTGGAATCATGCACAGTATTCACAACCGAGTGGGGTTTGAGGTTTCAGTCAGTAATGCAAATACATTCAGCATCACTAAGGCTGGTTGCCCTTGCTGGAGTGTAGTCAGTCACCCAGGTTACACATGGTGCTGGTCTGAAAAAGCAGTTTGGACATGTGCTTTTATCAGAATCTGAAAAGTGGATTCATAATGTGTCAGTCTGTAAAAGTGTTTATCACTTGCCAAAAAAAAGAGTAGTAAGTGTGCTTTCAAATTGGCAAAGAAATTTCGTTTTGTGACTAATGTGAAAACATGACTCTGTGTGTAAATAGGAATTACAGGCAGAGATTTATTGCGTATTGCTCTGGTGATTTTACATTTGCATTAGATGTAAAGGGGGAGCCATTTTTTTGTATGCAGAAGCAGACTCTTAGCACACAGCCAGCTGCTTATCCTGTGGAATCATGCACAGTATTCACAACCGAGTGGGGTTTGAGGTTTCAGTCAGTAATGCAAATACATTCAGCATCACTAAGGCTGGTTGCCCTTGCTGGAGTGTAGTCAGTCACCCAGGTTACACATGGTGCTGGTCTGAAAAAGCAGTTTGGACATGTGCTTTTATCAGAATCTGAAAAGTGGATTCATAATGTGTCAGTCTGTAAAAGTGTTTATCACTTGCCAAAAAAAAGAGTAGTAAGTATGCTTTCAAATTGGCAAAGAAATTTCGTTTTGTGACTATTGTGAAAACATGACTCTGTGTGCAAATAGGAATTACAGGCAGAGATTTATTGCGTATTGCTCTGGTGATTTTACATTTGTATTAGATGGAAAGGGGGAGCCATTTTTTTGTATGCAGAAGCAGACTCTTAACACACAGCCAGCTGCTTATCCTGTGGAATCATGCACAGTATTCACAACCGAGTGGGGTTTGAGGTTTCAGTCAGTAATGCAAATACATTCAGCATCACTAAGGCTGGTTGCCCTTGCTGGAGTGTAGTCAGTCACCCAGGTTACACATGGTGCTGGTCTGAAAAAGCAGTTTGGACATGTGCTTTTATCAGAATCTGAAAAGTGGATTCATAATGTGTCAGTCTGTAAAAGTGTTTATCACTTGCCAAAAAAAAGAGTAGTAAGTGTGCTTTCAAATTGGCAAAGAAATTTCGTTTTGTGACTAATGTGAAAACATGACTCTGTGTGTAAATAGGAATTACAGGCAGAGATTTATTGCGTATTGCTCTGGTGATTTTACATTTGCATTAGATGTAAAGGGAGAGCCATTTTTTTGTATGCAGAAGCAGACTCTTAGCACACAGCCAGCTGCTTATCCTTTGGAATCATGCACAGTATTCACAACCGAGTGGGGTTTGAGGTTTCAGTCAGTAATGCAAATACATTCAGCATCACTAAGGCTGGTTGCCCTTGCTGGAGTGTAGTCAGTCACCCAGGTTACACATGGTACTGGTCTGAAAAAGCAGTTTGGACATGTGCTTTTATCAGAATCTGAAAAGTGGATTCATAATGTGTCAGTCTGTAAAAGTGTTTATCACTTGCCAAAAAAAAGAGTAGTAAGTGTGCTTTCAAATTGGCAAAGAAATTTCGTTTTGTGACTATTGTGAAAACATGACTCTGTGTGCAAATAGGAATTACAGGCAGAGATTTATTGCGTATTGCTCTGGTGATTTTACATTTGTATTAGATGGAAAGGGGGAGCCATTTTTTTGTATGCAGAAGCAGACTCTTAACACACAGCCAGCTGCTTATCCTGTGGAATCATGCACAGTATTCACAACCGAGTGGGGTTTGAGGTTTCAGTCAGTAATGCAAATACATTCAGCATCACTAAGGCTGGTTGCCCTTGCTGGAGTGTAGTCAGTCACCCAGGTTACACATGGTGCTGGTCTGAAAAAGCAGTTTGGACATGTGCTTTTATCAGAATCTGAAAAGTGGATTCATAATGTGTCAGTCTGTAAAAGTGTTTATCACTTGCCAAAAAAAAGAGTAGTAAGTGTGCTTTCAAATTGGCAAAGAAATTTCGTTTTGTGACTAATGTGAAAACATGACTCTGTGTGTAAATAGGAATTACAGGCAGAGATTTATTGCGTATTGCTCTGGTGATTTTACATTTGCATTAGATGTAAAGGGGGAGCCATTTTTTTGTATGCAGAAGCAGACTCTTAACACACAGCCAGCTGCTTATCCTGTGGAATCATGCACAGTATTCACAACCGAGTGGGGTTTGAGGTTTCAGTCAGTAATGCAAATACATTCAGCATCACTAAGGCTGGTTGCCCTTGCTGGAGTGTAGTCAGTCACCCAGGTTACACATGGTGCTGGTCTGAAAAAGCAGTTTGGACATGTGCTTTTATCAGAATCTGAAAAGTGGATTCATAATGTGTCAGTCTGTAAAAGTGTTTATCACTTGCCAAAAAAAAGAGTAGTAAGTGTGCTTTCAAATTGGCAAAGAAATTTCGTTTTGTGACTATTGTGAAAACATGACTCTGTGTGCAAATAGGAATTACAGGCAGAGATTTATTGCGTATTGCTCTGGTGATTTTACATTTGTATTAGATGGAAAGGGGGAGCCATTTTTTTGTATGCAGAAGCAGACTCTTAGCACACAGCCAGCTGGTTATCCTGTGGAATCATGCATAGTATTTACAACCGAGTGGGGTTTGAGGTTTCAGTCAGTAATGCAAATACATTCAGCATCACTAAGGCTGGTTGCCCTTGCTGGAGTGTAGTCAGTCACCCAGGTTACACATGGTGCTGGTCTGAAAAAGCAGTTTGGACATGTGCTTTTTTCAGAATCTGAAAAGTGGATTCATAATGTGTCAGTCTGTAAAAGTGTTTATCACGTGCCAAAAAAAAGAGTAGTAAGTGTGCTTTCAAATTGGCAAAGAAATTTCGTTTTGTGACTAATGTGAAAACATGACTCTGTGTGTAAATAGGAATTACAGGCAGAGATTTATTGCGTATTGCTCTGGTGATTTTACATTTGTATTAGATGGAAAGGGGGAGCCATTTTTTTGTATGCAGAAGCAGACTCTTAGCACACAGCCAGCTGGTTATCCTGTGGAATCATGCACAGTATTCACAACCGAGTGGGGTGTGAGGTTTCAGTCAGTAATGCAAATACATTCAGCATCAGTAAGGCTGGTTGCCCTTGCTGGAGTGTAGTCAGTCACCCAGGTTACACATGTTGCTGGTCTCAGAAAGGTGTTTGGTATTGCTCTGGTGATTTTACATTTGCAATAGATGGAAAGGGGGTGTTATTTTTTTATGCAGAAGCAGACTCTTAGCACACAACCAGCTGCTTATCCTGTGGAATCAAGCACAGTATTCACAACCGAGTGGGGTTTGAGGTTTTAATCAGTAATGCAAATACATTCAGCATCACTAAGGCTGGTTGCCCTTGCTGGAGTGTAGTCAGTCACCCAGGTTACACATGTTGCTGGTCTGAAAAAGCTGTTTGGACATGTGCTGTTTTCATAATCTGAAAAGTGGATTCAAAATGTGTCAGACTGTAAAAGTACTTATCACTTGCCAAAAAAGTAGTAGAAAGTATGCTTTGCAATTGGCAAAGAAATTTCGTTTTCTGCCTAATTTCAAACCATGACTCTGTGTGCACACAGGAATTGTTTTTAGATATTTAATTTGTGATGGTGTTATTGTGATTTTCACTTGTAGGAAAGGGGTACATAGTATTTTAAGATTTGAAAAGATCATAAAAAATGTAGTAATATATTTAAATAAAATTAAGGAATTTTTTTTTAGTTTTTTTCATGTATTGCTGAAGAGCAGTGAACAAAATTTAAGATGCCTACAAAATCCAGACTAAAGAAAGACCACAAAAAAAACCTATATTTGAAGACAACTGGAGGACCTAAGTTAGTTGGAGATGCTCATGTTGGGAAAAAGAACAAATCTTCTGGAAAGCAAACAAAAGATTTTTTAAAGAACATCTTCAAAAAAAGGAAAAATGTACAAAATGTCTGTACTGGAAAGAATGTTTTCAATAGAAAAAAACAGGAACAAATTGAGAATTTAGTTAATGCAAATATACCTTCTGCAACAACAAAGATTAACTTAAACAGAAAAACAGCGTTTAAAGAGATACATAGAAAAATGTTTCAGAGAAGAGTTATGTCCAATTTGATAAAGGATGTGAAGAAATATAAGCAAAAGTCAAAATATTACAAGAGAAAAAAAGAAATTGAAGCCATTGCAGCAAAGGCATTAGAATTAAAAAGGAAACTATTCATTTTAATTTTGAATAGGATGCGTACATTAGATAAAATGGTTAATGTACTGAAATCACAAAGCAAAAGGAAAAGAGTAGTGAACAGAACAAACTTTTGTAAAGTGTTTTTAGGAAAATGGATGCATAGTTCAAGTAGTGAACCTTTTTTTAATGAAGAGAGTTATTTTCAAAGTAATAGTTTGCTGCATGCAGTTGACACCAGAGGTCGTGCTTACGAAGTGAAAAATGGTTGCATAATGGAGAAGGAGATAATGGTTCCAAGAGATGAGGTACATGTGATGGCGGATGAGGCTATGGGGAGATGTCCTAAAGCCCCAGTGTACACTTGGAATTGTAGTAGTATTTGCACTGTGCGTCAGGAATCTATTGATAAATTTCGTGAGTTTCTAAGAGAATATAGTAAAAAAAAGTGTAAAACAGAAGATTAAGGTGCTTCAAAGTCTAGATCCATGCAGAGTCAGAGAGAATACTGGTTTGCAGGGTCATTCTCTGGCTTGTCTATCTAGAAAAGTGTGTAATAGTGTTTTCCATCATTTTAGGATGCTGGCTGTTCATCATACTGAAATGAGAAAGTTTGTGAGACGGTTGTATTTTGCTAAAAGTCCAGCAATAAAGTTAGATGAATTGAATAGGGCTCTGTTCCGTGGATCGGTATCAGATGTAGAGAAGGTTGTTGATGAAATTCAGTTTTGTAACTTTGGTCCTGAACAAAACAGTGCAGAAAAGGACACAGTAAATAAGGAAGAAGTGGAAGAGAATGTAGAACCCTCTGTAAGTAAGACATTTAATGATCACATAACAAAATTTGAAAAAATCTCTAATGAAAGACCAAATATTACTTGTATTTGTTGCCGCAGAACTCATTATAGAAAACAAACTAGGAATGTTGATCTCTACAGAAAGAGTGAAAATGAAGATAATTATAAGTGGAAAGAGTTTGCCACATATATATTTCTAGAAAATTGTTTTGAATTGGGTGAAGATCAGCGTATTTGTAAATACTGTTACAACAAGTTAGAGGAAAATAGAATGCCGACCAGAGCTGTACATAATAATTTAGAATTGGATGCTATTCCTGCTGAACTTTCTGAATTAAATACATATGAGTCTATACTTATTCAATGTGTTCATCCGTTCCAGACCATAGTACGTATGGAGCCCAAAACTGGTAAATTACCTCCTTCAGATTTACTGAGAGGTTTAAAAGGTAGAGTGGTGTATTTGCCCTTGGATTTGAAAAAAAATATGGAAACTATTGATGCGGATACTTTGGAAACTGAACCATTAGTTATTCTGGTTAATGGTGTACCTACAAAGAATAAGAAGATTTGGCAGGAGCTGGTAGATGTACGGAAAGTACAAAGAGCAAATTTGTATTTGAAAAGGAATAACAAATGGTATGAATCAATTTATATAGAAGAAGAAGAAGAAGATTTACAAGAAGACACAGAAACATCAACTGGACAAATTGAAAAAGTGGACAAGTCAAAGGAAGAAGAAATTTATGAACATTTTAGCATACATCCTCTTCATTCAAAAGAAGTTATGGGAGACAATATTGATCTGTTTCAGATGAAGAAAGCAAAAGGAACTCCCGTGAGTGTATGGGAGGAGAGCTTGGAAGCTCGATGTTTTCCCCAGCTGTTTCCTAAAGGAAAAGGAGGACGATACGATGAACGTCCAGAACAGATTCCAGCTTCTGAGTATCGGACTACAAGACTATATGCTGAAGATCCCAGATTTCGACAAAGTATTCCTTATTTGTTCCATCTTTTATTTGAAAGCGACTTGTCTGCACTGTCTTATGCAGTAAATCACATTTTAAAAAGTGGAGTACATTTACAAAATGTGTCTGCTAAGGATTTTATGGAGAAAGTGCAGCACCGAGATGATCATTTGGAAACACAACTGATTAATCTGATGGCTTGTCAGCGTGGGACAAATGAATATTGGTACCGATGCCATGGTGAATTAAAATGCATGTTACGGAATTTAGGAACACCATCATGGTTCCTTACCCTAAGCTGTGCTGAGTACGCTTGGGATGATTTACTGGATTTTCTACGAGAGGCAAATTCAAACATTAAAAACATCGAATACAAGACAGCAGGAGAACTGTGCTCATTGGATCCGGTAAATGTTTGCAGATATTTCAATCATAGATTTGAGGCTATGATGTCCTTCATCTGCAATAAAAAAAATCCACCTCTCGGAGAAGTAGTGGATTTCTTTTGGAGAAAAGAGTACCAGGCAAGAGGCGCTCCTCATATTCATATGCTGTTGTGGATCAAGGATGCCCCAAAGTTTGGAACAGATGCTGATGAAGCAGTGTTATCTTACATTGAAGAATATGCAACATGTGCTATACCAAAAAGCACAGAAGAGAAAAAGTTAAAGGAGCAAGTTTTACGTTTCCAAAGTCATCGGTGTGGAAAATACTGTCGACGGAAATACAAGAGCAAAGAAAAATACTACACTAAATGTCGATTTGGATTTCCTAGACCTGTTCTTTCAAATGGAAGAGTAAACAGTTTTATGTCATCTGTGAGACATACTATCACAAGAAAATCACCTAAGAATACCTACAACCTAAAAAGAAAAGAAGAATCAAAAAATATAAATGACTACAACCCAGTCATTTTATCCATGTGGAATGCTAACATGGATATACAGTATGTATCTGACAATTCCATTGCTGTTGCTCGATACGTAACGTCTTACATTACTAAATCAGAAAAAACTGAATTGAAAGAAATGTGGGAAGAGATTTCTCACGAGAAGACTGTCAGTAAGAAGCTGTACAGTTTCAGTTTAAAGATGTTATCGCATCGAGAAATTGGATCCTACGAATGTTCAGATAGGTTATCTTCTGCAAGTCTCTACTCGAAATCACGAAGAATAATTTGGGCAAGTTTAGGCCTTGCAGCAATGAGAAATCGGGTACTGAAATCTGTTGGAGAAATTGAATATTTGGCCGAGAATGACCCAGAAAGTACAGATATTTTGAAATCAAACATGTTGGACACATATTATCCCAAGAGAAGTCAACATCTGGAGAACATGTGTCTCTATGAAGTGCTGCAGAACTACATTTATTCACGGAAAGCCGCAGAAGACATCAAAAATGGAAAATATAAAGTCATTGGTGAGGAAGGATGTTTGGTGAAGCAAACAAAAGGAAGTTTGATAAATCACCGGAAGCTGAGTTGCGACACTACTGACAAAAAGGAATTTTACTACTTGGCTCTTTTACAGCTGTTTAAACCATGGCGTTCAGAGGACGAACTACTGGGAGAATTTCAAAGCTATGAAGATTCCTTTAATGCTTGCAAAGACAGCATACAATGCAATACATTCACAACTTATCTGCAAATGTTAAATGAAGAAATTGAACAGGAAACTACAATTGCAGCAGAAGTAGCTAGAGACAGTTCTCAGGACAGCCAAAGTTCAGGAACACTCAGTCAAGATCCCCTAGGACAACCAATCGTTGAAAATGAAGCATCAATAGCCATGAATGAAGTGGAAACGGCTATGAATCAAGCTCAAGAAGAATTTATAGACTTACAAAATTTGGAAAGACAACTGAACGAAGAGCAGCAACAAATTTATGAAGAGATCAGAAACAAAATTGATCACGGATTTCTACATGAAAAAAAAGAGTGCTCATGCACATCATTTCATCCAATCAGGATGTATGTAAGCGGACAAGCTGGAACTGGAAAAAGTTTCCTTATAAAAGTCATCAGAAGCTACCTACAGCAAAAAACGGATTCTACTTTGTCTTGTGTGGTTACTGCTCCAACTGGGTTAGCAGCATATAACATAAAAGGAATCACTTTACATCGTTTGCTAATGTTACCAGTGGAGCATGAGAACAAAATACAATACAACAAGCTAACTGGAGAAGCATGCTTGGAAGTTTCAAGAGTATTGAAGAAGATGCAAGTTTTCATTATTGATGAGCTGAGCATGGTATCAAACTTAATCCTTGCCTTTGTGCATTTAAGAATGCAGCAAATTCTAAGGACAGACTATGACGTGTTATTTGGTGGAAAACATGTCATAGTTTTTGGGGATCTTCTACAGCTTACTCCAGTTAAAGGACAACCAGTGTTTAATACTGTGACACATGAAGACACAAAGAAGTCATTGGGAAGCATCGGTAATGCAAATATTTGGTCCTTCTTTGAGTACAAGGAACTTACTACTAATATGAGGCAAGCAAACGATGAAGAATATGGAAGTATTCTGAAAGATATCAGGATTGGACTACTCACAGAAGTTGGCAAAAAAGCATTACAGAGTCGGCTGCTACATAATTTATTTCCAAAGGAAGAAATAGTTGCAGAGAAGATATACAAGAACATTGCAGAAAAGAAAAGTGTCATCTGCTTAATGCCAACTCTACGTGAATGCTCAATATTCAATGAGGAGCTTTTAAAATTGGAAAAGGAAGATATCAGGAAATTGGAAGCAGTGGACAAAATTGAGGATGGAAGAATTACTATCACATTAACAGGCACACTGAAAAATAAATTGGATTCACTAGAGAAGAACATTTCCAAAACAGCTGGATTAGAAAAAAATCTATATGTTTGCATGAACTGTAGAGTATTTTTAAGGATAAATTTGGATGTTGAAAAAGGTTTAGTTAATGGAGCTATGGGAAGAGTTGTGGGTTTTATTAATTATCAGAAAAAAGATGGAATTGAATGTTTAAAAATAAAATTTGATCAGATAGAAGAAGTTAAAGACATTTGTCGTTGTTCAGTTCGTTTCATGCTTGTGAAAGACTTATATGTACGTAGGAAGCAGTTTCCGTTTTCTCTAGCATATGCTGTAACTATTCACAAGTCTCAAGGATTGACTGTAGATTGTGCTTTTGTGAACATTGGTTCAACTGTGTTCAAAGAAGGTATGGCTTATGTAGCTTTGTCACGAGTGAAAACATTATCTGGTTTATTCATGATAGACTTTGATGACTCAAAAGTTAGTGCTGATACAAATTGTGTAAAGGAGTATAATAGATTAAGAAGAACCTATGCTCCTCATTTAGGTCAGTATCCTGTGTTGGAGAAACGTGTAGTTTCTCGTAAAAGGAGAAATGAGAATTTCTGTAATGAAGATGTAGAGAGGAGGAAAAAAAAGAGGAGTGATGTAATTGCAAGCAAAAAGAAAAAGGAAAATGAAGAAGAGGTTGTAGGATGTCATTTTGAAAATAGCTCTGGTGTCAACTGCTACGCTAATGTAGTGCTGAATGTTGCATTTTATCTGGAAAGTGTGCAAGAGCAGATAATAGTAAATCAGAGAAAAAGATTCTGTTCTGAGTTGAGTCTCCTTTTTCAAAAGCTGAGTAATGATAAAACTCAAATAGAAAGTGCTACTGAAATTAGAAAACTTTTAGATGTATGTTCAGGACGAACACAGTTTTCTCAAAATGTACAGCAAGACGCACAGGAATTCTTGATGTTTTTTCTTCAGGTACTGGAAGAAGAAGGGGTTCCCATTGAAAATTTGTTTGGTCTCTCTTATAAATGAGAACATAGTTGTGAAAACTGTTATAATACATGTGGCTCTAATGTTGATTCTGAAAGGTTTATTTATTTAACATTGCCAGAAAGTAAAACAGTCACTTTTGCTAAATTAGTTAAAGATGCTAATCATAACATGGAATGCAGTGAGTGTCAATCTGAAATGTTTTCAACGTTACTTTTAAAGGAATACGGACAATATGTAATTTTAATGATGCAACGATGTAAAGCTGATGGTTCAAAATTGGATACTTTAATAAAGAAGTTTACAGGACAGCAATTATCAATTTCAGGAAAAACTTTTGTAACAGTTGCAATAATTTTCCATGAAGGACCTACTGTTACTTCTGGACATTACACAGTTTATCTTAAATGTGAAAAAGGCTGGACACTGTGTAATGATTCCCAATTGATTTTCAAGCAACGTTTGCCTTTTGATTTAGCAAATTCCTATCTAATCTTCCTGAAACCTAAATTTTAGAGAGACTTGGCAAGATGTGTACAAAACAATTTTACCATTTTATTGGATTACCATTGGAATTTTCAAAAAAAATGATTTTTCAAATTATCATTTGGCCTAATGGAAAGGTAACCAATTGTAATGTGGACTTTTTAAATTTTTAATGAAACTTTGGAAAACCAAATATTTAGACAAAATCGGTAACATCTGCACAATTTAAATTTTGTAATGTTATTGGATTGCCATTGGAAATTTATTCAAAAAAGATTTTTAAAATTACTATTTGGCCATGAGGAAAAGTAAACAATTGTATTGTGGACTTATTTAATTATTAATTAATCTTTCGGAAACCAAAATGTTACAGAGAATCGGTGAGATCTGTACAATTTAAACTTTAGAATTTTATTGGATTACCATTGGAAATTTAATCAAAAAAGAATTTTAAAATTACTATTTGGCCTAAAGGAAATGGAACCAGATGTATTGTGGAGTTATTTGAGATATATTTTTGTGATTATACTTCTGAAACAAAAATGTCAGACGGTATTTTAAAGAAATAAGTATTGATATTAGATGATATTTTTTTAGAATATTATGCATTTCTATAATGTTATGTTTAAGTTAAAAGAGATTCTGGGCTTTTTTTATACAATCTTTGAGATTGTTATTTTTTTTTTGCCCGCTGTTAAATGATGAATGCAATTGCTTTCACAATTTATAGTAGCTAGAGACAGTTCTCAGGACAGCCAAAGTTCAGGAACACTCAGTCAAGATCCCCTAGGACAACCAATCGTTGAAAATGAAGCATCAATAGCCATGAATGAAGTGGAAACGGCTATAAATCAAGCTCAAGAAGAATTTATAGACTTACAAAATTTGGAAAGACAACTGAACGAAGAGCAGCAACAAATTTATGAAGAGATCAGAAACAAAATTGATCACGGATTTCTACATGAAAAAAAAGAGTGCTCATGCACATCATTTCATCCAATCAGGATGTATGTAAGCGGACAAGCTGGAACTGGAAAAAGTTTCCTTATAAAAGTCATCAGAAGCTACCTACAGCAAAAAACGGATTCTACTTTGTCTTGTGTGGTTACTGCTCCAACTGGGTTAGCATCATATAACATAAAAGGAATCACTTTACATCGTTTGCTAATGTTACCAGTGGAGCATGAGAACAAAATACAATACAACAAGCTAACTGGAGAAGCATGATTGGAAGTTTCAAGAGTATTGAAGAAGATGCAAGTTCTCATTATTGATGAGCTGAGCATGGTATCAAACTTAATCCTTGCCTTTGTGCATTTAAGAATGCAGCAAATTCTAAGGACAGACTATGACGTGTTATTTGGTGGAAAACATGTCATAGTTTTTGGGGATCTTCTACAGCTTACTCCAGTTAAAGGACAACCAGTGTTTAATACTGTGACACATGAAGACACAAAGAAGTCATTGGGAAGCATCGGTAATGCAAATATTTGGTCCTTCTTTGAGTACAAGGAACTTACTACTAATATGAGGCAAGCAAACGATGAAGAATATGGAAGTATTCTGAAAGATATCAGGATTGGACTACTCACAGAAGTTGGCAAAAAAGCATTACAGAGTCGGCTGCTACATAATTTATTTCCAAAGGAAGAAATAGTTGCAGAGAAGATATACAAGAACATTGCAGAAAAGAAAAGTGTCATCTGCTTAATGCCAACTCTACGTGAATGCTCAATATTCAATGAGGAGCTTTTAAAATTGGAAAAGGAAGATATCAGGAAATTGGAAGCAGTGGACAAAATTGAGGATGGAAGAATTACTATCACATTAACAGGCACACTGAAAAATAAATTGGATTCACTAGAGAAGAACATTTCCAAAACAGCTGGATTAGAAAAAAATCTATATGTTTGCATGAACTGTAGAGTATTTTTAAGGATAAATTTGGATGTTGAAAAAGGTTTAGTTAATGGAGCTATGGGAAGAGTTGTGGGTTTTATTAATTATCAGAAAAAAGATGGAATTGAATGTTTAAAAATAAAATTTGATCAGATAGAAGAAGTTAAAGACATTTGTCGTTGTTCAGTTCGTTTCATGCTTGTGAAAGACTTATATGTACGTAGGAAGCAGTTTCCGTTTTCTCTAGCATATGCTGTAACTATTCACAAGTCTCAAGGATTGACTGTAGATTGTGCTTTTGTGAACATTGGTTCAACTGTGTTCAAAGAAGGTATGGCTTATGTAGCTTTGTCACGAGTGAAAACATTATCTGGTTTATTCATGATAGACTTTGATGACTCAAAAGTTAGTGCTGATACAAATTGTGTAAAGGAGTATAATAGATTAAGAAGAACCTATGCTCCTCATTTAGGTCAGTATCCTGTGTTGGAGAAACGTGTAGTTTCTCGTAAAAGGAGAAATGAGAATTTCTGTAATGAAGATGTAGAGAGGAGGAAAAAAAAGAGGAGTGATGTAATTGCAAGCAAAAAGAAAAAGGAAAATGAAGAAGAGGTTGTAGGATGTCATTTTGAAAATAGCTCTGGTGTCAACTGCTACGCTAATGTAGTGCTGAATGTTGCATTTTATCTGGAAAGTGTGCAAGAGCAGATAATAGTAAATCAGAGAAAAAGATTCTGTTCTGAGTTGAGTCTCCTTTTTCAAAAGCTGAGTAATGATAAAACTCAAATAGAAAGTGCTACTGAAATTAGAAAACTTTTAGATGTATGTTCAGGACGAACACAGTTTTCTCAAAATGTACAGCAAGACGCACAGGAATTCTTGATGTTTTTTCTTCAGGTACTGGAAGAAGAAGGGGTTCCCATTGAAAATTTGTTTGGTCTCTCTTATAAATGAGAACATAGTTGTGAAAACTGTTATAATACATGTGGCTCTAATGTTGATTCTGAAAGGTTTATTTATTTAACATTGCCAGAAAGTAAAACAGTCACTTTTGCTAAATTAGTTAAAGATGCTAATCATAACATGGAATGCAGTGAGTGTCAATCTGAAATGTTTTCAACGTTACTTTTAAAGGAATACGGACAATATGTAATTTTAATGATGCAACGATGTAAAGCTGATGGTTCAAAATTGGATACTTTAATAAAGAAGTTTACAGGACAGCAATTATCAATTTCAGGAAAAACTTTTGTAACAGTTGCAATAATTTTCCATGAAGGACCTACTGTTACTTCTGGACATTACACAGTTTATCTTAAATGTGAAAAAGGCTGGACACTGTGTAATGATTCCCAATTGATTTTCAAGCAACGTTTGCCTTTTGATTTAGCAAATTCCTATCTAATCTTCCTGAAACCTAAATTTTAGAGAGACTTGGCAAGATGTGTACAAAACAATTTTACCATTTTATTGGATTACCATTGGAATTTTCAAAAAAAATGATTTTTCAAATTATCATTTGGCCTAATGGAAAGGTAACCAATTGTAATGTGGACTTTTTAAATTTTTAATGAAACTTTGGAAAACCAAATATTTAGACAAAATCGGTAACATCTGCACAATTTAAATTTTGTAATGTTATTGGATTGCCATTGGAAATTTATTCAAAAAAGATTTTTAAAATTACTATTTGGCCATGAGGAAAAGTAAACAATTGTATTGTGGACTTATTTAATTATTAATTAATCTTTCGGAAACCAAAATGTTACAGAGAATCGGTGAGATCTGTACAATTTAAACTTTAGAATTTTATTGGATTACCATTGGAAATTTAATCAAAAAAGAATTTTAAAATTACTATTTGGCCTAAAGGAAATGGAACCAGATGTATTGTGGAGTTATTTGAGATATATTTTTGTGATTATACTTCTGAAACAAAAATGTCAGACGGTATTTTAAAGAAATAAGTATTGATATTAGATGATATTTTTTTAGAATATTATGCATTTCTATAATGTTATGTTTAAGTTAAAAGAGATTCTGGGCTTTTTTTATACAATCTTTGAGATTGTTATTTTTTTTTGCCCGCTGTTAAATGATGAATGCAATTGCTTTCACAATTTATAGTAGCTAGAGACAGTTCTCAGGACAGCCAAAGTTCAGGAACACTCAGTCAAGATCCCCTAGGACAACCAATCGTTGAAAATGAAGCATCAATAGCCATGAATGAAGTGGAAACGGCTATGAATCAAGCTCAAGAAGAATTTATAGACTTACAAAATTTGGAAAGACAACTGAACGAAGAGCAGCAACAAATTTATGAAGAGATCAGAAACAAAATTGATCACGGATTTCTACATGAAAAAAAAGAGTGCTCATGCACATCATTTCATCCAATCAGGATGTATGTAAGCGGACAAGCTGGAACTGGAAAAAGTTTCCTTATAAAAGTCATCAGAAGCTACCTACAGCAAAAAACGGATTCTACTTTGTCTTGTGTGGTTACTGCTCCAACTGGGTTAGCATCATATAACATAAAAGGAATCACTTTACATCGTTTGCTAATGTTACCAGTGGAGCATGAGAACAAAATACAATACAACAAGCTAACTGGAGAAGCATGATTGGAAGTTTCAAGAGTATTGAAGAAGATGCAAGTTCTCATTATTGATGAGCTGAGCATGGTATCAAACTTAATCCTTGCCTTTGTGCATTTAAGAATGCAGCAAATTCTAAGGACAGACTATGACGTGTTATTTGGTGGAAAACATGTCATAGTTTTTGGGGATCTTCTACAGCTTACTCCAGTTAAAGGACAACCAGTGTTTAATACTGTGACACATGAAGACACAAAGAAGTCATTGGGAAGCATCGGTAATGCAAATATTTGGTCCTTCTTTGAGTACAAGGAACTTACTACTAATATGAGGCAAGCAAACGATGAAGAATATGGAAGTATTCTGAAAGATATCAGGATTGGACTACTCACAGAAGTTGGCAAAAAAGCATTACAGAGTCGGCTGCTACATAATTTATTTCCAAAGGAAGAAATAGTTGCAGAGAAGATATACAAGAACATTGCAGAAAAGAAAAGTGTCATCTGCTTAATGCCAACTCTACGTGAATGCTCAATATTCAATGAGGAGCTTTTAAAATTGGAAAAGGAAGATATCAGGAAATTGGAAGCAGTGGACAAAATTGAGGATGGAAGAATTACTATCACATTAACAGGCACACTGAAAAATAAATTGGATTCACTAGAGAAGAACATTTCCAAAACAGCTGGATTAGAAAAAAATCTATATGTTTGCATGAACTGTAGAGTATTTTTAAGGAGAAATTTGGATGTTGAAAAAGGTTTAGTTAATGGAGCTATGGGAAGAGTTGTGGGTTTTATTAATTATCAGAAAAAAGATGGAATTGAATGTTTAAAAATAAAATTTGATCAGATAGAAGAAGTTAAAGACATTTGTCGTTGTTCAGTTCGTTTCATGCTTGTGAAAGACTTATATGTACGTAGGAAGCAGTTTCCGTTTTCTCTAGCATATGCTGTAACTATTCACAAGTCTCAAGGATTGACTGTAGATTGTGCTTTTGTGAACATTGGTTCAACTGTGTTCAAAGAAGGTATGGCTTATGTAGCTTTGTCACGAGTGAAAACATTATCTGGTTTATTCATGATAGACTTTGATGACTCAAAAGTTAGTGCTGATACAAATTGTGTAAAGGAGTATAATAGATTAAGAAGAACCTATGCTCCTCATTTAGGTCAGTATCCTGTGTTGGAGAAACGTGTAGTTTCTCGTAAAAGGAGAAATGAGAATTTCTGTAATGAAGATGTAGAGAGGAGGAAAAAAAAGAGGAGTGATGTAATTGCAAGCAAAAAGAAAAAGGAAAATGAAGAAGAGGTTGTAGGATGTCATTTTGAAAATAGCTCTGGTGTCAACTGCTACGCTAATGTAGTGCTGAATGTTGCATTTTATCTGGAAAGTGTGCAAGAGCAGATAATAGTAAATCAGAGAAAAAGATTCTGTTCTGAGTTGAGTCTCCTTTTTCAAAAGCTGAGTAATGATAAAACTCAAATAGAAAGTGCTACTGAAATTAGAAAACTTTTAGATGTATGTTCAGGACGAACACAGTTTTCTCAAAATGTACAGCAAGACGCACAGGAATTCTTGATGTTTTTTCTTCAGGTACTGGAAGAAGAAGGGGTTCCCATTGAAAATTTGTTTGGTCTCTCTTATAAATGAGAACATAGTTGTGAAAACTGTTATAATACATGTGGCTCTAATGTTGATTCTGAAAGGTTTATTTATTTAACATTGCCAGAAAGTAAAACAGTCACTTTTGCTAAATTAGTTAAAGATGCTAATCATAACATGGAATGCAGTGAGTGTCAATCTGAAATGTTTTCAACGTTACTTTTAAAGGAATACGGACAATATGTAATTTTAATGATGCAACGATGTAAAGCTGATGGTTCAAAATTGGATACTTTAATAAAGAAGTTTACAGGACAGCAATTATCAATTTCAGGAAAAACTTTTGTAACAGTTGCAATAATTTTCCATGAAGGACCTACTGTTACTTCTGGACATTACACAGTTTATCTTAAATGTGAAAAAGGCTGGACACTGTGTAATGATTCCCAATTGATTTTCAAGCAACGTTTGCCTTTTGATTTAGCAAATTCCTATCTAATCTTCCTGAAACCTAAATTTTAGAGAGACTTGGCAAGATGTGTACAAAACAATTTTACCATTTTATTGGATTACCATTGGAATTTTCAAAAAAAATGATTTTTCAAATTATCATTTGGCCTAATGGAAAGGTAACCAATTGTAATGTGGACTTTTTAAATTTTTAATGAAACTTTGGAAAACCAAATATTTAGACAAAATCGGTAACATCTGCACAATTTAAATTTTGTAATGTTATTGGATTGCCATTGGAAATTTATTCAAAAAAGATTTTTAAAATTACTATTTGGCCATGAGGAAAAGTAAACAATTGTATTGTGGACTTATTTAATTATTAATTAATCTTTCGGAAACCAAAATGTTACAGAGAATCGGTGAGATCTGTACAATTTAAACTTTAGAATTTTATTGGATTACCATTGGAAATTTAATCAAAAAAGAATTTTAAAATTACTATTTGGCCTAAAGGAAATGGAACCAGATGTATTGTGGAGTTATTTGAGATATATTTTTGTGATTATACTTCTGAAACAAAAATGTCAGATGGTATTTTAAAGAAATAAGTATTGATATTAGATGATATTTTTTTAGAATATTATGCATTTCTATAATGTTATGTTTAAGTTAAAAGAGATTCTGGGCTTTTTTTATACAATCTTTGAGATTGTTATTTTTTTTTTGCCCGCTGTTAAATGATGAATGCAATTGCTTTCACAATTTATAGTAGCTAGAGACAGTTCTCAGGACAGCCAAAGTTCAGGAACACTCAGTCAAGATCCCCTAGGACAACCAATCGTTGAAAATGAAGCATCAATAGCCATGAATGAAGTGGAAACGGCTATGTATCAAGCTCAAGAAGAATTTATAGACTTACAAAATTTGGAAAGACAACTGAACGAAGAGCAGCAACAAATTTATGAAGAGATCAGAAACAAAATTGATCACGGATTTCTACATGAAAAAAAAGAGTGCTCATGCACATCATTTCATCCAATCAGGATGTATGTAAGCGGACAAGCTGGAACTGGAAAAAGTTTCCTTATAAAAGTCATCAGAAGCTACCTACAGCAAAAAACGGATTCTACTTTGTCTTGTGTGGTTACTGCTCCAACTGGGTTAGCATCATATAACATAAAAGGAATCACTTTACATCGTTTGCTAATGTTACCAGTGGAGCATGAGAACAAAATACAATACAACAAGCTAACTGGAGAAGCATGATTGGAAGTTTCAAGAGTATTGAAGAAGATGCAAGTTCTCATTATTGATGAGCTGAGCATGGTATCAAACTTAATCCTTGCCTTTGTGCATTTAAGAATGCAGCAAATTCTAAGGACAGACTATGACGTGTTATTTAGTGGAAAACATGTCATAGTTTTTGGGGATCTTCTACAGCTTACTCCAGTTAAAGGACAACCAGTGTTTAATACTGTGACACATGAAGACACAAAGAAGTCATTGGGAAGCATCGGTAATGCAAATATTTGGTCCTTCTTTGAGTACAAGGAACTTACTACTAATATGAGGCAAGCAAACGATGAAGAATATGGAAGTATTCTGAAAGATATCAGGATTGGACTACTCACAGAAGTTGGCAAAAAAGCATTACAGAGTCGGCTGCTACATAATTTATTTCCAAAGGAAGAAATAGTTGCAGAGAAGATATACAAGAACATTGCAGAAAAGAAAAGTGTCATCTGCTTAATGCCAACTCTACGTGAATGCTCAATATTCAATGAGGAGCTTTTAAAATTGGAAAAGGAAGATATCAGGAAATTGGAAGCAGTGGACAAAATTGAGGATGGAAGAATTACTATCACATTAACAGGCACACTGAAAAATAAATTGGATTCACTAGAGAAGAACATTTCCAAAACAGCTGGATTAGAAAAAAATCTATATGTTTGCATGAACTGTAGAGTATTTTTAAGGAGAAATTTGGATGTTGAAAAAGGTTTAGTTAATGGAGCTATGGGAAGAGTTGTGGGTTTTATTAATTATCAGAAAAAAGATGGAATTGAATGTTTAAAAATAAAATTTGATCAGATAGAAGAAGTTAAAGACATTTGTCGTTGTTCAGTTCGTTTCATGCTTGTGAAAGACTTATATGTACGTAGGAAGCAGTTTCCGTTTTCTCTAGCATATGCTGTAACTATTCACAAGTCTCAAGGATTGACTGTAGATTGTGCTTTTGTGAACATTGGTTCAACTGTGTTCAAAGAAGGTATGGCTTATGTAGCTTTGTCACGAGTGAAAACATTATCTGGTTTATTCATGATAGACTTTGATGACTCAAAAGTTAGTGCTGATACAAATTGTGTAAAGGAGTATAATAGATTAAGAAGAACCTATGCTCCTCATTTAGGTCAGTATCCTGTGTTGGAGAAACGTGTAGTTTCTCGTAAAAGGAGAAATGAGAATTTCTGTAATGAAGATGTAGAGAGGAGGAAAAAAAAGAGGAGTGATGTAATTGCAAGCAAAAAGAAAAAGGAAAATGAAGAAGAGGTTGTAGGATGTCATTTTGAAAATAGCTCTGGTGTCAACTGCTACGCTAATGTAGTGCTGAATGTTGCATTTTATCTGGAAAGTGTGCAAGAGCAGATAATAGTAAATCAGAGAAAAAGATTCTGTTCTGAGTTGAGTCTCCTTTTTCAAAAGCTGAGTAATGATAAAACTCAAATAGAAAGTGCTACTGAAATTAGAAAACTTTTAGATGTATGTTCAGGACGAACACAGTTTTCTCAAAATGTACAGCAAGACGCACAGGAATTCTTGATGTTTTTTCTTCAGGTACTGGAAGAAGAAGGGGTTCCCATTGAAAATTTGTTTGGTCTCTCTTATAAATGAGAACATAGTTGTGAAAACTGTTATAATACATGTGGCTCTAATGTTGATTCTGAAAGGTTTATTTATTTAACATTGCCAGAAAGTAAAACAGTCACTTTTGCTAAATTAGTTAAAGATGCTAATCATAACATGGAATGCAGTGAGTGTCAATCTGAAATGTTTTCAACGTTACTTTTAAAGGAATACGGACAATATGTAATTTTAATGATGCAACGATGTAAAGCTGATGGTTCAAAATTGGATACTTTAATAAAGAAGTTTACAGGACAGCAATTATCAATTTCAGGAAAAACTTTTGTAACAGTTGCAATAATTTTCCATGAAGGACCTACTGTTACTTCTGGACATTACACAGTTTATCTTAAATGTGAAAAAGGCTGGACACTGTGTAATGATTCCCAATTGATTTTCAAGCAACGTTTGCCTTTTGATTTAGCAAATTCCTATCTAATCTTCCTGAAACCTAAATTTTAGAGAGACTTGGCAAGATGTGTACAAAACAATTTTACCATTTTATTGGATTACCATTGGAATTTTCAAAAAAAATGATTTTTCAAATTATCATTTGGCCTAATGGAAAGGTAACCAATTGTAATGTGGACTTTTTAAATTTTTAATGAAACTTTGGAAAACCAAATATTTAGACAAAATCGGTAACATCTGCACAATTTAAATTTTGTAATGTTATTGGATTGCCATTGGAAATTTATTCAAAAAAGATTTTTAAAATTACTATTTGGCCATGAGGAAAAGTAAACAATTGTATTGTGGACTTATTTAATTATTAATTAATCTTTCGGAAACCAAAATGTTACAGAGAATCGGTGAGATCTGTACAATTTAAACTTTAGAATTTTATTGGATTACCATTGGAAATTTAATCAAAAAAGAATTTTAAAATTACTATTTGGCCTAAAGGAAATGGAACCAGATGTATTGTGGAGTTATTTGAGATATATTTTTGTGATTATACTTCTGAAACAAAAATGTCAGACGGTATTTTAAAGAAATAAGTATTGATATTAGATGATATTTTTTTAGAATATTATGCATTTCTATAATGTTATGTTTAAGTTAAAAGAGATTCTGGGCTTTTTTTATACAATCTTTGAGATTGTTATTTTTTTTTTGCCCGCTGTTAAATGATGAATGCAATTGCTTTCACAATTTATAGTGAAATGCAATATATTCTGAAAACAGCAAAAAAAAGGCAAACATTTTTTGGGGAAAAACATGTAAATACGTGTACTGTGTAATATATTGATTTATTAAATATTAATACTTTTTTCTTTTTTTTCAGATTGTGAAAGAAAATTTTCAAAAAAAACCAACCATTTTTTTCAAGTAATTTCAATTACATTTTAATTAAAAATTAAATTGTTGGGTGGGTCAGGTAAGTGAGAAATTAGATGGTCCCTTTCTTCCACTTTATCTCAAAAAGATTTTTAGTATTTAGTTATTAATTCCTCAAGGATCTTGAGATGTGGTAATTGATTTTTAGTGTTTAAAAAAAAAAAAAAAAAAAAAAATACGCTTACGGTAAAAAAAAAAAAAAAAGTTTTAAAGAAAAAATAAAAAAAGTTGAGAGGTAAAGTTGGCTCTTAAAAGAGCCGTTGTGTTCATGCAGGGACAGAGGAAAGGAAGTATGGGAACATTAGCTGGTTGGACATTTGTGCTGATCTATTCTGTTGTTAATGAGGGAAACACTGGTCTCCCTATGAACAATTAGATCATAGCAAAATGAACACCGCATAGTAACCCTACCAAACCGAGGGTTCATTTCCAGAGGTTCAGAAAAAGGTGAATGTGCCCCCACAGATGAAGGGCTCTGCTGAGCTTCCGAAGAAGGACTCGGCTGAGCTGCTGTGGATGTGCTTGCTCGACTTACTGAAGGGTTGCCCCTAGTATGTCGTGCATGTGTCCTAGGATGCACATCCTCAAGGTGTCTCAACATGGTGTGATTCCCGAAGGAATACTTCTTGTTGGGATTCCCTCTTGAAAGTACACGGCCACAAAGCTTACAAGTCACTAAGGCAGCATTGACTTTTTTCTCACCCTCTGGAAAACTGAAATACTCCCATATGAAAGAGCCCTTCTGTTTCCTCCTTCTCTGCCTGATGGTGGTGCTGCTAGCCTCACTCTCAGCAGAAGAGTGCTGTTCTGCCATCGTATCACAAAGACAAGTCAGCTCCTTCTCCTAAGGGATCACAAGCAGAAATGAGGGGAATGGGTGTGGTGTAGGAGAGTTCTAGAACTGAAAGTAGTTTCAACCAATCACAAGTTGTGTTTCATGATCACATGACCCACCGTGCGCGTACGTTACGCTTACGTTACGCTTACGGTGCGCTTACGGTGCGCTTACGGTAAAAGTGCGCATGCGCGTAAAAAAGACACGCGCTTGCGCGCATGCGCAAAACAGTCACTCTACAACACTTCCGTGTAACGTGCGCGTGTAGCGTACACGCCTACGCGCCCCACGCACAGTACGCGAGGCTACGCAAATTGCGTCACTATACGCAAAAAGAGTAGATAAATTACAAACATTGCGTAAACCGTACGCTTACTGTACGCTTACCGTACGCGCACTAAAAAAAAAAAAAAAAAAAAAAAATAAAATCTTTTCTATGTTATACTAATATATCTTACCTGTTTGGTAAAAAAAAAAAGAGAAAACTTGATATATTGCATATTTTTTTTTTTTAAAAACAGTGTTTTAAGAGAATAAAAAGTTTTAAAAAAACTTGTTATTTTTTTTTAAAAAAACACATTTAAGATAAGAATTTATAATAAAAAAATCATACAAAATCAATAAAAAAAAATATGGGAATCACATATGTTATAGGTAAGAATTAGCATTTAAAAAACCATACAAATTCACTGAAAAAACCATGGGTTTCACACACGTTATAGTTAGAAATTAGCATTTAAAAAACCTTGCAAATTCACTGAAAAAACCATAGGTTTCACACATGTTATAGTTAGGAATTAGCATTTAAAAAACCTTGCAAATTCACTGAAAAAACCATAGGTTTCACACATGTTATAGTTAGGGATTAGCATTTAAAAAACCTTGCAAATTCAGTGAAAAAACCATAGGTTTCACACATGTTATAGTTAGGGATTAACATTTAAAAAACCTTGCAAATTCAGTGAAAAAACCATAGGTTTCACACACGTTATAGTTAGCTGGACATTTCACTCGTAAAAAACCAAAGAAATGTTCCCGTTATAGTTAGTTAAGCTAACTATAACTCGCGCGCCCGCAATGCACTGCTGATGACGTCACATATTCCATCACTCATGACATGGTCAGTGACATCACTCATGACATCACTGATGACATCTCAAATGACATCACTGATGACATCACTGATGACATCATCCATGTGATGGAGTGGCGGATCTCCTCTCACCCTAATATAACCTTTGATACACACATTCAAAAATAGAGACTGAAATTTTCAAAAAAATGGACATACCAATACCAATTACAACAACCTCTTCAATAATTCTAAGAACCACATAAACATCCACTCATTCACCAACAGTCCTGTACAGTCACTCATTCGTGTACTCACACATCATATGTACTCATACACCAATACATCCTGTTACACAATGCCACTCATCCACAGAGTTACTGACACACATAGTCACTCATGAAAAAAAGAAAGAAACATACATTTACTTGCATATACAGTTATACACACACCACCACACTTACTTCTACAGAAACTTACACATACTTAGTCCTTTAAACAATCACTTATAGAAACACATACTTATTCATACAGGAACTCTTTCAATCTCTCACTCTCACATATACTCACTTATATACACCAATAGTCACATATACTAGTTTAAAACATATGTAGTTACTCATAAAGACACTATTGAGACAGCCATTCACTCACTAACACACCCATACACACACTCTTCCACCCATACAGTCCTGCACATATGCTGTCTTCAACACATACAAACAGTGAGTCACTCATTCATGCACCTATGCACTACGTAATACCCCCCACCGAACCATATAGACACTGATACTCAAAAAAACAACTAATAACCTATATAGACACTCATGTAGCTACTCACCAACCCATGCAGCCACTTATACACAAAGTGAGAGACTGATACAGATATTTACATATTTAAACATTACTCACTAAGCCATGTATTCACTAAGATACACTTAATCAGTCAGTTACACAATCAATTTTTCAAAAACAAATCATCCATTTAGACACTTATATACCCATTTATTCTTCCATCGACCTTGAGATATACATATATAAAACATATTTAATTTTCAGAAAAACACACATTCACTGGATGATGTCATCAGTGATGTCATCAGTGATGTCATTTGAGATGTCATCAGTGATGTCATGAGTGATGTCACTGACCATGTCATGAGTGATGTAATATGTGACGTCATCAGCAGTGCATTGCGGGCGCGCGAGTTATAGTTAGCTTAACTAACTATAACGGGAAAATTTCATTGGTGTTTTACGAGTGAAATGTCCAGCTAACTATAACGTGCGTGAAACCTATGGTTTTTTCACTGAATATATATATATATATATTACCTACTGGCGGTCGCCAGTAGGTAGTTATAGTTAGGACCACGTTTCCATAGGAAATCCGCAACATTCTATTTTGAATAACTTTGGCGCCGGTCGACGAATCCTCGCGAATTTTTCAAAATAGGTGGGGCGCTACGCTCCGCTCCTACCCTTAAAGTCTCGGGGGGATTCGTCAAGCGGGGGCTGAGATAAAAGGGGGGTCCCAAAACGCGTTTTTCCCATGCATTTTTCCATAGGACCTTTAGACACAGCTACAGCCCGAACGGCTGAACAGAATTACTTGAAATTTGGCAGAGAGGTAGTCCTCAGGTCAAGGAAGTGCCTTTTGTAGGTTTGGTGTAAATCTGTTCAGTAGATTCTGAGAAAATAGCATTTAAATCAATATATATATCTGTGACAGCTTACGGTGCGCTTACCGTGCGCTTACGGTGCGCTTACCGTACGCGTACGGTGACGTGCGCGAGCGCGATTCTGATTGGCTGTTAGATCTTAGTAAACATTCGAATCGGTCGAAACCAGGAAGCGGCGGCCGCCATTTCGTGTGTTTCACTCAGAAAAAGAAAGGTGATAACTTGAAATGGGGGCAAGGAAGAGAGTTTCAGACCCCCTAACATTTGAAAGGGGGTCAAAGAAGGACAGAAAAGTACAAAAAAAACATTGATTAATTTTTTAAAAAATCGCGGGTTACGCGTACGGTAAGCTAACTGTACGCGTACGGTAGAAAAAAAAATAAAAAAATGAAATGAAATGCAGATTTAAGTGTTTAGATATTAGGGGGCTCTAAAAAGAGCCGTTGTGTTTATGAAGTGATTTTTTAGTGGTACCTACAAGTAAGTACCGATGCAGAGTCTAAGGTTCAAGAGGAAGACTCTGTTCCCTTCATCATTGAAGTGCACACCATCTCCTCTATAAATGTCTTGCATGTCGTAACGCAAGTTGTTGTGGTAAATGGAACCCATACCATAGTCTCGGAGGAAAGCAGAAACAGATTTGTTGACGTGCTTTCTTGCTTTGTCAATCTGTGGACAGAAATGATTGGACCAGTTCCATTTTTGCCTTTGGCATATGTTAGAATACGCAAAGGCAGTTTTAGGGAAAAGTGAAAACAGTTGTGCAAAGGTCTCCTTCATAAGCATTTCCAGACCTACCCCAGTCAAAGTGCCTAGGTCATTGCCACCACAGTGCACTATTATGAGGTCAGGGTGTTGGATTTGCATGAAGGATTTCACCAATGGCATCAATTGGTGCCACTTTAACCCTCTCTGACCAATCTATTTAATGTCTACATTTGGCAAAGCAAGGTCTCTCACCATACCTGTTTTCTCTGCATACTTTTCACTCCAGAAGACATAGCTGTGCCCTACAATCCACACTGTGAACATCTTCAAAGGAGAACTGGATGCACTCAGGAGGTGTAATTCAGTAGAATGGTAAAAAGAAATGAAAGACAGTTTGGAAATGGAGGCATACATATTTTTTTTTTTTTTTAAAACTGATTGGCTGTTTCATACCATTCTAGAATAAAAACTAGGCTGTATGTGTAAATTTATAGAAGCATGTTTTGTATTGGTACAGAAAAATGTGTTACCAAAGAACAGTACTATGGATTTGCTGTTAGGTTTGAAAAGTCAAGCACTCCTGCTCTTTGGAAATGAAACATTGTTTGGTGAACTTCTGACCTGACTCTACACAGCAGTGTTTCAAGAGCTGTTGCTATGGTAGCAGGCAGAAGTCAAGTTGGGGGAAGGGTACTAGGCAGAAGTCAAGTTGGGGGAAGGGTACTTTTGGAAAAGGGTTGGTTTTCAACCAATAGAAATGTGTGATTACATTTGAAAAAAAGGGGGAAGCACTGAGATTTGAAACTTACATGTATATGTGTGGAAAAATAGAGGGACACTTTGCCATTATCTGGTTCTGCTGAGAGGAGAGAGGTGTAGAGAACAGAGATCCTGGCTCTGATAATCTGCTGTTTGAGTGCCACATTTCTTTTACAATTAACTAATTTTAAAGGTGAGTTTAGAGTTTGAGAGGGGATGTATATGGTAAATTAAGAAATGAATAATAGAATTGGAATTCCTTTTGTTGAAGTTGTGTTTATTATTTTCTGTTTTGGGAGAAATTTAAATGTGAGGAACATGTAAAATAATATGGACTATGTTTTCACGAAAATTTAAGGTGTACTGGTAAAAATAAGGAATACTTTAAGGGTTTGAGGTTGCACTCAGTAATGCAAATACATTCAGCATCAGTGAGGCTGGTTGCCCTTGCTGGAGTGTAGTGAGTCACCCAGGTTACACATGTTGCTGGTCTCAGAAAGCTGTTGGGTATTGCTCTGGTGATTTTACATTTGCATTAGATGGAAAGGGGGAGGTTTTTTTTATGCAGAAGCAGACTCTTAGCACACAGCCAGCTGGTTATCCTGTGGAATCATGCACAGTATTCACAACCGAGTGGGGTTTGAGGTTTCAGTCAGTAATGCAAATACATTCAGCATCACTAAGGCTGGTTGCCCTTGCTGGAGTGTAGTCAGTCACCCAGGTTACACATGGTGCTGGTCTGAAAAAGCAGTTTGGACATGTGCTTTTATCAGAATCTGAAAAGTGGATTCATAATGTGTCAGTCTGTAAAAGTGTTTATCACTTGCCAAAAAAAAGAGTAGTAAGTGTGCTTTCAAATTGGCAAAGATATTTCGTTTTGTGACTAATGTGAAAACATGACTCTGTGTGTAAATAGGAATTACAGGCAGAGATTTATTGCGTATTGCTCTGGTGATTTTACATTTGCATTAGATGTAAAGGGGGAGCCATTTTTTTGTATGCAGAAGCAGACTCTTAGCACACAGCCAGCTGCTTATCCTGTGGAATCATGCACAGTATTCACAACCGAGTGGGGTTTGAGGTTTCAGTCAGTAATGCAAATACATTCAGCATCACTAAGGCTGGTTGCCCTTGCTGGAGTGTAGTCAGTCACCCAGGTTACACATGGTGCTGGTCTGAAAAAGCAGTTTGGACATGTGCTTTTATCAGAATCTGAAAAGTGGATTCATAATGTGTCAGTCTGTAAAAGTGTTTATCACTTGCCAAAAAAAAGAGTAGTAAGTGTGCTTTCAAATTGGCAAAGAAATTTCGTTTTGTGACTAATGTGAAAACATGACTCTGTGTGTAAATAGGAATTACAGGCAGAGATTTATTGCGTATTGCTCTGGTGATTTTACATTTGTATTAGATGGAAAGGGGGAGCCATTTTTTTGTATGCAGAAGCAGACTCTTAACACACAGCCTGCTGCTTATCCTGTGGAATCATGCACAGTATTCACAACCGAGTAGGGTTTGAGGTTTCAGTCAGTAATGCAAATACATTCAGCATCACTAAGGCTGGTTGCCCTTGCTGGAGTGTAGTCAGTCACCCAGGTTACACATGGTGCTGGTCTGAAAAAGCAGTTTGGACATGTGCTTTTATCAGAATCTGAAAAGTGGATTCATAATATGTCAGTCTGTATAAGTGTTTATCACTTGCCAAAAAAAAGAGTAGTAAGTGTGCTTTCAAATTGGCAAAGAAATTTCGTTTTGTGACTAATGTGAAAACATGACTCTGTGTGTAAATAGGAATTACAGGCAGAGATTTATTGCGTATTGCTCTGGTGATTTTACATTTGCATTAGATGTAAAGGGGGAGCCATTTTTTTGTATGCAGAAGCAGACTCTTAGCACACAGCCAGCTGCTTATCCTGTGGAATCATGCACAGTATTCACAACCGAGTGGGGTTTGAGGTTTCAGTCAGTAATGCAAATACATTCAGCATCCCTAAGGCTGGTTGCCCTTGCTGGAGTGTAGTCAGTCACCCAGGTTACACATGGTGCTGGTCTGAAAAAGCAGTTTGGACATGTGCTTTTATCAGAATCTGAAAAGTGGATTCATAATATGTCAGTCTGTAAAAGTGTTTATCACTTGCCAAAAAAAAGAGTAGTAAGTGTGCTTTCAAATTGGCAAAGAAATTTCGTTTTGTGACTAATGTGAAAACATGACTCTGTGTGTAAATAGGAATTACAGGCAGAGATTTATTGCGTATTGCTCTGGTGATTTTACATTTGCATTAGATGTAAAGGGGGAGCCATTTTTTTGTATGCAGAAGCAGACTCTTAGCACACAGCCAGCTGCTTATCCTGTGGAATCATGCACAGTATTCACAACCGAGTGGGGTTTGAGGTTTCAGTCAGTAATGCAAATACATTCAGCATCACTAAGGCTGGTTGCCCTTGCTGGAGTGTAGTCAGTCACCCAGGTTACACATGGTGCTGGTCTGAAAAAGCAGTTTGGACATGTGCTTTTATCAGAATCTGAAAAGTGGATTCATAATGTGTCAGTCTGTAAAAGTGTTTATCACTTGCCAAAAAAAAGAGTAGTAAGTGTGCTTTCAAATTGGCAAAGAAATTTCGTTTTGTGACTATTGTGAAAACATGACTCTGTGTGCAAATAGGAATTACAGGCAGAGATTTATTGCGTATTGCTCTGGTGATTTTACATTTGCATTAGATGTAAAGGGGGAGCCATTTCTTTGTATGCAGAAGCAGACTCTTAACACACAGCCAGCTGCTTATCCTGTGGAATCATGCACAGTATTCACAACCGAGTGGGGTTTGAGGTTTCAGTCAGTAATGCAAATACATTCAGCATCACTAAGGCTGGTTGCCCTTGCTGGAGTGTAGTCAGTCACCCAGGTTACACATGGTGCTGGTCTGAAAAAGCAGTTTGGACATGTGCTTTTATCAGAATCTGAAAAGTGGATTCATAATGTGTCAGTCTGTAAAAGTGTTTATCACTTGCCAAAAAAAAGACTAGTAAGTGTGCTTTCAAATTGGCAAAGAAATTTCGTTTTGTGACTATTGTGAAAACATGACTCTGTGTGCAAATAGGAATTACAGGCAGAGATTTATTGCGTATTGCTCTGGTGATTTTACATTTGTATTAGATGGAAAGGGGGAGCCATTTTTTTGTATGCAGAAGCAGACTCTTAGCACACAGCCAGCTGGTTATCCTGTGGAATCATGCATAGTATTTACAACCGAGTGGGGTTTGAGGTTTCAGTCAGTAATGCAAATACATTCAGCATCACTAAGGCTGGTTGCCCTTGCTGGAGTGTAGTCAGTCACCCAGGTTACACATGGTGCTGGTCTGAAAAAGCAGTTTGGACATGTGCTTTTATCAGAATCTGAAAAGTGGATTCATAATGTGTCAGTCTGTAAAAGTGTTTATCACTTGCCAAAAAAAAGAGTAGTAAGTGTGCTTTCAAATTGGCAAAGAAATTTCGTTTTGTGACTAATGTGAAAACATGAGTCTGTGTGTAAATAGGAATTACAGGCAGAGATTTATTGCGTATTGCTCTGGTGATTTTACATTTGTATTAGATGGAAAGGGGGAGCCATTTTTTTGTATGCAGAAGCAGACTCTTAGAAAACAGCCAGCTGGTTATCCTGTGGAATCATGCACAGTATTCACAACCGAGTGGGGTTTGAGGTTTCAGTCAGTAATGCAAATACATTCAGCATCAGTAAGGCTGGTTGCCCTTGCTGGAGTGTAGTCAGTCACCCAGGTTACACATGTTGCTGGTCTCAGAAAGGTGTTTGGTATTGCTCTGGTGATTTTACATTTGCAATAGATGGAAAGGGGGTGTTATTTTTTTATGCAGAAGCAGACTCTTAGCACACAACCAGCTGCTTATCCTGTGGAATCAAGCACAGTATTCACAACCGAGTGGGGTTTGAGGTTTTAATCAGTAATGCAAATACATTCAGCATCACTAAGGCTGGTTGCCCTTGCTGGAGTGTAGTCAGTCACCCAGGTTACACATGTTGCTGGTCTGAAAAAGCTGTTTGGACATGTGCTGTTTTCATAATCTGAAAAGTGGATTCAAAATGTGTCAGACTGTAAAAGTACTTATCACTTGCCAAAAAAGTAGTAGAAAGTATGCTTTGCAATTGGCAAAGAAATTTCGTTTTCTGCCTAATTTCAAACCATGACTCTGTGTGCACACAGGAATTGTTTTTAGATATTTAATTTGTGATGGTGTTATTGTGATGTTCACTTGTAGGAAAGGGGTACATAGTATTTTAAGATTTGAAAAGATCATAAAAAATGTAGTAATATATTTAAATAAAATAAAGGAATTTTTTTTAGTTTTTTCAGGTATTGCTGAAGAGCAGTGAACAAAATTTAAGATGCCTACAAAATCCAGACTAAAGAAAGACCACAAAAAAAACCTATATTTGAAGACAACTGGAGGACCTAAGTTAGTTGGAGATGCTCATGTTGGGAAAAAGAACAAATCTTCTGGTAAGCAAACAAAAGATTTTTTAAAGAACATCTTCAAAAAAAGGAAAAATGTACAAAATGTCTGTACTGGAAAGAATGTTTTCAATAGAAAAAAACAGGAAAAAATTGAGAATTTAGTTAATGCAAATATACCTTCTGCAACAACAAAGATTAACTTAAACAGAAAAACAGCGTTTAAAGAGATACGTAGAAAAATGTTTCAGAGAAGAGTTATGTCCAATTTGATAAAGGATGTGAAGAAATATAAGCAAAAGGCAAAATATTACAAGAGAAAAAAAGAAATTGAAGCCATTGCAGCAAAGGCATTAGAATTAAAAAGGAAACTATTCATTTTAATTTTGAATAGGATGCGTACATTAGATAAAATGGTTAATGTACTGAAATCCCAAAGCAAAAGGAAAAGAGTAGTGAACAGAACAATCTTTTGTAAAGTGTTTTTAGGAAAATGGATGCATAGTTCAAGTAGTGAACCTTTTTTTAATGAAGAGAGTTATTTTCAAAGTAATAGTTTGCTGCATGCAGTTGACACCAGAGGTCGTGCTTACGAAGTGAAAAATGGTTGCATAATGGAGAAGGAGATAATGGTTCCAAGAGATGAGGTACAAGTGATGGCGGATGAGGCTATGGGGAGACGTCCTAAAGCCCCAGTGTACACTTGGAATTGTAGTAGTATTTGCACTGTGCGTCAGGAATCTATTGATAAATTTCGTGAGTTTCTAAGAGAATATAGTAAAAAAAGTGTAAAACAGAAGATTAAGGTGCTTCAAAGTCTAGATCCATGCAGAGTCAGAGAGAATACTGGTTTGCAGGGTCATTCTCTGGCTTGTCTATCTAGAAAAGTGTGTAATAGTGTTTTCCATCATTTTAGGATGCTGGCTGTTCATCATACTGAAATGAGAAAGTTTGTGAGACGGTTGTATTTTGCTAAAAGTCCAGCAATAAAGTTAGATGAATTGAATAGGGCTCTGTTCCGTGGATCGGTATCAGATGTAGAGAAGGTTGTTGATGAAATTCAGTTTTGTTACTTTGGTCCTGAACAAAACAGTGCAGAAAAGGACACAGTAAATGAGGAAGAAGTGGAAGAGAATGTAGAACCCTCTGTAAGTAAGACATTTAATGATCACATAACAAAATTTGAAAAAATCTCTAATGAAAGACCAAATATTACTTGTATTTGTTGCCGCAGAACTCATTATAGAAAACAAACTAGGAATGTTGATCTCTACAGAAAGAGTGAAAATGAAGATAATTATAAGTGGAAAGATTTTGCCACATATATATTTCTAGAAAATTGTTTTGAATTGGGTGAAGATCAGCGTATTTGTAAATACTGTTACAACAAGTTAGAGGAAAATAGAATGCCGACCAGAGCTGTACATAATAATTTAGAATTGGATGCTATTCCTGCTGAACTTTCTGAATTAAATACATATGAGTCTATACTTATTCAATGTGTTCATCCGTTCCAGACCATAGTACGTATGGAGCCCAAAACTGGTAAATTACCTCCTTCAGATTTACTGAGAGGTTTAAAAGGTAGAGTGGTGTATTTGCCCTTGGATTTGAAAAAAAATATGGAAACTATTGATGCGGATACTTTGGAAACTGAACCATTAGTTATTCTGGTTAATGGTGTACCTACAAAGAATAAGAAGATTTGGCAGGAGCTGGTAGATGTACGGAAAGTACAAAGAGCAAATTTGTATTTGAAAAGGAATAACAAATGGTATGAATCAATTTATATAGAAGAAGAAGAAGAAGATTTACAAGAAGACACAGAAACATCAACTGGACAAATTGAAAAAGTGGACAAGTCAAAGGAAGAAGAAATTTATCAACATTTTAGCATACATCCTCTTCATTCAAAAGAAGTTATGGGAGACAATATTGATCTGTTTCAGATGAAGAAAGCAAAAGGAACTCCCGTGAGTGTATGGGAGGAGAGCTTGGAAGCTCGATGTTTTCCCCAGCTGTTTCCTAAAGGAAAAGGAGGACGATACGATGAACGTCCAGAACAGATTCCAGCTTCTGAGTATCGGACTACAAGACTATATGCTGAAGATCCCAGATTTCGACAAAGTATTCCTTATTTGTTCCATCTTTTATTTGAAAGCGACTTGTCTGCACTGTCTTATGCAGTAAATCACATTTTAAAAAGTGGAGTACATTTACAAAATGTGTCTGCTAAGGATTTTATGGAGAAAGTGCAGCACCGAGATGATCATTTGGAAACACAACTGATTAATCTGATGGCTTGTCAGCGTGGGACAAATGAATATTGGTACCGACGCCATGGTGAATTAAAATGCATGTTACGGAATTTAGGAACACCAACATGGTTCCTTACCCTAAGCTGTGCTGAGTACGCTTGGGATGATTTACTGGATTTTCTACGAGAGGCAAATTCAAACATTAAAAACATCGAATACAAGACAGCAGGAGAACTGTGCTCATTGGATCCGGTAAATGTTTGCAGATATTTCAATCATAGATTTGAGGCTATGATGTCCTTCATCTGCAATAAAAAAAATCCACCTCTCGGAGAAGTAGTGGATTTCTTTTGGAGAAAAGAGTACCAGGCAAGAGGTGCTCCTCATATTCATATGCTGTTGTGGATCAAGGATGCCCCAAAGTTTGGAACAGATGCTGATGAAGCAGTGTTATCTTACATTGAAGAATATGCAACATGTGCTATACCAAAAAGCACAGAAGAGAAAAAGTTAAAGGAGCAAGTTTTACGTTTCCAAAGTCATCGGTGTGGAAATACTGTCGACGGAAATACAAGAGCAAAGAAAAATACTACACTAAATGTCGATTTGGATTTCCTAGACCTGTTCTTTCAAATGGAAGAGTAAACAGTTTTATGTCATCTGTGAGACATACTATCACAAGAAAATCACCTAAGAATACCTACAACCTAAAAAGAAAAGAAGAATCAAAAAATATAAATGACTACAACCCAGTCATTTTATCCATGTGGAATGCTAACATGGATATACAGTATGTAGCTGACAATTCCATTGCTGTTGCTCGATACGTAACGTCTTACATTACTAAATCAGAAAAAACTGAATTGAAAGAAATGTGGGAAGAGATTTCTCACGAGAAGACTGTCAGTAAGAAGCTGTACAGTTTCAGTTTAAAGATGTTATCGCATCGAGAAATTGGATCCTACGAATGTTCAGATAGGTTATCTTCTGCAAGTCTCTACTCGAAATCACGAAAATTAATTTGGGCAAGTTTAGGCCTTGCAGCAATGAGAAATCGGGTACTGAAATCTGTTGGAGAAATTGAATATTTGGCCGAGAATGACCCAGAAAGTACAGATATTTTGAAATCAAACATGTTGGACACATATTATCCCAAGAGAAGTCAACATCTGGAGAACATGTGTCTCTATGAAGTGCTGCAGAACTACATTTATTCACGGAAAGCCGCAGAAGACATCAAAAATGGAAAATATAAAGTCATTGGTGAGGAAGGATGTTTGGTGAAGCAAACAAAAGGAAGTTTGATAAATCACCGGAAGCTGAGTTGCGACACTACTGACAAAAAGGAATTTTACTACTTGGCTCTTTTACAGCTGTTTAAACCATGGCGTTCAGAGGACGAACTACTGGGAGAATTTCAAAGCTATGAAGATTCCTTTAATGCTTGCAAAGACAGCATACAATGCAATACATTCACAACTTATCTGCAAATGTTAAATGAAGAAATTGAACAGGAAACTACAATTGCAGCAGAAGTAGCTAGAGAAAGTTCTCAGGACAGCCAAAGTTCAGGAACACTCAGTCAAGATCCCCTAGGACAACCAATCGTTGAAAATGAAGCATCAATAGCCATGAATGAAGTGGAAACGGCTATGAATCAAGCTCAAGAAGAATTTATAGACTTACAAAATTTGGAAAGACAACTGAACGAAGAGCAGCAACAAATTTATGAAGAGATCAGAAACAAAATTGATCACGGATTGCTACATGAAAAAAAAGAGTGCTCATGCACATCATTTCATCCAATCAGGATGTATGTAAGCGGACAAGCTGGAACTGGAAAAAGTTTCCTTATAAAAGTCATCAGAAGCTACCTACAGCAAAAAACGGATTCTACTTTGTCTTGTGTGGTTACTGCTCCAACTGGGTTAGCAGCATATAACATAAAAGGAATCACTTTACATCGTTTGCTAATGTTACCAGTGGAGCATGAGAACAAAATACAATACAACAAGCTAACTGGAGAAGCATGCTTGGAAGTTTCAAGAGTATTGAAGAAGATGCAAGTTCTCATTATTGATGAGGTGAGCATGGTATCAAACTTAATGCTTGCCTTTGTGCATTTAAGAATGCAGCAAATTCTAAGGACAGACTATGACGTGTTATTTGGTGGAAAACATGTCATAGTTTTTGGGGATCTTCTACAGCTTACTCCAGTTAAAGGACAACCAGTGTTTAATACTGTGACACATGAAGACACAAAGAAGTCATTGGGAAGCATCGGTAATGCAAATATTTGGTCCTTCTTTGAGTACAAGGAACTTACTACTAATATGAGGCAAGCAAACGATAAAGAATATGGAAGTATTCTGAAAGATATCAGGATTGGACTACTCACAGAAGTTGGCAAAAAAGCATTACAGAGTCGGCTGCTACATAATTTATTTCCAAAGGAAGAAATAGTTGCAGAGAAGATATACAAGAACATTGCAGAAAAGAAAAGTGTCATCTGCTTAATGCCAACTCTACGTGAATGCTCAATATTCAATGAGGAGCTTTTAAAATTGGAAAAGGAAGATATCAGGAAATTGGAAGCAGTGGACAAAATTGAGGATGGAAGAATTACTATCACATTAACAGGCACACTGAAAAATAAATTGGATTCACTAGAGAAGAACATTTCCAAAACAGCTGGATTAGAAAAAAATCTATATGTTTGCATGAACTGTAGAGTATTTTTAAGGAGAAATTTGGATGTTGAAAAAGGTTTAGTTAATGGAGCTATGGGAAGAGTTGTGGGTTTTATTAATTATCAGAAAAAAGATGGAATTGAATGTTTAAAAATAAAATTTGATCAGATAGAAGAAGTTAAAGACATTTGTCGTTGTTCAGTTCGTTTCATGCTTGTGAAAGACTTATATGTACGTAGGAAGCAGTTTCCGTTTTCTCTAGCATATGCTGTAACTATTCACAAGTCTCAAGGATTGACTGTAGATTGTGCTTTTGTGAACATTGGTTCAACTGTGTTCAAAGAAGGTATGGCTTATGTAGCTTTGTCACGAGTGAAAACATTATCTGGTTTATTCATGATAGACTTTGATGACTCAAAAGTTAGTGCTGATACAAATTGTGTAAAGGAGTATAATAGATTAAGAAGAACCTATGCTCCTCATTTAGGTCAGTATCCTGTGTTGGAGAAACGTGTAGTTTCTCATAAAAGGAGAAATGAGAATATCTGTAATGAAGATGTAGAGAGGAGGAAAAAAAAGAGGAGTGATGTAATTGCAAGCAAAAAGAAAAAGGAAAATGAAGAAGAGGTTGTAGGATGTCATTTTGAAAATAGCTCTGGTGTCAACTGCTACGCTAATGTAGTGCTGAATGTTGCATTTTATCTGGAAAGTGTGCAAGAGCAGATAATAGTAAATCAGAGAAAAAGATTCTGTTCTGAGTTGAGTCTCCTTTTTCAAAAGCTGAGTAATGATAAAACTCAAATAGAAAGTGCTACTGAAATTAGAAAACTTTTAGATGTATGTTCAGGACGAACACCGTTTTCTCAAAATGTACAGCAAGACGCACAGGAATTCTTGATGTTTTTTCTTCAGGTACTGGAAGAAGAAGGGGTTCCCATTGAAAATTTGTTTGGTCTCTCTTATAAATGAGAACATAGTTGTGAAAACTGTTATAATACATGTGGCTCTAATGTTGATTCTGAAAGGTTTATTTATTTAACATTGCCAGAAAGTAAAACAGTCACTTTTGCTAAATTAGTTAAAGATGCTAATCATAACATGGAATGCAGTGAGTGTCAATCTGAAATGTTTTCAACGTTACTTTTAAAGGAATACGGACAATATGTAATTTTAATGATGCAACGATGTAAAGCTGATGGTTCAAAATTGGATACTTTAATAAAGAAGTTTACAGGACAGCAATTATCAATTTCAGGAAAAACTTTTGTAACAGTTGCAATAATTTTCCATGAAGGACCTACTGTTACTTCTGGACATTACACAGTTTATCTTAAATGTGAAAAAGGCTGGACACTGTGTAATGATTCCCAATTGATTTTCAAGCAACGTTTGCCTTTTGATTTAGCAAATTCCTATCTAATCTTCCTGAAAGCTAAATTTTAGAGAGACTTGGCAAGATGTGTACAAAACAATTTTACCATTTTATTGGATTACCATTGGAATTTTAAAAAAAAATGATTTTTCAAATTATCATTTGGCCTAATGGAAAGGTAACCAATTGTAATGTGGACTTTTTAAATTTTTAATGAAACTTTGGAAAACCAAATATTTAGACAAAATCGGTAACATCTGCACAATTTAAATTTTGTAATGTTATTGGATTGCCATTGGAAATTTATTCAAAAAAGATTTTTAAAATTACTATTTGGCCATGAGGAAAAGTAAACAATTGTATTGTGGACTTATTTAATTATTAATTAATCTTTCGGAAACCAAAATGTTACAGAGAATCGGTGAGATCTGTACAATTTAAACTTTAGAATTTTATTGGATTACCATTGGAAATTTAATCAAAAAAGAATTTTAAAATTACTATTTGGCCTAAAGGAAATGGAACCAGATGTATTGTGGAGTTATTTGAGATATATTTTTGTGATTATACTTCTGAAACAAAAATGTCAGACGGTATTTTAAAGAAATAAGTATTGATATTAGATGATATTTTTTTAGAATATTATGCATTTCTATAATGTTATGTTTAAGTTAAAAGAGATTCTGGGCTTTTTTTATACAATCTTTGAGATTGTTATTTTTTTTTTGCCCGCTGTTAAATGATGAATGCAATTGCTTTCACAATCTATAGTGAAATGCAATAAATTCTGAAAACAGCAAAAAAAAGGCAAACATTTTTTGGGGAAAAACATGTAAATACGTGTACTGTGTAATATATTGATTTATTAAATATTAATACTTTTTTCTTTTTTTTCAGATTGTGAAAGAAAATTTTCAAAAAAAACCAACCATTTTTTCAAGTAATTTCAATTACATTTTAATTAAAAATTAAATTGTTGGGTGGGTCAGGTAAGTGAGAAATTAGATGGTCCCTTTCTTCCACTTTATCTCAAAAAGATTTTTGGTATTTAGTTATTAATTCCTCAAGGATCTTGAGATGTGGTAATTGATTTTTAGTGTTTTTAAAAAAAAAAAAAAAAATACGCTTACGGTAAAAAAAAAAAAAAAAAGTTTTAAAGAAAAAATAAAAAAAGTTGAGAGGTAAGGTTGGCTCTTAAAAGAGCCGTTGTGTTCATGCAGGGACAGAGGAAAGGAAGTATGGGAACATTAGCTGGTTGGACATTTGTGCTGATCTATTCTGTTGTTAATGAGGGAAACACTGGTCTCCCTATGAACAATTAGATCATAGCAAAATGAACACCGCATAGTAACCCTACCAAACCGAGGGTTCATTTCCAGAGGTTCAGAAAAAGGTGAATGTGCCCCCACAGATGAAGGGCTCTGCTGAGCTTCCGAAGAAGGACTCGGCTGAGCTGCTGTGGATGTGCTTGCTCGACTTACTGAAGGGTTGCCCCTAGTATGTCGTGCATGTGTCCTAGGATGCACATCCTCAAGGTGTCTCAACATGGTGTGATTCCCGAAGGAATACTTCTTGTTGGGATTCCCTCTTGAAAGTACACGGCCACAAAGCTTACAAGTCACTAAGGCAGCATTGACTTTTTTCTCACCCTCTGGAAAACTGAAATACTCCCATATGAAAGAGCCCTTCTGTTTCCTCCTTCTCTGCCTGATGGTGGTGCTGCTAGCCTCACTCTCAGCAGAAGAGTGCTGTTCTGCCATCGTATCACAAAGACAAGTCAGCTCCTTCTCCTAAGGGATCACAAGCAGAAATGAGGGGAATGGGTGTGGTGTAGGAGAGTTCTAGAACTGAAAGTAGTTTCAACCAATCAAAAGTTGTGTTTCATGATCACATGACCCACCGTGCGCGTACGTTACGCTTACGGTGCGCTTATGGTGCGCTTACGGTAAAAGTGCGCATGCGCGTAAAAAAGACACGCGCTCGCGCGCATGCGCAAATCAGTCACTCTACAACACTTCCGCGTAACGTACGCGTGTAGCGTACACGCCTACGCGCCCCACGCACAGTACGCACGGCTACGCAAATTGCGTCACTATACGCAAACAGAGTAGATAAATTACAAACATTGCGTAAACCGTACGCTTACCGTACGCTTACCGTACGCGCACTAAAAAAAAAAAAAAAAAAAAAAAAAAATCTTTTCTATGTTATACTAATATATCTTACCTGTTTGGTAAAAAAAAAAAGAGAAAACTTGATATATTGCATATTTTTTTTTTTTAAAACATAGTGTTTTAAGAGAATAAAAAGTTTAAAAAAAACTTGTTTTTTTTTAAAAAAAAAAAACACATTTAAGATAAGAATTTATAATAAAAAAATCATACAAAATCAATAAAAAAAAATATGGGAATCACATATGTTATAGGTAAGAATTAGCATTTAAAAAACCATACAAATTCACTGAAAAAACCATGGGTTTCACACACGTTATAGTTAGAAATTAGCATTTAAAAAACCTTGCAAATTCACTGAAAAAACCATAGGTTTCACACATGTTATAGTTAGGAATTAGCATTTAAAAAACCTTGCAAATTCACTGAAAAAACCATAGGTTTCACACATGTTATAGTTAGGGATTAGCATTTAAAAAACCTTGCAAATTCAGTGAAAAAACCATAGGTTTCACACATGTTATAGTTAGGGATTAGCATTTAAAAAACCTTGCAAATTCAGTGAAAAAACCATAGGTTTCACACACGTTATAGTTAGCTGGACATTTCAATCGTAAAAAACCAATGAAATTTTCCCGTTATAGTTAGTTAAGCTAACTATAACTCGCGCGCCCGCAATGCACTGCTGATGACGTCACATATTACATCACTCATGACATGGTCAGTGACATCACTCATGACATCACTGATGACATCTCAAATGACATCACTGATGACATCACTGAGGACATCATCCATGTGATGGAGTGGCGGATCTCCTCTCACCCTAATATAACCTTTGATACACACATTCAAAAATAGAGACTGAAATTTTCAAAAAAATGGACATACCAATACCAATTACAACAACCTCTTCAATAATTCTAAGAACCACATAAACATCCACTCATTCACCAACAGTCCTGTACAGTCACTCATTCGTGTACTCACACATCATATGTACTCATACACCAATACATCCTGTTACACAATGCCACTCATCCACAGAGTTACTGACACACATAGTCACTCATGAAAAAAAGAAAGAAACATACATTTACTTGCATATACAGTTATACACACACCACCACACTTACTTCTACAGAAACTTACACATACTTAGTCCTTTAAACAATCACTTATAGAAACACATACTTATTCATACAGGAACTCTTTCAATCTCTCACTCTCACATATACTCACTTATATACACCAATAGTCACATATACTAGTTTAAAACATATGTAGTTACTCATAAAGACACTATTGAGACAGCCATTCACTCACTAACACACCCATACACACACTCTTCCACCCATACAGTCCTGCACATATGCTGTCTTCAACACATACAAACAGTGAGTCACTCATTCATGCACCTATGCACTACGTAATACCCCCCACCGAACCATATAGACACTGATACTCAAAAAAACAACTAATAACCTATATAGACACTCATGTAGCTACTCACCAACCCATGCAGACACTTATACACAAAGTGAGAGACTGATACAGATATTTACATATTTAAACATTACTCACTAAGCCATGTATTCACTAAGATACACTTAATCAGTCAGTTACACAATCAATTTTTCAAAAACAAATCATCCATTTAGACACTTATATACCCATTTATTCTTCCATCGACCTTGAGATATACATATATAAAACATATTTAATTTTCAGAAAAACACACATTCACTGGATGATGTCATCAGTGATGTCATCAGTGATGTCATTTGAGATGTCATCAGTGATGTCATGAGTGATGTCACTGACCATGTCATGAGTGATGTAATATGTGACGTCATCAGCAGTGCATTGCGGGCGCGCGAGTTATAGTTAGCTTAACTAACTATAACGGGAAAATTTCATTGGTGTTTTACGAGTGAAATGTCCAGCTAACTATAAAGTGTGTGAAACCTATGGTTTTTTCACTGAATATATATATATATATTACCTACTGGCGGTCGCCAGTAGGTAGTTATAGTTAGGACCACGTTTCCATAGGAAATCCGCAACATTCTATTTTGAATAACTTTGGCGCCGGTCGACGAATCCTCGCGAATTTTTCAAAATAGGTGGGGCGCTACGCTCCGCTCCTACCCTGAAAGTCTCGGGGGGATTCGTCAAGCGGGGGCTGAGATAAAAGGGGGGTCCCAAAACGCGTTTTTCCCATGCATTTTTCCATAGGACCTTTAGACACAGCTACAGACCGAACGGCTGAACAGAATTACTTGAAATTTGGCAGAGAGGTAGTCCTCAGGTCAAGGAAGTGCCTTTTGTAGGTTTGGTGTAAATCTGTTCAGTAGATTCTGAGAAAATAGCATTTAAATCAATATATATATCTGTGACAGCTTACGGTGCGCTTACCGTGCGCTTACGGTGCGCTTACCGTACGCGTACGGTGACGTGCGCGAGCGCGATTCTGATTGGCTGTTAGATCTTAGTAAACATTCGAATCGGTCGAAACCAGGAAGCGGCGGCCGCCATTTCGTGTGTTTCACTCAGAAAAAGAAAGGTGATAACTTGAAAAGGGGGCAAGGAAGAGAGTTTCAGACCCCCTAACATTTGAAAGGGGGTCAAAGAAGGACAGAAAAGTACAAAAAAAACATTTAATAATTTTTAAAAAAATCGCGGGGTACGCGTACGGTAAGCTAACCGTACGCGTACGGTAGAAAAAAAAATAAAAAAATGAAATGAAATGCAGATTTAAGTGTTTAGATATTAGGGGGCTCTAAAAAGAGCCGTTGTGTTTATGAAGTGATTTTTTAGTGGTACCTACAAGTAAGTACCGATGCAGAGTCTAAGGTTCAAGAGGAAGACTCTGTTCCCTTCATCATTGAAGTGCACACCATCTCCTCTATAAATGTCTTGCATGTCGTAACGCAAGTTGTTGTGGTAAATGGAACCCATACCATAGTCTCGGAGGAAAGCAGAAACAGATTTGTTGACGTACTTTCTTGCTTTGTCAATCTGTGGACAGAAATGATTGGACCAGTTCCATTTTTGCCTTTGGCATATGTTAGAATACGCAAAGGCAGTTTTAGGGAAAAGTGAAAACAGTTGTGCAAAGGTCTCCTTCATAAGCATTTCCAGACCTACCCCAGTCAAAGTGCCTAGGTCATTGCCACCACAGTGCACTATTATGAGGTCAGGGTGTTGGATTTGCATGAAGGATTTCACCAATGGCATCAATTGGTGCCACTTTAACCCTCTCTGACCAATCCATTTAATGTCTACATTTGGCAAAGCAAGGTCTCTCACCATACCTGTTTTCTCTGCATACTTTTCACTCCAGAAGACATAGCTGTGCCCTACAATCCACACTGTGAACATCTTCAAAGGAGAACTGGATGCACTCAGGAGGTGTAATTCAGTAGAATGGTAAAAAGAAATGAAAGACAGTTTGTAAATGGAGGCATACATATTATTTTTTTTTTTTTAAACTGATTGGCTGTTTCATACCATTCTAGAATAAAAACTAGGCTGTATGTGTAAATTTATAGAAGCATGTTTTGTATTGGTACAGAAAAATGTGTTACCAAAGAACAGTACTATGGATTTGCTGTTAGGTTTGAAAAGTCAAGCACTCCTGCTCTTTGGAAATGAAACATTGTTTGGTGAACTTCTGACCTGACTCTACACAGCAGTGTTTCAAGAGCTGTTGCTATGGTAGCAGGCAGAAGTCAAGTTGGGGGAAGGGTACTAGGCAGAAGTCAAGTTGGGGGAAGGGTACTTTTGGAAAAGGGTTGGTTTTCAACCAATAGAAATGTGTGATTACATTTGAAAAAAGGGGGAAGCACTGAGATTTGAAACTTACATGTATATGTGTGGAAAAATAGAGGGAAACTTTGCCATTATCTGGTTCTGCTGAGAGGAGAGAGGTGTAGAGAACAGAGATCCTGGCTCTGATAATCTGCTGTTTGAGTGCCACATTTCTTTTACAATTAACTAATTTTAAAGGTGAGTTTAGAGTTTGAGAGGGGATGTATATGGTAAATTAAGAAATGAATAATAGAATTGGAATTCCTTTTGTTGAAGTTGTGTTTATTATTTTCTGTTTTGGGAGAAATTTAAATGTGAGGAACATGTAAAATAATATGGACTATGTTTTCACGAAAATTTAAGGTGTACTGGTAAAAATAAGGAATACTTTAAGGGTTTGAGGTTGCACTCAGTAATGCAAATACATTCAGCATCAGTGAGGCTGGTTGCCCTTGCTGGAGTGTAGTGAGTCACCCAGGTTACACATGTTGCTGGTCTCAGAAAGCTGTTTGGTATTGCTCTGGTGATTTTACATTTGCATTAGATGGAAAGGGGGAGGTTTTTTTTATGCAGAAGCAGACTCTTAGCACACAGCCAGCTGGTTATCCTGTGGAATCATGCACAGTATTCACAACCGAGTGGGGTTTGAGGTTTCAGTCAGTAATGCAAATACATTCAGCATCACTAAGGCTGGTTGCCCTTGCTGGAGTGTAGTCAGTCACCCAGGTTACACATGGTGCTAGTCTGAAAAAGCAGTTTGGACATGTGCTTTTATCAGAATCTGAAAAGTGGATTCATAATGTGTCAGTCTGTAAAAGTGTTTATCACTTGCCAAAAAAAAGAGTAGTAAGTGTGCTTTCAAATTGGCAAAGAAATTTCGTTTTGTGACTAATGTGAAAACATGACTCTGTGTGTAAATAGGAATTACAGGCAGAGATTTATTGCGTATTGCTCTGGTGATTTTACATTTGCATTAGATGTAAAGGGGGAGCCATTTTTTTGTATGCAGAAGCAGACTCTTAGCACACAGCCAGCTGCTTATCCGGTGGAATCATGCACAGTATTCACAACCGAGTCGGGTTTGAGGTTTCAGTCAGTAATGCAAATACATTCAGCATCACTAAGGCTGGTTGCCCTTGCTGGAGTGTAGTCAGTCACCCAGGTTACACATGGTGCTGGTCTGAAAAAGCAGTTTGGACATGTGCTTTTATCAGAATCTGAAAAGTGGATTCATAATGTGTCAGTCTGTAAAAGTGTTTATCACTTGCCAAAAAAAAGAGTAGTAAGTGTGCTTTCAAATTGGCAAAGAAATTTCGTTTTGTGACTAATGTGAAAACATGACTCTGTGTGTAAATAGGAATTACAGGCAGAGATGTATTGCGTATTGCTCTGGTGATTTTACATTTGCATTAGATGTAAAGGGGGAGCCATTTTTTTGTATGCAGAAGCAGACTCTTAGCACACAGCCAGCTGCTTATCCTGTGGAATCATGCACAGTATTCACAACCGAGTGGGGTTTGAGGTTTCAGTCAGTAATGCAAATACATTCAGCATCACTAAGGCTGGTTGCCCTTGCTGGAGTGTAGTCAGTCACCCAGGTTACACATGGTGCTGGTCTGAAAAAGCAGTTTGGACATGTGCTTTTATCAGAATCTGAAAAGTGGATTCATAATGTGTCAGTCTGTAAAAGTGTTTATCACTTGCCAAAAAAAAGAGTAGTAAGTATGCTTTCAAATTGGCAAAGAAATTTCGTTTTGTGACTATTGTGAAAACATGACTCTGTGTGCAAATAGGAATTACAGGCAGAGATTTATTGCGTATTGCTCTGGTGATTTTACATTTGTATTAGATGGAAAGGGGGAGCCATTTTTTTGTATGCAGAAGCAGACTCTTAACACACAGCCAGCTGCTTATCCTGTGGAATCATGCACAGTATTCACAACCGAGTGGGGTTTGAGGTTTCAGTCAGTAATGCAAATACATTCAGCATCACTAAGGCTGGTTGCCCTTGCTGGAGTGTAGTCAGTCACCCAGGTTACACATGGTGCTGGTCTGAAAAAGCAGTTTGGACATGTGCTTTTATCAGAATCTGAAAAGTGGATTCATAATGTGTCAGTCTGTAAAAGTGTTTATCACTTGCCAAAAAAAGAGTAGTAAGTGTGCTTTCAAATTGGCAAAGAAATTTCGTTTTGTGACTAATGTGAAAACATGACTCTGTGTGTAAATAGGAATTACAGGCAGAGATTTATTGCGTATTGCTCTGGTGATTTTACATTTGCATTAGATGTAAAGGGGGAGCCATTTTTTTGTATGCAGAAGCAGACTCTTAGCACACAGCCAGCTGCTTATCCTGTGGAATCATGCACAGTATTCACAACCGAGTGGGGTTTGAGGTTTCAGTCAGTAATGCAAATACATTTAGCATCACTAAGGCTGGTTGCCCTTGCTGGAGTGTAGTCAGTCACCCAGGTTACACATGGTGCTGGTCTGAAAAAGCAGTTTGGACATGTGCTTTTATCAGAATCTGAAAAGTGGATTCATAATGTGTCAGTCTGTAAAAGTGTTTATCACTTGCCAAAAAAAAGAGTAGTAAGTGTGCTTTCAAATTGGCAAAGAAATTTCGTTTTGTGACTATTGTGAAAACATGACTCTGTGTGCAAATAGGAATTACAGGCAGAGATTTATTGCGTATTGCTCTGGTGATTTTACATTTGTATTAGATGGAAAGGGGGAGCCATTTTTTTGTATGCAGAAGCAGACTCTTAACACACAGCCAGCTGCTTATCCTGTGGAATCATGCACAGTATTCACAACCGAGTGGGGTTTGAGGTTTCAGTCAGTAATGCAAATACATTCAGCATCACTAAGGCTGGTTGCCCTTGCTGGAGTGTAGTCAGTCACCCAGGTTACACATGGTGCTGGTCTGAAAAAGCAGTTTGGACATGTGCTTTTATCAGAATCTGAAAAGTGGATTCATAATGTGTCAGTCTGTAAAAGTGTTTATCACTTGCCAAAAAAAAGAGTAGTAAGTGTGCTTTCAAATTGGCAAAGAAATTTCGTTTTGTGACTAATGTGAAAACATGACTCTGTGTGTAAATAGGAATTACAGGCAGAGATTTATTGCGTATTGCTCTGGTGATTTTACATTTGCATTAGATGTAAAGGGGGAGCCATTTTTTTGTATGCAGAAGCAGACTCTTAACACACAGCCAGCTGCTTATCCTGTGGAATCATGCACAGTATTCACAACCGAGTGGGGTTTGAGGTTTCAGTCAGTAATGCAAATACATTCAGCATCACTAAGGCTGGTTGCCCTTGCTGGAGTGTAGTCAGTCACTCAGGTTACACATGGTGCTGGTCTGAAAAAGCAGTTTGGACATGTGCTTTTATCAGAATCTGAAAAGTGGATTCACAATGTGTCAGTCTGTAAAAGTGTTTATCACTTGCCAAAAAAAAGAGTAGTAAGTGTGCTTTCAAATTGGCAAAGAAATTTCGTTTTGTGACTATTGTGAAAACATGACTCTGTGTGCAAATAGGAATTACAGGCAGAGATTTATTGCGTATTGCTCTGGTGATTTTACATTTGTATTAGATGGAAAGGGGGAGCCATTTTTTTGTATGCAGAAGCAGAGTCTTAGCACACAGCCAGCTGGTTATCCTGTGGAATCATGCATAGTATTTACAACCGAGTGGGGTTTGAGGTTTCAGTCAGTAATGCAAATACATTCAGCATCACTAAGGCTGGTTGCCCTTGCTGGAGTGTAGTCAGTCACCCAGGTTACACATGGTGCTGGTCTGAAAAAGCAGTTTGGACATGTGCTTTTTTCAGAATCTGAAAAGTGGATTCATAATGTGTCAGTCTTTAAAAGTGTTTATCACGTGCCAAAAAAAAGAGTAGTAAGTGTGCTTTCAAATTGGCAAAGAAATTTCGTTTTGTGACTAATGTGAAAACATGACTCTGTGTGTAAATAGGAATTACAGGCAGAGATTTATTGCGTATTGCTCTGGTGATTTTACATTTGTATTAGATGGAAAGGGGGAGCCATTTTTTTGTATGCAGAAGCAGACTCTTAGCACACAGCCAGCTGGTTATCCTGTGGAATCATGGACAGTATTCACAACCGAGTGGGGTGTGAGGTTTCAGTCAGTAATGCAAATACATTCAGCATCAGTAAGGCTGGTTGCCCTTGCTGGAGTGTAGTCAGTCACCCAGGTTACACATGTTGCTGGTCTCAGAAAGGTGTTTGGTATTGCTCTGGTGATTTTACATTTGCAATAGATGGAAAGGGGGTGTTATTTTTTTATGCAGAAGCAGACTCTTAGCACACAACCAGGTGCTTATCCTGTGGAATCAAGCACAGTATTCCCAACCGAGTGGGGTTTGAGGTTTTAATCAGTAATGCAAATACATTCAGCATCACTAAGGCTGGTTGCCCTTGCTGGAGTGTAGTCAGTCACCCAGGTTACACATGGTGCTGGTCTGAAAAAGCAGTTTGGACATGTGCTTTTATCAGAATCTGAAAAGTGGATTCATAATGTGTCAGTCTGTAAAAGTGTTTATCACTTGCCAAAAAAAAGACTAGTAAGTGTGCTTTCAAATTGGCAAAGAAATTTCGTTTTGTGACTATTGTGAAAACATGACTCTGTGTGCAAATAGGAATTACAGGCAGAGATTTATTGCGTATTGCTCTGGTGATTTTACATTTGTATTAGATGGAAAGGGGGAGCCATTTTTTTGTATGCAGAAGCAGACTCTTAGCACACAGCCAGCTGGTTATCCTGTGGAATCATGCATAGTATTTACAACCGAGTGGGGTTTGAGGTTTCAGTCAGTAATGCAAATACATTCAGCATCAATAAGGCTGGTTGCCCTTGCTGGAGTGTAGTCAGTCACCCAGGTTACACATGTTGCTGGTCTGAAAAAGCTGTTTGGACATGTGCTGTTTTCATAATCTGAAAAGTGGATTCAAAATGTGTCAGACTGTAAAAGTACTTATCACTTGCCAAAAAAGTAGTAGAAAGTATGCTTTGCAATTGGCAAAGAAATTTCGTTTTCTGCCTAATTTCAAACCATGACTCTGTGTGCACACAGGAATTGTTTTTAGATATTTAATTTGTGATGGTGTTATTGTGATTTTCACTTGTAGGAAAGGGGTACATAGTATTTTAAGATTTGAAAAGATCATAAAAAATGTAGTAATATATTTAAATAAAATAAAGGAATTTTTTTTTAGTTTTTTTCATGTATTGCTGAAGAGCAGTGAACAAAATTTAAGATGCCTACAAAATCCAGACTAAAGAAAGACCACAAAAAAAACCTATATTTGAAGACAACTGGAGGACCTAAGTTAGTTGGAGATGCTCATGTTGGGAAAAAGAACAAATCTTCTGGTAAGCAAACAAAAGATTTTTTAAAGAACATCTTCAAAAAAAGGAAAAATGTACAAAATGTCTGTACTGGAAAGAATGTTTTCAATAGAACAAAACAGGAAAAAATTGAGAATTTAGTTAATGCAAATATACCTTCTGCAACAACAAAGATTAACTTAAACAGAAAAACAGCGTTTAAAGAGATACATAGAAAAATGTTTCAGAGAAGAGTTATGTCCAATTTGATAAAGGATGTGAAGAAATATAAGCAAAAGGCAAAATATTACAAGAGAAAAAAAGAAATTGAAGCCATTGCAGCAAAGGCATTAGAATTAAAAAGGAAACTATTCATTTTAATTTTGAATAGGATGCGTACATTAGATAAAATGGTTAATGTACTGAAATCACAAAGCAAAAGGAAAAGAGTAGTGAACAGAACAAACTTTTGTAAAGTGTTTTTAGGAAAATGAATGCATAGTTCAAGTAGTGAACCTTTTTTTAATGAAGAGAGTTATTTTCAAAGTAATAGTTTGCTGCATGCAGTTGACACCAGAGGTCGTGCTTACGAAGTGAAAAATGGTTGCATAATGGAGAAGGAGATAATGGTTCCAAGAGATGAGGTACAAGTGATGGCGGATGAGGCTATGGGGAGATGTCCTAAAGCCCCAGTGTACACTTGGAATTGTAGTAGTATTTGCACTGTGCGTCAGGAATCTATTGATAAATTTTGTGAGTTTCTAAGAGAATATAGTAAAAAAAAGTGTAAAACAGAAGATTAAGGTGCTTCAAAGTCTAGATCCATGCAGAGTCAGAGAGAATACTGGTTTGCAGGGTCATTCTCTGGCTTGTCTATCTAGAAAAGTGTGTAATAGTGTTTCCATCATTTTAGGATGCTGGCTGTTCATCATACTGAAATGAGAAAGTTTGTGAGACGGTTGTATTTTGCTAAAAGTCCAGCAATAAAGTTAGATGAATTGAATAGGGCTCTGTTCCGTGGATCGGTATCAGATGTAGAGAAGGTTGTTGATGAAATTCAGTTTTGTTACTTTGGTCCTGAACAAAACAGTGCAGAAAAGGACACAGTAAATGAGGAAGAAGTGGAAGAGAATGTAGAACCCTCTGTAAGTAAGACATTTAATGATCACATAACAAAATTTGAAAAAATCTCTAATGAAAGACCAAATATTACTTGTATTTGTTGCCGCAGAACTCATTATAGAAAACAAACTAGGAATGTTGATCTCTACAGAAAGAGTGAAAATGAAGATAATTATAAGTGGAAAGATTTTGCCACATATATATTTCTAGAAAATTGTTTTGAATTGGGTGAAGATCAGCGTATTTGTAAATACTGTTACAACAAGTTAGAGGAAAATAGAATGCCGACCAGAGCTGTACATAATAATTTAGAATTGGATGCTATTCCTGCTGAACTTTCTGAATTAAATACATATGAGTCTATACTTATTCAATGTGTTCATCCGTTCCAGACCATAGTACGTATGGAGCCCAAAACTGGTAAATTACCTCCTTCAGATTTACTGAGAGGTTTAAAAGGTAGAGTGGTGTATTTGCCCTTGGATTTGAAAAAAAATATGGAAACTATTGATGCGGATACTTTGGAAACTGAACCATTAGTTATTCTGGTTAATGGTGTACCTACAAAGAATAAGAAGATTTGGCAGGAGCTGGTAGATGTACGGAAAGTACAAAGAGCAAATTTGTATTTGAAAAGGAATAACAAATGGTATGAATCAATTTATATAGAAGAAGAAGAAGAAGATTTACAAGAAGACACAGAAACATCAACTGGACAAATTGAAAAAGTGGACAAGTCAAAGGAAGAAGAAATTTATGAACATTTTAGCATACATCCTCTTCATTCAAAAGAAGTTATGGGAGACAATATTGATCTGTTTCAGATGAAGAAAGCAAAAGGAACTCCCGTGAGTGTATGGGAGGAGAGCTTGGAAGCTCGATGTTTTCCCCAGCTGTTTCCTAAAGGAAAAGGAGGACGATACGATGAACGTCCAGAACAGATTCCAGCTTCTGAGTATAGGACTACAAGACTATATGCTGAAGATCCCAGATTTCGACAAAGTATTCCTTATTTGTTCCATCTTTTATTTGAAAGCGACTTGTCTGCACTGTCTTATGCAGTAAATCACATTTTAAAAAGTGGAGTACATTTACAAAATGTGTCTGCTAAGGATTTTATGGAGAAAGTGCAGCACCGAGATGATCATTTGGAAACACAACTGATTAATCTGATGGCTTGTCAGCGTGGGACAAATGAATATTGGTACCGACGCCATGGTGAATTAAAATGCATGTTACGGAATTTAGGAACACCAACATGGTTCCTTACCCTAAGCTGTGCTGAGTACGCTTGGGATGATTTACTGGATTTTCTACGAGAGGCAAATTCAAACATTAAAAACATCGAATACAAGACAGCAGGAGAACTGTGCTCATTGGATCCGGTAAATGTTTGCAGATATTTCAATCATAGATTTGAGGCTATGATGTCCTTCATCTGCAATAAAAAAAATCCACCTCTCAGAGAAGTAGTGGATTTCTTTTGGAGAAAAGAGTACCAGGCAAGAGGTGCTCCTCATATTCATATGCTGTTGTGGATCAAGGATGCCCCAAAGTTTGGAACAGATGCTGATGAAGCAGTGTTATCTTACATTGAAGAATATGCAACATGTGCTATACCAAAAAGCACAGAAGAGAAAAAGTTAAAGGAGCAAGTTTTACGTTTCCAAAGTCATCGGTGTGGAAAATACTGTCGACGGAAATACAAGAGCAAAGAAAAATACTACACTAAATGTCGATTTGGATTTCCTAGACCTGTTCTTTCAAATGGAAGAGTAAACAGTTTTATGTCATCTGTGAGACATACTATCACAAGAAAATCACCTAAGAATACCTACAACCTAAAAAGAAAAGAAGAATCAAAAAATATAAATGACTACAACCCAGTCATTTTATCCATGTGGAATGCTAACATGGATATACAGTACGTAGCTGACAATTCCATTGCTGTTGCTCGATACGTAACGTCTTACATTACTAAATCAGAAAAAACTGAATTGAAAGAAATGTGGGAAGAGATTTCTCACGAGAAGACTGTCAGTAAGAAGCTGTACAGTTTCAGTTTAAAGATGTTATCGCATCGAGAAATTGGATCCTACGAATGTTCAGATAGGTTATCTTCTGCAAGTCTCTACTCGAAATCACGAAGAATAATTTGGGCAAGTTTAGGCCTTGCAGCAATGAGAAATCGGGTACTGAAATCTGTTGGAGAAATTGAATATTTGGCCGAGAATGACCCAGAAAGTACAGATATTTTGAAATCAAACATGTTGGACACATATTATCCCAAGAGAAGTCAACATCTGGAGAACATGAGTCTCTATGAAGTGCTGCAGAACTACATTTATTCACGGAAAGCCGCAGAAGACATCAAAAATGGAAAATATAAAGTCATTGGTGAGGAAGGATGTTTGGTGAAGCAAACAAAAGGAAGTTTGATAAATCACCGGAAGCTGAGTTGCGACACTACTGACAAAAAGGAATTTTACTACTTGGCTCTTTTACAGCTGTTTAAACCATGGCGTTCAGAGGACGAACTACTGGGAGAATTTCAAAGCTATGAAGATTCCTTTAATGCTTGCAAAGACAGCATACAATGCAATACATTCACAACTTATCTGCAAATGTTAAATGAAGAAATTGAACAGGAAACTACAATTGCAGCAGAAGCAGCTAGAGACAGTTCTCAGGACAGCCAAAGTTCAGGAACACTCAGTCAAGATCCCCTAGGACAACCAATCGTTGAAAATGAAGCATCAATAGCCATGAATGAAGTGGAAACGGCTATGAATCAAGCTCAAGAAGAATTTATAGACTTACAAAATTTGGAAAGACAACTGAACGAAGAGCAGCAACAAATTTATGAAGAGATCAGAAACAAAATTGATCACGGATTTCTACATGAAAAAAAAGAGTGCTCATGCACATCATTTCATCCAATCAGGATGTATGTAAGCGGACAAGCTGGAACTGGAAAAAGTTTCCTTATAAAAGTCATCAGAAGCTACCTACAGCAAAAAACGGATTCTACTTTGTCTTGTGTGGTTACTGCTCCAACTGGGTTAGCAGCATATAACATAAAAGGAATCACTTTACATCGTTTGCTAATGTTACCAGTGGAGCATGAGAACAAAATACAATACAACAAGCTAACTGGAGAAGCATGCTTGGAAGTTTCAAGAGTGTTGAAGAAGATGCAAGTTCTCATTATTGATGAGCTGAGCATGGTATCAAACTTAATGCTTGCCTTTGTGCATTTAAGAATGCAGCAAATTCTAAGGACAGACTATGACGTGTTATTTGGTGGAAAACATGTCATAGTTTTTGGGGATCTTCTACAGCTTACTCCAGTTAAAGGACAACCAGTGTTTAATACTGTGACACATGAAGACACAAAGAAGTCATTGGGAAGCATCGGTAATGCAAATATTTGGTCCTTCTTTGAGTACAAGGAACTTACTACTAATATGAGGCAAGCAAACGATGAATAATATAGAAGTATTCTGAAAGATATCAGGATTGGACTACTCACAGAAGTTGGCAAAAAAGCATTACAGAGTCGGCTGCTACATAATTTATTTCCAAAGGAAGCAATAGTTGCAGAGAAGATATACAAGAACATTGCAGAAAAGAAAAGTGTCATCTGCTTAATGCCAACTCTACGTGAATGCTCAATATTCAATGAGGAGCTTTTAAAATTGGAAAAGGAAGATATCAGGAAATTGGAAGCAGTGGACAAAATTGAGGATGGAAGAATTACTATCACATTAACAGGCACACTGAAAAATAAATTGGATTCACTAGAGAAGAACATTTCCAAAACAGCTGGATTAGAAAAAAATCTATATGTTTGCATGAACTGTAGAGTATTTTTAAGGAGAAATTTGGATGTTGAAAAAGGTTTAGTTAATGGAGCTATGGGAAGAGTTGTGGGTTTTATTAATTATCAGAAAAAAGATGGAATTGAATGTTTAAAAATAAAATTTGATCAGATAGAAGAAGTTAAAGACATTTGTCGTTGTTCAGTTCGTTTCATGCTTGTGAAAGACTTATATGTACGTAGGAAGCAGTTTCCGTTTTCTCTAGCATATGCTGTAACTATTCACAAGTCTCAAGGATTGACTGTAGATTGTGCTTTTGTGAACATTGGTTCAACTGTGTTCAAAGAAGGTATGGCTTATGTAGCTTTGTCACGAGTGAAAACATTATCTGGTTTATTCATGATAGACTTTGATGACTCAAAAGTTAGTGCTGATACAAATTGTGTAAAGGAGTATAATAGATTAAGAAGAACCTATGCTCCTCATTTAGGTCAGTATCCTGTGTTGGAGAAACGTGTAGTTTCTCGTAAAAGGAGAAATGAGAATATCTGTAATGAAGATGTAGAGAGGAGGAAAAAAAAGAGGAGTGATGTAATTGCAAGCAAAAAGAAAAAGGAAAATGAAGAAGAGGTTGTAGGATGTCATTTTGAAAATAGCTCTGGTGTCAACTGCTACGCTAATGTAGTGCTGAATGTTGCATTTTATCTGGAAAGTGTGCAAGAGCAGATAATAGTAAATCAGAGAAAAAGATTCTGTTCTGAGTTGAGTCTCCTTTTTCAAAAGCTGAGTAATGATAAAACTCAAATAGAAAGTGCTACTGAAATTAGAAAACTTTTAGATGTATGTTCAGGACGAACACAGTTTTCTCAAAATGTACAGCAAGACGCACAGGAATTCTTGATGTTTTTTCTTCAGGTACTGGAAGAAGAAGGGGTTCCCATTGAAAATTTGTTTGGTCTCTCTTATAAATGAGAACATAGTTGTGAAAACTGTTATAATACATGTGGCTCTAATGTTGATTCTGAAAGGTTTATTTATTTAACATTGCCAGAAAGTAAAACAGTCACTTTTGCTAAATTAGTTAAAGATGCTAATCATAACATGGAATGCAGTGAGTGTCAATCTGAAATGTTTTCAACGTTACTTTTAAAGGAATACGGACAATATGTAATTTTAATGATGCAACGATGTAAAGCTGATGGTTCAAAATTGGATACTTTAATAAAGAAGTTTACAGGACAGCAATTATCAATTTCAGGAAAAACTTTTGTAACAGTTGCAATAATTTTCCATGAAGGACCTACTGTTACTTCTGGACATTACACAGTTTATCTTAAATGTGAAAAAGGCTGGACACTGTGTAATGATTCCCAATTGATTTTCAAGCAACGTTTGCCTTTTGATTTAGCAAATTCCTATCTAATCTTCCTGAAACCTAAATTTTAGAGAGACTTGGCAAGATGTGTACAAAACAATTTTACCATTTTATTGGATTACCATTGGAATTTTCAAAAAAAATGATTTTTCAAATTATCATTTGGCCTAATGGAAAGGTAACCAATTGTAATGTGGACTTTTTAAATTTTTAATGAAACTTTGGAAAACCAAATATTTAGACAAAATCGGTAACATCTGCACAATTTAAATTTTGTAATGTTATTGGATTGCCATTGGAAATTTATTCAAAAAAGATTTTTAAAATTACTATTTGGCCATGAGGAAAAGTAAACAATTGTATTGTGGACTTATTTAATTATTAATTAATCTTTCGGAAACCAAAATGTTACAGAGAATCGGTGAGATCTGTACAATTTAAACTTTAGAATTTTATTGGATTACCATTGGAAATTTAATCAAAAAAGAATTTTAAAATTACTATTTGGCCTAAAGGAAATGGAACCAGATGTATTGTGGAGTTATTTGAGATATATTTTTGTGATTATACTTCTGAAACAAAAATGTCAGACGGTATTTTAAAGAAATAAGTATTGATATTAGATGATATTTTTTTAGAATATTATGCATTTCTATAATGTTATGTTTAAGTTAAAAGAGATTCTGGGCTTTTTTTATACAATCTTTGAGTTTGTTATTTTTTTTTTGCCCGCTGTTAAATGATGAATGCAATTGCTTTCACAATTTATAGTGAAATGCAATATATTCTGAAAACAGCAAAAAAAAGGCAAACATTTTTTGGGGAAAAACATGTAAATACGTGTACTGTGTAATATATTGATTTATTAAATATTAATACTTTTTTCTTTTTTTTCAGATTGTGAAAGAAAATTTTCAAAAAAAACCAACCATTTTTTCAAGTAATTTCAATTACATTTTAATTAAAAATTAAATTGTTGGGTGGGTCAGGTAAGTGAGAAATTAGATGGTCCCTTTCTTCCACTTTATCTCAAAAAGATTTTTAGTATTTAGTTATTAATTCCTCAAGGATCTTGAGATGTGGTAATTGATTTTTAGTGTTTTTAAAAAAAAAAAAAAAATACGCTTACGGTAAAAAAAAAAAAAAAAAGTTTTAAAGAAAAAATAAAAAAAGTTGAGAGGTAAGGTTGGCTCTTAAAAGAGCCGTTGTGTTCATGCAGGGACAGAGGAAAGGAAGTATGGGAACATTAGCTGGTTGGACATTTGTGCTGATCTATTCTGTTGTTAATGAGGGAAACACTGGTCTCCCTATGAACAATTAGATCATAGCAAAATGAACACCGCATAGTAACCCTACCAAACCGAGGGTTCATTTCCAGAGGTTCAGAAAAAGGTGAATGTGCCCCCACAGATGAAGGGCTCTGCTGAGCTTCCGAAGAAGGACTCGGCTGAGCTGCTGTGGATGTGCTTGCTCGACTTACTGAAGGGTTGCCCCTAGTATGTCGTGCATGTGTCCTAGGATGCACATCCTCAAGGTGTCTCAACATGGTGTGATTCCCGAAGGAATACTTCTTGTTGGGATTCCCTCTTGAAAGTACACGGCCACAAAGCTTACAAGTCACTAAGGCAGCATTGACTTTTTTCTCACCCTCTGGAAAACTGAAATACTCCCATATGAAAGAGCCCTTCTGTTTCCTCCTTCTCTGCCTGATGGTGGTGCTGCTAGCCTCACTCTCAGCAGAAGAGTGCTGTTCTGCCATCGTATCACAAAGACAAGTCAGCTCCTTCTCCTAAGGGATCACACGCAGAAATGAGGGGAATGGGTGTGGTGTAGGAGAGTTCTAGAACTGAAAGTAGTTTCAACCAATCAAAAGTTGTGTTTCATGATCACATGACCCACCGTGCGCGTACGTTACGCTTACGTTACGCTTACGGTGCGCTTACGGTGCGCTTACGGTAAAAGTGCGCATGCGCGTAAAAAAGACACGCGCTCGCGCGCATGCGCAAAACAGTCACTCTACAACACTTCCGCGTAACGTGCGCGTGTAGCGTACACGCCTACGCGCCCCACGCACAGTACGCGCGGCTACGCAAATTGCGTCACTATACGCAAACAGAGTAGATAAATTACAAACATTGCGTAAACCGTACGCTTACCGTACGCTTACCGTACGCGCACTAAAAAAAAAAAAAATCTTTTCTATGTTATACTAATATATCTTACCTGTTTGGTAAAAAGAAAAAGAGAAAACTTGATATATTGCATATTTTTTTTTTTTTAAAACATAGTGTTTTAAGAGAATAAAAAGTTTACTAAAAACTTGTTTTTTTTTTTTTAAAAAAACACATTTAAGATAAGAATTTATAATAAAAAAATCATACAAAATCAATAAAAAAAAAATATGGGAATCACATATGTTATAGGTAAGAATTAGCATTTAAAAAACCATACAAATTCACTGAAAAAACCATGGGTTTCACACACGTTATAGTTAGAAATTAGCATTTAAAAAACCTTGCAAATTCACTGAAAAAACCATAGGTTTCACACATGTTATAGTTAGGAATTAGCATTTAAAAAACCTTGCAAATTCACTGAAAAAACCATAGGTTTCACACATGTTATAGTTAGGGATTAGCATTTAAAAAACCTTGCAAATTCAGTGAAAAAACCATAGGTTTCACACATGTTATAGTTAGGGATTAGCATTTAAAAAACCTTGCAAATTCAGTGAAAAAACCATAGGTTTCACACACGTTATAGTTAGCTGGACATTTCACTCGTAAAAAACCAATGAAATTTTCCCGTTATAGTTAGTTAAGCTAACTATAACTCGCGCGCCCGCAATGCACTGCTGATGACGTCACATATTACATCACTCATGACATGGTCAGTGACATCACTCATGACATCACTGATGACATCTCAAATGACATCACTGATGACATCACTGATGACATCATCCATGTGATGGAGTGGCGGATCTCCTCTCACCCTAATATAACCTTTGATACACACATTCAAAAATAGAGACTGAAATTTTCAAAAAAATGGACATACCAATACCAATTACAACAACCTCTTCAATAATTCTAAGAACCACATAAACATCCACTCATTCACCAACAGTCCTGTACAGTCACTCATTCGTGTACTCACACATCATATGTACTCATACACCAATACATCCTGTTACACAATGCCACTCATCCACAGAGTTACTGACACACATAGTCACTCATGAAAAAAAGAAAGAAACATACATTTACTTGCATATACAGTTATACACAAACCACCACACTTACTTCTACAGAAACTTACACATACTTAGTCCTTTAAACAATCACTTATAGAAACACATACTTATTCATACAGGAACTCTTTCAATCTCTCACTCTCACATATACTCACTTATATACACCAATAGTCACATATACTAGTTTAAAACATATGTAGTTACTCATAAAGACACTATTGAGACAGCCATTCACTCACTAACACACCCATACACACACTCTTCCACCCATACAGTCCTGCACATATGCTGTCTTCAACACATACAAACAGTGAGTCACTCATTCATGCACCTATGCACTACGTAATACCCCCCACCGAACTATATAGACACTGATACTCAAAAAAACAACTAATAACCTATATAGACACTCATGTAGCTACTCACCAACCCATGCAGCCACTTATACACAAAGTGAGAGACTGATACAGATATTTACATATTTAAACATTACTCACTAAGCCATGTATTCACTAAGATACACTTAATCAGTCAGCTACACAATCAATTTTTCAAAAACAAATCATCCATTTAGACACTTATATACCCATTTATTCTTCCATCAACCTTGAGATATACATATATAAAACATATTTAATTTTCAGAAAAACACACATTCACTGGATGATGTCATCAGTGATGTCATCAGTGATGTCATTTGAGATGTCATCAGTGATGTCATGAGTGATGTCACTGACCATGTCATGAGTGATGTAATATGTGACGTCATCAGCAGTGCATTGCGGGCGCGCGAGTTATAGTTAGCTTAACTAACTATAACGGGAAAATTTCATTGGTGTTTTACGAGTGAAATGTCCAGCTAACTATAACGTGTGTGAAACCTATGGTTTTTTCACTGAATATATATATATATATTACCTACTGGCGGTCGCCAGTAGGTAGTTATAGTTAGGACCACGTTTCCATAGGAAATCCGCAACATTCTATTTTGAATAACTTTGGCGCCGGTCGACGAATCCTCGCGAATTTTTCAAAATAGGTGGGGCGCTACGCTCCGCTCCTACCCTGAAAGTCTCGGGGGGATTCGTCAAGCGGGGGCTGAGATAAAAGGGGGGTCCCAAAACGCGTTTTTCCCATGCATTTTTCCATAGGACCTTTAGACACAGCTACAGCCCGAACGGCTGAACAGAATTACTTGAAATTTGGCAGAGAGGTAGTCCTCAGGTCAAGGAAGTGCCTTTTGTAGGTTTGGTGTAAATCTGTTCAGTAGATTCTGAGAAAATAGCATTTAAATCAATATATATATCTGTGACAGCTTACGGTGCGCTTACCGTGCGCTTACGGTGCGCTTACCGTACGCGTACGGTGACGTGCGCGAGCGCGATTCTGATTGGCTGTTAGATCTTAGTAATCATTCGAATCGGTCGAAACCAGGAAGCGGCGGCCGCCATTTCGTGTGTTTCACTCAGAAAAAGAAAGGTGATAACTTGAAAAGGGGGCAAGGAAAAGAGTTTCAGACCCCCTAACATTTGAAAGGGGGTCAAAGAAGGACAGAAAAGTACAAAAAAAACATTTATTAATTTTTAAAAAAATCGCGGGTTACGCGTACGGTAAGCTAACTGTACGCGTACGGTAGAAAAAAAAATAAAAAAATGAAATGAAATGCAGATTTAAGTGTTTAGATATTAGGGGGCTCTAAAAAGAGCCGTTGTGTTTATGAAGTGATTTTTTAGTGGTACCTACAAGTAAGTACCGATGCAGAGTCTAAGGTTCAAGAGGAAGACTCTGTTCCCTTCATCATTGAAGTGCACACCATCTCCTCTATAAATGTCTTGCATGTCGTAACGCAAGTTGTTGTGGTAAATGGAACCCATACCATAGTCTCGGAGGAAAGCAGAAACAGATTTGTTGACGTGCTTTCTTGCTTTGTCAATCTGTGGACAGAAATGATTGGACCAGTTCCATTTTTGCCTTTGGCATATGTTAGAATACGCAAAGGCAGTTTTAGGGAAAAGTGAAAACAGTTGTGCAAAGGTCTCCTTCATAAGCATTTCCAGACCTACCCCAGTCAAAGTGCCTAGGTCATTGCCACCACAGTGCACTATTATGAGGTCAGGGTGTTGGATTTGCATGAAGGATTTCACCAATGGCATCAATTGGTGCCACTTTAACCCTCTCTGACCAATCCATTTAATGTCTACATTTGGCAAAGCAAGGTCTCTCACCATACCTGTTTTCTCTGCATACTTTTCACTCCAGAAGACATAGCTGTGCCCTACAATCCACACTGTGAACATCTTCAAAGGAGAACTGGATGCACTCAGGAGGTGTAATTCAGTAGAATGGTAAAAAGAAATGAAAGACAGTTTGGAAATGGAGGCATACATATTTTTTTTTTTTTTTTTTTAAACTGATTGGCTGTTTCATACCATTCTAGAATAAAAACTAGGCTGTATGTGTAAATTTATAGAAGCATGTTTTGTATTGGTACAGAAAAATGTGTTACCAAAGAACAGTACTATGGATTTGCTGTTAGGTTTGAAAAGTCAAGCACTCCTGCTCTTTGGAAATGAAACATTGTTTGGTGAACTTCTGACCTGACTCTACACAGCAGTGTTTCAAGAGCTGTTGCTATGGTAGCAGGCAGAAGTCAAGTTGGGGGAAGGGTACTAGGCAGAAGTCAAGTTGGGGGAAGGGTACTTTTGGAAAAGGGTTGGTTTTCAACCAATAGAAATGTGTGATTACATTTGAAAAAAAGGGGGAAGCACTGAGATTTGAAACTTACATGTATATGTGTGGAAAAATAGAGGGAAACTTTGCCATTATCTGGTTCTGCTGAGAGGAGAGAGGTGTAGAGAACAGAGATCCTGGCTCTGATAATCTGCTGTTTGAGTGCCACATTTCTTTTACAATTAACTAATTTTAAAGGTGAGTTTAGAGTTTGAGAGGGGATGTATATGGTAAATTAAGAAATGAATAATAGAATTGGAATTCCTTTTGTTGAAGTTGTGTTTATTATTTTCTGTTTTGGGAGAAATTTAAATGTGAGGAACATGTAAAATAATATGGACTAGTTTTCACGAAAATTTAAGGTGTACTGGTAAAAATAAGGAATACTTTAAGGGTTTGAGGTTGCACTCAGTAATGCAAATACATTCAGCATCAGTGAGGCTGGTTGCCCTTGCTGGAGTGTAGTGAGTCACCCAGGTTACACATGTTGCTGGTCTCAGAAAGCTGTTGGGTATTGCTCTGGTGATTTTACATTTGCATTAGATGGAAAGGGGGAGGTTTTTTTTTATGCAGAAGCAGACTCTTAGCACACAGCCAGCTGCTTATCCTGTGGAATCATGCACAGTATTCACAACCGAGTGGGGTTTAAGGTTTCAGTCAGTAATGCAAATACATTCAGCATCACTAAGGCTGGTTGCCCTTGCTGGAGTGTAGTCAGTCACCCAGGTTACACATGGTGCTGGTCTGAAAAAGCAGTTTGGACATGTGCTTTTATCAGAATCTGAAAAGTGGATTCATAATGTGTCAGTCTGTAAAAGTGTTTATCACTTGCCAAAAAAAAGAGTAGTAAGTGTGCTTTCAAATTGGCAAAGAAATTTCGTTTTGTGACTAATGTGAAAACATGACTCTGTGTGTAAATAGGAATTACAGGCAGAGATTTATTGCGTATTGCTCTGGTGATTTTACATTTGCATTAGATGTAAAGGGGGAGCCATTTTTTTGTATGCAGAAGCAGACTCTTAGCACACAGCCAGCTGCTTATCCTGTGGAATCATGCACAGTATTCACAACCGAGTGGGGTTTGAGGTTTCAGTCAGTAATGCAAATACATTCAGCATCACTAAGGCTGGTTGCCCTTGCTTGAGTGTAGTCAGTCACCCAGGTTACACATGGTGCTGGTCTGAAAAAGCAGTTTGGACATGTGCTTTTATCAGAATCTGAAAAGTGGATTCATAATGTGTCAGTCTGTAAAAGTGTTTATCACTTGCCAAAAAAAAGAGTAGTAAGTGTGCTTTCAAATTGGCAAAGAAATTTCGTTTTGTGACTATTGTGAAAACATGACTCTGTGTGCAAATAGGAATTACAGGCAGAGATTTATTGCGTATTGCTCTGGTGATTTTACATTTGTATTAGATGGAAAGGGGGAGCCATTTTTTTGTATGCAGAAGCAGACTCTTAACACACAGCCTGCTGCTTATCCTGTGGAATCATGCACAGTATTCACAACCGAGTGGGGTTTGAGGTTTCAGTCAGTAATGCAAATACATTCAGCATCACTAAGGCTGGTTGCCCTTGCTGGAGTGTAGTCAGTCACCCAGGTTACACATGGTGCTGGTCTGAAAAAGCAGTTTGGACATGTTCTTTTATCAGAATCTGAAAAGTGGATTCATAATGTGTCAGTCTGTAAAAGTGTTTATCACTTGCCAAAAAAAAGAGTAGTAAATGTGCTTTCAAATTGGCAAAGAAATTTCGTTTTGTGACTAATGTGAAAACATGACTCTGTGTGTAAATAGGAATTACAGGCAGAGATTTATTGCGTATTGCTCTGGTGATTTTACATTTGCATTAGATGTAAAGGGGGAGCCATTTTTTTGTATGCAGAAGCAGACTCTTAGCACACAGCCAGCTGCTTATCCTGTGGAATCATGCACAGTATTCACAACCGAGTGGGGTTTGAGGTTTCAGTCAGTAATGCAAATACATTCAGCATCACTAAGGCTGGTTGCCCTTGCTGGAGTGTAGTCAGTCACCCAGGTTACACATGGTGCTGGTCTGAAAAAGCAGTTTGGACATGTGCTTTTATCAGAATCTGAAAAGTGGATTCATAATGTGTCAGTCTGTAAAAGTGTTTATCACTTGCCAAAAAAAAGAGTAGTAAGTGTGCTTTCAAATTGGCAAAGAAATTTCGTTTTGTGACTATTGTGAAAACATGACTCTGTGTGCAAATAGGAATTACAGGCAGAGATTTATTGCGTATTGCTCTGGTGATTTTACATTTGTATTAGATGGAAAGGGGGAGCCATTTTTTTGTATGCAGAAGCAGACTCTTAACACACAGCCAGCTGCTTATCCTGTGGAATCATGCACAGTATTCACAACCGAGTGGGGTTTGAGGTTTCAGTCAGTAATGCAAATACATTCAGCATCACTAAGGCTGGTTGCCCTTGCTGGAGTGTAGTCAGTCACCCAGGTTACACATGGTGCTGGTCTGAAAAAGCAGTTTGGACATGTGCTTTTATCAGAATCTGAAAAGTGGATTCATAATGTGTCAGTCTGTAAAAGTGTTTATCACTTGCCAAAAAAAAGAGTAGTAAGTGTGCTTTCAAATTGGCAAAGAAATTTCGTTTTGTGACTAATGTGAAAACATGACTCTGTGTGTAAATAGGAATTACAGGCAGAGATTTATTGCGTATTGCTCTGGTGATTTTACATTTGCATTAGATGTAAAGGGGGAGCCATTTTTTTGTATGCAGAAGCAGACTCTTAACACACAGCCAGCTGCTTATCCCGTTGAATCATGCACAGTATTCACAACCGAGTGGGGTTTGAGGTTTCAGTCAGTAATGCAAATACATTCAGCATCACTAAGGCTGGTTGCCCTTGCTGGAGTGTAGTCAGTCACCCAGGTTACACATGGTGCTGGTCTGAAAAAGCAGTTTGGACATGTGCTTTTATCAGAATCTGAAAAGTGGATTCATAATGTGTCAGTCTGTAAAAGTGTTTATCACTTGCCAAAAAAAAGACTAGTAAGTGTGCTTTCAAATTGGCAAAGAAATTTCGTTTTGTGACTATTGTGAAAACATGACTCTGTGTGCAAATAGGAATTACAGGCAGAGATTTATTGCGTATTGCTCTGGTGATTTTACATTTGTATTAGATGGAAAGGGGGAGCCATTTTTTTGTATGACGAAGCAGACTCTTAGCACACAGCCAGCTGGTTATCCTGTGGAATCATGCATAGTATTTACAACCGAGTGGGGTTTGAGGTTTCAGTCAGTAATGCAAATACATTCAGCATCAATAAGGCTGGTTGCCCTTGCTGGAGTGTAGTCAGTCACCCAGGTTACACATGGTGCTGGTCTGAAAAAGCAGTTTGGACATGTGCTTTTATCAGAATCTGAAAAGTGGATTCATAATGTGTCAGTCTGTAAAAGTGTTTATCACTTGCCAAAAAAAAGAGTAGTAAGTGTGCTTTCAAATTGGCAAAGAAATTTCGTTTTGTGACTAATGTGAAAACATGAGTCTGTGTGTAAATAGGAATTACAGGCAGAGATTTATTGCGTATTGCTCTGGTGATTTTACATTTGTATTAGATGGAAAGGGGGAGCCATTTTTTTGTATGCAGAAGCAGACTCTTAGCACACAGCCATTGGTTATCCTGTGGAATCATGCACAGTATTCACAACCGAGTGGGGTTTGAGGTTTCAGTCAGTAATGCAAATACATTCAGCATCAGTAAGGCTGGTTGCCCTTGCTGGAGTGTAGTCAGTCACCCAGGTTACACATGTTACTGGTCTCAGAAAGGTGTTTGGTATTGCTCTGGTGATTTTACATTTGCAATAGATGGAAAGGGGGTTTTATTTTTGTATGCAGAAGCAGACTCTTAGCACACAACCAGCTGCTTATCCTGTGGAATCAAGCACAGTATTCACAACTGAGTGGGGTTTGAGGTTTTAATCAGTAATGCAAATACATTCAGCATCACTAAGGCTGGTTGCCCTTGCTGGAGTGTAGTCAGTCACCCAGGTTACACATGTTGCTGGTCTGAAAAAGCTGTTTGGACATGTGCTGTTTTCATAATCTGAAAAGTGGATTCAAAATGTGTCAGACTGTAAAAGTACTTATCACTTGCCAAAAAAGTAGTAGAAAGTATGCTTTGCAATTGGCAAAGAAATTTCGTTTTCTGCCTAATTTCAAACCATGACTCTGTGTGCACACAGGAATTGTTTTTAGATATTTAATTTGTGATGGTGTTATTGTGATTTTCACTTGTAGGAAAGGGGTACATAGTATTTTAAGATTTGAAAAGATCATAAAAAATGTAGTAATATATTTAAATAAAATAAAGGAATTTTTTTTAGTTTTTTCAGGTATTGCTGAAGAGCAGTGAACAAAATTTAAGATGCCTACAAAATCCAGACTAAAGAAAGACCACAAAAAAAACCTATATTTGAAGACAACTGGAGGACCTAAGTTAGTTGGAGATGCTCATGTTGGGAAAAAGAACAAATCTTCTGGTAAGCAAACAAAAGATTTTTTAAAGAACATCTTCAAAAAAAGGAAAAATGTACAAAATGTCTGTACTGGAAAGAATGTTTTCAATAGAAAAAAACAGGAAAAAATTGAGAATTTAGTTAATGCAAATATACCTTCTGCAACAACAAAGATTAACTTAAACAGAAAAACAGCGTTTAAAGAGATACGTAGAAAAATGTTTCAGAGAAGAGTTATGTCCAATTTGATAAAGGATGTGAAGAAATATAAGCAAAAGGCAAAATATTACAAGAGAAAAAAAGAAATTGAAGCCATTGCAGCAAAGGCATTAGAATTAAAAAGGAAACTATTCATTTTAATTTTGAATAGGATGCGTACATTAGATAAAATGGTTAATGTACTGAAATCACAAAGCAAAAGGAAAAGAGTAGTGAACAGAACAAACTTTTGTAAAGTGTTTTTAGGAAAATGGATGCATAGTTCAAGTAGTGAACCTTTTTTTAATGAAGAGAGTTATTTTCAAAGTAATAGTTTGCTGCATGCAGTTGACACCAGAGGTCGTGCTTACGAAGTGAAAAATGGTTGCATAATGGAGAAGGAGATAATGGTTCCAAGAGATGAGGTACAAGTGATGGCGGATGAGGCTATGGGGAGACGTCCTAAAGCCCCAGTGTACACTTGGAATTGTAGTAGTATTTGCACTGTGCGTCAGGAATCTATTGATAAATTTCGTGAGTTTCTAAGAGAATATAGTAAAAAAAGTGTAAAACAGAAGATTAAGGTGCTTCAAAGTCTAGATCCATGCAGAGTCAGAGAGAATACTGGTTTGCAGGGTCATTCTCTGGCTTGTCTATCTAGAAAAGTGTGTAATAGTGTTTTCCATCATTTTAGGATGCTGGCTGTTCATCATACTGAAATGAGAAAGTTTGTGAGACGGTTGTATTTTGCTAAAAGTCCAGCAATAAAGTTAGATGAATTGAATAGGGCTCTGTTCCGTGGATCGGTATCAGATGTAGAGAAGGTTGTTGATGAAATTCAGTTTTGTTACTGTGGTCCTGAACAAAACAGTGCAGAAAAGGACACAGTAAATGAGGAAGAAGTGGAAGAGAATGTAGAACCCTCTGTAAGTAAGACATTTAATGATCACATAACAAAATTTGAAAAAATCTCTAATGAAAGACCAAATATTACTTGTATTTGTTGCCGCAGAACTCATTATAGAAAACAAACTAGGAATGTTGATCTCTACAGAAAGAGTGAAAATGAAGATAATTATAAGTGGAAAGATTTTGCCACATATATATTTCTAGAAAATTGTTTTGAATTGGGTGAAGATCAGCGTATTTGTAAATACTGTTACAACAAGTTAGAGGAAAATAGAATGCCGACCAGAGCTGTACATAATAATTTAGAATTGGATGCTATTCCTGCTGAACTTTCTGAATTAAATACATATGAGTCTATACTTATTCAATGTGTTCATCCGTTCCAGACCATAGTACGTATGGAGCCCAAAACTGGTAAATTACCTCCTTCAGATTTACTGAGAGGTTTAAAAGGTAGAGTGGTGTATTTGCCCTTGGATTTGAAAAAAAATATGGAAACTATTGATGCGGATACTTTGGAAACTGAACCATTAGTTATTCTGGTTAATGGTGTACCTACAAAGAATAAGAAGATTTGGCAGGAGCTGGTAGATGTACGGAAAGTACAAAGAGCAAATTTGTATTTGAAAAGGAATAACAAATGGTATGAATCAATTTATATAGAAGAAGAAGAAGAAGATTTACAAGAAGACACAGAAACATCAACTGGACAAATTGAAAAAGTGGACAAGTCAAAGGAAGAAGAAATTTATGAACATTTTAGCATACATCCTCTTCATTCAAAAGAAGTTATGGGAGACAATATTGATCTGTTTCAGATGAAGAAAGCAAAAGGAACTCCCGTGAGTGTATGGGAGGAGAGCTTGGAAGCTCGATGTTTTCCCCAGCTGTTTCCTAAAGGAAAAGGAGGACGATACGATGAACGTCCAGAACAGATTCCAGCTTCTGAGTATAGGACTACAAGACTATATGCTGAAGATCCCAGATTTCGACAAAGTATTCCTTATTTGTTCCATCTTTTATTTGAAAGCGACTTGTCTGCACTGTCTTATGCAGTAAATCACATTTTAAAAAGTGGAGTACATTTACAAAATGTGTCTGCTAAGGATTTTATGGAGAAAGTGCAGCACCGAGATGATCATTTGGAAACACAACTGATTAATCTGATGGCTTGTCAGCGTGGGACAAATGAATATTGGTACCGACGCCATGGTGAATTAAAATGCATGTTACGGAATTTAGGAACACCAACATGGTTCCTTACCCTAAGCTGTGCTGAGTACGCTTGGGATGATTTACTGGATTTTCTACGAGAGGCAAATTCAAACATTAAAAACATCGAATACAAGACAGCAGGAGAACTGTGCTCATTGGATCCGGTAAATGTTTGCAGATATTTCAATCATAGATTTGAGGCTATGATGTCCTTCATCTGCAATAAAAAAAATCCACCTCTCAGAGAAGTAGTGGATTTCTTTTGGAGAAAAGAGTACCAGGCAAGAGGTGCTCCTCATATTCATATGCTGTTGTGGATCAAGGATGCCCCAAAGTTTGGAACAGATGCTGATGAAGCAGTGTTATCTTACATTGAAGAATATGCAACATGTGCTATACCAAAAAGCACAGAAGAGAAAAAGTTAAAGGAGCAAGTTTTACGTTTCCAAAGTCATCGGTGTGGAAAATACTGTCGACGGAAATACAAGAGCAAAGAAAAATACTACACTAAATGTCGATTTGGATTTCCTAGACCTGTTCTTTCAAATGGAAGAGTAAACAGTTTTATGTCATCTGTGAGACATACTATCACAAGAAAATCACCTAAGAATACCTACAACCTAAAAAGAAAAGAAGAATCAAAAAATATAAATGACTACAACCCAGTCATTTTATCCATGTGGAATGCTAACATGGATATACAGTATGTAGCTGACAATTCCATTGCTGTTGCTCGATACGTAACGTCTTACATTACTAAATCAGAAAAAACTGAATTGAAAGAAATGTGGGAAGAGATTTCTCACGAGAAGACTGTCAGTAAGAAGCTGTACAGTTTCAGTTTAAAGATGTTATCGCATCGAGAAATTGGATCCTACGAATGTTCAGATAGGTTATCTTCTGCAAGTCTCTACTCGAAATCACGAAGAATAATTTGGGCAAGTTTAGGCCTTGCAGCAATGAGAAATCGGGTACTGAAATCTGTTGGAGAAATTGAATATTTGGCCGAGAATGACCCAGAAAGTACAGATATTTTGAAATCAAACATGTTGGACACATATTATCCCAAGAGAAGTCAACATCTGGAGAACATGTGTCTCTATGAAGTGCTGCAGAACTACATTTATTCACGGAAAGCCGCAGAAGACATCAAAAATGGAAAATATAAAGTCATTGGTGAGGAAGGATGTTTGGTGAAGCAAACAAAAGGAAGTTTGATAAATCACCGGAAGCTGAGTTGCGACACTACTGACAAAAAGGAATTTTACTACTTGGCTCTTTTACAGCTGTTTAAACCATGGCGTTCAGAGGACGAACTACTGGGAGAATTTCAAAGCTATGAAGATTCCTTTAATGCTTGCAAAGACAGCATACAATGCAATACATTCACAACTTATCTGCAAATGTTAAATGAAGAAATTGAACAGGAAACTACAATTGCAGCAGAAGTAGCTAGAGACAGTTCTCAGGACAGCCAAAGTTCAGGAACACTCAGTCAAGATCCCCTAGGACAACCAATCGTTGAAAATGAAGCATCAATAGCCATGAATGAAGTGGAAACGGCTATGAATCAAGCTCAAGAAGAATTTATAGACTTACAAAATTTGGAAAGACAACTGAACGAAGAGCAGCAACAAATTTATGAAGAGATCAGAAACAAAATTGATCACGGATTTCTACATGAAAAAAAAGAGTGCTCATGCACATCATTTCATCCAATCAGGATGTATGTAAGCGGACAAGCTGGAACTGGAAAAAGTTTCCTTATAAAAGTCATCAGAAGCTACCTACAGCAAAAAACGGATTCTACTTTGTCTTGTGTGGTTACTGCTCCAACTGGGTTAGCATCATATAACATAAAAGGAATCACTTTACATCGTTTGCTAATGTTACCAGTGGAGCATGAGAACAAAATACAATACAACAAGCTAACTGGAGAAGCATGCTTGGAAGTTTCAAGAGTGTTGAAGAAGATGCAAGTTCTCATTATTGATGAGCTGAGCATGGTATCAAACTTAATGCTTGCCTTTGTGCATTTAAGAATGCAGCAAATTCTAAGGACAGACTATGACGTGTTATTTGGTGGAAAACATGTCATAGTTTTTGGGGATCTTCTACAGCTTACTCCAGTTAAAGGACAACCAGTGTTTAATACTGTGACACATGAAGACACAAAGAAGTCATTGGGAAGCATCGGTAATGCAAATATTTGGTCCTTCTTTGAGTACAAGGAACTTACTACTAATATGAGGCAAGCAAACGATGAAGAATATAGAAGTATTCTGAAAGATATCAGGATTGGACTACTCACAGAAGTTGGCAAAAAAGCATTATAGAGTCGGCTGCTACATAATTTATTTCCAAAGGAAGCAATAGTTGCAGAGAAGATATACAAGAACATTGCAGAAAAGAAAAGTGTCATCTGCTTAATGCCAACTCTACGTGAATGCTCAATATTCAATGAGGAGCTTTTAAAATTGGAAAAGGAAGATATCAGGAAATTGGAAGCAGTGGACAAAATTGAGGATGGAAGAATTACTATCACATTAACAGGCACACTGAAAAATAAATTGGATTCACTAGAGAAGAACATTTCCAAAACAGCTGGATTAGAAAAAAATCTATATGTTTGCATGAACTGTAGAGTATTTTTAAGGAGAAATTTGGATGTTGAAAAAGGTTTAGTTAATGGAACTATGGGAAGAGTTGTGGGTTTTATTAATTATCAGAAAAAAGATGGAATTGAATGTTTAAAAATAAAATTTGATCAGATAGAAGAAGTTAAAGACATTTGTCGTTGTTCAGTTCGTTTCATGCTTGTGAAAGACTTATATGTACGTAGGAAGCAGTTTCCGTTTTCTCTAGCATATGCTGTAACTATTCACAAGTCTCAAGGATTGACTGTAGATTGTGCTTTTGTGAACATTGGTTCAACTGTGTTCAAAGAAGGTATGGCTTATGTAGCTTTGTCACGAGTGAAAACATTATCTGGTTTATTCATGATAGACTTTGATGACTCAAAAGTTAGTGCTGATACAAATTGTGTAAAGGAGTATAATAGATTAAGAAGAACCTATGCTCCTCATTTAGGTCAGTATCCTGTGTTGGAGAAACGTGTAGTTTCTCGTAAAAGGAGAAATGAGAATATCTGTAATGAAGATGTAGAGAGGAGGAAAAAAAAGAGGAGTGATGTAATTGCAAGCAAAAAGAAAAAGGAAAATGAAGAAGAGGTTGTAGGATGTCATTTTGAAAATAGCTCTGGTGTCAACTGCTACGCTAATGTAGTGCTGAATGTTGCATTTTATCTGGAAAGTGTGCAAGAGCAGATAATAGTAAATCAGAGAAAAAGATTCTGTTCTGAGTTGAGTCTCCTTTTTCAAAAGCTGAGTAATGATAAAACTCAAATAGAAAGTGCTACTGAAATTAGAAAACTTTTAGATGTATGTTCAGGACGAACACAGTTTTCTCAAAATGTACAGCAAGACGCACAGGAATTCTTGATGTTTTTTCTTCAGGTACTGGAAGAAGAAGGGGTTCCCATTGAAAATTTGTTTGGTCTCTCTTATAAATGAGAACATAGTTGTGAAAACTGTTATAATACATGTGGCTCTAATGTTGATTCTGAAAGGTTTATTTATTTAACATTGCCAGAAAGTAAAACAGTCACTTTTGCTAAATTAGTTAAAGATGCTAATCATAACATGGAATGCAGTGAGTGTCAATCTGAAATGTTTTCAACGTTACTTTTAAAGGAATACGGACAATATGTAATTTTAATGATGCAACGATGTAAAGCTGATGGTTCAAAATTGGATACTTTAATAAAGAAGTTTACAGGACAGCAATTATCAATTTCAGGAAAAACTTTTGTAACAGTTGCAATAATTTTCCATGAAGGACCTACTGTTACTTCTGGACATTACACAGTTTATCTTAAATGTGAAAAAGGCTGGACACTGTGTAATGATTCCCAATTGATTTTCAAGCAACGTTTGCCTTTTGATTTAGCAAATTCCTATCTAATCTTCCTGAAACCTAAATTTTAGAGAGACTTGGCAAGATGTGTACAAAACAATTTTACCATTTTATTGGATTCCCATTGGAATTTTCAAAAAAAATGATTTTTCAAATTATCATTTGGCCTAATGGAAAGGTAACCAATTGTAATGTGGACTTTTTAAATTTTTAATGAAACTTTGGAAAACCAAATATTTAGACAAAATCGGTAACATCTGCACAATTTAAATTTTGTAATGTTATTGGATTGCCATTGGAAATTTATTCAAAAAAGATTTTTAAAATTACTATTTGGCCATGAGGAAAAGTAAACAATTGTATTGTGGACTTATTTAATTATTAATTAATCTTTCGGAAACCAAAATGTTACAGAGAATCGGTGAGATCTGTACAATTTAAACTTTAGAATTTTATTGGATTACCATTGGAAATTTAATCCAAAAAGAATTTTAAAATTACTATTTGGCCTAAAGGAAATGGAACCAGATGTATTGTGGAGTTATTTGAGATATATTTTTGTGATTATACTTCTGAAACAAAAATGTCAGACGGTATTTTAAAGAAATAAGTATTGATATTAGATGATATTTTTTTAGAATATTATGCATTTCTATAATGTTATGTTTAAGTTAAAAGAGATTCTGGGCTTTTTTTATACAATCTTTGAGTTTGTTATTTTTTTTTGCCCGCTGTTAAATGATGAATGCAATTGCTTTCACAATTTATAGTGAAATGCAATATATTCTGAAAACAGCAAAAAAAAGGCAAAAAGTTTTGGGGGAAAAACATGTAAATACGTGTACTGTGTAATATATTGATTTATTAAATATTAATACTTTTTTCTTTTTTTTCAGATTGTGAAAGAAAATTTTCAAAAAAAACCAACCATTTTTTCAAGTAATTTCAATTACATTTTAATTAAAAATTAAATTGTTGGGTGGGTCAGGTAAGTGAGAAATTAGATGGTCCCTTTCTTCCACTTTATCTCAAAAAGATTTTTAGTATTTAGTTATTAATTCCTCAAGGATCTTGAGATGTGGTAATTGATTTTTAGTGTTTTTAAAAAAAAAAAAAAAAATACGCTTACCGTACGCGTACGGTAAAAAAAAAAAAAAAGTTTTAAAGAAAAAATAAAAAAAGTTGAGAGGTAAGGTTGGCTCTTAAAAGAGCCGTTGTGTTCATGCAGGGACAGAGGAAAGGAAGTATGGGAACATTAGCTGGTTGGACATTTGTGCTGATCTATTCTGTTGTTAATGAGGGAAACACTGGTCTCCCTATGAACAATTAGATCATAGCAAAATGAACACCGCATAGTAACCCTACCAAACCGAGGGTTCATTTCCAGAGGTTCAGAAAAAGGTGAATGTGCCCCCACAGATGAAGGGCTCTGCTGAGCTTCCGAAGAAGGACTCGGCTGAGCTGCTGTGGATGTGCTTGCTCGACTTACTGAAGGGTTGCCCCTAGTATGTCGTGCATGTGTCCTAGGATGCACATCCTCAAGGTGTCTCAACATGGTGTGATTCCCGAAGGAATACTTCTTGTTGGGATTCCCTCTTGAAAGTACACGGCCACAAAGCTTACAAGTCACTAAGGCAGCATTGACTTTTTTCTCACCCTCTGGAAAACTGAAATACTCCCATATGAAAGAGCCCTTCTGTTTCCTCCTTCTCTGCCTGATGGTGGTGCTGCTAGCCTCACTCTCAGCAGAAGAGTGCTGTTCTGCCATCGTATCACAAAGACAAGTCAGCTCCTTCTCCTAAGGGATCACAAGCAGAAATGAGGGGAATGGGTGTGGTGTAGGAGAGTTCTAGAACTGAAAGTAGTTTCAACCAATCAAAAGTTGTGTTTCATGATCACATGACCCACCGTGCGCGTACGTTACGCTTACGTTACGCTTACGGTGCGCTTACGGTGCGCTTACGGTAAAAGTGCGCATGCGCGTAAAAAAGACACGCGCTCGCGCGCATGCGCAAAACAGTCACTCTACAACACTTCCGCGTAACGTGCGCGTGTAGCGTACACGCCTACGCGCCCCACGCACAGTACGCGCGGCTACGCAAATTGCGTCACTATACGCAAACAGAGTAGATAAATTACAAACATTGCGTAAACCGTACGCTTACCGTACGCTTACCGTACGCGCACTAAAAAAAAAAAAAATCTTTTCTATGTTATACTAATATATCTTACCTGTTTGGTAAAAAGAAAAAGAGAAAACTTGATATATTGCATATTTTTTTTTTTTTAAAACATAGTGTTTTAAGAGAATAAAAAGTTTACAAAAAACTTGTTTTTTTTTTTTAAAAAAAACACATTTAAGATAAGAATTTATAATAAAAAAATCATACAAAATCAATAAAAAAAAATATGGGAATCACATATGTTATAGGTAAGAATTAGCATTTAAAAAACCATACAAATTCACTGAAAAAACCATGGGTTTCACACACGTTATAGTTAGAAATTAGCATTTAAAAAACCTTGCAAATTCACTGAAAAAACCATAGGTTTCACACATGTTATAGTTAGGAATTAGCATTTAAAAAACCTTGCAAATTCACTGAAAAAACCATAGGTTTCACACATGTTATAGTTAGGGATTAGCATTTAAAAAACCTTGCAAATTCAGTGAAAAAACCATAGGTTTCACACATGTTATAGTTAGGGATTAGCATTTAAAAAACCTTGCAAATTCAGTGAAAAAACCATAGGTTTCACACACGTTATAGTTAGCTGGACATTTCACTCGTAAAAAACCAATGAAATGTTCCCGTTATAGTTAGTTAAGCTAACTATAACTCGCGCGCCCGCAATGCACTGCTGATGACGTCACATATTACATCACTCATGACATGGTCAGTGACATCACTCATGACATCACTGATGACATCTCAAATGACATCACTGATGACATCACTGATGACATCATCCATGTGATGGAGTGGCGGATCTCCTCTCACCCTAATATAACCTTTGATACACACATTCAAAAATAGAGACTGAAATTTTCAAAAAAATGGACATACCAATACCAATTACAACAACCTCTTCAATAATTCTAAGAACCACATAAACATCCACTCATTCACCAACAGTCCTGTACAGTCACTCATTCGTGTACTCACACATCATATGTACTCATACACCAATACATCCTGTTACACAATGCCACTCATCCACAGAGTTACTGACACACATAGTCACTCATGAAAAAAAGAAAGAAACATACATTTACTTGCATATACAGTTATACACACACCACCACACTTACTTCTACAGAAACTTACACATACTTAGTCCTTTAAACAATCACTCATAGAAACACATACTTATTCATACAGGAACTCTTTCAATCTCTCACTCTCACATATACTCACTTATATACACCAATAGTCACATATACTAGTTTAAAACATATGTAGTTACTCATAAAGACACTATTGAGACAGCCATTCACTCACTAACACACCCATACACACACTCTTCCACCCATACAGTCCTGCACATATGCTGTCTTCAACACATACAAACAGTGAGTCACTCATTCATGCACCTATGCACTACGTAATACCCCCCACCGAACTATATAGACACTGATACTCAAAAAAACAACTAATAACCTATATAGACACTCATGTAGCTACTCACCAACCCATGCAGCCACTTATACACAAAGTGAGAGACTGATACAGATATTTACATATTTAAACATTACTCACTAAGCCATGTATTCACTAAGATACACTTAATCAGTCAGTTACACAATCAATTTTTCAAAAACAAATCATCCATTTAGACACTTATATACCCATTTATTCTTCCATCAACCTTGAGATATACATATATAAAACATATTTAATTTTCAGAAAAACACACATTCACTGGATGATGTCATCAGTGATGTCATCAGTGATGTCATTTGAGATGTCATCAGTGATGTCATGAGTGATGTCACTGACCATGTCATGAGTGATGTAATATGTGACGTCATCAGCAGTGCATTGCGGGCGCGCGAGTTATAGTTAGCTTAACTAACTATAACGGGAAAATTTCATTGGTGTTTTACGAGTGAAATGTCCAGCTAACTATAACGTGTGTGAAACCTATGGTTTTTTCACTGAATATATATATATATATTACCTACTGGCGGTCGCCAGTAGGTAGTTATAGTTAGGACCACGTTTCCATAGGAAATCCGCAACATTCTATTTTGAATAACTTTGGCGCCGGTCGACGAATCCTCGCGAATTTTTCAAAATAGGTGGGGCGCTATGCTCCGCTCCTACCCTGAAAGTCTCGGGGGGATTCGTCAAGCGGGGGCTGAGATAAAAGGGGGGTCCCAAAACGCGTTTTTCCCATGCATTTTTCCATAGGACCTTTAGACACAGCTACAGCCCGAACGGCTGAACAGAATTACTTGAAATTTGGCAGAGAGGTAGTCCTCAGGTCAAGGAAGTGCCTTTTGTAGGTTTGGTGTAAATCTGTTCAGTAGATTCTGAGAAAATAGCATTTAAATCAATATATATATCTGTGACAGCTTACGGTGCGCTTACCGTGCGCTTACGGTGCGCTTACCGTACGCGTACGGTGACGTGCGCGAGCGCGATTCTGATTGGCTGTTAGATCTTAGTAAACATTCGAATCGGTCGAAACCAGGAAGCGGCGGCCGCCATTTCGTGTGTTTCACTCAGAAAAAGAAAGGTGATAACTTGAAAAGGGGGCAAGGAAGAGAGTTTCAGACCCCCTAACATTTGAAAGGGGGTCAAAGAAGGACAGAAAAGTACAAAAAAAACATTTATTAATTTTTAAAAAAATCGCGGGTTACGCGTACGGTAAGCTAACTGTACGCGTACGGTAGAAAAAAAAATAAAAAAATGAAATGAAATGCAGATTTAAGTGTTTAGATATTAGGGGGCTCTAAAAAGAGCCGTTGTGTTTATGAAGTGATTTTTTAGTGGTACCTACAAGTAAGTACCGATGCAGAGTCTAAGGTTCAAGAGGAAGACTCTGTTCCCTTCATCATTGAAGTGCACACCATCTCCTCTATAAATGTCTTGCATGTCGTAACGCAAGTTGTTGTGGTAAATGGAACCCATACCATAGTCTCGGAGGAAAGCAGAAACAGATTTGTTGACGTGCTTTCTTGCTTTGTCAATCTGTGGACAGAAATGATTGGACCAGTTCCATTTTTGCCTTTGGCATATGTTAGAATACGCAAAGGCAGTTTTAGGGAAAAGTGAAAACAGTTGTGCAAAGGTCTCCTTCATAAGCATTTCCAGACCTACCCCAGTCAAAGTGCCTAGGTCATTGCCACCACAGTGCACTATTATGAGGTCAGGGTGTTGGATTTGCATGAAGGATTTCACCAATGGCATCAATTGGTGCCACTTTAACCCTCTCTGACCAATCCATTTAATGTCTACATTTGGCAAAGCAAGGTCTCTCACCATACCTGTTTTCTCTGCATACTTTTCACTCCAGAAGACATAGCTGTGCCCTACAATCCACACTGTGAACATCTTCAAAGGAGAACTGGATGCACTCAGGAGGTGTAATTCAGTAGAATGGTAAAAAGAAATGAAAGACAGTTTGGAAATGGAGGCATACATATTTTTTTTTTTTTTTTTAAACTGATTGGCTGTTTCATACCATTCTAGAATAAAAACTAGGCTGTATGTGTAAATTTATAGAAGCATGTTTTGTATTGGTACAGAAAAATGTGTTACCAAAGAACAGTACTATGGATTTGCTGTTAGGTTTGAAAAGTCAAGCACTCCTGCTCTTTGGAAATGAAACATTGTTTGGTGAACTTCTGACCTGACTCTACACAGCAGTGTTTCAAGAGCTGTTGCTATGGTAGCAGGCAGAAGTCAAGTTAGGGGAAGGGTACTAGGCAGAAGTCAAGTTGGGGGAAGGGTACTTTTGGAAAAGGGTTGGTTTTCAACCAATAGAAATGTGTGATTACATTTGAAAAAAAGGGGGAAGCACTGAGATTTGAAACTTACATGTATATGTGTGGAAAAATAGAGGGAAACTTTGCCATTATCTGGTTCTGCTGAGAGGAGAGAGGTGTAGAGAACAGAGATCCTGGCTCTGATAATCTGCTGTTTGAGTGCCACATTTCTTTTACAATTAACTAATTTTAAAGGTGAGTTTAGAGTTTGAGAGGGGATGTATATGGTAAATTAAGAAATGAATAATAGAATTGGAATTCCTTTTGTTGAAGTTGTGTTTATTATTTTCTGTTTTGGGAGAAATTTAAATGTGAGGAACATGTAAAATAATATGGACTAGTTTTCACGAAAATTTAAGGTGTACTGGTAAAAATAAGGAATACTTTAAGGGTTTGAGGTTGCACTCAGTAATGCAAATACATTCAGCATCAGTGAGGCTGGTTGCCCTTGCTGGAGTGTAGTGAGTCACCCAGGTTACACATGTTGCTGGTCTCAGAAAGCTGTTGGGTATTGCTCTGGTGATTTTACATTTGCATTAGATGGAAAGGGGGAGGTTTTTTTTTATGCAGAAGCAGACTCTTAGCACACAGCCAGCTGGTTATCCTGTGGAATCATGCACAGTATTCACAACCGAGTGGGGTTTAAGGTTTCAGTCAGTAATGCAAATACATTCAGCATCACTAAGGCTGGTTGCCCTTGCTGGAGTGTAGTCAGTCACCCAGGTTACACATGGTGCTGGTCTGAAAAAGCAGTTTGGACATGTGCTTTTATCAGAATCTGAAAAGTGGATTCATAATGTGTCAGTCTGTAAAGGTGTTTATCACTTGCCAAAAAAAAGAGTAGTAAGTGTGCTTTCAAATTGGCAAAGAAATTTCGTTTTGTGACTAATGTGAAAACATGACTCTGTGTGTAAATAGGAATTACAGGCAGAGATTTATTGCGTATTGCTCTGGTGATTTTACATTTGCATTAGATGTAAAGGGGGAGCCATTTTTTTGTATGCAGAAGCAGACTCTTAGCACACAGCCAGCTGCTTATCCTGTGGAATCATGCACAGTATTCACAACCGAGTGGGGTTTGAGGTTTCAGTCAGTAATGCAAATACATTCAGCATCACTAAGGCTGGTTGCCCTTGCTGGAGTGTAGTCAGTCACCCAGGTTACACATGGTGCTGGTCTGAAAAAGCAGTTTGGACATGTGCTTTTATCAGAATCTGAAAAGTGGATTCATAATGTGTCAGTCTGTAAAAGTGTTTATCACTTGCCAAAAAAAAGAGTAGTAAGTGTGCTTTCAAATTGGCAAACAAATTTCGTTTTGTGACTATTGTGAAAACATGACTCTGTGTGCAAATAGGAATTACAGGCAGAGATTTATTGCGTATTGCTCTGGTGATTTTACATTTGTATTAGATGGAAAGGGGGAGCCATTTTTTTGTATGCAGAAGCAGACTCTTAACACACAGCCTGCTGCTTATCCTGTGGAATCATGCACAGTATTCACAACCGAGTGGGGTTTGTGGTTTCAGTCAGTAATGCAAATACATTCAGCATCACTAAGGCTGGTTGCCCTTGCTGGAGTGTAGTCAGTCACCCAGGTTACACATGGTGCTGGTCTGAAAAAGCAGTTTGGACATGTTCTTTTATCAGAATCTGAAAAGTGGATTCATAATGTTTCAGTCTGTAAAAGTGTTTATCACTTAGCAAAAAAAAGAGTAGTAAGTGTGCTTTCAAATTGGCAAAGAAATTTCGTTTTGTGACTAATGTGAAAACATGACTCTGTGTGTAAATAGGAATTACAGGCAGAGATTTATTGCGTATTGCTCTGGTGATTTTACATTTGCATTAGATGTAAAGGGGGAGCCATTTTTTTGTATGCAGAAGCAGACTCTTAGCACACAGCCAGCTGCTTATCCTGTGGAATCATGCACAGTATTCACAACCGAGTGGGGTTTGAGGTTTCAGTCAGTAATGCAAATACATTCAGCATCACTAAGGCTGGTTGCCCTTGCTGGAGTGTAGTCAGTCACCCAGGTTACACATGGTGCTGGTCTGAAAAAGCAGTTTGGACATGTGCTTTTATCAGAATCTGAAAAGTGGATTCATAATGTGTCAGTCTGTAAAAGTGTTTATCACTTGCCAAAAAAAAGAGTAGTAAGTGTGCTTTCAAATTGGCAAAGAAATTTCGTTTTGTGACTATTGTGAAAACATGACTCTGTGTGCAAATAGGAATTACAGGCAGAGATTTATTGCGTATTGCTCTGGTGATTTTACATTTGTATTAGATGGAAAGGGGGAGCCATTTTTTTGTATGCAGAAGCAGACTCTTAACACACAGCCAGCTGCTTATCCTGTGGAATCATGCACAGTATTCACAACCGAGTGGGGTTTGAGGTTTCAGTCAGTAATGCAAATACATTCAGCATCACTAAGGCTGGTTGCCCTTGCTGGAGTGTAGTCAGTCACCCAGGTTACACATGGTGCTGGTCTGAAAAAGCAGTTTGGACATGTGCTTTTATCAGAATCTGAAAAGTGGATTCATAATGTGTCAGTCTGTAAAAGTGTTTATCACTTGCCAAAAAAAAGAGTAGTAAGTGTGCTTTCAAATTGGCAAAGAAATTTCGTTTTGTGACTAATGTGAAAACATGACTCTGTGTGTAAATAGGAATTACAGGCAGAGATTTATTGCGTATTGCTCTGGTGATTTTACATTTGCATTAGATGTAAAGGGGGAGCCATTTTTTTGTATGCAGAAGCAGACTCTTAACACACAGCCAGCTGCTTATCCCGTTGAATCATGCACAGTATTCACAACCGAGTGGGGTTTGAGGTTTCAGTCAGTAATGCAAATACATTCAGCATCACTAAGGCTGGTTGCCCTTGCTGGAGTGTAGTCAGTCACCCAGGTTACACATGGTGCTGGTCTGAAAAAGCAGTTTGGACATGTGCTTTTATCAGAATCTGAAAAGTGGATTCATAATGTGTCAGTCTGTAAAAGTGTTTATCACTTGCCAAAAAAAAGAGTAGTAAGTGTGCTTTCACATTGGCAAAGAAATTTCGTTTTGTGACTATTGTGAAAACATGACTCTGTGTGCAAATAGGAATTACAGGCAGAGATTTATTGCGTATTGCTCTGGTGATTTTACATTTGTATTAGATGGAAAGGGGGAGCCATTTTTTTGTATGCAGAAGCAGACTCTTAACACACAGCCTGCTGCTTATCCTGTGGAATGATGCACAGTATTCACAACCGAGTGGGGTTTGAGGTTTCAGTCAGTAATGCAAATACATTCAGCATCACTAAGGCTGGTTGCCCTTGCTGGAGTGTAGTCAGTCACCCAGGTTACACATGGTGCTGGTCTGAAAAAGCAGTTTGGACATGTTCTTTTATCAGAATCTGAAAAGTGGATTCATAATGTGTCAGTCTGTAAAAGTGTTTATCACTTGCCAAAAAAAAGAGTAGTAAGTGTGCTTTCAAATTGGCAAAGAAATTTCGTTTTGTGACTAATGTGAAAACATGACTCTGTGTGTAAATAGGAATTACAGGCAGAGATTTATTGCGTATTGCTCTGGTGATTTTACATTTGCATTAGATGTAAAGGGGGAGCCATTTTTTTGTATGCAGAAGCAGACTCTTAACACACAGCCAGCTGCTTATCCCGTTGAATCATGCACAGTATTCACAACCGAGTGGGGTTTGAGGTTTCAGTCAGTAATGCAAATACATTCAGCATCACTAAGGCTGGTTGCCCTTGCTGGAGTGTAGTCAGTCACCCAGGTTACACATGGTGCTGGTCTGAAAAAGCAGTTTGGACATGTGCTTTTATCAGAATCTGAAAAGTGGATTCATAATGTGTCAGTCTGTAAAAGTGTTTATCACTTGCCAAAAAAAAGACTAGTAAGTGTGCTTTCAAATTGGCAAAGAAATTTCGTTTTGTGACTATTGTGAAAACATGACTCTGTGTGCAAATAGGAATTACAGGCAGAGATTTATTGCGTATTGCTCTGGTGATTTTACATTTGTATTAGATGGAAAGGGGGAGCCATTTTTTTGTATGCAGAAGCAGACTCTTAGCACACAGCCAGCTGGTTATCCTGTGGAATCATGCATAGTATTTACAACCGAGTGGGGTTTGAGGTTTCAGTCAGTAATGCAAATACATTCAGCATCAATAAGGCTGGTTGCCCTTGCTGGAGTGTAGTCAGTCACCCAGGTTACACATGGTGCTGGTCTGAAAAAGCAGTTTGGACATGTGCTTTTATCAGAATCTGAAAAGTGGATTCATAATGTTTCAGTCTGTAAAAGTGTTTATCACTTAGCAAAAAAAAGAGTAGTAAGTGTGCTTTCAAATTGGCAAAGAAATTTCGTTTTGTGACTAATGTGAAAACATGACTCTGTGTGTAAATAGGAATTACAGGCAGAGATTTATTGCGTATTGCTCTGGTGATTTTACATTTGCATTAGATGTAAAGGGGGAGCCATTTTTTTGTATGCAGAAGCAGACTCTTAGCACACAGCCAGCTGCTTATCCTGTGGAATCATGCACAGTATTCACAACCGAGTGGGGTTTGAGGTTTCAGTCAGTAATGCAAATACATTCAGCATCACTAAGGCTGGTTGCCCTTGCTGGAGTGTAGTCAGTCACCCAGGTTACACATGGTGCTGGTCTGAAAAAGCAGTTTGGACATGTGCTTTTATCAGAATCTGAAAAGTGGATTCATAATGTGTCAGTCTGTAAAAGTGTTTATCACTTGCCAAAAAAAAGAGTAGTAAGTGTGCTTTCAAATTGGCAAAGAAATTTCGTTTTGTGACTATTGTGAAAACATGACTCTGTGTGCAAATAGGAATTACAGGCAGAGATTTATTGCGTATTGCTCTGGTGATTTTACATTTGTATTAGATGGAAAGGGGGAGCCATTTTTTTGTATGCAGAAGCAGACTCTTAACACACAGCCAGCTGCTTATCCTGTGGAATCATGCACAGTATTCACAACCGAGTGGGGTTTGAGGTTTCAGTCAGTAATGCAAATACATTCAGCATCACTAAGGCTGGTTGCCCTTGCTGGAGTGTAGTCAGTCACCCAGGTTACACATGGTGCTGGTCTGAAAAAGCAGTTTGGACATGTGCTTTTATCAGAATCTGAAAAGTGGATTCATAATGTGTCAGTCTGTAAAAGTGTTTATCACTTGCCAAAAAAAAGAGTAGTAAGTGTGCTTTCAAATTGGCAAAGAAATTTCGTTTTGTGACTAATGTGAAAACATGACTCTGTGTGTAAATAGGAATTACAGGCAGAGATTTATTGCGTATTGCTCTGGTGATTTTACATTTGCATTAGATGTAAAGGGGGAGCCATTTTTTTGTATGCAGAAGCAGACTCTTAACACACAGCCAGCTGCTTATCCCGTTGAATCATGCACAGTATTCACAACCGAGTGGGGTTAGAGGTTTCAGTCAGTAATGCAAATACATTCAGCATCACTAAGGCTGGTTGCCCTTGCTGGAGTGTAGTCAGTCACCCAGGTTACACATGGTGCTGGTCTGAAAAAGCAGTTTGGACATGTGCTTTTATCAGAATCTGAAAAGTGGATTCATAATGTGTCAGTCTGTAAAAGTGTTTATCACTTGCCAAAAAAAAGAGTAGTAAGTGTGCTTTCACATTGGCAAAGAAATTTCGTTTTGTGACTATTGTGAAAACATGACTCTGTGTGCAAATAGGAATTACAGGCAGAGATTTATTGCGTATTGCTCTGGTGATTTTACATTTGTATTAGATGGAAAGGGGGAGCCATTTTTTTGTATGCAGAAGCAGACTCTTAACACACAGCCTGCTGCTTATCCTGTGGAATGATGCACAGTATTCACAACCGAGTGGGGTTTGAGGTTTCAGTCAGTAATGCAAATACATTCAGCATCACTAAGGCTGGTTGCCCTTGCTGGAGTGTAGTCAGTCACCCAGGTTACACATGGTGCTGGTCTGAAAAAGCAGTTTGGACATGTTCTTTTATCAGAATCTGAAAAGTGGATTCATAATGTGTCAGTCTGTAAAAGTGTTTATCACTTGCCAAAAAAAAGAGTAGTAAGTGTGCTTTCAAATTGGCAAAGAAATTTCGTTTTGTGACTAATGTGAAAACATGACTCTGTGTGTAAATAGGAATTACAGGCAGAGATTTATTGCGTATTGCTCTGGTGATTTTACATTTGCATTAGATGTAAAGGGGGAGCCATTTTTTTGTATGCAGAAGCAGACTCTTAACACACAGCCAGCTGCTTATCCCGTTGAATCATGCACAGTATTCACAACCGAGTGGGGTTTGAGGTTTCAGTCAGTAATGCAAATACATTCAGCATCACTAAGGCTGGTTGCCCTTGCTGGAGTGTAGTCAGTCACCCAGGTTACACATGGTGCTGGTCTGAAAAAGCAGTTTGGACATGTGCTTTTATCAGAATCTGAAAAGTGGATTCATAATGTGTCAGTCTGTAAAAGTGTTTATCACTTGCCAAAAAAAAGACTAGTAAGTGTGCTTTCAAATTGGCAAAGAAATTTCGTTTTGTGACTATTGTGAAAACATGACTCTGTGTGCAAATAGGAATTACAGGCAGAGATTTATTGCGTATTGCTCTGGTGATTTTACATTTGTATTAGATGGAAAGGGGGAGCCATTTTTTTGTATGCAGAAGCAGACTCTTAGCACACAGCCAGCTGGTTATCCTGTGGAATCATGCATAGTATTTACAACCGAGTGGGGTTTGAGGTTTCAGTCAGTAATGCAAATACATTCAGCATCAATAAGGCTGGTTGCCCTTGCTGGAGTGTAGTCAGTCACCCAGGTTACACATGGTGCTGGTCTGAAAAAGCAGTTTGGACATGTGCTTTTATCAGAATCTGAAAAGTGGATTCATAATGTGTCAGTCTGTAAAAGTGTTTATCACTTGCCAAAAAAAAGAGTAGTAAGTGTGCTTTCAAATTGGCAAAGAAATTTCGTTTTGTGACTAATGTGAAAACATGAGTCTGTGTGTAAATAGGAATTACAGGCAGAGATTTATTGCGTATTGCTCTGGTGATTTTACATTTGTATTAGATGGAAAGGGGGAGCCATTTTTTTGTATGCAGAAGCAGACTCTTAGCACACAGCCATTGGTTATCCTGTGGAATCATGCACAGTATTCACAACCGAGTGGGGTTTGAGGTTTCAGTCAGTAATGCAAATACATTCAGCATCAGTAAGGCTGGTTGCCCTTGCTGGAGTGTAGTCAGTCACCCAGGTTACACATGTTGCTGGTCTCAGAAAGGTGTTTGGTATTGCTCTGGTGATTTTACATTTGCAATAGATGGAAAGGGGGTTTTATTTTTGTATGCAGAAGCAGACTCTTAGCACACAACCAGGTTACACATGTTGCTGGTCTGAAAAAGCTGTTTGGACATGTGCTGTTTTTATAATCTGAAAAGTGGATTCAAAATGTGTCAGACTGTAAAAGTACTTATCACTTGCCAAAAAAGTAGTAGAAAGTATGCTTTGCAATTGGCAAAGAAATTTCGTTTTCTGCCTAATTTCAAACCATGACTCTGTGTGCACACAGGAATTGTTTTTAGATATTTAATTTGTGATGGTGTTATTGTGATTTTCACTTGTACGAAAGGGGTACATAGTATTTTAAGATTTGAAAAGATCATAAAAAATGTAGTAATATATTTAAATAAAATAAAGGATTTTTTTTAGTTTTTTCAGGTATTGCTGAAGAGCAGTGAACAAAATTTAAGATGCCTACAAAATCCAGACTAAAGAAAGACCACAAAAAAAACCTATATTTGAAGACAACTGGAGGACCTAAGTTAGTTGGAGATGCTCATGTTGGGAAAAAGAACAAATCTTCTGGTAAGCAAACAAAAGATTTTTTAAAGAACATCTTCAAAAAAAGGAAAAATGTACAAAATGTCTGTACTGGAAAGAATGTTTTCAATAGAAAAAAACAGGAAAAAATTGAGAATTTAGTTAATGCAAATATACCTTCTGCAACAACAAAGATTAACTTAAACAGAAAAACAGCGTTTAAAGAGATACGTAGAAAAATGTTTCAGAGAAGAGTTATGTCCAATTTGATAAAGGATGTGAAGAAATATAAGCAAAAGGCAAAATATTACAAGAGAAAAAAAGAAATTGAAGCCATTGCAGCAAAGGCATTAGAATTAAAAAGGAAACTATTCATTTTAATTTTGAATAGGATGCGTACATTAGATAAAATGGTTAATGTACTGAAATCACAAAGCAAAAGGAAAAGAGTAGTGAACAGAACAAACTTTTGTAAAGTGTTTTTAGGAAAATGGATGCATAGTTCAAGTAGTGAACCTTTTTTTAATGAAGAGAGTTATTTTCAAAGTAATAGTTTGCTGCATGCAGTTGACACCAGAGGTCGTGCTTACGAAGTGAAAAATGGTTGCATAATGGAGAAGGAGATAATGGTTCCAAGAGATGAGGTACAAGTGATGGTGGATGAGGCTATGGGGAGACGTCCTAAAGCCCCAGTGTACACTTGGAATTGTAGTAGTATTTGCACTGTGCGTCAGGAATCTATTGATAAATTTCGTGAGTTTCTAAGAGAATATAGTAAAAAAAGTGTAAAACAGAAGATTAAGGTGCTTCAAAGTCTAGATCCATGCAGAGTCAGAGAGAATACTGGTTTGCAGGGTCATTCTCTGGCTTGTCTATCTAGAAAAGTGTGTAATAGTGTTTTCCATCATTTTAGGATGCTGGCTGTTCATCATACTGAAATGAGAAAGTTTGTGAGACGGTTGTATTTTGCTAAAAGTCCAGCAATAAAGTTAGATGAATTGAATAGGGCTCTGTTCCGTGGATCGGTATCAGATGTAGAGAAGGTTGTTGATGAAATTCAGTTTTGTTACTTTGGTCCTGAACAAAACAGTGCAGAAAAGGACACAGTAAATGAGGAAGAAGTGGAAGAGAATGTAGAACCCTCTGTAAGTAAGACATTTAATGATCACATAACAAAATTTGAAAAAATCTCTAATGAAAGACCAAATATTACTTGTATTTGTTGCCGCAGAACTCATTATAGAAAACAAACTAGGAATGTTGATCTCTACAGAAAGAGTGAAAATGAAGATAATTATAAGTGGAAAGATTTTGCCACATATATATTTCTAGAAAATTGTTTTGAATTGGGTGAAGATCAGCGTATTTGTAAATACTGTTACAACAAGTTAGAGGAAAATAGAATGCCGACCAGAGCTGTACATAATAATTTAGAATTGGATGCTATTCCTGCTGAACTTTCTGAATTAAATACATATGAGTCTATACTTATTCAATGTGTTCATCCGTTCCAGACCATAGTACGTATGGAGCCCAAAACTGGTAAATTACCTCCTTCAGATTTACTGAGAGGTTTAAAAGGTAGAGTGGTGTATTTGCCCTTGGATTTGAAAAAAAATATGGAAACTATTGATGCGGATACTTTGGAAACTGAACCATTAGTTATTCTGGTTAATGGTGTACCTACAAAGAATAAGAAGATTTGGCAGGAGCTGGTAGATGTACGGAAAGTACAAAGAGCAAATTTGTATTTGAAAAGGAATAACAAATGGTATGAATCAATTTATATAGAAGAAGAAGAAGAAGATTTACAAGAAGACACAGAAACATCAACTGGACAAATTGAAAAAGTGGACAAGTCAAAGGAAGAAGAAATTTATCAACATTTTAGCATACATCCTCTTCATTCAAAAGAAGTTATGGGAGACAATATTGATCTGTTTCAGATGAAGAAAGCAAAAGGAACTCCCGTGAGTGTATGGGAGGAGAGCTTGGAAGCTCGATGTTTTCCCCAGCTGTTTCCTAAAGGAAAAGGAGGACGATACGATGAACGTCCAGAACAGATTCCAGCTTCTGAGTATCGGACTACAAGACTATATGCTGAAGATCCCAGATTTCGACAAAGTATTCCTTATTTGTTCCATCTTTTATTTGAAAGCGACTTGTCTGCACTGTCTTATGCAGTAAATCACATTTTAAAAAGTGGAGTACATTTACAAAATGTGTCTGCTAAGGATTTTATGGAGAAAGTGCAGCACCGAGATGATCATGTGGAAACACAACTGATTAATCTGATGGCTTGTCAGCGTGGGACAAATGAATATTGGTACCGACGCCATGGTGAATTAAAATGCATGTTACGGAATTTAGGAACACCAACATGGTTCCTTACCCTAAGCTGTGCTGAGTACGCTTGGGATGATTTACTGGATTTTCTACGAGAGGCAAATTCAAACATTAAAAACATCGAATACAAGACAGCAGGAGAACTGTGCTCATTGGATCCGGTAAATGTTTGCAGATATTTCAATCATAGATTTGAGGCTATGATGTCCTTCATCTGCAATAAAAAAAATCCACCTCACGGAGAAGTAGTGGATTTCTTTTGGAGAAAAGAGTACCAGGCAAGAGGTGCTCCTCATATTCATATGCTGTTGTGGATCAAGGATGCCCCAAAGTTTGAAACAGATGCTGATGAAGCAGTGTTATCTTACATTGAAGAATATGCAACATGTGCTATACCAAAAAGCACAGAAGAGAAAAAGTTAAAGGAGCAAGTTTTACGTTTCCAAAGTCATCGGTGTGGAAAATACTGTCGACGGAAATACAAGAGCAAAGAAAAATACTACACTAAATGTCGATTTGGATTTCCTAGACCTGTTCTTTCAAATGGAAGAGTAAACAGTTTTATGTCATCTGTGAGACATACTATCACAAGAAAATCACCTAAGAATACCTACAACCTAAAAAGAAAAGAAGAATCAAAAAATATAAATGACTACAACCCAGTCATTTTATCCATGTGGAATGCTAACATGGATATACAGTATGTAGCTGACAATTCCATTGCTGTTGCTCGATACGTAACGTCTTACATTACTAAATCAGAAAAAACTGAATTGAAAGAAATGTGGGAAGAGATTTCTCACGAGAAGACTGTCAGTAAGAAGCTGTACAGTTTCAGTTTAAAGATGTTATCGCATCGAGAAATTGGATCCTACGAATGTTCAGATAGGTTATCTTCTGCAAGTCTCTACTCGAAATCACGAAGAATAATTTGGGCAAGTTTAGGCCTTGCAGCAATGAGAAATTGGGTACTGAAATCTGTTGGAGAAATTGAATATTTGGCCGAGAATGACCCAGAAAGTACAGATATTTTGAAATCAAACATGTTGGACACATATTATCCCAAGAGAAGTCAACATCTGGAGAACATGTGTCTCTATGAAGTGCTGCAGAACTACATTTATTCACGGAAAGCCGCAGAAGACATCAAAAATGGAAAATATAAAGTCATTGGTGAGGAAGGATGTTTGGTGAAGCAAACAAAAGGAAGTTTGATAAATCACCGGAAGCTGAGTTGCAACACTACTGACAAAAAGGAATTTTACTACTTGGCTCTTTTACAGCTGTTTAAACCATGGCGTTCAGAGGACGAACTACTGGGAGAATTTCAAAGCTATGAAGATTCCTTTAATGCTTGCAAAGACAGCATACAATGCAATACATTCACAACTTATCTGCAAATGTTAAATGAAGAAATTGAACAGGAAACTACAATTGCAGCAGAAGTAGCTAGAGACAGTTCTCAGGACAGCCAAAGTTCAGGAACACTCAGTCAAGATCCCCTAGGACAACCAATCGTTGAAAATGAAGCATCAATAGCCATGAATGAAGTGGAAACGGCTATGAATCAAGCTCAAGAAGAATTTATAGACTTACAAAATTTGGAAAGACAACTGAACGAAGAGCAGCAACAAATTTATGAAGAGATCAGAAACAAAATTGATCACGGATTTCTACATGAAAAAAAAGAGTGCTCATGCACATCATTTCATCCAATCAGGATGTATGTAAGCGGACAAGCTGGAACTGGAAAAAGTTTCCTTATAAAAGTCATCAGAAGCTACCTACAGCAAAAAACGGATTCTACTTTGTCTTGTGTGGTTACTGCTCCAACTGGGTTAGCAGCATATAACATAAAAGGAATCACTTTACATCGTTTGCTAATGTTACCAGTGGAGCATGAGAACAAAATACAATACAACAAGCTAACTGGAGAAGCATGCTTGGAAGTTTCAAGAGTATTGAAGAAGATGCAAGTTCTCATTATTGATGAGGTGAGCATGGTATCAAACTTAATGCTTGCCTTTGTGCATTTAAGAATGCAGCAAATTCTAAGGACAGACTATGACGTGTTATTTGGTGGAAAACATGTCATAGTTTTTGGGGATCTTCTACAGCTTACTCCAGTTAAAGGACAACCAGTGTTTAATACTGTGACACATGAAGACACAAAGAAGTCATTGGGAAGCATCGGTAATGCAAATATTTGGTCCTTCTTTGAGTACAAGGAACTTACTACTAATATGAGGCAAGCAAACGATGAAGAATATGGAAGTATTCTGAAAGATATCAGGATTGGACTACTCACAGAAGTTGGCAAAAAAGCATTACAGAGTCGGCTGCTACATAATTTATTTCCAAAGGAAGAAATAGTTGCAGAGAAGATATACAAGAACATTGCAGAAAAGAAAAGTGTCATCTGCTTAATGCCAACTCTACGGGAATGCTCAATATTCAATGAGGAGCTTTTAAAATTGGAAAAGGAAGATATCAGGAAATTGGAAGCAGTGGACAAAATTGAGGATGGAAGAATTACTATCACATTAACAGGCACACTGAAAAATAAATTGGATTCACTAGAGAAGAACATTTCCAAAACAGCTGGATTAGAAAAAAATCTATATGTTTGCATGAACTGTAGAGTATTTTTAAGGAGAAATTTGGATGTTGAAAAAGGTTTAGTTAATGGAGCTATGGGAAGAGTTGTGGGTTTTATTAATTATCAGAAAAAAGATGGAATTGAATGTTTAAAAATAAAATTTGATCAGATAGAAGAAGTTAAAGACATTTGTCGTTGTTCAGTTTGTTTCATGCTTGTGAAAGACTTATATGTACGTAGGAAGCAGTTTCCGTTTTCTCTAGCATATGCTGTAACTATTCACAAGTCTCAAGGATTGACTGTAGATTGTGCTTTTGTGAACATTGGTTCAACTGTGTTCAAAGAAGGTATGGCTTATATAGCTTTGTCACGAGTGAAAACATTATCTGGTTTATTCATGATAGACTTTGATGACTCAAAAGTTAGTGCTGATACAAATTGTGTAAAGGAGTATAATAGATTAAGAAGAACCTATGCTCCTCATTTAGGTCAGTATCCTGTGTTGGAGAAACGTGTAGTTTCTCGTAAAAGGAGAAATGAGAATATCTGTAATGAAGATGTAGAGAGGAGGAAAAAAAAGAGGAGTGATGTAATTGCAAGCAAAAAGAACAAGGAAAATGAAGAAGAGGTTGTAGGATGTCATTTTGAAAATAGCTCTGGTGTCAACTGCTACGCTAATGTAGTGCTGAATGTTGCATTTTATCTGGAAAGTGTGCAAGAGCAGATAATAGTAAATCAGAGAAAAAGATTCTGTTCTGAGTTGAGTCTCCTTTTTCAAAAGCTGAGTAATGATAAAACTCAAATAGAAAGTGCTACTGAAATTAGAAAACTTTTAGATGTATGTTCAGGACGAACACAGTTTTCTCAAAACATACAGCAAGACGCACAGGAATTCTTGATGTTTTTTCTTCAGGTACTGGAAGAAGAAGGGGTTCCCATTGAAAATTTGTTTGGTCTCTCTTATAAATGGGAACATAGTTGTGAAAACTGTTATAATACATGTGGCTCTAATGTTGATTCTGAAAGGTTTATTTATTTAACATTGCCAGAAAGTAAAACAGTCACTTTTGCTAAATTAGTTAAAGATGCTAATCATAACATGGAATGCAGTGAGTGTCAATCTGAAATGTTTTCAACGTTACTTTTAAAGGAATACGGACAATATGTAATTTTAATGATGCAACGATGTAAAGCTGATGGTTCAAAATTGGATACTTTAATAAAGAAGTTTACAGGACAGCAATTATCAATTTCAGGAAAAACTTTTGTAACAGTTGCAATAATTTTCCATGAAGGACCTACTGTTACTTCTGGACATTACACAGTTTATCTTAAATGTGAAAAAGGCTGGACACTGTGTAATGATTCCCAATTGATTTTCAAGCAACGTTTGCCTTTTGATTTAGCAAATTCCTATCTAATCTTCCTGAAACCTAAATTTTAGAGAGACTTGGCAAGATGTGTACAAAACAATTTTACCATTTTATTGGATTACCATTGGAATTTTCAAAAAAAATGATTTTTCAAATTATCATTTGGCCTAATGGAAAGGTAACCAATTGTAATGTGGACTTTTTAAATTTTTAATGAAACTTTGGAAAACCAAAAATTTAGACAAAATCGGTAACATCTGCACAATTTAAATTTTGGAATGTTATTGGATTGCCATTGGAAATTTATTCAAAAAAGATTTTTAAAATTACTATTTGGCCATGAGGAAAAGTAAACAATTGTATTGTGGACTTATTTAATTATTAATTAATCTTTCGGAAACCAAAATGTTACAGAGAATCGGTGAGATCTGTACAATTTAAACTTTAGAATTTTATTGGATTACCATTGGAAATTTAATCAAAAAAGAATTTTAAAATTACTATTTGGCCTAAAGGAAATGGAACCAGATGTATTGTGGAGTTATTTGAGATATATTTTTGTGATTATACTTCTGAAACAAAAATGTCAGACGGTATTTTAAAGAAATAAGTATTGATATTAGATGATATTTTTTTAGAATATTATGCATTTCTATAATGTTATGTTTAAGTTAAAAGAGATTCTGGGCTTTTTTTATACAATCTTTGAGATTGTTATTTTTTTTTTGCCCGCTGTTAAATGATGAATGCAATTGCTTTCACAATTTATAGTGAAATGCAATATATTCTGAAAACAGCAAAAAAAAGGCAAAAATTTTTTGGGGAAAAACATGTAAATACGTGTACTGTGTAATATATTGATTTATTAAATATTAATACTTTTTTCTTTTTTTTCAGATTGTGAAAGAAAATTTTCAAAAAAAACCAACCATTTTTTCAAGTAATTTCAATTACATTTTAATTAAAAATTAAATTGTTGGGTGGGTCAGGTAAGTGAGAAATTAGATGGTCCCTTTCTTCCACTTTATCTCAAAAAGATTTTTAGTATTTAGTTATTAATTCCTCAAGGATCTTGAGATGTGGTAATTGATTTTTAGTGTTTTAAAAAAAAAAAAAAAATACGCTTACCGTACGCGTACGGTAAAAAAAAAAAAAAAGTTTTAAAGAAAAAATAAAAAAAAGTTGAGTGGTAAGGTTGGCTCTTAAAAGAGCCGTTGTGTTCATGCAGGGACAGAGGAAAGGAAGTATGGGAACATTAGCTGGTTGGACATTTGTGCTGATCTATTCTGTTGTTAATGAGGGAAACACTGGTCTCCCTATGAACAATTAGATCATGGCAAAATGAACACTGCATAGTAACCCTACCAAACCGAGGGTTCATTTCCAGAGGTTCAGAAAAAGGTGAATGTGCCCCCACAGATGAAGGGCTCTGCTGAGCTTCCGAAGAAGGACTCGGCTGAGCTGCTGTGGATGTGCTTGCTCGACTTACTGAAGGGTTGCCCCTAGTATGTCGTGCATGTGTCCTAGGATGCACATCCTCAAGGTGTCTCAACATGGTGTGATTCCCGAAGGAATACTTCTTGTTGGGATTCCCTCTTGAAAGTACACGGCCACAAAGCTTACAAGTCACTAAGGCAGCATTTACTTTTTTCTCACCCTCTGGAAAACTGAAATACTCCCATATGAAAGAGCCCTTCTGTTTCCTCCTTCTCTGCCTGATGGTGGTGCTGCTAGCCTCACTCTCAGCAGAAGAGTGCTGTTCTGCCATCGTATCACAAAGACAAGTCAGCTCCTTCTCCTAAGGGATCACAAGCAGAAATGAGGGGAATGGGTGTGGTGTAGGAGAGTTCTAGAACTGAAAGTAGTTTCAACCAATCAAAAGTTGTGTTTCATGATCACATGACCCACCGTGCGCGTACGTTACGCTTACGTTACGCTTACGGTGCGCTTACGGTGCGCTTACGGTAAAAGTGCGCATGCGCGTAAAAAAGACACGCGCTCGCGCGCATGCGCAAAGCAGTCACTCTACAACACTTCCGCGTAACGTGCGCGTGTAGCGTACACGCCTACGCGCCCCACGCACAGTACGCGCGGCTACGCAAATTGCGTAACTATAGGCAAACAGAGTAGATAAATTACAAAAATTGCGTAAACCGTACGCTTACCGTACGCTTACCGTACGCGCACTAAAAAAAAAAAAAAAAAAAATATCTTTTCTATGTTATACTAATATATCTTACCTGTTTGGTAAAAAAAAAAAGAGAAAACTTGATATATTGCATATTTTTTTTTTTTAAAACATAGTGTTTTAAGAGAATAAAAAGTTTTTAAAAAACTTGTTTTTTTTAAAAAAAAAACACATTTAAGATAAGAATTTATAATAAAAAAATCATACAAAATCAATAAAAAAAAATATGGGAATCACATGTGTTATAGGTAAGAATTAGCATTTAAAAAAACATACAAATTCACTGAAAAAACCATGGGTTTCACACACGTTATAGTTAGAAATTAGCATTTAAAAAACCTTGCAAATTCACTGAAAAAACCATAGGTTTCACACATGTTATAGTTAGGGATTAGCATTTAAAAAACCTTGCAAATTCACTGAAAAAACCATAGATTTCACACATGTTATATTTAGGGATTAGCATTTAAAAAACCTTGCAAATTCAGTGAAAAAACCATAGGTTTCACACATGTTATAGTTAGGGATTAGCATTTAAAAAACCTTGCAAATTCAGTGAAAAAACCATAGGTTTCACACACGTTATAGTTAGCTGGACATTTCACTCGTAAAAAACCAATGAAATTTTCCCGTTATAGTTAGTTAAGCTAACTATAACTCGCGCGCCCGCAATGCACTGCTGATGACGTCACATATTACATCACTCATGACATGGTCAGTGACATCACTCATGACATGATGACATCTCAAATGACATCACTGATGACATCACTGATGACATCATCCATGTGATGGAGTGGCAGATCTCCTCTCACCCTAATATAACCTTTGATACACACATTCAAAAATAGAGACTGAAATTTTCAAAAAAATGGACATACCAATACCAATTACAACAACCTCTTCAATAATTCTAAGAACCACATAAACATCCACTCATTCACCAACAGTCCTGTACAGTCACTCATTCCTGTACTCACACATCATATGTACTCATACACCAATACATCCTGTTACACAATGCCACTCATCCACAGAGTTACTGACACACATAGTCACTCATGAAAAAAAGAAAGAAACATACATTTACTTGCATATACAGTTATACACACACCACCACACTTACTTCTACAGAAACTTACACATACTTAGTCTTTTAAACAATCACTTATAGAAACACATACTTATTCATACAGGAACTCTTGCAATCTCTCACTCTCACATATACTCACTTTTATACACCAATAGTCACATATACTAGTTTAAAACATATGTAGTTACTCATAAAGACACTATTGAGACAGCCATTCACTCACTAACACACCCATACACACACTCTTCCACCCATACAGTCCTGCACATATGCTGTCTTCAACACATACAAACAGTGAGTCACTCATTCATGCACCTATGCACTACGTAATACCCCCCACCGAACCATATAGACACTGATACTCAAAAAACCAACTAATAACCTATATAGACACTCATGTAGCTACTCACCAACCCATGCAGCCACTTATACACAAAGTGAGAGACTGATACAGATATTTACATATTTAAACATTACTCACTAAGCCATGTATTCACTAAGATACATTTAATCAGTCAGTTACACAATCAATTTTTCAAAAACAAATCATCCATTTAGACACTTATATACCCATTTATTCTTCCATCGACCTTGAGATATACATATATAAAATATATTTAATTTTCAGAAAAACACACATTCACTGGATGATGTCATCAGTGATGTCATCAGTGATGTCATTTGAGATGTCATCAGTGATGTCATGAGTGATGTCACTGACCATGTCATGAGTGATGTAATATGTGACGTCATCAGCAGTGCATTGCGGGCGCGCGAGTTATAGTTAGCTTAACTAACTATAACGGGAAAATTTCATTGGTTTTTTACGAGTGAAATGTCCAGCTAACTATAATGTGTGTGAAACCTATGGTTTTTTCACTGAATTTGCAAGGTTTTTTAAATGCTAATCCCTAACTATAACATGTGTGAAACCTATGTTTTTTTCACTGAATATATATATATATATATATATGTAAGCTCCTTTTGCCATTCCCCCACGATTGAGCGCACTCGAAAACAGACCACGGTGGCAAGCCTTTTATTCCAGGGTATATGCGAAGCGTTTCGAGGATCATCCCTCTTCTTCAAAGGCAGTCACGTTTATGAATCCGTGCTCCGGTCTCGGTCCATAGAAGCCTGTATACGCCCTCCGTATATATATGTGTTCCCAGTGTCCCTCAGAGCCACACCGGTACAGGCTCCTATTGTCCATCGATAAGTTTGTGCTCTTGAGCATTGACAGTGGAGCTTGCTTTGTTCTAAGCTCTTTTATCCCACGTTGATAAAGGTGGTATAGATTTGAGGTATATTTCTGTTCTCCCTGGCTAATGCCCAAACAACAAAGGCAAAGTAGACACAACATTTCTCCAGTAATTTTGATTAATTCCGTTGGTACTGAATTAAGTACTACCAATCTTGCGCAGTCCATTCCTAATCTTTCTTCTCCTTGGACTCAATGTCCCTCAGCTGAGGGCTCAAATTGTACCTGGTAGCCTCAGGCACAGTGTGATCAACAAACATAGGCTCCTGAGTAGCTTGAATTTCTGGGGAACAGCCTCATTTAAAACATCATTGTTCTCCTTATCGGTCTGCGTCTAGGTCAACTGGGCATCGCTGAAATGGACAAACCTGGGCACCTGCTCACACTCAGCGTCACCCAAGCCCTCCTTGATCTATTGGTCATATGGCAACAACAAAGGAATCCTCCTACAGTGAGTGGCGTGGACCCAGCTCTTTCGACCAGCAACCTTTACAACCGTTCGTGTCACCAACAAAACCTGCTCAGGACCCTTGCAGTGTGGCTCCAAGTTTTTCTTCTCCTGCTGAAAGTTGGGAAGGAGAACAAAATCTCCAGGTTGAATGTCGTGGCCGGGCCCCTCTAGTACAGAAGGTAGGGGCTCTCGCACCTATTGGTGAATAGAACGTAAACTTTCTGTTAACTGGCCAAGGTAATCAAGCAACACAGGGTCCTCAATAGCAGAATATTTACTAGGATGTGGGACGCCCCACACATTTGCCGGGCGTCCAAACATGACCTCATAAGGTGACAATCCTGTTCTAGAATGGGCTGTTGTTCTGGTTGAAAAAAGAGCTAATGGTAGAGCATCTGGCCAATTTAACCCTGTTGTCGCTTGGATTTTTGCCAACTTCAGTTTGAGAGTGCCATTGTACTTCTCACCAAGGCCAGCTGACTGGGGGTGATTGGCATCATGAAATTTCTGCCGAATGTGCAACCCTTCACAAATCAATGTAATCACTTTTCCATTAAAATGACTTCCCTTGTCACTCCAGATAACTCGGGGCAAGCCGAAACGAGGAAAATACTCTTCAAGGAGTACCTTCGCAGTCATAATGGCCATATTATCTTTAATGGGGTAGGCCTCAACACATTTACTGAATGCACATACAACCACCAAAACATACTTAAGATTATTGCATCTCTCAAATTCAATGTAGTCCATTTGGAGGACTTCAAAAGAAAAGTGGGTGGTGCAAAATTACCAGGTTGTGTAGGGGTACCCTTTCCTGGATTATGCAGACCATGCAGTATTTCACCAAATGCGCACCATTTTAGAGATGTTATCATTATGCCACACAGGGGCTAACAATTTACAAATGCCTTTTGCACCAATATGATCTGGACCATGTGCCATAGTGACTACGGGAAAAACATATGCATCAAGCAACAGCCATTTCTGTTGCACCGATTTATCAATCCAACACCCTTCCTCATTCAACTGTGCTGTAATCTCCTGCCATCTCGCTAATTTCTCTATTGTGGCTTCACTTTGTATCTCCTTTACACTCTAAAGGGTATTTTCAAACATAACAACCTCAAGAACCCACATATCTGGACCTGCAACAAACATGCATTTCATTTTACTTCAGGCAGTTTCCTTAGCTACCTGATCTGCAAAAGCATTTCCTCTACCCACATCATCTGTAACCTTTCTATGGGCACTGCACTTGATTATTGGCAATTTCTTGGGGAGCGTTAAGGCAGACAGAAGCCGCAATATAAGGTGCCCATGTTAAATCTTGGTACCATGGGAGGTAAGAAACCCTCTCTCTGCCCAAAGCACCCAAAGTTATGCGCAACCCCAAATGCGTACTGGCTGTCAGTATAAATATTGGCAACCAACCCTTCACTCAACTCACAAGCTCGAATAAGGGCAGCAAGCTCGGCAGCTTGAGATGACTGATAAGGGACTTGTGATGCCATCTGGTAATTTAAAACAAGACCCATCGACATATAGTTCCCCTTGAGAGTCAGATATGGTAACATCAGTCAGGTCTACCTGTCCTTTTGTCTCTTCTTCCGTCTGGAAAATATAGTCATGTTTGTCAACTGCATCGTTCCCAGAAGGGAGGGGTAGTAACGTGGCTGGGTTCAGAGTGGCACTTCTCATAATCGTAATGTGTTTAGCAAACAATGTCAGTTCATAGCCAGTAAGACGTGCACTGGTGAGGTGCTGCGTCTTTGCCTTATTCAAAAGTGTATCCACAGCATAGGGTACCATAACTGTGAGGTCAGTATCAAGTATGAGTCCAACCGACTGTCTGATCGAAGTGGCCACAGCCGCAACCACTCTCAGACAGCTCGGAAGGGCTCGTGCGACAAGATCAAGCACAGCAGAAAAGTAAGCGCAAGGGCTCTGCTTATACCCAAACATTTGTGTTAGGACAGAAAGTGTGCAGCCATACATCTTGTGGTCATAGAGCAATAACGGTTTGTTATAATTCAGTGTGCCAAGTACTGGAGCTGAACAAAGTGCAGTTTTGAATTACTCAAAACACTGCTGAAATTCGGGCGTCCAAGGGACAGGCTCATGCACTGCTTTCATTGTTAATGCAAGCAAAGGTTTGACTAGTGGCGAGTAATTTGGAATCCACTGCCTATAGTAGGAAGTAATACCTATAAAGGCACGTGCATCTTTTTGGGTTTGTGAAATGGGCATTTTAACAATAGTACTGATACGCTCAGGGGTCAATCTCCACCCTCCTTTGACAGTAGGTGACCTAAATAGGTAACCTCCTGTTCACAATACTGAAATTTGGAAAGAGAGACCTTATGACCATGATGTGCCAAATGCAATAACAATTTCACTATACTGTCTTTGAAACCCTGTTCCATATCAGAAGCAATTAGCAGATCAACATACTGCACCAATACATTACCTGGAGGAAGTGATAATGAATCCAACTTACTTTTTAATGCCTGACTATAAATACTAGGACTCTCCGTATAGCCCTGAGGAGCGCAACAGAATCTAAAGCTTCTACCAGCCAGTGTAAATCCAAACAAATACCTGCTGTCTGGATGGATAGGAATACTAAAAAATTCATTTTTCAGATCAATGACAGAAAAGAACTTAGCAGTAGATGGAATCATCATTAAGAGCGTAGTGATATCAGAAAGCACTGGAAACTGCGGAACTAAATTTTTTATTAACCTCTCGCAAATCAATTACAAAACGGTAAACATCATCAACAACATCAGGGGAACCCGATGGTGTCCTCTTAAGGACCAATAAGAATAGAACTATTACAAATGTTAGCGGACGTTTCCTCAACTACTCCTTTTCGTATCAAATCTTGAATAATCTGAAGAGCCCGTTCACCTGCTTGCAGTATCTAATACTGAGGAATGCAGGGTAAAATAGCATTATGTTTAACTTGTATAGAAACTGGTTGTATATGTAACAGACCCACATCTGTATCACCTGTGCCCATTGTGTGGGTGGTACCTGAGAAAATTCAGCTGGAAGGGGTGCATCCTGAAACAAACACTGTCTAGTACTCACATCCAAACTCATAGTCATATAAACACCTGCAAGGAAACAATAAATAGTAGCTTGGAGTTTCTTCAACAGATCCAAACCCATGAAATTTTCAACACAATTAGATGTTAGCAAGAACGGAGATTCAACAGTGAAAGGACAGACAGTCAATGCAAGGGGTTGTGAAATGGGGCTTACAACCAGTACACCTGAAAAACATACCCAAACATTATTATGGCCAGATAGAGCCGCCCCGGGGACCATATGTTGTGAAACAGAACTCTTTGTCGTACCTGTATCCACCAAAAATTCCTTAGTTGAGCCTTGCAAATCCGCTGTGACATAAGAACCACGCTGATCTTCAGGAATCGGAACTGGTCCCTCACTCTGTCCCTGCCCTGGCTGTCCTAACTATAAGACATACCTGCTACCTCATCCATGTCATAATTGTCATGATAATACTGTCCATCTCTTGTGTCATCAAAATAATTATCCTCAGAACGGCCCACAGAAATCGCAGCAGTCTGATTTCTATCAGTCCCAGGTCCCCTACCACCTGAACCTCTTCCTCTGAGGGACGCAACTTTCTATAAAAGCACAGGGCACTGGCTTCATCAATGTCCTTCCTCCTTAGAATATACACACTGATTCTGCCCCAAAGGCATTGTTGAAGGCTGCCTAGTACATGGCAGCTGTCAAGAAGAACCTCCACATCCTCTATTCTTTCACCTAAATGCTTGCTGCAACAACACCTTTGTCTTTAAATCCTTATGTTTTTTATCAGTTTTATCCCTTACCTCCTGATCTCGGTGTTCATACTATTGAGCCATATTCAAAATAACAGAGGGAGAAGACGTAGACCAAGTACTCTCAGACGCCTGCAAAGGAGTAATTATTTCAACAAAAAGATTAGTAACAAACCTGTCAACAAACAAACAGACTCCTCCCTCTTTGCCCACTATGATCCAAAAACATATCTTCAAACCGAGTAATGAAATCAGACACACTCTCATCCTTCTTCTGTCTACAAGTTGTCAATCTGTCCCAGCTTACCTTCTTAGGTGGTATAAGAGTGTGCATGTACATAATAATATGCCCAGGCAAAGCAAGTATCTCAGCGCAGGGTTTATCACCCGCCTTCCTTTCCTGATCCCATCCTTTAATCACATCCCATGTACCACCCAATTCTGCAACATGATCTAGAGGATGGACCTGTCTCCAAATATCAACCGGAACAAGAAGACCAAAAACATTTCAATATCAGCAAGAGTCATTACAGTAGAAGGGGCAGCCTCTGTCAATTGCTTATAATAAGCTGTAGGATTTTGCCTAGGATCAGGCTACGTAGCCTTAAGGGCTAAATCCTCACTCCTTTTCCATATAGTATAAACCCATTGCTCCTGAAAGCGAACAGCCATGGCCCATCTAGTGACCGTACTGTGCTGATCCGTCAACTCAGGTATTTCTGGATGATATATTGGATGAACTTCACACATAGGGAACTGAGTAACTTTAGTGAGACATTTATCATACAATCGAGCTCTGTAGGAAACTATAGTGGAAATATTTGCAAGTACCTGTCTTGGGGCTAAATCACCTACATAGACGCAGTCCTTAATATCAAATAACACTTGTGGGACCTCCATTTCAACGTGTGTGCACCAAAGACCAATCAATGTAGTGGACATATGTTGGAGAACGTGCTGCTGTAGAAAAGGTACAAACTCACACGTAACTTGCCAAATACCCTCCGTGTCATAAATAGGGGTGGGCAGAATTTGCGTAGTTGCGCTACGCTAAGCTCCGCGAAATGGTAAAAAATCTCAGCGAGCACGCAAGTGTTCCGCGAACATGCGGAATTGCTTGTTCCGCCCCTTCGCGATGCTTTTTTCTTGTTCGCGAACACTGTTTGCACGCTCGGGGAGAGATATCTCGCGAACATGCATTTTGGAAGCACAAACAAGCAAAAAATTCCGCGAGGCCGCGGGTGACAGAATTTTTGGCAATTCTGCATTCTCCGTAAAATGCAAAATTACCCAAATTCCGCAAATTCCGAGAGCAAAACGGAATTTGCTGCCCAGGCCTAGTCATAAATCCGGATTACTAGCCCACTTCATAGCCTGTCTTGCTAACACATCCTTCTCATCCTCACCTACTCCAGAGTGCACCAATGGACCCACTCGCTCCCTAATTTTCTCCCAGTCCCTGTCCTCAAACCCTCATACTGGGGTTGTAGCATCCAAAATGTCAGAGGATGAATAGCTATAGGAGAAATGACAGAGGTAGTAGGTAAAACTGTGGCTAGTGTTTGCACCGTGGAGAAAGGACAGAGGACACAGGAGTTGGAACAGTAGATGTACTAGAGGTCACAGTCATCAAAGATGGTGAGGACAAAGAAGGAGCGGGGGGCACCATCACAAAGCTGTCGAAATTACAGCCGTAGATACAGGAACAACCAAAGCAGATGAAACAAGCAGCTGTGACTGTTAAAGAACAGTGGGATACATCTTCTGCAAGACATAAGGAGGCAGGGTTGAGTATCTAACAGCTCCTCTACAAAAGCATCATTTTCCGCTTTGATCAAATAAGACTTTTCAATGTGCAACCAAAACCTCCTATCTTCACACTCAAACCGGTTCTCCACTGCCGATTCTTCAGACCAAACGGTCAAATTCAAGGGTTTCGCTGTTCAGGACTCCAGTCGGGATGACCACTGGGTGAGGTACGGTCCAATAGGACAGAAGGAGCAGTTGTGAGTAACAGACACTCTTCTTGCAGGGATCCCTGAGCTGTGGGTCTGACCCGACGATGTCCTCGCCCTCCCCCATCTACGGCAAGGGGATGGACCAATCACCTGAAGGAGTCCCAGTTTGGGCGCCAACTGAAGGAAGTAACCCGTTTAGGGCCACCCGGGTCACTAATGACCACCTCTCAGCCTTCCGTACTAAATGATGAGTTGGTCACACAGTAAAGAATACAAACCAATTACTGTTTATTCATGTACACTCAGAGCAGAGCCCCATCTGCCCAATCGCTGGGAGTGCCGCAGATGAAACTGAAATTGACAAGCATAAAGATACATTATGTACATTTCATAGCCAGAAAAAGACATGCCCACAGTGGAATTTTCCAGGCAGGTACAGCTAAACAGTGGAATACAGAAACAACGATTTCAGCGGTCATATCTTACACATAGTAACATTGTCCAAGGTCGTTTCAACCAAAGCCTGCCACCAGACAAGTGGGAGAGGGCCTCTATCTAGTGTGAAAGGTATGCGCTAATATGAACAGTGCACTCATTACTGAAACAAAACCTAAATGAAGAAACGAAACTCAGAGGGGAGCATTTCTCGGAATAGTACGAGACCAGTTTCGCCCAGCTTAAAACAGCGCCTGACAAGAAAATGGCACAGCGAATTCTAACTTACATAGGTCACTGCGTAGCTCTACAACACTCCATTCCACTTTGTGGCACTCCACTCCATTCCACACCATGCCACTGCACTTTACAACACGCCACTCCCCTCTATAACACACCACTTCACTCCAGCATGCCACTCTACTCTACTCCACTCCACATGCCACTCTATGAAATTCCACTACAGTGTATTCTATGACATGCCTGTCCACTATACGCCATTCCACTATACACCTCTCCACTACACATGACTCCACTGTACTCTAAGACATACCACTCCCTGTATGTCATGCCACTCTGCTCCACTGTACAACACTCTATGCAACTCAACTCTATGACAAACCACTCCACTGAACTGAACGACACTCCCTGCCACTTCACTGTATGACACGCCACTCCACTTTACAACATGCCATTGCACTCTATGCCACTCCACTCTACGCCTTTCCACTCTAAGATACTTGACAACATGCCAGTCTATGACATGCCACTCCACTCTTTTCCACGACATACCACTCTATTCTACATCATTCCATGCTAATCTACTACACACCACTCCACTCTACAACATGCCACTCCACTCCATGCCACTCCACTCTATGAAACACCACTCCAATATATGACATGTCACTCAACTCTACGACATGGCACTCCACTCTACAAACTTGCCACTCCACTGTAACCCCTCCACTCTCCACTCCTCCACTGTAAGATACTCTCTGACACTCCACTCTATTACACTTTACTCTACTCTACTCAATGACACTTTACTCCACTCTACAACACTTTACTCCACTCTATGCCTCTCTACTCTATTCCACTTTACTACACGCCACTAGACTCCACTCTACAGCATGGCACTCTACTCTATGACACTCCACTCCACAGTTTGACACTCCACTCCCCTCTATTGCACAACACTCCACACCATGACATGCCAGTCCACTGTACGACATGCCACTCCACTCCCCTCTACAACATGCCACTGCATTCTACACCACTCCAGTTCACGCTACTTCACTCCAAGACACTTTACGACATGCCACTCTATGTCATGCCATGGCACTCCAATGTACGCCATTCAACTCTACTCTGCGTTGTGTCACTTCACTCTCCAACAAGACACTCCACTCTACGACACACCACTCCCCTCTACAACATCCCTTTCCACTCTACAACCTTCCGCTCTATGCTTCTCCACTCTAAGATAGTCTCTGACACGCCACTCTATGAAATGCCACTCCACTCTACTCTACGACACACTACTGCACTCCACACCACTCAACTCTATGCCACTCCAGTACGCTCCACACTACTCCACTTCACACCACTCCACTCCACTCTGTGACACGCCACACCACACAACTCCATTCCACTCCTCTCTCGACACACCACTCTATTCTGTGACACACCACTCCACTCTACCACAAGGCACTCCATTCTACGACATGCCACTCCACTCTACGCCACTCTACAACATGCCACTCTATACAATGCCGCTGCACTCCACTCTATGATAGGTCCCTCCACTATACGTCACTCCACTCTATGCCTTTGTAGGACACTCCATTTCATTGTCTGATACTTCACTCCACTCACTTCACTGTATGACACTCCATGCCCTTCCACTCTAGGACACGCTACTCAATGCCCCTCTATTCTAAGACACACCACTCTATGCCACTCCACTCTACACCACCCACTCTAAGACATGTCACTCTATGACATTCCACTCCAGTGTATTCAATGACATGCCACTCCACTATACACCATTCCACTATACACCTCTCCACTACACATGACTCCACTGTACTCTAAGACATACCACACCCTGTACGTCACGCCACTCTACTCCACTGTACAACACTCTATGCCACTCAACTCTTCGACAAACCACTCCACTCAACTGAACAACACTCCCTGTCACTTCACTGTATGACAGGCCACTCCACTTTACAACATGCCATTCCACCAAGAGCGCTGGCTCTCACCCCTTGAGGTCAGAAATATGTCTGATGGTGGCAGGCTGGTGAAAACCATCCAGAGACCCCACTAGTGTTTGGTCAGGTTTCAGTGGACACTCTAAAAGGGTCTCCTTTCCGAATTTAATAATAAATCCAACACTGGCATAAGTGTAGATTTATTAAGACAAGATGTTTGGTACCAAACACATTAGAAATCAGTGAAGCCATCATGGATCTAGGAAACTTGTGTTGACGAGTATCCAGCCCATGTACTCTTTATGGCTTACCTGTTTACTTACAACATCACAGAGTAGGCTGGACATTGTTGAGGTCTATCTGCTCATGCAGATAGGCCCACACATAGCATATAGTGCACCCTGCCTTACGGTTTAAGGCCTGAAGAAGGGTGGCTTACCTACACCTTATGCAGTGCATAGGAGGCATGGCACACATGGCTGTGTGTAGAAAGATGGGTATGAAGTTCCTAAGGGTGAGGAGACATATAAGGTCAGCGAGTACTAGGTTCGATATGTAGGTTCAATAAGTGATTCCTATTATTCAAAGTGAGAGGGGGAGACCCCTCTTCGGAACTGGAGCCCTCACACACCCAGCAAGCTAGGTGTCATGCTTCATCATCTGGGCTTGCTCCTCACCGGGCCGGCGCTGCAATGCCTGACGGGCTCCCATAAATGGGGCTCTTTGTCGGAGATCTTTTGTCCCTGCCGTTTGGTGCAGTGGGGGTGAGGGGCCCAGTAGTGTAGATGTAGTGTAAGTGAGTTAAAACAGGTCAATTATTCCTTGAATTTTATTTATTCTGGTAGGTAAATTGCCTGATTAAAAGTCAATAGAGTGGCGTAAAGCTAGGGGTTAAGTGCCTAGATGCCTACGTCCTACTCTCATTCGGTCGACATGTTTCTTGCCTCTGTTGTCAGTAAGATCATGGGCAATTCATCAGGACCAGGGTATCAAATGCTATCTACACAAAATGAGAGGGGAAAACCTACCTCCCACATCGTAATACAGTGGGCAATGTCCCACTGATGTCACAGAACCTAAGGGCCTAAATAGTATGGCCTCATCAATTTCCGGTGGAATAAAAGGGACACCAACAGTTAGTGTCCGGAAATCCAGAGATTGTGTGCAGGCTCACCTACCCTCGCCGCTGAATTCGGATGTGTGTATTGTCAACTATTCTGATTCTCTGCATCAAAACACGCAGCCTGCAGTGGCAGAGTGCATAGCCTTGGTGAGGAGCCTTGGGTGGCACAATCAGTGCTGCAGCCGCAGAGGACCCTCTTCAGTTTCCATGCCCTAGGTACCAGGGGTACCATTTACTAGGGGCTTATAGGGGTGACTGTAGTTATGGCAATCGTGGTACAGTTTTGGGGAAAGAGATCTGGCACTAGGAACCTGGTTAGCAGGGTCCCAGTGCACTTACAGTTCGAAATCGCATCAGGCATCAGGCAAAAAGTGGTGGCTAACCCAGCAAAAAGAGGCCCTTTCCAAAAGACATTCTATGGCACGCCACTCTATGATACGCTGCATCACTCTACTGTATGACATGCCACTCCACTGTATGCCACTGCACTCTACTCTACGACATGCCACTCCACTCTAAGACACAAAACTCCAGTCTATGACACTGCACCCCAGTTTATGAAACACTAGTCCAAGCCATTGCACTGTACAGGACTCCATTCCACTCAATGGCTCTACTCCGCTCTATGCCCTCCAATCTAAGACACTTTATGACACACCACTCTATGACACACTATGTCACTCTACTGTATGGCATGTCACTCCACTGTTTGCAACTCCACTCTACAACACGCCACTCCACTCTGCAACATGCCACTTCACTATTACAGGCCATTCCACTCTACAGCATTCCCCTCTACTCTAGACCACTCCAGTCCACACATTTCCACTCTAAAACCCTTTACAACACACCACTCCATTGTACTCTATGACATGCCACTCCACTGTCTGAAACAACACTCCACTGAATGAAATGTCACTCTGCTCTACAACATGCCACTACATCTTCATTTTTAAAATTTATTTTTATTCATACAGTATGGCTAATCACGTGATAGGGTATCCAAGGGCTTGCAGGTCCAGAAGGCTTATTCGAACAACCAGGTCTTGAGGGCCATTCGGAATTCCGGAACTGAGGTGATTGTGCAGAGGTGCATGGGGAGGCTGTTCCAGGTCTTTGCTGTGATATGGGAGAAGGAGAGTCCTCCACTTCTGCTTTGGAAGATCTGGGGAGTATGGGCAAGAGAAAAGGAGGCGGAGCACAATCTTCTCAATGGTTGGTGGAAGTTCAGGCGGTGGTTAATGTATGTGGGTCCTTTGTTGTGCAGAGCCTTGTGTGCGTGGGTCAAAAGCTTGAATTGGCATCTCTTCTGTACAGGCAGCCAGTGAAGTTACCTGAAGTGGGGTGAGATATGGGTTGGTCTAGGAAGGCTGAGGATGAGTCTGGCTGTGGTGTCATGTATGGTCTGAAGTCTCTGTAGGAGGTGTGCGGCGGTTCCTACATAGAGGGTGTCGCCATTGTCCAATCCGCTGGTAAGGAGGCCCTGTGTCATGGTGTGCCTCATATGTAGGGATAGCCACTTGAAGATCTTACGTAGCAATCGCAGAGTGAGGAAGCAGGCATTAGAGATGGTGTTGATCTGTAATTTCATGGTGAACATGCTGTCATTAATGATTCTGAGGTTTCTGGTGTTGTCTGAGGGAGTGGGTGCAGCTCCTAGGTCTGAGGGTCACCAGGAGTCCTTCCATGTGTTGATGATGTGGCCAAAGATCAGTACTTCTGTCTTGTCTGTGTTCATCTGCAGGCAGTTGTTCTTCACCCGGTCAGCAATGTTTTGTTATGCATCTGTGAAAGTTGGTTCTGGTGGTGGTGTGGTCATCTGTGAGTGAGAGGATGAGTTAGGTGTTGTCTACATAGGTTCAGACTGTGGGATATGATGATGTTGAATGCTAAATCAATTAATGGACAGAATGCAGAACAATGTCATACATTCACCCCAGTACAGAGATCAGGGCCTAAATCCATCGTTTTTTTGCTCACCATGCCATTCCAGTGTGGACCCAGCCATATGCAAATCAGTCTTGACCCTGCGCCCAATGGGAACAGTCCAGCCCGAACTGCCAGGCCAGGTCCTCCCTAGACTGGAAACAAGCATCCTAGGACTGGTTTCGGGGTTTCACCCCTCTTCAGCCAGGATAGCTTGAGTCCAGTGGCATGGAGAGCACGGGACCCACGTCTGGGCATACCCATCCCACTCGGGGTGACAAATGCAAAAACAACAATTGATGGACAGAATGCAGAACGATGTCATACATTCACCCCAGTACAGAGATCTGGGCCTAAATCCATCATTTTTTTGCTCACCATGCCATTCCAGTTTGGACCCAGCCATATGCAAATAAGTCTTGACCCTGCGCCCAATGGGAACAGTCCAGCCCGAACTGCCAGGCCAGGTCCTCCCTGAACCTGAAACATGCATCCTCAGATCGGTTTTGGGGTTTCACCCCTCTTCAGCCAGGATAGCTTGAGTCCAGTGGCATGGAGAGCACGGGACCCACATCTGGGCATACCCGTCCCACTTGGGCTGACAAATGCAAAAACAACAATTGATGGAGTGAATGCAGAACAATGTCATACATTCACCCCAGTACAGAGATCTGGGCCTAAATCCATCGTTCTTTTGCTCACCATGCCATTCCAGTTTGGACCCAGCCATATGCAAATCAGTCTTGACCCTGCGCCCATGGGAACAGTCCAGCCCAAACTGCCAGGCCAGGTCCTCCCTGGACTGGAAAAAAGCATCCTAGGACCGGTTTAGGGGTTTCACCCCTCTTCAGCCAGGATAGCTCGAGTCCAGTGGAATGGAGAGCACCTGACCCATGTCTGGGCATACCCGTTCCACTCGGGGTGACAAATGCAAAAACAACAATTGATGGACAGAATGCCAAACAATATCATACATTCACCCCAGCACAGAGATCTGGGCCTAAATCCATAGTTTTTTTGCTCACCATGCCATTCCAGTTTGGACGCAGCCATATGCAAATCAGTCTTGACCACGCGGCCAATAGGAACAGTCCAGCCCAAACTGCCAGGCCAGGTCCTCCCTGGGCTGGAAACAAGCATCCTAGGACCGGTTTCGGGGTTTCACCTCTCTTCAGCCAGGATAGCTTGAGTACAGTGACATGGAGAGCACGGGACCCTCATCTGGGCATACCCGTCCCACTCAGGGTGACAAATGCAAAAACAACAATTGATGGACAGAATGCAGAACAATGTCATACATTCACTCCAATACAGAGATCTGGGCCTAAATCCATCGTTTTTTGCTCACTATGCCATTCCAGTTTAGAGCGGATGGTGTTCCCCGCTGGAGCTCCTGTGTTTCCTCGACATTCCCTGCCTTGCGGTCCCGTTTGTTTCCTAACGCTGATTTCCACGGCCACGAACTAGAACCGTCAACGGCCGTCAGGAATCCCCCAGGTATTCAGGAGGATGCGTATGGGACTGTAGCGCTGGAGCGCTCCCCTTACGCTCGAGACTTGGTTTTCTGCTGGATTAACTCTTGGCCAAAAGGAAGCCCTCTCGCTGTGACTGTAACAGCTTCCGGGCTCCTTCCGCTCCCCAGTATCGGAACGCTGTGACTTTTAAGTGTGTTTTCAGGGGCTTTGCGCTTTGCAAGGACTTGCTGTGAACGTAACAGCGACTGGGCTCACGATTTGGTAAGATAGGTTTTCGTGGCAGCATTGAAAACGAGACATTGAGTGTTTAACTAATTCCCTTTTCTTGTATCTTGTTCTGGTATAGAGCCTACATGCATAGAGGTCTCATTCAGTGCATAGACAACCATGTGTGTATTTATGCTTGGATAGAGGTCGACCATCCTGAGGTTTCTGCTAGGCTGCTGTGTAAGTAATTTTTACCTGGGGAGTATATACACAGGTAATAAGCGTTCCTTCAGAATACCTCTATTTAACACATGGTTTCTTGTAATTCTTGACTATACAGCATTTCATATGAAGGGTGTCTTCTGCAGCTGTACTGAATCCTAAGACCAGAAGTAGAATCAAGAAACTCCCATTTTGACGTGGTTTCTGGAGATGTAAATTGGGTCCAGTGTGTGCCCTGCGGTGTGTGTAGGGTCAGGATGATCTGGGTTAATCCTAGGCTCCTAATACTGTCGAGGAAGTGTGTGGTGTTTTTGTTGTTGGGGTCATTGATGTGGAAATTTAGATCATTGAGGAAGATGTAGTCCATAGAATCTAAGGCTAGGGGTGCAATGAAGTTTGCGATGGTGTTTCAGAAGCTGGAGCATGGGCCTGGGGGTCAAATTGCAAGGGTGCCTTTGATTGCTGTCTTGTCATCTTTGTGACGCTTGAAGTTGAGATGTCTGGTGAGGGTGGTGGTGTTGTTGGTGGTACACTGTATGGTCTCTTTATGGATGATGGCTGGTCCTCCTTCCGACTTGTTGGTGTGGTCCTGGTGAGTGACTTTATATCCGTCGGGGATTGCTGTGACAATGTCTGGGGCGGATGTGGGGTTCAGCCAGGTCTCAGTGAGGAAGAAGATGTCGGGTGTGAGAGTGGTGATGAGGTCCCATAATTCAGTGGAATTCTTGTATAGTGAGCACGTGTTGAGAAGGGCACGTGCGCGTTGGTGTTTTTTTTAAGGTGCTATCTATGGTGTGTTTGGGGTGGGGCTGGTCAGCGGGCTGGTGTGTGTGCAGTGGCAGGTGAATTGACAATGAGTGCAGGTGAAAGATCTTATCGTGGAGTGTGGGTTGGTGCAGTGGCAGTTTTTGTTGCGGCATTTTGGGGAAAGGGTGTAGAGTTCGGCAATGGTGTATCCAGGCACGAATTGATGCAGATGGACTTGCCTTTGGTGCACCTTCGGTGCATCAGCAACATGCCCGCTGCAAAAGTCCACAGAGTGGGCACACTGCAGCCTGCATTAAGTAGGTCCTGGGGTGAGTGGGAAAACCCATTTGGGAAAACTACAGCGGGAAACCCCAGGCAGCTGCGGTGTCACTGGATCAGTCTGGAACAAGCAGAAACTGGGGGCCACAGGCAAATGGAAAGCTAGGTGTCCAGGTGCCTATTAATGTGGTCATGCTGCGGCCTGCTTTAAGTAGATCCTGGGGTGAGAGGGGCTTCTGTATGTAGACAGAAGGTTGAGTAGGAAAACCCCAGTAGGAAAACCCCAGCAGGAAAACCCTGGCAGCTGTGATATCACTGGAACAGTCTGGAACAAGCAGGAACTGGAGGCCCCAAGCTAGTGGCAATCTAAGTGTATGACCCCCACTCTAAGACACTCTATGACATGCCACTCCACTGCACTCTGTGACACACCATCGCGCTATACGCCACTCCACTCTACCTATGATATGCCACTTTACTGTACGACACGCCACTCCACTCTACAGCAACCCACTCCACTGTATGCCACTCCACCCTAAGACATTCTATGACATGCCACTCCATGACTCCATGGCACGCAACTCCACTCTATGACATGCCACTCTACTCTATGACATGCCATGCCAGTGCATGACATGCCTTTCTAGTCCAGTCTATGAAATGCCACTCCACTCTATGCGACTCCACTCTATGCCCCTCCTCTCTAAGACACTCTACAAGACACCACTCTATAACAATGGACTTCACTCCACTCAATGACATACCACTACCCTTTGCGCCACTTCACTAAACACTAAGACACTCCACACCACTCCACTCTATGGCACACCACTCCACTCTATGACATGCTAACGCACACTATGACACGCCACCTCACTCAAAGACACACCACTTCCCTCTACGTCCTCCCACTCCAAGACACTCTACTCCACTCTACGCTAGGCCTGGGCGAAAATTCCGTTGTGATAATTTGACATTTTCGCGTTCCGCGGAGAGCGTGAAAATGTCAAAATTTCCGCAATCCGCATCTTACCGGAAATTTTTTTTCTTGCTCACTCTGTAAAAAAATACATTCTCGCGTGTGCTCGATCGCCTTACCTGAATCCCCGCGCTCGCCGACAAGTTTTCACGATCCGGTCGCGTTCTCCACGAGATGTTGGATTGTTGGTAGCCATTTGCGCTGTCTCGTGACAGTTCGCGCTCGCATTAACGTCATTTGTCACGCGATCACGTCATTCGTCTTTCTTCTCGCGATCATGCACCGCGAGAGTATGAGATGATTGAGATCTCGAACACGTCATTCTCCACCGCGAGCGAGAGCATGAGGACGCGGGCATGTTATATCGAACGCGAGCGGGCGGGACAAGTTATAACAAGATGGCCGCGCCATTGAGCAACAGCATGGGTAAGTTGGCGAGCCGCGATCATGCAGAAAATACCGCGAACGGGCGGGAAAAAAACTTTCGCGTCTTCGCGATATTTCCGTGTGTTTGCGGAGATTTTTAACATTTTCGTGATAGTTTGCGAAAGTGAATTTCACAAATTCCGCCCACTCCTACTCTACGCCACTGCACTCCACTCCACTTCACTCCACTCTATGACACTCCACTTCCCTGTACGACAGCAACTCCACTCTACCACACTCACAGTACAAAATGGCACTCTCCTCTATGCCACTCTACTCTATGCCCCTCCACTCGAAGGCACTCTACAATACATCAGTCCACTCTGTGACAGGCCACTCCACTGTACATCACTACACTCTGCTCTATGACATGCTACTTCACTCTACAACATGACACACCACTGTACAACACTCCACTCTATGACTCTCATTGCTAGTCCACTCTATGACACCCCACTTTACTCTACAACAGGTTACTCCACTCTATGACTTTCCACTCCAGTCTACGACATGCCACTGCACTCTACTCCACTTCACTCTATGCCCCTCCTCTCTAAGACACTATACAACATGCTACTCTATGGTACACTAGTTCACTCTACTGTACAACATGCCACTCCACTCTATGACACTGCCCTCCACTCTATGAAACTCCACTCTACGCCACTGAACTATACTGCATGCCACTCCACTCTATGTCATGCTACTCCACTCCACTTTGTGACAGACCACTCCACTGGACAACATGCCACTCTACCCTGCGCCACTCCACTGTATGCCTTTGCTTTCTAAGAATATCTACGACACGCCATTCTATGACATGCCTCTCCACTCTACTTTAAGACATGCCAATCCACTGTCTGGCACACCACTCCTCTGTTCAAAATTCCACTCTGCTCTACAACATGCCACTGCAATATACACCACTCCACTCTATGCCCCTACTCTAAGACACTCTACGACATGCTATTTATTGACATGCCACTCCACTGTATGTCACTCCACTCTACACAATGGCACCCCACACCACTCCACTCTATGTCACACCACTCCACTCTACGACACACCACTCCACACTATGACATGCCACTTTACTCAATTACACACCACTCCACTCCACTCTACATCCCTCTACTCCAAGACAGTCTACTCAACTCTCCGCCACTCAACTTCACTCTATAACATGCTATTTCACTGTACTACACCTCACTCCTCTATACCACACTCCACTCCACTGTATGGCACTCCAAGTCCCTACAGTTTTCGACATGCCACTCCACTCTCTGACAGACCTCTCCATTCTACAAAATGCCGCTCCACTCTATGCCACTGTGCTCCAATCTAAGACATGCCACTTTATGAGAAACCACTGCACTCGACTCTAGGACAGGACACTCCACTGTACGTTGCTACACTCTACAACACACTAGTCAACTCTACGACATGGCACTACACTGTACAACACTCCACTCTTTGACTTTTCATGCCAGTCCCCTCAACGAAATGCCACTTCACTCTACGAAAGGCCACTCAACTCTACGATATGCCACCCCACTCTATGACATGCCACTATACTCTACTCCTCTCCACTCTACACCTCTCCACTCTGAGACACTCTATGACATGCCACTTTATCAATCAATCAATCCATCATATCAATCATACAGTACTTGTATAGTGCGGTTCATCACCCGTGAGGGTATCCAGGCACTGGGCAGTGGGTTTTAGTCAAAGAACCAGGTCGTGAGTAAGACGGGGAGGAGTTTGCAGAGTTCAAAGTGAAAAAAAAGCTCCGCTGCACTACACAGAACTCCGCAAGCGGTGTAGTGAGTTAGAAAAAATTATGTTTGCGGTAATTTTCAGTGCCGGGTGTTTGTCCGCGCTGTGAAATTATTGCGAACGTGCCTGCTTCCTTTCTGCCGCTTGAGTAGATTTTCTACTTGAGCGGCAGCAAATAGACGGTTTATCAAAGCAAAAGGTCACAAACATATGCGGCCACTTGCATTGAGAATGCTGACCACTCGCGAGTGAGGTTGATTTCCCTCGCTTGCTTGCCAACTTAACGTTGACAAGCACGAATGAGGAAAAATCTCACCGGTAGTGCTTGACAACTTGATGCTGATGAGCGAGAGCAAGGAAAAAAGTCCGCTCCGCTATGCTTTTTTTGGAACTCCGTGAGCTCCACGTAGGGCGGAGTGTGGAAAACTCTGCAAACTCCGCGAGCGGAGTTCACTGCCCGGACTTAGTCTTGAGCTTTTGCCTGAAGTTTGTCAGTGAGGGTGATGTTCGGAGGTGTACGGGGAGGGCGATCCAGGACTTGGGAGTGAGGTAGGAGAAGGAGTGTCCTCCGGCGTGGCATTGGCGGAAGAGTGGTGTCTGTGCGAGGATGAGGTGGGGGAGCAGAGGTTTCTGGATGATTGGAGGAGGTTAAGGCGGTGGTTCATGTCTGCAGGTCCTTGGTCATAGAGGACTTTGTAGGCGCGGGTCAGAAGTTTGAAATTCCATCTTTTCTGGATGGGGAGCCAGTGGAGGTTTCCGAGGTGCTGGGTGATATGGGTCCTTTTTAACAGGTTGAAGATCAGTCTGGCTGCTGTGTTCTGTATCATCTGGAGTCTTCTCATGGGTTCACTTGAGGTGCCTGTATAAAGTGTGCTGCCATAGTCCAGGTGGCTGGTGATTAGGGCCTGCGCAACAGTTTTTCTGGTGCTAATGGGGAGCCACTTAAAGATTCTGCTGAGCATGCAGAGTATAGAAGCAGGCTGAGGAGATGGCGTTGACCTGTTGCTTCATTGAGTTTGCTGTCTAGGATAATGCTGAGGTTGCGGGCTTGGTCTTTTGGTGTGGGGGTGGGTCCGAGTAGCCATTGGCCACCAGGTGTCATTCCAGAGGGAGGTGTGGCTGCCAAAAATCGCCACTTCAGCTTTGTCTGTGTTGAGCTTCAGGCAGCCTTCCTTCCTCCAGGCGTAGACATTCTTCATGCAGTTGTGGAAGTTGGATTTTGTAGAGGCGGAGTTAGCAGAGAGCGAGAGGACGAGGTGGGTGTCATTGGCAAAGGCAATTATATTGATGTTGCGGGTTCTGATAATGTCCACTAATGGCGTCATATAGATGCTGAAGAAGGTTGGACTGAGGGATGAACCTTTAGGGACGCCGCAGATGGTGTGGTTGGGTTGTGAGGTGAAGAGAGGGAGACGGATTCTCTGGTTGTGCCCATGAGGAATGATGCCATCCATCTAAGAGCATTATCTTTGATTCTGATCTGGTACAGTCGTTTGATGTGTGCGTTGTGGGAAACATTTTTGAAGGGTGAGGAGAACTCAAGCAGGATCAGGGTGGTCGATTCTGCTCTGTCGAGTAGAGTGCTGTGCTACATCATTCTACTGTACGACATGTCACTCACTGTATGCCACTCGAATATACTCTATGACATGCCACACAACTCCACTACATGCCACTCCTCTCTATGAAACTGCACTCCATTCTACGATACTTGACTCCACTCCAGTGTATTATACGCCACTCCACTCTATGCCACTCAAATCAACGACACAACACACCACTCCATGACATGCCACTGTAAGCCACTCCACTGTGCACCCCTCCACTCTAAGACACTCTATACCACGCCACTCTTTGATACGCCTGCCACCTCACTCTACTGTACGACACGCCAAACTAGTGTATGCCACTCCTCTCTGCAATACTCTGCTCCACTCTATGCCCCTCTACTGTATGCCACTCTATACGACACTCTAAGATTGCCACTCCACTCAACTGTACGACATCCCATTTCACTGTGACATGCCACTCTACCACAGACCACTCCACTACACAACACTCCACTTAACTCTACAAGGTGCCACTCCACTCAATGGCATTCAACTCTATGCCCCTCAACTCTATGCCCAACAACAGAGTGGCATGACACTCTATGTCATGCAACTCTGTGAAAGTCCACTCTACTCAGTAATGTGCCACTCCACTCTACTCTATGACACACCACTCCATTCTGCCCCCTTCTAACACCCCCTACTCCACTGTACTCTGCTCTACGCTCCTCTACTCTACTCCACTCTATGCCACTCTACTCCACTCTGTGCCACACTATGACACTCTACGCAACTCCCTGTAGGCCACTCCACCCCACTTTACTCACTCTACTACATGGCACACTACTCCACTCTGCTCTAGTTCACTCCACTACTCCAGCCTACGCACTCTATGTCATTACACTATACGCCACTCTATGCTACTCCACTCTACCACCTCCTATGACATTCTACTCCACTCTACGCCACTCCACTCTACAACACACTACTCCACTCTATGCCCCTCTGCCACTTCACTCTATGCCACTCCACAGTACTCTACGACATGCCACTCCACAATACATCAGTTCATTCTACGCCACTCACTCTATGCCATAACACTCTACACCATTCTACTCAACTCCACTAAATGCCACTCCACTCGACAACACTCCATTTGATGACACTCTAATCCACTCTACAGCACTCCGCTCTACAACACTCTACTCCACTTTGTGCCACTCTATGATACTCTACTCGATAACACTCCACTCAATGACACTCCAATCTATGACACACCAATCCACTCTTCGACACACTACTTCAGTCTATGACATGCCACTCCACTCTACGCCACTAAGCCCCTCCACTATACTCTACACCACTCTCTCTGCTCTACTCCACTCTATACAACTCCACTCTACATTACTGTACTCCCCTCTATGCCACTCTACGACACTCCACTCAACGGTACTCCACTTGACAACATTCCACTCTACAACACTCCACTTTATGACACTCCACTTCACAACATTGTACGGCACTCTAAATATAATCAGAAAATACTGGAGTAGTCTATTATAGACTTTCCATCTAGTATGAAGGCACCATAAGGCACATGTTTAATTTACCTTACACTTACCTTTTATCTCTATAATAATTACAATGCTGTATTTATGATACCTGAAACAAATCTGGTTAATATTGATACAAGCTCTTTATCTTTTGAAATATTTGATGAGTTCTGACAAGAACATTTTTCTTCTTCTATTATTTATGATTTTTTTTAAAGTTTTTTTTTCCAGAACATCAACAATACCAAAGAACACAATTGTCTCACAGGAGACAGGAGTAGAATAAATAAAAAAAAGTCTAAGGCTGTTTGGGGGGGGACAGTCGGCCATGACTAGCTCTGAGTGTATGATCATATCTCTCTCTGGCAACAATGAAAGTATGGCAGAGGAGGCAGTATTTTGCAGCACTACCATACTGCTCTATAATTTTTCTATTCTACCACAACTTATCGATTGACACCGCGGTACCAGAAGCAGTGGCGAGACAGATGCAGCGGGTTGTGGTAGAGGGGCAGATGTAGTAGAAGAAGTCGAAGGAGCAACTGAACGGTCAAATGCAGTGGGTTATGGTGGAGGTACATCCACAGTGTTGTGAACTAACTAGGCAGAGTAAATGAACTATAACTTGCGCCTTCCCCATGCACTGCTTAAATACCCTTTCATATGACACTACTTATAGTTATAACATGTTAAATCATAGCATTTATAACAACACTCGTGCTATGTCAAACAACATATGAGAACACTGTTCATGGTAGATGGCCATGGTATAGTTCATTACGATGCCTAGTGAGTTCACAACAGTGTATAGAGAGGTTCATGAGTTATAATACGTTTTGGATGGGACAGAAATTATAACTTTAAGTTCTAACTCTAAATTTAGAATTTCTAAGGTTTGTGTAGTCTAAGTTGTTTTGGATAGGAACATTAAACTGTATTCCTAAGTATAATTAATCTTAAACCTTTGGGTTTTTCATCATTCATACCTCTATCTATCTATCTATCTATCTATCTATCTATCTATCTATCTATCTATCTATCTATCTATCTATCTATCTATCTATCTATCTATCTATCTATCTATCTATCTATCTATCTATCTATCTATCTATCTATCTATCTATCTATCTATCTATCTATCTATCTATCTATCTATCTATCTATCTATCTATCTATCTATCTATCTATAGGTTTCAGGGGTGTTATAGTTAGCTGCCCATTTCACTCGTACAAAACCATAGAAATTCCTCCGTTATAGTTAGTTCTGCTAACTATAACTCACGCGCCCGCAATGCACTGCTGATGATGTCACATATTGCATCATTCATGACATGGTCAGTGACATCACTGATGACATCACTGATGACATCTCAAAAGACATCACTGATGACATCACTGATGACATCATCCACTGAATGTGGTTTAGTTTGAAATTTAAATATGTATTATATATATACCAATCTGTATTGAAGATTGAGTGGATATATAACTGTCTGGATGGAGGATTTAGTAGCTGTCTGACTGTCTTTTTAAGTGAGTAATTAAAAGTGTCTCACTTAATACATGGATTAGTAACTAAACTATGTGAATGTGTGCAGCACTGTCTCTGTTGTTGTATAACATGCTGCCTCAGTTGGTCACTAACTACATGAGTGTGTATATTAGTTATTGATTAGTTGGGTGAGTATTTGTATGGGACACTGAGTTTGTGTGTGGTTGGATGGGGTGTGTGTAACTCTATGCATAGATGTGTGAATGGTTGATTGACTAGGTGTATGGGTTTAAGAGTGCATGTGGAAACAGTTGTTTGGGTGACTGAGTGTATGTATTTGTGTGTTGGTGAGCGAATATATGTTTTAGTTGTACATCTTCAACAAAGTAAAAAAATAAAAGGCATTGTATGTGAGAGTTGGTGTATATAAATAAGTTTGTGTAAGAGTCAGTGATTGTGAGAGTAAATATATGAATGAGTGTATAATTGTAATGGTGCTTTTTTAACATATTAACAATGAGTTACTATGTGTTTGAATAAATGTCGTTGGATAATTGTGTAAGTGAGTAAATTTAAGTGCGATACATTTTTTTAATGAGTGAGTAGGATGACTGCATAACCGACTAAGATGACTGCTGATGTGTCAATGTCTATATATGTGTATAAGTGTATTTGATAGTGTTCTATTAATTAATGACTGCATGTATGGATGATTCTGTTGTTGAATGGGTAGTTGTGTGTGTAGACTTAGGAATCAGTGAGTGTGTATGTAGTAACTGGTATTGGTGTGTCAATGGTTTCAAATATGGTACTCTGTATTTTACAGTGAGTGATGAAAGGTTATACTAGTGTATGATGTGGTGTATCGGATTGTCAAGTGGATGATGTCATCAGTGATGTCGTTTGAGATGTCATCAGTGATGTCATCACTGATGTCACTGACCATGTCATGAATGATGCAATATGTGACATCATCAGCAGTCCATTGCGGGCGCGTGAGTTATAGTTAGCAGAACTAACTATAACGGAGGAATTTCTATGGTTTTGTACGAGTGAAATGGGCAGCTAACTATAACACCCCTGAAACCTATGTTTTTTTCTGTGAATTTCTAAGGTTTTTTAAATGCTAATTTCTAACTATAACGTCTCTGAAACCTATGTTTTTTTTCAGTGAATTTCAAAGGTTTTTTAAATGCTAACTTTTAAGTGTGATTATAGTTATATCTATTTTTTTGTACTGATTTTCTAAAGTTTTTTAACTGCTTATTTATAAATATTTTATTCATTAAATAACATTATATATTTTTCTGAAAATTGCAAAAAAAACATTTTTTAATTAAAACTGAAATATTGATTAATTTTCTTGTTTTCATTTTTTATTTTAATATATTTAGATCATTTTCTTTAAAAAAAAAATTAAATTTTTTTTTGCAGTCGGGCACTCAAAGTGTACACATCAGGGTGGGTGTGCGCATTCTAGCCGCCATTTTAGAAAAGTCATGAAGGATCCGCGTATGGTGTGCGACGGCTGAGTGTTTTTCAGTTACATCATATACATTTAATATCACGTGATATGCGCGATTGGTATGCGACCAGTCTGCGACTCCTGCTCCCGCGCATTCGCGACACATGTGCATTACGGTACGAGATGTTTGCGCGCTTGCGGGTCCCGCGTGACATCATATACGTGCTGGGGCGCGCTGGGTGCACGACTCCCGCAAAAAAAATTTAGGTTCCAAAATGATAAGTATGTGTCTTTAATATACATATTAAGCAGACCCTCCAGGATTTCGCGATTTCGCGATTTCGCGGCTTGCCGCGAAATCGGCACTTTTGTAAAAATGCCGCGATTTTTACAAAAGTGCTCGCGAAATCGGCACTTTTGTAAAAATGACGCGATTTTTACAAAAGTGCCCGCGAAATCGGCACTTTTGTAAAACGGCAGAAGAAAAGGGATTACACAAGACCACCGTTTCTTTCGGTATGGGGCAACACTCCAAAACCTTCCCACCTAAAAAATATGAATAAGCCAATAAATTGAACAGCAGGAAGTAGTAATTGAACAATAATTAATGTGGAAAGTGGTCATCTCCACACACACACTCCTGTCACACTCTGATCCTCTTTCTCTGCAGATGAGGCAGTGTCTAAATATCGTTCTCATAACTACCTAGCCTTCACGTCTAGCATGATATGGGGCACATTGACCTTACTCTCAAATGTGACCTACTATTTTTATTTTCCAGTGTTTTGAAGGACTGTTGTAGTTGCTGTGTCTTCAGTACTATTGTGTTCCTTAAAATCTTGCGCAAAACCACAGGTGAATGAGACTCGGCTAATGTTCTTTCTGTTGAATAAAATATCACCGGACCCTGCCCATTCTGAATCTAGGAACCACAGGTTTAGGGTTTCAAACAGTTCGGGATGTAACTGGGGAGGCACTCGACAGAGATTCCTGGCAGTTAAGAGAGGCCTGGACATAGAATGGTAGGGCACAGTATTAAATTATGCGAGTGAGAAGCCCGAAAGCAGGGGACATATCAGTCAGTTCCTGTTGATAGATTTTTGCTGTGGAAGACAAAGCGAATGGAAACAATGGCAGGGTTAAAATAGTAAGCTACAAGGGAAAACAACATCAAAACGTGAGAAAGATTAAAGGGTGAAGGAAACAAAGGCAATGAGAAAGAGCAAGAGTTGAAAACGGGGAAAAAATCGTTTTGGTTTTTACATAATGAACATATTACAAAGTGTTATTGACAAAAACATAGCTTGCGCAGTAAATTAGCTAGTTTGCCACCATCAATCCTGTCAGGTTTCCCAGGTCCATGTGTGATGCTCCAGTTCCAGGTTTTTTTACAATTGAATTCTGGGACTTATAGTCAGTGCCACTGGAATTATGCGACTGTGCGGCCGCTGCGAATTTCGCATAGTTATGAATTTGCCACAAAATCCACCATCTGCATAATCTGCAGATTGAAAAACACCGGTCCCGCAATGTGTCAAAAGGTGTGATAACTGCTATACTAAAGCAAATGGAGAATTGCATTTCCAAAGGATAACAGCCTTCACCTGTGGGCTGCTTCCTCTGTTCCATATTCCAGGTTCCCTATTCAAAGTGGAATACTCTGCTAAAAGAGTTTCCAATGATTTAAGGCTGAAAATGAATCATTATGAGTAAAATAAAGTGCCGCAAAAATGCCGCTAAATTTCCATATTTGTGCCGCTAAATTTCCATATTTGTGCCGCTAAATTTGCGAATCCATGCCGCTATATCCTGGGGGGTCTGATTAAGGCAAGAGATTATGTACGATATTCATCAAAATAATATATTTGTACTTATAAGAAACTTATATTATTTTTAAATATATTTTCGCGAAGTCGGGTGCGTGCGTCGTGAGTGCAGAAAACCAGGTCAGCAGAGCTGCTGTAGAGCCAGAGAACTAGGTCAGCAGAGCTGCTCTAGAGTCAGAGAACCAGGTCAGCAGAGCTGCTGTAGAGCCAGAGAAACCAGGCCAGCAGAGCTGCTTTAGAGGGAGAGAACCAGGTCAGCAGAGCTGCTTTAGAGCCAGACAACCAGGCCAGCAGAGCTGCTTTAGAGCCAGAGAACCAGGTTAGCAGAGCTGCTTTAGAGCCAGAGAACCAGGTCAGCAGAGCTACTCTAGAGCCAGAGAACCAAATCAGCAGAGCTGCTTTAGAGCCATAGAACCAGGTCAGCAGAGCTGCTTTAGAGTCAGAGAACCAGGTCAGTAGAGCTGCTCTAGAGCCTAAGAACCAGGTCAACAGAGCTGCTCTAGAGCCAGAGAACCAGGTCAGCAGAGCTGCTGCAGAGCCAGAGAAACCAGGTCAGTAGAGCTGCTTTAGAGGGAGAGAACCAGGTCAGCAGAGCTTCTATAGAGCCAGAGAACCATGTCAGAACTGCTTCAGAGCCATAGAACTGGGTCAACGGAGCTGCTTTAGAGCCTGAGAACCAGGTCTAGAGAGCTGCTGTAGAGCCAGAGAACTAGATCAGCAGAGCTGCTCTGTAGCATAAGAACTAGGTCAGCAGAGCTGCTCTAGAGCCAGAGAACCAGGTCAGCAGACCTGCTGTAGAGCCAGAGAAACCAGGTCAGCAGAGCGGCTTTAGAGAGAGAGAACCAGGTCAGCAGAGCTGCTTTAGAGCCAGAGAACCAGGTCAGCAGAGCTGCTCTAGCTGACACTGACTGACTGACACTGACTGACTGACACTGACTGACTGACACTGACTGACACTCATTGACACTGACTGACACTGATTGACTGACACTGACTGACTGACACTGATTGACTGACACTGACTGACACTGATTGACTGACACTGACAGACTGACTGACACTGACTGACTGACATTGACTGACACTGACTGACTACTCTCTACTACTCTACTACTGACTCTCTACTACTCTCTCTCTACTACTCACTCTCTACCACTCACTCTCTACTACTCTCTACTACTCACTCTCTACTACTCACTCTCAACTACTCACTCTCTACTACTCTACTACTCACTCTCTACTACTCACTCGCTACTACTCTCTACTACTCACTCTCTACTACTCACTCTCTACTACTCACGCTCTACTACTCTCTACTACTCACTCTCTACTACTCTCTACTATTCACTCTCTACTACTCACTCTCTACTACTCACTCTACTACTTTCTACTACTCTCTACCACTCACTCTCTACTACTCTACTACTCACTCTCTACTACTCACTCGCTACTACTCTCTACTACTCACTCTCTACTACACTCTCTACTACTCTCTCTCTCTACTACTCTCTACTACTACTCTCTACTATTCACTCTCTACTACTCACTCTCTACTACTCTCTACTACTCACTCTACTACTCTCTGCTGCTCTCTAGCACTCACTCTCTACTACTCTACTACTCTCTCTCTACTACTCACTCTCTACTACTCTCTCTACTACTCTCTACTACTCACTCTCTACTACTCACTCTACTACTCTCTACTACTCAGTCTCTACTACTCTCTCTCTACTACTCACTCTCTACTATTCACTCTCTACTACTCACTCTCTACTACTCGCTCTCTACTACTCACTCTCCACTACTCACTCTCTACTACTCACTCTCTACTAATCACTCTCTACTACTCTCTACTACTCTCTCTGCTACTCACTCTCTACTACTCTACTACTCTCTACTACTCGCTCTACTACTCACTCTCTACTATTCTCTACTACTCACTCTACTACTCTCTCCAACTCTCTACCACTCACTCTCTACTACTCTACTACTCACTCTCTACTACTCTCTCTCTACTACTCACTCTCTACTACTCACTCTACTACTCTCTACTACTCACTCTGTACTACTCCCTACTACTCACTCTGTACTACTCACTCTGTACTACTCACTCTCTACTACTCTCTACTGTTCACTCTCCACTACTGATTCTCTACTATTGGCTCTCAACTACTCTCTACTACTCACTCTACTACTCACTCTCTACTACTCTACTACTCTCTCTACTTCTCACTCTCTACTACTCTCTCTACTACTCACTCTCTACTATTCACTCTCTACTACACACTCTCTACTACTTGCTCTCTGCTACTCGCTCTCCACTACTCTCTAGTACTCATTCTAATACTCACTCTCTACTACTCTCTACTACTCACTCTCTACTACTCCACTACTCTCTACTACTCACTCTCTACTACTCACGCTCTACTACTCTACTACTCTCTACTACTCTCTCTCTACTACTCTCTCTCTACTACTCACTCTCTACTACTCACTCTCTACTACTCTCTACTACTCACTCTCTACTACTCTCTACTACTCACTCTCTACTACTCTCTCTACCACTCTCTACTACTCACTCTCTACTACTCTCTACTACTCACTCTCTACTACTCTCTCTCTACTACTCTCTACTACTCACTCTGCTACTCACTCTCTACTACTCTCTCCTACTCACTCTCTACTACTCACTCACTACTACTCTCTACTACTCTCTACTACTTTCTACTACTCACTCTACTACTCACTCTCTACTACTCTCTACTACTCACTCTCTACTACTCACTCTACTACTCTCTACTACTCACTCTCTGATACTTTCTCTACTATTCTATACTACTCTCTACTACTCACTCTCTACTCTCTATTACTCGCTCTCTACTCTCTACCTTTCTACCTCTACCTCTCTACCTCTACACCTCTACCTATACGCCTCTACCTCTCTACCTCTCTGTACATGCACACATATGCGCATATATATGCATATATATGCATATGCATTTATATATATGTATGTGTATATATATCTATATATATATTCACTGAAAAAAACATGCGTTTCAGGGGCGTTATAGTTAGCTGGACTTTTCACTCGTACAAAACCATAGAAATTCCCCCGTAATAGTTAGTTCGGCTAACTATAACTCGCGCGCCCGCAATGCACTGCTGATGACGTCACATATTACATCACTCATGACATGGTCAGTGACATCACTCATGACATCACTGATGACATCTCAAATGACATCACTGATGACATCACTGATGACATCATCCAGTGAATGTGTGTTTTTCTGAAAATTACATATGTTTTATATATGTATATCTCAAGGTCGATGGAAGAATAAATGGGTATATAAGTGTCTAAATGGATGATTTGTTTTTGAAAAATTGATTGTATAACTGACTGATTAAGTGTATCTTAGTGAATACATGGCTCAGTGAGTAATGTTTAAATATGTAAATATCTGTATCAGTCTCTCACTTTGTGTATAAGTGGCTGCATGGGTTGGTGAGTAGCTACATGAGTGTCTATATAGGTTATTAGTTGGTTTTTTGAGTATCAGTATAAGTGTCTGAGGTCTGTATGGTTCGGTGGGGGGTATTACGTAGTGCATAGGTGCATGAATGAGTGACTCACTGTTTGTATGTGTTGAAGACAGCATGTGTGCAGGACTGTATGGGTGGATGAGTGTGTGCATGGGTGTGTTAGTAAGTGAATGACTGTCTCAATACTGTCTCTATGAGTAACTACATATGTTTTAAACTAGTATATGTGACTATTGGTGTATATAAGTGAGTATATGTGAGAGTGAGAGATTGAAAGAGTTCCTGTATGAATAAGTATGTGTTTCTATAAGTGATTGTTAAAAAGACTAAGTATGTGTAAGTTTCTGTAGAAGTAAGTGTGGTGGTGTGTGTATAACTGTATATGCAGGTAAACAGATGTTTGATTCTTTATTAGCATGAGTGACTATGTGTGTGAGTAACTTTATGGATGAGTGGCGTTGTGTAACAGGATGTATAGGTGTATGAGTACATATGATGAGTGAGTACATGTATGAGTGACTGTATAGGACTGTTGGTGAATGAGTGGATGTGGATCTTACAATTACTGAATAGGTTGTTGTAACTGGTATTGGTATGTCCATTGTTTTGAAAATTTTAATTTCTATTTTTGAATGTGTGTATCAAAGGTTATATTAGGGGGAGAGGAGGTCTGCCACTCTATCATAAGGATGATGTCATCAGTGATGTCATCAGTGATGTCATGAGTGATGTCACTGACCATGTCATGAGTGATGTAATATGTGACGTCATCAGCAGTGCATTGCGGGCGCGCGAGTTATAGTTAGCTGAACTAACTATAACGGGGGAATTTCTATGGTTTTGTACGAGTGAAAAGTCCAGCTAACTATAACGCCCCTGAAACCTATGGTTTTTTCAGTGAATTTCTAAGGTTTTTTAAATGCTAATTCCTAGCTATAACGTGCCTGAAACCTATGTTTTTTCAGTGAATTTCAAAGGTTTTTTAAATGCTAATTTCTAGCTATGCCTACAGAGATAGGACATGTGAAGAAAGAAGGAAAAACGCACAGAAAGAAAAAAAGGAAATGCAGAAAGAAGCAACAGAAGTCCTCAAAGACGAAGAAAAGTGCAGAAAGAAGTATAACATGCAGAAAGAACAAACAGAAGAGCAGAAACAAGCCTTTTTGCAAAATCATCCTGTACCCTCAACTTTTTCAGACGGATACTGGTGGTAACTGAGTCTGACTAACCAGTCCTAGAGCCAGTGCTATGTTAAAAGACACTCAGAATACAGTGAAAACACCTACATACACTAGGGCACACTATGTGTTGGGATCCCCCTGTGATTAGCATGAGCTCCTCTGTAAGCCCCTAGTATATAATAGGGCAGGGGATTAAACTACCTCTTAAAACGCACCACAGGGCGTGTTTGAACACGTCACCTCATGCCCCGTCCCCTCCCTTCCCCACTGTGTAAACACGCCCTGTAGCCGTTTTAAGTTGGGAGATTAAGTACCCTTGCATCCTGAGGGTCCCTAGGGTCCAACTAGACCACTAGGTACCTCCAGTAAGCGCCACAGAGCTGCGTTGCAGAGAGGTGTAAAAAGTGGCACGGCCTGCACCACCTCTCTGCAACGCAGAGCAGTGGTGCTTACTGGAAGCACCTGGTGGGCTAGTTGGACCCCAGGGTCCCTCAGGATTGAAGGGAAATTATTTCCCCAACATAAAAACACGCCACAGGGCCTGTGGGCGTTCTGAGTTGAGAGATTAAGTCCCCTTGAATCCTAAGGGTCCCTAGGGTCAAACTAGCCCACTAGGGACCTTCAGTAAGCGCCACAGAGCTGTGTTGCATGGAGGTGTAAAAAGGGGCGTGGCTTCAGAACACCTGTCTGCAATGCAGCTCCCTGGCGCATACTGGAGATACCTGTTGGGCTAGTTGGCCCTCAGGGACCCTCAGAATTAAAGGGGAATTAATTCCTCAACTTACAACTGGCCAGGGGGCGCGTTTGCAGAGTGCTGCAAGGAGGGGGCGTGGCCTCCGGCGCGATGCCGGACTTTTATTTATTTATTTTTAAGAAGGAGGGCTGTGTGGCCCCCTTTCTTTTTCTAATTTTTTAGCCCTGGGGACCCCATCCCCCAGGGCCTGCACCCTCATTTTTTTTGTTGAGAAAAATTAATTTGGCCCTCCCAAGGCCTTAATCGGCCCCGGGGACCCCAACCACCAGGTCATGGCCTTTTTATTTTATTTTATTCTTTAGGAGGGGGGCTGTGTTGCACCCCTCCTCAGGCCACTTATGGCCCCGGGGACCCCATCCCCCAGGGCCGGCCTTTGTTTTTTATTTTTAAAAAAATATATATATTTATAGAAACACCTAGGACATGCTGGACAAACCGTATGTACCTATCACCATGACGATTTGCATGATATTCATTAAAAGGTGACTATGCATACAATGAATCCACGTAGAATATATTCACACCGCTAGTGAAGCTCTGACATGTCTGACACCCTACCGTGCCTAATCCCGGCGCCCCCGCTGGTGGGTACTCTCCAAGTAGACACCCTTGTCGTTTATTTATACAAACATGGGTAGCTATTGATGGGCACATTTAATACACATGCACACCAAGCCATTCAAAGGGGATTCAACAAAAATTCGACCAAACTATGCAAGAAACCCCCTCACGGTTAATAAAACACACATCCACCGCCGGATGTGTAATACTTTTTATTTTACTCTCTGGAAAGGAGACAAACCTCACTTGAGAGTCACAGCGTGCTCCTGGCTGAGCCCAATGCTGTGTTACACCCACCAGTGCCCGCCGAGTGCCACACACCTCTGTGTTGTATTCCACCAGCTAGTGCGTATGCTATGACACTCTTTAGCCCATGTGCACTGTAACACCACCCCGTGAATATGTCATGCAACACTTGCCTTCGCACGGGTTATATTGCCCCATCTAACGTGCCTTCCTCGATGCCTATGTTATAAAGCACAGCGCTATGCCATACATATTACAATCTGGAATCCATATCTTTGTCACAGTGCATATGCAATGTTACACTACCCAGCACATATTGTATATTACAACTTTAGAGACTACTTAGGTTACACAACACTGCCCTGTGCATATTACACTCCAAGGCGCATATCACATAGCAAGCGCTAGTGCCTGTGCTATCTCGCGCTCTCCAATGAATCTGTCATTGCGCACAATGTATTGCATATTATATTTCACACCCCGGTTCATCTTATATCACACTTTTTGGTGCATAGTTTATACCATATACTATATCTAGTTTTCATTTTCAATCGTGCTCTCAGGACTATGTTCTATATAACACTGCGTCCACCTACCCTTTTCACGGGCATTACATTTTGCGATGGAGGGTGGAGGGTCAGGGGATGTTTCTGCCAAGTGAGCCCGGAGTCACAGTCCCAAACGTCCTCTTCTTCCTGAATAAAAGTGAGATTATGCTGCATACTTGTTCATATTTTAAGTAGTTCGCACAGACACACATTTTAAAAACAATAAAGTTCCTAATACCCACCTTCTATGAACAGTTAGCTTGCTGCCCCATCCACCTCCTCCCTATCCTCTGTTGTCTGAATCCTTGGACTAGCCTCCTCCCTCCTGCCATGCATGGTCTGATGTGCTGCCACTGCCCTGCATTTAGCATGATGTACCAGTCCACTCATCCTGCCCTCCATTGCCCAATTCTATGGCCCATCATTGACCTCCTGCTTAGTCTCTGTGATTTGCTTGCTGCCCCTATTCTCCTTCCCCCTGCTCTCCGATGTCTTTGTGCATGCCCCTGCTCCATCCTTTTTGACCACCATGTTCCATGGACCTGCCACTCCTATCTACTCTGAGTGTTCTGTTGAGCTGCCACTCCCCTACCACCTGCCTAGCATTGTCAGATGACTGTAACCTGTACCTGTCACCTCCACCCTGCCTGTCCACATGCCATGCCCCTATCCCCTTCCTCCTGTCCTCCATGGTCCATTTTACTGCCACACCCTTCTGCCCTCCCTGGTCTGTTGTGCTGCAACTGCTCCTCCTGCCTGCCCCGCGCGGTCTGTTGTGAGGCCCCTTCCCCTGAACTCTCTTGTCTGTGCCCAGGTCCTGACCCTCCCTTCTATCCTCCATGGGCCTTTGTGCATGCCCCTGCACCCTCCTTCTTGCCCATCATAGCCATTGTGCTGCCACTAACCCTCCCGCTTGCCATGCATGGTCTTCTGTGCTGCCATGGCCCCTCCCACCTTCCCTGTGTGGTCAGCTAGCTGCTCCTGACCCCCTCCCACCTTCCCTCCATGGTCTGTGTGTATGCCATCATAGTCTCACTGTTGCTCTCCATGGTGTGTCTTGTTTCTAGTGCACATCCTGCCTGACCTCCATGGTCATCTTGCTGCTCCTGCCCTGCCCCCTTGCCCCCAGCCCTCTGTTTCCATGTGCAGACCCCTATTCCCTCCCTCCTGGCTTGTCGGTTCCATTGTAATGCCCCTGATCCGTCCCTCCTGCCCTTTATGGTCTGTTATGCTGCAGCTTTCTCTCCTGTCTGTCCATTATGGTCAGCTAGCTACCATTGCCTCTTTCCCCTCTGTTGTCTGTTGTCCATGTGCATGGTCCTGTCCCCTCCCTATTGCTTTCTATGGATTGTTGTGCTGCACTCCCGTCCCGCATGCCCTGTGTTGTGTATTGTGCTGCTGCAAACCCTGATGCCTGCCTTGTAGGGTCAGTTTGGTGCACCTCTCAATGTCCCTCCTGTCCTCTGTTATCCGAGTCCATGTCCCTACCCCAATTCCTCCTGCCTACCATGATCCAATGTACCATACTTGCGAACATTTTGAACTTGGTAAGAGGGAGATTTTGAAATAAAACTGGGGTATTGATTTTCCCCTTTGAGTTACATTGAAAAAGAGAAGATTGTAGACAGGAAACAGATCAAGTAAAGCCCATTTGAGCTTAAAAACATTTGACGTTTCCTGGCTGAAACGGGTCTGTTGGCATGTATGGTTGTATGACCACTGTCTCTTCCCTCTGCCCACAATGGTCTATTATATTGCCACAGCCTCTCTTGCCAGTCCTGTATTGTTGGTTTGTTGCCCCTGCCCCCCTTTCCACTGCCCTCCATAGTCTGTTGTGCTGCCACTGCCCTTCCTGCCTGCCTAGTGTGGTCAAATTGTTGCCTCTGCACTCTCCTACCTGCCTTCAATTTTCAGAATCCGTGCCCCTGGCCTCTGCCTCTCAACAGTATCCCAATGAACAACTAGATTGCTAACATTCTATATTTATTACAAAAGTGTGGAATGCCTGACGTCATCTTGATGTAATCAAAACTGTAATGCCTAGAGCATTTCCTTTAGAAATTACATATATGAGAGGGTCTTATTCGCATCAAAATTATGGTTAGTGCTTTAAAAAACTAAAATGAGGACATATTTTCTGAGTTTTCAAATAGCGACAAAGAACTTTTAAATTATTTGTAATCTTAGTTTTTTTTATCCAATTGACCACTTGATTAAATGTTGCATCCAAGGGGAGAGGGTGTGGTGTTACTTCCAGAGCTGCAGACTTTGCAACTGGGGAACCAGGTTGGAGTTTCTGCTTCAGCTCAACATTCTGTGATTCTGGTCAAATCACTTAATCTCCCCATGTCTACAACCAAAATGAATTTGATCTTGTGTGATGTAACCAATGTTCATGTAAAGCACTCCAATACCTGACAAGTCTGCACTATATAAAACTGCAAATACAAAAAAAATAAGTGTTTTGCACACTTCTGTCATTGGGCTACATTTGGGATACCTCTGGGTGATATTTGGGCTACATTTGGGCTCTTTTGTCTCTGGTGGCCATTTTAGGAGATTTATTTGTTATGAAGTTTCCTAATTTCCTCATTTACTGCAGTCTCCTCAGTAGGAAATGCTTTCAGTTTTTTACTTTGATTCCATCAAGAAGGTATTCAGATATGTCACACATTTGCCATAAATTCTGAATGTTAGCACTCTAGTTGCTCATTAGATCACTGTAGTAAAGCTACTGCTCACCACGGAAGTCTGCTGCTAGTATGAGAAGTGCATGTTTCAGTCTGCATATCAGAATTTTTTAATGAAATAGAAGAGGATTTGAGAAGTCACTCAAAATGTGCCCTAATTTTTCTTTCTTCAGCACTAATCATAATTTCTATGGCAAAATGAACCCCCTCATTGTGTTCCTTTTTAAATTAAATGTTTTAAGTGTTACCAGTTTATTCCAATCAAGATGGCTTCAGGTGTGCCATACTTTTGTCATAAGTAAGACAGTAAGCACTCTAGTTGTTCTTAAGAACACTCTGGGACATTCTCTCATTGGGCTATACTTGGGCTACATCTGGGTGATATTTGGGCAACATTTGGGCTCTTTTTTCTCTGGTGGCCATCTTGGGAGATTTATTTGTTATGAAGTTTCCTAATTTCCTCATTTACTGCAGTCTCCTCAGTAGGAAATACTTTCAGTTTTTTACTTTGATTCCATCAAGAAGGCATTCAGATGTGTCACACATTTTCCATAAATTCTGAATGTTAGCACTCTAGTTGCTCATTAGATCACTGTAGTAAAGCTACTGCTCACCAGGCAAGTCTGCTGCTGGTATTCAAAGTGCATGTTTCAGTCTGCATGTCAGAATGTTTTTATGAAATAAAAGAGGATTTCAGAAGTCAAAATGTGCCCTAGTTTTTCTTTCTGCAGCACTAATCATAATTTATATGGCAAAATGAACCCCCTCATTTTGTTCCTTTGTAAATTAAATGTTTTAAGTGTTACCACTTTATTCCAATCAAGATGGCTTCAGGTGTGCCATACTTTTGTCATAAGTAAGACTGTTAGCGCTCTAGTTGTTCTTTAGAGCACTCTGGGAAGCTGCAGTAGAACACAAAGGAATCAACTGACAGTCTCTGCCCTTGTTGGATGTACATGTTTTACTGAGAATGCCAGACTTCATTCTTACATGACCGAGAAAGATAATGTGAATTTACAGAAAATATGCTCTCAGTTTAGCTTATAGATCACCTTCCAAACCTCTGTGGGAAAAGTATGAGAAAATAGTTTTCTCTCAAACATGGTTCGTGATATCACAGCAGAAGGCTTTTTTACATGGTAAAATCACCTTAGAACACACCACAATTCCTAAAATGAGTATGGTACCATCAACAAATGATTTATAATGTAACTAAAGTCTTAAAACCTTCTATTAACTGCAATGCTTTTTAATGAGGTGCTATCATGTATATTGGTCCCAAGATGGCTGCCAACACTTCTTGGATGAAGGACTGACAGCCAATCAGATCTCACGATGAGATGTGTGGTTAGGCTCCGCCCAGATATGTCTGTGATTTTACTTTTGATTTTCTCAGGAACTACTGAACAGATTGACACCATATATGCAAAAGGCACATGCCTGACCTGAAGACTACCTCTTTGCCAAATTTCAAGTAATTCTGTTCAGCCGTTCGGGCTGTACCTTGGACTAAAGGTCCCTATGGAAAATTGCATGGGGAAAACGAGTTTTGGGACCCCCCTTTTTTCTCAGCCCCCGCTTGACGAATCTCCCCGAGACTTTCAGGGTAGGAACGGAGCGGAGCGCCCCACCTATTTTGAAAATTTCGCGAGGATTCGGCAACCGGCGCCAAAGTTATTCCAAATAGAATGTTGCGGATTTCCTATGGAAACACGGTCCTAACTATAACTATCTACTGGCGACCGCCAGAAGATAATATACATATATAAACATATAAATATAATCTGCATATCTATATAAATATAAATTCATGCAAACATATACATATACATATATGCATACTTATGCATGGTATGTACATGAAAGTTTGAAAAACTCAAATACAATCAAAGCTAAAAAGCCACCTAATTACAAACAGAATTGATTTAACTTAAACGAGGGCGAGACCTATTGCATTTTCAATGCTTGTTTACTTTGATTCCATCAAGAAGGCATTCAGATGTGTCACACATTTTCCATAAATTTTGAATGGTAGCACTCTAGTTGCTCATTAGATCACTGTAGTAAACCTACTGCTCACCAGGGAAGTCTGCTGCTGGTATTGAAAGTGCATGTTTCAGTCTGCATGTCAGAATTTTTTAATGAAATAGAAGAGGATTTGAGAAGTCACTCAAAATGTGCCCTAATTTTTCTTTTTTCCTCACTAATTATAATTTCTATGGCAAAATGAATCTCCTCATTGTGTTCCTTTTAAATTAAACTACTCACTCTCTACTACTCACTCGCTACTACTTTCTACTACTCACTCTCTACTACTCACTTTTTACTACTCTCTACTACTCTACTACTCTCTACTACTACTCTCTACTACTCACTCTCTACTACTCACTCTCTACTACTCTCTACCACTCACTCTCTACTACTCTACTACTCACTCTCTACTACTCTCTACTACTCTCTCTCTACTACTCCGTCTCTACTACTCACTCTACTACTCTCTACTACTCACTCTCTACTACTCACTCTCTACTACTCTACTACTCTCTACTACTGACTCTCTACTACTCTACTACTCTCTACTACTCACTCTCTACTACTCACTCTCTACTACTCACTCTACTACTCTCTACTACTCACTCTCTGATACTTTCTCTACTACTCTCTACTACTCTCTACTACTCTCTCTCTCTACTACTCACTCTCTACTACTCACTTTCTACTACTCTCTCTCTACTACACACTCTCTACTACTTGCTCCCTACTACGCACTCTACTACTCACTCTACTACTCACTCTTTACTACTCCCTACTACTCACTCTACTACTCACTCTCTACTACTCTCTACTACTCACTCTCTACTACTCACTCTCTACTACTCCACTACTCTCTACTAATCACTCTCTACTACTCACTCTCTACTACTCTCTACTACTCACTCTCTACTACTCTCTCTCTACTACTCACTCTCTACTACTCACTCTCTACTACTCACTCTCTACTACTCTCTACTACTCACTCTCTACTACTCTCTCTACTACTCTCTACTACTCACTCTCTACTACTCTCTACTACTCACTCTCTACTACTCTCTCTCTACTACTCACTCTCTACTACTCACTCTCTACTACTCTCTACTACTCACTCTCTACTACTCTCTACTACTCTCGACTACTCACTCTACTACTCATTCTCTACTACTCATTCTCTACTACTCTCTCTCTGCTACTCAGTCTCCACTACTCACTCTCTACTACTCTCTACTACTCACTCTCTACTACTCTCTACTACTCCCTCTACTACTCACTCTCTACTGCTCTCTACTACTCTCTACTTCTCACTCTCTACTACTCTCTACTACTCACTCTCTCCTACTCACTCTACTACTCTCTCCTACTCACTCTCTGCTACTCTCTCTACTACTCTCTACTACTCTCTCTCTACTCTCTACTCTCTATTACTCATCCTCTACTCTCTACCTCTCTACCTTTCTCTACCTCTCTCTCTACTACTCTCTACCTCTCTACCTCTACCTCTCTACCTCTACCTCTCTACCTCTACGTCTCTACCTCTACACCTCTACCTCTCTACATCTCTCTACCTCTCTCTACACGCACACATATGCACATATATGCATATGCATTTATATATATGTATGTATATATATATATTCACTAAAAAAACCATAGGTTTCAGGGGCGTTATAGTTAGCTGGACTTTTCACTCGTACAAAACTATAGAAATTCCCCCTTTATAGTTAGTTCAGCTAACTATAACTCGCGCGCCCGCAATGCACTGCTGATGACGTCACATATTACATCACTCATGACATGGTCAGTGACATCACTCATGACATCATTGATGACATCTCAAATGACATCACTGATGACATCATCCAGTGAATGTGTGTTGTTCTGAAAATTACAGATGTTTTATATATGTATCTCTCAAGGTCGATGGAAGAATAAATGGGTATATAAGTGTCTAAATGGATGATTTGTTTTTGAAAAATTGATTGTATAACTGACTGATTAAGTGTATTTTAGTGAATACATGGCTTAGTGAGTAATGTTTAAATATGTAAATATCTGTATCAGTCTCTCACTTTGTGTATAAGTGGCTGCAAGGGTTGGTGAGTAGCTACATGAGTGTCTATATAGGTTAGTAGTTGGTTTTTTGAGTATCAGTATAAGTGTCTGATGTCTGTATGGTCCGGTGGGGGTATTACGTAGTGCATAGGTGCATGAATGAGTGACTCACTGTTTGTATGTGTTAAAGACAGCATGTGTGCAGGACTGTATGGGTGGATGAGTGTGTGCATGGGTGTGTTAGTGAGTGAATGACTGTCTCAATAGTGTCTCTATGAGTAACTACATATGTTTTAAACTAGTATATGTGCCTATTGGTGGGGAACCACCTTTACAACGCAACTTTTACAACGCTATGCTATTACAACGCATTTTTTACAACGCAAAAACGTTTACAACGCATGCTTTTACAACGCGTGCCATTATATGGTAAGTACTTTTACAACGCATATACCTTTACAACGCATTATTTGAAAATGCCTTTACAACGCATGCATTTACAATGCATGCATTTACAACGCAAGATGTTATATGGTAAGTACTTTTACAACGCATATACTATTACAACGCATTTTTTTTTCTTGGTGTTTCCATTAAAATATATATTTATCTTGTTTAATTATTTTTAATAAAGCAATTGTAATTTGAAAAAAGTGAGTAGTTTTTCAAAATATTAATACTTGAGTATTTTGTCTAGTAGAAATGTTTGGTTGGATAGCTGTTAAATTAATACTTGAGTATTTTAATTATTTTTAATAAAGCAATTGTAATTTGAAAAAAGTGAGTAGTTTATCAAAATATTAATACTTGAGTATTTTGTAAATGTTTGGTTGGATAGCTGTTAAATTAATACTTGAGTATTTTAATTATTTTTAATAAAGCAATTGTAATTTGAAAAAAGTGAGTAGTTTATCAAAATATTAATACTTGAGTATTTTGTCTAGTAGAAATGTTTGGTTGGATAGCTGTTAAATTAATAGTTGAGTATTTTAATATTTATACTTGGCTATTTTGTCTAGTAGGAATGTTTTGTTGGATAGTTAAATTACTACTAGAGTTTTTAAATATTAAAACTTGATACTTAATAATTACTTAATTTAATACTTTAGTATTTCTCTATATTGAATGAGTTTCTTTAATTTTAATATTAAATATATTACAGTGATTAGTGAGTATTTTTTAAAATAATTAAATAATTTAGAAGTATTATAAATTTAAAGAGTAGTTAATATTTTACTTTAAATAAATATGAGTGAGTAACTAAATTTTAATACTAGAGTATTTTATAAAATATTACAAGAGTGTTTATCTAAAATTTAAATCATCACATATGAAAATACTAGAGTATTTATAAGTTCCAAAAAAAATGAACTTTATTATTTAAGAAATGGAAGAGTATTTTTGGTTTAATTATTTTAAAATTAAGATAAATTAAATTTTTATTAAATCAAAAAATAATACTTTAAAGATTAAAAGAGTAATAAATTAACCAATTTACAAATAATAATAGTTTGAAAATTGTAAAAAAATTAATTACTTACTTTTTAAAAAAGATTCCCACGCTTTTCCATTGAAGTATATGAGCGTGTTTGTCCTTTATTTATTTTGGCAGCCTCAGAATATACAACCCGCGGAACAAGAAAAGAAGGTTCAGAAAGTGAAGAAAGAGAAAGTTTTGAAGGGAAAAGACAATAGAGTCGAGGTAAGGAACATATTTAGTAAATTTACATTTATTTAATTATAATTTTAGAGTTTAAATAACTATTTTTAAAATGATGACAGCAAACAGTTATTGTTTTCACATTTTTAATTTATTGAAAATTCATGAAAAAAATAAGCATATTTTTATTAAATTTTGCAATGTAAGTAACATTTTTATAACAAAATATAAATATTTTACTTACATATATAAACATTTATTTACAGATTATTTTAAAAAAGTAGTCCGCTATAAATTGAGATGCACGCGATGACGTAAGGACGTGAGCGTCGACGTAATACGCCATTTTGCAGAGCATCGGAGGAGGAAGCAGCAGGAAGCTGATCTGCGTCCAGGTAGGAAATATTTTCATTTGATATTATAGATTAAACCTTTAAAAGGGATACATATATAGTCAGGAAAGAATAAGGGGAGGTTGCGGGAAAACTAATTGATGTCTTTAATGTTGTTAAACATGTCCACATTAATGTCATTAATGCATGCCTATGTCGGGTCGCTGAAAGTTATTTATTTAGTTATAAAAAGTATGTAACTCTTTAAAAATTAAAAGTTACTGTTCAGACAGTTGATTTGTTTATTTACGAAGTAAAAAACGTACTGTCGATCTTCATTTCAAAGTACAAAAAATGTGCGTACTTACAAATTTTGAAAATTCAAGATTGTTATAAAAATGATGATTCAGCTGCAAAGTGCATTTCGGAATATGGTTTGATTTCTATATTCTACATCTGTTTGAGATTTGGTGATTGGTTATGACGGTAATTAAATTGGAATTTTTCGGAAATTTTATTAATGGAGTTCCGATAAAGAAAAATTGTTCAAATACTATGAGACAGTAAATTTGTAAACATTGGTATTTTTTGGTGGAAATGAAGATTAGTTTTTTTTAAAAAAAAAACCCGACTTGTTTGTTTGAAGAAATTTTTAGAAAATATCTTGGTATGCCAATTGAATTTTTAAAATTAGAAAAATTTAAAGCAAAGCAGGAAAGTAAGTAAATTCATTGTTTTAAAAAGAAAGAATGTTAGAAAGATTTTCCAGGTAGTCTATAGCCACACACAACGAAAATTGTTGTAGAATTGCCAATAGTCTCTCAGACATTTCCCTTGTTTTGACTGTTACTCGTGGGTTTAGACTACCTGCGAGTGTTTGTGCTATTCTCATTTCTTGGAAACTTTGCTCCTTCTTCAAAGTTTCCAAAAATGAGTAGAAGTTAGGATGTGGTTTACCAATTGTATGATTGAAGGAGTTATGCCATCCCTCAATGGCATTGTTTGTTTTGGCTTCTCCCTCTAAACAACTCGTGTAGCAGTTCCACCACTCCACATGGAATCGTGGCTTCCTACTGCGACCCGATCTGCTTAGGTGTCCAATCCATGTGTCCTCAAAATAATTTAGAATGGGTGCCAATTTTTCTTCGTTACTCGTATAATAAACAGATTCTATAATTGCAGTGTAGTACTCGTCCACACTATCGGGAGGAACAAAACAAAGTGCAGTTAATTTTTTTAGTTCAAATTGTAGTTTGCTATCCCGAGAATATTCTGCAACTAGGGATGTTTTCTGTAATTTACGCCAAAATGCCTGCGAAAAATGGAAAAAACATCCCTGAATTTGGGTATCCGTGTACGTTTTAGTGATCACATTGATCATGCTCAATTCGAAATCAATAATTATTTTTCGAGGACTTGCAGATGTTTTACTTTTAATCACTGATAAAAGTTCAGTGTATGTTGCAGAAGTCTTATCAGGTAGCAAACTATACACTAAGGGAATTACACTATTGTTAATTTTAGCATGTATAGTGTAAATTTGAGTGAAAGGATGGGGTGTACTTTTAAACGTCCCATCCATCATCCAAATTTCACTACTTTCTAACTTAGCAAGGTTACGTGGGGTACTAAAAATTAGAATACGTTTCTGAGGGTTTTCGTTGTCATGCAGAAGGAAAGGTTCATCAGAAAAAGAAATAGAAAGATCATGAGGAATTCTAATGTCAGAGAAAGTATGTGGTGTAGACAATTGAATGTTACTTGCCTGCTTTTGTCTCTGAATAATTCTTCTCAAATTGGGTATTATAGGCATGTTACTAGCAACATGACTGGGGACATGCTGTGCAACCTCTCTTAAAATTGATCCTGTAGAATCATTGGAGGTGCTTGCAATAGCTTTCATCTCATTTATTGTCTCTCTGATTTCTACATCCATTGCAGAGGCAGAGTGGTTATGTTCTGTGGTTTTCACAACCAAATTATCAACAGTAACCGCTCTGCCACTGCAATGGGTAGTGTAGTATTGCACGCACCTCCAATGATTTCTAGTTAAACTTATTCTTTCCTTACTATATATGTATCCACCATGGTTTAACAAATTTTTGCCCTTCCTCGATTTAATAAAGTTGGCAGCTCCCAGGCTAGACATTATCTGAAAAAAAGGAGAAAAGACAAAAAAATTAGCCTGAAAAAATTTAAAATTTTCTTAAAACATAACATTTACACCATCCATTAATGTCCCTACTGCTGCACCTTCCTGGAGTTACAATAGTAAATTGATACCCCTACACTATCCAACACTTTCCCTACTGATGCACCTTCCTGGAGTTAGAATAGTAAATTGCACCCCTTCACCATCCAACACTTACCCTACTGCTGCACCTTCCTGGAGTTAGAATAGTAAATTGATACCCCTACAGTAACCAACACTTTCCCTACTGATGCACCTTCCTGGAGTTAGAATAGTAAATTGCACCCCTTCACCATCCAACACTTTCCCTACTGCTGCACCTTCCTGGAGTTAGAATAGTAAATTGTTACCCCTACACTATCCAACACTTTCCCTACTGATGCACCTTCCTGGAGTTAGAATAGTAAATTGCACCCCTTCACCATCCAACACTTTCCCTACTGCTGCACCTTCCTGGAGTTAGAATAGTAAATTGCACCCCTACACCATCCAACACTTTCCCTACTGCTGCACCTTCCTGGAGTTAGAATAGTAAATTGCACCCCAACACCATCCAACACTTTCCCTACTGATGCACCTTCCTGGAGTTAGAATAGTAAATTGTTACCCCTACATTATCCAACACTTTCCCTACTGATGCACCTTCCTGGAGTTAGAATAGTAAATTGCACCCCTTCACCATCCAACACTTTCCCTACTGCTGCACCTTCCTGGAGTTAGAATAGTAAATTGATACCCCTACAGTAACCAACACTTTCCCTACTGATGCACCTTCCTGGAGTTAGAATAGTAAATTGCACCCCTTCACCATCCAACACTTTCCCTACTGCTGCACCTTCCTGGAGTTAGAATAGTAAATTGTTACCCCTACATTATCCAACACTTTCCCTACTGATGCACCTTCCTGGAGTTAGAATAGTAAATTGCACCCCTTCACCATCCAACACTTTCCCTACTGCTGCACCTTCCTGGAGTTAGAATAGTAAATTGATACCCCTACAGTAACCAACACTTTCCCTACTGATGCACCTTCCTGGAGTTAGAATAGTAAATTGCACCCCTTCACCATCCAACACTTTCCCTACTGCTGCACCTTCCTGGAGTTAGAATAGTAAATTGTTACCCCTACACTATCCAACACTTTCCCTACTGATGCACCTTCCTGGAGTTAGAATAGTAAATTGCACCCCTTCACCATCCAACACTTTCCCTACTGCTGCACCTTCCTGGAGTTAGAATAGTAAATTGCACCCCTACACCATCCAACACTTTCCCTACTGCTGCACCTTCCTGGAGTTAGAATAGTAAATTGCACCCCAACACCATCCAACACTTTCCCTACTGATGCACCTTCCTGGAGTTAGAATAGTAAATTGTTACCCCTACACTATCCAACACTTTCCCTACTGATGCACCTTCCTGGAGTTAGAATAGTAAATTGCACCCCTTCACCATCCAACACTTTCCCTACTGCTGCACCTTCCTGGAGTTAGAATAGTAAATTGATACCCCTACAGTAACCAACACTTTCCCTACTGATGCACCTTCCTGGAGTTAGAATAGTAAATTGCACCCCTTCACTATCCAACATTTTCTCTACTGCTGCACCTTCCTGGAGTTAGAATAGTAAATTGTTACCCCAACACCATCCAACACATTCCCTACTTATGCACCTTCCTGGAGTTAGAATAGTAAATTGTTACCCCTACACTATCCAACACTTTCCCTACTGCTGCACCTTCCTGGAGTTAGAATAGTAAATTGATACCCCTACACTATCCAACACTTTCCCTACTGATGCACCTTCCTGGAGTTAGAATAGTAAATTGCACCCCTTCACCATCCAACACTTTCCCTACTGCTGCACCTTCCTGGAGTTAGAATAGTAAATTGTTACCCCAACACCATCCAACACATTCCCTACTGATGCACCTTCCTGGAGTTAGAATAGTAAATTGATACCCCTACACTATCCAACACTTTCCCTACTGATGCACCTTCCTGGAGTTAGAATAGTAAATTGCACCCCTTCACTATCCAACATTTTCTCTACTGCTGCACCTTCCTGGATTTAGAATAGTAAATTGTTACCCCAACACCATCCAACACATTCCCTACTTATGCACCTTCCTGGAGTTAGAATAGTAAATTGTTACCCCTACACTATCCAACACTTTCCCTACTGCTGCACCTTCCTGGAGTTAGAATAGTAAATTGATACCCCTACACTATCCAACACTTTCCCTACTGATGCACCTTCCTGGAGTTAGAATAGTAAATTGCACCCCTTCACCATCCAACACTTTCCCTACTGCTGCACCTTCCTGGAGTTAGAATAGTAAATTGTTACCCCAACACCATCCAACACATTCCCTACTGATGCACCTTCCTGGAGTTAGAATAGTAAATTGATACCCCTACACTATCCAACACTTTCCCTACTGATGCACCTTCCTGGAGTTAGAATAGTAAATTGCACCCCTTCACTATCCAACATTTTCTCTACTGCTGCACCTTCCTGGAGTTAGAATAGTAAATTGTTACCCCAACACCATCCAACACATTCCCTACTGATGCACCTTCCTGGAGTTAGAATAGTAAATTGTTACCCCTACACTATCCAACACTTTCCCTACTGCTGCACCTTCCTGGAGTTAGAATAGTAAATTGTTACCCCTACAGCATGGTACATTTTTAAAACTGCTGCACCTTAGAATGTTGGTTAAAAATACCTTTTTCTTTCGAATTTGCTTTTCTTGCTGACTCTTGTTCAGTGGGATTGGTGTGTAGGCTGGAGTAGACACTTAAGAGGTGATTTGTTGTCGAATGGAAAAATAAGTGTCTGGAAAAGTGATATAAGAAAAAAATGAGAAAACAGAACGATGTTGAGAAATGCGTTTTTAGAAATTTTTCTACAAAAATTGCACATTTGATATAAGTTGCAGCACATAACACTTTCCGTAATGCTACACCATCCTTTAGTCATGAAATAAAATTCTGAAATGTGGAAATGTAACCATAATTGTATTGGTTTTTTTGGGAAAACTTTAGCAATTTGATAGTTAGTCTAATATTTTGAAGGTTAAGAAACCATGCTGTAAATAAATACCTTGTTTTGTTGAACTTGCTTTTCTGGATGAGGTGGCTAAAGATGATTTGCTTTGATGGCTCAAGATTTCAGTTGCGATTCAAAATTGTTATCTTTGTAAAAAAAAAGAGGATAAATAAATAATTAACGGTGGTTTGAAATGTTAAATCTGAGTATCTTTAAAATAATACTGACATACAATATAACTATTACTACATGACACTGTCCTAATCAATGCACCTTACTGCAGTTGAAATAGAGATATGTACCCCTACACTACACAAAAATATCCCTAATGTTGCACCTTCCTAGAGTAGAAATAGTATATTGTTTCTCTAAACTATCCATTACTTTTCTAATTTGGTACGTTAGAGGAGGTATAATTGCAAAAGGAAGGATTAATAATGTATAGTAATAATAATATGGAAAAGGTAACATACCTTTTCCAGTTGTTTTTTGTTTTCGTGCCTTTAAGCTAATGCTTGCAGGAGGTTAAAGTTTTTTTAGGGAACAGATGTTCACTGGAGAAAAAAAAAAAAAAAAAATTGTTCCTTTGCCAACGTTGGTTAGGAAAAAAATACAATATATAAACCATTAGAGATATGAAAAAGGAGTATGAGTAACAATTGGTGAAAGTAAACATACTACACATTTGAAGCATTTTTCCAAAAAAACATAAAAGGTAATTTCGATACTATTACTAAATTACTAAAATGCTGAACATTCATGGACTTAGAATAGAAATAGTTGCTCTAGTAATATGAAACGCTTTTTCAGATGTGGTACCTAACTGAAGTCTTATTAGTAATTGTTACTCCAGCATCATGGTAATTTTACGTTTATTATGTGGTGAGATTGAGTTTTAAAAAAAAAACACCTTTGCCATACATGATTGTAGGTAATTTTTACAAATAAATTTTACAAGTAAAACCATTACACATAAATAACATTTACCTTAACAATTGTGTTTGTCAGTCTTTAAAGTGGTGGGGATGCCCAAATAGGTTCAGCTATTGTGGAATCTCAAAATCTTCCGATGTTCTGCTTTTTGAAAATAAAATACTTGTTTTAAGTTTGTGTTTAATTTTAGTGATAATATATTGGAAACAGTACATTTGTAAAGTTATTATTAATAATTTAAATTAAATTTTTTTGGGGTTATGAAAATATATTTTCCTCAAAACCAACGTTTAAAAATATAATAATGACTTACTAGTAGATGTTGTGTTGTTATGCTTTCACGAGTGAATTTCGTGCTCTCTCTGAGGAGGTCGCAGTGCAGGTGACAGAGGGTCAGCTTATCACGTCTGCTCTCTCTGCTAGTTGATAATCAACTGAAAGCAAAATGGTGTCTTCCATGTATTTATAAGTTTTACTCTGTGTCACTATTAATTTTTTAAAAAACTGCGTTCGTTGAGTTTTTTTAATGCTTTGTTTTACTGTGGAAAATGATAATTTAAAAATGCTTTTTAACAAATATTGTTTTCAATCATTTGCTCCGTTTTGGCATCCATTTTGGAACATGTCTTTTGGTATTGTTTACATAGAAACTGTGGTAGGACAAGTTTTACAAGTGAGATGGTTAAAATGGCGCCTATGTTTATGTGTGTTATGTTTTAGTTGGTTTACTTAATTTGCGATCTAATCATGTTAAAAATGTGTTTGTACTGTTATTTATATTTTCGTTATTTTTTAAAAACTTAGAAATGTGTGAAAACGGAATTTTATGGGGAATTTTGAGTATTAATTTTAATACTCGAGTATTAATTTTGATACTCGAGTATTAATTTGGTAATGCATTTCAGTCGATTTACGTACAGTTTTTCTCCACGTTTTAATACACTTCCCCACCCTAAAACCCCTAATTTCCCTGCATCCCGTGCCAGATTTTATTGTACTTTTATTTAAAAAAAAAAAAAAATCGCGTTGTAATGGTATGCGTTGTAATATATTTCGTTGTAACAGCACTTTTCAGTATTTTAATAGGTTTTGCGTTGTAAGAGAATTCGTTGTAAAGTAATGCGTTGTAGTAGTACTAGCGTTGTAAAAAATGCGTTGTAAAGGTATGCGTTGTAATAGCATGCGTTGTAACGTCATACATCCCTATTGGTGTATATAAGTGAGTATATGTGAGAGTGAGAGATTGAAAGAGTTCCTGTATGAATAAGTATGCGTTTCTATAAGTGATTGTTAAAAAGACTAAGTATGTGTAAGTTTCTGTAGAAGTAAGTGTGGTGGTGTGTGTATAACTGTATATGCAGGTAAACAGATGTTTGATTCTTTATTAGCATGAGGGACTATATGTGTGGGTAACTTTATGGATGAGTGGCATTGTGTAACAGGATGTATAGGTGTATGAGTACATATGATGAGTGAGTACATGTATGAGTGACTGTATAGGACTGTTGGTGAATGAGTGGATGTGGATGTGGATCTTACAATTACTGAATAGGTTGTTGTAACTGGTATTGGTATGTCCATTGTTTTGAACATTTTAATTTCTATTTTTGAATGTGTGGATCAAAGGTTATATTAGGGGGAGAGGAGGTCTGTCACTCTATCACAAGGATGATGTCATCAGTGATGTCATGAGTGATGTCATGAGTGATGTCACTGACCATGTCATGAGTGATGTAATATGTGACGTCATCAGCAGTGCATTGCGGGCGCGCGAGTTATAGTTAGCTGAACTAACTATAACGGGGAAATTTCTATGGTTTTGTACGAGTGACAAGTCCAGCTAACTATAACGCCCCTGAAACCTATGGTTTTTTCAGTGAATTTCAAAGGTTTTTTAAATGCAAATTTCTAGCTATGCCTACAGAGATAGGACATGTTAAGAAAGAAGGAAAAACGCACAGAAAGAAAAAAAAGAAATGCAGAAAGAAGCAACAGAAGTCTCAAAGACGAAGAAAAGTGCAGGAAGAAGTATAACGTGCAGAAAGAACAAACAGAAGAGCAGAAACAAGCCTTGTTGCAAAATCATCCTGTACCCTCAACTTTTTCAGACGGATACTGGTGGTAACTGAGTCTGACTAACCAGTCCTAGAGCCAGTGCTATGTTAAAAGACACTCAGAATACAGTGAAAACACCTACATACACTAGGGCACACTATGTGTTGGGGTCCCCCTGTGATTGGCATGACCTCCTCTGTAAGCCCCTAGTATATAATAGGGCAGGGGATTAAAACTACCTCTTAAAACGCACCACAGGGCGTGTTTGAACACGTCACCTCATGCCCCGTCCCCTCCCTTCCCCACTGTGTAAACACGCCCTGTAGCCGTTTTAAGTTGGGAGATTAAGTCCCCTTGAATCCTGAGGGTCCCTAGGGTCCAACTAGACCACTAGGTACCTCCAGTAAGCGCCACAGAGCTGCGTTGCAGAGAGGTGTAAAAAGTGGCACGGCCTGCACCACCTCTCTGCAACGCAGAGCAGTGGTGCTTACTGGAAGCACCTGGTGGGCTAGTTGAACCCCAGGGTCCCTCAGGATTGAAGGGAAATTATTTCCCCAACTTAAAAACGTGCCACAGGGCCTGTGGGCGTTCTGAGTTGAGAGATTAAGTCCCCTTGAATCCTAAGGGTCCCTAGGGTCAAACTAGCCCACTAGGTACCTCCAGTAAGCGCCACAGAGCTGCGTTGCATGGAGGTGTAAAAAGGGGCATGGCCTCAGAACACCTGTCTGCAACGCAGCTCCCTGGCGCATACTGGAGATACCTGTTGGGCTAGTTGGCCCTCAGGGACCCTCAGTATTGAAGGGGAATTAATTCCTCAACTTACAACTGGCCAGGGGGCGCGTTTGCAGAGTGCTGCAAGGAGGGGGCGTGGCCTCCGGCGCAATCCCGGTCTTTTATTTATTTATTTTTAAGAAGGAGGGCTGTGTGGCCCCCTTTCTTTTTCTAAATTATTAGCCCTGGGGACCCTATCCCCCAGGGCCTGCACCCTAATTTTTTTTGTTGAAAAAAATTAATTTGGCCCTCCCAAGGCCTTAATCGGCCCCGGGGACCCCAAACCCCAGGTCATGGCCTTTTTAAAAAAAATGTATTCTTTAGAAGGGGGGCTGTGTTGCCCCCCTCCGGGGACCCCATCCTCCGGGGCAGGCCTTTGTTTTTTATTTAAAAAAATATATATATATTTATAGAAACACCTAGGACATGCTGGACAAACCGTATGTACCTATCACCATGACGATTTGCGTGATATTCATTAAAAGGCGACTATGCATACAATGAATCCACGTAGAATATATTCACACCGCTAGTGAAGCTCTGACATGTCTGACACCCTACCGTGCCTAATCCCGGCGCCCCCGCTGGTGGGTACTCTCCAAGTAGACACCCTTGTCGTTTATTTATACAAACATGGGTAGCTATTGGCGGGCACATTTAATACACATGCACACCAAGCCATTCAAAGGGGATTCGACAAAAATTCGACCAAACTATGCAAGAAACCCCCTCACGGTTAATAAAACACACATCCACCGCCGGATGTGTAATACTTTTTATTTTACTCTCTGGAAAGGAGACAAACCTCACTTGAGAGTCACAGCGTGCTCCTGGCTGAGCCCAATGCTGTGTTACACCCACCAGTGCCCGCCGAGTGCCACACACCTCTGTGTTGTATTCCACCAGCTAGTGCGTATGCTATGACACTCTTTAGCCCATGTGCACTGTAACACCACCCCGTGAATATGTCATGCCACACTTGCCTTAGCACAGGTTATATTGCCCCATCTAACGTGCCTTCCTCGATGCCTATGTTATAAAGCACAGCGCTATGCCATACATATTACAATCTGGGATCCATATCTTTGTCACAGTGCATATGCAATGTTACACTACCCAGCACATATTTTATATTACAACTTTAGAGACTACTTAGGTTACACAACACTGCCCTGTGCATATTACACTCCAAGGCGCATATCACATAGCAAGCGCTAGTGCCTGTGCTATCTCGCGCTCTCCAATGAATCTGTCATTGCGCACAATGTATTGCATATTATATTTCACGCCCGGTTCGTCTTATATCACACTTTTTGGTGCATAGTTTATACCACATACTATATCTAGTTTTCATTTTCAATCGTGCTCTCAGGACTATGTTCTATATAACACTGCGTCCACCTACCCTTTTCACGGGCATTACATTTTGCGATGGGGGGTGGAGGGTCAGGGGATGTTTCTGCCAAGTGAGCCCGGAGTCACAGTTCCAAACGTCCTCTTCTTCCTGAATAACAGTGAGATTATGCTGCATACTTGTTCATATTTTAAGTAGTTCGCACAGACACACATTTTAAAAACAATAAAGTTCCTAATAGCCACCTTCTATGAACAGTTAGCTTGCTGCCCCATCCACCTCCTCCCTATCCTCTGTTGTCTGAATCCTTGTACTAGCCTCCTCCCTCCTGCCATGCATGGTCTGATGTGCTGCCACTGCCCTGCATTTAGCATGATGTACCAGTCCACTCATCCTGGCCTCCATTGCCCAATTTTATGGCCCATCATTGACCTCCTGCTTAGCCTCTGTGCTTTGCTTGCTGCCCCTATGCTCCTTCCCCCTGCCCTCCGATGTCTTTGTGCATGCCCCTGCTCCATCCTTTTTGACCACCATGTTCCATGGACCTGCCACTCCTATCTACTCTGAGTGTTCTGTTGAGCTGCCACTCCCCTACCACCTGCCTAGCATTGTCAGATGACTGTAACCTGTCCCTGCCACCTCCACCCTGCCTGTCCACATGCCATGCCCCTATCCCCTTCCTCCTGTCCTCCATGGTCCATTTTACTGCCACACCCTTCTGCCCTCCCTGGTCTGTTGTGCTGCAACTGCTCCTCCTGCCTGCCCCGCGCGGTCTGTTGTGAGGCCCCTTCCCCTGAACTCTCTTGTCTGTGCCCAGGTTCTGACCCTCCCTTCTATCCTCCATGGGCCTTTGTGCATGCCCCTGCACCCTCCTTCTTGCCCATCATAGCCATTGTGCTGCCACTAACCCTCCCGCTTGCCATGCATGGTCTTCTGTGCTGCCATGGCCCCTCCCACCTTCCCTGTGTGGTCAGCTAGCTGCTCCTGACCCCCTCCCACCTTCCCTCCATGGTCTGTGTGTATGCCATCATAGTCTCACTGTTGCTCTCCATGGTGTGTCTTGTTTCTAGTGCCCATCCTGTCTGACCTTCATGGTCATCTTGCTGCTCCTGCCCTGCCCCCTTGCCCCCAGCCGTCTGTTTCCATGTGCAGACCCCTATTCCCTCCCTCCTGGCTTGTCGGTTCCATTGTAATGCCCCTGCTCCGTCCCTCCTGCCCTTTATGGTCTGTTATGCTGCAGCTTTCTCTCCTGTCTGTCCATTATGGTCAGCTAGCTACCATTGCCTCTTTCCCCTCTGTTGTCTGTTGTCCATGTGCATGGTCCTGTCCCCTCCCTATTGCTTTCTATGGATTGTTGTGCTGCACTCCCGTCCCGCATGCCCTGTGTGGTGTATTGTGCTGCTACAAACCCTGATGCCTGCCCTGTAGGGTCAGTTTGGTGCACCTCTCAATGTCCCTCCTGTCCTCTGTTATCCGAGTCCATGTCCCTACCCCAATTCCTCCTGCCTACCATGATCCAATGTACCATACTTGCGAACATTTTGAACTTGGTAAGAGGGAGATTTTGAAATAAAACTGGGGTATTGTTTTTCCCCTTTGAGTTACATTGAAAAAGAGAAGATTGTAGACAGGAAACAGATCAAGTAAAGCCCATTTGAGCTTAAAAACATTGGACGTTTCCTGGCTGAAACGGGTCTGTTGGCATGTATGGTTGTATGACCATTGCCTCTTCCTTCTGCCCACAATGGTCTATTATATTGCCACAGCCTCTCTTGCCAGTCCTGTATTGTTGGTTTGTTGCCCCTGCCCCCCTTTCCACTGCCCTCCATAGTCTGCTGTGCTGCCACTGCCCTTCCTGCCTGCCTAGTGTGGTCAAATTGTTGCCTTTGCACTCTCCTACCTGCCTTCAATTTTCAGAATCCGTGCCCCTGGCCTCTGCCTCTCAACAGTATCCCAATGAACAACTAGATTGCTAACATTCTATATTTATTACAAAAGTGTGGAATGCCTGACGTCATCTTGATGTAATCAAAACTGTAATGCCTAGAGCATTTCCTTTAGAAATTAGATATATGAGAGGGTCTTATTTGCATCAAAATTATGGTTAGTGCTCTAAAAAACTAAAATGAGGACATATTTTCTGAGTTTTCAAATAGCGACAAAGAACTTTTAAATTATTGGTAATCTTAGTTTTTTTATCCAGTTGACCACTTGATTAAATGTTGCATCCAAGTGGAGAGGGTGTGGTGGTACTTCCAGAGCTGCAGACTTTGCAACTGGGGAACCAGGTTGGAGTTTCTGCTTCAGCTCAACATTCTGTGATTCTGGTCAAATCACTTAATATCCCCATGTCTACAACCAAAATGAATTTGATCTTGTGTGATGTAACCAATGTTCATGTAAAGCACTCCAATACCTGACAAGTCTGCACTATATAAAACTGCAAATACACAAAAAATAAGTGTTTTGCACACATCTGTCATTGGGCTACATTTGGGCTACATCTGGGTGATATTTTGGCTACATTTGGGCTCTTTTGTCTCTGGTGGACATTTTAGGAGATTTAGTTGTTATGAAGTTTCCTAATTTCCTCATTTACTGCAGTCTCCTTGTAGGAGAGTAGGGTCTGCTATCCTATGGTCACCCCAAATTTTTGCTTTTTGCTTCACTGGTTTTTGACATATTGAGGCTGTGGGCCTGCTAATCAGACCCCCCAGCCTGCTGTTCTCTCTAACTAAATTGACACTATGCACCCTAGGTGCATAACCAATTGGAAGTGGATCACCCTGTGAGCCCCTGTACCAGTGTACACTAGGTACCCAGGGCATTGGTGTATCTAAGGCCACCAGGGGCTGAAGCATGTATTGTGCCACCCCTGGCCTGGCCTAACAAATTTGACACAACTGGCTGATCACTCAGCTGGGGTAAGTTGGTGTAACCACCTCTTACTTAGGTGTAGTATACCTATACCTAACCTTAAATGGGACACATGTTAACCTATAAGTCACTCCTATGGCAGGCCTTGACAATCCTGAAGGCAGAGTGCTTGGTTCCATGTGAGATGGTGCTCTGGCATGAGCTGAGCCTGTCTGCAGTGGTCGGAACAACTTCCTTCTACTGTTTCCAGATATCGTCATACCATATACTCTTAAGTGTATTATGAACCTCGCGGTTAAATGCTATCTTTGGTTTGGCTTTATCAAAACATGTCGTGTAAGGTGTCATACGAATTGGAATACTAACCCCTCGCCAATTCTGGCGACGGGGTTAGCATTCCACCCTTCTAGAGGGACACGACATGTACAGTACCTGAAACCCGGGTAAAATCAGACATAGCCTCAGCTCCACAAAATGGATGCTGCCACCACAGACACAAGTCTGCCCTCCTGCTGCTGGGAGTCCTTCCAGCTTGGGAGGTGTGGACAAAGGGTTTCCTGCCAGGGGAGGTGCGAGCACCACCCCAGACAGGATTTTGTGTATTGGTCAGGTAGGGCTTGAAAGAAACCAGACATGCCTGAGGCTCACAAGGAGCCTCGGTGCATATGTCAGTTCAATCCGGTCCTGGGGCACACCAGCCCCGGACCTGGGGCGAGCTGGACAAAGGATTGGGGGTGTAACCACCCCCCTTCCTGGTCCCACCCTTAGGGAGGGACCTAGCAGGTAGTCCGGCCCCTAGAATCCGCTTAAAGGTAGGAGCTGTGTCCTAAGACTTCAGACATCCTGGAATCAACTTAACTACAAGAAGAAGACGGGAACTTTGACGCTCTGCTGCACAGAGGACTGAAGGAAATCTCCCCCTATGGTCAGGGAATGACCATCTTGCTAACGCAAGCACCAACCAGCTATTGAATGTCTGCTTTGCCGCCGCCTCCTGCCGGAGCCCGAGCCCAGAGCCCGACAAGACCTGGACCTCCAGACCACTCACCGCCCGATCCACAGTCCCTGAGAAGAAGGAACCCGTGGAGGCACCGAGACACGTGGAGCCAGCCATCTTGAAAGACCGACGACAAGCTGCAAGCGCAGCGACAGAGGCTCCCTCCGAGTTGTGCTTTGGGTCCTGAGAAGCCCAACCATCGAGCAGCATCTGCACCAAAGGTGAGCCCTCCAGCATCTCCACGATCTGCGTGGGGCCCCTCTGCACTTTGCATCTCGACGCGCCTGCCCGGTTCCTGGCCCGTTGGCTAGTGGCCATTTTGGCGACAAAACCTAAAATCAACGACACTGGTCTGGTTGCTCCAGACTGGCCCTAGCTGCTCTCCAAAAGAGCAGCCCCTCTGACCTTGCTGGTCAGAACAATCAGCTTTCCTCTCTTTCCACGACTCCTGCCTTTGCCAAGGCTTGTTTGCTTCTTTTGAGTCGCCGACACCGCCGACAGCGAGAGCCTGCGTGGGACAGCTCGTGAACCGACTCCTGGACGTCGTCGACCCTCAGGGACCACGTGGCTGCGGAGACAAGCTACCCTTCACCACCTGTTTGCACCCGACATCACCTGGTACCTACCTGGTGCCACGCCGGTCACTGGCTAGTGACTGTGAACACTGTCCCCTCTGCTTTCAGGTCTTCTACAACTCCGATCCACTCTTGGATCCACCGCATCTCTTCTGGACCGACCACCTGCAGCATCTTTGCCGACAGGCTCCATTGAATCGATAGAAGAAACCCGACGCACTTCGAGACCTATGCACCCGCTTCCTGTGGGTGAGGTAAAACTGGCACTCCGGTGCCCAAGTGTAGAGAATCATCTCTAGTGTCTGTGTTTCAAATCTTAAGATCGTAGTCTACCCAGAAGACCCTTTCTGCAGTAACTTTGTAACTTTTACGCACCCATTGGAAACCTATGGGAGCCCGCGTGTAACTTTCCTCACTGCACACGCGACCCGTGGACCTCCTGGTCACTAACTGAAGTTAGCTCCTTGTAGGCCCAGCGATTCTAGAGGCCCTAGGCCTTCTCACTTTCCTGTTCGTGGTACTTATACCACTATTTTAGTATATGGTTTGAGTGGCCACCAGGGCCCATCCATATAAAGTGCAACTTCTGTATATTATTACATTGTCTTGTTTAACGATTTGTGCTCCCGTGCTCATAAAGAGTCTAGGGGATACTTTGAGAAATAAATACATATATATTTTCAATATATATCTGTGTGGTGTCCTTTCATTGGTATAAAGGGGGGTTGCATTTGGTAAAACAGCCTGCTTAACACGCTTTAACGAGTTTAGCCTCAAAGACTGCTTAGCCTACACTACCACTAGGGCAGCTAGTCCGAAAAGGTTGACTTACAACCACATCATAAGGGTTGCTTGGCATGGAACAAGGTGGTCAGTCGAAGCGTGTTGTGGCACACCCCCGGTTGGTCAGGCCCCCCAACCGCCCGAAGGACTAACGGGGCGCCGTCGCGGTCTTCCCAGAACCTCCTTCGGCTCCCGGACCTTGGCTCGGGCACCCTTACTGTGCCGGACAGGGGTACCCTTACTGTACCGCCTGTCGCAGAGGTACCCTTACTGTACCCTTCTGCCTCCAGATCGCCCTGTAACTCCGCCACAGCTCTGGGGAGGCTCCCGTCGCTGCCAGAGCCCCCCCTTCCCTCCATTGCTGCTACTGATGCCCTGCCCTTGCGAGCGCCTCTTGCACGTCCAGCAAGAACATGTCCATCCCTACCCTAGACAGGTGTACCCCATCTGGCTCATAGAACCCCTCCACCTTCTCCTGGATCAATGCATGTCTGATGAAGCCCATGCACCTGCGCTCCATGAATTTTTGCATGGACCTATTGACCCTTCTGCGTGACCGATCTACTGCTGCCGGAGACCTGGCCCCCCTACAAGTCTTGCGGGGGACGATCTCCGACCACCACAGTTCGCATGAACCCAGTGCCTGGCTGATGGCTGGCAGGTCCGTTTGCATGGACAGAAGCAGGGCCCTCCTTCCCCTGGAAACAAGGTCGTTTCCCCCAAGGTGCAAGATGATGACCGACGGCTGTACCCCCCCAGCCGCCAAACGCTGTTCAATTGAGCCCCGTGCTTCACTCCATTTCATCCCCGGGAAGCCCAACCACACAAACTGTGTGTTAACAAAACTCTGCGACCAATTCCTGTGCGCTGCCCAGCGTTCCAACCTTGTGATGTAGGAGTGTCCCATCAACCATACCTGGTGACCTGCCAAATGAAGCAACTTTTAGGCAGTAGTATATTTATTTGCACACAAAATTTCTCGGGGTATACCCGCTGTAGAACACTCATAAAGGACACTCGGATATGTTCATACGCTATGGAACACTCAGTATGGGAAACTCAGAAATGTACATGCGGCATCACGGTCGGACATATCTCTTAAAACAGTCGGATTCCCAGCGCCCCACACCCTTCACGCCCTCTGGGCCCATGCCGGCTTTGGCAGCAGAGGTGGCGGCGCCAATTCGGAAAGAGTGGGAGGAGAATCTGCGCCCACTCCCGGATAAAACCCCCTTTTCAAGGGCGGCCCCCAGAATGTGATCAAACTGAAACCTGGTGAGGGGGGCCCCATCCGCATGAATCAGGAAGGGCCCCGGGACCGCTGGGCGCAAGGCCAGGTATTCTCTGACAGTGTGGACCGGGCAATACCTTTTGTCCCCCAGTGCTTGTAGGACTACTGTCTTTCCCCTCCCCGCCTGGTCTGTCTTGGATTTGCGAATGCGGAGTTCCAGTGATACAGACAGGTCAACCTTGGATTTCGCCACCAGTTCGCTAACCCTAAAGGCCCCGAAAAAGGCCAGGCTGAATGCCGTTGAAAAGAGCCTCGCTTCGAACAGGGAGAAGGTAACCAGGGGTACTGCGTCTAGGAGGCGCTGCAGGTCAATGAATTCAATGGGCGCCCTGGTGTCCGGTTGTCTAATCTCCTCCCTGGCCCAGCCCTTCAGGGCCTCCCTGATCTTGAAAGACCCCGTTGGGTCGGCACCCCCATCTAGCTTGGCATCGTGGCGCACGGCTGCCAGGTGACCACATGTCCAAGAGTGGCTTTTGCCGTTCTCCTTGGCCCACACCACGAAGGTCTCTACCTGATCCTCGCTCCCCGAGGCTAGACCACCCTGCACCTCCACTACTGCTCTTAATGTCGCTAACTGGGAGCCGTACTTCTTCTGTGTCGCCGGCGCCAGGGACCTCTCCCCCATCTTCCTCAGTCGTTCCCCCACCGAAGCAGGCGCCAAAGGGGGTCTGGGAATGGTGTCATCTCCGCCCTTGCCCGCAGTCATGCCTCTCGAAACCGGAGCCACTGAAAGCGAGAAAGAGCGTCAGCTGCCACATTCTTGACACCCGCGATGTGCCGCGCCCTAAACTCAATGTTGCTGCGCAGCCCTGCCTTCACTAACTCCCTCAGCAGACTTAAAACTAGCCGGCACGAGGCGGTAAGACCGTTGATGGCGTGCACCACCGCCATGTTGTCTGACCAGAAAACTACCTTCATGTCGCTTAGTGTGGCCCGCCATAAGTGCAGCGCTACAAGGATGGGAAAGAGTTCCAACACTGCAATGTTGTTTGTTACCTTCTTTTTACGCCATGCATTTGGCCACCTCATTGCGCACCACTCTTCGCCCAGGATCACGCCAAAACCTTCCCTACCAGACGCATCTGAGAACAGGCAAAGCTCCTGGCTGGCTATCCACGGGGCCCTCCAAATCACCGTACCAATGAGGAATTCTGCCCACATTGCTAGATCCGCTTTCAAGCCTGCAGTCAACCTTACAAAATGGTGCTTCTGTAGTACATTTGCCGTGGCCCCCGCCAGCCTCCTCGAGAATACCCTGCCCGCTGGTATCACCCTAGCTGCGAAGTTCAACTTGCCCACCAAGCTCTGGACAGCCCCTAGGGTCGCTTTGTCCTTGCCCAGCAGCGCCTGGATGTCCTGCAACAAGCCCTGAACCTTCTCAGCGGGAAGCCTCGATTCACCTTTAACCGTGTCCAGCTCCACACCCAAAAAGGTCAGGACCTGCGCCGGCCCCTCGGTCTTACCTGGGGCAAGGGGAACTCCTAGGAACTCTGCCACCTCCTCAAAGCGCCTCAGCCCTGCCGCACACTCGTCTGTCCCAGCCGGGCCAAAAAACAAAAAATCATCTAGGTAGTGGGTCACCTGCGTGATCCCATGGAGGTCCCCCAAGACCCACTGAAGGAACGAGCTGAAGGCTTCGAAGTACGCACAGGAGACTGCGCAACCCATTGGCATGCAGCAATCATAGAAGAACTGGCCCGCCCACTTGAAACCTAGCAGGTGCTGGCTTTCTGGGTGAACCGGCGGAATGCGGACTCAATGTCCGCCTTAGCCAGCCACGCCCCTTTCCCCACTCTACGTATCATGTCAATGGCCATATCCAGGGAGCAGTATGACACAGAACATATCCCCTCATCCAGCGAGTGGTTCACGGAATTCCGCTCGGGGTACGATAGGTGGTGGATCAAGCGATAGGCGCCCTGCTGTTTCTTCGGTACCACCCCCAGCGGTGAAACCAAGAAATGATCCAGGGGAGGGCTGTTGAATGGCCCCGCCACCCTCCCTGCTGACAACTCCTTTCGTATTTTTTGTGCTACCACCCCGGGCAGGTCCCTGGCTGACTTCAGGTTCAGTGCGTCCCTGGACTTAAGTGGCCCCTTGTATGGAATCTTAAAACCATCGAGGAACCCACCCGCTAGCAGGGCCTTGTCCTGCACCAATGGATATCGCCTGACGAGCGGGATGAAATTATCCATGATGATGGGGGATGGGCCCTTGGGGGCCCAGGGGCGCAGGGGGGTTGGTGGGGCCCACTTGCGCGGGGGGTGGTCCGTCCCTTGTGGTCTCATTGGCGTTGCGTGTCTGTCCTGTTGGGTGGGGTAGGCTGGGGCGCGCCCTGGCTGGAGGTGCAGGTGTTCGCAGGGTGTTGTGCACCGCACTTGCTGCAGCTGTGTGCGAATTTGCATGACCTTCCCCAAGTGCAGTTGCCCCCGTTGTAAAGCCTACATGTGCCTGAGTTGAAGCGCTTGGAGCCCTGCCTCTGCCCTCGCCCCCTGCCCCCCCGAAATGACTGCTTAAAGGGGCGCCTGGGAAGCTGATCCTTTCTCCTGTCATCTGACTCCCCTTGCCCTTTATACGACTGATCCTTCCTATCCTGGGTGGGCCGGCACATGTGTTGTACCCAAAGTTGGATCTCCTTCTGATCCCACCCCAGGTCCGGGCATATGGCCATTCTCTTCCGGAAGTCTTGGTCATAATAGAACCAGCCCAACCCCCCAGAGAGCCTCGCCTCTTCCTGAATCGTGCTGGCATATTGCATGAGAGCCTCACTCTGTTCTGGAAATTTCTGGACCACCACTGCCGCCAATATGTTAAATGCTGACGTCCAGTTCTCAACTGTCTTGTCAGGCCAGCTCTGATATCTGACTCTTTCCTCTTCCTTACGCCCCATCTTTCTGGTGTCCACCCCTGCCGACCCGTGCATAAGTAGTGTCAGGATATCTATGTACTCCCGCCTCCATATCCCTTCTTTTGCGGCCTGCGGTACCAACCACGCCAGGGAGCAGCGGCCGGATGCCAATGGTGCCTGAGTAACAAGGGGTCTGGGAACCTGCCCAGTGCCCTCCCCTACTGGGAAAGCAGAACCTGGGGCCACAGCGGGCATAGGCTCGGGAGCAACGTTGGTGGTGGCCGGACCATTTGCAGGTGGGGGGGTGAGGACACCAGCGCACAAACCGTGGGTGCAACCGCTGCAGTAATTGCGATGGGACTAGCATTCCCTGTGAGTGACAGCCCCGGAGGCCCCCCAGGCTCACCATTACGCGATTCCGTGGCTGCGTTCTGTCCAGCCCAAACTTGGAGCACGGGGGCTTGGGCTGCCGCGGGCACTGCCGCTGGGGTCACCTGTGGCGGGGCAGATAAAGCGTCCAAGTGGCTCTGGAATACAGTCATAAGGCTAAGCATGTGGTCCATGGCCTTGCCCATTTGCGCCATGTCCGAGATGCCAGTGGCAAAGTCATGCACCACCGGTGTTACAACGGCCGGTACGGTGTTACGTGGTGCAGCCGCTTGCCGTTTCTTTGTAGGCGGGGCCTCAGGCATGTCTTTTGTTGTGGGCTTGCGTACCCGAGTGGACCTCCAGGGCTCCGCCCCCGAAGGGCCGGGGATGCCCTCGGCTGGGGGGGATGCGACAACCACGCCTGAGTCGTCCTGCCTGCGGGCCTCGAGAAAACCCTGAACCCACGCTGGGCCCTTCTCACGAGCGATCGCCATAAATTCCGCCCACATCCCGTCCTGCGGTGCGCTCGGCTGCGTCTCATCGATCGACGTCTCCTGGGAGAAAAGTGGACCCGGTGTCCCGATATCCTCCATGGTGCGGTGCTCGACCTTTGCGATCACAGCTTGCACTCGTCCCCCTTCGCGCTTTTCCCACGGTCCCTTGCTCCTATCGTCTGCGGGCTGTCCCCCTGGCGATCTGTAGGGGGGGGAGAGAAACGGCGTTAGCACGGTGGAATCAGTTGCGGGACTGAATTTTACCCCTAAGCAACATAGCAACCTAGTCGCTATCTAAATTGAACCCTTCCGCAACATAGTCTGTATCCTAACCTGCAAGTACAGAAGGATGCCTCTTTGAAACGCAGCAACCCGCTGACCCACATGCAAGAAATACGCCCTCTGTATGAAACTTGGCATCCACCCCTCACAGCAGGCACGGGAACAATGCAATTCCTGCCAAATTCGTACAGCCCCAGGGCAGCCCACACAACCTGCTGCCTGTCCACATGGCACAATTTTGACTCGAAAATACCGGATCGCGTAGCGTCCGCGCCGCATCTAACGTACCCATCGCGGGACCGCGGGGCTTGACATGCTGGAGGTATCGGAGCGCACAGCGTGTGCGCCGCATTCAAACTGCACACACGGCACTGGGGGGGGCGGGAGGGGGGGGCTTGGCGTGCACTGCTAGATCGCGCGAATTAGACCAGGAGGCATGGGGGCACAATGGGAGCACCGTATGCTGCTCACGCTTACCGGCACTGGGCGCGCTGCCACGTCTCGCGCTCACACTGTGTTCGGGCTTGAGGCAGGGCCAGGTATGACCCCTCCCCCCCCGCCACCCCCGACAGCGTCTCCAGCTCCTTTCCGAACCCCGGTCCTGATGAGATCCCCCGCCCCCGGCACCAGTCCCCATCGCGCAGGGCCCCTGCTCCTACCCGTCGAGGCGCGCCCACGGGCCCGCCAACAATAAACCACCAGTGAAGTCCCCGCAGTGAAGTGACGCGTTAACCCCACCCATCACGAAATGGTTCATAGATATTGAAAGCAGCCAATCACTGGTAAGCAAGGACCCAACCGTGACGAGCAAGGGCGTGCGCAGCTGAGAAGCGGTGGATTCGAAAACAAGATCGCAACTATGAGCACCGTATTTACATTACATATTCAGGCGCGGGAAGTGAAGCGATCCGAAAGCAGCCAATCGCTATTAAGCGAGGACCCAACCAGGACGAGCAAGAGACGTGCGCAGCTGAGCAGCGGTGGATTTGAACACAAGATGGCATCTAAGCACCGTGTTTACATTACATATTCTGTCGCGGGCGCGGGAAGTGAAGCGATCTGCCCAGGATCACAGGATGTGGAAGCGACCCCGAGGCTCGAACCCCGGTTTCCAGCACCAGAGGCGGCAGCGGAGCCGACGGACCACATCCCCTCCTTATGAAGGGAAACGGGAGAGAAAATGCTAGGTGAGTGTATCCTTTGTCGAATGTACCCGCCCTGCGGCTCTGGGAGGAACTGCTCAACGGGGATCACTACCGCCGTTATAAGCCGGAAACGCGAACACACACCCATGAGGAGGGCCCTCTATGCCAACGATTACCCTGGGCCACACAGTGCTGGGTTAATCTTCCGCCGGATCCGGGGACGAACCGTGATCCCCAGACGCGGGAGTCAGCCGCCATGGCCGCGGCGCGACACCTCTTCCCGTCATAGGATGGCCGGTTGGGAGGGGGTTACGGGATGGGGGGTGGGGGGGTAGCTGGACTGGGTTTTGGCGCGAAGGGACGGCTGTGTCGTTAATCGACCTCCCCAGACACCCGGTCGAGCGACCCAAGCGACCGCACGCGGCCGACGTGGCCAGCGCAGCCGGGCGGTGCCCCCTCGCAACAAACCGCCCAACCCTCATTCTTGGCCGCCCTGCGGCCTGCAGCGCCGGAATAGCACCACACCAAAGGCCTATAACCCCGCCGCATTGTCCCTCGGAGGCGCGGGACCCCACTTGCGCCCCCCCACCCGTGGCCATCCGAGCCACAGGGCCCCGTCAACCTGGTCATGCCCAGGGACAGGGCCGGGGTGGGAGGGGGTTTGCAAGACTCACCGTTGTTTGTTGGTGTACAAAAGCACGACGACGCTGGAGGGCCCCGATCGCAACCGCGTGGTACGGACGGCAAATAATACGCGTGGCCAGGAGGAGCGGCGCAGGAAGCAGAGGAAGATCTGGGGGGGGTGAGGCGCCTAAAAAGGGGGTCTAGCCTCGCCCACCATAGGGCACGCCTCCCCACGACAAACCCATTGGGGGGGCCTCCCCTCCCCGAGGCGCGGCCTCATTAGCGAGGCGGAGCAGGGGGGGAGGGAGGCTCCGACGGGCGGCCACTAGAAGGCTGCCCTGCTGATGTCCCCCTGCGTGGGACGCGGGCAGCGGCATTCCAGCATGGCAACGTGCATCACTGCTGTCCTCTTTCAATGTCTATGGCTGCCCAGCCTGTCCCTCCCACCTGTGCATTGGGCGCTCACATTCTTCCAATCGCAGCCTGGAAGGTGGTGTGGACTGATCCAGGCAGCAGCGAGCAGAAGGAGGCAGGTAACTGTCTGACATATGCAGCTGGGGTTCTGAGGGGTTAGTAGCCTTGCTGTGTTGTGCATGAATTACCCCTCTCTGCCCTTATGGACAAAATGGACAAGAACTCCTGAGTTTCATATTGCGTTTATGATAATTTGGGTGGGCACTTAGGCTATAAATGATTAGCGTTGTGGAACCAGCAGCATCAGGTGTGGGGCTGTTCACATGCTGCCAGTAACCTGTGTGAGGGACACTCAACAGTGGCACCCATTGCTCACCGGGGCAAATGATGCCATGCATTGCAGCGGCCCTCGCACCCACAGAGCTCAGCTTCACCCACTGTCAGGATAACAGCACGCTTGTGCCCCTCTCACTCTCAGAGACTTATTAGCATTATGTCTCCTCAATTACCTTGTGTAATGGGTTCGGCCAGATGACTTTTGTTGGGACTGAGGACTGGTAGCAAAAGGGTTGCTGTGTGGTGCAGGTTTGCTCAGGACAAAGGAGCCATACAACAGCGTAGTTAAACAGGGCTCTCGGTTTCAACGATTGAACGAGATGCAGCACAGTAATGCTCATTCAGAAGCATAGTGCTCAAGTGTGTGCAAACACACGTCTTCCCCTGGACAAATATAAATGATGTGCAGTATGCCTTCAAGCCTGGCTGTGGTAAGGGGCCAGTGTCAGAAGGAAGGAGCACAGTGCTGGATTTTAGGCGCTTGGGAGATGAGAAAAGAGGCATACAAAAATACAGACTGTGAGGGTGACGCACTAACGGAACAAGACAAAATACGGGATACATTAATGTATGCAAAGAAGACATTACAAATGTCCAGATGTTCAGCTACTGAGTTGTGGACATACATGATTAGACAGTCAGACTAGGGCTGGGCGAGTGGAGCAACTCCACACACTCACGGAAGTCCAGAGTTTATTTGCCATTCAGCAGAATTCCGTGTAGGTCAACTCCGCGAGCTCTGCCCACCCCTAATCAATACACATATTTCTCTGCCACATATGGCTAATTCTCCTGGCTTGATCATCTCTTCACGCACCGTAACCAGGTGGGGGCTTTTTAGGCAGCAAATGCACTATGCATGGAGTTCTCTGATCACTCACCGGTGGCAGTTTGTCTGACGGGGCCACTGCAGGACTCCTCATTGTATCCTAGTTTGGACCCTTGGTTTCTCCATTACGGGCAAATAAAGGACAAACTAAACACATGTGCAGAACTTTATTTCCAGGAAAAACAGGGTACAGTGACTTCCACCAGTGTTCAGTGGGAGGCGTGCAAGGCGGTTATTCGGGCCCAGGCTCTCATAGGTAGAAAAAAGGACACAAAAAAAGTGTGTGAGGCCATAGAAAGAGATATACAGACCATTGAGGCTATGGTGGTGTCCGAGGGAGGGACAGACTTGCATTGCAATTTGCGTCTTCGTCAACAAGGCCTGAGGATCTTAGCAGAAAATGTGGCATGCTCCTATGTACTGGCAATGCAGCGCTGGCAGTATGATGTGGGAGACACGGCCACTAAACTACTCGCAAGGCTTGAAAAGAGAAACAGAGACCACTCGTGGGTACTGGGAGTCCGATAAGGGAAGGAACTCTTCAAACAACAGACGAGGCGTTAGCTGACACATTCACAACTTACTATGAGGTATTTAAAACCCCCTCAAGTTCTAGGATGGGTCCTGACTGTGAGGAGAGAGAAATCTCCTTGCACACACATGCAGTTGCTGCAGTAGAGGCCTTGGAAGCGGATTTGACGGTGGATGAGCTGGCAACAGACATTCGGAGCCTACAGTCTGGCAAGGCGGATGGGCCCAATGCCCTACCCATAGAATTTGAGTAGGCATTTATAAAGCGTGGGCTGTCACTCTGGCAGGAGCATCCTGGCGCTGGGCGGAAGGAAGTCAAGGAGGACAGGGGGGGACCCTATATGAGGGATAGGCAGAGTTTGTCTGAAGATCCAAAGATCCAGGTCTTCAGAGCCTTCCTGAACTGTGTTTCTGTTTTCAGCAACCTCAGATGTGTTGGCATGAGATTCCAAGCTTTGGTTCCTAGTGTGGCTACAGTTTTTCCTCCCTTGGTTTTATACCTGAAACAGGGGGGTTTGAGGAGGTTTGCCGATGAGGATCTGAGAGTCCAGGCCATGGTGTAGGGTGTGAATGCAGCTGAGAGATACGTTGGGCCTAAATTTAAGGATGCTCTGACTGTGATTAAGAGTATCTTGAATAAGATTTTCTTGTGCAGCACTAGCCAATTGAGGGTTGTAAGAGCTGCTGATGCGGAGGACCTGCGTGGTACTTTTAGAACTAGACAAGCCGCCGCGTGTTGTACCACTTGTAATCTCTTTAGTGTTTGTTTATTTGCTCCTGCTAATAGGCTATTGTAGTAATCTAGATGTGAAAGGATAAGTGCCACTACAACTGTCTTCCTTGCAGAGAGAGGAATAAAGTCGAAGAATTTTTTTAGTGTCTTGATTATATTAAAACAAGTCCCTGCCACCATCAAGGCATGCAGTCGGAAGGAAAGTGAGGTGTCGAATTGCACTCCCAAGTTCTTTGCTACTTCGACAGTATTTGGGGGTTCAGTTGCATCTTCGGCCACCACACACTTGCTGGAAGGGATTGTCCTTTCCTATCAGGAGGATCTTGTTTTTATCTGTATTGCACCTGAGATGGTTGAGCTTCAGCCACTGGATGACCTTTGTTAGGCATAGTTTGAAATTGAGTCCAGCCTTGGTGGAATCTTTATCCAGGGATATGAACAATTGTGTGTCGTCTGTGTAGGACGTTACTTCAATATCAAAAGAGGATATCAAGAAGATGAGAGGGGCCATGTATATATTGAATACCAGAGGGCTGAGAGATGAGACCTGTGGTACTCCTGATGTGATTGGATGTTCGGCAGAGAGGAATGTTCCAAGAGCCACTGCTTGCCTATGATTGGTAAGAAAGGATCAAATCCAGGCCAATACGGTGTTTGAGATGTCACTAGACTTTAGCTGTGCAAGGAGAATGCCATGTGAGATTGTATCAAATGCAGCAGACAGTTCGAGTAAAATCAAGATTGTCTTCCTGCCTTTGTCAGCCATAGATTTTAGTGTGTCCAATATTTCCAAAAGTGCAGATTTTGTTGAATACTTAGGACGGAAATCTAATTGAAGTGAAGGATCCTGGTGGTTTCAAGGAAGTTAGACAGTTTTCTGTTAACTAATCTCTCTGTGATTTTACCCAATATAGGTAACAGTGATATTGGACGGAGATTAGAAAGATTAGATGAGTCTATATTTTGGTGTTTTTTCAGTGGTTTTACTATGGCCAATTTCCATTCATCTTGGACTATGCCTGTAGTTTACGAGGAGTAGACTATCTGGTTAATCATCAGGTTAACAATGTTTATGATTTGGTGAAGGTTCATGGGAGGGCAAGCATCAAGAGGAGAACCTGATTTATTGGCAGCTATTGCTCCATGTGTCTGCTCAAGTGAGATTGTGTCAAAGACTTGGAGAGAGGGGCTGATGCTAGTGGGGTCGGGCTCTAAATCAAAGTCCAAGTTTTGCGTAGGGATTTTGGTGAAGTCTTTTTGAATGTTCTGAATTTTTTCCTCGAAGAAGATCGAAATCTGATCACATAAGGTCTGAGATGGAGGAATTTCTCTACTCAGTGTTTTGGGGTTGGTGAAAGACTTTATAATTGAGAAGATGGTTTTTTGATCTTGGTGTGCCTCGAGTATTTTGTTAAAGTAGTCTTTTCAAAAATGTTGCCTGCCACTTAGCCTGACAAACCTGCTGCCCTCGCTTTGCTGGATCACCGGGTTGCTGATGCCGAATCCCCGGCTAGGGAGTACGTTTCCCAGCACCACTAGTGTGGCGCACGCCGCTGATGCCAAGACAGCGCCTGGGGAGGCCTTTAAACAGCGCCATGGGATCCCGCAGCGCAGGAGTCTTTTCAAAACATTTTGCCTGCCACTTCGCCTGACAAACCTGCTGCCCTCGCTTTGCTGGATCACCCAGTCGCTGACGCTGTATCCCCGGCTAGCGGACTACGTTTCCCAGCACCACTAGCGGCGCGCACGCCACTGACGCAAAGACAGCGCCTGGGGAGGCATTTAAACAGCACCCAGGGCTCCCGTAGCGCGGAAGTCTTTTCAAAACATTTTGCCTGCCACTTCACCTGTCAAACCTGCTGCCCTCGCTTTGCTGGATCACCGGGTTGCTGACGCCAGATCCCCGGCTAGCAGACTACGTTTCCTAGCACCACTAGCGGCGCGCGCACCGCTGACGCCAAGACAGGGCCTGGGGAGGCCTTTAAACAGAGGTCGAGGCAGGGCAGGGCCACCCCCCTTAGAAGTTCCGAAAACAAAACGCCATTGTGGTAAGAGAAATCTACATTTACTTAGTTTATTCAGCTTCTTTCTCAAATCCACGTATTAAAGAGTTGCACACAGTCAAATTATGGGCAAAAAGAAGTTGCCAACAAAAGGGGGGAAATTGTCCACAAAGAGCGTGCCCATTACCAAATATTTGAAGAACGCTGTGGGCCTCATTAACAGTGAAATTGTCCACGTAGAGGAGCAAATAGCAGCAACAAAATCAGCACTTGATGCTGCCCTAAAAGAATCTGTATTAGATGGTGGGAATGAAGCTAGAGTCACCTGCTGTAATCACAACCACGGATGAAAATGCCCATAAAACGTACCCATGTGTATTGTTTGCACCCATGGAGATTTCAGTGTTGACAGATGATACGATCTCGATATCCCCCCCCCCTCCCCCCCCCCCCCCCCGGCAAAAAAGAAGAAACAACCTTGGTGAAATTTTAAACGTCCTGTGGAAAAGCAATTAACTAGCACCAAAGCTAAACCAAAATCAAAAAAGGGCGGAAACAACCCAGGGGTGAACAGAGGGGTTTGCGGCCTTACTAATCAAAAACCGCATGATCTCGAGATACTATTCAAGAAATTACATGGGAAACTGGATAGCATCGAAAGACGCTTAATGTCAGAAATTAAACTGATACAGAAGGACATGGCTTTTCTAACAGACATAGTTACTGAAATATTACCATCTAAACTTAAGACCAATGCAACCACTTCCACCAAGCCAGTTCATAATATAATGGACAGTGCAATTGAAAATACAGGCTCCGTAAGTAGCAGCACTGTAATTCCAAATCAGACTATTGCTGCTGTGACTCTAAAGGATGGCTTCATACCACAAACTGTACAACAAATAAGGCCACATAAAAATGAAATCTCCCATGATATCCACCATCCTACAAGGGCGATCCGCTATCGGCAGAGACAGATATATATATGCAATGTGATAATTCCACCGAGGGATCACTAAATCTTCCACCACAGGCAACTCCGTACGTCATTATCTTAAATAATGTCCCCAGACTAGCTGAAAATCTGAAGGAAACATATGAGTCATTAAAGAACTAAGTGGTTCATTGGATCTCTGTAAATACTAACTTCGGGGCGAACATTTTACAGCAATCTAATATTATGATAAGGAGAGTAAATTGGGTGGGCAAGTCAAGAAAATCATGTAGGGGTGATTGTGTGGTAGTAAACTTTCGTAACAGTAATCTTGTGGGTAAATTGCTGAATGTCTTTTTGAATAATCACAACGGGTACAGTTTTGAAAATAGTGATCGTATAAAGGCTGTCCCTTTGGGATATTTTTACAGGCCAAGTTATAGCAATAACCATATAAACCTGAGTCATCACCCATTAGAATATATCTCACTGTACAACAGATATGCTCCACTGAGAAGATGCAGTGAAATAGATTGACAAAGAAAGGCCATGGTAGAGAATGAGCAGACGAAAATGAACTCCACTAGTAATTGCAGTGTAGCAGAAGTTGAATTGACCCCACAATTAGAGGAAGATGTTTCTGAATTGATCTCGATTAACTATAAGGATGTATCTCATGTAGCCGAAAAACACATTTAGAAAATGTCGATTTAATTGCTTCAGCTCAGACAGTTGATTTAATAGCACAATCCAAGAAAGATGATCTGGCTATGCCCATGATAGGTAATACTGAATACCCCCCATTAGTAATCCGAGGAAATTGGGACCCAGTATACCTTCAAGTGAGACCCTAAATATCATGACATGGAATGTAGCGGGGATCAAAAATAAGGTCAGTGATGAAGGTTGGCTGAAAACACTAGAAGGGCACACATTAGTTCTAATCCAAGAAACTTGGTGTACCGAGCCTTTTCTTGTAAATGGGTATCAAACTGTCTGTACAAATGCCAGCCCATCTAGGATGGGACGAGCAAAGGGTGGTTTAGCCATACTGATTGCAGTTACATCGCCATTGATTTTAAAGAAAACGTTAATATCACCACAACATTATCAGCTTTTGTATTTTTATTCTGTAGGGAAGCAGGTCATTATTATTATTAATTTTTATAATAACATTTTTGACAAGTCAAAGAGCAAGATCATTAACCAACTAGAAAATGACCTGGACCACTTTCTGGAGGGAGTAGGAGGAGACTATGTTTTAGTTTGGGTGGGTGATTTTAACTGTGCCAAATGTGTTTTTGAAATTGGAGAACCTTGTGGATATTGTGATAGATTTGGCGACAGGATTCTCCATTTTTCACATGATCTGTATGGAGAAACTATTAATAATGCTGTTCATAAATATGACCTTGTAACTTTGGATCCCACAACAGAGGATGGGGAAATAAATATACAAACTTTTGTAGGAGCAAGTTCATCTTCAAATATAGATCATATCATCGTATCAGCAAATTGAAGTGAATTGGTTGTAAAAGTGCGGGTTAATATCAGCCACGGTAGTGACCACCATTCCCTAACAGTGTCATTGAGACTAAACCTGAATCAAAAAGAATTAGGAAAGGCCGCTGATAACGATATTACCACACAGGGGATAAATGGAGTTTCAATTAAATGGTCGGGTGTGAACCCAACCTCATTCATGGAAAATCTTAAATGGAAAAAACAAAAAGACCTGGATATTTGTTTGGATAGCGCTTCTACGAATACGGTGATTGTAACAGCTTTTTGTAAAATTACAACTGAAATTGCCGGTGATTTAACAACTAAAAGGAGAAAGAAGACACGCGATCCTTATCCCAGATGGTTTAACCATCAATGCTCCAAACTGAATGGGGATCTGAAATTGGCCCTTAAACAAAAGCCAAGAGATAGTGCAAGGATTAGTACGTTGAGGAGAACCTATAAAAATACCCTGAAAGAAAGGAAAAGGGAGATCCGTGAGGGCGCCTGGGAGAAATTAATACAGACTGCAGAAATGAAAGATTCGATTCTCTCTTGGAAAACAATTAATCACCCTTTCTTTATAGAGAATTCAGGAGTAAATATTGATATTGCGGTACCTCCGGAAGACTGGATATCACATTTTGAGGGTATTTTTAACCCAGATGCTATAAAAACAAGTAAGAGTAAAAAAGGAGATTTTGTATTGGTGGAACCCGTCCAATCACTACCTGTAACGTCAGAAGAGATTGAAATAGCCGTGCGGAAAAGTGCAAATGGAAAAGCCGCAGGCTCGGACGGGGTACCCATCGATGTTTTCAAGTATAAAACTGACTTCTGGATACCAATTTTATTGTACGTTTTCAACGCTACCCTTGGGGTCATTTTACCCGCAACTTGGGTTGAAAGTATCATTGTACCAATTTTTAAAAAAGGGGATAGAGGGAAGGCAAACTGCTACCGGCCAATATCTCTTCTTGATTCCACGTCCAAATTAATGGGCCGAATCATGCTGGAAATACTCGAAAACTGGCCTAGTGAGAAAAAAATTCTAACTGATGCCCAGTATGGTTTCAGACGAGGTATTGGGACGGTAGAACAATGCTTAAACTTAGAATTACTAATAGGGAAATATACCCTAGCGAAGGAAGGAGTGCTACATCTCTGTTTTGTTGACCTTATTAGTGCTTTCGACCTAGTCAATCATAGTAAATTATGGGAAACATTTAAAGCGCTAGGAGCCCCTATCGATATAATTATATATTGTGAGAAAGTGCCATCTTTCTTGCATGGTAGGCCCCCACTTTTTGCTGAATTGCTGAATGTACTTTGACTGAGTGTGCCCTGGACTCCTGCCAATCAGGTGCCCAGAGCTTATGTTTCTTCCCTAAACAAAAACCTCAAAACCAAATTGGCAAACCCTGGCCACATGTCAGCCCCTGGTAAGTGGTACCCTAGGTACCCAGGGCCATGTGACCAGGAAAGGCCTCTAAGGGCTGCAGCACTCATTGTGCCACCCTTAGAGGCCCTGTACCCTAACACACACACACTGCCATGGCAGGCTGAGTGTCTGGGTACAAGACAAAACAGAGAGACGACATGGCACACATCCCTGTGTGCCATGCCCACAACCTACACTGCCCTGGCATACATCAGCCACCCCTCTAGCTGGGTGCCATATGCCAGTGGTGTGGGCACAGAGGCAGGAGCCCTGTGCCCCTACAGTACCCAGGTCCATTCCTGGGCCCTGTAAGTGCAGTGCTGCCATTTAAGAGTACATGGTGCTGGGAGCTTGTCAAACACAAACTCCACAGCACCATAATGGCAACACTGAAGACTGAGAAGTTTGGTATCAAACTGCTCAGCACATTAAATACACACTGATGCCAGTGTGGGATTTAATGTACCAAGCACCACAGAGGGCATATTAGAGAGGCCCCCTGAAAGCTAACCTACAATCCACGTCTGTTCTGAGGCTGCCTAGGCTGCCACACAGCAGACATGTTGCTGGACCCCTGGGTAGGAGAGCCCCTGCTCTCCTGGGTCGGCAACAATGCACATCCTGGGCGAGGTGCTAAATCTCCTCCCCCAGGATGGGCAGGGGGAAGCTTCAAAGGCATGCTGCCTCTGTGAGCTTCCCCAGGCCACTGCAACCCCCCACTCTGGCGAGAAGCTTGGCTGGAAACCCCAAATAAGGACAGGGGATGTGCCAGCCTGCCAACCCCACCCCTCAGGTGGGGGAGGCGAGGTGAAGCACATCCCTGGGCTCTCACCATCTTGAAGATGGGGAGTCCTGCCCAATCAGGATTAGGCTACTGCCCCCCTCCCACAGGAGAGAGCCAGGATAGGGGGTGTACCCACCCCAGGACAGGGACCCATTGGTCCCTGCCCTTCACCTACCTGTAACGCCCCTAAATCTAGTATTTAGGGACACCCTGAACCTTCCTTCCCCAGATTCCAAATTCCGAAATCCGAAGAAGAGCTAGAAGAAAGAAGACCTGCCCTGCAGGTTCTAAGAAGAGGAAGACATCAACTGCTTTGGCCCAAGCCCTACCGGCCTGTCGACCCTCGAACCTGTTCCTGCTCCAACCCGACATTTCTTGTGGCCAGCAACCTCACAAACCCCGGAGGACCTGGCTACCTTTTGACTCTAAGCCCCTGGGACTCCCATGAGTAGAGGCTCTACTCAAAATCTACTTCTAATCCCTGGCAGCAGCCCGGAACCGCGAACCCAGCACACTTTGCGCCAGCCAAGCCTGGCCTGTGCCGGAGTGAGCAAAGACCACAAGGACGACCCCATGGCGACTGTGACCCTGAGTCCGGCACCCAAGGACCTCCCTCGACACTCCTGAAGAAGCCTGTAGCCTAAGAACCAGGTGCCCCCCCAACCGTGATCAACAGAGGGTAAGATTTCCCAACACCAAAAGGCACCCCTGCACCCGGCGCCCCGTGTCCCCCTGTGCCCAATCCCGGGGAACTTACCTATCCTCCAACTACCCAACTTACCTCTTGAAGTGGTGGTGGCACCTGAAGAATCTTCATCCCCGAGCTTGCAGTCTTTTTCTAAACCGGAGATTTCCCATTGAAATCAATTGAGCGCCCGAAGGCTCATAAGCACCCTGCACTCAGCCGCCCGAGTGGCCCTGGCAGTGCAATCTCTACACCTACCTACTTCCTCACTTGCCCTGAGTAAGTGACCAGGAGCCCAGCTCCCACAGCTGCGTGGCCTTTTCATATCTTAAAATATTCACCAAAAATCAGCTGAGTAACGAAAATGAAAATACTCACCTGCTATTAGGTGAGCTCCCAGTGCTGGATCTTGGTGCCCAGCACTGACTTATAACTGTACTTACCAGTAACCCAATTTTCTCCCATAGGAAACCATTGACTGTTTTTCTGTGAAATTTCTTCTGTGTCAATTTCTGCAAACTTTAAATATTCTTTAAAAATCGTATATCTTCTGAAAACGTAAATTCTTACCTGTTTTGGATAAAGGTCCCAGTACTGAGTCTAGGTACCCAGTACTGGATTACAAAAGTAACGAGAACATACTATACCTGCAACTTGAATTTCCTTCCATAGGGAATCATTGACTGTTTTCTCTGAAATATTTTCTAAGTGTCAACTTTTAAGATAGCAAAATATTGTCTAAAAATCATCACAGTAATTAAGTCGACTTTTATCACTTGATTCTAAGTACTCACACAGGACTGACTCTAGGATCCAGTCCTGGAATTCCAAAAGTAATCCTAAAAGTAATCTGTTGCAAATAACTTGAAACTTCCATTGAACTCAATGCATTATTGTGTTTAAAATTGTGTTGCCTATTACAACCACTTGTAACTTTCTACAAAAGTCAATTGCATATTGCAAAAGTATTTATATAAAGCATCTCATTCTAAGAAAGTATATTTTAATACCTATTGTTGGTTCTAAAATAAAACAAGCATATATTTTTTATATATAAACCATTGGCCTAAAGTTCAGTTATTGAGTGTGTGAGACCATTTGCTGGCTGAGTGTGTGCAACAAATGCTTTACACTGTCGTCTGATATTGCCTTACTGCTCGACCAAGCTACCACTTTAGAGAGTAAGGTTATATCTAACTTTAGCCTCTGCCAAACCTCTGGGGACTGAGGACTCTGTACACCCTGTACCTATTTGGGAACAGTATATACAAAGCCACTTTCACACATATATCTATCCCAAATCTATACCTTTTTAACATCCAGGGTACGGTTTGGAAAAACGGGGAATGCACACCTGGTTTTAGGGTCGCATGTGGCATCAGACAGGGTTGTGTGTTAGCGGCCCTCCTTTTCTCCCTCTATACTAATAATGTTGACACCTTTTTACAAAACTTAACTGTGGATGCCCCGAAAGTTGGGACATGCCCCATGGCAGTATTATTTTATGCTGGTGATGCTGTCCTAATATCAAGGACAGCAAATGGCCTGCAAAGCATAAAAGAGAATTTCGCAGTGTTCATGAATGAAAAAGACCTTACAATAAATTTGAAGAAAACATTTGTCATGACATGTGGGAGAAATAGGCCTAAGAACAAACAACATCACGTTGGTGGGGTTGTTATTAATAGAGTCTCAACTTTTTCTTAATTGGGTATGCTTTTTAATAGGAGTGGTTTGCTATGGGGCTGCAATTTGGGGGAGAGCTAACATCGCCCCCCCCTACAAATTTTAGAAAACAAGTTCTTAAAAAGATTGTTGGCAGTCCCAAGTGCAACAGCAAATTACATAGTACACAAAGAACTCTTAGTCCTGTACATAAGTGACTCCATAAAATCAGCTGGTCTCACTTTCTGGCATGGAATTTGGGCTAAAGATGAAAATAAATTTACAAAAGAATTAATTATGGATTGTTTAACCCATGACCACAGTAGGAAAATACCTTGGCTGGTGTACATTTTTAGTCTCCAAAACTATTGTGAAGTGAAGTTGATATTGATAGGAAGAATCCTATACTTATACAGGAGATTAGTAAAAAAGATCTGAAGTTGAGATTTTTAATTGCCACGGATAATGGTATCAAAAATTACCAAAATGTCCATGTGATGGAAAATCTAAACAATCCACGTTGCATTTTACTCTTTTTTGTAGTTTTTATAAAGACATCTGGAAATCAGTTTTAAAACCCCTTTTTTATCTATCTGAATTTTTAACTACAAACATGCTTTTAACTCTATATGTAGTCTGGAAAATGTGAAAATCATTAATGCTGTCTCTCTTTTTGTACAACTCGAAATTAGGAAAAGAAAAGACTATTCACATTTGGATGTATTGCTATATAAAAATCAGGATGAATTATCTTAGCCCTATTTCTTTGCTCTGATTCAGGAGGTGGCATTTGCACTTTATGTATCTTAATGCACTTTCATGCATAAGCACTTTATATGTTATATATGTATTTTTTTTTAACTTGATAAGTCTGAAGTGTACAATTGACTTTCAAATAATGGCATTTTGCACTCTGCACTTTAGATTTTCCCCATGTACTAGTATCTGTCTTATTTTATAAATTTTATTTAATGATTTTAAAAATTGTTAAATCGCTTACATTTGGATTATGATATAATGTAGGAATGTATTTTGATTAGTATGCATTTATGGTGGTATTTGTTGCACCGAATAAAGCTGATTTTGATTTGATTTGATTTGAGTAGTACTCTTTTTTAGCTAATTTAATGTGTGTGTGGTATTGTCTCCTACTTATTTTAAATGTTTTTTGGTGTGCTGGGTCATAGGCTCTTCTCCACTGATGTTCCAGTTGCTTACATAGGAGATGGACCTTCTGACTTTTAGGTGGAATTTGAAGACGTGGCTTTTCCAGCTATAGGTTTTTCTTGCACTGTGGCTGGGGGCATTTGTTTGTCAGTTGTTGGTGGTCTTTTCGTAGCGCCGGGACACTCTTTGGAGTAGCCGCGCGCTCTACAAATTCCAGAGAACATAACATAACATGTAGTTGAGCTAGGGCGGGCGAATACCAAGGGGCTTTGTGGGTTTTGGTTTTCACTTTCTTATTAGGTTGTTCCAGTGGGGCTAACTCATCGCTTATTGAAGTTATCCAATTATTGAAGAGTTGTGAGTCTTTCGAAGTTTTGCCAGTTAGGACAGGGGCGCGAGCAATAGTGGGCAGCTTTGAATAGGTACCTAATTGCGTCCACTTGCGCCCTGGATGCAGGGAGAAAATTTGCGTAGCAGGATGTTTCACGATTGGCATCTTGATACTCAGGGGGATACATTTGTTGTCTGATTATATCTGCGGCATGGGGGTGTCAACCGTTAGCGAGGTGGAATTGGAGCAGGCTCCATAGAGCTGTTTAAGGGGTTAGAGAACAAGGGGACTGCCCCCATGCTGCCTATGTTTCAAACTGCACTGACCCAGGGCCAGCTGCCAGATGACCAGTGTATGGCCACGATTGTCGTCACATATAAAAAAGGGGAAACCCAATACCAACTGCGGGTCCTACAGACCCATATCCCTATTTAATGTAGAAGCCAAGGTGTAGGCTTATGTCCTGGTGATGAGTCTGAGTGGGGTCATTACTACTATTATACACCAGGATCAATCTGGATTTATGCCACACCATAGTACTCACCTTAATTTGAGAAGACTCTTTGGCGTGCTCGACATGATACAACAAGTCGGGTGCAGAACAGGCGCTACTATGGCTCTAGATTCCACAATGTAGTTCAACAGTATCGAGTGGCCTTATCTGTTCACAGTCTTGGGCATATTTGGCTTTGGTCCAAAGTTCTGTGGGTGGGTGAAGCTCCTTTATCAGGGCCCCATAGCCAGGGTACAGGTCAATGGTACGACATCTGGCAGGTTTTGAATTGAGGAAGGGGACCCGGCAAGGATGTCCTCTATCGCCCATGATCTTTGCCCTTGTGCTGGAATCCCTTGTGGCCTGGATTCAACGGCATCCGCTGGTGCGGAGCATCAGAGCCACTGGCGGATGTGAGAAACGTATCTCACTATACACCAAATGTGTCCTCCTGTACAATATAAGAACCTACTTTTCAGTGGCCTGGATATTAAACATCTTTGATCTCTTTGTGGTTATTCTGGTTACCGTATAAAGTGGTCCAAATCCATCATTTTGCCCCTGTTGGGCTGTTGCCATGGCTCCCTCCTGAGTGCGCAGCCCCATTGGTGACCGAGGGCTTTTAGTACCTTGGGATCTACATCACCCCCTCAACTCAAATATTTGTTCATAGAAATTGATCTACCCAGCTGGAACGACATCATAATGATGTGGACCTTTGGTGCACCTTGCCACTGACACTAATGGGCTGGGCCGTGCTCTACAAAAGGATGACCCTTCCCGCCTTCTATATGTGCTGCAGAATACACCCTACTTCCATACATTATATCATGAACTCTTTCTGCTCCTGTGTATAGTATATGATGGAGGGCTCACAATCCCTCATGTTAAAAAATACTATTGGGCATCACAACTTTTGGTGTTCATCAAATGAGTTTTTCTGACAGACAGCAACTGGCCTACCGAGTAGACAGAGAGGTGATGGGGAGTGGGGGACTTGAGGCAATTCTCTATTGTAAGTGATTCGAAAAGCGATTGCCATCACACACGAGTGTGATTCTCTGAATCTGGTGGGAGATGCTGGGTTGCCTTGGTTAGAGACACAATCTAACAGCTCTAACCCCTCTGTGGCATAGTGACCTGCTACGAGAGGTGGGTACACTTACAGGGTTCTCTCTATGGGCGACAATAGGCTTTGATGTGTGGAGAAATTGGTCGTTGATAGAGTTCAAAGGTTCTCCAACAGAATACGAGATGGTGGAAACTGAACGCTACCGATATCTTCAACAAGTAGATGCGGTGTGGGTGCATATTCTTGAGGGTGACGACTTGCCAGACACTCCGCCTTTAGAGGGCCACTTACTCACTGAGACCATACTCGAGAAAGGTATCTCCACTATTTACCTGAAGATAATCAATAACTTTCCGACTTATTTGGAGCCCTGAGATAACCCTGGACAGATGACTTGAAAGACCTTGATGATGATAACTGGCTAGAGGGCCGCGTTAAATAGCAATGCGAGTCCAGTTTAGTTTGGTCCAACTCAAGATCCTACATAGTGCATATTATTCACGGACCTTCCTAGATAAAATCAGGAAAGCCGATACACCATTATGTACAAAAGCCTGCATACGGGAGGGAATCTTCTTTCATATCCTATGGGATTGCCCAGAGGTACATGGGTTTTGGCGGGGTGAGGCTTGGGTGATGTCCTGGCTCACATATTTGCAGTTGCCTTTAGATGCTAAATGGTTGCTCCTAATTGTAGAAGGAGAGGAAAACTGGCCCAGCCACCACAAAATATGGTTGGCAATAGCGGCCGGGGTTTCAAAACACAACATCACAAGGAAATGGGGAGAACCAACCCCTCTATAAGTGTTCTGGGCTGGGAATCCAACTTTGATTGGTGTCAGAGGGCAGAAAAGGTGATACATATGAGCTGTGGTTGCCCCAGAAAATGGGATAAGATATGGGTGGTCTAGACGGACTTAGGGGAGTTGGACTGGAATCCTGTTTGGAGGAAATAACTGAAGATGGGTGATTATATTAAAGTGTGCATGCTATCCAAATTGTATACCATACAATTGTTGGCCCAGGCAATGCAAATCGTGTACCAAACCTGATGGGAATGGCTCAAATGAGGAATATGTCCATGGCATCAAATATTATACACGCTGTTGTGATTCTCTCTGTCATCTCTTTGTCCTGCCCTGTATGATGAGCTTTGCTTCAGTAAAGAGATTTTTTTTTTTAAAACAACTACGGCAGCACCATGAGAATGTGTTTATCCTTGAGAAAGATTTTACAGAACCAGACCAGTAAGTGGGGGCATATTTCTCCAAAAAAGAAGGGCAACCTGGAATGTGCAAGACACTAGAATTCATAATTTGTCTATGATGGTGGCTGGCCATGAAACAAGAAATAAAGAAATATGTCTAGTAGTGTTCAATCTGTGCTTCAATTAAGATACCTTGAAATAAGCCAGTAGGGTTATTGCAGCTACTGCCAATACCACACCAACCATTGTCAAAAACCTCCTTGAATTTCATCCTAGATTTAGCTAAATGACAGGGGAAATCAATGTTGCTACTATCCGTTACGGATGATAACTAATTATACACCACTTAATGCGTCCCTTCGGAAGAGTTTGAATAAGCATTGGCACATCTTACGAGCAGATAACACACTAAGAGATTGTATAACTGAGATACCTCAAATCACATACCGAAGGGGCAAAACATTAGGCACACTGTTAAGTCCTAGTTACCCCCGAGTAAAAAAACAAGATACCTGGTTAACGACACTAGCAAAAGGCTTTTACAGATGTGGACATTGTGGTGTGTGCAGATATGCCAGAGATAAAACGAAGTGCTTTTCTGATAATAATGGGAAAACTTACAATATACTAACTAACATTAACTGCTGCACTAAATATGTTATCTATATCATTGTCTGTAAATGCAGTAAAATATATATAGGCAGTACAATCAGGGCTCTCAATGATCGCATAAGTGAGCATATGAGGGCTGTGAAAAATAATGATATAAGATATCCGATAGCAGAACATGTACATAATTGCAGGGCACAAGGCCAAACAAAAAGTTTTGATTTTTTCGGTATTGAGCATATCTGTCTGGACCAACGTGGAGGCAACAGGGAACTTCAGTTGCGAAGGCATGAGGCGAGGTGGATCATGCGCTTGCGGGCCGTGGAAAATGGTCTTAATTTTGATCATGAACTCCAATATATTTTAGGAGATTAAGATACTGAGATCTGTTGAACCCTTAGGCTGCTGCTTTTTGGAGCAAGGCAAATCATCTACAGATTTAGATTTTAACTTTGTAGTAAATAAAGTTGATTATATCGTTTTGTTCACTTAGGAATGGAGCTGAATTAGAATGAACCTAATTTTGCCTTGAACAGGACGATGTAGATAGCGGATTGTGTATACACAATTTATGGTACGCTAGTATTGGTTATTGTACATATAACACTTGATAGCTAACTTTAAGATATCTGATTAATTTGGAATTGTTTCCTTACCTAATATGTGGAATAGATACTTTGGGGTTACTTGGGATATCTTCCCATCTAAAGATGGCGCTCATTTAGTACTGAGGTAATAGGATCAGGCGTCATCTCTATGGCGCTTACTGAGAACGCCAACGTAAGTAAGGCATCGTCGATTTCCACTGTCTGTATTTAACGCTGACCTGAACAGTACCATGCCGCCGCTCTATCACTGACGGAATATGGCTGAGAACTGACAGGTATGTTTCAAATGAGAGTCGTAAGGCAATATTTAAATCTTAACTATAATCTTATGGGATAGTATCTTACTGCTACTGTTACTCATCTATAGAACCCGGCACTCGAGGGACATGAACTACTTCGTTACCACTATCGTTACCACTACTGATACATTGAGATATATTGCGGCCAGAAATACAACGACCGAACGATACTAATCGAGGTAAGAGCGTGATATACGCTTAGTGGGTAAATGTGATTACTGATGCCTAGAGTGGCATGAGCTAACTCAGTTTAAAAAAATGTGTAGATATTAGACTTCTACATACGATGTATATTTCACACCCGCAGGGCGATTGGACACGACGCACTGACAGAACTGGCTTAGGCGGGTACGAACAATATATTCACCGCAAAGTTGGAGGCTCCCTTGCTGAATTTGAAATATAATTCTGCTAGGATAATATAAGGTATGATAATTAATGCTCTTTTCCGCCAAAGAAAAAATGAAAAAATTATCACAGCGTGTTGAGATATTTTGCCTCATGCGTTCCGCAACTTACCCTGGTGTTACTTTTGGTTAATTTCAGATCTAATATCGACGATTGAAACTTTAAGGTATTTAACAGCCAATATCATTAGGTGACTTACATTGGTACACTATGGTGGCATGCTGGTATGTATAGGTGTTATGGATTCATAATCACTATACCTTGGAGATGTGAAACTAAACAATGAGAATACTTTATTCAATGGATACTTTGTCTCCGTATATTTGGACATGTTATAAGTTTAGGATCACTGAAGTGACTTAATTGGTGTAGTCACACACCCAAGTGGTGTTTCCTTATATGTTCTTCTTTTATTTATTTTATTTTACGGAAGTATTTATGTATGTGTAAGATATGAAGTCCTTAGGCATAAGGCTCTACAGGGGCTCATCTCCAATTAATACATACTTATGTGAATCTGTTTCATTATATGTGTAATATATATATTACAATGGAAGTTATCTATTGCTTCCAGCCCTGAGGAAGTCGCACGGTTGACCACCTAAGCGACGAAACGCGTTGGGATTGGAAGATCTAAGAATAAAGGAAGATACACACAAACGAGAAGGAGCTCCAGAATTTTTATGTTGAATCCTAATAAGTTGCTACTATGCTTTAGTATTGAGTGTGTGCACTAACATATCTGTATATTGCAATGTTGCTACTAGTTGTAGATTACCTCATTAAGGGCCCGATGTAGGTAAATATGAAATACCGATTCCTAAATACCGAATTTGACCGAATTGGTATTTAGGAATCGGTATTTCATATGTAGCTAAAAATTCGGTAAAAAATACCGAATCGGTAATATTCGTTATTACCGAATCGGTAATACCGATTCGGTAATAAGGAATCACCTTCCCATTCATTCCTTTGGGCCTGAAGGCCCATAGGAATAAATGGGAAGCCATTCACTATTACCGATTCGGTAAATACCGAATCGGTAATAGGGGGAGCATATTCAAGGGTGGCAGGGTGTCACATTGACACCCTGTTGCACCCCTGAATCGTGCATTTGTGCACATGTGGTAGACATACATGCCCTAAGGGCATGTATGTTTGCCACATGGCACCTTGAAAAAAGCAAATTATTGCTTTTTTAAAGGTATTCGGTATTTACCACCAACTTGTAGTTGGTGGTAAATAACGAATCCTGAATGCAAAAATGCACTCACTTGAGTGCCTCCTACATAGCTTTTAAGGATTCGGTATTTTACCGATTCCATAAAATAAGGAATCGGTAAATTACCGAATCCTTAAAACCTGCCTCCTACATTAGAAAGGGCTAAATACCGGTCGGTAACGGGGAAATTACTGATTTTCGGCCGTTACCGACTGGTATTTAGCTACCTACATATGGCCCTAAGGGCCATATGTAGGTGGGCTAATACCGGTCGGTAACGGCCAAAAATCGGCAAATTTCCCGTTACCGACTGGTATTTAGCCTTTTGAGATGTAGGAGGCTGGATTGAAGAATTCGTAATTTACCGATTCAGCATTTTAAGAAATCGGTAAAATACCGAATCTGTAAATTACCGAATACTTAAATCCTATGAAGGGAGCACTCAAGTGAGTGCCTTTTTGGTTTAAGGATTAGTTATTTACCAACAATTACAAGTTGGTGGTAAATACCAAATACCTTTTCAAAAGCAATTTTGTGCTTTTTTAAAAGTGCCATGTGGCAGACATACATGCCCTTAGGGCATGTATGTGTGCCACATGTGCACACATGCACGATTCAGGGGTGCAACAGGGTGTCAATGTGACACCCTGCCACCCTTGAATATGCTCCCCCTATTACCGATTCGGTATTTACCGAATCGGTAATTGTGAATGGCTTCCCATTCATTCCTATGGGCCTCCAGGCCCATAGGAATGAATGGGAAGGTATTCCTTATTACCGATTCGGTAAATACCGAATCGGTAATAACGAATATTAGCGAATCGGTAAAATTTACCGATTTTTTACCTACATTCTATTTACCGATTCTTAAATACCAAATAGATAAAATTCGGTATTTAGGAATCGGTAAATACAAATTACCTACATATAGCCCATAATATTTTATTCCACTTCAATATATTCCTGCAATTTCTGTTTTCCCAGCAATGTTTCTAAAGGAAGTTGTCTGCCTTCATGAGTTACCATACATTATCATCACAGATTTTCCCAGATTTTAGCTAAATTCTGGACAGCTCTATTATAAAGAGTAGTAGTCATGCACTATTTATCTACTAGCGATCACCTACAGACAGACGGACAGACAGAAAAACACAATCAAATACTAGAACAATATCTGTTCTGCTTTCTCATGTATCACCTACATTAGTGAGTTTGGTGAATCCCCAATCAGGGTTTTCGTTTAACAATGTGTTTCATAGCTCCTTATGATAGTCCCCTTTCTTCTGTTCCTCAGGCATTCAACCTGGCATTTGGATTCCCATCTTCTCAACCTGTACTGTTCCCTCTGTGCAATCACTTCTCGAAGACATTAGTAAGATCCATAAATCTTCCCTTACCCATCTGATATTTAGGAAAGCTAAATATAAGACCTTAGCGGACCAATATCGTAGTCCAAGCCCAGTTGTTTTAAAAGGAGTAGAGGAGTTTGCCTTTCACTCTTTACCTATCCAATACCATCACCCTAGATTTGCATTAAGGTATGTGGGCCCATTCTCATTCACAAGATTTTTTTTTTTATAAATCTTTTTATTTCAGAAAAAAGCAATAAAACATCAACACTGAATCACAACCATAGTAGCATCACAGCACAATCAAGTATCCACTGAAATACAATAAGCCCTGAAACTCTTGCATTCCCTCCACACTGACTCTGCAGCAAGACATCAGAGCCCATCGCCAGTAGGCTGCACCAAGCGAAGAACATCAGAGTCAGTAGGAGTGGTCAAAGAACAAATACCACATCGGAAGTGATTCCACATCCCCCATATTTTGGCCCAATTTTTAGGGCAGACCCTTCCTGCATAGACAGCCATTTCTGCCAACATGCACCAATCTGTGTCTTTTTTCCAGGCTCTCAGACAGGGCACCTGGGTGGCCCTCGCCACTATCAACCCCACTGTCATGTGAATTTGGTCCATGCGGGGGAGATCCGTGGCCTCCCAGGTGTAAAGTAGAAACCACTTTGCAGAGGCCTACTCATTGCCCCCGCATACCTCATTTAAGCATGCAATCACAGAGCTCCAGTAGTGTTGACTAGCAGGGCAATTCCATATCTTATGGAAAACCATCCACTCTTGGGTGCAACCATGGTGACACATTCAGGTTGACACCCTATCCATCCATGCCATGGTGGTACATGCAAAACAGCTGAGATGTAAGATTGTTAACCATACAAGGAGGACCCTGGCTCTAGTAGCCACTTCACATGGAGATGCCAATGCCTCCAGCCATTCATTATCTCTATCCCATCTAGATCTTTCTCCCACTTCTCTCGTAGCCTAACCAGGGTATCGGGCCGATTTGCGATATGTGAGGGAAATTGCTTTCTTAGACATGTATTTGTCAAGGAGCCAATCCTCCAATGGGGAGGATTCAGGGAGCTACTCCCCTCTTGGCACCGCCTCCTAAAGCGCGTGATGGATTTGCAGGTACACATATGCCTCTGTGGGTGCCATTTGATATTCTTTTTGGAGCTCCATGAATGGAATGACCTTTCCCTGTTTCCATTCATCGCCCACTTTGGAGAAACCATTGACGTCCCATTTTTTAAATCCCTGTTGCTTTCCCAGCATCCTGAGCTGTTTGTTGTCCCAGAGGGGGGTAGCCATTGCATTTTTTCTTCTCTGCCTAAGGCTTGAAGCACCAAATGCCAGAGAAAGAATGTAGTTGCTGTAGTGATTCAAAAGGTTTTGGGGCATGAAGTGCCATACAATTCCCTGAGGTAACCCCCTGGGTGCATGGCTAACCTGTCCAGATGACAAGCTGGTTCCTCCTCTAGTGGGTAGGCCCACTGATTAATTGGGATAAGCTGGGCTGCCCAGCAGGACTTTTGTATGTCGTGGAGAGTGATGCCGCCATCGTACCATCCCCTTGTCCATATTTTTTAGGGTATTGTGACAGGCCCCCCATCCCAAAGTAGCATGCAGATTTCCTTATCAATGACCTGAAAATAGGAGGGAGGGTCCAGGTAGGGTTAGTTATGAAGCGAGTATAGAAAGTGGGGCAGTGCCATAATTTTAAACAGGGCAGCTTTCCCCAAAAGGGACAAGGGCAGGGTCATTCAATGTTGGGTGTCTCCTCGGAGGTGTGTCAGAGGTAGCTCCAGGTTTCTAAGGAAGAACATTTCTGGATCTGCTGTAATGTAAATCCCTAGACATCGGAATCCCCCAGCAGCGAGTTTAGCCATGCAGTCTTGGGCAATCGTGGGGCTTCTCCGTGAAGGAGGTAAATGAGAGATTTATCCCACTTAATGGTGTACCCTGAGTACTGGCAGAGTAAAGTCCGGATGTGCATTACTCTATCAAGGGTGGGGGCTGGGTCGGATATATATAATAAGATGTTGTCCGCGTAAAGGGAGATGTGGTCCTCCCAGTCCTCCATCCATTTTAGTCCTTGGATTAGGGGGTGCTGCCTTATCAAAGCTGCAAGGGGCTCCAGGGCTAAGGCAAATATGAGTACAGAGAGTGGGCAGCTGTTGTGTTCTGCCCCACTGCTGAAATGCCCAGCTTGGCCAAGGTCTCGAAAATGTATGGCCACTCAATGGTGTTGAGGCCATAGCTCGTCAAACAATATCATGAGGGCATCCTACCGCAGCCTCCCAGTACATCCCAGGACGCCATGTAGGTAGTGCAGGTGAAGTGAGGTGTCGTGCTCGGACATAAGCTGGATTGGTCAGGATGAATTAGTGGTGTTATCTCCTGGAACAGATGGTGGCCAGCAATTTCGGTTAGATTTTCACTTAAATATTTCCCAGTGAGATATGCCTATGTGAGGTACAGTCTTCGAGAGGTTTTCCCTCTTAGTGTATCACAATGATGTTAGCTACTCTCTGGTCTCGGGGCAAAAGGCCCAAGTCCCAGCTTTTCTTAAACATTTGAAGCAAATGCAGTGCTACCATAGGGGCCGTGAGCTTATAGTGTTCGATTGGCAGCCAGTTAGGGTCTAAAGCCCTACTCGGGGTTAGATTGCTTGGACAATTTTGTTCTCAGTGAGTTCTTACTCCAAGACGGCCCTGTCTGCTGGTGCCAGCCCTGGTAATGGACTATCTGTCAACAGCTCACAAGACTGCTTGGCGGAGGCCGTAAATGTCAGACAGTAGAGATGGGTGTAATAGGCCGCAAAGGCGTCGTCTATTCCCTGTTGGGTGTCAACTCGATCTCCTTAGTCCTTTAGTATGCTAGGGACCCATCTATTTATCTTTTCTTTGTTGTGTAAACATGCTAGGAGTTTCCCTGCCCTATCTCCCACTTCATAGAGGTGTCATTGAGTGGAGCAAAAGCTGGCCTTCGCTTCCTCCTCTGCGGTGTCCCTATACTCATTTTTTTAAACTGAGATCGTGTTGAATGTTGTCACGATTCGTGAGGTCTGAGTCTATTCGTTTGTTCTCTAGATTTTGACTCTCCCTTCTTGGGCGCCCTCTTTTCTTTTTTTATGTCCCACCATTACAGAAAGGCTCTGACCCTTTATGACTGTCTTATACACCTCCCGTAAGGCCCATGCAAAGGTCACAGAGCCCTTGTTCTCAGCAAATTAGCACTCCGTGGCCTCACAGAGGCCCTCATGAACGCGGGGTACTGTGACGTACCAAGGATTTAGCAATATTATATTGTGGACGTGGCTAGGAGGCTGTCTGTACACCGCCCACACAAGAGAATGGTCAAAAATACTCCTCGTCAAGTGTTGGACCTCCACAAAGCACAGAAGCTGCGATGCCAAAGTGAGAATGTAGTCAATGCATGATAGGCTGCCGTGCGCCCCTAAGTGAAAAGTACAGTGTTAGGTCGCAGGCTTACGGAAGCACCAGGTGTCTAACAGTCCCAAAGCCAATAGGAGGTCAGCAAGTGCTCTATCAGAAGGTCTATTCTATTCTATTCTATTCTATTCTATTCTATTCTAGTTTCAGAATTATAAAGCACATGGCTACCCACAAGGGCTTTCCAGGGCTGGCTAAAAACCCATGACACTGTCCTGCAGATGATTTTCAAACTGTCTAGTCTTTAGTAGTTTCCTAAATTGCACTTCTGATTTGGTTTGCCTCATATGCATCCTCTTTGGGGGCCAAAGGCCCCTACAGTCATCTAGGGCCGGGTTAAAATCACTGCCTATAATCAGCCCACTATCTGGTTGGCAGAGCAGAAGAGCTCCCAGGTCTAAGAACAGCCATTCATGCAATCTTGGGAAAACAAATACCAAGAGGATATTGATACCCTCCCAGTGGCCAGAGAGAGTAACATATCTACCGTGTGTGTCTGGCCATGTGCTCTCTATGGTGAGTGGTAGAGATTTGCATAGTAGGATGCCCAATCCTCTCGAGCTGGACCTGTACCCTGTGTGTCACCATTCAGTATCCCCATCTATTTAGGGTGCAACTAGAGTTTCCATGAAGATGATTCTCCTGGAGGAGCACAACATCTGGGGTATGTCTTTTGATGTAATGGAGTACCACTCCTCTTTTAATTTTATCCCCAGCCATTTACGATCCAGGAGAGCATCTTACAATGAGGAGGGGGTAGTTTGGTGGCCATGACTGGTAGGAATGAGGTACTGAGTCAAGAGGAGACAGAGCTTCCCCCGGGAGAGTCACGCTCCATTCGTGGCAGTGTGCTACTAAGAATGAAATGTGAAAAACAATAAAAAATGAATATATACCCACCCACAAATATCCCTCCCTTCCTGCATGGCGGGCTTGAACGCACCCACCCCTCAACTCTGCAGAGTGCCTGTCGCCCTGATCCAACACGTGTAACCTGGAGAAGATTATGGTCAGACGCGAGGTGTTCACCATCCATCCCCCATCAGACAAAAGGAGAAGTGTTACCAACAATACCAGAGAATAACATATTAGGCTAAATCATTCGGTGACAGTCATTGGGCATTGGTTCATTTACCAGCAGCCAACCGGTATGCATTATTCCGGCTATACAAGTCCGGGTCTGATCAATATGAAACTACAACGAGTTGAGTGATCACTCCCTCGGGTCGTTATGGAAAACGTGTTCTTGCTGGTGATGGCCGACACCTTCTTGCTATCGCAATACCTCCGCTGCTCCACCCCGGCCACCAGCTCATGTCTGCGGGTGGGGCCTTGCCAGCATTCTCCAGCCCCCCAGCCAGCCCCATGTTTTCTCTGGGTTGAAAAACACCAAGCTGTTGCCTTCATTCACAACTCGGGGTGTCACTGGGAAGATCATGGAGTACTTAATCTCCCAGTCTTTAAGTAATTTTTTCACTTCAAGAAAGCTACAGCAGTAAAGTCTGGGAAAAAAGGGATGGTGGCATTTTCATACTTGAGCGGAGGGGCGCTGTGGGCTGTCTGGAGGATAGCAGGATTGTACCCCCGAATAGCTGCCATGATGTCGTGCAGTGATAGTGACTCATTGTCCAGGGGCGCCGAAGCGGCCAGAGCTGGCATGCCTCCCTTGGGGAGTGTGAATCCATCCAATGTGGTTTGCTGTGTGCCATGAGGTCCCTTGCCCCATCATTAAGTGGGGCCCGGTGAGTGCCTCACTTGGTCGCCACAAGGCCTGGTGTGGGGAGGATAAGGGGGAAGGGCCTCCAGCAGTTCTCACCGCTGCCTGCCCAGGGTCGAATTAAGAGTGCCCGGAGGCCTGTCAGATTTCCTGCAGTCTCCTGTACCACCACAAGCCCCGATGGGCAGATAGTTCTTCACCCCTGTAGAATCCCTCTACAGGACATAAGCACAGGGGCGTGTAGAATTCGTGGCAGGGGGAGGGGGGGGGGCGGCATGCAAGACACCCGTCACTGGGTCTCAGATTATAGGTCTCTCTGATTATAATGGCCACCCCAGGCCTCACTATGCACCACACAACTGACCTTCAATTTGGGAGAGCATGGAGGATAGCTGAGCAGCTGTTAAGGCCAAAGGACCCGATCAGGATGTTCTTTGCAGCTGCAGGTCAGAGACCCCAGAGCATCACGAAGGGCGAGGCACTGACGTGGCACTCCTCTTCACTCTGGGGTCTAAGTGCCACAAGCCCATGCAGTTCTCAGGAGTGTCATGGCCATCTTACTAGAGCCCTAAGCAACTCCTTCTCCGTCACGCCAGCACCCGGGCAGCAGTAAATTTAGGCCGAGGATTGTGTTATGTTCTGGGCCTTAGGCCCACATGTCAGAGAAAGGACGACACAGACACAGCGTATCTGGTACTGTAAACTCGCCTCGAGCACGTGCACTCCGGCCCTTTTATTAGCGGGGTCACCTGACTGGTGACGTCCGTGTTGGATGGGTGAGGGGGTGTGTGTGTGGGCCAGCCCTCGGGGGAGTGGCTGGCAGAAACACTAGACTGTGTCCAGCAGGACACAACATTCCTCCCAAATTTTAATAAAACGAAAAACAACAAACAAAAGTTCAACCTATGGGAAGGAATGAGAAAACAACTAAAATAAAAGAAGTCTCACAGTTCAGAGATGTAGCTCGCAGGACAGCGGTGGACAGGTGCAGCTGGGAGCACCCGGACGTCTTGGCACATGTCCATACTTTAACCAGGTATATCTGGGGACGAACACGGTGATGATGATATCCGGACCTTTCAGCTTCGCTTCAGTTGAGGGATGGTCCACCTACGTGATGTTCATCGGTCCAGCGTACTCTTGCTGTGATGCAATTCGTGTCCTTTTGTTCAAACATGGGTGCATCAGGAGCGTATAGATGAGTCCACTGTAACACACCGGACGATTGTTTCGCTTGATCCTTTGAAGACAGTCTTGGCATTCTGTGACCTGTTGAAATTCTCGGTTGGATGGCCTGGCTACTTCCTGGAATCCATTGGTGGGGCACAGTAAAGTCCATCTCTCACGCTCTGGGAGGCCCCTTGGATGAGTTGCCCCGGGACTGCATATGGGCTCTGACTCTGGAGCCACCGCCTCGTCACTCGTGCAAACTTCAGGGGTGGATGTGTCTTGGCCAGAAATATGCTCTCGCTACCAGGATCAGGACATGCGCTGGTTCAGCAGATGGTCACTGTATTTTCGGATCGTCGCTGGTTCTGGCAAATGGTGTGGGACTCCAGTTATTGTTCTTGATGCTCCAAGGATGGCAGTGATGCACATGACAGATGATGGAGTGGATGCCATGAGACGACTCGCACCACATCTGGTAATAGCTGGCAGTGAGTAGGGATGACTGGCGAATCTTTGCAGTCATGATACTCGTCGGACACTTGGTGCAGCTCTTCTGATTTGGTATTTGTGTAAGTAGAACAGGGATGCCCTTTTCTTTACGCAGCCGGCGACAGGTGGCTGACGGTCACTGAGAAAAATGACGTCCCCGCACCCCAGTGGCTGGCGTGTGTTAGAAGGTGCACTCTGGTGAACGGCGTCCCTTTGTTGACCTCCACTGCGCGCCAGTTGTCGTCTGCTTTTCTTGTAATAGGACCGTTACCGTCCTATATTTCTCCACTACGTAGCTTTTCTGAAGATGTGGCGAGAACACCACGCAAACTTGTAGGGATCTACTGCTCACTCCAGTCGTGTTCTCTGGGCTTCGCATCTTCTCCCATCACAAACCACTCACCGGTCTGGTCCGGTCAGAAAAAGCTGGGCGTCTTCTCAGGTGCGTCCGCCAACTTCAGGGACGGTAGTGGGAGTAGGCATGCTTCTGTGATTTCAGGTTGCTGTAGGGGGTAAATATCTCCCTTTTCTTGCGTCAGTAGTGGTGACGCGCCACTCGGAGTGCTGGACTCTCCTCCTGCCTGCAACGGACTGTTGCACACCAAAGTCTTAAAGCAGTATTGGGGGCATTCCCTGAATAATCTCTGGCCCACTGCTGGGCGACGTTGGTGCAGGTGAGGCGATTACGATCTCTCTTCCTCCTGCTTTTGGGCAACACGGGGCCCCTCTCCCTTCTGGGAATCTCCTCGGTGTTTTGCAGATGGCGGGTAATCGCCCTTCCGTCTCCTCTTTTCCTTGCCTCTGCTCTGACAGCAGTGGCGCTGTATACTTGCTTTCCTTGCTGTGGTGGTCACTTGCCACAAATAGTGTGTATACTTGTCTATCTCTTTTCTGAGAAATATCAGCCAGGTCCTCTTTACTGCGATGGGACCATTCACCGCAAGTTGGCGTGCAATGCTCACATTTCTCATTAGAGCTTGTCACTGTTGTGTGGCTTCTTCTCTCGGTTCACTACACTTTCAGCTTTCCAGGGTAGGTAATTCTCTGACTGAAGGCATTGGTAGTGGCATCAGGGTGTCTCTCTCCCTCCTGGTCGGGGGTCTCTCTCTCTCTACCGGCCTGGGGGACTCTTCTCTCTCCACCGGCTTGGGGCCTCTTCTCTCTCCACCGGCCTGGGGTCTCTTCTCTCTCCACCGGCCTGGGGTCTCTTCTCTCTCCACCGGCCTGGGGGTCTCTTCTTCTCTCCACCGGCCTGGGGGTCTCTTCTTCTCTCTCCACTAGCCTGGGGGGTTTCTTACTCTCTCCACCGGCCTGGGGGTCTCTTCTCTCTCCACCGGCCTGGGGGTCTCTTCTTCTCTCCACCGGCCTGGGGGTCTCTTCTTCTCTCTCCACCAGCCTGGGGGGTTTCTTACTCTCTCCACCGGCCTGGGGGTCTCTCACTCTCTCCACCCGCCTGGGGGGCCTCTTCTCTCTCCACCGGCCTGGGGTCTCTTCTCTCTCCACCGGCCTGGGGTCTCTTCTTCTCTCCACCGGCCTGGGGGTCTCTTCTTCTCTCCACCGGCCTGGGGGTCTCTTCTTCTCTCTCCACCAGCCTGGGGGGGTCTCTCACTCTCTCCACCCGCCTGGGGGGTCTCTTCTTCTCTCCACCGGCCAGGGGTCTCTTCTCTCCACCGGCCTGGCGGTCTTTTCTTCTCTCCACTGGCCTGGCGGTCTCTCCTGTGTGCCGTGTCTTCATGGGCTTCTCTCTCTCTTCTCTGGTGCAGTCTTGCATACCTTCTGTGGCCCTTGATATCGAGCTGCTTGCTGGCTCCTGGGGTTCTTGCACCTCTTCCTTGCAGTGGGGTCAGAAAACTACTATGGGGCATGTGCACCGAGCAAGTTCTCCTTGCGCCTTTTCGTGGGCTTTCTGCCTTTGCACTTTGCTGCTTGGCTACTACATGCTGTTTTGGTCTAGGACAGCTGTGGGTCAGGAGTTCTTAGCGGGGCCGTGTCAGGAATGGAAATATTCTCGGTAGGGCTGGCATCCTCCCCTTTCACAGTTTTTTTTTTCAAAGACAAAACAGGCGGGCTGCTTCTCCCTTTGCAGTCTCTGTGTGTCTTGGCAGTCTTTACTGTGTAGTGACATCGGGTTGCAATCTTTTCCTTCCAGGTTCCTCACATTGCTCACTTTGTTCCTGCAAATTCAGATTTAGAGATCCTTCCCTGTGGTTTCCTTACTCCGTGTTGCAGCTTTTTGCTACACTTCTTCTTTTCAGGGGAAAATGGGTGCCTCACCACTGGCATCGGTCATGGACTATGACAGACAGTCCTCTTTACTGTTTATCTGCTGACTGCGATGCTGTAACTGGCCACTAGATTGCACTGTTTGAACTACCGTCGAAAGTTCTGTAGCCTCTGCAGCTTCGCAACGCTGCAGGCTTTGTTCTTCTGGGCCGAGGCCCGAGCACCAGTCTTATTTGCACCCTGTTGTGCAGCGTGAGGTATCAGCATTGTGGAGCGCTGGGACCTTCACACCTCTTTTCCTCACCAGCCCCTTTTAGGATTGCTCTCGGACTCCCACAGTCTCTGGCTCACCACACTTGCTCTCCTGACGGCTGCCTCCTGTGACACATGCCGATAGCTGTACTTCGAAGGAGGACTTCCCCCAACCCCGTGGTGAGTGTCTTCTCTCCTCTTTCTTTTGGGGCTGCGTCGCCAGATACACTTTCAGTGGCGCTGGAGAGGGACACTTATATCAAGTCCAATGCTTTCTCCATTTATTTCATTCTTTTCGCGCTGGCCGCACACAGTCATTTTGTGAACTCTGCCCCTGCTACATTTGCGGGCCATTTCTCTCGCCCACCTCCGGCCTTGCCTCACTGTTTGTAAACGCCCGCCGGCAGCCCGTTTCCTCAGTTATTCAGTTCCATGAGGGCTGCCGGGGCAGGCACCGTGCATTTTCCTTGTTCCTGCTCCCGTGATTTTCCTGCCACTGCCGTCATTCGGACAGTATCTCCCCCTGAATCAGTGTGGGCTCCCGCTTCAGATGGGGCCTCAGCAAACCGGTGGCGGAGACATGCCACTTCTCTCTGTTTTCAACCCCACAGTGGCTCGCTCACCTACTGGTCGGGCGTCACTCGGCCTCATGGCAGTCTGTGGCGGCGGCCGGCATCTCCTCACTCCGGCCTAGCGCGCGTTAACTTCTGCCCTCACAGGGCATGACATCTCCGGAGGAATGGGCAGCAGGCTCCTCTCATGCGGGGTGGGCTCCCGTTTTATCTTCTTCACCCCAGGGATCTTCACATGCCCCGCGGGTCTTCCGACGATGTCTTCACCATCAGCAGGGGGTGCCTTTAACACGGGCCGCACACATCCCCTTCACAAAACGGCGGCTGCACACGCGGGCAAATCCCACCCTCGTCGCCAGTGTTATGTTCTGGGCCTTAGGCCCACATGTCAGAGAAAGGACGACACAGACACAGCGTATCTGGTACTGTAAACTCGCCTCGAGCACGTGCACTCCGGCCCTTTTATTAGCGGGGTCACCTGACTGGTGACGTCCGTGTTGGATGGGTGAGGGGGTGTGTGTGTGGGCCAGCCCTCGGGGGAGTGGCTGGCAGAAACACTAGACTGTGTCCAGCAGGACACAACAGATTGCTACCCGGATTAGGCCGCTGCATGGTTCAGGTTCGTAGACAAAGCTCACTGGCAAAGAAACCTAACGTTGGCATCAGCAGGGTGAGTGGGAGATGAGGATAAATCGCCCGCCATGAAAGACGGATAAGTAGCGGGATTGATGGGGCATTGGATAGACGGGTTACCGGAGCCACTCTAAGAAGCGGCCATCTTTCTCGGTACCTCAATCGAAATTGATACGGTCAGCTGCATTGAAGCTTTGTCATCATTGAAAAGTGCACGCTGTTTTCATTGCATCTTGCTTTAAGAAAGCCATGCCCCACATCATCCCAACACCGCCGCCTACTTTACTCAATGTAGCTCCTTCATATAAAAGTAGAGGAGATCATTTATTCAAGGTGAAATAGGGGACAATTGTAGTAGTTGGAGGCATGATAGTGGTATGGTGTGACAGACAAAGAGTTGGTAGCATGCATCCTTTGTTCACAGACCACGGTTTGTTTCTGCTTTTCACAAGAAGTTTCCATGAAAACCCAAAACCAAACTTCTGTGCCAAAACCTTTGTTCTTTTTCTGCGCCCTTGATTCACTGGTTCCCTATTGCCTTTGGACATTGAGATTTGTTTGTGCTGCCAATGCTTTGCTTCTCTTCTTGTAGACTTCTTCATACTGATGCTACACAACCATCTTATTCGGTTCTTGGGTTGGGTGTTTGGTTTGCCTTGGGGCTCCTCACTGCCTACATGCATTCCGCACCGGTATGTGAAATCCATCAATTGCTTGTCCCGTTTAATGTGCATACATCCTGGATGTTACTTACTTACTGTGAGCTTTACCTTTTGGTAAGGAAGTCGCAGCCTCTCAACTACTCTGCCATTACCGTCGGGTCTTCCAAGTCTAGGTGAGGTCTTCCCACAACCTGCTGAAAAAAGCATCCCTTTCTCTCTCTCTTTCTTCCAACCCCCCCACCCCCCCCCCCTTGCACATAGGGTCCGTTGACTATCCTGAAGCCTCATATAGGAGGTGGGTGGACCTGCACGGGAGGAGATTATTTTTTATGCCCTCCACTTACTTATATCTGGGTCAGGGCAGATACTGTGAATTTGGAAGCTTCTTAAGCTAGGGTCCATTGTTCCTTACCTTCGAAACACAGACACTTTCTATGCTTTCCACAGATTGTGTTTCACAGAGGTATTTGAGAAATAATTCATGTGGATCATTCCTCCTCTTGTGTGTACTCATCTTCCCCAACTCATCTTAGTTGTGTGCCTTGAGGCTGCTGCAGCAGAGTGCCTTGCTAATCTGGAGTTTATCAAGGTCCGACTGGCCATTTATCCCAATGGGCATTTTCCCTGGGAGACAGAGCCATGGAAGGGCAATTTTTGAAGTTTGAGGGCTGCTAATGGCTCCTCCGTCACTTTATTTAGCTCCCTAGGGTTAATTGAAGTAGAATAGGCACAGCAAGGTCTGCAGAAGAGAAGAGGCAGATGTGTGAGAGAGAAAGAGATCAAAGAAACATAACCATAATTGAGTTCATATCCCTCAAAGTTGGCACAGCCCAGCCACAGGTCAAAGTGACACCACAAAATGCAGTTTTTTCCCAGTCACCTATACATATGTCAGGTCCCTATTTTTGGTCTAGGGTTAGCCGAGACATTTTGATTTTACTAAAATTATATGTATAATATACTTAATTAGAGGGCTTTTGATCTGCTCTGATCAAGCACTGGACTGCTGTTGTGGCATTCACATTATCCTTCCATCAATTCCAGCCTGGACCAGTCCACTCCAGCCACTGGCTGAATTCACTTTGAGTGACTGTATTTTACTCTTTTACAAGGAGCATTATCTGCACTCAAGGTAGTTCCCTTCAGTGTCAGCGCGACAATATGTGAATCACTAAGCGAGGTGCACAAAACAAATGGGCCTACATTTTACCTTAGACCATCCTGAATCCCAAGACTTGCTCACAAGTTGCCTTATCGGAGTCCATTCTCTCATGCAAGCTGTTTTTTGTTTCTCAAACAAACACGCCCCTCACAAATAAGGGGTTGTATGTCAAAATATGCTGTGTACAAAAATATCGTCCAAAATTATTGGCTAAGATAAGTATAAATAAATAAGTACTGATAAGTATGTATGAATTTACAATGCGTACCTCCGCCTATATGTGCCTTGAAAATATGTGTGTATATATTCAGTGTACAGGTAGGTATGTGGAGGCAAAAAAAAAAAATCTATATTTAGCAACATATACTTACCTTCATAATATTCTAGTAGTCGATATTAAGGCTATGATATTTTTACACACATTCCCACTAACCTACTCTGGTGAGATGACAAAATATTCTGCTCTTGCCCCGTTGTAACTCTCTCTCAAGAGACTGAGGCAGGATTTGTTCTGCAGACCGGAGCAAAACTGACCCCAGTGCAGCGCCATTGCTAGTGCTCGATTAAGGCGCCTTTCGACAGATCCGGAGGGTGTTGCCACAATGGCCACAAGAGAGCGCTCAGCTACAATAAATGGCCAACAAAAAGGTTAGTGCTAGATTTAGGCCGCTCTCAACAGATCCATAAGGTGATAGGGCCACAGGAGGACACCAAATACCAAGAAATACCCACACGAATGTTTTCATTTATTTATTTTGCTAGGTAGAAAAGGGAACAACACACGCAAGCTATAATTTTACGACCATTAAATAATTGTGCATCTGTAGGAAAAAGCATTTCATTTTTCATACCAATTATCCACATTCTGCATTGTATTAATTTATCGAGGTCATTCTGGATATATAATCATGGCACTGGAGGTCGAAGTAAGTTATCACTCAGTTTCTTAATGGAAGATGCTCACATTTGTTCTTTAGAACTCTCAAGCAAAATCTTAGAAAAAGTTAAGAGCTTGGGTTCATGGTATGAAAACACATTTTACTAGTGCCTCAATTTACCAAAGACATACAGTTTTAAGGCCTAAACTACCTGTCCTGGCACTACACACATTATAAAATACAACCTTGCAGAGGTATGTGAGTGCTCACAGAGGCACAAGGCTATGGGTGTCCCCCTACGTCGTGGGGGAGAGTGTGTGTGTGTGTGGGGGGGGGGGGGCACCTTGAAGAGCCCCTGCCCTTTCTTGTGCATAGAGTTGGGCTTCACATGAATTTTGTTAAAATCATGATTTTCTATGTCCTCATAAACTGCTGATGAAAGCGTCACACATTAGGCCTGCAGGGGCGTAGGAAGTGGGGTGCGGTGAGTGCCGGCCACCTCGGGTGTCATCACTGAAGAGGGTGATAAAATGGCAAAAATATGTGTTTTTAAAATATATAAAACATTTTGGGGCTCACAACATGTTTTTTTTAAAAAATAATATTATTTAAAACAAGTTTAATAACTTTGACAATTAATTAACCTCAACAAGTCAACATGTATTGAAATGTTTTAGTTCAGTCAACAAACGCAACTAAACGCGGCTGAACTCGACACTGTGTAGTGGAGAGTGTATGGATAAGAAAGGGGAGGGGGTGTTTCTTTCTGCCGAAGTCTGTCTTTGCAGTTTGTACTTGAGCGAGACGTAAACAATGACTCATCATCACTCAACCCGCAACCAGTCCTCAGCCCTGCCAAGTGTCACACATCTCGCGTTATACTAACGCATTTTAAGTCAAAATACCGCATTACCGCAAGCAAAAATATTGTCACGCACATCAGCTTATTTTAAAAGTTGATTGAGCGTGTATGTTACCTCTTTTTGAGATCTAAAGTATCAGCTCCCTATTTTTTTTGTGAGGCTACCTATACACATGTAGTTCAAGGGAACTCAGCAGCCAATTGATGTTCTTGAAAGTTATGATGAGACTGGTTGATTAACTCTGATTGGACGTCATTTTATTTGTTAGCGCAGTGATTTGTTACTACCATTATGCACTTGCGTGCTTTGTGAAACCTGTCCTGCACCATGAGATTTGTCACTGCGACACCAGTGGAGTGTGTGTTGGTAAGGGGAAGTTTGGCAGTCGCTTAAGTATGGCCCACTGGGTTGGGAATACAGCGGGAGACAACAAAAGCATGAGAATCCTAGCAAGGGTGTTCTGGCCATAAGATCCTGATGTTGCGTAACAGCAACAGTTTTTTTTTTTCGAGGCTCGATGGTGCCAGCAGGTGAGCAGAGTCTTATCGGACCTTTTTATGACTCATAATTTCTCTGCATTCTTAGAGACACTTGGACTGCTAATTTCTCAGTAGCTCTGTATGAAAACGAGGCTTGCAACGCCATTCCCTTTGCTGGGCCTCTTTGTGAAGATTTCACTGCCGCTGTTAATTCTGCTCTACTTTATGGGACTGGGAATGAAGTTTACTCGCCTCTGCCACTTTTGATGCGCTGTCTGTTCTGTGTGTCTTTCGTATGCATATGTTGCTTGCACTGCCACCCCAGAAGGCCTCGGTGCCCTTCGGACAGGTAAGTGTACCGGGTCAGAGTCTTGGGCCCAGATCAGCACCGGGGCAGTCTCTGGCTCCCGATGAGAATAGCTACAAGGGGCGGGTCATGGTGACGGAAAGGTAAGAGGGGCTTTCATTTGCACAGCTCGAGGTCCTGAGCTCGTTGCTCAGTGACACGTAGACCGTGCAATATAAATGAGAGTATGGGAGTGTTGCATGATACAATACCCACCACTGAAGGCACAGAATCCACGTTAAGTAAGCTATTAGTGATTGGAAGAGCATTCAGCAGTCATACACGGGTCACACTGCAAAAGCTTAGACAAGCTGCACTGTAAACCATTCTTTCCGAACTAGAGAGAACAGACTTCTGTATGCTCATGTGAGGCATGTTTTGCCACAGTTGCACCTTACAGGAAAGAGCTCAGCCAGCCTCTCACACAAACCAGCTAAGCTACTTCAGTTGTCATAGCTGGCAAGTGGCTGTGTCGTCTTTTCATACTTTTAGCCAGTAGTATCAATAGTCCCAAAATGTAACATCATGTAGGTTAATAAGTTAGAACTATAATAAGGTGTTACACAGGATAAAGAGCAATTTAGAAAGTAAACATTAAATAAGAGTCCTTCAGACTACAAGAGGCAGTAGTGCTAAATATGACCAGGAGTCAGAGAGAGAGAGACAAGTGTAAAAGCGGTGCAACAGGAGGAAGTACGGACAACAGGAAGAGGGTGAAATGAGTAGAGAGAAAGGAGTAATACCACAGACAACGAGTGATGGGAGAGAGCTGGGTGGAGAGAGACTGTTTCCCTCGTCTTCATTGCTTGATTTTGCTTGCGATAAAATGTCACTCATAGTCATTGAAATGTCACTCATAGTTACACTGAAATTATGGAAATGTCACACATAGTAATCCAAAACCTTGGCAGCTATGTATCCTATCCGCTACCGTTGAACTCGACACTGTGTAGTGGAGAGCGTATGGATAAGGAAGGGGAGGGGTGTTTCTTTCTGCCGAAGTCTGTCTCTGCAGTTTGTACTCGAGCGAGACGTAAACAACCGGTGACTCATCATCACTTAACCCGCAACCAATCCTATCCACTGCCCTGCCGGTCACTCATCCCACGTCATTCTGTTGAGTTAGTTGTGCATTATTACTGAAGCTTATAAGTGCCGTGCTGAATTAATTTTTGTTACATTTTTTAGTTCATTGATTGATTGTGATCATCCTCTTCTCTATGATATTGAGCCTGGTAAGTAATGTAAATGTTTTGATGCATGTTATTTGTTTGTATTTGTACGTTAAGCAAAATAGCGAAATTAAGTTACAAATTTAATTCATAAGAAATTCCCTTCGCGTAAATCATGGCACTTGACTCGTGATCAGTGGGCGTAGAATAGGGTACATCTTTCCTGCTTTGCGTCGTCGCGCTCTGTGCATCTTGCATGAAGGCAATCTGCTGGCTCCATCACTGTGAGTTGTATTAGAGCAGTGTTTCTTAAAGGGGGGTGACAAGAAATTTTCCGCACCGGGTACCACCTGACCTTGTTACGCCACTGTAGGCCTGATCGTCAAATACATTTGAAACTTTACACTTGTAGTTCTAAACCTACTTTTGAGCATAGTTTTTTTAATTTCTGGAATTTACAAAGGCGGCCAAGATTAATTCAATGAGGCTGCCATAGCCACACTATTACTACGAGTATTCCTGGAATCTTTTTGGTAATTCGGTTTTTGCAAGTGCAAATGTAGAATTTCATATTTGCTCATGCAAAAATCCCAGGCAAGTGTAAATGCACTCAATAACATTTAATTTTTCTTCCATGTGGATACAACTTTTCCCTGAGGAGAAACCTCTTCTCCCACACCACCACCAATTAAGGGATTGTTTTCTTCTCATTCCCACCCTAAAAATAGATGTACTCCTGGCTTGTTTGAGAGGAAAACATCTCTGAACATTTCCATTCTATACATTTATGAGTGTGCATACATTGTCCAGCTTATCCCCCATTCTCGAATGCCTACTGGCCTCCGATGGGATCAGATTTACAAATTTACATACTTTCAAACATTTTGTGATATTTCTCCACACAAATAAATAGAAGTGCAATTTCAAGGTTTGTGAATGCAAAACCTAAGTATGCACTCTCAAAGAAGCAATTTTTGGAATGTACATTCAATTTACCTGTGCAAACAGTTTTGTGAATCGGGCCATTCAGTCTAAAAAGAGCCTATTGCATATTGCATGTACCTCTCTCCCTTCCTCCATGTCTTATTCTGCAAGTAGCAAAAAATAATGCAAAACAATATGCCTCATTTAAAAAAAAAAAAAAACTTGTTTTAACGTGTTTCACGAACGCAGTTTCTGTCAACAAATAGTGTGCTATTTGCAACGTTTTAACAATCTGTTTCCTCCTTCCCTCTCGTAAAATAAATGTTCACCTTGCCGCTTTACATCATGGCACCAGGTTTTTTTGTTACCAAACCTTTCATTTCTGGAGGGCCTATAGTCACAGACAGTTTCAGATTATTATTACAAGCAAATACACAGGGAGTGGTTAATTACACCACATCACAGGGGCTCACTGAAGAGGGTACCGCTCCGAGACCATTTGATTCCCTCTGGGATATTAGATGTCGTTCCACTCTCAACATTGCCGGGAACTCACTCATCCTTAGAACTCCCAACATGGCCGTCTCAATAGAGTCGACGCTGCGTAGCCTGTTAGAAAATCCATCCGAAATATCCCCCTGACAGCCTTCCTCCAGGTATTAGTGACAGAAGTGATGAATTACAATATGATAGTATTTACCCAGGGGGAATACTGGAGCAGGTTGGATGCCGGGGATTCGCGCGGTCTCCTCGGGCGGAATCCTATCCTTCTATGAACGAAAAAGCTGGGACGTATTTCTGGGAAATGTCAGGCGCTTCCAAGCTCATCCACATGTGAAAGGAAGCGGACGCTGATTGCCGCAGACAGCTGCTCGTAAACTCGTTGATTTTATATTGGTACTTAATGTAACACGCCAGACAATGCTATCTCCGCATTGCTCAGCGGCATAGCAAGTGCTGGATATAAATTCATATCAGTGGCATTTCAATATTTAAAGTAGCACAACTTAGCATATAGTGGGGGATGGGAGAAGCAAAGGAATTTACGTTGTTTAAGTCATGCACCAATATGTAATATGAATTGGCAAACCCTACGTGGAGCCTTAGTTCGTTCAATATTATGTTGCATCACTGGCATTTTTACGGTGCGCGGTCTCCCAGTGATGTAATCTTATGACAGAATTGTCTGTGCAGTGACTTTCTGCATGGTTCCATCGAATCCAGGGTCTGACTCGGTATGCTATGATGTGTTGCAGATATTGGGGTCTACTCACACTGTGCATTTTGTCATACGCTTAATAGTACTACAGTAGTATTACTCATGTACTACAACATACTGGGCCCGATTCACAGAACTAACTTAAGACAAAATGCTAAACTTACTACCATTTTCGTATTCACAGAAGGCACTTATTCATTTTGGTGTTCACAGAAGACACTTACTCACTTGGGTATTCACAGAAGTTAGGAGTCCTAATTTTAGGACTCCTAAATGCCTTCTGTGAATACCGAAAGTCTTAAAATTAGGATTTTTCTCAGTTTAGGAGTCCTAAAGTTAGGACTCCTAACTTTACTACTACTAAACTGAGAAAAATCCTAATTTTAAGGCTTTCGGTATTCACAGAAGGCATTTAGGAGTCCTAAAGTTAGGAGTCCTAACTATACTACTACTAAAGTGAGAAAAATCCTAATTTTAAGACTTTCGGTATTCACAGAAGGCATTTAGGAGTCCTAAAGTTAGGACTCCTAACTTCTGTGAATACCGAAATGAGTAAGTGCCTTCTGTGAATACCAAATGAGTAAGTGCCTTCTGTGAATACCAAAATGGTAGTAAGTTTAGGATTTTGTCTTAAGTTAGTTCTGTGAATCGGGCCCACTGTTCACACACCTATGGGAGGAGACCTCCACCTCGCTTATCTTTTCTATGTGAAGATCTCTACCACATGTTCGGAGATCTTCACACATCTACGTATTCTTTTTAGTAGTAAATATGCGAGGAGCTTGGGGAATACTACTAAATGGGAGGGGATTAGAGAGGACTAAAGAAGGGCTTAGGGAGGGGTAAGGAAGGGTTTAGGGAGGGATATGCAAATTCAAACACCCAATTGGAAGATGTAAGTAGAATGTGGTAGCTGTTGAATTTGTTGCGTGGCGGTTATAACTGGCAAGTCTCTGTTGGCTGCAGGTTGGCGCCATTCCACCCCCTTTACAACTTGAATAAACTTACGGAACCCACCTGGTGAAGCGATTACTTACTGTATCTTAGCACATTGTTGTTCACAAATTACACTTCTTATGCTACTACAGCCTAAAAGGACCCAAAACAGTTGTCAATGTATTCCAGCCAAGTCTTTTAGTAAGTTCAGCGCTACAAAAGGCCACTAACAGGTACTCTAACACACTCCCATAGAAAATAATGGTGACAGAAAATTCAAACAATACCTCATAGCAAACAAGGTGAAAGAAATACAAATATTTCAAATTGAATTATTTATATCAATATCTATATCAATCTCTCTCTCTATATATATATATATATGTATACATATATATATTCATATATGTATGCATATGTATATATAACATTATAGATATATATAATGTTAAAAGTTATATTGAAATGAAACTTATTCTTCAATTCAATAACAATATTTAACTTCTGTTTGTAATCGATAAATAAAACTTTCAAATGTTAAAAAAATATTTAATTTAGAAATAATATTACAACTGAATTTATATGAGTTGGCTCTTTTACTATCAGTTTCTTAATCAGATACCTCCTCAGTATTCCTAAGCCCTGAGGAAGTCTAGTAAAACGAAGCACGTGTTGACTGTGCCTTATGACCAGAAGGGCTATGCGAAGACATAGGTTGTACTTTTCTGTGTCTCACATACGGTCTGATAGTTTATCAAGTAAATGTAAGTATTAACTTTAAAAAATGATCATAATTTGTTCTGTTTCATATATAGCAACATGTTCAGTACATTTCTAAAAGTATATTATATAGAGGTGTTATGGAAGGAAGGAAAGATGAAGACACAGCGCAACAGCAGACAGCAGCAGAGAGCATTGCACAGCTATACATGGTGAAAGAGCAGTGCAGGCCAAAAACTGATGAGAAGGAAGTGAGTTCACTTGATGAGCTATAAGGTCATAGTTAAATGAAAACTCACATTTAGAAAGCTTGATTTAGCAAGCTTGAAGGAATTTATGGCCTTAGCACACAGGCACATTGGCTTGTATTCTGTGTTTTCAGATTCTGATACGAGGTCTTAGGAGCACAATGATGAAGCACACACGCAAAAGCACATGTATTTAACCCAAATACACATGCATTCAAAAGTAGAAAATTATTTGGAGCATATTTACAAGGCCCATGCGCCACGGAGCATCACTTTTTTTGACACTCCGGTGACTTACAATGCTGACGTATGTTTACAAGGCCACGCAAAGCGATCTTGCGTGGCATTTAATGACCTTGTAAATATGGTCCCCTGTCATGCATTAATCTGCTTGAAAGGGGCGTTCTATGGCTGTTGCTGTGGGTGTTCCTCAAACAACACCCATGACCCATGGATTCTGACACATTACCTGATTTACAAGGTTTATTAAACCTGGGAATGCATCAGATTTTAATTCCTTCCCAGGGTAGTCATTAAAGTGGCGCAACAAGTAGCACACATAGAAGGAGAAAAACGCCATCAATGATTGTTTGCGTGTGTGGCAAAAATGTGCCAGACAGCACAATCCCCAATTTCTGCCTGTCTTGTGTATCAGATGCCCTTGAGATGCAAGGAACCTGGGGCACTCCATTATGTTCCTTGGCCACAAATGGACAAGGAGAACCTGTCACCCATGCTTACAGAGGGAGCATTGAAATAGATTAGACCTTTTGAAAAGCAAATTGCAGGTATCACTTTGTCAGTAGGAAACATAGCTCTCTTATAGGAGATGAAACAGACACTGTTTTTGAGAAAACTGAAGTGAGAAATGCTATCCTCACTGAGACTAGATATGATTAAGGGTGGGCGCAGTGCTCCGCTCCGCCCGCGGAGTGTGCGTAGTACTGCCCACTTCGCGCTTCGCAAAGTAGGTGTAGCAGGGGCAGACTACGCACACCCCGCGGCGGAGCAGAGTTGTCCGCCGCCCGCCTCCCTCCCGCCCTCATTTTACAATTACTTATAAACATTACTTAAAGAAAATTACTTACCTGAGCTGCCGCGTCCTGGGGCTCCATCTTGCTGCTTCCTGGATAGCTTCTTCCTCACGAATGTGCATGCGGGGGCGCCCGCGCATGCGCATTCGTGAGGAAGAAGCTATCCAGGAAGCAGCAAGATGGAGCCCCGGGACGCAGCAGCTCAGGTAAGTAATTTTCTTTATGTATTGTTTATAAGTAATTGTAAAATGAGGGCGGGAGGGAGGCGGGTAGCTCGCGTAGTGGGGCTACGCGAAGTGTGCGGGTGGGCATAGATTTTCCCCCACTCCGTAATGCTTCACATAGCCTCACTACGCCCACTACGCCCAGGGCTGGATATGATGGATTTCCATTTCACTTAGTGAGGACAGTAGTTTGGGATCAGCTAAGGAAAATGTATCCAGACAGGCCAGACACTGGGACTCTCATGGCTCAATAAGTGCAGCTAAATGAGGATCCCGCTCACTTTCTTAATAGGATGAAAGAAAAGTGGACCCAAAAAGTAGGTCATGGTTGGGAAGTAACAGGAAGAAATGCTTTGTTCTTTTACAACGTTGTGACAAAAGGGTTACCCTCTGATCTACAGGATAACCTTGGTAATATTGTGGTATTGGAAGTCAAGCCCTGGGCAAAGGCACAGGTGCATATAATCCATTTTTGTATGAAGAAGTAGGAGAAAGAGAGAAACAAGCAGGAAGTGACGGAGAAAGCAGCAGCTAAGTTGGTGCAGCAAAATTTGACGAAAAATGGAGCAGTGGAAGGAACTGTAGTTGCAGCCACCACTCAGATGACTACAATGTCTGGGGGATCGGTCCCAGGAACCATCCAACAACAGTACCAACAACAGCAGGACAGTGTAAGGGCACAAGGAAATAGTAGAGGAGGACGAGGAGGAACAGGAAGAGGCCGGTTAGGTCCACAACGCATGGATCAAGTATGTCATTATTGTCACATATATGGACATTTTATTAGAGACTGCAGAACTATGAGATGTGATGAACACAATGGAAGGATAGGAGTTTACAATCAGCCAGGAAATACAGCAGAACAGCCACAGGCAAACCCACAAATATTATATGCACCACAGACACCACCACAAAATGTGCACCAATCAGTAATGCCTCAAGCAAAATAGACCAGGGCAGTAAACTCTGCTCCACTCTTGGAGTTTGCAGAGTTTTTCCCAATACATATAGAACACGGAGTTAAGAAAGGCTCTGATTAGCAGTGTGTAGAGTAGTTTTTCCCCTCTCGTGACTCGTCACCTCCCTGCGAGATTTTCTCAACGCGGATGGTTGCGGTAGGAGGATGGAGGAAGCTACAGCTCGAGTAAAACAGCTACTCAAGTGACAGAAATTAGCTGTGCCCTCTTGCTCTGGGTGTGGTTGTGTTCACGCTGATTTTACAGCATGGGACAAACAGACTGTGCTAAAAAACATAAGCACAACTTACCTCACTCCGCTGCGTCGTGGACTCCGCAGAGCGCAGCAGAGTTGTTATGTCACTTCGTGAAGTTTGGCATAGCAGAACACTGCAAACTCCACCTAGGCCTAAAGCAAAACAAGTGCTGCCACAGAAGAGTTACCAAGCACCCCCAATGGTGGTTCCACCTCAAAGTGGACAAAGAGGTGTGATTGTGAGTGAAAGAAATCCTCTCTAGACAAATTATGTGAGAAAATACATGCAATGAAGGTACCCACAGAGTATTTCCATGTGTCCAGACTTGATGATGAACCCACTGTGATGGTAGCTATCAATAACAAGAGGCATGCATTCCTAATAGATACAGGAGCAACCTGATCTTACATTAGAAAGCAAAACGTTTCAGAAGCTGAAAGTTGAGATAACAAATGCTCCAGTTTTGCGAACTCCTGATTATTCTAAAGAGTTTTATCACTTTTCTCATTGCAATGGTCAAGTGATGACAGCTGTCCTTACACAGAAACATCCTTTTGGCCACAAACCCATTGCATATGTTAGTGGACTGTTGGATTGAGTGATGAGAGGACATTATCCTTGCTAGCAAGCTCTTGCCACTGCAGCGTTTGTAATGCAGAAGAGCACCCTCATTGTCATGGGGGCACCTTTGATTCTCTATGCAGAGCATGCAGTGTTTGCTTCCATTCAGAAAGCTAAGACTGCTCTGACTACACAGAGAGTGTCAGGATATAAGGTAATACTGTCACTACCATCTTTGAAGGTTGTGAAATGTCATACATTAAATCCTGCAACATTCCTTGCTCATCTTATATTAGATTCTGAGGATGATGCACATGAATGTGAAACTTACCTCCCTAATGAAACTAGTCAAGCAACAGAGGACTCTACACCAGGTAGCATTGTTTATTTTGTTAATGGTTTTTCTACTATTGACCAGGATATAGGAGTGAGACATACAGGTGCAGCAGTAGTCAGAGCACAACAGCATGTTTCTTCAGACACACTTCACATAGAAGAGCAGTTAACGCTACCTGAATGTCATTCTGCCACAAGCAGCAGAATTGATAGCCTTGATAGTGGCTCTCAAGCAAGGAGCAGGAAAAGTCATCATGATCTATTCAGATTCAGCTTATGTGACTACCATTGTACATTCAAGCATTATGAGATGGAGCAGGAGAGGTTTCCTTAAGTTAGACGTAAGTCCTGCTATGCATAGGAATCTCCTCGAGGCTTTAATAGAGACACTTGCATTACCGCAGGCAGTGGCAGCTGTGAAATGTGGGGCACATACAAATGGACAGGACTTTGTTTCTCGGGGTAATGCACCAGCAGATTGGGCAGCTAAAGATGCGGCTAAACACACACTCCCACCTGTGCCATCGTGTTCACAACATGTCCCTGTTTTGGTGGCTCAGACTGCCTCACCATCTAAACCTGAATCTAACCCTACCATAGATAATGTCACGCCTCTTTATGCTGAGACAGTGCGCTTACATCTTTGAGAGTTGCAGGAGGCTGCTCTAGCACTTGAGAAACAGTTATGGGAGGCTGGAAAATGCTCCCAGTCAGGGGATGATCTAATATATAGACAAATATCTACGGGTAAATCAGTAATGCCTAAGGCTTTACTTATGATAGCTCTTGATCAGTTGCATACCAGCTCATACTTCAAGATATCATTGTCTGTGAAATTGTCTATAGATTCTACTATCCCACAAACACAAGGTCCTTTTAAAGCTCTCCATATTGACTTCATAGACATGCTAGATAGAGGCAACAACTATGGGTATCTTACAGTTGCAGTTTGCCCTTTTCCTGATAGAGTGAAGCAGGACCGTCAAATCAAATCAAATCAAATCAGGTGTTTGTTAAGTGCGACTACTCACCCGTAAGGGTCTCAAGGCCTTGGGGTGTGGGGGGGGGTTCGCAGGATCCAGTCCATCAAGGAGGGGGTCTGTCAAAGAGCCAGGTTTTGAGGTTTCTTGCGAAGATGGGGAGCGATATTATCTGTCTGAGGTGGAGCGAAAGGTCGTTCCAGGCTCTGGCCGTGCGGAAGGAGAAGGAGCGGCCTCCCGATCTGGTCTTTCTGGTGCGGGGGACCACGGTGTAGGAGAGCTGGGCTGATTGCAGGGTCCTTTGGGGTGTGTGGAATTTGAGTCAGCTGTTCAGGTATGCTGGTTCGGTGTCGTGGAGGGCCTTGTGAGCGTGGGTGAGCATCTTAAAGGTGACTCTAGCTTCGATGGGGAGCCAGTGGAGTGTGCGCAGGTGCTGGGAGATGTGGCAGTGTATTGGCAGGTAGAGGCCAAGTCTTGCGGCGGCATTTTGTATGTTATGTAGCTTGCGGATTAGTTTTTTGTTTATTCCGGCATAGAGTGCGTTGCCGTAGTCGAGCCTGCTGGTGACCAGGGCGTGAGTGACGGTCTTTCTGTGTTCGAGGGGGATCCATTTGAACATCTTATGTAGGAGGCGGAGGGTGTGGAAGCAGGAGGACAAGATAGAGTTGATCTGGCGGTCCATTTTGAGCTCTGAGTCCAGGATGATTCCCAGGTTGCGTGCGTGGTCCGAGGGGGTGGGCGGGCTTCCGAGGGTGGGGGCCACCAGGTGTCGTTCCGGGCGTCTGGGTTTGGGCCTATGATGAGTACTTCTGTTTTGTTGGTGTTTAGTTGTAGGCAGCTGTTTTTCATCCATTTGGCGAAGGCTTCCATGCCTTCTCAAATGTTGTGTCTGGCGGTGTTGGGTTCATGGAATAGCGATAGGATGAGTTGGGTGTCGTCTGAGTATGACACAATGTTGAGTCTATAGGTTCTGACGATGGGGGCGAGCGGAGCCATGTAGACGTTGAAGAGCGTAGGGCTGAGGGAGGACCCCTGGGGGACTCCGCAGTTGATATGTGTAGGGTCCGAGAGGAAAGGGGGGAGTCTGACCCACTGCATTCTGCCAGAGAGGAAGGAGTGGAACCAGTCAAGGGCCTTGTCTTGGATCCCTGCGTCGTTAAGTCTGCATATTAGGGTGCTGTGAGAGACTGTGTCGAACGCCGCTGAGAGGTCGAGGAGAATGAGGGCTGCTGTTTCTCCTTTATCCAGTAAGGTATGGATGTCATCTGTTGCGGCGAGGAGGGCGGTTTCCGTACTCTGTTTTTTTCCGAAGCTGGATTGGGAGGAGTCGAGCATGTTGTGCTCCTCGATGAATGTGGCGAGTTGGCTGTTGTTGGTTTTCTCGATGACTTTCACTGGGAACGGGAGCAGGGAGATGGGTCTGTAATTTTTTAGGTCAGTGGAGTCCGCCAAGGGTTTCTTCAGGAGGGGGTTGATCTCAGCGTGTTTCCAGTCGTCAGGGAACGAGGCGGTTGCCAGGGAGCCGGTGATGGTGTGGCAGAGCATGGGTGCGATGGTGTCGGTGGCTCTGTTGAAAATGTGGTGGGGGCAGGGGTCCGTGGGGGCCCAGTGTGGATTGACTTCATCGTCTTCAGTGTGTCTTCGGTGGTGAGGGCTGTCCAGTTGTCGATCGCTGGCTTCAGGGTGTCAGGGGTGGTTGGTGAGGGTTCAGTGTGTTGGTTGTCTTCATCGAAGTTGTCGTAGATGCTCTTGATTTTGTGGTGGAAAAAGGTGCTGAGTTTGTCGCAGAGGTCTTGTGAGGGAGGGATGTCAGTGAACTCACTGGTGGGTTGGGCGAACTCCTTGATGATGTTGAAGAGTTCTTTGCTGTTGTGTGCATGAGTGGAGATTCTGTCTTCAATCGCTTTTTTTCTCGTTTTTCTGATGAGTTGGTGGTGGGTGTTGGTGGCGGCTCTGAAGTTGTTGTGGGCTTCTGTGGATTTGGTGTTACTCCAGGCCTTTTCGAGGCAGCGGCAAGTGCGTCTGGACTCTCAAATTTCGGTGGTGAACCATCTAGCTTTCTTGGCGTGGCTATTGTTGGTTTTCTTTAGCGGGGCTATGGTGTTGGCGCTGTTGGAGGTCCATCTGAGCATGGTTCGGGCTGTGGTGTTGGCGTTGTTTTTCCCCGCGATGGTTAGGGTGGAGTTGCTGAGTGATGAGGTTAGCTGGTCATCGGTGATTCTGGTCCAATTTCTTTGTGGGAGCAGGTGCTGGTGTCTGTGGATGGTGGGTGTTCTGAAGGTGAAGTGGACGCATCGATGGTCAGTCCATGGGAGTTCGGTGGTGTGGCTGAAGGTGATGGAGATTCCTGTTGTGAAGAGGGGGTCGAGGGTGTGTCCTGCTGAGTGCGTGGGTTCGGTTACGATCTGGCAGAGTCCGATGTTGTGGAGGTTGTCCAGGAGGGATGTCGTGCTGGGGTCCAATTGGTTGTCGAGGTGGAAGTTGAGGTCTCCCAGTAGGATGTAGTTGGTGGACGCGATGGCATGCGGGGAGATGATGTCCATACCCAGGACCGTGCATCTGTTGTGATGCTAAGTCAGCTGTTATCTTTCTGATTAGTGAGGTGATTCCACGCTGGGGAGTTCCTGAAGGAATAGGATCTGACAACGGCACACATTCTTCAACATCTTATGACAATGTTAGGGATAAAACATAAACTATTCTCTGTTTACCATCCCCAAAGCAATGAAATGGTTGAGTGCTTAAACGGTGTGCTAAAGAATAAGATCAGCGATCTATGTGCCACGTTGCATAAGAAGTGGTTGTATTGCCTACCACTGGCACTCTTTTCCCTTGGGAATACGCTTGGATCCGATCATCACCTGACACCCCATCACATAGTAACAGTGAGACCCATGAATGTACAATTACATGCCACAAGAAATAAGGTACAGGAAGAAAGCACAGCAGAAATCTTAAACTATGAAATGCATGTTTACCTCTGTGATTTAATCAAAGTTGCAAAGTTTATTTCTAAACAGGTAACCAAAGGGAAGGAGAAGTGTCCCACCACTGACGTCCACCTCCAAGTTGTGCAAAAATGCGATGCCATCTTTGTTCACAATATCGTCTGGAAATGGAAACAGCCCAGATTCGACAGACTTTTTACAGTGACCATCGTGACCCCCTCTGCCCTCAAGGAGGATGGCAGGAAACCTTGGATCCACCGATATTCATCTGAATTCAGCATCATGCCAAGCATCATCAACAATGTAAATGGAACAAGAGGGGGAAAGAAGATTGTCATTGTAAAAATACCCCCCTCAACCTCTTCCCTTGGACAATGTTTTGGAATAACAGAATATAAATAATGTATTTTTATTTTTTTGTCTCTTAATACTATCTTTTTTATTGTTGCTCTTCCATTGCAACATGTCTTCTAGTTCTAACCTCACACACCTACAAAGAGAACTTTCTATCCTTGCTAATGTGTCCAATAGTGTTCATACTAGATTATCAGATCATATATGGTAACAGCTTATGTCAAATATAGGTTAGGAAAGCACCAATGAATCATATTTTGTCTGCTCTCTAATTCCTCATGCTACAGGATCATATAGGCTACATTCAGCTAAAGATAGCTCTATGTATATTGTACCTCTACTTGTATAGAATTAAGGCCCAAGTGCAACTAACACATGTCAAAGTAGCATGTTCTCTAGTCAATTCCACAAAATATGACTCTTCAGCAGATGTTTTATGTATCCTTATAGGTAGACAGGAAATTAAGGATGAGACAGAACGCATGAAGAAAACAGGTCATCCTACGCCTCCAGAATAAATACATATAGTCTGAGATTTAGAGATGTTAGGAGTAACACACCAGCCTACTGAGTGTAATAGTTATTTAGAAAATATTTTACCCCCAGATTGTGTTTATAGGCCTGGATTTAGAGTTACTGGATCAGTTATTGCCCATGATCCATAGCATTCTGATATTGAATTTTCCTGTAGGGATATGTCTTTATGGAATGGCACTGATGCTAGGGTGCAGTAAGAAAGTGTGCATGGATATGGGATAATAATGTTGCACATTACACTAGGGTAGATAGTATAGTGAGTCCTCAGACAGTCATAAGACTAAACTCTGTTTCTTTGTGTCTAAGACGAAATGACACCATTAATATAGGACACAGTGTCAACTATAGCACCACAATAGCTAACACCATCTTGCAGGGAGGCACCTCTAACCTCATGGACTAATATTGGCAGTGTGAAGAACTACTGTATACCCAGTTACCACAGAACTAGGGAGGACTCTGCATCTTGGTCACCTTGCATGCCCCAGTGTTGGAAATTCCTCAAGTTAACTTATCAAGTTTACATGAAAACCCCATGAGCTGTGCAAAGGCTTCATTACATCATCATCGACGAAAGACAACTGCAGAGTAGTATGGCATGATTTTCCTCAAGACCATCAGTTGTTTAATGAAGCACAGCAGTTCATTGATAGCATTCTATTGTTTGTTCAGGCTAAGGCAACAGCTCAATGGCTGCAGATGACTCAATTGGAGCTTCTCAAGACCATCAACACTGCAAAAGATGGATTTAATGCCATCTTGTGCTATGAGAATGATGATAATGCTGCACCGTTATGTACTTGACCTTATGACGGCCATGCAAGGAGGGGTATGTGCCAAGATAGGAACTGCTTGCTGTACGTATGTCCCAGCAAATGATGCAGAAAATGGAACTTAGTTAGAGGCCATACGAACTTTGTATAATGTACAGAAGAAAATGTTAGATGAGAGAGGTGCCCCAGATAATTGTTTACCAGATGTTTTTCTTTTCTACCATCCTGGATGTCGGGACTGTTGCGAGCCTTGTTGCCAGCTATTGTGGTCCTACAAGTTGTGTATTGTACTATTCAATTAGTTTTAGCACGTTGTAAAATGATTTGTACAAAGGTGGGAGAGATGTTTCCAGTTAGGACAGCAACACATGTAGTAGATGCTCAGGGCAACACATAACTTAGTGCCAAGTGTAGACCAAGGTTTAGAATCAGTAACTGAAATATCAACTAGAGGGGTGAAAGTTACAAAAGGAAGGAAATATGAAAACACGGCACAACAGCAGACAACAGCAGTCACACAGCTATATGTGGTGAAAGAGCAGTGCAGGCCAAAAACTCATGCTGATGGGAAAGAGGTGAAGAGTTCACTTGATGAACTGTCATAGTTAAATGAAACTTGGGTTTAGCAAGCTTGAAGGAATTTATGGCCTTTGCACACAGGCACACCAGCATATATTCTGTGTTATCAATAGATTGAAATCTGATTAGACAATAGGAGCAGGAGATTGAATTAGCCAAGAACACACAAACAGGCACATGTATCAAAAGAAAAACCAGTCGCAAACAGAATCTGCCCCTTTGCGACCGGTATTTCTGCATTTGGGATGCATCAGCCCAAATGCAAAAATCGCAATTTAAGTAATCTCTAAATTGCGATTACTTAAATTGCAATTGCATTTAAGGAATCGCAAATTGAGATTCCTTAAATGCATTAAAGTAAAAAAATTGGCGATTTTGCTAATAGGAGTCGCAAATTACCATGAAGTTGAACTTCATGGTAATTTGCAAAACCTTTGAAAAGTGCATTTTTCAAAGTTTCATGTTGCGCACACACATGCCCTTAGGGCATGTGTGTGCGCAAAATATATGCACAGATCAATTTCAGGGGTGCAACAGGGTGTCCCTTTGACACTCTTGCACCTTGAAAGTGCATTGGTACTCAATTTTACTCAAGAATCTCACTGCTTCAATAAATATTTATTTCAAATTCCTTTGGGTATGAATGCGAGTCCAAATGAAAAGGTTCTAGATCTTTTACCATGATTTCCTTGGTGAGTCAGGGTTGTCATGTTCTGAGGTTGCACACACATTTGTTACCCTGTGAGGTTAGGGATGCAAATGGTGCACTGTGAACTAGCAGGACTATAGGCCTATATCTCCTGAGGGGGTGTGGTGAATCACACTCACACTATCCCAGCGTTTATGTTGTCCAACAAACGCACAGTTTTACTGATGAGGTACAAGTCGTATGACAATTGAGACTGGCTGTTTACCTCTGCGGGGATTGTCACTGTTCCTGCAGCGACAGTAAAGTGCTGTTTTAACATTGCTAAGAGGAGTCTGTCTTTGTCTCTATTTTTAAGCTACCCTACAATAGAAGTATTACTTTTAAAAATGTTCTTAATCTGTTCTAATTTAAGTTATATGTATGTGTATGCAGTGGTGGCCTGTGCAGGTAAGCACGGTGCGGCGGCGAGGGGCGGATAGGATATTGGGGGGATAAAAGTGACAAATGATGGAATTGTGAAAAAAACACACAAAAAAACCCTCTCACCTTGAGCTCGCTGCATCGCCGACAGTGCTGCTTTCATAGCATTATTCATCACACCTGACAAGCTCAGCCTTACAGGCCCATTCTTGATGGATGCATCTAGCAATGAATTCTCCCCAGTCCAAGAGAATAAACATTGTAAATGTAGAACCCTAGCAGCTAAAAGTTGCAATGTTCCATAGTTCTCTTCATTTTCTTTAATTATATGTTTTGTTAAACCAGCTGTATATCATCAATGTGCTACAAAAGAAAGGCACATTTTAGAATAGATGTTTTTTCCTTCCCTTACAATGTGCTTTGCTTTAAAATGTGGCTATTAATTGTAATTGCATTTATGTAGCTCTTACTACCCTTGATGAGGCGTTGAAGCACTTTTCGTAAATTAGCATGTTACTCTGGAACCCAAAAAGGATTACTGGTGAATTAATATGGGTTAATATGAAATTAGTTTGAGCGGTGGACATTTGAGTCTGTTAGTTGGATTGGAAAGGATGGTGGAGGGATAGCAGAGGGAGGGGTCTATAAAGTGTTTATTTGGAGATCATAGCAGTAGGAGCAGGTTTGGGATGAGTAAAGGAGACATGGAGGGGGTAAGAGTGTCTAGAAGTGGATTAAGGAGAAAGAGGAGTTATCGGATGAGTATAGAAGGGATACCTGAGGAAAGGGTTTAGAAAGGCTTGTTTGGAAGATCTATATAGTAAAAGAGGGTTGAGATGATGCAAGGAACAGTACAGGAGGGAAGAGTCTAGAAAGGGATATTTTGGTGATCACAGTAGTAGAATGGGGTTTGGGATGCATCACAGATGGGAGCAGAGGATATATGGAGAGAGGTAAAGGGTGAGGAATAGGGTAGTGTATTGGAGATGCTGAATTAGGGGTAAAGTAACAAATATAAAGATACATATGTACATGGAAGGAATATATGTATGAGGAAGGTACTATATCTAGATTTAAGTTGTATTCAATAAACTCAGACTTTCAAGTGTTGTTTTTAAGCTAATTTATTTGTTTTTATAAAGGTGTTTTTCTTTTTTTCATTTTATTAATTCAATAGTGAAGTTCTAGAGGTTTGAACCCCGACCTACAAAACAACAATTCCCAAATGTGAGTCTTATTACATTTTTTTGAAGGTTAGGTTGAATACTTATTGTCAAAGACATATTGGGAAAAGACAGTATTAGCTTCTAGAAAATGGTTGTGCTGTAACAGCACAATAGTTATGGGTGTTGTTAAAGAGGCACATGTGTTGCAAATACTGTTTATAGAGCTAAGCGTTAATATTCATAATGCTTTGCCTATCCTTTGGGCTGGGTAACTTTAGGTCACCTTGTTGACTCAATGGAGATTTTTGAGTGTGCTGGATCTTCTCTACAGGTATTTATTTGCAGAAGAGAAGAACAAAAAAAGCCACATTATTTCACCAATAAGGCCCTAGAAACTGAAGTCCAGACACATCTCGAATAAAGGAGAATCCAGTCATGTTGTGTTAATAGTCCTATACTTAATTGTGAAGCACACAGTCAGGCAGTCACTCGTTGGTCTGCCAGACACTCATGAACATGCACACAAATGCCAATCAGGGGAGACAAGGAGACTGGAAGCTAAACAAACAGCAATGAAAGAATTCCCTGCAACGACTCAACTAGTGCAAATCAACAGGAAACCAAGGTTAACTGGCCCGGGGACTCTTTCAAGTGCTCGTCTGGATATGACCAGTGTCAACCTCTTAGTTTCCCAACTAGGGTAAGGGAGAGACAAACAAACATTAGCAATGACAAAAGAAATCGGAGACAAACAAATGTAACATGCAGGGGAGACTGGTGGAAAACATATGTGCTTCATGGAGTGCTTCACCAGAAAGAAAAAATGAGTTCCCGAAAAGAAAGTACTTGTGCAGTAATAAAATAAGTCTATTAGAGATGTGGGACAGGCTATGCTCCATGGGAGGCACAACAACATGCTGGAGGGGCTTAATCAAATAACAGACAGCAAACAACTGTGAGTGGCAAGCAACGGACTGATTGCATTCCTAGGTCAGCTTTTGACATGTCTCCAATAGGTCTTTGCAACCAGACAGCTGGTAGACTTTGACCTAAAAAAGGTCATAGCATATTAGGCGAAATGTCCAAGCAGCGGACTGTGCATCCTTGAGACACACTGTACTTTGAGGTGCCATAAGCAGATTCAAAGCAATCAGAGCCTTGACACCGCCACCAACCAAATATACAATTTGTCCTGCTAGCAGGACAGTCAAGATACCATGAGCTAGATAAAACAAGTGAAGTTATATGAAAGACTAGGATGTTATAAATGTATCACTTTTTCAGACTTTTGACTGCAGTTCGTAGAAGCAAGAAGAGATCAATAGCTAGGCCTGACTTTGGGGTCATCATTAGGTTTATAGAGATATATGGGGTGCCACAATAGATGAGTTTTTTTAGGCTCGGTAGCTGGACAGGATTCGAGTGGTGAGTCAGTCTTAATGATACATAAATCGGAAATAACAGCTTTCACAGTACGAGGTAAGAAATATTCAGATAAAGTGTTAGAATCGGAAAAGTGGCTGTTTGAAGGTGGGACAATTAATATCCGGGGCAGATGAATCTGGATGCTTCTAAAGTCATTAATATTCTAAGGAACAAATGCAGGAGATCTTTGCAGAGCTCAAGAAAAGGCAGACGAGATACTCCCCCTGCAAACAGGATAACTAAGATCCTGCTAAAAATTAAGAACAGTTTTAAAAAGGCCTGATTACAAGTGGCCCCTTATACTGCAATCACTGTGCAAAAATCTGTTTTCCACAACGATTGCAATTATAAGTGGTACAAACCTTATTATATATATACATATATATATATATATATATATATTATCTACTGGCGGTCGCCAGTAGATAGTTATAGTTAGGACCGTGTTTCGATAGGAAATCTGAAAATTCTATTTTGAATAACTTTGGCGCCGGTTGACGAATCCTCGCAAATTTTTCAAAATAGGTGGGGCCCTCCGCTCCGCTCCTACCCTGAAAGTCTCGGGGTGATTAGTCAAGCGGGGGGCCAGAAGAAAGGGGGGTCCCAAAACGCGTTTTCCCCATGCATTTTTCCATAGGGACCTTTAGTCCAAGGTACAGCCCGAACGGCTGAACAGAATTACTTGAAATTTGGCAGAGAGGTAGTCCTCAGGTCAGGGATGTGCCTTTTGAATATCTGGAGTCAATCTGTTCAGTAGTTCCTGGGAAAATTTAAGTTAAAAGTACATATATATCTATAAGCGCGCACCGTGCGCGTACGGTGACGTGCGCGAGCGCAATTCTGATTGGTTGTTAGATGTCAGTAAACATTCGAATCGGTCAAAATCAGGAAGTGGCGGCCGCCATTTTGTCTCTCGCAGTCTGAGGCAGTGAAAAACAAAGGTGGAGAACGTGAAAAGGGGGAAGGGTGGACAGTTCCTGACCCCCTAGCCTTTGTCAAGGGGTCACTGAAGGACCCCCAAGGGTGAAAAAAACATTTATTTTTCTGACGAAAAAGCGTGGCGCACCGAGTGCCCACAGCGCGCGCACGGTCCGAGAAGCGCACCGTGCACGCACGGTGCGCGCACGGTGAAAAACCTGAAAAAAAATATATTAATAAATACATAACTTAGCATTTAAAAAACCATACAAATTCACTTAAAAAACCATAGGTTTCACACACGTTATAGTTAGGAATTAGCATTTAAAAAACCTTGCAAATTCACTTAAAAAACCATAGGTTTCACACATGTTATAGTTAGCTGGACATTTCCCTCGTAAAAAACCAATGAAATTCCCCCGTTATAGTTAGTGCAGGCAACTATAACTCACGCGACCGCAATCCTCTGCTGATGACGTCAGATATTACATCACTGATTACATATGTGTCATTCTGAATAATAAATATTTGTAATATATGTATAGCTAAAGATTAATGGAAGAAGACATGGGTAAATAGGTGTCTAAATACAGTGATGTAATATCTGACGTCATCAGCAGAGGATTGCGGTCGCGTGAGTTATAGTTGCCTGCACTAACTAACGGGGGAATTTCATTGGGTTTTTACGAGGGAAATGTCCAGCTAACTATAACATGTGTGAAACCTATGGTTTTTTAAGTGAATTTATATATATATATATATGTTTTTTTTTACACCAACTCCGGTTACGGGATGTGCCTGGCTGATCACGGTCGGTCAGAGTTAGGGCTACCGGAAGCCCGATAAATATATTAACTCCATTCTGCTCCTCCAACAGACGTACTCGGACACATCATGTATGCTTGTGAAATATTTAATTGCAGGAAACAACGCGTTTCAGCTTGCGCCTTGGTCACATTTCCAAATTGCAACGAAACAGTGACTGAATTTAACCAATGCCTGACATAGACATAGGACTAACACCACAATAGTGTAGCATCCTCTCGAAAACTGGCGTCCATTTTGGAAGTTCTTAATCCACTGAATATATATACAAATTTCATCACATTTATTATGAAATCAAATATTTACAAAAATAAATTATACCTCACATTAATAATACATGTAAGAGCATTTAAAAACAATATTTGCAGTATTTGATTATCGCAAAAATGTTTACCCGTTTTTAAATCTTTGTGTTTACTCGCCAGTGCGATATCGCTTGGAACATGATTTAAGCTTTTTGGCAGGCGATATATCTGTCAATCTACCAACAGTATCGTATCAGCAAAGACAGTTTATCTCAATGCTGAAATCATTAATTCTAACATATCCAAACATTATGATATGTAATTCTGACAATAACGCCCCTGTGGGCAGGATCACCACTAACTTCTTCATGTTTGTATAGTTAATCGCTATACGTAATGCTCCTAAACTAAACTGTCTTTGCTGATACGATACTTGTTGGTAGATTGACAGATATATCGCCCGCCAATAAGCTTAAATCACGTTCCAAGCGATAACGCACTGGTGAGTATTTTAGAGTAAACACAAAGATTGAAAAACGGGTAAACAGTTTTGCGATAATCAAATACTGCAAATATTGTTTTTAAATGCTCTTACATGTATTATTAATGTGAGGTATAATTTATTTTTGTAATTATCTGATTTCATGATAAATGTGATAACATTTGTATATATATTCAGTGGATTAAGAACTTCCAAAATGGATGCCAGTTTTCAAGAGCATGCTATACTATTGTGGTGTTAGTCCTATGTCTATGTTAGGCATTCTGTACCGCTTTGTTCGCCATAAGTTGGCAGGGTATGCTCAGACGTGAGTCCCTTGCTCAGTTTGCCACTCGATTCAAGCAAGCCTGGCTGAAGACGGCTGAAATGCCAGAAACCGGTCCTAGGAAGCTTGTTTCTGGTCCAGGGAAGGCATGGCTTGGCAGTTCGGGCTGGACTGTTCCCATGAGGCACAGGGTCAGACTGATTTGCATATGGCCATGTCTGAACTGGGGTGGCAGAGTGGGCTAAAGAACGGTGATGGATCAAACCCAGATCTGTTGACTGGGTGTGAGTGTTTGATTGGTTCTGATGCTCCGTCCATCGCCCCCCCCCTTCTGTACCGCTTTGTTCGCCATAAGTTGGCAGGGTATGCTCAGACGTGAGTCCCTTGCTCACTTTGCCACTCGATTCAAGCAAGCCTGGCTGAAGACGGCTGAAATGCCAGAAAACGGTCCTAAGAAGCTTGTTTCCGGTCCAGGGAAGGCATGGCTTGGCAGTTCGGGCTGGACTGTTCCCATGAGGCACAGGGTCAGACTGATTTGCATATGGCCATGTCTGAACTGGGGCGGCAGAGTGGGCTAAAGAACGGTGATGGATCAAACCCAGATCTGTTGACTGGGTGTGAGTGTTTGATTGGTTCTGACGCTCCGTCCATCGCCACCCCCTTCTGTACCGCTTTGTTTGCCATAAGTTGGCAGGGTATGCTCAGACGTGAGTCCCTTGCTCACTTTGCCACTCGATTCAAGCAAGCCTGGCTGAAAACGGCTGAAATGCCAGAAACCGGTCCTAGGAAGCTTGTTTCCGGTCCAGGAAAGGCATGGCTTGGCAGTTCGGGCTGGACTGTTCCCATGAGGCACAGGGTCAGACTGATTTGCATATGGCCATGTCTGAACTGGGGTGGCAGAGTGGGCTAAAGAACGGTGTTGAATCAAACCCAGATCTGTTGACTGGGTGTGAGTGTTTGATTGGTTCTGATGCTCTGTCCATCGCCACCCCCTTCTGTACCGCTTTGTTCGCCATAAGTTGGCAGGGTATGCTCAGACGTGAGTCTCTTGCTCACTTTGCCACTCAATTCAAGCAAGCCTGGCTGAAGACGGCTGAAATGCCAGAAACCGGTCCTAGGAAGCTTGTTTCCGGTCCAGGGAAGGCATGGCTTGGCAGTTAGGGCTGGACTGTTCCCATGAGGCACAGGGTCAGACTGATTTGCATATGGCCATGTCTGAACTGGGGTGGCAGAGTGGGCTAAAGAACGGTGATGGATCAAACCCAGATCTGTTGACTGGGTGTGAGTGTTTGATTGGTTCTGATGCTCCGTCCATCGCCACACCCTTCTGTACCGCTTTGTTCGCCATAAGTTGGCAGGGTATGCTCAGACGTGAGTCCCTTGCTCACTTTGCCACTCGATTCAAGCAAGCCTGCCTGAAGACGGCTGAAATGCCAGAAACCGGTCCTGGGAAGCTTGTTTCCGGTCCAGGGAAGGCATGGCTTGGCAGTTCGGGCTGGACTGTTCCCATGAGGCACAGGGTCAGACTGATTTGCATATGGCCATGTCTGAACTGGGGCGGCAGAGTGGGCTAAAGAACGGTGATAGATCAAACCCAGATCTGTTGACTGGGTGTGAGTGTTTGATTGGTTCTGATGCTCCGTCCATCGACGCTCCCTTCTGTACCGCTTTGTTCGCCATAAGTTGGCAGGGTATGCTCAGACGTGAGTCCCTTGCTCACTTTGCCACTCGATTCAAGCAAGCCTGGCTGAAGACGGCTGAAATGCCAGAAACCGGTCCTAGGAAGCTTGTTTCCGGTCCAGGGAAGGCATGGCTTGGCAGTTCGGGCTGGACTGTTCCCATGAGGCACAGGGTCAGACTGATTTGCATATGGCCATGTCTGAACTGGGGTGGCAGAGTGGGCTAAAGAACAGTGATGGATCAAACCCAGATCTGTTGACTGGGTGTGAGTGTTTGATTGGTTCTGATGCTCTGTCCATCGCCACCCCCTTCTGTACCGCTTTGTTCGCCATAAGTTGGCAGGGTATGCTCAGACGTGAGTCCCTTGCTCACTTTGCCACTCGATTCAAGCAAGCCTGGCTGAAGACGGCTGAAATGCCAGAAACCGGTCCTAGGAAGCTTGTTTCCGGTCCAGGGAAGGCATGGCTTGGCAGTTCGGGCTGGACTGTTCCCATGAGGCACAGGGTCAGACTGATTTGCATATGGCCATGTCTGAACTGGGGTGGCAGAGTGGGCTAAAGAACGGTGATGGATCAAACCCAGATCTGTTGACTGGGTGTGAGTGTTTGATTGGTTCTGATGCTCCGTCCATCGCCACCCACTTCTGTACCCCTTTGTTCGCCATAAGTTGGCAGGGTATGCTCAGACGTGAGTCCCTTGCTCACTTTGCCACTCGATTCAAGCAAGCCTGGCTGAAGACGGCTGAAATGCCAGAAACTGGTCCTAGGAAGCTTGTTTCCGGTCCAGGGAAGGCATGGCTTGGCAGTTCGGGCTGGACTGTTCCCATGAGGCACAGGGTCAGACTGATTTGCATATGGCCAGGTCTGAACTGGGGTGGCAGAGTGGGCTAAAGAATGGTGATGAATCAAACCCAGGTCTGTTGACTGGGTGTGAGTGTTTGATTGGTCTGATGCTCCGTCCATCGCCACCCCCTTCTGTACCGCTTTGTTCGCCATAAGTTGGCAGGGTATGCTCAGACGTGAGTCCCTTGCTCACTTTGCCACTCGATTCAAGCAAGCCTGGCTGAAGACGTCTGAAATGCCAGAAACCGGTCCTAGGAAGCTTGGTTCCGGTCCAGGGAAGGCATGGCTTGGCAGTTCGGGCTGGCCTGTTCCCATGAGGCACAGGGTCAGACTGATTTGCATATGGCCATGTCTGAACTGGGGTGGCAGAGTGGGCTAAAGAACGGTGATGGATCAAACCCAGATCTGTTGACTGGGTGTGAGTGTTTGATTGGTTCTGATGCTCCGTCCATCGCCACCCCCTTCTGTACCGCTTTGTTCGCCATAAGTTGGCAGGGTATGCTCAGACGTGAGTCCCTTGCTCACTTTGCCACTCGATTCAAGCAAGCCTGGCTGAAGACGGCTGAAATGTCAGAAACCGGTCCTAGGAAGCTTGTTTCCGGTCCAGGGAAGGCATGGCTTGGCAGTTCGGGCTGGACTGTTCCCATGAGGCACAGGGTCAGACTGATTTGCATATGGCCATGTCTGAACTGGGGCGGCAGAGTGGGCTAAAGAACGGTGATGGATCAAACCCAGATCTGTTGACTGGGTGTGAGTGTTTGATTGGTTATGATGCTCCGTCCATCGCCACCCCCTTCTGTACCGCTTTGTTCGCCATAAGTTGGCAGGGTATGCTCAGACGTGAGTCTCTTGCTCACTTTGCCACTCAATTCAAGCAAGCCTGCCTGAAGACGGCTGAAATGCCAGAAACCGGTCCTGGGAAGCTTGTTTCCGGTCCAGGGAAGGCATGGCTTGGCAGTTCGGGCTGGACTGTTCCCATGAGGCACAGGGTCAGACTGATTTGCATATGGCCATGTCTGAACTGGGGTGGCAGAGTGGGCTAAAGAACGGTGATGGATCAAACCCAGATCTGTTGACTGGGTGTGAGTAATTGATTGGTTCTGATGCTCCGTCCATCGCCACTCCCTTCTGTACCGCTTTGTTCGCTATAAGTTGGCAGGGTATGCTCAGACGTGAGTCCCTGGCTCACTTTGCCACTCGATTCAAGCAAGCCTGGCTGAAGACGGCTGAAATGCCAGAAACCGGTCCTAGGAAGCTTGTTTCCGGTCCAGGGAAGGCATGGCTTGGCAGTTCGGGCTGGACTGTTCCCATGAGGCACAGGGTCAGACTGATTTGCATATGGCCATGTCTGAACTGGGGTGGCAGAGTGGGCTAAAGAATGGTGATGAATCAAACCCAGGTCTGTTGACTGGGTGTGAGTGTTTGATTGGTTCTGATGCTCCGTCCATCGCCACCCCCTTCTGTACCGCTTTGTTCGCCATAAGTTGGCAGGGTATGCTCAGACGTGAGTCCCTTGCTCACTTTGCCACTCGATTCAAGCAAGCCTGGCTGAAGACGGCTGAAATGCCAGAAACCGGTCCTAGGAAGCTTGTTTCCGGTCCAGGGAAGGCATGGCTTGGCAGTTCGGGCTGGACTGTTCCCATGAGGCACAGGGTCAGACTGATTTGCATATGGCCATGTCTGAACTGGGGTGGCAGAGTGGGCTAAAGAACGGCGTTGGATCAAACCCAGATCTGTTGACTGGGTGTGAGTGTTTGATTGGTTCTGATGCTCCGTCCATCGCCACCCCCTTCTGTACCGCTTTGTTCGCCATAAGTTGGCAGGGTATGCTCAGACGTGAGTCTCTTGCTCACTTTGCCACTCAATTCAAGCAAGCCTGGCTGAAGACGGCTGAAATTCCAGAAACCGGTCCTAGGAAGCTTGTTTCCGGTCCAGGGAAGGCATGGCTTGGCAGTTAGGGCTGGACTGTTCCCATGAGGCACAGGGTCAGACTGATTTGCATATGGCCATGTCTGAACTGGGGTGGCAGAGTGGGCTAAAGAACGGTGATGGATCAAACCCAGATCTGTTGACTGGGTGTGAGTATTTGATTGGTTCTGATGCTCCGTCCATCGCCACCCCCTTCTGTACCGCTTTGTTCGCCATAAGTTGGCAGGGTATGCTCAAACGTGAGTCCCTTGCTCACTTTGCCACTCGATTCAAGCAAGCCTGGCCGAAGACGGCTGAAATGCCAGAAACCGGTCCTGGGAAGCTTGTTTCCGGTCCAGGGAAGGCATGGCTTGGCAGTTCGGGCTGGACTGTTCCCATGAGGCACAGGGTCAGACTAATTTGCATATGGCCATGTCTGAACTGGGGCGGCAGAGTGGGCTAAAGAACGGTGATGGATCAAACCCAGATCTGTTGACTGGGTGTGAGTAATTGATTGGTTCTGATGCTCCGTCCATCGCCACTCCCTTCTGTACCGCTTTGTTCGCTATAAGTTGGCAGGGTATGCTCAGACGTGAGTCCCTTGCTCACTTTGCCACTCGATTCAAGCAAGCCTGGCTGAAGACGGCTGAAATGCCAGAAACCGGTCCTGGGAAGCTTGTTTCCGGTCCAGGGAAGGCATGGCTTGGCAGTTCGGGCTGGACTGTTCCCATGAGGCACAGGGTCAGACTGATTTGCATATGGCCATGTCTGAACTGGGGTGGCAGAGTGGGCTAAAGAATGGTGATGAATCAAACCCAGGTCTGTTGACTGGGTGTGAGTGTTTGATTGGTTCTGATGCTCCGTCCATCGCCACCCCCTTCTGTAACGCTTTGTTCGCCATAAGTTGGCAGGGTATGCTCAGACGTGAGTCCCTTGCTCACTTTGCCACTCGATTCAAGCAAGCCTGGCTGAAGACGGCTGAAATGCCAGAAACCGGTCCTAGGAAGCTTGTTTCCGGTCCAGGGAAGGCATGGCTTGGCAGTTCGGGCTGGACTGTTCCCATGAGGCACAGGGTCAGACTGATTTGCATATGGCCATGTCTGAACTGGGGTGGCAGAGTGGGCTAAAGAACGGTGTTGGATCAAACCCAGATCTGTTGACTGGGTGTGAGTGTTTGATTGGTTCTGATGCTCCGTCCATCGCCACCCCCTTCTGTACCGCTTTGTTCGCCATAAGTTGGCAGGGTATGCTCAGACGTGAGTCCCTGGCTCACTTTGCCACTCGATTCAAGCAAGCCTGGCTGAAGACGGCTGAAATGCCAGAAACCGGTCCTAGGAAGCTTGTTTCCGGTCCAGGGAAGGCATGGCTTGGCAGTTCGGGCTGGACTGTTCCCATGAGGCACAGGGTCAGACTGATTTGCATATGGCCATGTCTGAACTGGGGTGGCAGAGTGGGCTAAAGAATGGTGATGAATCAAACCCAGGTCTGTTGACTGGGTGTGAGTGTTTGATTGGTTCTGATGCTCCGTCCATCGCCAACCCCTTCTGTACCGCTTTGTTCGCCATAAGTTGGCAGGGTATGCTCAGACGTGAGTCCCTTGCTCACTTTGCCACTCGATTCAAGCAAGCCTGGCTGAAGACGGCTGAAATGCCAGAAACCGGTCCTAGGAAGCTTGTTTCCGGTCCAGGGAAGGCATGGCTTGGCAGTTCGGGCTGGACTGTTCCCATGAGGCACAGGGTCAGACTGATTTGCATATGGCCATGTCTGAACTGGGGTGGCAGAGTGGGCTAAAGAACGGCGTTGGATCAAACCCAGATCTGTTGACTGGGTGTGAGTGTTTGATTGGTTCTGATGCTCCGTCCATCGCCACCCCCTTCTGTACCGCTTTGTTCGCCATAAGTTGGCAGGGTATGCTCAGACGTGAGTCTCTTGCTCACTTTGCCACTCAATTCAAGCAAGCCTGGCTGAAGACGGCTGAAATTCCAGAAACCGGTCCTAGGAAGCTTGTTTCCGGTCCAGGGAAGGCATGGCTTGGCAGTTAGGGCTGGACTGTTCCCATGAGGCACAGGGTCAGACTGATTTGCATATGGCCATGTCTGAACTGGGGTGGCAGAGTGGGCTAAAGAACGGTGATGGATCAAACCCAGATCTGTTGACTGGGTGTGAGTATTTGATTGGTTCTGATGCTCCGTCCATCGCCACCCCCTTCTGTACCGCTTTGTTCGCCATAAGTTGGCAGGGTATGCTCAAACGTGAGTCCCTTGCTCACTTTGCCACTCGATTCAAGCAAGCCTGGCCGAAGACGGCTGAAATGCCAGAAACCGGTCCTGGGAAGCTTGTTTCCGGTCCAGGGAAGGCATGGCTTGGCAGTTCGGGCTGGACTGTTCCCATGAGGCACAGGGTCAGACTAATTTGCATATGGCCATGTCTGAACTGGGGCGGCAGAGTGGGCTAAAGAACGGTGATGGATCAAACCCAGATCTGTTGACTGGGTGTGAGTAATTGATTGGTTCTGATGCTCCGTCCATCGCCACTCCCTTCTGTACCGCTTTGTTCGCTATAAGTTGGCAGGGTATGCTCAGACGTGAGTCCCTTGCTCACTTTGCCACTCGATTCAAGCAAGCCTGGCTGAAGACGGCTGAAATGCCAGAAACCGGTCCTGGGAAGCTTGTTTCCGGTCCAGGGAAGGCATGGCTTGGCAGTTCGGGCTGGACTGTTCCCATGAGGCACAGGGTCAGACTGATTTGCATATGGCCATGTCTGAACTGGGGTGGCAGAGTGGGCTAAAGAATGGTGATGAATCAAACCCAGGTCTGTTGACTGGGTGTGAGTGTTTGATTGGTTCTGATGCTCCGTCCATCGCCACCCCCTTCTGTAACGCTTTGTTCGCCATAAGTTGGCAGGGTATGCTCAGACGTGAGTCCCTTGCTCACTTTGCCACTCGATTCAAGCAAGCCTGGCTGAAGACGGCTGAAATGCCAGAAACCGGTCCTAGGAAGCTTGTTTCCGGTCCAGGGAAGGCATGGCTTGGCAGTTCGGGCTGGACTGTTCCCATGAGGCACAGGGTCAGACTGATTTGCATATGGCCATGTCTGAACTGGGGTGGCAGAGTGGGCTAAAGAACGGTGTTGGATCAAACCCAGATCTGTTGACTGGGTGTGAGTGTTTGATTGGTTCTGATGCTCCGTCCATCGCCACCCCCTTCTGTACCGCTTTGTTCGCCATAAGTTGGCAGGGTATGCTCAGACGTGAGTCTCTTGCTCACTTTGCAACTCAATTCAAGCAAGCCTGGCTGAAGACGGCTGAAATGCCAGAAACCGGTCCTAGGAAGCTTGTTTCCGGTCCAGGGAAGGCATGGCTTGGCAGTTAGGGCTGGACTGTTCCCATGAGGCACAGGGTCAGACTGATTTGCATATGGCCATGTCTGAACTGGGGTGGCAGAGTGGGCTAAAGAACGGTGATGGATCAAACCCAGATCTGTTGACTGGGTGTGAGTGTTTGATTGGTTCTGATGCTCCGTCCATCGCCACCCCCTTCTGTACCGCTTTGTTCGCCATAAGTTGGCAGGGTATGCTCAAACGTGAGTCCCTTGCTCACTTTGCCACTCGATTCAAGCAAGCCTGGCTGAAGACGGCTGAAATGCCAGAAACCGGTCCTGGGAAGCTTGTTTCCGGTCCAGGGAAGGCATGGCTTGGCAGTTCGGGCTGGACTGTTCCCATGAGGCACAGGGTCAGACTGATTTGCATATGGCCATGTCGGAACTGGGGCGGCAGAGTGGGCTAAAGAACGGTGATGGATCAAACCCAGATCTGTTGACTGGGTGTGAGTAATTGATTGGTTCTGATGCTCCGTCCATCGCCACTCCCTTCTGTACCGCTTTGTTCGCCATAAGTTGGCAGGGTATGCTCAGACGTGAGTCCCTTGCTCACTTTGCCACTCGATTCAAGCAAGCCTGGCTGAAGACGGCTGAAATGCCAGAAACCGGTCCTAGGAAGCTTGTTTCCGGTCCAGGGAAGGCATGGCTTGGCAGTTCGGGCTGGACTGTTCCCATGAGGCACAGGGTCAGACTGATTTGCATATGGCCATGTCTGAACTGGGGTGGCAGAGTGGGCTAAAGAATGGTGATGAATCAAACCCAGGTCTGTTGACTGGGTGTGAGTGTTTGATTGGTTCTGATGCTCCGTCCATCGCCACCCCCTTCTGTACCGCTTTGTTCGCCATAAGTTGGCAGGGTATGCTCAGACGTGAGTCCCTTGCTCACTTTGCCACTCGATTCAAGCAAGCCTGGCTGAAGACGGCTGAAATGCCAGAAACCGGTCCTAGGAAGCTTGTTTCCGGTCCAGGGAAGGCATGGCTTGGCAGTTCGGGCTGGACTGTTCCCATGAGGCACAGGGTCAGACTGATTTGCATATGGCCATGTCTGAACTGGGGTGGCAGAGTGGGCTAAAGAACGGTGTTGGATCAAACCCAGATCTGTTGACTGGGTGTGAGTGTTTGATTGGTTCTGATGCTCCGTCCATCGCCACCCCCTTCTGTACCGCTTTGTTCGCCATAAGTTGGCAGGGTATGCTCAGACGTGAGTCTCTTGCTCACTTTGCCACTCAATTCAAGCAAGCCTGGCTGAAGACGGCTGAAATGCCAGAAACCGGTCCTAGGAAGCTTGTTTCCGGTCCAGGGAAGGCATGGCTTGGCAGTTAGGGCTGGACTGTTCCCATGAGGCACAGGGTCATACTGATTTGCATATGGCCATGTCTTAGCTGGGGTGGCAGAGTGGGCTAAAGAACGGTGATGGATCAAACCCAGATCTGTTGACTGGGTGTGAGTGTTTGATTGGTTCTGATGCTCCGTCCATCGCCACCCCCTTCTGTACCGCTTTGTTCACCATAAGTTGGCAGGGTATGCTCAGACGTGAGTCCCTTGCTCACTTTGCCACTCGATTCAAGCAAGCCTGGCTGAAGACGTCTGAAATGCCAGAAACCGGTCCTAGGAAGCTTGTTTCCGGTCCAGGGAAGGCATGGCTTGGCAGTTCGGGCTGGCCTGTTTCCATGAGGCACAGGGTCAGACTGATTTGCATATGGCCATGTCTGAACTGGGGTGGCAGAGTGGGATAAAGAACGGTGATGGATCAAACCCAGATCTGTTGACTGGGTGTGAGTGTTGGATTGGTTCTGATGCTCCGTCCATCGCCACCCCCTTCTGTACCGCTTTGTTCGCCATAAGTTGGCAGGGTATGCTCAGACGTGAGTCCCTTGCTCACTTTGACACTCGATTCAAGCAAGCCTGGCTGAAGACGGCTGAAATGCCAGAAACCGGTCCTGGGAAGCATGTTTCCGGTCCAGGGAAGGCATGGCTTGGCAGTTCGGGCTGGACTGTTCCCATGAGGCACAGGGTCAGACTGATTTGCATATGGCCATGTCTGAACTGGGGCGGCAGAGTGGGCTAAAGAACGGTGATGGATCAAACCTAGATCTGTTGACTGGGTGTGAGTGTTTGATTGGTTCTGATGCTCCGTCCATCGCCACTCCCTTCTGTACCGCTTTGTTCGCCATAAGTTGGCAGGGTATGCTCAGACGTGAGTCCCTTGCTCACTTTGCCACTCGAATCAAGCAAGCCTGGCTGAAGACGGCTGAAATGCCAGAAACCGGTCCTAGGAAGCTTGTTTCCGGTCCAGGGAAGGCATGGCTTGGCAGTTCGGGCTGGACTGTTCCCATGAGGCACAGGGTCAGACTGATTTGCATATGGCCATGTCTGAACTGGGGTGGCAGAGTGGGCTAAAGAACAGTGATGGATCAAACCCAGATCTGTTGACTGGGTGTGAGTGTTTGATTGGTTCTGATGCTCTGTCCATCGCCACTCCCTTCTGTACCGCTTTGTTCGCCATAAGTTGGCAGGGTATGCTCAGACGTGAGTCCCTTGCTCACTTTGCCACTCGATTCAAGCAAGCCTGGCTGAAGACGGCTGAAATGCCAGAAACCGGTCCTAGGAAGCTTGTTTCCGGTCCAGGGAAGGCATGGCTTGGCAGTTCGGGCTGGACTGTTCCCATGAGGCACAGGGTCAGACTGATTTGCATATGGCCATGTCTGAACTGGGGTGGCAGAGTGGGCTAAAGAATGGTGATGAATCAAACCCAGGTCTGTTGACTGGGTGTGAGTGTTTGATTGGTTCTGATGCTCCGTCCATCGCCACCCCCTTCTGTACCGCTTTGTTCGCCATAAGTTGGCAGGGTATGCTCAGACGTGAGTCCCTTGCTCACTTTGCCACTCGATTCAAGCAAGCCTGGCTGAAGACGGCTGAAATGCCAGAAACCGGTCCTAGGAAGCTTGTTTCCGGTCCAGGGAAGGCATGTCTTGGCAGTTCGTGCTGGACTGTTCCCATGAGGCACAGGGTCATACTGATTTGCATATGGCCATGTCTGAACTGGGGTGGCAGAGTGGGCTAAAGAATGGTGATGGATCAAACCCAGATCTGTTGACTGGGTGTGAGTGTTTGATTGGTTCTGATGCTCCGTCCATCGCCACCCCCTTCTGTACCGCTTTGTTCGCCATAAGTTGGCAGGGTATGCTCAGACGTGAGTCCCTTGCTCACTTTGCCACTCGATTCAAGCAAGCCTGGCTGAAGACGGCTGAAATGACAGAAACTGGTCCTAGGAAGCTTGTTTCTGGTCCAGGGAAGGCATGGCTTGGCAGTTCGGGCTGGACTGTTCCCATGAGGCACAGGGTCAGACTGATTTGCATATGGCCATGTCTGAACTGGGGTGGCAGAGTGGGATAAAGAACGGTGATGGATCAAACCCAGATCTGTTGACTGGGTGTGAGTGTTTGATTGGTTCTGATGCTCCGTCCATCGCCACCCCCTTCTGTACTGCTTTGTTCGCCATAAGTTGGCAGGGTTATGCTCAGACGTGAGTCCCTTGCTCACTTTTCCACTCGATTCAAGCAAGCCTGGCTGAAGACGGCTGAAATGCCAGAAACCGGTCCTAGGAAGCTTGTTTCCGGTCCAGGGAAGGCATGGCTTGGCAGTTCGGGCTGGACTGTTCCCATGAGGCACAGGGTCAGACTGATTTGCATATGGCCATGTCTGAACTGGGGCGGCAGAGTGGGCTAAAGAACGGTGATGGATCAAACCCAGATCTGTTGACTGGGTGTGAGTGTTTGATTGGTTCTGATGCTCCGTCCATCGCCACCCCCTTCTGTACCGCTTTGTTCGCCATAAGTTGGCAGGGTATGCTCAGACGTGAGTCCCTTGCTCACTTTGCCACTCGATTCAAGCAAGCCTGGCTGAAAACGGCTGAAATGCCAGAAACCGGTCCTAGGAAGCTTGTTTCCGGTCCAGGGAAGGCATGGCTTGGCAGTTCGGGCTGGACTGTTCCCATGAGGCACAGGGTCAGACTGATTTGCATATGGCCATGTCTGAACTGGGGTGGCAGAGTGGGCTAAAGAACAGTGATGGATCAAACCCAGATCTGTTGACTGGGTGTGAGTGTTTGATTGGTTCTGATGCTCTGTCCATCGCCACCCCCTTCTGTACCGCTTTGTTCGCCATAAGTTGGCAGGGTATGCTCAGACGTGAGTCCCTTGCTCACTTTGCCACTCGATTCAAGCAAGCCTGGCTGAAGACGGCTGAAATGCCAGAAACCGGTCCTAGGAAGCTTGTTTCTGGTCCAGGGAAGGCATGGCTTGGCAGTTCGGGCTGGACTGTTCCCATGAGGCACAGGGTCAGACTGATTTGCATATGGCCATGTCTGAACTGGGGTGGCAGAGTGGGCTAAAGAACGGTGATGGATCAAACCCAGATCTGTTGACTGGGTGTGAGTGTTTGATTGGTTCTGATGCTCCGTCCATCACCACCCCCTTCTGTACCGCTTTGTTCACCATAAGTTGGCAGGGTATGCTCAGACGTGAGTCCCTTGCTCGCTTTGCCACTCGATTCAAGCAAGCCTGGCTGAAGACGGCTGAAATGCCAGAAACTGGTCCTAGGAAGCTTGTTTCCGGTCCAGGGAAGGCATGGCTTGGCAGTTCGGGCTGGACTGTTCCCATGAGGCACAGGGTCAGACTGATTTGCATATGGCCATGTCTGAACTGGGGTGGCAGAGTGGGCTAAAGAATGGTGATGAATCAAACCCAGGTCTGTTGACTGGGTGTGAGTGTTTGATTGGTTCTGATGCTCCGTCCATCGCCACCCCCTTCTGTACCGCTTTGTTCGCCATAAGTTGGCAGGGTATGCTCAGACGTGAGTCCCTTGCTCACTTTGCCACTCGATTCAAGCAAGCCTGGCTGAAGACGTCTGAAATGCCAGAAACCGGTCCTAGGAAGCTTGTTTCCGGTCCAGGGAAGGCATGGCTTGACAGTTCGGGCTGGCTTGTTCCCATGAGGCACAGGGTCAGACTGATTTGCATATGGCCATGTCTGAACTGGGGTGGCAGAGTGGGCTAAAGAACGGTGATGGATCAAACCCAGATCTGTTGACTGGGTGTGAGTGTTTGATTGGTTCTGATGCTCCGTCCATCGCCACCCCCTTCTGTACCGCTTTGTTCGCCATAAGTTGGCAGGGTATGCTCAGACGTGAGTCCCTTGCTCACTTTGCCACTCGATTCAAGCAAGCCTGGCTGAAGACGGCTGAAATGCCAGAAACCGGTCCTAGGAAGCTTGTTTCCGGTCCAGGGAAGGCATGGCTTGGCAGTTCGGGCTGGACTGTTGCCATGAGGCACAGGGTCAGACTGATTTGCATATGGCCATGTCTGAACTGGGGCGGCAGAGTGGGCTAAAGAACGGTGATGGATCAAACCCAGATCTGTTGACTGGGTGTGAGTGTTTGATTGGTTCTGATGCTCCGTCCATCGCCACCCCCTTCTGTACCGCTTTGTTTGCCATAAGTTGGCAGGGTATGCTCAGACGTGAGTCCCTTGCTCACTTTGCCACTCGATTCAAGCAAGCCTGGCTGAAAACGGCTGAAATGCCAGAAACCGGTCCTAGGAAGCTTGTTTCCGGTCCAGGGAAGGCATGGTTTGGCAGTTCGGGCTGGACTGTTCCCATGAGGCACAGGGTCAGACTGATTTGCATATGGCCATGTCTGAACTGGGGTGGCAGAGTGGGCTAAAGAACGGTGTTGGATCAAACCCAGATCTGTTGACTGGGTGTGAGTGTTTGATTGGTTCTGATGCTCCGTCCATCGCCACCCCCTTCTGTACCGCTTTGTTCGCCATAAGTTGGCAGGGTATGCTCAGACGTGAGTCTCTTGCTCACTTTGCCACTCAATTCAAGCAAGCCTGGCTGAAGACGGCTGAAATGCCAGAAACCGGTCCTAGGAAGCTTGTTTCCAGTCCAGGGAAGGCATGGCTTGGCAGTTAGGGCTGGACTGTTCCCATGAGGCACAGGGTCAGACTGATTTGCATATGGCCATGTCTGAACTGGGGTGGCAGAGTGGGCTAAAGAACGGTGATGGATCAAACCCAGACCTTTTGACTGGGTGTGAGTGTTTGATTGGTTCTGATGCTCCGTCCATCGCCACCCCCTTCTGTACCGCTTTGTTCGCCATAAGTTGGCAGTGTATGCTCAGACGTGAGTCCCTTGCTCACTTTGCCACTCGATTCAAGCAAGCCTGGCTGAAGACGGCTGAAATGCCAGAAACCGGTCCTGGGAAGCTTGTTTCCGGTCCAGGGAAGGCATGGCTTGGCAGTTCGGGCTGGACTGTTCCCATGAGGCACAGGGTCAGACTGATTTGCATATGGCCATGTCTGAACTGGGGCGGCAGAGTGGGCTAAAGAACGGTGATGGATCAAACCCAGATCTGTTGACTGGGTGTGAGTGTTTGATTGGTTCTGATGCTCCGTCCATCGCCACTCCCTTCTGTACCGCTTTGTTCGCCATAAGTTGGCAGGGTATGCTCAGACGTGAGTCCCTTGCTCACTTTGCCACTCGATTCAAGCAAGCCTGGCTGAAGACGGCTGAAATGCCAGAAACCGGTCCTAGGAAGCTTGGTTCCGGTCCAGGGAAGGCATGTCTTGGCAGTTCGGGCTGGACTGTTCCCATGAGGCACAGGGTCATACTGATTTGCATATGGCCATGTCTGAACTGGGGTGGCAGAGTGGGCTAAAGAATGGTGATGGATCAAACCCAGATCTGTTGACTGGGTGTGAGTGTTTGATTGGTTCTGATGCTCCGTCCATCGCCACCCCCTTCTGTACCGCTTTGTTCGCCATAAGTTGGCAGGGTATGCTCAGACGTGAGTCCCTTGCTCACTTTGCCACTCGATTCAAGCAAGCCTGGCTGAAGACGGCTGAAATGACAGAAACTGGTCCTAGGAAGCTTGTTTCTGGTCCAGGGAAGGCATGGCTTGGCAGTTCGGGCTGGACTGTTCCCATGAGGCACAGGGTCAGACTGATTTGCATATGGCCATGTCTGAACTGGGGTGGCAGAGTGGGCTAAAGAACGGTGATGGATCAAACCCAGATCTGTTGACTGGGTGTGAGTGTTTGATTGGTTCTGATGCTCCGTCCATCGCCACCCCCTTCTGTACTGCTTTGTTCGCCATAAGTTGGCAGGGTTATGCTCAGACGTGAGTCCCTTGCTCACTTTTCCACTCGATTCAAGCAAGCCTGGCTGAAGACGGCTGAAATGCCAGAAACCGGTCCTAGGAAGCTTGTTTCCGGTCCAGGGAAGGCATGGCTTGGCAGTTCGGGCTGGACTGTTCCCATGAGGCACAGGGTCAGACTGATTTGCATATGGCCATGTCTGAACTGGGGCGGCAGAGTGGGCTAAAGAACGGTAATGGATCAAACCCAGATCTGTTGACTGGGTGTGAGTGTTTGATTGGTTCTGATGCTCCGTCCATCGCCACCCCCTTCTGTACCGCTTTGTTCGCCATAAGTTGGCAGGGTATGCTCAGACGTGAGTCCCTTGCTCACTTTGCCACTCGATTCAAGCAAGCCTGGCTGAAAACGGCTGAAATGCCAGAAACCGGTCCTAGGAAGCTTGTTTCCGGTCCAGGGAAGGCATGGCTTGGCAGTTCGGGCTGGACTGTTCCCATGAGCACACAAAGGGTCAGACTGATTTGCATATGGCCATGTCTGAACTGGGGTGGCAGAGTGGGCTAAAGAACGGTGTTGGATCAAACCCAGATCTGTTGACTGGGTGTGAGTGTTTGATTGGTTCTGATGCTCCGTCCATCGCCACCCCCTTCTGTACCGCTTTGTTCGCCATAAGTTGGCAGGGTATGCTCAGACGTGAGTCTCTTGCTCACTTTGCCACTCAATTCAAGCAAGCCTGGCTGAAGACGGCTGAAATGCCAGAAACCGGTCCTAGGAAGCTTGTTTCCGGTCCAGGGAAGGCATGGCTTGGCAGTTAGGGCTGGACTGTTCCCATGAGGCACAGGGTCAGACTGATTTGCATATGGCCATGTCTGAACTGGGGTGGCAGAGTGGGCTAAAGAACGGTGATGGATCAAACCCAGATCTGTTGACTGGGTGTGAGTGTTTGATTGGTTCTGATGCTCCGTCCATCGCCACCCCCTTCTGTACCGCTTTGTTCGCCATAAGTTGGCAGGGTATGCTCAGACGTGAGTCCCTTGCTCACTTTGCCACTCGATTCAAGCAAGCCTGGCTGAAGACGGCTGAAATGCCAGAAACCGGTCCTGGGAAGCTTGTTTCCGGTCCAGGGAAGGCATGGCTTGGCAGTTCGGGCTGGACTGTTCCCATGAGGCACAGGGTCAGACTGATTTGCATATGGCCATGTCTGAACTGGGGCGGCAGAGTGGGCTAAAGAACGGTGATGGATCAAACCCAGATCTGTTGACTGGGTGTGAGTGTTTGATTGGTTCTGATGCTCCGTCCATCGCCACTCCCTTCTGTACCGCTTTGTTCGCCATAAGTTGGCAGGGTATGCTCAGACGTGAGTCCCTTGCTCACTTTGCCACTCGATTCAAGCAAGCCTGGCTGAAGACGGCTGAAATGCCAGAAACCGGTCCTAGGAAGCTTGTTTCCGGTCCAGGGAACGCATGGCTTGGCAGTTCGGGCTGGACTGTTCCCATGAGGCACAGGGTCAGACTGATTTGCATATGGCCATGTCTGAACTGGGGTGGCAGAGTGGGCTAAAGAACAGTGATGGATCAAACCCAGATCTGTTGACTGGGTGTGAGTGTTTGATTGGTTCTGATGCTCCGTCCATCGCCACCCCCTTCTGTACCGCTTTGTTCGCCATAAGTTGGCAGGGTATGCTCAGACGTGAGTCCCTTGCTCACTTTGCCACTCGATTCAAGCAAGCCTGGCTGAAGACGGCTGAAATGCCAGAAACCGGTCCTAGGAAGCTTGTTTCCGGTCCAGGGAAGGCATGGCTTGGCAGTTCGGGCTGGACTGTTCCCATGAGGCACAGGCTCAGACTGATTTGCATATGGCCATGTCTGAACTGGGGTGGCAGAGTGGGCTAAAGAACGGTGATGGATCAAACCCAGATCTGTTGACTGGGTGTGAGTGTTTGATTGGTTCTGATGCTCCGTCCATCGCCACCCCCTTCTGTACCCCTTTGTTCGCCATAAGTTGGCAGGGTATGCTCAGACGTGAGTCCCTTGCTCACTTTGCCACTCGATTCAAGCAAGCCTGGCTGAAGACGGCTGAAATGCCAGAAACTGGTCCTAGGAAGCTTGTTTCCGGTCCAGGGAAGGCATGGCTTGGCAGTTCGGGCTGGACTGTTCCCATGAGGCACAGGGTCAGACTGATTTGCATATGGCCATGTCTGAACTGGGGTGGCAGAGTGGGCTAAAGAATGGTGATGAATCAAACCCAGGTCTGTTGACTGGGTGTGAGTGTTTGATTGGTCTGATGCTCCGTCCATCGCCACCCCCTTCTGTACCGCTTTGTTCGCCATAAGTTGGCAGGGTATGCTCAGACGTGAGTCCCTTGCTCACTTTGCCACTCGATTCAAGCAAGCCTGGCTGAAGACGTCTGAAATGCCAGAAACCGGTCCTAGGAAGCTTGGTTCCGGTCCAGGGAAGGCATGGCTTGGCAGTTCGGGCTGGCCTGTTCCCATGAGGCACAGGGTCAGACTGATTTGCATATGGCCATGTCTGAACTGGGGTGGCAGAGTGGGCTAAAGAACGGTGATGGATCAAACCCAGATCTGTTGACTGGGTGTGAGTGTTTGATTGGTTCTGATGCTCCGTCCATCGCCACCCCCTTCTGTACCGCTTTGTTCGCCATAAGTTGGCAGGGTATGCTCAGACGTGAGTCCCTTGCTCACTTTGCCACTCGATTCAAGCAAGCCTGGCTGAAGACGGGTGAAATGCCAGAAACTGGTCCTAGGAAGCTTGTTTCCGGTCCAGGGAAGGCATGGCTTGGCAGTTAGGGCTGGACTGTTCCCATGAGGCACAGGGTCAGACTGATTTGCATATGGCCATGTCTGAACTGGGGTGGCAGAGTGGGCTAAAGAACGGTGATGGATCAAACCCAGATCTGTTGACTGGGTGTGAGTATTTGATTGGTTCTGATGCTCCGTCCATCGCCACCCCCTTCTGTACCGCTTTGTTCGCCATAAGTTGGCAGGGTATGCTCAAACGTGAGTCCCTTGCTCACTTTGCCACTCGATTCAAGCAAGCCTGGCTGAAGACGGCTGAAATGCCAGAAACCGGTCCTGGGAAGCTTGTTTCCGGTCCAGGGAAGGCATGGCTTGGCAGTTCGGGCTGGACTGTTCCCATGAGGCACAGGGTCAGACTGATTTGCATATGGCCATGTCGGAACTGGGGCGGCAGAGTGGGCTAAAGAACGGTGATAGATCAAACCCAGATCTGTTGACTGGGTGTGAGTAATTGATTGGTTCTGATGCTCCGTCCATCGCCACTCCCTTCTGTACCGCTTTGTTCGCCATAAGTTGGCAGGGTATGCTCAGACGTGAGTCCCTTGCTCACTTTGCCACTCGATTCAAGCAAGCCTGGCTGAAGACGGCTGAAATGCCAGAAACCGGTCCTAGGAAGCTTGTTTCCGGTCCAGGGAAGGCATGGCTTGGCAGTTCGGGCTGGACTGTTCCCATGAGGCACAGGGTCAGACTGATTTGCATATGGCCATGTCTGAACTGGGGTGGCAGAGTGGGCTAAAGAATGGTGATGAATCAAACCCAGGTCTGTTGACTGGGTGTGAGTGTTTGATTGGTTCTGATGCTCCGTCCATCGCCACCCCCTTCTGTACCGCTTTGTTCGCCATAAGTTGGCAGGGTATGCTCAGACGTGAGTCCCTTGCTCACTTTGCCACTCGATTCAAGCAAGCCTGGCTGAAGACGGCTGAAATGCCAGAAACCGGTCCTAGGAAGCTTGTTTCCGGTCCAGGGAAGGCATGGCTTGGCAGTTCGGGCTGGACTGTTCCCATGAGGCACAGGGTCAGACTGATTTGCATATGGCCATGTCTGAACTGGGGTGGCAGAGTGGGCTAAAGAACAGTGATGGATCAAACCCAGATCTGTTGACTGGGTGTGAGTGTTTGATTGGTTCTGATGCTCCGTCCATCGCCACCCCCTTCTGTACCGCTTTGTTCGCCATAAGTTGGCAGGGTATGCTCAGACGTGAGTCCCTTGCTCACTTTGCCACTCGATTCAAGCAAGCCTGGCTGAAGACGGCTGAAATGCCAGAAACCGGTCCTAGGAAGCTTGTTTCCGGTCCAGGGAAGGCATGTCTTGGCAGTTCGGGCTGGACTGTTCCCATGAGGCACAGGGTCATACTGATTTGCATATGGCCATGTCTGAACTGGGGTGGCAGAGTGGGCTAAAGAATGGTGATGGATCAAACCCAGATCTGTTGACTGGGTGTGAGTGTTTGATTGGTTCTGATGCTCCGTCCATCGCCACCCCCTTCTGTACCGCTTTGTTCGCCATAAGTTGGCAGGGTATGCTCAGACGTGAGTCCCTTGCTCACTTTGCCACTCGATTCAAGCAAGCCTGGCTGAAGACGGCTGAAATGCCAGAAACCGGTCCTAGGAAGCTTGTTTCCGGTCCAGGGAAGGCATGGCTTGGCAGTTCGGGCTGGACTGTTCCCATGAGGCACAGGGTCAGACTGATTTGCATATGGCCATGTCTGAACTGGGGCGGCAGAGTGGGCTAAAGAACGGTGATGGATCAAACCCAGATCTGTTGACTGGGTGTGAGTGTTTGATTGGTTCTGATGCTCCGTCCATCGCCACCCCCTTCTGTACCGCTTTGTTCGCCATAAGTTGGCAGGGTATGCTCAGACGTGAGTCCCTTGCTCACTTTGCCACTCGATTCAAGCAAGCCTGGCTGAAAACGGCTGAAATGCCAGAAACCGGTAATAGGAAGCTTGTTTCCGGTCCAGGGAAGGCATGGCTTGGCAGTTCGGGCTGGACTGTTCCCATGAGGCACAGGGTCAGACTGATTTGCATATGGCCATGTCTGAACTGGGGTGGCAGAGTGGGCTAAAGAACGGTGTTGGATCAAACCCAGATCTGTTGACTGGGTGTGAGTGTTTGATTGGTTCTGATGCTCCGTCCATCGCCACCCCCTTCTGTACCGCTTTGTTCGCCATAAGTTGGCAGGGTATGCTCAGACGTGAGTCTCTTGCTCACTTTGCCACTCAATTCAAGCAAGCCTGGCTGAAGACGGCTGAAATGCCAGAAACCGGTCCTAGGAAGCTTGTTTCCGGTCCAGGGAAGGCATGGCTTGGCAGTTAGGGCTGGACTGTTCCCATGAGGCACAGGGTCAGACTGATTTGCATATGGCCATGTCTGAACTGCGGTGGCAGAGTGGGCTAAAGAACGGTGATGGATCAAACCCAGATCTGTTGACTGGGTGTGAGTGTTTGATTGGTTCTGATGCTCCGTCCATCGCCACCCCCTTCTGTACCGCTTTGTTCGCCATAAGTTGGCAGGGTATGCTCAGACGTGAGTCCCTTGCTCACTTTGCCACTCGATTCAAGCAAGCCTGGCTGAAGACGGCTGAAATGCCAGAAACCGGTCCTGGGAAGCTTGTTTCCGGTCCAGGGAAGGCATGGCTTGGCAGTTCGGGCTGGACTGTTCCCATGAGGCACAGGGTCAGACTGATTTGCATATGGCCATGTCTGAACTGGGGCGGCAGAGTGGGCTAAAGAACGGTGATGGATCAAACCCAGATCTGTTGACTGGGTGTGAGTGTTTGATTGGTTCTGATGCTCCGTCCATCGCCACTCCCTTCTGTACCGCTTTGTTCGCCAGAAGTTGGCAGGGTATGCTCAGACGTGAGTCCCTTGCTCACTTTGCCACTCGATTCAAGCAAGCCTGGCTGAAGACGGCTGAAATGCCAGAAACCGGTCCTAGGAAGCTTGTTTCCGGTCCAGGGAAGGCATGGCTTGGCAGTTCGGGCTGGACTGTTCCCATGAGGCACAGGGTCAGACTGATTTGCATATGGCCATGTCTGAACTGGGGTGGCAGAGTGGGCTAAAGAACAGTGATGGATCAAACCCAGATCTGTTGACTGGGTGTGAGTGTTTGACTGGTTCTGATGCTCCGTCCATCGCCACCCCCTTCTGTACCGCTTTGTTCGCCATAAGTTGGCAGGGTATGCTCAGACGTGAGTCCCTTGCTCACTTTGCCACTCAATTCAAGCAAGCCTGGCTGAAAACGGCTGAAATGCCAGAAACCGGTCCTAGGAAGCTTGTTTCCGGTCCAGGGAAGGCATGGCTTGGCAGTTCGGGCTGGACTGTTCCCATGAGGCACAGGGTCAGACTGATTTGCATATGGCCATGTCTGAACTGGGGTGGCAGAGTGGGCTAAAGAACGGTGTTGGATCAAACCCAGATCTGTTGACTGGGTGTGAGTGTTTGATTGGTTCTGATGCTCCGTCCATCGCCACCCCCTTCTGTACCGCTTTGTTCGCCATAAGTTGGCAGGGTATGCTCAGACGTGAGTCTTTTGCTCACTTTGCCACTCAATTCAAGCAAGCCTGGCTGAAGACGGCTGAAATGCCAGAAACCGGTCCTAGGAAGCTTGTTTCCGGTCCAGGGAAGGCATGGCTTGGCAGTTAGGGCTGGACTGTTCCCATGAGGCACAGGGTCAGACTGATTTGCATATGGCCATGTCTGAACTGGGGTGGCAGAGTGGGCTAAAGAACGGTGATGGATCAAACCCAGATCTGTTGACTGGGTGTGAGTGTTTGATTGGTTCTGATGCTCCGTCCATCGCCACCCCCTTCTGTACCGCTTTGTTCGCCATAAGTTGGCAGGGTATGCTCAGACGTGAGTCCCTTGCTCACTTTGCCACTCGATTCAAGCAAGCCTGGCTGAAGACGGCTGAAATGCCAGAAACCGGTCCTGGGAAGCTTGTTTCCGGTCCAGGGAAGGCATGGCTTGGCAGTTCGGGCTGGACTGTTCACATGAGGCACAGGGTCAGACTGATTTGCATATGGCCATGTCTGAACTGGGGCGGCAGAGTGGGCTAAAGAACGGTGATGGATCAAACCCAGATCTGTTGACTGGGTGTGAGTGTTTGATTGGTTCTGATGCTCCGTCCATCGCCACTCCCTTCTGTACCGCTTTGTTCGCCATAAGTTGGCAGGGTATGCTCAGACGTGAGTCCCTTGCTCACTTTGCCACTCGATTCAAGCAAGCCTGGCTGAAGACAGCTGAAATGCCAGAAACCGGTCCTAGGAAGCTTGTTTCCGGTCCAGGGAAGGCATGGCTTGGCAGTTCGGGCTGGACTGTTCCCATGAGGCACAGGGTCAGACTGATTTGCATATGGCCATGTCTGAACTGGGGTGGCAGAGTGGGCTAAAGAACAGTGATGGATCAAACCCAGATCTGTTGACTGGGTGTGAGTGTTTGATTGGTTCTGATGCTCCGTCCATCGCCACCCCCTTCTGTACCGCTTTGTTCGCCATAAGTTGGCAGGGTATGCTCAGACGTGAGTCCCTTGCTCACTTTGCCACTCGATTCAAGCAAGCCTGGCTGAAGACGGCTGAAATGCCAGAAACCGGTCCTAGGAAGCTTGTTTCCGGTCCACGGAAGGCATGGCTTGGCAGTTCGGGCTGGAAGGTTCCCATGAGGCACAGGGTCAGACTGATTTGCATATGGCCATGTCTGAACTGGGGTGGCAGAGTGGGCTAAAGAACGGTGATGGATCAAACCCAGATCTGTTGACTGTGTGTGAGTGTTTGATTGGTTCTGATGCTCCGTCCATCGCCACCCCCTTCTGTACCCCTTTGTTCGCTATAAGTTGGCAGGGTATGCTCAGACGTGAGTCCCTTGCTCACTTTGCCACTCGATTCAAGCAAGCCTGGCTGAAGACGGCTGAAATGCCAGAAACTGGTCCTAGGAAGCTTGTTTCCGGTCCAGGGAAGGCATGGCTTGGCAGTTCGGGCTGGACTGTTCCCATGAGGCACAGGGTCAGACTGATTTGCATATGGCCATGTCTGAACTGGGGTGGCAGAGTGGGCTAAAGAATGGTGATGAATCAAACCCAGGTCTGTTGACTGGGTGTGAGTGTTTGATTGGTCTGATGCTCCGTCCATCGCCACCCCCTTCTGTACCGCTTTGTTCGCCATAAGTTGGCAGGGTATGCTCAGACGTGAGTCCCTTGCTCACTTTGCCACTCGATTCAAGCAAGCCTGGCTGAAGACGTCTGAAATGCCAGAAACCGGTCCTAGGAAGCTTGGTTCCGGTCCAGGGAAGGCATGGCTTGGCAGTTCGGGCTGGCCTGTTCCCATGAGGCACAGGGTCAGACTGATTTGCATATGGCCATGTCTGAACTGGGGTGGCAGAGTGGGCTAAAGAACGGTGATGGATCAAACCCAGATCTGTTGACTGGGTGTGAGTGTTTGATTGGTTCTGATGCTCCGTCCATCGCCACCCCCTTCTGTACCGCTTTGTTCGCCATAAGTTGGCAGGGTATGCTCAGACGTGAGTCCCTTGCTCACTTTGCCACTCGATTCAAGCAAGCCTGGCTGAAGACGGCTGAAATGTCAGAAACCGGTCCTAGGAAGCTTGTTTCCGGTCCAGGGAAGGCATGGCTTGGCAGTTCGGGCTGGACTGTTCCCATGAGGCACAGGGTCAGACTGATTTGCATATGGCCATGTCTGAACTGGGGCGGCAGAGTGGGATAAAGAACGGTGATGGATCAAACCCAGATCTGTTGACTGGGTGTGAGTGTTTGATTGGTTCTGATGCTCCGTCCATCGCCACCCCCTTCTGTACCGCTTTGTTCGCCATAAGTTGGCAGGGTATGCTCAGACGTGAGTCCCTTGCTCACTTTGCCACTCGATTCAAGCAAGCCTGGCTGAAAACGGCTGAAATGCCAGAAACCGGTCCTAGGAAGCTTGTTTCCGGTCCAGGGAAGGCATGGCTTGGCAGTTCGGGCTGGACTGTTCCCATGAGGCACAGGGTCAGACTGATTTGCATATGGCCATGTCTGAACTGGGGCGGCAGAGTGGGCTAAAGAACGGTGATGGATCAAACCCAGATCTGTTGACTGGGTGTGAGTGTTTGATTGGTTCTGATGCTCCGTCCATCGCCACCCCCTTCTGTACCGCTTTGTTCGCCATAAGTTGGCAGGGTATGCTCAGACGTGAGTCCCTTGCTCACTTTGCCACTCGATTCAAGCAAGCCTGGCTGAAAACGGCTGAAATGCCAGAAACCGGTCCTAGGAAGCTTGTTTCCGGTCCAGGGAAGGCATGGCTTGGCAGTTCGGGCTGGACTGTTCCCATGAGGCACAGGGTCAGACTGATTTGCATATGGCCATGTCTGAACTGGGGTGGCAGAGTGGGCTAAAGAACGGTGTTGGATCAAACCCAGATCTGTTGACTGGGTGTGAGTGTTTGATTGGTTCTGATGCTCCGTCCATCGCCACCCCCTTCTGTACCGCTTTGTTCGCCATAAGTTGGCAGGGTATGCTCAGACGTGAGTCTCTTGCTCACTTTGCCACTCAATTCAAGCAAGCCTGGCTGAAGACGGCTGAAATGCCAGAAACCGGTCCTAGGAAGCTTGTTTCCGGTCCAGGGAAGGCATGGCTTGGCAGTTAGGGCTGGACTGTTCCCAAGAGGCACAGGGTCAGACTGATTTGCATATGGCCATGTCTGAACTGGGGTGGCAGAGTGGGCTAAAGAACGGTGATGGATCAAACCCAGATCTGTTGACTGGGTGTGAGTGTTTGATTGGTTCTGATGCTCCGTCCATCGCCACCCCCTTCTGTACCGCTTTGTTCGCCATAAGTTGGCAGGGTATGCTCAGACGTGAGTCCCTTGCTCACTTTGCCACTCGATTCAAGCAAGCCTGGCTGAAGACGGCTGAAATGCCAGAAACCGGTCCTGGGAAGCTTGTTTCCGGTCCAGGGAAGGCATGGCTTGGCAGTTCGGGCTGGACTGTTCCCATGAGGCACAGGGTCAGACTGATTTGCATATGGCCATGTCTGAACTGGGGCGGCAGAGTGGGCTAAAGAACGGTGATGGATCAAACCCAGATCTGTTGACTGGGTGTGAGTGTTTGATTGGTTCTGATGCTCCGTCCATCGCCACTCCCTTCTGTACCGCTTTGTTCGCCATAAGTTGGCAGGGTATGCTCAGACGTGAGTCCCTTGCTCACTTTGCCACTCGATTCAAGCAAGCCTGGCTGAAGACGGCTGAAATGCCAGAAACCGGTCCTAGGAAGCTTGTTTCCGGTCCAGGGAAGGCATGGCTTGGCAGTTCGGGCTGGACTGTTCCCATGAGGCACAGGGTCAGACTGATTTGCATATGGCCATGTCTGAACTGGGGTGGCAGAGTGGGCTAAAGAACAGTGATGGATCAAACCCAGATCTGTTGACTGGGTGTGAGTGTTTGACTGGTTCTGATGCTCCGTCCATCGCCACCCCCTTCTGTACCGCTTTGTTCGCCATAAGTTGGCAGGGTATGCTCAGACGTGAGTCCCTTGCTCACTTTGCCACTCGATTCAAGCAAGCCTGGCTGAAAACGGCTGAAATGCCAGAAACCGGTCCTAGGAAGCTTGTTTCCGGTCCAGGGAAGGCATGGCTTGGCAGTTCGGGCTGGACTGTTCCCATGAGGCACAGGGTCAGACTGATTTGCATATGGCCATGTCTGAACTGGGGTGGCAGAGTGGGCTAAAGAACGGTGTTGGATCAAACCCAGATCTGTTGACTGGGTGTGAGTGTTTGATTGGTTCTGATGCTCCGTCCATCGCCACCCCCTTCTGTACCGCTTTGTTCGCCATTAGTTGGCAGGGTATGCTCAGACGTGAGTCTCTTGCTCACTTTGCCACTCAATTCAAGCAAGCCTGGCTGAAGACGGCTGAAATGCCAGAAACCGGTCCTAGGAAGCTTGTTTCCGGTCCAGGGAAGGCATGGCTTGGCAGTTAGGGCTGGACTGTTCCCATGAGGCACAGGGTCAGACTGATTTGCATATGGCCATGTCTGAACTGGGGTGGCAGAGTGGGCTAAAGAACGGTGATGGATCAAACCCAGATCTGTTGACTGGGTGTGAGTGTTTCATTGGTTCTGATGCTCCGTCCATCGCCATCCCCTTCTGTACCGCTTTGTTCGCCATAAGTTGGCAGGGTATGCTCAGACGTGAGTCCCTTGCTCACTTTGCCACTCGATTCAAGCAAGCCTGGCTGAAGACGGCTGAAATGCCAGAAACCGGTCCTGGGAAGCTTGTTTCCGGTCCAGGGAAGGCATGGCTTGGCAGTTCGGGCTGGACTGTTCACATGAGGCACAGGGTCAGACTGATTTGCATATGGCCATGTCTGAACTGGGGCGGCAGAGTGGGCTAAAGAACGGTGATGGATCAAACCCAGATCTGTTGACTGGGTGTGAGTGTTTGATTGGTTCTGATGCTCCGTCCATCGCCACCCCCTTCTGTACCGCTTTGTTCGCCATAAGTTGGCAGGGTATGCTCAGACGTGAGTCCCTTGCTCACTTTGCCACTCGATTCAAGCAAGCCTGGCTGAAGACGGCTGAAATGCCAGAAACCGGTCCTAGGAAGCTTGTTTCCGGTCCAGGGAAGGCATGGCTTGGCAGTTCGGGCTGGACTGTTCCCATGAGGCACAGGGTCAGACTGATTTGCATATGGCCATGTCTGAACTGGGGTGGCAGAGTGGGCTAAAGAACGGTGATGGATCAAACCCAGATCTGTTGACTGGGTGTGAGTGTTTAATTGGTTCTGATGCTCCGTCCATCGCCACCCCCTTCTGTACCCCTTTGTTCGCCATAAGTTGGCAGGGTATGCTCAGACGTGAGTCCCTTGCTCACTTTGCCACTCGATTCAAGCAAGCCTGGCTGAAGACGGCTGAAATGCCAGAAACTGGTCCTAGGAAGCTTGTTTCCGGTCCAGGGAAGGCATGGCTTGGCAGTTCGGGCTGGACTGTTCCCATGAGGCACAGGGTCAGACTGATTTGCATATGGCCATGTCTGAACTGGGGTGGCAGAGTGGGCTAAAGAATGGTGATGAATCAAACCCAGGTCTGTTGACTGGGTGTGAGTGTTTGATTGGTCTGATGCTCCGTCCATCGCCACCCCCTTCTGTACCGCTTTGTTCGCCATAAGTTGGCAGGGTATGCTCAGACGTGAGTCCCTTGCTCACTTTGCCACTCGATTCAAGCAAGCCTGGCTGAAGACGTCTGAAATGCCAGAAACCGGTCCTAGGAAGCTTGGTTCCGGTCCAGGGAAGGCATGGCTTGGCAGTTCGGGCTGGCCTGTTCCCATGAGGCACAGGGTCAGACTGATTTGCATATGGCCATGTCTGAACTGGGGTGGCAGAGTGGGCTAAAGAACGGTGATGGATCAAACCCAGATCTGTTGACTGGGTGTGAGTGTTTGATTGGTTCTGATGCTCCGTCCATCGCCACCCCCTTCTGTACCGCTTTGTTCGCCATAAGTTGGCAGGGTATGCTCAGACGTGAGTCCCTTGCTCACTTTGCCACTCGATTCAAGCAAGCCTGGCTGAAGACGGCTGAAATGTCAGAAACCGGTCCTAGGAAGCTTGTTTCCGGTCCAGGGAAGGCATGGCTTGGCAGTTCGGGCTGGACTGTTCCCATGAGGCACAGGGTCAGACTGATTTGCATATGGCCATGTCTGAACTGGGGCGGCAGAGTGGGCTAAAGAACGGTGATGGATCAAACCCAGATCTGTTGACTGGGTGTGAGTGTTTGATTGGTTCTGATGCTCCGTCCATCGCCACCCCCTTCTGTACCGCTTTGTTCACCATAAGTTGGCAGGGTATGCTCAGACGGGAGTCCCTTGCTCACTTTGCCACTCGATTCAAGCAAGCCTGGCTGAAAACGGCTGAAATGCCAGAAACCGGTCCTAGGAAGCTTGTTTCCGGTCCAGGGAAGGCATGGCTTGGCAGTTCGGGCTGGACTGTTCCCATGAGGCACAGGGTCAGACTGATTTGCATATGGCCATGTCTGAACTGGGGTGGCAGAGTGGGCTAAAGAACGGTGTTGGATCAAACCCAGATCTGTTGACTGGGTGTGAGTGTTTGATTGGTTCTGAAGCTCCGTCCATCGCCACCCCCTTCTGTACCGCTTTGTTCGCCATAAGTTGGCAGGGTATGCTCAGACGTGAGTCTCTTGCTCACTTTGCCACTCAATTCAAGCAAGCCTGGCTGAAGACGGCTGAAATGCCAGAAACCGGTCCTAGGAAGCTTGTTTCCGGTCCAGGGAAGGCATGGCTTGGCAGTTAGGGCTGGACTGTTCCCATGAGGCACAGGGTCAGACTGATTTGCATATGGCCATGTCTGAACTGGGGTGGCAGAGTGGGCTAAAGAACGGTGATGGATCAAACCCAGATCTGTTGACTGGGTGTGAGTATTTGATTGGTTCTGATGCTCCGTCCATCGCCACCCCCTTCTGTACCGCTTTGTTCGCCATAAGTTGGCAGGGTATGCTCAAACGTGAGTCCCTTGCTCACTTTGCCACTCGATTCAAGCAAGCCTGGCTGAAGACGGCTGAAATGCCAGAAACCGGTCCTGGGAAGCTTGTTTCCGGTCCAGGGAAGGCATGGCTTGGCAGTTCGGGCTGGACTCTTCCCATGAGGCACAGGGTCAGACTGATTTGCATATGGCCATGTCTGAACTGGGGCGGCAGAGTGGGCTAAAGAACGGTGATGGATCAAACCCAGATCTGTTGACTGGGTGTGAGTAATTGATTGGTTCTGATGCTCCGTCCATTGCCAGTCCCTACTGTACCGCTTTGTTCGCTATAAGTTGGCAGGGTATGCTCAGACGTGAGTCCCTTGCTCACTTTTCCACTCGATTCAAGCAAGCCTGGCTGAAGACGGCTGAAATGCCAGAAACCGGTCCTAGGAAGCTTGTTTCCGGTCCAGGGAAGGCATGGCTTGGCAGTTCGGGCTGGACTGTTCCCATGAGGCACAGGGTCAAACTGATTTGCATATGGCCATGTCTGAACTGGGGTGGCAGAGTGGGCTAAAGAATGGTGATAAATCAAACCCAGGTCTGTTGACTGGGTGTGAGTGTTTGATTGGTTCTGATGCTCCGTCCATCGCCACCCCCTTCTGTACCGCTTTGTTCGCCAAGTTGGCAGGGTATGCTCAGACGTGAGTCCCTTGCTCACTTTGCCACTCGATTCAAGCAAGCCTGGCTGAAGACGGCTGAAATGCCAGAAACCGGTCCTAGGAAGCTTGTTTCCGGTCCAGGGAAGGCATGGCTTGGCAGTTCGGGCTGGACTGTTCCCATGAGGCACAGGGTCATACTGATTTGCATATGGCCATGTCTGAACTGGGGTGGCAGAGTGGGCTAAAGAACGGTGTTGGATCAAACCCAGATCTGTTGACTGGGTGTGAGTGTTTGATTGGTTCTGATGCTCCGTCCATCGCCACCCCCTTCTGTACCGCTTTGTTCGCCATAAGTTGGCAGGGTATGCTCAGACGTGAGTCTCTTGCTCACTTTGCCACTCAATTCAAGCAAGCCTGGCTGAAGACGGCTGAAATGCCAGAAACCGGTCCTAGGAAGCTTGTTTCCGGTCCAGGGAAGGCATGGCTTGGCAGTTAGGGCTGGACTGTTCCCATGAGGCACAGGGTCAGACTGATTTGCATATGGCCATGTCTGAACTGGGGTGGCAGAGTGGGCTAAAGAACGGTGATGGATCAAACCCAGATCTGTTGACTGGGTGTGAGTGTTTGATTGGTTCTGATGCTCCGTCCATCGCCACCCCCTTCTGTACCGCTTTGTTCGCCATAAGTTGGCAGGGTATGCTCAAACGTGAGTCCCTTGCTCACTTTGCCACTCGATTCAAGCAAGCCTGGCTGAAGACGGCTGAAATGCCAGAAACCGGTCCTGGGAAGCTTGTTTCCGGTCCAGGGAAGGCATGGCTTGGCAGTTCGGGCTGGACTGTTCCCATGAGGCACAGGGTCAGACTGATTTGCATATGGCCATGTCGGAACTGGGGCGGCAGAGTGGGCTAAAGAACGGTGATGGATCAAACCCAGATCTGTTGACTGGGTGTGAGTAATTGATTGGTTCTGATGCTCCGTCCATCGCCACTCCCTTCTGTACCGCTTTGTTCGCCATAAGTTGGCAGGGTATGCTCAGACGTGAGTCCCTTGCTCACTTTGCCACTCGATTCAAGTAAGCCTGGCTGAAGACGGCTGAAATGCCAGAAACCGGTCCTAGGAAGCTTGTTTCCGGTCCAGGGAAGGCATGGCTTGGCAGTTCGGGCTGGACTGTTCCCATGAGGCACAGGGTCAGACTGATTTGCATATGGCCATGTCTGAACTGGGGTGGCAGAGTGGGCTAAAGAATGGTGATGAATCAAACCCAGGTCTGTTGACTGGGTGTGAGTGTTTGATTGGCTCTGATGCTCCGTCCATCGCCACCCCCTTCTGTACCGCTTTGTTCGCCATAAATTGGCAGGGTATGCTCAGACGTGAGTCCCTTGCTCACTTTGCCACTCGATTCAAGCAAGCCTGGCTGAAGACGGCTGAAATGGCAGAAACCGGTCCTAGGAAGCTTGTTTCCGGTCCAGGGAAGGCATGGCTTGGCAGTTCGGGCTGGACTGTTCCAATGAGGCACAGGGTCAGACTGATTTGCATATGGCCATGTCTGAACTGGGGTGGCAGAGTGGGCTAAAGAACGGTGTTGGATCAAACCCAGATCTGTTGACTGGGTGTGAGTGTTTGATTGGTTCTGATGCTCCGTCCATCGCCACCCCCTTCTGTACCGCTTTGTTCGCCATAATTTGGCAGGGTATGCTCAGACGTGAGTCTCTTGCTCACTTTGCCACTCAATTCAAGCAAGCCTGGCTGAAGACGGCTGAAATGCCAGAAACCGGTCCTGGGAAGCTTGTTTCCGGTCCAGGGAAGGCATGGCTTGGCAGTTCGGGCTGGACTGTTCCCATGAGGCACAGGGTCAGAATGATTTGCATATGGCCATGTCTGAACTGGGGTGGCAGAGTGAGCTAAAGAATGGTGATGAATCAAACCCAGGTCTGTTGACTGGGTGTGAGTGTTTGATTGGTTCTGATGCTCCGTCCATCGCCACCCCCTTCTGTACCGCTTTGTTCGCCATAAGTTGGCAGGGTATGCTCAGACGTGAGTCCCTTGCTCACTTTGCCACTCGATTCAAGCAAGCCTGGCTGAAGACGTCTGAAATGCCAGAAACCGGTCCTAGGAAGCTTGTTTCCGGTCCAGGGAAGGCATGGCTTGGCAGTTCGGGCTGGCCTGTTCCCATGAGGCACAGGGTCAGACTGATTTGCATATGGCCATGTCTGAACTGGGGTGGCAGAGTGGGCTAAAGAACAGTGATGGATCAAACCCAGATCTGTTGACTGGGTGTGAGTGTTTGATTGGTTCTGATGCTCTGTCCATCGCCACCCCCTTCTGTACCGCTTTGTTCGCCATAAGTTGGCAGGGTATGCTCAGACGTGAGTCCCTTGCTCACTTTGCCACTCGATTCAAGCAAGCCTGGCTGAAGACGGCTGAAATGCCAGAAACCGGTCCTAGGAAGCTTGTTTCTGGTCCAGGGAAGGCATGGCTTGGCAGTTCGGGCTGGACTGTTCCCATGAGGCACAGGGTCAGACTGATTTGCATATGGCCATGTCTGAACTGGGGCGGCAGAGTGGGCTAAAGAACGGTGATGGATCAAACCCAGATCTGTTGACTGGGTGTGAGTGTTTGATTGGTTCTGATGCTCCGTCCATCGCCACTCCCTTCTGTACCGCTTTGTTCGCCATAAGTTGGCAGGGTATGCTCAGACGTGAGTCCCTTGCTCACTTTGCCACCCGAATCAAGCAAGCCTGGCTGAAGACGGCTGAAATGCCAGAAACCGGTCCTAGGAAGCTTGTTTCCGGTCCAGGGAAGGCATGGCTTGGCAGTTGGGGCTGGTCTGTTCCCATGAGGCACAGGGTCAGACTGATTTGCATATGGCCATGTCTGAACTGGGGTGGCAGAGTGGGCTAAAGAACAGTGATGGATCAAACCCAGATCTGTTGACTGGGTGTGTGTGTTTTATTGGTTCTGATGCTCTGTCCATCGCCACCCCCTTCTGTACCGCTTTGTTCGCCATAAGTTGGCAGGGTATGCTCAGACGTGAGTCCCTTGCTCACTTTGCCACTCGAATCAAGCAAGCCTGGCTGAAGACGGCTGAAATGCCAGAAACCGGTCCTAGGAAGCTTGTTTCTGGTCCAGGGAAGGCATGGCTTGGCAGTTCGGGCTGGACTGTTCCCATGAGGCACAGGGTCAGACTGATTTGCATATGGCCATGTCTGAACTGGGGTGGCAGAGTGGGCTAAAGAACGGTGATGGATCAAACCCAGATCTGTTGACTGGGTGTGAGTGTTTGATTGGTTCTGATGCTCCGTCCATCGCCACCCCCTTCTGTACCGCTTTGTTCGCCATAAGTTGGCAGGGTATGCTCAGACGTGAGTCCCTTGCTCACTTTGCCACTCGATTCAAGCAAGCCTGGCTGAAGACGGCTGAAATGCCAGAAACTGGTCCTAGGAAGCTTGTTTCCGGTCCAGGGAAGGCATGGCTTGGCAGTTCGGGCTGGACTGTTCCCATGAGGCACAGGGTCAGAGTGATTTGCATATGGCCATGTCTGAACTGGGGTGGCAGAGTGGGCTGAAGAATGGTGATGAATCAAACCCAGGTCTGTTGACTTGGTGTGAGTGTTTGATTGGTTCTGATGCTCCGTCCATCGCCACCCCCTTCTGTACCGCTTTGTTCGCCATAAGTTGGCAGGGTATGCTCAGACGTGAGTCCCTTGCTCACTTTGCCACTCGATTCAAGCAAGCCTGGCTGAAGACGTCTGAAATGCCAGAAACCGGTCCTAGGAAGCTTGTTTCCGGTCCAGGGAAGGCATGGCTTGGCAGTTCGGGCTGGCTTGTTCCCATGAGGCACAGGGTCAGACTGATTTGCATATGGCCATGTCTGAACTGGGGTGGCAGAGTGGGCTAAAGAACGGTGATGGATCAAACCCAGATCTGTTGACTGGGTGTGAGTGTTTGATTGGTTCTGATGCTCCGTCCATCGCCACCCCCTTCTGTACCGCTTTGTTCGCCATAAGTTGGCAGGGTATGCTCAGACGTGAGTCCCTTGCTCACTTTGCCACTCGATTCAAGCAAGCCTGGCTGAAGACGGCTGAAATGCCAGAAACCGGTCCTAGGAAGCTTGTTTCCGGTCCAGGGAAGGCATGGCTTGGCAGTTCGGGCTGGACTGTTGCCATGAGGCACAGGGTCAGACTGATTTGCATATGGCCATGTCTGAACTGGGGCGGCAGAGTGGGCTAAAGAACGGTGATGGATCAAACCCAGATCTGTTGACTGGGTGTGAGTGTTTGATTGGTTCTGATGCTCCGTCCATCGCCACCCCCTTCTGTACCGCTTTGTTCGCCATAAGTTGGCAGGGTATGCTCAGACGTGAGTCCCTTGCTCACTTTGCCACTCGATTCAAGCAAGCCTGGCTGAAAACGGCTGAAATGCCAGAAACCGGTCCTAGGAAGCTTGTTTCCGGTCCAGGGAAGGCATGGCTTGGCAGTTCGGGCTGGACTGTTCCCATGAGGCACAGGGTCAGACTGATTTGCATATGGCCATGTCTGAACTGGGGTGGCAGAGTGGGCTAAAGAACGGTGTTGGATCAAACCCAGATCTGTTGACTGGGTGTGAGTGTTTGATTGGTTCTGATGCTCCGTCCATCGCCATCCCCTTCTGTACCGCTTTGTTCGCCATAAGTTGGCAGGGTATGCTCAGACGTGAGTCTCTTGCTCACTTTGCCACTCAATTCAAGCAAGCCTGGCTGAAGACAGCTGAAATGCCAGAAACCGGTCCTAGGAAGCTTGTTTCCAGTCCAGGGAAGGCATGGCTTGGCAGTTAGGGCTGGACTGTTCCCATGAGGCACAGGGTCAGACTGATTTGCATATGGCCATGTCTGAACTGGGGTGGCAGAGTGGGCTAAAGAACGGTGATGGATCAAACCCAGATCTTTTGACTGGGTGTGAGTGTTTGATTGGTTCTGATGCTCCGTCCATCGCCACCCCCTTCTGTACCGCTTTGTTCGCCATAAGTTGGCAGGGTATGCTCAGACGTGAGTCCCTTGCTCACTTTGCCACTCGATTCAAGCAAGCCTGGCTGAAGACGGCTGAAATGTCAGAAACCGGTCCTGGGAAGCTTGTTTCCGGTCCAGGGAAGGCATGGCTTGGCAGTTCGGGCTGGACTGTTCCCATGAGGCACAGGGTCAGACTGATTTGCATATGGCCATGTCTGAACTGGGGTGGCAGAGTGGGCTAAAGAACAGTGATGGATCAAACCCAGATCTGTTGACTGGGTGTGAGTGTTTGATTGGTTCTGATGCTCCGTCCATCGCCACCCCCTTCTGTACCGCTTTGTTCGCCATAAGTTGGCAGGGTATGCTCAGATGTGAGTCCCTTGCTCACTTTGCCACTCGATTCAAGCAAGCCTGGCTAAAGACGGCTGAAATGCCAGAAACCGGTCCTAGGAAGCTTGTTTCCGGTCCAGGGAAGGCATGTCTTGGCAGTTCGGGCTGGACTGTTCCCATGAGGCACAGGGTCATACTGATTTGCATATGGCCATGTCTGAACTGGGGTGGCAGAGTGGGCTAAAGAATGGTGATGGATCAAACCCAGATCTGTTGACTGGGTGTGAGTGTTTGATTGGTTCTGATGCTCCGTCCATCGCCACCCCCTTCTGTACCGCTTTGTTCGCCATAAGTTGGCAGGGTATGCTCAGACGTGAGTCCCTTGCTCACTTTGCCACTCGATTCAAGCAAGCCTGGCTGAAAACGGCTGAAATGCCAGAAACCGGTCCTAGGAAGCTTGTTTCCGGTCCAGGGAAGGCATGGCTTGGCAGTTCGGGCTGGACTGTTCCCATGAGGCACAGGGTCAGACTGATTTGCATATGGCCATGTCTGAACTGGGGTGGCAGAGTGGGCTAAAGAACGGTGTTGGATCAAACCCAGATCTGTTGACTGGGTGTGAGTGTTTGATTGGTTCTGATGCTCCGTCCATCGCCATCCCCTTCTGTACCGCTTTGTTCGCCATAAGTTGGCAGGGTATGCTCAGACGTGAGTCTCTTGCTCACTTTGCCACTCAATTCAAGCAAGCCTGGCTGAAGACAGCTGAAATGCCAGAAACCGGTCCTAGGAAGCTTGTTTCCAGTCCAGGGAAGGCATGGCTTGGCAGTTAGGGCTGGACTGTTCCCATGAGGCACAGGGTCAGACTGATTTGCATATGGCCATGTCTGAACTGGGGTGGCAGAGTGGGCTAAAGAACGGTGATGGATCAAACCCAGATCTTTTGACTGGGTGTGAGTGTTTGATTGGTTCTGATGCTCCGTCCATCGCCACCCCCTTCTGTACCGCTTTGTTCGCCATAAGTTGGCAGGGTATGCTCAGACGTGAGTCCCTTGCTCACTTTGCCACTCGATTCAAGCAAGCCTGGCTGAAGACGGCTGAAATGTCAGAAACCGGTCCTGGGAAGCTTGTTTCCGGTCCAGGGAAGGCATGGCTTGGCAGTTCGGGCTGGACTGTTCCCATGAGGCACAGGGTCAGACTGATTTGCATATGGCCATGTCTGAACTGGGGTGGCAGAGTGGGCTAAAGAACAGTGATGGATCAAACCCAGATCTGTTGACTGGGTGTGAGTGTTTGATTGGTTCTGATGCTCCGTCCATCGCCACCCCCTTCTGTACCGCTTTGTTCGCCATAAGTTGGCAGGGTATGCTCAGATGTGAGTCCCTTGCTCACTTTGCCACTCGATTCAAGCAAGCCTGGCTAAAGACGGCTGAAATGCCAGAAACCGGTCCTAGGAAGCTTGTTTCCGGTCCAGGGAAGGCATGTCTTGGCAGTTCGGGCTGGACTGTTCCCATGAGGCACAGGGTCATACTGATTTGCATATGGCCATGTCTGAACTGGGGTGGCAGAGTGGGCTAAAGAATGGTGATGGATCAAACCCAGATCTGTTGACTGGGTGTGAGTGTTTGATTGGTTCTGATGCTCCGTCCATCGCCACCCCCTTCTGTACCGCTTTGTTCGCCATAAGTTGGCAGGGTATGCTCAGACGTGAGTCCCTTGCTCACTTTGCCACTCGATTCAAGCAAGCCTGGCTGAAGACGGCTGAAATGCCAGAAACCGGTCCTAGGAAGCTTGTTTCCGGTCCAGGGAAGGCATGGCTTGGCAGTTCGGGCTGGACTGTTCCCATGAGGCACAGGGTCAGACTGATTTGCATATGGCCATGTCTGAACTGGGGTGGCAGAGTGGGCTAAAGAACGGTGTTGGATCAAACCCAGATCTGTTGACTGGGTGTGAGTGTTTGATTGGTTCTGATGCTCCGTCCATCGCCACCCCCTTCTGTACCGCTTTGTTCGCCATAAGTTGGCAGGGTATGCTCAGACGTGAGTCTCTTGCTCACTTTGCCACTCAATTCAAGCAAGCCTGGCTGAAGACGGCTGAAATGCCAGAAACCGGTCCTAGGAAGCTTGTTTCCGGTCCAGGGAAGGCATGGCTTGGCAGTTAGGGCTGGACTGTTCCCATGAGGCACAGGGTCAGACTGATTTGCATATGACCATGTCTGAACTGGGGTGGCAGAGTGGGCTAAAGAACGGTGATGGATCAAACCCAGATCTGTTGACTGGGTGTGAGTGTTTGATTGGTTCTGATGCTCCGTCCATCGCCACCCCCTTCTGTACCGCTTTGTTCGCCATAAGTTGGCAGGGTATGCTCAAACGTGAGTCCCTTGCTCACTTTGCCACTCGATTCAAGCAAGCCTGGCTGAAGACGGCTGAAATGCCAGAAACCGGTCCTGGGAAGCTTGTTTCCGGTCCAGGGAAGGCATGGCTTGGCAGTTCGGGCTGGACTGTTCCCATGAGGCACAGGGTCAGACTGATTTGCATATGGCCATGTCGGAACTGGGGCGGCAGAGTGGGCTAAAGAACGGTGATGGATCAAACCCAGATCTGTTGACTGGGTGTGAGTAATTGATTGGTTCTGATGCTCCGTCCATCGCCACTCCCTTCTGTACCGCTTTGTTCGCCATAAGTTGGCAGGGTATGCTCAGACGTGAGTCCCTTGCTCACTTTGCCACTCGATTCAAGCAAGCCTGGCTGAAGACGGCTGAAATGCCAGAAACCGGTCCTAGGAAGCTTGTTTCCGGTCCAGGGAAGGCATGGCTTGGCAGTTCGGGCTGGACTGTTCCCATGAGGCACAGGGTCAGACTGATTTGCATATGGCCATGTCTGAACTGGGGTGGCAGAGTGGGCTAAAGAATGGTGATGAATCAAACCCAGGTCTGTTGACTGGGTGTGAGTGTTTGATTGGTTCTGATGCTCCGTCCATCGCCACCCCCTTCTGTACCCCTTTGTTCGCCATAAGTTGGCAGGGTATGCTCAGACGTGAGTCCCTTGCTCACTTTGCCACTCGATTCAAGCAAGCCTGGCTGAAGACGGCTGAAATGCCAGAAACCGGTCCTAGGAAGCTTGTTTCCGGTCCAGGGAAGGCATGGCTTGGCAGTTCGGGCTGGACTGTTCCCATGAGGCACAGGGTCAGACTGATTTGCATATGGCCATGTCTGAACTGGGGTGGCAGAGTGGGCTAAAGAACGGTGTTGGATCAAACCCAGATCTGTTGACTGGGTGTGAGTGTTTGATTGGTTCTGATGCTCCGTCCATCGCCACCCCCTTCTGTACCGCTTTGTTCGCCATAAGTTGGCAGGGTATGCTCAGACGTGAGTCTCTTGCTCACTTTGCCACTCAATTCAAGCAAGCCTGGCTGAAGACGGGTGAAATGCCAGAAACCGGTCCTAGGAAGCTTGTTTCCGGTCCAGGGAAGGCATGGCTTGGCAGTTAGGGCTGGACTGTTCCCATGAGGCACAGGGTCATACTGATTTGCATATGGCCATGTATGAGCTGGGGTGGCAGAGTGGGCTAAAGAACGGTGATGGATCAAACCCAGATCTGTTGACTGGGTGTGAGTGTTTGATTGGTTCTGATGCTCCGTCCATCGCCACCCCCTTCTGTACCGCTTTGTTCGCCATAAGTTGGCAGGGTATGCTCAGACGTGAGTCCCTTGCTCACTTTGCCACTCGATTCAAGCAAGCCTGGCTGAAGACGGCTGAAATGCCAGAAACTGGTCCTAGGAAGCTTGTTTCCGGTCCAGGGAAGGCATGGCTTGGCAATTCGGGCTGGACTGTTCCCATGAGGCACAGGGTCAGAGTGATTTGCATATGGCCATGTCTGAACTGGGGTGGCAGAGTGGGCTAAAGAATGGTGATGAATCAAACCCAGGTCTTTTGACTCAGTGTGAGTGTTTGATTGGTTCTGATGCTCCGTCCATCGCCACCCCCTTCTGTACCGCTTTGTTCGCCATAAGTTGGCAGGGTATGCTCAGACGTGAGTCCCTTGCTCACTTTGCCACTCGATTCAAGCAAGCCTGGCTGAAGACGTCTGAAATGCCAGAAACCGGTCCTAGGAAGCTTGTTTCCGGTCCAGGGAAGGCATGGCTTGGCAGTTCGGGCTGGCTTGTTCCCATGAGGCACAGGGTCAGACTGATTTGCATATGGCCATGTCTGAACTGGGGTGGCAGAGTGGGCTAAAGAACGGTGATGGATCAAACCCAGATCTGTTGACTGGGTGTGAGTGTTTGATTGGTTCTGATGCTCCGTCCATCGCCACCCCCTTCTGTACCGCTTTGTTCGCCATAAGTTGGCAGGGTATGCTCAGACGTGAGTCCCTTGCTCACTTTGCCACTCGATTCAAGCAAGCCTGGCTGAAGACGGCTGAAATGCCAGAAACCGGTCCTAGGAAGCTTGTTTCCGGTCCAGGGAAGGCATGGCTTGGCAGTTCGGGCTGGACTGTTGCCATGAGGCACAGGGTCAGACTGATTTGCATATGGCCATGTCTGAACTGGGGCGGCAGAGTGGGCTAAAGAACGGTGATGGATCAAACCCAGATCTGTTGACTGGGTGTGAGTGTTTGATTGGTTCTGATGCTCCGTCCATCGCCACCCCCTTCTGTACCGCTTTGTTCGCCATAAGTTGGCAGGGTATGCTCAGACGTGAGTCCCTTGCTCACTTTGCCACTCGATTCAAGCAAGCCTGGCTGAAAACGGCTGAAATGCCAGAAACCGGTCCTAGGAAGCTTGTTTCCGGTCCAGGGAAGGCATGGCTTGGCAGTTCGGGCTGGACTGTTCCCATGAGGCACAAGGTCAGACTGATTTGCATATGGCCATGTCTGAACTGGGGTGGCAGAGTGGGCTAAAGAACGGTGTTGGATCAAACCCAGATCTGTTGACTGGGTGTGAGTGTTTGATTGGTTCTGATGCTCCGTGCATCGCCACCCCCTTCTGTACCGCTTTGTTCGCCATAAGTTGGCAGGGTATGCTCAGACGTGAGTCTCTTGCTCACTTTGCCACTCAATTCAAGCAAGCCTGGCTGAAGACGGCTGAAATGGCAGAAACCGGTCCTAGGAAGCTTGTTTCCAGTCCAGGGAAGGCATGGCTTGGCAGTTAGGGCTGGACTGTTCCCATGAGGCACAGGGTCAGACTGATTTGCATATGGCCATGTCTGAACTGGGGTGGCAGAGTGGGCTAAAGAACGGTGATGGATCAAACCCAGATCTTTTGACTAGGTGTGAGTGTTTGATTGGTTCTGATGCTCCGTCCATCGCCACCCCCTTCTGTACCGCTTTGTTCGCCATAAGTTGGCAGTGTATGCTCAGACGTGAGTCCCTTGCTCACTTTGCCACTCGATTCAAGCAAGCCTGGCTGAAGACGGCTGAAATGCCAGAAACCGGTCCTGGGAAGCTTGTTTCCGGTCCAGGGAAGGCATGGCTTGGCAGTTCGGGCTGGACTGTTCCCATGAGGCACAGGGTCAGACTGATTTGCATATGGCCATGTCGGAACTGGGGCGGCAGAGTGGGCTAAAGAACGGTGATGGATCAAACCCAGATCTGTTGACTGGGTGTGAGTAATTGATTGGTTCTGATGCTCCGTCCATCGCCACTCCCTTCTGTACCGCTTTGTTCGCCATAAGTTGGCAGGGTATGCTCAGACGTGAGTCCCTTGCTCACTTTGCCACTCGATTCAAGCAAGCCTGGCTGAAGACGGCTGAAATGCCAGAAACCGGTCCTAGGAAGCTTGTTTCCGGTCCAGGGAAGGCATGGCTTGGCAGTTCGGGCTGGACTGTTCCCATGAGGCACAGGGTCAGACTGATTTGCATATGGCCATGTCTGAACTGGGGTGGCAGAGTGGGCTAAAGAACGGTGTTGGATCAAACCCAGATCTGTTGACTGGGTGTGAGTGTTTGATTGGTTCTGATGCTCCGTCCATCGCCACCCCCTTCTGTACCGCTTTGTTCGCCATAAGTTGGCAGGGTATGCTCAGACGTGAGTCTCTTGCTCACTTTGCCACTCAATTCAAGCAAGCCTGGCTGAAGACGGCTGAAATGCCAGAAACCGGTCCTAGGAAGCTTGTTTCCGGTCCAGGGAAGGCATGGCTTGGCAGTTAGGGCTGGACTGTTCCCATGAGGCACAGGGTCATACTGATTTGCATATGGCCATGTCTGAGCTGGGGTGGCAGAGTGGGCTAAAGAACGGTGATGGATCAAACCCAGATCTGTTGACTGGGTGTGAGTGTTTGATTGGTTCTGATGCTCCGTCCATCGCCACCCCCTTCTGTACCGCTTTGTTCGCCATAAGTTGGCAGGGTATGCTCAGACGTGAGTCCCTTGCTCACTTTGCCACTCGATTCAAGCAAGCCTGGCTGAAGACGGCTGAAATGCCAGAAACTGGTCCTAGGAAGCTTGTTTCCGGTCCAGGGAAGGCATGGCTTGGCAATTCGGGCTGGACTGTTTCCTATGAGGCACAGGGTCAGAGTGATTTGCATATGGCCATGTCTGAACTGGGGTGGCAGAGTGGGCTAAAGAATGGTGATGAATCAAACCCAGGTCTTTTGACTCAGTGTGAGTGTTTGATTGGTTCTGATGCTCCGTCCATCGCCACCCCCTTCTGTACCGCTTTGTTCGCCATAAGTTGGCAGGGTATGCTCAGACGTGAGTCCCTTGCTCACTTTGCCACTCGATTCAAGCAAGCCTGGCTGAAGACGTCTGAAATGCCAGAAACCGGTCCTAGGAAGCTTGTTTCCGGTCCAGGGAAGGCATGGCTTGGCAGTTCGGGCTGGCTTGTTCCCATGAGGCACAGGGTCAGACTGATTTGCATATGGCCATGTCTGAACTGGGGTGGCAGAGTGGGCTAAAGAACGGTGATGGATCAAACCCAGATCTGTTGACTGGGTGTGAGTGTTTGATTGGTTCTGATGCTCCGTCCATCGCCACCCCCTTCTGTACCGCTTTGTTCGCCATAAGTTGGCAGGGTATGCTCAGACGTGAGTCCCTTGCTCACTTTGCCACTCGATTCAAGCAAGCCTGGCTGAAGACGGCTGAAATGCCAGAAACCGGTCCTAGGAAGCTTGTTTCCGGTCCAGGGAAGGCATGGCTTGGCAGTTCGGGCTGGACTGTTGCCATGAGGCACAGGGTCAGACTGATTTGCATATGGCCATGTCTGAACTGGGGCGGCAGAGTGGGCTAAAGAACGGTGATGGATCAAACCCAGATCTGTTGACTGGGTGTGAGTGTTTGATTGGTTCTGATGCTCCGTCCATCGCCACCCCCTTCTGTACCGCTTTGTTCGCCATAAGTTGGCAGGGTATGCTCAGACGTGAGTCCCTTGCTCACTTTGCCACTCGATTCAAGCAAGCCTGGCTGAAAACGGCTGAAATGCCAGAAACCGGTCCTAGGAAGCTTGTTTCCGGTCCAGGGAAGGCATGGCTTGGCAGTTCGGGCTGGACTGTTCCCATGAGGCACAAGGTCAGACTGATTTGCATATGGCCATGTCTGAACTGGGGTGGCAGAGTGGGCTAAAGAACGGTGTTGGATCAAACCCAGATCTGTTGACTGGGTGTGAGTGTTTGATTGGTTCTGATGCTCCGTGCATCGCCACCCCCTTCTGTACCGCTTTGTTCGCCATAAGTTGGCAGGGTATGCTCAGACGTGAGTCTCTTGCTCACTTTGCCACTCAATTCAAGCAAGCCTGGCTGAAGACGGCTGAAATGCCAGAAACCGGTCCTAGGAAGCTTGTTTCCAGTCCAGGGAAGGCATGGCTTGGCAGTTAGGGCTGGACTGTTCCCATGAGGCACAGGGTCAGACTGATTTGCATATGGCCATGTCTGAACTGGGGTGGCAGAGTGGGCTAAAGAACGGTGATGGATCAAACCCAGATCTTTTGACTAGGTGTGAGTGTTTGATTGGTTCTGATGCTCCGTCCATCGCCACCCCCTTCTGTACCGCTTTGTTCGCCATAAGTTGGCAGTGTATGCTCAGACGTGAGTCCCTTGCTCACTTTGCCACTCGATTCAAGCAAGCCTGGCTGAAGACGGCTGAAATGCCAGAAACCGGTCCTGGGAAGCTTGTTTCCGGTCCAGGGAAGGCATGGCTTGGCAGTTCGGGCTGGACTGTTCCCATGAGGCACAGGGTCAGACTGATTTGCATATGGCCATGTCTGAACTGGGGCGGCAGAGTGGGCTAAAGAACGGTGATGGATCAAACCCAGATCTGTTGACTGGGTGTGAGTGTTTGATTGGTTCTGATGCTCCGTCCATCGCCACTCCCTTCTGTACCGCTTTGTTCGCCATAAGTTGGCAGGGTATGCTCAGACGTGAGTCCCTTGCTCACTTTGCCACTCGATTCAAGCAAGCCTGGCTGAAGACGGCTGAAATGCCAGAAACCGGTCCTAGGAAGCTTGTTTCCGGTCCAGGGTAGGCATGGCTTGGCAGTTCGGGCTGGACTGTTCCCATGAGGCACAGGGTCAGACTGATTTGCATATGGCCATGTCTGAACTGGGGTGGCAGAGTGGGCTAAAGAACAGTGATGGATCAAACCCAGATCTGTTGACTGGGTGTGAGTGTTTGATTGGTTCTGATGCTCCGTCCATCGCCACCCCCTTCTGTACCGCTTTGTTCGCCATAAGTTGGCAGGGTATGCTCAGACGTGAGTCCCTTGCTCACTTTGCCACTCGATTCAAGCAAGCCTGGCTGAAGACGGCTGAAATGCCAGAAACCGGTCCTAGGAAGCTTGTTTCCGGTCCAGGGAAGGCATGTCTTGGCAGTTCGGGCTGGACTGTTCCCATGAGGCACAGGGTCATACTGATTTGCATATGGCCATGTCTGAACTGGGGTGGCAGAGTGGGCTAAAGAATGGTGATGGATCAAACCCAGATCTGTTGACTGGGTGTGAGTGTTTGATTGGTTCTGATGCTCCGTCCATCGCCACCCCCTTCTGTACCGCTTTGTTCGCCATATGTTGGCAGGGTATGCTCAGACGTGAGTCCCTTGCTCACTTTGCCACTCGATTCAAGCAAGCCTGGCTGAAGACGGCTGAAATGACAGAAACTGGTCCTAGGAAGCTTGTTTCCGGTCCAGGGAAGGCATGGCTTGGCAGTTCGGGCTGGACTGTTCCCATGAGGCACAGGGTCAGACTGATTTGCATATGGCCATGTCTGAACTGGGGTGGCAGAGTGGGCTAAAGAACAGTGATGGATCAAACCCAGATCTGTTGACTGGGTGTGAGTGTTTGATTGGTTCTGATGCTCTGTCCATCGCCACCCCCTTCTGTACCGCTTTGTTCGCCATAAGTTGGCAGGGTATGCTCAGACGTGAGTCCCTTGCTCACTTTGCCACTCGATTCAAGCAAGCCTGGCTGAAGACGGCTGAAATGCCAGAAACCGGTCCTAGGAAGCTTGTTTCTGGTCCAGGGAAGGCATGGCTTGGCAGTTCGGGCTGGACTGTTCCCAGGAGGCACAGGGTCAGACTGATTTGCATATGGCCATGTCTGAACTGGGGTGGCAGAGTGGGCTAAAGAACGGTGATGGATCAAACCCAGATCTGTTGACTGGGTGTGAGTGTTTGATTGGTACTGATGCTCCGTCCATCGCCACCCCCTTCTGTACCGCTTTGTTCGCCATAAGTTGGCAGGGTATGCTCAGACGTGAGTCCCTTGCTCACTTTGCCACTCGATTCAAGCAAGCCTGGCTGAAGACGGCTGAAATGCCAGAAACTGGTCCTAGGAAGCTTGTTTCCGGTCCAGGGAAGGCATGGCTTGGCAGTTCGGGCTGGACTGTTCCCATGAGGCACAGGGTCAGAGTGATTTGCATATGGCCATGTCTGAACTGGGGTGGCAGAGTGGGCTAAAGAATGGTGATGAATCAAACCCAGGTCTGTTGACTGGGTGTGAGTGTTTGATTGGTTCTGATGCTCCGTCCATCGCCACCCCCTTCTGTACCGCTTTGTTCGCCATAAGTTGGCAGGGTATGCTCAGACGTGAGTCCCTTGCTCACTTTGCCACTCGATTCAAGCAAGCCTGGCTGAAGACGTCTGAAATGCCAGAAACCGGTCCTAGGAAGCTTGTTTCCGGTCCAGGGAAGGCATGGCTTGGCAGTTCGGGCTGGCTTGTTCCCATGAGGCACAGGGTCAGACTGATTTGCATATGGCCATGTCTGAACTGGGGTGGCAGAGTGGGCTAAAGAACGGTGATGGATCAAACCCAGATCTGTTGACTGGGTGTGAGTGTTTGATTGGTTCTGATGCTCCGTCCATCGCCACCCCCTTCTGTACCGCTTTGTTTGCCATAAGTTGGCAGGGTATGCTCAGACGTGAGTCCCTTGCTCACTTTGCCACTCGATTCAAGCAAGCCTGGCTGAAGACGGCTGAAATGCCAGAAACCGGTCCTAGGAAGCTTGTTTCCGGTCCAGGGTAGGCATGGCTTGGCAGTTCGGGCTGGACTGTTCCCATGAGGCACAGGGTCAGACTGATTTGCATATGGCCATGTCTGAACTGGGGTGGCAGAGTGGGCTAAAGAACAGTGATGGATCAAACCCAGATCTGTTGACTGGGTGTGAGTGTTTGATTGGTTCTGATGCTCCGTCCATCGCCACCCCCTTCTGTACCGCTTTGTTCGCCATAAGTTGGCAGGGTATGCTCAGACGTGAGTCCCTTGCTCACTTTGCCACTCGATTCAAGCAAGCCTGGCTGAAGACGGCTGAAATGCCAGAAACCGGTCCTAGGAAGCTTGTTTCCGGTCCAGGGAAGGCATGTCTTGGCAGTTCGGGCTGGACTGTTCCCATGAGGCACAGGGTCATACTGATTTGCATATGGCCATGTCTGAACTGGGGTGGCAGAGTGGGCTAAAGAATGGTGATGGATCAAACCCAGATCTGTTGACTGGGTGTGAGTGTTTGATTGGTTCTGATGCTCCGTCCATCGCCACCCCCTTCTGTACCGCTTTGTTCGCCATAAGTTGGCAGGGTATGCTCAGACGTGAGTCCCTTGCTCACTTTGCCACTCGATTCAAGCAAGCCTGGCTGAAGACGGCTGAAATGACAGAAACTGGTCCTAGGAAGCTTGTTTCCGGTCCAGGGAAGGCATGGCTTGGCAGTTCGGGCTGGACTGTTCCCATGAGGCACAGGGTCAGACTGATTTGCATATGGCCATGTCTGAACTGGGGTGGCAGAGTGGGCTAAAGAACAGTGATGGATCAAACCCAGATCTGTTGACTGGGTGTGAGTGTTTGATTGGTTCTGATGCTCTGTCCATCGCCACCCCCTTCTGTACCGCTTTGTTCGCCATAAGTTGGCAGGGTATGCTCAGACGTGAGTCCCTTGCTCACTTTGCCACTCGATTCAAGCAAGCCTGGCTGAAGACGGCTGAAATGCCAGAAACCGGTCCTAGGAAGCTTGTTTCTGGTCCAGGGAAGGCATGGCTTGGCAGTTCGGGCTGGACTGTTCCCATGAGGCACAGGGTCAGACTGATTTGCATATGGCCATGTCTGAACTGGGGGGGCAGTTCGGCTAAAGAACGGTGATGGATCAAACCCAGATCTGTTGACTGGGTGTGAGTGTTTGATTGGTTCTGATGCTCCGTCCATCGCCACCCCCTTCTGTACCGCTTTGTTCGCCATAAGTTGGCAGGGTATGCTCAGACGTGAGTCCCTTGCTCACTTTGCCACTCGATTCAAGCAAGCCTGGCTGAAGACGGCTGAAATGCCAGAAACTGGTCCTAGGAAGCTTGTTTCCGGTCCAGGGAAGGCATGGCTTGGCAGTTCGGGCTGGACTGTTCCCATGAGGCACAGGGTCAGAGTGATTTGCATATGGCCATGTCTGAACTGGGGTGGCAGAGTGGGCTAAAGAATGGTGATGAATCAAACCCAGGTCTGTTGACTGGGTGTGAGTGTTTGATTGGTTCTGATGCTCCGTCCATCGCCACCCCCTTCTGTACCGCTTTGTTCGCCATAAGTTGGCAGGGTATGCTCAGACGTGAGTCCCTTGCTCACTTTGCCACTCGATTCAAGCAAGCCTGGCTGAAGACGTCTGAAATGCCAGAAACCGGTCCTAGGAAGCTTGTTTCCGGTCCAGGGAAGGCATGGCTTGGCAGTTCGGGCTGGCTTGTTCCCATGAGGCACAGGGTCAGACTGATTTGCATATGGCCATGTCTGAACTGGGGTGGCAGAGTGGGCTAAAGAACGGTGATGGATCAAACCCAGATCTGTTGACTGGGTGTGAGTGTTTGATTGGTTCTGATGCTCCGTCCATCGCCACCCCCTTCTGTACCGCTTTGTTCGCCATAAGTTGGCAGGGTATGCTCAGACGTGAGTCCCTTGCTCACTTTGCCACTCGATTCAAGCAAGCCTGGCTGAAGACGGCTGAAATGCCAGAAACCGGTCCTAGGAAGCTTGTTTCCGGTCCAGGGAAGGCATGGCTTGGCAGTTCGGGCTGGACTGTTGCCATGAGGCACAGGGTCAGACTGATTTGCATATGGCCATGTCTGAACTGGGGCGGCAGAGTGGGCTAAAGAACGGTGATGGATCAAACCCAGATCTGTTGACTGGGTGTGAGTGTTTGATTGGTTCTGATGCTCCGTCCATCGCCACCCCCTTCTGTACCGCTTTGTTCGCCATAAGTTGGCAGGGTATGCTCAGACGTGAGTCCCTTGCTCACTTTGCCACTCGATTCAAGCAAGCCTGGCTGAAAACGGCTGAAATGCCAGAAACCGGTCCTAGGAAGCTTGTTTCCGGTCCAGGGAAGGCATGGCTTGGCAGTTCGGGCTGGACTGTTCCCATGAGGCACAGGGTCAGACTGATTTGCATATGGCCATGTCTGAATTGGGGTGGCAGAGTGGGCTAAAGAACGGTGTTGGATCAAACCCAGATCTGTTGACTGGGTGTGAGTGTTTGATTGGTTCTGATGCTCCGTCCATCGCCACCCCCTTCTGTACCGCTTTGTTCGCCATAAGTTGGCAGGGTATGCTCAGACGTGAGTCTCTTGCTCACTTTGCCACTCAATTCAAGCAAGCCTGGCTGAAGACGGCTGAAATGCCAGAAACCGGTCCTAGGAAGCTTGTTTCCAGTCCAGGGAAGGCATGGCTTGGCAGTTAGGGCTGGACTGTTCCCATGAGGCACAGGGTCAGACTGATTTGCATATGGCCATGTCTGAACTGGGGTGGCAGAGTGGGCTAAAGAACGGTGATGGATCAAACCCAGATCTTTTGACTGGGTGTGAGTGTTTGATTGGTTCTGATGCTCCGTCCATCGCCACCCCCTTCTGTACCGCTTTGTTCGCCATAAGTTGGCAGTGTATGCTCAGACGTGAGTCCCTTGCTCACTTTGCCACTCGATTCAAGCAAGCCTGGCTGAAGACGGCTGAAATGCCAGAAACCGGTCTTGGGAAGCTTGTTTCCGGTCCAGGGAAGGCATGGCTTGGCAGTTCGGGCTGGACTGTTCCCATGAGGCACAGGGTCAGACTGATTTGCATATGGCCATGTCTGAACTGGGGCGGCAGAGTGGGCTAAAGAACGGTGATGGATCAAACCCAGATCTGTTGACTGGGTGTGAGTGTTTGATTGGTTCTGATGCTCCGTCCATCGCCACTCCCTTCTGTACCGCTTTGTTCGCCATAAGTTGGCAGGGTATGCTCAGACGTGAGTCCCTTGCTCACTTTGCCACTCGATTCAAGCAAGCCTGGCTGAAGACGGCTGAAATGCCAGAAACCGGTCCTAGGAAGCTTGTTTCCGGTCCAGGGAAGGCATGGCTTGGCAGTTCGGGCTGGACTGTTCTGTAGGAGAGTAGGGTCTTCAATCCTATGATCACCCAGATTTTTTTGCTTTTGCTTCATTGGTTTACGACTTTCTCCGGCTGTGGGCCTGCCAATCAGACCCACAGCCTAGCTGTTCTCTCTCGAAATTAACACACATGTACGTTAGGTGCATCCACTAATTGGAACTGGGCCACCTTGTCAGTCCCTGTCTCAGCATACCACAGGTATCCAGGGCATCGGTGTACCCAGGGCCTACCAGGGGCTGAAGCATGTATTATGCCCCCCCTGGAATGGCCGCCCAAATCTGACACAACTGGCTGCACGACAGCTGGGGCCACGTGGTGTAATCACCCGTTGCTGTAGGTGTAGTATTCCTACACCTAAACCCTAAAAATGGACACATGGATTCCTATCAGTCACTCCTATAGCAGGCCTTATCAATCCTGAAGGCAGAGTGCAGGGAATCATGTGGGACGGTGCTCTGGCGCGAGCTGAGCCCGTCGACGGCTTGCGGAACCAAACCCTAATAGCCGTTCCATGGTGACGCGGGCCAACTACTTTTAAGGCATTATAATCCTCGCGGTTATCTGCTAACTTTGGCATCGCATCACCTATACATGTCGAGTAAGGTGTCATACGAATGGGAATACGAACCCCTCGCCAGTCCTGGTGACGGGGTTAGCATTCCCCCCTTTTAGAGGGGCACGACATGGAAGTAACCTTGAACCCCGGTTAAAATTGACTCAAGCCTCAGCATCACAAAATGGATGCTGCCACCAGACACAAGTCTGACCTCCTGCTGCTGGGGGACCTTCCAGCAAGGGGAGCTTGGACAAAGGGTTTCCTGTCGAGGGCGGTGTTAGCACCGTCCCAGACAGGGTTTGTGTATCCCAGGTAGGCAGGGCTGAAAGGAAGGTGACTGCAAGTGGCACCCCGGTGCTCACTGTGCATAGCCCGGCTCAAACCAGTTTCGGGGGCACACCAGCCCCTGAGCTGGCGCGAAGCCGGACAAAGGATAGGGGTGTAACCACCCCCCTCCTGGCTCCACCCATAGGTAGAACCTAGTCACGGGCCAGCCCCTTTCTCTTAGAATAAAGGTAGGAGCGAGTCCCCTTCCCAAATTGGATAATCAGATAATCGGATAACTCCGAATCACGAATCACTTTCCACGAAAGGAACTCTTGACTATTTCTGAAGACTCTCCCTTGTGGCTAAGGAGTAGCCACCCTGCACCAGCAGGCACCAACTAAGCGCTTGCGGTTTGCTGTAAGTCTCTCCTACGGATCAAGACTGCCCAGCTCGACGAGACCCGAGTTCCCTGCCATCTCTGACCTTTTACCTCCCTCATCAGCTCAGCTGAGAGTCGTAGGTGTGACGAGACCTGCGGGACCGGCTATCTTCAGAACCTGCACGACGCTTATCTAGCACGCCCACCGAGGGACCCTCGAGTGAGTGCACCTAGGGTTTGAGAAGCCCTAACCCTGAGCAGCTCCAGCATCGAAGTCTGTCTCCCCAGCATTCACGAGATCTGCGTGGGGGCCCTTCCGCTCCTTGCTGTTCACCGCGTTGTTCGACCACTTGCCGACCGGCTTGTGGCCCTCTTCACGACGCACCATGATTGTTTCATCACGAGTCTGGTTGCTCCAGACTGGCTCTTGCTCCCCTTCAACAGAGGAGTACCACGGACCCTCCTGGTCCACTCCCGACGCCATCTTGACTCCCCCGCTTGGGTGGCCACTGCCAAGATCCGCTGCCCCTTCCTGGGCCCAGCATCATCGACAGCAGACACCTTCGTGGGACAGCTCGCCCTCCATCCTGGTCGCCGCCGCGCCTCCTGGTCCGAGGAACAGCCGAGTCCGACGTCACCCACTCACCGGGTCGAGGTGACTTCAGCCGGTACCCTCCTGGTACCCACACGATCGCTGGCTAGCGGTTGAGAACTGAGTCCCCTCTGCTTTCAGGTTTTCCTTCATCACCGATCCAGGCTTGGATCACTCTGAACATCGTCACTGGTCGCCTGCCAGCAACTTCTTCTTTCAGGCTCCTGAGACTACACGAGGACTCCCGACATCTTGACGAACTTCACGCAGCCGCAGCCTCCGGGCTAGGTAACTCGAGCATCTCGGTGCTCCATCGCAGGTTCGCTCTACAAGTGTCCAGTTCCTTTTTCGTTTAGTCCCACTGATCGGATCACTCCGGAATCAGTATCTCCAGACTCTAACCATTCGCATTTCACTGTTAGTGTAGATGGTTTCTCGTGCCCCTCGGGCATTTGTGTAAATTGTGCAACTGAAGTATTTTCCTAAGAGTTTTGTAGTGTGCTTAGCTCCCTGACTCATAAAGAGCCAGGGTAGTCTTGTCATAAATAAATATCCTTTTATTTTCATAACAACTTGTGTGGTGTCCTTTCACTTGGTGTTCAAGGGGTATATGTGATGGTAAACAGCTGGCTTAACACGCCCTCTAGAGTTTAGCCTAAGACTGCTCGTATCCACGCTACTAGGATAGCTGGTCTAAAAGGTTGACTTACAACCAATCATCAATAAGGGTCGTTTGGAATGATACACAGTGATCACTAGAATAGTGAGCACTACATATCAGGCCAACTTCTCACATTGGTGAGCAGCGGTTGGGATTTGAGCTTGCTGTTGTTTTACCACACACGTATCCTAAGAATATCGCAGTGAAAGATCACATAAGTACCCAGGTACATATAACTTAACTTAGAATACTCCGAGTTCTACTGAACCGGCTGTTGTAGTGTAACAGGGCTTAGCACACCCTGACTACAACTCTTAGCAAGGGATCAGTAGGTAAACCCATAGTGTAGGTAGGTGCAACACTTACACCTCACTAGAAAAGCATGTCGGTCCACGGAGAGTCTGCAGGGACTCCCCTAGTGGTCAGTGACCCTCCACAGGTCGTGTCACGGTATGCAACTCTTAGCTTCAAGGAGATGAGACAACTGTGTGCCTCCAGGAAGCTAAACCAGGGTTCTAACCCTACCATCGCAATACTGATAGGTCTCTTAGAGGCGTACGATGCTAGGAGGTCCTCTAACCCAGGTCCCCCCAGTGCAGATGGGAACATGCCTCCCTTAGAGGGAACCCTCGGTGACCCAGACCTCGACCTCCACACAGAGGAGGAGGACGAGGACGAGTTATCGGGAGACGAGGCAGACAAAGGTCCAGTGGTAGTCGGCAGGCTTACAAGGACCAACTTAAGCAGGCATGAGAATGGAACTGGGGGAGCCCCGGGCCCACGCTCAAGCAGGCTTAACCTTGGGAACGGACGAGCTAGGTCTCTCTCCAGAGGCTCTGGCAGATCGGTTCATACACATGTCTCTCAGGCACCTTCTCAGAGAGGAATGACTTCCCCTCAGAGGAGGGAGCATGAAGCGAAGATGCGGGAGGTCAATCTGAGGATCGAGCGGGAAGAACTTGCCCTCGCCAAAGAAAGACTTGCCTTAGCCCGAGAGCAGAAATTACGTGGGTTAGATCCCACTGGTGGCAGCGTTCTCAATAGAGAGAAAGACAGGGGTATAGACACTAGACACCTGAGTAAAATAGTGCCCCCCTTTAAACAAGGGGACGACATCCACAAGTGGATAACTGCCTTGGAGAGGGCCTGCACTGTCCAGTGCGTCCCCCCAAGTCAGTGGGCAGCTATACTGTGGCTTTCCTTTGAAGGTAAAGGAAGGGACAAGCTCCTCACTACAAGAGCTGAGGATGCTAACAACTACCAAGTCCTGAAGAACACACTGATTGATGGGTTCGGCTTAACCACGGAACAGTACCGGGTGCTGTTCCGAGACACCCAGAAAATTCCGTCTCAGGATTGGGCTGACTTTGTCGATTGTGCCACTAAGGCTTTGGAAGGCTGGTTGCTGGGTAGCAAGGTTACTGATTACACAGGATTGTACAATCTTATCATGCGAGAACAGATTTTAAACAACTGTCAGAACCAATTGTTGCATCAGCACCTTGTCGACTCGGATCTGACCTCTCCCCAAGAATTGGGAAAGAAGGCAGACAGATGGGTCAGAACAAGGGTCAAGCAGAACCAGAATCAGAACCAGGGTGGTCAGAAGAAAGCAGACCAAAAGGGTAACAAGAACGAACAAAATGACCAGAAGTCTTCGACAGGTCCCCAACAAACCAAAGAGGGTGGGGGTCAGGCTTCACAGAAGAAGAAGACTCAAGAAGGCCAGTCCAAAAGGTGGTGCCAATACTGTAAAAGTAAGACTCACTGGTTTAGTGAGTGCACCAAGAAAGGAGGGCAAACTCCTACCACTGCAGCCCCTAAGGCACCTGCGCCCCCTAGTACAGTCAGCAGTGGTAGTGCGCCTCCCAAGGCATTAGTTGGGTTAACCTTGGGAACCGAGGGGAGTGACGACTTAGTCGGCACGCTCACTCAGGCCGTCCTTGTCTGTACAGGGGATATGGATATGTCCCCTGATGCCAGTCCCAATACTTTGGGCAAATACAGACAGACACCTTTGATAAATGGAAGAGTGGCCCAGGCCTACAGGGACACGTGTGCCAGTGTCACCATGGTGACGCCTAACTTCGTGGACCCTGGACAGATCATGCTAGGTACCAGTTACCTAGTGACCAATGCCAGCAACGTCACTACCAATCACAGTATGGCAGTTGTTGATTTCTCCTGGGGAGGGGTAAGTGGCCCGAAAAAGGTTGTGGTTAGTTCAGACCTCCCCGTAGAATGTCTGTTGGGCAATGATTTGGAAACGTCACAATGGTCAGAAGTGGAGCAGAGGACTCACATGGAGATGTTAGGCTTGCCAGCACATGTCCTTGCTGTGACCAGGTCACAGGCCAAAAGATGCCCCACTGAACAGGTGCTGGATCCTGGAAGAACGGACCAGACACCTTCCAAGAAAAGGAGCAGTAAGGGTAAGGCTTCGCCTTCCCCCTTGCCCCAGGTCGTGGATCAAGTCTCCGAGGAGGCTGACCTTAAAGAACTGAGGGAAACTGAGCCGCAAGAGCTTGAACCTGGTCAGGTTGAGTTTCTGGGCTCAGGGGGACCCTCCAGGGAAGACCTGGGGAAGGCACAGTTAGACTGCCCCTCACTTGAACCCCTCAGACAGCAGGCCGCTGCTGAGGCTGCAGGGAACGCCACGGGTACCCACAAAGTGTACTGGGACGATGGACTCCTGTACTCTGAGGCAAGAGACCCCAAACCTGGTGCGACCAGGAGGCTGGTCATCCCCTTGTCTCTGAGAGGTTTCCTTCTCACCTTGGCCCACGAGATTCCCCTTGCAGGTCACTTAGGCCAGAATAAGACTTGGGACAGAATTGTTCCACACTTTCACTGGCCCCACATGTCCGAAGATACGAAGGAGTTTTGCCGCTCCTGTGTCACTTGCCAAGCCAGTGGTAAGTCAGGTGGCACGACAAAGGCCCCCCTCATACCACTACCAGTGGTGGGGGTACCCTTTGAACGAGTGGGGATCGACATTGTCGGACCAATGGAACCCCAGACAGCATCAGGGCACAAGTTTATACTGGTGGTGGTGGACCACGCCACCAGGTATCCTGAAGCTATTCCCCTTAGGACCACTACGGCACCTGTGGTGGCACGGGCCCTACTTGGAGTGTTCTCCAGAGTGGGCTTCCCTAAGGAGGTCGTCTCAGACAGAGGTGCAAACTTCATGTCGGGATATCTGACTGCTATGTGGAAGGAATGTGGTGTCAACTACAAGTTCACCACACCCTATCACCCACAATGCAATGGGCTGGTTGAGAGATTCAACCGGACCCTAAAAGGGATGATTCACGGACTACCTGAAAAGCTTCGGCGGAGATGGGATGTCCTGATACCCTGCCTCTTGTTCGCCTACAGAGAGGTCCCGCAGAAGGGGGTTGGCTACAGCCCTTTTGAGCTTCTGTTCGGACATCCTGTAAGGGGACCCCTTTGTTTGGTAAAGGAAGGATGGGAGAGACCTCTCAGAAAGCCGGCATCAAACATTGTGGACTATGTGCTCGGTCTCCGCTCGCGGATGGCGGAGTACATGGAAAAGGCGTCTAAAAACCTTGAGGCGAGCCAAGAATTACAGAAAGCTTGGCACGACCAAAAGGCTGTCCTGACTGTGTATCAGCCTGGACAGAAGGTGTGGGTGCTGGAGCCAGTGGCCCCAGCAGCACTCAAAGACAAATGGTCTGGGCCCCACACGATCATTGAGCAAAAGGGAGAGGTCACCTACCTGGTAGACCTGGGAACTCCCCGGAGCCCCCACAGGGTGCTCCACGTAAACAGGCTCAAGGCATATGTCGACAGGGAGGGCATGGGCTTGCTCATGGCCACAGATGAGGGACAGGAGGAGGAGAGTGACCCTCTCCCGGACCTGCTCTCTCAGAACCCTGACGATGGATCAGTAGATGGTGTTGTCTTTTGTGGCAGCCTCTCTGGACATCAACAAGAGGATTGTAAACAGGTTCTTCAATCCTTTCGACATATGTTCTCTCTGACACCCAGTCAGACCAAGTGGTGTACCCACGAGGTCGACACTGGGGACAGTCTGCCCGTAAAGAGTAAAATCTATCGGCAACCTGATCATGTCAGAGACTGCATCAAGACAGAGGTGCAGAAAATGTTGGAGCTGGGAGTCATTGAACCCTCGGACAGCCCCTGGGCTAGTCCCGTAGTGCTCGTGCCGAAACCTCACACCCAGGGCGGTAAGAAAGAGATGAGGTTTTGCGTGGACTACAGAGGTCTCAATGCGGTCACTAAGACCGACGCCCACCCGATACCAAGAGCAGACGAACTTATCGACCGGTTGGCCTCGGCCAACTACTTAAGTACGTTTGACCTGACAGCTGGGTATTGGCAAATCAGGTTAGCTGAGGAGGCCAAGCCCAAAACAGCATTTTCTACCCCGGGTGGGCATTATCAGTTCGTGGTAATGCCCTTTGGTTTGAAAAATGCACCTGCCACCTTCCAAAGGCTGGTGAATCGAGTTCTCACTGGGTTGGACGACTTCTGTGCGGCGTATCTGGACGATATCGCTGTCTTTAGCTCCACCTGGGAGGATCACCTGGTCCACCTGAGGAAAGTGTTAGAGACCCTGCAGAAGGCAGGCCTCACTATCAAGGCCACCAAGTGCCAGATAGGGCAGACACAGGTTGTATACCTGGGCCACCTTGTAGGTGGAGGCCAGGTTCAACCATTGGAGAGCAAAATACAGGCCATCCAGGACTGGGCTCCTCCAACCACCCAGACTCAGGTTCGAGCTTTCTTGGGCCTGACTGGTTATTACCGGAAATTTGTCAGAAATTATGGATCCATTGTGACCCCGCTAAACGACCTGACAAGTAAAAAGATGCCAAAAAAAGTTCAGTGGACAGCAAGCTGTCAGAAGGCGTTCGATGACCTAAAGCGGGCCATGTGCACAGCACCTATCCTAAAGAGTCCAGACTACTCCAAACCATTCATTGTCCAGACAGACGCTTCGGAGCTGGGTGTGGGAGCTGTTCTATCGCAACTGAATTTTGATGGTCATGACCAGCCCATAGCTTTTATTAGCAGGAGGCTGACCCCCAGAGAGAAGAATTGGTCAGCTATTGAGAGGGAGGCCTTTGCTGTGGTTTGGGCCCTGAAGAAGTTGAGGCCATACTTGTTTGGCACTCACTTCAAGATTCAGACCGACCATAAGCCCCTCTTGTGGCTAAATCAAATGAAGGGTGAAAACCCCAAACTACTTAGGTGGTCCATTTCCCTACAGGGGATGGACTTCACAGTGGAGCATAGACCTGGCACTGATCATGGCAATGCAGATGGGCTCTCCAGGTATTTCCACTTAGAGCAAGAAGACTCACCTGGTCAAGGTTAGCTTATTGTCCCAAAGTTTGGGGGGGGGTCATGTAGGAGAGTAGGGTCTGCAATCCTATGATCACCCAGATTTTTTTGCTTTTGCTTCATTGGTTTACGACTTTCTCCGGCTGTGGGCCTGCCAATCAGACCCACAGCCTAGCTGTTCTCTCTCGAAATTAACACACATGTACGTTAGGTGCATCCACTAATTGGAACTGGGCCACCTTGTCAGACCCTGTCTCAGCATACCACAGGTATCCAGGGCATCGGTGTACCCAGGGCCTACCAGGGGCTGAAGCATGTATTATGCCCCCCCTGGAATGGCCGCCCAAATCTGACACAACTGGCTGCACGACAGCTGGGGCCACGTGGTGTAATCACCCGTTGCTGTAGGTGTAGTATTCCTACACCTAAACCCTAAAAATGGACACATGGATTCCTATCAGTCACTCCTATAGCAGGCCTTATCAATCCTGAAGGCAGAGTGCAGGGAATCATGTGGGACGGTGCTCTGGCACGAGCTGAGCCCGTCGACGGCTTGCGGAACCAAACCCTAATAGCCGTTCCATGGTGACGCGGGCCAACTACTTTTAAGGCATTATAATCCTCGCGGTTATCTGCTAACTTTGGCATCGCATCACCTATACATGTCGAGTAAGGTGTCATACGAATGGGAATACGAACCCCTCGCCAGTCCTGGTGACGGGGTTAGCATTCTCCCCTTTTAGAGGGGCACGACATGGAAGTAACCTTGAACCCCGGTTAAAATTGACTCAAGCCTCAGCATCACAAAATGGATGCTGCCACCAGACACAAGTCTGACCTCCTGCTGCTGGGGGACCTTCCAGCAAGGGGAGCTTGGACAAAGGGTTTCCTGTCGAGGGCGGTGTTAGCACCGTCCCAGACAGGGTTTGTGTATCCCAGGTAGGCAGGGCTGAAAGGAAGGTGACTGCAAGTGGCACCCCGGTGCTCACTGTGCATAGCCCGGCTCAAACCAGTTTCGGGGGCACACCAGCCCCTGAGCTGGCGCGAAGCCGGACAAAGGATAGGGGTGTAACCACCCCCCTCCTGGCTCCACCCATAGGTAGAACCTAGTCACGGGCCAGCCCCTTTCTCTTAGAATAAAGGTAGGAGCGAGTCCCCTTCCCAAATTGGATAATCAGATAATCGGATAACTCCGAATCACGAATCACTTTCCACGAAAGGAACTCTTGACTATTTCTGAAGACTCTCCCTTGTGGCTAAGGAGTAGCCACCCTGCACCAGCAGGCACCAACTAAGCGCTTGCGGTTTGCTGTAAGTCTCTCCTACGGATCAAGACTGCCCAGCTCGACGAGACCCGAGTTCCCTGCCATCTCTGACCTTTTACCTCCCTCATCAGCTCAGCTGAGAGTCGTAGGTGTGACGAGACCTGCGGGACCGGCTATCTTCAGAACCTGCACGACGCTTATCTAGCACGCCCACCGAGGGACCCTCGAGTGAGTGCACCTAGGGTTTGAGAAGCCCTAACCCTGAGCAGCTCCAGCATCGAAGTCTGTCTCCCCAGCATTCACGAGATCTGCGTGGGGGCCCTTCCGCTCCTTGCTGTTCACCGCGTTGTTCGACCACTTGCCGACCGGCTTGTGGCCCTCTTCACGACGCACCATGATTGTTTCATCACGAGTCTGGTTGCTCCAGACTGGCTCTTGCTCCCCTTCAACAGAGGAGTACCACGGACCCTCCTGGTCCACTCCCGACGCCATCTTGACTCCCCCGCTTGGGTGGCCACTGCCAAGATCCGCTGCCCCTTCCTGGGCCCAGCATCATCGACAGCAGACACCTTCGTGGGACAGCTCGCCCTCCATCCTGGTCGCCGCCGCGCCTCCTGGTCCGAGGAACAGCCGAGTCCGACGTCACCCACTCACCGGGTCGAGGTGACTTCAGCCGGTACCCTCCTGGTACCCACACGATCGCTGGCTAGCGGTTGAGAACTGAGTCCCCTCTGCTTTCAGGTTTTCCTTCATCACCGATCCAGGCTTGGATCACTCTGAACATCGTCACTGGTCGCCTGCCAGCAACTTCTTCTTTCAGGCTCCTGAGACTACACGAGGACTCCCGACATCTTGACGAACTTCACGCAGCCGCAGCCTCCGGGCTAGGTAACTCGAGCATCTCGGTGCTCCATCGCAGGTTCGCTCTACAAGTGTCCAGTTCCTTTTTCGTTTAGTCCCACTGATCGGATCACTCCGGAATCAGTATCTCCAGACTCTAACCATTCGCATTTCACTGTTAGTGTAGATGGTTTCTCGTGCCCCTCGGGCATTTGTGTAAATTGTGCAACTGAAGTATTTTCCTAAGAGTTTTGTAGTGTGCTTAGCTCCCTGACTCATAAAGAGCCAGGGTAGTCTTGTCATAAATAAATATCCTTTTATTTTCATAACAACTTGTGTGGTGTCCTTTCACTTGGTGTTCAAGGGGTATATGTGATGGTAAACAGCTGGCTTAACACGCCCTCTAGAGTTTAGCCTAAGACTGCTCGTATCCACGCTACTAGGATAGCTGGTCTAAAAGGTTGACTTACAACCAATCATCAATAAGGGTCGTTTGGAATGATACACAGTGATCACTAGAATAGTGAGCACTACATATCAGGCCAACTTCTCACATGTTCCTATGAGGCACAGGGTCAGACTGATTTGCATATGGCCATGTCTGAACTGGGGTGGCAGAGTGGGCTAAAGAACAGTGATGGATCAAACCCAGATCTGTTGACTGGGTGTGAGTGTTTGATTGGTTCTAATGCTCCGTCCATCGCCACCCCCTTCTGTACCGCTTTGTTCGCCATAAGTTGGCAGGGTATGCTCAGACGTGAGTCCCTTGCTCACTTTGCCACTCGATTCAAGCAAGCCTGGCTGAAGACGTCTGAAATGCCAGAAACCGGTCCTAGGAAGCTTGTTTCCAGTCCAGGGAAGGCATGGCTTGGCAGTTAGGGCTGGACTGTTCCCATGAGGCACAGGGTCAGACTGATTTGCATATGGCCATGTCTGAACTGGGGTGGCAGAGTGGGCTAAAGAACGGTGATGGATCAAACCCAGATCTTTTGACTAGGTGTGAGTGTTTGATTGGTTCTGATGCTCCGTCCATCGCCACCCCCTTCTGTACCGCTTTGTTCGCCATAAGTTGGCAGTGTATGCTCAGACGTGAGTCCCTTGCTCACTTTGCCACTCGATTCAAGCAAGCCTGGCTGAAGACGGCTGAAATGCCAGAAACCGGTCCTGGGAAGCTTGTTTCCGGTCCAGGGAAGGCATGGCTTGGCAGTTCGGGCTGGACTGTTCCCATGAGGCACAGGGTCAGACTGATTTGCATATGGCCATGTCTGAACTGGGGCGGCAGAGTGGGCTAAAGAACGGTGATGGATCAAACCCAGATCTGTTGACTGGGTGTGAGTGTTTGATTGGTTCTGATGCTCCGTCCATCGCCACTCCCTTCTGTACCGCTTTGTTCGCCATAAGTTGGCAGGGTATGCTCAGACGTGAGTCCCTTGCTCACTTTGCCACTCGATTCAAGCAAGCCTGGCTGAAGACGGCTGAAATGCCAGAAACCGGTCCTAGGAAGCTTGTTTCCGGTCCAGGGTAGGCATGGCTTGGCAGTTCGGGCTGGACTGTTCCCATGAGGCACAGGGTCAGACTGATTTGCATATGGCCATGTCTGAACTGGGGTGGCAGAGTGGGCTAAAGAACAGTGATGGATCAAACCCAGATCTGTTGACTGGGTGTGAGTGTTTGATTGGTTCTGATGCTCCGTCCATCGCCACCCCCTTCTGTACCGCTTTGTTCGCCATAAGTTGGCAGGGTATGCTCAGACGTGAGTCCCTTGCTCACTTTGCCACTCGATTCAAGCAAGCCTGGCTGAAGACGGCTGAAATGCCAGAAACCGGTCCTAGGAAGCTTGTTTCCGGTCCAGGGAAGGCATGTCTTGGCAGTTCGGGCTGGACTGTTCCCATGAGGCACAGGGTCATACTGATTTGCATATGGCCATGTCTGAACTGGGGTGGCAGAGTGGGCTAAAGAATGGTGATGGATCAAACCCAGATCTGTTGACTGGGTGTGAGTGTTTGATTGGTTCTGATGCTCCGTCCATCGCCACCCCCTTCTGTACCGCTTTGTTCGCCATAAGTTGGCAGGGTATGCACAGACGTGAGTCCCTTGCTCACTTTGCCACTCGATTCAAGCAAGCCTGGCTGAAGACGGCTGAAATGACAGAAACTGGTCCTAGGAAGCTTGTTTCCGGTCCAGGGAAGGCATGGCTTGGCAGTTCGGGCTGGACTGTTCCCATGAGGCACAGGGTCAGACTGATTTGCATATGGCCATGTCTGAACTGGGGTGGCAGAGTGGGCTAAAGAACAGTGATGGATCAAACCCAGATCTGTTGACTGGGTGTGAGTGTTTGATTGGTTCTGATGCTCTGTCCATCGCCACCCCCTTCTGTACCGCTTTGTTCGCCATAAGTTGGCAGGGTATGCTCAGACGTGAGTCCCTTGCTCACTTTGCCACTCGATTCAAGCAAGCCTGGCTGAAGACGGCTGAAATGCCAGAAACCGGTCCTAGGAAGCTTGTTTCTGGTCCAGGGAAGGCATGGCTTGGCAGTTCGGGCTGGACTGTTCCCAGGAGGCACAGGGTCAGACTGATTTGCATATGGCCATGTCTGAACTGGGGTGGCAGAGTGGGCTAAAGAACGGTGATGGATCAAACCCAGATCTGTTGACTGGGTGTGAGTGTTTGATTGGTTCTGATGCTCCGTCCATCGCCACCCCCTTCTGTACCGCTTTGTTCGCCATAAGTTGGCAGGGTATGCTCAGACGTGAATCCCTTGCTCACTTTGCCACTCGATTCAAGCAAGCCTGGCTGAAGACGGCTGAAATGCCAGAAACTGGTCCTAGGAAGCTTGTTTCCGGTCCAGGGAAGGCATGGCTTGGCAGTTCGGGCTGGACTGTTCCCATGAGGCACAGGGTCAGAGTGATTTGCATATGGCCATGTCTGAACTGGGGTGGCAGAGTGGGCTAAAGAATGGTGATGAATCAAACCCAGGTCTGTTGACTGGGTGTGAGTGTTTGATTGGTTCTGATGCTCCGTCCATCGCCACCCCCTTCTGTACCGCTTTGTTCGCCATAAGTTGGCAGGGTATGCTCAGACGTGAGTCCCTTGCTCACTTTGCCACTCGATTCAAGCAAGCCTGGCTGAAGACGTCTGAAATGCCAGAAACCGGTCCTAGGAAGCTTGTTTCCGGTCCAGGGAAGGCATGGCTTGGCAGTTCGGGCTGGCTTGTTCCCATGAGGCACAGGGTCAGACTGATTTGCATATGGCCATGTCTGAACTGGGGTGGCAGAGTGGGCTAAAGAACGGTGATGGATCAAACCCAGATCTGTTGACTGGGTGTGAGTGTTTGATTGGTTCTGATGCTCCGTCCATCGCCACCCCCTTCTGTACCGCTTTGTTTGCCATAAGTTGACAGGGTATGCTCAGACGTGAGTCCCTTGCTCACTTTGCCACTCGATTCAAGCAAGCCTGGCTGAAGATGGCTGAAATGCCAGAAACCGGTCCTAGGAAGCTTGTTTCCGGTCCAGGGTAGGCATGGCTTGGCAGTTCGGGCTGGACTGTTCCCATGAGGCACAGGGTCAGACTGATTTGCATATGGCCATGTCTGAACTGGGGTGGCAGAGTGGGCTAAAGAACAGTGATGGATCAAACCCAGATCTGTTGACTGGGTGTGAGTGTTTGATTGGTTCTGATGCTCCGTCCATCGCCACCCCCTTCTGTACCGCTTTGTTCGCCATAAGTTGGCAGGGTATGCTCAGACGTGAGTCCCTTGCTCACTTTGCCACTCGATTCAAGCAAGCCTGGCTGAAGACGGCTGAAATGCCAGAAACCGGTCCTAGGAAGCTTGTTTCCGGTCCAGGGAAGGCATGTCTTGGCAGTTCGGGCTGGACTGTTCCCATGAGGCACAGGGTCATACTGATTTGCATATGGCCTTGTCTGAACTGGGGTGGCAGAGTGGGCTAAAGAATGGTGATGGATCAAACCCAGATCTGTTGACTGGGTGTGAGTGTTTGATTGGTTCTGATGCTCCGTCCATCGCCACCCCCTTCTGTACCGCTTTGTTCGCCATAAGTTGGCAGGGTATGCTCAGACGTGAGTCCCTTGCTCACTTTGCCACTCGATTCAAGCAAGCCTGGCTGAAGACGGCTGAAATGACAGAAACTGGTCCTAGGAAGCTTGTTTCCGGTCCAGGGAAGGCATGGCTTGGCAGTTCGGGCTGGACTGTTCCCATGAGGCACAGGGTCAGACTGATTTGCATATGGCCATGTCTGAACTGGGGTGGCAGAGTGGGCTAAAGAACAGTGATGGATCAAACCCAGATCTGTTGACTGGGTGTGAGTGTTTGATTGGTTCTGATGCTCTGTCCATCGCCACCCCCTTCTGTACCGCTTTGTTCGCCATAAGTTGGCAGGGTATGCTCAGACGTGAGTCCCTTGCTCACTTTGCCACTCGATTCAAGCAAGCCTGGCTGAAGACGGCTGAAATGCCAGAAACCGGTCCTAGGAAGCTTGTTTCTGGTCCAGGGAAGGCATGGCTTGGCAGTTCGGGCTGGACTGTTCCCATGAGGCACAGGGTCAGACTGATTTGCATATGGCCATGTCTGAACTGGGGGGGCAGTTCGGCTAAAGAACGGTGATGGATCAAACCCAGATCTGTTGACTGGGTGTGAGTGTTTGATTGGTTCTGATGCTCCGTCCATCGCCACCCCCTTCTGTACCGCTTTGTTCGCCATAAGTTGGCAGGGTATGCTCAGACGTGAGTCCCTTGCTCACTTTGCCACTCGATTCAAGCAAGCCTGGCTGAAGACGGCTGAAATGCCAGAAACTGGTCCTAGGAAGCTTGTTTCCGGTCCAGGGAAGGCATGGCTTGGCAGTTCGGGCTGGACTGTTCCCATGAGGCACAGGGTCAGAGTGATTTGCATATGGCCATGTCTGAACTGGGGTGGCAGAGTGGGCTAAAGAATGGTGATGAATCAAACCCAGGTCTGTTGACTGGGTGTGAGTGTTTGATTGGTTCTGATGCTCCGTCCATCGCCACCCCCTTCTGTACCGCTTTGTTCGCCATAAGTTGGCAGGGTATGCTCAGACGTGAGTCCCTTGCTCACTTTGCCACTCGATTCAAGCAAGCCTGGCTGAAGACGGCTGAAATGCCAGAAACCGGTCCTAGGAAGCTTGTTTCCGGTCCAGGGAAGGCATGGCTTGGCAGTTCGGGCTGGACTGTTGCCATGAGGCACAGGGTCAGACTGATTTGCATATGGCCATGTCTGAACTGGGGCGGCAGAGTGGGCTAAAGAACGGTGATGGATCAAACCCAGATCTGTTGACTGGGTGTGAGTGTTTGATTGGTTCTGATGCTCCGTCCATCGCCACCCCCTTCTGTACCGCTTTGTTCGCCATAAGTTGGCAGGGTATGCTCAGACGTGAGTCCCTTGCTCACTTTGCCACTCGATTCAAGCAAGCCTGGCTGAAAACGGCTGAAATGCCAGAAACCGGTCCTAGGAAGCTTGTTTCCGGTCCAGGGAAGGCATGGCTTGGCAGTTCGGGCTGGACTGTTCCCATGAGGCACAGGGTCAGACTGATTTGCATATGGCCATGTCTGAATTGGGGTGGCAGAGTGGGCTAAAGAACGGTGTTGGATCAAACCCAGATCTGTTGACTGGGTGTGAGTGTTTGATTGGTTCTGATGCTCCGTCCATCGCCACCCCCTTCTGTACCGCTTTGTTCGCCATAAGTTGGCAGGGTATGCTCAGACGTGAGTCTCTTGCTCACTTTGCCACTCAATTCAAGCAAGCCTGGCTGAAGACAGCTGAAATGCCAGAAACCGGTCCTAGGAAGCTTGTTTCCAGTCCAGGGAAGGCATGGCTTGGCAGTTAGGGCTGGACTGTTCCCATGAGGCACAGGGTCAGACTGATTTGCATATGGCCATGTCTGAACTGGGGTGGCAGAGTGGGCTAAAGAACGGTGATGGATCAAACCCAGATCTTTTGACTGGGTGTGAGTGTTTGATTGGTTCTGATGCTCCGTCCATCGCCACCCCCTTCTGTACCGCTTTGTTCGCCATAAGTTGGCAGTGTATGCTCAGACGTGAGTCCCTTGCTCACTTTGCCACTCGATTCAAGCAAGCCTGGCTGAAGACGGCTGAAATGCCAGAAACCGGTCCTGGGAAGCTTGTTTCCGGTCCAGGGAAGGCATGGCTTGGCAGTTCGGGCTGGACTGTTCCCATGAGGCACAGGGTCAGACTGATTTGCATATGGCCATGTCTGAACTGGGGCGGCAGAGTGGGCTAAAGAACGGTGATGGATCAAACCCAGATCTGTTGACTGGGTGTGAGTGTTTGATTGGTTCTGATGCTCCGTCCATCGCCACTCCCTTCTGTACCGCTTTGTTCGCCATAAGTTGGCAGGGTATGCTCAGACGTGAGTCCCTTGCTCACTTTGCCACTCGATTCAAGCAAGCCTGGCTGAAGACGGCTGAAATGCCAGAAACCGGTCCTAGGAAGCTTGTTTCCGGTCCAGGGAAGGCATGGCTTGGCAGTTCGGGCTGGACTGTTCCCATGAGGCACAGGGTCAGACTGATTTGCATATGGCCATGTCTGAACTGGGGTGGCAGAGTGGGCTAAAGAACAGTGATGGATCAAACCCAGATCTGTTGACTGGGTGTGAGTGTTTGATTGGTTCTAATGCTCCGTCCATCGCCACCCCCTTCTGTACCGCTTTGTTCGCCATAAGTTGGCAGGGTATGCTCAGACGTGAGTCCCTTGCTCACTTTGCCACTCGATTCAAGCAAGCCTGGCTGAAGACGGCTGAAATGCCAGAAACCGGTCCTAGGAAGCTTGTTTCCGGTCCAGGGAAGGCATGTCTTGGCAGTTCGGGCTGGACTGTTCCCATGAGGCACAGGGTCATACTGATTTGCATATGGCCATGTCTGAACTGGGGTGGCAGAGTGGGCTAAAGAATGGTGATGGATCAAACCCAGATCTGTTGACTGGGTGTGAGTGTTTGATTAGTTCTGATGCTCCGTCCATCGCCACCCCCTTCTGTACCGCTTTGTTCGCCATAAGTTGGCAGGGTATGCTCAGACGTGAGTCCCTTGCTCACTTTGCCACTCGATTCAAGCAAGCCTGGCTGAAGACGGCTGAAATGACAGAAACTGGTCCTAGAAAGCTTGTTTCCGGTCCAGGGAAGGCATGGCTTGGCAGTTCGGGCTGGACTGTTCCCATGAGGCACAGGGTCAGACTGATTTGCATATGGCCATGTCTGAACTGGGGTGGCAGAGTGGGCTAAAGAACGGTGATGGATCAAACCCAGATCTGTTGACTGGGTGTGAGTGTTTGATTGGTTCTGATGCTCCGTCCATCGCCACCCCCTTCTGTACCGCTTTGTTCGCCATAAGTTGGCAGGGTATGCTCAGACGTGAGTCCCTTGCTCACTTTGCCACTCGATTCAAGCAAGCCTGGCTGAAGACGGCTGAAATGCCAGAAACTGGTCCTAGGAAGCTTGTTTCCGGTCCAGGGAAGGCATGGCTTGGCATTTCGGGCTGGACTGTTCCCATGAGGCACAGGGTCAGACTGATTTGCATATGGCCATGTCTGAACTGGGGTGGCAGAGTGGGCTAAAGAATGGTGATGAATCAAACCCAGGTCTGTTGACTGGGTGTGAGTGTTTGATTGGTTCTGATGCTCCGTCCATCGCCACCCCCTTCTGTACCGCTTTGTTCGCCATAAGTTGGCAGGGTATGCTCAGACGTGAGTCCCTTGCTCACTTTGCCACTCGATTCAAGCAAGCCTGGCTGAAGACGTCTGAAATGCCAGAAACCGGTCCTAGGAAGCTTGTTTTCGGTCCAGGGAAGGCATGGCTTGGCAGTTCGGGCTGGCCTGTTCCCATGAGGCACAGGGTCAGACTGATTTGCATATGGCCATGTCTGAACTGGGGTGGCAGAGTGGGCTAAAGAACGGTGATGGATCAAACCCAGATCTGTTGACTGGGTGTGAGTGTTTGATTGGTTCTGATGCTCCGTCCATCGCCACCCCCTTCTGTACCGCTTTGTTCGCCATAAGTTGGCAGGGTATGCTCAGACGTGAATCCCTTGCTCACTTTGCCACTCGATTCAAGCAAGCCTGGCTGAAGACGGCTGAAATGCCAGAAACTGGTCCTAGGAAGCTTGTTTCCGGTCCAGGGAAGGCATGGCTTGGCAGTTCGGGCTGGACTGTTCCCATGAGGCACAGGGTCAGAGTGATTTGCATATGGCCATGTCTGAACTGGGGTGGCAGAGTGGGCTAAAGAATGGTGATGAATCAAACCCAGGTCTGTTGACTGGGTGTGAGTGTTTGATTGGTTCTGATGCTCCGTCCATCGCCACCCCCTTCTGTACCGCTTTGTTCGCCATAAGTTGGCAGGGTATGCTCAGACGTGAGTCCCTTGCTCACTTTGCCACTCGATTCAAGCAAGCCTGGCTGAAGACGTCTGAAATGCCAGAAACCGGTCCTAGGAAGCTTGTTTCCGGTCCAGGGAAGGCATGGCTTGGCAGTTCGGGCTGGCTTGTTCCCATGAGGCACAGGGTCAGACTGATTTGCATATGGCCATGTCTGAACTGGGGTGGCAGAGTGGGCTAAAGAACGGTGATGGATCAAACCCAGATCTGTTGACTGGGTGTGAGTGTTTGATTGGTTCTGATGCTCCGTCCATCGCCACCCCCTTCTGTACCGCTTTGTTTGCCATAAGTTGACAGGGTATGCTCAGACGTGAGTCCCTTGCTCACTTTGCCACTCGATTCAAGCAAGCCTGGCTGAAGATGGCTGAAATGCCAGAAACCGGTCCTAGGAAGCTTGTTTCCGGTCCAGGGTAGGCATGGCTTGGCAGTTCGGGCTGGACTGTTCCCATGAGGCACAGGGTCAGACTGATTTGCATATGGCCATGTCTGAACTGGGGTGGCAGAGTGGGCTAAAGAACAGTGATGGATCAAACCCAGATCTGTTGACTGGGTGTGAGTGTTTGATTGGTTCTGATGCTCCGTCCATCGCCACCCCCTTCTGTACCGCTTTGTTCGCCATAAGTTGGCAGGGTATGCTCAGACGTGAGTCCCTTGCTCACTTTGCCACTCGATTCAAGCAAGCCTGGCTGAAGACGGCTGAAATGCCAGAAACCGGTCCTAGGAAGCTTGTTTCCGGTCCAGGGAAGGCATGTCTTGGCAGTTCGGGCTGGACTGTTCCCATGAGGCACAGGGTCATACTGATTTGCATATGGCCTTGTCTGAACTGGGGTGGCAGAGTGGGCTAAAGAATGGTGATGGATCAAACCCAGATCTGTTGACTGGGTGTGAGTGTTTGATTGGTTCTGATGCTCCGTCCATCGCCACCCCCTTCTGTACCGCTTTGTTCGCCATAAGTTGGCAGGGTATGCTCAGACGTGAGTCCCTTGCTCACTTTGCCACTCGATTCAAGCAAGCCTGGCTGAAGACGGCTGAAATGACAGAAACTGGTCCTAGGAAGCTTGTTTCCGGTCCAGGGAAGGCATGGCTTGGCAGTTCGGGCTGGACTGTTCCCATGAGGCACAGGGTCAGACTGATTTGCATATGGCCATGTCTGAACTGGGGTGGCAGAGTGGGCTAAAGAACAGTGATGGATCAAACCCAGATCTGTTGACTGGGTGTGAGTGTTTGATTGGTTCTGATGCTCTGTCCATCGCCACCCCCTTCTGTACCGCTTTGTTCGCCATAAGTTGGCAGGGTATGCTCAGACGTGAGTCCCTTGCTCACTTTGCCACTCGATTCAAGCAAGCCTGGCTGAAGACGGCTGAAATGCCAGAAACCGGTCCTAGGAAGCTTGTTTCTGGTCCAGGGAAGGCATGGCTTGGCAGTTCGGGCTGGACTGTTCCCATGAGGCACAGGGTCAGACTGATTTGCATATGGCCATGTCTGAACTGGGGGGGCAGTTCGGCTAAAGAACGGTGATGGATCAAACCCAGATCTGTTGACTGGGTGTGAGTGTTTGATTGGTTCTGATGCTCCGTCCATCGCCACCCCCTTCTGTACCGCTTTGTTCGCCATAAGTTGGCAGGGTATGCTCAGACGTGAGTCCCTTGCTCACTTTGCCACTCGATTCAAGCAAGCCTGGCTGAAGACGGCTGAAATGCCAGAAACTGGTCCTAGGAAGCTTGTTTCCGGTCCAGGGAAGGCATGGCTTGGCAGTTCGGGCTGGACTGTTCCCATGAGGCACAGGGTCAGAGTGATTTGCATATGGCCATGTCTGAACTGGGGTGGCAGAGTGGGCTAAAGAATGGTGATGAATCAAACCCAGGTCTGTTGACTGGGTGTGAGTGTTTGATTGGTTCTGATGCTCCGTCCATCGCCACCCCCTTCTGTACCGCTTTGTTCGCCATAAGTTGGCAGGGTATGCTCAGACGTGAGTCCCTTGCTCACTTTGCCACTCGATTCAAGCAAGCCTGGCTGAAGACGGCTGAAATGCCAGAAACCGGTCCTAGGAAGCTTGTTTCCGGTCCAGGGAAGGCATGGCTTGGCAGTTCGGGCTGGACTGTTGCCATGAGGCACAGGGTCAGACTGATTTGCATATGGCCATGTCTGAACTGGGGCGGCAGAGTGGGCTAAAGAACGGTGATGGATCAAACCCAGATCTGTTGACTGGGTGTGAGTGTTTGATTGGTTCTGATGCTCCGTCCATCGCCACCCCCTTCTGTACCGCTTTGTTCGCCATAAGTTGGCAGGGTATGCTCAGACGTGAGTCCCTTGCTCACTTTGCCACTCGATTCAAGCAAGCCTGGCTGAAAACGGCTGAAATGCCAGAAACCGGTCCTAGGAAGCTTGTTTCCGGTCCAGGGAAGGCATGGCTTGGCAGTTCGGGCTGGACTGTTCCCATGAGGCACAGGGTCAGACTGATTTGCATATGGCCATGTCTGAATTGGGGTGGCAGAGTGGGCTAAAGAACGGTGTTGGATCAAACCCAGATCTGTTGACTGGGTGTGAGTGTTTGATTGGTTCTGATGCTCCGTCCATCGCCACCCCCTTCTGTACCGCTTTGTTCGCCATAAGTTGGCAGGGTATGCTCAGACGTGAGTCTCTTGCTCACTTTGCCACTCAATTCAAGCAAGCCTGGCTGAAGACAGCTGAAATGCCAGAAACCGGTCCTAGGAAGCTTGTTTCCAGTCCAGGGAAGGCATGGCTTGGCAGTTAGGGCTGGACTGTTCCCATGAGGCACAGGGTCAGACTGATTTGCATATGGCCATGTCTGAACTGGGGTGGCAGAGTGGGCTAAAGAACGGTGATGGATCAAACCCAGATCTTTTGACTGGGTGTGAGTGTTTGATTGGTTCTGATGCTCCGTCCATCGCCACCCCCTTCTGTACCGCTTTGTTCGCCATAAGTTGGCAGTGTATGCTCAGACGTGAGTCCCTTGCTCACTTTGCCACTCGATTCAAGCAAGCCTGGCTGAAGACGGCTGAAATGCCAGAAACCGGTCCTGGGAAGCTTGTTTCCGGTCCAGGGAAGGCATGGCTTGGCAGTTCGGGCTGGACTGTTCCCATGAGGCACAGGGTCAGACTGATTTGCATATGGCCATGTCTGAACTGGGGCGGCAGAGTGGGCTAAAGAACGGTGATGGATCAAACCCAGATCTGTTGACTGGGTGTGAGTGTTTGATTGGTTCTGATGCTCCGTCCATCGCCACTCCCTTCTGTACCGCTTTGTTCGCCATAAGTTGGCAGGGTATGCTCAGACGTGAGTCCCTTGCTCACTTTGCCACTCGATTCAAGCAAGCCTGGCTGAAGACGGCTGAAATGCCAGAAACCGGTCCTAGGAAGCTTGTTTCCGGTCCAGGGAAGGCATGGCTTGGCAGTTCGGGCTGGACTGTTCCCATGAGGCACAGGGTCAGACTGATTTGCATATGGCCATGTCTGAACTGGGGTGGCAGAGTGGGCTAAAGAACAGTGATGGATCAAACCCAGATCTGTTGACTGGGTGTGAGTGTTTGATTGGTTCTAATGCTCCGTCCATCGCCACCCCCTTCTGTACCGCTTTGTTCGCCATAAGTTGGCAGGGTATGCTCAGACGTGAGTCCCTTGCTCACTTTGCCACTCGATTCAAGCAAGCCTGGCTGAAGACGGCTGAAATGCCAGAAACCGGTCCTAGGAAGCTTGTTTCCGGTCCAGGGAAGGCATGTCTTGGCAGTTCGGGCTGGACTGTTCCCATGAGGCACAGGGTCATACTGATTTGCATATGGCCATGTCTGAACTGGGGTGGCAGAGTGGGCTAAAGAATGGTGATGGATCAAACCCAGATCTGTTGACTGGGTGTGAGTGTTTGATTAGTTCTGATGCTCCGTCCATCGCCACCCCCTTCTGTACCGCTTTGTTCGCCATAAGTTGGCAGGGTATGCTCAGACGTGAGTCCCTTGCTCACTTTGCCACTCGATTCAAGCAAGCCTGGCTGAAGACGGCTGAAATGACAGAAACTGGTCCTAGAAAGCTTGTTTCCGGTCCAGGGAAGGCATGGCTTGGCAGTTCGGGCTGGACTGTTCCCATGAGGCACAGGGTCAGACTGATTTGCATATGGCCATGTCTGAACTGGGGTGGCAGAGTGGGCTAAAGAACGGTGATGGATCAAACCCAGATCTGTTGACTGGGTGTGAGTGTTTGATTGGTTCTGATGCTCCGTCCATCGCCACCCCCTTCTGTACCGCTTTGTTCGCCATAAGTTGGCAGGGTATGCTCAGACGTGAGTCCCTTGCTCACTTTGCCACTCGATTCAAGCAAGCCTGGCTGAAGACGGCTGAAATGCCAGAAACTGGTCCTAGGAAGCTTGTTTCCGGTCCAGGGAAGGCATGGCTTGGCATTTCGGGCTGGACTGTTCCCATGAGGCACAGGGTCAGACTGATTTGCATATGGCCATGTCTGAACTGGGGTGGCAGAGTGGGCTAAAGAATGGTGATGAATCAAACCCAGGTCTGTTGACTGGGTGTGAGTGTTTGATTGGTTCTGATGCTCCGTCCATCGCCACCCCCTTCTGTACCGCTTTGTTCGCCATAAGTTGGCAGGGTATGCTCAGACGTGAGTCCCTTGCTCACTTTGCCACTCGATTCAAGCAAGCCTGGCTGAAGACGTCTGAAATGCCAGAAACCGGTCCTAGGAAGCTTGTTTTCGGTCCAGGGAAGGCATGGCTTGGCAGTTCGGGCTGGCCTGTTCCCATGAGGCACAGGGTCAGACTGATTTGCATATGGCCATGTCTGAACTGGGGTGGCAGAGTGGGCTAAAGAACGGTGATGGATCAAACCCAGATCTGTTGACTGGGTGTGAGTGTTTGATTGGTTCTGATGCTCCGTCCATCGCCACCCCCTTCTGTACCGCTTTGTTTGCCATAAGTTGGCAGGGTATGCTCAGACGTGAGTCCCTTGCTCACTTTGCCACTCGATTCAAGCAAGCCTGGCTGAAGACGGCTGAAATGCGAGAAACCGGTCCTAGGAAGCTTGTTTCTGGTCCAGGGAAGGCATGGCTTGGCGTTCGGGCTGGACTGTTCCCATGAGGCACAGGGTCAGACTGATTTGCATATGGCCATGTCTGAACTGGGGCGGCAGAGTGGGCTAAAGAACGGTGATGGATCAAACCCAGATCTGTTGACTGGGTGTGAGTGTTTGATTGGTTCTGATGCTCCGTCCATCGCCACCCCCTTCTGTACCGCTTTGTTCGCCATAAGTTGGCAGGGTATGCTCAGACGTGAGTCCCTTGCTCACTTTGCCACTCGATTCAAGCAAGCCTGGCTGAAGACGGCTGAAATGCCAGAAACTGGTCCTAGGAAGCTTGTTTCCGGTCCAGGGAAGGCATGGCTTGGCAGTTCGGGCTGGACTGTTCCCATGAGGCACAGGGTCAGACTGATTTGCATATGGCCATGTCTGAACTGGGGTGGCAGAGTGGGCTAAAGAATGGTGATGAATCAAACCCAGGTCTGTTGACTGGGTGTGAGTGTTTGATTGGTTCTGATGCTCCGTCCATCGCCACCCCCTTCTGTACCGCTTTGTTCGCCATAAGTTGGCAGGGTATGCTCAGACGTGAGTCCCTTGCTCACTTTGCCACTCGATTCAAGCAAGCCTGGCTGAAGACGTCTGAAATGCCAGAAACCGGTCCTAGGAAGCTTGTTTCCGGTCCAGGGAAGGCATGGCTTGGCAGTTCGGGCTGGCCTGTTCCCATGAGGCACAGGGTCAGACTGATTTGCATATGGCCATGTCTGAACTGGGGTGGCAGAGTGGGCTAAAGAACGGTGATGGATCAAACCCAGATCTGTTGACTGGGTGTGAGTGTTTGATTGGTTCTGATGCTCCGTCCATCACCACCCCCTTCTGTACCGCTTTGTTCGCCATAAGTTGGCAGGGTATGCTCAGACGTGAGTCCCTTGCTCACTTTGCCACTCGATTCAAGCAAGCCTGGCTGAAGACGGCTGAAATGCCAGAAACCGGTCCTGGGAAGCATGTTTCCGGTCCAGGGAAGGCATGGCTTGGCAGTTCGGGCTGGACTGTTCCCATGAGGCACAGGGTCAGACTGATTTGCATATGGCCATGTCTGAACTGGGGCGGCAGAGTGGGCTAAAGAACGGTGATGGATCAAACCCAGATCTGTTGACTGGGTGTGAGTGTTTGATTGGTTCTGATGCTCCGTCCATCGCCACTCCCTTCTGTACCGCTTTGTTCGCCATAAGTTGGCAGGGGATGCTCAGACGTGAGTCCCTTGCTCACTTTGCCACTCGAATCAAGCAAGCCTGGCTGAAGACGTCTGAAATGCCAGAAACCGGTCCTAGGAAGCTTGTTTCCGGTCCAGGGAAGGCATGGCTTGGCAGTTCGGGCTGGACTGTTCCCATGAGGCACAGGGTCAGACTGATTTGCATATGGCCATGTCTGAACTGGGGTGGCAGAGTGGGCTAAAGAACAGTGATGGATCAAACCCAGATCTGTTGACTGGGTGTGAGTGTTTGATTGGTTCTGATGCTCTGTCCATCGCCACCCCCTTCTGTACCGCTTTGTTCGCCATAAGTTGGCAGGGTATGCTCAGACGTGAGTCCCTTGCTCACTTTGCCACTCGATTCAAGCAAGCCTGGCTGAAGACGGCTGAAATGCCAGAAACCGGTCCTAGGAAGCTTGTTTCTGGTCCAGGGAAGGCATGGCTTGGCAGTTCGGGCTGGACTGTTCCCATGAGGCACAGGGTCAGACTGATTTGCATATGGCCATGTCTGAACTGGGGTGGCAGAGTGGGCTAAAGAACGGTGATGGATCAAACCCAGATCTGTTGACTGGGTGTGAGTGTTTGATTGGTTCTGATGCTCCGTCCATCGCCACCCCCTTCTGTACCGCTTTGTTCGCCATAAGTTGGCAGGGTATGCTCAGACGTGAGTCCCTTGCTCACTTTGCCCCTCGATTCAAGCAAGCCTGGCTGAAGACGGCTGAAATGCCAGAAACTGGTCCTAGGAAGCTTGTTTCTGGTCCAGGGAAGGCATGGCTTGGCAGTTCGGGCTGGACTGTTCCCATGAGGCACAGGGTCAGACTGATTTGCATATGGCCATGTCTGAACTGGGGTGGCAGAGTGGGCTAAAGAATGGTGATGAATAAAACCCAGGTCTGTTGACTGGGTGTGAGTGTTTGATTGGTTCTGATGCTCCGTCCATCGCCACCCCCTTCTGTACCGCTTTGTTCGCCATAAGTTGGCAGGGTATGCTCAGACGTGAGTCCCTTGCTCACTTTGCCACTCGATTCAAGCAAGCCTGGCTGAAGACGGCTGAAATGCCAGAAACCGGTCCTAGGAAGCTTGTTTCCGGTCCAGGGAAGGCATGGCTTGGCAGTTCGGGCTGGACTGTTGCCATGAGGCACAGGGTCAGACTGATTTGCATATGGCCATGTCTGAACTGGGGCGGCAGAGTGGGCTAAAGAACGGTGATGGATCAAACCCAGATCTGTTGACTGGGTGTGAGTGTTTGATTGGTTCTGATGCTCCGTCCATCGCCACTCCCTTCTGTACCGCTTTGTTCGCCATAAGTTGGCAGGGTATGCTCAGACGTGAGTCCCTTGCTCACTTTGCCACTCGATTCAAGCAAGCCTGGCTGAAGACGGCTGAAATGCCAGAAACCGGTCCTAGGAAGCTTGTTTCCGGTCCAGGGAAGGCATGGCTTGGCAGTTCGGGCTGGACTGTTCCCATGAGGCACAGGGTCAGACTGATTTGCATATGGCCATGTCTGAACTGGGGTGGCAGAGTGGGCTAAAGAACAGTGATGGATCAAACCCAGATCTGTTGACTGGGTGTGAGTGTTTGATTGGTTCTGATGCTCTGTCCATCGCCACCCCCTTCTGTACCGCTTTGTTCGCCATAAGTTGGCAGGGTATGCTCAGACGTGAGTCCCTTGCTCACTTTGCCACTCGATTCAAGCAAGCCTGGCTGAAGACGGCTGAAATGCCAGAAACCGGTCCTAGGAAGCTTGTTTCCGGTCCAGGGAAGGCATGTCTTGGCAGTTCGGGCTGGACTGTTCCCATGAGGCACAGGGTCATACTGATTTGCATATGGCCATGTCTGAACTGGGGTGGCAGAGTGGGCTAAAGAATGGTGATGGATCAAACCCAGATCTGTTGACTGGGTGTGAGTGTTTGATTGGTTCTGATGCTCCGTCCATCGCCACCCCCTTCTGTACCGCTTTGTTCGCCATAAGTTGGCAGGGTATGCTCAGACGTGAGTCCCTTGCTCACTTTGCCACTCGATTCAAGCAAGCCTGGCTGAAGACGGCTGAAATGACAGAAACTGGTCCTAGGAAGCTTGTTTCCGGTCCAGGGAAGGCATGGCTTGGCAGTTCGGGCTGGACTGTTCCCATGAGGCACAGGGTCAGACTGATTTGCATATGGCCATGTCTGAACTGGGGTGGCAGAGTGGGCTAAAGAACGGTGATGGATCAAACCCAGATCTGTTGACTGGGTGTGAGTGTTTGATTGGTTCTGATGCTCCGTCCATCGCCACCCCCTTCTGTACCCCTTTGTTCGCCATAAGTTGGCAGGGTATGCTCAGACGTGAGTCCCTTGCTCACTTTGCCACTCGATTCAAGCAAGCCTGGCTGAAGACGGCTGAAATGCCAGAAACTGGTCCTAGGAAGCTTGTTTCCGGTCCAGGGAAGGCATGGCTTGGCAGTTCGGGCTGGACTGTTCCCATGAGGCACAGGGTCAGACTGATTTGCATATAGCCATGTCTGAACTGTGGTGGCAGAGTGGGCTAAAGAATGGTGATGAATCAAACCCAGGTCTGTTGACTGGGTGTGAGTGTTTGATTGGTTCTGATGCTCCGTCCATCGCCACCCCCTTCTGTACCGCTTTGTTCGCCATAAGTTGGCAGGGTATGCTCAGACGTGAGTCCCTTGCTCACTTTGCCACTCGATTCAAGCAAGCCTGGCTGAAGACGTCTGAAATGCCAGAAACCGGTCCTAGGAAGCTTGTTTTCGGTCCAGGGAAGGCATGGCTTGGCAGTTCGGGCTGGCCTGTTCCCATGAGGCACAGGGTCAGACTGATTTGCATATGGCCATGTCTGAACTGGGGTGGCAGAGTGGGCTAAAGAACGGTGATGGATCAAACCCAGATCTGTTGACTGGGTATGAGTGTTTGATTGGTTCTGATGCTCCGTCCATCGCCACCCCCTTCTGTACCGCTTTGTTTGCCATAAGTTGGCAGGGTATGCTCACATGTGAGTCCCTTGCTCACTTTGCCACTCGATTCAAGCAAGCCTGGCTGAAGACGGCTGAAATGCCAGAAACCGGTCCTAGGAAGCTTGTTTCCGGTCCAGGTAAGGCATGGCTTGGCGTTCGGGCTGGACTGTTCCCATGAGGCACAGGGTCAGACTGATTTGCATATGGCCATGTCTGAACTGGGGCGGCAGAGTGGGCTAAAGAACAGTGATGGATCAAACCCAGATCTGTTGACTGGGTGTGAGTGTTTGATTGGTTCTGATGCTCCGTCCATCGCCACCCCCTTCTGTACCGCTTTGTTCGCCATAAGTTGGCAGGGTATGCTCAGACGTGAGTCCCTTGCTCACTTTGCCACTCGATTCAAGCAAGCCTGGCTGAAGACGGCTGAAATGCCAGAAACCGGTCCTAGGAAGCTTGTTTCCGGTCCAGGGAAGGCATGTCTTGGCAGTTCGGGCTGGACTGTTCACATGAGGCACAGGGTCATACTGATTTGCATATGGCCATGTCTGAACTGGGGTGGCAGAGTGGGCTAACGAATGGTGATGGATCAAACCCAGATCTGTTGACTGGGTGTGAGTGTTTGATTGGTTCTGAGGCTCCGTCCATCGCCACCCCCTTCTGTACCGCTTTGTTCGCCATAAGTTGGCAGGGTATGCTCAGACATGAGTCCCTTGCTCACTTTGCCACTCGATTCAAGCAAGCCTGGCTGAAGACGGCTGAAATGACAGAAACTGGTCCTAGGAAGCTTGTTTCCGGTCCAGGGAAGGCATGGCTTGGCAGTTCGTGCTGGACTGTTCCCATGAGGCACAGGGTCAGACTGATTTGCATATGGCCATGTCTGAACTGGGGTGGCAGAGTGGGCTAAAGAACAGTGATGGATCAAACCCAGATCTGTTGACTGGGTGTGAGTGTTTGATTGGTTCTGATGCTCTGTCCATCGCCACCCCCTTCTGTACCGCTTTGTTCGCCATAAGTTGGCAGGGTATGCTCAGACGTGAGTCCCTTGCTCACTTTGCCACTCGATTCAAGCAAGCCTGGCTGAAGACGGCTGAAATGCCAGAAACCGGTCCTAGGAAGCTTGTTTCTGGTCCAGGGAAGGCATGGCTTGGCAGTTCGGGCTGGACTGTTCCCATGAGGCACAGGGTCAGACTGATTTGCATATGGCCATGTCTGAACTGGGGTGGCAGAGTGGGCTAAAGAACGGTGATGGATCAAACCCAGATCTGTTGACTGGGTGTGAGTGTTTGATTGGTTCTGATGCTCCGTCCATCGCCACCCCCTTCTGTACCGCTTTGTTTGCCATAAGTTGGCAGGGTATGCTCAGACGTGAGTCCCTTGCTCACTTTGCCACTCGATTCAAGCAAGCCTGGCTGAAGACGGCTGAAATGCCAGAAACTGGTCCTAGGAAGCTTGTTTCCGGTCCAGGGAAGGCATGGCTTGGCAGTTCGGGCTGGACTGTTCCCATGAGGCACAGGGTCAGACTGATTTGCATATGGCCATGTCTGAACTGGGGTGGCAGAGTGGGCTAAAGAATGGTGATGAATAAAACCCAGGTCTGTTGACTGGGTGTGAGTGTTTGATTGGTTCTGATGCTCCGTCCATCGCCACCCCCTTCTGTACCGCTTTCTTCGCCATAAGTTGGCAGGGTATGCTCAGACGTGAGTCCCTTGCTCACTTTGCCACTCGATTCAAGCAAGCCTGGCTGAAGACGGCTGAAATGCCAGAAACCGGTCCTAGGAAGCTTGTTTCCGGTCCAGGGAAGGCATGGCTTGGCAGTTCGGGCTGGACTGTTGCCATGAGGCACAGGGTCAGACTGATTTGCACATGGCCATGTCTGAACTGGGGCGGCAGAGTGGGCTAAAGAACGGTGATGGATCAAACCCAGATCTGTTGACTGGGTGTGAGTGTTTGATTGGTTCTGATGCTCCGTCCATCGCCACCCCCTTCTGTACCGCTTTGTTTGCCATAAGTTGGCAGGGTATGCTCAGACGTGAGTCCCTTGCTCACTTTGCCACTCGATTCAAGCAAGCCTGGCTGAAAACGGCTGAAATGCCAGAAACCGGTCCTAGGAAGCTTGTTTCCGGTCCAGGGAAGGCATGGCTTGGCAGTTCGGGCTGGACTGTTCCCATGAGGCACAGGGTCAGACTGATTTGCATATGGCCATGTCTGAACTGGGGTGGCAGAGTGGGCTAAAGAACGGTGTTGGATCAAACCTAGATCTGTTGACTGGGTGTGAGTGTTTGATTGGTTCTGATGCTCCGTCCATCGCCACCCCCTTCTGTACCGCTTTGTTCGACATAAGTTGGCAGGGTATGCTCAGACGTGAGTCTCTTGCTCACTTTGCCACTCAATTCAAGCAAGCCTGGCTGAAGACGGCTGAAATGCCAGAAACCGGTACTAGGAAGCTTGTTTCCAACCCAGGGAAGGCATGGCTTGGCAGTTAGGGCTGGACTGTTCCCATGAGGCACAGGGTCAGACTGATTTGCATATGGCCATGTCTGAACTGGGGTGGCAGAGTGGGCTAAAGAACGGTGATGGATCAAACCCAGATCTTTTGACTGGGTGTGAGTGTTTGATTGGTTCTGCTGTCCGTCCATCGCCACCCCCTTCTGTACCGCTTTGTTCGCCATAAGTTGGCAGTGTATGCTCAGACGTGAGTCCCTTGCTCACTTTGCCACTCGATTCAAGCAAGCCTGGCTGAAGACGGCTGAAATGCCAGAAACCGGTCCTGGGAAGCTTGTTTCCGGTCCAGGGAAGGCATGGCTTGGCAGTTCGGGCTGGACTGTTCCCATGAGGCACAGGGTCAGACTGATTTGCATATGGCCATGTCTGAACTGGGGCGGCAGAGTGAGCTAAAGAACGGTGATGGATCAAACCCAGATCTGTTGACTGGGTGTGAGTGTTTGATTGGTTCTGATGCTCCGTCCATCGCCACTCCCTTCTGTACCGCTTTGTTCGCCATAAGTTGGCAGGGTATGCTCAGACGTGAGTCCCTTGCTCACTTTGCCACTCGATTCAAGCAAGCCTGGCTGAAGACGGCTGAAATGCCAGAAACCGGTCCTAGGAAGCTTGTTTCCGGTCCAGGGAAGGCATGGCTTGGCAGTTCGGGCTGGACTGTTCCCATGAGGCACAGGGTCAGACTGATTTGCATATGGCCATGTCTGAACTGGGGTGGCAGAGTGGGCTAAAGAACAGTGATGGATCGAACCCAGATCTGTTGACTGGGTGTGAGTGTTTGATTGGTTCTGATGCTCCGTCCATCGCCACCCCCTTCTGTACCGCTTTGTTCGCCATAAGTTGGCAGGGTATGCTCAGACGTGAGTCCCTTGCTCACTTTGCCACTCGATTCAAGCAAGCCTGGCTGAAGACGGCTGAAATGCCAGAAACCGGTCCTAGGAAGCTTGTTTCTGGTCCAGGGAAGGCATGTCTTGGCAGTTCGGGCTGGACTGTTCCCATGAGGCACAGGGTCATACTGATTTGCATATGGCCATGTCTGAACTGGGGTGGCAGAGTGGGCTAAAGAATGGTGATGGATCAAACCCAGATCTGTTGACTGGGTGTGAGTGTTTGATTGGTTCTGATGCTCCGTCCATCGCCACCCCCTTCTGTACCGCTTTGTTCACCATAAGTTGGCAAGGTATGCTCAGACGTGAGTCCCTTGCTCACTTTGCCACTCGATTCAAGCAAGCCTGGCTGAAGACGGCTGAAATGACAGAAACTGGTCCTAGGAAGCTTGTTTCCGGTCCAGGGAAGGCATGGCTTGGCAGTTCGGGCTGGACTGTTCCCATGAGGCACAGGGTCAGACTGATTTGCATATGGCCATGTCTGAACTGGGGTGGCAGAGTGGGCTAAAGAATGGTGATGAATCAAACCCAGGTCTGTTGACTGGGTGTGAGTGTTTGATTGGTTCTGATGCTCCGTCCATCGCCACCCCCTTCTGTACCGCTTTGTTCGCCATAAGTTGGCAGGGTATGCTCAGACGTGAGTCCCTTGCTCACTTTGCCACTCGATTCAAGCAAGCCTGGCTGAAGACGTCTGAAATGCCAGAAACCTGTCCTAGGAAGCTTGTTTTCGGTCCAGGGAAGGCATGGCTTGGCAGTTCGGGCTGGCCTGTTCCCATGAGGCACAGGGTCAGACTGATTTGCATATGGCCATGTCTGAACTGGGGTGGCAGAGTGGGCTAAAGAACGGTGATGGATCAAACCCAGATCTGTTGACTGGGTGTGAGTGTTTGATTGGTTCTGATGCTCCGTCCATCGCCACCCCCTTCTGTACCGCTTTGTTTGCCATAAGTTGGCAGGGTATGCTCAGACGTGAGTCCCTTGCTCACTTTGCCACTCGATTCAAGCAAGCCTGGCTGAAGACGGCTGAAATGCCAGAAACCGGTCCTAGGAAGCTTGTTTCCGGTCCAGGGAAGGCATGGCTTGGCGTTCGGGCTGGACTGTTCCCATGAGGCACAGGGTCAGACTGATTTGCATATGGCCATGTCTGAACTGGGGCGGCAGAGTGGGCTAAAGAACAGTGATGGATCAAACCCAGATCTGTTGACTGGGTGTGAGTGTTTGATTGGTTCTGATGCTCCGTCCATCGCCACCCCCTTCTGTACCGCTTTGTTCGCCATAAGTTGGCAGGGTATGCTCAGACATGAGTCCCTTGCTCACTTTGCCACTCGATTCAAGCAAGCCTGGCTGAAGACGGCTGAAATGCCAGAAACCGGTCCTAGGAAGCTTGTTTCCGGTCCAGGGAAGGCATGTCTTGGCAGTTCAGGCTGGACTGTTCCCATGAGGCACAGGGTCATACTGATTTGCATATGGCCATGTCTGAACTGGGGTGGCAGAGTGGGCTAAAGAATGGTGATGGATCAAACCCAGATCTGTTGACTGGGTGTGAGTGTTTGATTGGTTCTGATGCTCCGTCCATCGCCACCCCCTTCTGTACCGCTTTGTTCGCCATAAGTTGGCAGGGTATGCTCAGACGTGAGTCCCTTGCTCACTTTGCCACTCGATTCAAGCAAGCCTGGCTGAAGACGGCTGAAATGACAGAAACTGGTCCTAGGAAGCTTGTTTCCGGTCCAGGGAAGGCATGGCTTGGCAGTTCGGGCTGGACTGTTCCCATGAGGCACAGGGTCAGACTGATTTGCATATGGCCATGTCTGAACTGGGGTGGCAGAGTGGGCTAAAGAACGGTGATGGATCAAACCCAGATCTGTTGACTGGGTGTGAGTGTTTGATTGGTTCTGATGCTCCGTCCACCGCCACCCCCTTCTGTACCGCTTTGTTCGCCATAAGTTGGCAGGGTATGCTCAGACGTGAGTCCCTTGCTCACTTTGCCACTCGATTCAAGCAAGCCTGGCTGAAGACGGCTGAAATACCAGAAACTGGTCCTAGGAAGCTTGTTTCCGGTCCAGGGAAGGCATGGCTTGGCAGTTCGGGCTGGACTGTTCCCATGAGGCACAGGGTCAGACTGATTTGCATATGGCCATGTCTGAACTGGGGTGGCAGAGTGGGCTAAAGAATGGTGATGAATCAAACCCAGGTCTGTTGACTGGGTGTGAGTGTTTGATTGGTTCTGATGCTCCGTCCATCGCCACCCCCTTCTGTACCGCTTTGTTCGCCATAAGTTGGCAGGGTATGCTCAGACGTGAGTCCCTTGCTCACTTTGCCACTCGATTCAAGCAAGCCTGGCTGAAGACGTCTGAAATGCCAGAAACCGGTCCTAGGAAGCTTGTTTTCGGTCCAGGGAAGGCATGGCTTGGCAGTTCGGGCTGGCCTGTTCCCATGAGGCACAGGGTCAGACTGATTTGCATATGGCCATGTCTGAACTGGGGTGGCAGAGTGGGCTAAAGAACGGTGATGGATCAAACCCAGATCTGTTGACTGGGTGTGAGTGTTTGATTGGTTCTGATGCTCCGTCCATCGCCACCCCCTTCTGTACCGCTTTGTTTGCCATAAGTTGGCAGGGTATGCTCAGACGTGAGTCCCTTGCTCACTTTGCCACTCGATTCAAGCAAGCCTGGCTGAAGACGGCTGAAATGCCAGAAACCGGTCCTAGGAAGCTTGTTTCCGGTCCAGGGAAGGCATGGCTTGGCGTTCGGGCTGGACTGTTCCCATGAGGCACAGGGTCAGACTGATTTGCATATGGCCATGTCTGAACTGGGGCGGCAGAGTGGGCTAAAGAACGGTGATGGATCAAACCCAGATCTGTTGACTGGGTGTGAGTGTTTGATTGGTTCTGATGCTCCGTCCATCGCCACCCCCTTCTGTACCGCTTTGTTCGCCATAAGTTGGCAGGGTATGCTCAGACGTGAGTCCCTTGCTCACTTTGCCACTCGATTCAAGCAAGCCTGGCTGAAGACGGCTGAAATGCCAGAAACCGGTCCTAGGAAGCTTGTTTCCGGTCCAGGGAAGGCATGGCTTGGCAGTTCGGGCTGGACTGTTCCCATGAGGCACAGGGTCAGACTGATTTGCATATGGCCATGTCTGAACTGGGGTGGCAGAGTGGGCTAAAGAACAGTGATGGATCAAACCCAGATCTGTTGACTGGGTGTGAGTGTTTGATTGGTTCTGATGCTCCGTCCATCGCCACCCCCTTCTGTACCGCTTTGTTCGCCATAAGTTGGCAGGGTATGCTCAGACGTGAGTCCCTTGCTCACTTTGCCACTCGATTCAAGCAAGCCTGGCTGAAGACGGCTGAAATGCCAGAAACCGGTCCTAGGAAGCTTGTTTCCGGTCCAGGGAAGGCATGTCTTGGCAGTTCGGGCTGGACTGTTCCCATGAGGCACAGGGTCATACTGATTTGCATGTGGCCATGTCTGAACTGGGGTGGCAGAGTGGGCTAAAGAATGGTGATGGATCAAACCCAGATCTGTTGACTGGGTGTGAGTGTTTGATTGGTTCTGATGCTCCGTCCATCGCCACCCCCTTCTGTACCGCTTTGTTCGCCACAAGTTGGCAGGGTATGCTCAGACGTGAGTCCCTTGCTCACTTTGCCACTCGATTCAAGCAAGCCTGGCTGAAGACGGCTGAAATGAAAGAAACTGGTCCTAGGAAGCTTGTTTCCGGTCCAGGGAAGGCATGGCTTGGCAGTTCGGGCTGGACTGTTCCCATGAGGCACAGGGTCAGACTGATTTGCATATGGCCATGTCTGAACTGGGGTGGCAGAGTGGGCTAAAGAACGGTGATGGATCAAACCCAGATCTGTTGACTGGGTGTGAGTGTTTGATTGGTTCTGATGCTCCGTCCATCGCCACCCCCTTCTGTACCGCTTTGTTCGCCATAAGTTGGCAGGGTATGCTCAGACGTGAGTCCCTTGCTCACTTTGCCACTCGATTCAAGCAAGCCTGGCTGAAGACGCTGAAATGCCAGAAACTGGTCCTAGGAAGCTTGTTTCCGGTCCAGGGAAGGCATGGCTTGGCAGTTCGGGCTGGACTGTTCCCATGAGGCACAGGGTCAGACTGATTTGCATATGGCCATGTCTGAACTGGGGTGGCAGAGTGGGCTAAAGAATGGTGATGAATCAAACCCAGGTCTGTTGACTGGGTGTGAGTGTTTGATTGGTTCTGATGCTCCGTCCATCGCCACCCCCTTCTGTACCGCTTTGTTCGCCATAAGTTGGCAGTGTATGCTCAGACGTGAGTCCCTTGCTCACTTTGCCACTCGATTCAAGCAAGCCTGGCTGAAGACGTCTGAAATGCCAGAAACCGGTCCTAGGAAGCTTGTTTTCGGTCCAGGGAAGGCATGGCTTGGCAGTTCGGGCTGGCCTGTTCCCATGAGGCACAGGGTCAGACTGATTTGCATATGGCCATCTCTGAACTGGGGTGGCAGAGTGGGCTAAAGAACGGTGATGGATCAAACCCAGATCTGTTGACTGGGTGTGAGTGTTTGATTGGTTCTGATGCTCCGTCCATCGCCACCCCCTTCTGTACCGCTTTGTTTGCCATAAGTTGGCAGGGTATGCTCAGACGTGAGTCCCTTGCTCACTTTGCCACTCGATTCAAGCAAGCCTGGCTGAAGACGGCTGAAATGCCAGAAACCGGTCCTAGGAAGCTTGTTTCCGGTCCAGGGAAGGCATGGCTTGGCGTTCGGGCTGGACTGTTCCCATGAGGCACAGGGTCAGACTGATTTGCATATGGCCATGTCTGAACTGGGGCGGCAGAGTGGGCTAAAGAACAGTGATGGATCAAACCCAGATCTGTTGACTGGGTGTGAGTGTTTGATTGGTTCTGATGCTCCATCCATCGCCACCCCCTTCTGTACCGCTTTGTTCGCCATAAGTTGGCAGGGTATGCTCAGACGTGAGTCCCTTGCTCACTTTGCCACTCGATTCAAGCAAGCCTGGCTGAAGACGGCTGAAATGCCAGAAACCGGTCCTAGGAAGCTTGTTTCCGGTCCAGGGAAGGCATGTCTTGGCAGTTCGGGCTGGACTGTTCCCATGAGGCACAGGGTCATACTGATTTGCACATGGCCATGTCTGAACTGGGGTGGCAGAGTGGGCTAAAGAATGGTGAACGATCAAACCCAGATCTGTTGACTGGGTGTGAGTGTTTGATTGGTTCTGATGCTCCGTCCATCGCCACCCCCTTCTGTACCGCTTTGTTCGCCATAAGTTGGCAGGGTATGCTCAGACGTGAGTCCCTTGCTCACTTTGCCACTCGATTCAAGCAAGCCTGGCTGAAGACGGCTGAAATGACAGAAACTGGTCCTAGGGAGCTTGTTTCCGGTCCAGGGAAGGCATGGCTTGGCAGTTCGGGCTGGACTGTTCCCATGAGGCACAGGGTCAGACTGATTTGCATATGGCCATGTCTGAACTGGGGTGGCAGAGTGGGCTAAAGAACGGTGATGGATCAAACCCAGATCTGTTGACTGGGTGTGAGTGTTTGATTGGTTCTGATGCTCCGTCCACCGCCACCCCCTTCTGTACCGCTTTGTTCGCCATAAGTTGGCAGGGTATGCTCAGACGTGAGTCCCTTGCTCACTTTGCCACTCGATTCAAGCAAGCCTGGCTGAAGACGGCTGAAATGCCAGAAACTGGTCCTAGGAAGCTTGTTTCCGGTCCAGGGAAGGCATGGCTTGGCAGTTCGGGCTGGACTGTTCCCATGAGGCACAGGGTCAGAGTGATTTGCATATGGCCATGTCTGAACTGGGGTGGCAGAGTGGGCTAAAGAATGGTGATGAATCAAACCCAGGTCTGTTGACTGGGTGTGAGTGTTTGATTGGTTCTGATGCTCCGTCCATCGCCACCCCCTTCTGTACCGCTTTGTTCGCCATAAGTTGGCAGGGTATGCTCAGACGTGAGTCCCTTGCTCACTTTGCCACTCGATTCAAGCAAGCCTGGCTGAAGACATCTGAAATGCCAGAAACCGGTCCTAGGAAGCTTGTTTCCGGTCCAGGGAAGGCATGGCTTGGCAGTTCGGGCTGGCTTGTTCCCATGAGGCACAGGGTCAGACTGATTTGCATATGGCCATGTCTGAACTGGGGTGGCAGAGTGGGCTAAAGAACGGTGATGGATCAAACCCAGATCTGTTGACTGGGTGTGAGTGTTTGATTGGTTCTGATGCTCCGTCCATCGCCACCCCCTTCTGTACCGCTTTGTTCGCCATAAGTTGGCAGGGTATGCTCAGACGTGAGTCCCTTGCTCACTTTGCCACTCGATTCAAGCAAGCCTGGCTGAAGACGGCTGAAATGCCAGAAACCGGTCCTAGGAAGCTTGTTTCCGGTCCAGGGTAGGCATGGCTTGGCAGTTCGGGCTGGACTGTTCCCATGAGGCACAGGGTCAGACTGATTTGCATATGGCCATGTCTGAACTGGGGTGGCAGAGTGGGCTAAAGAACAGTGATGGATCAAACCCAGATCTGTTGACTGGGTGTGAGTGTTTGATTGGTTCTGATGCTCCGTCCATCGCCACCCCCTTCTGTACCGCTTTGTTCGCCATAAGTTGGCAGGGTATGCTCAGACGTGAGTCCCTTGCTCACTTTGCCACTCGATTCAAGCAAGCCTGGCTGAAGACGGCTGAAATGCCAGAAACCGGTCCTAGGAAGCTTGTTTCCGGTCCAGGGAAGGCATGTCTTGGCAGTTCGGGCTGGACTGTTCCCATGAGGCACAGGGTCATACTGATTTGCATATGGCCATGTCTGAACTGGGGTGGCAGAGTGGGCTAAAGAATGGTGATGGATCAAACCCAGATCTGTTGACTGGGTGTGAGTGTTTGATTGGTTCTGATGCTCCGTCCATCGCCACCCCCTTCTGTACCGCTTTGTTCGCCATAAGTTGGCAGGGTATGCTCAGACGTGAGTCCCTTGCTCACTTTGCCACTCGATTCAAGCAAGCCTGGCTGAAGACGGCTGAAATGACAGAAACTGGTCCTAGGAAGCTTGTTTCCGGTCCAGGGAAGGCATGGCTTGGCAGTTCGGGCTGGACTGTTCCCATGAGGCACAGGGTCAGACTGATTTGCATATGGCCATGTCTGAACTGGGGTGGCAGAGTGGGCTAAAGAACAGTGATGGATCAAACCCAGATCTGTTGACTGGGTGTGAGTGTTTGATTGGTTCTGATGCTCTGTCCATCGCCACCCCCTTCTGTACCGCTTTGTTCGCCATAAGTTGGCAGGGTATGCTCAGACGTGAGTCCCTTGCTCACTTTGCCACTCGATTCAAGCAAGCCTGGCTGAAGACGGCTGAAATGCCAGAAACCGGTCCTAGGAAGCTTGTTTCTGGTCCAGGGAAGGCATGGCTTGGCAGTTCGGGCTGGACTGTTCCCATGAGGCACAGGGTCAGACTGATTTGCATATGGCCATGTCTGAACTGGGGTGGCAGAGTGGGCTAAAGAACGGTGATGGATCAAACCCAGATCTGTTGACTGGGTGTGAGTGTTTGATTGGTTCTGATGCTCCGTCCATATCCACCCCCTTCTGTACCGCTTTGTTCGCCATAAGTTGGCAGGGTATGCTCAGACGTGAGTCCCTTGCTCACTTTGCCACTCGATTCAAGCAAGCCTGGCTGAAGACGGCTGAAATGCCAGAAACTGGTCCTAGGAAGCTTGTTTCCGGTCCAGGGAAGGCATGGCTTGGCAGTTCGGGCTGGACTGTTCCCATGAGGCACAGGGTCAGAGTGATTTGCATATGGCCATGTCTGAACTGGGGTGGCAGAGTGGGCTAAAGAATGGTGATGAATCAAACCCAGGTCTGTTGACTGGGTGTGAGTGTTTGATTGGTTCTGATGCTCCGTCCATCGCCACCCCCTTCTGTACCGCTTTGTTCGCCATAAGTTGGCAGGGTATGCTCAGACGTGAGTCCCTTGCTCACTTTGCCACTCGATTCAAGCAAGCCTGGCTGAAGACGTCTGAAATGCCAGAAACCGGTCCTAGGAAGCTTGTTTCCGGTCCAGGGAAGGCATGGCTTGGCAGTTCGGGCTGGCTTGTTCCCATGAGGCACAGGGTCAGACTGATTTGCATATGGCCATGTCTGAACTGGGGTGGCAGAGTGGGCTAAAGAACGGTGATGGATCAAACCCAGATCTGTTGACTGGGTGTGAGTGTTTGATTGGTTCTGATGCTCCGTCCATCGCCACCCCCTTCTGTACCGCTTTGTTCGCCATAAGTTGGCAGGGTATGCTCAGACGTGAGTCCCTTGCTCACTTTGCCACTCGATTCAAGCAAGCCTGGCTGAAGACGGCTGAAATGCCAGAAACCGGTCCTAGGAAGCTTGTTTTCGGTCCAGGGAAGGCATGGCTTGGCAGTTCGGGCTGGACTGTTGCCATGAGGCACAGGGTCAGACTGATTTGCATATGGCCATGTCTGAACTGGGGTGGCAGAGTGGGCTAAAGAACAGTGATGGATCAAACCCAGATCTGTTGACTGGGTGTGAGTGTTTGATTGGTTCTGATGCTCCGTCCATCGCCACCCCCTTCTGTACCGCTTTGTTCGCCATAAGTTGGCAGGGTATGCTCAGACGTGAGTCCCTTGCTCACTTTGCCACTCGATTCAAGCAAGCCTGGCTGAAGACGGCTGAAATGCCAGAAACCGGTCCTAGGAAGCTTGTTTCCGGTCCAGGGAAGGCATGTCTTGGCAGTTCGGGCTGGACTGTTCCCATGAGGCACAGGGTCATACTGATTTGCATATGGCCATGTCTGAACTGGGGTGGCAGAGTGGGCTAAAGAATGGTGATGGATCAAACCCAGATCTGTTGACTGGGTGTGAGTGTTTGATTGGTTCTGATGCTCCGTCCATCGCCACCCCCTTCTGTACCGCTTTGTTCGCCATAAGTTGGCAGGGTATGCTCAGACGTGAGTCCCTTGCTCACTTTGCCACTCGATTCAAGCAAGCCTGGCTGAAGACGGCTGAAATGACAGAAACTGGTCCTAGGAAGCTTGTTTCCGGTCCAGGGAAGGCATGGCTTGGCAGTTCGGGCTGGACTGTTCCCATGAGGCACAGGGTCAGACTGATTTGCATATGGCCATGTCTGAACTGGGGTGGCAGAGTGGGCTAAAGAACAGTGATGGATCAAACCCAGATCTGTTGACTGGGTGTGAGTGTTTGATTGGTTCTGATGCTCTGTCCATCGCCACCCCCTTCTGTACCGCTTTGTTCGCCATAAGTTGGCAGGGTATGCTCAGACGTGAGTCCCTTGCTCACTTTGCCACTCGATTCAAGCAAGCCTGGCTGAAGACGGCTGAAATGCCAGAAACCGGTCCTAGGAAGCTTGTTTCTGGTCCAGGGAAGGCATGGCTTGGCAGTTCGGGCTGGACTGTTCCCATGAGGCACAGGGTCAGACTGATTTGCATATGGCCATGTCTGAACTGGGGTGGCAGAGTGGGCTAAAGAACGGTGATGGATCAAACCCAGATCTGTTGACTGGGTGTGAGTGTTTGATTGGTTCTGATGCTCCGTCCATATCCACCCCCTTCTGTACCGCTTTGTTCGCCATAAGTTGGCAGGGTATGCTCAGACGTGAGTCCCTTGCTCACTTTGCCACTCGATTCAAGCAAGCCTGGCTGAAGACGGCTGAAATGCCAGAAACTGGTCCTAGGAAGCTTGTTTCCGGTCCAGGGAAGGCATGGCTTGGCAGTTCGGGCTGGACTGTTCCCATGAGGCACAGGGTCAGAGTGATTTGCATATGGCCATGTCTGAACTGGGGTGGCAGAGTGGGCTAAAGAATGGTGATGAATCAAACCCAGGTCTGTTGACTGGGTGTGAGTGTTTGATTGGTTCTGATGCTCCGTCCATCGCCACCCCCTTCTGTACCGCTTTGTTCGCCATAAGTTGGCAGGGTATGCTCAGACGTGAGTCCCTTGCTCACTTTGCCACTCGATTCAAGCAAGCCTGGCTGAAGACGTCTGAAATGCCAGAAACCGGTCCTAGGAAGCTTGTTTCCGGTCCAGGGAAGGCATGGCTTGGCAGTTCGGGCTGGCTTGTTCCCATGAGGCACAGGGTCAGACTGATTTGCATATGGCCATGTCTGAACTGGGGTGGCAGAGTGGGCTAAAGAACGGTGATGGATCAAACCCAGATCTGTTCACTGGGTGTGAGTGTTTGATTGGTTCTGATGCTCCGTCCATCGCCACCCCCTTCTGTACCGCTTTGTTCGCCATAAGTTGGCAGGGTATGCTCAGACGTGAGTCCCTTGCTCACTTTGCCACTCGATTCAAGCAAGCCTGGCTGAAGACGGCTGAAATGCCAGAAACCGGTCCTAGGAAGCTTGTTTCCGGTCCAGGGAAGGCATGGCTTGGCAGTTCGGGCTGGACTGTTGCCATGAGGCACAGGGTCAGACTGATTTGCATATGGCCATGTCTGAACTGGGGCGGCAGAGTGGGCTAAAGAACGGTGATGGATCAAACCCAGATCTGTTGACTGGGTGTGAGTGTTTGATTGGTTCTGATGCTCCGTCCATCGCCACCCCCTTCTGTACCGCTTTGTTCGCCATAAGTCGGCAGGGTATGCTCAGACGTGAGTCCCTTGCTCACTTTGCCACTCGATTCAAGCAAGCCTGGCTGAAAACGGCTGAAATGCCAGAAACCGGTCCTAGGAAGCTTGTTTCCGGTCCAGGGAAGGCATGGCTTGGCAGTTCGGGCTGGACTGTTCCCATGAGGCACAGGGTCAGACTGATTTGCATATGGCCATGTCTGAACTGGGGTGGCAGAGTGGGCTAAAGAACGGTGTTGGATCAAACCCAGATCTGTTGACTGGGTGTGAGTGTTTCATTGGTTCTGATGCTCCGTCCATCGCCACCCCCTTCTGTACCGCTTTGTTCGCCATAAGTTGGCAGGGTATGCTCAGACGTGAGTCTCTTGCTCACTTTGCCACTCAATTCAAGCAAGCCTGGCTGAAGACGGCTGAAATGCCAGAAACCGGTCCTAGGAAGCTTGTTTCCAGTCCAGGGAAGGCATGGCTTGGCAGTTAGGGCTGGACTGTTCCCATGAGGCACAGGGTCAGACTGATTTGCATATGGCCATGTCTGAACTGGGGTGGCAGAGTGGGCTAAAGAACGGTGATGGATCAAACCCAGATCTTTTGACTGGGTGTGAGTGTTTGATTGGTTCTGATGCTCCGTCCATCGCCACCCCCTTCTGTACCGCTTTGTTCGCCATAAGTTGGCAGTGTATGCTCAGACGTGAGTCCCTTGCTCACTTTGCCACTCGATTCAAGCAAGCCTGGCTGAAGACGGCTGAAATGCCAGAAACCGGTCCTGGGAAGCTTGTTTCCGGTCCAGGGAAGGCATGGCTTGGCAGTTCGGGCTGGACTGTTCCCATGAGGCACAGGGTCAGACTGATTTGCATATGGCCATGTCTGAACTGGGGCGGCAGAGTGGGCTAAAGAACGGTGATGGATCAAACCCAGATCTGTTGACTGGGTGTGAGTGTTTGATTGGTTCTGATGCTCCGTCCATCGCCACTCCCTTCTGTACCGCTTTGTTCGCCATAAGTTGGCAGGGTATGCTCAGACGTGAGTCCCTTGCTCACTTTGCCACTCGATTCAAGCAAGCCTGGCTGAAGACGGCTGAAATGCCAGAAACCGGTCCTAGGAAGCTTGTTTCCGGTCCAGGGAAGGCATGGCTTGGCAGTTCGGGCTGGACTGTTCCCATGAGGCACAGGGTCAGACTGATTTGCATATGGCCATGTCTGAACTGGGGTGGCAGAGTGGGCTAAAGAACAGTGATGGATCAAACCCAGATCTGTTGACTGGGTGTGAGTGTTTGATTGGTTCTAATGCTCCGTCCATCGCCACCCCCTTCTGTACCGCTTTGTTCGCCATAAGTTGGCAGGGTATGCTCAGACGTGAGTCCCTTGCTCACTTTGCCACTCGATTCAAGCAAGCCTGGCTGAAGACGGCTGAAATGCCAGAAACCGGTCCTAGGAAGCTTGTTTCCGGTCCAGGGAAGGCATGTCTTGGCAGTTCGGGCTGGACTGTTCCCATGAGGCACAGGGTCATACTGATTTGCATATGGCCATGTCTGAACTGGGGTGGCAGAGTGGGCTAAAGAATGGTGATGGATCAAACCCAGATCTGTTGACTGGGTGTGAGTGTTTGATTAGTTCTGATGCTCCGTCCATCGCCACCCCCTTCTGTACCGCTTTGTTCGCCATAAGTTGGCAGGGTATGCTCAGACGTGAGTCCCTTGCTCACTTTGCCACTCGATTCAAGCAAGCCTGGCTGAAGACGGCTGAAATGACAGAAACTGGTCCTAGGAAGCTTGTTTCCGGTCCAGGGAAGGCATGGCTTGGCAGTTCGGGCTGGACTGTTCCCATGAGGCACAGGGTCAGACTGATTTGCATATGGCCATGTCTGAACTGGGGTGGCAGAGTGGGCTAAAGAACGGTGATGGATCAAACCCAGATCTGTTGACTGGGTGTGAGTGTTTGATTGGTTCTGATGCTCCGTCCATCGCCACCCCCTTCTGTACCGCTTTGTTCGCCATAAGTTGGCAGGGTATGCTCAGATGTGAGTCCCTTGCTCACTTTGCCACTCGATTCAAGCAAGCCTGGCTGAAGACGGCTGAAATGCCAGAAACTGGTCCTAGGAAGCTTGTTTCCGGTCCAGGGAAGGCATGGCTTGGCAGTTCGGGCTGGACTGTTCCCATGAGGCACAGGGTCAGACTGATTTGCATATGGCCATGTCTGAACTGGGGTGGCAGAGTGGGCTAAAGAATGGTGATGAATCAAACCCAGGTCTGTTGACTGGGTGTGAGTGTTTGATTGGTTCTGATGCTCCGTCCATCGCCACCCCCTTCTGTACCGCTTTGTTCGCCATAAGTTGGCAGGGTATGCTCAGACGTGAGTCCCTTGCTCACTTTGCCACTTGATTCAAGCAAGCCTGGCTGAAGACGTCTGAAATGCCAGAAACCGGTCCTAGGAAGCTTGTTTTCGGTCCAGGGAAGGCATGGCTTGGCAGTTCGGGCTGGCCTGTTCCCATGAGGCACAGGGTCAGACTGATTTGCATATGGCCATGTCTGAACTGGGGTGGCAGAGTGGGCTAAAGAACGGTGATGGATCAAACCCAGATCTGTTGACTGGGTGTGAGTGTTTGATTGGTTCTGATGCTCCGTCCATCGCCGCCCCCTTCTGTACCGCTTTGTTTGCCATAAGTTGGCAGGGTATGCTCAGACGTGAGTCCCTTGCTCACTTTGCCACTCGATTCAAGCAAGCCTGGCTGAAGACGGCTGAAATGCCAGAAACCGGTCCTAGGAAGCTTGTTTCTGGTCCAGGGAAGGCATGGCTTGGCAGTTCGGGCTGGACTGTTCCCATGAGGCACAGGGTCAGACTGATTTGCATATGGCCATGTCTGAACTGGGGTGGCAGAGTGGGCTAAAGAACGGTGATGGATCAAACCCAGATCTGTTGACTGGGTGTGAGTGTTTGATTGGTTCTGATGCTCCGTCCATCGCCACCCCCTTCTGTACCGCTTTGTTCGCCATAAGTTGGCAGGGTATGCTCAGACGTGAGTCCCTTGCTCACTTTGCCACTCGATTCAAGCAAGCCTGGCTGAAGACGGCTGAAATGCCAGAAACTGGTCCTAGGAAGCTTGTTTCCGGTCCAGGGAAGGCATGGCTTGGCAGTTCGGGCTGGACTGTTCCCATGAGGCACAGGGTCAGACTGATTTGCATATGGCCATGTCTGAACTGGGGTGGCAGAGTGGGCTAAAGAATGGTGATGAATAAAACCCAGGTCTGTTGACTGGGTGTGAGTGTTTGATTGGTTCTGATGCTCCGTCCATCGCCACCCCCTTCTGTACCGCTTTCTTCGCCATAAGTTGGCAGGGTATGCTCAGACGTGAGTCCCTTGCTCACTTTGCCACTCGATTCAAGCAAGCCTGGCTGAAGACGGCTGAAATGCCAGAAACCGGTCCTAGGAAGCTTGTTTCCGGTCCAGGGAAGGCATGGCTTGGCAGTTCGGGCTGGACTGTTGCCATGAGGCACAGGGTCAGACTGATTTGCACATTGCCATGTCTGAACTGGGGCGGCAGAGTGGGCTAAAGAACGGTGATGGATCAAACCCAGATCTGTTGACTGGGTGTGAGTGTTTGATTGGTTCTGATGCTCCGTCCATCGCCACCCCCTTCTGTACCGCTTTGTTTGCCATAAGTTGGCAGGGTATGCTCAGACGTGAGTCCCTTGCTCACTTTGCCACTCGATTCAAGCAAGCCTGGCTGAAAACGGCTGAAATGCCAGAAACCGGTCCTAGGAAGCTTGTTTCCGGTCCAGGGAAGGCATGGCTTGGCAGTTCGGGCTGGACTGTTCCCATGAGGCACAGGGTCAGACTGATTTGCATATGGCCATGTCTGAACTGGGGTGGCAGAGTGGGCTAAAGAACGGTGTTGGATCAAACCTAGATCTGTTGACTGGGTGTGAGTGTTTGATTGGTTCTGATGCTCCGTCCATCGCCACCCCCTTCTGTACCGCTTTGTTCGACATAAGTTGGCAGGGTATGCTCAGACGTGAGTCTCTTGCTCACTTTGCCACTCAATTCAAGCAAGCCTGGCTGAAGACGGCTGAAATGCCAGAAACCGGTACTAGGAAGCTTGTTTCCAGTCCAGGGAAGGCATGGCTTGGCAGTTAGGGCTGGACTGTTCCCATGAGGCACAGGGTCAGACTGATTTGCATATGGCCATGTCTGAACTGGGGTGGCAGAGTGGGCTAAAGAACGGTGATGGATCAAACCCAGATCTTTTGACTGGGTGTGAGTGTTTGATTGGTTCTGCTGTCCGTCCATCGCCACCCCCTTCTGTACCGCTTTGTTCGCCATAAGTTGGCAGTGTATGCTCAGACGTGAGTCCCTTGCTCACTTTGCCACTCGATTCAAGCAAGCCTGGCTGAAGACGGCTGAAATGCCAGAAACCGGTCCTAGGAAGCTTGTTTCCGGTCCAGGGAAGGCATGGCTTGGCAGTTCGGGCTGGACTGTTCCCATGAGGCACAGGGTCAGACTGATTTGCATATGGCCATGTCTGAACTGGGGTGGCAGAGTGGGCTAAAGAACAGTGATGGATCGAACCCAGATCTGTTGACTGGGTGTGAGTGTTTGATTGGTTCTGATGCTCCGTCCATCGCCACCCCCTTCTGTACCGCTTTGTTCGCCATAAGTTGGCAGGGTATGCTCAGACGTGAGTCCCTTGCTCACTTTGCCACTCGATTCAAGCAAGCCTGGCTGAAGACGGCTGAAATGCCAGAAACCGGTCCTAGGAAGCTTGTTTCTGGTCCAGGGAAGGCATGTCTTGGCAGTTCGGGCTGGACTGTTCCCATGAGGCACAGGGTCATACTGATTTGCATATGGCCATGTCTGAACTGGGGTGGCAGAGTGGGCTAAAGAATGGTGATGGATCAAACCCAGATCTGTTGACTGGGTGTGAGTGTTTGATTGGTTCTGATGCTCCGTCCATCGCCACCCCCTTCTGTACCGCTTTGTTCACCATAAGTTGGCAGGGTATGCTCAGACGTGAGTCCCTTGCTCACTTTGCCACTCGATTCAAGCAAGCCTGGCTGAAGACGGCTGAAATGACAGAAACTGGTCCTAGGAAGCTTGTTTCCGGTCCAGGGAAGGCATGGCTTGGCAGTTCGGGCTGGACTGTTCCCATGAGGCACAGGGTCAGACTGATTTGCATATGGCCATGTCTGAACTGGGGTGGCAGACTGGGCTAAAGAACGGTGATGGATCAAACCCAGATCTGTTGACTGGGTGTGAGTGTTTGATTGGTTCTGATGCTCCGTCCATCGCCACCCCCTTCTGTACCGCTTTGTTCGCCATAAGTTGGCAGGGTATGCTCAGACGTGAGTCCCTTGCTCACTTTGCCACTCGATTCAAGCAAGCCTGGCTGAAGACGGCTGAAATGCCAGAAACCGGTCCTAGGAAGCTTGTTTCCGGTCCAGGGAAGGCATGGCTTGGCGTTCGGGCTGGACTGTTCCCATGAGGCACAGGGTCAGACTGATTTGCATATGGCCATGTCTGAACTGGGGCGGCAGAGTGGGCTAAAGAACAGTGATGGATCAAACCCAGATCTGTTGACTGGGTGTGAGTGTTTGATTGGTTCTGATGCTCCGTCCATCGCCACCCCCTTCTGTACCGCTTTGTTCGCCATAAGTTGGCAGGGTATGCTCAGACATGAGTCCCTTGCTCACTTTGCCACTCGATTCAAGCAAGCCTGGCTGAAGACGGCTGAAATGCCAGAAACCGGTCCTAGGAAGCTTGTTTCCGGTCCAGGGAAGGCATGTCTTGGCAGTTCAGGCTGGACTGTTCCCATGAGGCACAGGGTCATACTGATTTGCATATGGCCATGTCTGAACTGGGGTGGCAGAGTGGGCTAAAGAATGGTGATGGATCAAACCCAGATCTGTTGACTGGGTGTGAGTGTTTGATTGGTTCTGATGCTCCGTCCATCGCCACCCCCTTCTGTACCGCTTTGTTCGCCATAAGTTGGCAGGGTATGCTCAGACGTGAGTCCCTTGCTCACTTTGCCACTCGATTCAAGCAAGCCTGGCTGAAGACGGCTGAAATGACAGAAACTGGTCCTAGGAAGCTTGTTTCCGGTCCAGGGAAGGCATGGCTTGGCAGTTCGGGCTGGACTGTTCCCATGAGGCACAGGGTCAGACTGATTTGCATATGGCCATGTCTGAACTGGGGTGGCAGAGTGGGCTAAAGAACGGTGATGGATCAAACCCAGATCTGTTGACTGGGTGTGAGTGTTTGATTGGTTCTGATGCTCCGTCCACCGCCACCCCCTTCTGTACCGCTTTGTTCGCCATAAGTTGGCAGGGTATGCTCAGACGTGAGTCCCTTGCTCACTTTGCCACTCGATTCAAGCAAGCCTGGCTGAAGACGGCTGAAATACCAGAAACTGGTCCTAGGAAGCTTGTTTCCGGTCCAGGGAAGGCATGGCTTGGCAGTTCGGGCTGGACTGTTCCCATGAGGCACAGGGTCAGACTGATTTGCATATGGCCATGTCTGAACTGGGGTGGCAGAGTGGGCTAAAGAATGGTGATGAATCAAACCCAGGTCTGTTGACTGGGTGTGAGTGTTTGATTGGTTCTGATGCTCCGTCCATCGCCACCCCCTTCTGTACCGCTTTGTTCGCCATAAGTTGGCAGGGTATGCTCAGACGTGAGTCCCTTGCTCACTTTGCCACTCGATTCAAGCAAGCCTGGCTGAAGACGTCTGAAATGCCAGAAACCGGTCCTAGGAAGCTTGTTTTCGGTCCAGGGAAGGCATGGCTTGGCAGTTCGGGCTGGCCTGTTCCCATGAGGCACAGGGTCAGACTGATTTGCATATGGCCATGTCTGAACTGGGGTGGCAGAGTGGGCTAAAGAACGGTGATGGATCAAACCCAGATCTGTTGACTGGGTGTGAGTGTTTGATTGGTTCTGATGCTCCGTCCATCGCCACCCCCTTCTGTACCGCTTTGTTTGCCATAAGTTGGCAGGGTATGCTCAGACGTGAGTCCCTTGCTCACTTTGCCACTCGATTCAAGCAAGCCTGGCTGAAGACGGCTGAAATGCCAGAAACCGGTCCTAGGAAGCTTGTTTCCGGTCCAGGGAAGGCATGGCTTGGCGTTCGGGCTGGACTGTTCCCATGAGGCACAGGGTCAGACTGATTTGCATATGGCCATGTCTGAACTGGGGCGGCAGAGTGGGCTAAAGAACGGTGATGGATCAAACCCAGATCTGTTGACTGGGTGTGAGTGTTTGATTGGTTCTGATGCTCCGTCCATCGCCACCCCCTTCTGTACCGCTTTGTTCGCCATAAGTTGGCAGGGTATGCTCAGACGTGAGTCCCTTGCTCACTTTGCCACTCGATTCAAGCAAGCCTGGCTGAAGACGGCTGAAATGCCAGAAACCGGTCCTAGGAAGCTTGTTTCCGGTCCAGGGAAGGCATGGCTTGGCAGTTCGGGCTGGACTGTTCCCATGAGGCACAGGGTCAGACTGATTTGCATATGGCCATGTCTGAACTGGGGTGGCAGAGTGGGCTAAAGAACAGTGATGGATCAAACCCAGATCTGTTGACTGGGTGTGAGTGTTTGATTGGTTCTGATGCTCCGTCCATCGCCACCCCCTTCTGTACCGCCTTGTTCGCCATAAGTTGGCAGGGTATGCTCAGACGTGAGTCCCTTGCTCACTTTGCCACTCGATTCAAGCAAGCCTGGCTGAAGACGGCTGAAATGCCAGAAACCGGTCCTAGGAAGCTTGTTTCCGGTCCAGGGAAGGCATGTCTTGGCAGTTCGGGCTGGACTGTTCCCATGAGGCACAGGGTCATACTGATTTGCATATGGCCATGTCTGAACTGGGGTGGCAGAGTGGGCTAAAGAATGGTGATGGATCAAACCCAGATCTGTTGACTGGGTGTGAGTGTTTGATTGGTTCTGATGCTCCATCCATCGCCACCCCCTTCTGTACCGCTTTGTTCGCCACAAGTTGGCAGGGTATGCTCAGACGTGAGTCCCTTGCTCACTTTGCCACTCGATTCAAGCAAGCCTGGCTGAAGACGGCTGAAATGACAGAAACTGGTCCTAGGAAGCTTGTTTCCGGTCCAGGGAAGGCATGGCTTGGCAGTTCGGGCTGGACTGTTCCCATGAGGCACAGGGTCAGACTGATTTGCATATGGCCATGTCTGAACTGGGGTGGCAGAGTGGGCTAAAGAATGGTGATGAATCAAACCCAGGTCTGTTGACTGGGTGTGAGTGTTTGATTGGTTCTGATGCTCCGTCCATCGCCACCCCCTTCTGTACCGCTTTGTTCGCCATAAGTTGGCAGTGTATGCTCAGACGTGAGTCCCTTGCTCACTTTGCCACTCGATTCAAGCAAGCCTGGCTGAAGACGTCTGAAATGCCAGAAACCGGTCCTAGGAAGCTTGTTTTCGGTCCAGGGAAGGCATGGCTTGGCAGTTCGGGCTGGCCTGTTCCCATGAGGCACAGGGTCAGACTGATTTGCATATGGCCATCTCTGAACTGGGGTGGCAGAGTGGGCTAAAGAACGGTGATGGATCAAACCCAGATCTGTTGACTGGGTGTGAGTGTTTGATTGGTTCTGATGCTCCGTCCATCGCCACCCCCTTCTGTACCGCTTTGTTTGCCATAAGTTGGCAGGGTATGCTCAGACGTGAGTCCCTTGCTCACTTTGCCACTCGATTCAAGCAAGCCTGGCTGAAGACGGCTGAAATGCCAGAAACCGGTCCTAGGAAGCTTGTTTCCGGTCCAGGGAAGGCATGGCTTGGCGTTCGGGCTGGACTGTTCCCATGAGGCACAGGGTCAGACTGATTTGCATATGGCCATGTCTGAACTGGGGCGGCAGAGTGGGCTAAAGAACAGTGATGGAACAAACCCAGATCTGTTGACTGGGTGTGAGTGTTTGATTGGTTCTGATGCTCCATCCATCGCCACCCCCTTCTGTACCGCTTTGTTCGCCATAAGTTGGCAGGGTATGCTCAGACGTGAGTCCCTTGCTCACTTTGCCACTCGATTCAAGCAAGCCTGGCTGAAGACGGCTGAAATGCCAGAAACCGGTCCTAGGAAGCTTGTTTCCGGTCCAGGGAAGGCATGTCTTGGCAGTTCGGGCTGGACTGTTCCCATGAGGCACAGGGTCATACTGATTTGCACATGGCCATGTCTGAACTGGGGTGGCAGAGTGGGCTAAAGAATGGTGAACGATCAAACCCAGATCTGTTGACTGGGTGTGAGTGTTTGATTGGTTCTGATGCTCCGTCCATCGCCACCCCCTTCTGTACCGCTTTGTTCGCCATAAGTTGGCAGGGTATGCTCAGACGTGAGTCCCTTGCTCACTTTGCCACTCGATTCAAGCAAGCCTGGCTGAAGACGGCTGAAATGACAGAAACTGGTCCTAGGAAGCTTGTTTCCGGTCCAGGGAAGGCATGGCTTGGCAGTTCGGGCTGGACTGTTCCCATGAGGCACAGGGTCAGACTGATTTGCATATGGCCATGTCTGAACTGGGGTGGCAGAGTGGGCTAAAGAACGGTGATGGATCAAACCCAGATCTGTTGACTGGGTGTGAGTGTTTGATTGGTTCTGATGCTCCGTCCACCGCCACCCCCTTCTGTACCGCTTTGTTCGCCATAAGTTGGCAGGGTATGCTCAGACGTGAGTCCCTTGCTCACTTTGCCACTCGATTCAAGCAAGCCTGGCTGAAGACGGCTGAAATGCCAGAAACTGGTCCTAGGAAGCTTGTTTCCGGTCCAGGGAAGGCATGGCTTGGCAGTTCGGGCTGGACTGTTCCCATGAGGCACAGGGTCAGAGTGATTTGCATATGGCCATGTCTGAACTGGGGTGGCAGAGTGGGCTAAAGAATGGTGATGAATCAAACCCAGGTCTGTTGACTGGGTGTGAGTGTTTGATTGGTTCTGATGCTCCGTCCATCGCCACCCCCTTCTGTACCGCTTTGTTCGCCATAAGTTGGCAGGGTATGCTCAGACGTGAGTCCCTTGCTCACTTTGCCACTCGATTCAAGCAAGCCTGGCTGAAGATGTCTGAAATGCCAGAAACCGGTCCTAGGAAGCTTGTTTCCGGTCCAGGGAAGGCATGGCTTGGCAGTTCGGGCTGGCTTGTTCCCATGAGGCACAGGGTCAGACTGATTTGCATATGGCCATGTCTGAACTGGGGTGGCAGAGTGGGCTAAAGAACGGTGATGGATCAAACCCAGATCTGTTGACTGGGTGTGAGTGTTTGATTGGTTCTGATGCTCCGTCCATCGCCACCCCCTTCTGTACCGCTTTGTTCGCCATAAGTTGGCAGGGTATGCTCAGACGTGAGTCCCTTGCTCACTTTGCCACTCGATTCAAGCAAGCCTGGCTGAAGACGGCTGAAATGCCAGAAACCGGTCCTAGGAAGCTTGTTTCCGGTCCAGGGTAGGCATGGCTTGGCAGTTCGGGCTGGACTGTTCCCATGAGGCACAGGGTCAGACTGATTTGCATATGGCCATGTCTGAACTGGGGTGGCAGAGTGGGCTAAAGAACAGTGATGGATCAAACCCAGATCTGTTGACTGGGTGTGAGTGTTTGATTGGTTCTGATGCTCCGTCCATCGCCACCCCCTTCTGTACCGCTTTGTTCGCCATAAGTTGGCAGGGTATGCTCAGACGTGAGTCCCTTGCTCACTTTGCCACTCGATTCAAGCAAGCCTGGCTGAAGACGGCTGAAATGCCAGAAACCGGTCCTAGGAAGCTTGTTTCCGGTCCAGGGAAGGCATGTCTTGGCAGTTCGGGCTGGACTGTTCCCATGAGGCACAGGGTCATACTGATTTGCATATGGCCATGTCTGAACTGGGGTGGCAGAGTGGGCTAAAGAATGGTGATGGATCAAACCCAGATCTGTTGACTGGGTGTGAGTGTTTGATTGGTTCTGATGCTCCGTCCATCGCCACCCCCTTCTGTACCGCTTTGTTCGCCATAAGTTGGCAGGGTATGCTCAGACGTGAGTCCCTTGCTCACTTTGCCACTCGATTCAAGCAAGCCTGGCTGAAGACGGCTGAAATCACAGAAACTGGTCCTAGGAAGCTTGTTTCCGGTCCAGGGAAGGCATGGCTTGGCAGTTCGGGCTGGACTGTTCCCATGAGGCACAGGGTCAGACTGATTTGCATATGGCCATGTCTGAACTGGGGTGGCAGAGTGGGCTAAAGAACAGTGATGGATCAAACCCAGATCTGTTGACTGGGTGTGAGTGTTTGATTGGTTCTGATGCTCTGTCCATCGCCACCCCCTTCTGTACCGCTTTGTTCGCCATAAGTTGGCAGGGTATGCTCAGACGTGAGTCCCTTGCTCACTTTGCCACTCGATTCAAGCAAGCCTGGCTGAAGACGGCTGAAATGCCAGAAACCGGTCCTAGGAAGCTTGTTTCTGGTCCAGGGAAGGCATGGCTTGGCAGTTCGGGCTGGACTGTTCCCATGAGGCACAGGGTCAGACTGATTTGCATATGGCCATGTCTGAACTGGGGTGGCAGAGTGGGCTAAAGAACGGTGATGGATCAAACCCAGATCTGTTGACTGGGTGTGAGTGTTTGATTGGTTCTGATGCTCCGTCCATATCCACCCCCTTCTGTACCGCTTTGTTCGCCATAAGTTGGCAGGGTATGCTCAGACGTGAGTCCCTTGCTCACTTTGCCACTCGATTCAAGCAAGCCTGGCTGAAGACGGCTGAAATGCCAGAAACTGGTCCTAGGAAGCTTGTTTCCGGTCCAGGGAAGGCATGGCTTGGCAGTTCGGGCTGGACTGTTCCCATGAGGCACAGGGTCAGAGTGATTTGCATATGGCCATGTCTGAACTGGGGTGGCAGAGTGGGCTAAAGAATGGTGATGAATCAAACCCAGGTCTGTTGACTGGGTGTGAGTGTTTGATTGGTTCTGATGCTCCGTCCATCGCCACCCCCTTCTGTACCGCTTTGTTCGCCATAAGTTGGCAGGGTATGCTCAGACGTGAGTCCCTTGCTCACTTTGCCACTCGATTCAAGCAAGCCTGGCTGAAGACGTCTGAAATGCCAGAAACCGGTCCTAGGAAGCTTGTTTCCGGTCCAGGGAAGGCATGGCTTGGCAGTTCGGGCTGGCTTGTTCCCATGAGGCACAGGGTCAGACTGATTTGCATATGGCCATGTCTGAACTGGGGTGGCAGAGTGGGCTAAAGAACGGTGATGGATCAAACCCAGATCTGTTGACTGGGTGTGAGTGTTTGATTGGTTCTGATGCTCCGTCCATCGCCACCCCCTTCTGTACCGCTTTGTTCGCCATAAGTTGGCAGGGTATGCTCAGACGTGAGTCCCTTGCTCACTTTGCCACTCGATTCAAGCAAGCCTGGCTGAAGACGGCTGAAATGCCAGAAACCGGTCCTAGGAAGCTTGTTTCCGGTCCAGGGAAGGCATGGCTTGGCAGTTCGGGCTGGACTGTTGCCATGAGGCACAGGGTCAGACTGATTTGCATATGGCCATGTCTGAACTGGGGCGGCAGAGTGGGCTAAAGAACGGTGATGGATCAAACCCAGATCTGTTGACTGGGTGTGAGTGTTTGATTGGTTCTGATGCTCCGTCCATCGCCACCCCCTTCTGTACCGCTTTGTTCGCCATAAGTTGGCAGGGTATGCTCAGACGTGAGTCCCTTGCTCACTTTGCCACTCGATTCATGCAAGCCTGGCTGAAAACGGCTGAAATGCCAGAAACCGGTCCTAGGAAGCTTGTTTCCGGTCCAGGGAAGGCATGGCTTGGCAGTTCGGGCTGGACTGTTCCCATGAGGCACAGGGTCAGACTGATTTGCATATGGCCATGTCTGAACTGGGGTGGCAGAGTGGGCTAAAGAACGGTGTTGGATCAAACCCAGATCTGTTGACTGGGTGTGAGTGTTTCATTGGTTCTGATGCTCCGTCCATCGCCACCCCCTTCTGTACCGCTTTGTTCGCCATAAGTTGGCAGGGTATGCTCAGACGTGAGTCTCTTGCTCACTTTGCCACTCGATTCAAGCAAGCCTGGCTGAAGACGGCTGAAATGCCAGAAACCGGTCCTGGGAAGCTTGTTTCCGGTCCAGGGAAGGCATGGCTTGGCAGTTCGGGCTGGACTGTTCCCATGAGGCACAGGGTCAGACTGATTTGCATATGGCCATGTCTGAACTGGGGCGGCAGAGTGGGCTAAAGAACGGTGATGGATCAAACCCAGATCTGTTGACTGGGTGTGAGTGTTTGATTGGTTCTGATGCTCCGTCCATCGCCACTCCCTTCTGTACCGCTTTGTTCGCCATAAGTTGGCAGGGTATGCTCAGACGTGAGTCCCTTGCTCACTTTGCCACTCGATTCAAGCAAGCCTGGCTGAAGACGGCTGAAATGCCAGAAACCGGTCCTAGGAAGCTTGTTTCCGGTCCAGGGAAGGCATGGCTTGGCAGTTCGGGCTGGACTGTTCCCATGAGGCACAGGGTCAGACTGATTTGCATATGGCCATGTCTGAACTGGGGTGGCAGAGTGGGCTAAAGAACAGTGATGGATCAAACCCAGATCTGTTGACTGGGTGTGAGTGTTTGATTGGTTCTAATGCTCCGTCCATCGCCACCCCCTTCTGTACCGCTTTGTTCGCCATAAGTTGGCAGGGTATGCTCAGACGTGAGTCCCTTGCTCACTTTGCCACTCGATTCAAGCAAGCCTGGCTGAAGACGGCTGAAATGCCAGAAACCGGTCCTAGGAAGCTTGTTTCCGGTCCAGGGAAGGCATGTCTTGGCAGTTCGGGCTGGACTGTTCCCATGAGGCACAGGGTCATACTGATTTGCATATGGCCATGTCTGAACTGGGGTGGCAGAGTGGGCTAAAGAATGGTGATGGATCAAACCCAGATCTGTTGACTGGGTGTGAGTGTTTGATTAGTTCTGATGCTCCGTCCATCGCCACCCCCTTCTGTACCGCTTTGTTCGCCATAAGTTGGCAGGGTATGCTCAGACGTGAGTCCCTTGCTCACTTTGCCACTCGATTCAAGCAAGCCTGGCTGAAGACGGCTGAAATGACAGAAACTGGTCCTAGGAAGCTTGTTTCCGGTCCAGGGAAGGCATGGCTTGGCAGTTCGGGCTGGACTGTTCCCATGAGGCACAGGGTCAGACTGATTTGCATATGGCCATGTCTGAACTGGGGTGGCAGAGTGGGCTAAAGAACGGTGATGGATCAAACCCAGATCTGTTGACTGGGTGTGAGTGTTTGATTGGTTCTGATGCTCCGTCCATCGCCACCCCCTTCTGTACCGCTTTGTTCGCCATAAGTTGGCAGGGTATGCTCAGACGTGAGTCCCTTGCTCACTTTGCCACTCGATTCAAGCAAGCCTGGCTGAAGACGGCTGAAATGCCAGAAACTGGTCCTAGGAAGCTTGTTTCCGGTCCAGGGAAGGCATGGCTTGGCAGTTCGGGCTGGACTGCTCCCATGAGGCACAGGGTCAGACTGATTTGCATATGGCCATGTCTGAACTGGGGTGGCAGAGTGGGCTAAAGAATGGTGATGAATCAAACCCAGGTCTGTTGACTGGGTGTGAGTGTTTGATTGGTTCTGATGCTCCGTCCATCGCCACCCCCTTCTGTACCGCTTTGTTCGCCATAAGTTGGCAGGGTATGCTCAGACGTGAGTCCCTTGCTCACTTTGCCACTTGATTCAAGCAAGCCTGGCTGAAGACGTCTGAAATGCCAGAAACCGGTCCTAGGAAGCTTGTTTTCGGTCCAGGGAAGGCATGGCTTGGCAGTTCGGGCTGGCCTGTTCCCATGAGGCACAGGGTCAGACTGATTTGCATATGGCCATGTCTGAACTGGGGTGGCAGAGTGGGTTAAAGAACGGTGATGGATCAAACCCAGATCTGTTGACTGGGTGTGAGTGTTTGATTGGTTCTGATGCTCCGTCCATCGCCACCCCCTTCTGTACCGCTTTGTTTGCCATAAGTTGGCAGGGTATGCTCAGACGTGAGTCCCTTGCTCACTTTGCCACTCGATTCAAGCAAGCCTGGCTGAAGACGGCTGAAATGCCAGAAACCGGTCCTAGGAAGCTTGTTTCTGGTCCAGGGAAGGCATGGCTTGGCGTTCGGGCTGGACTGTTCCCATGAGGCACAGGGTCAGACTGATTTGCATATGGCCATGTCTGAACTGGGGCGGCAGAGTGGGCTAAAGAACGGTGATGGATCAAACCCAGATCTGTTGACTGGGTGTGAGTGTTTGATTGGTTCTGATGCTCCGTCCATCGCCACCCCCTTCTGTACCGCTTTGTTCGCCATAAGTTGGCAGGGTATGCTCAGACGTGAGTCCCTTGCTCACTTTGCCACTCGATTCAAGCAAGCCTGGCTGAAGACGGCTGAAATGCCAGAAACTGGTCCTAGGAAGCTTGTTTCCGGTCCAGGGAAGGCATGGCTTGGCAGTTCGGGCTGGACTGTTCCCATGAGGCACAGGGTCAGACTGATTTGCATATGGCCATGTCTGAACTGGGGTGGCAGAGTGGGCTAAAGAATGGTGATGAATCAAACCCAGGTCTGTTGACTGGGTGTGAGTGTTTGATTGGTTCTGATGCTCCGTCCATCGCCACCCCCTTCTGTACCGCTTTGTTCGCCATAAGTTGGCAGGGTATGCTCAGACGTGAGTCCCTTGCTCACTTTGCCACTCGATTCAAGCAAGCCTGGCTGAAGACGTCTGAAATGCCAGAAACCGGTCCTAGGAAGCTTGTTTCCGGTCCAGGGAAGGCATGGCTTGGCAGTTCGGGCTGGCCTGTTCCCATGAGGCACAGGGTCAGACTGATTTGCATATGGCCATGTCTGAACTGGGGTGGCAGAGTGGGCTAAAGAACGGTGATGGATCAAACCCAGATCTGTTGACTGGGTGTGAGTGTTTGATTGGTTCTGATGCTCCGTCCATCACCACCCCCTTCTGTACCGCTTTGTTCGCCATAAGTTGGCAGGGTATGCTCAGACGTGAGTCCCTTGCTCACTTTGCCACTCGATTCAAGCAAGCCTGGCTGAAGACAGCTGAAATGCCAGAAACCGGTCCTGGGAAGCATGTTTCCGGTCCAGGGAAGGCATGGCTTGGCAGTTCGGGCTGGACTGTTCCCATGAGGCACAGGGTCAGACTGATTTGCATATGGCCATGTCTGAACTGGGGCGGCAGAGTGGGCTAAAGAACGGTGATGGATCAAACCCAGATCTGTTGACTGGGTGTGAGTGTTTGATTGGTTCTGATGCTCCGTCCATCGCCACTCCCTTCTGTACCGCTTTGTTCGCCATAAGTTGGCAGGGGATGCTCAGACGTGAGTCCCTTGCTCACTTTGCCACTCGAATCAAGCAAGCCTGGCTGAAGACGGCTGAAATGCCAGAAACCGGTCCTAGGAAGCTTGTTTCCGGTCCAGGGAAGGCATGGCTTGGCAGTTCGGGCTGGACTGTTCCCATGAGGCACAGGGTCAGACTGATTTGCATATGGCCATGTCTGAACTGGGGTGGCAGAGTGGGCTAAAGAACAGTGATGGATCAAACCCAGATCTGTTGACTGGGTGTGAGTGTTTGATTGGTTCTAATGCTCCGTCCATCGCCACCCCCTTCTGTACCGCTTTGTTCGCCATAAGTTGGCAGGGTATGCTCAGACGTGAGTCCCTTGCTCACTTTGCCACTCGATTCAAGCAAGCCTGGCTGAAGACGGCTGAAATGCCAGAAACCGGTCCTAGGAAGCTTGTTTCCGGTCCAGGGAAGGCATGTCTTGGCAGTTCGGGCTGGACTGTTCCCATGAGGCACAGGGTCATACTGATTTGCATATGGCCATGTCTGAACTGGGGTGGCAGAGTGGGCTAAAGAATGGTGATGGATCAAACCCAGATCTGTTGACTGGGTGTGAGTGTTTGATTAGTTCTGATGCTCCGTCCATCGCCACCCCCTTCTGTACCGCTTTGTTCGCCATAAGTTGGCAGGGTATGCTCAGACGCGAGTCCCTTGCTCACTTTGCCACTCGATTCAAGCAAGCCTGGCTGAAGACGGCTGAAATGACAGAAACTGGTCCTAGGAAGCTTGTTTCCGGTCCAGGGAAGGCATGGCTTGGCAGTTCGGGCTGGACTGTTCCCATGAGGCACAGGGTCAGACTGATTTGCATATGGCCATGTCTGAACTGGGGCGGCAGAGTGGGCTAAAGAACGGTGATGGATCAAACCCAGATCTGTTGACTGGGTGTGAGTGTTTGATTGGTTCTGATGCTCCGTCCATCGCCACCCCCTTCTGTACCGCTTTGTTCGCCATAAGTTGGCAGGGTAGGCTCAGACGTGAGTCCCTTGCTCACTTTGCCACTCGATTCAAGCAAGCCTGGCTGAAGACGGCTGAAATGCCAGAAACTGGTCCTAGGAAGCTTGTTTCCGGTCCAGGGAAGGCATGGCTTGGCAGTTCGGGCTGGACTGTTCCCATGAGGCACAGGGTCAGACTGATTTGCATATGGCCATGTCTGAACTGGGGTGGCAGAGTGGGCTAAAGAATGGTGATGAATCAAACCCAGGTCTGTTGACTGGGTGTGAGTGTTTGATTGGTTCTGATGCTCCGTCCATCGCCACCCCCTTCTGTACCGCTTTGTTCGCCATAAGTTGGCAGGGGATGCTCAGACGTGAGTCCCTTGCTCACTTTGCCACTCGATTCAAGCAAGCCTGGCTGAAGACGTCTGAAATGCCAGAAACCGGTCCTAGGAAGCTTGTTTCCGGTCCAGGGAAGGCATGGCTTGGCAGTTCGGGCTGGCCTGTTCCCATGAGGCACAGGGTCAGACTGATTTGCATATGGCCATGTCTGAACTGGGGTGGCAGAGTGGGCTAAAGAACGGTGATGGATCAAACCCAGATCTGTTGACTGGGTGTGAGTGTTTGATTGGTTCTGATGCTCCGTCCATCACCACCCCCTTCTGTACCGCTTTGTTCGCCATAAGTTGGCAGGGTATGCTCAGACGTGAGTCCCTTGCTCACTTTGCCACTCGATTCAAGCAAGCCTGGCTGAAGACGGCTGAAATGCCAGAAACCGGTCCTGGGAAGCATGTTTCCGGTCCAGGGAAGGCATGGCTTGGCAGTTCGGGCTGGACTGTTCCCATGAGGCACAGGGTCAGACTGATTTGCATATGGCCATGTCTGAACTGGGGCGGCAGAGTGGGCTAAAGAACGGTGATGGATCAAACCCAGATCTGTTGACTGGGTGTGAGTGTTTGATTGGTTCTGATGCTCCGTCCATCGCCACTCCCTTCTGTACCGCTTTGTTCGCCATAAGTTGGCAGGGGATGCTCAGACGTGAGTCCCTTGCTCACTTTGCCACTCGAATCAAGCAAGCCTGGCTGAAGACGGCTGAAATGCCAGAAACCGGTCCTAGGAAGCTTGTTTCCGGTCCAGGGAAGGCATGTCTTGGCAGTTCGGGCTGGACTGTTCCCATGAGGCACAGGGTCAGACTGATTTGCATATGGCCATGTCTGAACTGGGGTGGCAGAGTGGGCTAAAGAACAGTGATGGATCAAACCCAGATCTGTTGACTGGGTGTGAGTGTTTGATTGGTTCTGATGCTCTGTCCATCGCCACCCCCTTCTGTACCGCTTTGTTCGCCATAAGTTGGCAGGGTATGCTCAGACGTGAGTCCCTTGCTCACTTTGCCACTCGATTCAAGCAAGCCTGGCTGAAGACGGCTGAAATGCCAGAAACCGGTCCTAGGAAGCTTGTTTCTGGTCCAGGGAAGGCATGGCTTGGCAGTTCGGGCTGGACTGTTCCCATGAGGCACAGGGTCAGACTGATTTGCATATGGCCATGTCTGAACTGGGGTGGCAGAGTGGGCTAAAGAACGGTGATGGATCAAACCCAGATCTGTTGACTGGGTGTGAGTGTTTGATTGGTTCTGATGCTCCGTCCATCGCCACCCCCTTCTGTACCGCTTTGTTCACCATAAGTTGGCAGGGTATGCTCAGACGTGAGTCCCTTGCTCACTTTGCCCCTCGATTCAAGCAAGCCTGGCTGAAGACGGCTGAAATGCCAGAAACTGGTCCTAGGAAGCTTGTTTCTGGTCCAGGGAAGGCATGGCTTGGCAGTTTCGGGCTGGACTGTTCCCATGAGGCACAGGGTCAGACTGATTTGCATATGGCCATGTCTGAACTGGGGTGGCAGAGTGGGCTAAAGAATGGTGATGAATAAAACCCAGGTCTGTTGACTGGGTGTGAGTGTTTGATTGGTTCTGATGCTCCGTCCATCGCCACCCCCTTCTGTACCGCTTTGTTCGCCATAAGTTGGCAGGGTATGCTCAGACGTGAGTCCCTTGCTCACTTTGCCACTCGATTCAAGCAAGCCTGGCTGAAGACGGCTGAAATGCCAGAAACCGGTCCTAGGAAGCTTGTTTCCGGTCCAGGGAAGGCATGGCTTGGCAGTTCGGGCTGGACTGTTGCCATGAGGCACAGGGTCAGACTGATTTGCATATGGCCATGTCTGAACTGGGGCGGCAGAGTGGGCTAAAGAACAGTGATGGATCAAACCCAGATCTGTTGACTGGGTGTGACTGTTTGATTGGTTCTGATGCTCCGTCCATCGCCACCCCCTTCTGTACCGCTTTGTTTGCCATAAGTTGGCAGGGTATGCTCAGACGTGAGTCCCTTGCTCACTTTGCCACTCGATTCAAGCAAGCCTGGCTGAAAACGGCTGAAATGCCAGAAACCGGTCCTAGGAAGCTTGTTTCCGGTCCAGGGAAGGCATGGCTTGGCAGTTCGGGCTGGACTGTTCCCATGAGGCACAGGGTCAGACTGATTTGCATATGGCCATGTCTGAACTGGGGTGGCAGAGTGGGCTAAAGAACGGTGTTGGATCAAACCCAGATCTGTTGACTGGGTGTGAGTGTTTGATTGGTTCTGATGCTCCGTCCATCGCCACCCCCTTCTGTACCGCTTTGTTCGCCATAAGTTGGCAGGGTATGCTCAGACGTGAGTCTCTTGCTCACTTTGCCACTCAATTCAAGCAAGCCTGGCTGAAGACGGCTGAAATGCCAGAAACCGGTCCTAGGAAGCTTGTTTCCAGTCCAGGGAAGGCATGGCTTGGCAGTTAGGGCTGGACTGTTCCCATGAGGCACAGGGTCAGACTGATTTGCATATGGCCATGTCTGAACTGGGGTGGCAGAGTGGGCTAAAGAACGGTGATGGATCAAACCCAGATCTTTTGACTGGGTGTGAGTGTTTGATTGGTTCTGATGCTCCGTCCATCGCCACCCCCTTCTGTACCGCTTTGTTTGCCATAAGTTGGCAGTGTATGCTCAGACGTGAGTCCCTTGCTCACTTTGCCACTCGATTCAAGCAAGCCTGGCTGAAGACGGCTGAAATGCCAGAAACCGGTCCTGGGAAGCTTGTTTCCGGTCCAGGGAAGGCATGGCTTGGCAGTTCGGGCTGGACTGTTCCCATGAGGCACAGGGTCAGACTGATTTGCATATGGCCATGTCTGAACTGGGGCGGCAGAGTGGGCTAAAGAACGGTGATGGATCAAACCCAGATCTGTTGACTGGGTGTGAGTGTTTGATTGGTTCTGATGCTCCGTCCATCGCCACTCCCTTCTGTACCGCTTTGTTCGCCATAAGTTGGCAGGGTATGCTCAGACGTGAGTCCCTTGCTCACTTTGCCACTCGATTCAAGCAAGCCTGGCTGAAGACGGCTGAAATGCCAGAAACCGGTCCTAGGAAGCTTGTTTCCGGTCCAGGGAAGGCATGGCTTGGCAGTTCGGGCTGGACTGTTCCCATGAGGCACAGGGTCAGACTGATTTGCATATGGCCATGTCTGAACTGGGGTGGCAGAGTGGGCTAAAGAACAGTGATGGATCAAACCCAGATCTGTTGACTGGGTGTGAGTGTTTGATTGGTTCTGATGCTCCGTCCATCGCCACCCCCTTCTGTACCGCTTTGTTCGCCATAAGTTGGCTGGGTATGCTCAGACGTAAGTCCCTTGCTCACTTTGCCACTCGATTCAAGCAAGCCTGGCTGAAGACGGCTGAAATGCCAGAAACCGGTCCTAGGAAGCTTGTTTCCGGTCCAGGGAAGGCATGTCTTGGCAGTTCGGGCTGGACTGTTCCCATGAGGCACAGGGTCATACTGATTTGCATATGGCCATGTCTGAACTGGGGTGGCAGAGTGGGCTAAAGAATGGTGATGGATCAAACCCAGATCTGTTGACTGGGTGTGAGTGTTTGATTGGTTCTGATGCTCCGTCCATCGCCACCCCCTTCTGTACCGCTTTGTTCGCCATAAGTTTGCAGGGTATGCTCAGACGTGAGTCCCTTGCTCACTTTGCCACTCGATTCAAGCAAGCCTGGCTGAAGACGGCTGAAATGACAGAAACTGGTCCTAGGAAGCTTGTTTCCGGTCCAGGGAAGGCATGGCTTGGCAGTTCGGGCTGGACTGTTCCCATGAGGCACAGGGTCAGACTGATTTGCATATGGCCATGTCTGAACTGGGGTGGCAGAGTGGGCTAAAGAACGGTGATGGATCAAACCCAGATCTGTTGACTGGGTGTGAGTGTTTGATTGGTTCTGATGCTCCGTCCATCGCCACCCCCTTCTGTACCCCTTTGTTCGCCATAAGTTGGCAGGGTATGCTCAGACGTGAGTCCCTTGCTCACTTTGCCACTCGATTCAAGCAAGCCTGGCTGAAGACGGCTGAAATGCCAGAAACTAGTCCTAGGAAGCTTGTTTCCGGTCCAGGGAAGGCATGGCTTGGCAGTTCGGGCTGGACTGTTCCCATGAGGCACAGGGTCAGACTGATTTGCATATGGCCATGTCTGAACTGTGGTGGCAGAGTGGGCTAAAGAATGGTGATGAATTAAACCCAGGTCTGTTGACTGGGTGTGAGTGTTTGATTGGTTCTGATGCTCCGTCCATCGCCACCCCCTTCTGTACCGCTTTGTTCGCCATAAGTTGGCAGGGTATGCTCAGACGTGAGTCCCTTGCTCACTTTGCCACTCGATTCAAGCAAGCCTGGCTGAAGACGTCTGAAATGCCAGAAACCGGTCCTAGGAAGCTTGTTTTCGGTCCAGGGAAGGCATGGCTTGGCAGTTCGGGCTGGCCTGTTCCCATGAGGCACAGGGTCAGACTGATTTGCATATGGCCATGTCTGAACTGGGGTGGCAGAGTGGGCTAAAGAACGGTGATGGATCAAACCCAGATCTGTTGACTGGGTGTGAGTGTTTGATTGGTTCTGATGCTCCGTCCATCGCCACCCCCTTCTGTACCGCTTTGTTTGCCATAAGTTGGCAGGGTATGCTCAGACGTGAGTCCCTTGCTCACTTTGCCACTCGATTCAAGCAAGCCTGGCTGAAGACGGCTGAAATGCCAGAAACCGGTCCTAGGAAGCTTGTTTCCGGTCCAGGGAAGGCATGTCTTGGCGTTCGGGCTGGACTGTTCCCATGAGGCACAGGGTCAGACTGATTTGCATATGGCCATGTCTGAACTGGGGCGGCAGAGTGGGCTAAAGAACAGTGATGGATCAAACCCAGATCTGTTGACTGGGTGTGAGTGTTTGATTGGTTCTGAGGCTCCGTCCATCGCCACCCCCTTCTGTACCGCTTTGTTCGCCATAAGTTGGCAGGGTATGCTCAGACGTGAGTCCCTTGCTCACTTTGCCACTCGATTCAAGCAAGCCTGGCTGAAGACGGCTGAAATGACAGAAACTGGTCCTAGGAAGCTTGTTTCCGGTCCAGGGAAGGCATGGCTTGGCAGTTCGGGCTGGACTGTTCCCATGAGGCACAGGGTCAGACTGATTTGCATATGGCCATGTCTGAACTGGGGTGGCAGAGTGGGCTAAAGAACAGTGATGGATCAAACCCAGATCTGTTGACTGGGTGTGAGTGTTTGATTGGTTCTGATGCTCTGTCCATCGCCACCCCCTTCTGTACCGCTTTGTTCGCCATAAGTTGGCAGGGTATGCTCAGACGTGAGTCCCTTGCTCACTTTGCCACTCGATTCAAGCAAGCCTGGCTGAAGACGGCTGAAATGCCAGAAACCGGTCCTAGGAAGCTTGTTTCTGGTCCAGGGAAGGCATGGCTTGGCAGTTCGGGCTGGACTGTTCCCATGAGGCACAGGGTCAGACTGATTTGCATATGGCCATGTCTGAACTGGGGTGGCAGAGTGGGCTAAAGAACGGTGATGGATCAAACCCAGATCTGTTGACTGGGTGTGAGTGTTTGATTGGTTCTGATGCTCCGTCCATCGCCACCCCCTTCTGTACCGCTTTGTTCGCCATAAGTTGGCAGGGTATGCTCAGACGTGAGTCTCTTGCTCACTTTGCCACTCAATACAAGCAAGCCTGGCTGAAGACGGCTGAAATGCCAGAAACCGGTCCTAGGAAGCTTGTTTCCAGTCCAGGGAAGGCATGGCTTGGCAGTTAGGGCTGGACTGTTCCCATGAGGCACAGGGTCAGACTGATTTGCATATGGCCATGTCTGAACTGGGGTGGCAGAGTGGGCTAAAGAACGGTGATGGATCAAACCCAGATCTTTTGACTGGGTGTGAGTGTTTGATTGGTTCTGATGCTCCGTCCATCGCCACCCCCTTCTGTACCGCTTTGTTCGCCATAAGTTGGCAGTGTATGCTCAGACGTGAGTCCCTTGCTCACTTTGCCACTCGATTCAAGCAAGCCTGGCTGAAGACGGCTGAAATGCCAGAAACCGGTCCTGGGAAGCTTGTTTCCGGTCCAGGGAAGGCATGGCTTGGCAGTTCGGGCTGGACTGTTCCCATGAGGCACAGGGTCAGACTGATTTGCATATGGCCATGTCTGAACTGGGGCGGCAGAGTGGGCTAAAGAACGGTGATGGATCAAACCCAGATCTGTTGACTGGGTGTGAGTGTTTGATTGGTTCTGATGCTCCGTCCATCGCCACTCCCTTCTGTACCGCTTTGTTCGCCATAAGTTGGCAGGGTATGCTCAGACGTGAGTCCCTTGCTCACTTTGCCACTCGATTCAAGCAAGCCTGGCTGAAGACGGCTGAAATGCCAGAAACCGGTCCTAGGAAGCTTGTTTCCGGTCCAGGGAAGGCATGGCTTGGCAGTTCGGGCTGGACTGTTCCCATGAGGCACAGGGTCAGACTGATTTGCATATGGCCATGTCTGAACTGGGGTGGCAGAGTGGGCTAAAGAACAGTGATGGATCAAACCCAGATCTGTTGACTGGGTGTGAGTGTTTGATTGGTTCTGATGCTCCGTCCATCGCCACCCCCTTCTGTACCGCTTTGTTCGCCATAAGTTGGCAGGGTATGCTCAGACGTGAGTCCCTTGCTCACTTTGCCACTCGATTCAAGCAAGCCTGGCTGAAGACGGCTGAAATGCCAGAAACCGGTCCTAGGAAGCTTGTTTCCGGTCCAGGGAAGGCATGTCTTGGCAGTTCGGGCTGGACTGTTCCCATGAGGCACAGGGTCATACTGATTTGCATATGGCCATGTCTGAACTGGGGTGGCAGAGTGGGCTAAAGAATGGTGATGGATCAAACCCAGATCTGTTGACTGGGTGTGAGTGTTTGATTGGTTCTGATGCTCCGTCCATCGCCACCCCCTTCTGTACCGTTTTGTTCGCCATAAGTTGGCAGGGTATGCTCAGACGTGAGTCCCTTGCTCACTTTGCCACTCGATTCAAGCAAGCCTGGCTGAAGACGGCTGAAATGACAGAAACTGGTCCTAGGAAGCTTGTTTCCGGTCCAGGGAAGGCATGGCTTGGCAGTTCGGGCTGGCCTGTTCCCATGAGGCACAGGGTCAGACTGATTTGCATATGGCCATGTCTGAACTGGGGTGGCAGAGTGGGCTAAAGAACGGTGATGGATCAAACCCAGATCTGTTGACTGGGTGTGAGTGTTTGATTGGTTCTGATGCTCCGTCCATCGCCACCCCCTTCTGTACCGCTTTGTTTGCCATAAGTTGGCAGGGTATGCTCAGACGTGAGTCCCTTGCTCACTTTGCCACTCGATTCAAGCAAGCCTGGCTGAAGACGGCTGAAATGCCAGAAACCGGTCCTAGGAAGCTTGTTTCCGGTCCAGGGAAGGCATGGCTTGGCGTTCGGGCTGGACTGTTCCCATGAGGCACAGGGTCAGACTGATTTGCATATGGCCATGTCTGAACTGGGGCGGCAGAGTGGGCTAAAGAACAGTGATGGATCAAACCCAGATCTGTTGACTGGGTGTGAGTGTTTGATTGGTTCTGATGCTCCGTCCATCGCCACCCCCTTCTGTACCGCTTTGTTCGCCATAAGTTGGCAGGGTATGCTCAGACGTGAGTCCCTTGCTCACTTTGCCACTCGATTCAAGCAAGCCTGGCTGAAGACGGCTGAAATGCCAGAAACCGGTCCTAGGAAGCTTGTTTCCGGTCCAGGGAAGGCATGTCTTGGCAGTTCGGGCTGGACTGTTCCCATGAGGCACAGGGTCATACTGATTTGCATATGGCCATGTCTGAACTGGGGTGGCAGAGTGGGCTAACGAATGGTGATGGATCAAACCCAGATCTGTTGACTGGGTGTGAGTGTTTGATTGGTTCTGAGGCTCCGTCCATCGCCACCCCCTTCTGTACCGCTTTGTTCGCCATAAGTTGGCAGGGTATGCTCAGACGTGAGTCCCTTGCTCACTTTGCCACTCGATTCAAGCAAGCCTGGCTGAAGACGGCTGAAATGACAGAAACTGGTCCTAGGAAGCTTGTTTCCGGTCCAGGGAAGGCATGGCTTGGCAGTTCGGGCTGGACTGTTCCCATGAGGCACAGGGTCAGACTGATTTGCATATGGCCATGTCTGAACTGGGGTGGCAGAGTGGGCTAAAGAACGGTGATGGATCAAACCCAGATCTTTTGACTGGGTGTGAGTGTTTGATTGGTTCTGATGCTCCGTCCATCGCCACCCCCTTCTGTACCGCTTTGTTCGCCATAAGTTGGCAGTGTATGCTCAGACGTGAGTCCCTTGCTCACTTTGCCACTCGATTCAAGCAAGCCTGGCTGAAGACGGCTGAAATGCCAGAAACCGGTCCTAGGAAGCTTGTTTCTGGTCCAGGGAAGGCATGGCTTGGCAGTTCGGGCTGGACTGTTCCCATGAGGCCCAGGGTCAGACTGATTTGCATATGGCCATGTCTGAACTGGGGTGGCAGAGTGGGCTAAAGAACGGTGATGGATCAAACCCAGATCTGTTGACTGGGTGTGAGTGTTTGATTGGTTCTGATGCTCCGTCCATCGCCACCCCCTTCTGTACCGCTTTGTTCGCCATAAGTTGGCAGGGTATGCTCAGACGTGAGTCCCTTGCTCACTTTGCCACTCGATTCAAGCAAGCCTGGCTGAAGACGGCTGAAATGCCAGAAACTGGTCCTAGGAAGCTTGTTTCCGGTCCAGGGAAGGCATGGCTTGGCAGTTCGGGCTGGACTGTTCCCATGAGGCACAGGGTCAGACTGATTTGCATATGGCCATGTCTGAACTGGGGTGGCAGAGTGGGCTAAAGAATGGTGATGAATAAAACCCAGGTCTGTTGACTGGGTGTGAGTGTTTGATTGGTTCTGATGCTCCGTCCATCGCCACCCCCTTCTGTACCGCTTTGTTCGCCATAAGTTGGCAGGGTATGCTCAGACGTGAGTCCCTTGCTCACTTTGCCACTCGATTCAAGCAAGCCTGGCTGAAGACGGCTGAAATGCCAGAAACCGGTCCTAGGAAGCTTGTTTCCGGTCCAGGGAAGGCATGGCTTGGCAGTTCGGGCTGGACTGTTGCCATGAGGCACAGGGTCAGACTGATTTGCACATGGCCATGTCTGAACTGGGGCGGCAGAGTGGGCTAAAGAACGGTGATGGATCAAACCCAGATCTGTTGACTGGGTGTGAGTGTTTGATTGGTTCTGATGCTCCGTCCATCGCCACCCCCTTCTGTACCGCTTTGTTTGCCATAAGTTGGCAGGGTATGCTCAGACGTGAGTCCCTTGCTCACTTTGCCACTCGATTCAAGCAAGCCTGGCTGAAAACGGCTGAAATGCCAGAAACCGGTCCTAGGAAGCTTGTTTCCGGTCCAGGGAAGGCATGGCTTGGCAGTTCGGGCTGGACTGTTCCCATGAGGCACAGGGTCAGACTGATTTGCATATGGCCATGTCTGAACTGGGGTGGCAGAGTGGGCTAAAGAACGGTGTTGGATCAAACCTAGATCTGTTGACTGGGTGTGAGTGTTTGATTGGTTCTGATGCTCCGTCCATCGCCACCCCCTTCTGTACCGCTTTGTTCGACATAAGTTGGCAGGGTATGCTCAGACATGAGTCTCTTGCTCACTTTGCCACTCAATTCAAGCAAGCCTGGCTGAAGACGGCTGAAATGCCAGAAACCGGTCCTAGGAAGCTTGTTTCCAGTCCAGGGAGGGCATGGCTTGGCAGTTAGGGCTGGACTGTTCCCATGAGGCACAGGGTCAGACTGATTTGCATATGGCCATGTCTGAACTGGGGTGGCAGAGTGGGCTAAAGAACGGTGATGGATCAAACCCAGATCTTTTGACTGGGTGTGAGTGTTTGATTGGTTCTGATGCTCCGTCCATCGCCACCCCCTTCTGTACCGCTTTGTTCGCCATAAGTTGGCAGTGTATGCTCAGACGTGAGTCCCTTGCTCACTTTGCCACTCGATTCAAGCAAGCCTGGCTGAAGACGGCTGAAATGCCAGAAACCGGTCCTGGGAAGCTTGTTTCCGGTCCAGGGAAGGCATGGCTTGGCAGTTCGGGCTGGACTGTTCCCATGAGGCACAGGGTCAGACTGATTTGCATATGGCCATGTCTGAACTGGGGCGGCAGAGTGGGCTAAAGAACGGTGATGGATCAAACCCAGATCTGTTGACTGGGTGTGAGTGTTTGATTGGTTCTGATGCTCCGTCCATCGCCACTCCCTTCTGTACCGCTTTGTTCGCCATAAGTTGGCAGGGTATGCTCAGACGTGAGTCCCTTGCTCACTTTGCCACTCGATTCAAGCAAGCCTGGCTGAAGACGGCTGAAATGCCAGAAACCGGTCCTAGGAAGCTTGTTTCCGGTCCAGGGAAGGCATGGCTTGACAGTTCGGGCTGGACTGTTCCCATGAGGCACAGGGTCAGACTGATTTGCATATGGCCATGTCTGAACTGGGGTGGCAGAGTGGGCTAAAGAACAGTGATGGATCGAACCCAGATCTGTTGACTGGGTGTGAGTGTTTGATTGGTTCTGATGCTCCGTCCATCGCCACCCCCTTCTGTACCGCTTTGTTCGCCATAAGTTGGCAGGGTATGCTCAGACGTGAGTCCCTTGCTCACTTTGCCACTCGATTCAAGCAAGCCTGGCTGAAGACGGCTGAAATGCCAGAAACCGGTCCTAGGAAGCTTGTTTCTGGTCCAGGGAAGGCATGTCTTGGCAGTTCGGGCTGGACTGTTCCCATGAGGCACAGGGTCATACTGATTTGCATATGGCCATGTCTGAACTGGGGTGGCAGAGTGGGCTAAAGAATGGTGATGGATCAAACCCAGATCTGTTGACTGGGTGTGAGTGTTTGATTGGTTCTGATGCTCCGTCCATCGCCACCCCCTTCTGTACCGCTTTGTTCACCATAAGTTGGCAGGGTATGCTCAGACGTGAGTCCCTTGCTCACTTTGCCACTCGATTCAAGCAAGCCTGGCTGAAGACGGCTGAAATGACAGAAACTGGTCCTAGGAAGATTGTTTCCGGTCCAGGGAAGGCATGGCTTGGCAGTTCGGGCTGGACTGTTCCCATGAGGCACAGGGTCAGACTGATTTGCATATGGCCATGTCTGAACTGGGGTGGCAGAGTGGGCTAAAGAACGGTGATGGATCAAACCCAGATCTGTTGACTGGGTGTGAGTGTTTGATTGGTTCTGATGCTCCGTCCATCGCCACCCCCTTCTGTACCGCTTTGTTCGCCATAAGTTGGCAGGGTATGCTCAGACGTGAGTCCCTTGCTCACTTTGCCACTCGATTCAAGCAAGCCTGGCTGAAGACGGCTGAAATGCCAGAAACTGGTCCTAGGAAGCTTGTTTCCGGTCCAGGGAAGGCATGGCTTGGCAGTTCGGGCTGGACTGTTCCCATGAGGCACAGGGTCAGACTGATTTGCATATGGCCATGTCTGAACTGGGGTGGCAGAGTGGGCTAAAGAATGGTGATGAATCAAACCCAGGTCTGTTGACTGGGTGTGAGTGTTTGATTGGTTCTGATGCTCCGTCCATCGCCACCCCCTTCTGTACCGCTTTGTTCGCCATAAGTTGGCAGGGTATGCTCAGACGTGAGTCCCTTGCTCACTTTGCCACTCGATTCAAGCAAGCCTGGCTGAAGACGTCTGAAATGCCAGAAACCGGTCCTAGGAAGCTTGTTTTCGGTCCAGGGAAGGCATGGCTTGGCAGTTCGGGCTGGCCTGTTCCCATGAGGCACAGGGTCAGACTGATTTGCATATGGCCATGTCTGAACTGGGGTGGCAGAGTGGGCTAAAGAACGGTGATGGATCAAACCCAGATCTGTTGACTGGGTGTGAGTGTTTGATTGGTTCTGATGCTCCGTCCATCGCCACCCCCTTCTGTACCGCTTTGTTTGCCATAAGTTGGCAGGGTATGCTCAGACGTGAGTCCCTTGCTCACTTTGCCACTCGATTCAAGCAAGCCTGGCTGAAGACGGCTGAAATGCCAGAAACCGGTCCTAGGAAGCTTGTTTCCGGTCCAGGGAAGGCATGGCTTGGCGTTCGGGCTGGACTGTTCCCATGAGGCACAGGGTCAGACTGATTTGCATATGGCCATGTCTGAACTGGGGCGGCAGAGTGGGCTAAAGAACAGTGATGGATCAAACCCAGATCTGTTGACTGCGTGTGAGTGTTTGATTGGTTCTGATGCTCCGTCCATCGCCACCCCCTTCTGTACCGCTTTGTTCACCATAAGTTGGCAGGGTATGCTCAGACGTGAGTCCCTTGCTCACTTTGCCACTCGATTCAAGCAAGCCTGGCTGAAGACGGCTGAAATGCCAGAAACCGGTCCTAGGAAGCTTGTTTCCGGTCCAGGGAAGGCATGTCTTGGCAGTTCAGGCTGGACTGTTCCCATGAGGCACAGGGTCATACTGATTTGCATATGGCCATGTCTGAACTGGGGTGGCAGAGTGGGCTAAAGAATGGTGATGGATCAAACCCAGATCTGTTGACTGGGTGTGAGTGTTTGATTGGTTCTGATGCTCCGTCCATCGCCACCCCCTTCTGTACCGCTTTGTTCGCCATAAGTTGGCAGGGTATGCTCAGACGTGAGTCCCTTGCTCACTTTGCCACTCGATTCAAGCAAGCCTGGCTGAAGACGGCTGAAATGACAGAAACTGGTCCTAGGAAGCTTGTTTCCGGTCCAGGGAAGGCATGGCTTGGCAGTTCGGGCTGGACTGTTCCCATGAGGCACAGGGTCAGACTGATTTGCATATGGCCATGTCTGAACTGGGGTGGCAGAGTGGGCTAAAGAACGGTGATGGATCAAACCCAGATCTGTTGACTGGGTGTGAGTGTTTGATTGGTTCTGATGCTCCGTCCACCGCCACCCCCTTCTGTACCGCTTTGTTCGCCATAAGTTGGCAGGGTATGCTCAGACGTGAGTCCCTTGCTCACTTTGCTACTCGATTCAAGCAAGCCTGGCTGAAGACGTCTGAAATGCCAGAAACCGGTCCTAGGAAGCTTGTTTTCGGTCCAGGGAAGGCATGGCTTGGCAGTTCGGGCTGGCCTGTTCCCATGAGGCACAGGGTCAGACTGATTTGCATATGGCCATGTCTGAACTGGGGTGGCAGAGTGGGCTAAAGAACGGTGATGGATCAAACCCAGATCTGTTGACTGGGTGTGAGTGTTTGATTGGTTCTGATGCTCCGTCCATCGCCACCCCCTTCTGTACCGCTTTGTTTGCCATAAGTTGGCAGGGTATGCTCAGACGTGAGTCCCTTGCTCACTTTGCCACTCGATTCAAGCAAGCCTGGCTGAAGACGGCTGAAATGCCAGAAACCGGTCCTAGGAAGCTTGTTTCCGGTCCAGGGAAGGCATGGCTTGGCTTTCGGGCTGGACTGTTCCCATGAGGCACAGGGTCAGACTGATTTGCATATGGCCATGTCTGAACTGGGGCGGCAGAGTGGGCTAAAGAACGGTGATGGATCAAACCCAGATCTGTTGACTGGGTGTGAGTGTTTGATTGGTTCTGATGCTCCGTCCATCGCCACCCCCTTCTGTACCGCTTTGTTCGCCATAAGTTGGCAGGGTATGCTCAGACGTGAGTCCCTTGCTCACTTTGCCACTCGATTCAAGCAAGCCTGGCTGAAGACGGCTGAAATGCCAGAAACCGGTCCTAGGAAGCTTGTTTCCGGTCCAGGGAAGGCATGGCTTGGCAGTTCGGGCTGGACTGTTCCCATGAGGCACAGGGTCAGACTGATTTGCATATGGCCATGTCTGAACTGGGGTGGCAGAGTGGGCTAAAGAACAGTGATGGATCAAACCCAGATCTGTTGACTGGGTGTGAGTGTTTGATTGGTTCTGATGCTCCGTCCATCGCCACCCCCTTCTGTACCGCTTTGTTCGCCATAAGTTGGCAGGGTATGCTCAGACGTGAGTCCCTTGCTCACTTTGCCACTCGATTCAAGCAAGCCTGGCTGAAGACGGCTGAAATGCCAGAAACCGGTCCTAGGAAGCTTGTTTCCGGTCCAGGGAAGGCATGTCTTGGCAGTTCGGGCTGGACTGTTCCCATGAGGCACAGGGTCATACTGATTTGCATATGGCCATGTCTGAACTGGGGTGGCAGAGTGGGCTAAAGAATGGTGATGGATCAAACCCAGATCTGTTGACTGGGTGTGAGTGTTTGATTGGTTCTGATGCTCCGTCCATCGCCACCCCCTTCTGTACCGCTTTGTTCGCCATAAGTTGGCAGGGTATGCTCAGACGTGAGTCCCTTGCTCACTTTGCCACTCGATTCAAGCAAGCCTGGCTGAAGACGGCTGAAATGACAGAAACTGGTCCTAGGAAGCTTGTTTCCGGTCCAGGGAAGGCATGGCTTGGCAGTTCGGGCTGGACTGTTCCCATGAGGCACAGGGTCAGACTGATTTGCATATGGCCATGTCTGAACTGGGGTGGCAGAGTGGGCTAAAGAACGGTGATGGATCAAACCCAGATCTGTTGACTGGGTGTGAGTGTTTGATTGGTTCTGATGCTCCGTCCATCGCCACCCCCTTCTGTACCGCTTTGTTCGCCATAAGTTGGCAGGGTATGCTCAGACGTGAGTCCCTTGCTCACTTTGCCACTCGATTCAAGCAAGCCTGGCTGAAGACGCTGAAATGCCAGAAACTGGTCCTAGGAAGCTTGTTTCCGGTCCAGGGAAGGCATGGCTTGGCAGTTCGGGCTGGACTGTTCCCATGAGGCACAGGGTCAGACTGATTTGCATATGGCCATGTCTGAACTGGGGTGGCAGAGTGGGCTAAAGAATGGTGATGAATCAAACCCAGGTCTGTTGACTGGGTGTGAGTGTTTGATTGGTTCTGATGCTCCGTCCATCGCCACCCCCTTCTGTACCGCTTTGTTCGCCATAAGTTGGCAGGGTATGCTCAGACGTGAGTCCCTTGCTCACTTTGCCACTCGATTCAAGCAAGCCTGGCTGAAGACGTCTGAAATGCCAGAAACCGGTCCTAGGAAGCTTGTTTTCGCTCCAGGGAAGGCATGGCTTGGCAGTTCGGGCTGGCCTGTTCCCATGAGGCACAGGGTCAGACTGATTTGCATATGGCCATGTCTGAACTGGGGTGGCAGAGTGGGCTAAAGAACGGTGATGGATCAAACCCAGATCTGTTGACTGGGTGTGAGTGTTTGATTGGTTCTGATGCTCCGTCCATCGCCACCCCCTTCTGTACCGCTTTGTTTGCCATAAGTTGGCAGGGTATGCTCAGACGTGAGTCCCTTGCTCACTTTGCCACTCGATTCAAGCAAGCCTGGCTGAAGACGGCTGAAATGCCAGAAACCGGTCCTAGGAAGCTTGTTTCCGGTCCAGGGAAGGCATGGCTTGGCGTTCGGGCTGGACTGTTCCCATGAGGCACAGGGTCAGACTGATTTGCATATGGCCATGTCTGAACTGGGGCGGCAGAGTGGGCTAAAGAACAGTGATGGATCAAACCCAGATCTGTTGACTGGGTGTGAGTGTTTGATTGGTTCTGATGCTCCATCCATCGCCACCCCCTTCTGTACCGCTTTGTTCGCCATAAGTTGGCAGGGTATGCTCAGACGTGAGTCCCTTGCTCACTTTGCCACTCGATTCAAGCAAGCCTGGCTGAAGACGGCTGAAATGCCAGAAACCGGTCCTAGGAAGCTTGTTTCCGGTCCAGGGAAGGCATGTCTTGGCAGTTCGGGCTGGACTGTTCCCATGAGGCACAGGGTCATACTGATTTGCATATGGCCATGTCTGAACTGGGGTGGCAGAGTGGGCTAAAGAATGGTGAACGATCAAACCCAGATCTGTTGACTGGGTGTGAGTGTTTGATTGGTTCTGATGCTCCGTCCATCGCCACCCCCTTCTGTACCGCTTTGTTCGCCATAAGTTGGCAGGGTATGCTCAGACGTGAGTCCCTTGCTCACTTTGCCACTCGATTCAAGCAAGCCTGGCTGAAGACGGCTGAAATGACAGAAACTGGTCCTAGGAAGCTTGTTTCCGGTCCAGGGAAGGCATGGCTTGGCAGTTCGGGCTGGACTGTTCCCATGAGGCACAGGGTCAGACTGATTTGCATATGGCCATGTCTGAACTGGGGTGGCAGAGTGGGCTAAAGAACGGTGATGGATCAAACCCAGATCTGTTGACTGGGTGTGAGTGTTTGATTGGTTCTGATGCTCCGTCCACCGCCACCCCCTTCTGTACCGCTTTGTTCGCCATAAGTTGGCAGGGTATGCTCAGACGTGAGTCCCTTGCTCACTTTGCCACTCGATTCAAGCAAGCCTGGCTGAAGACGGCTGAAATACCAGAAACTGGTCCTAGGAAGCTTGTTTCCGGTCCAGGGAAGGCATGGCTTGGCAGTTCGGGCTGGACTGTTCCCATGAGGCACAGGGTCAGACTGATTTGCATATGGCCATGTCTGAACTGGGGTGGCAGAGTGGGCTAAAGAATGGTGATGAATCAAACCCAGGTCTGTTGACTCGGTGTGAGTGTTTGATTGGTTCTGATGCTCCGTCCATCGCCACCCCCTTCTGTACCGCTTTGTTTGCCATAAGTTGGCAGGGTATGCTCAGACGTGAGTCCCTTGCTCACTTTGCCACTCGATTCAAGCAAGCCTGGCTGAAGACGGCTGAAATGCCAGAAACCGGTCCTAGGAAGCTTGTTTCCGGTCCAGGGAAGGCATGGCTTGGCGTTCGGGCTGGACTGTTCCCATGAGGCACAGGGTCAGACTGATTTGCATATGGCCATGTCTGAACTGGGGCGGCAGAGTGGGCTAAAGAACGGTGATGGATCAAACCCAGATCTGTTGACTGGGTGTGAGTGTTTGATTGGTTCTGATGCTCCGTCCATCGCCACCCTCTTCTGTACCGCTTTGTTCGCCATAAGTTGGCAGGGTATGCTCAGACGTGAGTCCCTTGCTCACTTTGCCACTCGATTCAAGCAAGCCTGGCTGAAGACGGCTGAAATGCCAGAAACCGGTCCTAGGAAGCTTGTTTCCGGTCCAGGGAAGGCATGGCTTGGCAGTTCGGGCTGGACTGTTCCCATGAGGCACAGGGTCAGACTGATTTGCATATGGCCATGTCTGAACTGGGGTGGCAGAGTGGGCTAAAGAACAGTGATGGATCAAACCCAGATCTGTTGACTGGGTGTGAGTGTTTGATTGGTTCTGATGCTCCGTCCATCGCCACCCCCTTCTGTACCGCTTTGTTCGCCATAAGTTGGCAGGGTATGCTCAGACGTGAGTCCCTTGCTCACTTTGCCACTCGATTCAAGCAAGCCTGGCTGAAGACGGCTGAAATGCCAGAAACCGGTCCTAGGAAGCTTGTTTCCGGTCCAGGGAAGGCATGTCTTGGCAGTTCGGGCTGGACTGTTCCCATGAGGCACAGGGTCATACTGATTTGCATATGGCCATGTCTGAACTGGGGTGGCAGAGTGGGCTAAAGAATGGTGATGGATCAAACCCAGATCTGTTGACTGGGTGTGAGTGTTTGATTGGTTCTGATGCTCCGTCCATCGCCACCCCCTTCTGTACCGCTTTGTTCGCCATAAGTTGGCAGGGTATGCTCAGACGTGAGTCCCTTGCTCACTTTGCCACTCGATTCAAGCAAGCCTGGCTGAAGACGGCTGAAATGACAGAAACTGGTCCTAGGAAGCTTGTTTCCGGTCCAGGGAAGGCATGGCTTGGCAGTTCGGGCTGGACTGTTCCCATGAGGCACAGGGTCAGACTGATTTGCATATGGCCATGTCTGAACTGGGGTGGCAGAGTGGGCTAAAGAACGGTGATGGATCAAACCCAGATCTGTTGACTGGGTGTGAGTGTTTGATTGGTTCTGATGCTCCGTCCATCGCCACCCCCTTCTGTACCGCTTTGTTCGCCATAAGTTGGCAGGGTATGCTCAGACGTGAGTCCCTTGCTCACTTTGCCACTCGATTCAAGCAAGCCTGGCTAAAGACGCTGAAATGCCAGAAACTGGTCCTAGGAAGCTTGTTTCCGGTCCAGGGAAGGCATGGCTTGGCAGTTCGGGCTGGACTGTTCCCATGAGGCACAGGGTCAGACTGATTTGCATATGGCCATGTCTGAACTGGGGTGGCAGAGTGGGCTAAAGAATGGTGATGAATCAAACCCAGGTCTGTTGACTGGGTGTGAGTGTTTGATTGGTTCTGATGCTCCGTCCATCGCCACCCCCTTCTGTACCGCTTTGTTCGCCATAAGTTGGCAGGGTATGCTCAGACGTGAGTCCCTTGCTCACTTTGCCACTCGATTCAAGCAAGCCTGGCTGAAGACGTCTGAAATGCCAGAAACCGGTCCTAGGAAGCTTGTTTTCGGTCCAGGGAAGGCATGGCTTGGCAGTTCGGGCTGGCCTGTTCCCATGAGGCACAGGGTCAGACTGATTTGCATATGGCCATGTCTGAACTGGGGTGGCAGAGTGGGCTAAAGAACGGTGATGGATCAAACCCAGATCTGTTGACTGGGTGTGAGTGTTTGATTGGTTCTGATGCTCCGTCCATCGCCACCCCCTTCTGTACCGCTTTGTTTGCCATAAGTTGGCAGGGTATGCTCAGACGTGAGTCCCTTGCTCACTTTGCCACTCGATTCAAGCAAGCCTGGCTGAAGACGGCTGAAATGCCAGAAACCGGTCCTAGGAAGCTTGTTTCCGGTCCAGGGAAGGCATGGCTTGGCGTTCGGGCTGGACTGTTCCCATGAGGCACAGGGTCAGACTGATTTGCATATGGCCATGTCTGAACTGGGGCGGCAGAGTGGGCTAAAGAACAGTGATGGATCAAACCCAGATCTGTTGACTGGGTGTGAGTGTTTGATTGGTTCTGATGCTCCATCCATCGCCACCCCCTTCTGTACCGCTTTGTTCGCCATAAGTTGGCAGGGTATGCTCAGACGTGAGTCCCTTGCTCACTTTGCCACTCGATTCAAGCAAGCCTGGCTGAAGACGGCTGAAATGCCAGAAACCGGTCCTAGGAAGCTTGTTTCCGGTCCAGGGAAGGCATGTCTTGGCAGTTCGGGCTGGACTGTTCCCATGAGGCACAGGGTCATACTGATTTGCATATGGCCATGTCTGAACTGGGGTGGCAGAGTGGGCTAAAGAATGGTGAACGATCAAACCCAGATCTGTTGACTGGGTGTGAGTGTTTGATTGGTTCTGATGCTCCGTCCATCGCCACCCCCTTCTGTACCGCTTTGTTCGCCATAAGTTGGCAGGGTATGCTCAGACGTGAGTCCCTTGCTCACTTTGCCACTCGATTCAAGCAAGCCTGGCTGAAGACGGCTGAAATGACAGAAACTGGTCCTAGGAAGCTTGTTTCCGGTCCAGGGAAGGCATGGCTTGGCAGTTCGGGCTGGACTGTTCCCATGAGGCACAGGGTCAGACTGATTTGCATATGGCCATGTCTGAACTGGGGTGGCAGAGTGGGCTAAAGAACGGTGATGGATCAAACCCAGATCTGTTGACTGGGTGTGAGTGTTTGATTGGTTCTGATGCTCCGTCCACCACCACCCCCTTCTGTACCGCTTTGTTCACCATAAGTTGGCAGGGTATGCTCAGACGTGAGTCCCTTGCTCACTTTGCCACTCGATTCAAGCAAGCCTGGCTGAAGACGGCTGAAATACCAGAAACTGGTCCTAGGAAGCTTGTTTCCGGTCCAGGGAAGGCATGGCTTGGCAGTTCGGGCTGGACTGTTCCCATGAGGCACAGGGTCAGACTGATTTGCATATGGCCATGTCTGAACTGGGGTGGCAGAGTGGGCTAAAGAATGGTGATGAATCAAACCCAGGTCTGTTGACTCGGTGTGAGTGTTTGATTGGTTCTGATGCTCCGTCCATCGCCACCCCCTTCTGTACCGCTTTGTTCGCCATAAGTTGGCAGGGTATGCTCAGACGTGAGTCCCTTGCTCACTTTGCCACTCGATTCAAGCAAGCCTGGCTGAAGACGTCTGAAATGCCAGAAACCGGTCCTAGGAAGCTTGTTTTCGGTCCAGGGAAGGCATGGCTTGGCAGTTCGGGCTGTCCTGTTCCCATGAGGCACAGGGTCAGACTGATTTGCATATGGCCATGTCTGAACTGGGGTGGCAGAGCGGGCTAAAGAACGGTGATGGATCAAACCCAGATCTGTTGACTGGGTGTGAGTGTTTGATTGGTTCTGATGCTCCGTCCATCGCCACCCCCTTCTGTACCGCTTTGTTTGCCATAAGTTGGCAGGGTATGCTCAGACGTGAGTCCCTTGCTCACTTTGCCACTCGATTCAAGCAAGCCTGGCTGAAGACGGCTGAAATGCCAGAAACCGGTCCTAGGAAGCTTGTTTCCGGTCCAGGGAAGGCATGGCTTGGCGTTCGGGCTGGACTGTTCCCATGAGGCACAGGGTCAGACTGATTTGCATATGGCCATGTCTGAACTGGGGCGGCAGAGTGGGCTAAAGAACGGTGATGGATCAAACCCAGATCTGTTGACTGGGTGTGAGTGTTTGATTGGTTCTGATGCTCCGTCCATCGCCACCCCCTTCTGTACCGCTTTGTTCGCCATAAGTTGGCAGGGTATGCTCAGACGTGAGTCCCTTGCTCACTTTGCCACTCGATTCAAGCAAGCCTGGCTGAAGACGGCTGAAATGCCAGAAACCGGTCCTAGGAAGCTTGTTTCCGGTCCAGGGAAGGCATGGCTTGGCAGTTCGGGCTGGACTGTTCCCATGAGGCACAGGGTCAGACTGATTTGCATATGGCCATGTCTGAACTGGGGTGGCAGAGTGGGCTAAAGAATGGTGATGAATCAAACCCAGGTCTGTTGACTGGGTGTGAGTGTTTGATTGGTTCTGATGCTCCGTCCATCGCCACCCCCTTCTGTACCGCTTTGTTCGCCATAAGTTGGCAGGGTATGCTCAGACGTGAGTCCCTTGCTCACTTTGCCACTCGATTCAAGCAAGCCTGGCTGAAGACGGCTGAAATGCCAGAAACCGGTCCTAGGAAGCTTGTTTCCGGTCCAGGGAAGGCATGGCTTGGCAGTTCGGGCTGGACTGTTGCCATGAGGCACAGGGTCAGACTGATTTGCACATGGCCATGTCTGAACTGGGGCGGCAGAGTGGGCTAAAGAACGGTGATGGATCAAACCCAGATCTGTTGACTGGGTGTGAGTGTTTGATTGGTTCTGATGCTCCGTCCATCGCCACCCCCTTCTGTACCGCTTTGTTCGCCATAAGTTGGCAGGGTATGCTCAGACGTGAGTCCCTTGCTCACTTTGCCACTCGATTCAAGCAAGCCTGGCTGAAGACGGCTGAAATGCCAGAAACCGGTCCTAGGAAGCTTGTTTCCGGTCCAGGGAAGGCATGGCTTGGCAGTTCGGGCTGGACTGTTCCCATGAGGCACAGGGTCAGACTGATTTGCATATGGCCATGTCTGAACTGGGGTGGCAGAGTGGGCTAAAGAATGGTGATGAATCAAACCCAGGTCTGTTGACTGGGTGTGAGTGTTTGATTGGTTCTGATGCTCCGTCCATCGCCACCCCCTTCTGTACCGCTTTGTTCGCCATAAGTTGGCAGGGTATGCTCAGACGTGAGTCCCTTGCTCACTTTGCCACTCGATTCAAGCAAGCCTGGCTGAAGACGGCTGAAATGCCAGAAACCGGTCCTAGGAAGCTTGTTTCCGGTCCAGGGAAGGCATGGCTTGGCAGTTCGGGCTGGACTGTTCCCATGAGGCACAGGGTCAGACTGATTTGCATATGGCCATGTCTGAACTGGGGTGGCAGAGTGGGCTAAAGAACGGTGTTGGATCAAACCCAGATCTGTTGACTGGGTGTGCGTGTTTGATTGGTTCTGATGCTCCGTCCATCGCCACCCCCTTCTGTACCGCTTTGTTCGCCATAAGTTGGCAGGGTATGCTCAGACGTGAGTCTCTTGCTCACTTTGCCACTCAATTCAAGCAAGCCTGGCTGAAGACGGCTGAAATGCCAGAAACCGGTCCTAGGAAGCTTGTTTCCGGTCCAGGGAAGGCATGGCTTGGCAGTTCGGGCTGGACTGTTGCCATGAGGCACAGGGTCAGACTGATTTGCACATGGCCATGTCTGAACTGGGGCGGCAGAGTGGGCTAAAGAACGGTGATGGATCAAACCCAGATCTGTTGACTGGGTGTGAGTGTTTGATTGGTTCTGATGCTCCGTCCATCGCCACCCCCTTCTGTACCGCTTTGTTTGCCATAAGTTGGCAGGGTATGCTCAGACGTGAGTCCCTTGCTCACTTTGCCACTCGATTCAAGCAAGCCTGGCTGAAAACGGCTGAAATGCCAGAAACCGGTCCTAGGAAGCTTGTTTCCGGTCCAGGGAAGGCATGGCTTGGCAGTTCGGGCTGGACTGTTCCCATGAGGCACAGGGTCAGACTGATTTGCATATGGCCATGTCTGAACTGGGGTGGCAGAGTGGGCTAAAGAACGGTGTTGGATCAAACCTAGATCTGTTGACTGGGTGTGAGTGTTTGATTGGTTCTGATGCTCCGTCCATCGCCACCCCCTTCTGTACCGCTTTGTTCGACATAAGTTGGCAGGGTATGCTCAGACGTGAGTCTCTTGCTCACTTTGCCACTCAATTCAAGCAAGCCTGGCTGAAGACGGCTGAAATGCCAGAAACCGGTCCTAGGAAGCTTGTTTCCAGTCCAGGGAGGGCATGGCTTGGCAGTTAGGGCTGGACTGTTCCCATGAGGCACAGGGTCAGACTGATTTGCATATGGCCATGTCTGAACTGGGGTGGCAGAGTGGGCTAAAGAACGGTGATGGATCAAACCCAGATCTTTTGACTGGGTGTGAGTGTTTGATTGGTTCTGATGCTCCGTCCATCGCCACCCCCTTCTGTACCGCTTTGTTCGCCATAAGTTGGCAGTGTATGCTCAGACGTGAGTCCCTTGCTCACTTTGCCACTCGATTCAAGCAAGCCTGGCTGAAGACGGCTGAAATGCCAGAAACCGGTCCTAGGAAGCTTGTTTCCGGTCCAGGGAAGGCATGGCTTGACAGTTCGGGCTGGACTGTTCCCATGAGGCACAGGGTCAGACTGATTTGCATATGGCCATGTCTGAACTGGGGTGGCAGAGTGGGCTAAAGAACAGTGATGGATCGAACCCAGATCTGTTGACTGGGTGTGAGTGTTTGATTGGTTCTGATGCTCCGTCCATCGCCACCCCCTTCTGTACCGCTTTGTTCGCCATAAGTTGGCAGGGTATGCTCAGACGTGAGTCCCTTGCTCACTTTGCCACTCGATTCAAGCAAGCCTGGCTGAAGACGGCTGAAATGCCAGAAACCGGTCCTAGGAAGCTTGTTTCTGGTCCAGGGAAGGCATGTCTTGGCAGTTCGGGCTGGACTGTTCCCATGAGGCACAGGGTCATACTGATTTGCATATGGCCATGTCTGAACTGGGGTGGCAGAGTGGGCTAAAGAATGGTGATGGATCAAACCCAGATCTGTTGACTGGGTGTGAGTGTTTGATTGGTTCTGATGCTCCGTCCATCGCCACCCCCTTCTGTACCGCTTTGTTCACCATAAGTTGGCAGGGTATGCTCAGACGTGAGTCCCTTGCTCACTTTGCCACTCGATTCAAGCAAGCCTGGCTGAAGACGGCTGAAATGACAGAAACTGGTCCTAGGAAGATTGTTTCCGGTCCAGGGAAGGCATGGCTTGGCAGTTCGGGCTGGACTGTTCCCATGAGGCACAGGGTCAGACTGATTTGCATATGGCCATGTCTGAACTGGGGTGGCAGAGTGGGCTAAAGAACGGTGATGGATCAAACCCAGATCTGTTGACTGGGTGTGAGTGTTTGATTGGTTCTGATGCTCCGTCCATCGCCACCCCCTTCTGTACCGCTTTGTTCGCCATAAGTTGGCAGGGTATGCTCAGACGTGAGTCCCTTGCTCACTTTGCCACTCGATTCAAGCAAGCCTGGCTGAAGACGGCTGAAATGCCAGAAACTGGTCCTAGGAAGCTTGTTTCCGGTCCAGGGAAGGCATGGCTTGGCAGTTCGGGCTGGACTGTTCCCATGAGGCACAGGGTCAGACTGATTTGCATATGGCCATGTCTGAACTGGGGTGGCAGAGTGGGCTAAAGAATGGTGATGAATCAAACCCAGGTCTGTTGACTGGGTGTGAGTGTTTGATTGGTTCTGATGCTCCGTCCATCGCCACCCCCTTCTGTACCGCTTTGTTCGCCATAAGTTGGCAGGGTATGCTCAGACGTGAGTCCCTTGCTCACTTTGCCACTCGATTCAAGCAAGCCTGGCTGAAGACGTCTGAAATGCCAGAAACCGGTCCTAGGAAGCTTGTTTTCGGTCCAGGGAAGGCATGGCTTGGCAGTTCGGGCTGGCCTGTTCCCATGAGGCACAGGGTCAGACTGATTTGCATATGGCCATGTCTGAACTGGGGTGGCAGAGTGGGCTAAAGAACGGTGATGGATCAAACCCAGATCTGTTGACTGGGTGTGAGTGTTTGATTGGTTCTGATGCTCCGTCCATCGCCACCCCCTTCTGTACCGCTTTGTTTGCCATAAGTTGGCAGGGTATGCTCAGACGTGAGTCCCTTGCTCACTTTGCCACTCGATTCAAGCAAGCCTGGCTGAAGACGGCTGAAATGCCAGAAACCGGTCCTAGGAAGCTTGTTTCCGGTCCAGGGAAGGCATGGCTTGGCGTTCGGGCTGGACTGTTCCCATGAGGCACAGGGTCAGACTGATTTGCATATGGCCATGTCTGAACTGGGGCGGCAGAGTGGGCTAAAGAACAGTGATGGATCAAACCCAGATCTGTTGACTGCGTGTGAGTGTTTGATTGGTTCTGATGCTCCGTCCATCGCCACCCCCTTCTGTACCGCTTTGTTCGCCATAAGTTGGCAGGGTATGCTCAGACGTGAGTCCCTTGCTCACTTTGCCACTCGATTCAAGCAAGCCTGGCTGAAGACGGCTGAAATGCCAGAAACCGGTCCTAGGAAGCTTGTTTCCGGTCCAGGGAAGGCATGTCTTGGCAGTTCAGGCTGGACTGTTCCCATGAGGCACAGGGTCATACTGATTTGCATATGGCCATGTCTGAACTGGGGTGGCAGAGTGGGCTAAAGAATGGTGATGGATCAAACCCAGATCTGTTGACTGGGTGTGAGTGTTTGATTGGTTCTGATGCTCCGTCCATCGCCACCCCCTTCTGTACCGCTTTGTTCGCCATAAGTTGGCAGGGTATGCTCAGACGTGAGTCCCTTGCTCACTTTGCCACTCGATTCAAGCAAGCCTGGCTGAAGACGGCTGAAATGACAGAAACTGGTCCTAGGAAGCTTGTTTCCGGTCCAGGGAAGGCATGGCTTGGCAGTTCGGGCTGGACTGTTCCCATGAGGCACAGGGTCAGACTGATTTGCATATGGCCATGTCTGAACTGGGGTGGCAGAGTGGGCTAAAGAACGGTGATGGATCAAACCCAGATCTGTTGACTGGGTGTGAGTGTTTGATTGGTTCTGATGCTCCGTCCACCGCCACCCCCTTCTGTACCGCTTTGTTCGCCATAAGTTGGCAGGGTATGCTCAGACGTGAGTCCCTTGCTCACTTTGCTACTCGATTCAAGCAAGCCTGGCTGAAGACGTCTGAAATGCCAGAAACCGGTCCTAGGAAGCTTGTTTTCGGTCCAGGGAAGGCATGGCTTGGCAGTTCGGGCTGGCCTGTTCCCATGAGGCACAGGGTCAGACTGATTTGCATATGGCCATGTCTGAACTGGGGTGGCAGAGTGGGCTAAAGAACGGTGATGGATCAAACCCAGATCTGTTGACTGGGTGTGAGTGTTTGATTGGTTCTGATGCTCCGTCCATCGCCACCCCCTTCTGTACCGCTTTGTTTGCCATAAGTTGGCAGGGTATGCTCAGACGTGAGTCCCTTGCTCACTTTGCCACTCGATTCAAGCAAGCCTGGCTGAAGACGGCTGAAATGCCAGAAACCGGTCCTAGGAAGCTTGTTTCCGGTCCAGGGAAGGCATGGCTTGGCTTTCGGGCTGGACTGTTCCCATGAGGCACAGGGTCAGACTGATTTGCATATGGCCATGTCTGAACTGGGGCGGCAGAGTGGGCTAAAGAACGGTGATGGATCAAACCCAGATCTGTTGACTGGGTGTGAGTGTTTGATTGGTTCTGATGCTCCGTCCATCGCCACCCCCTTCTGTACCGCTTTGTTCGCCATAAGTTGGCAGGGTATGCTCAGACGTGAGTCCCTTGCTCACTTTGCCACTCGATTCAAGCAAGCCTGGCTGAAGACGGCTGAAATGCCAGAAACCGGTCCTAGGAAGCTTGTTTCCGGTCCAGGGAAGGCATGTCTTGGCAGTTCGGGCTGGACTGTTCCCATGAGGCACAGGGTCATACTGATTTGCATATGGCCATGTCTGAACTGGGGTGGCAGAGTGGGCTAAAGAATGGTGATGGATCAAACCCAGATCTGTTGACTGGGTGTGAGTGTTTGATTGGTTCTGATGCTCCGTCCATCGCCACCCCCTTCTGTACCGCTTTGTTCGCCATAAGTTGGCAGGGTATGCTCAGACGTGAGTCCCTTGCTCACTTTGCCACTCGATTCAAGCAAGCCTGGCTGAAGACGGCTGAAATGACAGAAACTGGTCCTAGGAAGCTTGTTTCCGGTCCAGGGAAGGCATGGCTTGGCAGTTCGGGCTGGACTGTTCCCATGAGGCACAGGGTCAGACTGATTTGCATATGGCCATGTCTGAACTGGGGTGGCAGAGTGGGCTAAAGAACGGTGATGGATCAAACCCAGATCTGTTGACTGGGTGTGAGTGTTTGATTGGTTCTGATGCTCCGTCCATCGCCACCCCCTTCTGTACCGCTTTGTTCGCCATAAGTTGGCAGGGTATGCTCAGACGTGAGTCCCTTGCTCACTTTGCCACTCGATTCAAGCAAGCCTGGCTGAAGACGCTGAAATGCCAGAAACTGGTCCTAGGAAGCTTGTTTCCGGTCCAGGGAAGGCATGGCTTGGCAGTTCGGGCTGGACTGTTCCCATGAGGCACAGGGTCAGACTGATTTGCATATGGCCATGTCTGAACTGGGGTGGCAGAGTGGGCTAAAGAATGGTGATGAATCAAACCCAGGTCTGTTGACTGGGTGTGAGTGTTTGATTGGTTCTGATGCTCCGTCCATCGCCACCCCCTTCTGTACCGCTTTGTTCGCCATAAGTTGGCAGGGTATGCTCAGACGTGAGTCCCTTGCTCACTTTGCCACTCGATTCAAGCAAGCCTGGCTGAAGACGTCTGAAATGCCAGAAACCGGTCCTAGGAAGCTTGTTTTCGCTCCAGGGAAGGCATGGCTTGGCAGTTCGGGCTGGCCTGTTCCCATGAGGCACAGGGTCAGACTGATTTGCATATGGCCATGTCTGAACTGGGGTGGCAGAGTGGGCTAAAGAACGGTGATGGATCAAACCCAGATCTGTTGACTGGGTGTGAGTGTTTGATTGGTTCTGATGCTCCGTCCATCGCCACCCCCTTCTGTACCGCTTTGTTTGCCATAAGTTGGCAGGGTATGCTCAGACGTGAGTCCCTTGCTCACTTTGCCACTCGATTCAAGCAAGCCTGGCTGAAGACGGCTGAAATGCCAGAAACCGGTCCTAGGAAGCTTGTTTCCGGTCCAGGGAAGGCATGGCTTGGCGTTCGGGCTGGACTGTTCCCATGAGGCACAGGGTCAGACTGATTTGCATATGGCCATGTCTGAACTGGGGCGGCAGAGTGGGCTAAAGAACAGTGATGGATCAAACCCAGATCTGTTGACTGGGTGTGAGTGTTTGATTGGTTCTGATGCTCCATCCATCGCCACCCCCTTCTGTACCGCTTTGTTCGCCATAAGTTGGCAGGGTATGCTCAGACGTGAGTCCCTTGCTCACTTTGCCACTCGATTCAAGCAAGCCTGGCTGAAGACGGCTGAAATGCCAGAAACCGGTCCTAGGAAGCTTGTTTCCGGTCCAGGGAAGGCATGTCTTGGCAGTTCGGGCTGGACTGTTCCCATGAGGCACAGGGTCATACTGATTTGCATATGGCCATGTCTGAACTGGGGTGGCAGAGTGGGCTAAAGAATGGTGAACGATCAAACCCAGATCTGTTGACTGGGTGTGAGTGTTTGATTGGTTCTGATGCTCCGTCCATCGCCACCCCCTTCTGTACCGCTTTGTTCGCCATAAGTTGGCAGGGTATGCTCAGACGTGAGTCCCTTGCTCACTTTGCCACTCGATTCAAGCAAGCCTGGCTGAAGACGGCTGAAATGACAGAAACTGGTCCTAGGAAGCTTGTTTCCGGTCCAGGGAAGGCATGGCTTGGCAGTTCGGGCTGGACTGTTCCCATGAGGCACAGGGTCAGACTGATTTGCATATGGCCATGTCTGAACTGGGGTGGCAGAGTGGGCTAAAGAACGGTGATGGATCAAACCCAGATCTGTTGACTGGGTGTGAGTGTTTGATTGGTTCTGATGCTCCGTCCACCGCCACCCCCTTCTGTACCGCTTTGTTCGCCATAAGTTGGCAGGGTATGCTCAGACGTGAGTCCCTTGCTCACTTTGCCACTCGATTCAAGCAAGCCTGGCTGAAGACGGCTGAAATACCAGAAACTGGTCCTAGGAAGCTTGTTTCCGGTCCAGGGAAGGCATGGCTTGGCAGTTCGGGCTGGACTGTTCCCATGAGGCACAGGGTCAGACTGATTTGCATATGGCCATGTCTGAACTGGGGTGGCAGAGTGGGCTAAAGAATGGTGATGAATCAAACCCAGGTCTGTTGACTCGGTGTGAGTGTTTGATTGGTTCTGATGCTCCGTCCATCGCCACCCCCTTCTGTACCGCTTTGTTTGCCATAAGTTGGCAGGGTATGCTCAGACGTGAGTCCCTTGCTCACTTTGCCACTCGATTCAAGCAAGCCTGGCTGAAGACGGCTGAAATGCCAGAAACCGGTCCTAGGAAGCTTGTTTCCGGTCCAGGGAAGGCATGGCTTGGCGTTCGGGCTGGACTGTTCCCATGAGGCACAGGGTCAGACTGATTTGCATATGGCCATGTCTGAACTGGGGCGGCAGAGTGGGCTAAAGAACGGTGATGGATCAAACCCAGATCTGTTGACTGGGTGTGAGTGTTTGATTGGTTCTGATGCTCCGTCCATCGCCACCCTCTTCTGTACCGCTTTGTTCGCCATAAGTTGGCAGGGTATGCTCAGACGTGAGTCCCTTGCTCACTTTGCCACTCGATTCAAGCAAGCCTGGCTGAAGACGGCTGAAATGCCAGAAACCGGTCCTAGGAAGCTTGTTTCCGGTCCAGGGAAGGCATGGCTTGGCAGTTCGGGCTGGACTGTTCCCATGAGGCACAGGGTCAGACTGATTTGCATATGGCCATGTCTGAACTGGGGTGGCAGAGTGGGCTAAAGAACAGTGATGGATCAAACCCAGATCTGTTGACTGGGTGTGAGTGTTTGATTGGTTCTGATGCTCCGTCCATCGCCACCCCCTTCTGTACCGCTTTGTTCGCCATAAGTTGGCAGGGTATGCTCAGACGTGAGTCCCTTGCTCACTTTGCCACTCGATTCAAGCAAGCCTGGCTGAAGACGGCTGAAATGCCAGAAACCGGTCCTAGGAAGCTTGTTTCCGGTCCAGGGAAGGCATGTCTTGGCAGTTCGGGCTGGACTGTTCCCATGAGGCACAGGGTCATACTGATTTGCATATGGCCATGTCTGAACTGGGGTGGCAGAGTGGGCTAAAGAATGGTGATGGATCAAACCCAGATCTGTTGACTGGGTGTGAGTGTTTGATTGGTTCTGATGCTCCGTCCATCGCCACCCCCTTCTGTACCGCTTTGTTCGCCATAAGTTGGCAGGGTATGCTCAGACGTGAGTCCCTTGCTCACTTTGCCACTCGATTCAAGCAAGCCTGGCTGAAGACGGCTGAAATGACAGAAACTGGTCCTAGGAAGCTTGTTTCCGGTCCAGGGAAGGCATGGCTTGGCAGTTCGGGCTGGACTGTTCCCATGAGGCACAGGGTCAGACTGATTTGCATATGGCCATGTCTGAACTGGGGTGGCAGAGTGGGCTAAAGAACGGTGATGGATCAAACCCAGATCTGTTGACTGGGTGTGAGTGTTTGATTGGTTCTGATGCTCCGTCCATCGCCACCCCCTTCTGTACCGCTTTGTTCGCCATAAGTTGGCAGGGTATGCTCAGACGTGAGTCCCTTGCTCACTTTGCCACTCGATTCAAGCAAGCCTGGCTGAAGACGCTGAAATGCCAGAAACTGGTCCTAGGAAGCTTGTTTCCGGTCCAGGGAAGGCATGGCTTGGCAGTTCGGGCTGGACTGTTCCCATGAGGCACAGGGTCAGACTGATTTGCATATGGCCATGTCTGAACTGGGGTGGCAGAGTGGGCTAAAGAATGGTGATGAATCAAACCCAGGTCTGTTGACTGGGTGTGAGTGTTTGATTGGTTCTGATGCTCCGTCCATCGCCACCCCCTTCTGTACCGCTTTGTTCGCCATAAGTTGGCAGGGTATGCTCAGACGTGAGTCCCTTGCTCACTTTGCCACTCGATTCAAGCAAGCCTGGCTGAAGACGTCTGAAATGCCAGAAACCGGTCCTAGGAAGCTTGTTTTCGGTCCAGGGAAGGCATGGCTTGGCAGTTCGGGCTGGCCTGTTCCCATGAGGCACAGGGTCAGACTGATTTGCATATGGCCATGTCTGAACTGGGGTGGCAGAGTGGGCTAAAGAACGGTGATGGATCAAACCCAGATCTGTTGACTGGGTGTGAGTGTTTGATTGGTTCTGATGCTCCGTCCATCGCCACCCCCTTCTGTACCGCTTTGTTTGCCATAAGTTGGCAGGGTATGCTCAGACGTGAGTCCCTTGCTCACTTTGCCACTCGATTCAAGCAAGCCTGGCTGAAGACGGCTGAAATGCCAGAAACCGGTCCTAGGAAGCTTGTTTCCGGTCCAGGGAAGGCATGGCTTGGCGTTCGGGCTGGACTGTTCCCATGAGGCACAGGGTCAGACTGATTTGCATATGGCCATGTCTGAACTGGGGCGGCAGAGTGGGCTAAAGAACAGTGATGGATCAAACCCAGATCTGTTGACTGGGTGTGAGTGTTTGATTGGTTCTGATGCTCCATCCATCGCCACCCCCTTCTGTACCGCTTTGTTCGCCATAAGTTGGCAGGGTATGCTCAGACGTGAGTCCCTTGCTCACTTTGCCACTCGATTCAAGCAAGCCTGGCTGAAGACGGCTGAAATGCCAGAAACCGGTCCTAGGAAGCTTGTTTCCGGTCCAGGGAAGGCATGTCTTGGCAGTTCGGGCTGGACTGTTCCTATGAGGCACAGGGTCATACTGATTTGCATATGGCCATGTCTGAACTGGGGTGGCAGAGTGGGCTAAAGAATGGTGAACGATCAAACCCAGATCTGTTGACTGGGTGTGAGTGTTTGATTGGTTCTGATGCTCCGTCCATCGCCACCCCCTTCTGTACCGCTTTGTTCGCCATAAGTTGGCAGGGTATGCTCAGACGTGAGTCCCTTGCTCACTTTGCCACTCGATTCAAGCAAGCCTGGCTGAAGACGGCTGAAATGACAGAAACTGGTCCTAGGAAGCTTGTTTCCGGTCCAGGGAAGGCATGGCTTGGCAGTTCGGGCTGGACTGTTCCCATGAGGCACAGGGTCAGACTGATTTGCATATGGCCATGTCTGAACTGGGGTGGCAGAGTGGGCTAAAGAACGGTGATGGATCAAACCCAGATCTGTTGACTGGGTGTGAGTGTTTGATTGGTTCTGATGCTCCGTCCACCACCACCCCCTTCTGTACCGCTTTGTTCACCATAAGTTGGCAGGGTATGCTCAGACGTGAGTCCCTTGCTCACTTTGCCACTCGATTCAAGCAAGCCTGGCTGAAGACGGCTGAAATACCAGAAACTGGTCCTAGGAAGCTTGTTTCCGGTCCAGGGAAGGCATGGCTTGGCAGTTCGGGCTGGACTGTTCCCATGAGGCACAGGGTCAGACTGATTTGCATATGGCCATGTCTGAACTGGGGTGGCAGAGTGGGCTAAAGAATGGTGATGAATCAAACCCAGGTCTGTTGACTCGGTGTGAGTGTTTGATTGGTTCTGATGCTCCGTCCATCGCCACCCCCTTCTGTACCGCTTTGTTCGCCATAAGTTGGCAGGGTATGCTCAGACGTGAGTCCCTTGCTCACTTTGCCACTCGATTCAAGCAAGCCTGGCTGAAGACGTCTGAAATGCCAGAAACCGGTCCTAGGAAGCTTGTTTTCGGTCCAGGGAAGGCATGGCTTGGCAGTTCGGGCTGTCCTGTTCCCATGAGGCACAGGGTCAGACTGATTTGCATATGGCCATGTCTGAACTGGGGTGGCAGAGCGGGCTAAAGAACGGTGATGGATCAAACCCAGATCTGTTGACTGGGTGTGAGTGTTTGATTGGTTCTGATGCTCCGTCCATCGCCACCCCCTTCTGTACCGCTTTGTTTGCCATAAGTTGGCAGGGTATGCTCAGACGTGAGTCCCTTGCTCACTTTGCCACTCGATTCAAGCAAGCCTGGCTGAAGACGGCTGAAATGCCAGAAACCGGTCCTAGGAAGCTTGTTTCCGGTCCAGGGAAGGCATGGCTTGGCGTTCGGGCTGGACTGTTCCCATGAGGCACAGGGTCAGACTGATTTGCATATGGCCATGTCTGAACTGGGGCGGCAGAGTGGGCTAAAGAACGGTGATGGATCAAACCCAGATCTGTTGACTGGGTGTGAGTGTTTGATTGGTTCTGATGCTCCGTCCATCGCCACCCCCTTCTGTACCGCTTTGTTCGCCATAAGTTGGCAGGGTATGCTCAGACGTGAGTCCCTTGCTCACTTTGCCACTCGATTCAAGCAAGCCTGGCTGAAGACGGCTGAAATGCCAGAAACCGGTCCTAGGAAGCTTGTTTCCGGTCCAGGGAAGGCATGGCTTGGCAGTTCGGGCTGGACTGTTCCCATGAGGCACAGGGTCAGACTGATTTGCATATGGCCATGTCTGAACTGGGGTGGCAGAGTGGGCTAAAGAATGGTGATGAATCAAACCCAGGTCTGTTGACTGGGTGTGAGTGTTTGATTGGTTCTGATGCTCCGTCCATCGCCACCCCCTTCTGTACCGCTTTGTTCGCCATAAGTTGGCAGGGTATGCTCAGACGTGAGTCCCTTGCTCACTTTGCCACTCGATTCAAGCAAGCCTGGCTGAAGACGGCTGAAATGCCAGAAACCGGTCCTAGGAAGCTTGTTTCCGGTCCAGGGAAGGCATGGCTTGGCAGTTCGGGCTGGACTGTTCCCATGAGGCACAGGGTCAGACTGATTTGCATATGGCCATGTCTGAACTGGGGTGGCAGAGTGGGCTAAAGAACGGTGTTGGATCAAACCCAGATCTGTTGACTGGGTGTGCGTGTTTGATTGGTTCTGATGCTCCGTCCATCGCCACCCCCTTCTGTACCGCTTTGTTCGCCATAAGTTGGCAGGGTATGCTCAGACGTGAGTCTCTTGCTCACTTTGCCACTCAATTCAAGCAAGCCTGGCTGAAGACGGCTGAAATGCCAGAAACCGGTCCTAGGAAGCTTGTTTCCGGTCCAGGGAAGGCATGGCTTGGCAGTTCGGGCTGGACTGTTGCCATGAGGCACAGGGTCAGACTGATTTGCACATGGCCATGTCTGAACTGGGGCGGCAGAGTGGGCTAAAGAACGGTGATGGATCAAACCCAGATCTGTTGACTGGGTGTGAGTGTTTGATTGGTTCTGATGCTCCGTCCATCGCCACCCCCTTCTGTACCGCTTTGTTCGCCATAAGTTGGCAGGGTATGCTCAGACGTGAGTCCCTTGCTCACTTTGCCACTCGATTCAAGCAAGCCTGGCTGAAGACGGCTGAAATGCCAGAAACCGGTCCTAGGAAGCTTGTTTCCGGTCCAGGGAAGGCATGGCTTGGCAGTTCGGGCTGGACTGTTCCCATGAGGCACAGGGTCAGACTGATTTGCATATGGCCATGTCTGAACTGGGGTGGCAGAGTGGGCTAAAGAATGGTGATGAATCAAACCCAGGTCTGTTGACTGGGTGTGAGTGTTTGATTGGTTCTGATGCTCCGTCCATCGCCACCCCCTTCTGTACCGCTTTGTTCGCCATAAGTTGGCAGGGTATGCTCAGACGTGAGTCCCTTGCTCACTTTGCCACTCGATTCAAGCAAGCCTGGCTGAAGACGGCTGAAATGCCAGAAACCGGTCCTAGGAAGCTTGTTTCCGGTCCAGGGAAGGCATGGCTTGGCAGTTCGGGCTGGACTGTTCCCATGAGGCACAGGGTCAGACTGATTTGCATATGGCCATGTCTGAACTGGGGTGGCAGAGTGGGCTAAAGAACGGTGTTGGATCAAACCCAGATCTGTTGACTGGGTGTGCGTGTTTGATTGGTTCTGATGCTCCGTCCATCGCCACCCCCTTCTGTACCGCTTTGTTCGCCATAAGTTGGCAGGGTATGCTCAGACGTGAGTCTCTTGCTCACTTTGCCACTCAATTCAAGCAAGCCTGGCTGAAGACGGCTGAAATGCCAGAAACCGGTCCTAGGAAGCTTGTTTCCGGTCCAGGGAAGGCATGGCTTGGCAGTTCGGGCTGGACTGTTGCCATGAGGCACAGGGTCAGACTGATTTGCACATGGCCATGTCTGAACTGGGGCGGCAGAGTGGGCTAAAGAACGGTGATGGATCAAACCCAGATCTGTTGACTGGGTGTGAGTGTTTGATTGGTTCTGATGCTCCGTCCATCGCCACCCCCTTCTGTACCGCTTTGTTTGCCATAAGTTGGCAGGGTATGCTCAGACGTGAGTCCCTTGCTCACTTTGCCACTCGATTCAAGCAAGCCTGGCTGAAAACGGCTGAAATGCCAGAAACCGGTCCTAGGAAGCTTGTTTCCGGTCCAGGGAAGGCATGGCTTGGCAGTTCGGGCTGGACTGTTCCCATGAGGCACAGGGTCAGACTGATTTGCATATGGCCATGTCTGAACTGGGGTGGCAGAGTGGGCTAAAGAACGGTGTTGGATCAAACCTAGATCTGTTGACTGGGTGTGAGTGTTTGATTGGTTCTGATGCTCCGTCCATCGCCACCCCCTTCTGTACCGCTTTGTTCGACATAAGTTGGCAGGGTATGCTCAGACGTGAGTCTCTTGCTCACTTTGCCACTCAATTCAAGCAAGCCTGGCTGAAGACGGCTGAAATGCCAGAAACCGGTCCTAGGAAGCTTGTTTCCAGTCCAGGGAGGGCATGGCTTGGCAGTTAGGGCTGGACTGTTCCCATGAGGCACAGGGTCAGACTGATTTGCATATGGCCATGTCTGAACTGGGGTGGCAGAGTGGGCTAAAGAACGGTGATGGATCAAACCCAGATCTTTTGACTGGGTGTGAGTGTTTGATTGGTTCTGATGCTCCGTCCATCGCCACCCCCTTCTGTACCGCTTTGTTCGCCATAAGTTGGCAGTGTATGCTCAGACGTGAGTCCCTTGCTCACTTTGCCACTCGATTCAAGCAAGCCTGGCTGAAGACGGCTGAAATGCCAGAAACCGGTCCTGGGAAGCTTGTTTCCGGTCCAGGGAAGGCATGGCTTGGCAGTTCGGGCTGGACTGTTCCCATGAGGCACAGGGTCAGACTGATTTGCATATGGCCATGTCTGAACTGGGGCGGCAGAGTGGGCTAAAGAACGGTGATGGATCAAACCCAGATCTGTTGACTGGGTGTGAGTGTTTGATTGGTTCTGATGCTCCGTCCATCGCCACTCCCTTCTGTACCGCTTTGTTCGCCATAAGTTGGCAGGGTATGCTCAGACGTGAGTCCCTTGCTCACTTTGCCACTCGATTCAAGCAAGCCTGGCTGAAGACGGCTGAAATGCCAGAAACCGGTCCTAGGAAGCTTGTTTCCGGTCCAGGGAAGGCATGGCTTGGCAGTTCGGGCTGGACTGTTCCCATGAGGCACAGGGTCAGACTGATTTGCATATGGCCATGTCTGAACTGGGGTGGCAGAGTGGGCTAAAGAACAGTGATGGATCGAACCCAGATCTGTTGACTGGGTGTGAGTGTTTGATTGGTTCTGATGCTCCGTCCATCGCCACCCCCTTCTGTACCGCTTTGTTCGCCATAAGTTGGCAGGGTATGCTCAGACGTGAGTCCCTTGCTCACTTTGCCACTCGATTCAAGCAAGCCTGGCTGAAGACGGCTGAAATGCCAGAAACCGGTCCTAGGAAGCTTGTTTCTGGTCCAGGGAAGGCATGTCTTGGCAGTTCGGGCTGGACTGTTCCCATGAGGCACAGGGTCATACTGATTTGCATATGGCCATGTCTGAACTGGGGTGGCAGAGTGGGCTAAAGAATGGTGATGGATCAAACCCAGATCTGTTGACTGGGTGTGAGTGTTTGATTGGTTCTGATGCTCCGTCCATCGCCACCCCCTTCTGTACCGCTTTGTTCGCCATAAGTTGGCAGAGTATGCTCAGACGTGAGTCCCTTGCTCACTTTGCCACTCGATTCAAGCAAGCCTGGCTGAAGACGGCTGAAATGCCAGAAACTGGTCCTAGGAAGCTTGTTTCCGGTCCAGGGAAGGCATGGCTTGGCAGTTCGGGCTGGACTGTTCCCATGAGGCACAGGGTCAGACTGATTTGCATATGGCCATGTCTGAACTGGGGTGGCAGAGTGGGCTAAAGAATGGTGATGAATCAAACCCAGGTCTGTTGACTGGGTGTGAGTGTTTGATTGGTTCTGATGCTCCGTCCATCGCCACCCCCTTCTGTACCGCTTTGTTCGCCATAAGTTGGCAGGGTATGCTCAGACGTGAGTCCCTTGCTCACTTTGCCACTCGATTCAAGCAAGCCTGGCTGAAGACGTCTGAAATGCCAGAAACCGGTCCTAGGAAGCTTGTTTTCGGTCCAGGGAAGGCATGGCTTGGCAGTTCGGGCTGGCCTGTTCCCATGAGGCACAGGGTCAGACTGATTTGCATATGGCCATGTCTGAACTGGGGTGGCAGAGTGGGCTAAAGAACGGTGATGGATCAAACCCAGATCTGTTGACTGGGTGTGAGTGTTTGATTGGTTCTGATGCTCCGTCCATCGCCACCCCCTTCTGTACCGCTTTGTTTGCCATAAGTTGGCAGGGTATGCTCAGACGTGAGTCCCTTGCTCACTTTGCCACTCGATTCAAGCAAGCCTGGCTGAAGACGGCTGAAATGCCAGAAACCGGTCCTAGGAAGCTTGTTTCCGGTCCAGGGAAGGCATGGCTTGGCGTTCGGGCTGGACTGTTCCCATGAGGCACAGGGTCAGACTGATTTGCATATGGCCATGTCTGAACTGGGGCGGCAGAGTGGGCTAAAGAACAGTGATGGATCAAACCCAGATCTGTTGACTGGGTGTGAGTGTTTGATTGGTTCTGATGCTCCGTCCATCGCCACCCCCTTCTGTACCGCTTTGTTCGCCATAAGTTGGCAGGGTATGCTCAGACGTGAGTCCCTTGCTCACTTTGCCACTCGATTCAAGCAAGCCTGGCTGAAGACGGCTGAAATGCCAGAAACCGGTCCTAGGAAGCTTGTTTCCGGTCCAGGGAAGGCATGTCTTGGCAGTTCAGGCTGGACTGTTCCCATGAGGCACAGGGTCATACTGATTTGCATATGGCCATGTCTGAACTGGGGTGGCAGAGTGGGCTAAAGAATGGTGATGGATCAAACCCAGATCTGTTGACTGGGTGTGAGTGTTTGATTGGTTCTGATGCTCCGTCCATCGCCACCCCCTTCTGTACCGCTTTGTTCGCCATAAGTTGGCAGGGTATGCTCAGACGTGAGTCCCTTGCTCACTTTGCCACTCGATTCAAGCAAGCCTGGCTGAAGACGGCTGAAATGACAGAAACTGGTCCTAGGAAGCTTGTTTCTGGTCCAGGGAAGGCATGGCTTGGCAGTTCGGGCTGGACTGTTCCCATGAGGCACAGGGTCAGACTGATTTGCATATGGCCATGTCTGAACTGGGGTGGCAGAGTGGGCTAAAGAACGGTGATGGATCAAACCCAGATCTGTTGACTGGGTGTGAGTGTTGGATTGGTTCTGATGCTCCGTCCACCGCCACCCCCTTCTGTACCGCTTTGTTCGCCATAAGTTGGCAGGGTATGCTCAGACGTGAGTCTCTTGCTCACTTTGCCACTCGATTCAAGCAAGCCTGGCTGAAGACGTCTGAAATGCCAGAAACCGGTCCTAGGAAGCTTGTTTTCGGTCCAGGGAAGGCATGGCTTGGCAGTTCGGGCTGGCCTGTTCCCATGAGGCACAGGGTCAGACTGATTTGCATATGGCCATGTCTGAACTGGGGTGGCAGAGTGGGCTAAAGAACGGTGATGGATCAAACCCAGATCTGTTGACTGGGTGTGAGTGTTTGATTGGTTCTGATGCTCCGTCCATCGCCACCCCCTTCTGTACCGCTTTGTTTGCCATAAGTTGGCAGGGTATGCTCAGACGTGAGTCCCTTGCTCACTTTGCCACTCGATTCAAGCAAGCCTGGCTGAAGACGGCTGAAATGCCAGAAACCGGTCCTAGGAAGCTTGTTTCCGGTCCAGGGAAGGCATGGCTTGGCGTTCGGGCTGGACTGTTCCCATGAGGCACAGGGTCAGACTGATTTGCATATGGCCATGTCTGAACTGGGGCGGCAGAGTGGGCTAAAGAACGGTGATGGATCAAACCCAGATCTGTTGACTGGGTGTGAGTGTTTGATTGGTTCTGATGCTCCGTCCATCGCCACCCCCTTCTGTACCGCTTTGTTCGCCATAAGTTGGCAGGGTATGCTCAGACGTGAGTCCCTTGCTCACTTTGCCACTCGATTCAAGCAAGCCTGGCTGAAGACGGCTGAAATGCCAGAAACCGGTCCTAGGAAGCTTGTTTCCGGTCCAGGGAAGGCATGGCTTGGCAGTTCGGGCTGGACTGTTCCCATGAGGCACAGGGTCAGACTGATTTGCATATGGCCATGTCTGAACTGGGGTGGCAGAGTGGGCTAAAGAACAACGATGGATCAAACCCAGATCTGTTGACTGGGTGTGAGTGTTTGATTGGTTCTGATGCTCCGTCCATCGCCACCCCCTTCTGTACCGCTTTGTTCGCCATAAGTTGGCAGGGTATGCTCAGACGTGAGTCCCTTGCTCACTTTGCCACTCGATTCAAGCAAGCCTGGCTGAAGACGGCTGAAATGCCAGAAACCGGTCCTAGGAAGCTTGTTTCCGGTCCAGGGAAGGCATGTCTTGGCAGTTCGGGCTGGACTGTTCCCATGAGGCACAGGGTCATACTGATTTGCATATGGCCATGTCTGAACTGGGGTGGCAGAGTGGGCTAAAGAATGGTGATGGATCAAACCCAGATCTGTTGACTGGGTGTGAGTGTTTGATTGGTTCTGATGCTCCGTCCATCGCCACCCCCTTCTGTACCGCTTTGTTCGCCATAAGTTGGCAGGGTATGCTCAGACGTGAGTCCCTTGCTCACTTTGCCACTCGATTCAAGCAAGCCTGGCTGAAGACGGCTGAAATGACAGAAACTGGTCCTAGGAAGCTTGTTTCCGGTCCAGGGAAGGCATGGCTTGGCAGTTCGGGCTGGACTGTTCCCATGAGGCACAGGGTCAGACTGATTTGCATATGGCCATGTCTGAACTGGGGTGGCAGAGTGGGCTAAAGAACGGTGATGGATCAAACCCAGATCTGTTGACTGGGTGTGAGTGTTTGATTGGTTCTGATGCTCCGTCCATCGCCACCCCCTTCTGTACCGCTTTGTTCGCCATAAGTTGGCAGGGTATGCTCAGACGTGAGTCCCTTGCTCACTTTGCCACTCGATTCAAGCAAGCCTGGCTGAAGACGCTGAAATGCCAGAAACTGGTCCTAGGAAGCTTGTTTCCGGTCCAGGGAAGGCGTGGCTTGGCAGTTCGGGCTGGACTGTTCCCATGAGGCACAGGGTCAGACTGATTTGCATATGGCCATGTCTGAACTGGGGTGGCAGAGTGGGCTAAAGAATGGTGATGAATCAAACCCAGGTCTGTTGACTGGGTGTGAGTGTTTGATTGGTTCTGATGCTCCGTCCATCGCCACCCCCTTCTGTACCGCTTTGTTCGCCATAAGTTGGCAGGGTATGCTCAGACGTGAGTCCCTTGCTCACTTTGCCACTCGATTCAAGCAAGCCTGGCTGAAGACGTCTGAAATGCCAGAAACCGGTCCTAGGAAGCTTGTTTTCGGTCCAGGGAAGGCATGGCTTGGCAGTTCGGGCTGGCCTGTTCCCATGAGGCACAGGGTCAGACTGATTTGCATATGGCCATGTCTGAACTGGGGTGGCAGAGTGGGCTAAAGAACGGTGATGGATCAAACCCAGATCTGTTGACTGGGTGTGAGTGTTTGATTGGTTCTGATGCTCCGTCCATCGCCACCCCCTTCTGTACCGCTTTGTTTGCCATAAGTTGGCAGGGTATGCTCAGACGTGAGTCCCTTGCTCACTTTGCCACTCGATTCAAGCAAGCCTGGCTGAAGACGGCTGAAATGCCAGAAACCGGTCCTAGGAAGCTTGTTTCCGGTCCAGGGAAGGCATGGCTTGGCGTTCGGGCTGGACTGTTCCCATGAGGCACAGGGTCAGACTGATTTGCATATGGCCATGTCTGAACTGGGGCGGCAGAGTGGGCTAAAGAACAGTGATGGATCAAACCCAGATCTGTTGACTGGGTGTGAGTGTTTGATTGGTTCTGATGCTCCATCCATCGCCACCCCCTTCTGTACCGCTTTGTTCGCCATAAGTTGGCAGGGTATGCTCAGACGTGAGTCCCTTGCTCACTTTGCCACTCGATTCAAGCAAGCCTGGCTGAAGACGGCTGAAATGCCAGAAACCGGTCCTAGGAAGCTTGTTTCCGGTCCAGGGAAGGCATGTCTTGGCAGTTCGGGCTGAACTGTTCCCATGAGGCACAGGGTCATACTGATTTGCATATGGCCATGTCTGAACTGGGGTGGCAGAGTGGGCTAAAGAATGGTGAACGATCAAACCCAGATCTGTTGACTGGGTGTGAGTGTTTGATTGGTTCTGATGCTCCGTCCATCGCCACCCCCTTCTGTACCGCTTTGTTCGCCATAAGTTGGCAGGGTATGCTCAGACGTGAGTCCCTTGCTCACTTTGCCACTCGATTCAAGCAAGCCTGGCTGAAGACGGCTGAAATAACAGAAACTGGTCCTAGGAAGCTTGTTTCCGGTCCAGGGAAGGCATGGCTTGGCAGTTCGGGCTGGACTGTTCCCATGAGGCACAGGGTCAGACTGATTTGCATATGGCCATGTCTGAACTGGGGTGGCAGAGTGGGCTAAAGAACGGTGATGGATCAAACCCAGATCTGTTGACTGGGTGTGAGTGTTTGATTGGTTCTGATGCTCCGTCCACCGCCACCCCCTTCTGTACCGCTTTGTTCGCCATAAGTTGGCAGGGTATGCTCAGACGTGAGTCCCTTGCTCACTTTGCCACTCGATTCAAGCAAGCCTGGCTGAAGACGGCTGAAATACCAGAAACTGGTCCTAGGAAGCTTGTTTCCGGTCCAGGGAAGGCATGGCTTGGCAGTTCGGGCTGGACTGTTCCCATGAGGCACAGGGTCAGACTGATTTGCATATGGCCATGTCTGAACTGGGGTGGCAGAGTGGGCTAAAGAATGGTGATGAATCAAACCCAGGTCTGTTGACTGGGTGTGAGTGTTTGATTGGTTCTGATGCTCCGTCCATCGCCACCCCCTTCTGTACCGCTTTGTTCGCCATAAGTTGGCAGGGTATGCTCAGACGTGAGTCCCTTGCTCACTTTGCCACTCGATTCAAGCAAGCCTGGCTGAAGACGTCTGAAATGCCAGAAACCGGTCCTAGGAAGCTTGTTTTCGGTCCAGGGAAGGCATGGCTTGGCAGTTCGGGCTGGCCTGTTCCCATGAGGCACAGGGTCAGACTGATTTGCATATGGCCATGTCTGACCTGGGGTGGCAGAGCGGGCTAAAGAACGGTGATGGATCAAACCCAGATCTGTTGACTGGGTGTGAGTGTTTGATTGGTTCTGATGCTCCGTCCATCGCCACCCCCTTCTGTACCGCTTTGTTTGCCATAAGTTGGCAGGGTATGCTCAGACGTGAGTCCCTTGCTCACTTTGCCACTCGATTCAAGCAAGCCTGGCTGAAGACGGCTGAAATGCCAGAAACCGGTCCTAGGAAGCTTGTTTCCGGTCCAGGGAAGGCATGGCTTGGCGTTCGGGCTGGACTGTTCCCATGAGGCACAGGGTCAGACTGATTTGCATATGGCCATGTCTGAACTGGGGCGGCAGAGTGGGCTAAAGAACGGTGATGGATCAAACCCAGATCTGTTGACTGGGTGTGAGTGTTTGATTGGTTCTGATGCTCCGTCCATCGCCACCCCCTTCTGTACCGCTTTGTTCGCCATAAGTTGGCAGGGTATGCTCAGACGTGAGTCCCTTGCTCACTTTGCCACTCGATTCAAGCAAGCCTGGCTGAAGACGGCTGAAATGCCAGAAACCGGTCCTAGGAAGCTTGTTTCCGGTCCAGGGAAGGCATGGCTTGGCAGTTCGGGCTGGACTGTTCCCATGAGGCACAGGGTCAGACTGATTTGCATATGGCCATGTCTGAACTGGGGTGGCAGAGTGGGCTAAAGAATGGTGATGAATCAAACCCAGGTCTGTTGACTGGGTGTGAGTGTTTGATTGGTTCTGATGCTCCGTCCATCGCCACCCCCTTCTGTACCGCTTTGTTCGCCATAAGTTGGCAGGGTATGCTCAGACGTGAGTCCCTTGCTCACTTTGCCACTCGATTCAAGCAAGCCTGGCTGAAGACGGCTGAAATGCCAGAAACCGGTCCTAGGAAGCTTGTTTCCGGTCCAGGGAAGGCATGGCTTGGCAGTTCGGGCTGGACTGTTCCCATGAGGCACAGGGTCAGACTGATTTGCATATGGCCATGTCTGAACTGGGGTGGCAGAGTGGGCTAAAGAACGGTGTTGGATCAAACCCAGATCTGTTGACTGGGTGTGCGTGTTTGATTGGTTCTGATGCTCCGTCCATCGCCACCCCCTTCTGTACCGCTTTGTTCGCCATAAGTTGGCAGGGTATGCTCAGACGTGAGTCTCTTGCTCACTTTGCCACTCAATTCAAGCAAGCCTGGCTGAAGACGGCTGAAATGCCAGAAACCGGTCCTAGGAAGCTTGTTTCCGGTCCAGGGAAGGCATGGCTTCGCAGTTAGGGCTGGACTGTTCCCATGAGGCACAGGGTCATACTGATTTGCATATGGCCATGTCTGAGCTGGGGTGGCAGAGTGGGCTAAAGAACGGTGATGGATCAAACCCAGATCTGTTGACTGGGTGTGAGTGTTTGATTGGTTCTGATGCTCCGTCCATCGCCACCCCCTTCTGTACCGCTTTGTTCGCCATAAGTTGGCAGGGTATGCTCAGACGTGAGTCCCTTGCTCACTTTGCCACTCGATTCAAGCAAGCCTGGCTGAAGACGGCTGAAATGCCAGAAACTGGTCCTAGGAAGCTTGTTTCCGGTCCAGGGAAGGCATGGCTTGGCAGTTCGGGCTGGACTGTTCCCATGAGGCACAGGGTCAGACTGATTTGCATATGGCCATGTCTGAACTGGGGTGGCAGAGTGGGCTAAAGAATGGTGATGAATCAAACCCAGGTCTGTTGACTGGGTGTGAGTGTTTGATTGGTTCTGATGCTCCGTCCATCGCCACCCCCTTCTGTACCGCTTTGTTCGCCATAAGTTGGCAGGGTATGCTCAGACGTGAGTCCCTTGCTCACTTTGCCACTCGATTCAAGCAAGCCTGGCTGAAGACGTCTGAAATACCAGAAACCGGTCCTAGGAAGCTTGTTTACGGTCCAGGGAAGGCATGGCTTGGCAGTTCGGGCTGGCCTGTTCCCATGAGGCACAGGGTCAGACCGATTTGCATATGGCCATGTCTGAACTGGGGTGGCAGAGTGGGCTAAAGAACGGTGATGGATCAAACCCAGATCTGTTGACTGTGTGTGAGTGTTTGATTGGTTCTGATGCTCCGTCCATCACCACCCCCTTCTGTATCGCTTTGTTCACCATAAGTTGGCAGGGTATGCTCAGACGTGAGTCCCTTGCTCACTTTGCCACTCGATTCAAGCAAGCCTGGCTGAAGACGGCTGAAATGCCAGAAACCGGTCCTGGGAAGCATGTTTCCGGTCCAGGGAAGGCATGGCTTGGCAGTTCGGGCTGGACTGTTCCCATGAGGCACAGGGTCAGACTGATTTGCATATGGCCATGTCTGAACTGGGGCGGCAGAGTGGGCTAAAGAACGGTGATGGATCAAACCCAGATCTGTTGACTGGGTGTGAGTGTTTGATTGGTTCTGATGCTCCGTCCATCGCCACTCCCTTCTGCACCGCTTTGTTCGCCATAAGTTGGCAGGGTATGCTCAGACGTGAGTCCCTTGCTCACTTTGCCAATCGAATCAAGCAAGCCTGGCTGAAGACGGCTGAAATGCCAGAAACCGGTCCTAGGAAGCTTGTTTCCGGTCCAGGGAAGGCATGGCTTGGCAGTTCGGGCTGGACTGTTCCCATGAGGCACAGGGTCAGACTGATTTGCATATGGCCATGTCTGAACTGGGGTGGCAGAGTGGGCTAAAGAACAGTGATGGATCAAACCCAGATCTGTTGACTGGGTGTGAGTGTTTGATTGGTTCTGATGCTCTGTCCATCGCCACCCCCTTCTGTACCGCTTTGTTCGCCATAAGTTGGCAGGGTATGCTCAGACGTGAGTCCCTTGCTCACTTTGCCACTCGATTCAAGCAAGCCTGGCTGAAGACGGCTGAAATGCCAGAAACCGGTCCTAGGAAGCTTGTTTCTGGTCCAGGGAAGGCATGGCTTGGCAGTTCGGGCTGGACTGTTCCCATGAGGCACAGGGTCAGACTGATTTGCATATGGCCATGTCTGAACTGGGGTGGCAGAGTGGGCTAAAGAACGGTGATGGATCAAACCCAGATCTGTTGACTGGGTGTGAGTGTTTGATTGGTTCTGATGCTCCGTCCATCCCCACCCCCTTCTGTACCGCTTTGTTCGCCATAAGTTGGCAGGGTATGCTCAGACGTGAGTCCCTTGCTCACTTTGCCACTCGATTCAAGCAAGCCTGGCTGAAGACGGCTGAAATGCCAGAAACTGGTCCTAGGAAGCTTGTTTCCGGTCCAGGGAAGGCATGGCTTGGCAGTTCGGGCTGGACTGTTCCCATGAGGCACAGGGTCAGACTGATTTGCATATGGCCATGTCTGAACTGGGGTGGCAGAGTGGGCTAAAGAATGGTGATGGATCAAACCCAGGTCTGTTGACTGGGTGTGAGTGTTTGATTGGTTCTGATGCTCCGTCCATCGCCACCCCCTTCTGTACCGCTTTGTTCGCCATAAGTTGGCAGGGTATGCTCAGACGTGAGTCCCTTGCTCACTTTGCCACTCGATTCAAGCAAGCCTGGCTGAAGACGGCTGAAATGCCAGAAACCGGTCCTAGGAAGCTTGTTTCCGGTCCAGGGAAGGCATGGCTTGGCAGTTCGGGCTGGACTGTTGCCATGAGGCACAGGGTCAGACTGATTTGCATATGGCCATGTCTGAACTGGGGCGGCAGAGTGGGCTAAAGAACGGTGATGGATCAAACCCAGATCTGTTGACTGGGTGTGAGTGTTTGATTGGTTCTGATGCTCCGTCCATCGCCACCCCCTTCTGTACCGCTTTGTTTGCCATAAGTTGGCAGGGTATGCTCAGACGTGAGTCCCTTGCTCACTTTGCCACTCGATTCAAGCAAGCCTGGCTGAAGACGGCTGAAATGCCAGAAACCGGTCCTAGGAAGCTTGTTTCCGGTCCAGGGAAGGCATGGCTTGGCGTTCGGGCTGGACTGTTCCCATGAGGCACAGGGTCAGACTGAATTGCATATGGCCATGTCTGAACTGGGGCGGCAGAGTGGGCTAAAGAACGGTGATGGATCAAACCCAGATCTGTTGACTGGGTGTGAGTGTTTGATTGGTTCTGATGCTCCGTCCATCGCCACCCCCTTCTGTACCGCTTTGTTCGCCATAAGTTGGCAGGGTATGCTCAGACGTGAGTCCCTTGCTCACTTTGCCACTCGATTCAAGCAAGCCTGGCTGAAGACGGCTGAAATGCCAGAAACCGGTCCTAGGAAGCTTGTTTCCGGTCCAGGGAAGGCATGGCTTGGCAGTTCGGGCTGGACTGTTCCCATGAGGCACAGGGTCAGACTGATTTGCATATGGCCATGTCTGAACTGGGGTGGCAGAGTGGGCTAAAGAACAGTGATGGATCAAACCCAGATCTGTTGACTGGGTGTGAGTGTTTGATTGGTTCTGATGCTCCGTCCATCGCCACCCCCTTCTGTACCGCTTTGTTCGCCATAAGTTGGCAGGGTATGCTCAGACGTGAGTCCCTTGCTCACTTTGCCACTCGATTCAAGCAAGCCTGGCTGAAGACGGCTGAAATGCCAGAAACTGGTCCTAGGAAGCTTGTTTCCGGTCCAGGGAAGGCATGGCTTGGCAGTTCGGGCTGGACTGTTCCCATGAGGCACAGGGTCAGACTGATTTGCATATGGCCATGTCTGAACTGGGGTGGCAGAGTGGGCTAAAGAACGGTGATGGATCAAACCCAGATCTGTTGACTGGGTGTGAGTGTTTGATTGGTTCTGATGCTCCGTCCATCGCCACCCCCTTCTGTACCGCTTTGTTTGCCATAAGTTGGCAGGGTATGCTCAGACGTGAGTCCCTTGCTCACTTTGCCACTCGATTCAAGCAAGCCTGGCTGAAGACGGCTGAAATGCCAGAAACCGGTCCTAGGAAGCTTGTTTCCGGTCCAGGGAAGGCATGGCTTGGCGTTCGGGCTGGACTGTTCCCATGAGGCACAGGGTCAGACTGATTTGCATATGGCCATGTCTGAACTGGGGCGGCAGAGTGGGCTAAAGAACAGTGATGGATCAAACCCAGATCTGTTGACTGGGTGTGAGTGTTTGATTGGTTCTGATGCTCCATCCATCGCCACCCCCTTCTGTACCCCTTTGTTCGCCATAAGTTGGCAGGGTATGCTCAGACGTGAGTCCCTTGCTCACTTTGCCACTCGATTCAAGCAAGCCTGGCTGAAGACGGCTGAAATGCCAGAAACCGGTCCTAGGAAGCTTGTTTCCGGTCCAGGGAAGGCATGTCTTGGCAGTTCGGGCTGGACTGTTCCCATGAGGCACAGGGTCATACTGATTTGCATATGGCCATGTCTGAACTGGGGTGGCAGAGTGGGCTAAAGAATGGTGATGGATCAAACCCAGATCTGTTGACTGGGTGTGAGTGTTTGATTGGTTCTGATGCTCCGTCCATCGCCACCCCCTTCTGTACCGCTTTGTTCGCCATAAGTTGGCAGGGTATGCTCAGACGTGAGTCCCTTGCTCACTTTGCCACTCGATTCAAGCAAGCCTGGCTGAAGACGGCTGAAATGACAGAAACTGGTCCTAGGAAGCTTGTTTCCGGTCCAGGGAAGGCATGGCTTGGCAGTTCGGGCTGGACTGTTCCCATGAGGCACAGGGTCAGACTGATTTGCATATGGCCATGTCTGAACTGGGGTGGCAGAGTGGGCTAAAGAACGGTGATGGATCAAACCCAGATCTGTTGACTGGGTGTGAGTGTTTGATTGGTTCTGATGCTCCGTCCACCGCCACCCCCTTCTGTACCGCTTTGTTCGCCATAAGTTGGCAGGGTATGCTCAGACGTGAGTCCCTTGCTCACTTTGCCACTCGATTCAAGCAAGCCTGGCTGAAGACGGCTGAAATACCAGAAACTGGTCCTAGGAAGCTTGTTTCCGGTCCAGGGAAGGCATGGCTTGGCAGTTCGGGCTGGACTGTTCCCATGAGGCACAGGGTCAGACTGATTTGCATATGGCCATGTCTGAACTGGGGTGGCAGAGTGGGCTAAAGAATGGTGATGAATCAAACCCAGGTCTGTTGACTGGGTGTGAGTGTTTGATTGGTTCTGATGCTCCGTCCATCGCCACCCCCTTCTGTACCGCTTTGTTCGCCATAAGTTGGCAGGGTATGCTCAGACGTGAGTCCCTTGCTCACTTTGCCACTCGATTCAAGCAAGCCTGGCTGAAGACGTCTGAAATGCCAGAAACCGGTCCTAGGAAGCTTGTTTTCGGTCCAGGGAAGGCATGGCTTGGCAGTTCGGGCTGGCCTGTTCCCATGAGGCAGAGGGTCAGACTGATTTGCATATGGCCATGTCTGAACTGGGGTGGCAGAGTGGGCTAAAGAACGGTGATGGATCAAACCCAGATCTGTTGACTGGGTGTGAGTGTTTGATTGGTTCTGATGCTCCGTCCATCGCCACCCCCTTCTGTACCGCTTTGTTTGCCATAAGTTGGCAGGGTATGCTCAGACGTGAGTCCCTTGCTCACTTTGCCACTCGATTCAAGCAAGCCTGGCTGAAGACGGCTGAAATGCCAGAAACCGGTCCTAGGAAGCTTGTTTCCGGTCCAGGGAAGGCATGGCTTGGCGTTCGGGCTGGACTGTTCCCATGAGGCACAGGGTCAGACTGATTTGCATATGGCCATGTCTGAACTGGGGCGGCAGAGTGGGCTAAAGAACGGTGATGGATCAAACCCAGATCTGTTGACTGGGTGTGAGTGTTTGATTGGTTCTGATGCTCCGTCCATCGCCACCCCCTTCTGTACCGCTTTGTTCGCCATAAGTTGGCAGGGTATGCTCAGACGTGAGTCCCTTGCTTACTTTGCCACTCGATTCAAGCAAGCCTGGCTGAAGACGGCTGAAATGCCAGAAACCGGTCCTAGGAAGCTTGTTTCCGGTCCAGGGAAGGCATGGCTTGGCAGTTCGGGCTGGACTGTTCCCATGAGGCACAGGGTCAGACTGATTTGCATATGGCCATGTCTGAACTGGGGTGGCAGAGTGGGCTAAAGAATGGTGATGAATCAAACCCAGGTCTGTTGACTGGGTGTGAGTGTTTGATTGGTTCTGATGCTCTGTCCATCGCCACCCCCTTCTGTACCGCTTTGTTCGCCATAAGTTGGCAGGGTATGCTCAGACGTGAGTCCCTTGCTCACTTTGCCACTCGATTCAAGCAAGCCTGGCTGAAGACGGCTGAAATGCCAGAAACCGGTCCTAGGAAGCTTGTTTCCGGTCCAGGGAAGGCATGGCTTGGCAGTTCGGGCTGGACTGTTCCCATGAGGCACAGGGTCAGACTGATTTGCATATGGCCATGTCTGAACTGGGGTGGCAGAGTGGGCTAAAGAACGGTGTTGGATCAAACCCAGATCTGTTGACTGGGTGTGCGTGTTTGATTGGTTCTGATGCTCCGTCCATCGCCACCCCCTTCTGTACCGCTTTGTTCGCCATAAGTTGGCAGGGTATGCTCAGACGTGAGTCTCTTGCTCACTTTGCCACTCAATTCAAGCAAGCCTGGCTGAAGACGGCTGAAATGCCAGAAACCGGTCCTAGGAAGCTTGTTTCCGGTCCAGGGAAGGCATGGCTTCGCAGTTAGGGCTGGACTGTTCCCATGAGGCACAGGGTCATACTGATTTGCATATGGCCATGTCTGAGCTGGGGTGGCAGAGTGGGCTAAAGAACGGTGATGGATCAAACCCAGATCTGTTGACTGGGTGTGAGTGTTTGATTGGTTCTGATGCTCCGTCCATCGCCACCCCCTTCTGTACCGCTTTGTTCGCCATAAGTTGGCAGGGTATGCTCAGACGTGAGTCCCTTGCTCACTTTGCCACTCGATTCAAGCAAGCCTGGCTGAAGACGGCTGAAATGCCAGAAACTGGTCCTAGGAAGCTTGTTTCCGGTCCAGGGAAGGCATGGCTTGGCAGTTCGGGTTGGACTGTTCCCATGAGGCACAGGGTCAGACTGATTTGCATATGGCCATGTCTGAACTGGGGTGGCAGAGTGGGCTAAAGAATGGTGATGAATCAAACCCAGGTCTGTTGACTGGGTGTGAGTGTTTGATTGGTTCTGATGCTCCGTCCATCGCCACCCCCTTCTGTACCGCTTTGTTCGCCATAAGTTGGCAGGGTATGCTCAGACGTGAGTCCCTTGCTCACTTTGCCACTCGATTCAAGCAAGCCTGGCTGAAGACGGCTGAAATGCCAGAAACCGGTCCTGGGAAGCATGTTTCCGGTCCAGGGAAGGCATGGCTTGGCAGTTCGGGCTGGACTGTTCCCATGAGGCACAGGGTCAGACTGATTTGCATATGGCCATGTCTGAACTGGGGCGGCAGAGTGGGCTAAAGAACGGTGATGGATCAAACCCAGATCTGTTGACTGGGTGTGAGTGTTTGATTGGTTCTGATGCTCCGTCCATCGCCACTCCCTTCTGCACCGCTTTGTTCGCCATAAGTTGGCAGGGTATGCTCAGACGTGAGTCCCTTGCTCACTTTGCCACTCGAATCAAGCAAGCCTGGCTGAAGACGGCTGAAATGCCAGAAACCGGTCCTAGGAAGCTTGTTTCCGGTCCAGGGAAGGCATGGCTTGGCAGTTCGGGCTGGACTGTTCCCATGAGGCACAGGGTCAGACTGATTTGCATATGGCCATGTCTGAACTGGGGTGGCAGAGTGGGCTAAAGAACAGTGATGGATCAAACCCAGATCTGTTGACTGGGTGTGAGTGTTTGATTGGTTCTGATGCTCTGTCCATCGCCACCCCCTTCTGTACCGCTTTGTTTGCCATAAGTTGGCAGGGTATGCTCAGACGTGAGTCCCTTGCTCACTTTGCCACTCGATTCAAGCAAGCCTGGCTGAAGACGGCTGAAATGCCAGAAACCGGTCCTAGGAAGCTTGTTTCTGGTCCAGGGAAGGCATGGCTTGGCAGTTCGGGCTGGACTGTTCCCATGAGGCACAGGGTCAGACTGATTTGCATATGGCCATGTCTGAACTGGGGTGGCAGAGTGGGCTAAAGAACGGTGATGGATCAAACCCAGATCTGTTGACTGGGTGTGAGTGTTTGATTGGTTCTGATGCTCCGTCCATCCCCACCCCCTTCTGTACCGCTTTGTTCGCCATAAGTTGGCAGGGTATGCTCAGACGTGAGTCCCTTGCTCACTTTGCCACTCGATTCAAGCAAGCCTGGCTGAAGACGGCTGAAATGCCAGAAACTGGTCCTAGGAAGCTTGTTTCCGGTCCAGGGAAGGCATGGCTTGGCAGTTCGGGCTGGACTGTTCCCATGAGGCACAGGGTCAGACTGATTTGCATATGGCCATGTCTGAACTGGGGCGGCAGAGTGGGCTAAAGAACGGTGTTGGATCAAACCCAGATCTGTTGACTGGGTGTGAGTGTTTGATTGGTTCTGATGCTCCGTCCATCGCCACCCCCTTCTGTACCGCTTTGTTCTCCATAAGTTGGCAGGGTATGCTCAGACGTGAGTCTCTTGCTCACTTTGCCACTCAATTCAAGCAAGCCTGGCTGAAGACGGCTGAAATGCCAGAAACCGGTCCTAGGAAGCTTGTTTCCAGTCCAGGGAAGGCATGGCTTGGCAGTTAGGGCTGGACTGTTCCCATGAGGCACAGGGTCAGACTGATTTGCATATGGCCATGTCTGAACTGGGGTGGCAGAGTGGGCTAAAGAACGGTGATGGATCAAACCCAGATCTTTTGACTGGGTGTGAGTGTTTGATTGGTTCTGATGCTCCGTCCATCGCCACCCCCTTCTGTACCGCTTTGTTCGCCATAAGTTGGCAGTGTATGCTCAGACGTGAGTCCCTTGCTCACTTTGCCACTCGATTCAAGCAAGCCTGGCTGAAGACGGCTGAAATGCCAGAAACCGGTCCTGGGAAGCTTGTTTCCGGTCCAGGGAAGGCATGGCTTGGCAGTTCGGGCTGGACTGTTCCCATGAGGCACAGGGTCAGACTGATTTGCATATGGCCATGTCTGAACTGGGGCGGCAGAGTGGGCTAAAGAACGGTGATGGATCAAACCCAGATCTGTTGACTGGGTGTGAGTGTTTGATTGGTTCTGATGCTCCGTCCATCGCCACTCCCTTCTGTACCGCTTTGTTCGCCATAAGTTGGCAGGGTATGCTCAGACGTGAGTCCCTTGCTCACTTTGCCACTCGATTCAAGCAAGCCTGGCTGAAGACGGCTGAAATGCCAGAAACCGGTCATAGGAAGCTTGTTTCCGGTCCAGGGAAGGCATGGCTTGGCAGTTCGGGCTGGACTGTTCCCATGAGGCACAGGGTCAGACTGATTTGCATATGGCCATGTCTGAACTGGGGTGGCAGAGTGGGCTAAAGAACAGTGATGCATCAAACCCAGATCTGTTGACTGGGTGTGAGTGTTTGATTGGTTCTGATGCTCCGTCCATCGCCACCCCCTTCTGTACCGCTTTGTTCGCCATAAGTTGGCAGGGTATGCTCAGACGTGAGTCCCTTGCTCACTTTGCCACTCGATTCAAGCAAGCCTGGCTGAAGACGGCTGAAATGCCAGAAACCGGTCCTAGGAAGCTTGTTTCCGGTCCAGGGAAGGCATGTCTTGGCAGTTCGGGCTGGACTGTTCCCATGAGGCACAGGGTCATACTGATTTGCATATGGCCATGTCTGAACTGGGGTGGCAGAGTGGGCTAAAGAATGGTGATGGATCAAACCCAGATCTGTTGACTGGGTGTGAGTGTTTGATTGGTTCTGATGCTCCGTCCATCGCCACCCCCTTCTGTACCGCTTTGTTCGCCATAAGTTGGCAGGGTATGCTCAGACTTGAGTCCCTTGCTCACTTTGCCACTCGATTCAAGCAAGCCTGGCTGAAGACGGCTGAAATGACAGAAACTGGTCCTAGGAAGCTTGTTTCCGGTCCAGGGAAGGCATGGCTTGGCAGTTCGGGCTGGACTGTTCCCATGAGGCACAGGGTCAGACTGATTTGCATATGGCCATGTCTGAACTGGGGTGGCAGAGTGGGCTAAAGAACGGTGATGGATCAAACCCAGATCTGTTGACTGGGTGTGAGTGTTTGATTGGTTCTGATGCTCCGTCCATCGCCACCCCCTTCTGTACCGCTTTGTTCGCCATAAGTTGGCAGGGTATGCTCAGACGTGAGTCCCTTGCTCACTTTGCCACTCGATTCAAGCAAGCCTGGCTGAAGACGGCTGAAATGCCAGAAACTGGTCCTAGGAAGCTTGTTTCCGGTCCAGGGAAGGCATGGCTTGGCAGTTCGGGCTGGACTGTTCCCATGAGGCACAGGGTCAGACTGATTTGCATATGGCCATGTCTGAACTGGGGTGGCAGAGTGGGCTAAAGAATGGTGATGAATCAAACCCAGGTCTGTTGACTGGGTGTGAGTGTTTGATTGGTTCTGATGCTCCGTCCATCGCCACCCCCTTCTGTACCGCTTTGTTCGCCATAAGTTGGCAGGGTATGCTCAGACGTGAGTCCCTTGCTCACTTTGCCACTCGATTCAAGCAAGCCTGGCTGAAGACGTCTGAAATGCCAGAAACCGGTCCTAGGAAGCTTGTTTTCGGTCCAGGGAAGGCATGGCTTGGCAGTTCGGGCTGGCCTGTTCCCATGAGGCACAGGGTCAGACTGATTTGCATATGGCCATGTCTGAACTGGGGTGGCAGAGTGGGCTAAAGAACGGTGATGGATCAAACCCAGATCTGTTGACTGGGTGTGAGTGTTTGATTGGTTCTGATGCTCCGTCCATCGCCACCCCCTTCTGTACCGCTTTGTTTGCCATAAGTTGGCAGGGTATGCTCAGACGTGAGTCCCTTGCTCACTTTGCCACTCGATTCAAGCAAGCCTGGCTGAAGACGGCTGAAATGCCAGAAACCGGTCCTAGGAAGCTTGTTTCCGGTCCAGGGAAGGCATGGCTTGGCGTTCGGGCTGGACTGTTCCCATGAGGCACAGGGTCAGACTGATTTGCATATGGCCATGTCTGAACTGGGGCGGCAGAGTGGGCTAAAGAACGGTGATGGATCAAACCCAGATCTGTTGACTGGGTGTGAGTGTTTGATTGGTTCTGATGCTCCGTCCATCGCCACCCCCTTCTGTACCGCTTTGTTCGCCATAAGTTGGCAGGGTATGCTCAGACGTGAGTCCCTTGCTCACTTTGCCACTCGATTCAAGCAAGCCTGGCTGAAAACGGCTGAAATGCCAGAAACCGGTCCTAGGAAGCTTGTTTCCGGTCCAGGGAAGGCATGGCTTGGCAGTTCGGGCTGGACTGTTCCCATGAGGCACAGGGTCAGACTGATTTGCATATGGCCATGTCTGAACTGGGGTGGCAGAGTGGGCTAAAGAACGGTGTTGGATCAAACCCAGATCTGTTGACTGGGTGTGAGTGTTTGATTGGTTCTGATGCTCCGTCCATCGCCACCCCCTTCTGTACCGCTTTGTTCGCCATAAGTTGGCAGGGTATGCTCAGACGTGAGTCTCTTGCTCACTTTGCCACTCAATTCAAGCAAGCCTGGCTGAAGACGGCTGAAATGCCAGAAACCGGTCCTAGGAAGCTTGTTTCCGGTCCAGGGAAGGCATGGCTTGGCAGTTAGGGCTGGACTGTTCCCATGAGGCACAGGGTCAGACTGATTTGCATATGGCCATGTCTGAACTGGGGTGGCAGAGTTTGCTAAAGAACGGTGATGGATAAAACCCAGATCTGTTGACTGGGTGTGAGTGTTTGATTGGTTCTGATGCTCCGTCCATCGCCACCCCCTTCTGTACCGCTTTGTTCGCCATAAGTTGGCAGGGTATGCTCAGACATGAGTCCCTTTCTCACTTTGCCACTCGATTCAAGCAAGCCTGGCTGAAGACGGCTGAAATGCCAGAAACCGGTCCTAGGAAGCTTGTTTCCGGTGCAGGGAAGGCATGGCTTGGCAGTTCGGGCTGGACTGTTCCCATGAGGCACAGGGTCAGACTGATTTGCATATGGTCATGTCTGAACTGGGGTGGCAGAGTGGGCTAAAGAACAGTGATGGATCAAACCCAGATCTGTTGACTGGGTGTGAGTGTTTGATTGGTTCTGATGCTCCGTCCATCGCCACCCCCTTCTGTACCGCTTTGTTCGCCATAAGTTGGCAGGGTATGCTCAGACGTGAGTCCCTTGCTCACTTTGCCACTCGATTCAAGCAAGCCTGGCTGAAGACGGCTGAAATGCCAGAAACCGGTCCTAGGAAGCTTGTTTCCGGTCCAGGGAAGGCATGTCTTGGCAGTTCGGGCTGGACTGTTCCCATGAGGCACAGGGTCATACTGATTTGCATATGGCCATGTCTGAACTGGGGCGGCAGAGTGGGCTAAAGAACGGTGATGGATCAAACCCAGATCTGTTGACTGGGTGTGAGTGTTTGATTGGTTCTGATGCTCGGTCCATCGCCACCCCCTTCTGTACCGCTTTGTTCGCCATAAGTTGGCAGGGTATGCTCAGACGTGAGTCCCTTGCTCACTTTGCCACTCGATTCAAGCAAGCCTGGCTGAAGACGGCTGAAATGCCAGAAACCGGTCCTAGGAAGCTTGTTTCCGGTCCAGGGAAGGCATGGCTTGGCAGTTCGGGCTGGACTGTTCCCATGAGGCACAGGGTCAGACTGATTTGCATATGGCCATGTCTGAACTGGGGTGGCAGAGTGGGCTAAAGAACAGTGATGGATCAAACCCAGATCTGTTGACTGGGTGTGAGTGTTTGATTGGTTCTGATGCTCCGTCCATCGCCACCCCCTTCTGTACCGCTTTGTTCGCCATAAGTTGGCAGGGTATGCTCAGACGTGAGTCCCTTGCTCACTTTGCCACTCGATTCAAGCAAGCCTGGCTGAAGACGGCTGAAATGCCAGAAACCGGTCCTAGGAAGCTTGTTTCCGGTCCAGGGAAGGCATGTCTTGGCAGTTCGGGCTGGACTGTTCCCATGAGGCACAGGGTCATACTGATTTGCATATGGCCATGTCTGAGCTGGGGTGGCAGAGTGGGCTAAAGAACGGTGATGGATCAAACCCAGATCTGTTGACTGGGTGTGAGTGTTTGATTGGTTCTGATGCTCCGTCCATCGCCACCCCCTTCTGTACCGCTTTGTTCGCCATAAGTTGGCAGGGTATGCTCAGACGTGAGTCCCTTGCTCACTTTGCCACTCGATTCAAGCAAGCCTGGCTGAAGACGGCTGAAATGCCAGAAACTGGTCCTAGGAAGCTTGTTTCCGGTCCAGGGAAGGCATGGCTTGGCAGTTCGGGCTGGACTGTTCCCATGAGGCACAGGGTCAGACTGATTTGCATATGGCCATGTCTGAACTGGGGTGGCAGAGTGGGCTAAAGAACGGTGATGGATCAAACCCAGATCTTTTGACTGGGTGTGAGTGTTTGATTGGTTCTGATGCTCCGTCCATCGCCACCCCGTTCTGTACCGCTTTGTTCACCATAAGTTGGCAGTGTATGCTCAGACGTGAGTCCCTTGCTCACTTTGCCACTCGATTCAAGCAAGGCTGGCTGAAGACGGCTAAAATGTATGAAACCGGTCCTGGGAAGCTTGTTTCCGGTCCAGGGAAGGCATGGCTTGGCAGTTCGGGCTGGACTGTTCCCATGAGGCACAGGGTCAGACTGATTTGCATATGGCCATGTCTGAACTGGGGCGGCAGAGTGGGCTAAAGAACGGTGATGGATCAAACCCAGATCTGTTGACTGGGTGTGAGTGTTTGATTGGTTCTGATGCTCCGTCCATCGCCACCCCCTTCTGTACCGCTTTGTTCGCCATAAGTTGGCAGGGTATGCTCAGACGTGAGTCCCTTGCTCACTTTGCCACTCGATTCAAGCAAGCCTGGCTGAAGACGTCTGAAATGCCAGAAACCGGTCCTAGGAAGCTTGTTTCCGGTCCAGGGAAGGCATGGCTTGGCAGTTCGGGCTGGCCTGTTCCCATGAGGCACAGGGTCAGACTGATTTGCATATGGCCATGTCTGAACTGGGGTGGCAGAGTGGGCTAAAGAACGGTGATGGATCAAACCCAGATCTGTTGACTGGGTGTGAGTGTTTGATTGGTTCTGATGCTCCGTCCATCGCCACCCCCTTCTGTACCGCTTTGTTCGCCATAAGTTGGCAGGGTATGCTCAGACGTGAGTCCCTTGCTCACTTTGCCACTCGATTCAAGCAAGCCTGGCTGAAGACGGCTGAAATGCCAGAAACCGGTCCTAGGAAGCTTGTTTCCGGTCCAGGGAAGGCATGTCTTGGCAGTTCGGGCTGGACTGTTCCCATGAGGCACAGGGTCATACTGATTTGCATATGGCCATGTCTGAACTGGGGTGGCAGAGTGGGCTAAAGAATGGTGATGGATCAAACCCAGATCTGTTGACTGGGTGTGAGTGTTTGATTGGTTCTGATGCTCCGTCCATCGCCACCCCCTTCTGTACCGCTTTGTTCGCCATAAGTTGGCAGGGTATGCTCAGACTTGAGTCCCTTGCTCACTTTGCCACTCGATTCAAGCAAGCCTGGCTGAAGACGGCTGAAATGACAGAAACTGGTCCTAGGAAGCTTGTTTCCGGTCCAGGGAAGGCATGGCTTGGCAGTTCGGGCTGGACTGTTCCCATGAGGCACAGGGTCAGACTGATTTGCATATGGCCATGTCTGAACTGGGGTGGCAGAGTGGGCTAAAGAACGGTGATGGATCAAACCCAGATCTGTTGACTGGGTGTGAGTGTTTGATTGGTTCTGATGCTCCGTCCATCGCCACCCCCTTCTGTACCGCTTTGTTCGCCATAAGTTGGCAGGGTATGCTCAGACGTGAGTCCCTTGCTCACTTTGCCACTCGATTCAAGCAAGCCTGGCTGAAGACGGCTGAAATGCCAGAAACCGGTCCTAGGAAGCTTGTTTCCGGTCCAGGGAAGGCATGTCTTGGCAGTTCGGGCTGGACTGTTCCCATGAGGCACAGGGTCATACTGATTTGCATATGGCCATGTCTGAACTGGGGCGGCAGAGTGGGCTAAAGAACGGTGATGGATCAAACCCAGATCTGTTGACTGGGTGTGAGTGTTTGATTGGTTCTGATGCTCGGTCCATCGCCACCCCCTTCTGTACCGCTTTGTTCGCCATAAGTTGGCAGGGTATGCTCAGACGTGAGTCCCTTGCTCACTTTGCCACTCGATTCAAGCAAGCCTGGCTGAAGACGGCTGAAATGCCAGAAACCGGTCCTAGGAAGCTTGTTTCCGGTCCAGGGAAGGCATGGCTTGGCAGTTCGGGCTGGACTGTTCCCATGAGGCACAGGGTCAGACTGATTTGCATATGGCCATGTCTGAACTGGGGTGGCAGAGTGGGCTAAAGAACAGTGATGGATCAAACCCAGATCTGTTGACTGGGTGTGAGTGTTTGATTGGTTCTGATGCTCCGTCCATCGCCACCCCCTTCTGTACCGCTTTGTTCGCCATAAGTTGGCAGGGTATGCTCAGACGTGAGTCCCTTGCTCACTTTGCCACTCGATTCAAGCAAGCCTGGCTGAAGACGGCTGAAATGCCAGAAACCGGTCCTAGGAAGCTTGTTTCCGGTCCAGGGAAGGCATGTCTTGGCAGTTCGGGCTGGACTGTTCCCATGAGGCACAGGGTCATACTGATTTGCATATGGCCATGTCTGAGCTGGGGTGGCAGAGTGGGCTAAAGAACGGTGATGGATGAAACCCAGATCTGTTGACTGGGTGTGAGTGTTTGATTGGTTCTGATGCTCCGTCCATCGCCACCCCCTTCTGTACCGCTTTGTTCGCCATAAGTTGGCAGGGTATGCTCAGACGTGAGTCCCTTGCTCACTTTGCCACTCGATTCAAGCAAGCCTGGCTGAAGACGGCTGAAATGCCAGAAACTGGTCCTAGGAAGCTTGTTTCCGGTCCAGGGAAGGCATGGCTTGGCAGTTCGGGCTGGACTGTTCCCATGAGGCACAGGGTCAGACTGATTTGCATATGGCCATGTCTGAATGGGGTGGCAGAGTGGGCTAAAGAACGGTGATGGATCAAACCCAGATCTTTTGACTGGGTGTGAGTGTTTGATTGGTTCTGATGCTCCGTCCATCGCCACCCCGTTCTGTACCGCTTTGTTTACCATAAGTTGGCAGTGTATGCTCAGACGTGAGTCCCTTGCTCACTTTGCCACTCGATTCAAGCAAGGCTGGCTGAAGACGGCTAAAATGTATGAAACCGGTCCTGGGAAGCTTGTTTCCGGTCCAGGGAAGGCATGGCTTGGCAGTTCGGGCTGGACTGTTCCCATGAGGCACAGGGTCAGACTGATTTGCATATGGCCATGTCTGAACTGGGGCGGCAGAGTGGGCTAAAGAACGGTGATGGATCAAACCCAGATCTGTTGACTGGGTGTGAGTGTTTGATTGGTTCTGATGCTCCGTCCATCGCCACCCCCTTCTGTACCGCTTTGTTCGCCATAAGTTGGCAGGGTATGCTCAGACGTGAGTCCCTTGCTCACTTTGCCACTCGATTCAAGCAAGCCTGGCTGAAGACGTCTGAAATGCCAGAAACCGGTCCTAGGAAGCTTGTTTCCGGTCCAGGGAAGGCATGGCTTGGCAGTTCGGGCTGGCCTGTTCCCATGAGGCACAGGGTCAGACTGATTTGCATATGGCCATGTCTGAACTGGGGTGGCAGAGTGGGCTAAAGAACGGTGATGGATCAAACCCAGATCTGTTGACTGGGTGTGAGTGTTTGATTGGTTCTGATGCTCCGTCCATCGCCACCCCCTTCTGTACCGCTTTGTTCGCCATAAGTTGGCAGGGTATGCTCAGACGTGAGTCCCTTGCTCACTTTGCCACTCGATTCAAGCAAGCCTGGCTGAAGACGGCTGAAATGCCAGAAACCGGTCCTAGGAAGCTTGTTTCCGGTCCAGGGAAGGCATGTCTTGGCAGTTCGGGCTGGACTGTTCCCATGAGGCACAGGGTCATACTGATTTGCATATGGCCATGTCTGAACTGGGGTGGCAGAGTGGGCTAAAGAATGGTGATGGATCAAACCCAGATCTGTTGACTGGGTGTGAGTGTTTGATTGGTTCTGATGCTCCGTCCATCGCCACCCCCTTCTGTACCGCTTTGTTCGCCATAAGTTGGCAGGGTATGCTCAGACTTGAGTCCCTTGCTCACTTTGCCACTCGATTCAAGCAAGCCTGGCTGAAGACGGCTGAAATGACAGAAACTGGTCCTAGGAAGCTTGTTTCCGGTCCAGGGAAGGCATGGCTTGGCAGTTCGGGCTGGACTGTTCCCATGAGGCACAGGGTCAGACTGATTTGCATATGGCCATGTCTGAACTGGGGTGGCAGAGTGGGCTAAAGAACGGTGATGGATCAAACCCAGATCTGTTGACTGGGTGTGAGTGTTTGATTGGTTCTGATGCTCCGTCCATCGCCACCCCCTTCTGTACCGCTTTGTTCGCCATAAGTTGGCAGGGTATGCTCAGACGTGAGTCCCTTGCTCACTTTGCCACTCGATTCAAGCAAGCCTGGCTGAAGACGGCTGAAATGCCAGAAACTGGTCCTAGGAAGCTTGTTTCCGGTCCAGGGAAGGCATGGCTTGGCAGTTCGGGCTGGACTGTTCCCATGAGGCACAGGCTCAGACTGATTTGCATATGGCCATGTCTGAACTGGGGTGGCAGAGTGGGCTAAAGAACAGTGATGGATCAAACCCAGATCTGTTGACTGGGTGTGAGTGTTTGATTGGTTCTGATGCTCCGTCCATCGCCACCCCCTTCTGTACCGCTTTGTTTGCCATAAGTTGGCAGGGTATGCTCAGACGTGAGTCCCTTGCTCACTTTGCCACTCGATTCAAGCAAGCCTGGCTGAAGACGGCTGAAATGCCAGAAACCGGTCCTAGGAAGCTTGTTTCCGGTCCAGGGAAGGCATGGCTTGGCGTTCGGGCTGGACTGTTCCCATGAGGCACAGGGTCAGACTGATTTGCATATGGCCATGTCTGAACTGGGGCGGCAGAGTGGGCTAAAGAACGGTGATGGATCAAACCCAGATCTGTTGACTGGGTGTGAGTGTTTGATTGGTTCTGATGCTCCGTCCATCGCCACCCCCTTCTGTACCGCTTTGTTCGCCATAAGTTGGCAGGGTATGCTCAGACGTGAGTCTCTTGCTCACTTTGCCACTCAATTCAAGCAAGCCTGGCTGAAGACGGCTGAAATGCCAGAAACCGGTCCTAGGAAGCTTGTTTCCGGTCCAGGGAAGGCATGGCTTGGCAGTTAGGGCTGGACTGTTCCCATGAGGCACAGGGTCAGACTGATTTGCATATGGCCATGTCTGAACTGGGGTGGCAGAGTGGGCTAAAGAACGGTGATGGATCAAACCCAGATCTTTTGACTGGGTGTGAGTGTTTGATTGGTTCTGATGCTCCGTCCATCGCCACCCCGTTCTGTACCGCTTTGTTCACCATAAGTTGGCAGTGTATGCTCAGACGTGAGTCCCTTGCTCACTTTGCCACTCGATTCAAGCAAGGCTGGCTGAAGACGGCTAAAATGTATGAAACCGGTCCTGGGAAGCTTGTTTCCGGTCCAGGGAAGGCATGGCTTGGCAGTTCGGGCTGGACTGTTCCCATGAGGCACAGGGTCAGACTGATTTGCATATGGCCATGTCTGAACTGGGGCGGCAGAGTGGGCTAAAGAACGGTGATGGATCAAACCCAGATCTGTTGACTGGGTGTGAGTGTTTGATTGGTTCTGATGCTCCGTCCATCGCCACCCCCTTCTGTACCGCTTTGTTCGCCATAAGTTGGCAGGGTATGCTCAGACGTGAGTCCCTTGCTCACTTTGCCACTCGATTCAAGCAAGCCTGGCTGAAGACGTCTGAAATGCCAGAAACCGGTCCTAGGAAGCTTGTTTCCGGTCCAGGGAAGGCATGGCTTGGCAGTTCGGGCTGGCCTGTTCCCATGAGGCACAGGGTCAGACTGATTTGCATATGGCCATGTCTGAACTGGGGTGGCAGAGTGGGCTAAAGAACGGTGATGGATCAAACCCAGATCTGTTGACTGGGTGTGAGTGTTTGATTGGTTCTGATGCTCCGTCCATCGCCACCCCCTTCTGTACCGCTTTGTTCGCCATAAGTTGGCAGGGTATGCTCAGACGTGAGTCCCTTGCTCACTTTGCCACTCGATTCAAGCAAGCCTGGCTGAAGACGGCTGAAATGCCAGAAACCGGTCCTAGGAAGCTTGTTTCCGGTCCAGGGAAGGCATGTCTTGGCAGTTCGGGCTGGACTGTTCCCATGAGGCACAGGGTCATACTGATTTGCATATGGCCATGTCTGAACTGGGGTGGCAGAGTGGGCTAAAGAATGGTGATGGATCAAACCCAGATCTGTTGACTGGGTGTGAGTGTTTGATTGGTTCTGATGCTCCGTCCATCGCCACCCCCTTCTGTACCGCTTTGTTCGCCATAAGTTGGCAGGGTATGCTCAGACTTGAGTCCCTTGCTCACTTTGCCACTCGATTCAAGCAAGCCTGGCTGAAGACGGCTGAAATGACAGAAACTGGTCCTAGGAAGCTTGTTTCCGGTCCAGGGAAGGCATGGCTTGGCAGTTCGGGCTGGACTGTTCCCATGAGGCACAGGGTCAGACTGATTTGCATATGGCCATGTCTGAACTGGGGTGGCAGAGTGGGCTAAAGAACGGTGATGGATCAAACCCAGATCTGTTGACTGGGTGTGAGTGTTTGATTGGTTCTGATGCTCCGTCCATCGCCACCCCCTTCTGTACCGCTTTGTTCGCCATAAGTTGGCAGGGTATGCTCAGACGTGAGTCCCTTGCTCACTTTGCCACTCGATTCAAGCAAGCCTGGCTGAAGACGGCTGAAATGCCAGAAACCGGTCCTAGGAAGCTTGTTTCCGGTCCAGGGAAGGCATGTCTTGGCAGTTCGGGCTGGACTGTTCCCATGAGGCACAGGGTCATACTGATTTGCATATGGCCATGTCTGAACTGGGGCGGCAGAGTGGGCTAAAGAACGGTGATGGATCAAACCCAGATCTGTTGACTGGGTGTGAGTGTTTGATTGGTTCTGATGCTCGGTCCATCGCCACCCCCTTCTGTACCGCTTTGTTCGCCATAAGTTGGCAGGGTATGCTCAGACGTGAGTCCCTTGCTCACTTTGCCACTCGATTCAAGCAAGCCTGGCTGAAGACGGCTGAAATGCCAGAAACCGGTCCTAGGAAGCTTGTTTCCGGTCCAGGGAAGGCATGGCTTGGCAGTTCGGGCTGGACTGTTCCCATGAGGCACAGGGTCAGACTGATTTGCATATGGCCATGTCTGAACTGGGGTGGCAGAGTGGGCTAAAGAACAGTGATGGATCAAACCCAGATCTGTTGACTGGGTGTGAGTGTTTGATTGGTTCTGATGCTCCGTCCATCGCCACCCCCTTCTGTACCGCTTTGTTCGCCATAAGTTGGCAGGGTATGCTCAGACGTGAGTCCCTTGCTCACTTTGCCACTCGATTCAAGCAAGCCTGGCTGAAGACGGCTGAAATGCCAGAAACCGGTCCTAGGAAGCTTGTTTCCGGTCCAGGGAAGGCATGTCTTGGCAGTTCGGGCTGGACTGTTCCCATGAGGCACAGGGTCATACTGATTTGCATATGGCCATGTCTGAGCTGGGGTGGCAGAGTGGGCTAAAGAACGGTGATGGATGAAACCCAGATCTGTTGACTGGGTGTGAGTGTTTGATTGGTTCTGATGCTCCGTCCATCGCCACCCCCTTCTGTACCGCTTTGTTCGCCATAAGTTGGCAGGGTATGCTCAGACGTGAGTCCCTTGCTCACTTTGCCACTCGATTCAAGCAAGCCTGGCTGAAGACGGCTGAAATGCCAGAAACTGGTCCTAGGAAGCTTGTTTCCGGTCCAGGGAAGGCATGGCTTGGCAGTTCGGGCTGGACTGTTCCCATGAGGCACAGGGTCAGACTGATTTGCATATGGCCATGTCTGAATGGGGTGGCAGAGTGGGCTAAAGAACGGTGATGGATCAAACCCAGATCTTTTGACTGGGTGTGAGTGTTTGATTGGTTCTGATGCTCCGTCCATCGCCACCCCGTTCTGTACCGCTTTGTTTACCATAAGTTGGCAGTGTATGCTCAGACGTGAGTCCCTTGCTCACTTTGCCACTCGATTCAAGCAAGGCTGGCTGAAGACGGCTAAAATGTATGAAACCGGTCCTGGGAAGCTTGTTTCCGGTCCAGGGAAGGCATGGCTTGGCAGTTCGGGCTGGACTGTTCCCATGAGGCACAGGGTCAGACTGATTTGCATATGGCCATGTCTGAACTGGGGCGGCAGAGTGGGCTAAAGAACGGTGATGGATCAAACCCAGATCTGTTGACTGGGTGTGAGTGTTTGATTGGTTCTGATGCTCCGTCCATCGCCACCCCCTTCTGTACCGCTTTGTTCGCCATAAGTTGGCAGGGTATGCTCAGACGTGAGTCCCTTGCTCACTTTGCCACTCGATTCAAGCAAGCCTGGCTGAAGACGTCTGAAATGCCAGAAACCGGTCCTAGGAAGCTTGTTTCCGGTCCAGGGAAGGCATGGCTTGGCAGTTCGGGCTGGCCTGTTCCCATGAGGCACAGGGTCAGACTGATTTGCATATGGCCATGTCTGAACTGGGGTGGCAGAGTGGGCTAAAGAACGGTGATGGATCAAACCCAGATCTGTTGACTGGGTGTGAGTGTTTGATTGGTTCTGATGCTCCGTCCATCGCCACCCCCTTCTGTACCGCTTTGTTCGCCATAAGTTGGCAGGGTATGCTCAGACGTGAGTCCCTTGCTCACTTTGCCACTCGATTCAAGCAAGCCTGGCTGAAGACGGCTGAAATGCCAGAAACCGGTCCTAGGAAGCTTGTTTCCGGTCCAGGGAAGGCATGTCTTGGCAGTTCGGGCTGGACTGTTCCCATGAGGCACAGGGTCATACTGATTTGCATATGGCCATGTCTGAACTGGGGTGGCAGAGTGGGCTAAAGAATGGTGATGGATCAAACCCAGATCTGTTGACTGGGTGTGAGTGTTTGATTGGTTCTGATGCTCCGTCCATCGCCACCCCCTTCTGTACCGCTTTGTTCGCCATAAGTTGGCAGGGTATGCTCAGACTTGAGTCCCTTGCTCACTTTGCCACTCGATTCAAGCAAGCCTGGCTGAAGACGGCTGAAATGACAGAAACTGGTCCTAGGAAGCTTGTTTCCGGTCCAGGGAAGGCATGGCTTGGCAGTTCGGGCTGGACTGTTCCCATGAGGCACAGGGTCAGACTGATTTGCATATGGCCATGTCTGAACTGGGGTGGCAGAGTGGGCTAAAGAACGGTGATGGATCAAACCCAGATCTGTTGACTGGGTGTGAGTGTTTGATTGGTTCTGATGCTCCGTCCATCGCCACCCCCTTCTGTACCGCTTTGTTCGCCATAAGTTGGCAGGGTATGCTCAGACGTGAGTCCCTTGCTCACTTTGCCACTCGATTCAAGCAAGCCTGGCTGAAGACGGCTGAAATGCCAGAAACTGGTCCTAGGAAGCTTGTTTCCGGTCCAGGGAAGGCATGGCTTGGCAGTTCGGGCTGGACTGTTCCCATGAGGCACAGGCTCAGACTGATTTGCATATGGCCATGTCTGAACTGGGGTGGCAGAGTGGGCTAAAGAACAGTGATGGATCAAACCCAGATCTGTTGACTGGGTGTGAGTGTTTGATTGGTTCTGATGCTCCGTCCATCGCCACCCCCTTCTGTACCGCTTTGTTTGCCATAAGTTGGCAGGGTATGCTCAGACGTGAGTCCCTTGCTCACTTTGCCACTCGATTCAAGCAAGCCTGGCTGAAGACGGCTGAAATGCCAGAAACCGGTCCTAGGAAGCTTGTTTCCGGTCCAGGGAAGGCATGGCTTGGCGTTCGGGCTGGACTGTTCCCATGAGGCACAGGGTCAGACTGATTTGCATATGGCCATGTCTGAACTGGGGCGGCAGAGTGGGCTAAAGAACGGTGATGGATCAAACCCAGATCTGTTGACTGGGTGTGAGTGTTTGATTGGTTCTGATGCTCCGTCCATCGCCACCCCCTTCTGTACCGCTTTGTTCGCCATAAGTTGGCAGGGTATGCTCAGACGTGAGTCTCTTGCTCACTTTGCCACTCAATTCAAGCAAGCCTGGCTGAAGACGGCTGAAATGCCAGAAACCGGTCCTAGGAAGCTTGTTTCCGGTCCAGGGAAGGCATGGCTTGGCAGTTAGGGCTGGACTGTTCCCATGAGGCACAGGGTCAGACTGATTTGCATATGGCCATGTCTGAACTGGGGTGGCAGAGTTTGCTAAAGAACGGTGATGGATCAAACCCAGATCTGTTGACTGGGTGTGAGTGTTTGATTGGTTCTGATGCTCCGTCCATCGCCACCCCCTTCTGTACCGCTTTGTTCGCCATAAGTTGGCAGGGTATGCTCAGACATGAGTCCCTTTCTCACTTTGCCACTCGATTCAAGCAAGCCTGGCTGAAGACGGCTGAAATGCCAGAAACCGGTCCTAGGAAGCTTGTTTCCGGTGCAGGGAAGGCATGGCTTGGCAGTTCGGGCTGGACTGTTCCCATGAGGCACAGGGTCAGACTGATTTGCATATGGCCATGTCTGAACTGGGGTGGCAGAGTGGGCTAAAGAACAGTGATGGATCAAACCCAGATCTGTTGACTGGGTGTGAGTGTTTGATTGGTTCTGATGCTCCGTCCATCGCCACCCCCTTCTGTACCGCTTTGTTCGCCATAAGTTGGCAGGGTATGCTCAGACGTGAGTCCCTTGCTCACTTTGCCACTCGATTCAAGCAAGCCTGGCTGAAGACGGCTGAAATGCCAGAAACCGGTCCTAGGAAGCTTGTTTCCGGTCCAGGGAAGGCATGTCTTGGCAGTTCGGGCTGGACTGTTCCCATGAGGCACAGGGTCATACTGATTTGCATATGGCCATGTCTGAACTGGGGCGGCAGAGTGGGCTAAAGAACGGTGATGGATCAAACCCAGATCTGTTGACTGGGTGTGAGTGTTTGATTGGTTCTGATGCTCCGTCCATCGCCACCCCCTTCTGTACCGCTTTGTTCGCCATAAGTTGGCAGGGTATGCTCAGACGTGAGTCCCTTGCTCACTTTGCCACTCGATTCAAGCAAGCCTGGCTGAAGACGGCTGAAATGCCAGAAACCGGTCCTAGGAAGCTTGTTTCCGGTCCAGGGAAGGCATGGCTTGGCAGTTCGGGCTGGACTGTTCCCATGAGGCACAGGGTCAGACTGATTTGCATATGGCCATGTCTGAACTGGGGTGGCAGAGTGGGCTAAAGAACAGTGATGGATCAAACCCAGATCTGTTGACTGGGTGTGAGTGTTTGATTGGTTCTGATGCTCCGTCCATCGCCACCCCCTTCTGTACCGCTTTGTTCGCCATAAGTTGGCAGGGTATGCTCAGACGTGAGTCCCTTGCTCACTTTGCCACTCGATTCAAGCAAGCCTGGCTGAAGACGGCTGAAATGCCAGAAACCGGTCCTAGGAAGCTTGTTTCCGGTCCAGGGAAGGCATGTCTTGGCAGTTCGGGCTGGACTGTTCCCATGAGGCACAGGGTCATACTGATTTGCATATGGCCATGTCTGAGCTGGGGTGGCAGAGTGGGCTAAAGAACGGTGATGGATCAAACCCAGATCTGTTGACTGGGTGTGAGTGTTTGATTGGTTCTGATGCTCCGTCCATCGCCACCCCCTTCTGTACCGCTTTGTTCGCCATAAGTTGGCAGGGTATGCTCAGACGTGAGTCCCTTGCTCACTTTGCCACTCGATTCAAGCAAGCCTGGCTGAAGACGGCTGAAATGCCAGAAACTGGTCCTAGGAAGCTTGTTTCCGGTCCAGGGAAGGCATGGCTTGGCAGTTCGGGCTGGACTGTTCCCATGAGGCACAGGGTCAGACTGATTTGCATATGGCCATGTCTGAACTGGGGTGGCAGAGTGGGCTAAAGAACGGTGATGGATCAAACCCAGATCTTTTGACTGGGTGTGAGTGTTTGATTGGTTCTGATGCTCCGTCCATCGCCACCCCCTTCTGTACCGCTTTGTTCACCATAAGTTGGCAGTGTATGCTCAGACGTGAGTCCCTTGCTCACTTTGCCACTCGATTCAAGCAAGGCTGGCTGAAGACGGCTAAAATGTATGAAACCGGTCCTGGGAAGCTTGTTTCCGGTCCAGGGAAGGCATGGCTTGGCAGTTCGGGCTGGACTGTTCCCATGAGGCACAGGGTCAGACTGATTTGCATATGGCCATGTCTGAACTGGGGCGGCAGAGTGGGCTAAAGAACGGTGATGGATCAAACCCAGATCTGTTGACTGGGTGTGAGTGTTTGATTGGTTCTGATGCTCCGTCCATCGCCACCCCCTTCTGTACCGCTTTGTTCGCCATAAGATGGCAGGGTATGCTCAGACGTGAGTCCCTTGCTCACTTTGCCACTCGATTCAAGCAAGCCTGGCTGAAGACGTCTGAAATGCCAGAAACCGGTCCTAGGAAGCTTGTTTCCGGTCCAGGGAAGGCATGGCTTGGCAGTTCGGGCTGGCCTGTTCCCATGAGGCACAGGGTCAGACTGATTTGCATATGGCCATGTCTGAACTGGGGTGGCAGAGTGGGCTAAAGAACGGTGATGGATCAAACCCAGATCTGTTGACTGGGTGTGAGTGTTTGATTGGTTCTGATGCTCCGTCCATCGCCACCCCCTTCTGTACCGCTTTGTTCGCCATAAGTTGGCAGGGTATGCTCAGACGTGAGTCCCTTGCTCACTTTGCCAATCGATTCAAGCAAGCCTGGCTGAAGACGGCTGAAATGCCAGAAACCGGTCCTAGGAAGCTTGTTTCCGGTCCAGGGAAGGCATGGCTTGGCAGTTCGGGCTGGACTGTTCCCATGAGGCACAGGGTCAGACTGATTTGCATATGGCCATGTCTGAACTGGGGTGGCAGAGTGGGCTAAAGAACGGTGATGGATCAAACCCAGATCTGTTGACTGGGTGTGAGTGTTTGATTGGTTCTGATGCTCCGTCCATCGCCACCCCCTTCTTTACCGCTATGTTAGGCATTCGTTAAATTCAGTCACTGTTTCGTTGCAATTTTGAAACGTGATCAAGGCGCAAGCTGAAACGCGTTGTTTCCTGCAATTAAATATTTCACAAGCATACATGATGTGTCTGAGTACGTCTGTTGGAGGAGCAGAACGGAGTTAATATATATATATATATATATATATATACACATATGTATATATATATATGTATATATATTCCAAACGACACGCTCTCCACCTTCGGAACAGCACTCGAGCCCACCAGCCAGTATTACTTCAATATTCTTTTATTTGAATGTGTCCATGGATAAAACAACCTCCGCTACGCGTTTCGACACCTTCCGGTCTTAATCATGCGGTAACACTGCGTGGTTTAGTACATTTGTTTAAATATTCAAGTAATTAGTGAACACTATGGAAGGACTTCTGCACGGATCGGGTCGACACCTGCTATTCTTAAAGTTATAGTAACTATTTGGTGGTTAGGTATTTGTATAATCAGTGACAGTTTTAATTAATAGTACATATATATGTATGTGTGTGTATATATATATATATATATATATATATATATATATATATATATATATATAAATATTACCCACTGGCGGTTGCCAGTAGGTAGTTATAGTTAGGACCAAGTTTCCATAGGAAGAAAATTTTTTGTTTTGCTTATAACTTTGGCGTCGTTTGATGAATCTTCATGAAAGTTTCCAAACTAATTCTGTGGTCATATCAGCTCCGATGTGGGGGTGATCCATCAACGGGGGGCCGAGAAAAAAGGGGGGTCCCAAAACGTGTTTTCTCCATGTTAATTCCTGTAGGAAACTTTAGACAATGCTATAGGTCGTAGGGGTGAACGGAATTACCCCAAATTTGGCAGGGAGAAGGGTCTTGGTCTAGAAAGCATGCTTTTGTTTATTTGGTGTAAATCCACTCAGTAGTTTTTGAGAAATATTGAAATTTACAGATATTGATATTTGGGAATTCTGCCATCTGATTGGCTGAGGCGTTACGAGCACGAGCTTGCTGCTTATTGGCTGTGAGCGGTGCGAGCGGGTGCAATTAGGAAGTGTTGACCACCATTTTGTGATTCCGTTGAAACTAGTAAGGGGGAAAAAAGGAGGAAGGGGGGGTAGGAGCACTGTAACGTCTGTTGGGTGTTTAGGGTGTGCTATACAGAGAGTGTGAAGCAAAGTATTTAGTCCTACCATTGTGAAAGCGCTGTTTTCCAGAGAGTGAGAGGGTGCTGAGGTGAGGTGCCTCTACACTCGGAGATGAAAGCGTGCGCCTAAACCGTGAGCTGAGTGCTGTAAACTGATGTGCTGAAGTATTTATTCCTACCGGTGTGAAAGAGCTGAGTGGTGTTAATTGATGTGGTCTGGGCGCTGTAGCATACTGGCCGCTGTAGGATAGCTGTGCAGGTGGTGTTGGTATGTGTTTAGATTATAGCGGGAGTGGGAAGCAAACTACTCACTGGTACTGGTCTGAAGACTCAGGGATGAAGCTGTGAGCGTAAGCCGTGAGTTGATTGCTGTATAGTGATGTGTGTGGGTGTTGGAGGATACTGGCCGCTTTAGCATTTCTGTGTAAGTAGTGTTAGTATGCGTTTATACGATACAGGGAGTGGGAAGCGAACTACTCACCTCTACTTTCTGAAAACTCGAATGCAGTGTTTTAGGAAGCAGGAATAAAGAAATAATCGTGAAGAATATAATGCAGAATGTTGCAATGCTACAGAAGAGCAATGGTGAAATCAGGTGGGTCTAAGAAAGTGGGTGTGTGTAATAGGAAGGAGGAATAAAGCAATAATCGTGAAGAATATAATGCAGAATGTTGCAATGCCACAGAAGAGAAATGGTGAAATCAGGTGTGTCTAAGAAAGTGGCTGTGTGTAATAAAGCGATGGAGTCTGAAAGTTACATAAAGAGTGTCTTTATTTAAGTGCCATAAATGGGTTCACTAGTGCAAGAGGTAAGGCATTCAGTTGAGGCAAATTCCAACTGGCTCTGCTGTATTCAAATGTAAGCTCGTGCATCAGTGAATTCCACGTTACATGTTACAGTTCCACGTGACATAAGCAATACCTATTACACTGGAATGACTCGAAATTCTATAATGAAAATAAAGGTAGGCTAGGATTAGCAAATGTATCCTTTAAGAAAATAAACAAAAAAAAATTGCAAAGTGTAATCATCAAACTTCTTCGGTACTCCTTTGTTGTAACACAAAATTATCAACAGTAGAACAGTCAGCAATCTCTTGTACGGTAGATTCAATCTGGTGCCTGTCAAAATTGGTAATAGTTCTAGTCACATGTGAACTTTGAGGAGGAACACAAAATTGTGCTTCTGAGAAGCACATTAGGTACCCTTCTCGTCAAACCATACATTATTGTCTTCAGCTCTTTCAAAAAAAAATTCTTGTGCAAAGAGCCAAGGCACCGAGCTGAGGCAAACTCCAAACTATTCTGTCATATTCAAATCTGAAGCTGCTGCATTAGTGAATTCCACATTACATGTAATAGTTCCATGTGACATAAACAATAGCTATTAGACATGAATGACTCAAATCTATAGTGAAAAAAAAGGAAATAAAGGTAGGATACGATTAGCACACTGTGCCAACCAGTTCCTAAACAATGTCGTGTTTTTTGATGTTGATCGCCAGCTCGTGAGTAGAGGCTGAGGAAGAGTAAATGTATGTGAAAGGGTTTCGTGGATAACAGGCAGGCAGAGAGACGTGTGCACAAAGAATAGAGATGTTTTCAAAATGGATGTCGGGTTTAGGCTAATTTAGGAAGTAAATAGCGTATTTGGATAGGCCATACATCACCCATCCCTTGTTAGACTGGAAACGTAAGGGGCAATAATGAAAACAGAGTTCAAATGCCTGAGCATACTTAGAAAGTTATTATATGAAAATAGCTCAATTGAAGTGTATTAAAAAAATTGAAAGGAAAAATTTAAAAAAGTTGGTAAAAATCAATCCAAGAAGAACGTGAATTTCTTACAAGTCTTGGAGATTGCAGTCCAGAAGTTCTTCAGCGGCTTGAGATGCGTAATGTTCCAAGAGGTCATTGTTGCCATCGTGTGAGAAAAGCAAAGCGATCCAATTCATATCTTCGAAGGGACAGTAATGTTCCTCGCATGTTGGAACGGCAATTTGAATTGGCAGGCAATCTGCGATGTTGTCAAAGGACATACGTTGCAGTAGATCTTTCGCGACTGCGCAGAAATCCCATTCCGCCACGATACCTTTTTGCGTTGCATCCGCCATTGCTCTACTGCCTGAACAAACGAGTTCATGGATTTCAAGATACTCCATTACCTGCTTGATATCAGGAGCGATTGTTGGGATGTTGGCAAGGCATACAGCCATTCGCCAGTTAAATGGGCAAGTTTTGCAATAGAAAGATTGTTGCATGCAGATTGTATATGTGTAAATAAATGTCATGTTGTAGCTGGCTCCGATAATAGATAGAGGCAGGCAGCCGAAAAGTTGTTCAATTTTTTCACGGTATTGATGTAGCTTCGCGTAGAGGCGTATTCTGTCGGAGATGCTTGTTACCACAGAGATCGCAGTCAATGTTTACAAGCACAAATAGTAGTAGGATGGCCGCAAAGAGAGCGAGAATTTTGGGCACTGTTCCTGTTATTCCAGAGATGATCGAATAAATGAAGTGTGGTATTATACGAAAAACAGTTTGAAAGGCTGTGAGAAGGCCGGAGGAGACCATATTAAAAAAGTGTGCCAGACCTTTAGTGTGAGATGTGTTGAAAATTGGGTAACAATTCACAAAGTGTAATGGGAGGTTCGAATTTAAAAGGGAGTGTATTTTACTGGAAGTTCGTGCAATCTGCAGGCGATAAATTTCTTTTGCAGAAGTGAGGGACACTTCTGTTGTGAAGAAAAGCGCTTTAATTTGGTTAGTTTGATGAAATCTGTATGCAAAGTAGGGATTCAAGGCCAAGTTGAATTTTGGGAGTTAGTTTGTGTGGGTGGGATTAGACATTGCTACAAGAAGTTACTCGGTTTCAAACAGTAAGGACATACGGTATGCCACCTCACATTCCGTAGGAGTGCATGTTATTGAGAAGCAGATAACTGCCGTTAGAAAGCTGTGTGAATGTTGGTGTGATTGTGGGAGTTGGCGTGCTTTCAAGAAAGCAGGCAAGATTGGGGGCTGTAAGCTTAGAAGTGTTGTGCAGTTGGAAATTCTTGCATAGTAATGAATGACTGGCATTGTGGTCACAGTTTGCACCTGTGAAAAAACCTTCTGTATGCTCTTTAAGACAGTGATATGTAAATGGAAGAAACCACTGCTCATAAATAAACGCGCTACCTTATATAATCGCATACAACATGACAAACAACATGTACACCTATCACACACAACGACACTACGTACTGTGGGAACTGTGGCTAGCCATGTGCACAAACCAAACATGGCAGAGCACCTCTTTCACACAATGCAGAATGCGGGGAGAGATGGGAGCAAAGTATGTGTGAAGGTGGCAAGTGATTCTCGATTATAAAATTATACAATGCAAATTGTTGAGGGGGATGTGCTGGATAGACTTGAGTATGCAGAGCACACACATGTACATGTGAACATACACTGATGGTCTATTGAGTGAAGTAGATAGTGGACGGAACCATAATAGTACAGTCAGTGGGGAAGATTTCGAAAACATAGCACGTACGTGCCCTTCCCCTCACCCCAAATCTTTAGCGTAGTGGGCTGGCTCGGCGTACGCAAGGCTAGCGTAGGGGTATGAATAAAAGGCACGTTTCTCTGGGTGTGGTTCTCTTCCGGAATGGCGAACGTGTCTGCCAGGTCTGCACAGCTTACACTGCCTGCCACAAGGTTGCCCTCGTGAGTGAAGGTGGCTGCGTGAATGATGCTCTCAGCCTGCTGTTACTCAGAAACCGTCGTGGCCGCTGCGATGCACATATGCCCCACAGTTCAACTTTCGCTACTGCATTATGTGAAAGAGGGCCCACCACGTGCCGGCGGAAGCTCCTGGGGTGAGGTCTGCGAGGTCGGAAGGTTCCTCAGATCAACACTGGCTACCGCGACACAGGCACACAGCGTTCAGTTTGAGGCCCAGCAGCGTGGAGTGCTCTGTATACTACTAACACAGTAGTCAAACAGGTACCAACAGTGGAACGGTGTCTTGATCCCACAATAGACGATGTGAGAACTGCATCTAAGAGTGGAGATGAAGGTACTCTCTTGGAGCAGGTGCAACCAACTGTAGGTCACAATAGTGGAACGGTGTATTGATTCCAGAATGGACGATGTCCGATATTACTTGCTAGTGGGTTTTCACAGAACTCCTTCTGTTCACGTGCATCAGACTCTGTGCTTCCGTAGGTAATTGCTGCACATGATTATTGGGCTTGGCTGACTGTAGTGGCTGGAGTACACCGCGGAACAGCAGGTCCGAACAGTGAAACGGGGTCTTCATCCCACAATGGATGATGTAAGAACTGCATCTGATAGTGGAGATAAAGTTACTCCCTTCGACCAGGTGCTACCAACTTTAGGTCCCAACAGTGGAACTGTGTCTTGATCCCACAATGGACTATGTTAGAGCTGCATCTCAGAGTGGAGATGAAGGTACTCCCTTCCACCAGGTGCAACCAACTCTAGGTCCCAACAGTGGAACGGTGTCTTGATACCACAATGGACGATGTTAGAACTTCGTCTCAGAGTGGAGATGAAGGTACTCCCTTCGAACAGTTGCAATCAACTCTAGGTCCTAACAGTGGAATGGTGTCTTGATCCCACAATTGACGGTGTCCGATGTTAACTGCTGATTGCTTTTCACAGAACTGTTTCCGTTGAGGTGCATCAGTCAGTGTCTGTGCTTCCGTAGTTACCTGCTGCACATGATTATTGGGCTTGGTTGACTGTAGTCGGAGGACTACACCGCGGTACAGAAGGTCCGAACAGTGAAACGGGGTCTTGATGATATGATAGAGGATGTCAGAAGTTAAAGTCTGTGATGATTTCTGTGTACCCCCTCCGACCAGGTGCAACCAACTCCGTGCATCCGAATCCAACGGCACGTGGCTGTGAGGAGTTAATGACTACTGCCTCTGGCTTACACTGCGGTCAGCAGGGCTCACAATTCAGATCGAATTGTGATTGTTTAATTACAGAATTCAGTAGGCAACTAACTACAACATTTTGAAATATACAGAATATTCTTTTAGTATATTTGCTTGAAGAATTTTTTTTAGATGAGTTATATGTTTAGTACAATGGTGAAATTCATCTTGCAAGTTCAAAGGAACACTGAATAGTCTACACTGTGGACAGTAGAAATCTCAATTCAAATTATTTTGATTTATTTATTGCAGAGTTTTCTGTAATTTATGTTGTTGTATTTTGGGAAGAGGAAGTGAGAAAAAGTATTAATGGATGCCTGTGTGACTAATGCCTTCAATTTACACTGCAGACAGCAGTGTTCACAATTCAGATCGAGCCGGTATTGTAGATGACGCAATCCTGTAGGAAAAGACATTGCTGCAGTGTGCTCTGTCCATATCATGCATACGTGTTATCGCAGGCTCCGCACACGCTTTTTCTTGCTTCGCGTACGACAAACTGTATAGCTCAAGTCCACCTTACGTAGCTGTGGGTCTTTGCTGACCGCTCTCCCTGGCCTACACTGCAGAGAGCAGTGTTCACTATTGAGATCGAGTCGCTATTGCAGATAATGCAGTGTTGATGGCAACAGACATTGCTGCTCGAACGGCCTGCTCGCAGCACGCTTCATCGCTGGCTGTGCACATGCTGAATGCTTTTGATGTGGCTATCTGAGTGCACTAGAACTGCAGGACCCTTTATGATACAATCTTTTTGTGTATTATTTCAGATCTACCCCCTGTATCTCAGTATACCACAAGTTATGGTTCTTTTACGATAGAATCTTTTCTGTATTATTTTACATCTACTGTTGCGACCTTACTGGAGCACAAACTATTGACCCTTTTATTATTGAATCTCTGTGTGTGATCCAATGATTACTGTTGTAGTTGATGCTAGCAGCAACCATTCCCTGAAGGTCTGGTTTAAACTCACCACACACGCATCCTGCACAGACGTCACTGGATATGTGACCCTGATAATAAAAAGGAGTCGAGCGCACGTGCCCGTACCCATTTCCACTATCTATCTGTGTCCGTGTGTTCATTATCTATGCATGATACTGCCCCTGGGCCGTTCCACATTACATTGTGCTATGGACAGCGTATGCAACCATGTTACCTCTGGCAGTGGGGAAAAGTTCTGTTATGTAGCTTTTAGATGCATGGCTAACACAGGTGGAAGGCTGCTTTACAGAGCATGAATATTTATGAAGATGATGGTTGCATGTTGTGTGTACTGTCAGATATGTGTACATAGCAAAAAGTTTTCAAAAAAGCTCTGTAAGTAGAAGAGGAGTCTCTCATCAAACGCTGTAGAGAGAATGGCGAAAATGGGTGGGGTCCTCCAACTGTTACATTGTGAAATGCTATGAACCAATTAAATGCTTTTCTTTAAGGTCACATAGGAATCGCGCAGCGAGAGCACAAGGAGGCCGCGATTTTGAGAAAATATTACCATAATATATGTTTATTACAGTTAGAAATATACAAATGTTTAAAATATTTTAGATTATCGCTTGCTTTCATATACACTTTAACGTTATGTAGATATAGTTTTGAGACATACAAAAAAAATAAGGGAATGGCATACCCGGCGGGGCACCATTCGTCTATGATGTAACACAGGGCCTGGCAGCGTGCAGTCGTCGCAACGCGCAGCGGGCGCGACCCCATACGTACATGGCGTAACGCACAGCTTGGTATTGCGTACCCGTCGCATACCAAAGTAGCAGCTGGCACGACCTCATACGTATATGTTCTCACGTGGTGCCTCAAACTCGTCGGATACGAAATGCGCATCATTTCAATATGGCGGATAGGATTCGTGTGCTGATGGAGCTTGGTAGACTACCGGTACGGGACTCTAGTTTTCTCAGAAAAAACAAAAATTATATAGAGTATTTTTTGGAAGATATAAAACATTACATCATTTTTAAAGTTAAAAAAAGGTTTATAGAGTTCGAAAATATTATTTAAAAAAATTGAAAGGTTTTATAAATATTAAAATATGAAATTAACATTTAAAAAACCTTCGAAATTCACGGAAAAAACCATAGGTTTTACAGACGTTATAGTTAGGAATTAGCATTTGAAAAACCTTAGAAATTCACAGAAATAACCATAGGTTTCAGGGACGTTATAGCTAGTTGGACATTTTACTCATAGTAAACCATAGAAATTCCCCTGTTACAGTTAGCTGAGCTAACTATAACTCGCCCCCCCGCATTGCACTGCTGATGACGTCACATATTACATCATTCATGACATGGTCAGTGACATCACTGATGACATCACTGATGACATCTCAAATGACTATGTAAGTGAAATGTCCAACTAACTATAACGTTCCTAAAACCTATGTTTTTTTCAGTGAATATATATATATATATATATATTACCTACTGGCGATAGCCAGTAGGTAGTTATAGTTAGGACCACGTTTCCATAGGAAAACCTCAACATTCTATTTTGAATAACTTTGGCGCCGGTCGACGAATCCTCGCAAATTTTTCAAAATAGGTGGGGCGCTACGTTCCGCTCCTACCCTGAAAGTCTCGGGGGGATCCGTCTAGCGGGGGCTGAGATAAAAGGGGGGTCCCAAAACGCGTTTTTCCCATGCATTTTTCCATAGGACCTTTAGAACGAGCTACAGCCCGAACGGCTGAACAGAATTACTCAAAATTTGGCAGAGAGGTAGTCCCTAGGTCAAGGAAGTGCCTTTTGTAGGTTTGGTGTAAATCTGTTCAGTAGATTCTGAGAAAATAGCCTTTAAATCAATATATATATCTGAGCCAGCTTACGGTACGCTTACCGTACGCTTACGGTAAGCGTACGGTGGCGTGCGCGAGCGCGATTCTGATTGGCTCTTAGATCTTAGTAAACATTCGAATCGGCCGAAACCAGGAAGCGGCGGCCGCCATTTTGTCTCTCGCACTGAGAGTGATTTTTAAAATATCAAGCCCAAAAACATGTAAAGGGGCTGTTTTGACAACTCCCTCCCACATAGTCATGTTGAGGGAGTCCCCAAACATCCCCCAAGTGCAAAAACGGTTTTATTTTTTTTTCGGCAATTTCGCGGGGTACGCTTACCGTACGCTTACCGTAAGCGTACGGTAAAAAAATAAAAATAAAAAAAACACTATCCACACTTACCCCACCCCCTGTGCTTTTGGTGGCCGAAGGCCACCAAATGTACAGGGCTTATTATAAGGGAAAAAAACTTAGCATTTAAAAAACCTTGCAAATTCACTGAAAAAACCATAGGTTTCACACATGTTATAGTTAGCGGAAATTTTACTGATAAAAAACCAGTGAAATTCCCCCGTTATAGTTAGCGCAGGCAACTATAACTCACGCGACTGCAATCTTCTGCTGATGACATATGTGTCTTTATGAAAAAAAAATATTTGTAATATATGTATAGCTAAAAATGTATGGAAGAAGACATGGGCAAATAAGTGTCTAAATACAGTATTAGCATCAGCAGAGGATTGCGGTCGCGTGAGTTATAGTTGCCTGCGCTAACTATAACGGGGGAATTTCACTGGTTTTTTATCAGTAAAATTTCCGCTAACTATAACATGTGTGAAACCTATGGTTTTTTCAGTGAATATATATATATATATATATATATATGATCCACAGGTGGATGGGAACACCCGCTACCTCCAGAACAAAGGGCGCGTCGAAGAAGAGACCTCCCAAACGCGGTCACAAATATTCTCCAAACTTTAGAAAAGCAATCGACGCCGTGTCTGTGCAGAAAGTTCTTTATTGCCAGCTGAAAAAGCTAGACGCGTTTCGCCTGACCTGCAGGCTTGTTCACTAGCGAACTAGTGCGTGTTGCGCCATTGCAGATGAAGTTCATCTGCAATGGCGCAACACGCATGGATCGAGGGTTTCCCGTAAAACCTCATTAAGAGCATCGGAAGAGTTTTACCCACAACATTTCGAAGTAAGAACACTCCTTCATCCAAACTTGTTGAGACTTTTTTCTGGACTAAGTTGTTCCCCCGCAAACCCTCACGCCAGTTGACAGATACACGATGGATACACTACGTTAGGCTGACAAGTTTCTTTTAAAGGTTGATTTTCCACAGTCTCTCCTTTGCTGTCACTCAATGACAGAGAGCGTTTGGTCCTGATGAGAATCCCCACAACTTGAGGGATTCGAAACGCGTAGACCTCTTCTTCGCTTTGGGCTAATCATACATTTAACAACCTAATTCTACATTTTTCAACCATTACAACTGTGTCAAATACCATTTGTCGATAGCCCTCTTCCAAAACTGTCACTGAATGTCACTATGAAGTGTCTTACAGTATGATTGATTAGTGTGTTTGTGTGGTTGTGTGATCGATCTCAGTATGTTAGTGGTAGTGTCGTGTTCCTATGTCTATGTAATGTAAATATTCATGATGTACTGTTTTTCCACTATTTTGTTGAAATGTTCTATTTGTCTTAATGAAACCGTGCTAACTAATGAGTTAATTTAGTACTGAATTTAATTTTTTATTAAAATCAACGGAAAAAGTGGTTGAAAGTGAAGCTGTTTTATTCAGTTCATTGTCAAAAGGGTTTTTGTAAACCAATGCAGCATTGGCAGCACTTTTGTTTTGTTAATTACAGGGCGGGAGCATGGCTTCCACCCTGTGATGGCAAATCCTTGTTTGCCTCATTGAAGCGAGAGGAGGAAAACCTCGTATCGCTTCAATAAAGCGGATCTGTATGGTAAAAATGGAGGGAAAAAATGAAGCGGGGTCTCACCCGTTCATTTAAATGAGCCCCCTGGTGGATAATGTTCCAGAGCCATTATTATATTGTGGGGTCTCTGCAGCTCTGGGGACCTTAATCTCATATGTAAATTAGGCACGGGAGGGCACAGAGACGTTTCGCAGCCTAGGGGATCGCCACCGCCAGTATTGTTTACTAATTGCTCGGGGAGCTTCGAGGCCACTCTCCTGGGCTTTGCTTAAATATGCAGGGTGGGCTTCGCCAGTCCCTGAAGCCTCGGTGGCCCTAGGCAGTGCCTTATTGGTTCTGTAATCACACTGCAGCCTGACAACTATCCTAAATATACCGACTTCGACCAAATACAGGAGAAAATTTACCTCTTCTGGAGGCAATAAAGAACTCCTCTAGTAAGACAAGTGTGTACGTGTACTATTTGAAGACATCCCGTGTATGTTTTTAATTGTATCGTCAACAATTTTTGGTCGCGAATTGTTTCCTGAAAAGTGGTCTGGGAGACTTGTATCTCCCATGTCAGACGGTGTTGTGAACTGAATGTAAAAGTCCGCCTGGTAACACTTTTGAGATCCATTCTAGGGTCCTTCTTCCATTTTAGACAGTATGTTCTGTAATGGTATTGTATGAATCTAAGCATGTGTGAGTATGACAGCAGTTTCGAATGATTGATAACAGTTAGTATTTTTAGTTATACATGTTTTTGATGTCTATGGGATGTCCTCTGTGAATTCAATGTTACAAACACTCATAAAAAAGAAATGATGAGAAAATTGTAATATTAGATGTGCTATGATAATTGAAAAAAATCTTTTTTTATGTATCTGAAGTTGCACAAAACAAAAAACGCTTATAAAAAGATAAAGTTTGATAATATAATATTTTCTAAAAAACACTTAACCTTTTTCATGTTAATGTACTACATGCAGTAGGTTGTTTGGTAACTCCGAACCCGGTTGGGTCAAGTAAAAAATTAAAAAGGTCAGGTTAGAGGTTTATTTTCCTCTTTGTTCTTCTCTACTCCCTCCTCTAGGACCTTAAATTACTTTAGGGAGTGCCTATTTTTCCTATCACACGGGCAGTACTCATGGTGTTATAAAGTGACACACTCATAGAACCCTTGCAGTTGTAGAATTACCCAGGCTTCATTTATGTAATAGTCTGTTGGTTTATATTTGGTAGGTGCACCGCAAAATTACAAATGTTTTCCCTCATAACCTCCTACCAATCGCCTATTTTTACAATAAACTACAGACAAGTGTTGTCAGAAAAAGAAGACCCATACACTCACTTATTTATTGGCAAAAATAACCTTTATTCGAAGAACCAACAGTATAACATAAAATAAGTGGGTGGGACTCCTCCGGAAGCAGAGTACAAAACCTGCGAGACAAAAAAGAAACATAAGTATGTGTGCCATGTCCAAGAGAGAAAGCAAGGTAGTCAGAATGAAAGGAAGAAAGTGTGAATGGGACAGAGAGCGAGTGGGTGGAAGGGAGAAGGGGAGGGAGAGTCAAAAGAACAGAGGGAGGAGGAGACTGAGCGTCGGCCTACTGCTCCCAGCCCTCACTGTTCACCTTCCGACACCCGTGTGTCTGGGATGCTGGGGTCCGCGAGAAAGAGTGCAGTCCAGCAAGTCCTTAAAATGAAACAGAGATGTGAATGAGGCTAGAGATTATATTATTATCTACGGCAACATCACTTGCCTGCACCTGTGCACCCAGGCTGCTGCACGCCAGTCCCTTCCCCCACACTGTGCTCAATTGCAGCTCCTGCGCACTGATGCTTCACTGCTCACCTGCCACCACCGGTGTGTCCAACGACGTGCTGGTGCGAGCTCCGACTCCGGGGTGCCTCTCTCAGGGGTCGGGGACGGTGTCTTGATACCACGATGGAAGGCGTCAGAATGCCCAGGGCATCATCACGGGCTGAGCACCTGCTCCGCCCATTTTGGCGCAACCAACTGAGTGTATGGAAAGGGAGAAATAATATAATGCTGGAAACGTCCTGAGGTAAATGAAGGTTTATTTCAAGCTTAATAGAGAACACCAGTTGAGTGTATCCTTCCTTCTTGAAGTACGATCTACCAACTGTTAGTGGTAATCGTGGTTCAAAGAGGAGTTGGAGTGTACAAGAATACACAAGGTAAAAATAATAATATGTTATAACAACGTTCACATACAAAGGAACAGAGCGCATGCTAGAAGCATAATGTGCGCGTGCGTGCAGTGGCGCAAGCCTGTGTGCATGTACACTTAGTAATCAGCTCACTACAGTGCCCCAAAAGCCAATGCCATGTGTCTGTAGGGCAGTGCTGCCTGCTGGCTCAGGCCTACAGTATGGTCCAGCAGTTCCTTAAAATGAGACAGAGATGTGACTGAATGATGTCAGAGATCACATCATTATGCACGGCAACATCGCTTGTTCTCACCTGCACACCCAGGCGGATGCACCCCACCCCTTCCGCAGCACCGCGCTCAATTGCAACCCCTGTGCACCCAGGCCCCACTGCTCACCTGCTGTCATTGTTGTGTGTCCAAACATGATGGCCAGCAGGGTTCGCAATTCAAATCAAGTTCTGATTGTGAGGATGGTGTACACCTCATGGATCCCTTTTTTTTATTGCGCATTGTGATATGCGAGGTGGATGCGGCCATATCACCTGAGGCAGTGTGGAAGAACTGGGACATGTGGCGTGGTCATTATTCTATTTATACGTATGCAAACTGGGCTGGGCTTGTGCAGGCCAGGCCAGCGTAGGGGTGTGAATAATTATTCCAGGGACCTGGGCATTGTTCAGTTCCTGCCTGGCCAGGAAGTGTACTTATGTGTGTGTCCCTGTTGCAGTTTTGACTTCGCACAATCCTCAATTTACAATAATGTAGCATGTACCGGGAGGGCGGCAACTATCGCTAATGAGATGCTGTCCGAAAGCATTGAATGGCCAACATCACATGTTGTTGTTAAGCTTGTGGATATGCGCAGACACGCATGTCAATGGTGTGCGGTATTATTGAAAGGGTTGCTATCGCAAAGCTCACACATGTGAATGTGCTTGGATGGAGGGAGGATCAGCAGTGAGGCTACGTCATACACAGTGATAACACTCATTACAGTCAAGCAATGCATGTCAAACATGAATCTGAAAGTCTCACATATGACGCACTACTATACTGGTAAAGCCTAACAACAGAGCATACTGCAACACAAATTTACACATTACTCTTTACTGTTTGTCACATGTGATCTAGGATGTGCACTCTGCCCGTGGCTGATGATACCCCTTCGAGCCACCAATACCCAGGCTGAAAGGCAGCACAATAATGCACACACAAACACACCAGGGGCATCATGTAACACACATTTGTTTTTTGATGTAACGTTTCAGATGCATGGCCATCACACGTGGAAGGCTACTGTACAGACCATGAATATTGATTAAGATGATCGTTGCATGTTGTGTGTAGTATAAGACATGTGTACACAGCAAAAAACTTTTCCAAAAGACTCTCTAAGCAGAAGAGGTGTATCTCATCAAACGCTGTAGAGAGAATGACTAAAATGGATGGGGTCCTCCAACTGTTACAATGGGAAATGTTATGAACCAATCAAATGCTTTTTTTTAAGGTCATATGGCAATTTCGCACCGAGCACGCAAGGAGGCCGCACCCAACATGATTTTTAGAAAATATATTTACCATAATATAAGTTTATTACAGTTAGAAATATATAAATGTTTAAAATATTTTAGATTATCGCTTGCTCTCATATACACTTTAAACTTATTTAGATATAGTTTTGAGACATATAAAAAAAATGATGGAATGGCGTACCCGGCGCGACACCATAACACCATAACACAGGGCCTGGCAGCGTGCACTCGTTGCATACGCAACGCGCAGCGGGCGCCACCCCATACATACATGACGTAACGCGTGGCTTGGTATTGCGTACCCGTCGCATACCAAAGCAGCAGCTGGCGCGACCTCATACATTTATTATGTTACGCGGGACGCGGTGCAACGAACCCGTCGGATACGAAATGCGCATCATTTACTAGTTTAGCAATATGACGGATAGGATTCGCGTGCCGATGGAACTTGGTACACTACCGGTACAGGACTCCAGTTTTCTCAACAACAAAAAAAAGATATACATATTTTTTGGGGAAGATAGAAAACATTACATCATTTTTAAAGTAAAAAAAAAGGATAATAGAGTTCCAAAATATTACAACAAAAAAAATAGACAAAATATAGGTTTCAATATGAAATTAACATTTAAAAAAACGTTGAAATTCACTGAAAAAACCATTGGTTTTACACATGTTATAGTTAGGAATTAGCATTTAACAAACCTTTTAAATTCACTAAAAAACCATTGGTGTCAGGGGCGTTATAGTTAGTTGGACATTTGACTCATAAAACCATAGAAATTCCCCCATTATAGTTAGTTGAGCTAACTATAACTCGCACGCCCGCAATGCATCATCCAGTGAATGTGTGTTTCTGTAAAGTTTAAATATTTTTCATACATATCTATGCCAAGGTGTATTGAAGAATGAATGGATTTACAAGTGCCTGAAGGGATTATTTAGTAGGTGTGTGACTGACTGTATAAGTGAGTGATTTCAAAGGTTTTTTAAATGCTAATTCCTAACTATAACATCTGTAAAACCTATGGTTTTTTCAGTGAATATATATATATATATATGTATATATACGACTGACGACGACCAGGTGGCCGGAACGCATGTTTTAGCTTCCTGATTCCTGGAGTGACCTGGAATAAACTAATTTAAGCATATCGAGCCCGAGTGCGCAGCCTTCTGTTTCTTGTTTGGAAACATTGGTGTTGGAAAATATATATATGTTTTTCATGGTGTTTTGTGGTTGCGGGTATCTGGGGACCCGGGAGAGAAATTGAATTTTTGCTAGCAAGGTTCGACCACAGTTCAAAACAGCGTTCCTCTAACACTTCCAGAACCCCAATGGGACACAAGCAAGCAGCTGAACTACGTGACTTACCTGGTGTACGATGAGAGGTGCATACTGGGACTTGTAGTTTGCCTACGCAACTACTAGTCTGTTTGTAACTATGGTTCAGCTCACCTGGATGGCCACCAATGGCGGAGCGACTGGGACTATATCAATGAACTGGTGGGAGGGTCTTGTTGAAGCCGGCATCTGAGGAAGACATTGTTCGAAACGCTTCTTGCCACGGCTTTTCAGTGTAAATAAATTTCGCTCCTGAACTCCCTGCTGTGTCCCTCCCGTTCACTGCACGAACGTCTCTGGCATATATATGTATATAAATATATTATCTACTGGCGGTCGCCAGTAGATAGTTATAGTCAGGACCGTGTTTCCATAGGAAATCCGCAACATTCTATTTGGAATAACTTTGGCGCCGGTTGACGAATCCTCGCGAAATTTTCAAAATATGTGGGGCGCTCCGCTCCGCTCCTACCCTGAAAGTCTCGGGGGGATTCGTCAAGCGGGGGCTGAGAAAAAAGGGGGGTCCCAAAACGCGTTTTCCCCATGCAATTTTCCGTAGGGACCTTTAGTTCAAGGTACAGCTTGAACGGCTGAACAGAATTACTTGAAATTTGGCAGAGAGGTAGTCCTCAGCTCAGGGGAGTGCCTTTTGCAGGTCTGGTGTCAATCTGTTCAGTAGTTCCTGAGAAAATCAAAAGTAAAATCATATATATATGTGGGCGGAGCCTAACCACACATCTCATCCTGAGATCTGATTGGCTGTCAGCACTTCATCCAAGAAGTGTTGGCAGCCATCTTGGGACCAATATACATGATAGCACCTCATTAAAAAGCAATGCAGTTAATAGAAGGTTTTAAGACTTTAGTTACATTATAAATCATTTGTTGATGGTACCATACTCATTTTAGGAATTGTGGTATGTTCTAAGGTGATTTCACCAAGTGAAAAAGCCTTCTGCTGGGATATCATGATTGAGAGAAAAATATGTTCTCATGCTTTTCCCACAGAAGGTGATCTATAAGCTAAACTGAGAGCTTATTTTCTGTAAATTCACATTATCTTTCTCAGTCATGTGAGAATGAAGTCTGACATTCTCAGTAAAACATGTACATCCAACAAGGGCAGAGACTGTCAGTTGATTCCTTTGTGTTCTACTGCAGCTTCCCAGAGTGTTCCAAAGAATAACTAGAGCGCTAACAGTCCTACTTATGATAAACGTATGGCACACCTGAAGCCATCTTGCTTGGATTAAAGTGGTAACTCTTAAAACATTTAATTTAAAAAGGAACAAAATGAGGGGGTTCATTTTTCCATAAAAAGTATGATTAATGCTGCAGAAAGAAAAATTAGGGCACATTTTGAGTGACTTCTCAAATCCTCTTCTATTTCAGTAAAAAATTCTGACATGCAGACTGAAACATGCACTTTCAATACCAGCAGCAGTTTTCCCTGGTGAGCAGTAGCTTTACTACAGTGATCTAATGAGCAAAAAGAGTGCTAACATTCTGAATTTATGGCAAATGTGTGACACATCTGAATGCCTTCTTGATGGAATCAAAGTAAAAAACTGAAAGTATTTCCTACTGAGGAGACTGCAGTAAATGAGGAAATTAGGAAACTTCATAACAAATAAGTCTCCCAAGATGGCCACCAGAGACAAAAGAGCCCAAATGTAGCCCAAATATCACCCAGATGTAGCCAAAGTATAGCCCAATGACAGAATGTCCCAGAGTGTTCTTAAAAACAACTAGAGCGCTTACTTTCTTCATTATGACAAAAGTATGGCACACCTGAAGCCATCTTGAGTGGAATAAACTGGTAACACTTAAAACATTTAATTTAAAAAGGAACACAATGAGGGGGTTCATTTTGCCATAGAAATTATGATTAATGCTGAAGAAAGAAAATGAGGGCACATTTTGAGTGACTTCTCAAATCCTCTTCTATTTCATTAAAAAATTCTGACATGCAGACTGAAACATGCACTTTTAATACCAGGAGCAGACTTCCATGGTGAACAGTAGTTTTACTACAGTGATCTAATGAGCAACTAGAGTGCTAACTTTCAGAATTTATGGCAAATGTGTGACATATCTGAATACCTTCCTGATGGAATCAAAGTAAAAAACTGAAAGCATTTCCTACTGAGGAGACTGCAGTACATGAGGAAATTAGGAAACTTCATAACAAATAAATCTCCCAAGATGGCCACCGGAGACAAAAGAGCCCAAATGTAGCCCAAAATCACCCAGATGTAGCCCAAATATAGCCCAATGACAGAAGTGTGCAAAACACTTATTATTTTGTGTTTTTGCAGTGTTATATAGTGCAGACTTGTCAGGTATTGGAGTGCTTTACATGAGCATTGGTTACATCACACAAGAACAAATTCATTTTGGTTGTAGACATGGGGAGACTAAGTGATTTGACCAGAATCACAGAATGTCGAGCTGAAGCAGAAACTCCAACCTGGTTCCCCAGTTGCAAAGTCTGCAGTTCTGGAAGTAACGCCACATCCTCTCCCCTAAGTGCAACATTTAATCAAGTGGTCAACTGGATAAAAAAACATAAAGATAACAAATAATTTAAAAGTGCTTTGTCGCTATTTGAAAACTCAGAAAATATGTCCTTATTTTAGTCTTTTAGAGCACTAACCATAATTTTGATGCCAATAAGACCCTCTCATATATGTAATTTCTAAAGGAAATGCTCTAGGTATTACAGTTTTGATTACATCGAGATGACGTCAGGCGTTCCACACTTTTGTAATAAATATAGAATGTTAGCAATCTAGTTGTTCATTAGGATACTGTTGAGAGGCAGACGCCAGGGGCACGGAGTCTGAAAATTGAAGGCAGGTAGGAGGGTGCAAAGGCAACAATTTAACCACACTGAGCAGGCAGGAAGGGCCGTGGCAGCACAACAGACTATGGAGGGCAGTGGAAAGGGGGCAGGGGCAACAAACCAACAATACAGGACTTGCAAGAGAGGCTGTGGCAATGTAATAGACCATTGTGGGCAGAAGGAAGAGGCAATGGTAGTACAACCATACATGCCAACAGACCCGATTCAGCCAGGAAACGTCCAATGTTTTTAAGCTCAAATGGGCTTTATTTGATCTGTCTCCTGTCTACAATCTCCTCTTTTTCAATGTAACTCAAGGGGTAAAATCAATACCCCAGTTTTTTTTCAAAATCTCCCTCTTACCAAGCTCAAAATGTTCGCAAGTATGGTACATTGGAAGGAAATGGGGTAGGGACATGGACTTGGATAACAGAGGACTGGAGGGACATGGAGAGGTGCACCAAACTGACCCTGCAGGGCAGGCATCAGGGTTTGCAGCAGCACAATACAGCACACAGGGCATGCGGGACGGAAGTGCAGCACAACAATCCATAGAAAGCAAGAGGGAGGGGACAGGACCATGCACATGGACAACAGAGAACAGAGGGGCAAGAGGAAATGGTAGCTAGCTGACCATAATGTACAGACAGGGGAGAAAGCTGCAGCATAACAGACCATAAAGGGCAGGAGGGACGGATCAGGGGCATTACAATGGAACAGACAAGCGAGGAGGGAGGGAGTAGGGGTCTGCACATGTAAACAGAGGGCTGGGGGCAAGGGGGCAGGGCAGGAGCAGCAAGATAGCCATGGAGGTCAGGCAGGATGGGCACTAGAAGCAAGACACACCATGAAGAGCAACAGTGAGACTGTGATGGCATACACACAGACCATGGAGGGAAGGTGGGAGGGGGTCAGGGGCAGCTAACTGACCACACTGTTATGTCATGAGTGATGTCACTGACCATGTCATGAGTGATGTAATATGTGACGTCATCAGCAGTGCATTGCGGGCGCGCGAGTTATAGTTAGCTGAACTAACTATAACGGGGGAATTTCAATGGTTTTGTACAAGTGAAAAGTCCAGCTAACTATAACACCCCTGAAACCTATGTTTTTTTCAGTGAATATATATATATATACATATATGTATATATATATTATATATATATATATATATATATATATATATATATATATATATATATATATATATATATATATATCGTAATATCATAGCCTTTTTTTCAAATGGAAACAATTCCACACACACTCACGGATATAGGTGATCTCCAGTTCTTTATTTTCTGGCGGCAGCATTTTATGACAATTCAACATAGCCCAGCGCTTTTCGGTCTCTCAAAGACCTTGGTCACGGGTAACGGGTCACCGGTAAAACAAAGTGCGGCATTTCAACCAGCATTATATGCAATCAAGGAATGTTTACATCACTTCCTTTCGTGCATCACTTTGCATTGTGGTTCATGTAGTGTGTTTATTCAAAACCCACCTAAATGTGAATATTACCACCAATTAAAGTGTATAAAATAACATGAATTTGTCAACATATGTGTTTGTCTTTTTGGTTTTTCGATTTGATTTGACCCTTTGTTGCTTCCATGATAATTTTAGTCTAGTGTGATTATGAACACCCCAAATTCAGTGGTGCATTAAAAAGAGTTAATCATGACTTTTGTCCCACTATTGAGGTAGTATATAATGACATTGGCTGTCTAGTTAAATCATCATGAATGGAATATATACACATTTAGTACCACAATTTCAACAGTTTGGGATAGTCCCTTATTATTCAAAATCACGCCCTCTTGTGGGCTTACTATATCCGTGTAAATTTTTCTAGATCTGTGGGAACTAGATTCACGTATGTTCAAGAATTGAGCAACCTCTTTTGGGACAGTCATTATTTGTATAGAGTCACAACATGTTTACAGGGCCACTCTTTATCAACCATGAAACACATTTGAAATCTACGTGTAGTGGGGATCACTGATGAATAAGAAGTGCCAATTAAAATCCTGGTGAAAAGGGAGGAAAAACCTGACTTCATCGATTGATGATTTAACTAGACAGCCAATGTAATTATATACTACCTCAATAGTGGGACAAAAGTATGGTTTCTGGCCTTTTTTTAGGGGAGAGGGGCCTGGGAAGGAAGGCCACATGCCCACCCCAATAAAAATGAATTTTAAAAAAAGGCTGGGCCACCGGGGATGGAGTCCCCGGGGCCAATAGTAGTCTGGGCAGGGGGGGCTCCCCGGGTTGATTTCTGCCCCGGGATCCCCATCTACTGGGGCATGGCCATTTGTTCTGGGTGACCCCAGGGCACCCAGTCTCTATTGGGATCGCAGAGGGAGCCTGAAGGCCCCCACGGTCCCTGCTAGCTTCATGCTTCCTGCGGGAGCCAGCATTGCTTTCAGACACAGGGAGCATCTAAACATGCAGTTCCCTATGTCTGAAAGCAATTTGTCTGTTTCCCTGCTCACTTGACAGCGGTCAGAGAAACAGACAAATGCTCTACTTTCACCAAGCGAGAGCATTTTCACTGCTCTCGCTTGCTGGAAGCAGACTGTTTGACCATGGCTTGGCAGGAGCGATTAAAGCTCCGTGACGCCCAGTGGAGGTGGTGGTCCCCAGGGCCGGGTTTCTGCATTGGACAGCCCCTACATTAATTTCTTTCAGCCCCAGGTAGGCGGCAGTTCCCAGGGCTGCGTGGGGCCATGTGCTCCCCTTATCTTTTTACATTTCTCCAGAAAGGTGGCTGTGGGGGGTGAGCTGGCCCCCTCACATGACTTTTATATATAGCCCTGGGGAGGTGGCAGTCCCTGCGGAGTAGGGGTAGGTCATATAGGCCCCCTCACATTACTATTATCTACAGTCCCAGGGGCTGGGGGAAAGCAGTATGGGCACCCCACCATTAATGCTATATATAGCCCAGGGGAGGTGGCGGTACCTGGGGCTGCGGGGGGAGGTTGTACAGTCTCCCATTGCATTAATTTGAAGTTTAGCCAGGGGGAGGTGGTTGTCACCATGGCGCGGACGGCCCCAGTGGGCCCACCCACATACATGACTTTAAGTGCCCCGGGGCTGCGGGGCAGAACGCGTGGGCCCCTAAGCATTCATTTGACATATGCCCTTGGGAGGTGGAAGTCTCCAGTGCAGGGGGGTGCCACATGGTCACCTCCCAAATACAATATAACCAGTGCTCGAGGAGGTGGCAATCCCCAGGGCTTTTATAAGAGCTAGAAGGGTGGCCCCATGTACCCTCTATTCCATATATTTGCAAATGACCTCAGGCCTAACTCACCCAGGGGTCTATTAGAAAATAAGTGCAGGAGTACCCACTTCTTATTTTAATTATTGTTTGGCATGAGCCATGGCTCCAGCTGGCTCCCGCCCATTTCTTTTTTTTTAAATGCTTTTTTTTGCCCTGGTGGATTTTTTCAAACTTTTTTGTGGGACTAGGCTCAAGCAGAGTCCCAAGATGGCTGCCAACACATCCTGGTTTGAACTATTGGCAGCAATCAGATTTGAGCACAAGGACTGTTGGATCCTCAGCGTCCCTGTATCAACAAATTTTGATTTTCCTCAATATTTTCAAAACTGCCAAATGGATTTATGCCATTATAGCAAAATGTTGCTTTGCTTGGTGTAATTCCGTTCAGCAGTTCAGGCTTGATTTGTGTTTCTTAAAAATCCTATGGGAATTACCATAGGAAACGCATGTTTTTTGCCCCCCCCCCCCTTAATCTCAGCCTCCGCTTGACAGATCACCCCACAACTTTCCATGCAAAACATCCGATGCCAAAGATATAGGCAAGTCAAAAAATGCTTTTTCTACAAAAACATGTTTGTAACTATAGCTACCTACTGGTGACCACTAGTAGGTTATATATATATATAATATATAATATATTTTGTATCTGTCGGTCTATCTATCTATCTATCTATCTATCTATCTATCTATCTATCTATCTATCTATCTATCTATCTATCTATCTATCTATCTATCTATCTATCTATCTATCTATCTATCTATCTATCTATCTATCTATCTATCTATCTATCTATCTATCTATCCTATCTAGCTATTTATCCATCTTCTATATAGATAGATAGATAGATAGATAGATAGATAGATAGATAGATAGATAGATAGATAGATAGATAGATAGATAGATAGATAGATAGATAGATAGATAGATAGATAGATAGATAGATAGATAGATAGATAGATAGATAGATAGATAGATAGATAGATAGATAGATAGATGGATATTCCGGTTGATGGTGATCATCACTGGGTAGTTATAGTTAGGACAACTTTTCCATAGGAAATACAATTTTTGGGTTATACCTTTGGTGCCGTTTGAATAATCTTTATGAAACTTTCCACACAAAAAAAGTCTCATCTAACTCAGCTTCTACCTGGAAAGTTTCAGGTTGAACTTTCAAGCCGAGGCTCAGAAAAGAAGAGGCAGTCCCAATATGTGTTTTGAGCATTCATTTTCCATAAGAAAAATTAGACAGCGCTACATCAAAATGACTGAACGGAATTACACCAAAATTGACAGAAAGCTAGATTTTGGTTCAGAAAGTATGCTTTATGTGAATTCTTGTAAATTAGTTCTGTAGTTTTTCAGAAATTAGGATAATAATTGTATATAACACACAGCAGAGAATTTGTGGATCAAATATATGAAAAGATTTGATCTGATTGGCTGCCAGCACATCAAGAAAGATGCGGTGGCAGCCATTTTAAGACACAGGTACTCAGTCCTCTGTCTTGTCATAAAAAGATGAAAAAATATATAGTTCACCTACCCCTCTAGATCTAGTGGGGGGACCCAGAGGTAGCCCCTCTCAGGCCAATTTGTTTTCCTCTCTGCACTGTGGATACGAGGAGGATGAGTGGTTCCGAAAGAAAAAATGCTGGTCCCACGCCCGCTTTGAACTTCAACCACTTGGGATGGGCAAGGGGAGGGGTAGTGCAGTCCCGCTCTCCGAGCCTCTTTGAAGTCCAAGGGCCAGTATTTTTTGCTTGGTGGGAGGGAGGAGTTGGGCTACACTCCCTGGCCATACACTGGCCTTGGGTTCTTCATCCTAGGTACACTGTAGTTCTCTGCCCAGAAGAGTGCGGGTATACCCTGCCCACACTCTCTTGGGCAGAGAACACAACATTGGGTTATGTGGGTACACAGGACACGCACTGAACAATTTTTTTTAAATGGTTGACTCCCGCCACAGTGGTGGCTGCGGAACCATCATCGGCTGTGGGGGCCCCCAATGAGTAGCCTTGCCATGGGTGCCTCGGATGGGCATCGGAGAATCCCAAAAATAGAAATAAATGAATAAATCGTAAGCTTCAGGAAGCGCTCATTTGTTATTCACTGCCCCAGCAAGGAGCACCCCATAATGCCCTAGGGGGGTTTTACATTGCATATTTTCTTGCTGGTGGTGCCCCTGGGACAGGCAGGGGCACCACCAACCAATTCTTTAATGTGGGGGGCTGCAGAGAGTGCAACAAATTCCCAGCAACATTGAAAGAAATAGTAAGTCTCCCAAGTCATTAATTCCATGACCCCAGGAGACCTTACCATATGTTTTTTAAAGCAATCTGAGTTGGAGCTTTATGCTCTTCGGCTGGTGTGCAGGACCCTCTAGTGGTTTGTTTCATGGCAGCACTATGTGCTCTTCAAAATGTTCAAAAAAAACTAAACTTAAAGACATGTTAATGTTTTGTTTAAAAATAATTAATTGAAAATATGTTATTACAATTACTTTTATTCAGCATTGCAATGTGTGAATTTATGAAATATACATTTGATTAAGGTTATTGGTAATTTTTCCACAAGGCCAATAGGTCTGCCTTATACATGTTATGTGCTGAGTCCTTGATAAAGCCAATACACCCAGCCACTATTATTTTGGTATTTTGGTATTTTAAGCCTTTGACAAAGCCAGAAGTTCTGCCTAACTTAAAATGACACCCTTCATGTTGTTACTTGACATAGCCAGCCACGTGCGGTGGCGAGGTGTTGGGCACAGTCCATGACTGAAGGCTGTAGTGGCAAGTGTAAATTTACACACAGACATATGTGTGTGTTGGTTGTCACTGTGGGTAGTTAGGACCTGGTTATCATATGAAAAGGATTTTTTGGTTTGCTAATAACTTTGGCACCGTTTAACAAATCTTCAAGAAACTTTCCAAAAATAAAGTTCATACACCACAGCTTCCTGGAAAGTTTTGGGATGATGCATCAAGTGGGGGCTGAGAAAATGGGGAAGTTAAAACATGTATTTTCCCCATTCATATTTTTTCACAGGAAAATTAAACACAGCCAAAATGGCTGAATGGAATTACACCAAAATTGGCAGAAAGCTACATGATTGTCCAGAAAGCATGCTTTTAGTACTTTAGTGTAAATCTGTTCAGCAGCTTTTTTAATTAAGCTCCATATCCTGAGGCCATACAATCATCTTGGGGAGGGGCATGCAGCCCTCCTCCCTGAGCCTGCATGAGGCCTCGGGCCCGATCCCTTAGGGACGGTATTTCAATAATGGGTAGGGGGTACACAACCCCCCATCCACAAGCCTCAAAGAGGCTCTGGGGACTCCATCTCCCAGGGACAGTGTTATTTTTTGGGGGGGGGGGCTGGCATGCATGGGGGCCTCCCTCCCTGCCATGTCTTGGGGACCCCATCCCCTGTGGTTCTCTAACCAGGAGAGTGCTGGAAGCACACTCTCCTGGACAGGGAACACAGCTTTCCTCCCACGTAAGTGGTATAAAAAAAAAAGCTTAGGCTCTATGCTCTTCAGCTGGAGCACAGGGACATCTTGTGGTGGCTTATATGTCTGCGTTTTGTGGCGTTAAAAATGTTATAAGGAAGTCTCAATGACATATTCATGTTGGAGTCCTAATCCCTTGATAAAAGCAATAGGCCCACTTTTTATATTTTGGTGTTCTGACCCTTTGACAAAGTCAGTAGGTCTGCTTTACTTAAAATGACACCCTTTATATTGTTACATGACAGCCAGCTGTGCGTCCAGGCCAAGTATCTAACCCCAAGTGGGAGGATGGGGTTAGGGGCCTTCATGGGGTTGGCCACAGGCCAGACTGTGCCCCAACCCCACAGCACTCATGGCTTTAGGCCGTGTGCAGAGGGGTGTTGGGCACCATCGGGGGGTTGGGTGCAAGGCCTGGTGGCCGTAGGCCATACACAGTGGTGGGTTGGCCCCCTGAAGGGGGTTAGGTGTCCGCAGGTTATGGGTGCAGGTCACCCCGGGTAAATGGACATATACCCATCTTACAATGAGATGAAAAAAGACAGAAATTTACTGAAATGTACTGAAAAAAACAGAGATTAAAGTGATATTATACTCATGCATGGTAATAAGATATTATCGGGCGTATGGTCTTAGAATATGATAAAAAAAACAGAAATAAACTGGAAAAAACACAAGTGTTAAATTGATTAAATTAAATGAGAAAATATCTAACTTTTAAAAAATGTAAAACCACTGAAATTCGCCAGTCATAGTTTACTGAACTAACTACAACTTGTGCCCTATTATGCACTGCTTATGACCTCACATATTACATCACTCATTACATCACCTCATTGATGACATCACTGATGACATCTCAAATGACATAATTAACCACCAGATCACTGATGACATCATCATATGATTGTGACAGTGTGCTATAGGCTTTATGGACTGGAAGTATTACAACAAGATACACCAGTGCTCAATTTTCTAACACCAATTAGATAATAATGAAAATAATATTTGGCAACATGCAGGATAAAAAACTCATATCTGTCAACTCGCTCACATTTGGTGGATGTTACCATAGTGACAGTTTAATAAAGATAGTCTGTCACTAGTTCAATTTGCATATGTATGACAGTCGACACGTCACTTAGATAAAATTGTTGCTCAGTCATGCAGTATCAGGTCTTTAGTTTGAACACATCTTAGTCAAAAGTAATTGCTCAGGGGGGCGTGGCCGGGCAAGATGGCCGACCGGACCTAATCCGTCTCGGCTCACGGCTCACGCGCCGCCTTGACGGGGATAGCAGCGGCTGCGACAACTCGCGTTCATCGCAACTGAAGGCTGCGGGCGTGTGGCACAGTATGGCAGCGGCGGCGGGTGTCGGCGAGCGCTGCTCATCGCTGGATTAGCTCTGTCTGCCTCCGCCGTCAGGACAGTGAGGGGCACGCCGGATCATCATGGCGGCGGGTACGTAACGGCGACCGGAGCCCTGCGCGGACCTACGGCGGCTGTGAGGACCCCTGGTGATCATCGGACTGCGCGGCGAGCATGGGATGGCCTGGGGGCACCAGCGGTGGTACCGGCGCTTTGTCGCAACGGTCGGCTGTTGTCTCTCCATGAGTGCCTGACTTTAAGATGGCGGCAGCGCGCTGTTTTGTGGCGGTCTTTCACACTCCTGACTGGCGGCCCGGCGCCGACTGTCCGCTTTGCCTGAGATGGCCCCTTTGAGCGTCAAGCCCAGAATCATCGTTCTGCTGGGCATTGGGGGGCCTCTCTGGGTGAGGCCTGAGGGGACGGGGCCTGTCATTCACCGCTGATCAGCACTATCAAGCCTACGCAGCCCCTCTTCATCGCGCAAACCGCCAGCGCTTTCAGTACGCAGTCCTCACGGCTGGGGACCCTGCTCCTCACCAGCTAGCATCTTACTGCCCCCACTGCTGTGGTTCGTCGCGGGAGCACCGCGTCAGGTATGTCCGATGGGCCCTGATACTCTTTTGAACCTCACAATTTCACCCACTGACGGGGCCACGTGTATATTCCCGAGAGTTTTCTGACTGAGCTCCTGAGAGGTGCACCCCACAGGCGTTAGGGTGCGAGGCCTTGTGGCAAGGCAGTCAATCCTATTGCCGTCGCTTACAATCACTTACCAGTCTGAAGTTGGTGCACTCAGCGCTGCCTACACCAGCACGACTCTGATAGTTTTGCCCTATGCCGCGTAAGAAGACAACGGTCAAGACTTCAAACAAGGTCTCCGATTTCTTTTCGACCGCAGAAAAGCGCTCTTTGCTGCGGGGAGACGCAGGCTCTGCTGAGATGGCGCTTACGAAAGCCGATCTGCTAACTATGTTTAAAGACTTCCAATCTAAATTACGCAAAGACATTGGACACGACATCAAAACTTGCATTGACCAGCTACGAGCAGACCTGACCGAGCGTCTGTCCTCCCTACAACGGGATGTGGACTCAGTCGGTACCAGAGTCCTGGACCTCGAAGCCCACCACCAGGAACAGGAGCAGCTCTCCACCGGCCTACGGGACGATGTCACCTTCCTTAAGGAGCAGCTTCATCAATCGCAGTTGCAGGCAGAGGACCTCGAGAATAGGGCTCGGAGGGAGTACATACGCATTAGGGACCTGGAGGAGGGCGCTGAGGGGCCTGATCTAGAGGCTTTTGTGGTAGGTCTCTTCTCGGAAATCGTGTCTCCACAGACTCTCAAAATAAAACTGGACAGAGTTCATCGGGTGGGGCCTCTACAACAGGGAGAGAAGAAACGGCCGCGCGACGTCCTGGCCAAATTCCACTCCTACAGGGTCAAGGGGGCTATGCTCCAGGCAGCCAGGACTAGGGAGTCCATCGCATTCCAAGACCATACTTGCACCATCTACCAAGATGTCACTCCAGCGACGTTGGCTCGGCGACAACTGCTCAGACCTATTACCACTAAATTGCGGGACGAAAAGATCAGATATAGATGGACGTATTCTTTTGGGCTCAGTTTTGAAATTCAGAATAATCGATGCCATATTACCGACCTTCAGGACGGCTTGGATTTGCTAGGCATTCCCTCTGGAGGGGATGCCAACGTCCAGGGCTCACGTACCGGACCCACCCGAGGAGCTTCTTCATCTTCTGCCTGGTCCCGCAGTGTGAGGCGCTGATCGTCTGCTGGAGGCCCCGGGGGCTATACAACTCGTCTCCTGGCCTGCTTGCGGACTTGGCTGAGGCCCCTAGGAGCCTCCGCTGATACACGGCGGGGGCCGGCTCCTGCCGGGGGAGCCCTGCACCCTGCTGTGGCCTCTGCCACTGGACCTGCAGATCCCTCCTATCGAGGAGATGGGGTCATGGACGCTGCAGACTTCATAAGTAAGACTGATGGTGTTTCCTTTTGATACTAGTACCGTGGTCTAGTCAAGCCAGGGTGTATTATTGCTAGCTTTCGGATACCTTCTGTGAGCCACACTGTTAGACCTGTCAGCCCTTTGGCAGTTCCCTCCTCATTTTATTATTTTTGTCCCTTGTCCCCTTCTCAATTTTTTCTGTCTATCAAACTTTTTAGGTGCTGATGTAGAGGTTCTGGGCACCTTTTCCTCATCACTTGAGGGAAAGGCGCAAGGTGCTCCTCTGAGGAAAATAGATGAGGAAGGTGTGCCTCATAAAATGGTGGCACCAACTGTCACCTCAGTACCTGGACCTTGACTGCCATGGGAGGTTCCGGAACCTTCTGGGCCCCTCTGGCAAGTCAGGCCCAAGGTGATAAATAGAGGTGACAGGGGGGCGGCCATTTTAGAGAAGAGAAGAGCAGGGCAGAGCAGCCAGTTAGCCAGGAGTAAGGCACCTGAGTGGGGAGGGGGTTGCGCTAGTCAGGGAGTGACAGGTCTCTAGGCCTGCGGTGTTTCCCTTGCCAGTGATACCCCCCCCTATCTGTTGACCGGTCCCTGAAAGCTGCCAGTGGGTTCAGTCATCCCAGTATCTCTGGAGGACTTGAGGCGGAGCGCATCCTTAATCCCTTCGCTCTGAGAAAGGTCCATTGCAGGGGGGCTAGTGTCTGACAGCTCCGCTGGCGCCTGGGATTGCCCCGTTAACGATGCTGCGGATAGCGTGTGTGCCCTTGGCCTGAGGGTCCAATCAGCTCTAGCCCTGGTGCGTGAGAGGAACGGCACCGTGTCCTGCCAACACTCCTCCTTCCCGAGTGCTGCCCTCTACCTCTGATTGACTACCCGATTGCCAGATTCCTGTCAGCGGGTTATCAGGAAGATTGCAAATTGCCCCAAACTCACCGCCGCTGCCCGGAGGAGCTGCAATTGTCTGGGGGAGCTGACCGCGCCGGTCGCGGCCCTCGCATCAGCTGTGGAGAATCCCCTCCGTAAGGCACCGGTGACTGAAGCAGGGTCTAGGAAAGTTCTTCCCATCACGTGACGGGGGCGCCGGCCGTGTCATAGGCCTCGCCCCCGCCCTCGTCCTGCCTCCTCCGCCCTTGGCCCGCCTCCGCTAACTCTCATCATCCCTCCCCGCGAGCTGTGCCGCTCTAGCGGGAGTGAAGCGGCTTCAGGACCTTCCGGGCATCGGTGTGATCGGTGCAAGGGCCCCGGAGGGCCGAAGAAATCAGGTAAAGGTCCCGGGGAGGGGGCGGAGAGTCATCAGCGCGGCAGGGCTACCGAGAAGTCTCCCCTTCCTCCGGAGGCAGCCCCCGCATCCGCCCCTCCCCGGGAAAGACTGAGACTGGGCCGCGAGTGCCTGAGGTGACACCGGGAGGAGTGGGACATAGAGGGCCTTGACGCCGCCGAGCGTGTGAGGGGAGGGGGAAACCATAAGGCCATCACTTAAACCCCACAAGGAACCCCCCCCCTCCGACTGTATGAGCTGGAAGTTATACGTCAGGCTGCTCTCCTCACAAAGGGGATAAAGCCCCGTGGCTGTGTCTCTATTAAGGCGGGTAAATGTCCTGCTCGTTTTAGGATGACTTCAGGCCAAGCTAAATTGACTGAAATGCTCGTGCTATGTCGGGTTTACGCCAAGAAGTCCCTAATGACATGTTCTTACTGTATTGAACTCATACTAAAATACTCTCAATGTTAGGCGTGTACAATGAGAAATTTATGCTAGGATATTCCTAATGTCATGCCTGTACTAGGAGGGATTTATGCCCAGTTATATGGAATGAACTGTTCGTGCTATGATGAATTTGTGCTAAGTGAGTTCCCATGATATGTTCATACTATGAGGAATTCATGCCAAGTCAGACTTAATGTTGATCTGTAAGGGCCAGTTGTGTTTTAAGAATAAGGGGAACGGTCCAAGGAGAACAAAATGGAAAGTTATATTGTAATGTCAAAGTGAACGTCTGATTTTAATAAGATAAAATCTGGGAGTAATCTTCAAAGTTTATTTGGTGTAGTGTCTTTATTTTTGGATGGCGCTGCGCAGGATTGCGGACTGAGTAGGATGGAAGCACGAGAGGCCAAATGGAGATGTAAGTCTGTTGACCTGAGCCAAGCTACCCCCCGGACCTAGGTCCAACAAATTGGTGCTCAGCGGTGGGATCCTTATTCAGTGCTTGCATCCGCTTGGTAGCAGTTTTGCGTGCATCACCACCTACACTGGATTGTTTTGGCTGGAGTTTTCTCCAGAGTGTTTTCCTAATTGGAGGTTTTTAAAATTGTCCTGTGTATATTACCTTTCAAGAGTAAAGTTCTTGTTGACTGTGTGGGGTCCCATCTGGTAGGATGGAATTCGAATTGGGTAGGCTGGAGGAGTATACAGTGGCCCAATTGAAGGAATTCTGCCAGGGACGGGAGGTATTCTTTAAGCAGGGGGCGAAGAAAACAGAGCTCCAAGCAAGCTTAAGAGCCTGGGTTATGGCCCACCCTAGCGGGAAACGGGAGGAAGAACCGGGACTAGATCTCCTAGAAGAACCGGAAGTCCTTCTTCCCCCTGGGAGCGGTAATATGGACGTTGGGTCCAGGGCCCCATCAAGGGTGGGAAGTAGCGCCTCAGGGGGGAGCTTGTCCTCTGCTGACCTAGCAGACCGAAGGGAAGAGAGGCAGCTTAGAATGGATCTGGCCCGGTTGGAAAAGGAGAGGGAGGAGAGGAGGTTCCTCCATGAGCTTCACTTAAAAGAGTTAGAGCTCAAAGCCCTTCAACTTGGAACCCCCAGCAGTCCTAATGGTGGCAGCATACCGAGAGAGAGCCCGAGAGAATCCAGGCCCTACCTGCCCAAAGATGTAGTTGCTAGCTATGGTATAGGGGATGACATTGTAAAATGGCTGGCTGCCTATGAGGTTTCTTTAAGAGCCCATGGGGTCCCCGAAGCTCAGTGGGGGGGTGGCCTGTATAGGTATATGCCTCCAGTGGGGAGGGATGCCTTGTTAGCGCTAGAACAGCCAGACCAGACCAGGTAACCCGTTATGAAGGTAGCCCTAGTGAGGAAATTTGGGCTGACCCCTGAAAAATTCAGGCAGAGGTTTCGGGGCAGTCAGAAGTTGTCCACCCAGAATTGGGTGGACTTCTTGGACTATGCTAGGAAGGCCTTAGAGGGCTGGGTGCAGGGCAGTGATGTCAAGGACTATGAGGGACTGTACAATTTAATTTTAAAGGAGCACCACCTCGAGAAAAGTTTTCCGGAGCTGCGTCAGCACCTGGTAGACAGCAAGCTAACTAATCCCAGGAAGCTTGCAGAGGAGGCGGATATCTGGGTGAGTACCCGGGTATCCTCAAAAGGGACTGGAGGGAATTCCCAAGGGGCTGGACAGGGCGCCCCCCAGAAGAAAGAGGGGGGAGACAAAAAGAGGGAGTTCTCTAAAGGCCCCCAAAAGAGTTCACCAGGGAAGGGAGTAGGGTTCCCTCCTAAGGTTGGCCCCCACAAACCCCCTTATCCTGACCGTGGTCAGCAGCCTAGGGTTGTCCGATGTTATGAGTGTGGTGAGGTTGGGCACTATAAGGGGGGTGCTAAGTGTCCCAAGAGACCACACCCTCCCATTGGAGGAAAGACCCCTGGGTTGGCGAGTGTAGTGCTCGGGGAGGAATTACCCCTAGATAAGGGAGGTGAGTGGGCAGGGCTAACCTTAGTGTCCTTAGGGGATTGTGAGATGGTTCCTAAGACCCAGATGCCCTCGAATACTACTAAGTACAGGCAATGGGTCACCATCAATGCCCAGAGGGTGGAGGCTCTGAGGGACACAGGAGCCAGCATGACTATGGTAAGGAGTCAGCTGGTGCCCCCGGAGCAGGTGGTCCCCAATGTAGTCCACCCTGTTGTGATGGCTGACAACCTAGAGGGTCACTATCCGGTGGCCCAGGTTCCCTTTGAGTGGGGAGGGGTGGCGGGTCCTCTACGAGTTGCGATTAGCCCTGCCATGCCGGTCGACTGCCTGTTGGGAAACGACCTTGAACACTCGGCATGGAAGGAGGTTGAGTTCAGGGCCCACATGGAAATGTTGGGGACCCCTGAGTGGACGTGTGCCCACACTCGGTCCGTGACTACCCGAAGAGGGGATTCACAGAGGTTGGAGCCTGGGACAAAGGCCCAACCAGCTGCCGGAAAGGGTAGACGGGGACGGGGGAAGCCTGCCCCGGCATCTGACCCCCCAAAGGTGGATGGGGCAACTGAAGTGGTCCCGGAGTCTACGGAGGGGGATGTAACGTCCCTGGAGGGCTTACCTACCCCTGCAGACTGGCAGGTGGAGGGAGGACCTACTAGGGAAGAGTTTTGTCGGGCCCAGAAGGAGTGCCCTACCCTTGAGGGTTTACGGCGGCAGGCCGAAGCCCAGGCAGCGGGTAACGACTCGGGGAACTTCCACATATATTGGGAAGATGGACTCCTGTATAGCGAACCCAAGGCTCCGGTGCATGGTTCATCCCGGGCCTTGGTAGTTCCCCAGCGTTACCGAGCCTTCCTATTAGGAGTGGCTCACGAAATACCCTTGGCAGGACACTTGGGACAAGACAAGACCTTTGCTCGACTTGTCCCTCATTTTTACTGGCCTCAGATGAGGATTACGTCCGATACTTTTTGTAGGACGTGTGTAACCTGCCAAGCTAGTGGGAAGACAGGGGTGAAGCTGAAAGCTCCCCTGGAACCACTGCCTGTCGTTGGTACCCCCTTTGAAAGGGTGGGCATCGACATTGTCGGGCCATTGGATCCACCAACGTCTGCCGGTCACAGGTTTATCCTGGTTCTGGTGGATCATGCCACACGGTACCCAGAGGCTATCCCTCTGAGGACCATTACTGCACCTGCGGTGGCACGGGCCCTTATGGGAATTTTTACCCGGATGGGATTCCCCAAGGAAGTGGTGTCGGACAGAGGTACCAACTTCATGTCGGCCTACATGCGGGCCATGTGGAAAGAGTGTGGAGTTACCTACCGGTTCTCCACTCCTTATCACCCCCAGACTAATGGTCTGGTGGAAAGGTTTAACAAAACCTTAAAGGGCATGATCCGGAGTCTGCCCGAGAGCCTGCGGAGGAAATGGGACGTCCTCCTACCTTGTTTGCTGTTTTCGTACAGGGAGGTACCACAGAAGGGAGTGGGCTTCAGCCCCTTCGAGCTGTTGTACGGGCACCCCGTGCGTGGACCCCTCAGTCTGGTGAAGGATGGATGGGAAAAGACTCCCAGAAAACTTCCCCCAGATGTGGTGAGTTACATGCTGGCCTTTCGTAGCCAAATGGCTAGGTTGTGGAAGAAAGCTTCTGAAAACCTAGAAGCCAGCCAAACGGTCATGAAGGAATGGTATGACCGAAACGCTCACCCGGTGGAGCTGGAGCCTGGCCAGAAGGTGTGGGTGATGGAACCTGGAGAGCTTAGCGCCCTCCAGGATCGCTGGTCAGGCCCCTTTGAGGTGGTTGAGAAAAAGGGCAAGGTTACCTACGTGGTAGATCTTAAGACCCCCAGGCAGCCCCATCGGGTGCTCCATGTCAATCGCCTCAAGCCTCACCAAGAGAGACCCGAGGTCACGTTAATGATGGTGACTGATGGGTCAGAGGAAGAGGAAAGTGAACCTCTTCCTGATCTGTTTGCGTCCCAAGAGAAGGATGGATCGGTGGAGGGAGTGATCCTTTCACCGTCGCTAACTCCTGAACAACGGAAGGACTGTCGCCAGGTACTGGAGCAGTTTGCTTCCTTGTTCTCCCTTATCCCGGGAAGGACTCATCTGTGTACCCATGACGTGGACACAGGGGACAGCCCACCTGTGAAGTCCAAGTCCTACCGACTGTCGGATAAGTTGAAGGCTAGCATCCATGAGGAAGTTACCAAGATGCTAGAGCTAGGAGTGATTGAGCCTTCAAGTAGTCCCTGGTCCAGTCCGGTGGTACTGGTACCCAAAGCTGCCCCACCGGGCACTACCCCAGAACTCCGGTTCTGTGTGGATTATAGGGGACTGAATTCAGTGACAAAGACAGATGCTCATCCTATCCCGAGGGCGGATGAGCTCATTGACCGGTTGGGAGCTGCCCAATATCTCAGTACCTTTGACCTCACATCCGGGTACTGGCAGATTTCCCTGACGGATGGAGCCAAGGAAAGGTCAGCCTTCTCCACAACCGAGGGTCACTACCAGTTCTGTGTGATGCCGTTCGGGCTCAAGAACGCCCCTGCTACGTTCCAGCGATTGGTGAACCAGGTCCTCTCTGGAATGGAAGCCTTTTCAGTTGCGTACCTGGATGACATCGCTGTCTTCAGCCGCAGCTGGGAGGACCATTTGTGTCACCTTCAGGCTGTTCTTCAGGCTCTGCAGCAGGCAGGTCTGACGATCAAAGCCAGTAAGTGCCAGATCGGGCAGGGGTCGGTAGTGTACCTCGGTCACTTGGTGGGTCGGGGCCAGGTGCAACCCCTCCAGGCCAAGATCGAAACCATCATGGCCTGGGAACCCCCCAAGACTCAGACAGAGGTTCGGGCCTTCTTGGGCCTCACTGGTTACTACCGACGCTTTGTCAAGGGATACGGTACCATCGTGGCCCCCTTGACTGAGCTCACTTCCAAAAAGCACCCTCGACGGGTAATCTGGACCGAGGGATGTCAACACACTTTTGACACCTTGAAAAAGGCCATGTGTGCGGCACCTGTTCTCAGGGCCCCTGACTTTGCCAAGGAGTTCATTGTCCAGACAGACGCATCGGAGCACGGTATTGGGGCAGTGCTGTCGCAACTCAATGACGAGGGTCTAGACCAACCGGTGGTTTTCCTATCTAGGAGACTACTCCCCCGGGAACAGAGGTGGAGTGCAATTGAGAGGGAGGCTTTTGCGGTGGTGTGGGCCCTGAAGAAGCTGCGGCCATACCTGTTTGGCTCGCACTTCCTGGTTCAGACCGACCACCGGCCCCTCAGGTGGCTGATGCAAATGAGGGGCGAGAATCCCAAGCTGTTGAGGTGGTCCATTTCCCTACAGGGGATGGACTTTAGGGTGGAACATCGCCCAGGAGTGGACCACGCCAATGCTGACGGTCTCTCTAGGTATTTCCGCCTTAGTGAAGAGGACTCCCAAGGGGTTGGGTAGCTCTCCCCACTTTCAGCTGGGGGGGACGCGTGTTAGACCTGTCAGCCCTTTGGCACTTCCCTCCTCATTTTATTATTTTTGTCCCTTGTCCCCTTCTCAATTTTTTCTGTCTATCAAACTTTTTAGGTGCTGATGTAGAGGTTCTGGGCACCTTTTCCTCATCACTTGAGGGAAAGGCGCAAGGTGCTCCTCTGAGGACAATAGATGAGGAAGGTGTGCCTCATAAAATGGTGGCACCAACTGTCACCTCAGTACCTGGACCTTGACTGCCATGGGAGGTTCCGGAACCTTCTGGGCCCCTCTGGCAAGTCAGGCCCAAGGTGATAAATAGAGGTGACAGGGGGGCGGCCATTTTAGAGAAGAGAAGAGCAGGGCAGAGCAGCCAGTTAGCCAGGAGTAAGGCACCTGAGTGGGAGGTGGTTGCGCTAGTCAGGGAGTGACAGGTCTCTAGGCCTGCGGTGTTTCCCTTGCCAGTGATACCCCCCCCATCTGTTGACCGGTCCCTGAAAGCTGCCAGTGGGTTCAGTCATCCCAGTATCTCTGGAGGACTTGAGGCGGAGCGCATCCTTAATCCCTTCGTTCTGAGAAAGGTCCATTGCAGGGGGGCTAGTGTCTGACAGCTCCGCTGGCGCCTGGGATTGCCCCGTTAACGATGCTGCGGATAGCGTGTGTGCCCTTGGCCTGAGGGTCCAATCAGCTCTAGCCCTGGTGCGTGAGAGGAACGGCACCGTGTCCTGCCAACACTCCTCCTTCCCGAATGCTGCCCTCTACCTCTGATTGACTCCCCGATTGCCAGATTCCTGTCAGCGGGTTATCAGGAAGATTGCAAATTGCCCCAAACTCACCGCCGCTGCCCGGAGGAGCTGCAATTGTCTGGGGGAGCTGACCGCGTCGGTCGCGGCCCTCGCATCAGCTGTGGAGAATCCCCTCCGTAAGGCACTGGTGACTGAAGCAGGGTCTAGGAAAGTTCTTCCCATCACGTGACGGGGGCGCCGGCCGTGTCATAGGCCTCGCCCCCGCCCTCGTCCTGCCTCCTCCGCCCTTGGCCCGCCTCCGCTAACTCTCATCATCCCTCCCCGCGAGCTGTGCCGCTCTAGCGGGAGTGAAGCGGCTTCAGGAACTTCCGGGCATCGGTGTGATCGGCGCAAGGGCCCCGGAGGGCCGAAGAAATCAGGTAAAGGTCCCGGGGAGGGGGGCGGAGAGTCATCAGCACGGGAGGGCTACCGAGAAGTCTCCCCTTCCTCCGGAGGCAGCCCCCGCATCCGCCCCTCCCCGGGAAAGACTGAGACTGGGCCGCGAGTGCCTGAGGTGACACCGGGAGGAGTGGGACATAGAGGGCCTTGACGCCGCCGAGCGTGTGAGGGGAGGGGGAAACCATAAGGCCATCACTTAAACCCCACAAGGAACCCCCCCCCCCTCCGACTGTATGAGCTGGAAGTTATACGTCAGGCTGCTCTCCTCACAAAGGGGATAAAGCCCCGTGGCTGTGTCTCTATTAAGGCGGGTAAATGTCCTGCTCGTTTTAGGATGACTTCAGGCCAAGCTAAATTGACTGAAATGCTCGTGCTATGTCGGGTTTACGCCAAGAAGTCCCTAATGACATGTTCTTACTGTATTGAACTCATACTAAAATACTCTCAATGTTAGGCGTGTACAATGAGAAATTTCTGCTAGGATATTCCTAATGTCATGCCTGTACTAGGAGGGATTTATGCCCAGTTATATGGAATGAACTGTTCGTGCTATGATGAATTTGTGCTAAGTGAGTTCCCATGACATGTTCATACTATGAGGAATTCATGCCAAGTCAGACTTAATGTTGATCTGTAAGGGCCAGTTGTGTTTTAAGAATAAGGGGAACGGTCCAAGGAGAACAAAATGGAAAGTTATATTGTAATGTCAAAGTGAACGTCTGATTTTAATAAGATAAAATCTGGGAGTAATCTTCAAAGTTTATTTGGTGTAGTGTCTTTATTTTTGGATGGCGCTGCGCAGGATTGCGGACTGAGTAGGATGGAAGCACGAGAGGCCAAATGGAGATGTAAGTCTGTTGACCTGAGCCAAGCTACCCCCCGGACCTAGGTCCAACACACACTGTTGATGATTGTTCTGTTTTCCACTGTGGTTGCCTTCTTAGTGCGTTTGTCTAGGAATGGGCTAACGTTAAGTCTGGCCTTTCTGTTTCTGTGGCCTTCCTGAGAGCCGCTTATATTTGCCTTTGGTTAACTTCCCCGCCGTGGCGGGCGTGGACTGGGTCCTCGGACCTGTTGTCCCCCATGGTCTCAGAGGGGCCGTCTTGGCTCCATGAAGGGACCATCAGTTACGTGCGAATTATTATTATGTTTTTCCTTGTTCATTCTTTCTTAGGAGGATGTGGGGGGGTGGGGGTGGGTGGTGGTGGCGGCTTTCTAACATGGTGTTCTGCTTGGGTTTTCGGATCAGATAGAACCCGCTCATCAGGGCCTCACTAACCCAGCCAGAACGTTACCCCCTCCCTAGAACCTATTTACAATCCTACAACCACATATATCTATCACCTAAGGACAGGGGATTCCTACTATGCATACCAAGATCTCACAATCGGCGGCCTCGCGATCCCATACGGATCCAGACCTTTCTGCCCATACGACAGTATCACAAGTGGCGGCCTCGCGGTCCCATACGAACCCAGACCTCTCTGCCCATACGACAGTATCAGCACAATCGGCGGCCTCGCGATCCCCTACGAATCCAGACCTCTCTGCCCATACGACAGTATCACAAGTGGCGGCCTCGCGGTCCCATACGAACCCAGACCTCTCTGCCCATACGACAGTATCAGCACAATCGGCGGCCTCGCGATCCCCTACGAATCCAGACCTCTCTGCCCATACGACAGTATCACAAGTGGCGGCCTCGCGGTCCCATACGAACCCAGACCTCTCTGCCCATACGACAGTATCAGCACAATCGGCGGCCTCGCGATCCCCTACGAATCCAGACCTCTCTGCCCATACGACAGTATCACAAGTGGCGGCCTCGCGGTCCCATACGAACCCAGACCTCTCTGCCCATACGACAGTATCAGCACAATCGGCGGCCTCGCGATCCCCTACGAATCCAGACCTCTCTGCCCATACGACAGTATCACAAGTGGCGGCCTCGCGGTCCCATACGAACCCAGACCTCTCTGCCCATACGACAGTATCAGCACAATCGGCGGCCTCGCGATCCCCTACGAATCCAGACCTCTCTGCCCATACGACAGTATCACAAGTGGCGGCCTCGCGGTCCCATACGAACCCAGACCTCTCTAGCCAGACGGCAGTCTCATACGACAGTTCATCCTATGGTCACCATAACATACAAAAAGGGAATCAGTCTCACTATTCATCAGATCACACAAGGATTGCCAGTTCGGGCATAGCCTGTTCTCAGGTTCGAGGGGCTCCTCTTTCCCCTATTCAGTTACCACTTACCTGATCAGGGTTAACATCTGTTCATGTAGCCGCAGCTGACTAGAAGAATAGGCTACCCTCTTATACAAGAACACGCAGCACATGTTGGTTCACTACAAACTGGATACTTTATTACTCATTACATACACAATCACATAACATTACGATATAACACATAACCTGCAAAGAAAAGTGAAAGATTAAGTTGTACACTCTAATAAGAAAGGGTCGACATCACCTTAGTAGTATGTAGCCTGCACTCAGTGGTCATCTAGGTTCCCTTCTCGTCTGTGTCTCGGCTCGCCTGGAATCACCCTTCTTCGAGTCACTGGGACCTCTTCCTTATCGGCTACTCTCTCCTCTCTGGCTATTCTGCTAGGAAAGCATCTGTCTCTCGGTTCTTCTCCGCCTTCAAGATGGCGTCTGTCTTCCCTGGAATAAGTAGTAGCTTTACTGCTAACGGCTAGATGCCGCCTACGGACTGAACATGTAACTGCCTCAGACTTTCACTAATATAGAGGTGCATTTCCTCATGGAAAATTCCGGCCCGTAACCTGCCGCCCACCAAATTCTTGTACCTCCCCGTACCAAGGACACGTTCCCAGCCGGCCGGCCTGATGTAGTGTCTTCGGCATGAAGAAAAATACAATCCTTCGATAAGGGCCGGCCTGAACCGGTTCTCTCCAAGCGAATAACACCTCATAACTAAAACATAACTCTTGGCCTAGAAGCATCCCAAGCTGCCGAAGCAGAAAGAAAGATGGAGTCTCTCCCGTTTGAGGCCTACCAGGCCTGAATTCAGCACAGCTCCATGAAATACCCTCACTACAGGACAGGTTATCCCTAATACTAACGAATCTATCCCCTAGGCTATGTGTGCAAGCCCTGATCTATGGGGAAGAGCACTGAATCATGTCAAAGTGCCTAGTAAATAGGCTTCATTCACTACTCTAACCCTTAGGCTTGAATGGTAAGAGACTGAAGTCACATTCAATCACTTGTTAACACAATAAGGCCAGGAAAATCGAGCAGAACACATGGTTTAAGGGGGTCTTCCACGCTTTCTGGAAGGCACAGCCAGTGGGCTCTGATCTTCTGCTTCTTCAGTGGGGCGGCTTGGGGTGGAGGTGCGTTGGGAATATTCAGGCTGGGGAAGGGATGTAGTTTTCTTTATGTGATGTGATGCCGATCTCAATTGGAACTTGGAATGTTAGGGGTCTCAACTCACCCCAAAAGCGTCACAAGGTATGGAAATATATTACTGACCATCACCTCGACATCGTGGCCCTGCAAGAGACACATCTAGCTAGGGCTGACGATTCACGTCTCAGACACAAACTCTTTCCCCTAATTTATAAGTCCTCGGCCCACACGAAACATCGAGGGGTGGCCATCATGTTTCGCTCTTCTACACATTTTCAACCATTGGGGGTTCAGAGCGATAGAGAAGGGCGTTGGGTTATGACTAAAGGTCGCATTAGAGGGAAAGTCTGCACTTTTGCGGCGTTATACGCCCCCAATACCGGTCAGACGGTTTTTCTAAACACATTTCTGGGGATTTTGCAGAGGGACCGCTGGTTCTTATGGGCGATTTTAATTTAACATGGCAAAAAGAGCTGGACAGTTCCTACGCTCAACGGGCAGGCCTGGGTTCCTTCTCCGGGGAGACACAACTATGCATGCATGATCTGGGCCTCCTTGATACTTGGCGCGCTCTTTTCCCACAATCACGAGATTATACGTTTTATTCACATGTCCACCGTACATACTCCCGGTTGGACTACATCTTTGTTAGCCAGTCTCTGCAAGGTGTATTACAGGATGCCAAGATCTTTCCCCTCTCGATATCTGATCACAGCCTGTTCTCGGTTTGCCTCAATTGGCTAGGGGCTGCCCCGACCACTCCCAGGTGGTATTTCCCTCCGTCGCTTACGCGTGATAAGGAATCCTGTTCCAAAATCAGAAACGCCATCACGGCATTCTTCGACACTAATAGGCCAGTAGACACTTCGGAGTTTATTACCTGGGATACATTGAAGGCTGTTATTCGAGGGGAGTGTATAGCTCTCAACGCGGCACTGAATAAGCAGCGCGCCCACGAGAGTGAACTACTAGAGACTGAACTGACGGCTCTTGAACGTACTCACAAGGCCAACCCCACAAGGCAAACGCTACGCGGCCTTACGGCCCTCCGAGGTAAACTCAAGGCCATTTACAATAACAGGGCAGAATTCACACTTCTTAAGCTACGGCACCTATCATACACCCAGGGCAATAAAATTGGAAAACACCTTGCCAGACAATTGAAAGGCAAACGGGAGAAGAATACATAGGCGGCATTTTGGATCCCTCGGGGGAACTTACTCATAGGGACGGGGACAAGGCGGAGCTATTTGGGACTTTTTATGGGACCTTATAGTCTGGGGATTCCTTGGACGCGGACGCTCAGCAGGAATACCTCAAGTCGCTGTCTCTGCCCCACGTGTCGGCTTTATGGAATGATTTACTCACTGCTCCTATCACCTTAGAGGATGTCACCAGGGCTACTCACAGCCTGAAATCTCACAAAGCCCCAGGGCCGGATGGCTATACGGCTCTCTTCTACAAAACATTTGCCCCCGATGTTTCTCCCTATCTTGTCCGCCTTTTCAACAAAATGGCGGAAGAAGGTTCAGCTTCCGGCACCATGTCTGAAGCCGTGATCTCCGTGATTCCCAAATCGGAGAAGGACCCCCAGCTTTGCTCCTCCTATAGGCCGATTGCCTTACTTAATCTTGATGCTAAACTGTATTCTTCGATTATCGCCAAACGCCTAAATGACTTCATGCCCGCCCTTATTCACCCAGATCAGTCGGGCTTTATCAAAGGGCGTCAGACGCACGATAATACCCGTAGAATCATGCACTTGATTGAAAAGGCCAATAAGCGTCAGATCCCTGCAGACTTGGTGGGCCTGGACGCCGAGAAGGCCTTCGATCAGGTGGACTGGGGTTTCCTATTTTGCATGCTTGGGGCATTCGGTTTTGCGCCTAAATTTCTCAACATGATAAGAGCTAACTACCGTCTCCCCCGCTCTAGAGTAGTGATTAATGGGGTACACTCTTCTACCTTTTTCCAATCGAGAGGCACTCGCCAGGGATGTCCCCTCTCACCCTTACTTTTTGTGCTCAGCATTGAACCCTTGGCTCTAGCGATCAGGAATAACCCTGCCATCCAGGGAATAACATTTACAGGAGAATACCATAAGATATCGTTGTTCGCAGACGATGTCCATTTATCCCTGTCAGAACCGGCGTCGTCCCTACCGCCCTTGCAGGGGGAACTTGAGCGTTTTGAGCTAGTGTCAGGGTTCAAAACAAACTTAGACAAATCATATATACTCAATCTTACCCTCTCACCCACAGAGGTTCTCCGGCTTCAATCTCTCACCCCGCTGTCCTGGGCTACCTCCTCCATTCAATACCTGGGGGTTCATCTGACGCCGAAAATTGGGGGGCTATATGCTGCCAACTTCCCTCCCATTCTAGCACGTATTCAAACAGAACTCACGAAATGGAAGCCTCTTTTCTTGTCTTGGCTAGGCCACATTCATGCGATCAAAATGACTCTCTTGCCCAAACTGCTCTACCTATTTCAAGCCTTACCCATCGAATTGGAGCGCGATTTCTTCCGCAAAGTGAAGTCCATGATCCTGCGTTTTATCTGGCAGGGAGGTCGAGCACGCTTCTCTTACTCTCTGCTGCGTCGCTCCCGCTCTGATGGCGGCGTGGGCCTACCGGACATCCTCTTATATTACAAAGCAGCGCAGCTGAGAGCCCTAACTGAATGGTCCCAACAGGACTCCGAGAAACACTGGCTTCATATGGACTGCAGTGTGACGGGGCGAACCATCTGGGACCTTGTGTGGCGCGCGCTGCAGGATAGACCCCGGAACACGTACATTAGCACCCCTACACGCACCACTCTTAAAATATGGGATTCGGTCTCAGGCGACGATAGGTGGACCACGTTTCCGTCCCCGTTTACTCCGATCCATTTTAATCCAGCATTCACTCCTGCCCAACATGAGGGACCTTTTGATGCCTGGAGAAAGGGAGGCAGCTTGGCTCTAACACACTTGTTCCATAACTTTGACCCACTCACTCTTGATCAGTGCAAGCGAGACTATAAACTAGAGAATACGGAACGATACCATTATACATAATTGATGCATTGGGCCCTCTCTCCTCAAGTGCGGGACAATGCTACTCTGCCCCTCACGAAATTTGAGGCTTATCTCACCAAGACTACTAGTATGAAAGGGGTGATCTCGTTCATATATCGCTTCCTTCTTAAAACAGCTTCATCCCCACGCCCCAGATATATGTCTATGTGGGAGGACTTAATCCACCGTCCTATCTCTGACGAGGAATGGATGCATCTTTGGTCCGACATTGCGCGATTCAATCATTCTACAGAACTCAGGGAGGCGCACCTGAAGACTATCATGGACTGGTATTTGCACCGAGCCAAACTCCGGCAGATCTTCCCCGCCACCTCAGATAGATGTTGGAGAGGGTGTGGTTTGCTTGGGGACTTCCAACATATTTGGTGGGACTGCCCGACTATCCGCCCCTTTTGGGAAGAAATCCTGGCGCATGTCAAAGATATGCTGGGTTACCCCATCCCCACTACCATGGCGGGAGTGCTTCTAGGGCTTTATGATGCCTCCCTAGAACATCAGACACGGGCCGATAAAATGATTATGTGGCTTTGTATTGGAGCAGCTAAAGTCACCCTGGCAGCCGCTTGGAAGCGGAGGGAGGCTCCTGCTGTTTCCCTCTGGCACTCCCGCCTCTGGAGATTGCTTAGCTTAGAGCGTATGGCTGATATTTTTAGAGATAACTATAAGGATTTTGAGTTTAAGTGGGGACCCCTTGTCTCCTTCCTTTCCAGAGGCCCTCTTCCATAAGAAGCCTCCACCTCTTTCAATTTTGATTAGAGTCATGTGTCGCATACCATCTCAAATGTTTGTGATTTGCCGCCACCATGGGTAGGGTGGCGGGTGAGCATTGGGGGGTAGGGGTTTTCCTTTTGATCTTATACTGCTATTATCCCACGTTGGGAGACACCAGTACATGCTTTTTTCTTTTTCTTTCTTTTCCTTATGTTTCTTTACGCTATGTTTGGCATTCCACTTGCGCAACTTGGGGAGGTTGCCATCGCAGAAGGAAGTTAAACTTTCTACAGACCTGCCTGTTTGCTTCGTACCTCTGCAAAGACTCTTTTTAAGCTCCATTATGTTTATAAACTGTGTTCTCCAGTCGGCCTACCTACCGAGAAAAGGAGCTGGTTTTGTGTTGATTAAGGCAAATCATTCAACTGTTATGGTCATGCTGACGTTTTCTGTTCCCCTGCGCGGGATCATGTGATGGTACTATCCCCGATTGTAAGCTGTAAAAATTTAATAAACATAACTTGGAAAAAAAAAAAAAAGTAATTGCTCAAAGTGAAATGTCAGAAATTGTTAGATTTAAGTAATCAGCTTGGAATAATTTGAATGGTTGAAAAGTCAAAGTTAGTACAACTTTTGAAACCTGTGTTTTGTAAAGCAGGAGGGCAGGTTGGTGGCAGTACTGTATTAAGAATCTGTGACAAACATCTTGCTCCAAATAACGTAGGACTGGTATTACAACTACTTTTCATCTAGTGCAAGAAAAGAGTTGGAATAAGAATTGTGAGTTTTTAAACGTGTTTTTTACAATGTCTTTAACTGAAACAAAATGGGTCTTGATCATTAGATGTAAAAAAGGGTCAACACCTGGTTCTACTGCGTCTGCTCAGCAATGTAAAAAAGCATCAGACACTGCTTTCACCATTTCTTCATTGAAAAGCTTGGGCACACATTTGAAAGCCATATATCACTACAAGGTCTGAAAGTTCAACATAACCTGAGGTATGTTTTTTCTTCTTAACAACATTTTTCATCTTTGGATCGATACAAACCAGTGCTTTATTTGTGCTGGTGCTTTCCGGTGCTTAGCACCGGCATTTATTTCTCAGGGCCGGGTCCTTACAAGAGATTGGGTTACTTAAATTCACTCGGGTCTCCCTGGTGAACAGCTGAATATTTCAAAATGGACACTGTTTAAATGTCCCAGTTCTTTATTTTTGTAGAACTTGAAAAGCCCAGCCCAGGCCCTGAAATGCTACAAACAGCAGATAGTCCGTTGTTAAACCACGCCTGGTTAGCCCGGCCAAGTGATCACCCAGGTCTGCTGCGACAAGAGTGTTTTTCTGGAACTTTCTTTCCCCACAACTGTGGCTCAGGACAGGTGCTGGGTCCACGCCACGCAAGTGTGGGCATTGAGTGCACAGGAAACATCCGGTGGGTAGCTGTTGGTTGCTTAAGCTTGTCCTGCGCCGTGCGAGCTCCGGAAAGCTTTCCCAAGATGACAGTGTGGCCACTGCCTGTCCGGTGGCATGGTGGGGGCAATAATGCCAATGATCCCTAAGGCCGGGACAGCAGCACCGCTGACGCTGCTGTGAAGGCAGCGTGCAGAACCGTGCTCAGACCTGGCTTTGCCATTGCTGCACTGAGAGAAGACATGACCCAGCACAGGGCACAGCCTCTCTGTGCGGAACACATGAATCGGGTGGGTAATCACCCCTCAGGTGCAGGCAAGTCTGTCCCCACTTTGTTTTCACCTGTGGGCCCGCCCACCCCAGCATGCTGCGCAGCCGCAGCCTAATCTGCCACAGAAGACGCAAGCACCGCGTCGTGCAGCAGGCCGGCCACAGAGTAATTTCAAACTCAAAGGCAGTAAGTATTGATTATGTAACTTGCTAGAAGTAGTGTGTGAAGTTACTGTGAAGCAAGTAATGCAAGGTCAAATGTACGCTACTTCGAAATATGCAGCCTGTGGCTCTGGTAATGTGACTCTCACCAGTTCAGTCTGCAAATATAGGGCATCCCGGACCCGGTCCCTGCTGCTGAAGGCGCGACTCTCCTCTGGTGATCAACTGTGTGCATCTGTGGTGTATACATGTTAGAGAACAAAAAAAAAAAGTCTTAAAAAGATACAACTATCAGTGCCTGCAGAAATACTTTGTAAGGTGACGGTCTTGTAGGGACAGATGAGTCTAGTCTATGCGGTGTGTGCAGGTCGTGAAAAAAACAATGGCTCATCCTTACATTCTGCTCTTGCCAAGGGGGAAAACAGGCAAAATGTAAAATATACACCTAATGAGTAGGTGAACATGCCATATGGTCTCTCTTAAGCATCACAGGGCTAGAGCCACTAAACCGTTTGTCTGTTTTGGTAAACAAAAAAACATAAATGCAAAGGGTAAACATTACAACGACTTGTTTCACTGTACCATAAAAGAGGAACGTGCAGGCTTCGTTCTTAAAAACGTCTATATTCTGCAAGACTTTAGATCACTTGCACAGAAAGCAATCTCTTCTTTCGACACAATAGACTTTTAACTTGAGGTGTTAGTTAGGGTTGGTCTTCACCCCACATGTGAACCTTGACAGCATTTGAATTGCCATACCAATGAAGAATCTAGGCTGTGGCACAGTTAGGCTGATGTGATTTTTGCCGCCTCCTTGCACTTTGATTTCTCCATCACTGTTGCACTTTGTTTCAAAGGCGGAACCGCCATTCTTTGATATGCATCCCTTAAACGTAGTGCTTTATGTGAGAGAGGTGGGTGCAGGACTCAGCTTCTCCTCTGTGAGCTTTAAAAATTGTGTCTTTTGTCATGGAGAGGTAGAAATAACCACCTGTGAATTTGATTGCATAGATGGGGGAACTTTCTTTCGAACATGTGAGTTGCTAGCTACATCTACAAAAGTAAAATACCGACCATTTGTTATTTTAAGAGTCTGCAAAGACCCAGATGAGATACTGAATAGGACTTTAAACAAAATTGTATGTATTAATTTGTAACTTGACTCGTGTCTTTTATTACTTATTAGTCAAGGATACTTAACTCAGCGCTCAACTCTTCAAAAGTGCTTTCTAGTTATATTTGCTTGTTGAAGTACATACAGATATGAGCTTAGAATACAAACTTTAGTACATCCTGCTTATTTTTGTACCGACCAGGATATTAAATACCATTGGTGCCATTAGAAAACCGTCAGGTGGCAACCCTGGAAAGTGCAGCAAATGTGGCACTCCATTGGGGTAGAGGTTTGTCTCAACAACATCGGGCAGAGTCAGTTGAATTTTGTTCTTTATTAGTCCAAAAGGCAGTGTGGAAACGTCTCTGAATGGAGTTGAATGTCTTACTTCATTTTGAAATAGGTGGCAGTGGCATTTTGTGTCTCACAGCCTGATTGTAAAATAAAACTCTTTCTTTGAAGCATGAGAGCCCGGTTCTCCATCAAGGCCTAATCCAGAAGGTAAAACTGACACTGTATTATCTTTTATTAGGAATACCTATTGTGATGGCACAAAACATCTTTTAATGACATAAAACCTTAACACAGTTAAAGAATCGCTCTTGTATGTCTTGGACAGCACAGCTATGCAATGATCAGACAGGCCAAGAATGATACAGCCCTGTCACCCCTTAACTTTACATAATTATTTACTGTATATTTAATAAAGCAGAGTTCTACTCTTTTGCTGCTCTCCCTCAGTATCTGCCTTCCCTTCACACCTCACTCCTTCCCTTGTCTCCCAATTTCTGCCCTACATCTGCAGTTCGTCACTTTCTGCACTATGTCCTCGTTTCTCCGCCTCCCCTCATTAACTGCTTTTCACTTTCTCATCTTTCCCTTCCACTCTCCTTTTATGCGCTCCCCTTTGTCTGCTGTTCTCCCCTTGCCTTTCTCCTCTTTCCACTTTTCATTCTCATTATGTTCCTTTCCAATCTTGCACTGCTTCTCCCATTTCTCTTCACATTCTATATCTACCTTTGTATCTTTGACTCTGTCGTTGCCTTCGGACTTCTCGTCCTTCCTCACTTTCCCTTTAATGTTTTTCTTTCCTACACATATCTCTTCATGTCCACTCCAGGAATCTGTGTGTGATCTCAGGGTCATACATTTAAATCTTGGTGTGGCCACTCAGTCTTTCATCTTTCTGAGGGTGATACATGTAGTGCCATTGAGTTGAATAACCTTTTTTATTTGGTATCAAGGTCCCTCTGGTGAATATGTGCTGTACAAGTATACACGGTGTTCTAAAGACATAGAAAAGCATTTTAATCTTTTGTTTTCAAATTTTTTGCAATATTATACTGTTATTATTCCCTGTGTCCCTTCCTTGACCCATTACCTTTCATTCCCCTGACCTCCTTATTTTCCTTCATCTCATCTTTTTTCCTTTCCGTTTTTTCTTCATCAGCCTCTCCAGCTACGCCTCCTTTCTTCTTTCCATTCTTTCTTCCTTACATCCTCATTCATTCCTCAGCCTTCTTCCTCCATTCGTTCCTCACTTTTGTTTTTTCTGTACCTTCCTTCATCCCTTCTTTAATTTCTTCCTGTCTTATCCTCAACCCTTCCTTCTGCTTTTTTGCTTTTCTTCCTTTTTTCCTTTCTTCTTTCTATTCATCTATCACACATTGTTCACTTAATTTCTCCCTCTATCCCTTAATTTCTTCCTTTCATATTCTTTTCTTATTATCTCCTTCTTTCATCCATTACTGATCTATTTCCTCACTCCAGTACTCCCCTTCCTGCTTACATTTGTTGCTGCCTTCTTTCATGTACTCCATCCTTCATCCCTTCCTTTTTTAACACAGCACAGTACAGCACATTCTCTTTAGTTTGCAAAGCTGCCTTAAGTTCTCAAGTGACCTTTCCTACAGTTGCATTTTGAGATGTACACACATTCTCTCATTTGAGGTCACTTTTTAGTTTTTTCATAGACTTTCCATAGGTTATATGATGTTATATTGATTTGCAGAGCACTCTCATTTCCAAGTAAAAAACATGGACATGAAGGTAATCTGAGGTAATCTGAGGTGTGGTAAATACTTACCTACGCTTCAACTGTAATCAGGGTTCAAATGTCCTAATAAATAGAAAGGGCGTATAAAGGTGGGGTAGAGAAACATAACAATGTTTTTTCCACAAGTAATTTGAAAAACCATGGGGCATATTTACAAGGGAAGTGACAGAGAGAAGCGTTAGCCTTCCTGGCCTAACGCCTCACTCTGCCACTTCAGAAACGCAGGGCTGTCCCATATTTACGAGAATAATGTGGGCGCTGCCTCCTATTTACGCTGCCCTTGTAAAATAGGGGGCAGCATCAAAATCAATGGGTGTTGCGGTGGAATGCCCACAGCAACACCCATTGCCCGCCCCTTTCACGCTAAGATTAGCGTGAATGGGGGCCTTATTTAAAAGGCAGCGTTAAGCCACGTTAAGTTTCAGGCATAATGGTTGCTGGTGCTGGAGAATCTCTGACGCATGCGTATGTGAGTCCATGGAAATTAAAAGGCATATGTCAATGAAAGAAAGTAGGTGAGCTGTGTTTAACTCCAAGGCTTTTCGCAAATATGAAAGATCTGGCTATTTATATCCACTTCTGGTAGCGAGCTCATTTAAGTCTCCAGCGCTGAGACGTCCCTTAATAAATTCAAATGTCTTTATACACCATTATGTATTATTGATATGTGTCTTTAAAAAATAAAAAAGCTCTGTTTCTGGTGCCGTTCTTATTTTATGAGAAAGGGGCCCGTGGGCCAAGCAACTATTGGACTTGTAGATGTATAAAAATGATTTTAAAAAATTCCTGCGACAATTCCTTTGCTACTGGCTAAAAACACCGGACTGGCTGAAGGTGCCAAATTCATAAGTAGGATTCCTGCGTTTTGGTTACGAGTAAGTGAAAACTCCATCTCATCGTAGAGACCATGTTCCATTTATGGGGCTTTTATTCAAATCATTGTTTTCCAGCATGTTACTTCAATCGGATTAGTTGAAATGAAAAAAAGACTACAAATCCCATAATGCGTTAGCTTGTTAAAGGAAATCCCACGACTGGAACATGGTGCCCCTGATGGACATCGAATCATCTGGTAACCTTAGTTTGGGTTTAATCTTACTCCTTGTCCTTCGAGCCACGCCGAGGACACCTGGAGGCTATCTGAGCACATGTTTTAGAGTTTTTCATGAAATGGGAGACGTAACAAATGTTTAATGGATGTGCCGACTCTGGGATTATCCTGCTGCCATCTCTTAGCACAGACTACACCTCTAGCAATTTGGGGGCATATTATCAAGCACGGCGTTAAAATTATCACCGCTTTAGCGGCAGAAAATGGGCGTAATAATATGCCGCAGAGAATTCCAATAGAAGCCCATGTTGACACCAGAACATGAGCTTCTATGGGAATTCTCACGGGCCTATTATCAAGCCCATTATTTCTGCCGCTAAAGCGCTGATAATTTTATCGCCTATCTTGATAATATGCCCCCAATAGCCTCTTATTTAGCGCCACGGGTCTAGGCAAAAGACAGAAGTAGAGACAACAGAAAGTAAACAGACCTATCTATGCATTTTCAGTTAGTGCTACTTCCTCACTGAACCGGGAGGCCAGAGGAAACAAGGGAAATGCCCGAGGTGCCTGCCAAACGGCAAGACAAGGGTAGAAGCCGTCATATCTCACTATTCCAAATGTGCGTGTGCCTGCTAAAGCATGGAACAAAATAGTTTCATTTTGAATTGAGCCTATCGATCGCTAAGTGGCGCTATTGCTCAGCTTAAATACCTTTTATGTCCAGGGAGCCCGGCTTCAACTGTGAAACACTTTTCAAGGTTAATACGTTACATTATAATGCAGTTGGAGTCTTTCATTAAACATTCATAATAGATTTTAATGGATCTGAGAGCACTACTGATGCTCTTTTCTCCGTATTTGGCAGTCTTTCCAGATTTTTACTTCCAAAGAATACCCCTGTGCCCCATTTTACGTCATGTGTTTGGAACGAACAAAGACACCAATGGCCCCAGTGAACGTCAGCTACATGGACAAGGTGCAATCCCTGTAACAGCATACAAAGAGTCCCAGTGCAATACCGCAATAAGGCTATGTGTGGGTTCCGAATATGTTATGTCATCATGGGTGTAGTTTCGGTGGGGGAGGGGGGGACTCAGCTACCAGTCCAAGAATGCTTTTATTTGGGGGGGTGGCGGAAGGAGGGAGGTAGTGTTACAACCCCCCCCCCCCCCACCCCCCCAATAGAGGCATTCTTGGCGTGGTAGTTGAGTCAAGGGACCCTGACTCGGGTCTACTATCTCTGTGCCACTTTTAATTAATGATTGTCAATGCAGTGGTGCAATCTGATGTACAAAGGTGAAACGCTTCTACATGTTAAAGAAATACACTTTTTGGCATGTTTATATTGCACAATATATTTGTGAAACATTTTCATGGTTTGGGTCCTGCATGGACTCTTAGAGCAAAGCAAAACCTTTGGCTCGGATCTGGATAGGCTCTCCCTATTAATTTGCTATTGCGCTGGCCTCTAGTCGCAACTTAGGCTTGGTACATGAGACTGCTAGTCACTTGATAAAGTGATTTACAAAAGGTGAGGACTAGAAACATGGAGCCCTGCCCACATGCCCTGATGTGAGAGACAAAGAAGAGTGTGTGCAGTGAAAATACATTTAAAATAAGTGATCCGAGAACAGGGACTGCAGGCAATTGTGTGGTATATGATCATAGCAGTGCTTTAAATGGGCCGGTACTCACCGGTACAGATTATCAGCCCTTACATATTTTCTCCCCTTGAGTACCTGGACCTTTCCTCGGGAAAGGAGAGTACCGGTACTCATAATGGCCTGTTTTTGATGCGGTTGGTGCTGCGCTCCATCCTTGGCAGGTCTTTCTGCACGGCCTACAATGGGTTAAAGCGCCTTTCAAACCAAGCTGAAGCGTGGGCTGCGCTGGTTCAAAAGCTCCAGCAGAGCAGCTCGCCTTCAGTAGAACACAGAGCTGCGTGTGCATCTATGGAGTGAAAGATCGAGTATTGCTGCAGGGTCCCTTTTAGAGAGGGTCTGAAGGTGACAAAAAAACCTGATTGGCGCGAACGTGGGCCACATTGTTCAGGGGCACAGCTTGTTAGTATGCCCATTGTTTTTATCGCGTGCTAATCTTCACCCATCAACAATTTAAATGAGAGGGATTTGCATGAAACAAAATCCCGGCCCTCCAGATTACATCAATGCATTCATACTTTAAATAAAAAAACTGCAGCACTAGTACTGATTCGTCAGTGTGCCATTTATTGGAAAACAGAGCCCGCCCCCTTGCCCCGCCCCAAACTCCGCCCCCAATCCACTACTTTTTTTGTGTGAGTACCTGCACTTATTTTTTTCCATTTAAAGCACTGAATGGGTTCTCGGGAGAACTACCAGGTCCAGGTCCGTAGCTTCAGGGGGCAGGTTGGGGTGTGACATCCAGCTATGCATTCTTGGCTTGGTAGTTGAGATTGTTTATCTGAGTCAGGTCTCCTATGTCTGTGTCAATTTTTCTTGTCTTTTCATTTCACTAAGATCATTTAATTTGTTCATTTTTTGGAATGCAAATTTAAATATATAGTGACTGGCATACCTCTAAATATGTATCTACACCCATAGAAGTATTTCTTGAATGGGTGCAAATTTACTAGTTTTTGAAGTTCACAAAAATAGGCAGAAGTAGGCTTGGAAAGATGTGCCAGTTTAAGGTTTCCTGGCCCAGTACTGGCAATCAAATACCCAAACGGCGATGGAATGAATGCTTCCAAATAGCCTAACCAGTAGCATTCAAACCCATTGTTTTTACTCACCGTGTTACTCTAGAGACAGGCCCACCTAATGCAAATCAGTACTGACCCTGCTCCTCATGGAAGCAGTCCACCTCGAACCATTGTCATCTCACATCTCCACATTGCAGCTCACTGTTTTTTTTAGTTGGGAAACTTTAGTCCCTAAACCTTCCCTTTTCTTCATATCAGACACCCCTAAGGTAGGCCCAAGGATTTAGTAGTATAAATATGGGGACCCAGACCCCAAGACTTAAGATCATTTCTGGGACAACAAGACAAACCACTGCCAAGGAGAAGAACCAAGGAAGCTGTAGGAGTTGGACTGCCCCCCTGCCAGTGTGCTGTGTTGCTGGGTTGGCCTACAGTGGTGTCTTCAGTGCCAAGGAGAGGAGAAAGAACTTTCATCATCTTGCAGAATATTACTACAAGGGTTTGAACTTGTGCTTGCCTCCTGCTGAAGTCTCAGGGACAAAAGACTTCACCACCAGCTCCCCTCTGAATTTCCTTGCTGGGAATTCTGTCTGCAGAAGCCTGTGTGTCGCTGGGAGCGCGACTCAACGAGAAGAAGTGTGTTGCAGTCGCAGCTGTTGCCGTCGCATCGCCAGGGAACCGTGTCACAGCCGCAGAGGTCGCCGCCGCATCACCAGAGAAGCGTGCCTTCGTCAAAGCTGTTACTCGACGCATCACCGGAGAAGCGTGTTGCCGCCGCAGAGGTTGCCGTTGCATCACCGGAGAAGCGTGTCGCAGGGACTGTTACGGCTCAAAAGTTACAGAGTTTGGCGCACGGCCTCCGGGCGTGCACGCATCGTCTTGACCTCGTAGCACCAAGGGCGCCATCTTATCGCATCACAACGGATTGTCGCATTGCATCGAGGCGCCATCTTGTCGCATCGTAACCGGAATGCAGAACGAGAATCAACACATCACCTCCTCCGGTAAGGACAAAGACGCATGCCCTACACTGCGCAAGCATTGAGGCGCGACGCATCGTCTCCTCCGAAGTAAGGACCTGACGCATCTCCGTCCCTGCGAACCTTTTGTTTGTTTTGCGTGACGCATCCAGGTACTTTTGTGAGAACTGTGTCGCATTTATCATCAACTTGAACAAAGTGACTTCTACCATCTTTAAGTCTATTTTGAGTACAGTATTGTGGATTTTTGTCGTTTGTGGTCTTGTGTTAAGTCTATATAAAGAATGCTTATTGTTGGACCTGGCCCTTTTGGCAGGTTCACCCCTAAATTTTTTGCATTTATCCTGGCCTTTTTCTCTATGTAGTGTTAGTAGTTTTAGGCCTCAGTGTAAAGTGCGTGCGCTCTGTGTTACATTTAGTGAGACTGGCCTGCCCTCCCATAGGAATGCATGGGGGATATGTGTGTCCATGGTAGTTCCTGATGTGAGAGGAGTGCAGGGGCGAGTTTGGTATGTGCGAACTCGTGAGAATAAATGCTGCGCAATGGTGTGCACAGATTTATTGTGACTGGTGGAGAAGTGCCACTTCTAGAAGTTGGCATGTCGGTGTGCCGTGTGATGTGAATTGCCTGTCTAGCTTGTGATTGACAGGAGCTGAGAGGGCTAGGGAATTCCAGGAGCCAGGGTGAATCTGCCCGGTGGTGAATGGAGAGATCTGCATGTAGATGGGAGGGAGGAGTTGCACCTGGGACCTGAATGGGGCTGGGCCTTCCCCTCACAATGCTGGCTTCACCTCCTGTGGAGCGTCTGATGTCCCTGGCCTATCCTGTGAATAGAGAGGGGAGCTGAGCAAAACAAAGTGCTCCTGAACCAGTTGTATCTGGTTCTCCCCTGTGACCCCATGAAAATGTTCTTGTTTTTGGACTTGAAACTACCAGGGGCGTGCTGCTGCTGGGGCCCAGGCGAAGGCTTGCCTCCGTGGTGGTTTCTGCCTGGCTTTGGCGCACACCTTAGCCAGCCAGAAATCCCATTTCTAACACTTATTTTTATACACCCTGTGTAGTGTCCATTTGTAGTGTTTTCACTGTATTACTCTATGTGTTCACAAATGCTTTACACGCTGCCTCTGAGAAAAGCCTGTCTACTTGTGCCAAGCTACCAAGGGGGTGAGCAGGGATTATCCAGTAGTGTTATCCCCTTTCCCTGACTTAGAAGCAAGGGTCTCTATTTTGTCAAAGGTACCTACCCCAGCCAACTAGAGACCCCCAGTTCTAACATTGGTGGTCAACGGTGAGGATTTGGACTTGCATTTGTGACTCATATACAGTGATTGGTGTACACTACTAGTGAGTGCACACCAAACGCGACCACATACTTTTTTGTAGAATTTCTTTTCCTTGGACTGTTATTTTCCCTGAGAACTGCCAACTCTTACTGCCATGAGCAGACCAGTATCTGTTGCATCTATGGATCTAGATTTTGAGGAAGAGAGGTTGGAAGTCTACAATTTGAAACAGCTCAAACAACTCTGCAGAAAATTGAAAGTTGCTACCCCAGGCATTTCCAAAAATGATGACTACCAAAAGGCGCTGAGGGCCTGGGTAGAAGCAAGAAATGCCCCTGAGCTGGTGGTGGAGCCAGCTGGGGATGCAGATGGGCAACTGGATAGGCAAGTGTTTCCAGCCAGGAGAAGTGTACCGTCCCCACCTGGCAGTAGCGTCTCTTCCAAAGACCTGTCCCTCAGAGAGATGGAAGACAGGAAGAGAAACAGGGTGCACAAGCTGGAGATGGCCAAGCTCAAGATGGAGGGTCAAAGGGAAAAAGAGAATAACAGGTTGTCCTTGGAGAGAGAATGAGAATGGAGCATGACAGGATGTTGAGGGAGTTAGAGATCAAGGCAAAGGGCTTAGAGATCCACCCCTCTGGTGCCAGCACACCATCTGTGCCTTCAGAAGGCAGGGTATATATCCCCAAGGATGTCATCAAATATTTCCATAAGCATGAAGATATTGGGCAGTGGTTTGCAGCCTATGAGATAGCAATGTTGGCCCACCGGGTCCCTGAGAAGGATTGGGCAGCTGGGTTGTGGGGCCGCTTTGTGAGTGAAGGGAGGGATACTTTGCTAGACCTACCCAGTGACAATAGGATGTCTTATGCTCACATGAAGGAAGCCCTGATGACAAGGTATGGTTTGACCCCAGAACTGTATAGACAGAGATTCAGGAATTGTAAGAAGCTGGAGGCAACCACTTGGGTAGAATATGTATCTTTCTTTTGCAGAGCTATGGATGGTTGAGTGAAGGGTAGCAAAGTGGATACTTTTGAAGCGCTCTTTGATTTGTTTACATGAGAGCACTTGTCTATTAATTGTTTCCAGAGCTACACCAGCACCTTATTGTTAGCAAGTTAACTTACCCTAGGAAGATTGCTGAGGAGGCGGACCGCTGGGTCAGTACCAGGGTCCACAAGGGTCATGTGGGAGACTCCGCCATAGGTGGGCAGGGTCCCCAGCAGAAGAGTGGGGGGGGACAAGGGTAAACAGAGGGAGTTTCAGAAAGGGCCCTAAAGGTATTCCCAAGGGAACCAAGGGAAGGGTTCCCAGCCTTTCACTGAGAAGAAGCAAGAGGCCCGACAGGTAAACCTGTTCAGAGGGGCCCCTACAAGTGCTTCACATGTGGTCAAGTGGGCCACCGTTGGTATGATGCACGGTGTCCCATGAAGGATTCCAAAGCCCCCCACGTGTACCACCCAGTCAGATGGTGAGTGTAGCCCTGGGAGGGATGGAGATGGGTGCCCAAGGTGGGTGGGGTCCAGCAGAAATGTCCCTTGTCTCTCTAGGAGACTTTGAGATGGCCCCTAAGAACTAGCTGCCTGATAACACTAAGAAATACAGGCAGTGGGTGACCATCAATGGCCATAGGGTGGAGGCTCTAAGGGACACCGGGGCTAGTGTGACAGTTGTCAATTGCCGGTTGGTGTCCAAGGAGCAGGTTATCCCTCATGCATTCCTCCCTGTAGTTGCCGTGGACAACTCGCAGAGCCAGTGTGAGGTGGCTCAAGTTCTCTTTGAGTGGGGAGGGGTCTCAGATACTCTCCAGGTTGCTGTGAGGCCAGCCATGCCTGTGGATTGTCTGCTGGGCAATGATTTAGAGAGCTCCCCTTGGGTTAAGGTGGAGAAGAAGTCTCATTTGGGGATGTTGGGTCTGTCTGAGTGGGCGTGTGTGACCGTCGATCTATGGCAGCCAGTAAGGGTGTTCAGGAGACCCTGGAGCCTGAAAGTATGGCCCAGGAACCTGCTTTAAAGAGAAGAGGTAGGTGGGCAGAAAACCAGCCCCCATTGCTCCCACCGTCCAGGAGGAGGCAGACCTTGAGGGGGATGCCCTGGAACCTACAGGGGAGCAAGTTGCTGAACTGGGGGGTCTGCCTGAGCTGACACATTGGCAGCAAGAAGTAGGACCCTCCAGGGAGGAATTTTGTGCGGAGCAGAGGAATTGCCCTTCTCTTAAGGGTTTGCGGCGACATGCCACAAACCAGGAAGCAGGTGATCAGTCTGGATCACATTGGATCTATGTTGGAAGGGCTAGCCCCAGGGGAGGACAGAATGTGTGCTTGACCACCCTGCGCCCACCCTTCCGGGAGAAATAGCCGAGCACTGGTCGGAGACCCCCTTCAGGACTGGGTCTCACACTCAGGATCGTACACGCTGCTTCAGCACCAGGCAACACAGAGACACCACACCGTAGATTCTGGAATACGTATGCTTTATCTAGCATTATCAGGATCTTTATGATCCGCAGGAATATGTACAAGTAGAGCAAGGGCTCACAAAGTCTCGTTTGGGGTAGGGTAGCGGGACAGTCTTAGGATCTGGGTCAATGCGGAAGCGTATCCGGCGCACAGCTCTCAATCCTCGAGCCGGGGGATACGAGATGATCTTTGGGGTCCAGCCCGACCGGAATGTCTCTTGAGTGTGTGTCCGCTCTGCAGGACTCGGTCCGGGTGTCGGAGGTTGGACAATTTTCCAGGAGCCGCGAGTCACTCAGCAGGGCTCAGAGTTTTCTAGGGTGCAAGGTGAGCCGCGACCACGTCAGCAGGGCTCGGTTGTCGTTAGGCAGAAGTCAGTCTCTGCCAGGTAGAGCCGCGACGCTGTCTGCAGGGCTCACCAAGGTTCCAAGAGTTCTGTAGGATGTTGTGGGGATGTTCTTCAGCCTCGACCACGTCAGCAGGGCTCGTTCGTTCCAGGATTCAACTGCCGAGGGTACCAGGGCGCCCCTTGTTATAGGTCGACTCCTCTTTGATGTCCGGAGTCCTCACGGGCAGGGGTCTGAGCGCCTGGGGGTCACTTGTTGGGGGTTCCTGCCACGCGGCCCTTTGATCCTTTCAAAGCGGGGTCAGGAGGGATCCCAGACACGCAGCAGGCGTGGAGCCAGCCCTCAGGGTGGCCGGAGGGCGATCGAAACCATCTCTTGGGAGGAGGCCAGGTGTGAATGAAAACTACTCCTCCCTCTCCTGCTCACCAGGAGCTCTCTCTCCCCCCAGCCGGCATGGCGCAACTAGGCCGGGGTTGCGCTTGGATCAAGGCGGCCATCGGGGGTGCTGGGCCGGGTACTGGAGGCCGCGAGGCCGAGGGATTGGAAAGGGTGCCTGGTGTCGGGAAGATGGAGGGGAGGACAGGGGTAACCCCGGGTTCTGGGTCGGGGAGGCTACGCTAGTCAGTGTAGTGTGGGGTGTAAGGGGTAGCCTGGTGTCGCTACGGGCCTGAATGGGCCACGCCACGAGGCTGGGTCCAACACGTGTCCCCCAGCTGAAGGCCAGAGAGAACTACCCATCTTCTTGGGGGTTCTCTTCGCTGAGGCGGAAGAACCTGGAGAGGCCGTCAGCGTTGGCGTGGACGTTGCCAGGGCGATGCTCAACTGTGAAGTCCATCCCCTGGAGGGAGATGGACCATCGTAGCAATTTAGGGTTCTCCCCCCTCATTTGCATGAGCCACCGCAAGGGTCGATGATCCGTCTGGACTCGGAAGAGGGTTCCGAAGAGGTAGGGTCGCAGTTTCTTTAGGGCCCAGACTACGGCGAACGCCTCGCGTTCAATGGTGCTCCATCGTTGCTCTTGGGGCAGTAACCTTCGGCTAATGAAGGCCACGGGCTGATCTACGACCTTCTCATTTAGCTGGGAGAGGACGGCTCCGATGCCATGTTCGGAAGCATCCGTTTGGACCACGAACTCTTTGGAGTAATCGGGGGCTTGGAGCACAGGGGCTGTACACATGGCGAGTTTCAGGGCGTCAAACGCCTCCTGGCAGGCAGGGGTCCACTGTAACTTTTTAGGTTGTCTTTTGGACGGGAGCTCTGTGAGAGGTCCTACGAGGCTGCCGTAACCTTGAATGAACCTCCGGTAGTAACCAGTGAGGCCCAGGAAGGCTCGGACTTCGGTTTGGGTGGTTGGTGGCTCCCAGGCCAGGATGGCGTCAATCTTAGGTTGGAGAGGGGCGACCTGCCCGCTGCCGACCTGGTGCCCCAGGTAGACCACCGATCCTTGCCCAATCTGGCATTTGCTGGCCTTCACTGTGAGGCCGGCTTGGCGCAGGGCCCCCAAGACCCTCCGGAGGTGCTGGAGGTGCTCACCCCATTCGGAACTGAATACCGCAATATCGTCCAGATAGGCGGCGCTGAATTCTTCCAGCACGGCCAGGACCCTATTCACCAGTCGCTGAAAGGTGGCCGGGGCATTTTTCATCCCGAATGGCATCACTCGGAAGTGATAGTGCCCATCCGGGGTGGAGAAGGCGGACCGCTCCTTGGCGCCCTCCGTGAGTGCAATCTGCCAGTATCCGCAGGTCAAATCGAAGGTGCTGAGAAACTGAGCAGACCCAAGGCGGTCAATGAGCTCATCTGCGCGGGGGAGAGGGTGAGCGTCTGTGCGGGTGACCGCATTGAGCCCCTGGTAGTCCACGCAGAACCGTAGTTCAGGGGCAACACCAGGGGCAGCTGCTTTCGGGACCAGTACCACGGGGTTGGCCCAAGGACTGTCTGTGGGCTCGATCACCCCGAGAGATAGCATCTTCGATACTTCCGCCTGGATGCAGGCCCGGACTCGGTCGGGGACGCGGTAGGCTCGGTGCCGTACCGGTGGGCTGTTTCCTGTGTCCACGTCGTGGACGCACCAGTCGGTGACCTTGGGGACGAGGGAGAACAGGTCGGAGAACTGGCCCAAGAGCCGGCGGCAGTACTCGCGTTGTCGGGGTGAGAAGGAGGGGGCGAGGATCACTCCTTCTACGGAGCCGTCTTTTTCCTTGGCCCGCAGGAGGTCAGGAAGAGGCTCTGTTTCCTCTTCCACCCCGTCGTCTGTGGCCAGGAGCAAGCTCAACTCCGTCCGCACGAAGTGAGGCTTGAGGCGGTTCACGTGGAGGACCCGAAGGGGGTTCCGAGGGGACTGGACGTCCACCACGTAGGTCACCTGACTTTTTCGTTCGATCACCTTGAAGGGCCCGGTCCATTTGTCTTGGAGGGCGCACGGCTTCACGGGGGCCATCACCCAGACCTGCTGCCCGGGCTGGAACTCGACCAGCGTGGCGTTCTGGTCGTACCAGCGCTTCATTTCTTCCTGGCTCGCCTCGAGGTTGGCCTCGGCCAGTTCGCGGAACTTCCGAGTTTGGTTCCTGACGGTCAACAGGTACCGGAACACGTCCTGTGGGGGGTTCCAGGGTGCCGTCTCCCATCCCTCTTTGACCAAGCGAAGGGGGCCTCGGACTGGGTGCCCATACAGCAGCTCAAATGGGCTGAACCCCAAGGACTTCTGGGGGACTTCCCGGTAGGCGAACAGGAGGCAGGGGAGGAGGACGTCCCACTTACGCCGCAGGGGCTCCTCGAGTCCCATGATCATTCCCTTCAGAGTCCTGTTAAACCGCTCCACTAGACCATTGCCTTGGGGATGGTAAGGGGCCGTGAATTTATACGAGACTCCACACTGTTGCCACAGGGATCTCATATATTTGGAGATAAAATTGGTACCTCGGTCGCTCACTGTGAGAAGTTGGCCTGATATGTAGTGCTCACTATTCTAGTGATCACTGTGTATCATTCCAAACGACCCTTATTGATGATTGGTTGTAAGTCAACCTTTTAGACCAGCTATCCTAGTAGCGTGGATACGAGCAGTCTTAGGCTAAACTCTAGAGGGCGTGTTAAGCCAGCTGTTTACCATCACATATACCCCTTGAACACCAAGTGAAAGGACACCACACAAGTTGTCATGAAAATAAAAGGATATTTATTTATAACAAGACTACCCTGGCTCTTTATGAGTCAGGGAGCTAAGCACACTACAAAACTCTTAGGAAAATACTTCAGTTGCACAATTTACACAAATGCCCGAGGGGCACGAGAAACCATCTACACTAACAGTGAAATGCGAATGGTTAGAGTCTGGAGGTACTGATTCCGGAGTGATCCGATCAGTGGGACTAAACGAAAAAGGAACTGGACACTTGTAGAGCGAACCTGCGATGGAGCACCGAGATGCTCGAGTTACCTAGCCCGGAGGCTGCGGCTGCGTGAAGTTCGGCAAGATGTCGGGAGTCCTCGTGTAGTCTCAGGAGCCTGAAAGAAGAAGTTGCTGGCAGGCGACCAGTGACGATGTTCAGAGCGATCCAAGCCTGGATCGGTGGTGAAGGAAAACCTGAAAGCAGAGGGGACTCAGTTCTCAACCGCTAGCCAGCGATCGTGTGGGTACCAGGAGGGTACCGGCTGAAGTCACCTCGACCAGGTGAGTGGGTGACATCGGACTCGGCTGTTCCTCGGACCAGGAGGCGCGGCGGCGACCAGGATGGAGGGCGAGCTGTCCCACGAAGGTGTCTGCTGTCGATGATGCTGGGCCCAGGCAGGGGCAGCGGATCTTGGCAGTGGCAACCCAAGCGGGGGAGTCAAGATGGCGTCGGGAGTGGACCAGGAGGGTCCGTGGTACTCCTCTGTTGAAGGGGAGCAAGAGCCAGTCTGGAGCAACCAGACTAGTGATGAAACAATCGTGGTGCGTCGTGAAGAGGGCCACAAGCCGGTCGGCAAGTGGTCGAACAACGCGGTGAACAACAAGGAGCGGAAGGGCCCCCACGCAGATCTCGGGGATGCTGGGGAGGCAGACTTCGATGCTGGAGCTGCTCAGGGTTAGGGCTTCTCAACCCTAGGTGCACTCACTCGAGGGTCCCTCGGTGGGCGTGCTAGATAAGCGTCGTGCAGGTTCTGAAGATAGCCGGTCCCGCAGGTCTCGTCACACCTACGACTCTCAGCTGAGCTGATGAGGGAGGTAAAAGGTCAGAGATGGCAGGGAACTCGGGTCTCGTCGAGCTGGGCAGTCTTGATCCGTAGGAGAGACTTACAGCAAACCGCAAGCGCTTAGATGGTGCCTGCTGGTGCAGGGTGGCTACTCCTTAGCCACAAGGGAGAGTCTTCAGAAATAGTCAAGAGTTCCTTTCGTGGAAAGTAGTTCGTGATTCGGAGTTATCCGATTATCTGATTATCCAAATTGGGAAGGGGACTCGCTCCTACCTTTATTCTAAGAAAAAGGGCTGGCCCGTGACTAGGTTCTACCTATGGGTGGAGCCAGGAGGGGGGTGGTTACACCCCTATCCTTTGTCCGGCTTCGCGCCAGCTCAGGGGCTGGTGTGCCCCCGAAACTGGTTTGAGCCGGGCTATGCACAGTGAGCACCGGGGTGCCACTGGCAATCACCTTCCTTTCAGCCCTGCCTACCTGGGATACACAAACCCTGTCTGGGATGGCGCTAACACCGCCCTCGACAGGAAACCCTTTGTCCAAGCTCCCTTCGCTGGAAGGTCTCCCAGCAGCAGGAGGTCAGACTTGTGTCTGGTGGCAGCATCCATTTTGTGATGCTGAGGCTTGAGTCAACTTTAACCGGGGGTTCAAGGTTACTTCCATGTCGTGTCCCTCTAAAAGGGGGGAATGCTAACCCCGTCACCAGGACTGGCGAGGGGTTCGTATTCCCATTCGTATGACACCTTACTCGACATGTATAGGTGATGCGATGCCAAAGTTAGCAAATAACCGCAAGGATTATAATGCATTAAAAGTAGTTGGCCCGCGTCACCATGGAACGGCTATTAGGACTTGGTTCCGCAAGCCGTCGACGGGCTCAGCTCGCGCCAGAGCACCGTCCCACATGATTCCCTGCACTCTGCCTTCAGGATTGTTAAGGCCTGCTATAGGAGTGACTGATAGGAATCCATGTGTCCATTTTAGGGTTTAGGTGTAGGAATACTACACCTACAGCAACGGGTGATTACACCACGTGGCCCCAGCTGTCGTGCAGCCAGTTGTGTCAGATTTGGGCGGCCATTCCGGGGGTGGCATAATACATGCTTCAGCCCCTGGTAGGCCCTGGGTACACCGATGCCCTGGATACCTGTGGTATGCTAAGACAGGGACTGACAAGGCGGCCCAGTTCCAATTAGTGGATGCACCTAATGTACATGTGTGTTAATTTCGAGAGAGAACAGCTAGGCTGTGGGTCTGATTGGCAGGCCCACAGCCGGAGAAAGTCGTAAACCAATGAAGCAAAAGCAAAAATCTGGGTGATCATAGGATTGCAGACCCTACTCTCCTACATGACCCCCCCCCAAACTTTGGGACAATAAGCTAACCTTGACCAGGTGAGTCTTCTTGCTCTAAGTGGAAATACCTGGAGAGCCCATCTGCATTGCCATGATCAGTGCCAGGTCTATGCTCCACTGTGAAGTCCATCCCCTGTAGGGAAATGGACCACCTAAGTAGTTTGGGGTTTTCACCCTTCATTTGATTTAGCCACAAGAGGGGCTTATGGTCGGTCTGAATCTTGAAGTGAGTGCCAAACAAGTATGGCCTCAACTTCTTCAGGGCCCAAACCACAGCAAAGGCCTCCCTCTCAATAGCTGACCAATTCTTCTCTCTGGGGGTCAGCCTCCTGCTAATAAAAGCTATGGGCTGGTCATGACCATCAAAATTCAGCTGCGATAGAACAGCTCCCACACCCAGCTCCGAAGCGTCTGTTTGGACAATGAATGGTTTGGAGTAGTCTGGACTCTTTAGGATAGGTGCTGTGCACATGGCCCGCTTTAGGTCATCGAATGCCTTCTGACAGCTTGCTGTCCACTGATCTTTTTTTGGCATCTTTTTACTTGTCAGGTCGTTTAGCGGGGTCACAATGGATCCATAATTTCTGACAAATTTCCGGTAATAACCAGTCAGGCCCAAGAAAGCTCGAACCTGAGTCTGGGTGGTTGGAGGAGCCCAGTCCTGGATGGCCTGTATTTTGCTCTCCAATGGTTGAACCTGGCCTCCACCTACAAGGTGGCCCAGGTATACAACCTGTGTCTGCCCTATCTGGCACTTGGTGGCCTTGATAGTGAGGCCTGCCTTCTGCAGGGCCTCTAACACTTTCCTCAGGTGGACCAGGTGATCCTCCCAGGTGGAGCTAAAGACAGCGATATCGTCCAGATACGCCGCACAGAAGTCGTCCAACCCAGTGAGAACTCGATTCACCAGCCTTTGGAAGGTGGCAGGTGCATTTTTCAAACCAAAGGGCATTACCACGAACTGATAATGCCCACCCGGGGTAGAAAATGCTGTTTTGGGCTTGGCCTCCTCAGCTAACCTGATTTGCCAATACCCAGCTGTCAGGTCAAACGTACTTAAGTAGTTGGCCGAGGCCAACCGGTCGATAAGTTCGTCTGCTCTTGGTATCGGGTGGGCGTCGGTCTTAGTGACCGCATTGAGACCTCTGTAGTCCACGCAAAACCTCATCTCTTTCTTACCGCCCTGGGTGTGAGGTTTCGGCACGAGCACTACGGGACTAGCCCAGGGGCTGTCCGAGGGTTCAATGACTCCCAGCTCCAACATTTTCTGCACCTCTGTCTTGATGCAGTCTCTGACATGATCAGGTTGCCGATAGATTTTACTCTTTACGGGCAGACTGTCCCCAGTGTCGACCTCGTGGGTACACCACTTGGTCTGACTGGGTGTCAGAGAGAACATATGTCGAAAGGATTGAAGAACCTGTTTACAATCCTCTTGTTGATGTCCAGAGAGGCTGCCACAAAAGACAACACCATCTACTGATCCATCGTCAGGGTTCTGAGAGAGCAGGTCTGGGAGAGGGTCACTCTCCTCCTCCTGTCCCTCATCTGTGGCCATGAGCAAGCCCATGCCCTCCCTGTCGACATATGCCTTGAGCCTGTTTACATGGAGCACCCTGTGGGGGCTCCGGGGAGTTCCCAGGTCTACCAGGTAGGTGACCTCTCCCTTTTGCTCAATGATCGTGTGGGGCCCAGACCATTTGTCTTTGAGTGCTGCTGGGGCCACTGGCTCCAGCACCCACACCTTCTGTCCAGGCTGATACACAGTTAGGACAGCCTTTTGGTCGTGCCACGCTTTCTGTAATTCTTGGCTCGCCTCAAGGTTTTTAGACGCCTTTTCCATGTACTCCGCCATCCGCGAGCGGAGACCGAGCACATAGTCCACAATGTTTGATGCCGGCTTTCTGAGAGGTCTCTCCCATCCTTCCTTTACCAAACAAAGGGGTCCCCTTACAGGATGTCCGAACAGAAGCTCAAAAGGGCTGTAGCCAACCCCCTTCTGTGGGACCTCTCTGTAGGCGAACAAGAGGCAGGGTATCAGGACATCCCATCTCCGCCGAAGCTTTTCAGGTAGTCCGTGAATCATCCCTTTTAGGGTCCGGTTGAATCGCTCAACCAGCCCATTGCATTGTGGGTGATAGGGTGTGGTGAACTTGTAGTTGACACCACATTCCTTCCACATAGCAGTCAGATATCCCGACATGAAGTTCGCACCTCTGTCTGAGACGACCTCCTTAGGAAAGCCCACTCTGGAGAACACTCCAAGTAGGGCCCGTGCCACCACAGGTGCTGTAGTGGTCCTAAGGGGAATAGCTTCAGGATACCTGGTGGCGTGGTCCACCACCACCAGTATAAACTTGTGCCCTGATGCTGTCTGGGGTTCCATTGGTCCGACAATGTCGATCCCCACTCGTTCAAAGGGTACCCCCACCACTGGTAGTGGTATGAGGGGGGCCTTTGTCGTGCCACCTGACTTACCACTGGCTTGGCAAGTGACACAGGAGCGGCAAAACTCCTTCGTATCTTCGGACATGTGGGGCCAGTGAAAGTGTGGAACAATTCTGTCCCAAGTCTTATTCTGGCCTAAGTGACCTGCAAGGGGAATCTCGTGGGCCAAGGTGAGAAGGAAACCTCTCAGAGACAAGGGGATGACCAGCCTCCTGGTCGCACCAGGTTTGGGGTCTCTTGCCTCAGAGTACAGGAGTCCATCGTCCCAGTACACTTTGTGGGTACCTGTGGCGTTCCCTGCAGCCTCAGCAGCGGCCTGCTGTCTGAGGGGTTCAAGTGAGGGGCAGTCTAACTGTGCCTTCCCCAGGTCTTCCCTGGAGGGTCCCCCTGAGCCCAGAAACTCAACCTGACCAGGTTCAAGCTCTTGCAGCTCAGTTTCCCTCAGTTCTTTAAGGTCAGCCTCCTCGGAGACTTGATCCACGACCTGGGGCAAGGGGGAAGGCGAAGCCTTACCCTTACTGCTCCTTTTCTTGGAAGGTGTCTGGTCCGTTCTTCCAGGATCCAGCACCTGTTCAGTGGGGCATCTTTTGGCCTGTGACCTGGTCACAGCAAGGACATGTGCTGGCAAACCTAACATTTCCATGTGAGTCCTCTGCTCCACTTCTGACCATTGTGACGTTTCCAAATCATTGCCCAACAGACATTCTACGGGGAGGTCTGAACTAACCACAACCTTTTTCGGGCCACTTACCCCTCCCCAGGAGAAATCAACAACTGCCATACTGTGATTGGTAGTGACGTTGCTGGCATTGGTCACTAGGTAACTGGTACCTAGCATGATCTGTCCAGGGTCCACGAAGTTAGGCGTCACCATGGTGACACTGGCACACGTGTCCCTGTAGGCCTGAGCCACTTTTCCATTTATCAAAGGTGTCTGCCTGTATTTGCCCAAAGTATTGGGACTGGCATCAGGGGACATATCCATATCCCCTGTACAGACAAGGACGGCCTGAGTGAGCGTGCCGACTAAGTCGTCACTCCCCTCGGTTCCCAAGGTTAACCCAACTAATGCCTTGGGAGGCGCACTACCACTGCTGACTGTACTAGGGGGCGCAGGTGCCTTAGGGGCTGCAGTGGTAGGAGTTTGCCCTCCTTTCTTGGTGCACTCACTAAACCAGTGAGTCTTACTTTTACAGTATTGGCACCACCTTTTTGACTGGCCTTCTTGAGTCTTCTTCTTCTGTGAAGCCTGACCCCCACCCTCTTTGGTTTGTTGGGGACCTGTCGAAGACTTCTGGTCATTTTGTTCGTTCTTGTTACCCTTTTGGTCTGCTTTCTTCTGACCACCCTGGTTCTGATTCTGGTTCTGCTTGACCCTTGTTCTGACCCATCTGTCTGCCTTCTTTCCCAATTCTTGGGGAGAGGTCAGATCCGAGTCGACAAGGTGCTGATGCAACAATTGGTTCTGACAGTTGTTTAAAATCTGTTCTCGCATGATAAGATTGTACAATCCTGTGTAATCAGTAACCTTGCTACCCAGCAACCAGCCTTCCAAAGCCTTAGTGGCACAATCGACAAAGTCAGCCCAATCCTGAGACTGAATTTTCTGGGTGTCCCGGAACAGCACCCGGTACTGTTCCGTGGTTAAGCCGAACCCATCAATCAGTGTGTTCTTCAGGACTTGGTAGTTGTTAGCATCCTCAGCTCTTGTAGTGAGGAGCTTGTCCCTTCCTTTACCTTCAAAGGAAAGCCACAGTATAGCTGCCCACTGACTTGGGGGGACGCACTGGACAGTGCAGGCCCTCTCCAAGGCAGTTATCCACTTGTGGATGTCGTCCCCTTGTTTAAAGGGGGGCACTATTTTACTCAGGTGTCTAGTGTCTATACCCCTGTCTTTCTCTCTATTGAGAATGCTGCCACCAGTGGGATCTAACCCACTTAATTTCTGCTCTCGGGCTAAGGCAAGTCTTTCTTTGGCGAGGGCAAGTTCTTCCCGCTCGATCCTCAGATTGACCTCCCGCATCTTCGCTTCATGCTCCCTCCTCTGAGGGGAAGTCATTCCTCTCTGAGAAGGTGCCTGAGAGACATGTGTATGAACCGATCTGCCAGAGCCTCTGGAGAGAGACCTAGCTCGTCCGTTCCCAAGGTTAAGCCTGCTTGAGCGTGGGCCCGGGGCTCCCCCAGTTCCATTCTCATGCCTGCTTAAGTTGGTCCTTGTAAGCCTGCCGACTACCACTGGACCTTTGTCTGCCTCGTCTCCCGATAACTCGTCCTCGTCCTCCTCCTCTGTGTGGAGGTCGAGGTCTGGGTCACCGAGGGTTCCCTCTAAGGGAGGCATGTTCCCATCTGCACTGGGGGGACCTGGGTTAGAGGACCTCCTAGCATCGTACGCCTCTAAGAGACCTATCAGTATTGCGATGGTAGGGTTAGAACCCTGGTTTAGCTTCCTGGAGGCACACAGTTGTCGCATCTCCTTGAAGCTAAGAGTTGCATATCGTGACACGACCTGTGGAGGGTCACTGACCACTAAGGGAGTCTGCGAAGACTCTCCGTGGATCGACATGCTTTTCTAGTGAGGTGTAAGTGTTGCACCTACCTACACTATGGGTTTACCTACTGATCCCTCGCTAGGAGTTGTAGTCAGGGTGTGCTAAGCCCTGTTACACTACAACAGCCGGTTCAGTAGAACTTGGAGTATTCTAAGTTAAGTTATATGTACCTGGGTACTTATGTGATCTTTCACTGCGATATTCTTAGGATACGTGTGTGGTAAAACAACAGCAAGCTCAAATCTCAACCGCTGCTCACCAATGTGAGAAGTTGGCCTGATATGTAGTGCTCACTATTCTAGTGATCACTGTGTATCATTCCAAACGACCCTTATTGATGATTGGTTGTAAGTCAACCTTTTAGACCAGCTATCCTAGTAGCGTGGATACGAGCAGTCTTAGGCTAAACTCTAGAGGGCGTGTTAAGCCAGCTGTTTACCATCACATATACCCCTTGAACACCAAGTGAAAGGACACCACACAAGTTGTCATGAAAATAAAAGGATATTTATTTATAACAAGACTACCCTGGCTCTTTATGAGTCAGGGAGCTAAGCACACTACAAAACTCTTAGGAAAATACTTCAGTTGCACAATTTACACAAATGCCCGAGGGGCACGAGAAACCATCTACACTAACAGTGAAATGCGAATGGTTAGAGTCTGGAGGTACTGATTCCGGAGTGATCCGATCAGTGGGACTAAACGAAAAAGGAACTGGACACTTGTAGAGCGAACCTGCGATGGAGCACCGAGATGCTCGAGTTACCTAGCCCGGAGGCTGCGGCTGCGTGAAGTTCGGCAAGATGTCGGGAGTCCTCGTGTAGTCTCAGGAGCCTGAAAGAAGAAGTTGCTGGCAGGCGACCAGTGACGATGTTCAGAGCGATCCAAGCCTGGATCGGTGGTGAAGGAAAACCTGAAAGCAGAGGGGACTCAGTTCTCAACCGCTAGCTAGCGATCGTGTGGGTACCAGGAGGGTACCGGCTGAAGTCACCTCGACCAGGTGAGTGGGTGACGTCGGACTCGGCTGTTCCTCGGACCAGGAGGCGCGGCGGCGACCAGGATGGAGGGCGAGCTGTCCCACGAAGGTGTCTGCTGTCGATGATGCTGGGCCCAGGCAGGGGCAGCGGATCTTGGCAGTGGCAACCCAAGCGGGGGAGTCAAGATGGCGTCGGGAGTGGACCAGGAGGGTCCGTGGTACTCCTCTGTTGAAGGGGAGCAAGAGCCAGTCTGGAGCAACCAGACTAGTGATGAAACAATCGTGGTGCGTCGTGAAGAGGGCCACAAGCCGGTCGGCAAGTGGTCGAACAACGCGGTGAACAACAAGGAGCGGAAGGGCCCCCACGCAGATCTCGGGGATGCTGGGGAGGCAGACTTCGATGCTGGAGCTGCTCAGGGTTAGGGCTTCTCAACCCTAGGTGCACTCACTCGAGGGTCCCTCGGTGGGCGTGCTAGATAAGCGTCGTGCAGGTTCTGAAGATAGCCGGTCCCGCAGGTCTCGTCACACCTACGACTCTCAGCTGAGCTGATGAGGGAGGTAAAAGGTCAGAGATGGCAGGGAACTCGGGTCTCGTCGAGCTGGGCAGTCTTGATCCGTAGGAGAGACTTACAGCAAACCGCAAGCGCTTAGATGGTGCCTGCTGGTGCAGGGTGGCTACTCCTTAGCCACAAGGGAGAGTCTTCAGAAATAGTCAAGAGTTCCTTTCGTGGAAAGTAGTTCGTGATTCGGAGTTATCCGATTATCTGATTATCCAAATTGGGAAGGGGACTCGCTCCTACCTTTATTCTAAGAAAAAGGGCTGGCCCGTGACTAGGTTCTACCTATGGGTGGAGCCAGGAGGGGGGTGGTTACACCCCTATCCTTTGTCCGGCTTCGCGCCAGCTCAGGGGCTGGTGTGCCCCCGAAACTGGTTTGAGCCGGGCTATGCACAGTGAGCACCGGGGTGCCACTGGCAATCACCTTCCTTTCAGCCCTGCCTACCTGGGATACACAAACCCTGTCTGGGATGGCGCTAACACCGCCCTCGACAGGAAACCCTTTGTCCAAGCTCCCTTCGCTGGAAGGTCTCCCAGCAGCAGGAGGTCAGACTTGTGTCTGGTGGCAGCATCCATTTTGTGATGCTGAGGCTTGAGTCAACTTTAACCGGGGTTCAAGGTTACTTCCATGTCGTGTCCCTCTAAAAGGGGGGAATGCTAACCCCGTCACCAGGACTGGCGAGGGGTTCGTATTCCCATTCGTATGACACCTTACTCGACATGTATAGGTGATGCGATGCCAAAGTTAGCAAATAACCGCAAGGATTATAATGCATTAAAAGTAGTTGGCCCGCGTCACCATGGAACGGCTATTAGGACTTGGTTCCGCAAGCCGTCGACGGGCTCAGCTCGCGCCAGAGCACCGTCCCACATGATTCCCTGCACTCTGCCTTCAGGATTGTTAAGGCCTGCTATAGGAGTGACTGATAGGAATCCATGTGTCCATTTTAGGGTTTAGGTGTAGGAATACTACACCTACAGCAACGGGTGATTACACCACGTGGCCCCAGCTGTCGTGCAGCCAGTTGTGTCAGATTTGGGCGGCCATTCCGGGGGTGGCATAATACATGCTTCAGCCCCTGGTAGGCCCTGGGTACACCGATGCCCTGGATACCTGTGGTATGCTAAGACAGGGACTGACAAGGCGGCCCAGTTCCAATTAGTGGATGCACCTAATGTACATGTGTGTTAATTTCGAGAGAGAACAGCTAGGCTGTGGGTCTGATTGGCAGGCCCACAGCCGGAGAAAGTCGTAAACCAATGAAGCAAAAGCAAAAATCTGGGTGATCATAGGATTGCAGACCCTACTCTCCTACACTCACGACCTCTCGGGGGAACCCTACCCGGGAGAAGATCCCCATTAAGGCCCGGCCCACCACGGGGGCAGTGACGGTGCGGAGGGGGATGGCCTCCGGGTATCGTGTGGCATGGTCCACTAGGACGAAGATAAAGCGGTGACCCTGGGCGGTCTTGGGGTCCAGGGGCCCCACGATGTAAATTCCGACCCGCTCAAAGGGGGTACTGACGACTGGGAAGGGTTGGAGGGGGGCCTTGCGCTTAACTCCACTTTTACCACTGGCTTGGCACGTGGGGCAGGACTTGCAGTGGGCCTGTATGTGGGCTCGCATTTTTGGCCAATAAAAGTGCGTTACTAGGCGATGGTAGGTCTTGTCGTGGCCCAAGTGGCCGGCCAGGGGTACATCATGGGCCAAGCCCAGGAGGAAGTCTCGGAAGCGTAGGGGTACCACCAGGACCCAGGCTGACCCTAGCTCGGCAGCCCGCTGTTCGCTATACAGGAGGTCATTCTCCCAATACAATAAGTGGGTTCCCATTTGCTCGCCCGCGGCTTGGGCGGCGGCCTGCTGCCGGGGTCCGACCAGGGAAGGACAGGTTGCTTGTTCTCGCCAGAACTCCTCTCGGGAGGGGCCCCCATCGTGGCGCCACTGGGCCAACTCGGGCAGATCACCTAACTCCGTGATCAGTGCGTGGTCGGGCTGAACGGACCCGTCGTCGGTGGGGGGCTCGTCTCCTGGGGATAGGGTGTGAGGTTCAACAGGATCATCTCCGGGTTGGGCCACGGAGGGGGTGCTGGGGGCTTCGTCCTCGACTCCCCCGCGGGGGGGTAGTTGGGCCGTCATGGATCGGGTGGTTGCGCACACCCATTCTGGTAGACCCATCATCCCGAGGTGGGTCTTGCGCTCGACCTGTCTCCAGGGGGAACTTTCCAGGTCATTTCCTAGGAGGCAGTCCACGGGTTGTGCGGTTCGGACAGCCACCCGCAAGGTTCCGGTTACTCCCCCCCATTCGAATGGTACCAGGGCCACCTTACACAGACTCTCAGTGTTGTCGGAAGCTATCACAGGGCAAAAGACATTGGGGATGATCTGGTCCGCTTGGACTAAGTGGCTGAGGACACCAGTGATGCTCGCCCCGGTGTCGCGAAGGGCCTCCACCGGGTGGCCGTGCACCTTTACAATCTGGCGGTACTTCTTGGTGTTTGCGGGTAGGGGGGCCCCGGGAATCATATCTCGATCTCCTAGAGAGACTAGGGCCATGGATGCAGGTTCCCATCCCTCGGGGTACTCAAACTCCTCCCCTAGGGTCACGGTGGCCATGTGTCGGGCTGGGGGAGTTGCCGTGGGGGGTTTCTGGGTCATGGGGCACTGAGGGTCGCTGGCGTAATGCCCTAGTCATTGACAGCGGAAACATGTGATATTCACCCGGGGCCCTTGTCGGCCTGGTGTGGTGGCACTGCCTGGCGGAGGAGCTGGGACCCCCGGGGGTGGGTTCCTCGGGGGGCTACGCGGGGGCCCGGATGGGAACTCCCTCGGTCGCCCTTGATTCCCCCCCCCTCTCTGATGGGGAGGTCCTTGCTGGCTGCGGGTGTAGTCACCTACGGGGTTCCGGGGGACCCGGGTGTTCACCCAGTGATCTGCTTCGACGGCCAGCTTCCTCGGGTGGGTGAGTTTGCTGTCCAGCAGGTGCTGGCGTAGTTCTATGAAACAGTTGGTGGACAAGTGTTCCCAGGCAATGAGGTCGGTCAATTCTTCGAAGGTGGTGACCTTGCTGCCCTTGATCCACCCTTCCAGCGCTCGGCTGTAAAAGTTTACGTATTCCACCCAGGTGGTGCCTGGGATCTTTCGGCAGTCCCGGAACCGCTGCCGATACATTTCGGGGGTGAGGCCGTACTTCGTGAGGAGGGCCTCCTTCATGTGGCTGTAGGATGTTTGCATAGAGGCCGGCAGGTCGAGGAGGGTGTCTCGCCCTTCGCTAAGGAATCGCTCCCACAACCAGGCCCCCCAGTCTTTCTGTGGAACGCGGTGGGAGGTCATAGCTACCTCGTAGGCTTTGAACCACTGCTGAAGGTCATCATTCCGATAGTACTCTTTGACCACATCCTTAGGGATGTGGACTTTCGGTTCCCCCAGGGGTGCGGGTTCTTGGCCCCCCGAGGATCGAGCTCCCTCGCTCCGTGCTCTGAACTCTATTTCCTTCAAGCTGCGCTCGTGCTCCAGCCGAAGTTTCTTTTCCTCGTGTTCCTGTTGTAACTTCTTTTCCTCTAGCTCTCCTTGTACTCGAAGTTGTTCTAGCTTTTTTTCGGCTAGCCTTATCTCACCCTCTATTTTCAGTTTGGCCATTTCGGTCCCGTTCTCTGTCTGTGGCGTCTTCCGGGGACCAGCCCCCACCCGCTGCGTTGCCTTGCGCTTGGGGGTTATTGCTTGTTCCCGGGAAGCTTCTGCGCTCGTCCGGCCGCTCTGTCTCCTCACCGAGTTCGTCCAGTCGGGGAAGGGAGGCCCCGGACTCCACCCAGGCTTTCAGGGCTTGTTGCATGTCTTCCTTGGTGTTTAGACCAGTAGTAGCGATCTTCCATTGTTTGCAAAATTGTTTCAGCTCCTTGTGTGTATATTCTTCTAACCGATGTACACAAAACGTAGCGCTCGCGTCGGTTTCTGTGGTGCTCATGGTGGCTTCTTCTGTCGTCTTTGCACGGTAGTGCGTCAGCCGTTCGTTACGAACTCTAGATTGCAGGCTCGGATCCCGTCGCTTGCCACCAGTGTTCGAAGGGCTAGCCCCAGGGGAGGACAGAATGTGTGCTTGACCACCCTGCGCCCACCCTTCTGGAAGAAATAGCCGAGCACTGGTCGGAGACCCCCTTCAGGACTGGGTCTCACACTCAGGATCGTACACGCTGCTTCAGCACCAGGCAATACAGAGACACCACACCGTAGATTCTGGAATACGTATGCTTTATCTAGCTATATCAGGATCTTTATGATCCGCAGGAATATGTACAAGTAGAGCAAGGGCTCACAAAGTCTCGGTTGGGGTAGGGGTAGCGGGACAGTCTTAGGATCTGGGTCAATGCGGAATCGTATCCGGCGCACAGCTCTCAATCCTTGAGCCGGGGGATACGAGATGATCTTTGGGGTCCAGCCGGACCGGAATGTCTCTTGAGTGTGTGTCCGCTCTGCAGGACTCAAGTCCGGGTGTCTGAGGTCGGACAATCTTCCAGGAGCCGCGAGTCACTCAGCAGGGCTCAGAGTTCTCTAGGGTGCAAGGTGAGCCGCGACCACGTCAGCAGGGCTCGGGTGTCGTTAGGCAGAAGTCCGTCTCTGGCAGGTAGAGCCGCGACGCTATCTGCAGGGTTCACCAAGGTTCCAAGAGTTCCATAGGATGTTGTGGGGATGTTCTTCAGCCGCGACCACATCAGCAGGGCTCGTTCGTTCCAGGATTCAACTGCCGAGGGTCCCAGGGCGCCCCTTGTTATAGGTCGACTCCTCTTTGATGTCCGGAGTCCTCACGGGCAGGGGTCTGAGCGCCTGGGGGTCGCTTGTTGGGGGTTCCTGCCACGCGGCCCTTTGATCCTTTCAAAGCGGGGTCGGGAGGGATCCCAGACACGCAGCAGGCGTGGAGCCAGCCCTCAGGGTGGCCGGAGGGCGATCGAAACCATCTCTTGGGAGGAGGCCAGGTGTGAATGAAAACTACTCCTCCCTCTCCTGCTCACCAGGAGCTCTCTCTCCCCCCAGCCGGCATGGCGCGACTAGGCCGGGGTTGCGCTTGGGTCAAGGCGGCCATCGGGGGTGCTGGGCCGGGTACTGGAGGCCGCGAGGCTGAGGGAATGGGAAGGGTGCCTGGTTTCGGGAAGATAGAGGGGAGGACAGGGGTAACCCCGGGTTCTGGGTCGGGGAGGCTACGCTAGTCAGTGTAGTGTGGGGTGTAGGGGGTAGCCTGGTGTCGCTACGGGTCTGAATGCGACACGCCACGAGGCCGGGTCCAACAATCTACTGGGAGAACGACCTCCTGTAAGAGCGAGCCTAAGGTCTGTTGAGCCTGGGTGAGCCAATGCACTGATGGTACCCCAGCATTTGAGAGCCTTCCTACTGGGGTTGTCTCATGGTGTGCCTTTAGCTGGACATCTGGGGCAGGACAAGACCTTTGAAAGGCTTTTCACCCACTTTTATTGGCCCTAGATGCGGACGAGTTCAGACACTCATTGGAGGACATGTCAAACTTGCCAGGTAAGTGGGAAAAGTAGAAGGAAGCAAAATGCTCCTCTCCAACCTTTGCCTGTTGTCAGTACCCCCTTTGAACGGGTGGGCATTGACATTGTGGGGCCACTGGACCCCAAGACAGCCATGGGCAACAGGTTTATCCTGGTCACGGTGGACCACGCTACCCGGTACCTGGAAGCCATCCCGCTCAGGACAGTGATGGCCCCCGTGGTGGGACGTGCACTGATTGGGATTTTCTCCCATGTGGGGTTGCCCAGAGAGGTGGTGTCAGACCGTGATACAAACTTCATTTCTAATGCTATGAAGTCCCTGTGGCAGGAGAGCGGTGTTACATTCAAGTTCACCACTCCTTGCCACACCCAAGGTAATGGCCTGGTTGAGAGATTCAACCGGACCCTCAAATGCATGATTATGGGTCTTGAATAACCTATGAGGCGTAAGTGGGACGTCCTCTTGCCATGCCTTCAATTTGTGTACTGTGAGGTGCTACAGAAGTCCCTAGTGCTCAGTCCCTTTGAACTGCTGTATGGACACCAGGTAAGAGGACCTTTGAGTCTGGTCAAGGAAGGCTGGGAGCAATCTCTCAGGAAACCTCCCCAGGATGTATACAGATACATGCTGGCCTTCAGGAACCAGAGTCAGCAATTCAGACAGCTCTTTCAGGCGAATCTGGAAGCCAGCCAGGAGGAAATGAAGTGGTGGTACGATCAGAATGCCACTCTGATTGAGCTTTAACCTGGACTGAAAGTTTAGGTCATGGCCCCTGTAGAGACTTGTGCGCTCCAGGACAGGTGGACCAGACCATTTGAGGTGGTGGAGCGCAAAAGTGATGTCACCTACCTGGTGAACTTGCGGTCTCCAAGGAACCCCTTGCGGGTCCTGCCTGTTAACCGCCTGAAGCCCCACTTAGAATGATCCGAAGTGGGCATGCTCCTAGCGACAGATGATGGAATGGAGGAGGAGACCGAGCCTCTTCCTGACCTCCCGTCTGCAGTCGAGCAAGATGGGTCAGTGGATGGTGTCAGCCTCTCTGCCACACTGACCCCTGATCAGCAGTAAGATTGCTGCCAACTGTTGCGACAATTTGCTGATTTGTTTTCCCTGGTTCCTGGTGTCACTGATGTGGACACTGGTGACAGTCCTCCTGTGAAGCACAAAGCTTACAGAGTATTTGACAGGGTTAGAGCTTACATCAAGGAGGAAGTCTCCAAGATGTTTGCCTTACGGGTGATTGAGTCCTCTAACAGTCCTTGGGCCAGCCCAGTGGTCTTGGTCCCAAAGGCTGCCGCGCCAGGTGCCACACCCGATCTTCGGTTCTGTGCGGACTACCGAGGGCTCAATTCAGTCACCAGGACTGATGTGCACCCCATTCCCAGAGCTGATGAGCTTATTGATCGGTTAGAGGCTGCACGGTACCTCAGCACGTTTGATTTGACGTCTGGATACTGGCAGATCACCTTAACTGATGGGGCCAAAGAGAGGTCAGCATTTCCCACACCAGATGGGCACTACCAATTCTGGGTTATGCCCTTTGGGATGAAGAATGCCCCTGCCACCTTTCTGAGGTTGGTCAACCAGGTGTTGGCTGGACTGGAGGATTTCAGTGCCGCCTACCTGGATGACATCGCAGTGTTCAGTGCCAATTGGGAAGAACATCTGCGCTACCTCTGGGAAGTGTTGATGGCACTGCGAAAGGCGGGCCTCATGATCAAGGTGAGTAAGTGCCAGATCGTGCAGGGTTCCGTGGTGTACTTGGTGCACCAGGTAGGGAGGGGCCAGGTGGCGCCCCTACAACTGAAGATTGATACCATCCTGGCATGAGAACCCCCAAAGACTCAGGCACAGGTGAGATCCTTTTTAGGAATCATGGGGTACTACAGGAGGTTTGTCAAGGGGTATGGCAACATTGTTGCACCCTTGACTGAGCTGACTTCCGGGAAGCAGCCCAAGAAAGTGAACTGGACTGACACCAGTCAGAAGGCTTTTGACGCCCTGAAGTCTGCCATGTGCACAGCACCCGTGCTTCAGGCGCCCAACTTCTCAAAGGAATTCATTGTTCAGAAGCTTCAGAGCGTGGTGTGGGGGCTGTTCTATCACAGATTAATGAGTAGGGCCTAGACTAACGTGTAGCCTTAATCAGTAGAAGGTTACTTCTACGGGAACAGAGTTGGAGTGCAATTGAGCGTGAGGCATCTGATGTGGACTCGACACTGAAGAAGTTGAGACCATACCTGTTTGGGACTCATTTCCGGGCTCAGACAGACCACATGCCACTCAGATGGTTGATGCAGGTGATGGGTGAGATCCCAAAGTTGTTGAGGTGGTCCATTTCTCTATAGGGAATGGACTTTACGGTGGAACACCGCCCTGGTACAGAACACACAAATGCTGTTGGTCTGTCCAGATTTTTCTGCCTTGGTGAAGAGAACTCCCAAGGGGAAGGGTAGTTCTCCCCACATTTCAGCTGGAGGGGACACGAGTTAGACCTGGTACCATTGGCGTGAGTCTCCCTTCCATTTTTTCTGATTGCCTCCTCTGTTTTTGATATGTTTTGCTGATCTAGATGCTTTGGGCACTGTGCCACTGCTATTCAGTGCCACAGTGCAAGTGCTCCCTATGTTAACTTGATGTATTGATTGGTGACTCCATGATTGGGTTATTTGATTTACTTGTCAGACCCTAGTACAGTGCACCATGTGTGCCCAGGGCTGTAAATCAAATGCTGCTGGTGGGCTTTCAGCACTGATTGTCCCACCCACAAAAGCAGCCTGCAAAGTGTGTCTCAGACCTGCCATTGCAGAGCCTGTGTGCAGTGTAGTACTGCCATACTGACTTGGTAAGTGCACCCACTCACCAGTCCCTAAACCTTCCCTTTTCTTCATATCAGACACCCTAAGGTAGGCCCAGGGGCAGGGTGCATTGCAAGTATAAGGTAGGACATGCCCTGGTGTGTGTGGCATGTCCTAATAGTGAATTACAGCCATTTTCGTTTTTTTACTATTGCAAAGCTAACAGTCCCCATAGGCCAGAATGGGTAGTTTGATCATAACACCTTATAATCCTAACTGACCCAGGGAAAATGGTAGAAATTCAAGTTTAGTATGCCTGAACTCAGAATGATAAAATACATATTTTAGTGAAGTTGGTTTTAACATTCTGTGTTTGAAAATGCCACTTCTGGAAAGTAGGTATTTTCTTACCTAACCATCCAACCTGCCTCTGCTAGCTTGTGTATTGTGTGTCTGGTTTTGTGAGTGACAGGGGCTGGGGGATTCCAGGAGACAGGGTGAGTCAGCACAGAGCTGAATAGACTTATTTGCATGTAGAGTGGTGGGAGGAGTCGCACCTGGGTCTGAATGGGGCTATGCCTGCCTTCCACAAAGCTGGCTCCACCTCCTGAGGTGCGTCTGATGTCCCTGGCCCACCCTGCCAAAGGAAAGAAGGAGTCCTGTAAACAAAGTGCTCCAGGACTGCACATAACTGGTTTGGACTAGGTACAAGCCCCTCTGGCTTCAGAGGAGAAAGGATTTAGTAGTATAAATATGGGGACCCAGACCCCAAGACTTTAGATCACTTCTGGAACAACAAGACAAACCTCTGCCAAGGAGAAGAACCAAGGAAGCTGTAGGAGTTGGACTGCCCCCCTGCCAGTGTGCTGTGTTGCTGGGTTGGCCTACCAGTGGTGTCTTCAGTGCCAAGGAGAGGAGAAGGAACTTTCAAAGAACTTTCATCATCTTGCAGAATATTACTCCAAGGGCTTGAACTTATGCTTGCCTCCTGGTGAAGTCTCAGGGACAAAAGACTTCACCACCAGCTCCCCTCTGAATTTCGTTGCTGGGAATTCTGTCTGCAGAAGCCTGCATGTCACTGGGAGCTGGAAGCACGACTCAATGAGAAGAAGTGTGTAGCAGTCGCAGCTGTTGCCGTTGTATCGCTAGGGAACCGTGTTGCCGCCACAGAGGTCGTGCCGCATCACCAGAGAAGCGCGCCTTCGTCAAAGCTGTTACTCGACGCATAACCGGAGAAGCGTGTTGCCGTCGCAGAGTTCACCGTTGCATCACCGGAGAAGCGTGTCGCAGGGCCTGTCGTGGCTCCAAAATTACAGAGTTTGGCGCACGGCTGCCGGGCATGCACGCATCGTCTTCACCTCATCGCATCAAGGGCACCATCTTATCGCATCACACCGGATTGTCGCATCGCATCAAGGCGCCTTCTTGTAGCATTGTAACCGGAACGCAGAACGAGAATCAACGCATCACCTCCTCTCCGGTAAAGACCAAGATGTATGCCCTACTCTGCGCAAGCGTTGAGGCGCGACGCATCGTCTCCCCCGAAGTAAGGAACCAACGCATCTCCATCCCTGCAAACTTTTTTTTGTTTTGCGTTACGCATCCAGGTACTTTTGTGAGAACTGTGTCGCATTTATAATCAACTTGAACTAAGTGACTTCTACCATCTTTAAGTCTATTTTGAGAACAGTATTGTGGATTTTTGTCGTTTGTAGTCTTGTGTTAAGTCTATATAAAGAATGCTTATTTTTATACAACCTGTGTAGTGTCCATTTGTAGTGTTTTCACTGTATTACTGTATGTGTCCACAAATGCTTTACACACTGCCTCTGAGAAAAGCCTGTCTGCTCGTGCCAAGCTACCAAGGGGGTGAGCAGGGATTATCCAGTAGTGTAATCCCCTTTCCCTGACTTAGAAGCAAGGCCCTCTATTTGGTCAATGGTACCTACCTCTGCCAACTAGAGACCCCCAGTTCTAACATTGGTGGTCAGCGGTGAGGATTTGGACTTGCATTTGTTACTCATATACAGTGATTGGTGTACACTACTAGTGAGTGCAGACCAAAAGCGACCACATACTTTTTGGAAGAATTTCTTTTCCTTGGACTGTTATTTTCCCTGAGAACTGCCAACTCTTACTGCCATGAGTAGACCAGCATCTGTTGCATCTATGGATCTAGATTTTGAGGAAGAGAGGTTGGAAACCTGCAATTTGAAACAGCTCAAACAACTCTGCAGAAAATTGAAAGTTGCTACCCCAGGCATTTCCAAAAAGGATGACTACCAAAAGGTGCTATGGGCCTGGGTAGAAGCAATAAATACCCCATAGCTGGTGGTGGAGGCAGCTGGGGATGCAGATGTGCAACTTGATAGACCAGTGTTTCCAGGCAGGGGAGGAGTACCGTCCCCACCTGGCAGTAGCATCTCTTCCAAAGACCTGTCCCCCAGAGAGCTGGTAGACAGGAAGAGAAACAGGGTGCACAAACTGGAGATGGCCAAGCTCAAGTTGGAGGGTCAAAGGGAAATGGAGAATAACAGGTTGTACTTGGAGAGAGAATGAGAATGGAGCATGACAGGATGTTGAGGGAGTTAGAGATCAAGGCAATGGGCTTAGAGATCAACCCCTTTGGTGGCAGCGCACCATCTGTGCCTTCAGAAGGCAGGGTATACATCCCCAAGGATGTCATCAAAGATTTCCATAAGCATGAAGATATTGGGCAGTGGTTTGCAGCCTATGAGATAGCAATGTTGACCCACTGGGTCCCTGAGAAGGATTGGGGAGCTGGGTTGTGGGGCTGCTTTGTGAGTGAAGGGAGGGATACTTTGCTAGACTTACCCAGTGAGGATGTCTTATGCCCACATGAAGGAAGCCCTGATGACAAGGTATAGGTGGGAGCCCAGAGCTCTATAGACAGAGATTCAGGAATTGTAAGAAGCTGGAGGCAACCACTTGGGTAGAATATGTATCTTTCTTTTGCAGAGCTATGGATGGTTGATTGAAGGGTAGCAAAGTGGATACTTTTGAAGCACTCTATGATTTGTTTGCATGGGAGCACTTGTCTGCTAATTGTTTCCAAGAGCTACGTCAGCACCTTATTGTTAGCAAGTTAACTTACCCTAGGAAGCTTGCTGAGGAGGCGGACCGCTGGGACAGTAACAGGGTCCACAAGAGGCATGTGGGAAACTCTGCCATAGGTGGGCAGGGTCCCCAGCAGAAGAGTGGGGGGACAGGGGTAAACTGAGGGAGTTTCAGAAAGGGCCCAAAGTTATTCCCAAGGGAACCAAGGAAAGGGTTCCCAGCCTTTCCCTGAGAAGAAGCAAGAGGACCCGACAGGTAAACCTGTTCAGAGGGGCCCCTACAAGTGCTTCACGTGTGGTCAAGTGGGCCACCGTTGGTATGATGCACAGTGTCCCATGAAGGATTTCAAAGCACCACCACGTGCACCACCCCGTAGGATGGCGAGTGTAGCCCTGGGACAGGAGGAGATGGGTGCCCAAGGTGGGGGGGGGGGTCCAGCAGAAATGTCCCTTGTCTCTTTAGGAGACTTTGAGAACACTAAGAAATACAGGCAGTGGATGACCATCAATGGCCATAGGGTGGAGTATCTGAGGGACACCGGGGCTAGTGTGACAGCTGTCAATTGCCGGTTGGTGTCCAAGGAGCAGGTTATCCCTCATGCATTCTCAACTTGAAGAGCCAGTGTGAGGTGGCTCAAGTTCACTTTGAGTGGGGGGGGTCTCAGGTACTCTCCAAGTTGCAGTGAGGCCAGCCATGCCTGTGGATTGTCTGTTGGGCAATGATTTAGAGAGCTCCCCTTGGGCTAAGGTGGAGAAGAAGTCTCATTTGGAGATGTTGGGTCTGCCTGAGTGGGTGTGTGTGACCACTCGGTCTATGGCAGCCAGTAAGGGTGTTCAGGAGATCCTGGAGCCTGAAAGTATGGCCCAGGAACCTGCTTTAAAGAGAAGAGGTAGGGGGGCAGGAATCCAGCCCCCATTGTTCCCACCGTCCAGGAGGAAGCATACCTTGAGGGGGAAGGCCTGGAACCTACAGGGGAGCAAGTTGCTGAACTGGGGGGCCTGCCTCAGCTGACCCATTGGCAGCAAGAAGGAGGACCCTCCAGGGAGGAATTTTGTGCGGAGCAGAGGAATTGCCCTTCTTTTAAGGGTTTGCGGCAACATGCCACAAACCAGGCAGCAGGTGATCAGTCTGGATCACATTGGATCTACTGGGAGAACGACTTCCTGTATAGCGAGCTTAAGGTTCCTGAGCCTGGGTCAGCCCATGCGCTGGTGGTACCCCAGCACTTGAGAGCCTTCCTACTGGGGTTGGCTCATGATGTGCCTTTAGCTGGACATCTGGGGCAGGACAAGACCTTTGAAAGGCTTGTCACCCACTTTTATTGGCCCCAGATGCGGACGAGTTCAGACACTCATTGGAGGACATGTTAAACTTTCCAGGCAAGTGGGAAAAGTGGAAGGAAGCAAAATGCTCCTCTCCAACCTTTCCGTGTAGTCAGTACCCCCTTTGAACGGGTGGGCATTGACATTGTGGGGCCACTGGACTCCAAGACAGCCATGGGCAATAGGTTTATCCTAGTCGTGGTGGACCATGCTACCCGGTATCCGGAAGCCATCACGCTCAGGACAGTGACGGCCCCCGTGGTGGGACGTGCACTGATGTGGATTTTCTCCTGTGTGGGATTCCCCAGAGAGGTGGTGTCAGACCGTGACACAAACTTCATATCTAATTATATGAAGTCACTGTGGCAGGAGTGCCGTGTTACATACAAGTTCACCACTCCATACCACCCCCAAGGTAATGGGCTGGTTGAGAGATTCAACCGGACCCTCAAAGGCATGTTTATGGGTCTTGAGGAACCTATGAGGCGTAAGTGGGACTTCCTCTAGCCATACCTTCATTTTGGTTACCGTGAGGTGCCACAGAAGTCCCTAGGGTTCAGTCCCTTTGAACTGCTGTATGGACACCCAGTAAGAGGACCTTTGAGTCTGGTCAAGGAAGGCTGGGAGCAATCTCTCATGAACCAGAGTCAGCAATTCAGACAGCTCTCTCAAGCGAATCTGGAAGCCAGCCAGGAGGAAATGAAGTGGTGGTATGATCAGAATGCCACTCTGATTGAGCTTCAACCTGGACAGAAAGTTTAGGTCATGGCCCCTGTGGAGCATTGTGCGCTCCAGGACAGTTGGACCGGACCATTTGAGGTGGTGGAGCGCAAAAGTGATGTCACCTACCTGGTGAACTTGCGGTCTCCAAGGAACCCCTTGCGGGTCCTGCATGTTAACCGCCTGAAGCCCCACTTAGAAAGGTCCGAAGTGGGCATGCTCCTAGCGACAGATGATGGAATGGAGGAGGAGACCGAGCCTCTTCCAGACCTCCTGTCTGTAACTGAGCAAGATGGGTCAGTGGATGGTGTCAGCCTCTCTACCATACTGACCCCTGATCAGCAGTAAGATTGTCGCCAACTGTTGGGACAATTCTCTTATTTGTTTTCCATGGTTCCTGGTGTCACTGAGTGGACTGAGTCCTCTAACAGTCCGTGGGCCAGCCCAGTGGTCTTGGTCCCAAAGGCTGCCGCGCCTGGTGCCACACCCGAACTTCGGTTCTGTGTGGACTACCGAGGGCTCGATTCAGTCACCAGGACTGACACACACCCCATTCCCAGAGCTGATGAGCTCATTGATCGGTTGGGGGCTGCACGGTACCTCAGCACGTTTGATTTGACGTCTGGATACTGGCAGATCACCTTAACTGATGGGGCCAAATAAAGGTCAGCATTCCCCACACCAGAGGGGCACTACCAATACCGGGTTATGCCCTTTGGGGTGAAGGGTAGCAAAGTGGATACTTTTGAAGCGCTCTATGATTTGTTTGCATGCGAGCACTTGTCTGCTAATTGTTTCCAAGAGCTACGTCAGCACCTTATTGTTAGCAAGTTAACTTACCCTAGGAAGCTTGCTGAGGAGGCGGACCGCTGGGTCAGTAACAGGGTCCACAAGGGTCATGTGCGAAACTCCGCCATAGGTGGGCAGGGTCCCCAGCAGAAGAGTGGGGGGACAGGGGTAAACTGAGGGAGTTTCAGAAAGGGCCCAAAGTTATTCCCAAGGGAACCAAGGAAAGGGTTCCCAGCCTTTCCCTGAGAAGAAGCAAGAGGACCCGACAGGTAAACCTGTTCAGAGGGGCCCCTACAAGTGCTTCACGTGTGGTCAAGTGGGCCACCGTTGGTATGATGCACAGTGTCCCATGAAGGATTTCAAAGCACCACCACGTGCACCACCCCGTAGGATGGCGAGTGTAGCCCTGGGACGGGAGGAGATGGGTGCCCAAGGTGGGTGGGGTCCAGCAGAAATGTCCCTTGTCTCTTTAGGAGACTTTGAGAACACTAAGAAATACAGGCAGTGGATGACCATCAATGGCCATAGGGTGGAGTATCTGAGGGACACCGGGGCTAGTGTGACAGCTGTCAATTGCCGGTTGGTGTCCAAGGAGCAGGTTATCCCTCATGCATTCTCAACTTGCAGAGCCAGTGTGAGGTGGCTCAAGTTCCCTTTGAGTGGGGGGGTCTCAGGTACTCTCCAAGTTGCTGTGAGGCCAGCCATGCCTGTGGATTGTCTGTTGGGCAATGATTTAGAGAGCTCCCCTTGGGCTAAGGTGGAGAAGAAGTCTGATTTGGAGATGTTGGGTCTGCCTGAGTGGGTGTGTGTGACCACTCGGTCTATGGCAGCCAGTAAGGGTGTTCAGGAGATCCTGGAGCCTGAAAGTATGGCCCAGGAACCTGCTTTAAAGAGAAGAGGTAGGGGGGCAGGAATCCAGCCCCCATTGTTCCCACCGTCCAGGAGGAGGCATACCTTGAGGGGGATGCCCTGGAACCTACAGGGGAGCAAGTTGCTGAACTGGGGGGCCTGCCTGAGCTGACCCATTGGCAGCAAGAAGGAGGACCCTCCAGGGAGGAATTTTGTGCGGAGCAGAGGAATTGCCCTTCTCTTAAGGGTTTGCGGCAACATGCCACAAACCAGGCAGCAGGTGATCAGTCTGGATCACATTGGATCTACTGGGAGAACGACTTCCTGTATAGCGAGCCTAAGGTTGCTGAGCCTGAGTTAGCCCATGCGCTGGTGGTACCCCAGCACTTGAGAGCCTTCCTACTGGGGTTGGCTCATGATGTGCCTTTAGCTGGACATCTGGAGCAGGACAAGACCTTTGAAAGGCTTGTCACCCACTTTTATTGGCCCCAGATGTGGACGAGTTCAGACACTCATTGGAGGACATGTTAAACTTGCCAGGGAAGTGGGAAAAGTGGAAGGAAGCAAAATGCCCCACTCCAACCTTTCCCTGTAGTCAGTACCCCCTTTGAACGGGTGGGCATTGACATTGTGGGGCCACTGGACTCCAAGACAGCCATGGGCAACAGGTTTATCCTAGTCGTGTTGGACCATGCTACCCGGTACCCGGAAGCCATCACGCTCAAGACAGTGACGGCCCCCGTGGTGGGACGTGCACTGATGTGGATTTTCTCCCATGTGGGGTTCCCCAGAGAGGTGGTGTCAGACCGTGACACAAACTTCATATCTCATTATATGAAGTCACTGGAGTGAGGTGTTACATACAAGTTCACCACTCCTTACCACCCCCAAGGTAATGGGCTGGTTGAGAGATTCATCCGGACCCTCAAAGGTATGTTTATGGGTCTTGAGGAACCTATGAGGTGTAAGTGGGACTTCCTCTAGCCATACCTTCATTTTGGTTACCGTGAGGTGCCACAGAAGTCAAAAGTGATGTCACATACCTGGTGAACTTGCGGTCTCCAAGGAACCCCTTGCGGGTCCTGCATGTTAACCGCCTGAAGCCCCACTTAGAAAGGTCCAAAGTGGGCATACTCCTAGCGACAGATGATGGAATGGAGGAGGAGACCGAGCCTCTTCCAGACCTCCTGTCTGTAACTGAGCAAGATGGGTCAGTGGATGGTGTCAGCCTCTCTACCATACTGACCCCTGATCAGCAGTAAGATTGTCGCCAACTGTTGGGACAATTCTCCTATTTGTTTTCCATGGTTCCTGGTGTCACTGAGTGGACTGAGTCATCTAACAGTCCTTGGGCCAGCCCAGTGGTCTTGGTCCCAAAGGCTGCCGCGCCTGGTGCCACACCCGAACTTCGGTTCTGTGTGGACTACCGAGGGCTCAATTCAGTCACCAGGACTGACACGCACCCCATTCCCAGAGCTGATGAGCTCATTGATCGGTTGGGGGCTGCACGGTACCTCAGCACGTTTGATTTGACGTCTGGATACTGGCAGATCACCTTAACTGATGGGGCCAAAGAAAGGTCAGCTTTCCCCACACCAGAGGGGCACTACCAATACCGGGTTATGCCCTTTGGGGTGAAGGGTAGCAAAGTGGATACTTTTGAAGCGCTCTATGATTTTTTTGCATGCGAGCACTTGTCTGCTAATTGTTTTCCAGAGCATTGGTCGTGAGCACGCTGTGAGAGGGATCAACTTTTGGCACACACACACACACATATATATATATATATATAAATATAGATAGATAGATAGATAGATAGATAGATAGATAGATAGATAGATATCTATATATCTATGTATATATATGTAGAAATCGAAAAGTCAGTAATCACGCACTCTCAGGGGTCCAAATATCGAAACCATAAACTTATGGTATCGATATTTGGACCCCTGAGAGTGCATGATTTACTGACTTTTCGATTTGGATATTGACGGCCAGTTTGGGTTTACCGGCACCACCACGTGCCACCTGACCAAGGGACTGATCTCAGTAAGACCCTCCTTGGATTTTGGATATATATGTATATATATATATATATATATATATATATATATATATACATACACACATATATCCGTATATAATTTAATTTATTACTTTATGTAATAAATTACTAAAGTATGCAAAAAGTTAAAACATCAAAGAACTACAAGAAGCTATGTGAAATAAAACTAACAAATCTAAAGATTTTTTACTAATTACAACTCTGCAAACTTAAAACTCACTTCTAATTTGATGTGGGAGAACATGCATAACTCCACCCCACAAACATTGGTGGATGTGTATATATTTTGATGTGGCGGAGGTGGGGGGGGGGGGCTGATTTGCTATTCTAAGACCAAACCTACCAACATTGGGAAAAGTGCATTTATTTTGTGCTAAGGCCAATTTGCTATGCTAACTCCAGTCCCATAAACATTGAGCAAAGTGTGTATAATTTATTTTGAGGGGAGGGGAGATTTACAATTGAAATTTCACTGCAAACTTCACTGTGCAAAGTGCAGATATTGAGGAAGGTCAAATTCCAGTCTCAGAAACATTGGTGAAAATGAATGTTTTTGGGGAATGGGGGTGGGCAGGGCAGCGGATTTCCTTTTCTAATACCAATCCCACAAAAACTGTGAAAATTGCTTACATTTGGGGGAGGCATACAAATGAACAATTAACAAATATAATTTTCTAACCATGAATCTCAGTATTATTTTTTATTTTTATTTTTAGAAATGTACATATTAATATTGTAATGTTAATCATACAGCTAAACATGATTTACCTACAAAATATAATAAATAATAATCTAATCTCAAAATTATCTACAAAGGTAAACAACTTATTTGTAGATATTTCTTATAAATAATTATTGAACCTCAATTTGTATTTATTGTTTAAAATATACATACATCAATCAATTCATATTAAAAAAATCCAATTATAATTAAACATTTAATATTTATTAACATGCCTTTTATGGAATACGATCTACCCCAAAATCATTACAAAATAAGTATAAAAAATATTTAACAACTTTACAAATGGAATATAATGAACAAAACACATAAATAATATAATCATCCATAATTATCAATTAGATATAGATTTAATTCAACACACAGCACTCCAAGCCCCTAATAAACCACAAAAGTTTAAATGAAATAAAAAATAAATATGTAACATAATTTCAAAATAATGAAACAAGTCAACACATAATAACTTTAAAAAAACTATTATAAATAATAAAAACATCACTTAAGAACAATCAATATGTCAGTAATAACACTACCAACTAAATTCCCCAGGACACCTCACAACCCAAACAAATGAAGCCAAATTCAAAAGATAATTAAAAAATAATCAAACATAAATTTGCAATAAATTAAATAGCATTTAAACATGATCAAGTAATATTAAATTACATACATTTTAAATTGAGCAAACCCCCAGCAAACTTCAACCAAAAACAAATGTATGCAAAATTATACTATTATGAAAACATTAATCACATTTACACTTCTCTGTGACATATTAATGCCACTGTTAAAATATCAATATTATCATTTTAAAAAAATCAATATCCGTAGCCTTAATATTTGCTTCTGAACATTTTTGTAGTCATAATATTTTGTCCATAAAATTATGGTCATATGATGTTTTGGAGTCAATACCATCTCATCAGTCAATATGTATCATGTTTTTTTCCTTTTAGGAAAGTCACGGTACATGTTTAGTAAACTCGTGCTTAAGATTCAAATCAAACAATGTCAAGTATCACTTGAAATTGTGTCTTTATTTGTCTTATCTGTATATGAAAATAAATCTCCCTTCACAACTGGCATTCTTGCTGTGATGATTTTAACCAAGAGTGTGCAAAATGGTAAATGTCGTGATATTTTTAGGACCATTTGTGACTTTTTGCGAAATTACACAAGCTTATGCAATAGTTAACTTGGTGACGCCTTGTTTAAAAACTTAAGATGGTATGCTTCAAGTTTAAAAGTTATGCCAGAGAAAAAATACCTACCACAAGACATTATCTGCTCCACTACAAATTTTCTGTTCTAGCAGTAGCTTCAAGGAATTGTTGTGCAAAGGTTTGAACGCTTGAAATCTTGTGCAATTCCACAAATTTTATGCAATGTCTAATGGAAATTTCGCATACACCTGAATTTCATCATTTCATTCAGGTGAAATCTGATAAGTTATCCTTATTAGGGGTGAGCGGCAAATTCCGTTCCGCTTGCGGAACTTGCGAAATTAGGCATTTCCGCGTGGAACGCGAAAATGTCGAAACCTCCGCGATCCGCAGCGGAACGGAATTCGGGGGCATGAGGGCAGTAGAAAGTACTCCAGTTGAGTACAGGTATGGCACAAAACTGTGGCATCTTCTTGCGAAATAAATATCAGGGCAGGATTAATTCTGGCACGATGCTCCTGTCACAAAAATTAAATTAAACATCAACAGGAAGCAAAGAAAGACTACCATTGAGTCCCAGAATGCACCACGTTGGAAAGGTAAAGCCCAGAACTGGCACAGTTGTGTTCTGCTGGCCTAGAGACTCCTGGATGTACATAAACACAGTCACCACGCCCTCCTCCTAACACTTGAGTGTATGAAGCCCGAAGTTACCAGCAAGAGCCTGCACACCTCTCTTTCCTAATGGTCCCAGAGTCAGTACTCCAAAATTCCCTACAGTGAGCTCCCTGCAGTTCCTGGTGCCAGTGTTGGAGTGACAGGAGCACGCCAAGGAAGTTGGCCTAGCTATAGGCAATCAGCCCTCTGCAGGGATGTTCCCATCTCAGAAACCTGGAACGATCCTCGTGCACAGAGCGCAGCTGCTCTTTTCACTTCCACCTGCAATAAACGAGGCTGCACATATAGACCAGGGCCCTGAAAGGAGGCAGCGTGTAAAACACGAACACCCATTGACACTGTCGGGAAGCAGCAAGGTTCAGCCCCGGCGGTGCCCTCCCCCTCATCACACCGTCTCCATGGCGATTTCTCGATGCAACGCTACCTCTGCCGGGGGGAGGACCCCCAGCCTTACCTTCATCTTGCATCCACTGCAGGCAGAGGGCGAGGTTTCTCCTCGATCCAGGCAACCCGGCTGAGCAAAGGCAGGACCAGGCAGGGGAGGTGGGATAGGTGAATCCGTCCAGGCAGGGGTCCGAGGGGTTGGCTGGAGCTGTGCAGCTGTGGGGCCGGAAGGGGAGTGCAGAGTCAGGGGGTTACTGGGGGCTCCATGTGCAGCTCGGAGGGATGGTGGAAGAGCCAGCACTCACTCCATCAGGGAAGAGGCTGGTACCCAGGAGGAGGCAAGCACAGAGCTCTGCTGGCAGTCTACACTGTCCAGTGCTTTCAAGAGGCATGTGAACTCTCAAAGAAGCCCGCCCATTCGGCCCCACCCCACACACACTAGCGGTATGCAACCTCTTTCCGCCATTTCCCCACTATGATGGACAGCTTACTCAAGAGACTGCGGGGACTTTCGATGCGGTGAAAAATTCAGTTTGCTCATATTTGTAAATCTTTCTAACCCAGCCTGTCAACTATACAGTTCTTCTCATCCTGGGTCCTAAATTAATTTGGTGCCCTTTACAGGTCTGCCTCTCCTTCTATTGGACTTCGGTGATAAAAACAAAAAAAACATCCGCAAAACTACTAAATACACACAATGGGTGATCATAGATCCAGATGTTCATAGATCCTGGTGACTCTACACTTCTAGGTCTGGCTAAAATGTTTGTTATGGTTGTGTAAACTTGTGTTTAGTAATTTCACATACGGTGCAGCAAAATCTCCGTGAGCACGCGAAATTCCGCATGTTCGCGGAGATTTCTTGCCATTTCGCGGAATTTTGCGGAAGGCAATTCCGCAAATTCCACCCACCCCTAATCCTTATCCTCTTTAATTATCTCCATCTGCCTTGTCCTTCTTCTCCTCCTTCTACTTTCCCGATTCTAAGTGGATCAGCAAAAATTCCTGTTTTCATAGGGATTGGCATTCCAAGTAACGTGTTAATTACCACACCCCAACCATTGTTCCCTTGTTTTTTCAACAGGTCTAACATACCGGTATTTAATGGGTGAAAACAATGTGGTATATTCTAATACCTATGGAATTTGGTGAAGACAGCACCAAATTCTGCATAAGATTTCAAATTTAACAGTGCAAAACCTGGAATTGTAAGTATGTACCATACTGAGTAAATACCACACTCCACAGTTTGGTATTTACCATCTGCAGTATATACTTCACCCATTACTGGTACCTTTGAAATCAGGGCCTTTGTGTATACATCTCTGGCTAGACAGTGTCCTGACCTTCGAATTTGCTGGGTAGAAGAAAAAGAAGGGGATGGGAAACCGGCAAAGGAAAGAGAAGTACAGAAAATGGTGTAGTGAGGGAGGTAAAATAGATGGACAATAGAGATATAGATAGACTTGTCAAGAAAGGCAGCATTAGTTTGGTAGAAAAAGAAAGGTAGAGAGATTAGTAATGTTTTAAAGTTAGGTTGAGAAGTAGAGTGAGCTAGCAATACAGAGAACTGTGGGGGAAAGGAGAAGAGGTATTTCAAGTTGCCAGAGAATGCAGGCTAAAACTAAACATGATGCACCCCATGCAACCTCATTAAAAAACACAACATTGCACAGCACATTTTCCAACCAAAACGCTCCAAAGGGCATATCCTCCATTGTATTTACTCAGCATCACCAACAATTTATTGCAAACCACTTATAGCCCGGACTGGACCCACCACCTTGCATTCAACTAAGAAATCAGGAGCAATACAGAACTGCATATTCTTCAATGACTTCAGTATTAATAAACTTAAGAAGTCTGAACCATCTCTCACTTTGCCAACTCCACGTCGAATGTCAATATCCTTCTAAATGAGCTCAATGATTGTCCTATAAACCATGTTCACATGCACCCTGCAACTTAAATACACAAGTGCAAACTGAAACTTTCTGCACCCTGTACTCTAAATGTTTTATTCACAGAAAGGAGAGAAAATGGAAGAAAAACCGAATACTTAATAACCTCACGCTACTTAAGTCCATCTATGCAACACTCAGCACAACTCATAACATCAACCACAGCAAAGAACTATACCAATGCCATCACTGAATCTATCAACATTAGCAGAAGTATTGACTTTGTTTCTGAACAGGAGACCAGCTGACGACTTTGAACATACAGGAATGCTAACCGATATGCTAAAAATCATATTGAAAAACGATGTATTTTTGTTTAATAGTCATTGGTACAGACAGACACAAGAACTGCAATGGGCTCCAGATTTGCTCCCTCGTATGCAAACCTCATTATGGGTAGGTATGAGAAGGATAAAATCCGAGGTTCAGGTGGCAGACCTTGGAATGACAAGATTCACTATTGGGGTAGATTTATAGATTATGTCATAATGATTTGGACTGACAATTAAAATCAACTACCAGATATCTTTACTTACCTCAATAGTAATGACAAAAATATGTTGTCTACAATGTCATACAATGAGAAAACAACATATTTGGATATATCGAACTACGGATTGAGAAAGGTATAATGCAGAGTAAGATGTATCAAAAGAAGACATCTTGCAATTCAATTCTACATGTGATTCGCTTGCATCCATATTCTCAAATTAGGGCAATCCTCTTTGGAGAAATGATTAGAGCTGGACAAAACTGTAGTTCAGGTAGTGAATTCTTAGCCAACTTACAGGACATTAAGCAGTGGTTTCAGAATAGAGGCTATAACTAGCAGACTCTTGAAAAAGCTAGCAAATGATTTTGGCTTCTGAATTATTAAGGTACACTTAAAGAGAACAGAGTCTAACAAACTTCAAAGAGTAATCAGGTCATTATCACTTACGGTAGTGGTTTGAGTACTCAATAAACATTGGTTGATTCTTAGGAATGATGAGGCGATTAAGAAATACACATCAAAACACCCAAGCATTGCATACAGGAGAGAGAAAACAATTTAGAACATTATAAGCCCAAGCTATCCAAGACTTGACCTGTACCTTAATTTCTGGAAGATGGCTAATAATGATTTTTTTTCATAAATGTGAATGATGAAATATGTGCACATATGCATTGAATATGATTAAGAACTATTCTTAGAGTGACAGTCCTAAGTATAACATAAAGACAAATAATATTGTCAATCGAAATAGGCGGTATAGCTGTTAGTTTGTGCTTGTGATAACATATATGTAGGCTGTACAATGAGAGCATCACGTGAAAGAATCTCTGAACATCCGAGAGCCATAAAACAGGGTGATATGAGTTACCCAATTTCAGCACATATTTTGGCTTGTGATAAAAAGAAACAACATGTTGATTTCAACTTCTATGGCATGTAGTTGAGTTGATCCTATAAGTGGCATAAGAGCACTTCAATTACACTGCATAGAGGCCATGTGGATTTTGAGATTGGGGCAGTAGAAAGTGGTTTAAATATTGACTATGAACTTAAATTAAAGTAGCTTTTAATGTGAGTGATGCAATAACTGGGCTATTAACCTTCTCCCTCAAGCCTAAATTTACTTATGTGTCTTATGTGTAAGTAGTATAGGATCGATGTGAGGATATCTGCAGTTATATGAGTATTGGTCATTTTCTGCGATTTCCATATACATATGTTAAGATTCTGGAATTATGATGTTGTCTGTTACATAGTAATATATTCAAGTTTTGGTGTTTTCAACAGCGTGATGAAATGAGGTATAGGGATGTTTTTATGGATGGGTATTCTCTGATAATTCTAAGTACGAGTGCTGTGGACTGTATTCAAAATATTAAGATGTTGATTGTAGTAACTGAGTATACATTATACTGTGTCTGATTACTAGGAATTACGATGTCACTACTACAATATGGCACCCTTTCGGTTACACGATGTTTAAGCCTGTGATTTAGTTAATCTTTAAACAAGGTTACTTTAAAGATGGTGCCAAAGCCGAACACCATTCACACGGAACCTCACAATGAAGTAACATCATATGCATATGTAAGGTTTGGACTTATGATGACTAATGCCACACATCACTGTTTTAACTTTTTTTTTAATTGTGCCTCTGGCAGTACAATGAACTGAGGTACAGGGCTGTTTTCATGGATTATTATTTTATTTAATTTTAATAATGACAAATAGCTAAATACCTGGCCATGCACAGAGTTGGTGATGCTCTCTGTTCTCTGTGATTTAAGGTGCAGAGTGGATAGATGAGATGTGGATGACACAGTCCCATTAAACTATCTCCACAGTGTTCGATCCCATGCACCATTCTATAGTGCTGAAGAGATAAAGGAACACACTGTGATTTGCTGAAAGTTCATTGGTTTGAATTTTTCCTTTCTGTGTTGTTATAAACTTGAGGGCCAGATGTACAAGTATCTGCATTCATAATAGCATTCAGACAGTGTTGGTGTGGGACTTTCTTGAAATTTGATGAAATTGCATTTGAAATTGTACTTTCAGCATTGTTTTTTAGTCTTTGCAGTATCAGTTTTTACCCTTTTTGCACTTGCACCTTAGTGCTGCTTGTGCTTTCTGCCATCTAAATAGTTTTACTTTTTCTACGGCATTTTTCATGGTCTAGCACATATTATACCGCCATTTTTGTTGAAGTTCTAGTCTCTATGACACAGCTTCAGTCTCACTATTTATGGAGACCATCAGTGTCGCTGTTTTGAATTCAAATAGGATTCGGACACTGTTGGTGGGGAATTTTGATGAAATTTAATTTGCAATTGTATTTGTAGAACTGTGAACCGTTTTTAAAAAAGATTTGCTTTTTTAGAATTTGCAGTATTAGTTTTCAACCTTTTTGCTCTTGCACTTTAGTGCAGCTTGTGCTTTCTGCCATCTAATTAGTTTTGACCTTTTCAACGCCCTTTTTGCCTTAGACTAGCACAATTTTAACCACCATTTTGGTCGGCACTCTAGTCTTATGACACAACTTTAGCCTCATTATTTAAGGAGACCAGTTGTGCGGCACTGAGGGCAAGCCTGGCTGCGCCCGGGTTCGACCAGCTGTGCACAGCACCAGTCATGCTGCCTGTTTGGCTGCCTATTCCTCCCTGCTAAACAGCTCTTCTTCCTAGTGACTTATAAGGTATTAATCAGCAGAATTAATATGTGTTGGGTTGTAGTGTTTGGGTCCCGCCACTGTACAGTCATTTCTCTGTTAGTGTGTAATGAGGCCAATTTGACTATTCCCATGAGGAAATGTCAACAGATACTTTACATAATATTAAGGCTTGCCCTCTCTCCATCCACAATGGGATGCATAACATGGGCTTTCCTCCATTACAATTTGAGTGCCTTAATAAATGATAGATCCTTGGTCAAGAACGTCACAGAGATCCATGATATGCTCAACTCTGAAATGCCTGACTTGATTTTTATAGCAGAAACCTGGACCTCTAATGACTCTGCTCTTGTCCGTTAGGATTAAAAAATGTGCACTTCCCTTCTCAATCTCATAGAGCTGACGGGCTAGTGTTGGAAAGTGGGTTATTAGTAGCAGTAAATATGCATCTGCCAATGGCAATAATACAACTAACACAGTCTAAGGGTCAGTACAGGTCTCAGTAAATTATTCCCATGTTAAACTCCGGGTAGCTTGACTGCAAGCAGGCAGGCTTAACTTAGGAGACATGTATGTAAAGCGTTTAAAAACACCAATTCAGTAAATGATTAAGGCACAACACCCAATAAAAATCCAAAACTAATTTATAAAACTAGGAAATATTTTTATCTTTAAAATTATAATGAATTGACAAATATCCAATGTAGGGAAACAGAGATTTGAATTATTAAAGATATAACACTTTCTAGCACTTAGAAAACTATAGTGCCAATCTGAGACATCTGGTTGCGCATTACTGGAACAAATTAAACTTTCAGGTCGACCGCGATGGAGCCCTGCACGGACACACTGAGTGGGAAAATCTAATCAACATTTTACCTTCAGACTTATAAACTTTTCTGGGGTATTTTCCACCGGGGTCCCTCGATGCTCTTCAACAGTCCTGATACGGTGAGGGTTCGCCGGCTTGCGTTTTAGGGAGCTCCCAGTCAAACTCTGGAAGTCGGACCTCCAGAGCTTTTCAGCGGTACGAACCAGCCAGCCAGACCGCCTTGTAGTTGAAGGTGGCCGGCTTGGATCTCTCGGTTGAGTCGGTCCCCTTATGGAGCTATTTTCCAAAGTTCTCCCTGAAGTTCCTCTTGAGGGTCCAAAGTGTCCAAGACACAATCCAAGGGTCTGGACGCGCCAAGATGATCCTTGAAAGGTTGAGGTGACAATTCCCACAATGCACATGGACAACACCCTTAGAAATTGACTGGACACACTCCAGAAAGGGGATTCTTGGTGGTGATGGTCTAGGTGAGCTTTGTTAACCTGTAGCTTGCAGGGAGTCCACTCTTTAATCCTTTTGAAGCAAGATATGTCTGCAGGGCTGTAGTTCCAGATAATACAGCAGGCACAGTCAGACAGAATGCAGGGCCTGATGGTGCACATCAAGTTTCCAGCTTGACAATCCTTCTTCTTCTCTTAGTTTCAAGCAGCAGATCTGAGAGGCTCTGCACCTCTCACATATTTATTCAGTGTTCTCTGAGGTCAAGCAGGTGAGCACTCCTGTCCAATGAGGTGCAAGGCAACACCCCAGAGCATAACCACTTTCTCCAAACTTCAACATGGCTGAAATCTCAGCAGATCATGACGAGCTAACTAAACCAACTCTCAGTATGGCTCATTTCCATAGCTCTCCAGCCCCTTACATTTGCAAATTCCATCTTTAAGCCTCCCATCTGGCTGGGTCAGTGGGGATGGGGGTAGATGGACCTGGCATTCCCTGCTTTTCTTATTCCCCTTTGAAGCTTAATGCTTTATAACCCTTCCCCCCTGCTCTGGCATTCCTATGTAGCAGAGCTCTCTCAACCAGATAGCCTCTCCCTGGTTGGGTGACTTATCACTTCATGAATGCAGCCTGACTAATCCTGTTAACTCTGACCAATCAAGGAAGACCACAGGAAGGCTGAATTTTGCCTTACATACAAGAAAGTCTTATAACTTCTTTTCTGTATATTTTAGGATAAATTCAACAATAGCATATTGTTGGATTTATCAATATTATTCTCCTAAATCCTTGAATAATATTTCTTTAAATCATAGCAATATTTATGAATTCATAACCTATTGCAATGTTATCCTATGTGGCTGGTGATCTACAATGGGGAAAATGAAATGTGCAATTTCTCAAACACCAAGGCACATAAAACCTTTTTTATTAGGAACCGGCTTATAGTTGCATGAGCCCTCAGCCCTGGGACTCCTAGGAGATACCGTGGAGGTTCTGAATATGCAAAACTAATGTAGATCCACACTTCACTGTGCTCATAGAACCAAAGTCATTTTGGGAGGCACTACAATGGGGAAAGCGAAATGTATAAAACATCTTTAATAAGTGCCCTCCTTTTAATTAAATGACCCCCCTCCCACCCTGGGACACCAAGGAGAGAGCTTGGGACATCTGAATATGCAAAATATGGTAGATTATCACTTTTTAAGTGCCCCTACCACTAAAGTCCACTTTGCATTGACTTTTATTTTTAAAAGTAGTGCTGCATTACTTGTACAATACTCAATGCATTGGACATCTCTAAGCAACTTTTTTCTGTACTCCAGTCTCTAGCAAAACCATTTTGCACCTCCATTACAGTTGAACATTGCGAACAGTGGTGTGACTCACTCACACTTTATTTTGAGGAAAAAGTTGCAAATAAAGTTATGAGTCTCACCGTCCATGTTAATCAAGTTAATTTAGATTTTAAAGTCTGACCCCATTCAACAGAGAATTGAGATGGACATTTGCGATGCAGCGTGCGCTACGAAATTCGTTTAATTTATTTAATTGTTTACTTACCTGTAATTATCCATATTCCGGTTTTTAGAACAACCCACCCTGCCCCTCCCCCGCCCCGCCTTACCGCCCCACGGAACTCCCTCCACGGGCCGCGGCTGCTCTGAATGCAAACAAGTTTTTTAGCCTGGCCAATTCTTTATCCTCAGTCTCACCCTTAGATCCTCTGTCCCTCAACTTTTGGAAACTGGAATCAAATAACCTAATGCCTCCCCAACAATATGTTTGTAATCTTTTACTATTTACTGGTGTAGTGCCATCTGACTGGAAGAAGTGATGGTGGATCCTCTTTTGAAAAATCCTTTAGCTAACCCCTCAGTCTTTAGCCATTTTGACCTATTTCATTGCCTCCTTTCTAGGGTAAAGTTTAAAAAAGCACATCAACGAGCTTCTTTTAAGTTTTGTCAAAGATCATAATCTACGTCATTCGGCACAGTGTGGCTTTCGTTTGGCTCATGTATCGTAAAGGGAAGTGATAAAGTTGGGGACTTTGGCAGCTGGGATCAGTACAAATTTTGTCATAAAGAGATACCTCCAAGACCATCAATCAAATAATTTCTCTGTTGAAGAAACTGAATTATTGTTTCTTCAAGCATCCATGATTCATCAAGTTTTTACTTAATGAGTTGTGCAATCGTGTACACTGAACTGTATTACGCTACAATCGACTAATCCAAATGCTTTTAAGAAAATCAACAAAGAGTCTCTTTCTTAATTCATTTTGTTTTTTTAAAAAGGATACTTGTAAACATTTACAGACATTTTACATGGGGAGTTTTACATTAATTTAACGGATGGGATCTTTCATTTCGTTAACCGTGATGCACAATTTAATGAGCAGATGTTGCACTCAATGATCGCACTTGGCCCATTTATAAGTGCGCCAACGCATTTTGACCTTCAAGGTGGCCCTATGATGTATTTCAGGGAAGGTCTTCTTCAGGGCTGTGAACTTTGTGGAGACTGTGTAAATATTAAAAACCAAACAATTACTAATTAAATATGGTCCGTATGTTCCCCAATCGCAACCATGTGTGGAAGAGATTCCACATTTCAATTCAAGTCAAAAGTGGGAGACGTACCGTGAAGGTAACTGATTCCTGTCAGTTTTGTCAAAGGGTATGTCAGACTCCTTGGAGAACACCTCCTATTTCGTCGTGTGGCCCTGAGGGGGGTTCACATGAAGTATGATTGTTTATTTTAATTCAGAGAGAGAGTGCTGACTGAGTTCTAAAAACATTTTTATGGGAGCGGGGGAGTGAGCATACCTTCAGGTTTATTCGTAAATGGAAAACTTCTGTAGGATTCTTGGGATTGTCCTGCTAAGGGTCCCAAGGATGCCTTCATGTCTAGCTTGTGTAGTGGTTACACATTTATTTGGCGGTGAGTTCAATCGGGGTCCTGTTGTGAATAACAAGAACACCTTATTAACTCTGAAATGGGTACATGTGAATGGTGTGTGAATCCCATAAACACCAACATCGGCACTGTGTTCACTTTGTGTACTTAGTACGTACCTTGTGGAAACCCCATCATGCAATGTGCATTTAAAAAAACAGTTTTTATATCTGCATTCGGTATAAAAGTAGCCGCGGGACATAAGAGACTTCTGTGCATGAGCATCTATGCGCTCTAAGTAAATTTCTAACATACTTGTGTTTAAGGGCATGAGCCCATGCTCCTGTGCAATGATGAAGTCCTCGTCATTAGTGCAAGCATGCATGCAAACTTTTGTGGCTATGACATTTATCTTCGTACCTTGTTTTTATGTTAGCTGTTCATGTATCATGCAACCATTCAATCGTGTACGCGTCTATGGTTATTGAAGCATTTATCTTACGGTACAGTTATCGGACTACGTTCTTGGAAATCTAAAGTCCCACGGGGAGCCCGAGCAGTTTTTGCATGCATGTGGAAACGTATTGGGTAAATCTCGGTATAACCATTTACCTTAGTTTGTTGTATTCAATTCCTCAAGTGGGAGTCAGATTTCCTACGCGTTCTCGTGCCTGGCCGACAGTTCATGAAGAAAACCTTTCCTGAAATACATCATAGGCCCACCTTGAAGGTCGAAACGCGTCGGCGCAATTATAAACAGGGCCAAGGGTGATCATTAAGTGCAACATCTGCTCATTAAATTGTGCATCAAAGTTCACAAAATGAAAGATCCCATCCGAACACAAGTCTAAGCTCTGACCACCAATAGAATGGGGCCAAGTAGTACTGTTGCAGACTACAAGCATGAGGGCTACAGTGATAAATGCCCCATAAATCTGACAGTGTAGGACACTGGACACATAACTGTGTATCTTTCTTCCTGTATGTTTCTTCTTTAATTCCTTTTCAAATGTATAATTAATTATGTCATGTAATGTTTTTTGTCTATACATGTCTTGTCCTAAACTAAATTGTTCTTAGACGTAATGTCTGGTAAATGAATGTAAAACTCCCCATGTAAAATGTCTGTAGATATTTACAAGTGCCTTTCAAAAAGACAAAATTAATTAAGAAAGAGGGCTCTTTGTTGATTTTCTTAAAAGCATTTGGATTAATCGATTGTGCCGTAATATAGTTCAGTTACTCCAATGACATTCAAATTATTTTGTCAGTAGATCAGTAGATCAATCCTGTTGTTTGCCGCTCGTCTACTTTCATAACTTTCTTAGGGACATGTCCTGCTGGCTAGGTCTAAATTCACTTAAATTCAATGGGGATAAAATGGAAGGGGCATATTAGCAAGGGCTGGCGATATAATTATCGCCGCTTTAGCGTCCATTTTCGGGCGATAAGCGGCGATAATTATATCGCAATATCATCAAGGACACGCTAGCGCGTGTTTCTTTGATGTAGAGCCCTTTTTTTCACAGCCTCGCCTCGCATCGCTAATGAGATGCAAAGAAGGCGTGGCTGTGAAAACAACACATGAAAATATCGCGAAGGCAGCTTCGTGATATTAACAAGGAGGTGCAGCGATAAAAAAAATCACGCTACCTTAACGCTGGATTTTAACGTCTGTTAAGTTCCAGACTAAGGCATACTAATAATGGTAGGTGGATTATGCTGATACGACCACAGCGTCGTATCAGTAATGTTATCGCTGTTTTCCATGGAACATCACTGGAAAACCAGCGATGTTCCATGGTAAACACCTCTATCGCTGAAATATTATCGCCATAGCGCTGTGTATTGTTAATATAGCGTTATCATGGTGATCATTTTCAGCGATAGGCGGAGATAATATTTCTACCGCTATGTGGGGCCAGCGATAATTATGGCTGGCCCTTGTTAATATGCCCCGAAATTCTCTACGTCTCCATTTGGAATCCACTGCTTCCTTTACAGGCCAGTTTGTGGCATCTACCTACCAACTCTACTCTGGTTTCCTCCCCAGTGGTTCATTGCCTGGGTGTTTATGTGGATGCCGATGTGTCCCTTTCGACTTAAGTGAACAAACTCTCTTGCATGTGTCTTTATCTGTTAAGAACGCTACCCAAATTCTTACCATTTCTCCCCTTTAACCATCAACCGCAGGTGGTCAAGTATCTTATTGTGAGTCATCTGAACTACTGTAATGCATTCGTATCACAACGCCAGGGTACCTGTAGGGTGTTAGTTGTAGTATATAAGTGCTGATAATAATAATAATGATAATTTAATGTTAGAAGCGCCTGACTGTCTCGTCAAGCGAATGAGTCGGATCCAAATGGCTGCTGCCAAGCTTGCTTTGGTCCGTAGTCACTCTTCTTTAGGCAGCACTGGATAAATTGCATTGGCTTTCTGTCTGCAAAAGGATTACATTTAATGCTTTGTATATAGTACGCAGAGCTTTACAATGGTCTGGTCCTCATTTTTTACAACCAAGATTCCATCGTTAAAGACGTTCCCGTCCAATATGCTCTGCCAATGCTAACTTACTTATTGTGCATCAAGTGAAGAGATTGTGACTAGGCAGCTGTAGTTTTTCAGTGCGGTCTGCACAGTTGTGGAACTCTCTACCTATAGAATTGCGCTTGATGACCTCCTGACATTTAGAAAATCCCTTCATAATAATAATAATAATAACAATCATAATAATAATCTGGCCACAAAATACTGGTCGCAAACTAATCTATGGACTAATAGGTGGGTTCTTAAAATTCAAATCACAGTGAGTTTGAATCCGACCTACTTCTTGAATATTGATGTGGTAGGTTGCAAATTGAAACTCAGTATGGTCAAATGCAATCACAGGGATGGTGACTTGCTGGATTCCGCAGATCACCATGTTTGTGATTGCATTTCAATAAAGTAAACAATTTTTCTGAAAAAAACTGCCTGTTTTCATTAAAGGACAGTGGGTTGTGTGTTTAAAAAGAAAAATACATTTTGTTTGTTTGTTTTACAGTGTGCAGCGGCCCGTGGACCACTACCTACTGCCAAACAAACTTTTTTTTTAACAGTCCCCAAGGAATCCCTTCTCTTTTACGAATGGTTTACCACCCCAAGTATGGGTCTGCAACTTTTAAATGGTTTACAACCTCTATTCCAGTCCTAATCTACTGATGCACATGAATAGGATTCCTATTTGGAAGGGACCTACAACATGCCCCTTTCAAATAGTGATTTATTATCCATTTTATACTCATTTTAGGAGACAGTAAAAAGTTATGGATTCCTTAAAATGGATTTAGTACATTTCTAAAAGAAACCTTTTAGTCACAAACTCCGAATCGGAGAGTTTTTGATTCAAGACCTGCTTTATACATCTGGCCCTGTTTCCTTGCCTCCTTATGCATTAGTTGCCACAGCACTTTTTACCCTAAGTGGGATGGGTATTCCCAGACATGTTTTCTTGCTTGCTGTGCTACTGGACTCAAGCTAGTCTGGCTGCTGAGGGGTGTTACCCCGAGACCAGTCCCAGGATGTTTGTTTTCGGTCCATTGAGGACCTAGCTTGGCAGTTCGGGCTGTTCCCATGAGGATCTGGGTCGACTGATTTGCATATGGCTGGGTCCAAACTGGGGTGGCGTAGTGAGCAAAAGAACAATGGATGTAACCAAGATCTCTTGACTGGGGGTGAATGGTTGATTCATTCAGCATTCTATCCATCATTTGTTGCCGCAGCACTCCTTATGCATTAGAGCTGAGGTTGGTGTCTTGTGGAGTTCCACAGGGTCTATATCATCACCTCTTTTATTTAACATCTATATGGCTCCACTTGCATCTTTGTTATACAAGCTTGACAAGTAATTCCACATGTATGGTGATGATACTCAGCTCCTTATCAAATCGTAAAAACGAAGGCAATCTGCTACTGCTTACATTCCTCCGTATTCCATAGTAGGTCATGCTTTTACAGCGGTATGTCTGTGGATAGCCACCAATTTCTTAAGGTACACTTAAAGAGAACAGAGTCTAACAAACTTCAAAGAGTAATCAGGTCATTATCACTTACGGTAGTGGTTTGAGTACTCAATAAACATTGGTTGATTCTTAGGAATGATGAGGCGATTAAGAAATACACATCAAAACACCCAAGCATTGCATACAGGAGAGAGAAAACAATTTAGAACATTATAAGCCCAAGCTATCCAAGACTTGACCTAGTACCTTAATTTCTGGAAGATGGCTAATAATGATTTTTTTTCATAAATGTGAATGATGAAATATGTGCACATATGCATTGAATATGATTAAGAACTATTCTTAGAGTGACAGTCCTAAGTATAACATAAAGACAAATAATATTGTCAATCGAAATAGGCGGTATAGCTGTTAGTTTGTGCTTGTGATAACATATATGTAGGCTGTACAATGAGAGCATCACGTGAAAGAATCTCTGAACATCCGAGAGCCATAAAACAGGGTGATATGAGTTACCCAATTTCAGCACATATTTTGGCTTGTGATAAAAAGAAACAACATGTTGATTTCAACTTCTATGGCATGTAGTTGAGTTGATCCTATAAGTGGCATAAGAGCACTTCAATTACACTGCATAGAGGCCATGTGGATTTTGAGATTGGGGCAGTAGAAAGTGGTTTAAATATTGACTATGAACTTAAATTAAAGTAGCTTTTAATGTGAGTGATGCAATAACTGGGCTATTAACCTTCTCCCTCAAGCCTAAATTTACTTATGTGTCTTATGTGTAAGTAGTATAGGATTGATGTGAGGATATCTGCAGTTATATGAGTATTGGTCATTTTCTGCGATTTCCATATACATATGTTAAGATTCTGGAATTATGATGTTGTCTGTTACATAGTAATATATTCAAGTTTTGGTGTTTTCAACAGCGTGGTGAAATGAGGTATAGGGATGTTTTTATGGATGGGTATTCTCTGATAATTCTAAGTACGAGTGCTGTGGACTGTATTCAAAATATTAAGATGTTGATTGTAGTAACTGAGTATACATTATACTGTGTCTGATTACTAGGAATTACGATGTCACTACTACAATATGGCACCCTTTCGGTTACACGATGTTTAAGCCTGTGATTTAGTTAATCTTTAAACAAGGTTACTTTAAAGATGGTGCCAAAGCCGAACACCATTCACACGGAACCTCACAATGAAGTAACATCATATGCATATGTAAGGTTTGGACTTATGATGACTAATGCCACACATCACTGTTTTAACTTTTTTTTTAATTGTGCCTCTGGCAGTACAATGAACTGAGGTACAGGGCTGTTTTCATGGATTATTATTTTATTTAATTTTAATAATGACAAATAGCTAAATACCTGGCCATGCACAGAGTTGGTGATGCTCTCTGTTCTCTGTGATTTAAGGTGCCGAGTGGATAGATGAGATGTGGATGACACAGTCCCATTAAACTATCTCCACAGTGTTCGATCCCATGCACCATTCTATAGTGCTGAAGAGATAAAGGAACACACTGTGATTTGCTGAAAGTTCATTGGTTTGAATTTTTCCTTTCTGTGTTGTTATAAACTTGAGGGCCAGATGTACAAGTATCTGCATTCATAATAGCATTCAGACAGTGTTGGTGTGGGACTTTCTTGAAATTTGATGAAATTGCATTTGAAATTGTACTTTCAGCATTGTTTTTTAGTCTTTGCAGTATCAGTTTTTACCCTTTTTGCACTTGCACCTTAGTGCTGCTTGTGCTTTCTGCCATCTAAATAGTTTTACTTTTTCTACGTCATTTTTCATGGTCTAGCACATATTATACCGCCATTTTTGTTGAAGTTCTAGTCTCTATGACACAGCTTCAGTCTCACTATTTATGGAGACCATCAGTGTCGCTGTTTTGAATTCAAATAGGATTCGGACACTGTTGGTGGGGAATTTTGATGAAATTGAATTTGCAATTGTATTTGTAGAACTGTGAACCGTTTTTAAAAAATATTTGCTTTTTTAGAATTTGCAGTATTAGTTTTCAACCTTTTTGCTCTTGCACTTTAGTGCAGCTTGTGCTTTCTGCCATCTAATTAGTTTTGACCTTTTCAACGCCCTTTTTGCCTTAGACTAGCACAATTTTAACCACCATTTTGGTCGGCACTCTAGTCTTATGACACAACTTTAGCCTCATTATTTAAGGAGACCAGTTGTGCGGCACTGAGGGCAAGCCTGGCTGCGCCCGGGTTCGACCAGCTGTGCACAGCACCAGTCATGCTGCCTGTTTGGCTGCCTATTCCTCCCTGCTAAACAGCTCTTCTTCCTAGTGACTTATAAGGTATTAATCAGCAGAATTAATATGTGTTGGGTTGTAGTGTTTGGGTCCCGCCACTGTACAGTCATTTCTCTGTTAGTGTGTAATGAGGCCAATTTGACTATTCCCATGAGGAAATGTCAACAGATACTTTACATAATATTAAGGCTTGCCCTCTCTCCATCCACAATGGGATGCATAACATGGGCTTTCCTCCATTACAATTTGAGTGCCTTAATAAATGATAGATCCTTGGTCAAGAACGTCACAGAGATCCATGATATGCTCAACTCTGAAATGCCTGACTTGCTTTTTATAGCAGAAACCTGGACCTCTAATGACTCTGCTCTTGTCCGTTAGGATTAAAAAATGTGCACTTCCCTTCTCAATCTCATAGAGCTGACGGGCTAGTGTTGGAAAGTGGGTTATTAGTAGCAGTAAATATGCATCTGCCAATGGCAATAATACAACTAACACAGTCTAAGGGTCAGTACAGGTCTCAGTAAATTATTCCCATGTTAAACTCCGGGTAGCTTGACTGCAAGCAGGCAGGCTTAACTTAGGAGACATGTATGTAAAGCGTTTAAAAACACCAATTCAGTAAATGATTAAGGCACAACACCCAATAAAAATCCAAAACTAATTTATAAAACTAGGAAATATTTTTATCTTTAAAATTATAATGAAGTGACAAACATCCAATGTAGGGAAACAGAGATTTGAATTATTAAAGATATAACACTTTCTAGCACTTAGAAAACTATAGTGCCAATCTGAGACATCTGGTTGCGCATTACTGGAACAAATTAAACTTTCAGGTCGACCGCGATGGAGCCCTGCACGGACACACTGAGTGGGAAAATCTAATCAACATTTTACCTTCAGACTTATAAACTTTTCTGGGGTATTTTCCACCGGGGTCCCTCGATGCTCTTCAACAGTCCTGATACGGTGAGGGTTCGGCGGCTTGCGTTTTAGGGAGCTCCCAGTCAAACTCTGGAAGTCGGACCTCCAGAGCTTTTCAGCGGTACGAACCAGCCAGCCAGACCGCCTTGTAGTTGAAGGTGGCCGGCTTGGATCTCTCGGTTGAGTCGGTCCCCTTATGGAGCTATTTTCCAAAGTTCTCCCTGAAGTTCCTCTTGAGGGTCCAAAGTGTCCAAGACACAATCCAAGGGTCTGGACGCACCAAGATGATCCTTGAAAGGTTGAGGTGACAATTCCCACAATGCACATGGACAACACCCTTAGAAATTGACTGGACACACTCCAGAAAGGGGATTCTTGGTGGTGATGGTCTAGGTGAGCTTTGTTAACCTGTAGCTTGCAGGGAGTCCACTCTTTAATCCTTTTGAAGCAAGATATGTCTGCAGGGCTGTAGTTCCAGATAATACAGCAGGCACAGTCAGACAGAATGCAGGGCCTGATGGTGCACATCAAGTTTCCAGCTTGACAATCCTTCTTCTTCTCTTAGTTTCAAGCAGCAGATCTGAGAGGCTCTGCACCTCTCACATATTTATTCAGTGTTCTCTGAGGTCAAGCAGGTGAGCACTCCTGTCCAATGAGGTGCAAGGCAACACCCCAGAGCATAACCACTTCCTCCAAACTTCAACATGGCTGAAATCTCAGCAGATCATGACGAGCTAACTAAACCAACTCTCAGTATGGCTCATTTCCATAGCTTTCCAGCCCCTTACATCTGCAAATTCCATCTTTAAGCCTCCCATCTGGCTGGGTCAGTGGGGATAGGGGTAGATGGACCTGGCATTCCCTGCTTTTCTTATTCCCCTTTGAAGCTTAATGCTTTATAACCCTTCCCCCCTGCTCTGGCATTCCTATGTAGCAGAGCTCTCTCAACCAGATAGCCTCTCCCTGGTTGGGTGACTTATCACTTCATGAATGCAGCCTGACTAATCCTGTTAACTCTGACCAATCAAGGAAGACCACAGGAAGGCTGAATTTTGCCTTACATACAAGAAAGTCTTATAACTTCTTTTCTGTATATTTTAGGATAAATTCAACAATAGCATATTGTTGGATTTATCAATATTATTCTCCTAAATCCTTGAATAATATTTCTTTAAATCATAGCAATATTTATGAATTCATAACCTATTGCAATGTTATCCTATGTGGCTGGTGATCTACAATGGGGAAAATGAAATGTGCAATTTCTCAAACACCAAGGCACATAAAACATTTTTTATTAGGAACCGGCTTATAGTTGCATGAGCCCTCAGCCCTGGGACTCCTAGGAGATACCGTGGAGGTTCTGAATATGCAAAACTAATGTAGATCCACACTTCACTGTGCTCATAGAACCAAAGTCATTTTGGGAGGCACTACAATGGGGAAAGCGAAATGTATAAAACATCTTTAATAAGTGCCCTCCTTTTAATTAAATGACCCCCCTCCCACCCTGGGACACCAAGGAGAGAGCTTGGGACATCTGAATATACAAAATATGGTAGATTATCACTTTTTAAGTGCCCCTACCACTAAAGTCCACTTTGCATTGACTTTTATTTTTAAAAGTAGTGCTGCATTACTTGTACAATACTCAATGCATTGGACATCTCTAAGCAACTTTTTTCTGTACTCCAGTCTCTAGCAAAACCATTTTGCACCTCCATTACAGTTGAACATTGCGAACAGTGGTGTGACTCACTCACACTTTATTTTGAGGAAAAAGTTGCAAATAAAGTTATGAGTCTCACCGTCCATGTTAATCAAGTTAATTTAGATTTTAAAGTCTGACCCCATTCAACAGAGAATTGAGATGGACATTTGCGATGCAGCGTGCGCTACGAAATTCGTTTAATTTATTTAATTGTTTACTTACCTGTAATTATCCATATTCCGGTTTTTAGAACAACCCACCCTGCCCCTCCCCCGCCCCGCCTTACCGCCCCACGGAACTCCCTCCACGGGCCGCGGCTGCTCTGAATGCAAACAAGTTTTTTAGCCTGGCCAATTCTTTATCCTCAGTCTCACCCTTAGATCCTCTGTCCCTCAACTTTTGGAAACTGGAATCAAATAACCTAATGCCTCCCCAACAATATGTTTGTAATCTTTTACTATTTACTGGTGTAGTGCCATCTGACTGGAAGAAGTGATGGTGGATCCTCTTTTGAAAAATCCTTTAGCTGACCCCTCAGTCTTTAGCCATTTTGACCTATTTCATTGCCTCCTTTCTAGGGTAAAGTTTAAAAAAGCACATCAACGAGCTTCTTTTAAGTTTTGTCAAAGATCATAATCTACGTCATTCGGCACAGTGTGGCTTTCGTTTGGCTCATGTATCGTAAAGGGAAGTGATAAAGTTGGGGACTTTGGCAGCTGGGATCAGTACAAATTTTGTCATAAAGAGATACCTCCAAGACCATCAATCAAATAATTTCTCTGTTGAAGAAACTGAATTATTGTTTCTTCAAGCATCCATGATTCATCAAGTTTTTACTTAATGAGTTGTGCAATCGTGTACACTGAACTGTATTACGCTACAATCGACTAATCCAAATGCTTTTAAGAAAATCAACAAAGAGTCTCTTTCTTAATTCATTTTGTTTTTTTAAAAAGGATACTTGTAAACATTTACAGACATTTTACATGGGGAGTTTTACATTAATTTAACGGATGGGATCTTTCATTTCGTTAACCGTGATGCACAATTTAATGAGCAGATGTTGCACTCAATGATCGCACTTGGCCCATTTATAAGTGCGCCAACGCATTTTGACCTTCAAGGTGGCCCTATGATGTATTTCAGGGAAGGTCTTCTTCAGGGCTGTGAACTTTGTGGAGACTGTGTAAATATTAAAAACCAAACAATTACTAATTAAATATGGTCCGTATGTTCCCCAATCGCAACCATGTGTGGAAGAGATTCCACATTTCAATTCAAGTCAAAAGTGGGAGACGTACCGTGAAGGTAACTGATTCCTGTCAGCTTTGTCAAAGGGTATGTCAGACTCCTTGGAGAACACCTCCTATTTCGTCGTGTGGCCCTGAGGGGGGTTCACATGAAGTATGATTGTTTATTTTAATTCAGAGAGAGAGTGCTGACTGAGTTCTAAAAACATTTTTATGGGAGCGGGGGAGTGAGCATACCTTCAGGTTTATTCGTAAATGGAAAACTTCTGTAGGATTCTTGGGATTGTCCTGCTAAGGGTCCCAAGGATGCCTTCATGTCTAGCTTGTGTAGTGGTTACACATTTATTTGGCGGTGAATTCAATCGGGGTCCTGTTGTGAATAACAAGAACACCTTATTAACTCTGAAATGGGTACATGTGAATGGTGTGTGAATCCCATAAACACCAACATCGGCACTGTGTTCACTTTGTGTACTTAGTACGTACCTTGTGGAAACCCCATCATGCAATGTGCATTTAAAAAAACAGTTTTTATATCTGCATTCGGTATAAAAGTAGCCGCGGGACATAAGAGACTTCTGTGCATGAGCATCTATGCGCTCTAAGTAAATTTCTAACATACTTGTGTTTAAGGGCATGAGCCCATGCTCCTGTGCAATGATGAAGTCCTCGTCATTAGTGCAAGCATGCATGCAAACTTTTGTGGCTATGACATTTATCTTCGTACCTTGTTTTTATGTTAGCTGTTCATGTATCATGCAACCATTCAATCGTGTACGCGTCTATGGTTATTGAAGCATTTATCTTACGGTACAGTTATCGGACTACGTTCTTGGAAATCTAAAGTCCCACGGGGAGCCCGAGCAGTTTTTGCATGCATGTGGAAACGTATTGGGTAAATCTCGGTATAACCATTTACCTTAGTTTGTTGTATTCAATTCCTCAAGTGGGAGTCAGATTTCCTACGCGTTCTCGTGCCTGGCCGACAGTTCATGAAGAAAACCTTTCCTGAAATACATCATAGGCCCACCTTGAAGGTCGAAACGCGTCGGCGCAATTATAAACAGGGCCAAGGGTGATCATTAAGTGCAACATCTGCTCATTAAATTGTGCATCAAAGTTCACAAAATGAAAGATCCCATCCGAACACAAGTCTAAGCTCTGACCACCAATAGAATGGGGCCAAGTAGTACTGTTGCAGACTACAAGCATGAGGGCTACAGTGATAAATGCCCCATAAATCTGACAGTGTAGGACACTGGACACATAACTGTGTATCTTTCTTCCTGTATGTTTCTTCTTTAATTCCTTTTCAAATGTATAATTAATTACGTCATGTAATGTTTTTTGTCTATACATGTCTTGTCCTAAACTAAATTGTTCTTAGACGTAATGTCTGGTAAATGAATGTAAAACTCCCCATGTAAAATGTCTGTAGATATTTACAAGTGCCTTTCAAAAAGACAAAATTAATTAAGAAAGAGGGCTCTTTGTTGATTTTCTTAAAAGCATTTGGATTAATCGATTGTGCCGTAATATAGTTCAGTTACTCCAATGACATTCAAATTATTTTGTCAGTAGATCAGTAGATCAATCCTGTTGTTTGCCGCTCGTCTACTTTCATAACTTTCTTAGGGACATGTCCTGCTGGCTAGGTCTAAATTCACTTAAATTCAATGAGGATAAAATGGAAGGGGCATATTAGCAAGGGCTGGCGATATAATTATCGCCGCTTTAGCGTCCATTTTCGGGCGATAAGCGGCGATAATTATATCGCAATATCATCAAGGACACGCTAGCGCGTGTTTCTTTGATGTAGAGCCCTTTTTTTCACAGCCTCGCCTCGCATCGCTAATGAGATGCAAAGAAGGCGTGGCTGTGAAAACAACACATGAAAATATCGCGAAGGCAGCTTCGTGATATTAACAAGGAGGTGCAGCGATAAAAAAAATCACGCTACCTTAACGCTGGATTTTAACGTCTGTTAAGTTCCAGACTAAGGCATACTAATAATGGTAGGTGGATTATGCTGATACGACCACAGCGTTGTATCAGTAATGTTATCGCTGTTTTCCATGGAACATCACTGGAAAACCAGCGATGTTCCATGGTAAACACCTCTATCGCTGAAATATTATCGCCATAGCGCTGTGTATTGTTAATATAGCGTTATCATGGTGATCATTTTCAGCGATAGGCGGAGATAATATTTCTACCGCTATGTGGGGCCAGCGATAATTATGGCTGGCCCTTGTTAATATGCCCCGAAATTCTCTACGTCTCCATTTGGAATCCACTGCTTCCTTTACAGGCCAGTTTGTGGCATCTACCTACCAACTCTACTCTGGTTTCCTCCCCAGTGGTTCATTGCCTGGGTGTTTATGTGGATGCCGATGTGTCCCTTTCGACTTAAGTGAACAAACTCTCTTGCATGTGTCTTTATCTGTTAAGAACGCTACCCAAATTCTTACCATTTCTCCCCTTTAACCATCAACCGCAGGTGGTCAAGTATCTTATTGTGAGTCATCTGAACTACTGTAATGCATTCGTATCACAACGCCAGGGTACCTGTAGGGTGTTAGTTGTAGTATATAAGTGCTGATAATAATAATAATGATAATTTAATGTTAGAAGCGCCTGACTGTCTCGTCAAGCGAATGAGTCGGATCCAAATGGCTGCTGCCAAGCTTGCTTTGGTCCGTAGTCACTCTTCTTTAGGCAGCACTGGATAAATTGCATTGGCTTTCTGTCTGCAAAAGGATTACATTTAATGCTTTGTATATAGTACGCAGAGCTTTACAATGGTCTGGTCCTCATTTTTTACAACCAAGATTCCATCGTTAAAGACGTTCCCGTCCAATATGCTCTGCCAATGCTAACTTACTTATTGTGCATCAAGCGAAGAGATTGTGACTAGGCAGCTGTAGTTTTTCAGTGCGGTCTGCACAGTTGTGGAACTCTCTACCTATAGAATTGCGCTTGATGACCTCCTGACATTTAGAAAATCCCTTCATAATAATAATAATAATAACAATCATAATAATAATCTGGCCACAAAATACTGGTCGCAAACTAATCTATGGACTAATAGGTGGGTTCTTAAAATTCAAATCACAGTGAGTTTGAATCCGACCTACTTCTTGAATATTGATGTGGTAGGTTGCAAATTGAAACTCAGTATGGTCAAATGCAATCACAGGGATGGTGACTTGCTGGATTCCGCAGATCACCATGTTTGTGATTGCATTTCAATAAAGTAAACAATTTTTCTGAAAAAAACTGCCTGTTTTCATTAAAGGACAGTGGGTTGTGTGTTTAAAAAGAAAAATACATTTTGTTTGTTTGTTTTACAGTGTGCAGCGGCCCGTGGACCACTACCTACTGCCAAACAAACTTTTTTTTTAACAGTCCCCAAGGAATCCCTTCTCTTTTACGAATGGTTTACCACCCCAAGTATGGGTCTGCAACTTTTAAATGGTTTACAACCTCTATTCCAGTCCTAATCTACTGATGCACATGAATAGGATTCCTATTTGGAAGGGACCTACAACATGCCCCTTTCAAATAGTGATTTATTATCCATTTTATACTCATTTTAGGAGACAGTAAAAAGTTATGGATTCCTTAAAATGGATTTAGTACATTTCTAAAAGAAACCTTTTAGTCACAAACTCCGAATCGGAGAGTTTTTGATTCAAGACCTGCTTTATACATCTGGCCCTGTTTCCTTGCCTCCTTATGCATTAGTTGCCACAGCACTTTTTACCCTAAGTGGGATGGGTATTCCCAGACATGTTTTCTTGCTTGCTGTGCTACTGGACTCAAGCTAGTCTGGCTGCTGAGGGGTGTTACCCCGAGACCAGTCCCAGGATGTTTGTTTTCGGTCCATTGAGGACCTAGCTTGGCAGTTCGGGCTGTTCCCATGAGGATCTGGGTCGACTGATTTGCATATGGCTGGGTCCAAACTGGGGTGGCGTAGTGAGCAAAAGAACAATGGATGTAACCAAGATCTCTTGACTGGGGGTGAATGGTTGATTCATTCAGCATTCTATCCATCATTTGTTGCCGCAGCACTCCTTATGCATTAGAGCTGAGGTTGGTGTCTTGTGGAGTTCCACAGGGTCTATATCATCACCTCTTTTATTTAACATCTATATGGCTCCACTTGCATCTTTGTTATACAAGCTTGACAAGTAATTCCACATGTATGGTGATGATACTCAGCTCCTTATCAAATCGTAAAAACGAAGGCAATCTGCTACTGCTTACATTCCTCCGTATTCCATAGTAGGGCATGCTTTTACAGTGGTATGTCTGTGGATAGCCACCAATTTCTTGAAGTTGAACCCTGCGAAAACTGAGCTCTTGAATACCAGAAATGATGTGCTCAAGCTGCAGCCATCTGCCATGCCAGACATACCAGGCTATTGTTCGGTGTCGATGAAGTGATTTGCAATCTTGGTTTTATCTTGATGCTGATTTGTCCCATGAACAGTGGGGGCTGTATTTCAGATAATGTGCACTCTCATTGTTTGCACCTTGGTGCACCTTCAACAGGTTGACCATGCACAAGCAGGAACAGAGAGCCATATTACAATAGATGCTGTGACCCCAAAGTAAGCAAACACAAGGAGATGATGAACGGAAAGCTAAAACTTTTCAGACACTCACCCCCAGTCACAGATCTGGGTTGAATCCATCATCGTTCTTTAGCTCACTTCGCCACCCCAGTTCAGGCCCAGATATATGCAAATCAGTCTTAACCCTGTGCCTCAAAAGTCCAGCCTGAACTGCCAAGCCAGGGCTTCCCTGGACTGGAAACAAACATCCTGGGAACGGGTTCGGGGTGACCCCAAAGTAGACACGAACTTGCGGCTTGGGGGTAGCGCGTTGGTGAAAGGTGGAGCGGCTGTTTAACAGCCACTCTGTCTTTAGTACTGCAGGCAGCACCCCGCCTGTTCTTTAAAGGGGAACAGAGGTAAACCTGCAGGTGGACATGAAATCTTTATTCTTAATTCAATTGCAACAACTGCCAGAGAGAGCGAGGGTCAATCTTCTATGATAACAAATAAAATAAGAGGAGAGAGTGTTGAGCTCTAATAGAGATGGGAATACATATTTGTTTCACCTGTCCTTGGAGCTTCTTTAAAAAAAAATCCCCAGGAGTTTAGCTGAGATGATGTTACCAGGAATCGTGACTGGAGAACTGCTGCCTCCATTGTGTAAGAGCATCCTTGATCTTGACAAGACTTTGACTGGTGGCAGCCATCACATTTGCTCCAGATGTCTGGTTTCCCTTCTTCTGTCATACTAGCGCCTCATTAATTGTTTCCAAAAAGAACAGTTGATGGACAGAATGCAGAACAATGTCATACATTCACCCCAGTACATCGTTTTTTTGCTCCCCATGCCAATTGTGTGTCTTTTGCTTTCTCGCCCTAAGCGCGCCAGGTATGCCCAGACGTGGGTCCCGGGCTCACTGTGCCACTGGAATCAAGCTATTCTGTCTGAAGAGGGGTGAAACCCCAAAACCAGTCCTAGGAAGCTTGTTTCCAGTCCAGGAAGGACCTGGCTTGGCAGTTCGGGCTGGACTGTTCCCACGAGGCACAGGGTCAAGACATATTTGCATATGGCCAGGTCTAAACTGGGGTGGCATGGTGAGCAAAATAATTATGGATTTAACCCAGATCTCTTGACTGGGGGTGAATGTTTTGATTTGTTCTGCATTCCGTCCATCAATTGTGTGTCATTAATGATTTCCAACAAGTTTTAGGTGTGCCCTTTTTGTGCCGCTGATGGGGTTGACTTACTAAACTCCATGAGTACTCATATCCTTCTTCAGTTGGGAGGAGTAAAGGAGCTCTCATTAACTGGATCGAGGCGAATCCAGTAAAACCCAAGTCCCCTGGGGAAAAGCTGAATGGAGGTGAACAGCCAAAATACATACAGCCCATCGTCTTTCCAAGGATAGTTATTGGTTGAACCTTGGATAAGTCGAGATTGCCTCAGACTCACAACAACCTCGATGTATTTAATAAGAGCATCTGGACAATTGCACTGCGAGGTGAGCTCTCTGAACAGTAGTGAACTACTCCTCGCTGGGAGATTCTTTATTCTTCACTTACACAGAAAATCCAATTCAAACCTGTATTTGTCTGCCAAAAAAAGAAATATATCTGCAAGTTGCCAAATGAATTAGTGGGTCCCCATTTTGTTAAATATTCCCTGATCTTCCTTTCCTGGCCCACAGATTTGGACCCATTGGATGTCGGTGGCTGTATCACGAGAGTGGGTGTTCAATGCGTGCACAAATGCCAGGGCCCAATTCTCCCATAAACTGCTACATAGTGCGCTCTCTTTTCTTAGTCTCCTTCATAAACACAAACAAGCTTCCCTTTACAGGGCAAGAGCTATATTTCAAGACTGTCCGGCCACAAAGGAACACCGGACAGCCACCCTGTAGATGCACTGACCTTTTAACTGATGTCTAATCTTACAGAGAAGTTAGTGTCCAGGACTCCAAGGCTGGCTGTCAATACTCTGTGCCAATGACGCAGCCCCAGTCAAGAGTCTAAGAAGCAGCTTTTCTCTGCATACCTCTAATTTCCTCTCAATGGAAACTTGAGCTCTGTTGACAAGGAGGCCTTTGGCTACACCTCTGGCATTTTTCCTCTGTTGAAAAAACTGAGACACTCAGTCAAAGTAAAATGCACAAAGATGTTTGCGTAGGAACCATGAATGAAAGAACTGTCTGCCGAGGTGATATATCTCCTCTAGCTACTTCTGAAAACGTCTTGCACTTTTCGGATCCAGAACGTTCTATGAAACTACTTGTACATGTACTTTGTGGTATCAATGTTCACCCTGCTTAATAGGTTCAATGAAACCCTTCGCTCCTTGCTAAGACTTCGAGCTCGGTGTTCGAAGACTTGGTTTCATCCAGGGCTGATTTTTGGAAACTTCATCTAGGCAGGTTTACCAAAGTCTACACAAGGGTTTGGCTTCACTGTACAGGAAGCTCTGTGTTGGATGGAGGATAAACTGTTGGATCACACTACTGATATGCCATCTGGCCCAAAACTGAATTCTTCATCAGTAAGAGTCTGTGAACATAAAAAAACGCAACATGTATAATCCTCGATCCGTTGCTGTCTATTTTTTGTTAGGTTGTGTTACTTTTGTGTATTTTTTTATTATCTATTCTGTATTTTTGAGTTACATTGTGTGTATTTTTGTATTTTTTTTTTCTATTGATGAATAGTGCTCCTGGACAACATTATTGGGATCTGTACTACGTAGGTGTAGCAGGAGTTTTAATCTTCAAATAAAGGGAAGGTTACCACCGTATCAAGTGTTATTGGGACCACAGGCATGGCTGCTCTGTGTTCCCATGCCTTAAGTAACCCCTGCAGCCTTTTGAACCAACATCACTGTATGTACAGGAATTTAGAGGAACGCGCCTAAAATGTAAAAAGATCACATGCCCACGGATGCAAAGTGCTATTAGATAAAAAGCTAGGACTCATTGACGGGGTCTCACATGATGTGGGACAAATTAGCAGCTCTTTGTCATGCTCCAATGTCTCCACATAATATGGTGAGGGGAAATCAGTTGTAAAAGGAAGAGTCGTCCTTTCACTTTAAGAGCAAAAAAAGCTAGCAGAATGATGTGCTTCTAGCCCTGCCCATGGACTTCAATGAGGGGTCGCCAGGGGTAGCAGCGGCTTTCACCCTCTATCCCTGATCTCCGGGTTGATAAACATAGCAGCAAAAGCAGATCATGAACAGGGCTCTGAGAGACATGGTTACTCTCTCTGATGTACACTCCATTCCCTTTGTCCTACAGCCATGAATAATAGGAGGCCTTTGAGGACCTAAAGGCGGGGTGGGGGGAATCAAGCCTTTGATGTCTTTGTTGGTCAAAAGTTGCATTTTAGTATCCTTGCCATTTTAGTATTTTGTATTTGCCAATTTGTAGAGCGTAAATGAACACCAGAGACATTGGGGAGTCACGGCTAATCTTAAATCTATTACATTCCTGCTTAAACACTGAGGGGCTTATTTACAAGCCCATTGCACCAAGAGTACGTAACTTTTTCCCATATTAAAAGTGACGCACCTGCAGCACAAGGGGTTTGTAAATAAGCCCCTAAGGCCCTGATTATGAGTTAGGCAGAATTGCATGTGGAGATTCCCAGCGGCTGCAATTATCAATATCTGCTGTATCTCTACATAGAATTCCACCTATTGCGAGTTAGACTGCTCAGAATGGGGAATAACCATAGATCTGTAGCTCCCATGTGAAATTCAATACGCTATTCCCTATTCCGAGGGGTTTAACACTCCCATTTATCATGTGCTCTGTGCTTCTGAACGACATTTTAGGTTTAAAATCCAACTGTCACCGTATTATGATGACGTGGTCGGAGTTTGAACCAGCTGGGGAATCCGACACAGTTCTGATGGGTTCAAGGAGCCTATTGGCCAGTCAGAAAAGCCCCATAATCCATTCAGGATGAGGTTTCTGCCGGCAGGATTATGATGTTGGTTTCCATCAGCCAATCCATGTCGTCCATTCCGACATGGAATGGCTGTCGGAAACTGACTTTGGGGGCCCCTAGCAGGGCCTGTTGCCCCCTGGCACTCTGCATTTGGCCATGGCGGGCACCTATAGCACCCCCATAAACATTCTTGCACCTTTTGCCAGGAACCCCATGGTGCCTGCCACACAATGCAGGGATGTTTGGAAACATAAATTTTTCTAAGGGAACTTATGCTGCGGGCGTTTACTGCCTGCCGCACAAGCTCCCATAGACAAATGGATATTTCTGACCACACTCTGTGTGGTTGCAGTTGGATCTGCCGACCTGAGGTCAGTCGGTTCCCATTCCGCAACGGTGTGTGGCATACTTGAGTATGCCCAGCATTGTGATTAGGGCCTTAGTGTCATAACTTGCCTGTAACTTAAAACTTGAATCTAAGTGGCCTGGGCTAAGAATGAGATAAGCAGTGCTAGATGATAAGAAGGCACACTCAGATGAGGAATGCTCTAAAATACAGCGGTCATTTCAGAGGGATAAATGGCTGCTTATTAGTTCAGTTTTTCAACTCCAGCATATACACCACTCTTTCCTCTGTTCAGCATGATCCTATAAAGATTTTTGCCTCTCCTTAGAGTCTTTTTTGGCTCCTTCCAATTCCTTGACCAGCAATGGAAGCAGAAAGTATATGCCATATATTGGCGTGGAACTCTTATGCTACCAGGATACAACTTTGTTGGAACCTCTGCATGAATTTTCTCAACCCTGACTACATAGACAGCAAGTGAGCTTGTGGAAGATTGGCTGAGATTTCAAGGCGATGGCCTGTTTCCTCCTAACAAAGGGGTCGACTACATGTCAGGACGCCAACTTTAGGCCGGTTATTGGCTTTGATTGGCTATCAGATCCTGAGAGAGGAATCTGCCTTTCTTGTTTGAGTGTCTGCCTGAACTTAAGATAGGGTAATGTAACAAATCTAATACTGCTTTTGTATTGAATCCATTCCTTAGTAAAGCACTCTGACACCCGTTGGAGTCTAACTCATGATGCATAAATATAAAGTCACAACATAGATAAATGGCAGGATAAATATCTATCGTACATCAACTTCTTGTTCAACTACTGCGCTATACTTATAAGTTGACAGAATGGCTGAAAAACGATTTGGACTCTGATAGCAGATTTTGTAACTTACTTCATTAAAATAAAATATGTTGGCAACTGTGTGAAGATGACTGATTTTATTTGTTTTTGAAAAATCTTTACGAACTTCGACTAGGTAAAGTTTCTCAAATTTGCCCATCCCTACTTTACTGATAAACTGATTTAGCCAAAAATGAAAACCTTATTTCAACAGGTCATGGAGTACACTGGAAATGAAAAGCCTGGTATGTCTCCTCTCTATTTCCAGTGTCAGGTTAAAGATGTCTGGGGCCCGAAGTAGAACCCTTTTTGGTGCACCCTGTTCAGACAGCTTTCAATTTTATTGCAAAGCCTAGGATCTTTGGTCACCTGAGTGGTGGCCTCCTGAACTTGGGGCAGCCCCTTCCCCAAACTGACTGCCAAAAATCTAGGACTCAAATTTGATCAGGCATTTTCCATGAAGTATCATATCTCTGCGATATGTGGCGCTTCTTTTCTACCATCCGTCATGTTGAAGGAGTCCTAAACTGTAAAAAAGGCATTTGTTAAAGATCCATTACTCGACTATATGTGTGAGCGATTATCTCTATGTTGCCAATATGTAGTCTTGATAAATGATTCGAAAATGGCCCCAGCGTGACCTGCGGCACTCCATAGACCACTGAGACCAATCTCTGACAGTGTACCACTCACATGCTTAAGCCATGGAATTCTACAAGAGTCCACTTGTAAAACTATTTCCTTTAGCCCTTGTCGATAGGCTGGCAACTCCGGGTTAGCACAGATCATCTTCCAGTAAAGTAAAAGGCGCAATGCAAGTTTGTCAAAAGGTCTCTAACCCCAAAGTCCAACCCTAAGTGGAAGCAGAGGAGTGCTTACAGGTACACCCATCAGCTGATGCATGAAGCGATTTTCCACCATTGCCAATGAGGTTGCGCCCAGATGCCCCTGTAGTGCAGCAACATAGGCATCTGTTCCAAAAGCCTTACGTTTATAGATCCATATTGCTGGCAGGATGCGTCAAAACTGTGAGCTGTGCGTCCTCTATAAGATACCACCCACTACTTCCACCGTTTTTTAATCGTCACTGTATTATGTGAGCTTGCCCCCTCAGGTGTTCAGTCAGAGTGAAACCTAGATTCCCAAATGTATGCACGCGTTCCAGTGGAGCCCCTGCTAGAGTGAGATGAGTCCTGGTCAAGTGCCTAGGATTCAGGACCATGTACTTCGTTTTACTCACATTGATCTTCAGTCCCCTAATTTGCAGGAAACAATCAAACTAGTCCAACAGCTTCTGGAGTCCCATGGGGGTTTTAGAGACCAGTTAAATGTCATCAGCAAACATGAGGGCAGGGGCACATGGTTATTACACTGATTCAGGAATTTGACAAGGCCATTGATATAGAGTGTAAACAGCGCGGGGGCCAACACGCACCCCTGTCTGACTCCGCTGGTTATGGGGAAGGGGTCAGTCACGTGCACTACTTTGTGTAGCCTGCACAGAGTTGTTATAGTGCAGCCTAACTATGATGTCTAACAAATATCTTGGACCCCCCATCTCAGAGAGAACCTGCTAAGCAAAGATTTTGGAACCAAATCAATAGCAGAGCGAACAACATGTAAAGTCACCCCCACTTCCATTGTACTGTCTTCCAGTTCAACATTTGCAAACGAAACACTTGATCAATTATACTTGTGGACTCTCTAAAGCCTGGTTGCAGGTGTGTCAAAATCTCATTGTCAGCTAGCCAATTATGTAATCTACACAGGATCACCTTGCTTAAAAGTTTTTTTGTACTTTCTATAAGACTTACTCGTCGATAGTTCGCAGGCAGGTCGCATGAGCCCTTTTTAAAAATGGAGATTATTTTGGCCCTGCCCAAGTGTGTGGAATAGGTGCCCCCTTCAGAATTGCTGAAAACAACACTGCAAAGTAAGCACTCCAAAGAGTTTCCTCACTCAGGAATAAGTCACCAAGGATTTTGTCTGGCCCTGGGGCTGTATTGGGAACTACACCCCTAATTGCCAAGATTATTTCTTCCACTGAAATATCCTTGGAAACCTCTTCTTGTGCATAGATGATAGACCCTGGGGAGACATCTTTGCATTCGTCACCATCTTACCTCGGGTGATTTGCGAGTAGCAGATTTCCCCAAGACCCAACTGTCTCCCCGTATTATCTTGCTGATCTCCCTTCTGCATTTACAAACTAGAGAAGTGTGTCACATAATCTCTTGATGCAATATTATTTTCAATAGTGCTGCACCCATCCCTGCTACCTGTTGCCACCAAGTTCCAGAACGAACAGTGGTCTTTCTTTTTGGCAGCATCTAGGAGGGCCTCCCATATTCCCTGCTCCCATTCATTTGTATCCCTCAATACTGCTAACTTATAACACCGTCTGGTGGCCTGAATCAATGGTCTGTTACTCAGCCTGATCGCAAGGATCAGAGCCGACTTATTTTCCTACACACTTTTTTAAACCAGGATTTAGGTTGCTTCCTTTAAAAAAAGCACCCTGTTTTGACTAGAAAAAGCTTCTCAGATTCATGTCCAAACGTCTCTGGGTCTCAATTATCGCCCCATGTGAATCAGGGGCACTCCCCACACAAATCAGTGTTAACATGCCCTCCATACCTGAGGCAACCCTCCTATAGATCTCACTAATAGACTCCTGAGAACGTTTTAATGTACTCCATTTGACTCTGTGACTATTACTAGTGACTATCAGCCCCCTATTGAAGGGCTCCCCTGGGGTGTTATGTTGTATAGTAATGGGCAAAGTTAGCATGCCGGTCAGGGCATTGTGGTCACTGTCCCATCGTAATATGACTACCGTGGCTTGACGTCCAACATTATATAATCATTTAGGCTGGTCTGGTTCACCCTATTAAATGTGTGGTTGCCTGTATTATTTGAGACTGACCTGCAGTTACAAGCACAAAGCCCCTGGTTTAGTGTAAGGAGATTTATTTGGACTTCTAAAGGTGACCATTTCTTGATGGAGGGAATTTTGAATTCCGGTATAGACCAGATAGCGTCTCCATTTGTGCTGTCAGAGGAAGGCTTTCCCACCTTATTGGCTTGAACTGGCACTTAAAATTGCCCCCTACTATTTTCCTTCCTGAAGCTGGAAGTAAGGCTAAATGCTCATTCAGACAATCTACAACAGTAGATTCCAGCTTATTCCTGATGGGTCAGCGGTATGCAATATATATATTCATGTGGGCGTCGCAATCGGGCATTCTGGATACTGTAGTTTCCCTCGTATGCCCACAGACTTGAAAAATTCCTTAACGCAAGTGCGCTGCTTCCACAAACAAAGTTTGAAAATATGAACCCGGTTGGGTGGAAGGTCTCGAAGGCATCACTGATTACTCCCCCAATCTCTCCGTGGCTCAGGCCCCCGCGTTCTTGAGAATGTTCGCAAGCAAGAGCACTCCAGATCCGCTAGATCAGCGGCGGGGCAAATCCGCGACCGGACTGGCCGCATTAATTCTCTCCACAAAAGTTGCCCTTTAGGATTTGCCACTCACGCAGGGGTTACTGCACTCGATCCCACAGGTGGAAGGGTATCAGCATGTCTTCAAGCCTTTCAGCACTGCCATACGTGTTTCGAGCTGTAAGGAAGCTCTTGATCACTGGCACAATGAATGACGAAGCAGGTGAGTATGGAACATCTATTTTATTCAATTACAAGTCCCGCCCATGTGGGCGGCGCAATATATACACACACATATATAGAATGTCACATAGAAGGGAGCAGCACGGCTAATGCATGTGATGTTGGGGGAGTCCACTATATCCTTCTCCAACCTGAGATGGTGGTTTTCACCCATTGAGTTAGACCTCCCGAAAGCCTGCCTGACACTTTTGGATACGGCTGCCTTGTAATAATTCACATATCCTCTTCGGTAGAGACGCTGCAGAGGCCAAGTCTCTTAGAAAAGACAAACATCATACTGGTCAATAAAATCACACCACTCCGGAATGACTAATATAGATGTCAGATATTGACAGATAGATGTCAGAATTGAGTAACACTTCCACGTACGAAGCCGACGGTTTGATTCCCCAAGGTGACGAGAACATAGGAGGAGTAACTTGGACCTCCGTCACCTTGGTTGAAATTGACGACTCCATTAAGAGGTGACGAGAACATAGGAGGAGTAACTTGGACCTCCGTCACCTTGGTTGAAATTGACGACTCCATTAAGAGGCGAGAAGTATTGAATGGGATATGCCATGTACCTACGGCTTCGAAAATAAGTACCAATATCAGGACGAATTTAAACAATACGCAGTCAGTCCCCGTAAAATTGAGGAAGACCCAAAGCCTATTACAAGTCTTGATAAAGATGGATTAACAAGAAGAACCATCGAAACGCGTCGACGCATCTAAAATAACGCAATCCAAGGGAGAACTGTGGTTGACTGCGAGTAGATATAAGGGTGCATATATATCACCAACCACAGTAGTTACATGACCCGATAGGATGCGTAATCAATGACAAAGTGTATTGTCTTCACAATCTTTTTCTGTTATGCGGGCTCATAACAGTTCTGTGGATCATATAATAATGTGTATTTGTTATGTCTGGTGTTTTTAAGCATATGTAATGTTAGTATTGATTTTATGAATTATATGTATACTTTTTTAATAAATGCCATGAAAATGTAATGTCTTTTTACATTGATGTGTGTTAGAGTCTTAAGTGTGGTACCATTGTGTCAGAGTATAGGGATTGTGCTTTTTCAGTTCTAATATAGATGTCAGTCCAGCTACATTCCAAGATATGAGCCTTATTGATGGAATAATCTCTTTGGGGACAGCCCTGGCTAAATCAACAAGTGATGAAGATAAGGGAGAGTGAGGGGGGGCACAGTAGGTTCTATAGTACCTGTTGTATATGGACCAGTAACTTTGGTACTTTGGTTGCTTTGGATAACTCCTGTAGAAATGGCACCATCATTTCCTTTATGGGCATCAGGGCATACTCTTACTTCTGTAACATCTGCTGAGCCCCTAGCCATATCTCTTACAGTTTTAGAAGAGAGTCAATCATTATTGTCCAAACCACATTGCAGTGTAAATCTGTTACTAGCTGGGATAGCATAATCTCCTGCAGCGCTGGGTTGTAGCCTCACTAAACTTGCTCTACTCAACTTACTGGAACCCTGTGCGAAACAGTACTGATTACAACATCTGATTCACCCAGTCTGCATCCAGTTTTAATCAAGCCTGGATATCTGGAGTTTATTATCACACAGTCAATGGCCTTCAATGGTTTTTGAGGAATGACCGATCCATCCAACTCTCCTTACTAATAGGATATCATCATACTCTGAAATGACAAATTTGGTATTCCGCGTTAGCCAGTGGCACACTCTGTTCTTCAGTTCCCAGTGAGTCTCCTCTCTATCCTGGAGAGCGATGGTGCCCTGACAAAAACTGCTACGTAAGGGCAGCAATCTGGGGATGGATCAAGTTTAGGCAGAGACCGACACTGGTGGAAGTGTGTCACCCAGTCCTGTGGAAACTGCCAGCCGCCTCTATTAGCCTCTTCTTGGGCCGGTTTCTCTCTACCATCAGGGCCCCTGCAAATTACAAATGGGAACTCAGGCATTGTGGTTGATGAAAATGGATTTACATTTGGAACAGGTGGAGCAACAGGCAACTGGGACAGCTGGGAAATCTGATCTGCTTGATTGGTGACGGTGTTGGTGACTGAGTTTTCACTATTTACGGCAATGGGCCACACTTGCCCATGTGGTCTTGGAGAGCTGGGAGTGCTAACAGACTAAATTTTGGATGACGAGTCCCTCAGTGACCCTTGCATAGCATGGAGCTTATCCAGAAGAGGGGCAATGGCAGATCTCACCACAGATTTTACTTGATCCAGGACACTATCCCAGCCCGGGATTGTTTCCCTTTCTTTCCTGCTAGCAACAGGAGCTGGTGCTGACTCAACCTGCATCGAGCTTGGACCTGTTAGTTTGCTGCTGCGAGTAAATGGATGAACGGTGGTCCTCTGCTTTTTGGAGTGGCCAGTTATTGGCCCTAGTCTTGCTTTCCTCTTCCTTCTAACCCCGACCTCACTAGTTGATTTTGTCACGTTATCCTCCAGGGATGAAGACCCTTCTGTTATAACTGGTTCGCCTGTGTTACTGACCTCATGCCCCTCCATCTGCAGTGCCCTTTATTTGACCAGCGGGGAAACAGACGTAGATGGAAATAGACAGTCCGCGCAGTTCCTTGCGAGGGCACCACCAGTGACTGCACCCCACTCTAGACCAAGAGATAATCACCTTTATGCCACATTGATATCCTTAGCCTCAACACTCACTGCCCATACCAGGAAAGAGTCCACGGTGGTGCCACTTCGTGGTTTATTAGTGGTACAGTCCCTTCGACTGGCCCCCTTTTTCTTACCCATGTCTCGTGCCAAATGGGTGAGTAGTGAGCAGACTTCAGTGGAGTGGGCAGACTTCCGTGTTTTCATTGTCATCAACACACCGCACACTACCAGTTGCATTTCTAGGAGAGTTGCAGGAGGAACTACCGACTTGTTTTGTGATTTATTTAGTTTTTAATCAGGGACAACAGAGCACTGCCCATATAGTGCTGCCCATACAGCCACCAGCCTAACACAATGGTACACTGAGGATATAGTCTATCCCAGTCTGGTTAAGCTGAAGCAGTCTAGCAGAGGACCGAGGGGCTTTAAGATAACAATAATAGCCAAGCAGACAATAAATGCAGCAACAGGTTAGTACGTCATATGTGAGAGATTAGAAGACATGAAGTAGAACAGGAGTGCAACACAGCAATACCACAGTGTGGGTACACGACTTTGTCTTCCAGCAATACCACTTACCTCCTCCCCCCACACAGAAGACATGATGGTACGAAAGTACGATGGTGCGTTGGTGTGATGATTGATTGGTATGGTGGCACAGCAGTTTGCAGCCTTAACAGCCTCAGCCTCCGAGGTGCGAAAGCACAAAAGCACAAGACAAGGACAGTGCAGCTCAGGACAGCTCAACTCTCACTGTTGCTCCGCAGCTCCGCAACACCTCTCCTCTGCTGCCCTATGGTATACTCGAACAAGCTCACCTCCACGAGCATGCTGGGCAGAGTGATGGCTAGCAGGAGTTGAGAGGGAATGGAAACGGATAAGGTGAGTCGGTAGCATTGATACAAAGCGGTTACTGTCAGTTTGCGATGGGAGAGAAATGAAGATCATTCAAGCGTGACCAGCATGGAAATTGGACAGACCAGCTGACTGGCATGTATCCCATATTGTCGGGTCTTTTTCTTCTTCTTCCTACATGCCGCATTCAAGCAGTGGGGCAGAACCTCCCCCTGACTCCCTTTCTACTCCTGCTATGCAGCGTCTGACAGGTGTGCCTGGGCACAAGCACGGCGTTGAGGGTAAGGGTCAATCTCAATCATGCAAACAAGTGGTGCCCATTCAGTTCAGTTCAATTCCTTATATTCCGGCAATCACGGAAAGTCTTTGCCTGGATACCAGCTGCTGCAAGGAAAATCTTGGTCCAGGTCCTGGTTATAAGTCGTCTTGACTATGGTAACACTTTGCTTATGGCCACTAATGACACCTTTTTGGCCAAACTCCAGGTAGTGCAGAATACGGCCGCTCTCCTGGTCCGCAGTCTGCCAACAGGTTCCGGTATGTCCCTATCTGAGATCCTTGGCTTCCGATCAAAATGTGCATCGTTTTCAAGACCTAGGTCCAGATGTAAGATGGTTTTTAGCGTGCGCAAATGAGTTTTAGACCTGTTTGCTCACGCTAAAAACCTTGGGCCCATGTACAAAACCTAATTTGCAAGTCGCTAAATAATTTGCGACTCGCAAAATAGGTTTTGCGACTCGCTATTAGAAAGGGGCGTTCCCTTCCTAATAACAACTCATGAGCCATGTATGAATGAAGGGACCACTGCCTGCCCTTAAAAAAATGAAACAATAAAGTTTCATTTTTATTTTTTTAAATGCATCCTGTTTTTCTTTAAGGAAAACAGGCTCCATTTAAAAAAAAAAAAAAGCTGCTTTATTTAAAAGCAGTCCCAGACATGGTGGTCTGCTGAGCCCAGCAGGCCACCATCCCTTGGAGGACCAGCCATTCCCAATGGGGTCGCAAAATGCGAGTGCCTCATTATTATTAATGAGCCTTGCATTTTGCAATCCCATTGGGAATCGCAATCAGTGTCTCTGACACTGTGTACATAATAAATTGCGACTCGCAATTTACGACTCGCAATTGAGCGAAAATTGCGGGTCGCAATTTACTAGGGTCGTACATCTGGCCCTTATTGTCTTCACACAAAAACAACAGTGATGGACAGAATGCAGGACAATGTCATACATTCACCCCAGTACAGAGATCTGGGCCTAAATCCATCGTTTTTTTGCTCACCATGCCGTTATAGTTTGAACCCAGCCATATGCAAATCAGACTTCACCCTGTGCCTCATGGGTACAGTCCAGCCCGAATTGCCATGCCAGGTGCTCCCTGGAATGGAAACAAGCATCCTAGGACCGGTTTCAGGGTTTCACCCCTCTTCAGCCAGAATAGATTGATTCCAGTGGCATGGAGAGTACGGGACCCACGTCTGGGCATACCCTTCCCACTTGGGGTGACAAATGCAAAAACAACAGTGATGGACAGAATGCAAAACGATGTCATATATTCACCCCAGTGCAGAGATCTGGGCCTAAATCCATTGTTTTTTTGCTCAACATGCCGTTCCTGTTTGGACCAAACCATATGCAAATCCGTCTTGACCCTGTGCCTCATGGGTACAGTCCGGTCCGAACTGCCAAGCCAGGTCCTCCTTGGACTGGAAACAAGCTTCCTAGGACCAGTTTCGGGGTTTCACCCCCTTCGACCAGGATAGCTTGATTCCAGTGGCATGGAGAGCACGGGAACCACGTCTGGGCATACCCTTCCCACTCGGGGTGACAAATGCAAAAACAACAGTGATGGACAGAATGCAGAACAATGTCATACATTCACCCAGTACAGAGATCTGGGCCTAAATCCATCGTTTTTTTCTCACCATACCGTTCCAGTTTGAACTCAGCCATATGCAAATCAGTCTTGACCCTATGCCTCATGGGCACAGTCCAGCCCGAACTGCCAAGCCAGGTCCTCCCTGGACTGGATACAAGCATCCTATGGCCGGTTTCGGGGTTAAACCCCTCTTCAGCCAGGATAGCTAGATTCCAGTCGCATGAAGAGCAGGCGACCCACGTCTGGGCATACCCTTCCCACTCGGGTGACAAATGCAAAAACAACAGTGATGGACAGAATGCAGAACAATGTCATACATTCACCACAGTACAGAGACCTGGGCCTAAATCCATAATATTTTTGCTCACCATGCCGTTCCAGTTTGAACCCAGCCATATGCAAATCAGTCTTGACCCTGTGCCTCATGGGTACAGTCCAGCCCGAACTGCCAAGCCAGGTCCTCCCTGGACTGGAAACTAGCATCCTATGACCGGTTTCGGGGTTTCACCCCTCTTCAGCCAGGATAGCTTGATTCCAGTGGCATGGAGAGCACAGGACCCACGTCTGGGCATATCCTTCCCACTCGGGGTGTTAAATGCAAAAACAACAGTGATGGACAGAATGCAGAACAATGTCATACATTCACCCCAGTACAGAGATCAGGGCCTAAATCCATCGTTTTTTTGCTCACCATGCCGTTCCAGTTTGAACCCAGCCATATGCAAATCAGTCTTGACCCTGTGAATGATGGATTTAACCCAGATCCCTTGACTGGGGGTGAATGTTTTGATTTGTTCTGCATTCCGTCCATCAATTGTGTGTCTTTTGCTATCTCGCCCTAAGTGCGCTATTTATGCCCAGACGTGGGTTCTGAGCTCACTGTGCCACTGGAATCAAGCTATCCTGGCTGAAGAGGGGTGAAACCCCGAAACTGGTCCTAGGATGCTTGTTTACGGTCCAGGGAGGACCTGGCTTGCCAGTTCGGGCTTGACTGTTCCCATGAGGCACAGGGTCAAGACTGATTTGCATATGGCCAGGTCTAAACTGGAGTGGCATGGTGAGCAAAAGAATGATGGATTTAACCCAGATCTCTTCACTGGGGGTGAATGTTTTGATTTGTTCTGCATTCCGTCCATCAATTGTGTGTCTTTTGCTTTCTCGCCCTAAGTGTGCCAGGTATGCCCAGACGTGGGTCCTGGGCTCACTGTGCCACTGGAATCAAGCTATCCCGGCTGAAGAGGAGTGAAACCCTGAAACAGGTCCTAAGATGCTTGTTTCCTGTCCAGGGAGGACCTGGCTCAGCAGTTCGGGCTGGACTGTTCCCATGAGGCACAGGGTCAAGACTGATTTGCATATGGCCAGGTCTAAACTGGGGTGACATGGTGAGCAAAAGAATAATGGATTTAACCCAGATCTCTTGACTGGGGGTGAATGTTTTGATTTGTTCTGCATTCTGTCCATCAATTGTGTGTCTTTTCCTAACTGCCTTAACCACAAGTCTTTGATGGGTGGTGCCCCCTCCTATCTAAAGAACAAACGGATTTAATACCACCCTGCGAGAACACTTAGATCAAGCGATGTTCCTTGATGTCGCGGCACTAGATTGGATGGTAGAGCTTTCCCCTTTCTCGCCCCTTCAACCTGGAACCAACTTCTGTACCATCTGCGCTGCTGTTCAGACTTTGCCAAGTTTAAAACAAATTTGAAGAGTTTGTTGTTCTAGCTGTTGTGATGTTTCTGTGTTGTCTCAAAACCAAAATATACCTCTGGGTATGATTGTTGCGCTATACCAAGCAGAAATAACATAACATGACATAACATAACACATTTTCCGGTTATTCAAGTCTGCAAGACATCAAATAATATTGAATTAGACTTTAAATTATCAGAAATGGTGTCCCACAAAAATAGCTAAATAATGTTTTGGCTGGGGACCGAAATCCTTTAGACACCGGGTAGAGGAGCAGAGTCTTCAGTAGAGGTTGGCCGAAGGGAAGAGGTTGATGAAGATAAATAGAGGCGATCTAAAGAGACAAATCAATTTCCCTTTCTGGCCGCTTGGAAGGCAGGGGTCCTGGAAATTGCCCCTTTGCCCATGCCTTAATATGTCCCTGCCTATTTAATTCCATAATTTGCACGTAATAAAATCTTCATATCCCTGTGGGACATAACATAAAATAGCCAAAGAGGGTTTTTTGAAAATTGGTAGTTCCGGACATCATCCAAAAGGTATTGTGCAGACAGGACATCGCCTTTTTTTGGCAGATACCTTTCATCAATTAAACTCTAAATAGTTGTAATCTCGGTCATTTATTGTGCAAGGAAAGTTGTGGGTTCTCCTTGGATGGCATCAACTATAAGAGCGAGGGGAGGGCTTACACTACCTCCCTGTGCCTAGTTCGACAAAAAAACCTTGACCACGACTGTGCTCAGAACAACTGCTTTCTGCAGAAAATAGTTGTAATATTTTTATTATCTTAACCAATAAAGCTCTGCACAAAGGATCATTGTTCCTGTGGTTTTTCTTCACAAACCTTGAATATTATTATCTTTGAAGAAACGGTGAATCCTGGTCAGTGTAAAATATCAATAGGAAAACATGTCGTTAAATAGTTCACTAAACTCATGAGCATGAGTTCAGAAAATTAGCTGTTTAGGCAAAACTAGATCACCCAGACCTTATGATTCCCCCTCATTAAGGCTGAGATGCACAGCTGTTCAAGAATGTGAACACAATATAATGCCACTTGATTGCAAAGGCTCATGGACATGTATATAGACATACAGGTTGCAAGTCTCCAACCTTAGTTTAAAAGGTAGCAAAGGCAGCACCCTAGGGACAAAAATAAACAAATCAACTGCTTCCTCAGACCTTTCCCCCTCAACCCCCTTTTTCTGTCATAACACCTGGGTGTGGCAAAACCGTGTCAGTTTATGGGCAACCTGGCAGCAGCTCCCCTGGCCTGGTATGCGTGTAGGACAGGAGGCCATTTTGAAGTTCTTATTCTCCTCTCCCCCCTCCCTCCCATCACCCCACCGGGTCCTCCGAAAGAGCAGCAATGATCCTTATAAAGGGAGTGGGGAAGAGAAGAGATGGTCTTTGTTTACATGTGAGTTTCGCTTGAAAGTGATATTTGTTTTGCACTGTCATGTTTGTCTTTTTTGCCTAGAAGTCATATTTGACTGTGACGTTTCATTGTACTAAGTGAATAGACTTGCAATGTCATGGCTCACTGGAATAGGAAATTAAACGTGCCCCACAGTGAAGGGCGAAGACCTTCGCAGACTGTTCTGAATAAAGTATACACATTGTAGGTTAAACCTAGCTGTCCCAGGGAGAATCATATAATGTAACATTTCTGTTCCATGTGTAGACAATTGATCGTGAGAAACTTCATTGTGAGAAAACTGTCAAAATTATTTAGTTGTAATGTTTCTTCTCTTTTACTATATTCTGATTGTTTCAGAGGCTGTGCACCATGCACTGCTGCACTGAATGTATGCAATCCTTTGTATACAACCCTATAAACGTGAGATTTATTGACGTGAAGAGAGCCCCTTTCCCTTATCTTAGACGGTTCATCTATGCTGTATTTATTTTTCATTTTATAATCTGCATTTGATGAGCTGAACTTTACTGGGTTCTTGATTGGTTCTGTACATTACGCTCTGATATATATAGACTAATTTAATTTGACTGCTTTGATTCTGCAAGCGGAAAATTCTAAAGTATAGCCTTTGAGCTTGAGACTTCACATTCTGTCATTATTGTAGGACCTGACTTGTTTTATATTTCTGTTAATTGAAGCTGCCACCTTTGAATGTGGTGAATAGAGACGAGTCCAACGGGGAGCACCAAAGTCTGTCTAGGTACTACACCGCTCCTGATCCATCAAGACTCGTGTTGGGGCAGGATTTAATAGGTTTTGTGCGCCTTCAATATCTTTGATGGCCCAATAGTTCATATCACTGTCTAAAGCATGCATGTGTCTATGCCACAGAACCTTCACAGATTGGACAGGTGGGTCCACTCAACAAACGGCTATCAGATTTTTTTTTTAAAAACACTGACATACCTATCTGAGGTACAATGGGGCATATTATCAAGACAGGCGATAAAATTATCGCCGCTTTAGCGGCAGAAAACTGCCGCTAGAACGGCGATAATGGGCTTGATAATATGCTCTATGGAATTCCAATTGAAGCTCAGGTTAGATCTCCTACACATCTAACATGGGCTTCAATTGGAATTCCATAGAGCATATTATCAAGCCCATTATTGCCGTTCTAGCGGCAGTTTTCTGCCGCTAAAGCGGCGATAATTTTATCGCCTGTCTTGATAATATGCCCCAGTGTTTGGTACCTAATTCAACAGTAGATTATTTTTTAAGTGAAATGTGTAAACCTGGAACCAGATCTGGTTTAAATGAGATGAACGAGGATCTTTCCCATTAACCTGTGGCACAATTTTCGGATTAGTCTCGTGCAGGCAGCATGAAACACATCCCATGCGGCTTCCTACATAAATTATGACTGGTAGCAGAAAGAATGTCTAGAGTTGCTTTGATATAATTGTGTCTGAGTAAAACCAGAATGATTTAATCAGGAATAAAAGATTGTTGATATTTTTCATTGGGAAGGCCCTGTAAGTGGAACTGACGCATTGCGGTTCGTTGATCGCACTGCAAAGAATATGGGAGAAAATATTGGATTTGAAAAACTTGTTGTTAGTTTGGTAAACGTCATTCTTCCCTCATACAGAACACATATGTCACTGGCATTACCTTCACACCCACAGATTGATAAATGTATTATTATTCGAAAGCATGGAAAGAGGCATTTTCCTTTTAAATGAAAAAGTATAATAGGGTGTAGAGTGCGATTTTGATCAGAGGTTGGTCACCCAATTTTCATAGGGTTTGAATAACGCGTCCTTATGAAGTGCAGTTTTACTTGCAAAAAAGGGGATTTAGAACAATTGAATACTCAACAGTCACTGTTTGAATGTGCACCTTGCTAAATTCTCCTAGCAGAATTTACCATTCTGTTTCTTTTCCCCAGCACAAAGGTTTCCCTGCGGTTCGCTCCAGACCTTCTAAACTATGCCTTGCTTCTGTGCTTTGATGTCAACCTGCTACCTTTGGCTTCTGGTTTGCGTCTTACCACTATGTCAGCTTCAGTTACAGGTCAACTGAATGGTGCCTTCCTGTATGCAGCTGTGCTTCCGGACCCAGGTCCAGTGCAGCGGATGAGACATCTCTTTACTTTACTTGGGAAAGGTGCCGCTGCCTGTGATAACCGCCACTTACACTGCTGTTTGCTTTTAAAATTGTACTGAATTGAGCACTAATTGAACAACTGCTGCACTTTTTAAAATTGTTTTCACAAATTGAATGACAGTGCTAAATCTTACCGCAACACTGGCCCGACTCACTTCCTGGTAGACACGCCACTACTGAGCGCCAATCATAGAAGAGGGGGGTGGAGCCAAGGCTGACTACAGCTACTAATGCTAGTAACAGTGAGGGAGCAATCACTTGGGAAAGGTGCCGCTGCCTGTGATAACCGCCACTTGCGCTGCTGTTTGCTTTTAAAAATTGTACTGAATTGAACACTAATTGAACAACTGATGCACTTTTTAAAATTGCTTTAACAAATTGAATCGCAGCGCTAAATCTTACCGCAACACAGGCCTGACTCACTTCCTGGTAGACACGCCACTACTGAGCGCCAATCAGAGAAGAGGGGGGAGAAGCCAAGGCTGACTACGGCTACTAATGTGGGTAGCAGCGTGGGAGTGCAGCGGACGAGCGCAGCGGGCGCGCCGATGGGGCGCCTAAGGCACGCCAAAGGCAAGTCCGTCTGCACCCGTCCGCGGCCGTCCGGGGCAGGGGGCAAGTCATTATGCCCAAATTACAACTTACTCTACGGCTGAACTAAAAATGCTCCACTCCAATGAGCTAGCGGTCAATCGCCTCACGCATGCTAGGTTAAGCAGGAACGGGATAATGGAAATAAGATCTTCCTACCCCGAATTCAACCATTCCACATACACTTAGGGCCATATGTAGGTAAAAGTGAAATACCGAATTCTTAATACTGAATTTTACCGAATCGGTATTAAGAATTCGGTATTTCTGATGTAGGTAAAAGATCGGTATTTTTTACCGAATCGGTAAAATTCGGAAAAAACAATACCGAATCCTTAATACCGATCGGTATTACCGAATCTGTATTACCGATTCGGTAAATACCGAATCGGTATTTCAAAATAGCAGCAATTGAGGAATCAGCCAATCATGTGCATCCACCCCACCTCCCAACCAGGAAGTGGCCACACCCATGCAGGTGCATTGAATCAGAACCTTCTGGAGAGGCAGGGAGTGCAGAGGAGAACACAGGAGCAACAGTAGGAACTTTCCCTTAAAAACACTGCATAATGACCAACAAGGAGATGAAGGTGCAGAAAGTAAAAGAAAGGTAAAATTTAGCGAAAGGGAGCTGCAGATCCTGATTGAGGAGGTGGTTAAACATCACACAAAGCTGTTTGGGAAACAGTCCTTGCAAGTGCCAGAATCAGAGAAGTGGAAAATATGGCTTGGAATCCATGCACAGGTGAATGCGGTAGGAGTGACCCCCCGTGAAATTGACGAACTAAAAAAAAGGTGGTACGTTGTCAGGAGTCTCACAAAGAAGAAGATGGCTGCGAGCAAAAAACAAGCCAGCCTGACAGGAGGAGGAAGAAACAGGGCACCTGCACTGACTGCACTGGAACAGCTGGTGGAGTCCACCATTGAGCCTGACAGCATCAGCGGAATCGGGGATGCAGACAGCTCAGCCAGAGCTGCCAACAAACAAGGTAAGAAGCATGCACACCAAGCTGCGCCCCCCACTCCCTAACCCCATTCCCCAATGAGGCAGTGTGAATCCCACTCCAGTACAGGTTTTACTAAACACCAGCAATGCATAATGGGAGATGTAGTCAGTGTAACACCTATCATGACAGTCATCCCACTGAACACAAAGGCATGTGACACACATCAGTGATAAGCAAGCAGAGGACAGAAAGATAGATTGGCAGAAATGAAAATGTATTATTTGTAAGTATTCCTGCCAGACTAGTGAGCTGATGTACTACTTGTGTCTACAGGCGAGACATCGTGCAGGTCTGCACCTGACAAGGCAGGAAGGGCACCCCGGAGGGAAAGATCGGAGGAGGCCATTGCAACTGCAGGGCACACCACACCACCACCACTGGCATCACCACCCCTGGCATCACCACCACTGCCAGCATCACCACCACTGCCAGCACCACCACCACAGACAGCATCACCACCACTGCCAGCACCAACACCACTGCCAGCAGCAGCGTCACCACCGGCAGTAACAAGACTCAGGAGGCATGCAGTTGCCAGATTCCAAGAGATGGAGTTGTCCTTGGAAGATAGCAGAGGTGGCGCACAGTCAACAGTGCCAGTGGATGGCAATAATGCAGGATTGCAGTTCGCCACAGAGCGATCACACACAGGTGCCAGACGCCACAGGGCTAGGGAACCCAGTCCACCTTTGGAGGGTGAGGAGCATGGTGTGTTTGCAGGGCTGGAGGCGAACATGGTAAAGGTTCAGTCCCTGCAAGAGAAAGCAATCCTATCAGTACAGCGGCAGATGAGACAAGTGAATGCAAACATGCAGAACATAGAGAAGGGCATCTGCTCAATGAACAAGACGCTGGCTGAGGGCATGAAGGAAATGGCAGAGGGCATGAGGGACATGTCCCAGTCAGTGATGCTGCTGTGCAGCAAGCTTGATGAGGACAGGATGGCACGGCGCAGGGAGAGGCAGAAGATGGAGAATCATACAAAGATGGTGAACTGCCTCTCAACAGCCACTTCTCTGCTCTGCAGGCACTCCGTGGCCATGCAGGAAGGGCTGGCACACTGCAGCTGTGATGTTTCAAGGGGGCTTGTTGAAGTTACAACTTCACTTTAAGTGCTCCTAACTACTCAGGCTCCAATACTGGTGCAGGTGATATGGGGGACAGTATGGAGAGGACAAGTCGCAGCAGTATAACGCCCCCTGCAACTGAGACCAGGAGGAGCAGCAGACGTCATGGGGCTGGCACTGGATCGATTCCCAGTGACAACAGTCTGCTAAGGGAATCCAGCAGTGTGGTGCGTGGCTGCAGGCGTTAATGCAAGCCACACTTTGTCTACTTAACTGGGTGACTTAACCCAAGACATCCTCGTAGGGTGGTTACAAATAGGACTGCCATGTTGAGCCCTTTGTGTAGTGGCGTAGTGCCAATATATTAAACTAGGTCATTCAAATGCAACAACTGGCTGTGTCTCCTTACTTACTCAGAAATAGTTGCGTGTGATCTCAACCCGACTTTGTCTCCCATCTGGTGCTGGCGCCACTCCTGCTGCGTTGGGCTCTGGCTGTGCAAAATCATCATCATCGTCCTCAGAGTCAGTTAATTCAACTTCTATACCTTTCTTAGTGGCAAGGTTATGCAGCATAGCACAAGTTGCGATGATCTTGCAGCAGATGATGGGTGTGTACTGACGTGCACCTCTGCTTTTGTGGAGGCAGCGGAACCTGCTTTTCAATAGTTCAAACGTGCGCTCCACAACTTTGCGTGTTGATTTGTGCGCCACATTGTAGTGATGCATTCTCTGCATCATGGCATCCAGAAAATTGTTAAAGAAACAGGACAGGCAACTCTGTGACACCCCACCTACCGCAGCTATCACCCCCTGGTAACTGCCAGATGCAAGTAGGTGTAGACTACAGAGCACCTGCACATGTGGTAGTATAGTGTGTGCCCTTGGTGTTAGATGCACCAGGAGTGGGTGCAGGTCCCTTATCAGGTCTAGGATGGTTTGGGGGTGTAGCCTGTACCTTTCATGGATCTCTGCCTAAGTCAGTTGGAAGAGTGTGATGCGCTGTCTGTAAACGCGCACCTCCCGTCTCCAGATCCTCACTCCTGCTGCCTGTAGCTGTAGCTGCCTTGCTATCACATAGAGGGACGCCATAGTGATCACACTGTTGCATTTTTGGACTGTTTAAATACAGCAGCTGATTACCACCTGCTTACAATCAGTGGTAATTACGGACTCCTAAATACCGAATTTTAGGAAAATCTGTATTACCGAATTTCTCTACATTTCTTTTACCGTTTTTACAGTTTCTTATTTACTGATTCGTTTTTTTGGGTGTTCGGTAAATCCGAATCGGTAAATTAGAAATTGGTAATAAGGAATCGGTATTTACCGATTCCTTATTACCGATTCCTTTCCTACATTGGGAATAGCTATATACAGGTCGGTAAGGCAGAAATCTACCGAATTTCGGTATTACCGACTGGTATTTGGGCCACCTACATCGGGCCCTATGAAACATACTGATCTTCAGGCTACGAACAAGGAAAAGGCTTTCTCGATTGTCTATTTAAACACCCGCTCCCTGACCAAACACCAACTAGACATACACAACCTGCTGATGTCAGAGAAATCAGATATTTTATTATTAACTGAGACCTGGTTAACACAGGACTCCGCCCCCTCATCCTAGCAGCACTACCTAACGAGTTTTACATCCTTCAAGCCAACCGTCCACCAAATCTCAAATTTACGGCACTCACTCCCCTAGACATACCTCAAGTAGACAACCTAGTACTTACATTAGAATCTGATCTCACCCCTCTGGTCTGTGTGCTACTCTACAGACCACCACAGAACATGCCACAGTTCCCAAAATCCCTGAGCGAACAAATGACACACCTTGTAACAAATCATGCTAAAGTACTGATGGTCGGTGACTTCAACTACTGGGCCAACGACTCAGCAGGTGGACCTGACTCAGTCGAACTAACGGACCTACTGATAGGGCTCAACCTCAGTCAGCATATCTCCACTGCTACACACATTAAAGGGCACACTAAAGGGCACACACATGACCAGGTATGGTCTAGTAACCTGACTTTAACCAATCTAGAAGTCACCCCCTGTATATGGTCTGACCACTATTTTATTAAATTCTATATAAATATCGCTATCCATTTTAAAACAGTACCATATGATCTTGGATCACGCAGGAGCTGGAACACTATCGATAAAGGTCAATTTCTGGAGTCACTAACCAATACTATTCCCATTATCCTACCCTCTATTGATCAAAGCGAGAAAGACATTTTAGACTGGCTGATGACAGCGAGCAATAAACATGCCCCCCTCAAGAAATTACACCGAGCACGCCGCCACGAAGCCCAGAGATGGTTTTCTCCTGAGTTAAAGAAATTAAAACTTGCACTGCATCAAGCAGAAAGGAAGTGGAGAAATAAATACTTACCTGATGACAAAAGCCCTTACCTAGAAGTACTTGGAACTTATAAAAAGGCAATATTGGCTACCAAAGCCGAATACTTCTCGTCCAAAATCATCAACTCCACAAACCGCTCAAAAGATTTTTTTTCAAGCATTAATGAACTATCCAACCCTGATAGAGTAACATTAAAATCCATCCCCTCTCAACCCTTATGCGACTCCTTAAATAATTTCTTCATTGAAAAAATCAAAACCATTAAAACAAGTATCCCCAGCTGTCCGAGTCCTGCATGTGCATGTCCCATACAACCTAAGAACTCACACAGGTTGGAACAATTTCCAATAATAAATCAAGAAATACTTTCAGACCTTCTGGAAAAAGTTAAATCTGGATCTCCTAGGGACCGTTGTCCCCCCTGGATCCTAAGTGAAGCATTCACCGCTTGCCCTAGCCCAGCCGTGACCCTTCTAAATGAGTCAATGTTCCAGGAAAACGTACCGGAATCCTTTAAGGAGGCCATTATCATCCCCCTCCTAAAAAAGCCAGGAGCAGACCCAAAAACCCTAACAAACTACCGACCGATCTCACTGCTCCCCTATCTGGCCAAACTGCTCAAAGCCCATGTAGCCAAAAGCCTATCCGCCTTTTTGGAGCAATCTGAATACCTGGATGCACATCAAGCAGGTTTCCGCCCAGCTTACTCAACAGAATCAGTGATATTATCAGTATTGGATACTCTGAGAGAAAAGGCAGACAAAGGCCTCCACCAAGCCCTGGTGCTATTGGATCTCTCCTCTGCCTTTGACATGGTCGACCATAACATCTTGATCGACCGTGTCAGGGATGCGGGTATCCAAGGAACAGCCCTCGAATGGACCAGATCCTTCCTAACAAACCGATCTCAGGCAGTCCACCTTGGCGGCTTCACGACTCCTATGATTAAAACTACCTGTGGAGTCCCCCAGGGATCCTCACTTTCCCCTCACTTATTCAACCTATACCTCCTCCCCCTGATCCACGCACTAAAAGAAAGGAACATTCAAACCTTCAACTATGCGGATGATTTCCAATTGGTACTCCCTATCAATGACTTCCCGGCCTCCATCCACGAATGCCAGTTGACAATGCTATTCATCCGTGATTGGATGAACAGCAACCAACTGAAACTAAACCCAGATAAAACAGAACTGATCCTCACGGGAGGCCTACTTAACCCCTGGAGCTCCCAATTTTGGCCTAAAGAACTGGGACAACCCCCGACTCCATCCAAACACGCCAGAACCCTGGGAGTCATAGTCAATAACGACCTCACCATGAAAACCCAAATAGGATCTGTAATTTCTACCTGCTCCTTCAAATTAAGGAAAATAAAGAAAATCAGCAGGTTCCTAACTCAGGAAGCAAAACTGCAGGCAGTCCTCGCCATGGTGATCTCACATATTGGCTATGCTAACTCCTTATACTTTGGCATCCCGGCCTATCTCATCCACCGTCTCCAATTGATACGGAACCATCGGCCAGGCTGATTCTGCAGGAAAACAGATGCCAACACGCCTCCCCCTCCTGAAGAAACTACACTGGCTCCCTATATCTCAGAGAGGCGCCTTCAAGATGGGATGCATCATCTTTAAATCTTTGAATGGCATAAACCCCAAATTCATCAACAGCTTGATTAACAGATATAATCCAACCCGTAACCTGAGATCCGCCCACATGCACCTCCTTACAACACCGTCCTTTAAACAAAAACGCTTTGGCGGAACCAGGTTCTCCACACTGGGCCCAAGATACTGGAACTCTATGCCCCTAGAGATTAGATCCTGCACAGATCTCATGACCTTCCGCAAACTCCAAAAAACATGGCTCTTTAAACAGGCATACGAGTAAACACTTGAATAACATATCACCCTGCACCTCCCGAGCAGCACCAAGAAACCAATCCGGTGTACGTGCGCTATATAAATTAGGTATAACATAACTTATGCCTATTTATTAATTTTTGAGAATGTGTAGGTCTAGCCTGAGAAAGAGCATGCGCTGTCCCTTGTGGGACATTTTGGGACAGATTTACAAGCCCCTTGCGACACTTTTACGCTGCTGGTGTGTCACTTTTTTGACGCAGCAGTGTCGTAAACATTGCGCCACATTGCGCCACATTTACAACATGACGCATCTATGGAGATGCGTCACGTTGTAAAGCCCTGCGTCACATTATACCTGTGTTAGGTATATTGTATGCAGGGTGGGCGTTCCGATGCAAGAAAGCCTCATAAAAGTGACGCCGTGAAATCTACAAGATTTCACTGAGTCACTTTTACGATGCCACGGCATCAAAACCTTACGCCTGCTTGAAGCAGGCGTAAGAAGTGACGCAGCATAATGGAAATAGGCAGTCTGAAGCATTGCTGGAGTTGTGTCGTGCTTGCGACACAACTCCAGCAATGCGTTGCCTTTACGTCAATAGATGCGTCATGCATCTGTCCATCCTTGCGGCACAGTGCACCGCATTGTAAATGCGACGCATACATGGTGGTGCATGGTTTTTTTACGTGACGCAAATTAACTGACGCATCTCTGCTAATATGCAGAGATGTGTCAGTTCTTGTAAATCTGCCCCTTTGTTCAGTTATAGGGGGCTTAATGCCCGCCCATTGCATACCATTGGTTGGCTTCATTGTCACTCTCATTTCGTTGCTTCTCTTTGGTCAGCTCATGCAGGCTTCAATTCCTCCTGGTGTGTCTGTCCCTTCCTTGGAGGGTGTTTGGACAAAATATAATTTTAAAAATATTAGAAGACATCGGAAATTAAATGTTGTGACACACTAATATCGTAATGCACACATATCGTTGACATATCATTTTTTTGAGGTAAGTAATATCATTGTAAATGTTGTTTTTTATATATTGTTTTCAATAACATAGAGCTGAAAATATTCATATTTTGATTCTATTAATGTGTTTTAGTTGATATATGAATTGTATGTGTTACTATAGTTTATGTAAATTATATTGTTTTTAAAATATAACTTGTAACTTCAAGTGATTTAAATGTTTTATTCATCTTTAATAGCAATTTATAGTACCATCGGGTGTTGATGGGTTTATATGGAATAGGGTGGGAGGTTAATTAGGTAACAAATAATTAAGAATTATTTAATAAATGTGATTTAATTATATGATTGATATTTATTATATAATTTATGTTATTCTGATTTATTTTCATTATATGTATCCATTTTCCAACACCTTCCCTACTGTTGCACTGACTGGAGTAGGAATAGTAACTTTTACTTCTCTGAAATCCATTGCTTTCCCTACTGTTGCCCTGTTTGGCGTGAGAAAAGTAAATGTACCACCTCCGAAGTTTAACACTTTCCCTACTGTTGTGTTGTTTGGAGTGGGAATTCTAAATCTAACCCCTTCGAAATTACTGTTGCATGAGTGGGAATCATATATCTTTAATATTAATAGACTCTACTAGTTTTTATAATAATGGTTGATTACATTTTAGTGCATTAATTGTTTTTTTGATATTTTATATTATTTGTTTTTATTTTTCATTTATTTTAATGTTTATAGTATTTTTTGTAAATGCGTTTTTGATTTTGCAATATTTGATATTTTGTCTACATTAATTAATATATTTTTACTTATTGAGTTATTTATATTTTTAGGGTTTTATTGTGTATGTGTAAATATATATATATATATATATATATATATATATATATATATATATATATATATATATATATATATATACATATATATATATATATATATATATATATATATATATATATATATAATATATATATATATAATATAATTAATAAAACATGTTTTACGTTATAGTAACTGTATTCATATTTTAAATGTATTACTACGGATTTCTATACATATATTTTCACATTAATAAATAAACAATAATAAAAAATTAATATAATGTAAAATAAATATTTGTGTTAATTATATTTTATATATTTTCATAGTAATAAATGTAAAATTAATATAATGTGAAAGAAATGTTTTTATTACTTATGTTACACTATACTTTATATATATAAAAAATATATATGAACACATATTTGTGTTTGTGTGTTTATATAAGTATTTATTTATATATATAGTATTCAATATTAGTATAGTATATTTAATTTACATTATATTAAATGTATATAATAAATATTTAACATTACCACTTTAAACTCTATTTATATTGAAAAATCAATGTTTGTCTCTGTTTCTGGACAATATTAGTGTCAAGTATATTTTTTCCAAAATTTTTGTACTTACCATTTTAGGTATAGGAGCATGAAATTGTGCTAAAAGATATTTTTGACAGAATGTTTTTGTCAGTGATATTGTTTACCACGATATTGTGTGGTTGATCTCCCCGTAGCGTGGCCCAAGTACTGCTTCTTTGCAAAATGTCCTTCCACTGCTCGTGCTTCCGGAGTTACTTTTTTCTTTTAGCAGCAGCACTCCATAAGAGTTCATTTGTTTTCAAACTGTCTCCATCCCTCCCTCCCATGGTGTTCCTTGTCCTCTGCCCCTCTGCCCCACTTTATTTACTTGTTCCCTCCTGTCCTGCGTTGTTGCTTGCCTCCTCCCACGCTCCTGTTGCATGTTGTTGCTTATTCCATTGTAGCTTATCCCTCTGTTGCCTGCCTCCATTGTTGCTTGCCCCCTCCCAACCTTCATTCTTGCTTATCCGTGTTATTGCTTGCTCCTCTCACCCTCCTACGTTGTTGGGCTGGTAAACGGTTGCTGGTTGCTGCTGTTCAATGATGATCCCCTATTTACCTTATACTTGAATAAATCTGTGTTGACAACCCAGTTGCCTTGTGCACTTCATTACTCTCCTTCCCACATGTTTCTCTAGTAGATTGTTTGTATGCTATTCTATTGTAACCCCTGAGTTTGCTGAATTCCACGAAAGTAAAACTGTGGTCTGACTGCCGAACAGGAGGATGTCAGATGAACACTAGTCATCAGTGACATCAGAAGCATCTGACACTGCCTCCCTCCTTCCTCACATGAGCAGAGCTATGATTTCACAAAGTTTGTCCACATTTGTCCCTCTTTAGAGCTCAATCTCATCTGGTCACAAGTGCAGGGGAGACTATGCCTGAAGGATATGGCCAATGGGGAGCAAGCAGCTCGACACAAAATTCCCAACTCAAGCTCAAACTGCTGCTGATCACCCCTGCTGGCAACATTGCTTCACAATTTCTTGACCTCCTTTGTGGGGAGCAAAGACGAAATTGCTTCCCCCCGACTTTGTGTTGTGAAGCATCTGTCAGGGGGTAGGATAATGCCTGAGCCAACCGGACGACACCACCACCCTGCTCCAACTGGATCCCATCCTAACTGTTCAGGACCAGCAATAGACCTCCAGCGGGGGAAACAATGCCATCAAGGTGCGAAGCGGCGCAGGGCGCGGGAGGGGGGTTGAAGTGGTCCTCTCATGGCTTCACCGCCATCCACCTCCATTACCACTTCTAGGTAGTCCGTAGTTAAAGTTCGGGAGAAAGCAGTTCCACATCCTGCTGCTCTGTTTCCACAAGGGAATCATGTTACTGAAGTCTGTGGTAGTTTGTTGTCAATCTCCTCCGTCCACGGTTTCGAGGTAACTACTGCATGGTTTGCATTCTCATGCAGCGCGCCAGTGTTGCCCCATCAGTTTCTCCACGGGGAGTGTGAACGTCTCCTAGTTTGACCGGGGTTTCAAAATCGCCACAGGGAAATCTGAGTCTGCTTCCCCAGTGGCGAGTTTGCAAGCAGCGTGGATGGTGTACACAGCTCCATGGAGTTCCTCTCATCAGTCCACTAAAAGGCTACCTCGGAGAGTCGAAGAAGAAAGTTTGGGCTTGGTATATAATCTTAGGTTTGGCAGGATACAGTAGTATGTGGCAGATGTGAAGGTCTTGTAATTTCCTCTTCACTTCCATGAATGATTTGCGTTGCTGCTGCACTATCTTGGTGCAGTCTGGTAAATCAGGGTGTCCTGGGCGCAAGGTGTGTCACAGGATGACATTCCTATCATAGCAGTACAGTATGCGGAAACTGAAAGGCCTGACTGAAGCCCCCGGCCATAGCGGGCACCGGGTGTTTCTCTGGTAGGCCGCTAGGGTGGGGTAGAACAAATGTATTCTTAATAAGTGGAGAAAGTTTGACATGATCAAATGGTTCAATAATGACACTAATTATACATATAAAGGGTGTGGTAACTAAAAGCTGGAAAATTCATTCACAGTGTGAAATGTTATAAAAATTACATGACACTGAGAATATAGGGCCAGGTGTAGGTAAATCTTAAATTCCGATTTCTTAATAGCAAATTTTACCGATTCGCTATTAAGAAATCGGTATTTCCTATGTAGGTAAAGATTCGGTAAAAAATACTGAATCCTTAATATTCCTTATTACCGAATTGGTAAAAGAGATTCGGTAATAAGGAATACCTACCCATTCATTTCTAAGGGCTTGGAGGCCCATAGGAATAAATGTGAAGACATTCACTATTAGCGATTCGGTATTACCGAATCGCTAATAGCGGGAGCACTTTCAAGGGTGCCAGGGTGTCCAAAGGACATACTGTTGCACCCCTGAAATGTGCATGTGTGCACGTGTGGCGCATATACTAAGGGCATGAATGTGTGCCACATGGCACTTAACAAAGAACAAAAAAGTGATTTTTTAAAGAAAATCGGTAATTACCACCAACTTGTAGTTGGTGGTAATTACCGATTTCTTGAGGCTCAAAAGCACTCTTTAATGTGCTTCCTACATTGCATTTAAGGAATCAGTATTACCGATTCCTTAAATGCAAGAGCAACAAGGAATCGGTATTTACCGATTCCTTATTTACCGATTCCTTATTTATCGATTCCTTACCTACATTGGGAATGGCTAAATACCGGTCGGTAACGCTGAAATTTACCGAATTTCGGCCTTACCGACCGGTATTTAGCCACCTACATCTGGCCCATAGATGCCACAAAAATATGAAACTATCACTTTGGGTTATTTTGCATTTGTATAGTGAACTCCCACATCATTGCAATGGTATTATATCGGTGTAGACTTTCTGGGGTGTGCTATTGTACCTGGATGCAAGGTTTCTTAAATATCAAAGATGCTCTGGTTTGATTCCATGTCCTTTTCTTCCTCAGTTGGAGTGGCCATCTCATCCCCATTTTAACCACCGCCTCCCCGTGTCGATATCTTCCTGCGTCTGATCATGTTCTTGTCTGACTGTCATCTACTATGTGTCTCCCAGAATCTGAATCCCCCTATGCCCTCCAATGTTTCCTAGTGTGTGTATGAATTAATGATTATAACATTCATGTACAGTTGCGGCGGGCATGATTAGCGGGTGGGGGAGGTGGTCGCACAGGGAAGTGGTCGCGCAGGGAGGGGTTCGTGCCGAGAGGGGGAGGGTTTAATTTAATTTAAAAAAAATTAAACTTACCATCTCCTGTGGTCCTGCGTCGCTTCTCCTCCCTCCTCTCTCAGGCAGCCTTCCTCCCCTCCCCTAAGCCAATCACAACGCTGTAAAGGCAATGTTGTGATTGGCTATGATGCCGACCCCACAGGCATCTATGGGAAGGCCATTTTCTCTATGTAGGCTGCATGCTCCTTCGCCCACGTGGAGGGGCCACCCCTGTTCATGAGGCACTTTCCACAGTTAATAGTGGTTGCTTGGATCAAATACTCACCCTTTTCTTTCGTTGTCTCACAGTTTCTTTGTCTCCCCGGTGTCTTCTCAGCATATCGCTGGTGTATGTGTCCTACCCTCTTCCTGCGCCTCCCTGTGCCCATATCTCCACATGCGGCACCCGTATCTATATCTTCTGGGTTCGTGTCCAACTTGATCCCTATCCCCTATCCCCTATGACGTGACAGCCTTACCACCATCTTTTTCCCTTGTCCAGGCCTTGTTTTGTATGAAGGTGTGGACGGGATGAGGCAGGATTGTGCAGATGCTCACTCTAACATCAATTGTGTGTCTTTTGCTTTCTCGCCCTAAGTGCGCCAGGTATGCCCAGACATGGGTCCCGGGCTCACTGTGCCACTGGATTCAAGCTATCCTGGCTGATAAGGGCTCAAATCCTGAAACCAGTCCTAGGCTGCTTGTTTCCCATCCAGGGAGGACCTGGCTTGGCAGTTCGGGCTGGACTGTTCCCATGAGGCACAGGGTCAAGACTGATTTGCATATGGCCAGATCTAAACTGGGGTGTCATGGTGAGCAAAAGAATTCTGGATTTAACCCAGATCTCTTGACTGGGGGTGAATGTTTTAATTTGTTCTGCATTCCTTCCATCAATTGTGTGTCTTTTGCTAACTCTATGAAGGGCATCCATCATGGATATGTTTGTCAACTTTAGGAGATCTAAGGAGAGATAATATTTATTTTGCCACTCACGGATTTCATGGCCATAGATACCAAAGAGTTTTTAAAAGTACAACTGAAATGATCTTTCGCCTCAGTGGATAACTCCAAACAGCCCTATCTAAACACAAGTGCATCCTCTCTTGCACACATAAATAAACCTTTGAGTATTTCTTTAAACAAAGCCATGCGTTTTATCAAGTATTTGAAAATAATCAAATTAAAAGTATGAATAGAAAGCGCCTTTTGAGTCCCAGGACTTCTTGTTGTGGGATACCTGATTATACAGACAGTAAGAACACATGTCTGAGGCTCCAGGAAATATGAATATTTTCTTTGGGCAATACCTCTTTAAATCCTGAAGCATAATGCATGTCTTCCTCTGCAGCAATTACAATCCTTCAGTTCAGACACATAATCATTTGGGTGGAGAGGAAAAGTACCTGAGTAATGTGCTTAACAGAAATTAACCTGGTTAACTTGTTATTCTATTGAAAATGAGAAAGAGGGAATGGATAAAATCAATTAACCTGCTGCTAAATTACTGCAGCGCAGGCTTTGGGTTTCATCTAAATGGTCCAACCCTAAAACAGCGATCCTAATTTTATTAAATTATGCTCTTTATCATGCAGTCCCAATTATGCTAAATGGCCTTTCCTTTATCTATTGATGTAGTCAGTGACAGAAGTGGTTTACACGGAGATCTGTGCAGGGCAGTCGCCTCCGACTTTACTTTTTCCACACGTAGTATTTTTTAAGCCTGAAACACAAATCTAATGAATAAATCATTTTAATGATTTCATGTTATATGGGAGGCACTTTGGGTTGCCTGGAGTAGGATTTTGTGTCTGCCTGTCTGTCTGTCTCTCCCTCTCTCTCTCTCTCTCTCTCTCAGTGAGCATGCGCATTGGCCCAGGTGCGCTCAAGCATCAGCATGCCAATAGCGGGGCTGTAGTGCATTACTTCCATGAATGCCCTATTTTAAGTAACTTTAGGCATGCAGGCCTGAGGGAAATGATTGAGGTCAAAGTTCGACTCTCAATAGCCTGAGGATTCATCTAATGTGCTACCAGTGCGGTTCACAGTCATTGTAGTAATTATAACATAGTCCTGTTTTTCAAATGAATATGGACCTGCAAGTCCTAACAAATAGGACTATTAAAGGTGCTCCAGGTGACATGGGGTCGGCTGTCCACCCTGCCGCGTTGCCCTGGGTGTCGTCATAACAGAGCATCCCTCCTGACATGCTTAAAGTAGGTCATACTTTGAAAGATGTTTCAAGACTGGTTATGAAGCAATGCTAGAAATCAGAGAATCGCCCAGCTAGTCAGATAAACGCCTGGTGATTTGCTAGAAAACATATCACATGCAAACACATATATAATAGGAATATAATGAATCATATCAAAAAAGCCAATTAATGCTTTTACGGATGTCCAGGAAACTCAGCAGAGTGTCTCACTTTTCTGACCAATTCGACCAACATTACACATGCAGATGTTGACAGTGTGTCCAGATTAAAGGGTAAAAGCTGCCCAGATGCCAAAATCTTCCTTACCATCCTCCCACAAGTTACTTTTGGGTTCGATTACGAGCTTGACGGTGCGGCGGCGGAACCGCCAGGCCACTGCTCCAACAAACCTGCGTGAGGACCGCCTGCCATATAATCACTTTTTTTTATCATTGACGGGTATTTCCTTTGCCGTTCCCACGGTGGTGCCTGTAAATTAGGCACCACAAAGGAAACATCAAAGGAAGTTCCAGCATGGCATGGACTGGAAAGTCTATGTCATGCTGGAAATTCTGTGCATGCACACATGGGGGCACATGTTGTGCCCTCCTGTGTGCATACACAAGTCGTGAGGCAGAAGGGGACCCTGTAGATCCCCCTTTTTTTCTTCACCGCCACTGAGGAAAGACCTCCATGAAATCAGTGGCAGTGATAAAAGTTGTAATATGCTTATAGATGACTCTGGACCACCGCACCACCACCAGGGAATGGTGGTTCTGTGGCGGAGTCGGTGGTCCCAATGCAGCACAATCGCTAGGGTCGTAAACTGGTGGTCACAAAACCGCCACGCTGTGCCACCATGGGTCTGTCGGCCCTTGGACCACCAGACTCGTAATCGGACCCTTAGTGTACCCAGAAAGATTAAAGAAAAAATAGATTGAACCCAGAGGCAAATAAACTGGGGGGAATTCTTCAAAAGAAGATGCGGGGGAATGGGGTGTTTTCAATTTGCAGGTCTTTCATGGAGTGATTTGGGCTAATGACTGCTTTCTGAAGCACTGTTGGTAAATTGCATGTTGCATGGTGAGGCAGACATTCCTTTAAAGTAGACTAAACAGCCATGGGTTCCATCAATGAGAGGTCATGTCAGCTTAGAAAGATGGTATGCTGATTAACACCCACCATTCTTTGCCCTCCCTGAAAGTGTGCCAATGATATGTTTGCAATAGGGTTTAAGTAAGTGTAAGGTTAGAGTTAGGATAATTGTTGAGGATTTTTTTAAATACTGATATTCTTCGTAATAGTTTCTTCATATTCGTCGGTGCATTGTAAAATACCTTTTCTTAATGGGTTTTTCATAATTATTTCCCAATAAATACATTTCTTAATTATTATTTAGATCTTAGAAGATATGCTTAAATGGTTAAAACATTGCTGCAAGGGTTCAATTACGTGCCGTATTAAATGTAAATTTGTTTTTTAAACGTGCATGACTTTAATAAAGTTCTGCATACTGTGCGAAGTATATATTTTGCTGGCGCTGCAAAACACTTTCCTTCATGAGGAAATACCTTGCACTGAAAAATCACATAGGATATCTGCAGTGGAGTGGTTTGGGGAGAAATTGTCTTGTTTGAGGAGAAAATGTTTCTCAGCAAGACATTTTCTACTTTGACCATTTCCTGCATGCAAAAACATCAAGTGCAGTATTAAAACTGTCTCCCGCTTTTCATAACACAACATTTTGGGAGTAAGATGAGATTGCATTGGTTTAACACAATGTTCACACAGGTCTAGTTGAGAATTCCATACAGAGATTCTTGCAGGAATTTAAGACCCTGAAAGTACGTGTGCAACAATTCTGCTTGCCGTCACCCCGCATGCTGTTACAACGAGGTTGTTACAACGACCGCATTGTAACAACGCACACCATTACCCCACAAGTCGTAACAACGACTTGCGGAGGGGGGCGCTGGATGTTAGGATAGTATAATTTACAATTCCAAATCCAGTCTGTGCGGACAGTAGGGAAGGTGTTGGATTTTAAATCCAACACCTTCTTCCCCTCCGTAAGTCGTTGTAACGCCTTGCAGGGTAATGGTATGCTGTGTTACAATGCGGTCATTGTAACGACCGCGTTGTAACAACATGCGGGATGACGGATTCGTTGTAAGGGCTGTTTACCGCAACAAATATGTCTCAAATTCAATTTGGTGCTAAAGAATCAGCCACAACTGGGTTCACTGCTCATTCTAAAGCAGTGACCAGACACATAGGCGACTGCATGGTTCAAAAGCATGACGAGTTCCAGCGGGAATAATATTCTTTTTGGTCGCTCATGTGGCAGTGCGGGCCTACAGCGGAAAGCCCTGAATAGATGGATATTCACTAAGTAACAGTAGAAAGCCTCCTAATCACTGTACTTTGATTAAACAAGGCAACTGATGCAGCGCGGAAACCTGGGTAACGGGAATCAGGACAAAACCCCGTACCTAACATACTCCCTTCGTCACAGACCAAATATCACAGTAACACATTTACTCCTACAATCATTGGTGGGGCCCATAACACCAACATTCACACCTCGCTTCTCACTGGTCTGCACTTACAGGAGAGATGAGTGTTCCAAGCGCTGACATGAAAGGAATACCTTATAACCTATAGAGAGAACATTATTTACACTTCTATACACTAATACCTTTATCACTACACATCATAAACCTAAACATTAAGATACTCCTCCCACGTGATCAATGGATCAATTAGTTGATTTGATTTTGATGATTTAGTCCAGCTAAAGCATAATCAAAGATCCTGATCTACTCCCTTTCAATAAATGACCAAACACATTTTCATGTTAATCAATATTTTTGTTTATCTAAATAATGCAAGAATTTTAGTTCCATCTAGTAAATTTATTAATCATTACGCAAATCACAGAACACCATATTTACCTATTCTGGCTATCGGTCGTCCTCTAAGTCATCAAATTTAGTCGTCAGCACGCTACGGTCCCAAAGATCGGGTCAAGGACCAGAGACGTGCAAGTATCTATCAGTGCCCATAGATTTTTGGAAGTCTTTAGATCATCAAGAATTAGGGCAGCAATTCAGTCTGTCAAAGATTCAGGAACGCAGCTGTCACGTAGAGTCACCGTCGTCTCCGTCAGCAAAGGAAACACGCAATCAACGCAAAAAAACACAACAACAACTTGTCCTCTAAGTCTAACGTCTCTTTTTATAATAGAAATAAGGTCTAATGGATACAATTTAGAGAATTTGGGCTCATCCCATTGGTTGTTTGGGATTGTCTGGTGAGGTTTCACACAATTCGGGAGGTTAGGTCATCCTAAATGTTCCATCCGGTTTATATAAAAGTCTTTTGTCGAAACACTTGGCAGGCATCCCGTCGTGACCTTGCTTGAGCACATCAAGTCTAGGGTCATGTCGAGGCCACTGGTACATGGGGTTGGCCCAGGCGCACTTTGTCTGAAACCTCGTGGAATGGTGGCCATCTCGTCGAGCATGTCAGGCGGCCGTCTTGATTTTTAGGCCCAAAGGACAACTTAAACGAAACAAACACAAAAAGTAATTAAAACATAGAAATAACTAATAAAATGTTAAACCCTCACTAATTCCCCTATGTGCTTGTAATTATCTAGCATATGGCGACATTTAAAGCGTTCATATTCACCCATTGATGTCATCTGGTGCAACATACGATAACGTCACATAAGCAACATATATCATGCAATATTTTATTTTTCTAGTATTAGTATGCGTACATATGTTAATTACAAATTATTTTAGCTATGCAAAATTCAAATCCCACGTATGTTTCGTACATTAGTAATGTTGGTTAAACTTCACACAAACCCATTATTAGTATTATAATTAATAGATTATTCTAATTAGTATGAACATGCAGAATGGGGGGGTATACAAAATGTTGTACTACCCGCTCCATCACACCCTTTTATTGGCAGTGACGCATAGATTAGGCTTGTTCACTTCATTCATCAGTGTTAATTTTAAACTGTGTGCTGTGCGGGGGCCACTATCAGGGGCGGCTGCTACCTACCAACAGTAGTGGCCAGTAAATGGGTGGTGGGGGCATACACGCGGTGCAAGATTACATTAAATTGCCAACATATATTACATTATTGTTTTAAAGTAAAAACTTTAACTTTAAAACATTAATGTAATGCATGTTAGGCAAGCGGCAGGACAGCCCAAATGGCGGTTTTCCTAGCGGCACAACAGCCCTCTTGGCAATGGGGAAATTATAGAGCCAGCAGCATCTGGTTACAAGTCCACACAGTGTCTTATTGGACCAGAGTCAGGGAGCAGTAGGCAGCAGGGCAACAAGCAGAAAAGCTGTCAAGTTGATTCCTTTATGCAGCCCAGCAGTCCTTCTGACAGAGGTTCAGTTTCAGAACCCAAAGTGCTTCACCGAACATGGGGTCAGAGCCCATGTACTTCCTCCTAAATGTCTTTGATGTAGGAGGTGACTTCACAAGAAACCTTAGAAGTGCACAGGAATCCCTTTCAACCCAGTCCTTACTTCAGACATCAGTAGAAGGTAAATCAGCCTTTGTGTGAGGGCAGGACACAAACTATACAAATGTAAAGTGTGAACACCCTCTCCTTCTCCCAGCCCAGGAAGACCATTAGTATGCAGATGAATGCAGATGAAATCCAGTCGCGTCTGGCATGACTTGCGGGTGGGGGGCAGTTGGTCACACAGGGATTTCACGCGGGGTTCACGTGGGGGGGAGAATTTAATAAATGAGAAAAATTCAACTTATCTATCCGCGGGCCGGGTCCCGTGTTTTCTCTGCTTCTCTCCTGCTCTCCTGCCTCTGGCAGGAACAGGAAGTAGGCAGCCAGTCTCCCAGTCCCACCCCTAAGCCAATCACAACGCTGTGATTGGTTGGGATGCCGCTCAGCCAGGGGCTAATGGGTCAGCCATGTTCTCCATGTATGCTGCATTGTAGCCTGCATGTAGAAGGGCAGAGTGCAAATGACTGGTTTGGTCGGTCCCAGAGGGCCTAGATGTGGATTGGATTCAGACTGCAAAGCACAGTCATAAGCAAAGAGAAATGCTCATTTTCTAAAAGTGGCATTTCGAAAATAAATATACCAAACATGACAACACCACTCCTGTCAGATCAGGAATTACCAATTAAATATATATAAGGGAATTCCCAATGCTAGTCTATGAGAGAAGTAGGCTTTGCAGCAGAGAGAAATAAAATAGACTCTTTTTCACTACCAGGACATGCTACACAACAAAGGTACATGCCCTATCTTTTAATTACACAGTACCCTGCCCATAGGGATGCCTATGGCCTACCTTAAGGGTGACCTATGTGTAATAAAAGGAGAGCTTGGCAAGAATTTTAAAATGTCAAGTCAAAGTGGTAATGAACTGCACATGCAGGCCCTGCAGTGGCAGACCTGAGACAAGTTTGAATGGCTGCGTCTATGGGTGGCACAACCAGTACTGTAGGGCCACTAGTAGCATTACACTTACAGACCCTGGGTATATGGTATACCACTGTACAAGAGACTTGCAAGTAAATCAAATATGCCAAATAGGTGTAAACCAATCATACAATGTTTAGAGGAGAGAGCACATGCATATTAGAACTGGTTAGCAGTATTAAAGTGCCAAAAGTCCTAAAGCCAACAAAAAGAAGTCCGGAAAATAGGAGGAGGAAGGCAGAAAGTTTGGGGATAGATCTGTAAAAAGGGCCAGGTCTAACCACCTTGCAGTGAAATATCCCCAAAAGCTATTTTCACTGTAGCAAGGCTGGTTGTTTCCATAGGGAAACATTGGGCTACTTTGCTACATTTAATAAATGCTAACATTGGATTGGTAACAGCTAGGGAAGTAATTGAAGGACTCACTTTTATAATTATCCAAATCCAATTTAATGGCAAAATCAAACTTTGTCTAAGTATAAAGCAACATATACTTTCAAAAAGTGGTGAGTTGTGGGTTTCTCCCAGTGAGCGAACAAAGGGCTTGGGTTTGAAGAAGTGTTTTTCTTCCTTAAGCAGGATAGCCTGTGGGCTGTGCCCAGCCCCTTCCTGAGCTTCAAAGGATGCCTCCCCTGTTACTGACAGATGTAGTTTACACATAGGCCTGGCTTTCTTCTGTCTTCCTAAACCACTCGCCTCAAAATCATTGGGAGGGTGAAGCTTCCCAGAACTGGTTTGAAGTGACCGCAAGGAGGGCTTTGACCATTATCATAGCCATACCACTGGATGGGAACAGGAACTCTGACCAGGGGAAGAAGGGTTCTGCCCTATTTGATCCCTATTTGATTTCCGGGAATGCTGTGCAGGAGATTTGGGACAGGGGTGGAGGGATGAAGTGGCATCCTAAGAGACTGAGAGCAGGACCCTTGATGGTAAAGACACAAGAATCATGGACATCTGGAAGCACAAGTCACTTAAATCCCTGATGGAGTAAGGACTCTGTCTTCAGCTGACCCACAGGACTAGCTGGGTGTGTCTAGGGCCAGTGGTACTAGCCCTCTTATGTTCCCTGAGGACCAATTGGGGGAAGACCTGGACTCCACTACCACCCTGGGTGCCCTACAAGATGGTCAGTAGGCTATGGTACCTGGGGAGAGCAGGAGAGGAGTAGGATGACGTAGGGAGTCAGTGAAACCAGCTCCCCTCAAAGTGTTCCCCTTTTGAGGACAGGCAGCCTGTTGGAAATGCCACAGGAGCCTAGAGCTTGCCACCAGGAGCAAAATAATCCCAAGATCAAGGAAATAGGCCCAAGGGGAAAGGAGAAATGCACCCTTGAAAATTGCCCTTTTAGACGTACCTAAACTAAAAATTGAGTGCATTTGGCTCCGACGTTACTCTCTAATTTACTCCTGGGGTGGGCCAGTGCCCTGGGGTAAGCGCAGGTTTAATTATTTACTTTGCTTAACAAGGGGGGTATGTGGGGCTCCCTCCCCAGACTCCTTATCGGCCTGGGCACTTCATCCTCCAGGCCGGGTGTGGTAATACTGGGTCCCAGGACCTCATCCCTGGAACACCTGACTCACGAGGTAGAAACTGAAGGGCGTAGGGAACCAGGAGCCACCACACTACACAGCTGCTCAGCTGTGCTGCTTGCGTGCTTGGGGGCAGAAGGAGCCTTGTGCTACCCTGACCTCAGGAGACCAGCGCGGGTGGGGAAGCAGGAATACTATTGCCCAGTAGGGGTGCAGGAGCCTTGCCACTCCCTCGTTTTCTCCCACCATTAATTGATGGTGCAGGTACCCCTGGGGGGACAGGGGTACCCTAGCAAAAAAAAAGCAAAAATGAACCACACAGAGAAGCTCAAGCTGCTAATAAAATATTCACACTCCCACCTTGAGTGTCCCATAATCACTTGAGAGAAGCTAATTTGAATAGATTCCTGGTTTATAGTGCCCCAAGATGGGCAGGGGTACCCCCAATGTACTTTTATAACATTGTGGTGTAGCAGGAAGTGCAGCATTCCCCTATGATTCATTTAAGGATGTAATCTTGTGTCTTCCAGGTTACAGGAAGCATGTCCGGAAGAGAATTTTCAACATATTTTAAGCACTCCCACTGCTGGAGGTTTTGCTCTTCCGCCCAGGGGTGCATGAAAACCCAGCGGTTGGTCCTACAGCTGCATCTTATGTGGCCTGAGTATAGTAAAAGAAAAACTCAGAGCCATGTCATTTTGATTTGAAATTCTTAATTCAAAATAGTTTGCTGACAATGAGTGTTGGTGAGCATTGCAATGACTTTTAGTAATAATGAATACCTTTGAATGTGCTTTGGGGTTCGGTTGGTTTTAATGCTGAATCCTAACTGGTGATTATTATTCTTATAATGTGGTGAACCCTTTACAAAACCAATAGGCTTGCTGTATATCTTGATGTGGTGACCCCTTGACAAAGCCAATTGTCTTCGCATATATATTGATGCAGTGACCTCCTTGACAAAGTCAATAAGCCTGCTTTATCTAACAAGGCACCCCATTATATTGTGATGTTCTTTCTGGTATAGATGGGGGGATCATTGTGAAATTGGAGGTCATGACCCAATAGGGGTCAAATGGGATTTCAGAATATCACCAAAGATATTGATGTATATGTTTGTAATTTATTGCGTAGTGTTTAGTAGTGTGTGTGTGTGTATGTGTGTGTGTGCACGCGTGATAAATGTACTTTTACTTTTCCAAAGAAAAAGCACTGACTTGACAATAATTTATTGAGTGTTATTGAATACCAGTGAATGTAGATTACTAGCCCACACCACCTTCCCTGAGTAGATCTTGGACTGCTCTCCCTTGCTACCCTGAGAGAGTCAAGTGCAATGGGGTGCTTGTTTCCCAGTAAGAAGACAGTTGTGAACCTATTACTTGAGCAGGGCTCACATCCTGCACAACCAATAACCCTATTTCTTACATTCACCCTACTCAAATGCAGCAAAATAAACAATAAAAACATTCCAGCAGCTGATGAGCCCCACACAAATTATACCCAGATAGGAGCGAGTTCTTTTTTTATAGTATACAGTAGGAAGTGGAACAGACATGAGTTGGCTGTAGATGAAAGCCTCCTTCTGCTCCTAATAACCGTGTGTTGAGTTCTCTGTACGGCGTCGCCAGTATAGATTACACACACCATTTCCTGAGCTGACACATGGCAACCTGCATTAGAACGTTCGTTTTTATTCTTTGCCAGTATTATGATTTTTTGCAGGACATCTGCAGAGACCCACAAGCATTGAAAAGGATGAAGCAAATGAATTAAACCCCCAGAAAATAATAAAATTACCAGAGTACGAACCATGAGATTCCTGAGATGCTTGTTCTTAAAAGCAGCAAGTTGCTGCTCCAAATGCAAGGAAGGTAGCATTGTCGTTTGGTATCATTTCATTTTTGTAGTGCTGCATGTTAGAAATGTGAGAATCTACTCGACTAGATTATTCTCCAAGTGTCCATTCAACCATTTAAAACATTGAAGATGACCTCTAAACTTTAAGGTGGGCAAGCCATGGACAGCTCGAGCCAAGTTCGAGCCTGAAGCCGGCTCTGGCTCAGCTCGGGGTCCAGTTGGCACCTAGAGTGCATAACAAGCCAGGTTTCATGCCTGCCGCCGTTGCTCTATCCTCCAGCACAAAGAGGTAAAAATAAGGCAGTACCATGTGTGGTAAAAAGGAGAGACACATAGATACCCATTTAGTGGCTGATTTGTACAAAGTGAAACCAGAAAACCTGGATTAATTGTTGCTAGCCCGCTTAACCAAACTGTGCTCTCAGGGAAAGATTTTAATCCACTGTTTCTCCTTTTTCTTCATTATGGCACAAGAAAGCACTTACAAATACCTCTATTCAGGACACCAGCTGTACAAAAAGCCTATTTAGCTTGATTTAATAGACCACAATGTTGCTATATCTCTAAGAATCTGGGCCATATACAATGTAATGCCACTGTTGCAAAGCTGGGGGCAGAAATGACTTTAAAACGATTACTTTAAATATGTACATCTCCGTACAGTGCTTTACTGTAACATATTAAAGTCAAAGCTTCCACATGTTAAAGAAATACACTTTTTTGAGCCTTGAAGAGACATTATGACTATGAAGGACATTTGTATTTATTTTTATTTTTTCACTGCTCAGTATTTCTAACATTTAATTTACATTATATGACAGTATGTGATCTATTGTTCAGACATGGATTAACTTGTTGTGATGTCTAGCATCAGAGTATGTTCCTGGAACGTCTGTGGCCTTAATAATAAAAAGAAAAGGGGAATATGTGCACAAATAATTCAGAGTATGAGGTTAGATTTTCTTTGCATACAGGAAACCCACCTTAAATTGAATAACAGAGCTTGGTTGGCTGATTTGGGTATGCATGTAATTGGCTGCACTAATCAAGGTACCACTACTAAGGGGGTGGCTATTCTTAGCAGAAGAAATCAGGCTATCCTGAAACGGATCAAGACCGATCAGTATGGTCGGTGGGCAATAGCCAAAATCTTAATAGATTGTACCTCGTGGACTCTTTGTTCTATCTATGGCTCAAATACAGATGATCCTGACTTGCTTAATTTTTTAAGTGTAGAACTTGCAGACTGGCCATCCACCCTTATCCTCTGCGGCGATTTAAATATTCATTTGGAGGCAGACTTTGATATTCTTCATGATTTGTCGTATACAGGGTATAAACAAAAGATGTTTAAGGCATTATGTAGCTTGGTCTCTGAATTGGGCCTTCAGGATTTAGGCTTTGTAAAAAGAAATTTTCTTTCAGGCTACACTTTCTTCTCAGCACCCCACCAAAAATTTGTTCGTTTGGATTATTTTCTCATATCTTCTATTTTAATATCTGATTGTAAGTATGAGATTTTTCCAAAAATAATCTCGGATCATAATCCTATTGTAATAGAGATTAAAATAGGTTCTGGATTGCTGGGTAAAGTAACGACATGGACATTTGAATGGAGGCTTTTAGCATATCCATTTTATATTGAGCATATGGAAAAATGGATTAAGGATTTTTTTGAGCTCAATATGGGATCAACGTCCATTCAGATGGTATGGGATGCTTTTAATTCAGGGGTGAGAGGGGAGACTCTCTCTTTTTCAATCAATAAGCAAAGAAAGTACCAGCGCAAATTAACGACTTATTATAACGCAGTACTAGAATGTGAGACAAAACTAGCTGTAGCCATTAAGAATTCTTTAGGTACTGAGAAGATCAAAGCTGCTTTAGCCATATTCAAGTCTAGGCTATATGAGAATTTTGCTTCCAAACTTGCAGAACAACTTGCTGCTTTCAGGGCACAGGTATATGAGCTGGGTGAGAGGTCAGGACATATTCTGGCAAAACAAATCCGGCAAAAAGAAATCCTTAACACTATAAATAAAATACAGGATGAATTCGGCCAAGTCCATGATCACCCTGATAAAATTTTGGAAGTTTTTCGTCTGTTCTACCAGAATTTATATAAGGAGGAGGCGATATCGTATACATCGGACTCGTTCTTAAACTTTACTGCTAATAATAACATCCTTAGGTTATCATCCATACAGACGGTCTTACTAGACAAAGATATCACTTGGGATGAGATAGAAACAGCCATTCTTTCTCTACCAGCGGGTAAGGCCATGGGACCAGATAGAATTCCTCTTGAGTTCTACAGAACTTTTCAGCATGTTTTAAAACAGGCGTTACTTTTCATATGCTTGGAAGCACAGAAAGGGACAACCCCCCCTTCTTGGAGTGAATCAATTATCATGGCCTTCCTTAAAAAGGAGAAACCACCTCTACAACCGGCCTCATACAGGCCCATATCTCTTTTAAATGCAGACAGTAAAATTTACTCAAAAATATTATCCTCCCGCCTCTCTGGGGTTATCACTACAATTGTTTCGCATCTGCAGCATGGGTTCATTCCTAACCGAGATACTACTGACCATGTCAGACGAGTGATTGCCTTAATGGACTGGGCCCATGGTTCAAACACAGATTTGGGAATCACCCTGTTGGATGCCGAAAAGGCATTCGACAGGGTGGCATGGCCATATCTCTGGGATCTTCTTACCCGCAAGGGCTTTGGTCCTAAAATGGTTACGGCTTTAAAAGCACTTTACGTTGCCCCTTTTTCCTGTATTAGCATTGGTGGGAAGAAATCTCTTCCCTTTAACATCCATCGTGGGACTCGACAGGGTTGCCCCGCCTCACCTCTTCTTTTTGCTTTATATATTGATATTTTTTTAAATAGATTGAATAACGCAGAGGATATAAAACCAGTTCAAGTGGCTGCTACGACATATAGAGCTTTAGCCTATGCAGACAACATAGTAGTACTGACAACGGATATTAAGGGGGCAATACCAATAATTCAAGATCTTGCATCCCAATTTGGCAACTTTTCTGGCTATAGGCTAAATATACAAAAAACACAAATTTTGTTTGTCGGTCTGAATCCTCCATCACAACTAAATATAGTTCCAGTGGCCACTTATTTGGGCATAAAAATTACATCACCAGTTGCTGCTATTCCAGAACTTAACCTGACTCCAGTACTGAAAAAAGTGAACTCATCTCTAGAACGCATTGATCATCTTCATTTATCTCTATTTGGTAGATGCAGCGTTCTAAAAATGATGATCCTACCTAAATTTTTATACATCTTTAGGGCAATGCCATTAGCGTTCCCCTCGACTTTTTTTCAACAGCTGGAAAGAATGTCTGCTAGATTTCTTTGGGGGTATAGAGGGCATTGTAGGTCATTCAAAAAAGATTCTTCTTAAATCAAGAGGAGGCTGGGGAATCCCTCATTTTCTTTACTATTACTTGGCTGCAGTCTTACAGTTTATCTCACCACTGATAATTGGGCCCAGAATACGCATTCCAGCTAGTCATTCAACATCAATCTACGAATTTGCAATGGGTACAGAATGCCAAGGAAGCTTTTTGAGAATTATAGAGTGTAGCTACTTCAAAAAAACCAAGTTTAAGATTTTGAGCGCTGCGTTTGGTGCTTGGCGCTTAATTAAAAGACAAATGGGCATTGATAAATTCTTGGTGTATACTCCATTTAAATCATCTAGTATTTTCCCAGCAACTTTTCAGGATGTAGTAATGACTCGGTGGCGTAACTTAGGCATTAGTTGCATAGACGATCTTTGGCAGGATGGTCACCTAATTCCCTTTTCTTCATTAGTGAGCAAATATAACTTAAACCGCAATGATTATTTTAAATATGTCCAGATACATAGCTTTTTTAATACTCTTCATCCGCAAGATCGATCTCGGTTAAGGAGGATCCCACTTATTGATAGTCTTTTTACCAAAAAAAAGATTGGTTCATACTATAATTTACTCTTGGCCTCACTCCCAGATGATATTCTGTTATATCAAAACAGATGGAATGAAAAATTGGGCATTGCTAATATTAAAATTCATGAATCCATAGTTTTGGCCAACACTATATTAATAACTGGGAGAGCCCGTACACAGCATTATATGGCTTTATTTGATTTATATTATTCACCCTCCAAAATTAGTAAATGGGGTACTACTGTTGGTACCTCATGTAACAGATGCGGACTTTTTGCAGCAGATGCACTTCACATGTTTTTTTGCGTGCCCTCGACTGTCCTCTGTACTGTCTGAAATTCAAACTTTTCTTAAAATATTGATAGGTCAAACAATTGTTTTGTCAGGAGAACTAGTGCTAATAGGCGTATCGTCTCTCGATCTATCCGAAGGTCAGACTAACTTTCTCTTTATTTCTATGGCAACTTGGAGGGCATGCATTACTCAAGCTTGGGTGAACCCAGACCCTCCCTCTTTTTCTTCTTGGAGAGCACGCTTACTAGCTAAATATAATTTGGAAAGGGCTATATACAGGGCTAAAGGCAGGAAAAGGAGAATGATGGGTGTACAACTCTGGGCGCCTTTAGAGAACTGGATTAATGAAATTACGAATTAAGATGTTTATTTATCTATCATGTGCCTGGACGCCTTTTATTTTCGTTAACAATCATGTATATTGTGTTAATATATTATGTGTTCTGTTTTTTTTGCTTTAGTTATACAATCGCTGTTCCCTGCTTGCATTAAATGAAACTGACAATAAAGAGATTTAAAAAAAAAAAGAAGAGACATTATCATATTTTGCATGATGTTTGTTGTATGATTGACATGGCAAACAATTTCTGGGCTTGGCTCATGCATGGGCTCTAAGAGCCAAGTCAGACCCTTGGCTCAGCTCTGGTTCAGCTCTACCTGTTAATTTGTTGGCTCGCCCACCTCTATCTAAACTCAAGTCTTCCTCTCTGAAGAAAGGCCAGATAGCAATAACTCAGCTTGGGAGAAGATGCTGCCATAATTTGAATTGTGATGTCATGCATTCACATTGCCATTCGTTGCATGATTGACTTCCAATTGTCTTTATCCACAGTTTTTATCGATTAATCTGAAATATAATACATGTCGTTTTAGACTTAATGGCTTGTTGACGGGTGTACCAATTTTCCTTAATTTTTGAACATCGGGATATTTATTTTTCAAGTCTTATCAGAAGTCATGTCATGTTCAATGATTGGATAGCGCCAATCCTACTCTGAAGCTCCTTCAAAGCACAAAGGATATACGAACTAGAAGGAGTGGACAAATGAAGGGAGGAGGCTACAAAAGGGAACTAAAGATGGATCCATGATGTTAGATCTAACTAGTTGCTACTCCAAAGCTGCTTCCAAGCACTAAGGATGAACAGAAGAGAGAAGGCAGAGGAGAGAAGGGAACAAAAGGGAAAGGAAGGTTGCTTTAACAAGCCTTTGGTCAGTGCAACAGTCTTGAATTTCAATATTATGCTATAAAAATAGTGTAGAAAAAATAAAGTCGAACAAACTCAAAATACCCCATATCAATGAAGTAATTATATATATAATATATATATTATATGATATATGTATCATGAAGGTATATAGATGTGGAGTTAAGAGTAGAAAATCTATATCTACCTATGTCTACCTATTTATACATACCTTATTGTTATGTTGGTCTTTTTATTTTTGCTATTATATTTTTGTAGCACAATATTTCTGTCATCGATATTATGGCTGTGTTTGATATTCTGATATGCAAACAGAGGCTTGTATGCAGACTGAGAGTGAGAGAGGATTGGGAAATGTTTGAGAACCATATATGATACCGGGCGTGGGATCAAATGGCCTGCAAGTGATTTTACAACCTATGTCCTCACTGACAGGTCCACACCCATCAAAGGTGACACTTGTGGATACTGATTGAGTTAGTATTAATTCTCAAGGTAAGTCTCTCAAGTGCAGGATGGCCTAAACCACTCAAAAAACTTGAAAGTAGTCTTCTCCCATATGGATTGATGTTTAGGCTATTTTGATGTAGTGCTAAATGACTGGTGGACATTCCATCATCACTGTAACTGAATCTTCACACAAAAAGACTCCTAGCCTGATGTGCTATCACTTAAACAGAACATTCACACAAAAAGACTCTAGGCCTGATGTATTATTGTACTTCAGTAGTCCAAGTTGCAGGCTTTTGGACACATTTGTACTGTACTAAAATTACATTAGAAGTCACTAATGAATATGTTACTCACAATGTACACAGAGTGGCTCCTTGCAGTTTGCAAGGACAGAGGTTGTGAAAGGGGCATTACCCTTCCTTGAAAATGGCATGGATACTTCAGAGGAAGTGTCAAACATTCACAAAGTAGAAGTTGTTAGTGATGGACATCTTACCCTTTGCGAATGTGACATGTCGACATAGTGGAAAGCAGACAGTAGTTATGGGTTCCACTGCATGTGCCTCCAATATCTATCTCGATGATGCAAAGCTTTTTTAAATATTTTAGCACCTATCCTTGTAGAAGGCGGGCCTGGTATGTTGGCATTTTGTGACTGCAAATGCAGGGAAGGAGGCTTTCCATCCCTCGCAGGCCTCCATTCCTGCATCACAGGCATTTAGTAGGAATTAAAGACAGAAATATTCTGCCCTTTTATTATTAATGGGGCTGAGATTCTGCAATTCTTACTAAATATTCTTGGGTCTGAGTCTTAGATGCTCCAAAAAAAATGTTTCTGCGATGAAGCTTCAGAACTCTACATCATGCACTAAAGCCTCATCTGAGGAAAAGTATATTTGTGATTAAGCATTATTGCTTGACACTGTTATGTTTGATTGCCTTCAACAGAGTCCACCGTTCCAAATTATGCCGTATACTTATGTCTATGGAAGTCAAACCTTACTTATTTTTCCATTTATAGAGCGCATGGTTACACCGCCGGTGTGTCCCAGCGCTGATAGCAGATTCTCAGATGACAAGAGATAAGTAGGTATGACACAGCTAGCATGTCTCAGGTGTCTATTCTAATTTACTGGTGGGAAAAGCCATGTTTTCGGCCTTTTCCTAAAGGCAGCTTCACATGGCTCTGTTCTTATATCAACCGGTAATGAGTTCCAGTGTTTCGCAGATAGGTATCTAAGCGATCTGCCACCCATCATGGCCTTCCTTATTCTAGGTACATTTACTAGTGCCTTTCCTTCGGATCTTAGGTTCCTGCTGGGTGTGTAGGATGTTATCATGGTTTGTAGGTATCTTGGACCTTTATTTGCCAGGATAGTGACTAAAGAACACTGCCTTGAACAATATCCTTTTTTCCACAGGTAGCCAGTGCAGGTTGGCTAAAGCCTTTGTAGTAGATGATCTTTTTGGGAGATTCAGCACTAGGCAGGCAGCTGCGTTTTGAATTGATTTCATCTTCATTAGCTTTTTTTTAGATGCACCTAAGTAAAGAATATTGGCGTAGTCAATCTGAGAAATGACCACTGCATGTACCATGGTTTTTCTGACATTGACTGGTAGCAGGTCAAGGACCTTCCTCAAGATTTTCAGCGTTCCAAAGCATTTACCTGTTACTTTTCGGATTTGAATCTCATAATTCAGGTTGGAGTCAAGCCATACTCCAAGGTTTTTGACTTCTGCTTTAGGGGTTTGGAGTTGGCCAAGAATCTCAGGCCACCATGCAGATGTCCAAATAGATGGTGCCCCTCCCACTATCATCACCTCTGTTTTACTGCCATTGGGTTTTAGGCAGTGATCTGCCATCCATGCTGTTACCTCCTCCATGCATTGGGAGAATTGGTGAGCAGTGTGTTCTGGGCTTTGAGATAGTGTAACCATAAGCAGAGTATCGTCAGCATATGATAAGATGTAAGTAAATAAATAAATAAAACGAATTTCATTACGCGTGCTGAAACGGCAAATGCGTTTCAGCGCATGCAATGAAATTCGTTTGATTTATTTATTTAATTACTTACATTACTCCGGTCGGCCGTGAGCCGGAGTTTACTACCCCCCACCATGCCCCTCCCCCGCCCCTCTCCACCGCCCCGCAGCACTCCCTCCACGAGCCGCTACTGTGCTTTTTCCTATTTGGGAATCCTGTTTGACCCTGGTATGAATTGGAAGTGTAAAAAGTAATGTACTATTGATGGCAATTACAGGAGTCATAGGCTTGGCATCTAGGTTGGGGAGGAAACGTTTTGCATTATTGAAAATGTATCTAAAGTTACCCACAGCAGTGATATTTGGGGATAAAGCGGTGTTGCACAACTGCAGATCATTGTGAGCCAATTTTTTAGTCCCTTTTTAAGTGTATCGCGCTGTGGTCTATCCTACAGATAGCGCATGCTATGCTGGGTGCTAGTTACCTCTGATGTTGTTGCTCTTTGCCCTCTCCTGCGGTGTGTACCAGTGTGGTTTAGGGCAGAAACACAACTCAGCAGTGAGATCTTGTTGGATCGTCTCTCCCTTGATAAAGCACAGCGCAATCCTTGGACAAAGTATGTCAAAGTGTCTTTTGTCCATTTGGGGAGGCGTCACCTGTTTGATAACCCAGGGGCATTTGGTAAACATGACTTGACCTGGGTTAAAAAAACACTGAACGCAGAAAATATCTGACAGGGAAGGGATGGAAGTGTTAAAACCACATTTCGGGGGTATGCCATGTTAAAAACTGCCCCAAGAATGGAATCATATCTCACGTTTGTAACCAATAATAACCATCGTTTTTCGCTTGCACGATTTAGGTTACATTTATTCCACTGGTGTTTAATATTCCTAAAAGTGTGTGAAGATGCTCAAAATTTAGATCCCTGAGGCTGCAACCATGAATTTCCGAAACACATTTTGCACTTTGTCGTGTTCTGTGGGTATTATGATAAACTCAGGAAATATTTTATCATTCTGCTTTTAAAGGGACGGGGCTTTTTTCAAGTTCGCCCTGCCTTGTTGTTTTTACAATTGCTATGTGATGAATTTTCTAGCTACATAGTTGCTTGCTTTTTAATCAGTGCTGTTAAATTGAGGCGTTCCTTGGGTGACTGATTTTATTATTGTCTTTAACTGGTGCAATCATTTTATATTTTTATAGAGTGTCTTTGTTTTCTATATTTGTTTTTGTTATGTTTGCTTCCTTTATGGTTAACTCGTTTTAATTGAATCAAGGAATATGATGATGTTTGACTTATGCAGCACCATATAGCTATGATGGAACCATACGGGACCACTACAAGCCTCAAGAGGCTCACAGCAATGTGGTGCAGTAGGAGGCTGAGCATGGCATGCCCGTCACCTTGGCGACTCCTGGCACCTCTGTCAGTGCCTACATAATTTCCCAGAGACAATTCGCCTTCTCCCCCAAGATTCCACCTGTTTTTGCTACGCTTGCGAGTGTGAACAAAGAAGGGGGTATATTATCAAGCACCGCGTTAAAATTATCGCTGCTTTCATGGGCTCGCTAATATGCCGTGGGGAATTCCAATAAAAGCCATTTTCTGCCGCTAAACCGGCGATAATTTGTAACGCCGTTCTTGATAATATGCCCCAAGATACTTTGTATGGGCAGGTGAAACCATTGTCACTCCAGCAGGTTCTGTCGAGACACAAGGGAACTAGAAACTATTTTTCTGAGGATCCTGACAGTATAGCATGCACCAATAGACTAAGGAGGCCCCGGATGGTGTGGCTCTTCCCAATCTAGTTTCTCTTCGACTCCCATGGGTTTTTAGTATTATGCTGACTGTGATGTAGCAGAAGTTGCTGAAGATGACTTTGGAGCAAATGACCAGTAGTTGCTTCAGACTGATTGTTCTTGAATAAGGGCATCATCTTAGACTGAGGAAGCATCTACTTATCATTATCTTATTGGCCTACTGATTATACCTAACGAGCATTCTCAGCCGCTTCTGTCTCTTGGCATGATGACTTAAAAACACAATAACTTAAAACAAATGTGCTTGAAGCATGCAATCAAACATAGGCACACATGTAGTAAGAAAGAACTCGAAGAGAAGTGTGCTCCAGTGTTGTCTGGGCTAAGAAGTGTATCTTCTCCCGCGGGATGAGCTCATAGGAAGGGTGAAAAACGACGTGTTCGCGCTTTTGAGCACTTTTATGATGACAAATCCTTCAAACAAGAAATCATTGAAACAGGCAATTTTGTGAACCAATGAAAGGTCTTAATGTCCAGTGACATATGGGCAAGATTTCCATTCCACACACTAGGTGACCACAGAGGATTGAACAAGTTGGAGTCAGTCCAACAGGAATTCAGGTAAATTAAAAAAAGAGAAAATGCATTACTCGCTCCGGCTGCTCAGTAGTAATGTGCAGAGGGAGGAAATATTTTAATAATGTTTGAAATCTGAAAGAAGTTGCTACAGACTTTCACAATTATTTGTGGCTGAAAGGGCATAGATGATGACTCAGAGATAACTCGGCTTTTTGTATCTTTAGGAGATGTAGGAAAGCAAAGTTCAATCCAGATTCGAGTGGCAGCCAATTAGATCGTTGTTTACCCGCATCACCAGCAAAGATGCTGACATGTGACACAAAGATAGACTGCGAAAAACATTGCAAGAACATTATATAGGAAAATATAGTATTTTAATTTGGAGTTATTTAACACTATTTCTAATACTAGTCAAAAAAGCGTGTTTTTATTTTTAAAAGTGTCAAGTATACAAGTTCTATATTGCGTTCACTAGGAATAAATAATACACTGTTAAAAAAAAATGTCTCCTTAAAGTGACAGGTCATCATAAATACCTTGTAGAATGGTGGTGGAGTATTTCTGTAAGGTTGACGATTTCTCGAAATAGCGTAGACTTCTAAAAATGATTATTCATGCCTCAATGCATTTCGAGATAGCTATTATTGTCAAGTTCAGGAGCAAAGTGTTTGAGTAATGGAAATCCAGTAGTAAAAGAGAAAAAACGGTATACCCCGTGAATATCAAACCCACAATATCGGTGGGACTGAATATTGAGGAAAACATATATAAACAAAATATCAACAGGTAAGTAAGTCTAGATTTTCTATATTTAACTCCACATGTATTTACCTTTGTGGTACTTATATCTTCAAAGTACATAGATTTGGAGTTAGAAAAATAAATCTACACTTCCCTATATGCACTTACCTTTAGATATGTTGTGCTATAATAATCTGTCCTTGATATTCTGTTACCATAATATTGTTTGTGTCAACTATCAGAACAAATAGAAAAATACACCTCTGGCCAGTACAACTTTTACACAAGGACAACATCTTGCTTTGAGGTCCATAAGAGAAAGACATAGGTTTTACAAATCTGATGTATTTTTTTAAGGAAAAAAAAATTGGAAGAAAACATCCATTTTTAAATTTTAGATTTACTTTCTCCATTTCTCTATAAATTTACATATGTCGTGCCTTATTTTGAAAATACTGGGAAATTTGAAAACAATTTCAGAGGTTGAGTAATTTTAAAACTAAAATATTTACAATAATAATCTAAATTATTATAATTAAAGTAGCACAATTGTAAAGGGCTGATTGATAAGGCATTCAAAACTTGTCATGAAACTTAGTTGTCACAAAAGTCCTCACTTCAAAATAGTTACTTCCTTTTGTGCATTATGCTACTTGGTATTTTGCATTTCGTGATCTACATATCAAAATACCTACTTTTGATTGAACAAACAAATGCGGGGTACCAGACAAATCATAATTATCTCAAAGTAATTAGAGTATTGCCAATATATTTTAATGTCAATTACTCAGCTTTAAGTTCAGCATATATGACTCCCGTTACCTCATGCATTGCTAAAGATCTCAAGAAACAAGCAAATAGAGTGAATGTAGCACTTTTCTTAGTGCAAATGGGTAGCCATTTAGTGCTATCCAATGAATCAAAATCTACTACTAAGGCAAGTCTAAAACCACTACATTTAAATACATGAAGCACATTAGGCTCCACAAGGAAAACAGAGAGTGGTAAAGTTTTCAAAACTATAAAGATTTATTGAAGATTAAAAGGTTTGCAAATCCCAAATCATGAAATTAGTATCAATCATAATCAATAAATTAATGCATTTAGTAATTATGAAGTTCATATCAATCAAAGTGATAAGGAAAGGGCAAATTAGTATAACATTTACTCGTTTTGGGAAAGGGTTTGAAAAATTCTGAGTATATGTTGTGTTAGCTTAAATCACACATTTGTGACATTTGATCCACCTACACATGGTTCTCCTAAAACACTTCAATCAGTTATAGGTACACAGAAATAATCTAAGCAAATTATTTTCTCAAGCTCCTACACAATGAAGCTTCTCAAAGCGACCTTCAAACTTACAATTATCTGCAACATAACAATATACATTGGACCTGTCTGTACTCTGCTGGTGCACCGTAAGAACTATTTAACACATTGTGCAGTTATTACGTGAATCAAAATCACTTCACATGAGAAAGAAAACAAAGGCATATCACATATGTACATGTGGATTCAGCTTCTCCTAGAAATTAAAGGTACACACCTGATATGAAACAATGATCAGAGTAGAAGGGGGTAAATGATACGGATCTTTAGCAATCCTGCGGTAATAGAACAAATCATTTATGAGTCACTTGTCCTTGGAAATGGGACACCTCTTCCCCATTACTGGTACAGAAATTCAGATAATGCCAGACAATTGAAAGAAATTTTATTTTTTGATCATGGAAATAATTTTGTTTTATTCCTTCAGTAGTTTGGTTTCAAAGCTTGGATCTGTTAAGGTTTAGAGTCACACAGAACAGAGATGGGTCAAAGATCCCAGAAGCGACCAAAGTAAAAAAAACGCCAACATGTGTTTTGCCCCATACATTGGAGAAGACCTTAGCAAACTAAATTGACCACACTCTTTCTTGCACAAGTACGATTTATAAACTGAGAGGATTCTCTAGGACTCGATAACTCGATTAAGAACAGGAACACGCCACGCCCTGAGGAAGCCCCAGGCCAAACAGGCCAATGTAGGGGGCGAAACACGTGTTGGCTGTTTTATACTTTGATCGCTTCTGGGAATAACATTTCCTTCACTTGTTCTGGCATTATCTGCATTTCTGATTTGAAACAAGATGGCAACCAGATGCAAGCCATTTTCAAACACAGGAGTACATTAGCTATGATCAATCTAATCGTGAATAATACATAGTTGATACAGTTTTGTGTCTACGTGTTAGTATCAATAAAATGCAAAACATTTAACATGAAAAATAACTCCATCAGAGCTAAGAGCCGTATTGGACCAAATCATAAGCATAGATACATTAAGCAAACCATTATGAAAAATGAATACAGAACTAAATGGAATATGTGAAAAAATATGTGAAAACATAATGATTACATAACAACATAAATGAACGCTTATTAAAAAAAGTAGAACAAGAGTCTCATGTGAAACAGTACTTGCCTGAAATTCATTGAGTTCACTAGCAGTAGTAGTGCCACGGTTCCCCACCCAAAAACCCTCACACTTTTCCAGTACATTTTTCAGGGCGTCCACCTTTAGATGGAAATTTCACAATTTCTTGCCTTGAAAATAAATTTTATGCAAAAATACCTTACATTTCATGAAACGTCTTGTAACAGATGACGACTGGTCTTCAGGCCCAACATTCCTTTTAGTGATTGTGATGTCAAATCCTACATCCCAGAATACAAACTTACATAGTAGAAAAAGCTGTGAAAGATCAGATAACTTGTAAGATTCTCAAATAAGTCAAGTATGACAAAGTTAATAATTCAGCTTTATTTCGGATGCATGTGCAAGCCTCTGTTACAATGTATGCTTTTTAAAATTTCAAGAAACAAACAGAACTAAAGGCTAAATTGCACCAAAGGGTTAATCATAAATCTATAAACCAGACTTAATGAAGAATTTAGAGCTAAGCATAAAAGTTGGACAATCAGTACATAAAGAAGGTAAATGTATGATTTCATTGAGTAAACTTTTTAAGATGGCGGGTCTGAAATGAATCAGGTCAGGTCTATAAAGGCATTGAACATTCTAGTGATGCCTATGTTAAGTGTGATCACTCACTAAGCTACTAGTTGACATAATAATTTTTGATATCCTCCAGCTCTTGGTGGAAATTTCACAGCATCTACTACATCAAAATGAACTTGATGTATTTAATGCCTACATTCTATAGGAGCAGTGTTAGAACTCTGCTCAGGGCAATGTATGTTATGTTTTAATTGTAATTGTTTTGTACATTAATATGAAATAATTCCAATTTCGCTTTATCACAATTTGTGACATTCCCACTGTGGGCTAATGAACCCTGGATGAAGAGTTTTTGTTACTGACAGGGCCATTGGGAGTATTGTGGAACGGGATTTCTTCTACAAATTGGTAGATTTCCTGTTTTACCACACTCTTGGTTTTCTCGCTTTATTTAGGTGTGGGAGAATTGATTGGTTTTCCACCACTGAGTCACAGCTGCCACTGCTGTTGATTACCTGTCTCCAGAGGAACATGAAAGGACTTCAATACCTCAGTGTTGGAAAGCCAACCATATTTAGGGTAGTGCCATCAGAAACTGCTTTGTCTAGTTGGCAATCACCATGATAGGCATGGTGTTACTGCACATGAAGAACATGCAGTGACCCCCAAGCACTGGGAAAAACTACCTGAGCCTCAGGGCATTTCAAAACTTTTTTATTAGAAAACTGATCCCTGGTTTGGATGATTGTTTCTGAAAAACAAAATCAACATTAATTGGGCCATTAAGACATGACAGCCCAGTCGCATTACTTTTTGCTGAAAGTGCTCCTGCCATATTGATCAGCACACTGCTGAAAACAAATACCCTCCAGACTTACAGGAATCCCAAAATAATGCAGACAGACAGCCCAAGTGGTGCTGGAGTCTGAGCATCTACCATCTCAAGGATTTGGAGAGCTGCTCACTTGACCCATACTCTGCCTGAAGTTCTTAATGTTGTTGCTATCATGCATGAATTTTTGGTTCTTTCTTTATAGAGGGCATACAGATTTCTCCAACTGAAATGCTGTTGATTGCTTCAGGACAATTGTTTTTATTTATTTTACATTGCATGTGTATGTTGTAACAACAACAAAAAAATCTGGTTACTTTTTAGTACTCTTGATGAAACTAATATATTTCCCTCCTAGCTAACTATTCTTTGTAAAGATATGTTTAATGCCTTATGTTAAGAACCCTCCAGAGCCATGCGCAGCCATAGGAATCAGGAGATAACCAGGCCACCTCCTTGCACATAGCATACTATTGCTCAATTATCTTCTGTTGTCATATCTCTTCTAGTCCAACCAGGATTCTAATACCTTGAATAGACCATGCAATTATCACCTGACAAGGGGGGTTTCTGTAGCTAGGTATCTGATGCCTTTAATCATATTGCATTTCTCATACATTTCTCCCATCCTAACTCCCCCAGTTTGAAACAGAACGAATACAAACAGTTTGGGCATAAATTATCCTTTTCAACTCACAAAATGACTGCTTGAAACATTTATATATTTATAATTTAAAATGTCCAACAAACTTTCTAACTTCATAGTGTCGACATTGGCATCATCAATATTGCTAGATCTGAACATTTGGGTGAAGATCTTTCGCTGTTCGTCTATAATGAAATGTAAAATATCCAAGCCTCTTTCAACCATACTAATATGAATTCTGCCCTAGTATCTTCTGAGTCCTTTGAGCCTTCCCATCATTGACTGATTTTCACCCCTTAAGCCCTGATTTTACATTTTTTTTTAAATTACCTTCACTAAATCTGAGCTCCCACTTGAACCTAGTCCAATGAAACTAAAACGCTTGTGGCATAGTCTATTACTTCACTTTCTTCTGCACTTTGCATTCACTGGCAGCAGAGGCCTTATTTCCTTGTGTCTTAAAAAAGCATTAGCTAAGTCTTTGCTGAAGAAACCATCAGTGGATCTAATGATCAGACCCATCTCCCTTTTACCATTTCCATGAAAAATCACAGATGATACAGTAAATGTCCAGCACTCAGAGTAACTTGATTCCCTTCAGTTCGAATTCTGGCCAGCTTATGGAATGGAATTGGTGATTGTCCCTGAGCTACACGATATCCAAGGCATTCTGGATCCAGGTGGAACTTGTATTTGGGTTGTCCTCAATCTGTTGTCAGCTTTCAACATGGTCTCCCCAACATTCTGATTTATCGGTTGAGGAACTGTGGCATATGAGAGGCCCGGCACTTGTGCTGAAATAACTCTTGTCAACAGACTATGTGAAAATGGTGGTGGTGTGGCCGCAGAACTTGACAGATCCATTTCCATCCATGCAACACCAGATGTAGTTATGTCTGGATTTGACCTCACCACTGCCGATATGAGTTTGCTGGCCATGGCCTATGTGTGATCGCTGCTACTAGAACTGAAACCTCGTATTTTTTGGGGGGTGTACTTCCAGTCTTTTTTGTAGTGCATGTCTGGTTTGCATTGAACTGACTGTTGAAACAGATATATGAGGGACTGCTCATACATCACCAGATTACTGGGATACACCTATAACAGAGTATGGACATCTCTTTTAAGGGGATAATTGACCAGAGCGTCTCTCAGTTTACCAAGTCATGGGCATTAGTGTGCATACCTGGCTTGGAGCTCTGGTACATGCATTTTTTGAATCCCAAAAATTATGTTATGCCACTTGGGTTTTTTCTTTTAACCTGGCATCAGGGTCATTTTCGAGGCAATTTGTTGTATTTGGTGGCCTCTTTAGGCAGTTTGTGGTGCTGTCTACAATAGTCCTCAACATCCCCATCTGCAACCACATGACTGAACACCTACGAGAACTCCACTGGCTCCCAGTCAACAAAAGAGTCACTTTCAAGCTCCTCACACACACCTACAAAGCCCTCCACGGTGCAGGATCAGCATATCTGAACCACCACCTTACATTCCACATACCCTCCAGACACCTCTGCTCCGCCCAACTGGCCCTAGCCACCGTCCCACGGATCCTCAAGATCAGGACCGGAGGAAGATCCTTCTCCTACCCCACTGCCAAAACCTGTAACACCCTGCCTCGCCACCTTAGGCAAGCCCTGTTGCTGACCCAGTACAGAAAGGATCTCAAGGCCTGGCTCTTCGACTGAACCCCAGTGCCCAGACGGATCAGCAGCCCCCTCCCTTAGCGCCTTGAGACCCTCACGAGTGAGTAGCTGCGCTATATAAGCCATGGTTGATTGATTGTTTGAATGGGCATATTGCAGCCTGAGCTCTGCTAACCTCTTCTACTTCAAGGCTAAGCATTTCTTGAGCATTGTTACCTATCCAGAAACCCAGAAAGTTAGAAAACCCTATAAACATGGGAAGAAAAGTAGTATTACAAAAGGAGATTCCCAAAAACAAATTTAGTTAGAGTGCTGTGTGTTGCCTTTCGGATTATACTAAACAAATGACTGAAGCAGGGATGGGGAAATATAATTCATTCACTTCACAATACGACTTGCAGTTGCCTAACATATATAATAACACTGTCTCTGTGGAGTAGCAATCCAGAAAGTTCATAGTGAAGGTTGTACCTGGTAACAAATGCAGGTGTGTGAAGTTATCACAATTAGCTTTCATGTAATTGTGCAATTCACAAGTGAGGCATTTAGAGCTATATTTTAGCGTTGAATGCGTCCTCGCTTGAATGCATTTCATGGTCAAAACAGAGGCGCAACAGTAGCCCCCGCGGTGCGGGTGGCCATGAACTCCAGTGTCCCGGGCAAGTCCCTGGCCAGAGAGCTCCAAACTGGGCTTGGATCGTGGAGGGACCCCTCCATGTATTTTGCAGGGAGTCCCCCTCAACTTTTGTTATGCCACTGGGTATAAAATAGTGGCAAAAACACAAGTACTTCGAATGATAACCGCTAGCTTTACAGTCTTTTAATTGGTTCCCTCACTCCACTGTTATAATTTTTCTATGAAGGCAGTGTAATTTTGCAATGAGCTGCAATGGCGTAATTTCCCATAAATCACGCCAGCGTAATTGAACTTTCGCCGGATCGTGTAAAAACAGGTGTGCTTTCCACAACTCTGATGCATGTCTTGTCACAATGTTCCACCAGCCAATTAAAATGTGAGTCCCGCCATTTTTAAGCTGCTGCTTTTCTTCAGTTCTTCTTAAGGCACTCATGATGTAACAAATGAATGTCTGTTGCTTTCCAGTTGTGCTTATACAGCTCTTTTTTCCAATCACATTTTTAAAGGTGTTTTCAAAACTGCAGCCGCTCACAGGGCTTTTGCAATAATGGTATTAATGAATATTCTAGAAGGCGCTATAACTGAGGTAATTACACTTCCTCCTTGCTGTCGACCCGCGCATTTGGCTCAAGATGCTTAACTTGGGGGACCGGGAGTTATCAGAATGACCCCTAGAATGCTTATTAAAGTAAACAGTAACAAATCTAGATTCATTGAAAAATTGCTGAAACAATAGAGAGAGCATTCAACTCTTTCAGAGTTTCTGGTTTTCTGTAGCTTTAAATATTTTTGTATCGACTTGCGTACGCAGACATCATTTCTGGTTGCTTAAATAATCAATATGTGACCTGGAGCGACATTGGTCAGGCCATTATGTGAATTTATTGCTCTAAAGCGCATCACTTTATTCCAGGCAAGAACAGAGTTTGTGCGTTCATGGTCAAATATTTAATCGTCCAATGCTGCATTCTATAGATCTGTGGGTCCTGGGTCTGGCCAGAGCGTAGCCACTGCTCAAGACTCATTTACTGGCCTGCAGACCACATGCAACATTACAAACAACATATTCTTAGAAACAGCTGGCTTGGCATTTGGTTCTGTGCTTCCTGTGGTGGCACTGCCCCTGCAAACACGACCACACGATTGTCTGCAGCCACCGTTTATGTTAACATATCACTTCCATCGCCAGTGTCTTTCAGATTTTGGCATCATGGTGCCTAGTTTTATATGCATTTTGTAAACGATATTCATTAAACTAAGGGCTTTCATTTGACTGCTACATTATGAACATGTTGAAAAGTGCTAGGTGTTCTGCACTATAGTTTATATTTTAAGAAATATTTACAGAGAAGATATTGCACATGGGGAAGCATTATTTCTTCCCTACCTTATAATGAAATTGTAAATCATCAAAGTGTTCTGCGACCGAATAGAGAAATTAGGTGGACGGTTAAAAAATCGTTTCACTGTACTTTTGGGGTGTTCTATAGAATGATTTCTGCTGCCGAGGGCTATAACAGTTGTTAAAAGTCTTCTGCTGAGTTATATGACTAAGCTGCAGGCGAAGGAAGAAGGACTGATATAGCCCGAGGCATAAAGGCTACGATTCATTACAACATTCCACCAAATAGGGATACCATTTTCTAAAATGATAGACCAGTGATAGACTGGTAAACAAAGATTAAAATAAGGCCACAGAAGGTCTTTATCAGACATTATTGGCCCTCGGTGGGTCACTCCCGACATTGGAATGTGGGACCAGAAGGGCATCTGCCACTCCATTGATTTCAATGCAGCTCTCAACATTCTGATGCTTTACCATTCCTTATGGTTGTACATTGCTCTTGTCTCAGCTGACAAATATATCCTTGGCTTTTACTCGTTCTGAGAAACATATAGACTATGCAGAATAAATATGTGTTGCGCTCTATGAAAAAAAACACTCATAGTGTGTAAATTGATTGCACCTTCTGCTAATCATGTAGTTGAAGTCGATCTCAAAGCTGGCTTTCTGGTTTAGAGTGCTCGGTAAATTGAAAATACATTCCTGTTCTACTGGAATGCACTTAAAGAGAGCTGCAAATAAACATACTTCAATGCTGTCCTTTCTATTCCTTTTATACATGTTTTAAGTAGCAGGTGATATTCCACCCAGAAAGGTACTAATCACAAGGCCTCCTATGGATGCTTCCTCCCTATAGGATGTGGTAGAGGGTTGGTACTCAACTGCTGCATGACACAAGTAATTACAATTAATAATTTACATATCCAGTTAGAACTTTATAAATATTCAATCTTTATATTTAGAAAAAGTAAATCACAATAGTTCAAATAAGGAAGCAAAAAGAAAGGAAGAAAACGACTAGCATCCTCTGTGGCTGTGACAAAACTGAAACACAACAACAGGGCATTATAGGTAAGGCACTACAAAATAATAAATAACATGGAACTTCTGAACAAACACTCTCAATCATCCAGTGATTGAAAGTGCTTTTTTAAAAGTTAACGAGCTTAAAAAAATATATACCAAGGTACCACTAAAGTCAAATTAGTATAGTTTGTGTACTACTAATGAGTGATACTATTTCTAACATATATTATGTGAATGACTGTGTGACTGTATGCATGTATGAGTGGCTGTATGGGTATGCGAGTGGGTGTTTTAGTGCCTGTATTGGTCAATATGTGGGTGTGTGAGTAGCTGAATTGTAGAATACGTGGCTGTGTGAGTAACCGTATGGGTGAATAAGTGAATATGAGGGGCTGTATGGGTGACTGAGTGGCTGTGTGAGTGGCTGTATTGGTGAGTAAGTGGGTGTGTGAGTGGGTATATCAGTGGGTGAATGGGTGCATGAGTGGCTGTATGGGTCTGTGTGTGGGTGTGTAAGTGGCTGTATCAGTGACTCAGTGACTGTGTGAGTGACTCTATGGGTGAGTGACTGGGTGTGTAAGTGGGTGTATGGGTGAGTGAGTGGCTGAGTGCCTGTATTGGTCGATAAGTGGGTGTGTGAGTGGCTGTATGGTTTAATAAGTGGCTGTATGAGTAACCATATGGGTGAATAGGTGAGTGTGAGTTGCTGTATGGGTGACTGAGTGGCTGTATTGTTGAGTGAGTGGGTATATCAGTGGGTGAATGGGTGTGTGAGTGGCTGTATGGGTGAATAAGTGGGTGTGTGAGTGGCTGCATAAGTGAGTGAGTGAGTGAGTGCCAGTGTGAGTGGTTGTATTGGTGAGTGAATGGGTGTGTGAGAACCTGTATAGGTGGGCGAGTGGTATGTGAGTGGCTATATTGGCCTGTGAGTGGGTGTGTGAGTGGCTGTATCAGTACTCATTAGCTGTGTGAGTGGATCTATGGGTGAGTGACTAAGTGTGCAAGTGGGTGTATGGGTGAGTGAATGGCAGTTTCAGTTGGTGTGTGGGTAAGTGAGTGGGTATGTGAGTAGCTGTATTGCACAGTCAGTGTCTGTATTAGTGGCCGTATAGGTTAGTGAGTAGGAATGTGAGTACTTGTATGGATGTGTGAACGAATATGTAAGTGGTTGTGTGAGTGGCTGCATGGGTGAATATGTGGGTGTGGGAGTAGCTGTATAGGGTAGTGAGTGGCTGTGTGAGTGAGTGTATGAAAGAGCGGGTCACTGTGTGAGTAGGTGTATTGGTAAGTGAGTGGCTGTGTAAGGGGCTTTGTGTGGGAGAGTGGGTGTGTGAGTTGCTTTTTGGATGAGTAAGTGGGTCTGTGAGTGGTTTATGGGTAGGTCAGTGGTTGCTTGAAAGGGTGTGTGGGGTGTGAGTGGGTGTGTGAGTGGTTCTCTGGATGATGTCATCACTGATATCATTTGAGATGTCATCAGTGATATCACTGACCATGTCATGAGTGATGAAATATGTGAGGTCATAAGCAGTGCATTGCGGGAGTGTAAGTTATAGTTAGCTCAGGTAACTATAACTGCTGAATTTCTGTGGTGTTGTATGAGTGAAATATGAGCCTAACTTTAATGTCCCTGTAATCTTAGTTTTTTCGATGAATTTCTAAGGTTTTTTTTAAAATGTTGTTTCCTATCTATAACGTCCCTGTAACCTTTGTTTTTTAAGTGAATTTCTAAGGATCTTTTGTTTTATTTCTTAACCGTAACCTGTAACCATTGAGAGTGAGTGTGTGAGTGAGTGCATGAGTATCTCATTGGGTATGCAAGTGAGTGTGTGATTGTCTCAATGGGTGAGTGAGTGTTTGAGTGGGCCTGTGAGTGGGCACGTGAGTGTGTGAGTGGGTGTGTGAGTGGGTGCATGAGTGTCTAAATGAGTATCTCAGTGGGTCTGAGAGTGGGTTTGAGAGTGTCGGAGTGGGTTTGCAAGTGCCTCCATGATTGTGAGAGTCATTCTGTGAGTGAGGGCATGAGTGACTGAGTGGGTTTGTGAGTGGTTGCATTGGTCTCTGAGTGGGTCTGTGAGTGAGTGTGTGTGTCTCTGAGTGGGTCTGTGAGTGGCTGTGTGAGTAATTAGATATCTAAGTATCTGTGTGGGTGTGTCAGTAGCTATGTAAGTGACTCAGCTTCAAAGGAACCTCACCTGCCCTTGTATCCAACAAGAGTCCACAGTTTTGCACATAATATCAACCAAAGTGGAGTACTTTCTACTGGTTAATTACTACGTGCTACCTCTTTGGGTAAATGTCCAGTACGTATTCTGCACTACAGCTGCATAATTGAGCACGAGGAAATATCACCAGTGAACTTGCGTGCGTTTTGGCAATGTGATTGTTCCAGGTGCATCTTTATCCAGGAATAAGTGGCAGCGTGAATCCTCTTATAGAGAAGACAACAAGACTACAAAGAGGTAAATCTCCAACAAACAAAGGTCTTTCCTCTTAACTAAATGAAGTAAGTGTTTCTTTGTTTGCTGGAGATGTCCTCATATTCCGCTGCATCAAGAACCTGCCACCAAAATTGTCAGGAAACATCAGTGATGTCATTTGAGATGTCATCAGTGATGTAATCAGTGATGCCACTGACCATGTCATGAGTGATGTATTATGTTAGGTCACATGCAGTGCATTGTGAGGAGTAAGTTATAGTCAGCTCAACTAAGTATAACTGTTGAAATCCACTGGTTTTGTATGAGTGAAACCTAACCCTAACTTTAATGTCCCTGTAACCTGTGTTTTTTTCAGGGAATTTCTAAGGTTTTTTAAATTATATTTCTTAACTATAACGTCCCTGTAACCTTTTGTTTCAGTGAATTTCTATGGGTTTTTAAAATTCCATTCTAACTATAAAATCCCTTAAACCTTTGGTTTTTTAAGTGAATTTTGAAGGTTTTTTTTTCCTAACCGTAACCTGTAACCTTTGAGAGTGAGTGTGTGAGTGAGTACATGAGTGTCTCAGTGGGGTGTGAGTGAGTGTGTGAGTGGGTCTGTGAGTTGGGGCATGAGTGTCTGAGTGTGTATCTGAGTGGGTCTGTGAGTGGGTGTGAGAGTGTCTGAATGGATTTGCGAGTGGCTCCGTGTGTGTGAGAGTCAGTTTGCGAGTGAGTGCATGAGTGTCTGAGTGGGTGTTTGCATCTGTGAGTGGGTCTGTGAGTGGGTGTGTGAGTCTGTGAGTCAGTGTGTGAGTCTCTGAGTAGGTCTGTGAGTAGGTGTTAGAGAGTCTCAGTGATTCTGTAAGTGGGTGCATGAGTGTCTGAGTGGGTCTGTGAGTAGGTGTACATATCTGATTGGGTCAGTGAGTGAGTGCATGAGCATCTGAATGGGGCTGTGAGTGGCTGTGAGAGTGTCCGAGTGATTCTGTTAGTGGGCGTATTAGTACACTGATGGCTGTTTAACTAAAGTGTCCCAAAAGCGCAGCAGGTGTTAGCATCAGATTTCTATGTCTGTGATCGACTCTACAATCCCTTTCAACAAGACCCCAACTTAAAAGTAAAAAAAGAAATAACATATGGATCCGTCTGTCTAACCACACCCTGATTTTCCTTTTCGAGCAGACAAATGAAATCCGAGGAAATCTCCTTACACTTCATGTGTAGTATTGACATTACTCATACCAAAGAATAGGATACTAACTACCAACAAAGGTAGAACTGTGCAGGATTATAGGAGAGTCAAACTGAAAGGTCAGTTAGATGATCTAGGAGCTACATTGGATGAGTGGTGGAGTAATTGCTACAGCCTTCAGTCAAAACTGCTCAGTGCAGGTTCTCTCTCGACACAGGAATATGTTTCCTTTTCTACTTTTGAAGTTTCCTTGAGATGGGTATGTTAAAATAGCTTTGTGGCAAAGTTTAGTCTGAGTTTATGTTTATTGCTGAACAAATGGGGGAGGACAGGATGCATGCCCCCCCTCCCCGGGCCGATTTCAGCCTTGGGGACCCTGTCCCCCAGGGTCCGGCACAAATATAATGGGGGAGGGGAGTGCGCAGCCCCCCTCAACAGGACGATTTTAGCCCAGTGATACCATCCCGAAGGGCCCGGTCATTATTCAATGGGGGAGGGGGGGCATATGGCCCTCCTCCCTGGGTCGATTTTGGTCCAAGGGACCTCATCCCCTGGGGCCTGGCCATGTGTCTCAGGATTCCCTGGTCCCAGCCAGGGCACCCAGTTTGCATGATGTGGACCACGGGGGAGCCTCAAGGCCCCCAGGCCCCAGCCAGCTCCCTGCCTCCTGCAGGAGCCAGCATTGCTGCTGCTCGCAGGGAACTGCTGGAAATGCAGCTCCCTGCATACAGGAGCAACAATTTCATCACTTTCCCTGCCCACATGTCTGTGGGCAGGGAAAGAGATGAAACCTCCGCTTCCAGTGAGCTGGAGCACTTCGACCACTCCTGCCAGCTTGAACTGAAGTGTTTGCTTTTGCTTAATGAGAACTGTTAGCTCCCGCCATATAAAAGCAAACAGCTATGTCCCGGGGGTGGGCACCCCATGACATAGCAGGAGCCTTCTTTTGGGGGTGGCAGTCCCCAGGGCCATACATGGCTCCGGGATAGGGTGGTCGTGAGAACCCCATCCCACTTCAAAATCTGTTTTTGGCCCAGGGGATGTGGTGGTCTCTGGGGCGCCGGGTGTGCATGAGGCCTCCGCACTGTTGTTACATTAGCCCCAGGGAGGTGGTGGTCTCAGTGGCATGGGTGGGTCCAGGTGGATGCCCCTATATTATTTAATCATTTTAGCCCCAGGGAGGTGGTGTCCCCCGGGGCACGGGGTGTCTATGCAGCCCCCACATTATTATTGCAATATTGTATTAGCCCCAGGGAGGTGGTGGTCCCCGGAGCTTGAAATGACCCAGGAGGGGGGATTGCCCTCTCCATTCATTTAATAAAGCCCCAGGGAGTTGGTGATCCCCGTGGTTCATTCGAGCCCATGGAGGGGGTCGCGCGGCCCACCTCCATTATTTTAAATAAAGCACCAGGGAGGTTTTGGTCCCCCAACTTTTTTATTAAAATGCCCCTGGAACCTGGCTCACCTGGGAGCCCCTTTCAAAACAAGAGTGGGAGCCCTCACTTTTTTTTATTTTGCTGCGAATTTCAAGATTTTGCTACAAATATATATTTTTAAATGCTTTAATGACCTGGTGGGGTTACCCACTTTAGGGGGGTCAGGGTATCCCTACCCAGCCCCCTTGACTTTTTTTTGTGTTTTTTTGTGGGACTTGGGTGAACCCGAGTCCCAAGATGGCTGCAGACACTGCCGTGTTGGCAGCCAATCAGAGATCTGCAGATCTCTGCACAAGATCTTTATTATTCACAAATCAGCCACAATCATAGATTAGAAAAATGTGGATGTCCTTTAATTTCTCACAAACTAGTGAATGGATTTTACACCAAATAACTGAAAGCATGATCAGCATAACCAAGTCTACGTTTCTGCTAAAGTTGGTGTAATTCCAGGCACGGCCCGTGTAGGGCATGCTACCGGGGCGGTGACGTAGGGCGGGGGAGGGGCAGGGTGGGGGGTTGTAAAATGCGGCATACGGCCGATTTCAGGTAAGTACCGGAAAAAAAAAATTGTTGCGCGCCCTGCATCCCGTCTGGACACCCATACGATCGCAGCAAAAACAACAACAAATATAGGCATCCACCATTTTTCTTAACTATACGTGAAGGGTGCATGAGTAGGGCGATCCCCCCGGGGCTGGGTTTATTATTTAAGAGGAGGGGGGCTGCGCAGCCCCCCTTCCTGAGCTGTGTTTGGCCACAGGGACCCCATCCTCTGGGGCCCAACTTAATTGTTATGGGAAGGCAAGTGCTCAGTCCACCACCCTGCGCTGTTTTTGACCCAGGGGACCCCATCCCCGGGGGCTCAATGTATTTTTTAATGGTAGGAGGGCCACAAGGCCCCTCTTCGCAAACCTTTAAAAGGCCCTGGGACCCCATACCCGAGTGCTGTAATTTAAATTCAATGGGAGAGGGGGCCAAGCTGCCCTCCTCCCTGAGCTTTTAATGGCCTGGGGACTCACTTGCTGGGGCAGGAAGGAAAACTCACTTGATGGTGCTGATGTGGGCAGGAAAACTTGTGTTTGCTATCGCCTGGCAGGAGTATTTTTAAATCTCCTGCCAAACAGGGGCAAACACAAAGTTTGCTGCCAGTGCGGAGGAGGGGGGGGGGGGAAGATACTTTAAAAATGCTCCTTCCATCTTGAGCAGACTTGAGATCTGTCTCCCTGCCCGAAACAGAACAAGATATTGCTTCTGCTCGGAGGAAGCTGCATAAATAGCTGTGAGACTATTGATGGATTTTATGTGAACTATCTATGGGTTGTTGATCATAATATAGTTAATGGGACCCCCTCTGGTCATATTTTCATACCAGTTTGTGCCTGTAGCATAAGTTAACATGATTTGCCAAGTACGGAACCTCTGCAGTTATAAAGATACTACTCGTAACTTACCTTTGTGAATACCGATGGAAGTAAAGTTAGACTTTTGGCCTTAACGTAGACTTTTGGTCTCATTTTACCTGTGTGAATAGAGCCCTTTGTATCTACTACATAGCATATTTGCCCTGTTAGAAACTTTTTCTGGAGGACAAAAAACTTGTGTGAAACATACTTAACACAAGCCGTCAACTGTCATCTGCACGCAGTTGCTCTTCAATACAAAAAGGTATAAAGTGTACAATACCTCCAGATATCTATGATGCATTAGGAGCACATGCGTTTTGTAAACACTTACATCCATTAGCTGGACAAACGCTGTTCAAAATTAGGTACAAAAGTAATATGGTAGGGCCCGATTCACAGAAGTAATCGGAGACAAAATCCTAAACTTACTACTTTTGGTATTCACAGAAGGCATTTAGTAGTAGTAAAGTTAGGATTTTGTCTTGTCGGTCTTAAGTCTGTCTTAAGTCTGTCTTAAGCCTCTCTTAAGCCTGTCCTAAATTTGTCTTAAGTTTGTCTTAAGTCTGTCTTAAGTCTGTCTTAAGTCTGTCTTAAGTCAAACTTAAGTCAAACTTAAGAGAAAATCCTAACTTTGCTACTACTAAATGCCTTCTGTGAATACCAAAAGTTGAAAGTTTAGGATTTTGTCTCAGATTAGCTCTGTGAATCGACCCCGTAGTTACCTGCCACTATGTAAACTATAAAACAAACTAACACTCTAATTGGATGATGTCATCAGTGATATCATCAATGATGTCATTTGAGATGTCATCAGTGATTTCATAATTTATGAGATAGAACATGTTATGAATGATAAAATATGTGAGGTCAGAAGCGGGGCTGCAAGTAGCAGTTAGCTCTGTTAACTATGCCGGGTGAATTTCTGTGTTCAAAACGTTAATGTTGTCACTGACATATTTATACAATAATTTTGCTTTAACCTTTGTTTATTTCCAGTGAATTTCTACATTTTTAATTTAAACAGAAACAGATCTTTTTATCACACCTAACTATAGCGTTATTTTAACCTTTGCTGTTTTAGTGGAAATATATATATATATACAGATATATTTTTATATATATATATATATATATATATATATATATATTTATGTCTATAGATAGATAGATAGATATTTATTTATATATTTAGGGTTTAGAGTTGGGTAGGGTATTGGGTGGTAATGGAGTTTTTAGGCTTTAGAAGTGGGTAGGGGTATTAGGTGGTAAGGGTATTTTATTTTTAGGGTTTAGGGGGCAAAGGGTGGTAAAGGTGTTTTTAGGGATTAGGGATGGATAGGGGAACTGGATGGTAAGGGTGTTTTTAGGGTTTAGGGGTGGGTAAGGGTATAGGTTAGGATGGTAAAGCTAATTAAAAATTAGGGTAGTCCGGGGTTTCCCCAAATTTTTTAAAATTATAAATAAGTCAATGGTGGTGTTTTGAGGGTGTCATTGCACCAGTTCACAAAATCTTGGTGTTGAGTTAAAGGGAATCGATGTAATTTATTGTTCGTTATTCACAATGTGGACACAGATTTGGTGGACAATAGTTGAGTTCTACAAAGTGTGACTGCTGGGGCCAGAGATGGCCCAGGTCCTGAAGCCCAAAGTAGCCAACTTGTGTCAAAATGTCAAGGATTTCCATCTCAAAACTATCAGGCAATGATAAACATTTCAAATATTCAGAGTACAGATAGAACTGTGAACACATACTGGACTACAAGCTCAACACTTAGAGGTCTGAAATTAAGAGTTAGGGTCTAAAAGAAATTCAAGAAAATGTGCTACAAATTATTGGATGCTAGAGAGTCCTGTTGCTCCTAAATGTCCTTCTGGGCTTGTGCATGGAGTCTTCTTCTGAGATCCAGGTGAGGTACAATTACTGGAGTCATGAAAAAAGTAAGTATCTTGCTTAAGGGGCACTGACAGGAAACTAGAACCAATCAAAACCAAAGTTTTCTTTAAACTTGTCAACAGTTTTCTGATCAGGAACATGTGTATTTCTTAGGGTTTTAGCGTTCTCTCCGGATTTCTGGAAATGTTGGTGCCCATAGGTCTAGCTATGTGGATTAGCATCGACTAAATAAACACTGTTGTCTCCAGTCACATGAGTGGCACTTTGCACATATTAGTGTCTATTCGTACCAAACCCTATCAGATGGTTTGTGTGTCAGAGTATGATCTACAGAAATATAGTCTGACATAAGTATTGTGTCCTAAATATCCTTTACAATCAATCAATCAATCAATCAATCAATCAATCAATCAATCAATCAGTATTTGTTAAGCAGGACTACTCACCCGTGAGAGTCTCAGGGCGATGGGGGGGCTGCAGATCCGACTGGGTGCTGAGGTTCAGCTGAAGAGCCAGGTCTGGAGGTTCTTCCTGAATTGGGTGAGCGACGGGGATAGCCTGCGATGGAGAGTCAGGGTGTTCCAGGTTTTGGCGGGGAGGTAGGAAAAGGATGTTCCTCAAGTTCTGGTCTCACAGATCTGAGGGGTGATGGCACGGGCCAGTTGATCAGAGCAGAGGTGTCTGGTGTGTATGTTGAATGAGAAGAGGTGGTTCAGGTATGCTTGCACGGCACTGTGGAGGGCTTTGTAGGCATGTGTGAGGAGCTTGAAGGTGACTCTTTTGTTGACTGGGGGCCAGTGGAGTTCTTGCAGGTGTTTGAAGAGGTGGCTGCGGTGGGGGATGGGAAGAACAGTCTGGCTGTGGCGTTTTGAACATTCTGTAGTTTCCTGATGAGTTTCTGGGTGACGCCTTAGTAGAGTGAATTGCCGTAGTCGAGTCTGGTGCTGATGAGTGCGTGGGCGACCGTCTTTCTGGCCTCAGTGGGGATCCATCTGAAGGTCTTTCGAAGTAGGCAAAGAGTTTGGAAGCATGATGATGAGACGGCATTGATCTGGTGGTTCATAGTGAATGAGGAGTCCAGTATGATGGTTAGGTTTCTTGCGTGGTCTGTGGGTGTGGGGGGTGTTCCTAGCGCAGCGGACCACTAGGAATCTTCCCAAGTGAAGGTGTTGGGCCCCAGGATAAGGACTTCGGTCTTGTCTGAGTTGAGTTGAGATTTACAAAAGTATCATCCCAATAGGTGTACATTTTACATATTTAATACCAATATGGTAATACTTTTGAGGACAATACCTAAGAGACAGTATTTATGTCAGACAATAAACTGACAGCAATATTCTGGTACCACAACCTGTTGGAGCTCTTTCGTAAGTGTTCCTTGTTATTGAACCAGCCAGACCAGATGGCTGACCTTAGCAATATCATAGAATTTGGTTGGGTGCTTCATATGTACTTGCATATACCTCTATTTATACACAGCACGTGCAGTTACTTAAACAGAGAGCTTTCCAAGAGCATACTTACCTTCAATTGTCATTGTACATGTGTAGACACAATGCAAAAGAACACAGCCAGTCAGTGTCCCAGGTTTTAGCCACAGCACAATGTAGGAGGAGGGGCTGATGTGCTTAAAGGTGGGGTGGGGGGTGATGCCTACCAGTATCTGTATTCATATTCCTCCAGCTGGCCAGACCTCTACAGTGTCCCTGTAGGCAAGCTCCAGGTATGACAGCTTTCAGGTCAGATCCACAAGAAAGAAGAAAAAACATGAAGGGGGGACACCCAGTGTGTCCTCCATAGGGTACCATTCACCCTGCATTTAGTATCCCAGGCACACAACACTCTTGTAACACGCCACAAATATTCCAATGCAAACATATTAAGGATGGGAAGTAAAGACCTCAGTTGGGGGGACTGTATGCATTTTGCGGTGGAGAAGTTTTATGTAATTTCCTCATTAGTGGCGCAGGTATAAAAGGCTCTAGTTTCAGATTCTCCCATCCATCAGTCGTCCATGTCTTGCTAGGTGGAGGTTGTGGATGCAATTGACTATGGTTTGGGTGTGCTATTGGTGCACTATGTGCCCATGAATGATTTGTGCTGTGCTGGCAAACATCATCATATATTATGGAGCACCTCTTCTGGAATCAGATTGTTGTGTTAACTGGTGAATAAACACAGGGCAAGCTAAAAACATCAAACCAGGACAGAGTGGCATAACTTTATCAACCATTCAATGGCAGCAGTGCCCCTCTTTAAGGGCAGCGGGGCCTACCCCCAAGTTTTTTACCCTAATGTGAAGAGTATCTGTCAGGCTGAAGAAAGGTCAGCCTGACAGACACTTTTTTTAGGTCTGGCAGCCAGGAGCTAGAGATGTGCTAAATGTGCAGGCACATTGCTGCCTGAGCTGAGCTTACGGACTGAAGATGTCACAGCCTAGTGGGTGTGACCTCCTCAGCCCAGCAAAGTGCCTTGAAGTCCTCACCTTCAAGACAAGGAGGAGCATCAGAGATAGTCTCGGACTTGGGTGCTTCAGTTTTAGGCACTGAAGGGCCCAGGGCCGAGTGTCTATCAGTGACAGATCACCACAAAGTGGGGTGGGGTCAACAATCTAACTGACCACATCTCACTTTCTGACGAGGTAGAGACGCCGCCTCCTCTCATTGCCTAAGGTCAGCCAATGAGAGGATGCAGCAGTCCAAACCTTCCTGGAAACACAAAGGCTTCCTTCCATGAGACACTGCAGGAGGTAAGTGTTACATTATTATTTAATGTTTGATACTTGCGTGCATGTGTGTGTGTGTATGTAGAAATGTATGAGTGTATGCGGCTGCGTGATGTGAATGGGTGTGTGTGCATTTGAATGCATAGGCGTGAATGAGTGTGAATGTGTGTGAGTGGCACCCCGTCCTCCTATGCTCTAATTACCAGCCTCCACTGTTCATGGGACAGGGCAGAGCTACACAACTTTCTCAGCTGTATAAAGACTGTGGGCCCCACAAAGTTTCTCATTTTATCTTTTTGCTTTAATGCTCACTGACAAATACATTCCTTTTGAGGAGCAAAGCATACTGAATTTTGTCTTTGAGTTCTAATGGTATAGTACCAGAATATCATCTGACAAAATTTGCGTCCAAAAAATAATTTACAAACATATTGGTCCATTGGACTTATTAATACAACTTTTGAACTTTCAGACAATCATGTGGTCGGGTTTGCAGGGGCAGTGCCACCACAGGAAGCACAGAACCAAATGCCAAGCCTGTTTCTTAGAATATGTTGTTAGTAATTTTGCATGTGGTGTGCAAGCCAATAGAGTGTTGAGCAGTGGCTACGCTCTGGCCAGACACAGGACCCACAGATCTATAGAATGTACCATTGAACGATAAAATATTTAACAATGAGAGTACAAACTCTGTTCTTGCCTGGAATAAAATGATGTACTTCGAAACAATTTGCTTACTCAGTGATATGATATTTTTTGTTGTAAATTATATTTAGGAACCACTTTTTGTTAGATGATATTTTGACTAATGCATTCTGACATACAACCATGACTAAGTACGGAGGATTAAAACTTTGCCAGATATTTCCATCTGAGGTTTTGTTTTAAAGTGCTCACTGCATGAATGGTAAGCATGAGAATACCTGTAATTTATATTTAACTTAGAACATCCCGGATCTTAGAGATTAAAATATGTTTAAAGTAGATACAGTGACGCCTAAAATCTGCATCACAGATAAAGAGATATGGTTTTGGAAGCAGCTGGGAATTTTCCAACATCTTCATACAGGGTAAAATGAATATAACAATATAGCCCATTGCCAAGGCCTATATAGTTCATTAAAGCCACATCGCAGGAGAGGAACAAGAACAAGGGGTGGGGGGGGGGGGGGTTGCTTGATGACCAGTATATCTTGGAGCAGAGGAGTAATAATGTTTTAGAACATTCTACGCATTGGGAGCAAAATATTCTACATCTAACTGAAAAAAAATGAACGACAGGCATTTTGGGGGCAGATGATTTATTACAGCTAGTTGTGGCCCTCTGACACTCTACTGGTAGGGCCCTCTTCGAAGGGCCATACTAGTTGTTAAAGCTCCTCTCTCTGAGCTATAAGCCTGAGTCACAGGTGGCTATCATAGCTGTGACTGGCGGTTTGAGACGCTATACTGTCTGCCAGCATGTGCAGGGCACTTAGTTTCAAAATATTCCCTCCTTTTCCTTTAAATCCAAATGATCTCCAACTCCAGGGTGCTAGGAACTCTCACAGATGTTTTCAAACGTGGACATAAGTACACTAAGGCGGGTCACGGGGGAGAGGCAGGTCGTGCCCTCAACGCCTAAGAGAATTAGGGGGGGGGGGGCGGGGGAGAAACACAATTCCGCAGGTGCAAACAAGCCCGGTGTAGGACGTCATCATGCTGCAAGAGCTTGCAGGAGCTTTTTTCCCTGCGGTGCCGCAAGTGAAACATGTCGGAGGAAAGAGCTCCATCCTGGGAGGATGTGGAGCACGCAAACTGAGCTGCTCAGAGCAGCTGGCAGGTTGTCCTCTGCCTTAAATCCAACGTACCAGCGGTCATGCAATGGGCAGGCCACAGAGGGCTGCATTAGTCGGACTGGGGGGCAGCAGTTATTGCTTGTGGCTCCCTCCTAAAGAGGGGTGGGAGCCTTGGAGCCATGAACAATAGCAGAGCAATCCTTGAGACCGGGCGCAGACCCACACAGCATGATAGGGCACAGGTTGAGAAGGGGCCATCACAAGAGAAGGTTTCAACGACAGGACGGACAACAGGCCAGTTCAGGCCACCAAGAGAAACACCATCAAGGCATCCAGAGCAGGTAGCGGTAGCTGAAGTATACTCGGAGACAGGCAGAAGTTCAGGTGACCCAACTGTAGGGAGCATCTCCCATTGTGCATGGCGGAGGTTTGCCAGGTGGGCAATGAAAGAGGCTAGGTTGCCCCACCCCCCAAACAACATGTCCCTAATGGAAGGTCCGAAGGCATCCACAGATGGGAGGGCAGCAGATGTGCCAAGGGTGCACCAGCAGGACGCAGCAGTGAAGGCAGGTTACTATAAGACCAACGAGAGTGAGGGTGGAAGAGTGCAGGGAAGCGACGGGGGGCTGCATTGTTCCATGGGCAGAGGATACTGGCAGGAACAGAGGGATGGAGCAAAGACCTGCAGGTGCAGGGGGACTCTCCCAGTCGTGGCTACAGTCTGGACTGGCTGCAATAGTGAAACAAGATGTTCAGGGATCAGTGAGGCGTGGGCTTCCATCCAGCATCTCAATCCTTTGGGGGTAGACCTTCTGGTGTGACTGTCCCCGACCACGGACCAGAGGCATGCTGGCAGAGAGTGGCAACCCGGAAGTTGCCAGAAGATGCAGTGGTCAGAAACAGTTTAATGGAGGAAGGGGAAGGTGAAAGCACAGGAAAAGAAATATGGGACCCTGGGAACGAGAGTGACAATCGTGGGAAGGCTGACAGGCCAGTGGAGCCCATGGCTGTTCCCAATTTGATAGTGTCGGCGGTTCACAGACCACAGTGGGTCGGCAAGGGAAAGATCTACAAGGGTAGTGAAAAGGATAAGAGGGAGTCAGACCCTGAAGAGGTGGGAAGCTCGGACAGTGACAATGCCAAGGATAGGGCGCCGGATGCCAGAGGACACCAGATGATGTAAGTGACATGAAGCATATCTACAGGAGGCAGCACAGGGCAGACTCAACCGGATGGAAATATGCTGGTGACAAGGTCACAGGAGGAGATGAACAAAAAGTATCCAGGGGAAAGTGACAACTGGAAGAATGGAAACTGGGAGATGGACAGTCACAAACGGCCCAGGTGACCAGATAGCCAGAGAAGGAGTTGGGGGGGGACTGGAACGTGAGTTTAGGGGGATTGGTGAGAAGCCTTGGGGTACAGCCAGTCTACAGAGAGGGGGCCACAGAGGTGTGAGTGTGGCTGGGGGAATGACTGCAGAATGTTTGACTGAGAGGAGATTTTTAGACATGCAGAGATTATGGTCGCAATAGTGGGACAGATTTTTGCCCCAGAGTTGACTCAATGGAAGAACAGACGAAAGAAGCAGCTATGGGGACAGATAAAGACAGGCATTGGCATGATTAAGAGATGTAAGACCGTTGGGAAGGGGTGTGAAGGAGAGTATGAAGGGGTTATTGACAGGGACCCCAGAGAAGGAAAGAATGCACCGCAGGTTGAAAGAAAGACGGGTGAGGATGGTCGGATCAAGGATGAGGCTAGATGGGAAAATGAGAGTGAGATAAAACTGCCCTATATCGGTGTACAGACACACTAGGTGGTCACCTCCTGGTGAGTCCCCCCCAAAAAAATTTGGGCAAATGAATATGTCAAGGAGACCAAGCTCATGGAGGGTTCTAAGGCGGAGGATAGGGTGCTGCCCAGATGTTCAAGGCCACCAGTCACTTTCATCTTCATTCTGTTTAAAAGCATGATAAACCATAAAAGTACAATATCATATATACATAAAAGCAAAATAAAATGATCCAGCTTTGAATTCATCTAAAGCCGCATTACATCACAAATAAACTGCCATTCATATCATATATACATACAAGAAGAATGAAGTTATCCAAGCTAAACACCTGTAAAGCAGCATTTCATCACAGAAAAAAATACAGGGGTTACTACTCCCTAAAACATCCCAATTCCAAATGTGTCATGCTTTTGTTTTCAACTATATAGCATAGATGAAAACCTGACAACAGCATTGCATACATTCACATCATTTAAATATATCAGATACAAAAATGCCTATCAATACAACAACTTCTCTTTTAAAAATATTGTTATTAAAAATTGTTTTCTATAAACAGATTAACATTTTCAGAAAAGTGCTAAGTGCAATGCTGACTGAGTGGATCTCTTGTCACAGGGGCATATGAACTCTTTGAGACCCCAACAACCCGTTTTAGGGAATGCAACCAAATAGTGGATAATACCTAGATAGAATCAAGTTAAAATATACCTATGGTGCACATTAGAGACCAGACTCAAATAAGGTTGTGTATCTAAGTACTTGTAAGTTGACAAATAGCTCACTTAAGTAATTTTATTATGGTCTCTAAAATAACTTTTGTGTCTACTCAAACCATTGGAGAAATATTTTAATTTACATTTTGAGAACTATACAATTTTTCCCGGAGTCTTCCAAAGGTCCCCATCTGGATTATCAATCCCTTTAAAATATCTGTAATATGTGCTTTCCAAGGTATTTTAAGCACATTATCCATCACTAAGCAATCTTTAAGAACTGCTTTAGTAAACTGCGTCTTAGTTTTGGACTAAATTCAATACCAGAGTAGCAGAGGTTTTGTATATAATATATCGTTTAAGAAAGGGAGTCCTAATTCCATGTGAATAACAGTCTCTGTGATTGAATGTGGGACTGCAAGAAGTCGCAAAAATGTATTCTCTTGCCTTTGTAATGATGCGTTGTTCTCCCCCACCCCATATACCTGCACCGTACATTACTGCGGCGACTGCTATTGCACCATAGACAGTCAGCATTTCTTAAATGGGCTTAGTACCTAATTTGGCTGCAAACCTAAATATCCCTTCATTGTTTCTCAGCCTGGTATTGCAACAGATTTCCTTTTCATGATTCCAGCTATCATTGCAGAAAAGGTGCAGACCTAAATAGATGAAGCTCTGGGTACTATTGATCCTGCCCCCATAATATATAAGGGACGGGTCTTTAATCTACATTTACCACAACTCATAGTAATTTAAATGTATTTATTAATCCTTATGTCTAACTTCTCTGTATACTCTGGAAAGGTATTCATAAGACTTTGCAAGCCTATAGGAGTTAGAGATAATAAGACTGCATTGTCTGCATCCAAAAGTATCGGTACAGGCCTTTGGTCAACTCTGGGAGTATCGATATCAAATGATTGCAATTTTACATCTGTACCATTTATATAAAGAGAGAAGAGAAATAGTACAAGGACGCATCCCTGCCTCACCCCTCTTCCAATCCTAAATGAATGAGTTAGTTCCCCTAGTGGCCCGAAACGAACCCTAGACGATAATGTATTATACATATGAGTTGAAAGGTAGATTATGTCCTCAGGTGCACCCAATAGATCCATGCACTTCCACAGTTTGTAATTGTTTACAAAGTCAAAAGGGCAGCTGAGATCCATGAAACACTTATACAGGCTTCTTTCCTTTGACCTTTTGTACTTCCCCGCCAGGAGATTCAGGTTGGATTACTTCTACGGTTTTCAACCCTCTCCAAAGTCCAAAATGTGCACTGGTCAGAATATTATTATCTACAGCCCCCTGTTTCGTTCTCTCTAGAATAACCACTCCTAGTATTTTTGCTGAGGAATTGATCAATGATATTGGTAGATAACACTTTGGGTAATTTTTTTAACCCTTCTAACAGATTGGAATAAATATTGATTCTGACCTTGGTTAACAAAGGCACCCATGAAGAGGGAAGGCACTTGTAAGTGTTCATGGGGACACCATCAGGGCCAGGAGCCTTTCCCATTGGATGTTTATCCCGTGCTCTAGTTACCTCCTCTAAGGTAAAACCAATAGGGGCTAAAGGTAGAACAAAGGTGCCTCAGCTTCGACATCTAACATTTCTGATGAGGTAAACATTGAAGTACAATGATCCACCCATACAACTGCCGGGATGGAGCAATTAAGATTTGGAGCAGAGTTATTATTGAGAAAGGGGGCATTCATTGTTTTCCAAAATATGATTTTATCCTTAGTCTCTGAGGCCTGGATTAGATTAGCCCAAGCCTCCTCTTGTAGCTCTTTTTTCCTAGGAGATACATCCTTTTTATACCTAGTTCTACATCCCTGGATAGCAGAAACATCCCTGGGGTAACGATGGAGTGACTTGGAGAGGTCACCACAAGTGCATGTTTGATTAAACCAACACTTCTTTCATTGTCCTTTACATTTAGTTTGCCTAATACATAGTTGACTAGTAGAGTTAAAATGTGATCATTCATGTGCCTTTATATTCTGCTCATATTCAGCCTCGAAATCAAGGCAGGTAAAACATAAACTCTTACTGTTAGTAATTACATCTGTAGTGAACCTAAAAGGGTCAACTCCAGTCCACTGAATTTTAGTGCCATTCTGCCCTACTGGTGCAAAATTCAATATTCTGCACATCTCTTTTGATGATTTAAGACTTATATGTAAAGTAATGGCTATCGGGTTATGATCACTGACACAATTTTCCCCCTGTTTAAAATTAGAAGGTAAGGTCCTATAATTTGCTGAGGCAAGAATGTGATCGATTTTACTATTGCCTCCTCTGCCAATAAAAGTGGGAGGGAGGTTTTACTAAATGCTTCACTCTTTGTTGTACTTCGATTACTTCCTCCAGATGAATATCCTTGCTTAGACCAAGTCTCTGGCTGATTAGGTCTCTGTTGTACTTTCGTTGTATTAGCTCCTACAGAGTCACCATTGCCAAAACATTTGTAATTTCCGTCGCAACTTCACCAAGACTTTGCGTATGTACACATGAGATAAGAGACTGCCTCCCTAAAAGCTGCAAAGCATTAGTTATGACTGTTTTGAGATGGGCAAGTTTATTAGCTATTCCCTCTAGGGCCAACTTTACAAAGTTCTCCATGTTTATCACCTGTATGCCCAGTGGCGGCCTGTAAGTTTAGGAGGGAGGGGGGCAGATGAGACACACACACACACACACACACACACATACTCACTCACAGCCTTGCATTCACATGCATGCACACACACGCACAAACACATCCATTCACAACACTCATTACCAAACATTCATACATACCTGCACGCATGGATGCACACACCAAACATTAAAAAAACCACACTCATTTACCTGCAGCTCTGCCTTGGAGGTCCCAGGAGGCTTGGGACTGCTGCCTTCCCTCATTGGCTGAGCTTGAGGTCAGCCAATGAGGGAAGGCAGCAGTCCCAACATCATCAAAGAATGGGATGGAGTCAGTGAGACTGCTGACCGTAACCCACCCCACTCTGTGATGAAGTGTCACGGATTCACACTCGCCACTGGGAGCTTCAGGGCTTAAAACTGAAGTGCCAGGTGCGAGGCAATCAGTGACGCCACCCCTCGTCACTGAGGGGAGGGCCTCAGGAACCTTTGCTGAGCTGAGGAGGTCACGCCCACAGGAGCTGTGACTTCTCCAGCCCAGCAAAGTTCAGCTCAGGCAGCTAGGAGCCTGTGCATTTAGCGTATGTCTGGCTCCTGGCTGTTTGACCTGAAAAAGAACAGTATATGTCAGGCTCACCTTTGTTCAGCCTCACAGACACTGTTCGTGAGGGGCAAAAGGTCGGGGGGTGGCTCCTCAGCCCCAATGGACTGGCCGCTGCTGCTGGGGTGGGGGTCACACCACTGTCCACCCTGAGGCCCCTTTATGCTGTAGTTTTCCTTTTCGGCCAGACCCTCCAAAACATCTGCCCCTGGCTACTGGCCTGCAATTAACTGCACTATACTTCACAACTAATTCAACTTTGTTTTCTGCTTCAGGAAATCCATTTACAGGATGCCCTGAGATACAAGGGCGGCTCCTCAGAAATGGCGGAGGAGCATCGCCCCACTGCTTAGAGCCAGCAGATGATAAATAAAATGATAATAAAACAATGTTATTATAATTTTAGCACTGTCTGAGCTGCAAAGCCGATGGAGTCTAGGGTGAGGCGGGGTCTGGCATGGCAGGGAGGAGGACTGGTGGGCACTTTAACTGTGCATGTCGGTTTGGCTGGCTGTCTTAGGGCTGCCACACCGACATGTGTACTTATGTTTCTCCATCCCAGCTGTGTTGCACAGTCAGGTGGAAAAAAAAAGGCACAGGCTCCCTGTGTCTGAGCGAGCGCCAGACCGGTCTGCTTAGGCCAATCCCGTCGCTTCTCTCATGCTAGGTATAGCATGAGAGCAGCATCTTGATTGGGTGGGGAGCCTGTGCATTATGGCCCATCGACTGCCAGGACAAGAGAAGCAACGATGTGGCTGGCAGCATCAGCGGGAGTGGCAAGTATGCCATTTTATTTCACTTTTATTCCCCAACACCCCTCCCGCACCGGCCTACTACTTTAGTTTGGCAGTGGCGCCACTGCTGAGGTGGTTCATTTCACAAAATACCTGGGGGTCAATTTACAAAGACATTTATAAGAATTTCAATTAGGAATACATGAGTACTATTTTATGTGCCCTTAAGTGGCTTTGTGAATCAACCCTGAAACATACAGCTCCCTATTAATGAGCAAAGTGCAATAATTGTATATGAATATTCTCTGAATATTTTCATTCTATTCCCAATTCAGATGTTTTAGGGCCAACTCGCATAGGTATTTAAGAGCATGTAAAAGAGTTCTACTGGAGTACTATGTTACAGTCTCCAAAATACCTTGGTAAATAGGCCCCCTGCAGTGCAGGAAGTTAGATGCACAGAGAGAGATCCGCTTTATTTAGCCTAGCATGCATTATTCTAAGAGCAGACATTCTTCGAACATAGCCTGTTTAAGTGTGAAGCAGTAACATGACATGCAATAATGATTAGCCCCCCAATAGGTCACTGGGGCGGCGTATTTCAAATATTGATGGAATCCTTCTAAAGAGTGACACTAATGGATAACTGATGACAAAACACGGCGTGCAGTGGGACCGCTTTTCAACATTTCGATTCCTAATGCCCGAGACTCGGGTTACAACATATTTCCATTCAAACAGCCTCAGACATGCAAAGTGTGCTCCATATGCCTCCGCGCGAGGAAACGGTCACGTGATTTACTGCTTCTCCAGATGCAGCACAGGTTTTACTGAAAGGGGAAAGTATAGTGTGACCAAAAATAGGCATTTTAGTTGCCGCAATGTTTGCCTTTTCAGTCCAATTATTGCTTTATTGTAACCCTTGTTTTAGCCTCTCCAGTTACCCTATACTTTGAAAACACACTTTAATTGCTGCACATTAAATATTCAGCAAGCCTAGCATGCAGAAAATCAGTGTGTGCACGTGGTGAAATTGTAAATTGCGCCAACTGGTTATTTCCAAATACCTTTGGATTCGGCAGAGGTTCAGTCCATATTTTTTCAGAAGTGCTAAATATATAGGGCTGATTATAAGTTGGCTGCGATATTATTTTATTCCCGACACTCAGGTGAGAAAATTATCACTTATTTCAGCATTTGAGGATTAACATACAGATGTTGGGGGTTACCGCACCAAAATCTGCATAACCAGATCTTTTAATTCCAGAAACGTAAGAGGATGCAAACTTTATCTCGCCTAGTGATAAACATCATAAGGGTAGTTAGTCCCTGCGGAAACACGTGCTTGCTCAGGAATAGAAATTTAACAGCCCACTTGTAATCATGCCTATAAAGCCCAATTGTAAAAACAAAAAATACAAATAAATGGTACATTTACACCTGTAGTTCTACATTTTTAGAGTGAAATTATTATTTTGTTAGAACTCATGTTAAATTTCATAAATATTTCAGTGAAGTTGCAACAGCCACAGCTTTCCGAGATTATGCGCTTGAGTAGGCATTTCTGCAAACTAGTAGTAGAATGAGTTCTCTTACACATGTGTAAATTCATTTTAAAAAGTGCATTTGCACTTGAACATTTTTCTTTTTTCCTCCATGTTGAAAATATATATTAAAAAACTCCCTTCATGGAGACACACAAAACCTTTTGGTATGTCCCATCACCATTTCAACCAGGGATAAGGATTTTTACCATATCCACGGTGGCAATGTGCTTTGCAAAAGTTTACAAATACCCAGAATTTAACAAGGCTGTAGGTGTTCTCCTACGTTTCAAAGCATCCTCGAACTGAAATGGACATCATTCTTCATCATCATTCATGAGGGAATTTTACTCCAGCATAAAATTACACCAGCATGGTGTAGCTTTATCTGTGGGTATATAAGAGTGTAAATGCACATTTTTGAATGTGGGTTGTTTACCTACCTAATTTCAATTTAAATAAGCAATTGGCTTGAAGAATAGGGCCTATAATATTTCCCCGTCCTTCAACGAGTTCGCCTTTCCATCCAAGGTATGAACATCTTGGTCTTCTGTCTCAAAAGAAAAGTCTACACACTACACCTTTGGTTGACAGTTAAACAAGTGAAGTAGTAGCAATATGGGTAGTGAAAATCAACTACAAAAACATGACAGAACAATTGTGCACCGTTTTGCTCCTAGTGTACGGTAGAAATTAAATTGTGCATAATACATACTACAGAAAACTATTCACAACAGGTCCTTTTGAGTAAATAAATTGTGGACCATTCCCAAATGTATAGAAAAAATGGCTTATACATTTTTTTAGCATGAAACAGGGATTTTAATAAATATAACTTAGTTTATGATCAAACATTTTTAAAGCATCATAATATGGTCTGTTTTTGGGCAATTATGTTTTGAAAAATGAAACAAGCTGAATTTGCCTCAAACATTGCCCAATCTTTCTCAGTTGAAAAGTGGATAACATTTAATTTTAATATATAAACAGGAAATGTAGTGTGAAATCAGTTTGTGCCATGTCTGCCTTAGAACAAAGAACACATGTTGTTCCCCATTTGACATGGATTTGCTGTTTCTTGAGAACTTGTACAAGGCTTTGCATTACTGTGATTGTTGGCTTGTTGTATAATAACTTGTTATTTTATTGGTCCCTATGCATGCATCAAAACTACTGGGAGTATAATACACAAATATAAAACTGGTGCAAATAAAAATGAACAAATCCATTTGCAATTTGTTTTCAGTTGTGTGATAGAGAATGGAGAAAACCATTGACTGAGCTCATATGGCCCTATTTTTGCCGTATTTTTAAGAATAACAAAAGAGAATACACTTTCTTCACTTTTATATGTGTCACTTCATTTTTTTTGTAAAGAAATTATTTTTTAAGAAAGATTATTATTGGATTAAGATTTATTTGTTAAAATCTCAATTGCACATGTACATTGATTTATAAAAGTTATTACTATGCAAAATGTGTGTTACATGAATTTGCAATAGTTCCACAATTTCGATTTTTGCATTTTGCTGACTGATTCTACAGGGCCTGGTGACTCAAAGGCATTTAGGTGTCCTAGAAGGTACTGCCAATGTCTTTGGAACAGGGAACAAGGCGCCAATACGAGTTCACTGAATTGCCAATGTACCTGCATTTTAACCTTGGGCATACTGGTGGTAGCAAGATCGAACGAACAGTACTCTTAAAGGGTGGTATGGGCTGGTAATAATAGCACATATATGACCCAGAATAAATATAATGTCCAAGAATTGTTGTTAATCAAGTAATAATATATTAAATGAGGAAAATTAAATAATCTTCACACCAGCAGCGAAAAAAATAGACATAGATTTTTATTGTCAGGTGCATAAAATGATCTTGAGGATTTTGTTTCTTACTTATGATCAAATAAATGTATTTTTTTTTATTCAAAGAAAAAAAAGAAATGACAAGCAAATAATGTAAGTCTTTTATTGTTATTAAGATGATATGTTCAGTGACTTAATAGTTTTAATGGCATTTACAATACTTCCGCATAGCGTATTGAGTTAATCTGTGACTCTCATGTGCCCAGCAGGTAGAGTGCACATAGAAGACAGACGATACAGGTACGAATTGTATGAAAGTGTACAATGGCCACTGGAAAATGTTAAATGTAAGGCCATGGCGTTTTTCAACTAAAAAATATTAACTTCGCACATCGTCCACTCTCTGCTGCATAGTTTTCAGATTTTAACCAAAAATGTGTTTCGACTTCCGAGCTAAAACAGATCAAAATCTTTTTAAAATATACTGCATGTGGTTCAACACATTACAGAGAATAACTGGCCTTTTTCCAGTTATTTGATTTTTTATTCTGGTATTAATTAGCTGGTTTATTTCCTGTACTTGATGGATCGGGGAATGGCATTTGCCCTGCTAGGTCGCTCCCCAGCCACTGCGCTGCCCCCCTGAGTGCCGCTCTGGTTTGCCCGCTACCTGATCCTGACTCCCACTCCCTGCTCGCCCGATCGCCGATTCCCGCCGATTCTCGCTGTTTTTTTTTCCCCGCCCCCCTTCCCTCGCTGCCTGGTTCCCGCCGCTGCTCTCCTGCGGCCCCGCCCCTGAGCATCCCATTCGCCACCCCGCTCCCGCCTCCCAGCTGCCCCTCCCTCCCTCAGCCCCTCTTATGGAGGCCGCGCGGCGGTGAGGAGAGCGTACCTTGCCCTGCTAGGTCGCTCCCCAGCCACTGTGCTGCCCCCCTGAGTGCCGCTCTGGTTCGCCCGTCCGCGCCTGGACCACGCCCAGCGCCAGAACCCCTGGACCCCACGCTCGCCACGACGCCAGACTCAGATACGACGCCGACTCCCTCCACGCACTCAACGCCAGCCGACACAACACCTGCTTCCAGGCCGCCCCGAAACGGACCCACGGACCCTTCTCCTGCCGCACCTGCAGCTTCACCTGCGACAGACCCACCAAACCTCCAAGAACTGGACCCAACCACCTCCGCTGCATTCTACTCAACACCCGCTCCGCATGCAAACACGCCGTCGAGCTCTGGGACCTGCTTGACACCTTCGCCCCAGACGTGGCCTTCCTCACCGAGACCTGGTGGAACGACTCCTCGGCACCCGACATCGCCATAGCCATCCCGGACGGCTACAAGATCACCCGCAGGGACCGCGCCAATGGAATCGGAGGAGGAATAGCCATTGTCTACAAGTCCACCCTCAAGGTCACCACCCACACAGACGACACCCTCAACACCGCCGAACACCTGCACTTCTGGATCCACACCGATCCCAAAACCACCCTCAGAGGAACCCTCATCTACACACCCCCCGGACCACGAGCACAGTTCAGCGACACCATCGCCGACCTCGCCAGCACCCACGCACTCGCCTCCACAGACTACATCCTCCTCGGGGACCTGAATTTCCACCTCGAGAACAACAACGACGCCAACTCTGCCACTCTGAACGAAAACCTCGCCAACCTCGGCCTCAGACAACTCGTCACCGCACCCACCCACGCCGCAGGCCACACGCTGGATGCCGTCTTCTCCACAAGCACCCACTTCGCCTTCGACCACACCTCCGAACCCCACTGGACCGACCACTGCTGCATCCACTTCACCTTCAAAAAACCAACCACGCACCATCGCACCCAACAGCTGCCGCGTCGCTGCTGGAACAAAGTCACCGAAGACCAACTGACCACCACCCTCGCCCAGAACCCACCTATCAACCCCACCTGCCCCGACGCCGCAGCCCGCAACCTCAGACAGTGGATCGACAACTGCGCCAACACCCTCGCCCCACTCAAGAGACTATCCAACAGCCACGCCAGCAGGAGAGCCACCTGGTTCACCGACGAGCTCCTGACCTCCAAACGCACCTGCCGTAAGCTGGAGAAGAAATGGCTCCACAAACGAACGCCAGAAAACCACGCAGCCCACAAGGACGCCACCCGCCGACATCACCACCTCATCAGACTTGCCAAGAGATCCTCCTTCAAAGTCCGCCTGGATAACAACGCACACGACAGCAAAGAGCTCTTCCGCATCGTGAAAGAACTCTCCAATCCCAACGCCAGCGCCAACGACATCCCGCCCTCACAAGAACTGTGCGACTCACTGGCCATCTTCTTCCACCGCAAGATCGCTCACATCCATGACAGCTTCAACTCCACGACCGCACCAACGATGCACGACTCCTCCCGCCCCGCGATTACCAACAACGCCAACCGCCTGACCTCCTGGGCCAACACTAACGACGACGAGACACGCAAGATCATGAACTCCATCCACTCAGGATCTCCGTCAGACCCATGCCCACACCACGTATTCAACAAAGCAGACGCGGCCATCGCACCCCAACTACGGAAGGTCATCAACATCTCCTTTGAAAAAGAGACATTTCCGGAAAGCTGGAAGCACGCTGAAATCAACGCCCTCCTCAAAAAGCCGAAGGCGGACCCCACGGACCTCAAGAACTTCCGACCCATCTCCCTGCTCCCGTTCCCTGCAAAGGTCATCGAGAAAATCGTCAACATTCAACTGACCCGCCACCTCGAAGATAACAACATCCTGGACCCGTCCCAATCCGGATTGAGACGTAACCACAGCACCGAGACAGCCCTCATCGCCGCCACAGACGACATCAGACGCCAACTGGACAACGGCGAAACATCAGACCTCATCCTCCTGGACCTGTCATCCGCATTCGACATGGTCTGCCACCGCACCCTACAGACGCCTCCAAGAAGCCGGAATCCAAGAGAAGGCCCTTGACTGGACCACGTCCTTCCTCTCCGGCAGAACACAGAGCGTCCTCCTCCCACCTTTCCGGTCAGAAGCCACCGACATCATCTGCGGCGTCCGCCAGGGCTCATCCCTCAGCCCGACGCTGTTCAACATCTACATGGCCCCCCTCGCACAAGTGGCCCGCAACCACAACCTCAACATCATCTCCTACGCCGACGACACCCAGCTCATCCTCTCCCTCACCAAGGACCCTCACACCGCCAAAACCAACATTCTCGAGGGCATGAAGGCCATCGCCGACTGGATGAGGAGCAGCCATCTGAAACTGAACTCGGACAAGACGGAGGTCCTCATCCTCGGACCCACCCCCTCAGCCTGGGACGACTCCTGGTGGCCGACCGCCCTGGGGACAGCACCGATACCAACCGACCACGCACGCAACCTAGGATTCATCCTCGACTCCTCCCTCTCCATGTCCAAGTAAGTCAACGCCGTCTCCTCCTCCTGCTACAACACTCTACACATGCTCCGCCGGTTCTACAAATGGATCCCGACCGAAACAAGAAGAACAGTGACACAGGCCCTCGTCAGCAGCAGACTGGACTACGGCAACGCACTCTACGCAGAAATCCCAGCCAAACACCAATGGCGGCTACAACGCATCCAAAACGCCTCCGCCCGACTGATCGTCAACGCCCCAGCCGCAGCCACATCACCCCCGTCCTGAGAGACCTGCACTGGCTCTCCATCGACAAGAGGATCACCTTCAAGCTCCTCACCCACGCACACAAAGCACTCCACAACGCCGGACCAGCCTACCTGAACAGCAGACTCAGCTTCTACACCCCCACCCGCCAGCTCCGCTCCGCCAACCTCGCCCTCGCAGATGTCCCCCGCATCCAACGTATGACCGCCGGCGGCAGATCCTTCTCTTACCTCGCCGCCAAAACCTGGAACACCCTCCCAACCCACCTACGACAGACCCAAGAACTACTCGCCTTCAGAAGACTCCTCAAGACCTGGCTCTTCGAGCAGTAGCGGCAATCCCGACGCCCCCCCACCCCTCAGCGCCTTGGGACCCTCACGGGTAAGTAGCGCCCTTTACAAGTACTCTGATTGATTGATTGATTGTCTATAGCATTAAAGAAAATTCTGACATATTTGAATGGAATTGAAACTAGAAGGAAACACTGATAGATTTGTTGTCATGAACATGTTTTGATTGTGACAGACCATGTTACTGGGGCAACGAGGCAGTCAAGGGTTACTAACCCTCAACAGAAGGGGTTTGAGGTCATTTGCCACTGATGTTTCGGGGTCCATCCTATTATGACTCTGCAAACTGGGTCAAATACAATCCCTTCTACACTTCATTCTTAGAATGGTCTGTGAGAGGAGCCATAGTCTTCTCATGGAGGTAATATGGGAGTGCTTGAGCTCAGATTTCAGCAACCAATCAACAGACTAAATAAAGTAAATAGAAAGGAGTGGGAGCACACTGCTTCACCTCCCAGCACAGGTCGCCCCTTAGCAATATGGTAAATGTAGTTCATGGTACATGCTCACTTGAATATTTACTGTAGTATTTCACCAAAGTTGGTGCAGGTTAGTGCTGTAAATCTCTAGACAAGTGTTTCTGGATATCATCCGTCATCAGTAGAGATAAAAACACATTTAACGAGGGTTGCTGTGCAAGCTACCTCAATTCTTTCAGGTCTCAGTACCTCTCACAGGCGCACAGGTGCATCTCCACAAACTCGTTAGCGCAATGGCTCAAGGGAGCCTTTTCAAACAGAAAGGGGTAGGAGCACACTGCTTCACCTCACAGCACAGTTCGTCCCTTAGCATTATGGTAAATGCTCCCTTGAGCCATTGAACTGATGAGCTTGTGAACTTTGGTGAAATACTCCAGTAAATATTCAAGTAAGCATGGCGCACAATCTTGGCAAAATTCCTCCATGCTGGATGCAGGGCTGCGTGCCCATCCAGCCTTTCTTTTACAGTTACGGCTACCTGGATGGAGTGGCTACTCTGTGACCAGTGCAGACATTCACCAGACAATTGACAGTCCTGAAAATGTGATCCTGACCAGGCATTAGGTAGGTGCTGTCCTGGGGTTCCCTCTGCAATCAGCTGTTTGGGCCTACGTCTGGGCAGACTGTTCAGCAGGAGGAGCCCCTGACTGAGCCTTCAGTAGATGTCGCCTGCATGGGCCTTCAACACATTAGCAGATGCATCCCCCCCGCTTGTCCCTCCAGCAATTTGAAAGATGAGGCCCCGCACAGGCCTCTATTGGTCACGTAATTACAACCGCAACTGGTCTTCCAGCAACCACGCAATCACAGGGTTGCAGTTCCCCCCAGGAATAAAAGGGAGAATCTTGGTGGAGGTATGGGCTCACACAGCAGGATCATCTGGGGTAACTCTTGTTTGGTGTGCTTCTGCTTCCTGTGTGCACACCACATCCACCTGGGATGGGCTGTATGTTACTCCTTCCTGGACAGTATCTCTGCCTGTAGGGCCAGACAGCCACCTTCCTTCTCTTAGCAGGCAGGCTGCACAGTTCCTCCAGCAAGAGATCCAGACCTCACCTCTGGGAGAATGGCTGTCAGGCAGACGCCAATCCTGGTTTCACAACAGCCATGTGAATATTCCATGGTATACTCCCTTCTTTGGTCATAGAGGACTTCGAACAGGAACAAAGTGTAATGGTTTTAGTCCCACTTTTGTACATAACTTCCCAGTGGTGGCTCCTCCACCAAGGCAGAGGATCATCGACCCACTGCTAAAAAGGAAAAATTAAATTATAATAATGTATTGTTATTATCACTTTATTTTTCCTATTGAAGTCAGTGGCTCTCAGGGTTGGGCAGGGCTGGCCAGAGGAGGGAGAGAAGTGGTTTTCACTCCTTAAGTTTGCATGACTGCTTGGTCGGCCCTCTTGGCCCTCTCAGGCCGGCCAAACAGTCTAGTACACTTTGCATCTTCCCCACCAGGCTTGCTTTACACAGCCTGGTGAGGAACATTCAAAGCCTCCCAGTCCCCGTCTGAGCTCAGTGGTTCAGCGCTCAGACCAATCTCAAAGCTGCACTGCAGCATTGTGATTGACTATGGGGAGCCTAGGAACCCGGATGCTTCATGTTGCTTCTTGCTGCCGGCAGAGACAGAAAGAAGAAGACAGAGAGGCAGCGGCCGACCGTCCCAGGTTAGTGTTCCTTTTTTTTCATTTTCACCCGCCCCTGTGCCAATTGGTAGCTGCTGCTACTGTAACTTTCACAACAGAGATGTGGATCCACTGTCTCAAACTATAGAAAGAATCTGTGGTTGTTCTTCTATCAAATGTCTTTTACAGGGTAATCTCTAGACACTGCCTAATGCTACTCACAGCAGGTTAGTCTCATCCTGCAACACCCACCGCAGACTCACAGAGGGTGAGGTTTTTGCACCTGACTGCAGGAGTAATCAGAGAAAGACAAAAGGGCAGGCCCACCTAAAGACTTCCTTACCTTTCCCAATAGAGACTGCAGTCTCACGACTCACCCCTCACATCCACTAAATGGCAGTGTTGAGGAAGACTCAGCAGCTCCTTGCTATCCAAAAGGCCTCATGGAGTACCTAAAGGAGCCCTGTCTCTACTTCCCACACTTCAGTGTCTAGGTCACCTCACTTCAGCTGCAGGTTTGTATGAAATGCACTGTCTGGGTGCACAGTCCTCACCGTCCGCCTTGTGCATGGTCAAGGGAATCTACAATGAATCTACTGGCCTCCATTTCTCTGGTTCACTCACAGATGCCATGTATGTTCCCCACTAGCCACACACACAACACACTGAACACACACTCTGAATGTTAGCGCAAGGAACTGAGCAAGTGCATAGATATGGAGCAGTATGTCTCCACTCCAGTGACCCAGATAAAAAGGTCCAGTCAAACTAATGAGACTAAAACACAGTATGCTGCCACCATGTTCTATACGAAACCCATGAAAGGAACAGTAGTTCCCTATCCCCAATTAAAACATGCTTGGTGCACCCTTCCAAATCACAGGACAAGTCCATGACCTCTCTTAACAAGGGTCAACCTAGCCCTCAGTACATGCTGAAATTAGGATGATGTCAAGGCCAGCTACCATGCTTGGGACATTCCCGTCCCAACAGCTTGATTATTCATGCAAATTCATGTTATACCACAGAAATTGTTCTCAAAACAGCAGTCATTTCAAAGGGGCAAATAGAGTTTAAAATAATGTCAAACACTTCCTTTTTCTTTTTAATGCCTGATATTTTGAGTATTAAAGTGCCTCTTACCCAGCGAGACACCTCAATAATACATTTGTAATTTGAAATAGTGTTCTTCAAGAGTGCTTCATAAATGAAAGAGGTGCTTCACGAGCTCCATAACATGGCCATGGAGTAATACCTAAACGGAAGACCAGTTCTAAAAACATAGCTGGGGCATGCACATGAAGTCACATGTCGGTTTGTATCCTAATTGAGGGTCAAAATATGTCCCCACAGATCTAGAACATGTAACCCACATAAGGTTATACTGTAGGACACTTTCTTCACAAACACACATATGTTGTGACGAGATGTGGAAAACGCATATAAATGTAATGTGTTTGTGTAATAATTTTATGGTTTGTGAATATATGTTTTTCATGTGTTTTTTGTCTCTATAAGGATTAATAGAAAGTGTATATTATTTGTCTGCAGCATACAATTAGAAGTAATATGGCTGATGTTTTGAAGTAAAAATAATGACATGAAATGATAAACACATCTTTTAAATGACTTGTCTCCTCTTTACTCTGAGTTATACACTGGGTGAACAAATTGACTCTAACAATAGACATGCAGTAGCTGAATGCTCAAGGACAAAGTGTAAAAATGCATAGAGGTCATTACTGACAATAAGAGATACAATTGAATGGCGTATCTCTGTTGAAGAATCCTAGGATCAATGGTATAGGGCGTACCCGTATTTTCAATAATAATAATTGATCCCAGCCCCCTACGCCCATAACAGGATCACACCCCGTTGTGACAGAACTTTCTAAAAGTGGAATTTTCAGAATTGTGATTTAAAATCTGACTTTACCATTAAAGAGGAATTTAAATCGCAATTCTTTTTAGACACATTTGACTTTTCTACCTGTTCCCAATCAAAGGTTAGCACTTCTTAAATCGAATATGGCAACCCAGTGTTATCCTATATGAGAGGTATGCCTCACAGCAGGGAAAAACAAATACATTTTTTCTCTAACAGGACATGTAAAATCTAAAAGTACATGAACAACATTTTAAATACAATTGCCCCTGCCATCCGGGCTGTTAAGGGCCTACTGCAGGGACAAATTATACGTATAGAAAATTGAAGGTTTAGGCCTCGCAAAAAGTTTATTTCACCAGGATGAAATGACAGTTTAAAACTGCACACTGACTGCAATGGCAGGCCTGAGAGATGTTTAAAAAGGATACTTAAGTGGGTGGCACAATAAGCGCTGCAGGCCTTATAGTAGCATTTAATTTACAGGCTTTGGACACGTGTTACCACTTTACTAGGGTCTTACAAGTAAATGATATGTTCCAATTGGGTGTAGGCCAGTTTTACCATGTTTAGAGGACTGAGCACAAACTTTAACACTGGTTAGCAGTGGTAAAGTGTACAGAGTCCTAAGGTTAACAGAAAAAATTAAATGTAATCAAAAGAGGAGAAGAGAAGGCAGAAGGTTTGGGGGAAAAGCACACCAGTGATTTCAGGTCTAACAACTGACTTCTCCTTGTCTCTATGGATGAGCCTACAACCTTAGAGGCTAGACACACCCAGGGGAGGCAGCCCACAGGTACATCACTTGTCTTGCATCAATGCATTCTAATGCACAGAACATACAATATTGGGCCAAATCATAACATACTTCATGGATTTACTGATGATTTCAATGTTGGACATGACAATGTATTGTGCTTGCTTTCAAGATTCAGTGCTGACCCATTGCTTTTCAATTGTCATCATACATTCCTTGCGTCATAGGTAGTTTGTTAGTTACCATTTTTTTTATTTCACATAATATCTTGGGAGACGTATTGAGTGTGAGATACCATTTCATTGATTTACCTGTCATACCAAGGAAGATGGTTACGTGTGGATTGAAAGGTTAAGGGAATTAAGAGATGCGTTGAATCTGGGCTGTGGGAAAATATTTCATTTACGCTATAGGGGATAGCCTCAATGGAGAGTAATATTTGTTTTTTAAGACAGACCCTTTCTACATGTGCAGGAGATGCCCAGCACAATTCGGTTGAGTATGGACTTTGGTGATCGTTCTCCGTGTGAACTGAGTGGCTCATGGTTCTGTGATTGTGGTCTAAGAGGATTATTGTGTCCATGGGTGGTTCACTGTACAGGAATATATAGTTGTGACCTGTACCTCTTGTGATATTTGTGATCTCTGGTTTGGTCTGGTCTGGCACATCCAAGTGGTCATCGCCATAAAGGGATTGGTTTTTCCTCACTTTTTTTGTTTTCCAGAATGAAAGGAGCCTGTTTCATCGCTTGACCTTATGGAACTGCAAGATGTGATAGCACTCATCTGTATGTGTTTCCATTTGAGCCGCCTTCATCTATGTGAGATAATGTCACAAGAAATATTGCTGGTTGGTATCCCTGAGTGTGAGAAAGCCAGTCGATAAGGATGAGTATGGACACTGTTCTGCTCCTCGTTGGGCACCTCTGTCCTCAGGATTCATATAACTAATAAATAAAGAGCTTTTTGTTTGACACCAGAGCTTGCCCAGATACTAGCTTTTGATTACAACTTCTTCTTGGGTATCTACTCGAGTCTCTGCTGCAGTTCTTTTATTCTGCTCTGTAGCTATTCTCTGTTGATCTGCAATGCTCTTATGTTTTCTGCTGCACTGAGGATCAGCTTACTTTCAGTATCTATTTATGGTTAGATTTAGGAGCCAGTTATTATTCTCTGGTAGCAAAAATTTTATAAAAAGGGGGTGGGGCTTGGTCCTTGTCAGCTGTGAAGTTGAACCATTTGTGAAATAAGTAAAAAAAAAAAGAACCTCACAGAAGTGTTTTCGTGAACATGTTTTGAAAAGATCAAAGGCAAACAAATCATTTGATCATTGTAGGTTAAATCCAATAATCTATTACATGTCCTATTTACTATATATATAATTGATTATTCAATTAGTTATTATCATACATGAGAACACAAATGAGTTATAGGTTTTATTGACTTAGGGCCCGATTTATATGTTGGAGGCATAGATGCTCCATTGCAAAGGTGACAATGTATGTGTACCGCCAAGATAATGGTCCCCCCACCAAATTTAGAGTCAGGAGGGCCTTAGGATTATTCACGGTGGAGATTTCACTGTGTCCACCGTGATTTAATCCCTCCGATAGAGAGTGAAGTAAGGGCCTCGGAGGGAGACCTCAAATTCAGCCAATCTAAATTAGATGGATGGAATTAGAGGTCAGTTTTCATTGCCCGTCACCACCAGGAAAACCCTGGCAGTAAGGGTCAGTGAAAACTAAAACATTTTCCTTTTGCCATGGGAGAGGACTCCCATGGTGGGGAGGATTTTGTTTTGTTAAACGTCATTATTGAGATTTCTTACAGTATAATAGACAGTTCATAGCTTAACCAACATTGACCCATACAATGTTAACAGGCGAGGGACACCCCTTACAGGGGAGGATACTGCTCCTCATCAACCACAGGGGACCGACATCTTCCCTTCTCCTGTTACTGCTGTCAAGCTTCATCCTACTGTCTCCTTAGCATTCAGCTCAGTATCGACCGAGTCTTCAATCGCATCTGCTCTGACATCAACTGAGTTTTTTTTTTTTTTTGGCATATTTATATAGCGCGAACTCGACCCGAAGGTATTGGAGCGCTTTAGATGAGCACTGCAATTACATTACACATTCAGGCACAGGGAGATTAAGTGATTTGCCCAGAATCACACGATGTGGACGCGACCCCGAGGCTCAAACCCTGGTTTCCAGCACCAAAGTCGGCAGTCTAGCCGACGGACCACATCCCCTCCCCTACGGTTGCCAAAACTAACCATGCAAATTCTATATTTCTAAGCAGCAATAGTGGACAATCTGTGACAGTGCGATTTTCTCAAGCCCCCAGGCTGCCCCAGGTAGGTGGAGGAGGGCCCAGCCGACAACACCTAACACAATCAGCTACATACACCCACGCTCGTGGTTGTCCCCCCACCTGGAAAAGGGACGGCCGCTCAGCAGCACTCCCGCCCTGCGTCTGCGTGTCAATGTCCTCCCCCAGGCCCCTCAACTACATGTACCATCCTATCCTGTGCCAGAGGCCCTCCTGACTATCTTACCAAAATCGAGGACACCCATATCCAGGTCTGGGGTGACAGTGGGTGCATCATCCCAGTGGCTCCATAGAAGCCAGACTTCCCAGCATGGCTCCCCATAGCTCCAGGTCTCGTTCTGCCTGCTCATCAGTGCACACTAACCACAACCATCGAAGGTTTTTCCCCCATTTAGCCCATCCACGCACCACTGCGCTGCGCATTGAAGCAATTTGGCAAGATAATAAATTTGCAGGTCCGGTAGTCCCAATCCTCCAACTTCAGTACCTCCAGTTTCACTCTGCTCCTCTTGCCAGCCCGCACTAGGGACACTAGGAGACTATTCAATTTGGGAACATGGATCTCTGAATGATACATAGGGAGTTTTGCAGGAGGTACAAGCATCAAGACAACATCACCATTTTGCTCAAGGCCACCGTGTCGATCACAAACACTGGCAATAGTTTCCAGAAGCAGATAGATGCTTTGAGGTTCTCAAGCATCCTACCCATATTAAGACGGTAGCAGATCCCCAAAGAATGTGGCACCTGTATCTCCAGATATCAGAACTTATCCCACTCCCACTGGAGCTCTGTCACCGGGAGATCGGCAGGGTCCTTACTCACCAACGCTATGAGTGGGAAAAGCACTGTTTTCTGCTTGTTGACATGTAAGCCCAACACCCCACCAAATTCAGCCATGATCTTCAACAACGCTCTCACTGACCTCTCCGGGCGAGTGACCGAGACCAGCATGTCATCTGCATAAAATGAGACAACATGAGTGTTTCCACCCGACCTCAATATCCCACTCCGCCATATCCCAGTGCAGCCTAATCGCTAAGGGATTCATTGCCAGGGCGAAGAAGAGTGGTGATAGAGGGCATCCCTTTCTCTTACCTCTCTCTATGGTCAGGCAATCAGAGACCATGTCCAATTTCAAACACGAGCAACAGGTTGGGTACAGAGCAGCTGCCCCCAGGACAGAAATACTGTCTCCAGTCACATCCTCCTCAGCACCTCCCAGTGATAGTTCCAGTTGAGCATGTCAAATGCTTTTTCAATGTCCAATGCTACTAATGTGGCCTCCAGGTACGTATCAGCCACAAGGTGTAGTACATGGGGCAGTCTTCTCAGGTTCCTCTGCATCCCCCTGCCAGGCATAAAACCACACTGATCCTCATGGACCAGGTGGAACACCACTCCCGCAATCTAATCACAAGAACTTTTGCTAGGATCTTTGTGTCAACCCCAACACAGATGTCTGTAGTAACCAGGGTCTGTCGAGTCCCTATCTGGCTTAGGGAACATGACAATCAGGGCCTCCCTCATGGACTGTAGCAGCACACCTCACTATTTTGCCACCTGGAGAGTTTCCAAATGGAGGGGAATCAATAGTTCATAAAATGCTTGGTAATATTCCACTGTCTGGGCCCAGCAACCTGCAACGCACCATATCTTAAACTGCCCCTTCAGTTCCTCCACGCAGAGCTTCTCCTACAGCTCCCTCTCCTGCACCAACATAAGACTGAGAGGCACCAGACCATCTAGGAAATGTCCAGCATCTGCCAGCCAGTGACGCGCCTTGTCACTGTACACCATCACCAGATGTTTCCCTAAGAGAGAGTTAATGCACATCTGCATCCTGGAAACGGTTCGATACCTGTGTCTCAGTGACAGAATCAAGGGGGGGTGGGTGTTCTTTCTTAAGCAGCCAAGCAAGTAGTCTCCCAGATTCATCCCCCTCCTTGTGCAACCATTGGCAGCATTCACACCAGACCAGGCAATGCAGCCTTGTGAAACCAGATGTCTCCCAGTATCTCTGGGTGCAGGCGCCACAAGGGTACCATAGGCCAGGTTCCACACACTCCCCACTCCAGAAGCAGCAGTGCATGGTCTGAGAGGAATCTACCCAGAATATGAACATCTGACACCATGTCAGTCAGCTCCCTGACACCGGAAACCTATTAAGGTGGCTATGTGCTTCATGTGTCAGTGCATAGCAGGTAAACTCCCAAACTCTCGCATGTGTCTTGAGCCAGATAACCATACATTACACTTGCTCAATTTTGGCCATCAGTGCAGCCGACATATCCGGCTTTGTGTGGGTCCAAGGAGGATGTCTATCCAGCCGCCCATTTAGAAGACAATTAAAATTGCCAGCCCATAGGAGTGGGATCCCAACATAAGGCAGCAGCTCTCCATCTAGCTCGAGATAAAAGCCCCCCATCTTCGATGTTAGGCGCGCACACATTCAAAAGACAATCTTACGCACCATCCAAAAGGCCATACAGTAAGAGGTACCTCCCTTCAATGTTAGACTTAAAGCCACGGACCTGGAAGGGGACCTGCGGGGCAACTCAGATCAAATTTTCCCCGAGCATAGTTAGATTGTGTGACGGAGTACAGTTGCCCTCTCAACTTCCTATGTACTTTCTGTACCTCACCCTCCATCAAATGCGTCTCTTGCAGCATAGTGATGTGTATGCCCTGCCTACGAAGATATGTCTGTATTCTGTATTGTTTAACGTATGAGTTGAGTTCACGAACATTCCAAGTCACCAGTCTAATGTGTGCAACCATGATGCCTCAGTCCATCCGCAACCGATCCCCCCAAAACTCACCTCCCGTCCCCACCCAACCCGCATAGCCCCAGACTGTCACGATAACAATGGTCACAGTGCTGCTGATGTACACCAAACTTTAACATAGCAGCCCACCCCACCCTCCAGGTAAACACATGAAGAAACAACTCGTACCCCCCCAAACATTCCCACCCCTTTAACAAATCCTCACTCCTACATGCCATAAAAAAGGTCTGGCACAGTCCTGAGCTTGTACCCAGGTCGCGATCTTTGGACTTCTATAGGGGGAGCTTTTCCCAATGCTAGCCACAGAAGCAGCAGTCTCATAGCGCAGCGAACCCCAAGCCTATGCCAGCCAGCACACTCAACACACACACGCACTACCCAAACAATGTCCCATGGTCCCATAGCACCAAAACTTGAACCCACCCCTTGGTACACACCCAAAAAACAGTCACACAAACCAGCCGAGAGAGTGGCCCTGCCCTGCCCATCTACTCAGTGCATGCTGCTTGGCTACACAACCACTGTGATACTTCGCACAGAACACACTAGCGAATCCACCAACCAATGCAAGATGGGCTCCCAGCAGACCTCCAGGCTCTGCTCCCACAAGTACAATTTAGGAGGCTGACCACTCAGGAAATGTCAACACAGTGTTCAACCAGTGCAGAAGGATACCATTGTCCCCCGAGTCATCTCTATGTCTGGGCTCCCCCTGTACTGGGGCCTACCCTACCACATTGGCTCTACTCTCATCACAGTAGATGGTGGTCACCGCTTCCACCAGCACCCTCGCCTACTCTCTCTCTAACTGCTGTCTCTCCAGATCCAACATGCCATCCTGACAGACCACCACCGAGGGGAGGACCTAAAGACCACCTGCCCCGCTACCTGCATCTACCCATCAGTCCTGAGCAGCATGCAGTGTGGTCCAGGGTCGTGCTATGGAGGACCCACATTGGGATCCGGCCATCACCTGATATCCCCAGCCAATCCCATAATGCCTCTGGTGCAGGGAAGAAATGTGTGCAGTCACCATGGGTTATTTTCAATGTTGCCAGGTAGAGTGGCATGTAACACAGTCCCATTGCTTTCAGCTTTAGCTTTACTCCCACAAATGTCAGTCACATTTGCTGCATCTGTTGTGTGTACTCTGGAAAAATGCGAATCACATGATTCTCGAAGGCAGGATCCCCAGCCTGTCAGACCGCCTGCAGGATGGCATCTCTGTCCCTGTAGTTGAGGATTTTTGCAATAATTATGCTTGGAGGCACCCCCCGCAGGCGCCCTTGGATCCAGGGTGCAATGTGCCCTCTCTATCACAAAACGGGAGGACAGCTTAGCAGACAGGATCGTCAATGTAACTCAGCGCTCAAGAAAAAGATCTGGGGTCTTTCCATCCACACAATAAACTGGAGGTTACAGAACCTGGATCCTCCCTCCGCATCCTCTGCCTTGCTCTCCAGTGCGACGGTCCAGGCTGAGAGGTCAGTTCAACCCGTAAGGCAGCAACTAACTCCTGAAGATTACTCACATCTTGCTCAGTAGCCAGCGACTGCTCCTCAATCTTACAGAGGTCGACCCATATCCGGTCGGTTGACATCCAGTGCTACAGCCTAAATAGCGGCTAATATCTGAGCACTGATGAGGCCCGAGGCTCCTGCAGGCTCCCCAATCTGTTGGTGAGCCCTGCAGGCTCCCCAATCTGTTGGTGAGCCCCCCAACCCACTCCTGGGGCCGTGAACTGGTCCATCTTGATCTGCTGGGTACCGCGCTGTGGTCTATCTTTTCCCATCAGCTCCTCCTCACCCAGAGGGGTGCAGCCAGGACCCAACAATGTGAACCCCACTCTGCTAGTCTAGAAACCACCCCCGCTAGTTCCTCATGGGTGATTCTCAGGGCTTCTCAGCATGGCACTACCTGTTGGCATTCTCATACTGGCCTCCTTCCACGTGTCAGGCACAGGCAGTTGACACCCTTAGTCAAACTCCTGGTCGCCAGCGGGGGGATCGGTTATAGATCAGACTAACCCCTGGAAGGCGTTAGAGTGAAAGGCACAATGTACCATTCTCCCGGAAGTCTCTTGACCTTGTCGGGTTACCATACTGCAGTGCTCTATATAGTCAGGTGTTGTAACCCAGCAGGCCCCATTAGTGCCTGCCACAGCCAATGTCCGGGAGGGAGCGGGAAGCTCCCCCCACTTGACCACCACTGCCATGCCGCTTCAAGGCACTTTGTTTCCCGGTATTCTCCAGTCAATTTACTTGCGGGGAGAGGCACAGGAGGGACAGGCCTTGTCCGGCTCAACTTCAACAGACTCTCTGCCGGAGCTCAACAGAGGGGGACTCAGGTTGCTGTCTGCCCCACTTCACAGCAGGCCAGCCGTTAGGGCCCACACAGATGCCGGCTGCACCCCTCAGGTACTTCAGTTACTGTCGCTCCCCAAGGCTCAGGCTGCATCAGGAATGCCGCCTCCAACCTCTGGGCCGTGCCTTGTATCACCGCCATGCCTCTCCTACTCCTTACCTCCAGAAGTAGCTGCTGCTCCCCTCCGTGGTGCTCCAGTAGCTGGCCACACCTTCACTGTGAGGAGTCATGGCCGCAGGGCACTCTGGCACAGCTTGGGCTGATCAGATAGTGTCTTGTTGCCGAGCCCGAATTTGCCACCGCAAGGCCGCAGGTGGTCCCCACAGACGCTGGGCATTCACGCCTCCCCACCATCCAGTAGGTCATCCGCCAGGGTCCCCGCAGCAACATTGGCCAATTTTGCGGCCCCAGGAGCAACTGCATTGAAAGATGCTGCAGGATTTAGATGGGCCAGGATGGAAGCACTGAAAGCTACTTCCTGGTGGCCATCTTGGGAGGCCTTCCCCTCCCCTGGGGAGCATTTTCTTTCATATTTTGAAAAAGAAAATCCCACTTTGGGATTTTCTTTTTAAAATGAAACAATTTGGTGCAGGGCTCTGGCATGATGACGATGCCCTACACCAAACTGTAAACAGCATTGATAGGAACTGCCATGTCGGCTTTTCCTGCCAAAGCTTGGCAGTCATTTCTAAATTTGGCTGGTAAAATAGCTTTGGCCTAGCAGACTTTAAGTCCTCCGCCAGGCCAGCAGAGATTACTCCATTCACTAACTATTAAAGCAGCCCCTAGTTCTTGCTCTATGTCATCTCTCTACTCCTCTCTTCTTTGACTCGTTTTCCTGATTCCCTGTATTCTTGGGAGAGCCGTGGTCATATCTTTTCCATTTTTCTAGAGGTGATGTTGAATAGATATGTTTCCATTTCAAGGATCTCTATCAAAAAATATATTTTCTCATTTAGAGTTTGGTAGGAACAAAACAACCACAAAAAAAATCTTCAAAACATCAACTTCTGCCGCCCCCCCTTCTTTCAGAGTGCAGGGGTAGATAATGGGTCTAGTGCAGAACACCTTCTCTGCAGACACACCACTGGCAGAAATGGCATGGAAGGACCCTGCTAATTTAGGGTACTATGCAGGAAATGCAGGTGGCACCGGCCGGGGAAACTCCTAAAATGTTCCCTATGTGCTGGAAGAAAAATTGTGGCAAGTGGAGTTATTAGTAACGTTCTTTCTCAAGATGGACCCTATGGGTGTGTTTACTTAGCCATATCATAAGTAATGATAGGTCTGCCATGCCAGCATTGCATGGCGATCCTGCAGCCACAGATCATTTTTCTCCAGAAGGGCACATGGCAACGATTTGCGAAGAAATATTGCCCTTCGTGTGGGGCAAGTTGAAATTTGGTAGCCACAAATTTGGTAAATTATGCCTTGATCATTTTAGTTATTGGGTTTATTCCATTCCATGCCTCATGAAGGTGCTGCCATTCCTAGAAGTGGCTTCCCAATTCAATACAAATGAACTACCATTTCCTAAATTCTGTTGCAGCGGTAATTCCACGGTAATCTCGCTTTGGAAAATCTAGGAAATGTGACACCATTACCTCTGATTACCGTTACCCTGATTGCCGCTAAATGGATCTTTGCCACCGTTTATGACCAGGGAGCTTCTACATAAACATGAGCAATTCATAAAATGCAAATAAACATTTTAGCCAATAATGAAATTTATGAGCAGTTTTAAAGGGATTTATTTTCCAATCAAAATTTAAGAATCTCAACTCCTCATTCAGTAGTCAGGTATCAATCAGTTTACAGAATTGATAACAGAAAAATTAGGTTAGCACAAAGCATCATAATTTGCAAACAGCGCGTTCCATAAAGGAAATAATCCCTATTCTAAGACAATGGGGCTCAAAAGATGTCAGTCAGAACTCCTGAAAAGTTCCAGAAGCAAGAGTGAGTTAGCATAAGCCAATCAATAATTAACATTTGCAGAATCTCCCATGAAGGGAAACAAAGAATAGAGCAAATAAGCCTTGGCAAAGCCAATGAGTCAAAGCAAAATTCAGAATGGAACTAAACCTACATCTAATCTGCCTACGTCTGCCTACGTTCTGCTCTCCATCAAAGGTCTGCCCTCTCCTTCACTGCATCTATAAATCACTTCTGCCCTATCCTTCATTTCTGCGTCGGAGTCTGAAACTCCTCTGCAGCTTTGCGTCTCTAAATCTCTGTCTGTCTGTCTCTCTCAAAGGGCTCTAAAAGTCTTCCTGCCTGTGTTCCGGAAGGCGTCCTGTCTCCTCTTCTTCTCTCAGCTCTCTCCCCCTCTGCTCTCTCAAACTCCTAACTAGGAATGCGCTTATAAAATAATAATGTTACAAAGGATGTGGTGTGACTTTCTCTTCCTCCAACTGTAATCCAGCATTCTCCAAAAGGATGCCTCCACCCATCTGCAGATTTCATACGTCATCTCCCAGACAGGCAAAGATCCTTCCCATGGTACATTCTGAATCTTATTTAATGCAATTTCATCTAACCTTCCTTTTAAAAGAGACATTTTATTTCTAACTACACACATAACATGAACTGCAATAGAACCTTTTTTTAACTAAGCAAGAAACATTAAACTTGGAAATGCACTTTTGAAATAGGTGATTTTCTGTTCTCACTAAAGCAAAGAATTAAATGAGGCTTTGTACAACATTTCCAGCAACTACAGAGATAAAGCTCAGACCAAGGTCACAGCTGTAAATCATGCCACTGTTCTCTTCCCACCCAGAGAAAAACATTCCTTTGCTTATCTTTAAGGTGACAGAAACTAACAGACCAAGCTAAATCACAGCTGGTTCTGTTTTCTACATTATAAAATGTTGTGCTAATTCAAATGCAAGTTATTTTCTATTAATGCATATTTAACAATTTTCACAAGTTAGAGTCACATTTTCATAGTGAGAACAACATCTAACTAAACACATTTAAATCAAACTATGAATTACTTGCACATGGGTTACATAAATTGCTCAATTAAAGTGTCTGGCTGAAGTCTGTGAATTTCAAGAGCTCATGTTTTCACTCTGTGGCACAGAAATGTGTGTGTCACCTTTCAAATGTAGTTCTTTATTTCTGAAGCAAAGGCAGGGTTTCCATTAGTAAAGAAAGCACAGGTTTAGGCTCTTTCAGTTCCATTTGGGGTTATGTCGTACATTTGTATTTGCTCCCATTCCCTTTTTTATTACAGAGTTTTCCAGCATCAAACTCAGAGAATCATCTACATTCATTCTGTCTGTCTCCTTTGCATCGTTAATGTCTGAATGCTTGTTCATCTGATACCTACTTTTCTAGACCGAGTCACACATAGCCAATTCGGCAAAATGATTAGTGCTATACCAAGGCTACTTCAGGGAGCAGCCCTCCGAAACGAATACACATTCCTACAAAAGGATGCCATAGTGCAACAATTTACCTAAAAAATGGCCTAGGGTAAAGGCTGTACTCAAAGAACATAAATGCAATACCTCTTGGGAAATAGGAACATCGAGGGTTGGGGTTAGTAATGAAGTGAAACAGAGTTCCTTCTTGGCAGCGGGCCCTATCTTCACAAACCATGACATGTAATCACATGAGACCAGAGGCTGTGTTTTGTAACTGGAGACAAGATTTAGGATTGCACTGGTGCCCAGTCTCAATGGGTGTACCTAGAGCAGACTGAGATCTGGACCTGGCAACATAATAAATCACTTATTGCAGAGCATTTGCTAACTCTGTGAGACAATTGAATGCCCTGAAGGTAGTGCTGGAGCAATAACCCACTTACATGTCTGTCACAGCAGGCAAATCTGGAGTTTTGAGGGGGAAAGGCATGCTTGTTGCCCCCTCTTTAGAGACATTGTAGGGGCGGGATGTTATTGCATCAACAGAAGCCCTCTCTACCCATGCACATTAGCAAATTTGGTAATGCTCCATTCACTTCGCACAATGTACACCTGAACATTGGATATTATGGAAAGGGTCACAAACGTATCTGCACCCACTTCTGTTATTTGGAAATGACCAGGAGTGTGAAAACAAGTGCAGAGAGTTTTTACCAGACTCTGAGAGAGAGAAGGGGGGGGGGGGCGAGGAAATATCGATCAAGACTTAACCAAGAAAGGTGGCAAGAACATTTTGAAGATTGGGAAGCAAGTGCTGGTTGACTTTGACTCTTTTCCCCCGCTGAAGAGGTGGAGATGGATGGAAGCCAGATAGGAGTGGATAAAGGATGGTAGGAATCTGATGAATTATGTAGTCACTAGAGGTGTATAAAGTTGTGAAACTTCATGTTTGCCAATTTCACAAATGTTAGGACCTAACTTACTAAACTTTATGGTGTGTGTGAAACTGCTTCACCAACCCATCTCCCACGTGCTGTGCAGTTGCCAGATCCAGACGTTTCTGTAGCACATTGTTAATATTGCTGTTATTGGGTGTGGGTAACCTCAGCATTGCCATTGGCCATTGGACTACTCTTATCTGTAAAACATTTATGGGTTTCTTATTCCTAGCCAGACTATGCTCCACACAACTGCAGCATCAATATCCACATGCTCCTTGCCTAACGTGTCAGTAACGGGAAAAGGCCACTACAACGCGGCCGTTTCCACACATGACCATAACCAAGCATGCATTACAATGCATGCGTGGTTACAACGAAAGCCTTTACCACTTATACCTTTACTACGAGATTCGTAGTAAAGGCATGTGTGCTAAAGTTAAAAGAAAAAAAAGGGGGGGGGATTGGGGGGTCTCCCCCCTCCAAAAAGAAGCATGGGATTAAAAAAGGGGGCTTTGGGGGCACCCCCCAAAATAAAATATAAAAAAACCCGCACCTGTTTCCGTCATTTAAAGAAAGAGATGTGGAGGCAATCGGCGTCGTTAGGAGAAACGGAAGGACACTTCCGCTTCCTCTTAACGACGTGTAAGTCACCAAGGAAGATCGAGGAGAGGAGAGGTAAGGGGGAATGAGAGTGTGGTGTCGCACAGGGGTGAATTTAAAGGGTACATTTTTAGTGTGATATCCTTTAACATGAAAATGCCATTAACATGCATAATTTAACAACGAAAATCATTGTAAAAGTGTGCGTGTAAAAGGCATTTTCATGGTAAAGGATATGCGTGGTGATGGCATTCGCGTTGTAACGCATGCGTGGTAAAGGCATGCGTTACAACGGAATGCGTTGTAAAGTCATACAACCGTCAGTAACCCTTGGGTCCTTCAGCACTGAACCTTTATGAAGGTCGGACACGGAAATCCAAAATGTATTTGGAGGCATCTGTACAGGGGTGGCTGGTGACATTTCAAAATGGTTCTGAAATTCAGCAAGCAAGCAAAGTGTGGAAGCCTGACAAACGTAAGGCTGCTTGACGGGGATGAAGGGGTAACCATTTCCCAAATTGAACTGAGACCCTAAGTCCTTCAATGTTTGTTCCACTTTTTATTTTCCTTATTACTCATATTATGATAAAAACAAACCCTAAAGCCCACAGACAAAACAAACACTAGCCTGTTAAAAATGTAATCCTTCAAGAAATGTATCACCAGCGAATGGATGCATCATGAAACACTTTATGTAAAATGTGAACACTGACGTCCACGTGCAAAAGTGGAACAGTATTAAAGTGGAACAGTATTTAAGCTTACTTTTTATGCAGCTTGACACTATGATGAGAGAGTTCAGAAATATTGACATGGACTTTGTCCAAAGAAAGCAACAGCGAAGGGAAAAGAAGAGTAAATCATTGCAAAACACGATGCTTTCCAGTAATTAGGCAGATAACTCATTGCTAGCTAAATAAAAAACATGCAGGTCTTAGATTGCTTTGTCCAGGACCGAGTTGGTGACACACACATAACGTTTCTCTGCGCCCTCATGCACTGTGCGGACAGACGGAGGGGGAAAAGAGAATGCGTTGAGCCATGGCAAGTTTCAAACAAAAGCAATGACTATGTGGCTTCAAAATAGAGCGGCAAAGTGAGTGGTCATGTTTTTAGTTACTGCTACTACACCCGCGGATAGGCCGGTGGGTGGGCACTCGGGGTAGTAGCAGCTGCAGCCAGCCTTGCTCGCTGGTGGTGGGGCGGGCAGGTCGCGGGTCGTGTGTGTGTGGGGAGGTCACACAGGGGTTGCACTTATATATATTTTTTTAAATGTCAAAAAAATAAAATAAACGTACCTTTGCGCCGGGTCCTGCATCTCTGTTCCTGCTCTTCTCCGTCTCGGACGGGAGCACAGTTAGGCCCAACTGACCAATCAATTGGTAGGCACCCAGGCTCCCCTGACCAATCAGAATGCTGCAATGCAGCGTTGTGATGGGTTTTGAGTGTCCTGGTTGGACGCTCAACCAGGGAATGGGACCCTGGGCTTGCTCTCAATGCAGGCTGTAATGCGCTGCATGGAGAACGGGGAAAGTGCGCATGAGTGGTTTGGGAAGCCCAAGAGGGCTGACCAAACAGTCATTGGGCACTTAGGAGTGGGCAACCCACTCCTACCCTGCCCTGCTCCGAAAGCAGAGCAGCCCCGCCCACCCGCCCGCCCACAAAAGCAGCAAAAAGCATTAATTGAACATTATTATCATTTAATCACAGGGTACCGCGTTCAAAAGGTCAACATGTTTCTTGCCAACTGTATATTGGACGGCAATTCTTCAGGACCAATATCAAGTTATTCTAGACTATCAAGAGTGGTCAAATGTGTCAGTGTGAGACCACAAACAGTACCCTAAAAATAGTACCTGTCACTCTAGAAGGACAACCTGTAATAAAAACAAAGAGAAGTAACAGCATCAATAATGTACTACTCATGTGGTTAAAAAAAACAAGCCTGTGCAGCACTTGACCAGTGAAGAAAGCATGCTTCATGTTGAGGTGCTGTGACAGACATGTGTGGCAATGGTGTAAAACACATCGAGTAGTAGTAAATTGACAACTCACTCCATTAGAGTCATACTGTCTCATCTACGTATTCCAGCAGGTGTAGACACTGTAAAGATTAGTTCCCTGTGGGTACGAGGTGGGGGGTAGAAGAAAGGAGAGTTAAAATGTAACACAAACAGGCGTCACAGCAGGGAAAATATTAATGCTCCACCTGTTGCAATAGCCCGAGATTCAGTGTGGCCTTGTCAATCAAGGGTGTTCAAGTAGGGGAGTGGTTTGTCCCTTTGTATGGGGTATAGGGAAGGGCTGTAACAAGATGGGTACATGCATAGCGGGTTGGCGTACAAAGGCACAGTGCGAATCGGCACACAGATAAGTGCACCGAGGAGAGCTGACACAGAGCCCCGTATGTGTGCTCTCTGCGGTCGAGGCGACTGAGCAAAACGCACCACAGCAATTTCATAATAACCCCGGATATCACCCCCGGCGATATGGGATTTCCCCTTCCTTGTTTGACAATACCTTGGTTCATGAGGCTCAGCAGCGCGAGGTGAACCCTTAAGGGGTTGGTGTAATTACGGGCCGCCGGCAGTGATATCCGGGGTTATTATGACATTGCGGTGGCGCGTTTTGCTCTAGCATAGCATACAGCCATTTGCATTAAGTGAGGAACATTGAAAATCATATTACCAATTAAGAGCGCCTAGCATAGCACCAGTTGCATTTACCCGAGGAAAATTGAAATCAGACTTTCAATTCTGACCGCTTAGCATAGCCTCAGTTCCATTACATAAGGAACATTGCATGTGACTTTCAATGAGAGCGCCTAGCATCGTGCCATTTGCATTAAGTGAAGAACATTGAAAATCATATTACCAATTAAGAGAGCCTAGCATAGCACCAGTTGCATTTACCTGAGGAACATTGAAATCAGATTTTCAATTCTGACCGCTTAGCATAGCCTGCATAGGGAACATTGCATGTGACTTTCAATGAGAGCGCCTAGCATAGCGCCGTCTGCATTTAAGTGAGGAACATTGAAAATCATATTACCAATTAAGAGCGCCTAGCATAGCACCAGTTGGATTTACCTGAGGAAAATTGAAATCAGACTTTCAATTCTGACCGCTTAGCATAGCCTCAGTTCCATTACATAAGGAACATTGCATGTGACTTTCAATGAGAGCGCATGGCATAGCACCATTTGTATTAAGTGAGGAACACTGAAAATCATATTACCAATTACGAGCGCCTAGCATAGCAGCAATTGCATTTACCTGAGGAACAGTGAAATCAGACTATCAATGAGAGCCCCTTGCATCGCACCAGTTCCATTAAGTGAGGAACATTGAAATCAAACCAATTAAGAGCGCCTAGCATATCCAGTTGTATTATAAAGAACATTGAAATCAGATTTTCAGAGAGACTTTGAGAGCTCTAAGCAAAGTACCAGTTTCATTACATGAGGAACATTGTCATCGCACTTTCAAATGAGAGCACTTAGCATAGTACCAGTTGCATTACCTGCGGAACATTGAAATCAGAGTTTCAAATGAGAGCGCTTAGCGTAGCACCAGTTGTGTTAGCTGCTGAACATTGAAATCTGGCAAATGACAGGCTGAAGTCCACTCGCGCCCAATGCAAACTGGGGCCAGATCACAAGATCTGCGTCGAATCGCACAGTGTGCCTTCTGACTGCTACCTTGTACCTTATTATTTGACCAGCAAACATATCCTCATTAAATCACATTCAGACACTTGGCCACGAAATGGCATCTCATATATTGGAACCTCAGTATGCTATGCATTATAACCAGTGATTTATAACAGCCGTCCAGCCGGGTGAAATTCTAATTTCCATATTTTTGTTATTAGTTACTCTCGGCGTTACGAATAGTATAAGAGTGTGTCGGCTCATTTCAAGGGCTGGCTTACCCGAAACTGAGGAACTAGGAGCGTTTTTGAAAAATTAGCATAGTTGAAATAAGACATTATGGGGCCGATTCCGATCCTGGAAAAAGGCTGTACGAATCGTTGTACGGAGCGTTTTCTCCGTACGACTCGTACCCGGTAAACTTTTCTTACAACCTAGGAAGTACGATTCGTACAGAAAGCCTTTTTCCATACGAATCGTACAAAAGACCGTACGGGTAAAAAAAAAACAACGATTCCGATCCGGAACAGCTTGTACGCGACGTCTGGACGTATTTAAGCAGCGGTTTCCGGCCCAGCAAGTACGATTCGTCCCTACGGCACTCCGTACGGCTCTTTTCTTACGGGAGCCAAACACAGCCGGAAAAGCAGAGTCCTACGCGAACCGCTACGCAACGGAGCCCCGGTACACATCGTACACGCCATGAACCCCATCGTACGTGTCATCCCGGTCCTCTTAGCCTACGACCTGGTACACCGGACCCTACGCACACGCCGCAGAAGGTGAGAACAACACCCAGGGGCCAGGGTGGGGGTGAGGTGCAGGAAACATACCCCATACCCAAATCCAAACCTATAATATGGAGCCCATACATTACCACCAGGGTCTGGTCACTTGGGGGGGCGTGTCCAGCAACCACTGCGTATCGCAACAACGGAAGTGGACGTGTACGGTGCGTTGCACACGTACCCCTACGGCACCAGTAGAATAGTGATACGGACCGTACACACGCAATGAATGCGTGGGTACGGTGCGTTTCACATGTACCAGTATGGCACCAGTAGAACAGTGATACGATGTGTACACACGCAATGAATGCGTGGGTATGGTGCGTTTCACACGTACCTGTACAGCACCAGTAGAATAGTGATACGGACAGTACACACGCAATGAATGCGTGGGTACGGTGCATTTCACACGTACCCGTACGGCACCAGTAGAACAGTGATACGATGCATACACACGCAATGAATGCGTGGGTACGGTGCGTTTCACACGTACCCGTACGGCACCAGTAGAATAGTGATACGGACCGTACATACGCAATGAATGCGTGGGTACGGTGCGTTTCACATGTACCCGTACGGCACCAGTAGAACAGTGATACGGACCGTACACACGCAATAAATGCGTGGGTATGGTGCGTTTCACACGTACCCCTACGGCACCAGTAGAATAGTGATACGATGCATTCACACGCAATGAATGTGGGGTACAGTGCGTTTCACACATACCCCAACAGCACCAGTACAATAGTGATACGAGGCGTACACACGCCAGGAATGGAGGGCTACGAGTCGCACAAGGATGTCCGTCAAGTACTTGTCATTGCATACTTTCATGTGCAGGCCCTAGGTGTGTCAGCCAGTGATATTGCACAGTTCATCTCATCTAGTTGCACAATTGATGTGTGATGACCTGTGTACACATGTCTTGTGTGATGGGGCACTATGTGGCACACATCACCTTGCCACTTGCCACATGTGTGTCTGTAGTCCAACTGTGTCATGCACAGCAGCAGTGGGATGGCACAGTCATCACCACCCGCACCTGTCTCCTGATGCCAGGGACAGGGACACTCTATCAAATGACATGTCACGATCAGCGTGCCCCTATATGACAATGTCAGGTGTGTGTCATGTGTTCCCATGAGCTTGCTGTTAGTGTTCCGTACACTACATCTGCTGTTGGTGCATCCAACATGGGTCCGTGTGGAGATGGGCATGGCACACATCTATGCACACCATGCCACATGTGGATTTCCAAGGCTTCAGGGTCTGTGTGCATCGGACATCATATTTTCCCGGGCATACATGTCTGCGTCGTCTCAATGGCTGTTTTTTTTTTTTGTCACGTGTACCCCTTCATCGCAATGTGTTTCATATGTCCATTTGACATTCCATGTGACCTGTGCATGTGCCTTGCAGTCAGCTGTCTGGATGAGATGACATCCTTCCAATGCAGCTATGTGGATGTGTGTCACTCCGGTGATATCTCTGGCTGTTCCCTCAGACTGGCACCCAGCTCATTTCAGGACATGTCATGTAGACTTGACAATCAACAGGTGTATCTGGCTTTTCATAGGAGTGCCAGCAAGCTTGCATATGTGTCCTAGATGTATTGTACAGACCAGACTCCATAGTTACCTGATGTTTAGTAGCAGTTTAGCATGTGCTATATTCATTGACATTGATGTTGGCAGACTCTCAATCTTCATTATTCCAAACAATGTCCTGCAGGGCACCGCCTGTCCCAAGACCAATTCCAGACTTGGCTGCCATGAGGGAACGTGCCTGCATCCGACGTCACAGATTCACTCGACAGTTGATTGAGGACTTGACGAACAAGCTGGCACCACACCTCCAACCGCGTCACAGGTATCCTACTGCGCTGACCCCCAAGATGAAGGCGATGGTAGCCCTACTTTTTTTGCCACAGGTACGTTTCAATTGACCATAGTTGATGTTGGTGAGATGTCACAGACAATGTTCAGCCATGTCCTGTGTGATGTTTTGGCAGCCATGTTGGAGCACCTTGATGAATTCATCAAATTTCCTACTCCTGGGGAGTTAACAGATGTCAAGGGTGATTTCTATGCCCTGGGAGGGATGCCCCATGTCATTGGGTCTATTGATGGGACACATGTGGCTTTGATACCACCACAGGCACAGGAGCAAGGCTATCGCAAACGAAAACATTACCACTCAATAAATGCCCTTGTGGTGTGTCTTGCTAACATGCTGATTTCCCATGTCTGTGCACTTTTTTCCAGGATCAGCACACAATGCCTACATCATGAGGCGTAGCAGGGTGCCACAAATGATGCTGCTGCTGCACAACGAACAAGCATGTCTTGTTGGTTGGTATACTCTGTTTGTCCTGTGTGTTGCAGTATCTTTGGCTCTTACGGCATCTCCTGACCCACTTATTTACATGATGTTTCCATGTAGGGGACTCTGGATATCCCAACATGCCATGGCTACTGACACCTCTCTGCAACCCAAGAACAGCTGCAGATCACCGGTACAACAATGCACACGGGCAGACCAGGTGAGTGATTGAGAGGACGTTTGGCCTCCTGAAGATCCGACTCCGGTGCCTTGACAAGACAGGCGCCTGTTGTCTGCTCGTGTCATCTTTGTCCTCCTGCTATTCCTCATGAGGAGTGCAACGTGTGCTGAATCAGCGTTCCATGCACGGACATGTGGAAATGTCAGTTTGGGTAAGGATTGCAGCAAGGCTTTTTGGTGGTGGTACGGGTTGAGAATGTGTGGGGACTGCTTCTGTGCATGTTGAGGTACCATGCATACATGTCTTCTCACCATGGAGCATATAACATGTAGCATCACTCCCATGACATGATAGTCACCCTTCTTGACAGTCATCTGTAGTAGACTGTGGAGTCTGATGAAGGCATCAATGTGTGTAAACCTTGCCTCTGAAACATTGCGGATGCTACGGGTGAACATAGTGTGGGACATCACAACAACAGGCTCTTTGCGGAATTGCAGCCTCTCCGTGTGCAGCAGGATGTGTTTGTCTCATCCCCTTAACTTGTGTGCCAGTTCATTGGGATGTACAACATCCGTGTTGTGAAGGGGGGGGCCAGCGTATGTCCCACATGTTATGTCAACTGACCTGTGAGTCTGTTCATATGGATACATTTCCCTTTGTGTGAGTTTGTGTAATAAAGGTGTTCAACACAATCCAAAGTGCCTCATCTCTGTCACTGCAGATCTCTTGCCACTTTGCATGCGTCATCTATGGCATAATTGTCAAAGATTGAGCATATGAGTGTATGTGTACTTCGGCAACATGCATGCAGTTCTTCATGGCTAATAATCTCTATTGTGCATGAAGTACCTGGCTGTGTATGTATTTGTGCAGGTTACTCCCCACAACGGGACATCAATGCCTGCTGACAGTGTGTCTCCTGTGCGCAGCTCGGCATTTTGTTGCCTGATCCTGTGGCCGTCATTTTTGGTGATTGTTTATCCATTTTCTCGGAGGGACCCATGAGTAACCTGACACTCCTTCCTTTACATACACCTGTTGCACTGTGCCTTTCTGACCTCCTTGTCTTTGTGTGCTACTTTTTGCCTAGTTTCTCACCCCTTCCACCTGCTGCTGCCTCCCTTGCGGCACCACCCCACCGAGTGCCCTGATTCTGCAACCCACACGCCTCCAAGATGCGTCAGCGCCTGCAACATGCACAGTGCACGACCCTCTGGTCCTTGCATGACCCACGTCACACAACAGGCTCATGCTGCAGCCACCCTCCAAGCAATGTCCACCAGACAATCAACCGCCTGCTATCAGGCAACCCCTAAGTGCACACATGACACCTTCGCATGCTGAGTGTGCAACTCCAACTGCCTACACAGCGCTGCCCCGCCTACCAGACCCTGTCAGAACAACCAGGTCATGTGCCTCCTACTCCACACCCGCTCCGTCCACCAGCACGCCATTGGACTCTGTTACCTCCTCAACACAACAGCCCCACACATCACCTTCATGACAGTAACCTGGATAAAAGCATCCTCAGCACACAACTTCTTCCTTCCAATCTCAGACGGATACAAGATCACCCGCAGGGACGGCATCAACAATCCCAGAGGGTGAATTGCAATTTATTCACAAGTACATCCTCAGAGTCACAAATCCGGTTTCGCACCAACCCCCTGGCAACACTCAGAGTAACACTCATCTACAGATCTCCATGCCTACATCCACAATTCCGTTAAGCCATCAACACGTACATCTGCACGCATGCCTTGACCTCCACAGGCTACATGTAACTGGGGGCCAGTTACTTCTGGCTGGAGGAGAACCACACCACCATCCATCACTGGTCCATCAACATTTGCATCCACGTCTCCGACAAGCAACACACTGCCCTACACCCCGCTACCGATCCCCCAATGATGCTTGATGTAAGTCACCACAGACAAGCTGTGTGGGACACTCAAACCAACACCACCGCCATACCCTGCAACCTCACACACTGGATCAGCAACTGATCCAACAATCTTGCCACATTGACGGACTTTCCTGTGAAGCACAACAACAGTTAAGCCACCTGGGACAAGGCAGACCTACTGGACTCATACAGATCTAGCCGGACTCTTGTGCAAACCTTGCAACAGAAAGAACCATTAGTTACCTTACAGCCCTGGAAAACGCCACACACAGCCATCACCATATCATCTGCAAGGAAAAGTGGAGATCCTTCAGATAGGGCCGAGGTACCAAAACACACGACATCAAGGAGCTCATCAGCATTGTGAGTGAACTGACAGCAGCTCTCCATCCAAAAGACACCCCACCCTTGCAAGGCAGAGCAAATCCCTTGCAACTTTCTACCACTGCAAGCTCATGGACATACACGACAGCCTTGGCACACAGAGGCAGACAGCACTATTATCTGTGGGACAAAGCCCCCTCAGGTTCTGGACTTCCGTCAGCAGCAAAGACACAATCTGGCTCATGTACACCATCCACTCTGGCTCTCCATCAGGCCCCTTCCCACACAACATCTCAACCACATCATTCCCCATCCTTGAAGCCCACGTCCAGCACGTCATGAATGTCTCCTTTGAGTTTGCCACATTCCATGGGAGCTGGAGGCATGCAGAGACCCAGGCCCTTCTTAAACAATGGACGGCAGTACCGCAGGATCTCCTGGAACATCACCCTGCTTCCCTACCCAGCAAATGTCATCAAGAAGACACTCAACGAGCAACTGACAAACTTCCTCCACGCAAACAGCTCCAGGCAACCGGCACCAGACCATCTTCCACAATAATCACACCACTGCAACCGTCATCATTGTCACCACCAACGACAACTTTGCCCTGCTCAACAATGGTGAGACCACCCCCCTTGACCTCTCAACGGCATTCTACACCATGTGCTACCACACTGTCAGCTCAAACATCTCCAACACTGGTATCCAGAGGAGGGCCCAGGATTAAATCACCAAGTATCTCACCAGCAAGGCCCAGGGAGTCGGCCTCCACCCTTCAGCATGTAGTACATTCGGGTCATCTGGCCCATGCGCCAGGGCTCATCTCTCAGCGTGACGATTTTCAATGTCTCCATGACCCCCCTCTCCACCATCACATGCGCACACGACCTCATCATCATCTCGTATGCCATTGACACCCAGCTGCTCCTCACCCTCACCAAAGATCCAACCTTCAAGAAGGCATGAGGTCCGTTGACGAATGGCTGAACATCAGCCACCTGAGGCTGGATTTGGACAGGACTGAGGCCATCATCTGAGGATTGTCCCCTTACGGCTGGGTCAACTCCTTGTGTCCCACCGGCTGGGCACCGCACCAGCACCCAGTGGCCATGCACGCAAGCTGGTGTTCATCATGGACTCATCGCTCACAATCACCATGCAACTCAACACCATCTGGACCTCATGATGCAACACCCTCCGCATGCTGCAAATGATCCACAGGTAGATCCACTCCAAGGCAAGACAGACCGTCCCCCAGGTCCACAACACCAGCCGGGTCAACTACAGCACCGCCCTCTACGGAGGAACAACAGCCAAACTCCAGGAGAACTTGTCCACATCCATGGTGCATCCGCACACCTCATCTTCAACATCCCCCGCCCCAGCCACATCACCGTCCACCTGAGATAGCTACAATGGCTCACTGTCTGCTACAGGATCACCTTCAGACTCCTCACCCACACTCAGGAGGCAGTCCACAATCCCAGACCCAAAACCGACCTTGGACGTCTGTCATCCAACTCCCCGTTGGCCCAACTCCGTGCAGCCAACCTTGCCCTGGCCACCATTCATCACATCCACAGAACAACTGCATGCAGGAGATAGTTCTCCCACCTCACCAAACAGACCTGGGACTCCCTCCCCGGGCACCTCCACATGACCCATGACCTCTATGCCTTCATGATACTCTTCCAAATTGGTCTGTCCAAGTAGTATTGCAAGCCCCCCCCTCAGCAGCTTGAGGCATCACGGGTGAGTATTGGGCTCCATGTCTGTATTTGATGATACATTGAGACCCATGTGTGTCCTCGACCGGACTCAGATCCCAGTGTATGGATGGCTGGAGTTAGTTCCACACTCAGGCATACTTTGACATATCCCCACACGTATGTTGTGGACTCATGCTAAATGACTGCAACATCAAATTTTTTTTTTTTTTTTTATTATAGGTCTGGGGTGTGATTTGTGCAAAAGAAAAGGTGCAATACAGGAACCATAGAATCCAAAGTTCCCAGGGGGAATTGGGATCCTTGGCATTTGAAAGCAGCAGAGTCCAGACCACAGTGTTTGGCATCATTGGTCAGACTGTGACCAGCAAGTCCATGTGGCAGAGAATGTCAGTCAATGCGATGCTGTTGCTGTTGAAAATGAAGGCCAGGTGCCAGGCCAGGTGACCTGGGAGATGTGGATGGCCCGCTGCCTCTCACGGTCTTTTCCGTGGACGACCCACCTTCCTCGGGGGACCCTCAGATGCAGGCCTTGACGATGCTTGGAACACTCCATTGGACAAATCCTCCTCCTCCTCCCTCCATGTGGCTGGTGGTGGTCTTCGCCTGGTGGCAAAGGCAGGGTTACCCATGTTGTCGGCGATCCGACGGAGTGAATGGCTTATGTCCCTTTGCACCGCTAGGAGCTCAGCCAGTCTTGCCTCCATCCGTCCTTGGTGTTCTTGTTGACTGGCGTGTTGCTCGGCCTGCTGGTTCTTCATCTCTGTGATGGTCCCCTTTATCTCTGTGAGTGTCCCCACTACCTGGCTGATCTCCCTGGTGTCATGCCGGTATGCCTCCATGATGTTGTGTATGTGTGACATACCGGTCCCTTCAGCTGGCTGGTTAGGTTCTCGCCTCCGCCTGCCTCCACTCCCACAACCCCTGCCCAGACGATCCTGGCCTGCCGTTGTGGGCACATCGGGTCTACGGGACCCCTGAGGGATGGCAGTGGTGGTGTTGTCTGCCTCCTCCTGGTTGCCCGGCGGAGCGTGTCCCTCCTGGTCAGACTGGCTCAGTTGTTCACTGCGGGCAGGGCTCCTCGGTGTCTCCTGGGATGTGGCAGGAATGGGGGTGGTGGTTGGCACAGATGTTCCCGAACCAGGTGCTGCAGGGGCTTGGACAGCAGAGGGTCCAGGTCGGTCGGGGTCATCCTCGAAGTGTTGAGAGGCGTCGCTGCCGGTGGGATCAGGTTCCTACCGAGCCTGGGACTGTGATTCTTCACCCCCATTGTTGGGGGGAGATTCATCACGTTGCCCTGTGTGTGAGAGACAGACAATGTTAATGCTGTTTCATGCAACATCCATGTTTCATACACATTCTATTTGGCACTGTTCCTCCAGGTAGTTGTATGTGCCTAGCATTCTCCTCAATGTTCACTTGTGGATGGGTATGTTGCGGGAGACAGATTGATATGTTTTCCTGAGTCTTTGACTTGTTGATTTTTGGCTTGGATGCTTCTTCGGCTATGTATTGGTCTTGTTGTGTTACATGTCCATTGTGACAGTGGGTAAATCCATTGCCTGTCCCGGGGGTGTCTGCTTGTGTAAGGGGTGTGTGTGACAGGGCCTGCTGGTGGGTGTAGTGTGATTTGACACTGGGGCTCCCAGGAGATGTAGCTGTCCCCCATGGAGCATGCTGCCATGACAGTGAGTGTGAGTTCCTGTCCTAGACATCTGACCTTGTTGTCTTGGTGTTTGTGTTTGCACTGGTCACAGGAAGGCCTTGTGCTGCCTACACCAGGGCCCAGTGTCAGCTATCTTGTCAGCACTTTCACAGTCCCTGTGCATTGAGCATGGTGCGTGGGTATGTACCTGGGCCATATGGGATGGGGGCAATTGTGTCTGATTTCCTTGAAGCCCACGTCCAGCACGTCATGAATGTCTCCTTTGAGTTTGCCACATTCCATGGGAGCTGGAGGCATGCAGAGACCCAGGCCCTTCTTGAACAACGGACGGCAGTACCGCAGGATCTCCTGGAACATCACCCTGCTTCCCTACCCAGCAAATGTCATCAAGAAGACACTCAACGAGCAACTGACAAACTTCCTCCACGCAAACAGCTCCAGGCAACCGGCACCAGACCATCTTCCACAGTAATCACACCACTGCAACCGTCATCATTGTCACCACCAACGACAACTTTGCCCTGCTCAACAATGGTGAGACCACCTCCCTTGACCTCTCAACGGCATTCTACACCATGTGCTACCACACTGTCAGCTCAAACATCTCCAACACTGGTATCCAGAGGAGGGCCCAGGATTAAATCACCAAGTATCTCACCAGCAAGGCCCAGGGAGTCGGCCTCCACCCTTCAGCATGTAGTACATTCGGGTCATCTGGCCCATGCCCCAGGGCTCATCTCTCAGCGTGACGATCTTCAATGTCTCCATGACCCCCCTCTCCACCATCACATGCGCACACAACCTCATCATCATCTCGTATGCCATTGACACCCAGCTGCTCCTCACCCTCACCAAAGACCCAGCCATTGCCAGATCCAACCTTCAAGAAGGCATGAGGTCCGTTGACGAATGGCTGAACATCAGCCACCTGAGGCTGGATTTGGACAGGACTGAGGCCATCATCTGAGGATTGTCCCCTTACGGCTGGGTCAACTCCTTGTGTCCCACCGGCTGGGCACCGCACCAGCACCCAGTGGCCATGCACGCAAGCTGGTGTTCATCATGGACTCATCGCTCACAATCACCATGCAACTCAACACCATCTGTACCTCATGCTGCAACACCCTCCGCATGCTGCAAATGATCCACAGGTAGATCCACTCCAAGGCAAGACAGACCGTCCCCCAGGTCCACAACACCAGCCGGGTCAACTACAGCACCGCCCTCTACGGAGGAACAACAGCCAAACTCCAGGAGAACTTGTCCACATCCATGGTGCATCCGCACACCTCATCTTCAACATCCCCCGCCCCAGCCACATCACCGTCCACCTGAGATAGCTACAATGGCTCACTGTCTGCTACAGGATCACCTTCAGACTCCTCACCCACACTCAGGAGGCAGTCCACAATCCCAGACCCAAAACCGACCTTGGACGTCTGTCATCCAACTCCCCGTTGGCCCAACTCCGTGCAGCCAACCTTGCCCTGGCCACCATTCATCACATCCACAGAACAACTGCATGCAGGAGATAGTTCTCCCACCTCACCAAACAGACCTGGGACTCCCTCCCCGGGCACCTCCACATGACCCATGACCTCTATGCCTTCATGATACTCTTCCAAATTGGTCTGTCCAAGTAGTATTGCAAGCCCCCCCCTCAGCAGCTTGAGGCATCACGGGTGAGTATTGGGCTCCATGTCTGTATTTGATGATACATTGAGACCCATGTGTGTCCTCGACCGGACTCAGATCCCAGTGTATGGATGGCTGGAGTTAGTTCCACACTCAGGCATACTTTGACATATCCCCACACGTATGTTGTGGACTCATGCTAAATGACTGCAATATCAAATTTAATTTTTTTTTTTATTATAGGTCTGGGGTGTGATTTGTGCAAAAGAAAAGGTGCAATACAGGAACCATAGAATCCAAAGTTCCCAGGGGGTATTGGGATCCTTGGCATTTGAAAGCAGCAGAGTCCAGACCACAGTGTTTGGCATCATTGGTCAGACTGTGACCAGCAAGTCCATGTGGCAGAGAATGTCAGTCAATGTGATGCTGTTGCTGTTGCAAATGAAGGCCAGGTGCCAGGCCAGGTGACCTGGGAGATGTGGATGGCCCGCTGCCTCTCACGGTCTTTTCCGTGGACGACCCACCTTCCTCGGGGGACCCTCAGATGCAGGCCTTGACGATGCTTGGAACACTCCATTGGACAAATCCTCCTCCTCCTCCCTCCATGTGGCTGGTGGTGGTCTTCGCCTGGTGGCAAAGGCAGGGTTACCCATGTTGTCGGCGATCCGACGGAGTGAATGGCTTATGTCCCTTTGCACCGCTAGGAGCTCAGCCAGTCTTGCCTCCATCCGTCCTTGGTGTTCTTGTTGACTGGCGTGTTGCTCGGCCTGCTGGTTCTTCATCTCTGTGATGGTCCCCTTTATCTCTGTGAGTGTCCCCACTACCTGGCTGATCTCCCTGGTGTCATGCCGGTATGCCTCCATGATGTTGTGTATGTGTGACATACCGGTCCCTTCAGCTGGCTGGTTAGGTTCTCGCCTCCGCCTGCCTCCACTCCCACAACCCCTGCCCAGACGATCCTGGCCTGCCGTTGTGGGCACATCGGGTCTACGGGACCCCTGAGGGATGGCAGTGGTGGTGTTGTCTGCCTCCTCCTGGTTGCCCGGCGGAGCGTGTCCCTCCTGGTCAGACTGGCTCAGTTGTTCACTGCGGGCAGGGCTCCTCGGTGTCTCCTGGGATGTGGCAGGAATGGGGGTGGTGGTTGGCACAGATGTTCCCGAACCAGGTGCTGCAGGGGCTTGGACAGCAGAGGGTCCAGGTCGGTCGGGGTCATCCTCGGAGTGTTGAGAGGCGTCGCTGCCGGTGGGATCAGGTTCCTACCGAGCCTGGGACTGTGATTCTTCACCCCCATTGTTGGGGGGAGATTCATCACGTTGCCCTGTGTGTGAGAGACAGACAATGTTAATGCTGTTTCATGCAACATCCATGTTTCATACACATTCTATTTGGCACTGTTCCTCCAGGTAGTTGTATGTGCCTAGCATTCTCCTCAATGTTCACTTGTGGATGGGTATGTTGCGGGAGACAGATTGATATGTTTTCCTGAGTCTTTGACTTGTTGATTTTTGGCTTGGATGCTTCTTCGGCTATGTATTGGTCTTGTTGTGTTACATGTCCATTGTGACAGTGGGTAAATCCATTGCCTGTCCCGGGGGTGTCAGCTTGTGTAAGGGGTGTGTGTGACAGGGCCTGCTGGTGGGTGTAGTGTGATTTGACACTGGGGCTCCCAGGAGATGTAGCTGTCCCCCATGGAGCATGCTGCCATGACAGTGAGTGTGAGTTCCTGTCCTAGACATCTGACCTTGTTGTCTTGGTGTTTGTGTTTGCACTGGTCACAGGAAGGCCTTGTGCTGCCTACACCAGGGCCCAGTGTCAGCTATCTTGTCAGTACTTTCACAGTCCCTGTGCATTGAGCATGGTGCGTGGGTATGTACCTGGGCCATATGGGATGGGGGCAATTGAGTCTGATTTCCTTGAAGCCCACGTCCAGCACGTCATGAATGTCTCCTTTGAGTTTGCCACATTCCATGGGAGCTGGAGGCATGCAGAGACCCAGGCCCTTCTTGAACAACGGACGGCAATACCGCAGGATCTCCTGGAACATCACCCTGCTTCCCTACCCAGCAAATGTCATCAAGAAGACACTCAACGAGCAACTGACAAACTTCCTCCACGCAAACAGCTCCAGGCAACCGGCACCAGACCATCTTCCACAGTAATCACACCACTGCAACCGTCATCATTGTCACCACCAACGACAACTTTGCCCTGCTCAACAATGGTGAGACCACCTCCCTTGACCTCTCAACGGCATTCTACACCATGTGCTACCACACTGTCAGCTCAAACATCTCCAACACTGGTATCCAGAGGAGGGCCCAGGATTAAATCACCAAGTATCTCACCAGCAAGGCCCAGGGAGTCGGCCTCCACCCTTCAGCATGTAGTACATTCGGGTCATCTGGCCCATGCCCCAGGGCTCATCTCTCAGCGTGACGATCTTCAATGTCTCCATGACCCCCCTCTCCACCATCACATGCGCACACAACCTCATCATCATCTCGTATGCCATTGACACCCAGCTGCTCCTCACCCTCACCAAAGACCCAGCCATTGCCAGATCCAACCTTCAAGAAGGCATGAGGTCCGTTGACGAATGGCTGAACATCAGCCACCTGAGGCTGGATTTGGACAGGACTGAGGCCATCATCTGAGGATTGTCCCCTTACGGCTGGGTCAACTCCTTGTGTCCCACCGGCTGGGCACCGCACCAGCACCCAGTGGCCATGCACGCAAGCTGGTGTTCATCATGGACTCATCGCTCACAATCACCATGCAACTCAACACCATCTGTACCTCATGCTGCAACACCCTCCGCATGCTGCAAATGATCCACAGGTAGATCCACTCCAAGGCAAGACAGACCGTCCCCCAGGTCCACAACACCAGCCGGGTCAACTACAGCACCGCCCTCTACGGAGGAACAACAGCCAAACTCCAGGAGAACTTGTCCACATCCATGGTGCATCCGCACACCTCATCTTCAACATCCCCCGCCCCAGCCACATCACCGTCCACCTGAGATAGCTACAATGGCTCACTGTCTGCTACAGGATCACCTTCAGACTCCTCACCCACACTCAGGAGGCAATCCACAATCCCAGACCCAAAACCGACCTTGGACGTCTGTCATCCAACACCCCGTTGGCCCAACTCCGTGCAGCCAACCTTGCCCTGGCCACCATTCATCACATCCACAGAACAACTGCATGCAGGAGATAGTTCTCCCACCTCACCAAACAGACCTGGGACTCCCTCCCCGGGCACCTCCACATGACCCATGACCTCTACGCCTTCATGATACTCTTCCAAATTGGTCTGTCCAAGTAGTATTGAAAGCCCCCCCCCTCAGCAGCTTGAGGCATCACGGGTGAGTATTGGGCTCCATGTCTGTATTTGATGATACATTGTGACCCATGTGTGTCCTCGACCGGACTCAGATCCCAGTGTATGGATGGCTGGAGTTAGTTCCACACTCAGGCATACTTTGACATATCCCCACACGTATGTTGTGGACTCATGCTAAATGACTGCAACATCAAATTTAATTTTTTTTTTTATTATAGGTCTGGGGTGTGATTTGTGCAAAAGAAAAGGTGCAATACAGGAACCATAGAATCCAAAGTTCCCAGGGGGAATTGGGATCCTTGGCATTTGAAAGCAGCAGAGTCCAGACCACAGTGTTTGGCATCATTGGTCAGACTGTGACCAGCAAGTCCATGTGGCAGAGAATGTCAGTCAATGTGATGCTGTTGCTGTTGCAAATGAAGGCCAGGTGCCAGGCCAGGTGACCTGGGAGATGTGGATGGCCCGCTGCCTCTCACGGTCTTTTCCGTGGACGACCCACCTTCCTCGGGGGACCCTCAGATGCAGGCCTTGACGATGCTTGGAACACTCCATTGGACAAATCCTCCTCCTCCTCCCTCCATGTGGCTGGTGGTGGTCTTCGCCTGGTGGCAAAGGCAGGGTTACCCATGTTGTCGGCGATCCGACGGAGTGAATGGCTTATGTCCCTTTGCACCGCTAGGAGCTCAGCCAGTCTTGCCTCCATCCGTCCTTGGTGTTCTTGTTGACTGGCGTGTTGCTCGGCCTGCTGGTTCTTCATCTCTGTGATGGTCCCCTTTATCTCTGTGAGTGTCCCCACTACTTGGCTGATCTCCCTGGTGTCATGCCGGTATGCCTCCATGATGTTGTGTATGTGTGACATACCGGTCCCTTCAGCTGGCTGGTTAGGTTCTCGCCTCCGCCTGCCTCCACTCCCACAACCCCTGCCCAGACGATCCTGGCCTGCCGTTGTGGGCACATCGGGTCTACGGGACCCCTGAGGGATGGCAGTGGTGGTGTTGTCTGCCTCCTCCTGGTTGCCCGGCGGAGCGTGTCCCTCCTGGTCAGACTGGCTCAGTTGTTCACTGCGGGCAGGGCTCCTCTGTGTCTCCTGGGATGTGGCAGGAATGGGGGTGGTGGTTGGCACAGATGTTCCTGAACCAGGTGCTGCAGGGGCTTGGACAGCAGAGGGTCCAGGTCGGTCGGGGTCATCCTCGGAGTGTTGAGAGGCGTCGCTGCCGGTGGGATCAGGTTCCTACCGAGCCTGGGACTGTGATTCTTCACCCCCATTGTTGGGGGGAGATTCATCACGTTGCCCTGTGTGTGAGAGACAGACAATGTTAATGCTGTTTCATGCAACATCCATGTTTCATACACATTCTATTTGGCACTGTTCCTCCAGGTAGTTGTATGTGCCTAGCATTCTCCTCAATGTTCACTTGTGGATGGGTATGTTGCGGGGGACAGATTGATATGTGTTCCTGAGTCTTTGACTTGTTGATTTTTGGCTTGGATGCTTCTTCGGCTATGTATTGGTCTTGTTGTGTTACATGTCCATTGTGACAGTGGGTAAATCCATTGCCTGTCCCGGGGGTGTCTGCTTGTGTAAGGGGTGTGTGTGACAGGGCCTGCTGGTGGGTGTAGTGTGATTTGGCACTGGGGCTCCCAGGTGATGTAGCTGTCCCTCATGGAGCATGCTGCCATGACAGTGAGTGTGAGTTCCTGTCCTAGACATCTGACCTTGTTGTCTTGGTGTTTGTGTTTGCACTGGTCACAGGAGGGCCTTGTGCTGCCTACACCAGGGCCCAGTGTCAGCTATCTTGTCAGTACTTTCACAGTCCCTGTGCATTGAGCATGGTGCGTGGGTATGTACCTGGGCCATATGGGATGGGGGCAATTGTGTCTGATTTGGAGTTCAACAATGCGTTTTGTGACACCCACCCTCCCAGCATACCGGACATCCCTTCTTGGGTTAGTGCTTCGTGTAGCATGGGACATAGCGTGGCCTTGCTTTCTCAACGGGGCATACACATGTTAGTAGCATTAGCGTTGTTTTTGACTGTGGTTCTGGCCAGTGAGTGTTTGGGGGTAGTTGCGTGCATTTTGTGTAGTTGGGGTGTGGATGCCATTACCCCCATGTTACATAAGTTGTTTGTGTACTCACCAGGCTCTGGAAGTCCTTGAAGTCCATGTACTCCCACCGGCGGAAGCAGTGCCATCACCTTCTCCTCCCAGGGACGGAAATGTACTGGTCTGCGGGGCCCACCACCTCTAGTGATGTTGCTCTGGGCGTAGTCGTCATTCATTTTTCGCTTGACTGACCTCCGCAGATCATACCACCTGGCTTGGCATTCAATTCTGATGGGTGCAACAGCATTCACCCTATCGACGATCCTCTGCTACAGCTGTGATTTTTCGGCTATGCTGGTCTGCCTGACCAATGTTCCAAACAGCTGTGGCTCGACTCTGATGACTTCATTGACAAGGATCTCCAGCTCCTCCCTTGTGAACTTTGGATTCTTGTCTGTGGGCATGGTGTGGGGTGAGGGTGTAGATGGTTGTGGGTGTGTGGGTCTGAATGTGAAGTTGTGGGTCTGAATGTTAAGAGGGGGTATGTGTGAAGGAGGTTTTGTGAAGGTGTATATGTTAAGGTGGATGGGTGCAGTTGTTGGTGTGTGCTCTCTAGCTGCAGTGAGTCTGTTGCAAAGGCTCATGGTTTGTGTGTATGGGCCCTTTTTATTGGTCCATTTGTGGGTGGGCCTCAGTTTGAATTTTTGGTGGGTGTGTTATAAGGGGTGGTTGTGAGTTTGCCCCTCTGTTTGCCTGTTTGGATGTGGCCAGGTCAGTAATTTCCATGTTTTGTGCACTGTAGACGTGTTTTGTGGTGTTGTGCGAGTCGAATAGACCCTCCTTGTGCTGTTTTACATTGCCTATATACAGTGCATACATACGCGATGTTGTTGTAAAGTGTGTACATTCGCGCTGTTGGGGTACGCACCATACATACGCGATGTTGTTGTAAGGTGCGTACATACGCGATATTGGGGTACGCACCGTACATACGCGATGTTGTTGTAAGGTGCGTACATACGCGATGTTGGCGTACGCACCGTAAATGCACGATGTTGTTGTAAGGTGCATACATACGCGATGTTGGTGTACGCACCGTACATACGCGATGTTGTTGTAAGGTGCGTACATACGCGATGTTGGGGTACGCACCATACATACGCGATGTTGTTGTAAGATGAGTACATACGCGATGTTGGCGTACGCACTGTACATGCGCGATGTTGTTGTAAGGTGCGTACATACGCGATGTTGGCGTACGCACCGTACATACGCGATGTTTTGTAAGGTGCGTACATACGCGATGTTGGGGTGCGCACCGTACATACGCAATGTTGTAAGGTGCGTTCATATGCATGGGGGGGCCTGTACGACTCGTACCCCTGTACGACTCGCACCCCGGGAACAGCTTGTCACGGGATACGAGTCGTACAAAGTTCGCTTCGTAGCGGGTAAAGTCATTCCCTGTGTACGGGACGTTTTCCGTACGATTCGTAAATCGGAAAGCCGGTCCGGATCGCACTTGTACGGTCGGACTGTATTTTTAGGATTCGTACGGAAAAGTGTCCGGGTCTGTCTCGTACAACTTTTCCCGATCCAATTCGTACGGATCAGGCCGATCCGTATGTATTTTTCCTGTACGAATCGTACTTCACGGGTCGGACGAGACTTGTATGATTCGTACAGAAAAAATTACGGATACGAGTCGTACGGAAAAAAAAAATACAGGATCGGAATCGACCCCAATGTTGGGAGCACTTAACATAGCCCTATCGCATTATATGAGGACACATTCATATTTGTTAGGCACAGGGAGATTAAGTGACCTCCTGCCTTACTCCAGCGTATCATGCGATGCAGTCGTGCTACGATAGACATGATCATATGTAGCAACCACCCCACGGTAACACACACGCTGTAACCCGTGTTAACACCCATGCGGTAACACCGATAGACATGATAATATGTAGTAACCACCCCACGGTAACTCACACGCTGAAACACGTGTTAACACCCATGTGGTAACACCGATAGACAAGATAATATGTAGTAACCACCCCCAGTCAACCATGCGGTAAAAACTACGTGGTACTACCCAATAACGCCCATGTGGTAACATCACTGCAACCACCTCCATGCGGTAACAGCCTCTACACGGTAACAATCACACAGTAACAACCACTTGTGAACACTTAAGTGTTAATCCTTACACGGTCACACCTACTTGGCAACACCCAGTAACAGTCACGCGGTAACATCCACGCGGTAGCACCCCCACCGTAAAACACCAATGCGGTAAGCATCAAAAACGCGATAAACACGCACGTGGTAACACCCACGCGGTAACACCCACATGGTAACACCCACGCGGTAACATCCACGTGGTAACACCCACACGGTAACAAAATTTTGAATTAATATTTCGTGTCCCTAGAGTAAATTGTTTCCCTGTTTGCTCTAGACAGGGCAATCTAATACATCCGCGTTAAAACATTATTTTGAATGCATGGGGTGGTATCGGTAATTTTGGAATGTCGTTGCAAGAGACTGGGCATCCTGTTGTAAAAATTAATCTTACTCTACGAAGGTAGTATCTTGAGCGATGTATACTCTTAGCACCGTGTGTATAGTGAAAGGAACGATCAGGTGTGCACGAAATTGCTACCGCAACCACACTGTGTTCACCTGTCGACAGTTTAAGTATTTAAAAAATAGCTCTATATTTTTTATTTCTTATATTTAGTGTAGTTGTTGCAGAGAAGCGGACTTACTTGTACCCCTTTCTCTAAATACTTCTTGGTAACCAACCGTCTTCTCCAGAGATAATACGTCCAGTGTTTGGAGAAAACAAATTACGGGCCTCTGGTGGCCCGGGTGCCGTGCCTGTGAGGAGCAAAGGAACAAGAGACTGTTCCAGGCTGGGTGAAGTATTGGCTCTTTATCTTGTCGCTCATCCTCACCAAGGTAAGCACAGTTTCCTCTAAAAATCATGCCATTAGCTCCCCCATTACTGACACCCAGGTGCCTACCGCTGCCAGAAGGGCACCTACCTCCGTAAAAGAGAATGGAAATTAATAATATTTTCTTAAAGTTATTAAAGTTATTAATCCCCCACATCACTACTGCATTCGGCTCAATGGAGCTGCTTTGCCTGCCAGAGGTATTGCTCATCCCTACCGCATAGTCAACTGGAAGATTAAATGATGTTGGCCTACCAAATTATTGATCTAAACGCCCCTAAACCATATACAATTAATTAAGAATATTTAAGATATGTACGTGGGGAGAGTTACATTGTGCTCAATGAAGTCAAGAATATATTTCTTCCTCTTCCAGCGGTGGCATGTATATGGCTTAGCCCCCACCCTGCGCGCCTCCACTGCTGACTCACCCCCGGATTGATGTGCTCATGTTGCCGTATGTCATTGTCAATTCTGATAAACATGTTATGTTGTCATTCACCTGTCACGTCATATTGCATTGGTAAAAGGCCTAAAAAAAGAATTTGACAAAAATTGAGTCAAGAGTATCTTCAAGTGAAGGAACATTTGTTTGTTAACTATACCTAGCACAATCAGAATGAAAAGCATTATCTGTTTCACGGAAACCCCGTGTCATCCATTGTTCAGTTAAATCACTACTGCTGGTTACTTTCTGTTAATTTTGATATTAAACGGTAAATATTATTCTTCGTTCTAATTTTTCGGCTGGTTTATGCTTTTTATTCAAATTAGTGGCACAGAGGCATGGAGGAGAGACATTATTCTAAGCTAGGTATTTTGTGCAAGTAAATCCTCTTTCATTTGGGGGTTACCTGTAGGCAAGGGGTATGTCAATTCCCCTTTTGTCCCATGTATCCACCGAAATGGGCTATCCCTCCCCCGCCAAATAACATGGGCATGGCCACACAGAGCCATGGCTGACACTCCTGTCATTGCTGAGGGAAGTGACAGAGCACACCTGAGCCTGGGTGGCTAGCTCCTGCTTACCTCAGCCTCCGGATGCTGGGCCAGCTTTAGCACTGGTGGTGCCCGGTGCAAAAATATTTTTGGTGTCCTCCAATGGCCTCTTAAACCATGAATTCCCTCACTACCACCCTCCAACAGTGCCCATCATCTCTCCATAGCCCCTTGTCTCTGACGTTCATTTTTTTATAGCACAACTCATAGTTCACTCAGTTCTGGCCAATCGTGGTACAAAAAGTAGCGAAAACCAGCCACAGGCCTGCAAATCCCATGCATCTGGCGGGAAAATGCACCATAAAAACCACAGAAACAACACACCAGAAAAAAGCCACTGCACATAGCAACATGGATGCACCCTGACCCAGTGCAGAGGCCAACGCGAACTCCACAACCCCCACAGACCACCAGCAACCAACAACGGGGACTGGGACGGCAGAGGAGAAGAGGGAGAGAAAGACAGGGTGCAGTCCGCAGCAAAACAAGATCAGCGTCACGGAGGTGATAGAACACTACCATCAACTGACCCACAAGTAGACCACCTGGAATGCAGTTGGAGTGCCGAGGAGGCCAATCGAGAAGGCCAAGAGGTGCTGGCATGATGTGACAACCTACACCAGGCATAAACCCACTGCCAACAGGAAGGCTGCAAAGGCGACAGAAGGTGGCAGTCCTGCGCCACAGGAGGAGCTGGAGGAAACCCAGGCCACAGTCACCATTGTGGAGACAGTGCAAGGAGCAGGAAGTACGGACACAGCTCGAGAGGACCTCACACAACATCAACATGGTGAGTAACGACCAGGGACTGGGGGCACGGGGGAGAAAGGCACAAGGACACACATGCACAACAAGGTGTAGCAAACTGCACACCCACAATCACCCAGAATCATGTCCATGATCCCCTTTGCACACTGCAGCACACACACATAGCAAGAACAGCACACCCACATTGACGACTACGTGGTACAATGCGCAAAGCCGACACCACAGAACAGAGGACACAACTGCCTCCGCACATGCACAGAAACATGCCTACTACATCTGACAGAGCTGGAAACTGGGAAATGGAAAAGTACGCGTACGACCTCACATTCATCATGTAGTCCAAATGTACACTGTCCCGCAGAAGAATCCAGCACCTCCCAAACAGTCACAATGTATGTTGTCATACAGTCTACATGTAAACCAGTACAATGCGCCAACATACATGTCAGCACAATGTCAACATGCATCTCCCCTTCACATTGCAGAGGGGAACACAACACCTCCAGCAGAGCACAGAAGACAACACGTCTGTGAGGCCGGAGAGGACCACCACACCTTCGACACCGACGCCCTACAACAGCCCATGGATATCCCACGCAACCCATCACCAGGACCCGGGCAGCCAAGCTACTTAGAGGAGAACACAGAGCCTGCAACTGACCACACAGCAGGAAGCACCCGCAAGCACAGCTGGCTCACAACACTTCACCCACCCACACGTGGCACCCCAATGCCATGTGTCAGCATGCCAAAAGGAGGTGGCCCAACAGGTGTGGGTGGGCTCCGAACCCATGGAATGCAATCTAGATCACATACATTGGTGTCTATTACCCTTCAGGGACCACCTACACCCCACAAAGGAGACCCACACTGCAATAGAGACACATGCAGATGCAGATTCACAGTACACAGTCACGCCCAGGGGCACACACATATCAGTCACACACCCACGTTGGCTCTGCGTACTACGGCCCAGGCCACTCCTCTTACGAATTGAGTGGGTGATGACAAAGCTACATGTCCAAGCTCAAAACCGATGCTTGCGGTGACATGCCTGCATCCGCTGTGGATCACTGACAGAATATCGAAGGTCAGAATATTGAACTACAACAATATCGCAGCAAGAATATCAAAGTCAAGAATATCTATATCCTATCTCCATTATGGTAAGTACAAAAATATGGAGAAAAAAAATGTCAAAAATATCATTGTTAAAAATATCTTTTTTTTCAGTTAAAAAAATAATGTAAAATAAAGTAAATAATACATATAATTAAAATAAACATAGTTGAAAATGTAAAAAAATTATACATAATATATATATAATTTATAAATACATTAAATATATACATATAGGGGCCGATTCCGATCCTGTATTTTCTTTTCCCGTCCGACTCGTACCGGTAAATTTTTCCATACAAATCGTACAAGTCCCAAAAAAACAAAGAAAAGGTGATTGGGAGTCTTTGCGCAGAGTGGTGATATTCGTGGTAGCAATAAAGTATTCTATTAGAACTGTTGCTTCAAGGTCAACCATACGACGATCACCCTACGTCATAATGTATGAGCAAAGCCCACTAAACCGTTATTAACAAGAGGTAAACCGAGCAAAGACAGCTCTTATATCAGTGAAACAAGTAAAAGCCAAAATGTCCGTTCTATATTCGTTTCTTCTTCTTTAATTCACTCTTGTACATATGTTTCTCTTATTCCTGTACAAGTTCTTCATGCTAATGCCATCAAGCCAAGCCAACATGTGTTTCGTCCTCAAGGCTATCCGCCCAGGACTTCATCAGGGCCAAATACTAAAATCGTAGCCGATAAAAAGGTACAGTCTTCAATGTCCTTAACCCCTTCGCTGCTAGGCCTTTTCCCCTCCTGTGCTAAGCCTTTTTTGGGCTATTTGGGGTAGTGCGCGCTTAGGCCCCTGTAACTTTTTGACCACATTAGGTATCCACGCCAAATTTGCGTCCTTTTCTTCCAACATCATGCGGATTCTAAAGGTACCCAAGGTTTGTGGATTCTCCTAGAGGGTTCCCAGAATTTAGTCAAAATACAGCAAAATTATGTTTTTTTTGTGAAAAATGGGGAAAAGTGGCTGCAAATGAAAGCGTCTGGGTTTTTCTCTGCAAATGATATCAAAAAAGGGTTTGTGGGGCTGAAATCACCATTTCTCCAGATTTTAGGGAATGACAGATTTTTGTCAGAAATCCAACTTTTTTTTACACAGTTTTGACATTTTTCTGGGACATACCCTATTTTTGCAATTTTTTGTGCTTTCAACCTCCTTCCAGATAATGGTAGAAATGGGTAGAAAGGCAATAATGGATCTTGGAAAGCTATACATTTTTGAAACGTAGACAAAATTCTGAATTCAGCAAGGGGTCATTTGTGTAGATCCATCAAGGTTTCTTTATAGAAACTAACAGTTAAATATAGGAAAAATAAAAAATTAGTTGAAAAAAGCAGCCTTTTGTGTCAACGTTTTCACCTGTAACTTCTTCTAATTATGACATCTCTTAGAAAGCAATGTACCGTTACATCCGCTGGACCTTCCTGGTTGTGGGGATATATAGGACTTGTAGGTTCACCAAGAGTCCAACGAACCCAGAGTAAAAAACTGAGCAGCATTTTGTAATGTTTTTTTTTTAGTTCCGGGTATGTAGCAATTATAGTGTGAAAATGTATACATGGAAAAATTGGTATGAAAGACACCTATGTATTTCTGAAATGGGAACAAATTACAGAGTTTAGAAACAGTGCATATTTGCACATTTTCGAAATTGGGAATACTCATACTTGCATGACAATTATTGGTCATTTTTCAAAATGACTTTTTTTTTACACAATGTCTTTCATTTGGAAGGGAGAAATGCATCAAAAATCAATTGGTAATAACAGTTGCTTTACAAATCTGAACTACCCTAAGTCTCCCGATAAAAATGGTACCTCACTTGTGTGGGTAGGCATAGTGCCCACGACAGGAAGTGGCTCAAAACCTAAGGTGAACACACCACATTTTCACACTGAAAATTTACACATTTTTTGCGAAGAGTCTAGCTGTAGTTTTTGAACCCTAGCTCTGCCGGCACCTAGGGAAACCTAGCAAACCTATACATTTTTGAAAACTAGACGCCCAGGGGAATCCAGGATGGGGTGATTGAGTGCCTCCCACCATGGTCTGTTACCCAGAATCGCTTGCAAACGTAACAAATTGACAAAAAAACCACATTTTCCCCACATTTCTGTGATGGAACGTTCTGGAATCTGCGTGGATCCACAAATTTACACCCACCCCGCGTTCCCCAAAGTCCTACGAGAAAAATGGTACCTCACTTGTGCGGGTCGACCTAGTGCCCGCGACAGGAAACGGCGCAAAACGCAACGTGGTCACACCTCAATTTTACAGTGAAAAATGACCCTTTTTTGGCAAAGTGACTAGCTGTAGTTTTTTAACCCTAGCCCTGCCGGCACCTAGGGAAACCTAGCAAACCTATACATTTTTGAAAACTAGACACCCAGGGGAATCCAGGATGGGGTGACTTGAGTGCCTCCCACCAAAGTCTGTTACCCAGAATCCCTTGCAAACGTAAAAAATTGACAAAAAAAAACACATTTTCCCCACATTCCTGTGATGGAAAGTTCCGGAATCTGCGTGGATCCACAAATTTCCACCCACAACGCGTTCCCCAAAGTCCTACGAGAAAAATGGTACCTCAATTGTGCGGGTCGGCCTAGTGCCCGCGACAGGAAACGGTGCAAAACGCAACGTGGTCACACCTCAATTTTGCAGTGAAAAATGACCCTTTTTTGGCAAAGTGACTAGCTGTAGTTTTTTAACCCTAGCCCTGCCGGCACCTAGGGAAACCTAGCAAACCTATACATTTTTGGAAACTAGACACCCAGGGGAATCCAGGATGGGGTGTCTTGAGTGCCTCCTACCATGGTCTGTTACCCAGAATCCCTTGCAAACGTAAAAAATTGACAAAAAAAACACATTTTCCCCACATTTCTGTGATGGAAAGTTCTGGAATCTGCGTGGATCCACAAATTTCCACCCACCCCACGTTCCCCAAAGTCCTACTAGAAAAATGGTACCTCACTTGTGCGGGTCGGCCTAGTGCCCGCTACAGGAAACGGCTCAAAATGCAACGTGGTCACACCTCAATTTTGCAGTGAAAAATGACCCTTTTTTGGCAAAGTGACTAGCTGTAGTTTTTTAACCCTAGCCCTACCGGCACCTAGGGAAACCTAGCAAACCTATACATTTTTGAAAACTAGACACCCAGGAGAATCCAGGATGGGGTGACTTGAGTGCCTCCCACCAAGGTTTGTTACCCAGAATCCCTTGCAAACGTAAATAATTGACAAAAAAAACATATTCCCCACATTTCTATGATGGAAAGTTCCGGAATCTGCGTGGAGCCACAAATTTCCACCCACCCCGCGTTCCCCAAAGTCCTACGAGAAAAATTGTACCTCACTTGTGCAGTTCGGCGTAGTGCCCGCGACAGGAAACGGCGCAAAAATGCAACGTGGTCACACCTCAATTTTGCAGTGAAAAATGACCCTTTTTTGGCAAAGTGACTAGCTGTAGTTTTTTAACCCTAGCCCTGCCGGCACATGGGAAAACCTAGCAAACCTATACATTTTTGAAAACTAGACACCCAGGGGAATCCAGGATGGGGTGACTTGAGTGCTTCCCACCATGGTCTGTTACCCAGAATCCCTTGCAAACAAAAAAAATGGACACAAAAAACACATTTTCCCCACATTTCTGTGATGGAAAGTTCTGGAATCTGCGTGGATCCACAAATTTCCACCCAACCCGCATTCCCCAAAGTCCTACAAGACAAATGGTACCTCACTTATGCCGGTCGGACTAGTGCCCGCGGCAGGAAATGGCGCAAAACGCAACGTGGTCACACCTCAATTTTGCAGTGAAAAATGACCCTTTTTTGGCAAAGTGACTAGCTGTAGTTTTTGAACCCTAGCCCTGCCGGCACCTAGGGAAACCTAGCAAACCTATACATTTCTGAAACCTAGACACCCAGGGGAATCCAGGATGGGGTGACTTGAGTGCCTCCCACCATGGTCTGTTACCCAGAATCCCTTGCAAACGTTAAAAATTGACAAAAAAAACACATTTTCCCCACATTTCTGTGATGGAAAGTTCCGGAATCTGCGTGGATCCACAAATTTACACCCACCCCGCGTTCTCCAAAGTCCTACAAGAAAAATGGTACCTCACTTGTGCGGGTCGGCCTAGTGCCCGCAACAGGAAACGGCGCAAAACGCAACGTGGTCACACCTCTATTTTGCAGTGAAAAATGACCCTTTTTTGGCAAAGTGACTAGCTGTAGTTTTTTAACCCTAGCCCTGCCGGCACCTAGGGAAACCTAGCAAACCTATACATTTTTGAAAACTAGACACCCAGGGGAATCCAGGATGGGGTGACTTGAGTGCCTCCCACCATGGTCTGTTACCCAGAATCCCTTGCAAACGTACAAAATTGACAAAAAAAACACATTTTCCCCACATTTCTGTGATGGAAAGTTCTGGAATCTGCGTGGATCCACACATTTCCACCCACCCCGCGTCCCCCAAAGTCCTACGAGAAAAATGGTACCTCACTTGTGCGGGTCGGCCTAGTGCCCGCGACAGGAAACGGCGCAAAACGCAACGTGGCCACACCTCAATTTTGCAGTGAAAAATGACCCTTTTTTGGCAAAGTGACTAGCTGTAGTTTTTGAACCCTAGTTCTGCCGGCACATAGGGAAACCTACCAAACCCACACATTTCTGAAACCTAGACACCCGGCGGCTTCCAGGGAGGTATGGCTTGCATGGATCCCCCAAGGTTTCCTTACCCAGAATCCCCTGCAAACCTCAATTTTAGCTGAAAAAATCACTTTTTTCACACATTTTGGTGAGGGAAAGTTGTGGCATCACCGGGCTCACACAAATTTACCACCACCCAGCGTTCCTCCAGCTCCCCCGGTAAAAATGGTGCCTCACTTGTGTGGGAGGCCCAAGTACCCAAGGCAGGCAAGGGCCCAAAACGTAGTGAGGCGACATCAAAATGGCCTATCACAAAACCACCTGGTTTTGCAAGGGGGGGTCACTTGGGTTTTTGGCCCGGTGCTCGGCGGCCATCCAGGGAAACCTACCAAACCCATGCATTTCTGAAAACTAGACACCCGGCGTCTTCCAGGGAGGTATGGCTTGCGTGGATCCCCCAACGTTTCCTTATCCAGAATCCCCTGCAAACCTCAATTTTAGCTGAAAAAATCACTTTTTTCACACATTTTGGTGTGGGAAAGTTGTGGCATCACTGGGCTCACACAAATTTACCACCACCCAGCATTCCCCCAGGTCTCCCAGTAAAAATAGTGCCTCACTTGTGTGGGAGGCCCAAGTACCCGCGGCAGGCAAGGGCCCAAAACATTGTGAGAGGACATCAAAATGGCCTATCGCAAAACCACCTGATTTTGCAAGGGGGGTCACTTGGATTTTTGGCCCGGTGCTCGGCGGCCATCTAGGGAAACCTACCAAACCCATGCATTTCTGAAAACTAGACACCCGGCGGCTTCCAGGGAGGTATGGCTTGCGTGGATCCCTCAACATTTCCTTACCCAGAATCCCCTACAAACCTCAATTTTTGCTGAAAAAATCACTTTTTTCACATATTTTGGTGTGGGAAAGTTGTGACATCACCGGGCTCACACAAATTTACCACCACCCAGCGTTCCCCCAGCTCTCCCGGTAAAAATGGTGCCTCACTTGTGTGGGAGGCCCAAGTACCCACGGCAGGCAAGGGCCCAAAACGTAGTGAGGCGACATCAAAATGGCCTATCGCAAAACCACCTGGTTTTGCAAGGGGGGTCACTTGGGTTTTTGGCCCGGTGCGCGGCGGCCATCTAGGGAAACCTATCCAACTCATACATTTCTGAAAACTAGACACCCGGCGGCTTCCAGGGAGGTATGGCTTGCGTGGATCCCCCAACGTTTCCTTACCCAGAATGCCCTGCAAACCTCAAATTTAGCTAAAAAATTCACCTTTTTCACACATTTTGTGTGGGAAAGTTGTGGCATCAGAGGGCTGACACAAATTTCCTACCACCCAGCGTTCCCCCGGGTCTCCCGATAAAAATGGTGCCTCACTCGTGTGGGAGACCCAAGTACCCGTGGTAGGCAAGGGTCCAAAACGTAGTGAGGCGACATCAAAATGGCCTATCGCAAAACCACCTGGCTTTGCAAGGGCGGTCACTTGGGTTTTTGGCCCGGTGCTCGGCGGCCATCTAGGGAAACCTACCAAACCCATACATTTCTGACAACTAGACACCCGGCGGCTTCCAAGGAGGTATGGCTTGCGTGGATCCCCCAACGTTTCCTTACCCAGAATGCCCTGTAAACCTCAAATTTAGCTAAAAAATTCACCTTTTTCACACATTTTTGTGTGGGAAAGTTGTGGCATCAGTGGGCTGACACAAATTTCCTACCACCCAGCATTCTCCCGGGTCTGCCGATAAAAATGGTGCCTCACTCGTGTGGGAGGCCCAAGTACCCGCGACAGGCAAGGGCCCAAAACGTGGTGAGGCGCACTACGTTTAGGACCCTTGCCTGTTGAGGCGCACTACGTTTTGGACCCTTGCCTGTCGCGGGTACTTGGGCCTCCCACACGAGTGAGGCACCATTTTTATCGGGAGACCCGGGGGAACGCTGGGTGGTAGGAAAATTGTGTCAGCCCGGTGATGCTACAACTTGCCCACACCAAAATGTGTGAAAAAAGAGATTTTTTCAGCTAAAATTGAGGTTTGCAGGGGATTCTGGGTAAGGAAACGTTGGGGGATCCACACAAGCCATACCTCCCTGGAAGCCGCCGGGTGTCTAGTTTTCAGAAATGTATGGGTTTGGTAGGTTTCCCTAGCTGGCCGCCGAGCACCGGGCCACAAACCCAAGTGACCCCCCTTGCAAAACCAGGTGGTTTTGTGATAGGCCATTTTGATGTCGCTTCACTATGTTTTGTACCCTTGCCTGCTGCGGGTACTTGGGCCTCCCACACAAGTGAGGCACCATTTTTACCGGGAGACCTGGGGGAATGCTGGGTGGTGCAAAATTTGTGTGAGCCCGATGATGCCACAACTTTCCCCCACCAAAATGTGTGAAGAAAGAGATTTTTTCAGCTAAAATTGAGGTTTGCAGGGGATTCTGGGTAAGGAAACGTTGGGGATCCACGCAAGCCATACCTCCCTGGAAGCCGCCGGGTGTCTAGTTTTCAGAAATGTATGGGTTTGGTAGGTTTCCCTAGATGGCCGCCGAGCACCGGGCCACAAACCCAAGTGACCCCCCTTGCAAAACCAGGTGGTTTTGCGATAGGCCATTTTGATGTCGCCTCACTATGTTTTGGGCCCTTGCCTGCCGCGGGTACTTGGGCCTCCCACACAATTGAGGCACCATTTTTACCGGGAGAGCTGGGGGAACGCTGAGTGGTGGAAAATTTGTGTAAGCCCGGTGATGCCACAACTTTGCCACACAAAAATGTGTGAAAAAAGTGATTTTTTCACCTAAAATTGAGGTTTGCAGAGGATTCTGGGTAAGGAAACGTTGAGGGATCCACACAAGCCATACCTCCCTGGAAGCCGCCGGGTGTCTAGTTTTCAGAAATGTATGGGTTTGGTAGGTTTCCCTAGATGGCCACCGAGCAACGGGCCAAAAACCCAAGTGACCCCCCTTGCAAAACCATGTGGTTTTGCGATAGGCCATTTTGATGTCGCCTCACTACGTTTTGGGCCCTTGCCTGCCGCGGGTACTTGGGCCTCCCGCACAAGTGAGGCACCATTTTTACTGGGAGACCTGGGGGAACGCTGGGTGGTGCAAAATTTGTGTAAGCCCGGTGATGCCACAACTTTCCCACACAAAAATGTGTGAAAAAAGTGATTTTTTCAGCTAAAATTGAGGTTTGCAGGGGATTCTGGGTAAGGAAACGATGGGGGATCCACACAAGCCATACCTCCCTGGAAGCCGCCAGGTGTCTAGTTTTCAGAAATGTATGGGTTTGGTAGGTTTCCCTAGATGACCGCCGAGCACCGGGCCAAAAACCCAAATGACCCCCCTATCGCAAAACCAGGTGGTTTTGCGATAGGCCATTTTGATGTCGCCTCACTACGTTTTGGGCCCTTGCCTGCCGCGGGTACTTGGGCCTCCCACACAAGTGAGGCACTATTTTTACCGGGAGACCTGGGGGAACGCTGGGTGGTGCAAAATTTGTGTGAGCCCGGTGATGCCACAACTTTCCCACACCAAAATGTGTGAAAAAAGTGATTTTTTCAGCTAAAAGTGAGGTTTGCAGGGGATTCTGGGTAAGGAAATGTTGGGGGATCCACACAAGCCATACCTCCCTGGAAGCCCCCGGGTGTCTAGTTTTCAGAAATGTGTGGGTTTGGTAGGTTTCCCTATGTGCCGGCTGCGCTAGGGCCCAAAATCCACAGATAGGCATATTGCTAAAAACAACTCTGTGCCCAGTTGGCTTTCTGCCACCCGGGGGGGCATCGGGGGGGATGGTGTTGCCCCGATATGCCCCCAAGGGGGGCAGAAACACAGTGGCTATTTTTTGGGGGGTGGGGGCATTGTTATGCCCATTCTGGGCAGCCCCCACCCCCACACATAAAAAAGCCAGCGTAATCATTGGCGTCTAGTGGGCTTTTTGCCCCCCAAGGGGGTCAGATTGAGGGCTACTGCCCCATCAGCCCCCCCGGGGGGCAGAAGGTCCACTAGATGCCAGGGTTTTTTTTGGGCAAATTTTAATTAGGGTGTGGGCTGTTCAAAACGGGCATGCCAATGCCCCCACCCTAATTAAAATTTGCCTAAAGAAATCCCTGGTGTCTAGTGGGCATTTTGCCCCCCGGAGGGGCAGATAGGGGACTACTGCCCCATCTGTCACCCGGGGGGGGCAGGAAGGCTGTAATTTTTTCGGGGAGGGGGTGGGGGCATGGGTAGCCAGTTTTGGGCAACCCCCACCCTAATTCAAATTTTCCCCAAAACACTCCCTGGCGTCTAGTGGGCTTTTTGCCCCCCCCGGTGGGGCAGATTGGGGGCTAATGCCCCCATCTGCCCCCCAGGGGAGGCAGAACGTCCACTAGGCACCAGAGAGTCTTTTGGGTAAATTTTAATTAGGGTGGGGGTTGCCCAAAACGGGCATGCCAATGCCCCCACCCTAATTAAAATTTGCCCCGAAAAATCCCTGGCATCTAGTGGGCTTTTTGCCCCCCAGGGGGGGCAGATTGGGGGCTACTGCCCCATCTGTCCTCCACGGGGGGCAGGAAGGCTGTAACTTTTGCAGGGAGGGGGTGGGGGCATGGGCATGTCAGTTTTGGGCAACCCCCAACCTAATTAAAATTTGTCCCAAAATAATCCCTGGCGTTTAGTGGGCTTTTTACCCCCCCAACAGGGCAGATTGGGGGCTGATGCCCCAATCTGCCCCCAAGGGGAGGTAGAAAATCCACTAGACGCCAGGGAGTTTTTGGGGCAAATTTTAATTAGGGTGTGGGCTGTTCAAAACGGGCATGCCAATGCCCCCACCCTAATTAAAATTTGCCTAAAGAAATCCCTGGTGTCTAGTGGGCTTTTTGCCCCCCGGAGGGGCAGATAGGGGACTACTGCCCTATCTGTCACCCGGGGGGGCAGGAAGGCTGTAATTTTTTCGGGGAGGGGGTGGGGGCATGGGCATGCCAGTTTTGGGCAACCCCCACCCTAATTCAAATTTTCCCCAAAACACTCCCTGGCGTCTAGTGGGCTTTTTGCCCCCCCCCGGTGGGGCAGATTGGGGGCTAATGCCCCATCTGCCCCCCAGGGGAGGCAGAAAGTCCACTAGGCACCAGAGAGTTTTTTGGGTAACTTTTAATTAGGGTGGGGGTTGCCCAAAACGGGCATGCCAATGCCCCCACCCTAATTAAAATTTGCCCCGAAAAATCCCTGACGTCTAGTGGGCTTTTTGCCCCCCAGGGGGGGCAGATTGGGGGCTACTGCCCCATCTGTCCCCCACGGAGGGCAGGAAGGCTGTAACTTTTGCAGGGAGGGGTGGGGGCATGGGCATGTCAGTTTTGGGCAACCCCCAACCTAATTAAAATTTGTCCCAAAATAATCCCTGGCGTCTAGTGGGCTTTTTACCCCCCCAACAGGGCAGATTGGGGGCTGATGCCCCAATCTGCCCCCCAGGGGAGGTAGAAAATCCACTAGACGCCAGGGAGTTTTTGGGGCAAATTTATTTAGGGTGTGGGCTGTTCAAAACGGGCATGCCAATGCCCCCACCCTAATTAAAATTTGCCTAAAGAAATCCCTGGTGTCTAGTGGGCTTTTTGCCCCCCGGAGGGGCAGATAGGGGACTACTGCCCCATCTGTCACCCGGGGGGGCAGGAAGGCTGTAATTTTTTCGGGGAGGGGGTGGGGGCATGGGCATGCCAGTTTTGGGCAACCCCCACCCTAATTCAAATTTTCCCCAAAACACTCCCTGGCGTCTAGTGGGCTTTTTGCCCCCCCCGGTGGGGCAGATTGGGGGCTAATGCCCCCATCTGCCCCCCAGGGGAGGCAGAAAGTCCACTAGGCACCAGAGAGTTTTTTGGGTAAATTTCAATTAGGGTGGGGGTTGCCCAAAACGGGCATGCCAATGCTCCCACCCTAATTAAAATTTGCCCCGAAAAATCCCTGGCGTCTAGTGGGCTTTTTGCCCCCGGGGGCAGATTGGGGGCTACTGCCCCATCTGTCCCCCACGGGGGGCAGGAAGGCTGTAACTTTTGCAGGTAGAGGGTGGGGGCATGGGCATGTCAGTTTTGGGCAACCCCCAACCTAATTAAAATTTGTCCCAAAATAATCCCTGGCGTCTAGTGGGCTTTTTACCCCCCCAACAGGGCAGATTGGGGGCTGATGCCCCAATCTGCCCCCCAGGGGAGGTAGAAAATCCACTAGACGCCAGGGAGTTTTTGGGGCAAATTTTAATTAGGGTGTGGGCTGTTCAAAACGGGCATGCCAATGCCCCCACCCTAATTAAATTTTGCCCAAAATAATCCCTGGCATCTAATGGGCTTTTTGCCACCCCGGGGGGCAGATTGGGGGCTACTGCCCCATCTGTCCCCCACGGGGGGCAGAAAGGCTGTAATTTTTGCAGGGAGGGGGTGGGGGCCTGAGCATGTCCGTTTTAGGCAACCCCCACCCTAATTCAAATTTGCCCCAAAATAATCCCTGGCATCTAGTGGGCTTTTTGCCCCACTGGCAGGGTAGATTGGGGGCTGACGCCCCCATCTGCCCCGCCTTGGGAGGCAGATAGTCCACTAGACGCCAGGGAGTTCTTGGGGCAAATTTTAATTAGGGTGGGGGCTGCCCGAAACGGGTATGCCAATGCCCCCACCCTAATTAAAATTTGCCCCAAAAAATCCCTGGCGTCTAGTGGGTGTTTTGCCCCCCGGGGTGGTAGACTGGGGGCTACTGTCTGATCTGCCCCCCAGGGGGACAGGAAGGCTGTAATTTTGGTAGGGGCATGGGAATGCCCTTTTTGGGACCCTCCACCCTAATCCAAATTTGCCCCAAAAAAATCCCTGGCATCTAGTGGGCTTTTTGCCCCCCCGGTGGGGCAGATTGGCGGCTAAAGCCCACTTCTGCCCGGGGGGGGGGGGTAGAAAGTCCATTAGATGCCAGGGAGGTTTTTGGGCAAATTTTTCTTAGGTTGGGGGCTGTTCAAAACGGGCAAGCCAATGCCCCCACCCTAATTTAAATTTGCCTAAAGAAATCCCTGGTGTCTAGTGGGCTGTTTGCCCCCCGGAGGGGCAGATAGGGGACTACTGCCGCATCTGTCACCCGGGGGGGCAGGAAGGCTGTAATTTTTTCGGGGAGGGGGTGGGGGCATGGGCATGCCAGTTTTGGGCAACCCCCACCCTAATTCAAATTTTCCCCAAAACACTCCCTGGCGTCTAGTGGGCTTTTTGCCCCCCGCCCCCCGGTGGGAAAGATTGGGGGCTAATGCCCCCATCATCCCCCCAGGGGAGGCAGAAAGTCCACTAGGCACCAGAGAGTTTTTTGGGTACATTTTAATTAGGGTGGGGGTTGCCCAAAACGGGCATGCCAATGCCCCCACCCTAATTAAAATTTGCCCCGAAAAATCCCTGGCGTCTAGTGGGCTTTTTGCCCCCCAGGGGGGGCAGATTGGGGGCTACTGCCCCATCTGTCCCCCACGGGGGGCAGGAAGGCTGTAACTTTTGCAGGGAGGGGGTGGGGGCATGGGTATGTCAGTTTTGGGCAACCCCCAACCTAATTAAAATTTGTCCCAAAATAATCCCTGGCATCTAGTGGGCTTTTTACCCCCCCCCCAACAGGGCAGATTGGGGGCTGATGCCCCAATCTGCCCCCCAGGGGAGGTAGAAAATCCACTAGACGCCAGGGAGTTTTTGGGGCAAATTTTAATTAGGGTGGGGGCTACCCAAAATGGGCATGCCAATGCCCCCACCCTAATAAGATTTTGCCCAAAAAAATCACTGCACTGGCATCTAATGGGCTTTTTGCCACCCGGGGGGGCAGATTGGGGGCTACTGCCCCATCTGTCCCCCACGGGGGCAGTAAGGCTGTAATTTTTGCAGGGAGGGGGTGGGGGCCTGAGCATTTCCATTTTAGGCAACCCCCACCCTAATTCAAATTTGCCCCAAAATAATCCCTGGCATCTAGTGGGCTTTTTGCCCCCCTGACAGGGCAGATTGGGGACTGACGCCCTTATCTGCCCCCCAGGGGAGGCAGAAAGTCCACTAGACGCCAGGGAGTTTTTGGGGTAAATTTTAATTAGGGTGGGGGCTGCCCGAAACGGGTATGCCAATGCCCCCACCCTAATTAAAATTTGCCCCAAAAAATCCCTGGCGTCTAGTGGGTGTTTTGCCCCCCAGGGTGGTAGACTGGGGGCTACTTTCCCATCTGCTCCCCAGGGGGGCTGGAAGGCTGTAATTTTGGTAGGGGCATGGGCATGCCCTTTTTGGGACCCTCCACCCTAATACAAATTTGCTCCAAAAAAATCCCTGGCATCTAGTGGGCTTTTTGCCCCCCTGGTGGGGCAGATTGGCAGCTAAAGCCCACTCCTGCCCCAGGGGGGGGGCAGAAAGTCCCCACCCTAATTAAAATTTGCCTAAAAAATCTCTGGTGTCTACTGGGCTTTTTTCCCCCCCCCGGGGGGGGCAGATTTGGGGCTAATGCCCCCATCTGGGGGCAGAAAGGCTGCCATTTTTGCGGAGGGTGGGTCGGGGCATGGGCATGCCCATATTGGGCAGCCCCCACCCCAATTTACAAGAAAGAATAAATCCCTGGCGTATAGTGGGCTTTCTGCCCCCCGGGGGGGCAGATTTGGGGCTAATGCCCCCATCTGCCCCCCAGGGGGGGCAGAAAGGCTGTCATTTTTGCGGAGGGTGGGTGGGGGCATGCCCATATTGGGCAGCCCCCACCCCAATTTACAACAAAAAATAAATCCCTGGTGTCTAGTGGGCTTTTTGCCCCCCCCGGGGGCAGATTGGGGGCTACTGCCCCCATCTGCCACCCAGGGGGGGCAAAAAGACTAAATGGCAGAAAAAATATTTTGGGGGAGCAAAAGCCCTTGCCTAAGGGGCCGCTCCCCCCTCCCTGGTGTCTAGTGGGTGGATCCCTGCTTGGGGATCGCCCTCCTGGGGCAATCCCCAAGCAGGGATCCACTGGGGAGGGGTACCATTGGAAAGGGGAGATTCTCCACTTTCCAATGATACCTCTCCCGTCTTTCTATGTGCCCAGGGGGCTGAGAAAGCCCCCTGAGCACATTCAAAGTGGAACTGAAATGAGCCCAAAGGCTCATTTCAGTTTCGGTTTCTATGCAATGAAGACAGCGCGACGTGCGCGCTGATCTTCATTGCACAGAAACCAGGGAGGGGGCCTCGGGAGCTGGGGAAGCTCTTCCCCAGCTCCCAAGGTCAAAGGCAATAAATAGAAATCCCTCTGCTGTCTGCAGCAGAGGGATTTCGTGCCCCTGGCCTCATGACAGAATGGTTCCGTCATGAGCACAGGGGCACCGATGCTCATGACGGAACCATTCCGTCATGAGCATCGAAGGGGTTAAGAGAGGTGTAGACAAGCTCCTTCACGTATGGTAATTATTGAAGTCAAATATTAGGTATCCTTGGTGTAAATTAATATATGGCAGCCAAATATCCTTGTACTGCATTGACACGGTCCGCTATCTGAACCATAAATTCGAACGTCGACATGTTGTAAGGATCGGGAAAAGTTGTACCAGACAGACCCGGACACTTTTCCGTACAAATTGTAAAAATGCAGTCCAACCATACTAGTACGATCCGGACCGGCTTTCCGATTTACGATTTGTACAGAAAACGTCCCGTACATGGGGAATGCCATCACCCGCTACGAAGCGAACTTTGTATGACTCGTATCCCAGGAAAAGTTGTTCCCTGGGTGCGAGTCGTACAGGGGTACGAGTCGTACAGGCATAGAGTGAAGAACCAGAAACCTTATGGGCCTGGCGGCGCAGGGTACGCCTTAATCTCCTGGGTTCACCTGCTTCAGCTAACAGAGACACGGGGACACTCTGTTGGCGTAAAAGATCAGATTTTATTAGCTGCAGCTAGTACAGTTGTCCTAGAAGTACACATGGTATGTTCTCAGGAGACTGCCACTTCACTCCGTGGCGCACAATCTTTTATAGTACATAGGTGACATATACATTAACCAAGAACACACTTAAGACATACATGAAAAACCAATAAGAATAGTGTGGAAGTAAGTCAGAGCCAATAGAAAGAAGTGGAAAACAAAAGTATCGAGTAACCTGAAGAAGCCTCTCCTCCAACTGTGTTTGCCATCCCTCCCACAGGTTAAGGTATTAACGTGTCCGCAACTGACTTGCAGGTGGCGAGATACGTTTGTGTGTTTTGGAGGACAGTTGTGAAATGAGAGAATATGAGCAGAGGACAGCGAAGGCCAGAAGATAAGATAAAGTCAGAAGAGAATAGTGTGAACCAACAGATAGTTAAGAGAGGGATTAGAAAAACCAGACAGGGATTAGAGTACTCGGCCAGTGTCTAACACCAGCTTTGTAAACAGAGGCAGAAGGCTATTTTGACACGATATTGCAGGAAAAGCAGAAAAGACTTCGTTCGTCGTGCTGCCTGAGTGAGGGCAACACAAAATGGCGGCGGAGCACAAAATGGGGGCTCAATTCGATCGTGATTGAAAATCGAATTTCCTCAGACCCTCCTTTTGCCAGAACTCAGGCGAGCTACATAGACTCACGTTAATCTGAGTCAATGTCGATAGCCATGAGGTCATCGAGCTGTTGCTGTAACATCATTCTAATATTCTCTGTTCTTTGTGTCTTGGGTTTTGGGATGTACACAGTAGCACAAGAGTCGCAGATGGCGGGACCACAGTGCATACAAAGACAACAAGAGAAAACGATGGCTAAAACCATACCAAGGAATGTTAGCACTTTCCAACCCCATTTGGACAGTAGTCCCCAAAACCATCCCAATAACGATCTCCTTCGTCCTGATGAATCGACTCGGAGATTATATGTAATTTAGAGATGGCCTGGTATACTGTCGGAGCATCATCAGGTATATAAATACAGCAACTTGATTTGATCAATTTACAGACTCCACCACGATCTGCAAGAATAACATCTAAGGCAACTCGGTTCTGCAAAGTCATAAGACGATCTGCCTGTAGTTCCGCTGTAATATTACTCAAAGCTCCTACAGTGATGTCTATGGTAGTTTCTACAACACGAACCAGTTGTCTCATATTCCTGCTGTTTGCCATAGGACCCCAAAAAGGAAGAAATCCTTTTAGGAAGTCTCCTCCCTCTTGTCCTGCTGTGTCTTTGGAATCAATAATTCCTCTGCCATATCTGTTTCTATGAAAATTTGAAGAAGCAGTGTATGTAGGGGGAAGAAGAAAAGCTATATAGCAAGTTCCAGAAAAATCAGTTGGCAACCACGTATAGGTTCTATCGTGACAGATAAAATACGTGCCCTGAGATGGAACTAATGGCGGCGAATTCTGAGATGAGTGGATGTACGTATGGGAACAAAAGCTTTTTCTCTGTTGGGTGTCAGTAGTCTGGCCATTTATTTGCAAACAAAAATTGCCTTGATGAGGTACAGTCCAAATTGGTGGATATTTTCCCTGTTTAACCTTATCACTAAGGCTAGTGATATAATGAGTGACGTTCCAATTAGTATATGCTTTTCTCTCATCAACAGAAATTTTACTGTTTTCCATGATTTTAGCCATAGCTACCATTCCCTTTATTAATGAACTATGACTGAAATCTGATCCACCAATATAAGAACTGACAGGTTGTTTAAATCGGCTTTGATAAGCGTTAGAGAAAATACAAAATAAGCCCAAGCAGAACCTTCATAAGAGAACGGAAGGACTAAATATGGCATCCCTTTTTCTGTGGTATGAGGCATTAGTCCACACACCCAACAATCGGCTGTATTAATTACTAATTGGTGTTGGTGTAATAACTGGATAAATGAATTAAATTATAAAAACACATAAAGTTATACCACAACGACTGTATATTATTTTACAATAATTGTCTTTCATTTTGTTCTTTCTCTTTCTTTCGCCTAATGTAGTCTCCATCTTCTAAATGGATGCTCACGGCAATCTTCCTTAATCACTTGGTCACGATTGTCTGCCGTCCTATGACACTGCAAGTCCTGCAGGCCTATTGCCACTACTCAGGTCACAACCAAGACTCCTACCTTGACCCTGCAACCGGGATAGAAACTACATGGAAGAAAGAATCTCAAGTTTTCTTCTTCAATCTAGGTCTTAAATCGTAATGAGCCTTATCAGGTACAGTCTGATCCTGAAACAATGTTCGTGGATTTGTGGTATTCAGACGAAAATGTGGTGGTACAGCTTCTTGGAGAATGTCGTCGTTTTCTTTTTCTGACAGTGTTCCATTCAAGCGTGCATCACTAAAAGGTATTAATCGGGGAACCTTCTCGCTTTCAGAGTCACTTATACCCTTACGGACCCACTGATCAAAGGGCAAAGGCAAAGGAACCTTCTTGCAGTGCACGCCGTGAATCCAGTTCTTCTTTCCTTCAACCTTTACTGCTGTACGAGTAGTTAGGAGAACCTGACGGGGTTCTCTCCAGCGAGGCTCCAAGTTCTTCGTCCTTTGGAAGTTCTTCACACAAACCCAGTCACCTGGTTGGATGGAATGACCTGAGTCTGTGGAGGCCTCTGGCAAAGCGCTCTGAACCTGTTGACGGAGAACACATAATTTAGTTGTGAGGTCGTGTAAATAATCTATCAACATCGGGTATGGTATATCAGAGTACTTTTTAGGGCGAGGGACTCCCCATACATTAGCTGGGCGTCCGAAAACTATCTCATAAGGGCTAAGTCCCAAACGAGAATGCACAGCCGTTCTGGTAGATAGAAGAGCCAAAGGTAGGGCATCGGGCCAACTAAGGCCTGTACTAGCCTGCACTTTCGCAAGCTTAAGCTTTAAAGTACCATTGTAGCATTCCACTAGACCCGCTGACTGTGGATGGTTTGCCGCATGGAACTTCTGTTTTATACCAAGACCTGCACAAACTTTTTGCATGACTTGGCCCACAAATTCGCTCCCATTGTCACTCCAGACAATGTGCGGCAAACCAAATCTAGGGGAAAACTCCTATAGAAGTACTTTGGCTGTAGATAAAGCAGTATTGTCTTTCAGGGGGTAAGCCTCTATCCATCTGGTAAAGGCACATACCACCACTAGAACATATTTGAGATTGTTGCATCGTTCCATGTGAATGTAATCGATTTGCGACACCTCAAATGGATAGGTCGGAGGAGCAAAATGACCTGCTGGAGTTGGGGTTCCCTTTCCCGGATTGCACATTAAACAAATAATGCAATGTTTCACTACATTTTCTGCACACTTTGGGATTCCTTCGTTTTGCCACACCGGAGCCAGAAGCTTGCATATTCCTTTTACACTTAGGTGGGCTGGACCATGCGCCATAGTAACTACAGGTAGTACATAAGCGTCTGGTAACAGCCAACGTTGGTGCTCGGACAATTCCACCCAACATCCCATCTCGTCTAACATTCCTGTACTTTCTTTCCACTTTCTCAATTCTTTCTCTGTAGCCTCTTCTTGAATTGACTTCACACTTTCTGTTGTGTCTTCACACATTCCTTTTTCTCTGACCCAATTTGCAGGGCCTAAATGCGACTTGTAGCATCTCTGGCTGTCTTTTTCGCTACCTCATCCGCAAATGCATTCCCGCGACCAACATCGTCAGTAATCTTCTTATGTGCGCTACACTTCACAATTGCTATCTGGGTAGGCAAAGCAAGTGATTCAAGAAGGTCAGTCACCAACTGACCATGTTGTATCTTAGTGCCGTGGGAAGTAAGGAATCCCCTTTCTTTCCACAAATGTCCAAAATTGAATGTCATACCAAAAGCATACTGGCTATCGGTATACACGTTCACTCTTTTTCCTTTGGATAACACACACGCTCTGGTTAAGGCTATCAGTTCAGCTGCCTGAGCTGAATTATGTCTGATGCGTGCTGTTTCCACGAATGTATGCAAGGTAGCAACAGCATAGGCTGAAGTTGTCTCTCCATTAGGAAGCCTAAAACAAGAACCATCTACCCATAGCGTTCCATCCGCATTCACTAATGGCGTATCTGTTAAGTCAATTCTACCCTTTGTCTCTTCCTCAGTACGGAAGAAACAATCATGTTGTTCTTGAACACCTTTCTCTTCTGGAAGAGGCAACAAAGTAGCTGGATTTAAAGTATTACATCGTTTGATATGCACGTGACTAGCCAAGAGCGTCAGCTCATATCCAGACAAACGAGCACTCGTAAGATGCTGTGTTTTTGTTCTGTTTAGCAAAGTATCCACTGCATGTGGCACCATAACAATAAGAGTGTTATCTAGCACCATTCCAGCAGACTGTCGAATAGAAATTGCTGCTGCTGCTGTCGCTTTAAGACAACTAGGCAATGCTTTAGCTACTGGATCTAACGTAGCCGAAAAATAGGCACATGGTCGTTGTTTATCTCCAAATCGCTGTGTTAAGACTGACAACGCACAACCCTCTCTTTCATGAACATAGAGCGTAAACGGCTTACTGTAATCAGGAGTACCTAGCACAGGAGCGGAACACAGAGCAGCACGTAAGTCAGTAAAACTCCTCTGACATTCGTCAGTCCATGGAAGGGGCTGAGGCGTATCTTTCAAGGTGAGTGCCAACAAAGGTTTGGCCAACAGAGAGAAGTTAGGGATCCACTGCCTACAATAGGAAGTAATGCCCAGAAAGGCACGTACCTCTCTTTGTGTGGATGGCACAGACATTTGCGCAATTGCTTGGATACGTTCTGGGGTTAATCGTCTTCCCTCTTTTGATAAGAGATGACCCAAGTAGGTAACCTCTCGGTGAACATATTGCAGCTTAGAAGGTGAAACCTTATGATTAAGATTGGATAAGTGTCGCAACAATACAACCGTCACATTCTTACATATATCCTCCGAATCAGCAGCGATTAACAAGTCGTCCATGTACTGAATGAGAGCAGCACCAGACGGCAAGGAAAAAGCATCAAGATGACATTTCAGAGCTTGACTATAAATAGAGGGACTTTCACAATAGCCTTGAGGTGCGCGTTTGAACCGGAAGCTTCGGCCTCCAAGAGAGAAGCCAAAAATATCCCTACTCTCTTCGGCAATGGGAATACTAAAGAAAGCATTTTTCAGATCGATAACAGAAAACTAAACCGCTGTAGAAGGTATCTTCGTCAACAACGCAGTGATATCTGGGACAACAGGAAACTGTGGTACAACAATTTTGTTTACCTCCCGAAGATCAATTACAAAGCGATAAACAGGAGACTGAGAAGGATCAGTGCGTTTAAGAACAGGAAGAATAGGGCTATTACATATGTTACCTCTCGTTTCCTCAACCACATCCTTCTGAATCAAATCATGAATGGTTTCCAAAAGCGCTCTTTCACCTTCAGTGTAAATTCTATATTGAGGAACGCGTGGCAATTCAGCATTGGGTTTGAGAGTAACAACATAAGGTGGAATTTCAAGACAACCAACATCATTTGGACCCGTGGCCCAAAGCGTTGTAGGAAGAGAGAGCAATTCAGGTGGAAATTTATCTTTTGACAAATACATTGGAGAAGTCAGTTTCTGTCCTAAAGTAAGATATATACCAGAAGGAGAACAATATATCGTTGCATGCAATCTTTTCAAGAGATCCAAGCCCAATAGTTTCTGCAACCATTCGTTAAGAGAAGCGGAACTTCTAAATCATAAGGGCCAATTGAAATAGGCAAAGGGCAAGAAATCGCATTACGAACTGGGGCGCCAGAAAAACCTACAGATACATTCGTTAAGCCAGACAAAGGTGCCCCAGGGAGTTTTGAATGAATGATAGAACTTCTCATCGCACCAGTATCTAAAAGAAATGGCTCTGAAACACCCATTGTAGTGACATTAACATAAGGTCCATTCTGATCTACTGGAATCGACACAACTCCCTCACTTTGTCCATGGCTGTCCTAGTTAACATGAAGACTTTCATTCTCGCCATCAACATAACAATCCTCATTGTAATACTGTGTAGACCGAACGTTTTGCTGATCAAAGTAGTTCACGGAATTAGAAGGAGGAAGGGAACGCTGTTCTTGGGTCAACATACCTCGACCTCTACCTCTGTTTGCTGACTGGAGGCCACCACGACCTCGTGGAGCAGATAGTGTCCCATTACGCTGTAATAAAACCGGACAACTATTCTTAAAATGGCATTCCTCTCTACAATAGGCACATTGATTAGGACCTAACAAAGGTCGTGGAGTATATGGCTCAGGCTTTTGATAAACCCTCTGAAACTGTGGAGGCTGTTGGAACTGGGGCTGAGCATAACGAGGTGTATAAGCCTGTTGCAAGAGAACCTTAGTTTTCAATTCTTTAGTCTTTTTCTCTTGCTTATCTCTTTCTTCTTTATCTCTATTTTCATAATATTGAGCAGTAGCCAATATCTGGGCTGAAGAGGAAACAGCCCATGAACTTTCAGAGTCTTTCAACTTATGCGATAGCTCAGGTAGCAAATTAAATACGAACTTATCTACAAATAATCGCTGTCCACCCTCTGTAGTCATGTCCTGACCACTGTGATCAATGAATGTCTCCTCAAAACGAGTGAAGAAATCGGAGACACTCTCATCTTTCTTCTGTTTACACGCGGCTAGTTTATCCCAGTTAACTCTCAAGGCAGGCATCATCGTTTTCATTAATGTAATAATCCTACCAGGGAGTTCTGAAATCAAAGCATCAGGCTTCGCACCACCCACTTGGGCTCTATCTGCGGCAATTATAGCTTCCCAGTCTCCACCTAATTCTTGGGCATGATTCTCCTTACGAATCCTAGCCCATAATGCTCGTGGGACTACATTCCTCATCAACATATCAATATCGGCTATATTCATAATACAGGTATCAACAGTCTGTGACAATTCTTTATAATAACCTGCAGGGTTCTTACGGGGATCCGGTAGAAACTGTTTAAGAGCCAAGACTTCAGATCTTTTCCAGAGGACATGTACCCATATTCGCTGGAAGTGAGCAGGAATAGCTTGATTAGCACCTGCTGCAGGAACTTCTTCTCTCCATAACGGAAGAACCTCTCTCATTGGGTAATTTTTCAGTGTCAACCTAACTGAGGGATTGGAGTCAAGAAAAGTCTGTGAGGTAAATAAAGTTCTAAAGGTAACAAGTGTCTTTACAGCATCCTCAACCTTAGAACCCACAATGAGTCCCTTATCAAAATTAGCCTGAATATCTAACAGGCCCTGAGGAACCGAACCCAAGTCCATATCCTCCCAACTTTTAATGAGAGTATCACACATAACATTGAAAACATATCTCTGCGTAGGTGCATTCCACTGTGAGAAGGTAGGCATAATGTCAGGTACACTATACTGAGGACCCTTCTCAATCCATTTGCGAGCGAGAGAGTCCAAACTTTCTCGTCCTTCGGAAGCTGGGAACTGACTACGAGACTGTCTTCGAGAAAATGCCGGAGACACATTTAACGCCTCAAAGAAAGGAGATAAAAGACCAGAGACCGTATCTGTGAGTCGTTTACGCATAGACGGAGAATTTGACATAAGGATAGGGGACAAGGTATTAGGCGAACTAACTAAAGAGGAATCAGTAATTACCGGGGGTACAGAGGGCAAAGAAGATGAAGGAAAAGGAGTCGAAGGCAAAGCTGGCAGAGGCGGCAATACTTGAGGGGGCAAATGTGGAAGAGCCGGAGCAAGCGGAGGCGCAACTGGCGGCTGAACAGGCTGTAACAACGGGGGTACATTAGCACCTTGTACATAGGGCGGAAGCAATCTCAATAGGTGAGACATCAAGAGATCTTCCTCTAAATCCTTTCTTCTATCAGAAGGGGAAGCTGGCAACATCGGATAGCATTTATCTATCGCCATATGATGCTGTCTCTCTGAAATTTCCATCGTATTGTTAACTTCATCATCTTTAAATTGCTGGGCAGCCTGTATAATTGTCATACCCTGTGCTTTCCTATCTCGTTTTTCTTGCTTAATTTTTCTCTGTTTGGCTTCCTTACGCCAAAGGCGGAAAGAGTCAAACATTGCCGGCCGGGCTTTTCTTTTTAATGAAATAGTTTCCAAATTATCTAGTATGTCAGGCTCAAAACTACCATTTTCTGGCCATTTTAAAACACCATCATTCTTCGTGTATCGAATCCATGTCTCGTTAAAGGCAATGGGGCCAACACCATGTTTAGAATAGAGCTCATAAGTGGGAGTTCCAACCGAAGGAATCAGACAAGAGTCCTCCAGCCGGGAATCCCTATTACAACCAAAGCAACAAAGTTTCTTAAACTTAGTCAGACCAGGCATCGTTATTTCACTGGACTGTTCACAAACATCAAGGGGGTTAACTCAATTAACACAGCACAAATGTACTTACCCCTCGGCTTCGGTTATTGCAATACCCGAATCAAAGACCCAAAGAACCTAAGAACCAAAGAACCAAAGAACCAAAGAACCAAAGAACCAAATGTGGGAGCGACCCACCAATACTTAACTAAGATGTCTTCTTACACCAACAGAGGCCCGTCTATCATCTTGCTTTACCATACATCACCAAAAAGAGGGCCAAGGCAGGGCAGCAGTCAGGGCAGCAGTCGTCAGTAGCCATCAGGAAGGAGTAACCACGCTGCAAAAGACCTTCGAACCAGTTTCGACATACAGGGGTCGCTTGACGTGGTTCGCGATTCCTCCAGAATTTTTTTGCGGGGTTTCTCACAACCTTCAGGCAGAACCACTACCTCTGAAGCCGCCCAACGTTGGGCGCCATCTGAAGAACCAGAAACTTTATGGGCCTGGCGGCGCAGGGTACGCCTTAATCTCCTGGGTTCACCTGCTTCAGCTAACAGAGACACGGGGACACTCTGTCGGCGTAAAAGATCAGATTTTATTAGCTGCAGTTAGTACAGTTGTCCTAGAAGTACACACGGTATGTTCTCAGGAGACTGCCACTTCACTCCGTGGCGCACAATCTTTTATAGTACATAGGTGACATATACATTAACCAAGAACACACCTAAGAAATACATGAAAAATCAATAAGAATAGTCTGGAAGTAAGTCAGAGCCAATAGAAAGAAGTGGAAAACAAAAGTATCGAGTAACCCGAAGAAGCCTCTCCTCCAACTGTGTTTGCCATCCCTCCCACAGGTTAAGGTATTAACGTGTCCGCAACTGACTTGCAGGTGGCGAGATACGTTTGTGTGTTTTGGAGGACAGTTGTGAAACGAGAGAATACGAGCAGAGGACAGCGAAGGCCAGAAGATAAGATAAAGTCAGAAGAGAATAGTGTGAACCAACAGATAGTTAAGACAGGGATTAGAAAAACCAGACAGGGATTAGTGTACTCGGCCAGTCTCTAACACCAGCTTTGTAAACGGAGGCACAAGGCTATTTTGACACGATATTGCAGGAAAAGCAGAAAAGACTTCGTTCGTCGTGCTGCCTGAGTGAGGGCAACACAAAATGGGGGCTCAATTCGATTGTGATTGAAAATCGAATTTCTTCAACACCCCTGTGCGTTGTGTATGTACGGTGCGTACCCCAACATCGCGTATGTACTGTGCGTACCCCCAACATCGCGTACCCCAACATCGCGTACCCCAACATCGCATACGCCAACACCGCGTACCCCAACATCGCATATGTACGGTGCGTACATACACGATGTTGGGGTATGCGATGTTGGGGTATGCGATGTTGGGGTACGCGATGTTGGGGGTACACACAGTACATACACGATGTTGGGGTATGCGATGTTTGGGGTACGCACAGTACATACACGATGTTGGGGTATGCGATGTTGGGGTATGCGATGTTGGGGTACGCGATGTTGGGGGTATGCACAGTACATACACGATGTTGGGGTATGCGATGGGGCACGCGATGTTGGGGTACGCGATGTTGGGGGTATGCACAGTACATACACGATGTTGGGGTAAGCGATGTTGGGGTACGCGATGTTGGGGTACGGACAGTACATACGCGATGTTGGGGTACGCACCGTACATACACAACGCACTGGGGTGTATGTCTGTACGACTCGTACCCCTGGGGACTCTGCTTTTACAGCTGTTTTTGGCTCCCGTAAGAAAAGAGCCGTATGGAGTGCCGTAGGGACGAATCGTACTTGCTGGGCTGGAAACCGCTGCTTAAATACATACAGACGTCGCGTGCAAGCTGTTCCGGATCAGAATCGTTGGTTTATTTTAGCTGTATGGTCTTTTGTACGATTTGTATGGAAAGAGGCTTTCTGTACGAATCGTACTTCCTAGGTTGTAAGAAAAGTTTACCGGGTACGAGTTGTACGGGAAAAACGCTCCATACAACGATTTGTACAGCCTTTTTTCAGGATTGGTATCGGCCCCATTATGTTGAACTGGCTACGGGCATGTGCGCCCAGCCCCTTTAATGGCAGGGCCACATGTACAGTGACACCTGTGTTGGATGTGTGTGGGGTGTGTGCAAGCCAGCCCTCAGGGAGTTGTTGGTGCTGGTAACAAATACAACAGATAACCCAATGAATAGGTAAACAGACAACACCAGCATCACAGGGACAACTGCGGAGCATCATGGAGGTAGCCTCAGCAAGTCCAGAGGGCACACAATGAGCAAACAGAAGTATCCGTGAGTTGCAGCGCACTGAGGGCTGGGCACTACAGCTGAGCGCGCCCATGTGAAGAAAAAGTCTCGGATTGTGTCCCTTCAAGATATTCCTGATGCAGATGCAGTGGGGTGTGTGAGTCTGAGACCTGCATCATCTTCCCTCATCAATGTCCCAGATCTCCCACACTGCTCGAGGTGACATTGCTGCGCAACCTCTCCACAGCACAAAACTCAATCAGTAACGATGGCTTGCGTTGCACTGGGTCAGTGGCAGCTGGAGTGCCTAGCAGGGTATCAGTCTAATGATGGCATCCACGACAGGTGTGAGCAACTCCGTAAGTCTGTCAGGACCACCGTTTCGACTATGGCAGATGGCGGTTGGAGGTGGTCCTGGCGGTGGTGGTGTGTGCCTCCTGCGGTGATGCGACGTCTGGGCCGATCAGGACTCGATTTGGTGTGTGAGCACTGGTGGACCGCAGTTGAGGCCAGGGGCAGCGGACAGCGCAGGGCCAGAGACACATGGTGTTGATGACCCGAAGGCCATTGCCTCAGAGGCCATCCAATACCTCAGAAGAAGGGGTCCCGGACCTGACCAGCACAGAGTTAGTGCCCCGGATGCACAGCGGCTGGCACAGGCACCCTGCCACGGGACAGTGACTTTGGTGCACTGAGGTAGGTCCACGTGCAGTGTGCGGGTCCTCATCGATGTCGAAGGGGAATGTGGCTGAGTCTTGAGGGGGACACAGGAAGGTGTCCTCCAGGGCATGATGTAGAAGGTATGATGTTATCCGGAAGCAGCAAATGGTGGAGTGGAAAGCAACAGCCTCGGTTTCACAACCAATTCGGTACCAGCTACATGAGGATGAAAACTAGCCCCTAGTCCATAGACTCAGACTGCACCCAGATACGACCAGAGAGTGTCCATGAATGTCGGGGAACAGACTTAGTGGCACCGGTGCTGAGAGGGGATGCAGTCTGCGATGATGCCTGTACACTGATTCGAACTCCGCCATCGCTAAATCAAGACTCTGTGACCTACTGGACCGCAGTGCAGGCCAGAGGCAGCGGTCAACAGTGGCCCACACCCACCTGTCGTTGGCTCGCGATGCACAGAGTTAGTGACACCAGGGCAGTTGTCGGTAGTGTTCGATCACCTCCGTAACGATTATCCTATTCCCTCCGGACTGCAACAAATCATCCTCTTACGCCTTGTCTTACGTGCGATGATATGTATTCTGCCTTTGAATAATCGATGTTCAGTTCCAATTCTGTGACCTACTCTTGTGCAGCGTTGGTCGAGGGCAGTAGTCCGCGTAGGCCCACAGACACGTGTGGTTGCAATGTTATGCACAGACTTGGTGGCACCACATCGAAGGGAGTAACGTGAAATGAACTCTGCCTTAAATAATGTTCACTGCCATGGTGTAATCAAGACTCAGTTCCAAATGTGTGACCTACTTGACCGTGGTGTAGGCCAGAGTTGGCAGTAGAGTAAGTCAACGAGAAAGGAGTAAAGCGGGTCTGTGTCGTGGAGGCCGTGATTGTCTGAGATCGCAGGCAACTCTGCTCACAAGGACGGTGTCAGCCTTGTGGTGTGGTGAGAGGCGCCACCCTGGCAGTGACATTGGGCTTTCTGGAAGAGGACCACGTCCAGGGCTACGTGCTTTTTATTCACATCCCTACGCTGGCCTAACGTCCGCCGGGCCATCCCACTCCGCTCACGCTTATGGGGGGGATGTAACAGGCAACATTTCTGCAAACTCCCCCGCTGGCTGGGGTGACATGGTTGCGTCCACTGTCCACTACACTCCATACACCAGAGGTGTATGTCGCCATGGATATGGGTGTGTTCGGCATACTGTGGTCTGTCCTGCACATCTCCGCCTCTCTTGGCATTTTGTACTTTCCCAATCATGGTTCTCCTGCCTCCTTCACACATGCCTGGTTCCCACCTCTCCCCACATTGGGCTAGTGTGTGGCTGAGGTGCCATGTCATTGATGGCTCATGTGCTCGGCCTGTTGGGCGATGATGTTCAGGATGCGTAGGATGGTTGTCCTTTTGAGCCTGTAGTGGGCAATGACATTGTCAGGTATTGGATCTGTGAGGCTGGTGCTTATCCTGGGGGTCCGCTGTCTTTGTCTGCGCAGCCTCTGTGGGGGTCTGGGGGGGTTCTGGGTGGGTGTTGGGGTCCTGGGGTGGTGGCGGTGGGTGTTGTGGCCCTCTTGGGTGTCCGGGCCGCATGACCAGTGGCTCCGTGGCATCTGTTGCCCTTCCGATGTGGCTGTGGGATGTGCTCCCTTTTGTGGTGCAGGCTGTGGTCCGACTTTGCACAAGGTCAGAGCAGGTGTTATTTTCCTGCTGCTAACGCGCCTTATCGCCTGTTTTGTGTTCTTATCGCAGTTCTGGCTTACCTTTGTGAAAGTTGTGGAGTGGTGTTGATGCAGCATTTTGCACGGGAACGCCTACTCTGCATCTCATTAGCGATAGTTGCGGGGGTCATCTGTGGCAATGTTTTTTGCGGCTGCTATCTTGGGTAAACTGGTGCTGTGGGCTGTTGACACCAACTTGTGAATGGGGCGATAAGTTTATCACAACTTTGGCTGCGATAAAGTGCCGTTAACTCGGCGATAGAACCTTGTGAATATCCCCCTAAGGGGCAGATGTTTAAAGAGACAGGTCATGAGATGTGCTCTCAAATTGCTCACTGAACTTTAGTGTTGCATTGCAAAATCTAAGGTCACAGGGGTTCACAAAATGACCTGCCTAATGAACATTTTTTAAGCAGGTCTCTATCTGTGACCCCATGTAATCGGTTATAAACACAGGCTGGCAAGGAACAGCACACCACCATCATGTGTTTGCAAGCCAAAACTTGAAACATTTTTTAAAAGCGGCCTGTGCTCCTTTAAAAAATTCAGTGTGGGAAAACCCCGGGGGGGCGCGGCATGGAGGCAGTGGTCCATTGGTTCACTGCCCACTCCCATGAGGTAACTTTCACCATTCAGAGATGGAAAGGTGTTCCAAGGGACACCTTTCCCTTTGTGAATCACTTACAACCTCCTTTGAGGATTCAGTAATTGATCAATAGTTCGCAGTCACAAACCATTGATACATGCTTTACCGATTCACAGTTAGGTGGGGACACACCTCTCATGCCGCTTCCTAAAAGTGATTCAAATGGGTCACGAAATCCATTTCGCATGTCAGAAGACTTGAAAAGTGAATTTAATACATACATAAAAGTCATTTTGGGGATGAAAACCCTATGATTTTGCAGATCGCAGGGTTTGCATGTGCAAAATGGCTTTGTACATCTAGCCCCAAAACCTATTGAAAAGATTTTTCTTCTCCTAAAATGCAATACGGGTCTCAAATTATGCAACATGGTGAAAAGGTGCACCCTTGCCTTTATACTTTAACTGCTATTTATAGATTTATATTAAGTACCCACAAGTAATTAAAATGAATTTCATTTTTCTTAATGTATTGAAAAGACCAAAATATAATGAACAGTGAACAGAAATACCTTGTTGAATCATGAATTTTGCAGCCAACGTGCTCTGTGAGAAAACTATAGTTGGGAAAAGGGATTGATAATGTTATTGTGAGTAAAGAATTGTAATAACATTATTGTCCCACTATTTGCAAGTTACTAATAGATTTTTCCTACTGTTGTTTCTTTCTCTTTTCTTTAAATTATTTCTCAATTTTTTGTCTTTTCCCTTTTCAACCGCAAAGTGGATGAGATATATATTTGAAAAGGTGCAGCTATAACATAATATGCATAGTGTTTGCTTTAATGAAACAATTTGAATAATTAAAAAAGTCGGAAAACAGATGCTGGAAAGTTGCTTTGGCAAGATGGGTTCTAGAAAAGACAACAGGTTGAACTTTAAACTTTCATTACATAGGAATGTAAAAAATAAATATTATCTTTGATAAAGTAACAAAGTGCCTCTAATTGTAGTATTGAATAAAAATAAAGGGGCCAAGGTGTAAAAGAAAACTATCTATGACTGAAGGGGTTAGGGAAGGATTCGGTATTGTGTGGGAAAGGGTTAGTGTGAAATAAAGTGTTCTGTTAATAAATAGAATTGGAGATAGGGTTAATATTGATGGTGGAGGTTGAAATGCATTTCTTCACACTGGAATTCTGCATACTCGGATTAGTTTTAATGGGTTATTTACTCATCAGACGTCAACTTTTCCGTTTCCCTAAATTTCCCGTTTTGAAGATTCTTAATTGTGTTTTAATCATAACTTTATTGCTTCATCAAAGCATTTTTCATGCCACCATGAATCTAGCTACATCTCCTCCCAACGAATTGGTGCAAGGTGCGCAGTAAAGCAACTAGGAGAATGCACGCAGCGCTATACAAAAAACTCTTTTCTTTAAATTAAATAATTGAATACGAAACGATCGAACATCTTCCGCAGCACAGATGCATTTTTTCATTCATGTTTTCCTTTGTCGTCACAGGCCACGTTAGACGGAGAAATACACACATTGTCTCATGAACATCTGCCCACCAGCCCTGCTCCTGGTTTTAACAGCGTGGTTGACCCGGGATTTTAAGTGCTTTTGGAGCACATCGTCGAGGAGGTGCGGACAAACTGGGCAAGATCAGTGTTAAGTAGATTAATCATCGATGCCTCCAGCAATCGATTCTGAGGCTCCTGCCTTGACATTCTGTCAATCAGTTGATATGTTAAAGTGCTGAAATTGACATTAAACAGTACACTCTGGCCCAGTTAACCACTTCAGCAAGCTAATTATATAGGGTCACAGCTTTCCCACATTGATTTAAGAAACACAAAACACAGACTCATGTGTAATCATCATACAGTTGCTGAAGCAGGAGATTATGACTGGTGACACCACTCACTGCCTCATTAGGAAGTCCCTGCAAAAATTGAACTGGTAATTCCACCTGGAGTTACCTATACCCAGGGTACCCACAATTCCTGGGGAGGGAATTACCACAGATTGAAAGTTGGATCCTGAGGATCTCCTAAGAAATAAGGAATTGCCATGGGAATCGGCAATTCCAGTCTCTATGCCCATGGTTATTCCTCATTACCCACAGAATACATTTCACTTAGAGACTCCAACTGCACTTTGTTCCTGATCAACAGAATTTCCTTGGATCGTCTAATCCCAGTTCATCTGGTAACTCCTGTTACCTTCAAAATCAAGAATCCTGGAACCATGTAATGGGCCCTCGGTGTTTCGAGGGGCCCTTTGGTAGAGCAGGCAGAATATGATTCACAGTGAGTCCTAAAGAAGCGCAGCAAAGGAAATCGGTGATAGCTGATCTCCACGATTCTTCTTCATCACTGTAAGAAGGAAGTTATCAATCCATAGACTTTTTACCCATTCTTACATCACAGTTGTATTTACAATCATGAGAACAGCCTAACAATGGAGGCGCATTGCATTTGTTTTGAGATATGCCTGCGAGGGTATTCAAAAGCGGGTTTGCTACTTTCATAGAGTTGCTCATTAATAATTGATATGATCTGAAAGTCAGGATATAGTAAGCAAAAGTGTTATGACCCAATGGGGCATATTTACAAGCCCCTATCGCCACAGAAACATCACTTTTAGTGACGTGGTGGTGGCGATTCGGGATTCGTCTTATTTACAAGACAGCATTAAGCCACTTAATGTGTCTCAACGCAGCCTTGTAACTATGGCACACTTTCACGCTATATTTAGCGTGAACGGGGAGGGCAAAGGGTGTTCCTGTGGGTGTTCCACCGCAACACCCATTGATTTTGACGCTGGCCCATATTTTCAAGGGTGGTGTAAATATAGGGCAGCGTCAAAATTAAGACCAAAAAAAAACCTGGTCTTCCCTGGCGAAACGAGGAGAAAGGCTTTAATTCTCCTCGTTTTTGCTGTTTCTATCTGTGCTGCATTGTGCAGCACACATAGAAACAGCAAAATGCCATTGATTGTTATTTATGTGCAGGAAGGTGTCCCTTCCTGCACACAATCTTTTAAAAAAATAACGTGTTGCAACTTCTATGTGCGCTGCATTCTGCAGCACACATAGAAGTTACAAAACGCCATTGGTGATTGCTGATATGCAGGAAGGGACACCTTCCTGCACATAAACAATCTTTCACTGCAACGCAGGCACCCTTGCACAATGGTGCAAGAGCGCCTGCATTGGCGCAAGGCAGCTGCAATTAGCACAAGCGCAGGGAGAAATACAGGGCTGGCAGAGCACAGCGTTAAGTCAACAAGGCTAATGTCACACTCTGCCACTTCATTGTGAATAGGCCCCAATATTGTGTCCTAAATATTATTTACAAAAATATCATCCCATTCAGCGTAGATTTTCTATTACCATCTCCAAAGGGGGTAATGTCTTTGTAAAAAAAAATTAGGACACTATATTTTTGTCAGACGATATTTCAGTATCATACCATTAGCAACAATAATTTTTTTCAAGAAATTAGTTTCACTTGCTTAGCTTGATAATTACTTCGCTGTCTAAAAGCCGTGGCTAATTGGAAAAATCCCTTTAAACTATTCTATATCACAATAGAGTGAGGAATCCCTTTCAACCATCGTTCCATACCAAAACTGTCTCAGAAATGCCTTTCAACTATCTTTCTATACCCTCCATAACTGACTGAGGAATGTCTTTCAACTATCACTCTATACCATTACTGAGTGAGTAATCCCTTTCAACCAATGATCTATATCATAACTGAGTGAGGAATGCCTTTCAACTATCGCTCTTAACATAAGTGAGTGAGGAATGCCTTTCATCTATCCCTCTATACCATAACTGAGTGAGTAATCCCTTTCAAGCAATGATCTATATCATAACTGATTGAGGAATGCCTTTCAACTATCGCTCTATACCATAACTGAGTGAGCGATGACTTTCAACCATCGCTCTATATCAAAACAGGATGCAATACTTTTCAACTATCGCTTTTTTCCATAAGTGAGTGAGGAATGCCTTTCAACTGTTGCTCTATACCATATCTCAGGAAGAAATCCTGTTCAACTATTGCTCTGTACCATAACGGAGCGAATAATGCCTTTCAACTTTCGCCTTATACCATAACTGAGAGAGGAATGACTTTCAACTATTGCTTTATACCATAATTGAGTGAGAAATGCCTTTCAGCTATTTCTGTTACCATAAATGAGTGAGGAATCCCGTTCGGCCATCTCTTTATATCGTTGTTGAGTGAGGTATCTCTTTCAACTACCGCTCTCTATCATAACATAGTGTGGAATACCTTTCAGCTATTGCTCTATACCATAAGTGAGGGATGAATGCCTTTCAACTATCGCCCTCTACCATTACTTAGTGACTAAAGCCTTTCAACTATAGCTTTATACAATAACTGCATGAGGAGAGCCTTTTAACTATTACTCTGTACAATTAATGAGTGGCAAATGCCTTTCAACTATTGCTCTATAACAAAACTGAGTGAAGGATGCATTCCAGTTATCGCTCTGTAACATAACTATTCTCCTTCTCCCAATTTAACAGCACACCCTTAATACACAGTCTCTTAAGAAATCAGCAATCTGGTTTTGCCATGTCAGGATCTGATAAGAACCATCAGGGATGTCAATGAGAAGCTGCTCCCCATATTGGATGAAAGCTAAGTTGGTGCTCTAATTCTGCTGAGACTTTGATGTTTGACCCTATGGCTTAAACAACAAGAAGATCAAATAGGGGTGTTAGAAATGGGGGTATCTAATTGGCATAGGCATGCACTTTTGTCCAAGTAGGGTCCCTTCTTTCCAGTCAGGGTAAGGGGATTACACACTTTAGTTAACCCCAGCTCACCCCCTTGGTAGCTTGGCACGAGCGGACAGGCTTATCCCACAGTCAATGTGCAAAGTATTTGTACCCAAGCACACAGTAACACAGTAAAAACACCACACCAGTTTAGAAAAATAAAGTATCTTTATCTAAATCAAACAAGACAAAAATCCAACATACATAACTCAAAGTATGACTTTTCAAATGTTTCTGCAACTCTTACACAAAGCACCTCACATGGGTCAAAATTCCAAGGTCCAAAGAGCAGTGAAGGAGGGAAGCAATGCGTCTCTTCCTGAGTCCTTGGGGAGGCAATGCGACAGTTCTGCTGCACACAGGAGAAGTTGTTAATCTAGCCCAGACTGTAGGGGGAAGTGAGGCATCAATTTCCCAGGCCATTCTGGTCTGCAGGTGTTGCATCGGAAAAACTTGCCACTCAGGTGCGACACAGGAGAAAATCCAGCCACTATGGGTGTTGCGTCAATTTTCGGAGCCGCTGACCGGTGGTGCATTGAATCTATTAGCTGTTCAACAGGGCCTGCAGGGGAGTCAGTTCATAGGACTATGCGTGCCTCGATTTTCTTGGAGCAGGAGCTGTGTGTGATTTTCGGCCACATGGCAGCAGAGTGGGGAATTTCCATTTGGTGGTGCTGCATCGGAGAAATGGCTGCTAGAAGAGCCCAGCATTGATTTTGTAGGGTTCGTCAAGTTGGTACAGCTTCTTGTAGCAGAAACAACCTCCAGAGGCCCAGAACTGGAACAGGCACCCCCTGGCAAGTCAGAACTCCCAGCAATAGAGTTCAGGGAAGTTGGTGGTGAAGTCTTTGTGTCCCTGAGACTTCAGAACAGGAGGCCAGCACACACAAGCCCTTGGAGATTCTTCTCAAGGAGGCTCACAGCAAACTCCAGTCTTGTCCTTGGCAGAAGCACAAATTGCAGCTCAACCCAGCAAAGCAACACACAGTAAAGGAGCAGTACTCCTCCTTACAACTCTTGTCCTTGACAGAGGTTCCTCTTGATTCCTCTTGACTCCAGAAGTGATACGAATCTCTGGGGTTTAAGGTCCAATATTTATATCACATTTTCTCTTTGTGGCAAGGGTTTCTGCACCCCATCCAAACCAGTTCTGCCCTCTTTAGCCCAGCTTCACTACAGGAGGAGGGGACAGAATTGTGCAAAAGAGACACAGCCTATTCAGGTGCTAATGAAACTCCTCCCACTACTCTAAATGCACCCAGGTCTATCCTGCCCACTATGAGTCACCCAGGAAGGCAGGACACACTTCCACCTCCCTTTGGGACAGTCCAGAGTAAATTCACACCCCCAGCCCCTGTCACTCCAAAACCAGACAGTGAATACACAACAGGCAGAGGCACATAGAACGATTGAACTAGAAAATGTTGGGTAGAGGATGTAGCCTTATGGCTAGAGCGGTCGACCTCAAAGCTGGGGAACCGGGTTTGAGTTACGGCAATGACGCTCAACATCCTGTGATTTTGGGCAAATCACTTTATCTCCCACTGCCTAGCCGAAATGAATGTGTCCTTCTGTAACAAAACTGGTGCTCATGTAAAGCGCTCTGATACCTGATTCGGGTCTAGTTAGCGCGATATAAATCTCTATATTTTCTTTTTTTTTAATGCATACTTTCTAAAAGTATTATTTTAGTTAACAAAAGTCCCTAGCTTAATTTAGTTAGGAAAAAAACAATTCTACATAGACTTCAATGAGACCTATGTGAGTTCCTCCTGTGTCCAGCCGGACCGAGGAGCATTTAATCTTAAATTTTCAAAGAATGTAAGTTAGAATAGTCAAGACTGATGAAACAAGGGCACAGTCCTGTACCGAGTTTTCAACAGAAGGAGGGAAGGAAGGTCAAGAAAAGGGAGGCAATTACAAATTAATAACAGGCAAACAATCTTTGGAGCGATCATGGGGGCTTACAATACATTAATCAACTTCAAGTAAGCTCTAGCCAATAGTATCCACGGTACATTTACGCAATAGATATAATGTGGAACTATTATAGTAAGTCGACGTGACGTTTCGATCCCTAGCTCCTAGTATAACGGGATCATCATCAGGACTAAAGAATTTGTCAAAAGAATGCCTTGTTAGATTATAACGCCTAAGGGAAGGGGGTTCGCGGTTCTAAGTATGCGCGACTTCAAGCTGGGGGTCGCGTAACTACACGGGAAACCTCACCCGGCCCGGACACGGAAAGGATTGACAGATTGATAGCTCTTTCTCGATTCTGTGGGTGGTGGTGCATGGCCGTTCTTAGTTGGTGGAGCGATTTGTCTGGTTAATTCCGATAACGAACGAGACTCCTCCATGCTAACTAGTTACGCGACCCCCAGCTTGAAGTCGCGCATACTTAGAACCGCGAACCCCCTTCCCTTAGGCGTTATAATCTAACAAGGCATTCTTTTGACAAATTCTTTAGTCCTGATGATGATCCCGTTATACTAGGAGCTGGGGATCGAAACGTCACGTCGACTTACTATAATAGTTCCACATTATATCTATTGCGTAAATGTACCGTGGATACTATTGGCTAGAGCTTACTTGAAGTTGATTAATGTATTGTAAGCCCCCATGATCGCTCCAAAGTTTGTTTGCCTGTTATTAATTTGTAATTGCCTCCCTTTTCTTGACCTTCCTTCCCTCCTTCTGTTGAAAACTCGGTACAGGACTGTGCCCTTGTTTCATCAGTCTTGACTATTCTAACTTACATTCTTTGAAAATTTAAGATTAAATGCTCCTCGGTCCGGCTGGACACAGGAGGAACTCACATAGGTCTCATTGAAGTCTATGTAGAATTGTTTTTTTCCTAACTAAATTAAGCTAGGGACTTTTGTTAACTAAAATAAGTTTGTACCCGTGGTCCTTAGCTACCTCTACCGGGTTCCCTTGTTACTTATACTACTACTTTCTAAAAGTGGCATTTTCAAATGCACAATTTAAAAAACATTTTTACCAAAATATATGTTTTTAAATTCTGAGTTCAGAGAGTCTAAACTCCATTTCTCTATCTTCTACCAATGGAAAGTTATTCTTGTCAGATGTTACAAAGTAACTCTCATGTTAGCCTATGGGGCAGATAGCCTTTCAATAGTGAAAGACGAACTTGGCAGTATTTCAATATCAGGACATGGAAACCACACCAGCATATGTCCTACCTTTCACGTACACTGCACCCTGCCCATGGGGGGTAACTTGGGCCTACCTGAGGGGTGCTTTCCATGTAAGAAAAGGGAAGGGTAGGGGGCTGGCAAGTGGGTGCAATTGTCAGGTCACCGTGGCAGTTACAAACTGTGTGTGCAGACACTACAGTGGTAGGTCTGAGAGAGATTTCCAGGGCTACTCATGTGGGTGGCACAAGCAGTGTTGCAGGCCACTTGTAGCAATTGATTTACATGCCCGGCACACGCAGTGCACTTTAATAGGGAATTACCAGTAAATCAAATATGCCATTTATGGATAACCAATCATATTTACAGTTTACACAGGGGAACACTGCACTTTGACACTGATCAGCAGTGGCAAAGTGTTCAAAGCATCTAAGACGGCAAAAACGAAACTCATCACATAGTCAAAAAATTCAGACGGCAGAGGCAAAAAGTCAGGGGAAACCACGCCAAGGGTGCCAAATCTAACAGGGGGTAATGGGCGCAGCTCTGACTTCCATATTCATGTCCTTTTCATAGAGAAGATACTGGCTCAGATGGAGGAGTGTTCTTCTCTGAAAGGATGGAAATTAGTTTTTAGCTCTTCAGATCCTCTCCATATCCCATCCTGTTTATTAAGTATGCAAATTGTTTCAAGATCATATTCTAGTGTCTAATATCTCTTTATTAATCTTTGCTTTGTAAATCTTCCAAAGCTCATAGATCACAGCATGCGTAAGTCACACACTTACCTGGATGTGAGGCAGCTGGCATTGGCTTATTGAAGGAAACACAATGATCCTTCTTTTTTGGAGTGATACTTATGACACATTGTTTATTGACAACAGTCTCTCCATATCAGTTCAACAGAATGGTGCAGTCAGTTCACTGAAGGCTACCAGTGCTGTAGGTAGAAGTGGAAATCGTACCACTAGCAAAAACTCTGCCTGCTAACATCTCCACTTAAACTGTTAATCTTTAAATGTTGAACTTTTTCCAAAGGGTATTTTCTAGTACCCAGAAACTGGCAACGATGGCTCTTTACAAATGAATAACTGTACTATACTATATGTTGAATCACACACATCTTCCTGAAGTATGGGTGATGTGCAACGAAGGATTATGTGATCAAACCAAAATGTAGTGAACAATTGAAAATATTGAGATACATTTTTCTCATATGATGTGAAACAGACTGACATCTCATCAGTATTAAAGTATCAAATTGAAAAACTTGTTAGGCAAGGCCTAAAAAAAATTGTTTAGAAGATAGGATTTCTTGAAGCCTATTCTCGGAAAACACCCTCTTGATAGAGGCCGCGTCGTGTAAGTAAAGTTCATAGAATCAAGTGCATTTGTTTACTTGACCTGACTGACACATGCATTGATTATCTACTTACAGTTCATTCATAAAAGCAAATTGAGCTGGCCTGGCAGACAGAACAGCCTTTTAGCCAGACCCTCCGGGAGCCGAAATAATGTCTTCTTCTGAAATGAGAATGTTGGAAAGGAAATATGTACCAATGGATCTGTTCTGATCACTTCATTAATACACTAAAATTTCACTTAAGATAAAAGATGTGTTAAAATCGTGTAGGAGTTTGTAGTCTCGGTCATTAGCAGGGAAGCAACACAGTCTGTCATGTTACAAGCAGGGGAAATACTCCAGTGAAAGCAATAAACAGCCTTCTGGCCAAGCGCCAGGGCAACTCATACCGGGTGGCTCCATCTACAGTCGCAGTCATAATGCAATATCTTTCACTTTTATCACATTATGTAACATTTCTCCACCGAAAGAGCCTGCAATAGAATAACTTGTTTATTGATAGCACTAGCCCGACGGTGCGTCTATTCAAGAATCCATTTATAAATGTTTATTTTTTAAACTGAACGCATGACAAATGGGGGCTCGCTTTTATAGTGTCCTGTCTCTTTAGTGAAAGGGAGCGCTAAGGTTCCACAGTGTGTGTCTGGTTTAAACTGAAAAGTACACAGTTGGATTTAAACTAGGGCTGTGCGAAGTTGCAGAGCCTGTCAGCTCGCACCTTCCGCAGCTTTTTAAAAAAAATTAAAAATAGCCTTCCAGCTGTGCTAAGTATGAAGTTTAGTTGAAAAAAAGGCTGGAACTTAGCCTTGTGATGCAGCTGAAACTTTCTGTTGCCATGCTTGTAGTGGCAGCCATTGCCTTCTCTTCAGCAGGTGCATTTCTCCGAACACCACGGAAAGACTTCCGGGTCACGGACAGGCCGAAGACGTGACCAAACTGCTTCAGTTGTGTTTATCCGCTGGCACCTGACTGCCGCCTGATGTCCTGTTCATGCGAGTTGGGACATCCGGTTGCAGGGATTGAAATGTAACTCCTTCAATTCGGCATATTTGGGGAACTTCATAATTCTTTCTGAAGCACAAAATTGCCAGACTGTTGCCCTCCCTTGCATAAACTATAAAGTAGAAAATAAGTTGCCCTCCCTTGTATAAACTTTGAAGTAGAAAAGGAGGGAACTAATGAAGGATGAGGCAAAGGCTTCAAGACGTCCTTCACCGCTTGCTGGACCCAACCTTAGCAGATACTTTGGGTATCCATAAAAGAGTTTGCCAGAAACTTTCTGCAGGCCAGAATTTAAAGAAACCAAGTGTGACTGCAGACCATAGCCTCACACCTATGATTTTTTAAATAAATATATTAATTTTGGGGGATTTACTTTAATCTGCTGGAGTGCTCCTGGACATATTTGAGAATTGCAGATTTGCAGACATATTGCCCTCTTCCCATTTAAATAAAAAATAAAATTAAACTTACCTCCTCACCACGTCCTCCTCGCCGCATCTTCCTGGTCGGATCTCTTCTCCTCGACCCTCCGGCCGGAACACGGAACAGGAAGCTCCCAGGCTCGTCTGAGCCAATCACAATGCAGCGTTGTGATTGAGTTGAGCGCCAGGGTTCGGCGCCCAGATGGGGACTGGGAGTCTGGGCATATTTTCCACCCCGGCTATAGTGCAGTACGGGTGGAGAAAATACTCAGTGCGCATTAATGTTTAGTGGGCCCGAGACGGCCGGCCACACATTCATGCGCACTTAGGAAGTGAAAACAAAGTCTGGGCGGTGAACTCCACTCCACTCACGGAGTTTGCGGAGATTTCTGCACTCCACATTATGCAGAGCTTGCAGAGTTCCGAAAAACTCTGCTCCGCATAGCGGAGCAGAGATTTTTTCCTCTCTCTCGTTCGTCAATGTCAAGTTGGCGAGCGCAAGCAAGGAAAATCCACCTCCCGGCGACATTGTCCCTTGTTCATGATCGGCAACATCATGCAAGCGTGGAAAATCAATATCCCGGTGGTGTTTCTCAATGCATGCGGTCATATTTCTCATTGCGAGAGCTCGCGTATGCTCATGACTGCTCGCGTTGAGAAACTGTCCACTCGCGTTGAGAAAGCTGCCGCTCGAGTAAAAATCTACTCAAGTGGCAGAAAGGAAGTAGCACCCGCTTGCACTGTGCATGGTGCCGTTTGCGACGATTGCACAGTGCAGACAAGCACCTGGTACTGAAAATCACCGCAAACAACATTTATCCAACGCACTCCGCCACTTGCGGAGCTCCGCATAGCATGACAGAATTTATTTTGCACTTCGTGGAGTTCGCGTATCAGAACTCCGCCCAGGCTTAGTGAAAACTTCTCCTCCCCTCCCCTGCTCCATTAGCAGAGCAGCCCCACCCTGCGTGGCAAAGATGCAGCACCTGTAACAGGAAAAAATAAAATGATAATAACATTGAGTTATTATCATTTTGTTTGTCCTTACACTGCTGAAAAGCAGTGGGGCGACGCTTCTTCACCGGAGGAGCAACCACTGAAAATCATGCATGTTTAATGAAATTTTCAGTGCTTAATTTGAGCTGGTGGTTGCCGGTGAGGGCCACTGGCACTTATTCTTGTGGACTGTCACTTATTTTTCCTGTTTGGACATTTCTCTAGAGAGAAAATCCCGCAAAGTAGAGCGAAGGAGGAGGAGAAACATGGAAAACCGCCACAAAGGGAGAGAGCAGGAACCTGCAACAGTGAGATAAAAGAGGCATGAAGTGGATGGAAGAATACGCAGCCTGGGGTTCAGTTTGTAGGATGGCCAAAAATGCTCTCTAGTCCTGATTTTATGAATCTGGATGTGTCATTTGTGGTTCCAGGTGATATTTTTAGACATTTAAGTGAAAAACTTGAGTGTGCAAAAAACTCAGTGAATCTGGTTACCTTCTATATAAAATCATAAATCCAGCATACAAATATTGCGTCTTTTCAAAATGCCTGGCATTGCTCAGACTGTTTGATGCTCATTAGTTCCTTCAAACATACCCATTCATGTGTGTGTGGGAACCAGTTCAGGGGCCATTGTGCATCATTCAAGTCCATTTATGTCTACTGTCGCCGGCCCTACCTTCTATTATACTCAATACCGAGCACCAGCACACCCATTTAGAAGTTGAACCTCAGCTAGGTAGAGTGGTCAAAGCATTATTTCTGCATGTGATGTGTGCTAGAGACTAAAACGCAATACAACACAGACTAATGCTTAATAAATCAGTGTTCATTAAGTGCTTTATCTTAGTTAAAGTAAAACTACTTTATTCTTTAATCACAAGCTAGTACAACAAAGAGGAATATGGTAGTGCTGCCTGCTACCTTTGAAACAGCAGGCAATGTTCACAGTGTGTTCTCAATATCGCCCTTGACCTAGAACTCTCGCCATATATTTTTTCAATGATCAGCCCATGTTGGTGAATATCAGACTAGTGAGGTTGGAATCAGGCTCTTACTAAACCTGCCCATGCCTAAGTCTCTTGAAAGCTTTTGCTTTGCAACCACTGTGATGTGGATCAGCTTGAAGCTGCACCATTGTGGCCACAATATATTTTCTTGTGGCTCTCCCTGGCCCTCCCTGTTTCCATGCACACCTCAGTGGTCATGCTGAGAGGGCGTGCTGCAGCCAGGATTGATCGTGGTCAGGTTCAGTGGCTGTCGCAGGTTGAATCAAAGCAGCACAAACAAAGAGGAGAGACCAACTGGAAGTCAGATCGAAGCGGGGCTTCCCCAACACGTGAGGCAGGAGTCTGAAGGGGATTAGAAATGTTCCCTGGAGCCACGCTCCAGCATCCCTAGTTTGCAGTAGTAATGGGGGTCAAAGAACACACCATGAAGGTGAGCTTCCCATCATGCACCCTTGGAGAGCTGGAAAGGGAAAACCGCTGATTGCGGTTTTATGTTCTAAGCTTGTTGTGCTTGGAGGAGCTTTAGGGAGAACCTCCAGAGCTCGTAAAGTCTTTTGGTACAGAGGAGTCCCAGGTGTTGGATCTGGGACTCTCTGCAGAGTCACCCCGGATGTTTGCCTTCCTCTGCTTTCCTTTGCCAAACCCGTTTTGTTGGCTTTTAGGACTCCGTTCACTTTTTCCCTGCTAACCAGTGGTAAAGTGCTTGGGATTTAGTAAACATGGTAAAATTGGCCTACACATGATATTTAATTTACTTATACGCCTCTGGCAAATGGTACTACATGCATCAGGGCCTGTAAATTAAAGGCTACAAGTGAGCTGCAAGCACTCATTGTCCCACCCACTAGAGCAGCTCTGTAAAACCAATCAGGCCTGCAACTGCAGCCTGTCGTTTACTTTTAAACTGCCATTTTAACCTGTCACGTTCAACCTTTTGCCAGGCCTAAACCTTCCTTTTTAATATTTTTGAGTCACCCTTAAGGTAGGCCCTAAAGGTTCATAGGACAGGGTTCATGGTATTTAAAAAGTAGGCCATGTGGGTTTAAGTTTTACATGTCCAATTAGTGAAAAGTCGTTTTCACTTCTGTAAGACTACCTCTCCCATAGACTAACACTTGGTTGCCTTACTACATTTAATAAGTACTAATTTCACATTATGTGCAGATAGAGAAATTATGTTTACACTCAAATGAATTGTAATCCTTTTTAATGATAAAGTCGATTTTTAAGTTGGAGTTTTGAAAATGCCACTTTTGGAAAGTTGTCATTTTTTTGTCACAACCAACTGTGCCTTTCTGCCAGTGTCCTGGGTCTCATAACTGTGAAAGACTCTGCTGTTGTGGGTAGTGTATTGCTTCCAGACAGTGAGACAGAATAAGCCTAGGTGTGAGGGGAGATGTCCTTTCTGACAGGATGTCTGGGGATGTGCTGTACCCTGCTCTGATTACACTTCAAAGGGCCCTGCCTACAGTACAACGAAAGAGCCTGACACCTGGCCCGCCATTGCTTTTGTCACCCTAAATAGTTTGAAGTGAGGACTAGGGGAAGACGAAGAATTGACTAAACTGTGTTTTGGGCGTAGATCAGGGAATTACCCCACACAAATGATGGCACCAGTTATAAAAGTGGGACATTTGGAACTCTTCATGAGAACACTGCTGGTCCTGTGGAAGAATCAGAAGAAGAACTACTCTGAGGAAGAGGGACTGTCCTGCTGATTGAGGAAATGATTTGACCTGCTGGCCTTGCACCCAGGCTACCCAGTGTGACTCCAAGGGTCAGTTGCCTGACCTCATGTGTGAGCTACAGGGACACAACAAGCTTCCGGAGGACTCCCTGTAAATGGCCAGCTGAGCAGCACCAACAGGACTTGTCTGAACCATGCTGCTGGCCTCTGCTGGAGTGAGTCCTAATCCCCAAGAGGACCACAGGTCCTGGATCCTTGGCTGGCACCAGTGTGTACTTCTCCTAAGGAAAAGGTGAAACTAAAATAATTTAGGGCTCTGCATGACCGCAAAGTGACCTCTTCAGAAGGAAAATATACCACCGCACCCACTACCAACACGAAGCTCCAAAGAGTCCTGCTCTTTGCACCCACAGCAACCTTCTGCAGTGACCGGCAAAGTGAGGCCTGCACTTCATGCCAACATTGACTATGCACAACAATCAGCCAAAGCAAAGCTTCAGCAATGTCCATCTCTTTGTACTACAGCAACTACTGTCAGTGACACTCGATCTGCTCTTCGCCTAGACAGCTTCCTCCTCACATCCCCCGCCAACGCGAACGGCACACTTTTCTCAGGACTTGAGAAGGCAATTCTTTGGCAGGACTAACCTGGTCACTGTATCCATCCCATACACATTGCAATCGGCCTGAACTTGTGACTTTCCCCTGATCTAGCATGACCAGATAACCGCGAGTGATGCTTTGGGGTTCTTGCTGCTATTTTCACCTAAAACGTAAAACAACCAAATGTCTCTAGTTCTACTGAGTGGAGTTTGATCATTTTGGCGTCATTTTATTTATTGAAAATTACTTTTCTAGTTTTCAAATCTTTTTTGGCATTTTTCTTGCGTTGTGTTTTTAATTTATTAATGTGCGCTGCATAAATGCTTTACACATTGCCTCTACTTTCAGCCTGACTGCTATTATGCTAAGCACAGGTTAATTTAGTGACTGCTGTGGTTCACCCTGGCAAGGATGGTGTTTATTATTTGAGTGGGGCCTCTACCCTCTCAACTAATAATCCAATTTCTTACATTGATTGTCAATGTTGCATTCCGGTACCATTCAGTGATTTGTGCAAAACTAAAAACCTGTAATTATAATCTGCCGTCAGATTTAACTTCTTTTTCAATTCTCCTTTTTTTAAAGCTGTTTTTATTAATTTTGCAATATGACAAAACCATACAGAATAAAAAGAAAGAAGGAAACAATTCAATAAAATCAGTAGGCAGTACACAGGGAGACAATATCATTAATAAATTGAAGGCCAGTAGAACTGGAGCTCAAACCTCCAAGAGAGAAGAACACAAGCCCATAGGAGGTTCCAGCCCCTTTGCAAAGCCCATGCACCCCCTATCTGACAGTCATCTGAACGCCCATCTACTCTGCAATGCACTGCAACATGCCCACACAGTCCATGTCAAACCCTGCCACAGAGGCGCCACCCCACCTCAGTTATCGACCCGAGTCTGCACAGTGACCAACATATCCATAGCATGTCAAGAACCTACAGATTCTAAATCATCCACAACAATATGCCCCTCATGACTCACCCAAGGCCAAGCCATCATTATTGTGCACCATGAAAGAAAAATCGCCACCTCCCTTATAGGCTCTGTGCATTGGAATAATATACACTATAGTTGTGGCATCGGACAGAGGTCAGTATGCCTCTATCAAGTACATTAAACTTAATTACTTTGTGTGCCAGCTAACTCAGAGGCCACTAGAAACTCCTTGAATAAACAAGAAGGGAGTAGTTTCTGGCAACCGCATAAACATGACAACTTTGTTTCCCTTTAGAATCGGAACATGTCTCAGAATCGTGGAAACAACAGATAACAGTTTCACTCAGTCAATCGTGCATGCTTAGTTTCTTCAGAGTTACACAGAAATAGATAAACGGGCGTTTCAATAAAAAGGATTTATTGAACAGTCTTGTTTCTCGTGTAAGAGATATGAGCTGATACAATCGCAAGACTGTATGCGAGATATAATACGTACAGCGTAAGCAGTAAGAAGAAATAATACTGCACTAGCATTGTCTTCTAGCTATGACATATATTCATATACACATACATAAATAACATAGGTTAAAAAAGTGGATACTCATCTGATGCTTCTAAATAGTTCTACCCCAGTGTACCTGACCTAAGTGTAGTACAAGGTAAGAAGTAGGTGCTGTATTCTATAGTATGGTAAGCTATAGTTTTGCATATGCCAAGAGTCCCTCTAGGTTCTAGTCAGCTCCATACCTTAGAATGAGAGAGGTGGGAATCTCTTTCCGGGTCTCAAACACTAACACCCCGCGAGTCACAACACTGGAAGCTGGATTCTCTGTGAGCAGGGATGACAGCGTCTGGTCAGTGCGTCAGGCGGGACTTGAATTCCTTCCGAACTTGCCCTGGCGAGCCGTATCGAGCTGTGCAGCCGAGCCGTGGTTTGCCATGGTAAGGGAAGGTATATTTATACCTGGAAAGGGCTTAGGAATGTTAGCATTGACGTAAAGTCGGGCAGAGGAAGACGTCATGAATGAACCCCTAAGAAATAGTAGTTCATGCATAATAGATGAGTTCTTGGAGAAATCAATAATCCTAGCTAGGGAAAGTCCCAAAGGCTTAAGGGTCTGGTTTCTAAGAACTCGTTGTGACGTTGGGATGGACGGATGTAGGTGACCATGCCTGTATTTGGATAGCATGGCTAATGCCTATATAAGGACTGGGATTCTATGCCTAAATAAGGGCAATGCAAATTGTGCCTATATAAGGACATGATTTAGGAAAACCTATATATGGACATCTAAATTGAAACACAGCACTCCCACATTCCTCTCGCCTCTTCCCGGTAAAGGACCTCCCTTTCATAGTCCGCCCATTTCGCCAGCTCTAACCCCCATCGATATATGTCCAGACCCCGAGCTGATCCCCAACTCATCATTATCTTCCTAAGAGCAAGAATCAGGGCAGGGTCTAGAATTCTATCTGTAACCTTCTGAGCTGTAGCGCTCTCCTGAATACGCAGGAGACACAGCTGGAGACTAAGGGCGAATATCCGATCAGTAGCCCGATGAACCACCTGAAGGACCAATGTCCAAGATGGCGACAACAAGGGGCAAATGTACCCCATATGCAGAAAGCCGGCATCCTCAACAGCACAATGCAGGCGCACAGACATGGCCAAAGGAAATATGGTGTGTAGGCGCCAAGAGGTAAGGTAAGCCTGATGCAAAAAATAATACTGAATAAGCTTGAAGCGTGCATTGTGGGACACCCTTGAGGTGCACTCCACTACGCTTCTCCACGCTCAGTCAGCAGTGTTCCAAAATCCTAGTCCCAGTGCACCTGGAGCTCCAAAAGTTCTAACGCAAGTTCTAACAGGGTCCCCAGCAGGAGGGGCCTATACAACGGAGTGACCATTTTTTTCCACCCCGTGACGAGGAAAAGAAGGTGAAGACAATAATGTTCCGGTGCTTCTGCCGCTCCCGAGTTTCCCCCACTCACGCATCCTACACATCAGCAAGCAACGTGAAACGCACTGCTGGGCGGTCGTAAGACTCCTGGAGGGTTAAGAAGGGACAGTATTCACCCCCCACAAAAATATCACCCAGCACCACGACCCGGCTTCCATCCAGCGATGGGCACCAGACCAACCCCCTCATTGCTCTCAACATTGAGCCACCAGGAGTGGGAGCTCGTGTATATATAAGGTGTCATGGTATGTGTCTCCTAAGGTCCCATGCACAAACATAGCGAGCTATTCTAATGAGCAAGTTTAGAGTATGCACATGGAGTGGCCTCAACGTTATCCTGGTCAGTATTTCCCAATTTTGGGAACCACTCTCTTGAGTACCTACAGCATTCCATAAGTAGGTCTGCCAGTAAGCAACCCATTGCAGCTGGCCTGCTAGATAATAGAATTCCAAATCGGGGGCCACCAAACCACCCTCCAGCACCGGCAAGTGTAATTCCCAAAGCACCACTCGTTGTCACGATGTGCCCCAATAGAAGGATAACAAGACACTATTTTTTTTTATATCATTCTTTTTATTAAAGTATCGTCGACATAACATACCACACATAGCGTGCTAAGGAGACATAGTACATTTCGAGTATTTTTTAGTTTCCAGATTACATAGTTGCAAACCATAGGACACAGTGTGGACCAATTAGGGGGGCGGGATGTCTTCATCTTCACTCATGTGTGTCGGCAGGGTACATATATCACCTCGGTAGGAGTTCCAAGGCTCCCAAACCCAGTTCCATTTCCCGGGACACCCTCCGGCTATGTAGACTGACTTTTCCCTGAACATGCACCAGTCTAGATCTTCCTTCCATGATTCTACTCCGGGTGTTTGAAGGGCCCCCCAGTGTTGTGCGATATTTCTATTCGCTACCATTATAGCCAGTATTGCCCAGAGTTTTGTGTAAAAAGTGAGGTCTGTAGGTTCCCATATATTTAGGAGGCACCTGCGCGCCTCCGGACACAATTCAAGTGTAAGTACCTCACTAAGGATGCGGTGTATAGCACGCCAGTAAGTTTGTATTTGGTCACACTCCCATATGATATGTATGAAGGTGCCGTCTTTCCCACATTTATGTCTACACTCCCCAATTTCTGCTGTACCCATACGAACTAGACACGGTCCCATTATGTAAATAGCCTGAATCGCCACCTCCCTCAGGGAGGAAACCACCTCCTGCCAATCCTCCTCATCAAGCTCAAGTCCATCACTTATCCATTTCTCTTTAAGGGACTGGAGTGGGTCTTCCATGCTATTGATTAGTTTTCTATAGATCAGGGAGATGGTCTTTTCAGGCAGAGGGCCGTCTAATCCTCTATCTTCTAAGGGAGAGGCGTCTGGGAGGGAAGACCCCTTTAGGAGATGGATTTGGAGGGCATGGCGAATCTGGAGATATCTAAAGCATTCCGTATCTGCCAAACTATATTGCTGTGGATGCAGGCAAACGATATAATCTCATCTTTGACCCAAAGATCCTTGATCTGTGAGATCCCGATACGATCCCACTTATCAAATCCCTGCGTCTTCCACAAGTTCCCCAGTTTTTCAAAATTCCATAAGTGAGTTGCCAGTGTGAGCCTGCGGACCCAGCCCAGATGCTTGTTCACAACATGCCATATCTGAACCGAGTGATTGGTTGGTCCTGTCAAGGAGTATTTCCGAGGTCGGGTGTAGAGTGCTGTACTGTAGTCCCCTCCCGGAAAATAACATCTATCCATGGCGTACCCCGGGTCGTCAAGACGACCATAGGTCCCCTGGTTTATGGCTGCTAGCTCGGTCGCCCAATAGTATTTTTTGATATCCGGGAGGCTGATGCCCCCGTCGTACCAATTTAGGGTGAGTTTAGTCAGAGCGATTCTGGGCTTCCTATCCCACAATAGGTCTCTCTGGAGGCTCTCGATTTCCTGGAAGTATGATTTGGGATCTGGGTCTAATGAGTTCTGAAGGGCGTACAGGAAGCGGGGAAGCACCATCATTTTAAAGAGAGTAGCTTTGCCTAGCAATGAGAGTGGCAAAGACTTCCAGCTCCCTATGTCGCGTTTCAATCTTTGTATTGGTGGCAGGAGATTCCGGGTAAAACAGAGTGACTGATTCAGCGAGATGAAAATACCAAGGTATCTAAAGCCCTCTACTGTTGTTTGTATTGGGCAGTTCTGCAGCGGGACGGGTGGCTCCCCATTAAGGACATAAATGATGGACTTGGTTTAATTTATCGTGAAACCTGAGTACCTGCCAAACACTGCCAGGATATCCAATGCGCACACTAAGGAAGCTTTCAGGGAGGCCAGATATAACAGAATGTTGTCTGCATATAGGGAAATCCTAACCAGTCAGGGGACCAGCGCAGACCATGAATGACCAGGTCTTTATGGAACCACGCAGCTAGGGGCTCCAGGGCTAGAGCTAACAGGAGCAGGGACAAGGGACACCCCTGGCGTGTCCCTCGGCTTAGTTGAAATACTGCTGACTTCTATTGTTCACCACCACCTGAGCCATCGGTTTTGAATATAATAGCCAGACCCAACCTATAAAGTTAGGCCCAAATCCCATCTTGACGTGTACTGCAAACAAATATGGCCATTCCATCATGTCGAACGCCATGGTGGGCTCCAAGGAAACCAGTATTTCAGGCTCTTGGATAGTGGCCGCTCTTCCCAACACCCCGTGCACCCTACACAGATTCAAGGCAGTGTTCCGATGTGGCATAAAGCCTGACTGATCAGGATGTACTAGGCTGTCTATTACTTTCACTAACCGATTTGCAAGAAGTTTTGCGAGGATCTTGGGTTCCGCGTTGAGGAGGGATATCGGCCTATAAGAGGCACAGCTGGTTCTTGGTTTTCTTTCCTTGTGAATAACTACAATGGTTGCTACTCTTTGATCATCCGGGAGCATTCCCTTTTCCCTACTATCCATAAACATTTAGCAGAGGTATGGGGCAATCTTATTGGGTCTGAGCTTGTAGAGCTCGATGGGTATGCCATTGGGGCCCAGGGCCTTCCCCGAGTGTAGAGCCCTAATTGCTTGAGCCGTTTCATCATTGGAGAATGATTTAATTGCTCTAAGGCAAAGAATTTGGATAGGCCCACTAGGGCCACCACCTCCTGCAATCCTCTACATACGCCAGCAGCTAGTCCTCCTCAACCCTCTCATGCAGCCCAACAATACGAACATTATTCCAATGCACACGACCCTCCTGATTCTCCAGCTGCGCAGCCAGGCACAGAGTCTATGCCTCGAGAGTTGTGATGCACTGCTTCGCAGATTGGACAGTTGGGGCCAGAGACTGCACGGTGCTCTCCAGAAAAGGGACCCTCCCAACAGTTTCTACGAGTATTCACAGATGAGATCCAGTTCCACTGATAACAAATCAGTTTTGCCTTACAATTGCTCACCAGAAGATTCAATGGCAGCCAAGAGTGCCTCGAACTTGCATCAATAAATCCCCTTCTGGGGGGCACAGGTGGCCGCATACTATTTGGAGCTTTGCATGCACCTCATGACGGTCCAGGCAAAGCAGGAGGAGCACCCCTCTGAGTGTAATCATGCCCAAAGTCACAAGACAATTCAGAAAACAGTTTGGGGGCAGCGCACCGACCGGCAGGACCCAGAAGCAGTTCAGCCCTCAAACCCACCTACGGCGTAGGTATGGAGAGAAAGAAATAGATCCCCAGGCCAGCCCAACTACAGAATGGAAAGTAGTGATTACCCCAGCAATGATCACTAGGGGCCCCTATAAACACCAAAAGCATAAATGTTTCCATGGGGACCAAAAGGGAGGCAGGCTGAGTCGCACGGCAGTCCCTTTAGCCCTCCAAAGTAGAAAGGCATAAACACATCCTGTCGAGGTCAGGTCCAGTAACCCCTTCAAGTAGTATATTCCTCACAGTATGACATGAAGCAAGTCACCAGCTGCAATGTAAGGCACTCCTCCCGTGTCCCGGTCCATCAGGGACAGCACAGTTATACACATAATTCCCTCCCAGGCACCAACAGATCATGCCCAAGACTGGAAGTGTGGCCTCGCGATCCGTGCATGGCTGCCAAGTCAATCAGGACCAAAAACCAACAACAGAACACTTCGAGGCAAGGTGGGACACAGAGGCAAAACGCCAAATTAATCCCAGGAGCCACGACACAAGTTGAAGCAGGAATTCTAACCCTACTGGACCACCACGTTCCGTCGAGCAGTTCCCCCCTGGCCAGTGATAGTGGGAAAGTGTCAATCCATGCCCACAAGACGAAAGGGCCAGTTGCCACGATCAGAGCCGGGCCGCCATCTTGGGTGTGTTAAGAGTCTATCCTTGTCCCCACATATCTTGTCTCAGCTGCCGATCCTGGCAATTCAGAAAAGCTGGGGTCACCCAGGTACTGCTGGTAGGAGGCAGGGATCTCCCAACAAAGCCGCCGGCAGGAATTAGAGGGACCGCCATCTTGTGAGCTGAAAGAGTCTCCAGGAGTGGGGGACCGTCCATCTCATGGAACTCCATCCTCAGCCCCAGACTCACTACCTGAGGCACCCAAGAGCTGTCAAACATCCTTATGAAGCATTCCTGTGTCTGCGGGATCAGACGTGATGAACAGAAGTGGCCAGGGGATTGCGGGCGGTGGAGAGCTGAAGCTGTCAGTAACCCCAGGCCATGGTGGTTGGCTCTGCCCCCTTTTTAAATTCTCCTTGATTGAGTATTTTTTCCTTTTTTTAAATGTAACCCCTGACTCACATTTGTGCACCTGTAAGACTTTGCAAGCATGCAGTGCGATCTCACAACCTTGACAGCTGCAGTATGTAGAGCTGAAGAAGTTGTGCAGGGATAGGGGACTGATGCTGCCCAAGGGCTAACCAAAGTTTGGGTCCCAGATAGCGTTCCAAGCCTTTGCGGCAGGACGCATGCTGCAAGCTGCAGCACATGAGCAGGATGATTATGATGAGGAGGATGAAATGAAATGGAAGAGGGGGATAACTTGGCAGCAGTCCTAGAGCTAGAAGAAGAGGAGAACCTCTTGTCTCTGGTCCCAGATCCAGAGGATAGAGGAAGACCCAGAGGAGTGAGGTCCCCTGCTGGATCCAGGGAAGGGAGCAGTATGTCCTCCCACAACCTGTACTCTGAGGAGTTTGAGGACAGGAAAGCAGAAAGAGAGTTTAAACTGCAACTGGCCCAGCTAGAACTACCTGGAGAAGAAAAAAGGAATGAGGCAGAGCGAGCCATAGCAGAGAGGAAGGCTGAGGCAGAGAGAGCTCTAGCACAGAATAGGGCCTTGCAGGAGAGAAAGCTAACTCTGGAGGAAAAGAAACATATGTTGGCCCATAAAGTAAGTCTAAAAGAGTTGGACCTGAAAATGAAGATGCTTACAGAGTGTTATAAGCCCTTTCAGAGGGCCATGGGGCAAGATGGGGATACTGGGCCCAACTTTGATTTTTGAGGCCATTTACTCCTGATGTCCTGGGGCCTGTCCTACTATGGATGCTAAGCAACTAGGCCAAGTACCCCTTCTGCACTTGACTGTCAGTGGTAGCTGTGGATGAGTAGTCAAAGGCTCCCTCAGGGGCAGGGAGTGTAGATACAGATAAATGAACATGACTCCTAACTCAAAGTGCACACATCATGAACAATATATCAGTGTCCAGTCCAATACTTACTTTTATAAGAAAAAGTATTTAATTTCGAACTCTATACATCCAAAGGAATAACAATACTCATCTGCAATAACACACTCCCCTTGATGTCGGGGTTCTAGTAATTATCAGGCAAATCCCTGCCCCACCCTCTTCCATGTAATGAGTTCGGGGTAATTCCCTATTGATTGGTGGTTTCATCCAGGAATTGCATACTAGTAGGCCGTACTCAAGACTTTCCCTCTGATTCCTTAATTGTTAGTCAAAAGTGTCTATAATGCAGCAGCACCATTAGCACCGAGTCCCCTAGGGCCCCACAGGCTCAGTTCCAGTCTCACCCGCTCAGCAGTGTGAGAGTGTTCAATGGTGCAACGAGTGCCTTCTCCGTGGGTGCTGCAGAGTCCAGATCCTGTTCGCCAAAGATGGGCCGCACGCAGTTAATGCAGCAGTACCCACCAGACGCACGTTGTCTCTTCCAAGCAGCGCTGCCAGTTAGTCCAGGGATCAAAGCTGCTCCTGCTCGGCAAACACGATTTAAGTCACTCCTCCCCTAAAAAGAGAGGGGGATTCTCTGTCTCCAGACTAGAGCTTCAGCAAAGGTATGACATCTTCGGCTGTGTCCTAGTAAACCTCAGGGAATCAGTCAGGTTTCAGTTAGCTGACTGGACCTGCTGGTCATGACAGTAATCCTCTTGTCTGGGCTACGTTCTGAACGTGTGGCAATAGTGGTGCCGGCAGCCCCTCATTTCAGATGAAGTTGCTGCGTTACTAATAATTGGCCACAGACTCTTCTGTTGCAAAAGCCTTCACTACGTTGGCCCCTCCATATGAGGGTGTTGATCTCAAAGGGCATGCTCCTAGTCCAGTAAGTTTAGTAAGTAAGTAAGTTAGTGGCATATGGGGTCACCGTGGTGCAGCAGTGTGGGCCGGGAACTTCTTGCATGGCGCTTCACACAGGTCTTAGATCATGGCGGCCCTCTCCTGGCATACGGGGGTCGACGGACCGTTCCTCCACATAGGCAATGACCCGATTGGTACACCACTGGTCTCTTTACACCTTGCTCAGGAAGTTCGCTCGGTAGGGCTCCTCATTGGACTTTTCTCCATCCAATGTTTTCCTCTTCCTCTCAGGGCACACTGGTCTTGGCTAACATGCAGACATTAGTGCTACAGGGCAGGTAATCTTGGTTTCTCTGGGTGATGTCACTTCACCCAGCAGAGAGATTAGCAGGCCTTGGCCCCCAGTCCTGGTTACATGCAGAAGTCTTACAGAGCTTTCCCTTCCCACACAGCCACTCTGGCTTCTTGACAGATGACAACATTTGGGGTCTCAACACCCCCTTCTTATAATCCATTTCCAGACATCAAAATGTTATTTATGGTCTGAGTTTTTGAAGTTTTATGTTGGGATTCAGCGTCTTTTGAAGCGTTCACTTCTCTTTTTCCTTTTTTTCCTTTGAAAGAATGTCTATCACAGTAGCCACTCTACAGTTGTAGTTAGGGTGACCCGAGATAGGAATTTTGTGGATTTTTGTCCCTTATTAACTGTGCACCCGTTTGACGAATGTCTGAAAAATGTGCAGACCTTCTGCCCCCATTGTTTCATTTCTGGAGTCCTGAAAGTTTTGCAGCGTTTTGTTATAGGGATGCCAAGAAAAACGGGGATCCCAAATGGGTGTAAAATCCAATGCATTTTACATAGACGTTTGTATTTGGAGAAGCGTGTAAACCGTCAGTAAGATTTTTACGAAATTTGGAAAGATTATATATTATGGTGCACAGATGATTCTTTGGGGTACTGCAGGTAAGTAGGGTAAGACATTTTAGCTGTTTTAAGTGTTTTTAATCTAACTATATCTGCGGCTGCTGTAGTATAACAGTACTTCTGAGGTATATAGTGAAGACAAGTCATTAGATGACTCGCTAATGTCTGCCTTTAAAAAAGTAAATGTCAGTCATCTTATTTTCAGCTGGAGTTTCCCTGTGTTCTGTGTTACGCCATTCAATGTAGGTAAGTATGGGTTTGGTATTTTTCCAATACCTATTACCGTTAGTAAAGTGGTAATAGGTAGGGAAAAATATTTATATGTTTATATATATCTTTAAAAAAATTGGGAGTACTGAGGTACCAAAAAATAAAATTGGCAATACAGTATAAGACACTGTATTTTAATAATATAATGTGCTAAAGTGTGCCAAAGTGTTTTTTTCAATTTTTTACATATTTAAATATGCACATACAAGTGTGCAGAGCAGTGCAGTAATTACTAGAAATTTATGCGCTACTTTACCGTTCAGTGGTATGAAAATGTCGAAACTGTAGAGACAGAAATGTTTATCTTGGAACAATTTTTTGGAGTAGCGCAGTGCTCCAGCGACACTCTGTAGTTTTTTTTTTAAATTTGGAAAGATACAAATATTTTGCTCTACCTATTGCCACTTTACTAAAGGGGTGTTAGTTGGAGCAAAAAAAAAACCTAATACTTATCTACATCAGAAGGCGTAAAGTTCAACAACGGGAAAGTGTACCCAAAAACAACACGTCTGCCTTTAACTTTTGTAAAGCCAATGATTACCTGATCAGCTAATGACTTGCAACAACTATGTACTGTGGGACTACCGTGAAATTCTGCAGCATTTTGTAAAAATACTGCAATAATAAATATTTCTAATTGTTAATACTTTAAAATGTACTTGCATTACAAAAAATAAACATGTGCACACCATATTTTGTAATCTTGCTAAGTATAAACAAAGTATGTCCCCGCTTTTCGTGCAACACACATTTTAAATATGTACATTAAGTTACCTCAATTTAGGCATGTTTTGGGACACCCCTTTTTTCTTTACACACTCTTCAGCCAGCCCAGTAAAACCTTTACCACTCCCACAATTAAGCTGGTGGAAGAACTCTGCTAAAATGTGCAGACATTCCTCAAATGGGAGCAAAGTTGTTAAGGAATATTTTACTCTATTGGCCAAACCCCGCCACTCTATCTATAGAATTCTACATATATTTGCCCTTTTCCAAAAATATTTGGGATACTCCATAAATTGGGATAAATCACTCATATATATACTCGCGAGAAGAGGTTTTGTTACGCCCACAAATTGTGAAGCCAGTGTGGTCACTGACGGCTTTCGATACTTGGGAATTTTTGTCACGCCTGACCCGGTAGCATTTTATGACCACAACTTGGCTCCTCCGCCCTGTCACCTACCAGACAATGTGAAGCATTGGAAAACCTTGCCACTGACGTTGCTGGGAAGAGCCGCACTATATAAAATGATGGCCCTGCTCAGATTCGTTTATGCCCAACAGAATACACTGTACCTTGTCCCAAATCAATACTTTCAGGCGGTGGAGTCAGAAGTCCGGTCCCTTCTTTGGAATAATGGCCCTCCTCGTATCTCATTGCCAAAACTTACGAAGAGCTGGTTTGATGGGGGAATTGTCCTCTCTGCACTCAAAAGTTATTACTGGGCCTCTCAGCTGGTGGTAACCAATCATTGGGTACACTGGCCGGTAACTGATCCTGCATATAGGATGGATATAACATGACATCAGGGTCATATCAAGGGGCATTATATGGAGGAAAGACACATAGACCAAAGTATATTCCAACGGCGACTACAGTCACACTCTGGCAGGCAGCCATATCTAATTGGGATGGAAAAACAAGATTACGCAGGCCACTCCCCTTCTGGAGACGGGTCAACTGGGGCTTTTGGCATAATGTGCTGGATTTATAGGACTTGATTGGGCTCTCAAGGGTTGGAGACGTCTGGGCGGGGGGTAAGGTATTCCCCTTTAGTACCCTCCAAAGAGATTATGAGTTGAGTGTGGGGGAAACCTTTAGATATCTACAGGTCAGGAATGGCCTACACAGGGCTATTCCCAAGGATACAGACCTACCAGCCTCCTAGTCATTGTGGAGAAGTGTGGCTCACTGGTTAGAGTAGGCAGACCTGGAAGCAGAGGTCAGCCCGGGACCAGGGTTCAATTCCCGGCTCGGCTGGGTCTTGAGTCCATATATTGTCCATGGACTCGATAATTCTCGCTCCAGTGCATACTCGATTCATGGGTTCACACTCTGCGACTCTGGGCAATAGCTTGCTTAATCTCCACAATGGCTCCTCGCGGCGGGATGCCTGGCTTTCACCTTGTGGATGCCCTGCTGGGGTATCTCACAGGGGAATACCAGGACGGGTTCCATAAGCAAGCGCTTAGAGACCGGTTGGTGATTTGCGCTATATAAATATCTGTACATTTACATTTACATTGGAGGATCTACTCCTTGATGACTATCTCAAAGGCAAAGCAATATCCTTGATTTACAGGAAGATATTATACCCCAGATGCGCTGGAGAAAACCTGAGACAATTGGGCAGAGGATGTGAGTGACTTAGAAGATGATGAATGGCAGGAGGCACTGGCATCCCCTCGGGAGGTGGCTATTTGGTCCAGGTTCAAATTAATACAGCTTAAAATTCTGCATTGAGTATATTATACCAGTGTGAGGTTGGTCAAAATGGGTGCATTGAACTCCCCTTTATGCCCTAGAGGCTGTGGAACAGGAAGGGATGTATCTACACCAGTGGTGGGACTACCCGAAAGTACCCGAAAGTACACTTATATTGGGGGAAGGCGACATCCAAAATGTGGGAGATTTGTGGGAAATCGATGGAAGTCACGCCCAGGTTTTGTCTTCTTAACATATGGGAGGCCACTGATTTGACGGCAAAAGAAAGATCGTGCGTCACCTTAGAAAATGTGGTAGCTAAACGTAATATTGCGAGAACTTGGAAGGGAGCTACGGCGCCCAAATTCCGGGATTGGGTGACTGATATTGACTGGTGCATTCAGATGGAGAGGGTAATATATGAGGCGAGAGGGTGCCCTCAAAAATGGATAAAGATCTTGGGGGGCCAGAGGGATGTTGTGTGCACCATTGAAAGGGCCTCCCCCTCTACTAGAGTGATGGCTACCTTGACGCCGTGTGGTCACAAATATAATTATAAAAGCGGCAAGATGCGGAATATGTTGGTCTGTAAGCACGAAAAGATTGTATATTCTCCATCCACTGTTTTATTTTATTATTCATTACGAGTATTTTGTTTTTCTTCATTAATAACAAGATTTTTTTTAAAGGTATTAAGGAATAATATTTTTAAAAATCCATAGGTCTATGATATATAGAATTTTTGAAACAAAAACCTTAACCTATTACTACTTCATAAAAGTGGTAATAGCTTGCTAACAATAATAAAACCTACTAATTAACGATATGTATCACCCTAAGCCGGGAAATTAGCGAAATGCTGATCGTTCAATAATGCAAAATTGTCATAAAAACTACGTGGCCGATTTCTACTTTTGGTAAATACAATCATTAACCAATCACATCACCAGTTCTAAGCCCCATGTACTATGGTATACCATGAACCATGCGTGATATACCACAGCGCAATGTATAAATACGTTTTATAAATGTATTAGCTTACAATTACTTACACTATTTATATATACATCTAGAAATTTAACATTTAGTTAATAAATGTCATATTTTTCAGATATAACGTTTACATGTTTCACATAATTTTACAGTACCTTTCCTTTTAGTTACATACTCCACTTTACGCCACTCAGGCTGTCCATCACAGCCTGTCCACAGCCTGTCCTTCACAGCGACAACGATCTACTTGTGGCCCCCCGTCAACGCGAAGCTCCAGCTGAGCTCCTCACATGAATTGAACTTTAAGAAAGTAAACCCTCCACCTGGACGGACCTGATCCCTTTATCTGACTCGTGCTCCATTGAGGTCAGCTAGAACTTGACTTTCTCCTAGTCCGGCACAATCAGATAACCTTGAGTGGTGTTTTGTGCTTTTTGTGCTCTCTTCACCTGAAAATTTAAAAATTCATATTTATAACTCCGGTTCTACTGATCGGTTTTCTTTTGTTTTTGTGTAATTTTATTTATATGATTTTGCTCTATTTTTCTCAATTGGATTGCTATTTTTTTTAATGTGTTTTCGCTGTATTACTGTTTTAGTGCTGCATCAATACTTTACGCATTGCCTCTACCTTAACCCTGACTGCTTTGTGCCAAGGCACCAGAGGGTTAACAGATTTATTTAGTGATCTTTGTGGTTCACCTTGACAAGGATTGTGTTTATTAATTGAGTGGGGCTACCACTCCTTGCAACTAATAACACAATTTCTTGCAACCACCTCCTTAAAAATCCTTTATTGTAAAGAAAAGTATTCATGGATTTCAGAAGGTCTGTTGCAACTCTTTTGAAAAAGGACTCTCTGGACCTCTTTGTCCCTTCTGACCCCTTTGTTTCCAACCTTCCCTGCTGTGCTAATACCCAGGAATAATTGTGACCTGTCACCCGAAGTCATTCCCATATTAAGCAATTTGCCTTTTCCATTTCAAGTAGGCTACAATATGATCGCAGTAAATGTGCCAATCCTGATTGTTCTGCTTGCCCTCATTGACGAGCTGAGACAGTCCCTTAATGGTAATAAAGCAGGGGCTGTCATATTAATTTTTCCTTTTGTCAACGTTTAATACTGTTGACCACACTATCTTGAGCCACTGTCTGGTGAATATGGGAATGTAGGACTTGGTCCTTAAGTGGTTGATAATCTTCCTTACAAACAGCTCCCAATGGGTGTGAGTTCCACCTTTCACTTCCTATTCACGCCCTCTTCTCTGCAGAGATTGCACAAGTTCAATTTTTTTATATGTATTGATGATACCCATATTTTATATCACTTTCACACCATGAAGCATGGCATGCCATGTCACATAACATCTCATCACATAATACAACATCACATGACAACGCACTGTGCAACACCATATCACACAACATAGCATAAGCCCAACATCAGACAACAAACATAACATTATACAAGACCTCTGAACAACAGGCAATACATCAAAGAACATATCACAACAACACATCAAATTGCAACATATAGCTTACAACACTCCAGAGATAGTCGATCCTCCTGGCCATTGTGCACTTTTTGTTATCCAACTTTCGGTGGCTATGCGAGAAATCTGGCTGTAATATCTAAAATCCGTTTGGTGATTGATTGGGTTAGTTTGGCTGATCTTACTTGCTGGGTGGTGAGTCCTTCCTTGCTCTGATGACCCTTTGTAAGCTACTGTTGGTTTAGGATCTGATTCAGTTGTGTTTGTTTATTTCTGATTGACACTGTTCTCCATGAAGACTATCTAGCATGGGCTCAGTATTGTAACATTTCTCCAGGGCTCTTCTGCCAGCATGCGGTATTGCATTCATTCACAATATTCATGTGGTGGTTAGTGCTTAGGTGGAAAAGCTGTATGCCAGTTCTAAGTCGTATTTCTGATTAGTTGAAAATGTATTTCTTTTGCTCACCATGATGGACCTGCAAATTCCATGCTTGTCTATGGGGAAATTGCCTAGATAAACCCACGATTTTGGGGGGAGCCAGAGACCTTAAAATGCTACTAGGAATGCTGTCTAATTTCTAACTGATTTTGTTGAAAATTTGGGATATAGACTTATTTTTATTTGGCCTATTATCCTGTATTGTCCTATTACTGAGAGCCTTCATGGCACTGACTTTGAAGTAACACTTAATTTTTGTATTGCACTTTTTTTATTTTTGTTTTAAATTTTTACATATTTCTAATTCTGCCCTGAAACTAATTTATTGATTCTGTCCTTAACTGTACATTTTTCATATGCTGCTTTGTTTCCTATCTTGGGACACAATGCTTAATGCATTTACGATTTAACACCATCCCCAATCACCCCACCCATAGGCATGCCTATGAAGTGAACGAACTTTAGGGGTGCACTACATTCATGAAGGGCTGAAAAAGCCTTTCTCTGAATCATAACAATTTTTTTCTGACTTTTAAAAGGGCTTTTGTGCATTATTATAAGCCCTTTTGTGTTCTCAAGCCCTGTGAATCACATAATTTGTTACTGTAAAATGTTTTTTTATATCTCGCCCTTAATCACCAATTCTCTGTAAATCATATATTAGGCAAGAGAGTGTAACTGTGGAGCACTTTGCTCATTTTTAGAAACATTTTCAAAGAGTTTGTTTGTATATTGTTTCTATGCTTCAACCATGTACTCTTTAATGGAAGCAAATCTGGAACTAAAGTATTTTTTTTAAAGATATGATGAACAAACCTTCACAATATGGAGAAAATATAACTTTCAACCATCAGGCAAAAGTATTCAAATGTATCCTTTTTTAATTGAGTTTTCATTTAGGTGAATACATATGAATGCCATTTGCATGTTTAAGGCAAAATAAACTAGGTACATTTTCGTCGTCTAAATAATTACCTTCCTGTGTGGATCTTCCTCTACTCTGTCGTACAAAAAGCTCAGGTAATATTTTTGCTCACTTATTTTGAGGTATTTTATCTTGTTGATGGCTCATTCCAAACGAATGGGTCTGGTCATGGTGGTGACATTTGCGCTGCTTATATTTTTTATGTCATTGTCAACTGTGTAATTTACCTAAATGAAACAAATTTCATCAACATTTGTGGGAGTTCATTTTGTTAAATGACCCTACCATCTCCATGCTGCTTTTGGATCTCTTTGCAGCATTCACCACGAATAGCCCTTCAGTATTTAACAAACCTCAAGCAGAGGTTAGAGTTGGAGGAAGACCAGTGACATTCTGCCATCCCTTTCTTTCAGGCTAGTCTTCAGTTGTTGATCTTATAGGTTCTAGATCTCCTTTGAGTTCTCCAGCGTGTGATGTCTCTCAAGGGTGGGCATTGACAGCAGTCTACTTTAATGTTTACTGGAGCCCGCTGATCCCATTGATCCAGTGTTGTAAACTGCCGGCGTATGTGGGTGACATGCACACATCTGTTAATCTGTTCACAAAAGGAGCAGATGGAGGTAATGAATTAAGGGAGGCGATGCAAGTCAGCAATAAAGAGAGCAAGGAGACTCAGAACAAGTTTGATTAAAAAAACACTGGTGCTTGTGCTGGGCAATGAAACTCCCCTTTGTGGCTCTGCCTCTTGGCCAGCTGATCCATCTAGCCCAGTGCCCAAATTAGACTGATCAACCGGTAATCTGGGAGCCATCTTTGATAAGATGCACTGATTTCCATCTTCAGTCTTTGAGGAAACTGTTTCATTAGCTGTCTGATGTCCTAGAAGTGGGGGCCACTGTGGCACTTCTGCTTTCCAATATAAATGTGTCGGCCAGCCAGGCTACTGAATAGGATGCTCTCAGAGACTATGCACCTCTGCTGCTTGTCCCCAGTTGCTTCTTGCATTTAGGGATGATGTGACAACAGATGGTTGGTGTCTTAATTGTTGCCTTTAAGGCGAAGGACTAGGTTTAAAATTAGTTGCATAGTTCTACTTAGTCTTATGTAATAGTGGCCAGTCTTTCTCAATCAGAAAATTGATGATCATCGGCCCTAGCTATTCCTTGTTGTCTCTGACGTGCTGCTTCTGGAGGCTGCTATGTTCCAAAAATCTCGAAGCGTGGTCAGTTCTTCCTCTGTGTTGCACCTTTCCACCTGAGCATAAATCCCTGAAGGCATCACACAATACAACACCCGCCCATTAGAACATTCTAAAACACTGACCTATCTGCAAATTAAATCCGTGGAGGCACTCACTCTCACTTGAGATGTAAAATGGCTGTTTATATGACCCGCCTAGTTCCAGGATTCTTATAGGTGAATGCTGAACTTTATAAGCTGAAACAACGTAGCATAAAAATAACATAAGCAAGCGACTGAAATCTGTTAAGCTCAGCCAAGAAGCTGTGTAGAAAGACCCTATTTTACTACCCATTGTTAAGAGATTTGCATATGGCAAAAACGTTTGCTATAGAGACACTGTGAGATGATATATTTAATATGTCAAGATAGATGGAGCGAGACCTTTACAGAAGCTTGCAGGCGGCAATGAAGACCCAGCAATAGTGGGCAGTATCAGACTACACAACAGCAACTGAACACACGTCTAGTGTGAGGACTCAGTGAGCACGGCTGAGAGGATTACAACAAACATATCCACCGAGCAGGTCTATAACGCTAGCCTTACAGCAGTCTTTAGGTTACAAGCTGCAGCAGAGGGCAGATGAAGATGGTGCGTGACAGTGACTCATGTCTGACCTATGGGCCAAAACTGCAGAGAGAGGTTCACAAAGAGGGGAAGAAACAGCGATTAGCGTTATTGACCAGCTGAGCGGTCAATAATGCTATTAGCACATGAAGTGTCACCTCTGTCACCCCTTCCTCCAGACGCCTCCCCTCCTCCCAAGCAGCATTTGGTTCTTACTCCTACCTAGATTTCACATGGTTTAACTGTTGTACACCACAGATAAGTATGGTTTTTCTCATGAACCTAAAATGAGGAATTATCCTACAAACGTGATTCTGGAGAATGCACCAAAAAGGACAACACAGCAAAAATCTTTCATATTTGGAGACATTCTCCGTGGGAGATTTAACAAAGCACGTCATCCCTGGGCGAGCAGGGAACACATTGATCCTTCTCGGAGGCGTTTATTCATTTTGCTGTCCTTATAAAATATTCATCGGCTTCCTTAAATAGTTATGAAGGGCAAGACAGCATTATCCTATGCAGTTGGGCTTTGTGGTCATTTTAGAGGAAACTACCTGCAGGAGATTAATGGTCCTCCATGGCACCCTGCGCATCCTGCTCTGGAGAGCACCATTAGGAGCTGGGGTCTCTGACCTCTGAGAGGCTGTCACGCCAAGTTCAACACATCTCGGGGTCTCGGTCCTAGTAACCTCAACTGTGCCCCACGCTCAGGATAATAACCACACACAATATCTTTTCATGGTGACTCAGCAGTGTCATCTTAAGGATTTAGGGGGGCCCGGGCAAGAAATATTTTGGGGGCTCTCACTAGGGACAACTTTGAATTGTATTACCCATTTTTGCTAATTCAAGCCCTATGTTGCCTAACAATATAGAATTGTACATTAAAAGTTGAGATACGAAAATATACAGAAGAGAGCTAGAGAGAAAGGTTACTTTTTTAGGGGGGCTCAAGGAAGGTGGGGCCATGGCCAGTTGTTGACTTTGCCCACGCATTAAAACGTCTCTGAGACTCAGTACGATCCTTGTCCAGAGGGGACGCCGAAATTTGGTTGCAGCCTTCCATGAAAAATGATGACATTTGGGCCTTGGAGTGCCGTTTACTTCCTGTCCCGGTTGCAGCTTCCATGGCCCTGGGCTAACAGGGCCCGTGTTAGTAGTAATGCAAACCCAGGGTTTAGAGCTTCTGACTCGGCCATCTGAACAGCCTTTCCAGCTGTACTTAAAACGTGTATAAACCATATTAAGCCCACTTGACATCTTAAATTGCCCCACAAGTATCCTCACAACTATGCACGGCTGTTTGTGAAGCTCTCTAAAGTGGTGACAAAGTGTCACGTGTTGCTGACACCCTGATTGAAATAAGTATATTTACACTTATTTTTAATCTTTAGAGATTTTGCGCTTTTTTCACCTGGGTGCCAACTGTATTAACAATATGTTATGAGTAAGGGATCCCCAATTCATATGTGCTCTGAGCTAGCGATTCAGCACCTGTGATGAGCATGGAATGTTACATTTTGACTTTGCGTTTTGTGGTTTTCGCAGTTTGCTATTTCTGTCATACAACCGCTGTTTTATATGATAGAAAACAGGATTGAATGAGTGCATATCTAAAGATGTAGCAGAGGCTTTTTTATTATAAATTATTTGGTGTAGTAACTTCCCTTTCAACCGTTGCTACCTCGTTAAAAACTAAGAGTACTCTACCTTGAGTTGCATACAAGCAAGATTTTTACAGCTTGTGTTAGGATGGAGTAACCTTTTTTCCACGTTAGCAAATGATTCCTGGGACATCTATACTTTTTAATTTTAGTAAAATTATTTGCTTCAACATATTATGCGAAAAATGAATGTCTTCAAAGGGCTTCGCACACTGCGCTGAGCCACTGTGAGAATGAGGCACGCGACTGTCAACAAACGGCACAGGTGAAACACAGGCCGCTGCAGCCCTTGCAGTGCAGGGTGGTGGCGAACGCCTAAGGCGGCGCCCAACCCTTTATTGGGCCTCTTTTCAGCCCATAGTCTATGTATAATTTTGAAATATTGGAGTGGAGAGCCCTTATCACATTCTGCAAGGGGGCCCCATCATTTTGTGCCTGCCACTAACCAAAAAAACAGTGCACTTGAAAAGCATTGTCGGACTGGGACAAAAAATGGGCCAGGACACAAAATAAAAGTGCCTTCCATTAGCGAACCAAATAGCTAGAAAAGTAGCCCACATTTGCAATTTAGCCCTGTTTTAAACTTGTAAAGACACGCTGTATGGGTAGTTTGCAAGGTATGGGAGACTGCATGCATATACGTTTCCTGAAGGCAATGTTTATTGTAATATCAGGGAAATCAACAGTAAAAACCGGCCCACCTGGCCATACAATAGGCTCACGAATTGCTTAAAAAAACAGCCCACGCATTGATCCGTCAGACCAGCTCATTGGATTAAGAAACAAAAAAAACAGAACCAAGGTCCTGCTCAACCAAAACACATGTATTATTAACAGTCAACAAATTGGTGCAAAAACACTTCCTGCATCCGTCGTCCAAAGGTGCAAAGCAAATCAAAACGTCAATCCAAAGGTGGAAGGTGCACTCATTGAAATTAAACACAAGATCAAGTAGTGCAGAAAACGTAATGTTTTTCTCTTTATTTCGATGGTTTTAACACGAACAGCACACAGCCAACGCGTTTCGTTCCAAGCGGGAACTTCGTCAGGGCTAATTAGAAGGCAAGCAAATTATCCAAAAAAGGTTTATATAATCCTTTAGGACACGTTTCGTCTCGGGAAAGGAAGGGCAATAGGAAGAAAATTGTATTCCTATACCTTACATATTGTTGTATGTATATAAATATATATACAAAACAGGACCCTCATATAGTCCCATTGGTGATGCACATAAAGAAAAACGAGATGAGCAGAGGATGATGAGTATTATCCTGAAACGCTGATGCAGGTGGTGCCGGAGAACAACAAGCCAGGCAGAGCTCAAAGGTTTGACTGGATTGCCCGGACAGACACCTGACTCTCATCAACAGGCTGCATGGTGATAGGACGACGTGGTACGCTCTGCTGTGGCCAATCAGAACACAGCGCAGGCTCTGCTAGGAACACAGTGCTCCTGATTTACAAATATGACGGAGCTCATTGGACACTGCCTGGTTGGGCTACAAGCCAGGTCGACCCTGCCGAGAAGTTAGGGAACCTCTGGCTGCCTGGGGTTTGCCAGATGTGCATGAGATGAGCAGGCAGAGACTCAGCGTGGGGTGAGTGTTGACGGTAAGTGTTCATTCAAGGACCTTTGTGGCGGCCAAATATCATACAAACAAGAGATTTACCCAGTAAGTACGCGGGCTACGTATCACGTCATAAATATATGTTTCCATTTATCATTGCTAAAATAAAAAAGGCCTTAGACAAGCCAGCGTCACCACTCCATCCTGTCAATGTGGACGTCCAGCTCATCCCATCCTAGATGGACCTGTTGGGCTGTGGCACAGAGGCCGTACTCACTGCGTCATACTGTTGCTCTTAAATGTTAGTGGTTGACATATAATAGTTTGTGAACCTATATTTGACCAGTAAAACAATATAGGATTTAAAGACCAATGTACATGGAACTTGGGGGATCTCCCCAATGCCATTTTAAAAATTCAGGCCACACCATAAGGCATGCGTAGTAAATAGTGCATTTGAGTCTATTAACATTGATCTAAACCTGTTACGACTGTAGTGATTTAGGGGGTTTCCCTAAAAAAAAAAACCAGGGGAAAACATAGTGGTAACTGGCGCCTTCTGACATAGGACCAGTAGCCTTGGCCAAAACTTGAGGAAACTGTGGGGTCTTTCTACATTCATGTTCACATAACGAGGGCAAAGATGCATTGCGCCATTAACACTGCCAGTTTCCACATTGCACAAATAAAGACGTCATTAGTTCAAAACCCAATGTATATCTCTCTGCTTCATTCATCTCTCGACTCCCCCAGCACCTTTCTTCTTCGCTCAGCCTCGTCTTTCGTTTCTCTGTCTTAGTTAAAGAACTTATGGCCTGATGTCTTGAAGTTATCACACAATAGCAGTGCTTAATTTGAGCCGGCACTTAATCAACACTGGCGCTTTTCATGAGACACATTCACTTATGCACGGGGAGATTAAGTTATTTGCCCAGAATCACAGGATGTTGATCAGACCCTGAGGCTCGAGCCAGCTCAGAAGTCAGTAGCTCTTTCCATTATGCCACCACTTATCCTCGCTTTCCTGGTTAGTCGTTGGTTCTGTTTTAGGCGGTGCTCACAGCAGACATGAGCTAGTGCAAGCTGCCTCCTGCATTATGGAGCCCCGCAGATGGTCCATTGATGCCATTGTACGACTGGCAATGTTTTAGGACCTTAATTTGCATTTAACAATAAAGGCGTCATAATACTTTCCACACCTAGGCATCACAATTGCTATGGACGAGTTCCTACCGCAGGATGCTGCGGTGACTTGAAAAAAGGAAGGCAGAGTTCCACCTGGTTGATGCTCAGCACTGGAAGAGTCATTTCTAATGCTTATTGGCTTATTTTCTGCACTCTGCTGTGGTCTGAGACCAAATTGTAAATACTGGTTGCTAACAGAACTGCACGAACGTAGCTGGTGAACCACAGCCCGTTCCATTACCCGGGCCAAAAGGGGAAGGTTAATAAGGTTGTAGTCAGAGACGACTGTGAGGTTTGAAAAGGATTTCAAGAGAACCCAAGCAATGGCGACCGCTAATTTCAACCGGTATTCGTGGCCTGAGATGTATTAGTGAGGTGAGTGATGAATGAAACCGTTCATTGGTACAGACTCGCCGGGCCAAAGGTCACGGCGAAGTGTGTGGTTGACCCTGCTAGGCTGATAAATCAAAGGCCGGTAAGGAGCTGCAGTGCATGGGCTACTATCCTGGAAGCCGGAGCAGGAGCTGTGGGTGATCGCGGAAGCGCATATTTATGATGCCCCTTTGCGTCGCTCTTCCGACAGACCACCTTGCGTGGCCCTGCGTGGCTTCATAAATCTCGAGTAATGTAACGCATTGCAAATCGTTGCATTGCTACTCTGCGCCAGGGAGGCATTTCCATGGGGGTTCCGTCGGCGTTTCCACATAACGTCCAAGGATTTTGATGTATTCCCAGAGTTAAAGAACTTGTAAACCCAGGGATGCGCCAAAAAGATATACCTCCTGAGGAGAGGAGTAGCAAGGAGAAATATCTTTATTTCTCCTCCATTTTTCCTCTTTCTATGTGTGCTGTATTCTGAAGCGCACACAGAAAGAGAAAAAAACCCTCTCAGGATTGTTTTTGTGCAGGAAGGTGGTCCTGCCTGCACAAAAGCAATCCTGCATTCAACGCAAGGGTGTCTGCGTTGGAGCTAGGCCCAATGTGCGCCAGTGCAGGGGAAAGGACAGGAATGTGCTGTGTAGCCTAAAATATGGCACAATCCTGCCCTTTCCCAGTGATGCAGCAGAGTGACTTGCTGCACTGCACTGCGCTGCACTGCACCACCTTTTCATAAAAATGGTCCCCATGGTCACTATCACGTCTTGTTTTTTTCTACGTATGTGAGCACTTTACTTCTTTTATGGATCGTCATGTATGTTCTCTTTCTTTACACACAAAATTTACACCTGTCCAAAGATATGCCCATAAAAGCATCATAACCAGGAATAATATCTAGGTAAGACTGAATTATGCCTGTTTTCATAACTCTTCTAGTGTGTTATATCTGCATTTCGGAGGGGAAGACAAGTTGTTAGTTGTTGTGCTCTATTTTTTTCTCTCTGTATATATTTTATTGAGCTTGGGACGCTCCTCCAAACGCATCCTGCACATATCCTGTGAGAAGCCGGCATATTCTTACACTTTTATTCACTTTTGCACCACTTTAACTTAACCACCGGGGAGTAAGTGTCAAGAAGAGTGTTGTGCATTCATGCACATGTTTCTGAATTATACTTTGAAGGTGTTCGACTTATTTGTACAGCAAACTCTATTCAGGGTAAGACATTTTCCAGGATCTACTAAACATGCAAGTGTATTCATGTCAGAGGGCAACGGAACAAAGCAGTAGGTACTGGGTCCAGCCGTGTGGTCTGACACCTTTTACCATTGATGTTCGGAGCTCGACCTTCTATGGATCCCGAACAGCTGGGCCAAGCACCCATTCAGCACTTCACTCTCAGGAATAGCATGGTCTGAGCAGTCCAAGGCTCCCTTGAGAAGGGGAGGGGGGGAATAGGTGGACACAAGTGGTAAGCACAGGCTCACAACCGAAAATACGCACAGTAGCAGCAATAAATTATTGTCCAGCCAAATATTCAAAGAAGTATTTTCTTTTACAGCTATTAACACAATTAATAGGACATTCAAATAACACTACCCAGTCCCCGATGTAGAGAGCCACCCGGGCTCACTTATACTATGTTGCGCTAATACACGCATCCACACACCCCTCGGGGCGGGCTCGTCCCGAGGGGATAAATAAACGTGGGCAAGACCGCACGTGGTCTTTTGAGCGGCCCAGTAACGCATACCAGTTTCCCGTGTCCTTTAATTAGTTGTCCCTAATTAACTGAGGCTGAGGCCTGCCGCTCTACACTGGCGACGAGGCCGGTCGTGCCTTGCGTGCTGTTTTCAGTCAGCCAGCGCGGGGATCGTGCGGAGCCCACCCGCATTGCTGACGGCCCCCCTGCTCACCTGCTTTCATCCCGGCGACTGCGGAGCCCACCCGCGAGGTGGTCGAGGCGGACCGCCTCCCGATGAGACCTGCTGTTCGCGGAGCCCACCCGCATGCTGCTCCGTGCTCCGGAAGCTCCCAGCGCTGTGCGCGCTCTTCAGGGGTGAGTGGCTGCCCCGGCGCCTCATCGGTGCTCTGCTCCGGCCCCACCTTGTGACTCTCTGGGGGAATCCCTCGTGCTGGCCTTGAGTGCTTCGGCCGACCGTGTGAGGGGGCCTCGACATGGCTGCCCTCTCTCCTGCCTGCCTGAACTGTGCACGTTGCTGCGTAGGGCAGCTACTGAGGCCCGGAGGAGGAAATATAAAGCCAAGAGCAGGGGGAGGAAGCCAGGAGCAACAAGCATTGGCAAATCCAATGCCCACAGCGGTGTTATAAACAAGCATTGGCAGAGCATCAAAAACAAGTGGAAGTTGGCAAACACAATACCCACAGCAGTTTCGTAAACAGCCTTGGCAAAGCCTCAGCAACAAGTGAAAGTGACCGCACGGGGTCAACAAGCTCTGGAAGAAATAAAACAAAAACCCATAGGCCCCAACAATACAATCGCAAGATGTCCTCTGGGCAGGCGGCAGGCGCTGGTGCACCTCAAGCTGGCGGGTCCAACGCAGGGGCCGGCAACAACCCACCACCGCCACCGGTGGTCACACACAACACAGTGGCGCCCCTACCACCGTTTAGCGAAACCGCTGACCCAGCTACTGCCGCCCCGCGATGGAAGGCATGGGTGGGGCGATTAAACCACTACTTCAGAGGGACCCGAGAAACCGATGGGACAGTGAAGCAGTCACTACTTATATATTATGGAGGGGCTGAAATCTATGACTTGTTTGACACGCTTCCCAACACTGGGAACGACGATGATTATGACGCAGCGGTGGCTGCGCTGAATAGACATTTTGATCCTCAACTGAACCCGGATTTCGAAAAGTTTAAGTTCCGGAGGGTGTGGCAGACCGACGCCGAATCCGTCAACATGTTTTACGTGCGGCTGCGCCGGCTGGCCAGCACGTGCCCCTTCACAGACCAGAGAGTGGAGATACGGGATCAGATCATATTGGGCTGTCGCTCCAAACTCTTACGAAAGCTGATTCTCTGGCAGCCAGGGATCTCGCTAGATGAAATCCTAGTACTAGCACGGTCCCACGAGCTATCCGATGCCCGGTCAGAGGAAATGGAAGTGGCCCTCCACGCGCCCGTGGCTGCAGGGCCGGAGGTCAAGAGCACCCCCATCAAAGAAGAAAAGGTGGAGGCGATACAACGGCGGCCGGCCGCACCTCGCCCAGCGCCCACACCTGTGACTGGGGGTTCGTGTGGGTACTGCAGGGACGACCACCCGGCGACGGCAGTCTGCGGGGCCAAAGGCAAGGCATGCTCCCGTTGTGGAAGAATGAATCACTACGCCAGAGTATGCCGGGGTGGGCGGTTCCGACAACCGGCGTTGAGACCCAGGTTCGCGCCATAGCAAGTGCGCCAGATCTCGCAGGAAGACCCGCTGCCAAGCGGGGATCGTCAGCCACAGTCGCGAGCCCGATGTACGAGGACGACGAGGTATTCGTGGTTTCATATGTCAGCAGGACAGGCTCCCGGCGGAGGCCGCCGCCCATGTGCTCAGTCTCAGTAGGAGGCACCGAAGTCCAGGCACTCATCGACAGAGGGGCGTCCGTCAATGTGATGGACTCCGACCAATACGACCGTCTGTCTCCGAGACCCCCTTTGACGCCGTCCAAGGCGCGGATTTATACATACGGAGGGACGGACCCTCTTCCCCTCCATGGCGTCATCAATGCCACCATCGCCAGCGGGGGATACTCGACCCAGACACAGTTCCATGTCACGGAAGGCAAGAAAGGTACACTGTTCAGCTGTCATACTGCGGAGGACCTTGGGCTAGTGTTCTTTGCGAACCAGGTGCACGACTCCCATGCTGAGGACATACTCAAGGAGTTCCCAACGCTCTTCACCGGCCTGGGAAAGCTGAAGGGCAAGAAGTTCAAGCTGCACATAGACACGTCTGTACGACCGGTAGCCCTAAGACATCGGAGGGTGCCGTTCAACCTGCGCCCGCAAGTGGAAGAGGAGTTGCGGAAGCTCGAAGAGCTGGATGTCATTGAGAAAGTCTCCGGCCCCACTCCCTGGGTGTCCCCGCTGGTCGTGGCGCCCAAGCAACCAGGGGCCATCAGACTCTGTGTGGACATGTGGCTGCCCAACACAGCAGTGAAGAGGGAGCGGCACATCACCCCCACGATGGACGACATTGTGGTGGACCTCAACAGGGCCAAATGGTTTTCGAAGCTGGACCTAAACGCTGGTTATCACCAGCTAGAACTAGATCCCAGCAGTCGATACATCACCACGTTCTCGACCCATGTCGGCCTCCGGAGGTACAAGTGGCTGAGTTTTGGTGTGTCCTCCGCGGCAGAGGTGTTCCAGAATGCCATCCGAGAGACTTTGTCCGGTCTACAGGGCGTAATCAACCTCAGCGACGACATTTTAGTCTACTCCAACACTCTGGAGGAGCATCACGCACACCTGTGGGCCACACTCCGGAGACTGACCGAGTGTGGGCTGACGCTACACAAAGCGAAGTGCTCGTTCTACCAAGACAGTGTGGACTTCTTTGGATACACGTTCACTCGAGAGGGGTAGCTGGTAGATCCGAGAAAGGCGGAGGCCATCCGAGCGGCACCCACCCCGTGCAGTCCCACGGAGGTAAGAAGCTTTCTTGGGATGGCTACATATTGTGGGCGGTTCATCCCCAGGCTAGCTGCGATGTCTGAACCACTACGTGCCCTCACGCGCCACGATCACCCGTGGGAGTGGACCCCGGAGGCCAACAAGGCGTTCCAAGAGATCAAAGAGGGGCTCCTCGACAAGACAATCATGGCCTACTTCCACCCCCGGAGGAAGACAGAGTTGGTGGTGGATGCCAGCCCGGGGGGCCTCGGTGCTGTTCTCCTGCAGGAACATGGGCACGAAGTATGGAAGCCAGTTGCGTACGCCAGCAAGGCGCTTACCGACACTGAGACGAGGTACGCCCATATAGAGAGAGAAGCGCTGGCCATCAAATGGGCCTGCCAGCACTTCCACCTGTACCTGTGCGGACAGGACTTCAGCGTCATGACGGATCACAAGCCGTTACTTCCCCTGTTCATGGGGTTGTCGAGGCTGGCACCACCGTGGATCGAACGCTGGGCCGTGCAGCTCCAGGCGTACAAGTTCAAGGTGATCTATCGGCCAGGGGCTCACAATCCTGCGGACTACTTGTCCCAGCATCCGCGATCAACCCTCTCAGCTGCCACACCGGAAGACACGTGCAACACAGAGGCCTTCGTCAGCATGATATCGCAAGGATCCTGCCCGAAAGCCATGACCCTGGAGGAGATCGGTCAAGCCACTCGTGAAGACCCTACCCTCACCCGCGTCCGCCGGGCGCTAGACAGCAATGGATGGGCCCGTTTCCTAGACGGGGTTCGAGCCTTGCGCCCAGAGGTCAGTCACGCTCGACAGCAACTGTGGCAGGTCAGGAGTGAACTCAGCATAGGGGGAGAAGGAGTCGTGCTGAGGGGACGGCTCATTGTAGTCCCAGAAAGCCTCCAGCAGAAAATCTTGGCGCTTGCGCATGTGGGCCACCAAGGAATGGCCAAGACTAAGGCCCGGCTGCGGGACAATGTGTGGTTCCCGGGGATGGATGCACAAGTGGACGAAATGGTCCGACAGTGCCACGCTTGCACGATCACCGGAGGGGATCCGGCTGCAGCTCCAGTGATCACAGAAGAAGCGAGTCAGACGCCATGGACCCATCTCAGCATCGACTTCGGGAGCTTCCCGGATGGCAGGCACATGCTGGTCATGGTCGATTCCTTCTCGAAGTTCTCTATAGTGGAGGTGATACCGTCCACTGCATTCCCGCATGTCAGGAAGGTTTTGGACCGAACATTCGCAATGATGGGGTTGCCCGAAGAAGTCAAGTCGGACAACGGGCCCCCATTCCAGGGGCGGGAGTTCCAGGAGTACCTGGCCCTTTTGGCGAACCGACACTGGAAAATCACCCCCCTCTGGCCTCAAGCCAATGGGGAAGTGGAGCGGCTGATGAGAACGCTCAATCGAGCGCTGCGGATCGCCGTGGACAACGAGGAAGATCCGGAAGCAGCTCTAGATCAATTCCTAGGAGTGTACCGTCAGACCCCCCACAGCACCACCAAGTGTGCTCCTGCTCACGTCCTGTTCAAGCGAGCCCCACGAGACAGCATTCCGGCGGATCCAGGCTGGGCCCCGGTGGCAAGAGACGGGGTGGCCATTCAGGCGCGGAGGGAGGCCACGAACAGGAAGGCAAGCGAGGCCCGTAGGGCCCAGGACATCGTGGTCCGAATTGGGGACCAAGTGGTCATCAAAGATCGGCACCCCGGATGGAAGTTCCGAACTCCCTACGAGCCTGAAGTATGGATGGTGACTGAGGTGCGAGGGACCATGGTCACAACACGGAAAGGACACCAGACCGTCACCAGAAATGTGTCAAGCTTCAAGGTGGTGCCAGAAGCCGTCACGGATGGCGAAGGGCTCGAGTCACCAGAGGTTGTGTCGGAGAGTAGTGCACCGGCGTCTCCCGGTGGGGGGGTGTCACCTCTGCCAGGCAGACAGCCGGCGGCCCCCGGTGGAGGAGACCATCAGAGACTAACTGATTGGGGTCCCGGTGCAGGGGCTTCTGGGGTTACCCCGCCGGACAGGTCCCCCGACCTCTCCACCAGGAGTCAACGATATGGACTACGCCCTAATCCTGCACCCAGTCAGACACTAAAAGACTATGTATATACTTCCCCATGATGGGGTGTGTGAGGGGACAGTTAACTAAAAGAAGAAAGGGATGTTGAGAGCCACCCGGGCTCTCTTATACTATGTTGCGCTAATTCACGCATCCACACACCCCTCAGGGCGGGCTCGTCCCGAGGGGATAAATAAACGTGGGCAAGACCGCACGTGGTCTTTTGAGCGGCCCAGTAACGCATACCAGTTTCCTGTGTCCTTTAATTAGTTGTCCCTAATTAACTGAGGCCGAGGCCTGCCGCTCTACACCCCTGAGGTCGGGGTTCTAGTGTTTTGTGTGCATTTCCCTGTGCCCCACTACTTCCTCTTGCAAGTGATAGTGGATATTTCCCATTCAATATAGGCAGCATCCAGCGTAAGCCCCACTAGTAATCTAAGTCTCAAGAGTCCACTCCAAATCTGCATTTAAGTCCCAAATGTATAGCTCCAAGGAGCAACCTAGTAAGCAAGCAAGCAATTCCCCCCAGGGCTGACTGGCCCAAAATAAATTTTACCCACACCTGTAGGGTCATGCAGCAGCTAGTTTAAGTGAGTTCACTGCACGTAGCCCAGGTAGGCTGCGCTCAGCAGTCTCCAATTTCCTCAAATGCAGTCATGCAAATGCAGTGACTGGAGACTCCTCGCAGCTCCTTATGGCTGGGTACATTTTTGTTCCATCCAATGGTGGGGGAGAAGTAGTGCAAGGATTCTGACACCTCGTCCTATGTCAGTGCATAGGGTTCTCCGTAGCGGCCTCACTACTCCAGCGACGATCCTGCTCAGATCACACTTTTTGCTGGGCCCAGTGACCCCCACCCCCCCCCCCCCCGGGTCACAGGGTCGCCATATCTCTACATGAGCTTTGACCCTATCAGCACAGGAGATTTCTTCACTAATCTCCTCCTGACATACAGGGTCTCTGGCAATTTTCATGGTGCAAACTCTACAGCCCACTGAGCCCGGCAATCTGCCCATGGCAGCCCCTCCTGGCATACAGATTCGCCAATCCCTCATTGCACTTAGGCTCCAGGAAGAAAGGCACATTTCACTTCACGGCAGCTGGCGTCTGCTTACGCCTCACAAAGGGAGTCCACTCAATCGGATTCCCCACTGGACCTCGCTCCCACCAATGTTCTCCTCTTCCTTACAGGCCACACTGGTCATGGCAGCCAGGCAAGTGCTGGTGCTCCAGGCTCCATGACAGGTGGTCTTGGATTCCCTGGGAGATGTCCCCTCACCCAGATAGGAGACTAGCAGGCCTTGTCCCCTACTCTTGGTCACAGACAGAAGTCTTGCACAGCTTCTTCTACTTGCACTTCCCGGCTGGCTGCTTGACAGTTTACTATTTTGGGGTCTCAAGCTCCCTTCATATAGTCCATTTGTAAGTATCAAATGTGATTTAGAGTCCGAGCCATTGAAATTTATGTTGGGGGTCTTCTTCCTCTTGAAGTGCCCACTCCTCCACCCGCTTTTCCTCTAGAAAGCAGTCTGTCACAGTAGGAGTGACTCCAAGGCCAATATCCAGACAACACAGGCCATGGGAGTGACTAGAGTTCACACTTGGCTGTCAGACACAGACCAGGGCCGCAGCCGCACTTTTTATGGTTTTCTTATCACCTGCAACTCCTTCCTGACATGTATCCACGCCCCTTCTGAATCAAAGCGCACCCTTTGAAGCATACTGGGGGAGCCTGGCTCTCTCTTCTCCAGTGTGTCCCGCCCAGCTTACAGGAATGCAGCAATGCACAAATCTGTCTGAGCGCATTCCTCTACTTCCTCTCCTCATTGTTCTCTATGCAGCCATGCATCTCCCAAAATGGAACCTAGAATCCTTTATGTATTGTACCCCTTACAGGCACACATACACCCACACATACACCCAGCACATGCATTTTACATACACACACTACACAGCACTGTATCCTTCATGTACTGTACCACTCAGAGACACACATACACCCAGTACATGGATTTAAAGCGCATGCACTGCACAGTACTACATCCTTCATGTATTGTACCACTCACAGGTACATATACACCCAGCAGAAGCATTTAACATGCACACACGCACAGTACTGCATTATCCATGTATTGCACCCTTCCCAGAAATACATACACGCAGGGCAGGGACACCACTCATGTGCTGCGCAGTACTCCATACCAAATCGATGTAGGCCAAGGAGTGAGTTAAATACACAGCAGCGGAACTTTGAATGAGTGAGCCTGTAGGCCTCATCCAATGACACAGGTTACAGTGCACAGTCCAGCTGCAATGAATGGTGGGACATTGAATGACTGATGAGCAGCACTGGATACGCTCTTATTTTGGGTGAGAATCTAATACCATGGAGAGGAAGCTGGGACTGCATCCTGGCCCGCTGGTGTAACTGGGATTTATTTATTTATGTAATTATTTATGGTTTTATATAGACCAATCGTTGAGTTTTCATATCTACCTAGTGCTAGTATTTCTACAGGAAAGAGGACAATTCCAAGAATTGGGCGAGGTGGGCTCACTCATGTAATGAGACATGCTACATCATTGCCACCTCATCCCACCCTAGTGAGATTGTACTAGCCGGGATGATTCAACCTCAGGGGGACTGACCGGAGGGAGTTGTTAGAAATGTTTTTTTTCTGTGGATAAACTATTTGGATCCAGCTTATGTGTTTAGGGTACGCCACAAAGCATCCTGTATTCAGGTGGTACCCTAAGCTTAAATACAAATACCATAAGGTAGTCTCAGAGGATGTACGTGGTTACTATGACCTTTACTTACCTCTGAAGTTTTGTGCCAACATGTTTCTGCCCTTCTAATAGAGCCTGAAAGTGGTCTCGGGCATTCATTAGGCTGAAGGTATGTATCCTTAGACTTTATTGTTTATAGCGAAGGGTACAGTGATAAATACTGAGAGGACCTACCTCTCTTCAATCAATCACCAGGGTCTAGTACCTAGTCGAGGGAAGAAAGACAAACACATAGCAATAGAGGTAGGGACAAAAAAGTACACTTACTTTATCAGGACACACAAGAGTATCAACTTATATTGCAGTGCGATATAGTAAAATGCACATTGACATTCTTGCCACCCGATGCTACCAGACGGCTGTTCCTTTGGGCACGGTAGGATCGTTGCGGGCGCTCTATCATGACAATGTAAGTGGCATAAAGTTGATGCAATGTAAAAAGGAAGCAATACCTACGATGGGTAGAAGATGCTGGGACTATCTGTGAGAATTTGATAATTCCTGTAAGTGCATTTAGCACATCTTTCGGGACATCATATTTACTTACTTATTTTCTCCTTATATTCTTCTTCCCCTCCTTCCTTTGTTAAATCTGACTTAACACACCTATCAGAGAGTGACTATAGGAGGTGCCCACCCAGAACAGACCTGTGGCAAAAGGCCCCCTGGCACTAAGTAAACAAATGAATATTGATCATCACTGGTTTTACCTATGGTACTTTCTCCCACACATGTCTTCATCACCTCTGCATGTGTGCAGTGAGTGAGCGTGTTTTATGTCACACGTGCCACAATTGTTTTTAATGTTGTTTTAATGTGCATAAGAATGACAATTTGCATTATATGATATCGCACTGCAATATACGATTAGACTGTTGTGTGTACCAATAAACTAAGTTTATATTTTTGTCTCTACCACTACTGCTATGTGTGTTGTCTTTCTTCCCTTGAATAGGTACTAAACCCTGGGGATTGATTGAAGAGAGGTAGGTCCTCTTAATATTTGCCAGTATATTATTCACTATTAGTATTAAAGTCTAGGGATACATACCTTCAGCCCTGATTAATGCCTGAGACCTCTTTTAGACTCCATTAAAAGGGCAGAAACATGTTGGCACAACAACCCAGAGGTATGTAAGGGTCATAGTAACTAACGATGTACATCGTCTGAGACTACCTTACGCCATTTTTATTTAAGCTTAGGGTACCACCTGAATAAAGGATAATTTGTGGTATATCCTAAGTTTTTTTTAGACATAAACTGGATCCAAGTATTTTATCCAGAGAAAAAAATTAATTTCTAAGAACTCCCTCAGTTCAGCCCCTGTGAGTTTGAGTCCGCCCTGGTAGTACGATCTCGCCAGGGTGGGACGAGGTGGCCAATGATGAAGCATGTCAAAAAATCCCTGAGTGAGCCTAGCTTGTCCAATTCTTGGAATTGCCCTTTTTCACTGTAGGGATACTAGCAGTAGGTAGGTAGGTAGGAAAACACAACTAGTGCTAGAGAGACAACTCCCTATGGATGTCAAAAAGGCATCACGCCATTTCTGTGTTTTGAGTGTTTACCAAGAGGCTGGAGTGGGATTGTTGTTTAGCCTTTTCTTTCCCTTTGGTATTTATAGTATTCTGTACAGCTGCCGGCTGTGAGAAATCACGTTCAAAATATTGGTTATTAAGTCATTTAATCCCCAGTGACCAGATAATAAATAGAAGGCCTTACCTTCGATGATGATGATATCTTATCAATTTTAGCAGCACCCTCCCCTATGAGGTAACCAACACTGGCACAAACTTTGCCAAAAATGAATAACTGAAACTCACTATTGGAACTAAAGAAATCTCAAGTCAAAGCTATGTTCCACGGAGTGATAATGACAGTACCTGAGAGACAACACTGTCCCAAGAGGCAAGTGGTGTAACACAGGTCCCTGCAGTCCCCGCGGTGCTGGGGGCCCGAGCTGCAGGGGGCCTCCTCAGCACAGTACTCTGGCCAGACAGCTTCGGATTAAATCTGAAGCAGGGGCCCCTCTATGTACCTTGCAGGGGGCCCCCTCAAGTTTCATTACGCCACTGCAAGAGGCCTCATTGTCACAAATGAACCTAGGATTTATTTTGAGGACAAAGAATTCAGGAAACACTGGTCCTTGATAGCCTGGAAGTGTACCAAGGACTGGCTAGGTCTGATCATCAAAGCAGCCAAGAGACTGTTTGATGCCCTGGTAACCCAAATAAAAACACAACAAAATGCACTTAAACTTAAAACTCAGCTTTCCATCACAGTTTACAAAAAGAAACTGGAATAAGTGAATAAGGGACTAACAGAATTTAAAGACTATCTTACACAATCAAAGGTAAATACATTCTTAAAAGACCTGGACAAATTCTCACATGAGAAAATATATGCGTTTTCAAGAGAAGAATACGTCAGAAGAGAAAGTGACTCTTCCTTCACATCAGAAAAGAGTAGAAATTCATTAGTGTCAGATAGGTCCTCACATAGATCCTCGGATAATACCATCAAAAGAGGCTGGGTAAGGAGGAACTATAGACAAACCCCTAGATCCAAGAGGGCCTACAACACTGGGGACTTTTATGCACCACAATGGGGATGGCCACAATATGGGTTTCCACTACCTCAACAAGGCTTCCTGTGGCAACCAACACCTTACCCTCTGTCTTTTTTAGAAAGAGGCTGAAGGAAGGGAAGATGGAGAAACAGGGACTGCAGGGTGTCCTGGAAAGAGCCGGAGACAGAAAAAAGACAAACAAATACCAAAGAACCCCAATCGGGGACCCGCAGGAGCTAACGGATAACATTATCAACCTAACCCTACGATATTGACTGAGACCCAAATACAAGTACTTAAAAAGGGCTTAGGTTTTGTACCTACACCGAAAAACGATCCCTTCAAACTAAAAATAGAATTGACTGAATCCTTCCGAAAGATCAGGTTACAGGTCTTTTTCTCTACACTAGCGGCATTTAGCGCCAGGAAGCCGCTTGGTCGCAGTGCGCTTTACTAAATACCTTTTTCATTTCATTTTCATTAGGCAATGGCAGAGATATGGAAACCAACACCAACCTCCATAAAAAAAATCCTCCTTTATACCTACCATTCAACAGTTACTACTGAAAGTCAGCCTTTGAACAAGCAATCAATGTAGGTCTAGACTCGTTAAAACAAGACAAGCAGGATATCTTTCAAAATTTCAGCAAGGCAGGAAAAAAGGCCTTGAGGAAACTAAGAGAGGATACCACAGTGATTATAAAACCAGCAGATAAAGAGGGTGGGATAGTTTTGTTGCCTAAAGACATGTACCACACCGATTGCCTGAGACCACTAGGGACTACTCTACATTATAAGAAATTGAATTGAGACCCTACCCCAGACATTATGGATGAGAACTCTGTTATGATCAAAGGAGCCCTATAAAAAAGGCTAGGTGACTGAGAAGGAGGCGTCTTACCTCACTGAGAAAGAACTCGGGTTACTTCTATATTTTGCCTAAAGTCTATAATAACAACCCCTCCCCCGAATGCCCAATCATATCAGGGTTAGGTTCCTCCCTAGAACCACTATCCCAATTTTGTGATTTCTTTCTGAAAACTGAAGTAACCCAGATGCCTTCGTATCTGAAAGATACTAAGGACATACTAAGCAAACTAAATGGCATGACTTTTGAATCAGACAAGGAACTTGTACTGATCCTGGATGTGGAATCATTGTACACAAATGGTCCTCAAGAATCCACACTAGATGTTATAGAGCATCTACGGACTTCTAGAGTGGCAAACAAAATGACACCTGCTGAGTTTATCCATGACTCTGTACACGTGATCCTCACTTGGAACGCTTTCAATATGAAGGTGATTTCTTCTTACAAACGCACGGAACGTTTATGGGGAGCACCTGTACACCCAGTTTTGCATGTTTAAATGTGCATAACTTTGAAACCGAATATATCTACTATGATGAGAACCCATACTTGAGGCAGATGAGACTGTTGAAAAGACGTATCAACAATATCCTGTTGATCCGGAGAGGCACCAGAGAGGAAGCAATTGAGTTTAATGAATGGGTCAACAGTTTGGACCCTTTTTTGACATTCACAATGAGCATGAGCGATGTAGAATTACCATTTTTGGATCTACGAATATACCATGATAGGGGGATCCTGAAGACTGAGATGTATTATAAAACTACGGATAAAAACTGGCTTCTATGCTTTGAGGGATTCCACCCCTTGGGACTGAGAGAAGGCTTATCAATAGGTCAATTCTTAATACTCAGATGGAACTGTACAGAAATTGGGAAGTACAGAGAACACGCTGAAATACTAAGCAAAAAACTTAGAGAGAAAAATTACCCAGTGAGAACCATCAAAAGGGCAAGAAAAAGAGCCATTAACAATGATAGGGATGCCCTGCTGGGCACCTACAAAAAACCATGGGAAACAAGACCCATATGCGTAACGACATTTACTCCCATCTCAAGTTCATTCACAAAACTGGTTAAGAAACATTGTGATACCCAAATTCTGGCAATTTGAAAATTGCACAACCTATGTTCTCCTTTAAAAGGAGCCAGAATTTACGTGATGCACCAGTGCACACACGTCCCCCAAAAATAGTGGCAGAGATCCAAATTACACTATGGAATACCCCCAACCCTATGGGCAATCCACCATGGGGTGAATGTGGGATATGTCAGTTTACGAAGAAATGTAATTCCATTCATGTCATATCTGTCTTGATATGTCCTTGAAAGCTCCTATTTATTGGTATGACTACTAAGAAGGTATGTGTTTTCATAACAGAACGCAGGAACACAATAAGGTGTAAGAGAGACAACACAAAGCAGACTAAACACCTTATTGAATACCAACAAAATGCTGATGAAAAGTATGGGATAAATGAATTGTATTGCAGATATGCAGACATGAGTAAGGCACTGTTGAAGTTTGAACAGCGCTGGGTGTTTCTCTTACAGACTGACACCATAGGACTGAATGATGATATCCCATGGGGGGCCCTGGGTAATTAGACTAAGTATACTCTCTACCTATTGAGCAACAAGTGCTCTCCACATTCTCACCCAGTCTGCAGAGCTCATAAAATATGGTGATCACCTTTTGGCCCTCAGCAGGGACCTTACCAATGGCTGCTTAACCTTGCAATAATGACTAGCACCACTCCGTATTTAATGAGAACTGTTTCCAATTCACACAGGCTCTCTTTAATAGGAGGGAGTATATATAGAAAGCTGCCCTCACCAAGGGCTACAACAGCCCCCATGATTCCCCGCAAGCACAGGACTCCTTCATTGGCCACCTTGCCTCTTCCAACTGAAATCCCAGGAAATAAATGACATTCCCCATGATGCCTGGCCCGCAGTATGCCTCAATTATGCTGCCACGTCTCTTGGCCTCTGCATCACACTCGAATCCTAAACAATGGAACAATGAGTGTGACGGGGTGTTCCGGATTATGGAGTCCTGTGTCCTATTATGGACAGGGACGGAACACTGTGTCATCATTTGCTTGTAGTAAAATCTATTCCTTTGTTGTCTCACCCAGTCCCAGGTGGGACGCGTTACAAACAACGAAGCCGGAAATGGGTGGGCAAGTCTGATTGGTTACTATTTGTAGCCTGGTTCTCTTTAAATATGAGAAAGCATAGATACCGCGCCCATGTTACGAGGTGGCTGTTCTTTTGGTCACAGTAGGATCGTTGCGGGCGCTCTACCTTAATGAAGAAGGTGGCATAAAGTTGATGCAATGTAAAAAGGATTCAGTACTTACGATGAGTAGAAGACGCTGCGACGATCTGTGAGAATTTGAGGAGGTCCTTTAAGTACATTTAGCACAAACTTTGGGACATCATATTTACTTACTTATTTTCTCTTTAATTTCTTTGTTCCCCTCCTTTCTGTGTTAAAACTGACTTAACAAACCTATCAGAGTGTGACTATAGAAGGTGTCCACCCAGAACAGTTAATGTAAGAAATGGGATTTCTGGTTGGCTAGGGCTTGCGCCTAAGCCAGGCAGAAACCACCACTCTAGTCAGGGCAAGGGTGTTACACGCTGAAGATAACTTCTGCTCACCCCCTTGGTAGCTTGGCACGAGCAGTCAGGCCTATCCCAGAGGCAATGTGTAAAGCGTTTGAGCAACACACACACACAGCAGCAACACAATAGGCACACCACAAAAGAAACTCCACACAAGGTTATATAAAAAAAATAAAAGAAAACAATTTGAGAGGGGGTCAAGAGGGACATTAAGTTTAAAGACTCCTACAACTCCAAAACCCTCAGATCAAAAGCGCAAAAACTAACAGGAGATGCAGAGTCTAAAAGAATAGCAAGCTACTAACTGCTGCGTAAGAAATACAGAAAAGTACAAAAAAAGTCCTTAGAGAAATCAGGATAACACCGGGCGGGAGTTAAGAGTTCATCAGCCCACCCTTACTGGCGGAGCATCGTCATCTGAAACTATAATCAAGCCAGGAAATAGTCTATCTTTGCTTAAGACTATGTTTTTTTTAAATATGAAACTTAGGTAATCCTGAATAAACATATTTTTTGCCTTAGTATTCATTTTTAAATTCACATTCACATTTGAGCACTGCACTACACCCTTTAGCTTCTGAGTATAACCCCTGGCAGGAGTATTTTTCTTGTAGGAATAATCAGGCTGAGCACTGAGCAGTACCTTCGGGCCTGCCACTGTGAACTTAGCTCTTTATTCCACAGAGTTTCAGATGACGATGCTCCGCCAGTAAGGGTGGGCTGATGAACTCTTAACTCCCGCCCGGTGTTATCCTGATTTCTCTAAGGACTTTTTTTGTACTTTTCTGTATTTCTTACTCAGCAGTTAGTAGCTTGCTATTCTTTTAGACTCTGCATCTCCTGTTAGTTTTTGCGTATATAAAAAAAATAGCCTTTGTATTATCCAAAACACATTAGAAATATAATCACACATATACACTGTGCCAACTGGCACCAGGTCATCATTTACAGGGGATTATATACATGACAGGGCCTATCAGGCCACTGTCAGAACCATCACAAAGGACAGGTAGCAAATATAAAACACCACCAGTAACTACTGGCAGAATACTGTACTCAGCATTAGTACTAGCAACATAAACGATTTATGTCTGCATCACATTAGGCATAAAACACATTATGCATAAACATCATAAGCATAAACACATTATGCAATCTCACATTAGTAATGCACCACAGTAACCCTAACACAGTGCATTCATCCTCTTTACGCTCCCACCAGAATACAAAAATGACCAAATATGACCCAAGGCTAACTGGCCTTCCTCTGGGGCCCAATGCCCTCTGTCCCAAATGTCAGGACGTAATGCTAGGACATTTCACGGGCCCTCTGGCTGCCTTGGCAGCTAAAGCAATGGGGCGTGTGGGGTGTGTATCTCACTCCTTCCTTGTCACCTAAAAGAAATGACCCCACAGTGCAGCTACCCATGCTGTCGTGGTGCAGCTGAGGTAAAATTAGGCTTGGCACCACAGTGCCTTCAGAGCCCCACTCCGGGACTCCTACAACGAAATTGCCCCTACGTGCAGCTGCCCACGCTCCTGCGGTGCAGCTTTGGAATTAGTCAGTGGCACCAAAAAGACCAATGTGAGCCCCACACACCGGGGCTCTTTGTCGGCTCCTTCGGTCTCCTCCAACGTGGGACAACCGGCTGCCATACGCGGGGCTTTCCTCGTCACAACGGGAGCCCCGCCTGGAACTAGGCACAAGGTTGCCTGACTTGTGCTCCAGCCTCCACACTATTTTCCTGTCTCCGGCCACGCCCCAGGCCAGGCTCTCTTCACCTGACTTCCAGCCGGCGCACTCGGAATGAGCGGAGCGGGAGCCCTTCCACCTGGGCTCAGGAATAAAAGGAAAATGAAACGCTGGAGTGCTCGCCACACACTCTGCAGACAAAGTTGGAGGCCACCATTCTCAGCCTTGCCGCAGCGCGCGAGGCTCTCCACACCACTCCGGGAGACCCGCCCACAGTCAGGCTAAGTCTCAGCCTGACTTCCTGTGCTTAGGATATCACGGAGCGAAGTCTCCGTCCGGGCCCCTCTTTGCTGGCACTACGAAGGACCGTGGGAACAACGCCCACTACACGCTTCCACTTCGGCCTTAGGTCCATGAAAAGCGAAGCGCTCAGCATGCGCTGGTGCCCATGAACCCACATCCAGGGCAAGAAACAGAGCCAACCGTGATCGACCGGTCTCACCCCAGCAGATACCACCAGACAACTGGCAGCACTGCTCCACCCTGGTACTGGCGACCCCAGCAGCTTCCAGCCGGTCTAGCGCTGCAGTGCACCAATGCTCCCCTCGTCCTGGGGCAGCAGACAGACAGTGAAGCGCTCACGAGGCGCTTGAATTCCAAAGGTCCAGGGGAAAGGCTGGGCTCAGGCAGGCCAGCTCACAGGGCCATCCAGCAGGGAGGCAGTCCCTCGTGGTGGTTCTTCCTGGGGCCCAGCAGCAGCAAGTTCCAAATCACAAGGAAGCACACTTTACATGGGGTCACAGCCCCATTATTTATACAACCTTTTCCCTTTGTCTGCCCTGGCACAGGGCTTGGGGGAACCAGCCTCAACTGGTTGTGGGGGTGTTGAATCACTCTGTTTACCAGGCTTCCACCCTCCTTTGTCAGATAAGGCTCGGTCCTCAGACACACTGCAGGGGGGCGGAGCCAGCATTCACCTAGGCAGGCACAGATTCAGGGAACTCCTCCTCCCTCTACTCCAAATGCAGATCTCCTATTCAGCCTAGTGCTGACTCACCCTGCCCTCCCTGGAGCCACACACCTCACCAGCCCCTGTCACTCCAGAGCCAGACATGCAATACACATCAGGCAGGCAGGTACATAGCACACAGAAATGCTATCTTCTAAAAGTGGGATTTCTAAAATAGTGATAATAAATCTGCGCACACCATTGCGCAGCATTTTTTTATTAATATTCCAAACATACCAAACTTGACCACGCTGCATCTCTCATATCAGGAATTACCACTGAATCACTTATCAGGGAATCCTCAATGCATTCCAATGCGAGGGCAGCCTCACAGCAGTGAGAAACCAAAAAGGCTGTTTGTCACTACCAGGACATGTCACACACTTAAGGTACATGGTCTACCTTTTACCTACAATGCACCCTGCCCATTGGGCTAGCTAGGGTCTACCTTAGGGGTTGCAGTAAAAGGGGGGTCACAGACATGGCACACACTTTAGGTGCCACGTCACAGCGGCAGGAAAAATGCGCGCAAATGCCCTGCAATGGCAGAGGCCTGAGATAGGTTTGAAAGGCTACTTTGGTGGGTGGCGCAAGCAGCGCAGCAAGCCCACCAGTTGAATTTAATTTACTGGCTCGGGTATATTAGATAACACTTTACTGGGGACTGAAAGGTAAATTAAATATGCCAAACCGGTGTAGACCAATCTTACCACGTTTTACCATAGAGAGCACATGCACTTTACACTGGACAGCAGTGCTAAAGTGCCCAGAGTCCTAAAGCCACCAACACCATGTCAGAAAAAGGCTAGGAGGAAGGCAAAAAGTTCATGGATGACCCTGAAAAAAGGGCCAAGTCCAACAGGTCATGAGGCAAAAGGCCCCTTGGCACTAGGTAAACAAATGGGACTAGTATTACATATGTCACATGTGCCACGGATTCAAGCTAGCGTGGCTGAGGAAGGGTTTTACCCAGAAACCGGTCTCATGATGCTTGTTTCCGGTCCAGGGAAGACATGGCTTGGTAGTTCGGACTGGACTGTTCCCATGAGGCACAGGGTCAAGACTGATTTGCATATAGCTGGGTCTGAACTGAGGTGGCAAAGTGAGCTAAAAAACGATGATGGATTCAACCCAGGTCTATGACTGGGGTGAGTGTCTGAAAAGTTTCAGCGCTCCGTCCATCATCTCCTTGTGTTTGCTTTGTATGCCCTAAGTTGGCAGGGTATGCCTAGACGTGGGTCCCTTGCTCACTTTGCCACTGGATTCAAGCTAGCCTGGCTGATGAAGAGTGTTACCCAGAAACCGGTCCCAGGATGCTTGTTTCCGGTCCAGGGAAGCCCTGGCTTTGCAGTTCAGGATGGACTGTTCCCATGAGGCACAGGGTCAAGACTGATTTGCATATAGCTGTGTCTGAAGTGGGGTGGCGAAGTGAAATAAAGAACGATGATGGCGTCAACCCAGGTCTATGACTGGGGGTGAGTGTCTGAAAAGTTTCAGCGCTCTGTCTATTATTTCCTTGTGTTTTCTTTGTTCGCCCTAAGTTGGTAGGGTATGCCCAGACGTGGGTCCCTTGCTCACTTTGCCACTGGATTCAAGCTAGCCTGGTTGGTGAGGGCTGTTAGCCCGAAACTGGTCTCAGGATGCTTGTTTCCGGTCCAGTGAAGACATGGTTTGGCAGTTCAGGCTGGACTGTTCCCATGAGGCACAGGGTCAAGACTGATTTGCCTATAGCTGTGTCTGAAGTGGGGTGGCGAAGTGAGCAAAAGAACTATGAAGGATTCAACCCAGATCTGTGACTGGGGGTGAGTGTCTGAAAAGTTTCAGCTCTCCGTCCATCATCTCCTTGTGTTTAGTTTGAGTAAGTGTCTGGCTTCGATTGGGAGCCAGTTGAGGTTGGCCAGAAGGGTAGTGATGTCGTCTCCCCTATTGGCTCCTGATGCTAGACACACTGTACAGTTCAATGTAGCTCTTAGTGGCGTTAGGTGAGTTTTGGGAGTTTAGAGGGTCTTTCCATAGACAAGTTTACAGAGTACTAGGGATTGGACTATGGTCTTTAAGTCCTCCCTCGAGATGCAGGGTTTAACAGTTAGAAGGAGACTGATCTGATGCTGGTTACCCTTTGCTAAGTTATTAATGTGGATCTGAAGATTCACTTTCGGGTTGCTTTGGGGAGCAGAGATGAAGAGGAATTCTGTTTTCTATCGGTTGAATTTGGGGTAGTGTTTGGTTGTTCAAGATTGCAGGTCTTTTAGTACAGAACCACCCATCTTATTATTGTCTTGTTGGGAGGAGATCTTCAGGTATAGCTGGATATCATCTGCATACAAGTGGAATGGTATGTTTATGCATTTTGCAAAACAATGGTTAGAGGATTTGTGTAAAGGTTAAAGAGGGAGTGTGAAAGTTTGGAACCTTGTGGAACTCCTTGGGTGAGTGGTAAGGATGTTGATAAGTCGTTAGTTATTTGTATGTGATGTATGGTTGACGGTTGAATTCCGCTGATAGATCTAGTAGGAACAACAGGCATAAGTCGCCTTGTCTAAGATGGTGAGCGCGTTGTTTATTATCTGCAGCGTAGCAGGTTCTATGCTGCATCTGGATCTGAATCCTGATTAGTGGGTGTCAAGTAGGTTATTTTCTTCTATGCAGGTTTTCAGGTGTTTTCCATGCAGCTTTCCAGAACTTTTGGCATGAATGGCAGGTTGGATCTGGGTCAGAAATTGTTGTCTTCTGGGTCAGCATGGTATTTCTTTCAGCAGAGGTGTTACTTGGTCTATTTTAAGATTGTCAGGGGCTATACCTTGAGTGAGCATGTCATTTATCATTTTGATCAGGCGGGGAGTGTAGGCATTGGTGATGCTTTTGATGATTTTTGATGGAATGGAGTAAGAGAAGTGGTTGTATCGGTGGAGGGCGGAAATGACTGAGATGGCATCAGCTTATGTTACTTCTTTGAAAGTATACCATTTTAAAGGAGATTTGTTGATTAGTTGAGCTTCTGCGTGGCTGTTGGTAGTTGGGTCTAGGGAGAACTATGTTGCTCTTAGTTTGTTGTTGAAGAATCTGGAAACAGTTTCGCAGAATTCTTTAGGGTTTTTAAATGCCATCTCAAGGAGAGGTCTGCGGGACCAGTATTCCAATAAAGGGGTTCAAACAACAGGGTATTTTGATTTTAAGTACTATAGCAGGAAAGACATAACACATATATGTATTGATATTTAATTAGCTCAAATGCAACCAAGGAGGGCCAGTGTGCTGCACATTATTGAGCGTGTTGAGAGAAAATACAATGATGTGTACATCAATTAGGCTTGTATACATTTCAGTTACACTGTTGCAAAGTCATCCTTGTGCCCAGGGCACCCCTATTTTTGCTGACTAGTACTGGTGGTAATTGACTCTGACTGTCCTTGGGGTCTGCTTAACCAGGCCCAGGGTCAGTGCTATGCTGAAGACACATAGAATACAGCGAAAACACCTACATACATTAGGGTACACTATGAGTTAGGGTACCACTTTTATTGGCATGACCTCCTCTATAAGGGCCTAGTACATAATAGGGCATGGGTATTAAAACTATCTTTAAGTCCCTAGTTTATAATAGGGCATGTGTACAATGCTGAGGGCTGAGATCAGTTTAAAAGCAGCCATGAGTTTCAGGAGTGCTTTTAACATGTAGATTGTGCTCAAGCTCGACTTTGGGGGTTGGGGCACTTACAACTTAATAACCTACAATATTTTGGCATATTATTTACCCGGAGGGTATCCCCATGGTGTCCCAGTGGCGTGGGGGGGGGGGGTCAGTATTTATAAGGTGACCTTTATAAATTAAGTTTTATATGCCCTGGGTTTAGTGAATTTGCACATTTCACTTTCCACATTGTAGTAAAGTGCTCCCCAAAATCGAATTTGTGCTAGGAGCACTGTGAAGTGAGAATCTACAATATTTTTGCATATTCAGAACCCCTAAAGTCTCCCCTCAGGTTTCCAGAGATGAGGGGCTCTGTAGATACAGGCAAGGTCCTTATAAAATATGTTTTAAAAGCCATGATATTGGAGAAATTGCCTAGTTAATTTTCCCCATTGCAGATCCCCAGCCAAATAGGTTAACATGGCAAGAAGTTATTAACTAATAATTCTAACCAGGAGAATCACAAAATATCATTCAAGGACTTACTAGAATGGGATTGATAAATCAAACAATGTACCATTGTTGAATTTATACTAAAATGTACAGACAAGAAGTTATAAGACTTTCTTGTCTGGAGGCCAAAATTCAGCCTTCCAGTGTTCTGTCCTGATTGGTCAGAGTTAAGTGGATTAGCCAGGCTGCTTTCATGAGATGATAAGTAGCCCTGAGGCGTAGGAGTCCTTCTAGGAGGAGGAAGGTTCTGCTACATAAGAATGCCAAAGCCAGGGGGAGGAGTGGTAAAAAATAATCTTAAATAGAAGGAGGAGACAGACAGGAGAAACCATTTTCATTTGCACTCCTGCTCTTTGAACCCAGCCAGATGGCAGGCTTAAGGAAGGAATTTGCAGACCCCAGGGGGAGAGAGAATGTGGAGAAGAGCCATCCTGGAGGGTGGTTTAGTTGGTGCAGATTGGGGTGTACAAATTCTCCCTACTTCCACGGATAGAGTAATTTCACAGATACACGCACACACACACATCATACGCTTGGGCCCATTTCACTAACATACTATACAACAATAATCAAAATAGAGTACTCAATAATTGACAAGAAATAACCACCGACACTGTAATTAAAATTATGGTACTTTATCTAAAATTAGTCAAAGAAAATCAATCAGAGTAAATCATTTCTCTCATAATTACCTATTCTAGCTAAATGTCAGAATGAGTCAGGACAGGTCTCTCAGTAGAAGTCTCCCGAGTCGCCGTCCTCACAGCATAGATCCTCACCAACGCAGGTTTGGGAAGAAGTGGCAAAGTGGCAAAAACCCTCTCTAGGCTAACAATATTTATAATAATTCTAACAAAAGAAAGCAACATAAAATGTTTTAGATATCCGCTGAACCGCTGAGCAGAGCGAGCAGGAAAGGATGTAACATCGCTACATTTGGAAAATCTCCGCTCAGAAAAATCACAAAAATAAAAAGACGGAAGGCGGAACTAAACTTTCAAAAGTATCCCCTCATGTTCATATTTCCTCTGCACCAACATTATGATCTCAGAGTCCATTAAGTTCATTCATTATGGCTCCTTTGTCCTCCAAGGTTACTCGGATGTTCTGGATGTTCGCCCAGAACTGCTGTCCTCACGGAAAATTTCGAACCAGGCGAAGACTGTGGTCAGATGACTCTCGACCATGTTCAGCAAGGCCTTCTCATCACAAATTATTACTCGAGCCCAGGCTGCAAACGGCAGCCATTTTATAATAGGCCAAAACGTACCATCTTAATTAAAAGAGACAAAAACAACGTTACCACAGCATAGTGATTAAACAGTGTTAACCCCACTAATACCCTTATGTGTATGTAATTATCTAGCCTTTGCAACACAGAAAAGCATTAATACATGACAATTCAAAAGCGTTTTGTGCTTTAAAATAAACAGCACCCAGCAACATTTATTTAATAAAACATGCACATTATTAATTAGCCACATGAACGCTTCCCACGTATAGTTTTCTCTTGTTAATACGTATTGGTTAGTAAAAACACTTACACAAAACAAATGATTAACGTTACAGATTAATATTTTTAATTTTTGACACATAGACAAACCGGAGCTTAAAACCCCAATAGATTTTCAACAGAAAACTCTGCTCCAGCAATCCCCCCTTTGGTGATTTTATCACCAAATAAACAACCCAAAAAAAAAATTAGTAAAAATTTAGTCCCATTTTAGGAGAAATTTGGAAATGTCTTTTTCTCCTTACACAACACTACACACCAGACACCCTTTCATCATCCCTCTTTGTCTCCAAGTAAACACTCTCCCTCAATTCTTCTAATTCTATTTCTTGTGGTTCTCTTTTCAACCTTTTATTTCTCTTTTCATTATTTCTTTTGATTAATTTCTTTTTCCCTCCCCTGTTTTTACAACACAAACACACCAATCTTAATATCAATAAAGCAACAATTATACAAGTCAAAGGAAACAATATCTTACCTATAATAGTACTACCTATTTTTGCAATAAAACTCTTAACAGCAACTATTTTATTAGCTAATTTAGTCCAAATACTCTCAGCTTCAAGTGGTACTAATTCTTCATGCAAATCAGTAATATTTTTGGTATAGACCTTCAGGTCTTTGCTTTCGTCTGGAATGTAAGTGCAACAATGTTGAACTTTCATCATTCCACAGACTCCACCCTCCTTGGCTAATAGAATATCAAGGGCAAGTCGATTTTGCATTGACATGGCACGTACGGCAATCAATTCCGTATTCACCAAAAGAAACCCTCCAGCGGTATTTGTCGATAAGCGATCAACCACTGTTGACAGTTTCCCAATTCCATAAGCATTCAAAGAAATTCCCACTGCAGGAATTAAAGCTCCAAAAATGTCACCCACTATTTCAGACCAAGTTTCTCTCTTAAAACGCGTTAGTAAATTAATATGTTCTACATCTTCTATTCTATCTATATGAAAGATCTTTGGAAAGACCAGGCCCACATAACACGTGCCATACCAATGGTCAGGCAACCTATAATAAGCCTTGTTCCCACAAACATAATACACTCCTGGGAAAATTTGATCTTCTCCACCTTTGAAACCCCATCCTGTCGCAATGAAGTATGTATCATGACACGTTGACAAGTTGGACTAGCCCCATTTCTCAATTCTTTTCCCATCTCAATGTCCCAAATTGTCTCACTCACTTTATATTTCCCTGCCTTTTCATCCATGCTCAATCTCCTTTCCTCTACCATGTTTAGAAAAGCTTTCTCCTCTTCTTTCAGACTGCAAGTTAAATTGTTCTTAAAAATGTAATCTAATGTTAATTCTTCTTTCTCAATAAAAATCTCACCAAAAATATTAGCATCTTTAGCTGGATTCAGCTTTTTGTTCATTGGCAATTGCCCAAAAATGTTATCTTTGTTAGACATCTCATAATCTATTTTCTCTAACAAATAAAACACACTACTTAATACACTACAAGAAATTCCATACGTAGCTGGTAAATGGTGATAAGTAACACCCTCTGAAACGGATGCAGGTAATTGCATACAAGCGTAGCAATCCCTAACTTCCATTGTCTTCACATATTCGTATAACAGCTTTGAAAAAACATTACTAGAAAAATCATTAATTGACCTATCTTTATGTACGTAAGTGTTACTAATTCTACTCGGAACTACTTTTTGTGAACTTTTCTTTGCAATAGTCACATTCTCAGTGTGTATTCCTAAAGTGTCTAATGTAACCCTAAAGGTAACTAATAAAGCTAAAACACCCCATAATAGCATTAATAATCCAGTACAGCAGCAGCACATTTTACACCATCTTCTTAAGAAGGCACATCTACTTTGATTATTCTCTATGTTAGCCATTTTACTACTTTGACCGTGTCTTTTGGCTTAGCCTCTACTACTCCACTACTTGAGTTTCTGGAACTCTAAGTTATTTCAAACAATTAATTTTCAGGTTTTCTTCTTTTCACTTTTCTCCAAGTGATTTCTTCTGTTCACTCAGTTTGGATACTCATCATTCTTCACTTCAACTTCTTCGACATCAAATTGTAGTAGATCTCCAACAATATCTTCAGTATCCGACTTTTCATCAATGTCAGTCAAGATTACTTTCAGGATTTCACCTGTATCTTCCTCAACCACTTCTCGTACGGTCTCCTCTGGATTTCCTTGACTTTCTGCCTCTTCACCTTCAGACAGTGCCACATACGTCCATTCCGGCGACCTATACTTCTATTTAGGTTTTCTGATTCTTTTGATCCCCTCTGGTTCTTGTTCTTTTGACTCTTTTCTCTTTTCACCTTTTACTGGATTCTGACTCGATACCTCATTCACTTGTTCAGCTTTCGAGGTATTCGCTCGTATCAGTCTATATCTCAGCCTCTTTATTCTATTGTTAGGCCAAAGATCTACTCTTACAACCTTCTTCGGTCTTGTTTCTGTATTATTTCTCTCTCCAATCCAAGTTCTCTTTCTCAGAACTCGACCCTCTGATTTCTCATTCTCACTTTCATCCGATTCTGTTTCAAATGCCTCTTGTTCTTCAGCAGTTTTCTTTCGCTCCACAGTCTTTTTCACCACTGTTTGAGACTTCCCTAACTCTTTCCCTCCTCGGGTCTCCGACACGCAATCTTCTTGCTGTCTACTTGTCCCTTCACCTAGCTTATTAGGAATATTCCCTACACCTCCTCGGGGGTCTTCCGCAATCTGTCCCTCTCTATCTTCTTCTGACCCTGCTTCTTCAGGTACAATCTCAAGTGGTTCTTCAATCTCTTCTTCTGATTCAGGAGTAGTCTCTGTGGAATTGCTCTTTTCTCTTCTTTTTCCTTCACTGCTTTTCGGAACTTCAGGCTCTTTTGCAGAATCTGATCTTTTTCCCAAGACTTTCAATGGTTCTCTTGAAGTCTTCTCTGACTCTTTTACTGGTTCCGTTTCTTCATCATCACTGGAATCTGACTCTTCAAAATACTCCTTACCAGTCCCATCTTTTGGGTTTGGAACTCTCAGAATATGACTCGCATGTACCCAGTTTTTCACACCAGCACACTTTACTGCAGTTGTCGTAGTCAGAATAACTTGTCTCGGCCTTCCCCACCTTGGAACTAAGCAATTTCTTCTTCTGTGTACTTTAATCCTCACCCAGTCCCCTGGACTCAGATCATGAGCTTGCTTCTTCTCAAGTGTGGTAGCTTCTTCTCCAACCTGGTGAAACACAGAATGAACTGCGTCAGCCAGGCCTTTACAGTAATCCAAAATCATGTCATCAGTTATTGTCATCAACTTATTTGCAGGCACATATGCATGTCGCATTGCACGTCCCATTAAGATTTCATGCGGACTTAAACCAGTAGTTCTATCTGGAGTAGGTCTAATAGTCATTAGCACTAGAGGCAAGACATCAGGCCATTTCATTCCAGTGGCTAAACACATCTTACCAATCCTATTCTTGATTGTGCCATTTATCTGCTCAACAACACCAGAAGCCTCTGGTCTGTATGCACAATGTAGCTTCTGCTGTATGCTTAATGCTTCACAAATCAAACTCATGAGCTCATTATAGAAGTGTCCACCTCTATCAGACTCAATCGTTACTGGAAACCCGTACCTAGGAATCAACTCTCTTAACAGTAACTTTGCCACTGTTATTCCATCATTTCTCCTAGTTGGATAGGCCTCCACCCATCTTGAAAACAAGCAGACTACCACTAGAACATACCTCAGTCTGTTCACCTGGGGCATTTCAATGAAATCAATCTGCATTCTCGTGAAAGGACCACCTTCTCTGCCTATCGTTCCCAGACTCACCACTGTCTTTTTCCCAGTGTTAAATTGCTGACAAATCAAACATCTTTGACAGATGCTCTCTGCAATTGTCCTGAACTTTGCATTGTACCAAGTCTGTTTAAAAGACCTGATCATCGCATCCCTTCCCAAATGTCCCTGGCCATGATACATCCTTGCCATTGTCGACAACATAGAGTTTGGCATGACTGGTCTGCCATCTCTATAGACCCAAACATGGTCTGTCTCTCTTGGGGCACAACCTGCCTTGATCCAGTCTTCCTTTTCTTCCTTTCCTGCCTCATCCTGCAACTGTTTCACTTCATCCCACGTCTCTAGGACATTAGTAAACATCACAGAACAAAAAGACATTTCACCTTCTCGTTCCCGATTAATTGATTGGCTATTCTTTGCACAATACTGTGCGATGTCATTTGCGTATCTATTGCCAACTTTCACAAAATCATCTCCTTGTCCATGAGCAGCACATTTCACAACTGCTAATTCTTTAGGCAGCTGTATCACCTCAAGTAATTTCCCAATCACTTCAGCATTCTTTATTGGAGTCCCACTCGACGTCAAGAAACTTCTCTGCAGCCAAAGCTGGCCAAAATCATGCACAACTCCAAATCCATACTGACTATCAGTTATCACAGTCACTCTCAGATTCTCTCCAATTTTGCAAGCTTTTGTCAATGCCACCAATTCAGCAACCTGTGCAGATTTCACTCCTTTCAATGGTGATGCTTCCATAACCTCTGAAACCTTGCACACTGCATATGCTGCACACAGCACACCCTCATCATTCCTTAGACATGAACCATCCACAAACAGCACATGATCACTCTCAAGCAAGGGAAGATCCCTTATGTCTGGTCTCGGTTTTGTACAGTAATCAAGCACATCCAAACAATTGTGATCATCTTCTGTCTTCACACCCACATTTTCAATATCCGGCAACAATGTCGCTGGATTCACATTCACACATCTTTCAAGAGTCACATTTGATGCTCCCAGAATGACTTTCTCATATTTAGTCAGCCGACTATGTGACATGTACTGGGTTCTGCTTCTTGTCAAAAGAATTGCCACATTATGAGGTACGAATACCCTTACAGGATACCCCATTATGATTCCTTCACTTTGTTCCAGGCTTCTGCATGTTGCAGCCACAGATTTCAAACAACCTGGTAAACCTACAGCTACAGGGTCAAGTGTCGATGAGAAGTACGCAATAGGCCTTCTCAGTAATCCATGCTTCTGAATTCACACTGAAAGTGCACATCCATTTCTCTCACTGCAGTACAACTCAAACTCTTTTTCATAGTCTGGCATACCCAAAGCAGGGGCTTCACACATTCTGTTTTTCAGCTCCTCAAATGCTGCCATTTGTTCTCCATCTAGTTCCAATGGGTCTGTCATCTCACTTTTTGTCAGCTTAATCAGTGGCTTTGCTATCAGAGAAAAATTAATTATCCACTGACGACAATAACCCACCATACCCAGGAACATTCTCACTTCCCTCTGGGTCTTTGGGGCCTTCATTCCCCTGATGATTTTGATCCTGTCATCAGTCACCTTTCTCAGACCTTTCTCAATATTGTGTCCAAGATAATGCACCTCTTTCTTGCAAAATTGCAATTTAGCTGGAGATACCTTTAACCCTCCATCTGCCAGATTATTCAGTAAAGCTCTGGTATCTACTTCACAAGCTTCACGTGTCTTTGATGCCACAAGTAGGTCATCAATATACTGCACTAGTACTGAGTTTTCAGGCATAATCAAGCTCTCCAATGATTTTTTCAATAACTGATTGAATATCGAAGGACTCTCTGTATACCCCTGTGGGATACGACACCATGCTAAAATACGCTGGCCAAATCTAAATGCAAAAATCGGCTGGCTGTCATGATGCAATGGAATTGAAAAGAAAGCATGACACAAATCAATCACTGTGTACCACTCAGCATCATGTGGAATCTGATACAAAATCACCGACGGATTTGGCACAATAGGACAACATGCCACTACAATTTGGTTAACTTTTCTCAAATCTTGTACAATCCTGAACTTCCCATTAGGTTTCTTTAGCCCCATTATCGGTGAGTTACACGGGCTACTCAGTAGTTCTCTCAGAACTCCCTGCTGAATCATTTTCTCAATTATAGGAGTTATTCCTTCAATTATTTCTGGTGTCATTTTGTACTGAGGAATGTTAGGATAAGTAATTCCCTCTTTCACTGAAATTTTCACAGGATCTACATTATTCATCAATCCCACATCCTCTCCAGTAAAATCCCAAACTGTCCTTTTCACTGTATCTCTCAGCTCTTGAGGCAAATCCTCCGGATTAAATACAGCAAATGCACCAACCATTTCACTCTCTCTATTTCCTAGAGTCATTCGGTACAAAACATCCTCATCTGGTGTTTCAAAAGCTATTCCATCCGGTGTACAAAAAATTGTACAGTTCATTTTACATAACAAGTCCCTACCTAACAAGTTCACTGGACTAGTGTCACATACAATAAACCTGTGCATGTCTGAAAATTTCCCTATTTGTACTCTTACTGGTTCAGTAAGACGTGTCCTGATTTGTGTATTGGCTACACCAACTACTTGGATTGCTTCATCCGAGAGAGGAAGATTTCTGATATCTGTTGACCTGACAGTTGATCTTGTCGCACCTGTGTCTACTAGAAAAGTAACACTTTCTTCATTTATTTTCCCATCTACAAATGGTCCTGCCTGGTCTATTTCTAGAGTTGCACCAAGTATGCACTCTTCCTCCTCTCTTCGGCACCGTCAATAATCACCTTCAGACTCACTCCCTTCATTCTTTAACAAGTACTGTTGTACCTGGTTAGAACGCCTTGGTTTGTTTACCTGCTCATCATTGTAGAATCCTGAATCCTGATTGTACTTTTGTGACCCTCTATTCTGCGGCAAGGGCGGTTTTGGCTCTTGACTCTGCTGTCTCACAACAGAAGATTGTTGCTGCTGTCGATTACTCCCTTCGTTCTGCACCTGTTGATTCAAGGGTTTACCTTCATTATTCGCTAATGGTGGATTGGTACATTCAGATCTCCAATGTCCCAGTTGGCCACAGTTGTGACATGTGAATTTCTTTTTTGCTTCCTCAAGATTCCCCTTTCCTTTCCCTGCATACCTGGGCCTATTCCCTGCATTATTTCCTGCACTATTCGCCTGTTCCACCAACTGTGCTTCTTGTCTTTCCGCAACTTTCACTTGTGCCCACATTGCTTTCTCTTTCAGCTTTCTCTGTTTTGCTTCAATTTCATCACTGAAATATTTCGCATGTCTCAGAATCTCATCTATTTTCTTACTCTGCCAGTCCACTGTATGTTCACGAATTCTCTCACTAATCTCAGGTCTCAGGCCATATACAAATCTGTATACAAAATGACTCAAATCTTTGTCACCCAGGTGTTCATCTCCACTGAATTGTTTAAAAGCCAGTATCAGCCTCTCGTAAAAAGCATGAACTGCTTCTTTTGCTTCCTGTTGTGTTCGATCTATTTTAACCCAGTCTGTCTCTTTTGGAGGTACCTTACTCTTCAGGTATACCATCACCTGTTCATACTTTCTCATTACCTCTGGATCTGGTGCTCCTGTTCTCTGATCTCTTGGATATTCCTCAGTAGGCCAACTCACAACTATTTTACACTCAGTCCACAAGTCTGCTGGAACAATTATATCAAACAGACTATTCAGGTCAATCCACAGCACTTTTGACAATTTCACAAACCTGTCTACCTGCCTATACCACTCGACGGGCTTTTCTCTCAGTCGAGGGAAATCATTCGTAAATGATAGAATATCCTGTCTGGTCCATGGAACATGTACATATCCTCCTCCAGGTATTTCTCTCATAGGATAAGCAACAGTGGATGCTTTCTCTTTTTCTCTCACAGGAAATGCTGAATAAGTTCCATCTCCTGATTCTTCTCTTTTCTTATACCACCTATCCTTCCACTTCTCTACATCACACCATTTTCGCAATAATGCGACCATTTCTTTAATCTGTCCTGTTCTACCAGCACCATTCAGATTTTCAATGTCTTTATCCGTGAAATCCATCCTGTAAGACTTCTGCAAAGCTTTCACTTTATCAATATCAATTCCCTGTTCATTCGCTACTGCTCTTAATCTGTCATGTGTATTTCTTGCTCTCCAGGTGATATTTTTACACATAAACAACAGCTCACCTTCATGATGATTTTTTAGAATTTCTGTAGGAACTGTCCCTGCAACAAGCTCTTCTAATTCTACACGTAACCTAGCCACATCAATTGCCTGTGAATCTTTATCCCTCTTTTGAAGAACTTTCATCCAATCATTCAAATCTTCAGCTGTAATTTCAGTAGTTTTTCTCACTGGAACCACTTTCTTCTGCGGTTCTAAAATCGGCATCCCTGAACAACTAGCTTCACTAGCATCCATTCTTGAATTAGACTGTACCTCTAATCCCTCACTACATGTGTCATGTCTGGATTGTCTCAGATCACTATTTTCTGTCCTTGTTCCTGAATCTCCTGAAGGACCACCAAAACTTGTTATCTTATTTCCAACATATGGAATCACCAAACCATTTTCACCTGTCCTCTGCTTATCAAAAACAGGCATAACTGGACCTATAGTTACAGGTACTGTAACAGCTTCCAGATTCTTTGTTAGCTCTCTAATCTTTTCAGTCAACTCTGATGTAGTTCTGGCTAATTCTCTTGTATTCTCGTCACCACATCGATTCTCTCTCTCTCTGAAAGGATTACCACTTCTTGACTCAGGTGTCACATTTTCTGCCTCAATAATACACAATGTATCTCTTATCGGAGAAACAACTGGTGTGCTTTCTTCTGGTTCTGGTCTATATGGAGGTGGTCTCTTGTAAATCATGTCATTCAAGACCTCATCCTCATACTCATTAACTCCATACCTTCTCACTTCTGCCTCAGGAACCCTTTCTGCTCCCTTCCTTTCTTCTCTCTCTTCAACTGTTCTCATAGGATATAATCCCTCTGACATGCTAGCATCTCGCCATCTTTTCATTCGATCATTATGAGTTTCACGATCATGTCTCCTTCCAAACATGTGTCTGTAATTTCCTCCAGACCTCTGTTTTTCTCGCTCATGTACTTCTTCTTCCCATTCCACTAAAGCCTCAAACTGTGTCGGCCTTGGTCTTGGGTCAAGACCTAACATCTTTTCCCGTAAATTTCTCAACACGGCCAGATTAAATGAACCATGTTCCGGAAATGCTAGGACACCATCTTCCTTAGTATACCTAACCCAATTCTCCAACCATATACAGGTATGATACCCATATCTCGCAGCCATGAAGGATGCAGGTGTTTTCGCTGGAGGTAACAATTCACCCTCTCTTGTTTTAACATCTTTATCTTTGTCAAACCAGCGCTTTATCTTTCCGAACAAAGATTTTTTCTTCTTCTCTTCTTGGTAATACATTTTAGCGTTTACCAAAACTTTCTAATCCCTTCCGTATTACAACTGCACAATACGATTTTTCAACCAATAACAGCGCAACTCACACTAACGCACCAATCCTGGAGCGCCTACGTCACTAGAATACCTCTTCCAATCCTTGCGCGGCTCACACCAACGCACCAATCCTAGCGCGAGCACTGTCCTGATCCACTACCCAATCAGAGCGCGGTCTCTATGACGTCAGCAGCCGCTGCAGTCGCTTCTGTCTCCTGTCACCTGTCACTCGTCTACCCCTCCTTTACAAAATTTCTCAGTAGACTTCGTGTCAAATTTCTACAAAATCTATTAGTTACAACATATAAACATCTCCATCGTCTGCTTCGCTAACCATAGAATAGTAAAGAAAATCTATTTCACAAGAATCCCGTTGACACAGTAGCACATCCCTCTACTCTGCCCTTCTATCATGCATTCATTAACTGCTTCCTCTAGGACTTATCCAAAAGAGTTTTACAATCAACTAAATGCTTCACGCACATTCATACAAGAAAATCTAGTACATACACACAGAATCCTGCCTTTCCCGAGAACAGCATATGATCTGCTCTACTACAGAATTATAACACACGTTAACTAAGCAGCTTACCTCTGCCCAGTCCTTCAAACAAGCTCAGAGAATACCTATTACTTCTCCCGCGATAAGCTTTAACGGTAAACCTTACGGATCCCTGGGACTTAAGACCAGAGTTTCACAGATAACCTTCGCTATCATACGCACTCCTTTTATACCAGAAATATATCTAATAGTAACATACGACAATGTCACTGATTCCGAACCCAGACAATGTGACGCGCAACTACAATTGTCACACGTTTTTCCTACAATCCCGTCTTTCCCGAGAGCAGTATATACTTCCCTCTGCCCTACTACGGAACTGCTACTAGCTCCCAAGTTCCAGAAGCACTACATATAACTCAACACGAGGACTCCAACATATAGTATTAGTACATATACCAACATCAATTAATAATCAATAATCAATAAGCCAATGTACAAGCAATCTAATCAGATCAAGACAATCATCAATAACCATCCTCTGCTACCAGGAAATTGGTGCAGATTGGGGTGTACAAATTCTCCCTACTTCCACGGATAGAGTAATTTCACAGATACACGCACACACACACATCATACGCTTGGGCCCATTTCACTAACATACGCTCAAATACTCTACCATCACTGAACCTGTGGAAAGAAAAACTCCTAAACACCCTGCATCTACACTGAGGTCGATAAGACCTAATTGTGACTGTCCTGAGTCATGATCTAAACAATCTATACAACAATAATCAAAATAGAGTACTCAATAATTGACAAGAAATAACCACCGACACTGTAATTAAAATTATGGTACTTTATCTAAAATTAGTCAAAGAAAATCAATCAGAGTAAATCATTTCTCTCATAATTACCTATTCTAGCTAAATGTCAGAATGAGTCAGGACAGGTCTCTCAGTAGAAGTCTCCCGAGTCGCCGTCCTCACAGCATAGATCCTCACCAACGCAGGTTTGGGAAGAAGTGGCAAAGTGGCAAAAACCCTCTCTAGGCTAACAATATTTATAATAATTCTAACAAAAGAAAGCAACATAAAATGTTTTAGATATCCGCTGAACCGCTGAGCAGAGCGAGCAGGAAAGGATGTAACATCGCTACATTTGGAAAATCTCCGCTCAGAAAAATCACAAAAATAAAAAGACGGAAGGCGGAACTAAACTTTCAAAAGTATCCCCTCATGTTCATATTTCCTCTGCACCAACATTATGATCTCAGAGTCCATTCAGTTCATTCATTATGGCTCCTTTGTCCTCCAAGGTTACTCGGATGTTCTGGATGTTCGCCCAGAACTGCGGTCCTCACGGAAAATTTCGAACCAGGCGAAGACTGTGGTCAGATGACTCTCGACCATGTTCAGCAAGGCCTTCTCATCACAAATTATTACTCGAGCCCAGGCTGCAAACGGCAGCCATTTTATAATAGGCCAAAACGTACCATCTTAATTAAAAGAGACAAAAACAACGTTACCACAGCATAGTGATTAAACAGTGTTAACCCCACTAATACCCTTATGTGTATGTAATTATCTAGCCTTTGCAACACAGAAAAGCATTAATACATGACAATTCAAAAGCGTTTTGTGCTTTAAAATAAACAGCACCCAGCAACATTTATTTAATAAAACATGCACATTATTAATTAGCCACATGAACGCTTCCCACGTATAGTTTTCTCTTGTTAATACGTATTGGTTAGTAAAAACACTTACACAAAACAAATGATTAACGTTACAGATTAATATTTTTAATTTTTGACACATAGACAAACCGGAGCTTAACCCCTTCAGCGCTGCGCGGATTCCCCCGCGGTGCTGAAGGGTTTGAGCGCGGGCGGGGCCATGACGGAACGGTTCCGTCATGAGCACAGCTCAACCGATGCTCATGACGGAATCGTTCCGTCATGAGCATGGAAGGGGTTAAAACCCCAATAGATTTTCAACAGAAAACTCTGCTCCAGCATAGTTAGCTCTTGTATCTCTTCTGGGACTTAAGACATATTGAATTTTGGAGAAATAGTGCTTTCTGGGAGACCATTGTGCCACACATTGGAGGAAATGGTAATGCTCTGGGGTGTTGTCCTGCACTTCACTGGACAGAAGTTCCCTCCTGTGTGACCCCAGAGAACATTGAATAAGTATCTGAAAGGGGCAGTGCCTCTCAGATCTGCTGCTTGAAACTACAGAAGAAGAAGGGTCCATGCTGGAAGTTTGATTTGCCCCAACCAGGTCCTGCACCTGCACTCTGACTGACAGCGCCTGCTTCACAATCTGGAACTACAGCCCTGTGTATCAAACCTGTTCATAAGGACTAAAGAGTGGACTCCCTGCATGCTACATGTTAACAGAGCTCACCTGGACTATCACCACCAACAATCCCCAGCTTGGAGTGCTACCAGTGTATTTGTACGAGTTTTGTCCAAGTGGATTGTGGGAATTGAAGTCCCAAACTTTCAAGGACCATCTTGGAGCATCCAGACCCTTGGAGTATGTTATGCAGACTTTGGGACCCTCAAGGGAACTTCATAAAAAGTTCCCGAAGTTTGATGAAGTTTGGAGCAACTTTGGAAAAAAGCTTCACAAGTGGACCGATTTGACCCGGCCATCCAATACACCGACCCTCAAATGCGAGCCGGCCTGCCCTTCAGGTTCGTCCCGGTGAAAAGCTCTGGAGGTCCGACTTCCAGAGTTTGACCAGGAGCTGGATGAAACCCAAGCCGGTGAACACTCACTGAATACGGCCTGGTGAAGAGCATCAAGAAACCTTGGAAGAAAATCTCCATCCCAATGTAGAAAAGGTGACCGGGACCAACCGTGAGCTGCCCACCTTCAACCGTGAGCCGACCTGGATCTCTGGTTCATTCCTCAGGAAAGCCCCAGAGGTCTGACTTTCATAGATTTGACGGGGAGCTTGTTGCAAGGTAAGCCGACGAATCCTCACCGAATCCAGACTGACTGAGACCTTCGAGGGACCCCGGGAAGAAAAGCTTCAGTAAAGTTTCTAAATCAGAAGGCAACATCTTTGATTGAGACCTACTGCAAGTGCAAGCTGTGCAGGGCTCCATTGCGGTCGGACTGAAACCTTTACTTTTTCCCAGTCTAGCGCAACCAGATGTTCCAATAGGCGCTATAGGTTTCTCTGTGCCACTTAGTGCAAAATCTTTAAAAATTCGTATCTCTGGTTCCCTACTTTGAATGTTTTTCATTTTGGTGTCATTTTAAAGATATAAATATTTACTATTTTTATAATTGGTGTAGGATTTTTATTGTGAGTTGTGTCTTAATTAGGTGCTGAATTGGTGTTTTTAAATGCTTTACATACCTGTTTGTAAAGTTAAGCCTGCCTGCTCGCAGTCAAGCTACCAAGGGTTGAGCATGGGAATAATTTTCTAAGACCAATTTTTAGCCCTTTATTGTGTTAGTGGTATTATTGCCAGTGGTATATGTAAATTTACCACTGCTAATAATCTACTTTCTAACATATACCATCACATTATGCACGAAATTGCCTTCAATGTAATCAATCCAAAATTAGAATTTTAGGGAAAGGGAAATTAAGAGATTTTTCCTGAACTACATGATTTTCAATCAAGTGACAGACCGATAATTAAAAATAAGGTCACCAGGCTCCTAATTGGGCAGTTTAATAGCCAGCCCACTAGGAGTGGAATATTGGCCACTGCAGCCCTTGGAGTACAGGAGCACCCACATCCTTCAGGAGTCCGCCATTTAGCCTAAGGCCTATGCATTTCTGTCAGATATTGGACTCTCAGGGGGCCCCTCTCTACATTCTGCAGGATGGGTGCCATCCTTTTACATTACGCCATTGCAGACCACATATGTTTTCTGATAAAAAAAGGTCTCGCTTTAAATAACTGGTGCCTTGAAAACACTGTCCAGTGAATATCTTTTTGGCATAAATAGCAAAACAAAACATCCTGACAAATACGGCATCACACTTTGCACGAACTTGACTTGAAGGTATCAGAGCGCTTTACATGAGCACCAGTTGCTTTACAGATGGAGGCATTCATTTTTATTTTCTAGGAGGGGGGGATTAAGGGCTTGATTTCGATGTCAGTCGGAGTTGACCACCACCGTTTCAGTGAGGGAATCACCCAACCATAGTTTGGCGGTTCCGCACACCTGATTACGATGCGACCGCAGCACAAGCACCCTTTGACACCCGACGCACACGCTCCCATTGAGAAATGGGAGTTTTTGAAAATCCCTGCACCATGTGCCTCATACGGAGGACCAGGTGGGAAGAGGGACCTGCTATGGGAAGGCTGTCAGAAACCAACATCATAATCCTGATGGCAGAAACGCCGTCCTTAAGGGATTATGAGGCCATTCCGACTGGCCGATGGGCTCGGAACCGTGTCGCATCCCCCGGCCGGTTTAAACTCCGACCGCCATCATTGAAATACGGCTGTCGGACTTTAAACCTTCCATGTCGGTTGGAAACCCTCCAAATAGCGGTCGGATGCTTTCCTACCGACATCGTAATCAGGCCCTAAGTGATTTGCCCAGAATCACAGGATGTTTGAGCCTCCCACCAGACTCGAGCCTGGATCCCCAGCTTCAAGGTCAGCCGCTCTAGCCGTTAAGCCACACCCTCTCTCACCCATGTTCAAATGTACAGTCTTTGTATCCGGTTGAAGGCAAAAGCCTTACTTTCAGTTCCTCAGTTGTACCATTTCGGTGCGATTGATTCCTCTTCAGTTCCTCCTTAGTTCCTTAGAATAGCAGTTAACAAGCTGAAGGTAACTGCTTAACTTTTACACTCTGCCTCCCGTGTTTTTAGTAACTTTTGATTTATTTGAGAACATGATTTTTGTTTTAAATTTTCAAATTATGTAGAAAATGATACTTTATGTCGAAAACCCAGCATCCACAGAATCCCATAATTGCGCTGCAATGTGTAGTTTACAGAGCAGGTCAACTAAGCGCTGTGTTGTTGTGAATTTAAGAAAGTAAACATCTGGTCTATAGGCCGGCGCATTAATGGTCAGGCTGAGTCATGGGCACGAGTGTCACAACTGGAAAGTGCTTTAAGTGAACAAAGCAGACTCCATCCCATAAACAGTAATGCGCCTGATTGCTTATTCGCAGGCCTGCGGTTTCAATGCCTTTTACGTCCCTGAGTGCCGGCCTGTCTGACGGATACTTTTAAGGCCTGATCAATGTGGCATTCTTCTGAAAAATACCAAAGAGTGTATCTGGCTGCGCAGATCAGCCGAGGGGCAAGTACGTGAATAGAGCATCTACGTCGGTTTTTGGTGCAAGAAAATGATTTGAAAACACACACAAACCTCGGGGCTTTGCATCATGCAGTGCTCTGTGCTCCTGCCTTCTGTTCAAACAATTCCTACAGATATAATATATGAGCACCATGGCCCACAAAAGCTGCTAACCGTATCCCTACAATTGTGGGTCTGAGTCAAAGATAAGCCTTAATTATGGAGGAAGGGGCAATTAACGACCATTATGGCCCTCCGGTATTTGATACTAATGATGTAGTAATGCTAATACAAAGGCATTATTTCTTGTAATTCTTTATACTGCTACGTTGTACTAATTTGAAGACTACCTTATAATCTACACTCCTATCATTACACAGTGCACCACACATTAGTGGCTACACATTTCACCAAAGATGGCTCTCAGACGTGTCAGGGAGGGTTAATATTTTAATGCACAATATTCTAACGCTTTCAGCATATTGTTTATATATATCATAATAACATTTTTAATTAAAGGTTTAATCGTGTGTTAAAATATGATGTTTTTTATATTGGCCTACAAAAATATCGACTCTAGAATATAGACTACAACAATAGCATTAAGGTTAGTATATGTAGGTATTATCAATAATTAAATTATTAAATTGAATTTGTAGGGCGCATAGCTACCCCAAGGGGTTTCCCAGCGCCGTCCTGGTAGGAATGAAAAGGTAATGAACGAAAGAAAAGGAATTGGAGATTAAACAACCAACTGGCACATGCATCAAGCAAAAATCCAGTCGGTAAAATACCGAATCGGTAAAATCAGCCGTTAGCGAGTGTCAAAAACCGAATCCCAATGCATCAACACGAATCGGGATAAAATAAGGAATCACAAAATAAGAACCCGGAAAAATAAAGAATCGCTAATAACCAACCCGCAAAACAAAGAATCGCTAATAACCAACCTGCCTAATAAAGAATCGCTAAATACCGAACTCGCTATCACCGAAATCACTATTAGCTACCGGCAAGTGCCAATGGCTAATAACGAATCGCTACTCAATGCATCAAAAATCGCAAATAGCGAAAATCCCAAAAATCGCTATTTTAGCATGAGCAGATTAAGGGGAATCAGAACCTGGAGTTAAAGTAACAAAAAAAAAAAATGTGTAAAAAAAATATACATGTGCCACGGATGGTACCAATCAGTGAGCCCTTAAAAGTGGCCCTGGAGACCCTGTTGGCTTGCACAAAATGGCAGCCCTCTACGTGCTACCAAGGAGGATGCGAATCAATGCAGAAGGACAGCGCAGGAGAAGGATCCAGGAGAGAGTCTTCAGAGTGCGTATCACATTGCTAGGACAGAATGAGGATGAGGTGTACGACAAGTACCGACTGAATCGTGCCATGATCATGCGCCTAATTGCAGACCTCGAACCACTACTGCAGCACCAGACCCATCGGACAAATGCAATTCCTGCGCACGTCCAGGTCCTATGCAGCCTGCACCTACTGGCCTCAGGAAGTTTCCAGGGGGTCATCGCCGTAGCCGGAGGCGTATCGCAAAGCGCACTCTCACGCTTCTTCCACAAATTCATAGATGCCATGCTGACAATGATACACACTCACATCAGCTTCCCCACAACCCCACGGCAGTTGGACCGCAACAAACAGGCATTCTACCAGGTGGCCCATTTCCCCCATGTCCTTGGATGCATCGACTGCACGCATGTCCCCATCTGTCCACCCTCTGCCAATGAGTACATATTCCGGAACCGGAAGTCATACCACTCAATCAACGTGCAGGTTGTGTGCGATGCCAGGCACATAATCACGGACCTAGTGGCCCAATTTCCGGGGAGCACACACGACTCCTACATATTCCGTCACAGTGGCATCCACAGGCGCCTACTCAACGGAGAATTTGGAGAGGGACTTCTGCTTGGTACGTATACATATCTCTCCCAAACATGAGCACCACACATGTATATACAACAACGTTGCTAAGCCTTTGCTTCCATCTTTTAGGTGACAGTGCATACGCCCTGCGGGAATATATACTCACCCCCTACATCAATCCAGCAACATCACAGGAGCAACGATACAACGCGGCCCACATAAGCACCAGGAATGTAATAGAGAGGACCTTTGGGGTTCTGAAGAGTCGCTTTAGAATCTTACACAAGACTGGCGGTGCCATGCAATACAAACCTGACACCTGCTGCAGGATTGTAGCTGTATGTGCCATGCTGCACAACATCGCTACCAGAAGGGGGATACCCATAGAGGTGGACAGGAATGACGTCTACCGGGATGACCAACCACCCGCACAACACCGACAGGCACACGTCCCTAACACAGCTGAGGGGCAAAGGAGGCAGACATACATCACGCAACATCATTTCTGATCCAGGTAAGAATGTACCATGACGATTGCATTTGTGGTGCTACTGTTTAATGCACCGGAGCACTGAGGCATGTGCGGGCAGACATGATACAAAATAAGAGCTCCCCAAAACAAGTGTAACAAAACATGCCCGTTGTAGTCACGGGTGTGCAAGTGTCAAATAGGAGAGGACCCTGGTTACCCCACCATGGTCATGGATCGCCTTCAGTCAGTCTAGTGGCGCTTGCCACGAACGCCCAGCCTCCTTTCAGGTGTCTCCTCTACCTCACCACGGCCTGTCCCTGTGGCTGTGGAGCAGCGCGAACTGCGCCTTCTGGTGCTGGCCTCTGCCACGGAAACACTGCTCACACTTGAGGCAGCCTCACTGCCGTCCTCCCCTCCCAATGCGCTAGCACTGAAAGTGCCGCTCTGCAGGTGTTCCACTGCAGCGGTCACCTGGCCTAGGGCCTTGGCAACATCACCACAATAATGGCCTAGGTCCACCTGCAGTGACACCGAGCGGCGTGACAAAACAGCTGTGCTGTTGCACAGCCTAGTGATGGCCTTTGTAGAGGCTGCGGACCGGAGCAAGTTCTGCCGGTGCCTCATTCTCTCGCTGTCATGCCCTGCTCTCATGGCACGGGTGAGTTCCTGTATGTCCTCCCTCAGGTTCCCATTACCTTCTGCCACCACAGTGGTCATGTCTCTCACTGCCGCAGTCAGGGTGCGCATTTCTTTTGCTAGGCGCGCTATGTGACTGCTGATGGTAGTCATGTGCCTCCCCTGTAGGCGCTGGACCCGCAGCATCTGTTCTTCAATGCCACCATTTGGGGAGCTTGCATCTTCGCCTACATATGGTGTACTGTGCAGAGACCTGCGGCGCAGTGGGAGTCGGACACGTGCAGATGGTGCTGCAGGCGGTGGGACGAATGCTGGACTTTGGCCCGATGGTGTGGCAGGTGTCTGACATGCATCCATCACCCGCATGGGTGGGACTTGTGACCTGCATCTCCGCTGTCTCGTTGCAGTTGGCGCATCAGCAGGTGGTGGTGGTGGTGGTGGCGGTGGAGGTGGTGAATGCGGCTCTGCCGGAGTATCGACGTCCGAATCGGCTGGTGTCTCTGATATGATAAGCCGGCCGCTGTCGTCGGAGTCGCCAGGAGATGCATCTGTGTGTGAAACAGTGCATGGTTAGTGTGATTGTTACTACTAAGGTGTATTTTACTACATACATGTCCTACTATGATTCACTGAATTAAAGTCTATTACTAGCTTCTACAGATGTCTTGACTAAGGTATATTTTTTCTCCCTGTACATGCACACCGGCATGACATGACTACGACTCCCATGATGCACTATTGTTATGAGTGAAGATGTGTGGGGCAATTCTGCATGCACACTGTGATCGTGCTGGGGGCTTGGGAATGGTTGTACGCAATGCTGAGTATGGGCACAGACATGCATCTTACCTTGGGCACTTGTGGCTGCGCCGGAGGTGTCCATCTGTGTGACTCCCACGACGGCCTCTGGCTCGATGGTCCCTTCTACCAGCTCCTCCAGGACAGTGTTTTCTGGCACTGTAGATGGTCCCCCTCCTGATCTAGCAGCCTCCCGGAGCCTTTCAGCGATCCTCTCCTTTGCCCGCTTCCTGAGGTCGTACCACCTCTTTTTTAAATCGTCGATGCTGCGGGGCGTCACACCCACCGCATTGACCCTCTCTCTGATGCGCAGCCATATGCAACGCTTTTCAGCCTCTGGCACCTTTAGGGACAGCTTCCCGAACAGCCGATCGTGTTTGGTGCTCACCCCCTCGATCAGGTGTTCCAGTTCCCGGTCGGAGAACTTGCTCTTTCTCTTTCTTGCAGATTCAGCGCTGGCTGGTGCATCTTTCTCCATCCTGGTTGGTTAGGGTGGTAGTCCTGTCAGTGGTGTATCACTGGGCTCAGGCTGTCTCCAGTTCCTGCTCCTGTTTGCTCCTCTGCCGAGTGAATGAGGGTGGGGCTGCTGTACTTCCTGGTTGTGATGTCATTTGACCGTTCCCAGAGCGACCCGTTTTTTGCGAAATCGCAATTACCGATTTCGCTATTACCGAATTCGCTATTACCGGAATCGGTATTAGCGATTTCGGAAATACCGATATCACAAATAGCTACTTCGGTGTTTGCTGTAGTCGCTTTTGTTGATTCGGTAAATATTAGCGATTTTTAAGGAATCGCTAATTTTTGCCGAATCTGTTGATGCATCCTGAAAAGCGATTCCTTAATAACGTTTCCTTATTTATCGCTATTAAGGAATCGCTATTGGATTTGTTGATGCATGTGCACCCAAGTCTTCCATCTTTTTCGGAATACACCATACACGGCTTCCTTGCATAGTAAGACAGGTAGAGGGTTCCACAGGGTTGGTCCTAAATAAGAAAAGGACCGGCCACGCATGCGACAGAATTTAACTTTTGGCACAATATAGATTTGCTATTTTTAATGACACATCAACATATCTTAATAATGTATATAAAATAAACGGATGTCAATGTGTAGAATAGAAAAGTGATAATTGATACCCTGGAATCAATATTTGTGCTGGTCGACATAAATATAAGTGATAAAGTGATGGGACAATAAAGTTTTGTACCAAACTTCTAAGTGCTGTAGGTAACCGGTGTTACTATTCACCAACCTTATAGTGCTCAATTTACCAACCTAGGAAAGAGAAAGACCTTGTCGGCTTTGCCGGGCTTCAGACTCATGACTTGCCAGAAAATAAATGCAACCCTCATTTAGCCGTATGGCACCAAATCACTAAGCACAGCAATCAATTCTGACCTTTCCGGTGAAGGTCAGTGAGAATATATCCTCCACGGAAAATTTGCAAAGAATGGTGCAAAAAGGTGCTTTGCACAGCATGACTTTAAAAGAAATTGGCCAAAAATTACACAATTAGCATTATTGCTTATTAATTTTCTTTCTTATGTTCACTTTCTTTCCTTTATCCTTCTTTTATTTGTGTGCTGCTTTCTTTCCATTATTCCTTTTTTATTTCTTTCCATTCTCCTTTCATCCCTTCTTTCTTGTCTAATGTCCAGTCATCTTTGATTTCAACTCTTTCGTTTTAGTTTTCTGTCCTTCATATTCCTTTTTCCTTTTTCCCTGCTTTTATTTTGTGTTCCCATTCTTACAATGTTTGCGTGTTCCTCCCTTTCTTTTTATAACTCTCTTGTCCTGCCTCCCCTTTCTTTCTATCCTTGCTTCTATTGTATTCATTCCGTTCATTCTTTCTCTTTTTGCTTTCCATCATTTAATTCCGTTTTCCTTGTTGTCTTCTGTCCATCCTGATCATGCTAAAAATGGTTTGGGTCCTTCCTTCATTTTCTTGCTGCCCTTCTTTACATCCTTCGTTTTACTTTCCTTTCTTTCTCGTTTCTTCATACCTTTATTTTCCTTTCCTTTTTACGTATTGCCTTTGTACCTCCCGTCCATCGTGCTGCCTTTTTCTTTGTTTATTTCCTTATTTGGATTCTGTCTGAGGTCCTTCGGTTGCGCTCTCTCACTTCATTTGTCTCGACAATAATTTGATCTTTGTCATTTGTATAATGTGTCTTTCTTTCTGCCATCATTGTTTTCTTCTGTAGCAACCGTTGCCCCCACTCCATTGCTGTGGCATTGTACTTTAATTTTGCAGTTTTCAATAATATCTGCTTCAGTCTTGCCCTACCTGGGAGACATAGATTAAGTTGAGAAATACCAGGAAACAATTCAGGGGGATATTCACACGGAGCGAATTCCGAGTTAACGGCACTTTATCGCAGCCAAAGTTGTGATAAATCGACCGCTCCATTCACAAGCTGGTGTTAACAGCCCACAGCACCAGTTTACCCGCAATAGCAGCCTGCATGGCAGTGTGGGTCACCTTTGTGGGGTGTAGGTGGTCCCTGAAGGGTAATTGACACCAACGTATGTGATCTAGTTCGCCTTCCATGGGTTCGGACCCCACCCACACCTGTTGGGCCACATCCTTTTGATGTGCTGACACATGGCATTGGGGTGCCATGTGTGGGTGGGTGAAGTGTCGTGAGCCAGCTGTGCTTGCGGGTGCTTCCTGCTGTGCAGTCTGTTGCAGGCTCTGTGTTCTCATCTAAATAGCTTGGCTGCCCGGGTCCTGATGGTGGGTTGCGAGGGATGTCCATGGGCTGTTGTAGGGCATCGGTGTCGAAGGTGTGGTGGTCCTCTCCGGCATCACAGATGTGTTGTCTTCTGTGCTCTGCTGGAGGTGTTGTGTGCCCCTCTGGAATGTGAAGGGGAGGTGCATGTTGACATTGTGTTGACATGTATGTTAGCGCATTGTTCTGGGTTACATGCAGACTATATGACAATGTCCATTGTGACTGTTTGGGAGGTGCTGACTGCTGCTGCGGGACAGTGTACATTTGGACTACATGACGGATGTGAGGTCGTATGCGTACATTTCCATTTCACGGTTTCCTGCTCTGTCAGATGTAGGAGGCATGTTTCTGTGCATGTGCGGAGCCATTTGTGTCGGCTTTGCGCATTGTACCACGTTGTCGTTAATGTGGGTGTGCTGTTCTTGCTATGTGTGTGTGCTGCAGTGTGCCAAGAAGATGAGGGACATGATCCAGGGTAGTTACACCTCGTTATGCATGTGCGCCATTGTGCCCATCTCCCCCTGTCCCCCCAGTCTCTGGTTGTTACTCACCCTGTTGATGTTGTGTCAGGTCCTCTCGAGCTGTGTCCATACTCCCTACTCCTTGCACCATATCCACACTGATGACTGTGGCCTCGGTTTCCCCCAGCTCCTCCTGTGGCGCAGGACTGCCACCTCCTGTCGCCGTTGCAGCCTTCCTGTTGGCAGCAGGTTTGTGCCTGGTTTAGGTTGTCACATCATGGCAGCGTCTCTTGGCCTCCTCGATTGGCCTCCTCGGCACTCCAACTGCATTCCAGGTGGTCGACTTGTGGGTCAGTTGCTGGTAGTGTTCTGTCTCCTCCGTGACGCTGATCTGGTTTTACTGCGGCCTGCACCCCGTCTTCCTCTTCCTCTTCTCCTCGGCCGTCCCCATCCCCATTGTTCCTTGCTGGTGGTCTGTGGGGGTTGTGGGGTTTGCGTTGGCCTCTGCACTGGGTCAGGGTGCATCTATGTTGCTACGTGCTTTGGCTTGTTTCTGGAGTGTTGTTTCTGTGGTTTATATGGTGCATTCTCCCACCAGACGCGTGGGATTTGCAAGCCTGTGGCAGGTTTTCGCTACTTTTTGTACCGCAATTGGCCTCATTGCATTATTTTTTGCGTTTGCATTTTGCATTTTTGCGGCGTGGCGTTGATTTTTATGCTGACAGTTGATGCGTTATCTGGTGACTATCGCATGCTACCGCCGCGTTGTGAATACTTGGTTGGCATGGCGAAATCTTCCCGCGATAGACTGCGATATTGAGAGTTGCGTTAGGCTACTCTTGCAGTAGTTATCACACGTTCTTGTGAATATACCCCTCAGTCTTTTGCAGTGGCACCCCCGCTTAAGCTGATAACGCATAGTCTTCCAGGTCAATCGAAAGATGGAGAGATGGTGGGTGAGACCCCAGTGGATAGCTCCACCTAAATGACCATTTTAGAACTTCTGCTGGAGCTTTTGCCCAGGAAACTCTTGGTCTATTCCAGAGAGATATGTGGGAAGTTCGCTGTAGCTCTGAAACCCACACAGATAATTGTTCAAATATTAGAAATAGTGCAAGTCAATAGATTCGCTACAAATCTTAATTCAGCCAATAAACAGGTCAGACAAAATAGATGGATGATTGATTGCCGGAGATGCATGATATGTCGAAATACCTCTGATCAAATTACAAAAACATAATGAGCAATCCTAGATTTTAATCAGTACAGTTTAATAGCCTCCACGGGACCAGCTTAATACTTCAAAAGCTAAGTAAGATCTATGCCAAAATGTCTTCGTCTTGTCCAAGCTGGAAGGAGTACAATGCAGACATTCTCCATGTGCCCTGCATGCAGTCTTTTTTGGGAGAGGATTGATAAACACATTTTATCTGCTTGTGGATGAACTGCCTACTCAAACCCTACCACAGTGTTTTCTTAGAGTTCTTCTGGAACAAAAGAGGAAGAAAATGAGGAAGATATTTGCAATATTTGGGTGCAGTGGTGGTTAAGCAGTGTATATGACTACACTTAGGGCCCTATTATGAGTCTGGCAGTCCACAGACCGCCAGACTCTTGGTGGCAAGGCGGTGGCGGATCTAGCCATGCTGGAAGTTCGACTGCCCGATTACGACTTGGGCAGTCGGACCGCTCTAGGACTGCCGGCCTTGCCAGGTAACTGTTGTTCCCTGACGTATGAATGGTGGTAAGAGGCCACAATATGCTTTACGGGCGCGCCACAGTCCTGCCAAGCATATTACGAGCTTCCTCTCTGCCAGGCTTTTAATGGCGGTTCCACCGCCATGAAAAGCCTGGCGGAGAGGAAACAAAAGGAGCCCTACAGGGCCACCCTGTGCCTCAGGCATATGTGGATGCACACAGGGGGCATAACATGTGCCCCCTGTGTGCATGCACATCGGTTCCTGCACGGCATGGAGTTCCGAGTTTTTGGCATGCAGGAACCTTCCCATAAGAGTTATAGGCCAAGGATTAGATAGAATGGGATACTGCTAAACAGTAGCGGTCCATGGAGGGAGTTCCGTGGGGCAGTGAGGCGGGGCGGGGGAGGGGCAGGGTGGGGAAATGTAAACACCGGAATATGGATGAACGGAGGTAGGTACACATTTAAATTAATAAAACGAATTTCGTTGCGCGCGCTGCATCGCATTTTGTGATGCAGCGCGCGCAAAGGAATTCGTTTTATTTATTTAAATGTGTACTTACCTCCGTTCATCCATATTCCGGTGTTTACATTTCCCCGCCCCGCCTCACTGCCCCACCGAACTCCCTCCAAGGACCGCTACTGTTGTCACATGCTTGTCAGATGCATCAACAGCTAGACCACGGTGAATGGGGAGTGATGTGGGTTTTGTGAAAAAGAAAGGTGACCACTTCTTTGAGGCTACCCTATACGCGAGAACTCACGATCAATAAGAATAGTACAGAAAAGAATCTACTAAAATACGATAGAGGGAAATTAGCATGGTAAATACTGAAAACATACACGGAGCTCATGAGATGACAGGAGTTATGTAGTGTTAGTGAGTTCAAACTGAAAAGGTAACAGAGCTCATGCCTGTTTCTGAAGAAATTGATTTTATTGGTCGGAATTCGTGGCTCACTGCACTGCCTGATGGCTCAGTGTTTCTATTCGGGATGTTTTCAACTCCTCAAATGTGACTTGCTGCAACATTTTGTACTACTTTTAGTTCTCGAAAACAATAGATAAATCGCACTTAAAAATATTGCTCACTTCCCACGCTTTCACAGATTTCTTAGTGTTCCCTGAATTGTCTTTCATGCTAATATACCACGAAGACTGGAATATTGCAGGAAAACTGAAAATATACTAGCTCGTGCACTGGATCTGAAATTGACCTGCAACAACTGGGTCCTAAATCAACCATAATCGTTCCGTAGTGTAAAGCTGTGTGTGTGGCACCGGGCAGCCTGTTTGTGAGCCAGTTGTGGGCAAGAGAGCAGCAGCATCATATCTTAGTAGATATGGATTTGCAATGCTATCACCCCTTAGGGCTCGCGAGGTAGCAACTTTGTTTTCTGGATGTGTTATGTTATTGTTTTCATCAATGTACCACTTCATGTTAAAATGAGAGCACTTTATATTATAGTTGGGGCCAGACATCGACTATCTCTTCATTAAATGACTTGTGCTCATATGGACTCAATTCATCAGGCTTCTATGTCAAAATATTGAGGTTAAAAATATTGTGTAACGAAAATATTGCGACAGAAATATATCGGCCAAAATATTAACCTTACATTCTTACTATGTAAAGTGCAAAAGCATTAGTAAAAAATATAGTGGACAAAAATATCAACATAACATAGGTAAAAATATATATTGAAAAGTATTTACAATCATGACTCAAGTCAAAAATATAAACTCATTTTAAAGAATATTATACTTAAAAATAAATAAAATAAACAAAAAGTAAAGATACATTTAATAACTTAAAAATAATATAAAAATATGTGACTTTAAATTGAATGTGAACAAAAAATAAAAATGTACCAAAATTAGTATAAACATAAATAGACCTATTAAATGAAAATATAATAATTAAATGGAAAATAAAGAACAATAATTTATAGTTTATAAAAGCACTATGGGGTCTATTAGGATAGCAGGCGTATCGCCACCGCCCGTATGGTGGTGGCGACCCGCCCGCCATTCCCGTCCGCCCGCCTAACATTTCCCCTGCCATATTACGATGGCGTTGGGGACCCAGGCAGACGGAAAGACCTTCCGCCAGTTTTCCATCTGTAGTCAATCCACCCGATTACCTCCCGGGCGGAAAGACCTGCAATATGGTGGCGATGCCTTCCAGGCACCGCAATCCATATTACGATGATGGCGGTCTCATGCCTTTCCATGGCGGAGACTCCGCCATGGAAAGGCATGCAGAGAATACCATTGGGGACCCGTTGCGGGCCCCCAGGGGTTTGTGGGGGTGGGTGGCTACACTTGTGGGGTACCCATAATACCCCCGACATTTGCATGCACTAGGTGGCAGGCACTAGGTAAACTGTTGGACTTTGGAGGGGTCGGATTTACTATTTCCACTGCACCAAGAGCAACACTTGGGAAAGTGTTGGGCTTTGGAGAAGTTAGAATTAATATTACAAACTGATTCCATTCTCATATGTGCCAACATCAGTGCTGAATCCTGGGTGGGCCTCTTTAAACAAGTTTATCAAGCGCCTGATCCAGCTAGCCGGGAGATAGATGTTTGCATGGACTTCTTCTCACTGGATATTGAATATTCAGTAGAGGAAGAAGCTGAAGCATTTTGTGCTAGCCCTGTGCACAAGGCCCATGAGCCAAGTGGGGTGCCTATGGATCTATACAAACTCGAGGTGGATTTGTGGGCACCCTTCCTTACTAACTATGCTAATTCAGACTTCAGATTTGGCTTGCCCAAGTCATGGCACTCAGCAATAATAGTCCCCATCTTCACAAAAGGGAGTAGGGCTCCCTCTTGCTGCTGTTACAGGCCCCTATCCCTTTTGGATTCATCTGTGAAAGTCTTTGGCATGGTTATTCTCAACAGAATTAATTTGTGGGTCACTGATAACCATATCATTTCTGACATCCAATGTGGTATCAGACATGTTTTGGGCACTCAAGAGCAGTGACAAAATCTATATTTGTTAATTAATAAATACACTTTGGCCAAAGGGGGTCCCTTTTATCTTGGATTTACGATCTGGTCTGCGCTTTCGATAAAGTGGTCAAATTCAAACTATCAGAAATGTTGGTGTCCTTAGGGCTCAATCCTGGTTTGGCGTCATTCTTGTGTGCTCTCCATTTTGACCTTATTGCCCCAGTCCGATATGGGTCAAATTGTGAAAGTACTGAGAGCTTTGGCTTGGGTTGAGGTGTTTGGCAGGGCTGTGTCTTGGCCCAAATCCTACTTCTTTTGTATATCAAGGACCTGAGCATGGCCATAATCACTAGGGGATGAGACTTGTCGACTATGAACAGCCAGTGTGTTCCCGTCTTCTTGTAAACTGACGGTGCTGTCTTAATGTCTAGAACACCCAACAGCCTTTTGCTTATGTTGGATTAGTTTGTTGACTTCATGGTGGGCCTGGGTTTGAACACAAATCTTGCCAAAGTGTTTGTCATGCTGTGCGGTCCAAAGAACTCGATATCGCGCTGTTTTGCACTACGGGGTACACCCATAGGAAGAATTCATGAATTCCCATATTCGGGGATTACTTTTGGCTTAGGAGGGTCTTGGGTTCATTGCCTGAAACAGAAACGCCTGCAGTTTTGTAATTCCATTGGATATCTTTTTAGCCTGGCTTCCAAAATAGACAATAAACCTGTTGCTCCCCTCATTGAGATATATAAAAGTAAGTGCAGGCCCATCCTTATCTATGGCTTTGGACTGTGGGGAAATAAAATGGTCAAACACCTTCAGAATGAGAAAACAGAGTATGGAGGTGCATTCTTGGTGGGTTGCCTAGGTCACCCACCTTCTCCAATCACGAGGAACTCAGTCTACCGCATGTGGCCCATGAGGTCAACCTGGCCCCTCTGATGCTGTGGTGTTCCATCTGGCGAAACCCTGAGGTCTACCTGAATAAGGTGGTTATCAGGTTCTGCCTCACATATGACGGTGCTAAGACAATATCAAGTTGGAAATATTGACTTACACAAATATTGAGTTGGAAATATCGTGATTTAGAAATATCGACAGCAAGAATATCGAGGTCAAGAATATCAAATTTAAGGTAAGTAATTAATATCGTTTGCAAAAATATAGATGTGTAAAATATTGATTTTTTAATTAGTGTTATGTATTTTAGTATATATTTTAAATGTATGTGATGTATGTTTTTTTGTAAAAGTATTGTTTATATTTTTTAATATATGCGTTAAATTTTTAGTAGTTATACATTTTATTTTAATTAAATTTGCATTTTACTTAGCGGGTTGCAGGTTTATAGGGGAATTGGACGGGAAGTAATTTAATTATAATAAATAATTTATTTAATTTATTTAATTTAGATTTTATAGTGTTAATTGTGGGAAGTAATGTATTTGTTATTATTGGTTGTTAATTAATATTAATTAATTAATAAATAATTAATTATGGTAATTGTGTAAAAAAATAGGTGTGGGTTGTCGGGTTTAGAGGGGTAATAGGTGGGAAGTAATTTATTTTTGATTAATTGATAATTACTTGTGAATTTATATTAATTAATTGATCGACAATTAATTCTGGAAATTGTTTTATTAATTCTAGGCGTGGGTTTTGGGGTTCATAGGGGTAAAGGGTGGGAAGTAATTTATGTTTAATTAATTAATAATTAGTTGTTAATTCATATTAACTAATTCATTGATAATTAATTATGGTTATTCCGTGATTTTTTTTAGGTGTGGGTTATGGGGTTGATGGGGTAAAGGGTGGGAAGTAATTTAATGTTATTTAATTAACAATTAGTTCTTAATTTATATTAATTAATTGATAGAAAATTAATTTAGGAAATTGTGTAATTAATTTTAGGTGCGGGATGTGGGGTTTATAGGGGTAAAGGGTGGGAAGTCATTTATGTTTTAATAATTATTAATTCGTTTTTAATTCATATTAATTAATTTATTGAAAATTAAATATGGAATTTGTGTAATTAATTTTAGGTGTGGGCTGTGGGGTTTATAGGGGTAAAGGTTCCATCTTGAGCCCATTACTTTTCAACATATATGTTCGCCCTCTGGCCAACATTGCTGAGAAGTCGGGTTTGACTATTTTTTCATATGCCGTCGATACCCAGATTGTTTTCTCCCTTTCTGCTACCCAGCACCAAGATCCTTCCTTGTTGCAGCTTGCTTGAGGAATGTCTCTTTGTGGCTGTCTAGTAATGCTCTCAAGCTTAGTAGCACCAAAACTGAGGTGCTCATTCTGGGTAATAACCCGGAGCTTTGGGGAATTAAACATTGGCCTGTTAATTTGGGCCCGCTATCTGCCTCTGTCCCCAAAGTTAAAAAACTGGGTTTTATCATTGATAAAAAGCTCTCCCTCAAGCCTCAGGTCTCCAGGGTTGTGGCATCTTTCTTTGCTACTCTTAGGTGCATCAAAAAATCCTCTGGCTAATTCCACTCCCAGATCAGAGAACGGTCCTGCAGGCTTTGGTAATGTCCAGACTAGACTGCGGCAATGTGCTGTACCTGGGGGCTGACAAAGCCTCTATATATCGCTTACAGGTCATTCAAAATGCTACTGCTCGCCTTCTTTTCCATCTGCATAGATATGCTTCTGCGTCCCCTCCGCTCCATCAACTTCACTGGCTTGGTGTTAACAAGCGTATTGATTTCAAGGCCCTATGTTATATGTTTTGTGCTAAATGTGGCCTTGCCCGTTCTTATATTCAAAGTTTGGTTACACCCTATGTTCCATCTCGACAGTTGAGATCTTCCAGCCTCTCACTGTTTTCAGTTCCAAGATTCCGACTTGCCCATATGAGAGGTCGCTCATTTGCCTGTTTTGGCCTCAAGCTCTGGAATTCCCTTCCAATTGCGCTTAGGAACTGCCAATCCTTGTTACCTTTTCGTAGAGGTTTAAAGACGTTTCTGTTTAGTGACTCAGCTTGATCTCTGTGTGCTCCTTTTCTGCCTGTTGCCTAAATTTGGTTGTTTGCCTCCACATGCTCTCAGCGCCGGGAAATTCTGTTGGGTAGATGCGCGCTTTACAAGTGCAATAAATAAATAAATAAATAAAAGGGTGGGAAGTAATTTTTGTTTAATTAAATAAAATTAATTGATCATTAATATTCATTAATTTATATTTAATTAGGGTATTTGTTTATATTTTTTTGCGTGTGTGTTCTATTGTTGTAGGGGTACAGTGTGGGGAGTAAATTAATTTTACTTACTTTATAATTAGTGGTTAAATACTATTAGTTTTTTAATTGAAAATACGTTTTAATTGTGTAATTAATTTTAATACATTTTTATTTTTATTTGGCTATGGGTTGTGAATTGTGTGGTATTATAGGGTAGGAAATAAAAAAGTTAATTTATGAAATAATTAATGTTTTTATTTCTAAATAATTTTTAATTAAAAATATTTTTGTTTGGAAATTATTTTTTATTTTATTTAATACACTATTTGTAGTTATTTGTTATATTTATTTAACATTATAATATGTTTGTTTGAAAAATGTAATATTAAATATATTTGGGTTTGAATTTTTAACATATTTATATGTTTTTGTATTTAGTTTATGTTTTAAATATTTTTATTGTTGTTACAATTGTATTTGTTTTTTCATTTTGAACTGACTGGAGTGAGATATTAATTGTTACACCTCTGCAATCCAACACTTTCCCTGCTGCCACACTCACTGGAGTGGGAATAGTAATTTTTACCCCTCCGCTATCCAACACTTTCCCTACTTTTACAATTATTGGAGTGGGAATAGTACATTTTATTCCGCCTCTATCCAACACTTTCTCTACTGTTTCACTTACTAGAGTGGGAATAGTAATTTTTACCCCTCCGCTATTCAACACTTTCTCTACTGTTGCACTCACTGGAGTGGGAATAGTAATTTTTACCACTCCGCTATCCAACACTTTCCCTCCTGTTGCACTCACTGGAATGGGAAATTTAAGTTTAAAGATTTTTAAATAGTTTAATGTTTTAATTTATAATAGAATGTTTTTAATTATATTTTATATATATATTTGTAAATTTTTATATAATTAAAAAATGATAAAATAAATTAAAAATAATAGTTTATTAATAGTTTTAAAGTAAATATATATGAATTATTATGTATGTGTGTTTAACTTTTTATATTAAGTTTATTTTTTATATATTTTTTAATTTATATTAAATCTACTTTATTTTTTTTAATTATTTAATTATTTAACATATTTAATATTTATTATTTTATTTGATATCTATATATATAAAATTCGATATTTTGTACAGCTATATTTTTTACATCAATATCTTTTTTTGCAATTTTTGTTCTTACCTGTTTAAGTATGGGGAGTGTATGTTTTTGCATTGTATATATTTTTGCATCAATATTTTTTACTTCGATATTTTTAACATCGATATTTTTCTGTAAACCACATATGACAAGGGCCTTCGCATCCCCTGGCTCAGTTGCATCAAGGACATTAGCCATAAGTTTGGACAACCTAATCTCTTTACCCTGCCTGATGATATCACCATCAGGGATGAAAACTGGCTCAAATCTACCTTTCAGGAATTCTGAAGCCAGGAAAGAGATTTGATTGATCTGAGGAAGCCCGCTAATGAAGAGTGCCGGTTGGTACAAAACACCCCCGGGATGGATCCCTACTTAGTAATGGTCATTAAAGTCTGGGATAAAGTACTCCTAACCAGATTCAGGTTGAGCCAGATTAGGTGCCGTCTTTCTTTCCCCTTAGGACAGTATGATCCGAAGAGATTCTTGGTCTGTCCTTGCAGCGAGCGCTCCTTGCAAACTCTGGCACACATTGTATTGTTTTGTGAGTTTTACTGTTGTTAAAACATAAGGTTATAAATTCCACTCCTCAGGGGGACCGCACTCTCTCCTATCCCTTCGCTTTCATTCTTAAAGTCGCTCCCTACACCCAAGGTTTGCACAAGTGTGACCACCTTTCACAAGCATGCGCTACGGCTCAGACATTCATTACTGTTTTAGTTGACCATTAATCTCCGCTAAACCTTTCCAATTTTTGTAAGATTTGAATGTGTTCTTTGACCTTTAACTGATGTAGGCATTGCTAGACTGTTTGCTGCACTCAGCCTCTCTATCAATATACTGTATTCTTGCATTGTTGAGCCGCTGATGTGCTATTTATTGTTGATACCAACGGGGGTTGGTTGGCATCAACAATGGTTTGGTTCATGTTCTGTGTGGTCTTGACCACTTACTTGGTATTTTGCACTCTGCACTTTCATGGATGGTTTATAATCTCCATGTTTTGCTTCTTTTTTATGTAACTGATGCTTGCAAGTTTTTAAACCCATATGTTTTGACTATTTTATGTATCTTAGGTGTTTGTGCTTTTATGGTTGTGCTTTTATAATGGAATAAAGCCATTGAATTGATATTCCTACTCCAAACTGAGCAACAGTAAAGAAAGTGTTGAACTTTGCAGGGGGGATTCTTTCTATTCCAAGTCCAACCTGACCAGCAGTTCAAAAACTTTAGGACTGTAGAAATTTCACTTTCACAAATCTCAGTCATAAGCAATGTGCAAACTCACTAAATATAAAAATACAAATTCAACCCTCCCCCAAAAACTTAAGGGGCATATTCACAAGGATCTATCGCCGAATCAACAGCACTTTATCGCAGCCAAAGTAGCGATAAACTTATCGCCCCAATCACAAGCTGGTGTTAACATCCCACAGCACCAGTTTACCAACGATAGCAGCCGCAAAAAACATCGCAACAGATGACCCCCGCAACTATCGCTAATGAGATGCAGAATTGGCGTTCCCGTGCCAAAAGCCGCGACAACAGCACTCCACAACATTCACAACGACCAGCCAGAACTGCGATAAGAACACAAAACAGGCGATAAGGCACGTTAGCAGCAGGAAAATAACACCTGCTCTGAGCTGGTGCAAAGTCGGACCACAGCCTGCACCACAAGAGGGAGCCAAGCCCAGAGCCAGACCTGAAGAAAAACAGATGCACCCAGGCAACTGAACATGCAGCCCGGAGGGCCGAAAGGGCAACAACACTCGCCGCCACCACCCCCAAAACCCCCATCCCCGGCACCCCCCGACCAAAGACATGCCACATCAGCTACGCCTAAACATGTACAAATAATCCGCATGATGACGCACAAAGACAACTGGTTACATGCATGTGTCATCACAAAAATGAGCATCACACATTCACTTTCGAAGCAGCAAATGAAACTTTATTAAAATGAACACTGAAATGAAATGAAGACACATGCCGGCTCCCCTCGGGACAATCCGTAGGTCACAGCCTGCAAGACAAAAATCATGATGAGAAGGTGTGTCCTGCGCACATCAAAGGACAGACAGAGAGCGAAGGAGAGAGAGAGGAAGAAATGGAGAGAGAGAGATAAGAAGAGAGGGGGAGAGAGAGAGAAGAAGAGAGGGTGTGAGAGAGAGAGAAGAAGAGGGGGAGAGAGAGAGAAGAAGAGAGGAGGAGAGAGAGAGAGAAGAAGAGAGGGGAGAGAAAGAGAGAAGAGAGGGGGAGAGAGGGAGAGAGAGAGAGAGAGAGAGAGAAGAAGAGAGTGGGAGAGAGAGAGAAGAAGAGAGGGTGAGAGAGAGAGAGAGAGAGAGTGCCGCCCCTGCGCACCCAGGCCACACTGCTCACCTGCTGCCACCGGTGTGTCTCCAACCACTTGTCGGTATGTATTGCAGTTCACCAGGTCAGTCATCTGAGACAGACCCGTTATCTGAAATAGAGTCCAGATACATGATTGGCACAGTACACACATTTGAACAAGACAGCATTGCCTGCCCGCCCATGCACACCCAGGCAGAGGCATCCCAGCCCCTCCCACCGCCCATCAGAGCATGCCCACCCATGCACACCCAGGCTGAGGCATCCCAGCCCCTCCCGCCGCCCATCGAAGCATGCCCGCCCATGCACACCCAGGCCTCACTGCTCACCCTCCGTCACCGGCGTGCAGACAAGAGGTTCCACCACGTGCGCTGCAGGCCACAAGCCCGGGGCCCGCAGACTTAGCACCCTCCACATCATGCAGCCCCGCTCCGCAGGCCACCAGGTCTCACGTTTGGTGCTGGGTCTTGATTACTCCATGGCAGAGGACATACCAGTGCACCCGGCCTAATTGCAGACTGCACACCCACTCAGCCCAATAGGTGCCACTAACTCTGTGATCCCTGAAGCGACGCCACGTGGCGGTAGGCACGCGCTGCCCGCTGGCTCTGGCCTACACTACGGTCCAGCAGGGCACACAAAACCTGAGCTGTCCGGACTGCTGGGGCGGGGAAACATCGCAGGCTCCACACCCGCTCAGCACTTAAGGTGCCCCTACCTCAGTGCACCCAAAGTCACCATCCCGTGGCGGGGTGCCTGTGCCGGCCGCAAAGCTTTGGGTGACACAAACCCTGTGCAACCCCAGTCAGTGCCACGTGGTGGTAGGCCCGTGAGGGCCGCAAGGCCTCGGTGCCACTAACCCTGTGCGAAGTGTGGCTCAATGATTAGAGCGGCAGACCCTGATGCAGAGGTCTAGCCCGGGACCAGGGTTCAATTCCCTGCCTCGGCGGGTCTTGGGCTCAAAAATTCCACGGACCTGATAATTCTCGCCTCGGTGCCATTCCAATCATGGAGTCCCACTCTGCAACTCTGGGCAATAGCTTGCTTAATCTCCACAACGGCCCCCACAACACTAAGGATGCCTGGCCTCCACCTTGGGGGTGCCCAGGAGTGGACGCCTCACAGGGAAAGCCAGGATGGGTTCCACAGCGGTATTCGTACAAGCGCCTTGAGACGCTTGCGGGTGAGTAGTGCGCTATACAAGTATCAATTTACATTTACATTTACAACAACTCAGGGGCCCTTTATGATTGAGAACCGTGGAGCGTCCGTCATCCAGTCACCACCGGCAGGGGGAAATGTGAAGTCGTCGGCCACTTATGTTGGCAGAGTCACATTGCCTGACCAGCGCAGGGCTTGCAACAATGACTCGTGGGCTCTGGGCGTGGTTCAGTCCATGTCCGGACATGGAAGTGACTGATGCGTGTGTCGCTGTTGTAGTGTCCACGGCACCCGGTACATAATATGCAATGTAGCACCCTCTGACTTGCATCCCACAGGATGAGCATCATTGACGCAAGGGAAATCACTGTCCCTACATTTATCCACACATTCATACATGAATGATGAAAGACATAATACAGCAGTGCATTACTGGATGTTTATTGCACACCCAATGCAGAATTGCAGCTGGAGCAGTACAGGGAAATGCCATGCACACTACACAATATGGGCCCGTGGGGGCCAGCCAGAGTCCATCCGGGGATGAATAGTACTACAGAAGAGGATGGGTACAGTCCACAGTCTGGTTGCCATGTCATTGGTCATCAAACAGGATATGGTAGTCCATGTCACTGTCCAAGGTGAGTGCATCGGAGTGTCTCGGGGGTCAGTGGAAGGTCATGGGGCCATGTGCGGCACCAAGCAGAAACAGGTCAGGTGGCGGAAATGAATGCTAGTGCCTCCTGGTCACAAACCCATCCACATCCTTGTCCCCGGATGTGTGCTCTGCCCCACCTGTGGGTGTTGCAGTACTAGCTGAGGCACTGTGTGCCACTGACACATCAGGTGCCGGAGTGGATACGTCTGCCGCACTGTGAGGCAATGGCACACTAGGGGGCGGAGATGTGGATGGTGTGGAGGCAGCAGCATTCATCATCACCACGCCTTGTGGCAGCAATGCCATGATGAGGATCTGCAGGGCATGGTAGATCCCAGCTACATTTCGCTGGTCTGCAGCAGAGGCTGCCATCCTTTCCCCTACATCTGCACCATTTCCTCCATGAGCCTCCGCATGTGTGCCAGCTCATGCTGGTATCACTGGAGCCCCTCTGAGCAGACAGGTGTTCTTCTCTCCGCGTCATGACTCCAGAGATGTCAGTCAGGGCTCGTTGGAGACCATGGAGCCGGCCTAGACACCCATGGATGGCGTACAGTTTGGCAGCCATGAGGTCGAACCCCACCCGCACCTGCTCAGCCGTCTCCCTATGGCCCTCCAGCACACGGCATTGGGAGGCCGTGTGTTGTTCCTGGGGGTCTTGGTAGACTGCCGGGGCCGTGGGTGCCTCCTGCTGGGTGGTTTGGGTGGTGGGTGGGGTCTCCTCGATGCAGCTGGGCAGCACTGATCCTGGAGGTGAGTCGCGGATGATGTCAATGATGTCTAGAAGGGCTTGTGTGTCAATGCTGGAGTTGTCCTCCTTGTCATCAGTGAAGAGTGCCTGGGACTGCTCTGCAGGGGGTGTTGATGGTGGCCCTGCAATGTGAAGGGGAGATGGTGTATTGCAAAGTGTCCACATGTATGTAGCCGCATGGTACATGTTGACGTTCAGACAGCATGGCATTGTACATTGTGACAGTCTATAGATCTGGGCGATGACCCAGAGTCATTGAGGGTGTGCACTGTGCTCTGCTTGATTGTGCATGTGTGCCATCTCCACCCGTCCCCACAGTACCTGGTGGTCCCTCACCCTGTTGGGGTTGTGTTGTGTGTCCTGTCGAACAGTGTCCGGTCCCCCGACTGCGGCCACAGTATCCACACTGATGACTGTCAACACCAGCTCCTCCATGTCATCCAGTACGAGCTGTGACGTTGTGCCCCCACCTCCAGTCTGCATTGCTGCCTTCTGGTTGGCTGCGAGTTTCTCCTTGGTCTTTCACTTCATGTCATTCCATCGCCTCTTGACCTCGTCCATTGTCTTCTTGTGCTCTCCGATGGCATTCACCTTGTCCACAGTGTCCCGCCATATTCCATTTTTGGTGCCCAATGACACGTTGGTAGTGACGAACAGTTGTTGATGATGTTCCATCACCTCCGTGACTCTGATCCTGTTCGCCTTTGGACTGAACTTTGTCTTCCTCTTCTTCTTGTCCTTGCCCTTCCCTGTCCCCGAGGTCACCGGCTGGTCGCCCTGGGTGCCTATGGGGTTGCGCTCATCCTCTGCGACTGCACCGGCTGCCTCCATGGTGCTTGGGTGTTGGTCAGTTTGTATTTGGATGTTTTTTCTACTTTTATGGTGATTTATCCCGCCTACCAGGTGTGTGTTGCAGGCCTGGCGCTGCTTATCGCTGATTTCCTAATCGCGCTTTGGCCCATCGCAGGTTTTTTCGTGTTGGAGTTTGTGTTTTTATCTCCGTCGAGGTGGCTGTAACGCAGGCATTGGCGGCGGTTTCGGCAAACTATCGCATGGGGCCGCCTTGTTGTGAATTCTACGTTGACACTGGGTTATTTTCCCGCGATAGGCTGCGATGTGTAAAGTTGCGTTAACATTTTTTGGTGGTGTTTTAGCACACGTTCTTGTGAATATGCCCTAAGAGTATTCATTTATACCATATAAAAAATACACAAATATTACAGACAAAAAAATGCAAATTCATAAAAAATATAAAATAATACACTTTCCACTCTACTCCTCTATAAGTTCAAAAATTTACCAACAAATCTAAAAATTAAGTAAAACTTTTTCAATTTATTAACAAGCCAAAAAACACAGTGTTAACGGTCAAAAATTGTTCAGTTTTTTATGCAGGGCAATAACATTTAACAAACAAATGATGGAGGCCTTAAATTCCATATTTATTAAAATTATTCAGAAAACGTTTAATTTAAGATCTTCAACACTGCATGCCTTAATGAAACTAGAATTTGGTCTTACTCAGCTAGCTGTTTTAACTTATATAACAATAATACTTTATTTTCGTGATTGTCAGAACTTACCACTGTCCAGTTTAAAGGGTCTCATCAGAGAAGATTTGGAAATACATCGAAGAGCATCCAAGTGGTGACCAAGGAAACCAAGTGGGAGCTCTTATTAGGAATTCATTATTGCCCACAATAAAAACTTTAGCAGAGATTACTAAAACGGCCAGAACGTTGTTTATTGAAAGGAACATGAGAACTGTATTATATGAGAGCAATTTCACTGCTGTAATAAGACATCTCATTATACCAATGGGAAATTCTCAAACAGGAGGCAACTGTATCTTGGTTCCAACTTAAATCAGTGGGTAAAAAAGTTTTATTTGTATGCTTTGTGTCCCACTGCTGCAGTTTAAGGGTTCATGGAACAAGTATGGGCATAAAAATAGACAAAGCCACTTTTGAAACTGATCCTCCATCTCCATAGACCGCATCCTCTGTCCATGTCCTTCTCTACAGGACTTGAGAAACAAGTACCTGAAACCTCTTTTCGAGAAGCGGGCATTAGAACACTCAAAGTAGGAACAATGTATTGTTTCGCTGGGAGCAGTAATAATTTAATTGGGTGTACAACCACATTTCTTTCTTTGATGGGTTGCATCTTAGGGACCAACAGAAATTAATTACCCCGTTCACGTTATATTATAACGTTTTTTTCATGAACTTTTTCCAATGATTGATCATGATTGCATTTTACAACCAGTAGTGTCTATTTGGCTGCTGTTCTGTATTGTGTTGGATTGCTTTTTTATGTAAACTATGCAATAACCATTTATATTTACCTTACTTGTTACAAACATTACAAATACACAAAAATAAAATTTGAACTATCCATTGACTTAATAAATTTACATAGTTAATAACCCAATTAACCAATTAAAGAAACGATTAACAATATACTAAATATTAAACAACAACATGATACTACACTTCCCACTCTACTAACCCACAAATTAAAAAACATACCAATAATTCTACAACATTTTGGTGCCGATTCCGATCCTGGAAATACCGGGTACAAACCGTCGGTCGGAGGGTTTTCTCCGTCCGACTCGTACCCGGTAAAAAAACATTACAAACATGGAAGTACGATTCGCACGGAAACACCATTTCCGTACGAATGGTAAAAAACACCGACCGACGAAAATATACATACAAATGTGATCCGGGAAAGCGCCGACGTGACGTCGGGACGCAGTCAGGCTCCGTTTCACGAACAAGGAAGTATGATTCGAACCGACACCAGTCTGGACGGCAATATTTTTACGGCACCCAAAAAGTGCCGGGAAAGCGAAGTACGGCGCGATGCGAGCGGAATTGGGGGCCCGGTACGCGCCGATCCCCCCCCAGACCCCGCGGTTGTACGTGCCGTACCCCCACCCGTGTATGTACAGCCGTGTATGTACGAGTCAAACCCCCACCTGTGTATGTACACCCGTGTATATACAGTCGAACCCCCACCCGTGTATGTACACCCATGTATGTACGAGTCGAACCCCCACCTGTGTATGTACACCCGTGTATGTACGAGTCGAACTGCCACCCGCCGAACCCCCACCCGTGTATGTACACCCGTGTATGTACGAGTCGAACCCCCACCCGTGTATGTACACCCATGTATGTACGAGTCGAACCCCCACCCGTGTATGTACACCCGTGTATGTACGAGTCGAACCCCCACCCATGTATGTACACCCGTGTATGTACGAGTCGAACCCCCACCTGTGTATGTACACCCGTGTATGTACGAGTCAAACCCCCACCCGTGTATGTACACCCGTGTATGTACGAGTCGAACCCCCACCCGTGTATGTACACCCGTGTATGTACGAGTCAAACCCCCACTTGTGTATGTACACCCGTGTATGTACGAGTCGAACCCCCACCCGTGTATGTACACCCGTGTATGTACGAGTCGAACCCCCACCCGTGTATGTACACCCGTGTATGTACGAGTCGAACCCCCACCCATGTATGGGGGTACGCACCGTACATACACGGGTGGGGGTACGACTTGTACATACACGGGTGTACATACACAGGTGGGGGTTCGACTCGTACATACACGGGTGTACATACACGGGTGGGGGTTTGACGGGTGGGGGTACGACTCGTACATACACGGGTGTACATACACGGGTGGGGGTTCGACTCGTACATACACGGGTGTACATACACGGGTGGGGGTTCGACTCGTACATACACGGGTGTACATACACGGGTGGGGGTTCGACTCGTACATACACGGGTGTACATACACGGGTGGGGGTTCAACTCGTACATACACGGGGTCTGGGGGGGGTTCGGCGCGTATGCGGGCACATGTCTCCATGGTTGCTATTGCAGTTTGGTCCGTACGGTGTATTTTCCATATGGTTGTAAAATTGGACGGACGGGACGGATCGTACTTGCGTGGTCGGACTTCATGTTTCCGATTCGTCGGGTAAATCGTCCGAGGATGTTTCGGACACTTTTTCCGACCCGAGGACATGTGGGGAAATTTTCCCAATGCGATTCGTATGGACTTTTTCCCATACGAATCGTACTTGGCAGTTTGTACGCTACTTGTACGATTTGTACGGTAAAAAGACCGGATACGAGTCGTACAGGGAAAATTTTTCCAGGATCCGAATTGGCACCTATGTATAACTCTTTCAATATGCCATCATGCCAAATAATCACTAAACTATATAACAAATGATTAAAAGTAATGAGCAATAAAATATTAATAACTGGTACAGCTCAAACTAATAAAACATTTAAAAAACACAATATGATATTTTATACAAGAATATTAAATGAAACAAGATTAAATATTCAGATAGTATCAAGAAAATAAAAAAAAACAATATTCTTGCCTGTGAAATTATATCCTATGAGTTTCGGGACATTGCAATATTTTTGCAATGATGTTAAAGAATAATGATATTTTTGAGATCATTTTACGGTCAACATCTCCATCAGGATAAATTATTGAGTCACTTCTCTTGCTATTATAATGTACACATGCATCCTCTATCTCACTGCATGGACACAGCCTAGTTAGATATTTTCTAGTCATAGAAGACAAATTACTGCGGGGATTTTAGGATTCTTTAACTGTTACTGCTGGCATCACCTCATCATTTGATGACAAGACACACGCTTCCTAATGAAAAGGTGAATTACATCTTATAGTGGAAAAGCTGTAAGGCGTTAAGATCCAGGAAGTAATAGTGAAAGAACTAAAAAATCCCTGCCCTAGATTGACTTTTAGGATTAGAAACATACCTGACAAGGTTATGACTGCCAAGTGAGCTTGAGTCTGTCTGCATATATTGTAACAGGTAGCAAAGTAACATTAAGGATTGTTTCTGATGGACAGAGTCTATTTTAGCACAAAATATTTCATAGAGAAGTAGTCAGTATCTGGTCAAGACTGTGATAAGCAGTATTCTTAATTTAACATGACATGTTTATAAAATACTAAACTCTGCATGAGAAAGTACATTCAAGGATGTTTGAGTGTCGTTTGTAACTCCCTGAAAAAATAGGGAGTCTGTATATTGTTTAAAAAGTATGTTTTATTATGTTATTCTTTTTCTAATGAAGGTATTGTAAATGGTTGGCAAAAGACCAAAACATGCATCAACATGTGATGGAAGGTCATTGCGACAGGAAAGTCCACGCAGTAGAGACAGTGCATCAGTTCTGTTCAGGGTTGGGCGGTGTAGCAGAGAAGATGCATCGGTTCTGTTGTTTCCACAGATGGGCTGGCAGAGCTCCTTCAGTCCCACTCCCAAGAGTCCAGGACTGGGGTAGCAGCACTTGGGAGGGTAGAACTCACAGTAGCAGAGACCAGGTGCTGGATTACAAGATACTATCCCTTGGAGTCTCTCTGGTGGTCCTGGGCACTTGGAAGTGGGTATGAAGTGCTGTATCTACCAAAATCCACACATCAGCGGCGTTGCACCTGTCGGAATCGACCCGACTCCCTCAACGCCAACACATTGCCGCTACCGCAATGACTGAGAACATCACACTGCCATCTGCGTGGCTCGTTGCCTACAGCTCTCAACGCATTGCCTACAGTCTGCAACTCGAGGACGATGTATCCAGAGTTGCATGGCTCGCCAGTGACTCATCGCCTATGAATCCTGTACTTCATTGCCGATGCATCATCTCCTGCACCATGCATCTCCACTCCATTGTGGGTGCAACCAACATTTCAACAGTACAAACTTGGTGCCTGTATGCGACCCACTCTCCATCACAGTCAGTTTGACCTTTCACATTTGACCTGGTCAAGCACGTCCAGATATCCCCGGTTGGTGCTTTATGCTTTTAAGCACTATATTTCGAGATATTAAAATTTCAAGATATTCTTAACAAATTCATAACTTCAGTTCTTATTGGATTTTTCTCATTTTGGTCAAGTTTTGCTCATTAAATTAAGCTCTATTTTTCTAACCAGGTGTGATATCTCTTTATGTGGTGTTTTCACTGCTTTACTGTATTAAGTGTGGCACAAATACTTTACACATTGCCTCTTAAGTTAAGCCAGAGTGCTGTGTCAAGCTACCAGGTGTGCATCTGATGGAATCCCGGTAGCAGGCCATAGCAGGCAGGAGGAGCGGGCCAGTGACCTCGACGAATGTGTGACTACAGGTCCAGCCCCCTCACGGGATTCATGTTGCTCACAATGAAATTCTCATTATTTTGAGTAATCTGAGGAACAAATCCTCCTTCATTAAAAGTACGTTAGCGTGTGCAGGACAACTTATGGTCTAGGAAAACACACCTGACCATCACTAATCCACTTCACACATAGGTCCTGACGAAAGCCAGCAAGCATAGCAGCGGGCTGAAACATGTAGACCTGACCTTTTAAAATCAGGATATTGTAGACATAATTTTACCTCCTCATCTATCCGCCATGTTGTTTTTAACACTGCCAAAGGCCCATCATTAAAACCCGTTAATCACAAGGGACCCATTGGACAGTTTTTAATTCTCACTCATTCACATCACTTCACTCTCACTACACAAAACCAGTTCTGCTGTAATCAGGCATCGTAGCACACCCAGGGTGCACTTGGCTCCTTGGGTGGGACTCAATGATGAAGCATGCCACCAACTAGGTTGGTGGTTGGTGGGTGAGGGTCTTCATAAAAAACAAAAGGGTTTTCTTCCAAACATGGACGCCTAGATTCCACAAATTAGCTAGTTCCTATTGATACTTACCATATTTACTAGGGGAAGTGAACTAGTCAACATTATTTTTCCCTCTACCATTTGATCAAGACAAAGATGCTGTGTCAAGCTACCAGGTGTGCATCTGACTTACCCTGATTATTATTGTCGTTCCTGCTTGGACCGGGTGCATACCTGTGCGAACCAGAAACCCAATTTCTAACACAGCTATAAAAAAAAAGGCAACTTTGAAGCAGGAGTTAAAAGGAGAAATTATTTTATTTCTCCGAACATTTCCCACTTTGCATGTTTGCTGCAGTGTACAGCACACATCCAAAGTATAAAATATTTGAAAGCTAGTCTAAGCATAGTATTATGTACTGGAAGGGTTACGCATAGTATTAGGTACTGGAAGAGCACCCTTTCAGTACAAAACCTATGCTAGACTCACACAGTTTGCCATTAGGCAGCATATATATGAATATAATTACAATTACAATAATTCTGCGCCAATCCTAGGGAGAAAGCAGGAAAGTGCCATATCTCTGTAGATGTGGTGATTTCCTGCTGTCGCCCTGTCAAGCAAATCAGCACAGCAACTGTGGGTGCTGTGCATCGTTCCGTGACATCTTTCTAAATGTGAGGCATGGAATCTGTTTTATGAATTATACAAAGTTTCAATTTCCAGACATAGTCACTCACTCCAAAAACAGGAACACACACATTCATCTCCTTGTCAGTGGTGCTGTTGGTGCCATGCAATAAACCCAATATTTTCCTGCACATGGTCCTTCCAGTCTCTAAAAGGATTCCACTAATTTAAGTGTAACACACCCAGACTCTGACTCTATTGCTGTCAAGACCTCATCAAAGAATACCTCTAGCCTTTGGCACCATCTATAAAATGTTCATCTATCCAAGGCAATGGTTGCAATGGGTTTAAATCTTCCTTCAACACTCATGAGAACCTCATCAAATTTGTTGATATCCTTTTGCCCTTCTTAGGGAAACGTTTTTGGTAAAGTCCTAAACACAACTTACCCCTAATAGCCCAAACAGTGAGGAAACATGTTATTCTGTCGATTAATGGGCATCTTATCTGCTTCCATAATTTTTCTTTCCGAAATACATTTCTCTTCCCACCTTGACAAAGATATAGGTGTACTGAAGAAATGTGGGTGGCAGTTCAAATGGCATTTTCTTAAATTACTCAAATCCGTTAATCAGAAACAATACCACTCTAAATCAGTATCTTAGGCAACATTAGAATCAGTCATTAAATTGCTTACATTTCTGAATATCACATTCTAAATTCATTTATTTATTTATTTGCGTGAGTTGTAGAGCAAATGGCTATCTAAAAAGATTCCTAGTCCTGATTATGCAATCCTTATGCATTCCTTATGTGTGCATATCACAGAAGGTGGTGAAGTCCAATGGCATATAATACTCATGTGTACATATCACATGGAGTCGGACGGGAATCATTAAGCAATGGCGTGCACTTTATGTGTGTCTATCACAAGAGTCACAATATCCAATGCTATAAAACGTACGTGTGCATATCACAGATGACAGTAATGTATTGAAAACATATATAGGTACCAAAGCATTAGAGCAGCTTAGCAGAATCTCTACTCAATACGTAGTACAGTATCAATGGGCAGCCGCACTTCCAGTTGAAGTTACATTAGTCAAATATTATCTTGTACTGTAGACCAAATGTATCACATGCAAACAGTCTAATCTCATCTACAATGCCGGCTACTTTGCTGGCTCATCCTAAAGGCATTCCCATATCTCCAACCACCTCCCTCGCATGTCCCTTGATAGCACTTTGTGTCGACCTCTGTATTCTTCCTGCTTTGCCCTCTTGTTTAAATTCCATATAATCACCTATACAACAGGTTCCATTAGTAATCATCTTTTAGTTCTTTACAACAAAGAAACTCTACACAAACTCATATGCTTCTATCACGGGAGAACTTAACCTCTCCACATGACTACCTCATGATTGCTAAAGACCTCAGCCTCCAATGCTGACCTAATTAAAGTAGTCCTAACGCAAGAAGGGCTGAGTTTCTGGTGCTTCGCCCAGTGTCTCAAGCTGCACCCAGCTCGATTTTTTTCTAGGTAGGGTGGGGTGAGGTGAGCTGGGGCATAGGCACACGTGGTAATGTGGCTGACTTGAGTGCTACATGGTGGAAAACACACACACACACACACTCTCTCACGATCGCTCACACCCTCCCCTCTCTCGTGCTGTCCCTCTTACTCTCTCTCTCTTTCTTTGTCCATCTCTCTTTCTCTCTCTCTCTCTCTCACTCTCTTTTTCTCTCATGCTCTCTGTTTCTCTCAACCTCTCCCTCTCTCTCTCTCTATCCCTCACTCTCTCTCTTTCTCTTTTTCTCTCTATCTCTCTTATTGTCTCTCTCTCTCTCTGGCTCTACCCCCTCTCTTTTTCTCTCTCTTTCTCGCTCTCTCTCTGTACCTAACTTTCTCTCTCTTTTTCTCTTTCGCTCACTCCCTCTTGCCCTCTCTCCCACTCTCTCATGCACTTTCTCTCATTCTCATTCTCTCTCTCTCTCTCTCTCGCTCTCCTTGCTGAACATGTCTAATACAGCCCTATACCGCAGGTGGACATTTGCCAGAATGGGGCCAATGGGGCATAGTTGAAGATCCGGACTACACCAAGTATAAACGTAAAGTTTATTGGAGAACTTCGACCAGACAGGGAACAGCGAGCCTCCAGGGACAGGTACAACTGCCAACTGACTCGGCAGCATTTACGAACATTCAAAGGAAAACCTATTATTACATCGCTAAGATTCTAGGCTTCCATCGTGGGAACTCTCACGAGAACCCTCACGAGGGAAGAGAAAGGAAGGAAACACTAGAGGTAGTCCCTACTGCTCTGATAGCCGCCACTAAGCCCACATCATACTGAGGAAATGCCAGAGAAACAGAAGGCTATTCAAGCTCTGTGTATCCAGCATACATGCTGGTTACTCAAGTATCAAATCAGGCTGAACCTGGTACCGGCTGAAACTGGTACCGTTCAAACATCTGGGATACATCATCTATGTGTAGGCATTTTTGATTAAATGGAGAAGACGAAAAAGACTACTGGCTAGGAACATGTCATCCTGGAGTGTGAAGAGGTTCAATAATTCTGAGAAGTTGATGGACACCATTTGCTTACTGCACTCAGACTCATGCAATGCGTAGAATATGATTCCAAGTTGCATTAAAATCTCTTCTTCCTGATTCATCTGTGGTTTGCATGATGCTATCCTGGGGTGCTTTGTCCCGAGCTTTTAAAGATATTCACTACCTTATCTCCCTTAAACTGGTTTCCGCAAAATAAAACCTGCTTGAATCGAACTCTCAGCAACAAATATTAACAGTGTGCAGTGAAAAACGAATGCGGTAAAGTGCTTAATTGAACCTTCAGTAACAAATATTAACAGTATGCAGTGAAAAACAAATGCGGAAAAGTGCTTAACAGGAGTGAAAATGCTACTGTGCAAGCGCGTACTAAAGCCCTGCACTAGGCCGAAAAAGTTTTTGGACAAAACGAAAAGCTGCAGCTGGCAAAGGGGATGGATGGAAGCAGTAAGCCAAGAGGAACATAGGAAAGACATGCAGGTATACATGGCAAAAGCAGCACACTACTCAAGTACCACCACAAAATGGCCGCCAGTCACAAGGACACTCTCACAGTCACAAGTAGGAGGCCTGGAAAACAATAAACTGAAACAGGCCTATAATAGCCAGGCAAAGGAGGCATGTTAAACAAGACAGCTTTAAAGCAATAAAATGCAAAAACAAAAATCCACAGGGCTAAACAAGGTGTGCAAGTTACACAACAAACACACCGCACACAACAAAGGCATTTATTTAACACACACCAAAAAACGGAATTATCCCCAAAAAAACATTTTGCAATTCAATCGAAAGCCATCCATGCCCTAAATGATGTTTAAAATAAATTCAACAGAACACACAGAAAAAGTTGTTTCATACACCCATGACTACCTCTGAGCCTACTGGATGAAAGGCCTGTTGGCAGACTAGGCCACAAGCTTGCAGGCCTATGGCAAAAGCACACTGCCTGGCTTCAAAATGGCCACCAGCCACATGGACAGGCCCACAACAACAGCAAGAAAGCGAAGACAGACAATGCAGGCCTATGGCAAAAGCACACTGCCTGGCTTCAAAATGACTGCCAGCCACATGGCCAGGCCCACAACAACAAGAAATCCTAGGAAGGAAACACATGCAGGCCTAGGCCCTATATGGCAAAAGCAACACACTTATAACTACCACCACAAAATGGCCACCAGCCACATGGACACTCACAGTCACAAGCAACAAGCAGGAGGCCTGGAAAACAATGAACTGAAACAGGCCTGTAATAGCCAGGCAAAGGAGGTATGCTAAACAACACAGCTTTAATGCAAAAATGCAAAAACGAAAATCCACAGAGCTAAACAAGGTGTGCAAGGTACACAACACAACACACCACACACAACAAAGGCATTTATTTAACACACACCAAAAGAGTGAAATACCCCAAAAAACATATTTTTCAATTCAATCCAATGCCATCCATGCCCTAAATGATGTTTAAAATAAATTCAACACACACCAAAGGAACAGTTGTTTCATCATGCACCCACCATGACTAGCTCTTGGCCTACTGGCTACCAACAATCATTTTTTTTTTTTTTAAATGATGATTGAAAAGTACCAAAACTGTAGTTGCAGCAACTTCAATGCCCCAATCAAACAAACAACAACACCAGCTTACTTGTAAAATCTCAAATCCAAAAGTCCTCAAATCCAACAATATATGATGCAGCAGACACAAAGACTGATCCTTCCAGCTCCCACTCCAAATGAAAAATGAACAGGAGATGGACAAAGCACTGGGAGGAACCTGCTGGGCAGGAACAGGAAGTTGGAGAATCTGTGGCACTTCCTTCCTCTCCCCAAAAAAGTTTTAAAAATAAAGGACTCCTTGCACAAAAAAGTACAGCTAAAGGTCAATCTGAGTTTTTTTTTTTCATCCAAATCATCATTTTAGGGAAGGTTTTATGCTGCTCGAGATATTTTTCTTCTACAGATTGCAAATTTTGCGTGTTCAGCATCACAAGCTTCACCAAACTGCTGCCGGATGTCCAATGGCGCATCCGAATGACGTGTTCACGATCACACACTCTTGCGGTGTCTGTTGGCGCGGCAAATGGCTTGTTTGCGATTGCACACTCTCATATGATAGCGCGGCCGGCTACCAAAATCTTGTGGCGCACACGAATGGATAGGAAAACTCGTCGGCGAATGCAGGGATCCCGGTAAGTCGCTATTGTGCATGGGAAAACGCATTTTTAATGCGCGAACAAGGAAATAATTCCGCTACACCACGGATCGCGGAATTTTCGGAAATTCCGCATTCTCCGCGGAATTGCCAAAAATCCACAAATTCCACGAGCGGAGCGGATTTTACCACCCAGGGTTATTAAAAGGTTGTGGAAAAGGGAATGCATACAGGGCAGTTTGATATAAGGCTGGAGGGACAAGCACTGTGTCTGCTGTCCTGAATGAACTTCTGAAGAGGCCATGCCGTCTGTCTTGACTCCTTCATTCTAGTTACCACACTGGAGACTAGCGTAAAACATCCATGCTGCATGCACTTTTTAAGTTTTGGTGTCTGCACTACTAATTGTGAGCTGAGGCTTAATCTGGCTGAAATCTGACCGATGAGCGGTGATGAGGCGCAGTGAGTAATTGCTTCTACTCTGCAGTGAGTAATTGGCATTGTGTTTTCAAAAAAGCGCAAGTAAATTTACGAGCAGGACACAGTTTGTGGTGCGCATGCACCCTGCTTTTGTTGAAAGACGCTACCCTTGCAGCACACGTATGCATGATAAACTGAAACAACATTTGTGTGTTGTTGATACAAGCGCAACCGGCACTGGAAACACGTTTGGTGTTAAAGGTCATCATTGGAATAAGGCACGACGGCCATTTTAAAGGCAGGCAGATCTAGTTTGAGCCTGAATAACAACAAAACTTCATCTTAATGTCAGCTACATGCAAACATAACATTAATCCCCAACAAATCTGTTTTAAAGTTAGAATGAGTCGAGTTTAACATTTTAAAGCGCACATTGTTTTTTTGGGGGGGTTTCCTCAAATACAAGGTGAAGTGAAGAAACAAACAGTGAAGTTACAATAAATACAGAGACAGCGACTTATAATGATGAAGGAAGTATAGGAAATGTTTCAAGCATCATTTCCTGAAGGCCGTTACAATTTCTCTTATCTGATCAGGAAAAAATTGCACAAAGGTGGGAGAAATGGAAAAGAAGATGTGAGCATTTTTTTTTTAAAGTAACATTTTATTAACAGCAAACACCGCAGCAGGTACAGCAATCAAGACACTCATGTAGCACCGACTTAGACCAAATACATGTTAGGGTATGGGAGACGACAAGCTCCACATCAAGGGCACTTGGCACAGAAACAAAACAAGCAGTGAAACATTATCGAGGTGGTTCCCGGAACAGTTTAGGACCAGAGAGGCCACAACACATACAATTTAGGCTAGGTTTCTCCAAGAGTTCAGGTCAGCGCACTTACTCCCAAGTTGTCCAGTATGGCCTGTCTCTCTCGTCGGAGTTCAATTGTGGGAGAAATGCAGATGTCCCCCCGATATTTATTCCATCGTCCCCATTTGTGGTCCCATTTTTTAGGGCAGCCTCGACACTTATAGACCGTTTTCTCCGCTACCATCGATAAAGCCATATCCTTGGCCCATGCGCGCAGCGATGGCACGGCGGCTACTCCCCATTTCTGAGCAATATTCCTTTTAGCTATGACCCAACCGAACGCCGCCCACTCCTGCTCCGCTTGGGTGAGGTCCGTATCATCCCACACATTTAGGAGGCATAGCTGAGGGGAGGGGGCAACCGACTCACCGACGGCCCGCGCCATCTGACGAGTGACTTCTGTCCAATAGTGCTGTATAGGGGGGCAGGCCCACAAAATGTGTGTAAATGTACCTACATGATGACAGTTCCAAAGGCAGAGCTCATCTGGACGCCTACCTAATTTACACAACAGGGTTGCATCAAAATACACACGGTGCAGGACTTTGAGCTGAACCAGGAGGAGCCGCATCGGTATCGCCACCTCCCTAGGGGAGGCTAGCGCCTCCCCCCAGTCCTCGTCAGACATTTCGCCCACCTCCGTTTCCCACCTGGCCCGTACTTTCCGCATTATGTCAGCGCGATTATTAATTAACTTTTTGTACGTTAAGGAAATAGCCCTGCGGTCCATTGGATCTAGTAACAATCTGTCTCCCAAAGGCGAATAGTCTGGAAGAGGAGTCTCAGCGGGCAGGGCGCAGTCGATAGCATGGCTTATTTGTAGATAGCGATAGTGCTCAGAGGGTGCAAGCTGGTACTTAAGTTGAAGCTCTGTGAAGGACGCCTTCCTGCCTTTAACCCAGACGTCCCCCACCGTAGAGATTGCAATAAGATCCCACTTATCGAATCCCGCGCAGGTGCTTAGCCGTCCCAAACAATCCGGTTCCCAGAGTGGAGTGGCCTTAGTCAACCTCCCACGCCCCCCCATTCGCCTCTGGAGCAGGTGCCAAATTTCCACCGTTCTGGCCGTGGGGCCAGTCAAGCCTAGTTTCTTCGGGTTTGAGTACAATGCCCTGTTATATCTTCCCTTCCCCATGAGCCAACGGTCCATTCGGAAGCTAGGGTCATCATGAGACCCGAACACCCACTGGTTGACCGCGATCAGTTGTGTTGCCTGGTAATAAAGGCGTAAGTCCGGCAGTCCAATCCCACTGTCATACCAGCCCATAGTCACCTTTTGTATTGCAATGCGCGGCGGCCCTGTACCCCACAACAATCTTTAAGAAATAGGCTTCTGGGATCGGGATAGGCATGTTTTGAAGGGCATATAGAAAACGGGGAAGGGCTAGCATCTTAAAAAGGGCTGCCCGGCCCAGGAGTGTAAGGGGCAGTGTGTTCCAATGGATCACGTCGGATTTGAACCGCTGTAAGGGGCCCCCAAGGTTTCGCTCGTAGAATAATGCTGAGTCCAATGTTATGAAAATGGCCAGATATTGGAAACCCTGTAGCGCCGCCGGCATATTACATCTCCTAGGGCTAAGCGGCGGGTCACCCCAGAGGGGATACATCTGGGATTTGGACCAGTTGATCTGGTACCCAGAGTGGGCCCCAAATTTATGAAAAATGTGTAGTACCCGACGGATCGAACGCGCAGGGGAGGCCAGATACAACAAAATATCATTTGCATATAGAGAGATGCGGTCTTCATGATCTGTTGTCCATTTAAGGCTCCTGATTTCTGGGTCATTCCGGATCCAGACCGCAAGTGGCTCAAGTGCCAAGGCAAAAAGGAGCGGCGACAGAGGACAGCCCTGTCTCGTGCCACGGCCGAGGGAGAAGGAGGTCGAACGGTGGTTATTGACTGATACATGAGCCGTGGGCAAGGTATATAGTAGTCGAATCCATCCAATCAACCGAGGACCCAACCCCACACGGGCCAGCACAGCGAAGAGATATTCCCATGCCACCGTATCGAACGCCATCTTAGCATCGAGCGCAAGCAATAGTGCTTCCTCTTGGAGTGTTGCCGCCCGACCCAGGGCCCCGTGAACACGACGCAAATTACGTGCGGTATTACGGCCCGGCATGAAGCTCGACTGGTCCGGGTGGATCAAGGCCGCGAGATATGGAAGCAGTCGGTTGGCCAGCAGCTTAGCCAGGATTTTGGCCTCCACTGCGATCAGGGAGATGGGCCTGTACGATGCACATTCATCCGCAGGTTTGCCGGGTTTGCGGATAACCACTATGGTGGCAGCGCGGATTTCGGCCGGGAGGGTGCCGGTCTCATAGCACTCCTTGTACAAGTTTAGCAGGTGGGGTGCCAGTGTCAGAGCCATAGACTTCATGAATTCGATCAGGATCCCGTTGGGACCCATGGCCTTTCCGGAGCGGATATACCGGATGGCTGTCTGAATTTCCTCTAGCGAGATATCTGACTCCAGAGTCTCTTGTTCTTGCTGGGAGAGACACCGCATGTCTATGGTAGCCAGGAGGTCTGCCGCCCAACGTGCCTGTGAGTTCTGTGGCGGGGTATATATTTGTACATAATACTTCGCAAACGCTTCGGCGATGTTTTGAGGGTCCGCGATCAACACCCCATCCGGTCCTTTGACCGCTCCCACCCAGCGCGCAGTCAATTCTTTCCGCTCCAGCCATGCCAACAATTTACCAGTGCGTTCTCCCAGCTCATAAATTCAGTGTCGGGTGGCGAGGGACCGTCGACTGGCCTCCTCACCAAGCAATTGTTTATAGTCCCGTCTCTTAACTTCAAGTAGGTGTTGAGCCTCTTTGGCAGGGGTGTGTGAAGTCCCCTGCTCGAGATGAAGTATCTCCGCCTCCAGCTCGCAAACCCGTCACCTACGTTCAGTTTTGTGTCCCACCATCAGGGACAACGCCCTTCCCTTGATGACCGCCCCGTAAGCGCCCCATAACGTTACCGCCGAAGCCACCGACCCCGTATTTTCATCAAAATAGTAATCAGTATCTTGTCGCAAGGAGTCTCTAATGTGCGGTATTTTCAGCAACCACGGCTGAATCCGAATGGGACCAGGTTGTCGCATTGTACTGGCACCAAAGAAAGATCTTACCAGGGAGTGATCGGAAATCCCCCTTGCTAAGCTCAAGGAATCAGTGAAGTATTGAATATATTGCGCTTGTAAATAATCAAGCCGTGAGTGACTGCCGTGCACCCAGATTGAAAAGTGTAAAGCGGGGGTGCAACCATCTCCAAATGTCCACCAAGCCTAATGCGTCCGCGAAATTACTCAGTTGTGAGCCCCGCGGATCGTTCCCTCGGGGTGGAGTGCGGTCCATTGTGGTTAAAATCGCCGCCCATAACCACCGCACCCTTCGGAAGGGTCAGTAGGATTGTCCCTACGTCCGCCAGAGTCTGGTGCTGAAGGCCCGGCGGCGCATATACCGAGAGCAAGGTTAGGGCCCTCCCTTCCCAACTACCTGAGCAAACAACGTATCGACCCTGAGGCTCAGTGTGAGTTGTGTGAATCACATGGGGCAGCCCTTTCTCAGGAGGATCCCCACCCCTCTGGATCCCGAGGTAAAGCCCGAGTGCGCAATCATACGATACCCCTTCTGGTCTAGGGCCTGACAGGAGTTGCCTATGAGATGTGTTTCTTGGAGCAGCACCACATTTAGACGATGTTGGTGTATGTAGTGTTGCACTATGCTCCGTTTAATTTTATCGCCCAGTCCATTAACGTTCCAGGTCATTAGGCTAAGTCTCTGAGCCATAGCCATTAGATCTCGATAGCAACGTGTTGGAATGGTCTGGGTGACCATTGTATAGGGGTCCCATAGCCAGCACCCTTAGTGACAATACCCTCCGCACCCCGCCCTTCCTGCAGACGACGGAGAGGAGACCAAGGATCAGTAGGTGAATAGTCCGTGCCATGCATTGACAAAAGTTACTGAGTAGGACTGCTGCAAAAAAACAGTGAATAACAACCCCCCAACCAACTCAATCCAATAAACTACCCCTCCCTCCCTGCTTCCCTGCAAAGCGGGACTAAAACCGCCCGCCTCCCCCAACATGCAGAGTGCCTGTCGCCCCCCCATAAACACTTCGCGAAAACGTGCGCTGCCCCACTCCCAACATGGCAGCTGACATCTTACGAAAACCGTCCCCTTCCCCCCCAACCCTACTCTCGCCAGGCCAAAGAAGGATTTGAGCATTTTTTAACGGCTACTTGCATCAAGCACACAGATGAGCGAGCAAAAGATCTGCTGCTCAACTTGGTAGGCAGGGGCGGATCCTCTGCTAAGGCTGAGGAGTGTTGCTCTCAGAGCAAGAGAAAAAGGAGAAAATAATAAAATGATAATAACCACGCTATTATCATTTTATTTTTCACTATGGGGCTAGGTTAGGGCAGGGTGAGCTGGAGTCGCAGGAGGAGGAGTGGTGGCACACTCTAGGTGCACATGACTGCTTGGTTGGCCATCTTGGGCCGGCAATAACAGTCATAGGCACTTTGCATGTTCCCCACCAGGCTGCATTACACAGTTTGGTGGGAAACATGCCTTGGCTCCCTGTCCCCGTCTGAGCACCGAACCAATGCGTTCAGACCAATCACAATGCTGCATTGCAGCGTTGTGATTGGGTTAGGGGAGGGAGCCTCTGTGCTTCGTGCTCCCGCCGAAGCTGAGAAGAGGGCGTGTGGACCGAAGCTGAGGAAAGACGGCAGCCGGCAAATGGTAGTTTTGATTTTTTTTGCCACAACCCCTCCGTCACGCAAACCCCATTCCCTGCCAGCTGCACTCTTGGTAGGTGATGATGTAGAATATTTGATAGTGACGTTTCCTGAACAAGAGAAGAATATGTACATTGGGCTAATTAAATGTCTGAATGACAGGTTTGACCTGTAAAGGAATTTGGATTTTGAAGGGAATCATTTTAGTGTAGATTTTCAAAATGAGTCCATGAACAAATACGTACCAAGGATAAGGAAGCTGGTCACATTTTGTAAATTTGAGAAGTTTAACTGAAGAAGCAATAAGGCTAAAGACAATTCAAGGATGCTGTTCTGTAAAATTCAGGAAGAAGTTATTAGAAAAAACATATGACTTACATTTGATCTTATGCATGGCTCGAACAGAGACACAAACACAAAGCATGCTACCAATATGGAGGAAGGCAGAGTGAAAACTGTAGAACAAGTGTGACAAATGTCAAGAAAAGGTATTAATACAGAAAAAGCAGATGAGCAAATTAAAGAAAAGAGGTCATATTATAGAGTTGAATTGCATTTTCCATGTATAAAAGTTTCTCCGGCACTAGGTCAACAGTGCTGAGAATGTGGAAGGTTTAATCATATTACAAGTGTCTGCAGGTTCAAGAGAGATAAAAAATAAACTGGGAGTAAAAAGGAAAACTGTAACAAACAAAATATGTCTGAGACTAAAAAGAAAGTAGGTAATGTTAAATATCTATGGCAAATATAAAGTGTTAAACATGATTATGAGGATGAAGAGGTTGAACAATCAGAAAGGTTTCTGAAGACAGTGAATTCAAACAAATTAACATGATGAGAAGAGATCAAATTAAAAAGACAACGTCTGTGGATATCATGATTAGCTCTCAAAAGTTCCTTTTGTGCTGAATAGTGGAGCAACGTACATTATAATGTGTGTCACTAAATAGCAGAACATGGAAAAACGCCCATCGCTAAGTTCATCACATGTCAGTGTTTTACAATGGGGAGCAAAACGTCCAGTTTTCTGTTTAAGACAATTTGAGGGAATTCTGCAGTATGGAGAAAAATCCATCAAAGAAGAGATACATGTGTTGGAAGGTGAAGTTTCTGGCCCATGTCTGTTAAGCAACGTCATAGCTCAAGTTATGGCTCTACTAGCAATGACTTGTAATGTCACAACAGAGCGTCCTGTTCTAAAGCAGTATCCACAATGTTTTACAGGACTAGCAAAGCTGAAAGATAAAGTAATTCTCATGCATATTAATGAGGCTGTGAAACCTGTGGCGCAAATTCACAGAAGAGTTCTAATACATTTACAGACAAAAGTAGAAAAAGAGATAAACTTGCTTCTTCAGCAAGACATTATTGAGCCAGTTTATGGGCCAACACCATGATTGTCTCCAATTATGGTAGTTCTGAAAAAAGATACAGAGGATATCAGAGTTTGTGTCTATATGTGAGTGCCCAATGCAGCGACTGAAAGAGAGAGGCATCTAGGACCACATTTAAATGACTCGATAAGTAGCATTAGTGGTGCGATTATCTTTTTGAAATTGGATCTCTATAAGGGATATCATCAGTTAGAAATTGATGATCAGTCTCAGTATATAACAAAATGTTTGACACATTTAGGATTATTTAGGGACAAATTGAATATTGGCATATGCTCAGCTGCTGAAATCTTTCAGGAACCTATAATGAATATAATAAAACCTGTAACGAATTTTATGAACTATAGTGATGATATTTTGATATTTGGAAAGACGCAGGTGGAACATGATCAAGTGTTAAATTATTTATGCCGGCAACTTGTGTGACCAGGTCTAACCCTCTACTTAGAAAAGTGTGAAATAAACAAATCTGACTTAACATTTTATGGTCATATATTCTCTCAAAATGGAATCAGACCTGATCCAAGAATGATATTGTCTTTAAATTCAATAGCTATTCCAAAAGATGTGTCTGAACTGCGTTCATTTTTTGGGAATGGCCAGTTACTGCTTGCGGTACATAAAAGAGAATGCACTTTAAGTACACAGCTCAGAGAATTAACAAAGAAAGGTCAAAAATTCATTTGGGATGAAGCCTGTGAGAATGCTTTTAAACAAATAAAAGATGACATATTATTTGTAGGCAATTTTAAGTATTTTGATCCACATTTGTGCACTGAGGTAGTGGTGGATGCCAGTCCTGTGGAACTTGATGCAATGTTGGTGCATCATAAATCTGGCAGGGAAACTCCTCGGTATGGGAATTCACATGCCAGTAAAAGCTTTTCAGATGTTGAATGGAGATACTCCCAACTATGAAAAGAAAGTCTTGCAGTAGTTTGGGCTTGTGAACATTATCATGATTTTGTATATGGCAAGCCATTTGTTATGATAACAGATCATCAATCACTTGCTTCTATTTATGGAAACCCAAAAATGTAAATGACACCAAGTATTGAAAGATGGGGGATGTGACTGATGGATTATGATTTCAAGATCATTAACAAGCTGAAAAAAGAATTTAATCCAGCAGATTATTTGTCTAGGCATCCCATTGAAATAGAGATAAAAGATCAATCGGAGGCAGACAAATACGTATGTTTTATTATCAGGTCTAGAGTGCCAAGCATTATAACAGAAAAAGAGCTAGTTAAAATGATTTAGAAAGATTAAACACTCAAAGAAGTTTAAAAAAACGATATTTGAAAACAAAGGAAGATTAATAAATGCTGCATCACAGTATTAAGCAAATGCAAAGAAAAATTAGCCTGGCATTTATGATTATATATTCAGAGCTATCAATAGCATCTTCTGGAGTGCTTCTAAGTAGGAATAGATTGAAAATTCCATGAAGCTAACAAAGACAAGTAATTGATCTGGCACATGAAAGCCACAGAGGTATATCAGCGACAAAGAACATATTGAGAGGAAAAAATTGATTTCCATGACTGGATAGTCAAGTAGAGGAAATTGTAGGAATATGTAATTTATGTCAATGCACTACAAAACAAAGAGTAACAGAAGAATTACACACACCCAAATTACCTGATGCTGTGTGGTCTAGTGTGGCAGCAGAGTTTTATGGACCACTAGATTCAGGGCTCTATTTGATAGCATTGATTGATGAGTATTCTCCGTTCCTGATTCTAAAAGTAGTATCATCAACTTCAATGTCAGCTGTGTTTCCTATCCTTGAAGACAGTTTTTCAACCTGGTGGATAAAAATTCAGGAACTATTTAGGAATACGTCATAGCAGAATTACACCAATATGGCCACAAGCTACTGGCATGGTGGAAACACTGATGGCCACCATCGAGAAAGCTGTACAAAGAGCAAAACCATCTCAAGTTTCAATAAATCAGGTATTGTGTCCAGTTTTGCAAGATTACAGAAATACTCCTCATGGTTCTTAAGGAATGTCACTGAGTATGTCATGAGTGATGTAATATGTGACGTCATCAGCAGTGCATTGCGGCCGAGCAAGTTATACTTGGCTCAACTAACTATAACGGGTTTTATATGAGTGAAATGTCAAACTAACTATAACGTCCCTGAAACCTATGTTTTTTTCAGTGAATGTTAATTTCTAACTATAACGATTTTAAAACTTATGGTTTTTTCAGTGAATTTCAAAGGTTTTATAAATGCTAATTTGTAACTGCAATTTCCCTGAAACCTATATTGTTTTTAAGTAAATTTGAAAAAGACGTGCATACTTTTTGTAGTGAAAATCTAACTGTAACAGTAGTCTGTTATAAGTTCGAATTTAACAATGTTTAAAACTTAATTAGCCCTAATTAACGTATAAGGTTGGAAAAAGTGTGACGCAGCAGCTATGACACCTGACTTCGAACAACAGCGTTCCCAGTTCAATTCCCGGCTCTGGCTGCACGTTAGACCACCACTATGTCACTGTGGGCAATACCTTGCTTAATCTCCCCGACGCCCCCAGTGCCGGGACACCTCTCTGGATGTAGCTGTACGCTTTACAAATGCTGGCATTTTTTTTAATCTAAAACAATAGTGATGAGAAATATTAGCACATATTTTTTTTTCTGTTCTGAACGATATTTTTTTATGTCTTCTATTTAGAATTACGGCAATTAATAGATGATTTTAGTCACGAGAATGGAAATGACACGGTTTGCCGGGTAACAGTTTTTAAGCTCTCCAACGTATGTACATATTAAGGAGCTTATACGTATGAGGATCGAAATCGAAACCTTTACCACTTCACATTTTGTAACTTTCCCCAATACGTGCACAAGTTAAACAGTGAAAACGTGAGCACATGCCAACTGTAAATCGTGAGATCTAAATGGGCAGAGCCGCATGTTCCTTCCATAGACTACTTAATAACCAAAAATTATATAAACCACACCCATTGATCCATTAGTTTTGTTTTTTCGAGTTATTTACGCGTGTCCATTCTGTGATGCAGGTTTCGTTTTCTAGCGTCGGATTCTTCTTTTGCAAAAACAAAAGATATTATGGAGTTAATTGTTTGATTATGGCATAGTAGATATTTATAATCCCACACTTGTAGTCTCCAAAGAATCCGTATCCACGAAAAAAGGAAACCACGCAGATCCAAGTAAGGCACAGTTGTTGTTACTTTATTTAAAGCAGAGTTTCACCAATCATACGTGTTTCGGGCATCCGCCCTTGCTCACAGACAGGATAGATATTTATAATACGTAGCTATTTGTGAATATTTAAAGATTTGTATTTAGAAAAAAGTGTTATTGGTTGTTTTTGCCATTTATATGTAACATCAGCAGCTTGTATTCAGAAACAGAATAGAGCAAACACTGTTCTTTTTCTGGCTCCTTTGAGCTCATATAGTGTGACTTTGTATATTATAATATTGGCACTATACTTGACCTCAGAGGTGTTGGTGACCCGTGGGCGTGAAGACTAAAGATTTATAAGTAACATCAGCAGCTTCTGGTTCTTACTCTGTTTCCCCCCTGGGATCATATAGTGTGAGTATGTATATTGTAATATTCACAGTCATTATGATCTCAGAGGAGTTTATGACCCATCGGCGCGAAGGCGAAAGATTTTGAAGTTCCAGAGAAAAGAAGCTTTGAACATATTCACCACTGGAAAATATTTCGGTATTGATCTTGTTTTGTGTTCATGACTTATTTTCCTTTTCCTTTTGTCTGTCATCAGTGACACTCTTTATATTGTAGTACAGTGTCATATTTTCAGACAGCAGGAGTTGGAGATTTGTCGGCGCCAGGAGTAGATATTTTTACAGTGAGAATATTTTTCGAAATTGCAGTTTAAAAAAAGATTGTTTGCATAGATACTTTCTTAGTGAAAGCCTTTGATAAATCCTACATTTCTGAATGAGATTTTGGTAGTTCTCTTTTTCTCTGTTGTGGTTCCTATTCTCCTTCTTCCTATAGAATATATAGGAATAGTAGTGTATATTATACTACTATCCTATATGTTCTTAAAGGAGTGCGTGATCTGTTAGCATAGCAGTGAGCGACCTCTAAGCACTACGACAGAGCTATCCCGAGTTCTACAGAATAGAAGATGTACAAAATTTTGATTTTTTTGTTGTGGTCCTTATTCTTGTTCTCCTGTGGAATACTATAACCTCACCCTGTATATTTTAATACTGTGACTTTATAGTAGTTCAAAGGGGTTGGAGATCTATCTGTGTGAGAAATTAACATCATATACTACAGTTATTTCCGTTGATAACTTACTATCTCACAGTTTGTAACACTGCTAATGTTTTATAAAATAGTAGTTCCTAAAAAGAAATTGTATACATAGTGCTTCATTTAATGTTTTGATGAAGCGTACATTTCTATGTAATATGACGTCATTTGTGTTTACCTGTTTTTTACTTGTTATTGTTGTTGTGACCTGAGATGATGTAGTGCGGGAGTGTTTCTTGTAGCACTTCTTTTCTACTTTATCTAAAAGTAACTGATGCCCTCTTATATTAACAAGAATGTGGGGCAACACTTTTACAAACTATAGGTGATAAAAAAGGGAGGGTGTGGCCAAGCTTAAAGGATATTTTATGAATCGCGTTTTTATTTGTCACCCCTCTGATATTTACAGCTACACTTTCCTAAGAAAGTATATTTGTGATTGCTTGATAAAAACTGTTTCAAACCTAGACGAAAATTTTTGCAGCACAACCACACCTACTATTTTGCTGCAAGGAAGTAGCACTCCCCACAACAGAAGTAAGCACCGCACTATAACTATACATTATAAGTAAACATTGCTCCTGAGAAGTAGCCTACTCAGAACCTTATTTAACCCCGCCCCTGCTCATGACGGAACCACTCCGTCATGAACCACGGTCGCCGTGTGCTCATGACGGAGTGGTTCCGTCATGCCGCGGCCGTTGGCGGCCGCTCCGCCCACGCGGCGCTAATTCCCCGCCTGTGCGGGCGATTAGCGCAGTGGGCGGAGTCATGACGGAACCACTCCGTCATGAGCACAGCTCAACCGTGGCTCATGACGGAGTGGCTCCGTCATGAGCACAGCGCCACCGCGCTGCCCCCAAACCCTCCCCAGCGCTGCGGCGGAATTCCCGCCGCAGCGAAGGGGTTAAATGAAGACCGCAACAGTGCGCTTTGTTTTTGCAACCCCCTCCTCCATATTATAATATTTGCTCCAAAGATGTAGCACTCTCCGTCAGAAAAGTTAACACCACATTATAAGTAAATAGTGCTCCTGGGAAGAATCCCACCCGCTGACTTAATAAAAAGAAGACCACAACACACTCTGTTATTTTCCCGCCGTGATTTGTAGGCCCCACGCAAATTATATAAATGGCCCTTAAAATATATAAAAAAAACATTTTTACCTTCACAGTGCCTGTCCACCAACTTGTGACCACTGTACAGAGTTAATAGTGTTCCTACCCTCCCCTCTGCTACTTTTTTTTCCGTACTCCTTTGAAGTGCGTCACAAAATGGCTGACAACAGGGAACCGTTCCCAGCCAATAAGGAGCAAACTTGTACTCGAAACACTTTAGTCAATAAAATGTCCATGGTGTTCCGCAGAGGGGGAGGGAATGGCTGCCAACACTTCTACTTTTAATGCTTCACAGCCAATGGACATTAAGCTTGGGAAGGTCCTACTTGGAACACGTCAGCCAATCAGATGTCCCTGCTACTCCGCAGAGGGGGAGGGAATGGCTGGCAGCACTTCTACTTTCACTGGTTCGCAGCCAATGAACATTAAGCTCTGGAAGGTCCTGCTTGGAACATGTGAGCCAATCAGATGTCCTTGCTACTCCGCAGAGGGGGAGGGAATGGCTGGCAACACTTCTACTTTCAGTGGTTCGCAGCCAATGAACATTAAGCTCGTTGTTGGAACACCTTAGCCAATTAAATGTTAATTTTGTTCCGCGCACAGGGACAGAACACGCCCTTCCACATAATATTACATTTCCTCAAACAAAGTGACGTTATCCGTGATAAAAGTGAACACCGCATTATAAGTAAACATTACTGCGCATTAAATTAAAGGAAGGGCACAATATGGCACATTGTTGTTTTCCCGATATGATTTCCACAGGTTACTGAACATTGCCGCAATACGGCGCATTGTTTTTTTGCGGACGTGATTTCCACGGCCTACGCAACATTCACACTACCTGTGTGTGCACCCTACACACTGCTTGCCGTAATACGGCGCATTGTTTCCCCAACAGGCTTTCCAGAGCCTACGCAACCTTGCCACAATACCATGCACCGTTGTTCTGCGGACGTGATTTCCACAGCTTACGAAACATTCAAACTCCCTGCCTCTGCACCGTACAGACTGCTTAAACTAAGTCCACAGTGTTCCTACTATACCCTCTTATACAAGTTTTCTCTTTTTTTCCCTACTCCTTTCAACTGAGAGACAAAATGACTACCAACACTTCCTAGTTTCAACCGTTCACAGCCAATGACCCGCAAGCTCGTGCTCGTAACGCCTTAGCCAATCAGATGTCAGAATTCTCAAATAGCGGTATCTGCAAAATTTGATATTTCTCAAAAAGTACTGAACGGATTTACCCCATTTAAAAAAATGCATGCTTTCTGGACCAAGACCTTTCTCCCTGCCAAATTTGGCATAATTCCATTCTGCAGTTTGACCTGTAGCCTTGTCTAAAGTTTTCTATGGAAATTGCATGGAGAAAACACATTTTGGGACCCCGTTTTTTCTCAGCCCCCCCTTGACAGATCACCCCCAAACTTTCAAGAAAGGAGCTGATCTGAAAAAAGAATTTTTGGGGAAAATTTCATAAAGATTCGTCAAACGACACCAAAGTTATAAGTACTTAAAAAAATGCTTTTCCTATGGAAACTAGGTCCTAACTATAACTACCTACTGGCGATACAATGCGCTATTGAAGATACAATTTGACAACTTTGTCTAAGGCTGTGCCTAAAGTATTACGGTCTATCATGTTAGACTGTGGTGTAATTTTACGTGAATGTGTTCCTAGTAGGTGAATTTTTATTGCACCAGTGCACTGCGAAGCAAAGAAATTTACATCCCACAACTGCGTAAGTGGAGACCCAATTATGGCATATTAAAATCTATGTCACAGTTATTGAAAATGGATTTAACATCAGTGGTGCACTATGGGACATGTAGGCTGATACATCAGGGGAGTCACGTGATGGCATGCTTTTAAAGGAAGCACAGAGCCACTTTATGACAAACTGCCTCACCTGTGAGGAAGGCTTATTGTGGAGCTGAAGCGTTAGGAGAATGAGAGCAGGATGCCTTCTGAAAATAAATGTAATGTTTTCCAAGGAACTGGGCTTCGGCAGTTCTTCTTCTGTGATTATTTATGTAGAAGATGCTCCGTGCCTGTCAACGCCAGGAGCCGCCCTGCAGGGTCGGAGGCTCTCTATTTCGAAGGTGTTTTGTGTATATATATATATGAGAAGGAGACAGGGTAAGAGTACCCTCATCCCCTGGACCTCTTGGGGGGTCCCGGCAAGGGCAAAAAAACATTTTGTTTTAAAAACAATTTTAGCGGGAGCCACGACTGCAACGCACGGGCTCCCACACTTCTCTATTGCTTAGCGCAAGGGTGGGCCACGTCCCAGGGGCGTGCGGCCACAAATGAAATGTAAGGAGGGTGTGCAGGTGCCCCCTACCTTGTGCCCCAGGGGCTAATTGAAAAGAAACATGGGGCCTCGCGGACCCCCATGGAACTGGGATCACCACCTCCCCAGGGCTAATTTGTTTGTTATTGGGGGCCTCACGAACCCCTCTCTCCGGGCCCCAGGGACCACCACCTCCTCGTGGCAGGCCCTACTAAATCAAAGGAGGGGGGTTGGCACGGCCCCCCTACTGGAGCTATAGATGGCCCTGGGGACCACCACCACCCAGGGCCGGCGACATAAATGTTTGCTGGGGCTTGGCAGGAGCTTTAGCCGCTCCTGCCAAGTCACAGCAAACTCTCCACTTTCAGCAAACGAGAGCAGTGAAAATTCTCCTGCTTGCTGGAACTGGAGCATTCTTCTGTTTTCATGCCCTCTGTCAAGCGAGCATGAAAACAGAAGAATTGCTTTCTCACACTGGGAGCTGAATGTTTAGCAGCTCCCTGTGTGTGAAAGCAATGCCAGCTCTTGCAGGAGGTGGGGAGCAAAAAAAGAAAAAGCCTGGTAACTTGCTGGAGGCCAGGACACATCCCCTATCTCCACCACTCTGCAAATGTACCTCATGGGGCACTGCTGGTTGTGGGATTAAGCCCCCTTGGCTCTTGAGGGCCTTAGGACTAAAGTGGACTTCTTCCCCCACCACCAATGTGCCAGCAGGCATGTTTGCAGAGTGGTGGAGAAAGGGGGCTTGGCCTCTGACTACCTCTCAGCAATCTATCTTTGTGGGTCTTACTGGAGGTAACAGGAGGGCTTGTTGGCCCCCAAGGACCCTCTGGAGCCAAGGTGACTTCATCCTCCAACCAGCAGTGCACTAAGAGACAGGTTTTCAGGGTGGGTGAGAAAGGGGGCGTTGCCTTTGAAGATATATCAGCAATCCTATGTGTAGGCCTTGCTGGAGGTAACAGGAGGGCTTGTTGGACCCCAAGGACCCTCTGGAGCCAAGGTGACTCCATCCCCCAACCAGCAGGGCGCCAGGAGACACGTTTGCAGAGTGGTGTAGAAAGAGGCCATGGCCTCCGAAGACGTCTCAGCAATCCTGCTTTGTGGGCCTCAGTGGAGGTAACAGGAAGGCTTGTTGTCCCCCAAGGACCATCTGGAGCCAAGGGGACCTTATCTCCCAACCATTTGCAAAGAGATGGAAAAAGGGGGTGTGGCCTTCTGAACACCTGTAATAAATTGCGCTGTGTGGTACTTACTGGATGTAACAGGAGGAGTTGTTGGTCCCCAAGGACGTCGTTGTGGGCCAACTGCCCCTCCTGTTACCTTCAGTAAGTCCCACACTGCGAGGTTGCGGAGGGGTCTTCGTGGACCCGCCCCCTTTCTCTACCACTATGAAAATATGCCTCCTGGAGCAGTACTAGTTGCAGGATGAAGTCCCCTTGGCTGCTGAGGATGTCCTTGGGGGCCAACTAGCCCTTCTGTTACCCCCAGTAAGACCCACACAGCAGGATTGCTGAGGTCTTCGGAGGTCATGCCTCCCTTTGTCAACCACTCTGAAAAAGCTACTCCTGACAAACTATTAGCTGGGGGATGAAGTCCACTTTACTCCTGGGAGACCTTGGTGGCCAAGAAGCCCTCCTGGTACCTTATGTAAATCCTACACAGTGGGATTCCTGAGAGCTGGTTGGATGTCCAGTCCCTTTTCTCCACCACACTGCAAACGTGAGTACTGCTTAAAAAAACATAGAAATTGACTGAAAAAAACCAAAGGTTACAGGGATATTAAAGTTAGGAATTAGCATTTAAAAAGTTTTAGAAATTCACAGAAAAAATCAAAGGTTACAGGGACATCATAGTAAAGCTCGGATTTCATTCGTACAAAACTAGTGACATTCAACAGTTATAGTTAGCTGAGCTATCTATAACTTTCACAGCTATGACCTCACATATTACATCACTCACGCCATGGTCAGGGACATTGCTGATGATATCACTGATGACATTTTAAATTACATCACTGATGACATCACCCACACTTGCACTTCTTTCTTGGATGTTTCATGTGACTCATTGTTCATCTTCTATACATATAAAATGAGTCACAGAAAAATTAAACATCCAAGAAAGAAGTGATTTAAACAGATGGAATTACTATTCAGACTGAAAAAACTGTTTCTGTAGAAAGCTTTAAAGGCACCCATTTCATCCTTACATTTAAATACTAACAGGGAATTGGGCATTCCATATATAGAAGACCACATTAGAGCTCGCCCACCGTTATTATGGTTGGCCGTCTGGAAAAACAAGGAGGCGACTCTTACCAGAGACATTATTACAGACTACCTTAGCTGTGACAATGATCTTAAGATCCCCTGGCTTGCCAGCTTGAATTCTGGTCTGCACTCAGTAAATTTGCAACAGTCCTTCTCTGACCCCAAGAGGCATCTTAGCATCACCAAAAGACAGTTAGAGCAGGCCTTGTACGATTTAGCCACCACAGAAAGGAAGGTCACTGAGAGACAAAAAGTAAGTGTTGCTGCTTACATAGAATCTATATAACTTGGCCAGATAGTTAGATATATGACCAGGACAACAGGGCACTGGGACAGAGCCCATTGTTCCGTTATTGAGCTGGCACAATTAAATATTTATAATTTTTTCCATTGGGTTTTAATTCTAATCTTGATCTCTTGCCATGCCCCTGTGATGGGAATTCTGGTTAAGCAATGTGGCATTTAAATTTGTTTTGTGGATTTTATGTAATTTATATTAGGCATTTTCTGATTCCCCTTATGAGGAAACAATGCATTAATAATCTCAGACAAGATTCAAATGTTCTTTTTCAACTAATGGATAATGACGTGTTAGTTCATGTAGGTGCTTTTCTGAGAGCGGCGGTCAGAGCTTGTGGTATCATGAACACTAATTAGATCTGTTGTAATTATTGGAGTACCGCTTTGAATGTGGTCACCGGGGAATCAAAGTTTTAACTGTTTTATTGTTTTTACTTATCTTATTTTATTTTATTTATTTCATTGTATATGCCTGTCCTTTCATGGGTATCTCTGGTATTGGAAAAAAGTTTGAATTGATTGATTAATTGAGATGGACTAATCAAAGAACAAAAATATATTTCCACTTCAATGTTTCGGTTTCTGCCTTCCTTAGGTAGTACAATATGGTTTGCTCAGTGGCTGCACAGTTGTCACTGCTGTATTTTTCAAAAAGCATCTTGAGGGAAGATTCCATTTGGAATTTGGATTCAATGCAGTCCTGAGATCTCTTGAGATATACAGTAATCAGGTGGTATTATCAGGGATGTTAAGTCCATTTGGATGCAGTGATTTTAAATGGTACATCCTGAAGTTTTCTCTGGAGTCCAGTAGTTCTTCCTTTAAGACATGTTCCATAGGGAAAATCTTCAAATTTGATAGTAAATGATACACAAGGTTAAAATAATTGGCTACAGGATGGTCAAGTTTCCTATTAATTATTGCTGATTTGTGGTTCCTGAATCATGTGCGGCGGTCATTCGCTGTTCAGCATACATATTGTTTTTTATAGCTTTGACGTTGGCACTGAATCACATAAGAAATGCATGTTGAGAGACATTTAAGATGATGTGTTATTCCATAGGTGATTCTCGTAACAGAACTAGTTACTGATGATATTTGTAAATGGTATTCACAAGTGATGCACCTTTTAGAGTCACAGCAATGAACCCCTGCATTTGTTACAGCTTGCTTGAGTTCTGCTCTCACAATAAGAGATCATTAATTGGGAGCTCTGCGGTAAGCAATGACTGGCAGTTTTGGAAAAACTAGTTGCTGGGTCTCCGTTGACCTCCCCCTCACTTTGCTGGAGGGAACCTGAACCAATCTTCTTGGGGATATTCTCAGGTATCTTGTTGTACACTCTGCTGCTGAACCAAAAGGCTGCCTCCTCAGCAAGCTTCCTGGGGTCAGTCAGCTTCCTATCTACCAGGGATGGGCGCAGCTCTGTAAAACATATCAAAGATGTGCTCCCTCAAAATTAGATTGTAAAGCCCAGTGTCATCTACCTTGCTGTCCCTCACCCAGCCCTTCAGTGCCTTGCTGGAATAATCTAGGAAGTTCACCCAGGACGGTGTGGAAAGTGTGTGGCTGCGCCTAAACCTGTCTATACCTCTCAGGGATCAACCAAAAAGTATGGATATGTATGACCTTAATGGGAGTGTATTGCATCTAACTCTAATGTTAGGAGTATGTCGCTCCCTCTCTGTGGGCATGTGCCTCAACAGGCTACCCCGTCCAATACTCCTCAGGCACTGTGTACACCCTTAGAGCCACCTCATAGGCTGAGAACCAATTATCAATGTCCTCCCCCACCACATAACTGGGTACTAAATCCTTTGAGATGCAGACCTTTCCTTCTCTAGTGGACACTGCAGGTACGCTGCCACCATTATTGCTGGGCTTCACTTGCATAGTGTTAATGTCCAGCTGCCTGAGGCTCAGCTCATGGGCCATTTGCTTTTCCTACATGACCAGCCTCCTTTCTTCTCACGCTAAGTAAGCTATAACTTAAGCTTTCTCTCCTGCCCTCCAGCTCCTCTGGGGACAGGCCTCTGGATGACACACTGCTCCCTGCCTGGGATGGAACCATCACTTCTGATGTGTTAATCTACTCCACAGGTGACAGTTTCAGACTCTCCTGTGAGTCTTGGTCCAAGTCTTCCTCCTCATCCAGCTCCTCATCCTCCTCTGGTCCTGCATCCAAAGCAGCACAAGCTTCTGCCCAGGCCCTCAGCAACTTTGGCAGCACCAACCTCCTGGAGGAGCTCTTTATAGGGAGCCCAACTCCTTTTCCTTGAGCTGATCCACAGTGTAACCTTCCAGGTTGGCCAGCTCAAAGTCCATTTTGCAGGTGTAGGAGATGTAGAATGTGCAGATGTAGAACATCCAGTTAGAGACATGATTTTAAGAAAAAATTAAAATGGCAATCATGGGGAAAAGAAAAAATGGTAATCAGGCAGAATAGAAAAAAATAATTTGCTAATCAATGAGAATTGATTTGAATTGGTCTTAGGTGTGGATCGGTAATGTACACCAAATTACTGTAAGGTACTGAACAAACACAAGTCCTATTCTCACCTCTGAACACCAATGTTAGAAATTGGGTTTCTGGTTGCTCACTGTGCCACTAGATCCAAGCTATCCTGGCTGAAGAGGGGTGAAACCCCAAAACCGGTCCTAGGATGCTTGTTTCCGGTCCAGGGAGGACCTGGCTTGGCAGTTTGGGCTGAACTGTTCCCATGAGGCACAGGATCAAGACTGATTTGCATATGGCCAGGTCTAAACCCGGGTAGCATGGTGAGCAAAAGAATGATGGAAATAACCCAGACCTCTAGACTGGGGGAGAATGTTTTGATTTGTTCTGCATTCCGTCCATCAATTGTGTGTCTTTTGGTAGGGGTATGCACCCTGTCCAAGCAGGAACCCCAATCCTAGTCAGGGTAATTCAGATACACACCCTAAATTAAACTGTGCTTACCCCCTGGTAGCTTGGTACAGAGCAGTCAGGGTTAACTGAAGAGGCAATGTGTAAAGTATTTGTACAATACTTAAGACATAAAGCAGTGAAAACACCAAGCAAAAAGATACCACACCCATTTAGAAACTAAAGAGCTTGATTAATGAGCAAAACCAGACCAAAACGACAAAAATGCAATTAGTAGAACCAGAGTTATTAATTTTTAAAGAATATCTTGAAATATAGTGTTTAGAAGTATAAAGCTCCAACCAGGGCTATCTGGTCGCTCTTGACCGAGTCAAATCTGAAAGTTCAAGCCAACCACGATGGAGCACAGGTCGGATACAGGAACGTCGTTGGTCCCACCGAAAAGTACACTGGTTGGGCCCTTGATGGAGCCAAGATGCATGGATCAGGAGGCAATGTGTCGGTATCAAAGTAGAGGATTCATAGGTGATTTGTCATTGTTGAGCCGCGCAACTTGGGGATGCATTGTCATTGAGCTGTAGACTGTAGGTGACGTGTGGAGAGCTGGCGGCAATGAGGCGCCCAGACGCGATGTGATTTCCCCAGTCTTGCAGTAGCTGAGTTGCATCGAGGCAGTTGTGTCAGTTACAGCCGGAGCAACATCATCGATGCGTGGATTTTGGTACTTGCAGCACTTTATACCCACTTCTAAGGGCCAAGGACAGGATTGGCACCACTTGGCAGGGTAAGAATGGCAGCAGGCAAGGTACAGATGTTGCTGTAGGTGGAAGAGAAGTCTTTGATGTCTCTGAGACTTAGAAAAGGAGGCAAGCAGACAAGCCCTTGTAGTCCCTTTGGGCTCAAGTCGTGTAGGTCCAGTCCGTTTCAGCCAGGCAAGGAGGGCACCAGGCAGGTCAGCACAGCAGAAAAACAATTTTTCCAGATCAGCAGTCCAGCAGAGTGGCAGTCCTTCAGCAGCACAGTGTTCCTTCTTCGTGGTAGAGTATCTACAGGGCCAGAAATGTACTCAGTTGGTAGGGTCAAAAGTCAAGTTTTTATAGCCAGTTGTGACTTTGAAGTAGAGGAGACTTCAAAGAGGGGGTTTGAAGTGCACATAGGGACTTCCTTTCCAGCCCTGGTTCCATACTTACTACAGGGAGTTAAGGATCCCTTTGTGCGGGGACAGGACACAGACCTTTCAGGTGAAAGTGTCAGCTCCTCCCCCATCCTGCCCTGGATGGCCCATCAGGACTTGGATGGCCCATCAATCACAGTTAATCTCCATTTGAGTGTGGCTGTCTGGAGGTAACACACAAAGCCCAGGTGTCACACACCTCAGACACAGGCAGAAGGCACCAAATGGCTAAAGTAAGAAAAAGCCAACTTTCTAAAAGTGGCATTTTCAGAATTACAATTTAAAATCTAACTTCACCTAAAGTTAGGATTTTAAATTGTGATTCTAGAGACACCCAACTTGGGGTCCCATCTCTTTCCAATTGGAAATTACACTTATAAGATGTAATAAGTTAATAGCAATGTTAACCTGTAGGAGAGATAGGCCTTGTAGTAGTAGAACTACCAGGACATGTAAAACTTAAAAGTGCATGTCCTACTTTTTAAATAAACTTCACCCTGCCATTGGGCTGTCCAGGGCCTACCTTAGGGGTGACTTATATGTATTAAAAAGGAAGGTTTGGGCCTCGCAAGAGGGTTAACTTGCCAGGTCAACATGGCAGTTTAAAACTGTACACACAGGCCATGCAGTAGCAGGCCTGGGGCACGTTTAAAGGGGTATTTAAGTGGGTGGCACATCAGTGCTGCAGTAGTAGCACTTAATTTACAGGCCCTGGGCACATGTAGTGCACTTAAATAGGGACTTATAAGTAAAATAAATATGCCAGTTTTGGATAAACCAATTTTACTATATTTAAAGCAGAGAGCAAAAGCACTTTAGCACTGGTTAGCAGTGGTAAAGTGTCTAGAGTCCTAAAGCCAGCAAAATAAATTCAGCTAAAAAGGGGAGAAGGAAGGCAAAATATTTGAGGTTGACCCTGCAGAAAGGGCCCGGTCCAACAGGGTGCAAAGCCCTGTCTACTGTTGTTAGTAGATAGGGTTTTGCATAAAAAACCATGGGTGGTGCATGGAAATGCCCATGTATATCCCAGTTTTCAGAAATGTCTGGGATTGGTAGGTTTCCCTAGATGGCCGCTGAACCCTGTACCTAAACCGGAGATGCCCCCTTTCAAAACCAGGTCATTTTGTGATAGATAGGGGACATCTGCTTTTTTGGTCCTGGGCTCGGCAACCATCTAGGAAAACCTACCAAACCCAGACATTTCTCAAAACTAGAGACCCAGGGGAGTCAGAGAGGTGTGACTTGTGTTGATACTCCAACGTTTTCCTACCCAGAATCGCCTGCTAACCTCAAATTTAGCTCCAAAAATCACACTTTTCCCACATTTCTGGGTTGGAAAGTTGTGAGATCACCAGGCTGACGCAATTTTCCTACTACCCAGTGTTCCCCCAGATCTCCTGATAAAAATGGTACCTCACTTGTTTGGATGGGCCAAGTACCCATGGTAGGGAAGGGCCCAAAACGTATTGTGGAGAAATCAAAATTATCTATCTCAAAATGACCTGGTTTTGCAAGGGAGTCACCTACGTTTTTGGCCCCGGGCTCGGCGGCCGTCTAGGGAAACCTGCCAAACCCACACATTTCTGAAATCTAGACACCCGTAGGAGTCTAGGGAGGTGTGACTTGTGTAGATCCCTCAACGTTTTCCTACCCAAAATCCCCTGCAAACCTCAAATTTAGCTAAAATAATCCTTTTTTTCTCACATTTCTGTGTGGGTAAGTTGTGGAATCACCGGGCTGACACTAATTTCCTACCACTCAATGTTTCCTCAGGTCTCCTGATAAAAATGGTACCTCACTTGTGTGGTTGGGCCAAGCATCTGTGGCAGGCAAGGGCCCAAAACGTACGTTTTTTAATGTGAAAAATGTACTGATCTGGTATGTGCATACAAATCACATTCTGCTCTGGGATTGCACATTCACCAAATAATCTGATCTGATAATTTGCATGCACAAAATGGGCAAAGCTAAGTCCACATATGGCTGCTCACTCTCCAACATCACCTGAAGGAGGGCCCTGGTCGTCCTAAGCAGAAAAGGTTAAAGGGTGCTCAGATAATTGGGTACTACAGAAGCCCAAAGTGACAAGAGCCCTGAATGCGAGGTTTCAAGGAGAACCCGCCTGGCATTCCTGACCCTGTCACATATCCTGCTCAATGACAAGAGCTGTAAAATGAGATAACCACTAATAAGACAATACATCTCAGTCCAGTCAGATGCCAACACACAGCTGTCTCAAGAACCTCTGCTCTGAAATTCAGCACAACCTGCGGATCCCTTCATAAAACCAATACAAGACCAGCTCCTAGTTTGATCAATGCAACTCAATATTGAAATTCCACATAGCCCGCTCTTCCTGTTCTCACACCCGCATGTGTATGACTTTTCCAATTCAGCTCAATCATGGTTTGCATTACCCCCTCCTATTTGCACACAATAGTTTAAATACAGCTCTGCCAAGACACCCCAATCATGACCCATATCACCTCTCCAAGCAGTAGGATTCAAACACAGTTTTACCTATGCATCTCACTCTGGGTGGCAGCACCCAATCTAGCTCCTATTCTAACACTGAGAGGCAAAGCTCCACCAGGGAGACATGGACATAGGGAAAAATGCTTGGGAGAGAAACTGACACAGAGACATGGGCAGGGGAAGACATTGTAACCGGGAGATATTGACATGGAGAGTCCTAGGTCACAGAGAGACATGGTCATGAGGAGAGATTTGTTGAACACTTAGGTATCCTACCACCCTAATGACCAAGCCTAAGCTCAGTTCAGAACATATTCCTCAGAAAGAAGAAAACATAAATATGGACCTTCTTAGTTTGTTCTTTTTCCAGGAGGAAAAGGCACTGAAATGATCTCAGGCCCGATTATAAGTGTGGCAGGATATCTAAATGTTCAACAAATGGGATATGGAGACAGTATCCTGCAAATCCTCTATGCACATTGAACATCTCTCTCCCCTCCCCGCATAGGAATGTGGGTATAGGGTAAATGTATGAGGAGAGATTGACATGAAGCGACATGCACACTGGAAGATACTGAAACAGGTAACATGGTAAAATGAAAACACTGACACACAGAGACCTGGACAAGGGAAGATATTGACTCCGGGTCACATTGACACCAAAACACACAAGAAGATAAGGTCCCAAGGAAACATGTAACTAGGCAGGGCTGGCTTTAGCGCTTGTGGCGCCCGGTGCAACAATGTTTGTTGGCGCCCCCCCAATGACCACCTCCACCACAGATTCCATCACTACCACCATTTGACAGTGCCCCTCAAGTCTCCATAACCACTGTCTCTTAGATTAATTTAGTTTTATAGCGCAACTCATACCAGTTTATGATGTCAGAACATTTTACATCCCACACACATTGCACAGAGACAATCATACATCTGTAAATGAGTGTATAGGAAATGGTACACAAGACAAAGGCCTACAAGGTGTAGGAGTGACATGTCATCCATTCTGGTAGGCAGTACACTTTGAGTTCTTAGTCTGGAAAAACGCAAATTCAGAATTAAAAATGTAACACCATTGTTAGGGGTTTTCTTTAATAATAAGAGTTTATTTCTACCTAAATGAACCCTTTTTGCAATATTAGGATAACAAAAGACTGGGCAAAAAAACACATAGCTCTAATACATTCCTTGCAGTTTGCATGCAGCTCTTTGATGACAGTTAATATACTCAGATTTTAACTTATAAACTGCAAGTAACAAAAAGATCTCTCTGACAAAAGCGGTAACCCATTGACCAATTTTTATTATATGCACTTTGTGATATGAATGGGACACGTTCTTTGCAGCAGGCATATTAACCCTCTGCACAATGAGTCAAAATTTCTTAGACAAAGCTCCGGTTTCTCTCCAGGAAGAACATTAATCAAATGAGTTATCTAGACATTTTTATTGCTGGGACTAGGAACGTGGTATCAGGTGTTTTTAGAACACTTAACATGGCGCCCCCACCCCAAGTCAATGCCCAGTGCAATGGCACCGATCGCACCGCCCTAGAGCTGGCCCTGTAACTAGGCCTGGGTGGAGTTCGTGGAGTTTTACTCCGCAGAATTCTGCGAAGTGACAGAAAAGCTCTGCGGGGTTTTGAAAGCGGCAGAGTATGTTAGGTTGCGCTGCTCGCACTGATTTTAAGTGCCGGGAGTTTTTCCCGTGCTGTAAAATCAGCACAAACGACACTCAGCATCACACCCTAAAGCCTGCTGCTTTCAGCTGCTTGAGTGGACATTCTACTCGAGCGGCAGTTTCATCGCAAGTGGAAGATTTCTCAGAGTGAGTGGTCGCAACCTGCCGTGACTGCCTGCATTGAGAAATCCCACCGAGAGGAGGTCCAGCAGGATTTTTGCCTTGTGAGTGCTTGCTTACTATCACTTGCGAGCCGCACAAGAGAAAAAACTCTGCTCCGCATCACTTTGTGGAGTTTTGTGGAAGTCCGCACGGAGCGCAAAGTGGGCAAAAGTCCACAAACTTCGCAGGCAGAGCTTAATTCTTCGCCCACCCCTACCTGTAACCCAAGAGACAGGGTCATGGAGCAACAATTAACATGGGGAGACATGCTGACAGGGTTGACATTGCCAGAGAGAGACATGGACAATGGAGACTAGGCTACAGTAGGAAACGGAAGAGGGTGATATAGAGATTGGTGGACGAAGAGGATATTTTTTCAGCAGAGAACAAGGAGATACAAGGAAACGAGTAAACACTGGCTCGGCCAGACACAAACATAGAGTGACATTGACATTGGATAGCTGATAAAGAGGAAAACAGCACAGGGGTGCACCATTAGGCAGACAGAACACCAGGACAAGGAGATGTGGAGATTGATGCATGGTGATCCACTCTTCAGATGAAGGACAGGGAGATGAAAGGAAATACCATCACTCTGACTAGAAGACATGGCGAAGCAACAGTGACATTGACTCAAGGGAAAGGATAAACAGGCATGTGACAAGGAGACACAGACCCTCCAACTGCACAACAGGTTGACATGCACAGAGGACCAGACAGTTTTATCTCTGTCAGGACTCAACAAACACTCCCATCTATTTTAGACCTAACAGCCAAACACAGCTCCAGCAATACAAGTGTATCAAACTCAGATAAAACCCCTTGCTATTCCAGTACTGGACCACACAAACGGTTCGCTCATTGCAGATCTATGCTGCCCTTCAGCATCTCCTGTCATTCAAGCAGTGAGAACAATAGACAGCCCTGTCTTCTACCACTGGGGCTTAAACCTAGTTCTTCCAATCCACCCCAAGTCTGGTCTACATCATCTACTGCTGTTCCAGTGCAGAGACTCAACAAACAAATCCGTATTGATTTACACCTACCAATTAGATTCCCTTACTGACACCTAAACACAGCACGGCCAATGTAATTCTATCTTGAGAAGTTTAGAACTGTAAACCACACAGAGCTCCAGCAGAACTCCTTAATAAAGACAGGCAGACCCCCTGATATTCCATCACCGGGCCCTGTCAGACATTTTCAATAATAAAGATGGGTGTGTTCTACTTCACATAAAAAGATAGGATAGGCCTATCTTTTTATATGGGAATTCTCTGCCTCGGCTGCAGAGTCATCACAGTTGCAAACTTACTATTAACTCTTACTTTGTGAATATCAAAAAATTGTAAACTTGCACAAGAGTGCACGTTTTTTAAAGAGTTTAAGGGTGTTAAACATATAAACTTAACTACTACAAAAGTTGAATTAATATACTAGTTGCACTAATATTGAGCGATACTACTTTGAACATATATTATATGGGTGTTAAACATATATACTCACCTACTACAAAAGTTAAATTAATATACTAGGTGCACTACTATTGAGTGATATTACTTTGAACATATATTATGTGTGTGGCTGTGTGACTGCATGTATCCTTGTGTGTATGGGTGGGTGAGTGGCTGTATAGTGGTATAAGTGGGTGTGTGAGTAGCTGTGTGGATGAGTGAGATGCTGTGTGAGTGGCTGTATTGGTGAGTGAGTGGGTGTGTTAGTGGCTGGATGAGTGAGTGAGTGCCAGTGTGAGTGGCTTTTTGAGTGGCTGGCTGTGTAAGTGCCTGTATGGGTGGATGAGTGGCTTTTTGAGTGGGTGTTTGGTTGAGTGAGTTGGTGTGTGAGTGGCTGTATTGGAGAGTAAGTGTCTGTGTAAATGGCTGTATAGGTGAGTGAGCGGATGTAGAAGTATCTGTATGGATGTGTGAATGGGTATGTAAGTGGTTGTGTAGGTGTGTGAGTGAGTACTGGTATGGTTAAGTGAGTGGCTGTGTTGAGAGACTGTATGAGTGAGTGGGTGTGCGAGTAACTGTGTAGGTAAATGAGTGGGTATGTGAGTTTTTATTTTATTTTTTATTTATTTATAACATTTTGTATAGCGCGAACATAACCTCGAAAGGTATCAGAGCACTTCACATCATGGAAGGGAAGAACATATAATGAGGGGAGATTACGAGGGGGTTACAGAGAATAACAAAATCAAATGATAACAATGTACCCGGAAGAGAACAAACAATGCTTGAGAGGGTATAACATACAACCCTGCGCTTTACAGCTGTTAGGCCAAAAGGAGGGATGTAAGGATCTTTGAGAAAGTAGACGGTCTATGCTCATTTAAGGCAAGAACTTGTTCATTAGGATACTTTTTAGCTGTATTTGAGTAGCTGTATGGGTGAGTGTGTGCCTCTGTGACTGGGTGTCCAGGTGAGTGAGCGGTTGTGTGAGTAGCTGTATGAGTGAGTTGGTGTGAGAGTGACTCTATGGAGGAGTGAATGGGTGTGTGAGCACTGGTATGGGTCTCTGAATGGGTATGTAGGTGGTTGTGTGGGTGTGTGAGTGGGCATACAAGAAGTTGTATGGGGGTGTGAGTGGGAGTGGGAGTGGTTCTGTGCATGTCATCAGTGATGTCATCAGTCATGTCATTTGAGATGTCATCAGTGATATCACTGCAACCAAGGGGACTTCATCCTCCAAACACTAGTGCGCCAAGAGGCGTTTTTGCAGAGTGGTGGAGAAAGGCGACGTGGCCTCTGAAGACCTCTCGGTAATCCCACTGTGTGGGACTAACTGGAGATAACAAGAGGGGTTTATGGTCCCAAGGACCCTCAGCAGCCAAGGGGACTTCATCCCCGAACCAGTAGTGCACCAGAAGTCATGTTTGCAAAGTGGTGGAGAAAGGGGCTAGGCCTACGATGACCTGTCAGCAATCTCACTATGTGGGACTTACTTGAGGTAACAGGAGAGGTAGTCAGCAGGACTTCATCCCCCATCTAGAAGTGCTCCAGGAGGCACATTAGCAGAGTAGTGATGAAAGGGGGAAGGGCCTGGGCCGGCTTTTTTACTTTTTTGGTTTTATTAGGGAAGGAGGACCGTGTGGCTTCCCTTGGCTGATTTCAGCACCAGGAAACCCATCCCCCGGGGCCCAGCCATTTTATACATATATTTTTTTTAGAGTATGGGAGGGGTCATTTGGCCCCCGTCCCGGGCTGTTTTTTTCCCGGGGACCCCATCCCTTGGGGCCAGGCCTCCATTCTGGGTACCCTGGTCCCACCCAGGGCACCCAGTGACTTTTGTTGTGGACCATGGGGGTAGCCTGAAGGCCCTCGTGATCCCTGATGGCTCCCCGCCTCCTGCAGGAGCCTGCATTGCTTTCACACACAGTGAGCTGCTGGAAAGGCAGCTCCCTCTGTGTGAAAGCAATTCTGCTCCACTTCCAGCAAACAAGAGCATTTTTGAAGCTCTCGCTTGCTGGAAGCAGGACGTTTGCTGTGGCTTTGAGGGATCTGCAAAGCTCCGGTCAAACCGCAGCAAACAGCTATGTCCCATGGTTGGGCACACCAGGACATAGCAGGAACCAGCTAAGCCTTGGCGGTGAACTCCACTCCGTTTGCGGAGTTTGCAGAGTTTTTCGCACTCCACCGCTCTCCACAGAGCTCACGGAGTTCTGAAGAACTCCATCGGCAACCATCGGCTCAAATCAAGCACTGCTAATCCCAGTTTACTACAAACATACACTTTGAAACACAATAAGGCATCGGTAATATAAATCTTACAGCTTTGGACAAACGTTTCAGTTTGGATGCATGGCTGTTATCTGTTCATTACGTGCACAGCGGTCTGTCCAAAAGATAGTAGTCTTTTTTGCCAACATTTCACTCAAAACCAAATATGCCTTCCTCTGTTCTATGGAGCCAAGAGTGTGAAGTTCTATGTCATTGGTTTTCTCTCTCTTTTTACCTTACTCCCTTTGCTGTACTATTGGTGATAATTGTGTGGTGATCACACATTCCTCCTGTTTCAAATGCAAGACTGACCTCTAATTGCTCAACTGATGCCATCCCTTCTTGCTTTGATTTCACACTTTCTGCATAACCATGATATCCTGGTATACCCTCCTTCATTGTGTTGGCATAGAGCAGGGTTCTCAAATTCCAGTCCTGGAATGCCACATCCATGCCAGATTTTTGGCATATTTAGATAAATGTGGTTATCTTAACAATCTGAGACTAGGTTGTGCTGCGCACTGTTCACTTGGTAATAATACCACAATTGTAAACACTTTCAGTTCACTATCATTGGAGTTCTATTCCTCCATTTAATCTGATGAAGTTTTTCAGAATCAAAATTTTTTTTTAAACAATGTATAATGCACATATTTACAATGTCAATTATTTGCATTAACCCACATTGTGTACATTTCTTAATTACAACATCAATATTTGTACAAAATCATGCTTTGTTTAATGCTTATGCCCAATGCATTTCGGAACAAACACTGTTCCTTCTTCAGGGGTCAGTCTGTAAATAAAAACATAGGATAAACAAATTAAATGAATGACCGGGGGGAACTCAAGGTTACCTATTTATTTTATAAAGTTATATGAGGTCTCATGCTGACCTGTGCTGTTCGTACCCTTTATATGTATGGCACCCAATGTGTTTAGGTAATTGTATAGTTGTGTGTGGTAATATCATACCTTGCTCTAGGTTGCGTATATATATATTTCTTCAAGTGATCTGAAATAGACCAGTAATCAATATCACTAATGAGGAGACCAAACACAACTGTTCGTACAATTTAATTCAAAGACAACACACAACCGTAGGGTTACTCATCAAACCTTACCTTTCACTTTCAACCTGTCATTATATCTGCAAAAAGAAACCGTTTGATTTAAAGGCCTGTCGTTATATACCAGAAATTAAACGTAGCGACCGTGCTCCAATGGTAAAAGAAACTCAAGTGTCTTACCTTGCTAGTTAGTGATTAAACGCCAGAGCCTGAAACATAAAAAATACAAATGCCAGTTCAGAATTCAACTAAGGAATTGAGGAAAATAACCTGATCTGTCACTAATAATTATTCGTCCCGTATCGTACCTTAAAGCATGATGCCGTTATTCCATATGTAAACCGCCGCAATCGAACGATACGCGAACAAACGTTACTTGCTAGTGCTATTCTCGCATGTTTATAGCACGTACTTCCTAAGTGAGCATCAACGAGGGACTCCCAAATTTGTTGGACACTATGATATGGGAAAACCCAACAGCTAGTCCAGTCTTCCCACCTGCTCCTGTGTGCAAACAAATGCATTTATGACCCAATGCTCTTGGGCTAATCCAACCCACCAGCAGTAACAACCATGAAATATAAAAATTCAGAACTCTTTGAAACTTGAGATTATCTTTTCCTTACAAATTTTCGAAAAAGAAGTGAGGAACGTATTCTGAGTTCCCAGCAGAACCTGGGCACAATAGCCATAAGTGGTAATCACATTATTATATTCAAATATAGGGTTAGAATGGATAAAAGGAGGAATAACCTGCAACATAATTGTTACTCCAAGTCTTTTTTTCTCACTTTCTTACAAGCAGCTTCTAATTTGTGGTAACAAGTGCTCCAAGCTCAGCGCAGTGATGCAAAGTTTGTGCATCACTTGTACTGGAGTTCTGGGGTAAAACATACGCTAACTCGGCTATTCCCACATTTTTGTCTTACTCCGGTCTCTTTGAATGTCAAAGCAGAACTTTACATAAGCGCATTGACAGAACCAGCCCATGTCCAACCAGGACTTCCACCACTGATGTTGTGCTCCTCTCACTCGCTGCATCATTCCTGATCCTGTCTGCGACGATCTTGAATTTGTACATACTCCAGAGAAGAAACATGATAAAGGTGGGTTCTACACTGCAAGGAGTAGTAATAGTCTCCTATTCAAGCAATATTTCCAGGCCCATACATCATGGGCCATCACAAAAATTGAACACAAAGAATCTACATGGAAGCGGTCTTCGTTTCTATGTTGTGATCACTTCGACAGAGCAGGCCACAGAGCAGATATTATGGAAATGAACTGCGTGGTATACTGAAATGGGATTGTGATGTATAATATAGGGAGGCCCTGGCAGAAATTTGAATGTCGGGAATCTGCATAACTTGTTTGGACAAGTTGCCAGTTATATAGTTTTACTGCATTGAGCAAAGGAAAAGGTCCAGTGTTTGTTTTTGTTGAGGAGTTACATAGTGTCTGTGGTAAAACAAAGAAAAGAATTGGGGGTTCCGCGATCATAAAGTTTAGCAGAAATCGCAAAGAAATGTTGACATTACTGCTTAGACCTAGAGATCATGATGTAGAACAAGTATTTGTACAATGAGAGATTGAATTGTTTGTTGACATTCTCCGTGCATGAGAAATTCAGGCACATTTTGAGTTATTGGTTGAATGCATCAGATGAACATTTTTCTCATCAGTACTCTTCAGTGATCTGCAGTGTCTGCATTTGCTCATGTTGGTGAACGCCTTTTCCATATCCCTTGTCACTGATGCTTAAAATGTGTAAAATTAAATCTAGCTCCTGACTCTACAGTGGCTTTAACAGAACAAACCTTGGACCAACATTGCTACAATCTGTCAAAGTTTGTCCTCAATGCTGATTGGTGTAGGGTAGTCAATCATTCTCTAAAGACCTAAAACTGCCAGCATGTTATTGATATTATCAAAATATTTTATTTATTATATTTTGTGTACAAGGCCTGGGAGGAGTTCATGAAAAATCAGTGCGAACTGCACCATGCGCAACGCAAGAGCGCAATGCGTCTTTCTGTGGCTCAAGAAGATCTACTCGAGCGGCAGCTTCCTCAACGTGAACGGAAGGTTTCTCAATGCGAGCAGTAGCGGCCTTCCGCGACCTACTACTTTGAAAAATCTCGCCAGGAGGCGGTCTGGAGTAAGATTCTCCTTCTTCTCCTCACCATCTTAACATTGTCGAGCACAAGTGACCAAAAATTTACACTGTGCTACGCGGTGTTCCATAAGCAGTGGAGTGCATTAGGTTGCGCTGTTTGTGCTGACTTTTAGCGCCGGGTGTTTGTCGAGTGCTGGAAAATCAGCACGAACTGCACCACACACAGCGCATGAGGACGCTGCCTCTTTCTGTGGCTCGAGTAGATGGTCGACTTGAGCGGCTGCTTCTTCAATGCAAACTGAAGGTTTCTCAACATGAGCAATAGCGGTCATCTGCGACCGCCTGCATTGGGGTGGTCTGGAGTATGATTTTACTCACTTGAGCTCGCCAACCTAATGTTGGCAGGCACAACCGAGGAAAAAACTCTGCCCTGCAGAGTTTTTTTTAACTCTGCACACTACGTGGAGCGCCGAGTGGGAAACACTTTGCAAACTCCATGAGCAGAGTGGCATTTCATGCCCAGGCTTACTATATACCCCAAAATGGTATTTTGAAAGCAATCTGGTCAACATCAGAGCAATTCGCATTCCAAGCAGGATCCACCACCAGCAGATGGACGACTCTACATGCGCATAGTCACATCCGGGCACAGCAGCTCATATGCAACCATGCAATCACTATCACACATGGAGAGGTTGTCTGCCTTCTCACCAAAAGTCCCCTCAAACCACAGCTTTAAAACCATTCAAATGTACAACAGTCCATTTTTTAAAATCACAGACGCTGACATGATTAGAAAACTACCATAACATCCTTTGCGCCTAGTTGAAAACTTAAGAGAAAGTAAACCTCTAAATTATCATGACAATATGGTCTTGAAACAAGGATCTTACTGAGCAAGCTCTCAAATAGCAGACAGAGTTTAAAAGAGCCCGGAGTCAAGATAATCCAAAATAGTTCTCCTGTACTTTGAATTCTCATTCCTCTTGCATTCTTTAAATAATTCAAATCACGCAAATCTTTCCAAAACACCAAATACCTCTCACTGCCCGAACAAAACCTGAAAGTATTTATGTGGCTGACGTGCAGTAAAAAATGAAAGCAGGAAGGGGGTGTCTTCTTTATTTAAGGTTATAAAATATCAAGAGTTCTTAATATATTTCTGCACTCTTGCTGAAAGTGGCATGCATTAAACAAAACATCCCCATTGTCTGAAAATGGAATGATCCCATTAAAGTAACATTTCATGAATGTAGCAACCGCTCTAGACACTGTTTATTACTGAGGAGGGGTGATTGATAATGATGATTGGAAGCTGACAATACTCATGTGACGCCACACTACTCACTCGTTAACTGGTAGATGTAAAGCTGCTCCCTCGACTGGTTTCTGATGGCGACGACAAATTGCCGCTTCATGACTAAATGGGTCCTTAAAGTACTTTTTGCATTATTGATCAGAGTCTGATAGACTCCAGCGCTCTGTTGTCGAGTAGTCCTTGAGGCAGCTGTCAGCGCCGCATTATATCTCTGGCATAGCTCTCTTGGCTGTATACTACACGAATTGGGTAAATGTTCCCATAGGATCTGAACAGCTTGTCACAGCTCATATAACACACTCTGTTGGATAGAGTTTAGACTGTCCATTATTTCCAATTTGCAGAATACACTGTTTGGCACATGATTTATACTCTGGGAATTATCAGCCTTGTGTTGAGATGCAAACACGTTCACACTTCAGGGCGGTTACACTGGTATCGATGTACACTGCACCCTGAAACATCCTAAGGAATGTATGAAATGTCTCCGAAATGGGTTCCCTCCTCTCCACACACCTCATGCAACAGGGAAGAGAACACAACGTAAAACACAACCTGAGAACCATCATAAAAATGTGAAACAGAAAAACAACACAATTTATAAACCGCAAATCAATGGAAAGCATAAGATTACATGTTTGAGTGTTTCTAGTGCACAACATGGAATTATTAAACACTGGTACTTCATAGTGAGCCGTGAAAATATTTTATGGGTTGCAGTAAAATATGGAATTCATAATCATATGACAGCCTCTCAAATCTCTTTATATAGCTTTACCATTGTCAGGACCTCTAGGATTATGTGGCAATGGACGACTTAAAATGTGCCAGGGTTTCTAAATTATGCAGCAAGAAAAAGCAAATTGAGCAGCAATATGTGGCACATATCTCTGGGATAATCTCTGAGATTATTATTTATATGTGCGCTAGAAATAACAGGTTTGTTGATATCTGCAAATTATGCTGCAAATTATGTGGCAAGTGCAGTAAATGCACAATTATAATGTCAGTGCCACAGCCACAACATTGCATAATTCAACTGGCCCTCACCATTATCCATTGTTTTATCTATAATCTATTCATGAAAGGTAAGCAAACCTAAACATTCTAATTACAACCATTACCCATTGTTAGCTGCATCTTGAAGAGAACAGCTTCAACAATCTCTTGCCTCTAAAGACAGAATGTGTCATTTAAGAGTGTAATGGGTAATTGTTTTTGAAAAATCCAACAATCTGAGCTACTTACTGCAGTTAGCCAACCACTATATTCAAGCATTTCAGTTACCGCTTTAAATAAAGATTTCCTTATGTGAAATACCACATTTTAAGCTAACTACCCCAAAATAAACATGTAATATAAATACTGCATAGCAGGCAACATTTGTATTATGATCCTAAATCATTATCTCATAATTCTGATGACATTTATATATCACTCAGCCTTCGACTTCGTAGTTTTTGATGTTACCAAAACACTTCAATGGCAATACTGGACCATATTACACAGTTATTTGTGATATATTTTTGGTATATAAACCACGATAAACTAGCGTAGAACACTACCTAACATACAACAACATAATAAGGTGTAACATAAGCCCTTTTTCTCACCAAAGCCTGACACACGGAGTTCTTTTGAGACTCCATTAATTATTGGAAATGGGAGGATGTGTCAGTGTCATAAAAAACTGAAAATGATCATGCATTCATGTCAAACTAGCCAGCCGCAATCTATTGCTAGGTCTCCATCACCCCAAGCCAGCCTAGCAAGCGTCCCACCCTCAGTCAGTGCTACCCCATGGGCGACCCCTGCAAGTAGGGAAAGAGGGCCCATGGATCCCCTAGATAGACCCCCACAGGGGGTGAAGTCACTCACTGCACCTACCTGCAGGGGGATAGCTATTCTTCTTTCACCTACACAGTGAAAGTTGGAGTGGCTGCTTCAAACAGTTGCTCTGCCTTTCACTAGTGACCTGCTTCCAGAGCAGCGCCACTTTGCGGCTGCCCTGGGGGCAGCACATAATCAGCGCGGCACTAAGCCAAGGTGGCTAATGCCACGATCCACCACTTCCTAGTAAATATGTCCCAGAGTGTGATGTGAGATCCTCTGTTGGAAAAAAAGAGAAGTATGCAGCTTAGTTTATTTCATTTTCTGTATCTCAATTTTGACTTACTCCATCTTTGTGTTGAGATAAAGACACCTCCTGGCTAGGGAAGCAGGCGTAATTCATTTGCTCCGTTTTGTGACTCAGGCAGAAAACCACTATGTAATACTTACACTTTGTACATACCCATTTTACATACATAGAAGAGGTTATTTGACTGGTTGGACTTACTTCACACTAGCAGTTTGCACATGCATAGGTTCTGCACATGGACTCTGGTGCTGCACAAGTTTACTGTACAGATATTTTGCATGTGTTTAATTTATACACTTCTTTAGTGAAAAATACATTTGTGTGTGAAAACTATTTTGTGAATAGGACCTTTAATTTGGATTTGGAACATTTTGATCTATTCAATGTATTCCTCCTCGCATCCTATCCGCCATCGCATCTGTCACTGTTGGGAAGAGGGAGCCATGCTGGTCATCGCTGCACCACTGGGGACTACCAGTCCCAGGATCCTCTTGGCCCGCATATGCGCTTAAAAGCGCGATGCAGCCCCATGGCCGAAGTAGCCGCCATCGCATGGGTTGCTGTTGGGAAGAGGGAGCAGTGCTGGTCATCGCTGCACTGCTGGGGACTACCAGTCCCAGGATCCTCTTGGCCCTCATCCGTGCTTAAAAGTGCGACGCAGCCCCGCGGCACGGGATGCGAGTGGGACGCTCCCAGGGCACACCCATCCAAGCCTGCTTGAGCCCGGAGGAGTCTGAGCACTCCCTCCAACACCTGGCACCAGATAGCTTGAAGAAAGACTACACCGGATCCAAGATCATCATGAGAAAAAAGAAGACAAACCCTTGAGACTTAACAGGGGTAACTATATCTACTCTAGATTCTTTCCTAGTCAAAGCCACTAATGTCATTTCAAAGTAGATCGCTTTGTCAGAAAGGTGACTTTCTTAGGGGGAGGTGGGCTGCACATGTAATGTAATGATGCCGCTTATTAATGGGGCAAATGTTGAACCAGCAATTCAGGGGTTGCCAGAGGACATTAGCTCACACCCTGTTCCAATTGGCACCTTCCCCTGATACATCTGCCCCCTCTCAATCGTCAAAACCAAGATTCCCTATACTATGCTTACATCTGGCAAAAGGAAAAGAGGTCCTTTAAAAGAACCTGTCCTTACAAAAACAAAGAAACCAAGAAGGTCTACTCCAACGCAGTCTAACACAGACTTTGAAAAAGATACCTCTGAGACATTGTGGACAATCTCCATCACGGAGGATCTTTTTGACAAGATAACTTCTTTGCTACATCGGATATTGTTACAGTTGGATTACTTAGAACTCAAGATTCAAGAGCTATTAAAAAATGGGTCATCCTCACCGTCAAACACAGTTGTCAATACCCAACTAAAACATTCTCAAAATAGCCCTCCCACGCTTCTAACCTTAGATTCTCAGGAAGGCAGGGGAAATAAAGGGTGCACAACAGGGCTAGATCTTGAAAAGACACATCCTACCCACACGGCTCAGCCACGCGGGTGAGGCTCTGATCTACTAGAAAGGCCCCTAGCAGAAGTAGCTATAGGTCCTTTATCCCCTGGCATGCATGAGGTTAGACCCGCTCCCAGAAGATCTTTGGTCAGGAGTGTAAAATCTAGACCCCCCCCAAGGGATACAAACAAAGTTGCCTCCAATCAATTACAGAGATAAACCACACAGCATTAGTAGGAAACTAACCATATAACCCTCAACTTCCTGCCTGTCGCCTGCCCTTGTGTTCTAATGTTGGTAAACGCTCCAACATTAAGAACAACACAAACAGAATCCTCCATTGAGCTCATGGACAAATCAAGTCATTGGCTCACTCACCATACTAGATCAGGGCACCTAGACCAGAACCATCTCATCATGGCTAGGAGAACCCCTTGGGTAGGACCAACTTCAAAGGCTTACGAGGGCGATTGTATTGTGTTAAACTCAGATAGCCCCCGGATCGTGTGTGACTTACTATTCTACCCACCAGCAGCACAAACAGTAGTGACCCAGATCTTTCCCATACCGTTGGGTTTCTTCTATAAACCGCATAGTTCCCGAGGAGACAAGGCACAAAACAATGTTATGGAATCACCCACAGGCGGTAGCAGGACATTGATGAATGAAACTGTGGGTCTTCTCACTTTGAATAGGTTCAAATCTGGAGGCTTGCGTTGACTCGAGAATGACACCCAGAGATGCCAGTCAATAACTCAGCAAGAGTGTAATGGGAGTGAGGAAAACAGTGCACTAAGAGTAGGCCTGGGCGGTAAATTCCGTTCCGTTCGCGGAATTTGCGGAATTTGGGCAATTTCGCGTTCCGCGGAGAACGCGAAATTGCCCAAAAATCTGCGTTCCACGACTTCGCGAAATTTTTTGCTTGTTCGCGTTCTCAATATGCGTGTTCGCGAGATTTTTCACCCCGAGCACGCAAACAGCGATCGCGAACAGGAAAAAAGTATTGCGAACAAGCAATTCCGCGTGTTCGCGGAATTTCTGCGTGTTCGCGGAGATTTTTTTCCGTTTTGCGGAGATTTGCGTAACGCGGTTACGCAAATTCCGCCCACCCCTAACTAAGAGGGAAAAATGGGGAGGCAGGGCATAGATGGCGTAATGGTACACACCCTTCTGGCTTACTCTATAATGATGCAAGGGAATCCATCTCCGGTGAAAATAACTTAAACTATTCCTTACTTTCATGGAACTTAGCCGGCTATAATAGCAAACAGAACAATGAAGTGTGGCATAAAGTTATGATAGAATTTCAGATTATCTGTGCCCAAGTAAACTGGGAGATCATTACAATTCATGTAAACGGCTATCGGTCTTTTCAAACACTGGCATTACCGTTTAAAGGGGGTAGGGCGAAGGAGGGCCCACTCACATTGATATCCAACAAGGTGTCATTTAAAATTATCAATTTTCTAAACAATTCTCCTTACTTCCACATCCTAGTTATTAAAGGCTATGATACTTGGGACTTAATGTTAATAAATTATTATAACAATAATTTTATAAACCCTGATGTGGTAGTTGAGCATCTAGTAAACGCTTTAGAGGACCTAGCTGTGCATCACCCAAACCCTTTACAACTTATCTGGGTTGGAGATTTTAATTCAAATGCAAGCCCAAGAAGTGCAGAGAATATATGTGGGATAGTAGACTATAAGGGAGATCCTAACACCCACTTCAATCATAACACTCGGGGAAATGCCTTAAATAGCTTATTTATGACATGGCAACTTGAGCTCTGTAATGAAGTCGATCCAGATACTGGTCAATTATTTTCCACCTTTCAAAGTAAAGAACGTAGTTCTACGATCGACTATATAATCACCTCTGATTTCCTTTAAACTAGTATCAAAAAGACGAAGGTTAAATTCACAGAATTTAGTGATTACGCCATACTCTCATGCACTTTATCCTGGAATGAACCTAGAAAAAGAAATGGCACCAAAACCGATTTTAGCAAGAAAAAATGGCTTCATTTTAAGATGAGACCAAGCTTCTCACAAATCTGATAATGACAAACTATGAGGACATTCTTCTGTGTTTAGATCCACAGCCAAATAATATTCAGGTTATCAAAGCATTTGGCAACATCCTAACAAATATTAGAGTACAACTAACTTGTTCGATACATGTAAAAGATACCCCCCAGCATCGCTGGCTTTATAAGAACTGCTCAGTAGACTCCTCAAACCTCTGAAAAACTCTAAAAACCTTAACCAGAGTGTAAAGATCCACTCCAACACAGAAGTAAAGATGGTTGTCTTTATTGCTAGTATTCAGGTACAAGTACCTCCAGCTTACTCTTCCAGCTTCACAGCATCAACTACTCTTACTTTAAAGAGCAACATTCCATCCTAGCAACAAGCCTTACATTCTACCATTGAGAAGACTCCACACAGAGACAAAGATCAAGTTCACACCTTGAGGAACCTCTACAAATTAGCTAGAGAAAATAGGCTGAAGCAGCTAAAATCCGAGGCGTGGGAAAGTTTAAAGCAAGCATCTTCTCTCCATATTACGAAGTGATGTCTATTACGCTGTATCGTGCAAGATCTCAATAAAGGTTGTTGCAAATTTTAAAAAAAGAAAGAAAAAAAAGGATCTTCTCTCCATGATAGTAAAGCATTTTGGAAGGTGATTAATTCATCCTTTCTGATAAGGCCGGGCCCTCGCTGGATGTACACATAGATGAAGAATCATGGATAAGGTACTTCCAGGATATCTTCCAAAAGTCAGTTGAATCACACTCATCGGATGTCCGTCCTCATATCAAGGTCAAAACTTACCTCTCTTTTGACCTTGAGGAAATACAGTTCACCCTGTCTCAGTCATCAACCTTGAAAGCAGCAGAGCCTGATGGATCTCTATGGATATTTTTCATACAAATAGTCCATTATGGTCCCCCTTATTAACTGTTGTTTTTAATTTGAAAGTCAACTCTGGACACCTATCCTCTTGTAATAAATCTGTGATAATTCAAATTTATTAAAAAGGGGATGCCTTAAATCCAGCCAACTATCGCCCCATTTAATTACTAGATAGTACTGCTAAATTTCATGGGCAGACTATTGCTAAACAAGCTTGAAATATGGGTAGCGGGCAAGAAGATTCTCGCCGAATTACAGTACGGGTTTAGGCAGGGCAGTGGCACTATAGATCAGCGCCTTAACCTGACATTAATAGCGGCAACATATTCTATGGTAAAAAATGGTAAATTATACATGGCCTTCATGGATTTGCCCAAGGCCTTCGACTGTTTGGTACACAGAAAATTGTGGAACATCATGGAGGAAATGGGAGTGGAGGTCGCGATAATCATTTTTATAAGAGAGCTATATACTGTGCTACTGCTATGGTTCATTATGGGATGCAAGGCGAATGTACTAACTCATTCCAAATTGAAAGGGGCGTTAGACAGAGGCGTGTCTTAGCCCTGTTCTTGTTCGCCCTCTATATGAATAAATTGAACAAGGCATTGATTAACAAAACAAAAGATACCCCTCGAGTACAGTCGACTCCCCTCCCAATCCTGCTATATGCAGATGATGCAGTCTTGCTAGCAAGAACTCCTATGGCCCGCCAAAATCTTATTGTAGAATACTCGACCTTCATGATCGATTTGGACCTCCATGTAAACAAAAAGAAAACTTTTATTATGGCAGTCATCTATCCGGGGAAAAAATAGAACAAGTTCAATGTTTTAATTACCTAGCCGTTGTTTTTGACTTTAAACTAAGTGGGAAGGAGATGGTACAGAATAGAGTAAATCACATGGGTAAAAGCATCGCCGCAATCTGTAGATTCTCTAAAAAATTGGGCTGTAAGCCAATACATGAAATCATTAAAATATATCTGGCTAAAACAACATCTATTGCCACTTACAGGGCAGCAATTTGAGGGACAACGGACGTGGAGGTACTCCAAGTCATAGAAGACAAATTTGTTAAAAGACTACTGTCTGTCCCGCTAGCATGTAGTAAATTCAACGCACATAAGGAAGCATGCTTGCCCTACATTAGTGATGTTATCAAACTGGCCCCGTTATCGCTATGGCTGTCAGTGTGGAAAAGGAGCACTGTAGATCTGAGTCAAAGGATTTTAAAAGACATCATGAATTCAGATTATGCTTATAAAATTCCCTGGATATCCTACGTCCGACATACGCTCACATCAATAGGGCTAGCATATCTTTATGATACACCAACCCTCTGTGAACGCTTTCCTAAACCAAGATTAAAAGATATTTTTAATAAGAAAGGGGCTTCAGACAGGTGAGAAAGATGCAGAAGGTAAAAATCTGTAATGATATCAAGGGATACCCAAGTTAATCCAAGGTGCCTGCTCTTACCTCTCAGTTGTAGAGAATACACAGCACCGATAGATTCTGACTAGATTTTGATTAAACTATATCCCATTAATGTTGAGGTATCCAAAGAATTTATTTTCAACTCGTCACCTTCCCCTTTGCCCATGCGATGTTAAGTCGAATCAATCGATCTTGCACATTTTGATCCTTTTTATGCAACAGAGGGGAAAAATTATATTATTCCACTTCTGAAAAAATTTAGCTTGCATTCCCCAGCGCTAGCTTTATTTATGCTATACCAACTAGAAACCCCGTATGTATGTTATGCATTGGCTTCTTTCCTGTTGGCTGCTGAAAAAATCCGCAAGGTTTCTAGTGCGACACAAGCCCTAATTTAAGGAATTTACCTCATGCTAGTACTCCGACTCTGTTTGGCTAGTAGATTATGAACCTATAAATGAACTTTGTGATAACGTGTATATCGTCTGGACCTTGTATTGCTATATATAGGAACCCATAACTTACTTGGGGGCATATTTACAACGAGGCGATAAAACATTATCGCCGCTTTCGCGGCCGTTTTTGGCCGAAAAGCGGCGATAATTTTATCGCTTTATTAGCAAGGTCACGCTAATGCGTGAAACCTTGCTTTAGTGTGGGGATTTCTAATGCCTAGCTTTGCATCTCTAATGAGATGCAAAGTGGGCGTTCCTGACCTGACATGATAGGAGAAATGTCGCTAAGCGACATTTCTCCTATCATCAAGCCCCACGCTATGAAGCATAGCGTCAGGAAAAGTAGCGATAACACCTGTTATCGCTACTTTCCTAACACCTGCTTCAGGACTGACTTAGCCATGATATCCTATGGAAGGTGGATATCATGGCTAAGTTTGTGAGTCCCTATCAACTAGCTAACGTGAGATTATCGCTAGGTTTCCAGCGATAATCTCACGTTAGCCAGTTAGCGCTAGGATTTTTATTGCCGATGAGATAAGCGTTGCTAATAGCACGCTATCTCAGCGATAAAAATCGGCGCTAGCCGGCGATAATTATCCGAGCGCTAAGTGCGCTCAGCGATAATTATCGCCGGTTGTTGTTGATATGCCCCTTGATCTCTTTTGCTATTAATATATTTAATTGCAAGTTCATAAAAACAGATGCAATGGTACCTGCACATATGTAACACAGTCATTCTGCCTTCTCTGAGTACGATCATGCTGCGCTTTGCTTTTTAAATATCGGTGTTCTTAGTAATGTTTTAAAATCTGTAAATATTTCCTCCTGATATCACTGACTACTTTTGAGGCCGCTTATGTTCTGCACCATTTGAGATTTTATTTTAATATGAAGTTTAACATCTCTTTTACATTTTCACTTGCACTGCAAATGTACTTTTAAAAACTGCCTTCTCTATGTAATGAATTGTTTTTATCTATGTATTTCTATGTAATTTATCTAAATGCGAAATAAAGTATTTTCTGTATTCCTCCTTTTTTTTAAACTATCAGAGAACATAAGGAATTGAAAAAAATGAACACGCCTAGTTTGGAATCAATAACTAGTTCCTGCAGGGGAAAGTCGAAACGTTACCATAAAAAAGTGCGTTCACCTCGTAAGTTTTAATTTGTTGCTTAAAATCAAATTTTCTCTTCGAAATTGTATCTGGCTGACATCTGGAAAAAACGTCAGAGGCCTCCTGTCCACCATGTATTATGTCCCTGTCATATCTCCCTTTATTTTACAACTCCTAATGTGTAACTGTACCCAAGGGACAGCTTGTCACAACTTATACGGCGCACTGTGCACAAGGGAACAGACATGTCATATTCAGTCATTTACAATATTTGTAACATATAGAATGACGCAGTGTTTAGGCTATTGTCAGTGGCAGCCCATATCTCCCATACAGATCTCACGCTACATCAGGAAGCTTAAAGCACAATTACTTAGAGGGAAAACACATTCAAGAGACACGAGATAAAATAGAACTCGGGTCACCAAACAGTAAAATCTAAGACGTGGTTGCAGGATATTCAAAATGAATATGTGTGACGAAGATTCGCATATAAGGAAGTCCATCAGAGGTTATTACTGTAATTGTTCTTTGCTACCCAGAAAACTTGACCAGATGTTAATATTTGGTAGATTGACAAGCCCGGCCCCAAATAACCGATCCTTTTTCTAAATTCATAAACGTATCTATAAATGACCACAGTATAGTTATCATTTCAATTTCATTCCTATCCTTGGTGAAAAACATTTTTTTATTTTACAGAGTAAAGACTTGAAAAAAATAGAAATATACAGAGTCCAGCATTTTTCTTAGCATACTTAATTAATTTTTTTCTGCCTCATGAATTAAAAGGAATATTGGTATTTTACATTTCCTCGAAAACCACACATTTAATCAGACATGCTTGCAGGGACATCTTAAGGATTTTGGGGGCCATGAGCCAAACGTATTTTTGGGGGCCCCTCTTCAGAACAGCTTTGGATTTATGATCTAATTTCAGCTCTTTCATGCCTTCTTTGGACAGGTCACTGGTAGTGCACAGACACAGTAGTCTAAATTCTAGATGTGATTAATATTGAGGAATAGTGATTTGTGTTTTCAATACTGTAACACAGCAGCAGCTCACTGATATTACTGCAAATAATCTGTGACACCCTCCTACTACTCATTAGTGAGGTCCTCTTTTGATTTCAAAGAAACGTTTTATGTATGTTGCATAAAACATAAACACATTTGTTTGCAGAATGTCTGTATTAGACTCTCGCCCATCCCTCACATTCAAAATGCATTAAAGGAAAAGGTATTTAAAACAATCTGTTGAGAATTATTCAAGATCAACAGGGCAAGACTCTTTGCAGAGGTGGCTGCATCAGGGGAACCCCTGAAAGGTTGGGGCCCTTGGCCAGAGCCCACTTAGCCCATGCCTTAAAACGTCTCTGCATACTTGGCAAAATGCTTACACAATGTTTCTCTCCTACAATCGTGTGAGTAGCTCTAATTTTCTAAGAGACTGTGCACGAATCCATGCACACTAATGCTGTCTATGAAAGTTGTGGGAGAAATACAAGCTGAGGGATTTATCTGAGAAGCGTGAGACTTGCTATGCAAAAAGCAGGCATTAATGGAACAGACCATTGGTTGCTATATGGCGAATGGCGTTATTTTGAGTTTGGTGGAGTGGGACAGCTACCAAAAAATGGCAGATGCTCCGTTTGTAGTATTTAGAGTACCATGCATATCAGTACTCTCTTGATAAGGTGAGCCTGACGTCCATTACTTTTTGGTGGATGTCACTCATCCACCACACTCTAAATGAGGCACAAAATATCTAGAAACTGTTACTAAATATTTTAAATCAAATAGATGTAAACAATCAAAATGCCGCATTTTGATTGGCACAGAGATGGTCAATATGTACCCGGGAATTTCATAGCTAGTACCTGAGATAAGCCTCACTAGAGCATCAGCCAACTCATCTCTACGTATTTTTCCCCTAATAGCGTCCTGCTTGAGCGTTCACCACAGAATGGGTCCGCATCGAGAGATATGCTTCTGGGGCATGGCCAAGATGGCCCCCGGAGCAGTCGGCTTTCTGTAAGGCTCCACTTTTGTCTCGACCAATTAATAGCTGTCCAGTGACTAAGAGGATGAATTCCACAAGCGTGGTAGGGGACCCTCCCCTGTAGCTGCAGGCCAGCTTTGGGGTTTCCCACTGGCCCCTGGAGAGACAATTGACGCAGCAAACGTTTACCCTGCTGGCCCCACCGCAATGCCTGGCCTACACCCGAGCCGGCCTTGTGAACAGGACATGGACTGCTGATACCCCCCCTTCTGGGGGTGAGTATCATACTGCTGGCCGCTGAGGAGATCGATTGGGGCTGGAGAAGTGGACCCTTTTTCCAGGCAGTGCGGACCTGGACGGCGACGCGAGGGGCAGACGGCGCAGAGCAACTTCACTGGGGAACGATGCAGCGCACTTTGGTTTGGACAGACAGAGCCCTTCTAGACACGGTCTATAGGGATATCATCAGCACACAGTTAACTCATTACTTCAAGGAGAACAAGGGCTCTGCGGGGCTAGGGCACACAGAATAGGACGCTATGAAGGTGGTCATGGGGGCAAGATTATCCCCACTCTGCAGTGTATCAGATCTGGAGGCCCTCTTAAGGATTGCAGTGATGGTGAATTAGGCACGGTTGATGAAGTTCTGTCGTCAACACCACGATGAGTAGAGACAACAGAATAATATAGACTATAGGCTTCCCTGGCTCACTAACATGCTGATGGGGACAAGCCAGGGCATACCTTGGCATGGTTACTGAGATCAGCAATCCATAGAACTCTCATAGGATCAATCCGCAGCACTGCTGGTCATACTATAAATGTCCAAGCAGAGATCAAAAAGGTCTTTGTCAAATATTATGATATGTTGTACGCCCCCCACAGGGTTTCCTTCTGGTCACATTCAAGATGATATCCGGGAGGTTACCCTTCATTGCCCGACACACCTCCAGGTACTGGAGCTGGAGCTACCTCTCGAAATAGAGGAGATACATGCGGCGATCCGTCATATGGGTCAGAACAAGGCTAATGGGCTGGGACCCGGCGTCCAAGATGATCATTCTACTGCATTTGGTACACTTCTTTGCAGCAATACCAGTGTTACCTGCTAAATCCTTCTTTGGAGAGCTGAGGGGATTGATATCTGATATGGAGAGGCGGTCAGAAAAGGGTGTCCATTCACTTGCTTCAGAGGCTGCTATTAGAGGGTGGCTTGGGGGCATCTGACCTCAAGCTTTATTTTGCGGTGGCGCAGTTACAGTGGCCCAGGCAGTGGCTGGAAATCTGCTGGCAGAGGGTAGAGCTATTAGGGTAGAGCTGGGCGACCTGTTTTGCTGGAATGATACATCCACCTGGGTGTGGGCCAATGCCTTATGCTCTGCAACTGCGACTGTGGAGTGTGCCTGAGATGAAAGCCTTACTGTCGGCACTTGATTCAACTCTGCGGGCGAGAAGCGGGGATGTCCCAAAACGGTGACTTGTACGATGAGGGTTCCTTACACTCTTTCCAGGACCTACAAGACCTCTATGACCTGGGGTCCGATCTTTTATGGCATATCATGCATTGGTCCTGGTGGTATGGAATACCTGGAAGGTAGGACAGGAGGAACCACAGCTTCATCATGGGTTACAGTCCATTCTCACACACAGGATGGGCAGACAAGAGATCATGGTGCTCTGCACGGCACTGCAAGCTGCTGACCCAGCCCGCACATTGCACAGGAAGCCCCTGTGGGAGTCATGCCTGGGGGTGGATTTGATGGCCAAACAATGGGGAATGGCTGGAACAGGTGAAACACATCCCTTGGAATGCCTGCCTGATATTTAATTACCTGCATCAAACCTACATCACGCGGCACTGGCTCCATACAATGTTTCCTGGGAACAGCCCATCCCAAACTGCCAGACGAGGACTCCTCCAGAAGAGGCGACAAGCAACCAAAGATTGCTTTTGTCATATCTTGGCATGACTCGCAGCACGTAGCTTGAGCCCTATGGCACAGTGAGCAGGGAGCACACGTCTGGACATGCGGATTGCACTTTGGGTATCAAAGGCAACAAACAACAATGTAATGGATGGAATGATTGAATTAATCTCAGTCAATAATCTCATCCACTGGTCTTGGGTTCCTTGTGTTCTGGTTCAGAGGGGACCTGGCCTGTGCAGTTCGGACTGGATCAAAGTTGATTTGCATAAGGCTTGTTCCTGTTTGAGGAGTCATGGTGGGCAAAAAAAGATAGACAGGGAGGCAGCCCTGAGTAATTACCAGTGACGGAGGTTAATTCAAACATGTCACCCATTACATTTTTGTATTTCTCAGTGTAACAAGTATGCCGGGACATGGGTCCTTTGCTCACTGTGCCACTGGAACTAACCTGCCCCTACTGAAGAGGCACAAACAGGGCAAAACTGGTGTGGGGTTACTTGTGTTCGCAGTAGTGGCCAGTCCCCTGCCAAAGTGGCAGGGCAGGCCGGAGGAGGGAGGTGGGGAGGGGGGGTTTGGGAACAAAAAAATTCAAATAAAATAAAATAACTTACCTGAACGCCGCCGGGCTTCCGTATTGCGCTTTTCCAGTCTTCTTCTGGGCACAGGTTCCTGGACAGCACTGTGGCCAATCCTGATGCTGCATGAAAGCAGCATAAGGATTGGACTGAGCGCTGTCAACTTGCGCTCCCAGGCAGACTGGGAGCCTGTGCCTGCTCTCTCCAGCCCCAGCAACAGCTGGGGCTGGAGAGAGCTTTAGTGCGCATGAGGGTTTGGCTGGCCTGAGACAGCCAGCCAGACCGTCATGCGCACTGTAACAGTGCCCGCCACTCCTCCACCAGCAGTGTCTTCCCCTTGGACCTGCCCCAAGACTCGTCAGAGTCCTGGGGGTGGGTCCAGGGGGATTAAACGAAAACAATAATAAAACGGGTTGAAAAATCATTTTATTTGAGGGTGGTGGTTTTTGCGTCGCTCCTCCGCCCTAATGGAGGGGCCATCGCTGTGTGTTCTTGTTCAGGGGGTACCTGGCCTGGCAGTTAAACCTAGACTGTTCCTATTGGAGCAGGACTAAGGCTGATTTGTATATGGGTGGTCCTGTCTGAGGTGGCACGATGGGTAAAAAACACAATGGACATGGGTGTGGCCCTGAGTAATAACAAGTGGCTGAGATTAAATTAAGCATTCCACCCATCATGTTATTGTATTCCTCCGTTGCAGAAATCAGAGAAGATCTGCCAACTTGCTGAGGGCAGAGAACTATATGAGGGACTGGAGAATCTCATCCTCTGAATGCACAAGTTTCCACGCCATGCCTCTCCTGACTGTTTTTTTCCCACTTTATCTCCGACAGTCGACGGGTCAGCCAACTCAGTGCCTGCACTGACTACACGCAAGCCTCTGACAAGGTGGCAAAAGGTGGCGGCACAGCAAAGACGATAGCCTCATCTCCTTCCATAGACGCATGCCACAAGCAAGACCAACATTTTCAGCCATGGTCCTACAGCACTTCTGCGGGAATAGGGAGGGCTGAACAAGGCTGTGACCTACAGAGTCCCCACACATGCGCAGTGAGCTTTTGGGAGGTAGACTATTAGTGTTCGCTGAAAAGCACCTTGTCCTTTATTGAACACTAATATGCTGTCAAAATAAAATGACAAACGTTTTATTTCTCAAAAAATTATCAACATAACCTAGTAAATAAACACAGAATCTGACACACCGAGTGTGCCACACAGAGACAGAGCCTTAGAGCAGCTCCAAGTCTGACACAGTTTGCCACACAGCAAATACATCTGCCATATTACACCACAATGTGCAGAATCCCAGAGTTACAAAGCTTTACATTCTGACACACTGAGACAATTTTTTTATTTTTATTTACATATAGTTCGTTAATTACATTGTATTGGATGATCGGTTTATTTTTATGCAAATGCGTTATTACATGTGTTCATATTTTGGTTTAGGAGGTAAACAATTCTTTGGGTTATTGATTTTATTATCTTTCTGTTTTTCCCTGGAAGAAATCTGTAGACTGCTGCCAGTGGTGTTTATTGTAATTTGATAATAAAATATTTCTTCGCTGATTTAATTATTTTTATTTTATTATTGTAATCCTTTTCTTTATGTATCTTTGGGGTGGAATCATTGGTTAGATTCTTGATCATTCAATTAAACTCAATGCAAATACGGATTTTATATATTTGTTGGGGCAGGGAATATTTCTTTGCTTTCTTTTATTTGTATGAGCAGGGCTCGTGAAGAGTAGATTAACGTACATACTGTCTCTTACCATCATTTGTATTAGCACATGTTTGTTTTCTTGGCGCCTATTTTTTAAACTCTGGGTGCAGTCAATTGTTGAGAGGATTTATTTGATTTGTAAATTAATATATCCTATACCCTTCCACTTATTTGTCTGTGATAGGTGTAGTCGGTTGTTATTCAAAGTATTTATTTTAATGCTTTAAACATTTTATATTGTCTCATTTAATGCTTATGGTTGGCTAGTAACAGAAAGGAGTATTTAATTTTCATTCTTTTGCCATTTATCTATGTATTTATTTGTGAACGAATTGGGCTTATATTTACCATGTAATGATTCATTGTATATTTGAGATATAAATGAATCCCTCTTTCATTGCAATGCAAAAAGTCAATATAAGGTGGAATGGTGCACTAAAAACCGAAAACCATAACTTGGGAGTTGAGATGCGGACTAATACTTCTGTGGGTTCTAGCCACAGGTATTTGTTTAATAATTGTTTCAATGGATCTTGCAGACCGCTGCTCTGTTAAGCCAGACCTAAAAAATAAACAAATAGTTAAATTGGCGCAGATGAGAGGCATCTTAACTGCGCCGATATGTTCAAACTTTATCCGAATTTACAGAATAATCCGGGAGAGGAATAAGCAAAACACATTTTAAGAATATAGCGATGGCAGAAGTGTCTTACCTTGCCACTGCTTTCTTTTATCCTGGTTTATAGAATTCTGTTCTTGGCTGTGCCCGTTGTGTTTTCTGGAACTTTGATTAAAGCCCTGACTTAGTATCACAGATCACAATTGTGCCAATTTAACTATATCTATATACTATATATCTATATCACTATACTAAGTCAGCACTAATCCTTTATGGGTTCCGGGGTAGCGTGCTACTAGCCAAAAAAGCGCTTCGACGCCTCGTCAGGGGTAGTAAGCGCTATATAAATACAATTACAATACAATGCAATACAATATCTATTTTAATATGTAGTTGAAGTGCTTACAGGTCACCAAAGCAAATCTTATATTGTTTATAAACATGAACAACTCTGTGATCTATTATTCAAGCCAACAGGTGTTTGCATGTACCCAAACACGATTGCGTTTTAGGTTAATAACACCAGTGCATATAAAATTAATAAGTGATATTTAATAATACTATTTTGACAACGAAGCTGTGCGATTGTGTATGTTTCATAGTAGAATAGCCCTCCAAAAAAATGAAAGGAAGTACATTAAATAAATATTACCAAGGCTGTTGTTGCAATTGCGGACAAAACCACTGCGGTGCTCCCAAAACCAACTCAGTTGTTGTTAACATTCATTGGGTTTTTGCTCGTTGTGATGTTAATCAACCGACCTCAGTGCAGAGGCTGCTCATTGCTCATGTAGCTCCCTGCCCCCTCGATGAGCTGTTGCCTTCAATGCATCTTGTGTTTGGTTTATGGGTACAGAAAGACACTGAATATTTCTGGAAGACTATTTGTGGACTTACCTTGGCCATCAATCACCAGCGAAACAGCAACAAAGGCTCATCTCTAACCTCAAGCAGCATCTAATGCAGCCAAGCTATTTAATGGGGATGTTGATTTTCTGATGCCATTATTACAGAATACATAATAACATCAATAATTAAGTATAAATTGAATTTAATATTTTATGCTGGCGACATGTAATTTACACTCTTCCCTAGAAATCAAAGGTCATGTCTGAAATAAATGGGAACATGTCTAACTTTCATTGAAGAAGGAACAATGTCTTCTGCGGCTAACAACAGCAGTATAAATAAATTGCGAATTTAAACAACATGTTCTGATGAACAATGTTGAGCTACAACAGCCTTTGTCTGTACAGGTCTGGAGATTTGTGGTATTGCAAGCTGGAGGTATGTGCGCTAACACTTTGATGCATAAGCTTTTTGGCACATGGCCAAAACTGAATGAGCGCCTTCATGTGACTTATGTCATCTTCAGAGATGCCATGTGCAGGATTATGCTCTGAACAATATTTGTTTTCAAGGGCAGACTGTTGTTTTCTGTCTTGTACGAGTTTTACCAGTTGTTGGTATTTTGCTTTTGCATCAGTCTTTGTTTGCTTTTGTTCTTTTCACGATTCTTTTAGCATCTTTCAGCTTTCGGTTTTACTTTCCATCTTTGCTGTAAGAGTTAAGGAAGGCAATGATGCTGCAAACTGAGACAAAGCATTCGCTGTAAAAGTGCAGGTCTCGATTTCAAGTGCCGCGGTTGCAAATACAAGTGGGTCAGAGTTTATAGTACCTAATAGTTACTAAGGGGCCGAGTATGATGTGGGGCGGAAAGCGTCCCCCCGACAGTCGGAAATCTCCTCCACCGTGTTGGAACCCTTCCAGCTGACTTGATCGGTTTACATTCCGACCCACTGATTACGATGTTTGAGGTCAGAACATAAACCGGTCGGTCATTCTGAATCGGTTCCGACTTGCTCTCGGAGTATTCGTGGAGGTCGGAACCTCATTTTGCACCTCGATGAACAGTATTTCAGACCACCGATTACGATGTTGATTTCCAACAGCCTTTCCGAGTAGGCTGTCTGACACAAAAAGGCTGCCGGAAAGCGACTTTGGGGGCCGTGAGAAAGAGGTGAAGGAACCGTAACCTATATAGCCCGCAGAAGGTAGTATTTTGCATTCTAAGGATAGGTGTGTAGGATTATTTATCCATATATCGTGGTGATACACCACTCCACACCACTTCATTCTATGTCAACCTACTTTGCAACACTTCACTCTATGCCACTGCATTCTACGCCAGTGCACTCTACTCTGTAGCACTCCACTCTATGCCAGTACAGTCTATGCCAATCCCCTCTATGCCTCTCACATCTATACTGCAACACTGCACTCTACTCTGAAACAATCTAATCAATGCCACTGCACTTAGTTCCACTGTACTCAGGGCCACTCAACTCTGTTCTGCACCACTCTACACCACTGCACTCAATACCAATACACTCTACACCACTTTACTTAAAACCAAAGCACTCCACACTAATCTACTCTGCACCACTGCACTCTATGCCACTATACTCTATGCCACTGCACTCCACTCCATTGTGTCACTGCACTCTGCACCACCCTGTTCTACTCTGCGTCACTGTACTCCTTGCCTTTGCTCTCTACGCCACTCTACTCTGCGCCACTGCACTCTACGCCAATGCACTCCACGCCACTCTACTATACACCACTGCACTCTACGACAGCATACTCGGCAACACTGCACTCTCTGCCACTCTACTTTATGCCACTCTATGCTACTGAATTCTACACCACTATACTCTGCATCGCTCCACTTTACGCCACTGCAATCTACTCCCAATACACTCTAATCTGCTTTGCACTACTGCTCTCTTGACTCTCTACTCTATATCACTCCACTCCACCCTGAAACAACACTGCAGTTTATGCCACTCTATTCCACTCTGTGCTACTCCACTCTATGCCACTCCACACTAAGCCACACTCTATGCTACATTGCTGCACTCTACGCCACTGCACTCTACACCAATGAGCACTACACAGCTTTACTCAAAACCAATACACTCTACTCCACTGCACTCTATACCACTAGACTGCACTAGACGCCACTGCACTCTATGCCACTCTACTGTACACCATCGCACTCTATGTCACTTTACTCGGCACCACTTTATGCCACAGCACTCTACCCCAATGCACTCTATACCACTCTACTCTACACCACTGTATGACACTCTACTCTGCAGCACTGCACTCTCTGTCACTGAACTCTATGTCACTTAATTCTATGCCATTTAACTCTATGCCACTGTACTCAATGCCACAGTACTCTATGCCACTTTACTCGGCATAACTTTACTTTATGCCACTGCACTCTACTTTGCACCACTCTATGCCACTTTACTGCACTCTATGACACTACACCACTCTAACCTACTGTTCACCAATGCACTCTGACACTGCACTCTATACTACTTCACTCTATGCCTCTCTGCTCTGCACCACTCTACTCCATGTCAGTGTACTCCACCCTACTCTACTCTGCACAACTGCACTCTTTACTACTGCATTCTTCGCCACTGCACTCTTTGCCACTCTGTTCTCTGCCACTGCACTCTACACTACTCCAGCCTAGGCCACTCTGCTCTGCACCAGTCCACTCTATGGCACTCCACTCTGCAAAACCGCCGTCTACAGCAAAACACTCTTATGCCACTGCCCTATACCACTCCACTCTAACCTACACCATTTCACTCTACGCCACTTCACTCTACTATGAAACTGCACTCTACACCACTCTACTCCAATCTGTGTCAATCCACTCTATGCCACTGCACTCTATGCCAATTCACTCTACACCACTTTACTCAAAACCTACACCACTGCACCTAAGGCAACTACTTTACACCACGTCACTGTGTGCCAATATACTGTGCAACATTCTACTCTGTGCCATTGCGCTCTACGTCAGTGCACGCTACGTCACTCTACACCATTGCATTCTACAGCACTGCACTTTACAGCACTCTATTCTACTCTGTACCACTGTAATCTACGTCACTGCTCTCTGCACCACTCTATTCTGCACCACTATACACAAGTGCACTCTGCTGCTCTGTCCTCTATGCCACTGAACTCTTTGATAGTTCACTCTACAACAGTGCACTTTATGCTACTCCTCTCTATGCCACTGCACTCTACTCCACTGCACTGTACTCCACTGCACTCTACACCACTGCACGCTATGCCACTACACTCTACGACACAACACTGTGATACCCTACAATGCATGACTGCACTCTATACAACCACACTCTACTCTGCACTAAGGGTGGGTGGAACTCGCTGAGTTTTACTCTGTGGAATTCTGCGGCATTACTTAAAAACTCAGCAAGATTCCACAGAGTTCCACGTACAGCGGAATTCCGGTCCGCCGACTGTGGTACACATTAGACATTGGTTTCTTCGCTTTAGATTGAATAGCCCATGCCTCGCCCATTGCAAATAGTGCATTTCCACAGCAGGTGTTGCACTGCTCAGAGCCCAGACCAGTTTTCAAAGTTCGTAAAGCCACATTTGCAATGCACAATGAAATGTCAAAAAGTCATTTTGTCAGAACTAGTGGAACAGAATTCTAGTTTGTTTCAAACAAAGCGAAATATAAGGGTGGAGTGACCTTCCTGACTTACCCACTGTGGCCAGCCTGTCCAAGTCTTCCAGCCAGTACTGCTGCTGCAGCTCCTCTCTGTAAGTACCAGCAGCTCCTGCAGGGAGGAAAGTAGGCACCAGCTTATCTCCTCTCCTTGCTCTTTTCCAGGGCTGCTCACCGGGCCACCCGGTGCTCTAGGCACACCAGCCTCCATCGAAGGAGACCCCACTCACAGCTGCAGTTCGGGCCATGGAGTCTCCTGTTGGACAACGCCCACAGGCCAGAATACATACAGTACTAGGGCCCTAGGGCTCTGCACCACATCACCTCACAGGGTAGGCATGTAGACCTCACCGAGGGGGGCAAGCAGAACACCCACTGCTGGCAGCAGCATCCAGCTAGCTAGCTACTACAGAGCGGTGTGGAACATACCACCCGCCCACTGAACAATAACTAACCAATACTAAATGTCTTTGGGCTTGGCACCTGGCCTCTATTGGCTGCAGCATATCCAAAGACAAAGAGGTGACATAAAAGTCAGAGAAGGCTATGCTTACTGTGTTCTAGGGCATTGAATGTGTTGAGTTGCATGGCTCTCAATCTCTGACTGAAACTAAACTACTCAATACAGGCGTAGTGCGACTTTTCGTCCTATTTGAAATTTCTCAACCACCCGTGATGAAGTGGTGTCTGTCTCTTGTGTATGGACAACTCACACTCCAATAGGAGGATATTTTAATTCGCACAATCAATCATAAGACTAACATTGCAAAATGCATACCTAATCAGATGGAGCACAGCAAACCACGTAATATTTCAAGGACATGTCGAACAATCAGTGCGTTCTCCAGATCTGAACGAGGGTACTATTCTAAGAGGTTGAACTTTGACCTCACCCTATGTCAAGGGGTGAGTACACTGGTAAACTCTGGCATGCAGCGAATTGCAGAGTTTTTGCTGAACTCCGTGCTCCAAGCGGAGAGCAGAGTTACAAAACTCTGCGAACTCTGCCGGCACTCTACTGGACTGTACGCCATTGTATTCTACTCTGCACCACTCTACTCTATGCCAATGCACTCTACAACACTCTACTCTGCAGCACTGCACTCTCTGCCACTGAACTATATGCCGATCTACTCTATGTCACTCTGCTCTGCGCCACTTTACTCTATGCCACTGCACTCTACTCTGCATCACTCTATGCCTCTCTACTGCACTGTAAGCCAATGTACTCCATGCCAAGGCACTCTATGCCACTCTAATCTACTGGGCACTACTGCACTCTGTGATACTGTACTCTATACTAGGCCTGGGCTAAAATTTCGTTCCGTTCACGGAAATTGTGATAATTTGACATTTTCGAGTTCCGCGGAAAGTGCGAAAATGTCAAAATTTCCACATTCCGCAGCTTTGCGATAATTTGGTTCTTACTCGCGCTGTAAAATAATACATTCGCGCGCGCGCGATCGCCTTACCTGAATCCCTGCGTTCGCCGACAAGTCTTCTTGATCCGGTCGCGTTCTCCATGAGATGTTGTATTGTTTTTAGCCATTTGCGCTGTCTCGCGACAGTTCGCGCCCCCGCAGTGACGTCATGCGTCGCGCGATCATGTCTTTCTTCTCGCGATCATGCACCGCGAGACAACTGAAAACAAGATGTCCGCGCCCGCGAGCAACCGTAAAGGGTAAGTTGGCGAGCCGTAACCATGCAGAAAATCTCGCGAACATGCAGGAAAAAAACTTCCGCATCTTCGCGATATTTCGGCGTGTTTGCGATCATTTTTAACATTTTCGCGATAATTTGCGAAAGTGGATTTCGCAAATTCCGCCCACCCCTACTCTATACTACTTCACTCTTTGTCTCTCTACTCTGCACCATTGTGCTCTATGCCAGTGCACTCTACCCCACTCTACTATGCACCACTGCACTCTTTGCCCCTGCACTTTAAACCTCTCCAATCTAGGCTACTCCACTCTGTGCAACTCCACTCTTGCCCACTCAACTCTGCAACACTGCACTCTACGCCAATGTCCTCTATGCTACTACTCTATACCACTCTACTCTTCACTGCACCACTCCACTCTGCCTTGCACAACTCCACTCTACGCCACTTTGCTCTACTTTTTAACAATATACTCTAAACCACTGCACTTTATGCCACTCTACTCCACTCTGTGCCTCTCCACTCTATGCTGCTCCACTCTTCAACACTTCACTCTATGCCACTACTCTATGCCAATGCTCTATACCACTGCACTTTACCTGAACCACTTCACTCTACCCTGCAAAACTCCACTCTATGCCAATGCAATCAACACGGCCACCACTCTACTCTGCACAACTGCATTTCTGTGCCACTGCACTACTATACTCTACCCTGCAATACTCCACGCCACTGTACTTTGAAATATTCTCCTCTACACAACTGACAGATCGAATAGACATCAAAACAGATCAAACCTTTCTTAACTAAAATGCTGCTAGTTGAATTTGTACTGAATTTATACTGTTTTCTGTCACTTTGTTTAGCTGACTTGGGAAATCGAGAGGGTGGACTGGGCATGTTCCAACTGTTTTAACATGACACATTTAAAAGTTAATCAACTGGTCTTGAATTCACTGCACTGTGCACTATCGGCTGTAAGCACGGTAGGTCATCTAATTAAGGACACTACAGCAGCTAGAGTTAGCAGTCTACTTGATGCCACTCTACTAATTGCAATCTAGGCACTAGCCATATAATGAGCTCCGATGCACGGATGTGTCGCTGGTGCACTGAAGGCATGCCAAAGGAAAGCCAATCTGCGCCCATCCGTGCCCAGACAGTCCCTCCATCCTCAAACAGGCTTGTTTACTCCTCACTCTAACTAGATTGTCTAAATCGTGCCAAATAGAATAGTTGTCTGCACCAGTGTAAACCAGTAGAGTTCTCCTTTGAAAGTAAGTCCTGTGGGTTTAAACCCAACACACCTGGAGCTACCACTACAGTCACCACTTACTCTCAACCATGCTCCACCATGTGTAAGATATTCAGCATCAGTTGCATCTTTGGTTTGTTATCATGCTGACATCTTAGACTTTATTCAGGACCCCTCCCCTGAGATATTTTTGTTTATGGAAACGTGGCTCGGGCCCTTTACGGTAGCAGAACCAGCTCTATCACTCCCCCCTGTTTATAGCCTTAAGCACGGTAATAGAGTCAGCGGCAGGGGAGGCGGCATAGCCATAGTTTATAAAGCCACACTAGGCTGCAGCCTAACCCAGTGCACTATTCTAGATTGTGAAAGCGCTCTGTTTAATATATCGCTCAATAGCAACTTCACCTTCTCTGGGCTGCTTATCTACCTCCACACACCACCCCAGGTCCTTCTAAATTGTTCGGAGACACACTTATAAACGTTATATCCCCGCTAGTCTTAAATATTCAAATTTTAATATCATTGGTGAACCTAACATCTACTTTGATGCGATTCACGAGAGGGAAATTAACGACTTTCTGGTTGACCTTTCAGCCATGCAACTATACCCACTAGTCATAGATGCAAACTTCTTGTTCTCAGCCTTTCTAATCTATGCAACCTACGAGTTTTGGCCTCCTGGCCTAAGACATGAAGGGAACATTCTGCCCTGTGGTTTAATAAGTCCCTCATGACTACAAAAAAACTCCTGGAGTGAGCCTGGAGGAAAATGTACGATCCCACCGCAAAAGCACAGTATAGGTCAGCTGTGAAAGCTTACCAGAAACTGATTATGAAGACTGGGGCTCCATTCCTCTATAATAAAATCAGCAATAGCAACAATCTTGCCAGCTCTCTCGGCTGAACCTATGGAAGCCTCAAACAAACACTGCAACAATATAGCTGACTATTTTATGAGCAACATTGAGGAAATTTGCTCTAATTTCTCCACTAATATCATGTCCACTCTGTCAGACCGCACTGTTACTTCAGAGAACATCAATCTTAAGGCAACACTGAGTGCTCTTACTCCCCTCGGTTTGCCCTCTATACAAGCCCTTTGTAGCCAAGTGTTGTCTGGCTCACCGGATGACCCCAGCAGACCAAGCTCATATTAAAACCTCAGAATTTCTTATTCCTAACCTTCCCCCTATAAATCTTTCACTTTCATCCACCTCAGTGCCATACTCACAGAGATCCCACTAAACCCAAAAACTACTGTCCCTTCTACCTTTTCTGGCCAAGGCAATGGAGAAACATGTCAACAGCATCCTGTCAGGGTTTCTGGAAAAACATCAAATCTTGAACATCTCTCAAAACTGCTTTTGACCTGCCCACAGCAACAAATCCACCCTATTAGCAGTAATAGAGGCTCTCCACAGTTCTCTGGATGAGTGCAGGTCAACAGCCTTAATTCTGTTAGACTTAAGAGCAGCATTTGACACAGTATCACATAAAACACTTCTACAGTACTTACATAACATCGGAACATGGGGGTCAGCTCTGACTTGGTTTTCTTCCTTTCTGAGCTAGCACTTTTTTCAAGTTAACTCTCCCCCTTTTGTGTGCCTCCAGCAATCCCTGCACTATGGAGTCCCCCAGGGCTCTTCCCTAAGCCAGACCTTATTAAATATCTACGTCCAACCACTTGCTCAGGTTGGAAAAATCATTTGGGATTGCGCTGGTATGGTATGCCTATGATACCCAGCTGATTCTTTCCCTCTCCGAGAACACAACGCAAGATATAGCAATTTTCAAAAAGGAATGCTTGCTTTTGGTAAGTGGATGAAGAGCAATTACCTTAGAATAAATGCCAACAAAACTCCCCAGGAATGAGAGTAAACCCCGGGAGTGACCCGGGGAGACCATTGGTGCCCAGCCACTCATCAGTGATGTCATTTGAGGTGTCATCAGTGATGTCACTGGCTATGTCATGAGTAATGTAATATGCAAGATCATAAGGAGTGCACTGCATGGGCGTGAGTTAGCTCAGCTAACTGTAACTGCTGAATTTCAGTGGTTTTGTACTAGAGAAACCTGGCCTAAATATAACGTCCCTGTAACCTTTGGCTTTTTCAATGAATTTCAAAGGTTTTTTTATAAATGCTTATTCCAAACTATAACATCTCAGTAACCTTTGGTTTTTCAGTGAATTTAAATGTTTTTTAACTAGTAGTCGTGTTTGAAGTGTGGTGGAAAAAAGGGGCGGGGCTCCACCAGCTTTCTGCAATCCCGCTGTCTGGGACTTACTTGAAGTAACAGAAGGGTTGCTGGCCCCAAGGACCCTCAACATCCAAAGGGAGTGTATTCCCTAACCAGCAGTGAGTCAGGAGATGGGTTTGCAGAGTGGTGGAAAAAGGGGGCGTGCCCTCCAGCAACCTCTCAGCAATCCTGCTGTGTGGGAGTTACTGGAGGTAACAGGATGGGTAGTTGACCCCAAGGACCCTCAGCAGTCAAGGGAACTTCATTCCCCAACCAGCAGTGCGCTAGGAGGTGCTTTTGCAGAGTGGTAGAGAAAGGAGACATGGACTCAAAAGCCCGCTCAGCAATCCCGCTATTTGGGCCTTACTAGAGGTAAAAGGAGGGATTATTGGCACCCAAGGACCCTCAGTATTTAAGGGGACTTCATCCCCCAACTAGCAGTGCACCAGAAGATGTGTTTGCAGAGTGGTGGGAAAAGGGGGCATGGCCTCCAACTACCTCTCAGCAATCCCACTGTGTGGGACTTACTGGAGATAACAGAAGGGCTTGTTGGATCCCAAGAACCCTCTGGAGACAAGGGTACTTCATCATTCAACCAGCAGCTCATCAGGAAGTGCATTTGCAGAGTACTGGAGAACGGGGGTGGGGCCTCTGGAGAGTCACTGGTGTTTTGAAGGGGGTGCATGGCCCACCTTCCCTGGGTCAATTTGGGCCCCAGGGACCCCATCCCCCGTGGCCCAGCCTGTAGTGTTGGTGTACTGGTCCAACCCAGGGCACCCACTTTCTACAGTTGGGGACCACGGGGGGAGCCTCAAGCCTTCGAGGTTCCTGTCGGCTCCCTGCTTCCGGCAGGAGCAGGCATTGCTTTTGGACAGAGGGATCAGCTGAACATGCAGCTCCCTCTGTCCGAAAGCAATTCTGCTCTGCTTTCAGCAAGCAAAAGCATTTTCAATGCTCTCGCTTGCTGAAAGCGGAGCAAAGTTTTCTATGAATTGGCTGAAGTGGTAATGCTCCCGTCAAGCCATAGCACACTGCAATGTCCCAGGAGTGTGGCACCCTGGGGCATTGCGGGAGCTGGCCCATCTATGGCTCCAGGATGGGGAGCCAAGCGGCCCCCCTCCTTTGCTGGACACAGCCCTGGGGAGGTGGTGGCTCCTAGGGCTGCAGTGTGGGGGGTTGCGGTCCTTGTATTTGATTGTTTACATTTGCCCCAGGGAGGTGGGGGTCCAACAGACTGAGGGGTGCCCAATTGGCCCCGCATTTTTTTCACTGTAGTCCCGGGGAGTTGGCAGTTCCCAGGACTGCGGGGGCAGAGCCTCCCACAATAATTTTACATTTAGCCCCGGGGAGGTGGCGGCCCCCCCGCATTCATACATCTGCCCTATGGAGGTGGCTGTCCCCGGGCATAGGGGTTGAACAGGTCAACCCCAGGATACATTTTAGTAAATGAATTCTAATGAATGCCCAGAGGAGAGGGAGGTTCTTGGGGCTGCGGTGAGCGGGGTCCATGCACCCCCCTCTGCTTTCAATAATGCTTAAAGCAGTATGGTGTTGGCAGTCCCCGGAACTGCGGGGGAGACCATATAGGCAATCAAATCAGAAAACATACAATCAGAAAATACGTCTATGCCATTGTGTACAGTAGGAGGGACAACTTAGATTTTGCTCTAAATTGGGTGTTACTACCTTCGTCAATGTGGCATGTGCCATGTCCAAAAGTTGTGTATTACCTATCGTAGAAGCTGACTCCGTTTCCTCAAGAGACAGGTCCCGTAAGTAATTGACATCAGAACCTTGTAGTGTGCCTTGGCTCCTATCTTCATTAGTTGTATGTATATATGTGTGTATATATATATATATATATATATTCACAGAAAAAAACATAGGTTCCAGGTACGTTATAGTTAGGAATTAGCATTTAAAAAAACCTCAGAAATTCACTGAAAAAACCATAGGTTTCAGGGGTGTTATAGTTAGCTGGACTTTTCACTTGTACAAAACCATTGAAATTCCCCCGTTATAGTTAGTTCAGCTAACTATAACTCGCGCGCCCGCAGTGCACTGCTGATGACGTCACATATTACATCACTCATGACATGGTCAGTGACATCACTCATGACATCACTGATGACATCTCAAATGACATCACTGATGACATCACTGATGACATCATCCAGTGAATGTGTGTTTTTCTGAAAATTAAATATGTTTTATATATGTATATCTCAAGGTCGATGGAAGAATAAATGGGTATATAAGTGTCTAAATGGATGATTTGTTTTGGAAAAATTGATTGTGTAACTGACTGATTAAGTGTATCATAGTGAATACATGGCTTAGTGAGTAATGTTTAAATATGTAAATATCTGTATCAGTCTCTCACTTTGTGTATAAGTGGCTGCATGGGTTGGTGAGTAGCTACATGGGTGTCTATATAGGTTATTAGTTGGTTTTTTGAGTATCAGTCTGGGTGTCTGCATGGTTCGGTGGGGGGTATTACGTAGTGCATAGTTGCATGAATGAGTGACTCACTGTTTGTATGTGTTGAAGACAGCATGTGTGCAGGACTGTATGGGTGGATGAGTGTGTGTATGGGTGTGTTAGTGAGTGAATGACTGTCTCAATAGTGTCTTTATGAGTAACTACATATGTTTTAAACTAGTATATGTGACTATTGGTGTATATAAGTGAGTATATGTGAGAGTGAGAGATTGAAAGAGTTCCTGTATGAATAAATATGTGTTTCTATAAGTGATTGTTTAAAAGACTAAGTATGTGTAAGTTTCCGTAAAAGTAAGTGTGGTGGTGTGTGTATAACTGTATATGCAAGTAAATGGATGTTTGATTCTTTATTAGCATGAGTGACTATGTGTGTGAGTAACTCTATGGATGAGTGGCATTGTGTAACAGGATGTATAGGTGTATGAGTACATATGATGAGTGAGTACATGTATGAGTGACTGTATAGGACTGTTGGTGAATGAGTGGATGTGTATGTGGATCTTAGAATTACTGAAGAGGTTGTTGTAACTGGTATTGGTATGTCCATTGTTTTGAAAATTGTAGTCTCTATTTTTGAATGTGTGTATCAAAGGTTATATTAGGGTGAGAGGAGGTCTGCCACTCTATCACAAGGATGATGTCATCAGTGATGTCATCAGTGATGTCATTTGAGATGTCATCAGTGATGTCATGAGTGATGTCACTGACCATGTCATGAGTGATGTAATATGTGACGTCATCAGCAGTGCACTGCGGGCGCGCGAGTTATAGTTAGCTGAACTAACTATAACGGGGGAATTTCAATGGTTTTGTACAAGTGAAAAGTCCAGCTAACTATAACACCACTGAAACCTATGGTTTTTTCAGTGAATTTCTGAGGTTTTTTAAATGCTAATTCCTAACTATAACGTGCCTGGAACCTATGGTTTTTTCTGTGAATTTCAAAGGTTTTTTAAATGCTAATTTCTAACTATGCCTACAGAGATAGATCATGTGAAGAAGAAAAAATACACAGAAAGAAAAAAAAGAAGTGCAGAAAAAAGCAGCAGAAGTCCTCAAAGACGAAGAAAAGTGCAGGAAGAAGGATAACGTGCAGAAAAACAAAAAGAAGAGCAGAAAGAAGCCTTGTTGCAAAATCATCCTGTACCCTCAACTTTTTCAGACAGATACTGGTGGTAACTGAGTCTGACTAACCAGTCCTAGAGCCAGTGCTATGTTAAAAGACACTTAGAATACAGTGAAAACACCTACATACACTAGGGAACATTATGCGTTGGGGTCCCCCTGTGATTAGCATGACCTCCTCTGTAAGCCCCTAGTATATAATAGGGTAGGGGGTTAAAACTACCTCTTAAAACAGGCCACAGGGTGTTTTTGCACACGTTAACTCAGGCCCCGTCCCCTCCCTTCACACCCTGTGTCCGTTTATAGTTGGGAGATTAAGTTCATTTGAATACTGAGGGTCCCTAGGGTCCAACTAGCCCACTAGGTATCTCCAGTAAGTGCCACAGAGCTGCGTTGCAGAGAGGTGTAAAAAGTGGCACGGCCTGGACCACCTCTCTGCAATGCAGCTCAGTGGCGCTTACTGGAAGCACTTGGTGGGCTAGTTAGCCCCCAGGGGCCCTCAGTATTGAAGGGAAATTATATCCCCAATTTAAAACGTGCCATAGTGCGTGTTTGCACACGTCACCTCAGGCCCCGTCCCCTCCCTTCACCACTGTGTAAACGCGACCTGTGGCTGTTCTAAGTTGAGAGATTAAGTCCCCTTGAATCCTAAGGCTCCCTAGGGTCAAACTAGACCACTAGGTACCTCCAGTAAGCGCGACAGAGCTGCGTTGCAGAGAGGTGTAAAAAGGGGCTTTGCCTCAGAACACCTGTCTGCAGCGCAGCTCCCTGGCGCATACTGGAGATGCCTGTTGGGCTAGTTGGCCCTCAGGGTCCCTCAGTATTGAAGAGGAATTAATTCCCCAACTTACAACTCACCAGGGGGCGCGTTTGCAAAGTGCTGCAAGGAGGGGGCGTCGCCTCCGGCACGATGCCAGTATTTTATTTATTTTTAATTTTTTAAGAAGGGGGGCTGTGTGGTTCCCCTTCTCATTCTAATTTATTGGCCCTGATGACCCCATCCCCCAGGGCCTGTCTCCTAATTATATTTTTTTGACCCCAATCCCCAGGGCCGGCCACTGTTTTTTATTATTTTTAAAAAATATATATTTATAGACACACCTAGGACATGCTGGACAAACCATACGTACCTATCACCATGACGATTTGCGTAATATTCATTAAAAGGCGACTATGCATACAATTAATCCACGTGGAATGTATTTACACCACTAGTGAAGCTCTGACATGTCTGATGCCCTACCGTGCCTAATCCCGGTAGACACCCTTGTCGTTTATTTATACAAACATGGGTAGCTATTGACGGGCACATTTAATACACATGCACACCAAGCCATTCAAAGGGGATTCGACAAAAATTCGACCAAAACTATGCAAGAAACCCCCCTCACGATTAATAAAACACACATCCACTGCCGGATGTGTAATACTTTTTATTTTACTCTCTGGAAAGGGGACGAACATCACTTGAGAGTCACAGCGCGCTCCTGGCAGAGCCCAATGCTGTGTTACACCCACCATTGCCTGCTGAGTGCCACACACCTCTGTGTTGTATTCCACTAGCTAGTGCATATGCTATGACACTCTCTAGCCCATGTGCACTGTAACACCACCCCGTGAATATGTCATGCCACACTTGTCTTTGCACGGGTTATATTGCCCCATCTAACGTGCCTTCCTCGATGCCTATGTTATAACGCACAGTGCTATGCCATACATATTACAATCTGGGATCCATATCTTTGTCACAGTGCATATGCAACGTTACACTCCCCAGCACATATTTTATATTACAACTTTAGAGACTAGTTAGGTTACACAACACTGCCCTGTGCATATTACACTCCAAGGCGCATATCGCATAGCACGCGCTAGTGCCTGTGCTATCTCGCGCTCTCCAATGAATCTGTCATTGCGCACAATGTATTGCATATTATATTTTACGCCCGGTTCATCTTATATCACACTTTTTGGTGCATAGTTTATACCATACACTATATCTAGATTTCATTTTCAATCGTGCTCTCAGGACTATGTTCTATATAACACTGTGTTCACCTACCCTTTTCACGGGCATTACATTTTGCGATAGGGGGTGGAGGGTCAGGGGGTGTTTCTGCCACGTGAGCCCGTAGTCACAGTCACAAACGTCCTGTTCTTCCTGAATAAAAGTGAGATTATGCTGCATACTTGTTCATATTTTAAGTAGTTCGCACAGACACACGTTTTAAAAACAATAAAATTCCTAATACCCGCCTTCTTTGAACAGTTAGCTTGCTGCCCCATCCCCCTCCTCCCTATCCTCTGTTGTGTGAATCCATGGACTAGCCTCCTCCCTCCTGCCATGCATGGTCTGATGTGCTGCCACTGCCCTCAATTTAGTATGATGTACCAGTCCACTCCTCCTGCCCTCCATTGCCCAATTCTATGTCCCATCATTGACCACCTGCTTAAACTCTGTGCTTAGCTTGCTGCCCCTATTCTCCTTCCCCCTGCCCTCCGATGTCTTTGTGCATGCCCCTGCTCCATCCTTTTTGTCCACCAAGTTCTATGGACCTGCCACTCCTATCTACTCTGAGTGTTCTGTTGAGCTGCCACTCCCCTCCCACCTGCCTAGTATTGTCAGATGACTGTAACCTGTCCCTGCCACCTCCACCCTGCCTGTCCACATGCCATGCCCCTATCCTCTTCCTCCTGTCCACATGGTCCATTGTACTGCCACACCCTTCTGCCCTCCCTGGTCTGTTGTGCTGCAACTGCTCCTCCTGCCTGCCCCGTGCGGTCTGTTGTGAGGCCCCTTCCCCTGAACTTTCTTGTCTGTGCCCAGGTCCTGACCCTTTCTTCTATCTTCCATGGTCCTTTGTGCATGCCCCTGCACCCTCCTTCTTGCCCATCATAGCCATTGTGCTGCCACTAACCCTCCCACTTGCCATGCATGGTCTTCTGTGCTGCCATGGCCCCTCCCACCTTCCCTGTGTGGTCAGTTAGCTGCCCCTGACCCCCTCCCACCTTCCCTCCATGGTCTGTGTGTATGCCATCACAGTCTCACTGTTGCTCTTCATGGTGTGTCTTGCTTCTAGTGCCCATCCTGCCTGACCTCCATGGCTATCTTGCTGCTCCTGCCCTGCCTCCTTGCCCCCAGCCCTCTGTTTACATGTGCAGACCCCTACTCCCTCCCTCCTGGCTTGTCTGTTCCATTGTAATGCTCCTGATCCGTCCCTCCTGCCCTTTATGGTCTATTATGCTGCAGCTTTCTCTCCTGTCTGTCCATTATGGTCAGCTAGCTACCATTGCCTCTTGCCCCTCTGTTCTCTGTTGTCCATGTGCATGGTCCTGTCCCCTCCCTCTTGCTTTCTATGGATTGTTGTGCTGCACTCCCGTCTCGCATGCCCTGTGTGGTGTATTGTGCTGCTGCAAACCCTGATGCCTGCCCTGCAGGGTCAGTTTGGTGCACCTCTCCATGTCCCTCCTGTCTTCTGTTATCCAAGTCCATGTCCCTACCCCATTTCCCTCCATGATCCAATGTACCATACTTGCGAACATTTTGAACTTGGTAAGAGGGAGATTTTGAAAAAAAACTGGGGTTTTGATTTTCCCCTTTGAGTTACATTGAAAAAGAGGAGATTGTAGACAGGAGACAGATCAAATAAAGCCCATTTGAGCTTAAAAACATTGGACGTTTCCTGGCTGAATCGGGTCTGTTGGCATGTGTGGTTGTACTACCATTGCCTCTTCCTTCTGCCCACAATGGTCTATTACATTGCCACAGCCTCTCTTGCAAGTCCTGTATTGTTGGTTTGTTGCCCCTGCCCCCCTTTCCACTGCCCTCCATAGTCTGTTGTGCTGCCACGGCCCTTCCTGCCTGCTCAGTGTGGTTAAATTGTTGCCTTTGCTTCCTCCTACCTGCCTTAAATTTTCAGAGTCCGTGCCCCTGGCCTCTGCCTCTCAACAGTATCCTAATGAACAACTAGATTGCTAACATTCTATATTTATTACAAAAGTGTGGAACGCCTGACGTCATCTTGATGTAATCAAAACTGTAATACCTAGAGCATTTCCTTTAGAAACTACATATATGAGAGGGTCGTATTGGCATCAAAATTATGGTTAGTGCTCTAAAAGACTAAAATAAGGACATATTTTCTGAGTTTTCAAATAGCGACAAAGCACTTTTAAATTATTTGTTATCTTTATGTTTTTTTATCCAGTTGACCACTTGATTAAATAATGCACTTAGGGGAGAGGATGTGGTGTTACTTCCAGAACTGCAGACTTTGCAACTGGGGACCAGGTTGGAGTTTCTGCTTCAGCTCGACATTCTGTGATTCTGGTCAAATCACTTAGTCTCCCCATGTCTACAACCAAAATGAATTTGTTCTTGTGTGATGTAACCAATGCTCATGTAAAGCACTCCAATACCTGATAAGTCTGCACTATATAACACTGAAAAAACACAACATAATAAGTGTTTTGCACACTTCTGTCATTGGGCTATATTTGGGCTACATCTTGGTGATTTTGGGCTCTTTTGTCTCCGGTGGCCATTTTGGGAGATTTATTTGTTATGAAGTTTCCTAATTTCCTCATGTACTGCAGTCTCCTCAGTAGGAAATGCTTTCAGTTTTTTACTTTGATTCCATCATGAAGGTATTCAGATATGTCACACATTTGCCATAAATTCTGAATGTTAGCACTCTAGTTGCTCATTAGATCACTGTAGTAAAACTACTGTTCACCATGGAAGTCTGCTCCTGGTATTAAAAGTGCATGTTTCAGTCTGCATGTCAGAATTTTTTAATGAAATAGAAGAGGATTTGAGAAGTCACTCAAAATGTGCCCTCATTTTCTTTCTTCAGCATTAATCATAATTTCTATGGCAAAATGAACCCCCTCATTGTGTTCCTTTTTAAATTAAATGTTTTAAGTGTTACCAGTTTATTCCAATCAAGATGGCTTCAGGTGTGCCATACTTTTGTCATAATGAAGACAGTAAGCGCTCTAGTTGTTTTTAAGAACACTCTGGGACATTCTGTCATTGGGCTATACTTGGGCTACATCTGGGTGATATTTGGGCTACATTTGGGCTCTTTTGTCTCTGGTGGCCATCTTGGGAGACTTATTTGTTATGAAATTTCCTAATTTCCTCATTTACTGCAGTCTCCTCAGTAGGAAATACTTTCAGTTTTTTACTTTGATTCCATCAAGAAAGCATTCGGATGTGTCACACATTTGCCATAAATTAAGAATGTTAGCACTCTTTTTGCTCATTAGATCACTGTAGTAAAGCTACTGCTCACCAGGGAAAACTGCTGCTGGTATTAAAAGTGCATGTTTCAGTCTGCATGTCAGAATTTTTTAATGAAATAGAAGAGGATTTGAGAAGTCACTCAAAATGTGCCCTAATTTTTCTTTCTGCAGCACTAATCATACTTTTTATGGAAAAATGAACCCCCTCATTTTGTTCCTTTTTAAATTAAATGTTTTAAGAGTTACCACTTTAATCCAAGCAAGATGGCTTCAGGTGTGCCATACGTTTATCATAAGTAGGACTGTTAGCGCTCTAGTTGTTCTTTGGAACACTCTGGGAAGCTGCAGTAGAACACAAAGGAATCAACTGACAGTCTCTGCCCTTGTTGGATGTACATGTTTTACTGAGAATGTCAGACTTCATTCTCACATGACTGAGAAAGATAATGTGAATTTACAGAAAATATGCTCTCAGTTTAGCTTATAGATCACCTTCCAAACCTCTGTGGGAAAAGCATGAGAAAATATTTTTCTCTCAATCATGATATCCCAGCAGAAGGCTTTTTCACATGGTGAAATCACCTTAGAACATACCACAATTCCTAAAATGAGTATGGTACCATCAACAAATGATTTATAATGTAACTAAAGTCTTAAAACCTTCTATTAACTGCAATGCTTTTTAATGAGGTGCTATCATGTATATTGGTCCCAAGATGGCTGCCAACACTTCTTGGATGAAGTGCTGACAGCCAATCAGATCTCAGGATGAGATGTGTGGTTAGGCTCCGCCCACATATATATATGATTTTACTTTTGATTTTCTCAGGAATTACTGAACAGATTGACACCAGACCTGCAAAAGGCACTTCCCTGACCTGAGGACTACCTCTCTGCCAAATTTCAAGTAATTCTGTTCAGCCGTTCGGGCTGTACCTTGGACTAAAGGTCCCTATGGAAAAATGCATGGGGAAAATGCGTTTTGGGACCCCCCTTTTTTCTCGGCCCCCGCTTGACGAATCACCCCGAGACTTTCAGGGTAGGAGCGGAGCGGAGCGCCCCACCTATTTTGAAAATTTTGCGAGGATTCGTCAACCGGCGCCAAAGTTATTCCAAATAGAATGTTGCGGATTTCCTATGGAAACACAGTCCTAACTATAACTATCTACTGGCGACCGCCAGTAGATAATATGTGTGTGTGTGTGTGTGTATATAAGTATATATATATATTTATATTGCACACATAAAACACACACACACACACATATATATATACAAACCACTAATGCGATTATCCAGAAACCATCAAAGTATACATAAAAAACAACAATAAAATACATTTATGAGATAAAAATGAAACAATTACACCTCATGATTTAGGAAAATGTTGCCCAATCACAAAACTTATGTAGGTGTGTCGACCTCTCCAATAATAAATGCATCATATTATAATAAAATCTGTTATAATTACAATCTAAGAGCACCTTATCCGATTGTGCCAGTCCTGCATACATTAAAAAACATGATACAAGAATACAACAAAAAGGCATACATAACGCATACATAAATAACACTTTCTTCGTTCTAGAGAGTACTGCATTGGTGAAAAGTATTACAAAGAGTCAAACATCTTACACAAGCACAATAGTATTTATGAAGCAGCTTGTAATAAAATCTTGCTAAGCTTGTGCCAAACTTTAGCCTAAAAGGGATTGACTGCAAACACAATTAATGGAGATGTGTAACATTTCAGAATTCTCTGTGCTACTAAGCATCTGGGAACCCCCAGGTTCAAACAAATTGGTTGTATCCACTTACTATGAGAACCCAAATACGCCTGACAAATGAACATAACATGCAGTTCAGTCTCGAGATCCAACCCACAAGCTGGAAACAAGCTAAGAGCCAATTATTTTTCCCATTTGCTTGTGAAAGATGTCAGCGGGAGAATACCTAGCTAAAAGTGTACATATGAGCTTTTGCTAAGGGCGGAGAAATTGTATCCATGAATGGCTCAAAACAGGGGACAATCCTAAGTTCCAAATTTGTCAGATGACTCTTAGCCCCAGTGTTTGCATATTGCTCGTGAATGTACACCCAATAGTGAGGCTTCAAACTGCCAAGCTAAGCTTTGCGAATGGAGTTTGACTCATCCCACAATCTCAGCAAGCCCAGTTTATGAAACCAGTCACAAACACATTTTATCCAGGGTGCCTCTTTAGCGTTAGTGATATTTACTAGCTCCCTGAGGGAATCTCTATAATCAATAAGCTCAAGTGTGGACCAAAGACAGACCCAGTATATTAAAGGCTTCAAAGAAGTCAAGTCAGCGATTCTTTATGGGCCTAGGTCAAACAAAAGTGCAAAAAGACCAGCTGACATGCGAAGTTGTTCTCTGTGGTAGTCAATTGGTGAGTATCAGTGAAACCCCATATCTCAGCACCAAAGAGTGCAGTACTTTGCATTTTAACGTGGTAAACCACCAGTGCCGGCAATATCGGGTGAGAGCTCATCTTTTTGTACAACCTTTGAATGGCACCAGATCTGTGTTCAATTAATAGCATGCTCTTCATGATTTGAGCTACCCATCTAAACTTATTTGTCAATTTGACCCCAAGTAGTCAAAGTTATGAACTCGCTCTAGTACTGCACTACCAGCTCTAATAACAGATTTGTTGGTGGCACCCATTCCAAACGCCATGTACTTGGTTTTATTAGCATTAAGTTGCAAGCTCCTGGATGTACAGAAATCTAAAAATTTATGAATCAGGAGCTGGAGCCCCTTTGGTGTTTTCGAGATGAGAAGTGAATCATCTCTGGAAAAGAATGCTAGAGGAGGAACAGGAGGTAGAAGTTCAACACTGGTTGAAGTGTTGGCAGCCAGTCAGATACCAGCTGGAGATCAGGCGGGTTCAGGGAGCCTTCCAGTCCCTATATATACAAATTTGGATTTATTTTAACAAGTCTAAAACTACTAGATTTATTTAACCAAATAACAAAAAACACAATTTCTGGACCAAAAGCTAGCTTTCTTCCAAATTTGGTGTAATTCCATCCAGTGGTTCGGGATTTAATCATGTCTAAAATCCCTATGAGAAATAACATGTGAAACATACTTTTTTTGACCCCCTTTGTCTGGACCCCAGCTTGACAGATCATCCCAAAACTTTGCATGCATAACAAGACCCCCCCTTGAATATTTTTGGGGAAAAAATGAATGAAGATTTGTCGAACAGAGCCAAAGATATAGACAAGTCAAAAAACACTTTTCCCATGGAAACTAGATCCTGACAATAAGTACCTACTGGCGACTGCCAGTAACATATATATAGATATATAGTTTTCAACTGTAAGAAAATAAGTGCTATGTATATATTATTTCACAAAAGAAGACGCTGTGCTCCTAGGGGCTTTGGCAACATCAATTTATTTGATCAACATCATTCCAGATAGAACCCCACAACATGTTTCGACCTCTGTTTTATTCAATTGGGTGTGGTCTATAGTAGTATCAACTTCCTTGCTTATATGTGGTAACAGGCATTATGGGAGATGTGGTCTTTATACTTTCAGCTCAGTGCTGAGAAATTTCAAACATTTTCAGTTGTTTATCCCATAACCATTATCAACCACCAACCGATCAGACTTTTGATTATGGCAGTAGGTTCAGCATGACGTGTTTCGACTCCTCATGAATCTTAATCATATACAGTCACAGTATGATCAATTGCTTGTTCTTATATGCACAAATAAACAGTAAAGAAGTGACCATATTAGCAAATGAAGTGCTCTCACAGTAAAAACCAGACTCATTATGGAAATGGGTCAGTTGATAGTTCAGTTGAACTTAGTTAATGAGAGTCAGTGAATTTAAAAACAATTTGATACTCTCTTAAATCAGTTCAAATTTGTAAAACTTTGAATCCAAATAGTCATTATCTGAACTTATTTTTCATATAATTAATAACTCAGGGACCACAATATCCATAATGCTTTTCAACTGTGTATTATGTCCTTCATTGTCACTGCACTCGATGTTATACAGTCTTTGGATTAGAATATGAAAATACCCTCTTTTCGCCTCAAAAGGATCAAATTTCATTTGCTGATTATCAACTGACCCATTTCCATCATGAGTCAGTTTTTTAGGCAAACATCCAATTCAACGCAGGCATTACATCGCAATGACTTTGCAACGCAGGCATCACATTGTAAGTGCCATTACAACGCATGCCTTTACACCGCATGCCATTACAAAGCATTTTTAAGGTATGTTTTTTATTTGCATAAATATTTTTTGGAAGTATTTAATTTTTTGTTTAGGTGATGTTTTAATACCCAAGCAATAATTTGAATACTTCGGTATTAATCTTTAAAAGTAGTTGAGTTTAAAAACAAAGTATATTTATTTTTTTAAATATTTTAATTTATTTTTAAGAGGGATTGACACTCATCCCCTAGGATGGGATGCTGGGGTAACAGGGGTTTTATGTGAGGTAGAGTTTTAATATCTAGGTATTACATTTAATAATTATGTATACATTATTAATAATATTAGAACTTTTTAAAATAATTTCTACTTTATAATTTTTTTTACATTTAATATTAAAAATAATTGGGATTGACACCCATCCCCTGGGATGGGATGCTAGGGAAAGAGGAGTTTGGATGGGTTAGTGTATTAATACTCAGGTATTACTTTTAATACTTGAGTATTACATTTTACTGAAAATAGATGTGTTTTAAAGTATTTAGTATTTTTTTACAAATTAAAAAAAAAAAAACAAGGGTTTGACACTTATCCCCTTGGATTGGATGCTTGGGTACTAGGGGATATGGGTGGGAGAGTGTATTAATACCCAGGTATTCAATTTAATGCAAGTGTATTAAATAACACAATTAATTTTTTTAAAGAAAATATTTTTATTATTTTTCAAGTTGGTTTGACAACTAACCCCTGGCACGAGATGCAAGGGAAACATGGATTTTGGGTGGGGTAGTGTATTAATACCCAGATGTTTATACTAATACCTGATTATTAATTTTTAAAGTAATTTCTAAAATAATACATTATAAATACTAATTAAAAAATAGAAGGGATTGACACTCATCCCCTGGGATGGGATGCAAGGGAATCAGGGATTATGTGTGGGGGAGTGTATTAATACCCAGGTATTCATTGTAATTAATTTATAATACATTTTAATATAACATTTAAAGAATTAAAAGCAATAAAATAGTTAATAAAATGTTTATTAATATGCAAACATGCTTAAGTCAGCTTAAATGTAGATATACATTTAAGATTATTACAAATATAAAATATAGATATTAAATAATAAAGGCAACTCAAAATGCATTTTTAAAAAGTTTATTTCTTTAAAAAAAATAAGACAGTAAATTTAAATGTTAAAAAAATATAAAAATACATTTCAAATTTTAATATTTAAAAACAAATCCACATTGCAACTGTACTGTACTCTAAAATGTTTAGTTACATTTTTATTGTAGGTATTCCCACAGTTTCATATTGAAATCAATGGGAGAAATATTCCTTTTTTCATTTTTACTAATACAGATGACGTCAGGTGTACGTAACTTTCTACAGTTAGTGGAGCGTCGCGATCAAGATCGTATGGAAGGAAGAGCTGCACTCAGGTAAGGCAATTTAAAAATGTTAAAAAATTGTTTGTATGTGGCTTAGTTTATTGTAACGAGAGAGGAAGGAGGTAGTTAGAACTAGGATAGTAGTTTTTTGTATGCTTTGAATGTTTTAACCAACATTTTCATTCCTACGCAGGTAGCAGTTGTAGGCCAACGTCAGGTTGATTGCATTCTTGACACTTTTGGTTTAAGAATTTCTTTTAAAGAAGGCTTTATTTTTTTTTTTAAAACAAAGGTGCCGATTCCGATCCGGGTCGGAAAGCACTCCGACCGAGCCGGATCCGGAGTGTTTTCTGACCGAGCCGGAGTCCTGCAGTCCGACTAAGCGAGTACGATGCGGCCGTATGCTGCTGGACTCAGTTTGGTTCGACTCCCATAGAAGTCAATGGGAGCCGGTTGTACGACGCGTACATTGGCTCCCATTGACTGAAAGGGTACATCTCGCTAAGGGCGCCCCCTACAGTGGGTACACGTCAGTGCCATCTGCATCGTACATGCCTGTGTTGGGGGGACCCTTGGGTCTCCCCCTGTGTCCGAGTCGTAGGGCTGCGGGTGTCAGGGGTCCGACGCAGACCCCCAAATGCAACCACCTGGACTTTTTGCGAGCCGGACACTCCGTGCATCGTACTGGCTCGGTTGTAAATCGCATCCATTGCACGCCACGGTTAGCTTACGACCGAGACGTACGGAGCGGTTCGGACCCGGAAACGACTCGGTCGGTGAATTTCACATAGCTCGCATCGTACTTGCTCGCTCGTACAGCTGAAAACACGCGTACGGCTCGTAGTTTTTCCAGCCGGATAGCGTTCGGTGCCCTTCCGACCCGGTTCGGAATCGGCCCCAAAGTGTTAAGAAAGCAATATTGAAAAATATTTTTAAGGCATCGGGTTTAAAAAAAAAAGTATCGCACAGTCACGTTTTTTCATCTAGATAGATGGCATGGATGGCAGAATCATTCTTTGGAACATTTGAAAAGATTTGCTGAATGGATTTTTGTGATATGGTAGATTACTGTGGATAGGGGATTGCATCAATGGATTTCTTGTTGCAAAGTTTGCCACAAAACTTTATTTTATCAGGATTTGTTGTTTGGGATGCGTTTATGTTTAGGTGGACACAGTGTTGTTTGCAGCTTTAATTTAGCTGTACAATATGGCTATGCCAAAATGTGGTCTTTTTTCAAAAGTTTGACTTGGGTATTGGATTTCAACATGGATTCTGGATTACTTTCTCTGGATTTACAGACTGCACAAGACTCTTGGTGAAATGTGAGATTCCAAGAGCCAAAGAAAGAAAACAACTTGAGGTAGGAAACCCAACTTTTATTTTACATTGAAAATGTATTTTTGAAAAATGCCAAATGAATTTGTAAAAATGATTTTCAAAACAGGCCAGTACGGTTGAATAGGGGTTAGTGTAGATTAGCAATGCAGGATGTGTGGAATATTGTCTAGGTAGTCTGAAGTGACCATCAATGCAAATTGTTGAATTTGACCCAATAGTCACTCGGACATTTCTTTTGTTCTTTTTGAAATTCATGGGTTTAGACTACCAGTCAATGATTGCGCTATTCTCATGTCTTGGAAACTTTGCTCCTTCTTCAAAATTTCCCAAACATTATACAAGTTTGAGTGAGGTTTTCCAATAAATTTTTTGAAGGAGTTATGCCATCCCTCTATGGCATTGTTTGTACCAGTTCCACCACCCCACATGAAATCGTAGCTTCCTTCTGCGGCCTGACCTGCTTAAGTGGCCAATCCATGTGTCCTCAAAATAATTTAGAAGGGGTGCCAATTTTTCATTGTTTGTAGTAAAATATTCAGATTCAGTAATAGATGTGTAGTATTCATCTACACAATCTGGAGGAACAAAGCATGGGCCTTAGCTTTTACCACTGAAGTTAGTGGAACGTCGCGATCAAGATCGTAATTCAGTGTATATTGAGGTTTGCTTATCAGGGCGTAAACTATACACTAAAGGTACTACTATGTTATTAATGTAGGCATGAACAGTGTATATTTGGGTGAATGGATGGTGAGTAGATTTAAAAGTGTCACCCATCATCCAAATATCACTAGTCTCTAATTTCACGAGGTTACAGGTTGTGCTAAATATTAGTATTCTTTTCTGAGGGGTTTTGTTATTATGCAAAAGAAAGGTTTCAATAGTAACAGTGACAGTTAGTTCAAGAGGAATGGTACTATCAGAGTATGTTTGGGATGTCACATGTAGGGGGTTACTTGCCTGTTTTTTACGCTGTATAATTCTGCTTAAGTTTGGGATTGTGGGCATACAACTTGCTACATACATAGGAATGTTTTGGGATACCTCCCTCAAAACTAAGTCACAGGGTTCATTGGAGGTGGATGCAAGTTCTTTCATTTGATTTATGTTTTCTCTCACCTCAATCTTTATTGCAGAGGCAGAGTGGTTATGCTACGTGGTCCTTTCAACAGAGTCACCAAGAGTATCCGTTCTGCCTGTGCAATGGGATGAGTAATATTACACACACCTCCAATGACACCTGGGATCAGTTAATCTCTCCTTACAATAAACATAGCCACTGTACTTTAATAACCTATTGCCTCTGCAGGATTTCAGGTATGTTGCTTGTCTTCCAGTTGCCATCTTGATTTTTGTCTGAAAACAAAAATATTTTTAAAAAGGTTTAGAATTTTTACATTTTTTTATTGAGTGCATCCTCTGAAATAAAAATTGTAGGTTAATTGTTTATTGATTGCCTATTGAATTTTGAAATAACATGCTGTTTATTATGCATTCTATGTTTTGTGGTTGTGTTTTGTAGTTGAGTGCTGTAAAACAAAACCTGCAAAAAGAATATTAGGCTTTTATTGTCTTTTTTGTAATTTTACGCACCTTTTAAAGTTATTTCTTGTTTACTTGCATTTTGTACATCATCACCTTTCAACACTTTCCAAGGGTCAAGCAACTTTACATGTTAGAATAGTAATTTTGCACCCCCACCACTGTCCAGCACCTTCCCTGAGGCAATCACTTAGCGGAGTTAGAATAGTAATTTTGCCCCACCCCCACCACTGTCCAGTACCTTCCTTGAGTCAACCACCTCGTGGAGTTAGAATAGTAATTTATCCCCCCACCACTATCCAGCATCTTACCTGAGACAATCACATGGTGGAGTTTAAATAGTAATTTTGCCCCCACTACTGTCCAGCACCTTCCCTGAGGCAATCACCTGGCAGAGTTAGAATAGCAATTTTACCACACACCACTGTCCAGCTACTTCCCTGAGGCAATCACTTGGCGGAGTTTGAATAGTAATTTTGCCCCCACCACTGTCCAGCACTTTCCCTGAGTTAATCATTTGGTGGCATTAGAATACTAATTTAGCCCCCACCACTGTCCAGCACCTACCCTGAGGCAATCACTTGGCAGAGTTAGAATAGTAATTTTGCCCCCCCACCACTGTCCCACACCTTCCCTGAGTCAATCACCTAGTGGAGGTAAAATAGCAATTTAGCCCCCCACCACTGTCCAGCACCTTCCCTGAGGAAATCACTTGGTAGAGTTAGAATAGATATATCGCCCCCCACCTCTGTCCAGCACCTTCCCAGAGGCAATCACTTGGCAGAGTTTAAATAGTAAATTTGCCCCCCACCACTGTACAGCACCTTCCCTGAGGCAATCACTTGCTGAAGTTAGAATAGTAATTTTTCTCCCCACCACTGTCCAGCACCGTACCTGAGTCAATCACCTAGTGGTGTTAGAATAGTAATTTAGGCCCCCACCACTGTCCAGCACCTTCCCTGGGGCATTCTCTTGGCGTAGTTAGAATAGTAATTTTGCCCCCCACCACTGTCCAGCACCTTCCCTGAGGCAATCACTTGGCGGAGTTAGAATAGTTATTTTGCCCCTCCACCACTGACCAGCACTTTCCTTGAGTCAATCACCTGGTGGAGTTAGAATAGTAATTTTGCTCCCCACCACTGACCAGCACTTTCCGTACGACAAAAACCTGGTGGAGTTAGAAACTAATTTTGCCCACTACCACTGTCCAGCACCTTCCCTGAGGCAATCACTTAGCGGAGTTAGAATAGTAATTTTGCCCCCCCCACCACTGCCCAGTACCTTCCTTGAGTCAACCACCTCGTGGAGTTAGAATAGTAATTTATCCCCCCACCACTACCCAGCATCTTCTCTGAGGCAATCACTTGGTGGAGTTAGAATAGCAATTTAGCCCCCCACCACTGTCCAGCACCTTACCTGAGACAATCACATGGTGGAGTTCAAATAGTAATTTTGCCCCCACTACTGTCCAGCACCTTCCCTGAGGCAATCACCTGGCAGAGTTAGAATAGCAATTTTACCCCACACCACTGTCCAGCTACTTCCCTGAGGCAGTCACTTGGCGGAGTTTGAATAGTAATTTTGCCCCCCACCACTGTCCAGCACTTTCCCTGAGTTAATCATTTGGTGGCATTAGAATACTAATTTAGCCCCCACCACTGTCCAGCACCTACCCTGAGGCAATCACTTGGCGGAGTTAGAATAGTAATTTTGCCCCCCCACCACTGTCCCACACCTTCTCTGAGTCAATCACCTAGTGGAGGTAAAATAGCAATTTAGCCCCCACCACTGTCCAGCACCTTCCCTGAGGCAATCCCTTGGTAGAGTTAGAATAGCAATATCGCCCCCCACCTCTGTCCAGCACCTCCCCAGAGGCAATGACTTGCTGAAGTTAGAATAGTAATTTTGCTCCCCACCACTGTCCAGCGCCGTACCTGAGTCAATCACCTAGTGGAGTTAGAATAGTAATTTAGGCCCCCACCACTGTCCAGCACCTTCCCTGAGGCATTCTCTTGGCGTAGTTAGAATAGTAATTTTGCCCCCCACCACTGTCCAGCACCTTCCCTGAGTCAATCACCTGGTGGAGTTAGGATACTAATTTTGCTCCCCACCACTGACCAGCACTTTCCGTACGGCAAAAACCTGGTGGATTTTGCTTTAAAATGTTGCCCTCTTCAACAGACTATTACTTGCCATTTTATTTTGAAAATGTATAAAGTTTTTCTTACAGCTGATTTGCCAATTGATTGATTTCTTTGATTTGTAATTGTTGTTGGTGTTTCTTCAATTTTTGTAGTAATTTAAACAATAAAAAATGTATCATATTCTCATTTTCGTTTTTGGGCTTCTTTCGTAACTAAAAAACGTTGTTTGATATTCACTTACTTTTAAACAGAAATATAGATTCTGGAATGTGTGTACTCGACTTGGGGCTGAATTTTAAAGTGCTGTAAATATTTTTTTTAAATTATTTAGGTACTTCATATATTTTTTTTCATCCTGAAGGTGTTTTATGTTAAATGTGCACTTACTTCCGTCATTAGATGGCAGTGTACGACTTGAAAGTCTCGTCAAGTCTAGTCCTACTTCTGCTGCATGTGGTCACCATGGAAGTCAGTGCACCAATGAGCACAAAATGGCGGACGGCTTCTTTTATACGTTTTTTAGGGGTACATGAGAATTTTAAAGAAAATATGTTTTGGAAAGATTTGTTCTCGTGAATCAGAACTTGACAGAATGTATATTTATTATGTGTAGCGTGAAATGTCTGTTTATATGTTCCGTTTCAGAATGTCAGCCATTTTGAGTAAATGATGGGTCAAGTGCTGTAATGAAAATAGTTGAAGGACACCCTTTATCTTTGATTTCTGTGTTTTGTATGTACATTCTGTTTATGACACAAACTATAGAGTGTATCTTTTAAAAAGGTGTTTGTATATATGCTTTAAATTCTTTTTTTTATTTAAAAAAAATGTCAAACCAATTTTTGGAAAATTACAAAAATTATTAATGCCTATGTATTTGAATATTTCGGTATTTGAATTAATACTCGAGTACTACAATTAATACCTGGGTATTAATGTACTCCCCAAACCAAAACCCCTGTTTCCCTTGCATTCTGTTCAAGAGTATGGATGGAGAAAAAACATTTATCCACATTTTTTAAAGTTTATATTGCAGACTCATTGTGCGCTGTAATGGTATTCATTGTATTAGTATACGTGGTAATGGTTTGCGATATAACGGTACTTTTATTACAACTCTATGAATTTGCGTTGTAATGGCTTGCGGTGTAAAAACATGCATTATAATGGTATTTGAGAAGAAGTGGAGGTGGCACCAGGTATGAAGTCAACAGTCACGTGAGAAAGGATAAGTTCACTGGGTTACTTTATTCTCCTTCATGTAACATATAAAAACAGCCAACGCGTTTCGTTCCGTTTAAAGGAACTTCATCAGGGCTGTAACCAATACAAAACAACATATAAATAACAACATAAATATGAACATGGACATTTGATAATGACAGACATTCTAATTATAACACACATAGCACTAAACATTTAAAACATCATGCATTATGTGCATGGCCATATATAAAATCACATAATCCATGTAAACATAACTCATGAGCCACACAACATGGATGATTGTATCAATACACCGTTAAAAAAGGAATACGTTACAAAAATACATACTATTTATAATCATATGTAGGCATCATATCTTATGAATTTCAAGGAGAGCAAAAGGGGAACAAAAGGGGAGGGGGGAGTGGGAGAAAAAATGTGAAGCCCCTTTCTTTGGATTTGGAATGACATCGGTTCTATACTGTAGGATATGAGATAACTATCCTTTGGAATTGGAAGAATAATATGACACAGATCAACTGTTAGTTTCTGGGTGCTAACCAACCCTATTAATCCATTGTGTTCCCCTTGAGAAATATGAGACAACTGTTTTTCTTTGGAAACGGAAGAATAATGTCACATTGGTCATTTGTCATTTACCGGGTGACTGTCAACTCATATACATATGGGAAGACGCTTTCCGGTATTTATTGAATCTATAGAAATGTTTTTGTCACCAAGAAAAAATTTTTTGGGCCGTACGACCGTTTTCCAGGTTGACATGATATATATACATGTGCAATTTTAAACTCTGATGTCTGTTAGTAATAACGTACTATTGTTTATATCTTATAATAACGTTTCATGGCCATTATTGTTAGTGTTCCCCTCGACTTTACGAATCACATCTCGAAACGATAATATTCCTTTGGAAGGAATATTTTGCCTTCAACTCAATAGGTCCTTTGGTTCACTGAAATATGGCGCTGGTTACCACTCTCATGATATCCTTTTCGATATATCAGTCTGACTCAATTCGATTAACTATACCTTTTAATTGGTTAGGATTTGTGAATTCTTTATCTTAAATAGCCTCCTTTCAAACACAACTTTTTAGGAGATACCAGCATTATAGATGTATGCCGTATATCTCCGCCGATGTTGTCAAATACACTGACTATATGATGAAATCTTCTGTTTTCCCATATAGTGCATAATATTACATGCGTTTTCAAGTGGGGGATTTATTTATTGTTTTTCGACTTTTTAAAAAATAACGACCATTATTCTTTGTAATTGTTTAATATAGTCCGAATTGCCTTAACACGAGTTTAAATATATTCAAAGATGGCGGTGAGCGTGTCTATATACTTCCAATATACCTGTGTTTTTCCTTTGACGTCACACGCCATTCATTTTAGTCTTGGAAACCCCGTTTGATCACTCAACCGACATCACATGTCAAACGGTTCTTTGATTTATGCAATTTGCATAAATACCGAGTTGGGACACATTTCCGGTTGCTTCCTCCTTGGATTGTGAGTGCCGAATCTTGGATTGTGAGGCGTCTATCGTAACGCCGCCAATATGTAAGTGAATCCTCGCGAGTGGGCTCCATGTCTCCAATGTTATAACCCCGATTATCATGTCACCGTTTTTTAAACTTTATGACTTTTTTTGGGCAATATTTATGGATATCTTACAACATCGGTGCCTTTTGTTGAGTTGTCGCAGTTGTATACGCACACTACTGTGTTACTCAAACGACTCATAGTCTAAAATGAAAGTCTCTCATTATGCCTTAACACGGAGGTTTTGTTAAAGATTTACATCTCCTTATGTATTCGTACTGGTAGGAACCGGCAACCTTTCAACCAATGTCATTTTATATCAATAGGGACGATAGAAATAGAAACACCTAATGAAGTGTTATTCTCCGTTTTTATATATTCATTGCCATAATTCTGAGGAAAAATCACTTTGATTATTCTTATATATATTTTTTTGTTTGTGGCATCCTTGGCTTATCGGCCTATTGGATTGTAGGTAACTATAATATCGGTTACTATTATTGGCACTGATATTCTTTGTGAGCTTATCTGCTAACGAGATGTCAAACTGGTACTCTAACTTCGATAGATAGTAACCCTTTGTAACAATCTATTTATCCATTTGAATTTGAAGTTAATGCAGACACTTATCGTGCCATCAAATGATAGGGATCGTCTGCAGTACTAGGCCATACATTGTGTTGATACTTGATCGGTCTCCAATCTATGGACTCGTTTTTGCGTTTCTCCTTTATAATCATTATTGTTGTATTTTTCACAAACTCATCTGGCCTCTATATAATGGGTATTATCAACTTTTATTTTAGATTGACTTCATCAACCTTGATGTTTACTGTTTTGGATATCGTACAGAGAAAGTTCGCATAGAGGGGTCTTTTCGGAATTACATTTCTGGTGAGATCACATCTATACATACATGCTCCTTGATGTACTTTATCAATTAGGAAACTACAGACTATCTCTTTTTTGTTCTCACATGAAATCGTGTACCGCATATACCCAGTGCTTTTACGTTAACAACATGTGACATTGTCTTATGGTCAGATTTCGGCCTTTTACCATTATCCACTTTTGTTTTAGATTGACTGAAAACAACCTTTATTTCTACTTCTTTGGAGATTTACAGAGAATACTGACACAGAACGCTTCTTTCAGAATTACTTTCTGGTGAGATTTGACCTTTAAATATATACTATTCATTTTATTCATACATGCTTTTTGAGAAATTACATATTACCTCATCATCCCCAATATTTGTGTACCGTATTTGGGGAGTGCCTCTTGCATTTATGCTAATAACAATTGATACCACCCTTTCAGGGCCAGATTCCTTTTCTCTCTCTCTTCTTTCTTCATCGCTACTTCCGTTTTTGCTCTTCCCGCTTCACATTTTTTCTCCCACTCCCCCCTCCCCTTTTTTCCCCTTTTGCTCTCCTTGAAATTCATAAGATATGATGCCTACATATGATTATAAATAGTATGTATTTTTGTAACGTATTCCTTTTTTAACGGTGTATTGATACAATCATCCATGTTGTGTGGCTCATGAGTTATGTTTACATGGATTATGTGATTTTATATATGGCCATGCACATAATGCATGATGTTTTAAATATTTAGTGCTATGTGTGTTATAATTAGAATGTCTGTCATTATCAAATGTCCATGTTCATATTTATGTTGTTATTTATATGTTGTTTTGTATTGGTTACAGCCCTGATGAAGTTCCTTTAAACGGAACGAAACGCGTTGGCTGTTTTTATATGTTACATGAAGGAGAATAAAGTAACCCAGTGAACTTATCCTTTCTCACGTGACTGTTACCTGGTGCCACCTCCACTTCTTCTCATCTATCTTCTCTGGTTGTCCAGTGGGATCCAAACACAGCAGGTCTCGGAGTTGCTTGGCACAGGATACATACTAATATGGGACTTTGATATTGATGTGCGCACTACCAGTCGGCTGTGTTAATTTTTGTTTTTCTATATTATAATGGTATTTGCAGCGTAAAAACTGTGATGTAAAAGCATGCGTTGTAATGGTATGCGTTGTAACGTCATATATTCATTTTTGTTATTGTAAGAGCACTTCACTTCATTTAAAAAAATCCAAATTTGCAGCGATCGCGGGAGGATCCTCGAATCTGCAGCAACTTACAAAAAAAAAAGATATGTACGGACTCCTGTTCATCTTTTGAAAGCAGCCCCCAGGTGGGCCAAATCCCAGGGGCGTGTTAGAAATAAAGGAGAGGGGCGCATGGGGCCCCCCTCCTAGAGTTTAAGTTAACCCCGGGGAAAACCACCTCCCCAGGATTTTTAAATTATATTATGCGGGGAGCCCCATGGCAGTCCCCACGCACCAGGGACCACCATCTCCCCAGGGCAAATGTGTACAATTACAGTGGGGGGGGGCGTATGGCCCACCGGAGCCCCTGGAACCACCACCTTTCTAGGGCTGCATGCTGTAATGGAGGGGGGCCGCGCTGGCCCCCTCCTGGAGTCAACATGACCCCGGGCAACGCAAGCCTCCAGGGATGGCTCCAGCAATGCCCCAGGGTGCCCACCCCGGGACATTGCAGTTTGCTATGGCTTGGCGGGAGCAAGCCAAAGCAAACTCTGCTCCGCTTTCAACAAGTAAGACCATTAAAAATGCTCTTGCTTGTTGAAAGCAGAGCAGAATTGCTTTTTCACTGAGGGCGCTGCATATTAGCAGCGCCCTCTGTCCCAAAGCAATGCCGGCTCCTGCAGGACGCAGGAAGCTGGCAGGGACTGTGGGGGCCTTCATGCTCCCCCTACGGTCCCCAATGTGTGAAACTGGGTGCCCTAGGCAGCCAGTAGTGTAGCCAGATGGTGGAAAAAGGGGGTGTGGCCTTCAAAGACCTCTCAGCAGTCCCGCTGTGTGGCCTTACTGGAGGCAACACGAGGGCTTGTTGGCCCCCAAGGACCCTCTGGAGCCAAGGGGACTTCATCCTACAGCTAGCGGTGTGCCAGGAGGTGCATTTGCAGAGTGGTGGAAAAAGGGGGAATAGCTTCCGAAGACCTCTCAGCAATCCTGCTGTGTGGGCCTTACTGGAGGCAACAGGAGGGCTTGTTGGCCCCCAAGGACCTTCTGGAGCCAAGGGGACTTCATCCCCTAGCCAGCAGTGTGCCAGGAGGTGCGTTTGCAGAGTGGTGGAAAAAGGGGGCATGGCCTCCAAAGACCCCTCTGCAATCCCACTGTGGCTTGGCTGCTGAGGGTCCTTGGGGGCGAACAACCTCTCCTGTTACTTTCAGTAAGTCCACACAGCTGGATTGCTAAGAGGTCTTCAGAGGCCACGGTCCTCTTTCTCCACCACTCTGTAAACATGTCTCCTGGTGCACCTTCTGGTTGGGAAATGAAGTCCTCTTGACTGCTGAGAGACCTTGGGGGCCAAGAAGCCCTCCAGGTACTTTTTGTTAGTCCTACAAAGCTGGATTCCTGCGAACAGTTCAGAGGCCATGCCCCCTTTCTCCACCACTCTGCAAGTGCCATTAATGCTTAGGAGAACCATAGAAATTCACCTAAAAAGTTTACAGGCACGTTATAAATAGGAAATTGATTTTTTTTTAAACTTAGGAATTCATTGAAAAATCCAAAGGTTATAGGGATGTTATAGTTGGGCTCAGGTTTGACTCATACAAAACCAGTGAGAGTCCGCAGTTATAGTAAGCTGAGCTAACTATAACTTGCACCCCCGCAATGCACTGCTTATGATCTCACATATTACATCACTTGTGACATGGTCAGTAACATCACTGATGACATCACTGATTACATCTCAAATGACATCACTGATGACATCATCCACAGAATCACTGATGCACCCACTCACACCCAAACCTTTCATACACTCACTCACCACACACAACCACTCACACACCCAGACCAGTACTTTCACACCCACTCACCGATTCATAGACCTACATACCCATCCACTCACTCATCCATACAGTCACTCATGCACCCATTACTTGATTGTAGTTCTTCCAATAATGCTAGATTTCCAAATCGTTTCCCGTTAGGCTATCGATATGTGTCCGTTCCTGTCTCAGTGTCGTTCTCAATTTTCCTGGACCCTTCAATTTGAAGTATTTGTAGAGTTTTAATTTCCTTAAGCACTTGAAGAGATTAATTTTAGCCAACTGAAATATGTAGGGAGCACCATTCACCCGACGAAACACTTTGAAACTTACCATCAATGCAATAGGAATCTGCTCAAATTCTTTTGTCTTGACCACGTACCTCATGAAGTGAGAGGTGGAGACAGGGAATTGAAGCTTTGTAAATTGAAATCAAGAGGCATAATCGATTTACAAAAAAAAACACCCATAGGTTTGAATAGCAGCGAAGAACGTGAGGTTCACTTATGAAAGCTGATATAAGACTGAAGTCACCTTGAAAATCAAATAGATGAAGGTCACTGCATACATGTAACATGTAGCAAATGCCCATCTGTTGGAAAGATAGTAAGGTATTGAGGCCCTGAGTAAAGAGGATAATATATCTGTGAGATCAATTAGGATATATATTTGAACAGAAGCCCATACAGGACAAGATGAAAGATAGCAGGTCGAATTTCCAAATATTGCCTATCTGTGAGCATGATAGCAGTGAGGGGGGACTAATAATGGTTATATTATGGAAATACTGAATGATGAACATTAAAAGAAATAATAATAATTAAGAATGTTGACATAAATTACAAGAAGCATTTCATACATATGGAGAAGGTATGATGTTTTATGCTACACGATGATGCTGATGTTTGTCTATATACATGAAGACTATCTTTAATTTCGTCAGTATGACGTAATCGAGTATAATAACATAAAAAAAGAAAAAATGGTGGCCGCCAATGTTGATAAAGGCGCATTGCTGAAACGCGTCTGTTTTGTGTACATAAATAATCCAATAAAAGGATATTCTTCTCCTGTGAGTGCTTGTCAAAGTTCTATTTGGAGCGTGATACATAGACAAGTGCACTCTCGCACGACCAAGCACCCGCTTGTGAGTGTGAAAGCTATGGTGAAACTGGAGCGGGATATATATATATGTATATATTAATATATAAATATATATATATATATATATATATATATATATATATATATATATATATATATATATATATATATATATATATATAATTTATTTTTTTATCTGTTGCTTCCAGTCGAGTTTCTCCTACAAAACGGGCACGGACCACCAAATCAGTGCAAAAAGTTGTTTATTTAGAGTGCAGCCATTACGCATTTCGGCTCTTGCAAGCCTTGATCACTTGACAAGCGCTGCAGCTTTAGTTTGCTGTTTTTAAAGTGACAGGTGCAAAGTTCAAAGTGCAAAAAAGTGCAGTCATAGACATGGAACATATTTGTTTTTGCACTGGAAATACCAAAGGTTACAGGACCTTATAGTTAGGAGAGGGAATTTAAAAAAACTTAGAAATTCGCTGAAAATACCATTTGAGATGTCATCAGTGATGTCACTGACCATGCCATGAGTAATATGTGAGGTCATAAGCAGTGCATTGTGGGTGACACGAGCTGAATTTCACTGGTTTTGAACAGGTGAAACCTGAGCCTAACCATAACGTCCCTGTAACCTTTGTTTCTTTCAGTATATATGTTGGACTTGGCCCTTCTGGCAAGTTCACCCCTAGAAATTTTTGCAGTATCCTAGCCTTTTTCCTGTGTTGTACTAGTGGTTTTAGGCCTCTAGGCGCTTTCACACTGTGTCCCAGTGGAAAGCGCATGCGCTCTGTGTGGTTGAATGAGACTGACCTGCCCTCCCATAGGAATGCATGGGGGATCTGAGTGACCGTGCTAGTTCGTGATGCGTGGGAAGTGCAGGGTCGAGTTTGATATCTGCAAACTCGTGAGAGTGAATGCTGCGCAATAATGTGTGCGGCGTTACTGTAGCTAGTATAGAAGTGCCACTTCTAGACACTGGCATAAATGTGCAGTGACTGTCTGGCGTGTGATTGGCTGGTGTGCCTGGCTCCAGGAGTCAGGGTGGGTCTGCCCCAGTGGTGGGTGGAGAGAGCTGCATGTTGATGAGTGGGAAGAGTACACCTGGGACATGAATAGGGCTGGGCTTTCCCCACACAATGCTGGCGCAGCCCCCTGTGGTGCAACTGATGACCCTGGCCTGTTCTGTGAATAGGGAGAGGGGCTGAGCAAAACAAAGTGCTCAGGAACCAGTTGTATCTGGTTCTCCCCTTCCCTGCACCTTTGAGAACAAAGGATTTGGTGTATAAAAGAGGGGCTGTGACCCCATGAAAATGTTCTTGCGCTGACTCGAATCTACCAGGGGAGTGCTGCTGCTGGGGCCCAAGGGGAGGCTTGCCTCCCTGGGCCCTGCCCAGCCCCTGGATGCCTGATGGACTTTGTGGGGCCTTTTTGCTGTTTTCTTGATCTATCAAGGACTTTGTTTCTAGCGCCTGGTGAGCGCTTAGATCCTGATTGAACCACGAAGAAACTCTGCCTGACTAGAAGGACCTGGAAGAAACTGAAGGAGGAGTAACTTTCCCTGACCTGGGGGATTGGCCTGCAGTTGGTGCCTTGCTGAGAAAGGAGAGGAAAAGACTGAAAGAGACTTTGCACTTTGTTTTTCAAAAATCTCCAAGGGCTTGGAAGAAGAGCTTGCCCCCTGAACTGAGTCCCAGGACCATTGTACTCATCTGCCTTCCACAATTGAGTTGCCTGGACAATTTTTGCTTGTTTCCCGCTGGATTTGGCCCCAGTACGACTCGTACCCCATCCGCCGCGAAGCAGTGTCTTTGCCGCCCGGCACCGTGTGTCTACGCTGATCCAAAAGCGTTAGTACGCACCGTATCCCTCCCGGCCGCATCGCACCTAACCTTCCCCGCCGATTCGAGTCGTACAGCCCTGGCTGCCGAACCCTGTACGCTGGACCCAAGCTTCGCTGTCCCGCAGGTACGGTCCGTACGCTGCTAACATACTGCACCGTGCCGTACTCAGAGCCGAGAAGCCGCATCACGCTGATCCTCCCCGTACGCTGTACGGCACCAAGAAGTGTCGCCGCCTATCCGCACCGAAGGTACGGCTCGAACGCCGAACGCCACGGACTCTGCAAGCTGATCCGGGCCATCCGCACGTATCCCTGAAGGTCTCGTACCAACGCCGCATCCCGACGCCGCGACCCGACCAGCATCTGAATACGCTGCCGAACTACGACCCGGACCCATCAACTTGTCCCGCACTGTCCGTCGCGGACCCCACGAACTTAAGGTACTTTGTTCTGTTCGTACCGAAGCGTGCACGTCATGGACCCCGGAGTCCGCCACGATTGTTTGACTCGTACTTTCCTTGTTTTTGATGCCAACGAGTCGCACATCCAGGTACGAACCGTACAGAGCCTGAAAAGAAGCAGAATTGACTGAAAGAAGCCTATTTTTGCATTTTAAGCCTTTTTACAAGAACATTGAACTTTAGAATAATACTGTGGTCATTTTTATTCGTTACTCTGGTCTTGTGCTAAGCCTTATATAAAGAAACCTATTTTTATACAACCTTGACTGGTGTCCATTTGTGGTGTGTCATTGCATTACTGTATGTGTTCACAAATGCTTAACCTATGACGCCCTGAGAATAGTCTTGACTGCTTGTGCCACACTACCTAAAGGGTGAGCAGGAGTTATTTGAAAGGGTGATCCCCTTACTCTGACTTAGAATTGGGAGTCCCTGCTTGTCGCAAGTGCATACCTGTGCCAACTAGAGATTCCCAATTCTAACATTGGTGGTCAGCGGTGAGGATTTGAGTTTGCATTTGTGATTCATGTACAGTGATTGAGTGAACACCACGTAGTGAGTTCAGACCGATAACGCAGCAACACAGTATTGATTTTTGTTTCGCTGAAGAATCTCCACTTTAAGAAACCATGCCTAGCTCAGTCAATGGAGGCAGGGCGTCCTCTATATTCTCTGAGGTTGATGACATAGATTGGGAGGAGAAGGCACTGATGAGGTGCACAAGTGAAGTCTTGAAAGGATACCTCTCCAAGTACAGAATTAACCAAACTGGATTGAAAAACAAGGAGCAGTATACAAAGGCCTGGTATGAATCCAAGATCCCAGAGAATGTGCTGGAGGTGATACCCCCAGAAGGTGCTTCTGTGCCTGGCAGAGGCCTGTCGCCAGAGGAGATGGCCGACAGGATTGCTGCAAGAGTACATGAAGTGGAGATGGCAAAGCTTCAAATGGAAATGTGTTTCTGGATTCACCAGTAAGGGTGGGATCCAGTGGTGGCAGCAGATGTGTGTCCAGTGCATGTATTCCCATTCCCAGTTCCCGGGGTAATGGTACCTGTGTCACGTGGTGGTCAGGTTGAGAAATCAGGGGCGGTAGAAACTGTCTTACCAGTCTTGGGAGGGGTGGGGATGAATGTGTAATGCGCTGGATGAATGTGAACGTCCCATTCCTAGTTCCCGGAGTAATGGTACCTGTGTCACGTGGTGGTCAGGTTGAGAAATCAGGGGCGGTAGAAACTGTCTTACCAGTCTGGGGGTGTGTGTGTGGATGAATGGTGTGAGTTCTCTGAATAAGGAGCTTGCTGAATACTTTGGTGTGAGTTCTCTGAAATAAGGAGCTTGCTGGTTGATTGGGTGTGAGTTTTCTGGGATAGGGAGCTTGCATTGGGGAGTGATTCCAAAAGGAGTGGCTGAGGTGTCTTCCAGCCCAGCGTGGGGAAAAGGTTCAGAGTAGCCCAGCTAGGTCTCGGTGTAGGGGCTCACGTCCTGTCTCTGCGGAGAAGGGGTGGGTGGGACTGCGTGTCTCCAGGTGCCCGAAACCCAGCCTCAGGGCCTGGATGGTTTCTTTAGGGAACATCAGTTCGGGGGCCTAGGCTGTACCAATAGGTCATTTGAGGAGGATCTCCCAGTGTCTAGAGGACGTGGAGTGTCTGTAATCAGAGCTCCAGTAGTCCTGGTGCCTGGCGGTACCGCTCCAGTTGGGAGGGTGCGGAAGTCCAGAGGGAAGGGTGAGAGGGGGAGGGATTCCCCAGTGGGAACCAGTAGGTCAGGGACTAGCCGGGAGGGCTGAGTCGCAACTGAGTGACCGTGGTGTCGCCACTTCTGTCCTGGGGGGTCTGCACGCCCTGTCAGATGGACAGGAGGTCGTGAGATCAGCGCCAGGCAGACTGTCACATGACCCATTAGTTATGTGTCACCCTCGTTAAGTCCTGGTTCGCCAGGCATCTGACCAAAGGGTACGTCCCTCGGTTGGGGAGCCAGTAGTCAGTGTTTCCGGATCTGGACGTAAGGGCAGCTGTAGTCCTGAGGGCAGGGGAGGCTCATCTTAGGTGAAGAGACCCTGCTCTACAGTGGAAGGGGGTGCAGAGGGAGGGAGTCCTCGCCTCTGACCCCGTGGATCCCAGGTGGTAGACCAGTTGGTAGAGAGAGGTCCTGAACTGGTGGGAGAGTTGTGTTCTGGTGGGTGCTTCCCTGGGAGGGTGCGGAACCCCAGAAGTAGAGGTAGGGTGGGGCATTCTTGTCCGTGACCTCTGGTCAGCCTGAGGGTGCGGACCCTAGGTTGAAGGATCAGTGGTAGTTGGGAACTACACTGAGAGGGAGAGTGGAGAATGGCTTGTATGCCAGGGGTTACTACCCCCCACTCTGGGTTTGGCAAGGACCAGTGGTATCTGGGTGGCCTAGGGCCTGGTCCTGGCCGTGGACCACTAGGTAGTACCAGTGGGGTAGCCTAGTTGGGCCTGAGTTTTTTCTTCGGTTATTTTTTTTTCAGATGGAACCACGTTGATTCAGAATGGCGTAGAACTGGAGAGTGTCCCTGCAGTGCGGGCCTGCGTCCGTGTTCTATCGCCCCAAGCAGGGAAGACCATCACGGTGGTGATTGGTCTGCCCTGCATTTTGGCTGGAAGGGGGTTGTGTTGGACTTGGCCCTTCTGGCAAGTTCACCCCTAGAACTTTTTGCAGTATCCTAGCCTTTTTCCTGTGTTGTACTAGTGGTTTTAGGCCTCTAGGCGCTTTCACACTGTGTTCCAGTGGAAAGCGCGTGCGCTCTGTGTGGTTGAATGAGACTGACCTGCCCTCCCATAGGAATGCATGGGGGATCTGAGTGACCGTGCTAGTTCGTGATGCATGGGGAGTGCAGGGTCGAGTTTAATATGTGCAAACTCGTGAGAGTGAATGCTGCGCAATGATGTGTGCGGCGTTACTGTAGCTAGTATAGAAGCGCCACTTCTAGACACTGGCATAAATGTGCAGTGACTGGCTGGCGTGTGATTAGCTGGTGTGCCTGGCTCCAGGAGTCAGGGTGGGTCCGCCCCTTTGGTGGGTGGAGAGAGCTGCATGTTGATGAGTGGGAGGAGTACACCTGGGACATAAATAGGGCTGGGCTTTCCCCACACAATGCTGGCTCCGCCCCCTGTGTTGCGACTGATGACCCTGGCCTGTTCTGTGAATAGGGAGAGGGGCTGAGCAAAACAAAGTGCTCAGGAACCAGTTGTATCTGGTTCGCCCCTTCCCTGCACCTTTGAGAACAAAGTATTTGGTGTATAAAAGAGGGGCTGTGACCCCATGAAAATGTTCTTGCGCTGACTCGAATCTACCAGGGGCGTGCTGCTGCTGGGGCCCAGGAGGAAGGCTTGCCTCCCTGGGCCCTGCCCCTGGATGCCTGATGGACTTTGTGGGGCATTTTTGCGGTTTTCTTGATCTATCAAGGACTTTGTTTCTAGCGCCTGGTGAGCGCTTAGATCCTGATTGAACCACGAAGAAACTCTGCCTGACTAGAAGGACCTGGAAGAAGCTGAAGGAGGAGTAACTTTCCCTGACCTGGGGGATTGGCCTGCAGTTGGTGCCTTGCTGAGAAAGGAGAGGAAAAGACTGAAAGAGACTTTGCACTTTGTTTTTCAACAATCTCCAAGGGCTTGGAAGAAGAGCTTGCCCCCTGAACTGAGTCCCAGGACCATTGGACTCATCTGCCTTTCAAAATTGAGTTGCCTGGACAATTTTTGCTTGTTTCCTGCTGGATTTGGCCCCAGTACGACTCGTACCCCATCCGCCGCGAAGCCGTGTCTTTGCCGCCCGGCACCGTGTGTCTACGCTGATCCAAAAGCATTAGTACGCACCGTATCCCTCCCGGCCGCATCGCACCTAACCTTCCCTGCTGATTCGAGTTATACAGCCCTGGCTGCCGAACCCTGTACGCCGGACCCAAGCTTCGCTGTCCCACAGGTACGGTCCGTACGCTGCTAACGTACTGCACCCTGCCGTACTCAGAGCCGAGAAGCCGCATCACGCTGATCCTCCCCGTACGCTGTACGGTGCCGAGAAGTGTCGCCGCCTATCCGCACCGAAGGTACGGCTCGAACGCCGAACACCACGGACTCTGCAAGCTGATCCGGGCCATCCGCACGTATCCCTGAAGGTCCCGTACCAACGCCGCGTCCCGACGCCGCGACCCAACCAGCATCTGAATACGCTGCCGAACTACGACCCGGACCCATCAACTTGTCTCGCACTGTCCGTCGCGGACCCCACGAACTTAAGGTACTTTGTTCTGTTCGCACCGCAGCGTGCACGTCACGCACCCCGGAGTCCGCCACGATTGTTTGACTCGTACTTTCCTTGTTTTTGATGCCTACGAGTCACACATCCAGGTACGAACCGTACAGAGCCTGAAAAGAAGCAGAATTGACTAAAAGAAGCCTATTTTTGCATTTTAAGCCTTTTTACAAGAACATTGAACTTTAAAATAATACTGTGGTCATTTTTATTCGTTACTTTGGTCTTGTGCTAAGCCTTATATAAAGAAACCTATTTTTATACCTTGACTGGTGTCCATTTGTGGTGTGTCATTGCATTACTGTATGTGTTCACAAATGCTTAACCTATTACGCCCTGAGAATAGTCTTGACTGCTTGCGCCACACTACCTAAAGGGTGAGCAGGGGTTATTTGAAAGGGTGATCCCCTTACTCTGACTTAGAATTGAGAGTCCCTGCTTGTCGCCAGTGCATACCTGTGCCAACTAGAGATTCCCAGTTCTAACAATATATATCCATCAAAAATCAGTCAGTTCATACCTGAATAGAACATTTCTAGTAATTGAGGTTATTTTTAAATAACCAAGGCCATTAACTGTTTTTTGGTGGATGATTATGGGGGTACAGCTTTCCCCTTGACATATGAACAGACGTCGGCAGGTGCCTGCTTGTCTCCAGGTGGCATCCTTATTTGACATACACACTATTCACGATTGACCTTTGTAGTCGGCCTCACAAGTTTATATGTGGTCTAATTTGTGGTGCCTCCTAAAATTCGCTTCTAGAGATGGCACTGTTTTAATATCCTATGCTCTCTTCTTTTGATTTTTGGTGGTGATTACCACCATTTTTAGATGGGAATGTTTCTGTTATTTGAATAAAATATAGTAATGTAATTAACTAAGAATAAGGCTATAATGCGCACAACTTTGAAACAATTTTAATGAATTGAAACAAATACAACCTATTCAGTAGCGGTAATGAGTTTACCGCGAGGTTATAATAAGGCTAGATTTATCCTGGTACAACAGATATGGCCATTGGGCTACATTTAACACTTTGGAAATGAGTTGCAGAGCAACCGATTAACAATACAGCCCTTTGTGTAATGAGCACCATAGTTCTTTATTATTTGTATTGGACATATCATTTTTGTGAATCATTCTGTCATTCCAGACGACACTGCAGACATTATCGTAATATACCTGTTCGGGTTCCGGTGCCAAAGGTGACGAACTTTAGGAGTTGGAAATGCAATTGTGCTATAATGACTGCCGAGCTAGACATTTAAATTATTCGTACAGGCTCTGTGGGGCCTAATGAGTTTACCTGTGAACCCAAAGAGCATATTCTATGCCCCTCAATGAATGGCCGTTGGAGCAGGAGCTGGGCATGTTGGCGTGAGATGCTCCTGCTGGTCTGCAACGCTCTTAATTGAGGAAACAGAGGGAAACGCATCAGTGCCTTTGTTGGGAGTCAGAAGGAATATGTCTCCTCTAGCATTTAGGGGGATGCTAAGATAAGAGAACATTGAAACCTTCGGTTCAGACTGAGTTTGGAATACGGGAACTTACTATGAATTAGTGACTGCTTTCTAAGCATTCAATTGACTGAACAGATCGGCGTGTTCATCAACTTATTCTGATCGTCGTTATTGCCATAAAATGTGACAATTCTTCACAAAACAATTATCTTATCACTGCATTTGCTATTAATAATTAACGACTCATTACGAAATAGATATGCAATGCTCCGTGTACCTTCACCTGGCCAACATCCATGATGGCCACCACTCAGCAGGAAAGCCACCATGCACAACTTCAGTAAATTTACCTCTGGTCCCCGCACAGGGCATGCTCAGGACTCTTTGCTTACAAAGGTTTAATATGGGGCTTTACATTTTTTCTAGTGTTGAAAAATCAGGTAAATACCTGTTATGTACACACTCATAAAGTCAAATAGTTTAAAATAGACTCCACCTTCATCTAGAAGGAAATTATAGTCCACGATCTTAAGCTTGTCTACATTATCGTCCATTTGAACTAAAATCTGCATATTTGTAGTTCAACGATAAATAGAACTAGCTGGTGTTGCCTGTTGAGTGACTGGGGAGATACAATGCTGCTGACGTGAATACCCGCACAGTTGTCAATAAGTAGGCAATCTCAAATATCCTTCCTCTACCTACCCAAGTGAATGGCCCATGTACAAGTTGCTCAGAAGTGCACACAAATGTAGCGTTTGTCACAAGGCGGTTTTAAAAGAAAGGACAGTCACTGGAAGATTGTTTTATTGAATTAAATACATGTAAGTGGCAACCAGGAATTGGTGATAAGTGCCGATTTTGCCCGGATCATACTGAAGATATTGACCATCTCCTATTCGTATGTCCGGTCTATCACAAACCTCGTAGCTTGTGGCTAAAACCAGCATGTCGGTCCTTAGTTACTAGCTCTGCGATGGCCGCTAAGAGGCTGCTGAAATCTGGCCACAACGAGATCGCAGTAATAGGAGTAGCTAAGTTCCTGAGTTGGGCATGGGTGTTGCGGATGAAAAATGGGGGGCCCTAATAGCTAAGATATTTTCCCTTGAGGTATCGAATGAACCACGTGGAATTATGTATTTTTATGGTTTTATTATGATGTGTTCAAAGTCTTGTGCGTGGGATATATTTAATCTTGTATTAGGAACTGTTTTAATATGTAAATATAGGTATTTTTTTTTTTAAACCTTACTGAGAAACTTGTAAACCAGTTTTAGGTCTTGGTATGGTATATATGTGGTTGTAGCTAATTTTAATATACTGACTGTTTTGTCTTTTAAGATGAATAATCGCAATAAATACTTTTTTTTAATTGAAAATTGAAATTGAAAATGGAATTAAATAGTAATGCAGGATTAACATAGAATCCCTATTTTCTAATATTGAGATTGTGTACGCTGCGCAGTGCATTAAGTACAATCATTATTACAGACGTGCATGTTTAACAGTGTCTGCTTTTTGTTTTAATTCTGTGAATCGCCCTCACAGGCCTCCTAGGTCCTCGCTGCTAAGAACTTAAATAATCTGTCTCAAAACTAACTCCACGTCATAAAAGTGTGTGATCTACAGATATGTATTTGTACTAAGATATAGCTTTTCATATGCCCGATGGATGTTAGAAAAGGAGATACTGTTGCTGTTAACTGCATTAGAGGACTGCGGATGTGACAATTAGTGTCTTCGCTTGTTACCTGAGCTCTCTACAGTTCATCAAACAACTCTTACTCATCAGTAATCAGGTTAACTTGTATAGAGTATAAAACTGTATTTGGAGATGCAATGCAATGCCGGATATTTGTATAGGTTTCATTTAAGTGAGAGTTAAAATCTCTTATAGATTTTCCTTCATAATCAACTTGAATTAATGAGTGTCAAGCATGGACTGCTGTGAGCAGAGAGACAGATGGGCTCCACTCTACTGCAATCCCTGCTCTCTCTGTCTTTTCCTTGATAAAATGATCCCACATGCCCGCCTGTGTTCACCACACCACATTTTCATTTGCATGCCTGGTTTTCTGCCTTACCCATTACCACCTACTGCCACCCACACCCCGCTGTACTCCTCACACTTACTTTTAAAGACAGCCTGTCTCACCCCGTTCAGGGAGCCACCTGGCAGACTGAGGCTACTGGGCAAAACTGTGGTGTGGTGATGGGGTGGGTTTACTCTGGTGTCTTTGATTCTGTTCTACTATGGGCCCGATTCTGATGCGAGTTGGAAAAGCTTCTCGACCAAATCGGTTGGGAAATAGTTTCCGACCCACTCAGATCGGGAGAGTCCGAACGGCGGAGCACAATGCATCCTGATGCTTCCAGATACGATTTGGTTGGACTCCCATTGACTTCAATGGGAGCATATGTTCCTAACCACATCATAATTGCGCCCTCGGTCGGTAAGACACGTTCCCGATCTGATTTGGAAAGAGCAAATACCATTAGGAGGCCTTCCTAACCGCATCAGAATCAGGCCCTAGGTGGGAATGCTTTCCTAACCGCATCAGAATCAGGCCCTATGACTTTGTGAAGTGGTGAAAGTGCATACCTTCCACACTTGACTCTCGGGTATTGAGGGCAAGCCAACAAATGTTTCTCAGAGACGTAATGTGTGTGGGGGGAAGGGGCGGAGGTACTCAGAACTCCATAAGCAACTAAAAGACATCTTAGTTCTCTGTCTAGCCCTGTACTTGCCTTTGAAAAAGAAGAAATACAATAAAGGCACTGCAAAATGAAACACTACCTAAGTCAAAACGGTAAATACAGGGTTCAGTCTCCCAAACAGAGGTAATCCCTCACCACCTATAGTGCAAGCTTCCCCAACCCATGCGGTTCCCCAGGTCTATGATAGGGGAGGGTAGTGAGTAGGCAACAATTGCACAAGTGTAAGCAATAAACAAGCAATGCCATTCCCTGGGTTAATTTTTGCATCTAAGGGGTCGATTCCGATACCGGGTCGGACAGCTTTCGGCGAGCTGTCCGTAGCCGTACCATGTGACGGACACGTACCCGTAGCCGGTCCTTCCTGCAGAGGAAGTACGATGCGCATAACTGCCAAAAACACGACCGACACGTAGGCTGTGATTCAAGCTCCATTCTCCCTCCGAGCCGTAACTCCTAACGCTGAACCGAGTCGCCCAGAAGCAGTATCCATAGCCGTTTCCGCCCTGACAAGTACGATATGTACTTCCTACGCGCCGGACGGGTCGCCACGTACGGGACGTAACAGCATCCAGAAAACAAGCATATCAGCTAAGGGTGGGCGTAGTGGGCGTAGTGGGGCTACGTGAAGCAGCACGTAGTGTGCCCAAATCTACGCACACTACGAGCTTCGCGTAGCCCCACTACGCGCCACCCGCCTCCCGCCCGCCCTCCTTTTAAAAGATAACATAAATTTATAATAAAGTAAATTAAAAGGCACTTACCTCAAGCGCGGCGTCTCCGGGGCTCCCTCTTCCTGGTTTCCAACTTTTCTGACAAATGCGCATGCGCGGACGCCCGCGCATGTGCATTTCTTGCGAGAGATGTGCATGCGCGGGCGTCCGCGCATGCGCATTTGTCAGAAAAGTTGGAAACCAGGAAGAGGGAGCCCCGGAGATGCCGCGCTTCAGGTAAGTGTCTTTTAATTTGCTTTATTATAAATGTATGTTATCTTTTAAAAGGAGGGCGGGCGGGAGGCGGGTGGTGGGCGGCAGGCAGCTACGCTTCGCCCTCGCGTGTGCATAGGCGCTGCCTGCTTCGCCTACTTCGAAAACTGCGAAGCAGGCAGCTCTCCGTACACTACGTGTGCGAAGCGTAGTGTCGCGCCCAGGGTTAATATCAGCTACGATTCGCACCACAACTCAAGCCACGGCTACGAGACAGACCAGCTTACAGCGGGTACGAGACAGAGCAACAAGCAGCGTGTACGACACGAACACATCATGAATCCCATCGCGCAGGTCATACCAGTACTCTACATCTATGACCGGATCAGGAACCGACGCTGACGGCGCAGGCGGTAAGCCAGACACCTACCACATAAACAAACAACACATACCTACAAAATGGCACACACACACAGGGGATCCACATCCTGGCCACTAACAACAGGCCACCATAGGGGTTGCATTGCCAGCACCACTACCACTCCCACCCATAGGGCTTATGTTCCTCAGCACCCCTGCCACCCCCATCCATAGGGGACCTGTTGCCCATCACTACTGCCACCCCCACTCATAGGGGACCTGTTGCCCAGCACTACTGCCACCCCACCCCTAGGGGACCTGTTGATCAGCACTACCACCACCCCCACCCCTACGGGACCTGTTGCCCATCACCCCTGCCACCCCCACTCATAGGGGACCTGTTGCCCATCACTCCTGCCCCCCCAGCCATAAGGCTAATGTTGCCCATCACCCCTGCCACCCCCACTCATAGGGGACCTGTTGCCCATCACTACTGCCACCCCCACTCATAGGGGACCTGTTGCCCATCACCCCTGCCAACCCCACTCATAAGGAACCTGTTGCCCATCACTACTGCCACCCCATTCATAGGGGACCTGTTTCCTATCACTACTGCCACCCCCACTCATAGAGGACCTGTTGCCCATCACTACTGCCACCCCCACTCATAGGGGACCTGTTGCCCATCACTATTTCCACCCCCACTCATAGGGGACCTGTTGCCCATCACTACTGCCACCCCCACTCATAGGGGACCTGTTGCCCATCACCCCTGCCACCCCCACTCATAGGATGGGTGATGCGCCACACATCCATCATACTCCAACATTAGGTATGTCAGCAAAATACATCCCCCCTAACATCATGACAACAGTGTGTGGTCTGTGACAAATGCCCACAACAGTGATTATGACTTCGAACATACAATGTAACTAACAGCACATGTGTGACCAACAAATGAGTGTGCCCTGCACAAGGCAAGCATCACCATAGCACTGTGGCAATGCAAAAAGAACACCCCCTCACTGAGTAGAACAGAAGTTAAGTGTGGTCTTCCAAACTGCAGCAGATGTTGAGCATTGTGGTGATGGGGTCTAAACTCCCCCTCATCACAGTGACTAAAAGGTAAGTGTCATCATGGTCAAAGCTGCAAATAACAAATCGAATGTATGTTCCCTGCTCCCAACACATTAAACACTTCTGTGGCAAACTAGTAGTTGTGTCCCATTCCCACAGAGAAGTGGTGAGGCTAACAGTGTAGTGAAAACCTAACACACTCGGCCATGTGCAGACAAGCACCACACATGGGGGCTGACAATGCATACAGTGTACAATGACACAAGAGCAGAAGTGACCATCACCAAGCATACACACATCTCGAAAATAGACCCACTAATCAAAACAACCTGTGTAGACTGTAGGTGTCAGCTCACAAACTCAAATTCCATGCCAGCAATTGCACCTAACAACCAGCATGAATGTGCACAATGACGTGATATGACTCACAGGGACAGCAGGGAAAATCACAGAAACAGCATCCAGACAGAGGCCCACAACAGCAATACCAATGCACTGATGCAGATGCACAAACAGAAACAGGCAACCTCACACTGCACATCTGACACAGCATGTGTGTGTGTGTGTGTCACAGTATCCCCAGGCAACTACACAACACATGAGGGGGGCTGAACGACAGTGACACAGATGTAGACACAGTGCCATACAAAAGTAAACCATCATTGGGACACCCTTAGTGAGCAATCAGGCATTGTGAGATGAGAGGGAGCACAAAAGACACATGTGACACAAGCTGGAATGAACACCAACTAACAGAGCAAGAGACTGACACACAACAGCACTACCCCCAGGGACCAGACATTGGGGTGACACAAGCATGCATGACAACTCCACTGTGATGACAAAGGCAGATGTCGTACAAACTGGGAAACCCAGACATGTGTCCTGTTCCACAAATGTACATCACACATACACAAACACAAATCACTCAGCATGGCCCCTCATCCATGGACAAACGGGAGATAGGGGACCATCCATGCAAACATTTACATCAGTCCAGCCTCAACACCACACACCCTGAACTGCAACAATGTGCATCTGTGAAGCCCACATGGACAGATGACATTGCACATGCACCCATGACAAACACATGAATGTTGGGAGGAACTAAGGTGCACAGACACATCACACAAGGACAGTTTACAACCCTGGAGAATGACCGGCATACTGCACAGTATGCGGTACATGGCCAGGACTTCAAAGCTCACTTAACCTTCAGAATCCCTGCCACAGTCCCAGGACAATGCAGAAGCCAAGGAGAACCACAAGGCACACATGCTGACACCTGCCAACATTGCAGCCATGAACCAGACAAGTGGGAGCAGTCACACACACATACAAATGTGTCAATCCCTGAAAGGTACCACCTAGGGACAACTACATGATTTTGCAAAAAAAAACAAGTGCCTTGGGGAACCCTGCCTGTGTCCCATCTGTGTCTGACAACATCATCACCACTCAGAACTGACAAATCCCAATGATGATAAACCAATTAACAGTAGTGTGTCATGCACCCACACATCTGGTAGCCCATGGCAAAGTAGTGGGATGAACCCAGTCCCACTCAGCAAGCATCAACAACAGGAACATATCAAGGGAACACTGCCTGTGTTTGATCAGGGATGTGGACACACACACATGCTGATACAAAACACACAATGGGCCCAGGCTATGTCACGTGACAACACACTTACTTGAGGGGACCCAACTCCTGTGGAAGTCCAACTGTGCCAAACATATTCACAGCACCTCTCACTCATGTCTGCAGAACACTTGGTCAGTCAGCCATCAGTTACCACACAATGAAGGCTCTGGTCACAACAGCCTGGGTACGTGAGTCTCCCCTAAGTCATCTGCACATACTCAAAACATATGTCTAGCAAGTTGCACAGAGGACCCAGTTGCTCCTATACCAATGATGCCCACACCTGTAGGTCCAGTGGTGATGATCACAAAGTTTGTGGAATTGACAAATTGGACAATGGGAAGCACATCATATGTGCATGGGTGCAAGCCAGAGATGTGACCATGAAAATGAAATGTTCACAGAGATTTCCACAAATAGTTGATCATGACACACCCAGGTAGCTGCAAAGGATGACATGGATACCCACCAGAATAGGATACATATCTCATGGACCACATGGAGTACCTCGTAGCAACACATCAGTATTCAACATTGGAAACCAAGCATTACAGGTGCAAGGGCATGTTAAACATCATCAACATAATGTACAGCTAAATCAAGTTCATATACACAGGATGTATGACTGTTTGAGCACCTCCTGAGGCGGAAGCCGGGAGGCTGTGTTGCTTGGCATTGCTCTGATTTTTACCTGCTTTTAAACTGCCAAATCAGCGCTTTATTTACTTCACTCCAACTCGGTTGCAATCTAGCTTGATTTTCAAGCTTTAATCGCCCACTTCGCTCCACCTCTTCCCCGTTGCCCTGGGCCACTCCCAGCCGAGCATTGACGCTGTGGAGCCGGTCCTGGGCACGGAACAGCGGCGGCCATCTTGGGTGTGGGTGGGATTGACAGCGCTCTAGTTGCGCATAAAAGGGGACGTCCATGTCTTCGCGCAGCGAACGCGCACAGCGGGCGCGCCTGACTCGCGCCGGAGTCGCGCCAGAGTCAGGCCCGTCTACGCCCGTCCACGCCAGGACGGGCCTAGGGACATTGGACCCGGTTCCGCTTCCTGCAATCCCTGTCCATCATGGTACTAGTAACATCTACACAGGTGAGGAGTTAAAGCGGCTTAACCACCACCCCCCCCCCCGTACAGTGCACTACTTGTGTATTACCAGTTCATAATTTTAAATGCACCCACTGCGGCTTCATCACGGGCCGAATGTCAAGGTGTAATCAACTGAAAGCATTACATAAACGGGGTAAACCGAGGGGTAGAACAAGGGCTGCTAAAACTCCCTCCTCCCTTACAAAACTGCATTTTTGGAGTGTGAACTGTAGATCCCTTCCAAAACATAAGATTAACATTTATGACTTTATAGTAGACGAAAATCCGGATGCCTTGTTCCTCACAGAAACCTGGCTTCAGGTTAGTTCAGGGCCTGATATTGCCATAGCGATTCCCAACGGTTATAAACTGGTAAAAAAAGACAGAGACACTGGTAAAGGAGGTGGCATTGCGATAATTTTCAAGTCAAATTATTCATGTACTCTTGATGCTTTTCCTATGTTTGGATGCGAAGCCGGACTTTTCAAGCTTGCTATTAGCCCTCAGTTCACTCTGTCTGGTCTCCTGATTTATCGTCCCCCCAGCAACACTAACACCCGGATAACTTCCTTTGCAGACACTATTGCCCCTCTTTCTCTGAAAGCGGCCAATTTTTCCATTCTTGGCGACCTGAATCTCCATCTGGAAGATGGTCAATGTAATGTCAGCAAATTGTTTTTATCCGAATTGGAAGCCTTAAACATCCTATTATGCAATTCTGGGCCTACACATTCTGCTGGGCACTTATTGGACCCTGTCCTTTCAAATCTTTCTTTTGAATGTTCTTTTCCTGCCCGTCCTTTGGAATGGTCAGACCATTATGCTGTACACTTTGCCTTATCTCAGACAGAACTTCAAAACAATAACACCAGCAATAAGGATGTGCTTATACGTCATTGGCATAAACTTAATATCATTGATCTTAACGCACGTTTATTGAATACTCTTCCTAATACCAACACATCCACATCTGTATTAAACTCCGAAGTATTCAAATGGCTGAATTCTGCCATTGATGAAGTTCTTCCCTTAACACTCAAAAACTCTTCATCCCATCGACCTCCTGCACCTTGGTTTTCTGATGATTTAAAACGTATGAAATCTAGCTGTAAGACTTTTGAGAGGAAATGTTGACGTTCTTACTCTGCATTCCGTAAAACAGCCTATAAGGAAGCCCTTAGGGACTACCATCATCATTGCAAAATGGCCAGAGCTGCCTATGTTTCGAACACAGTAATCAATGCCCAAAATTGTCCTCGCACTCTCTTTTCGGTTGTGAAGAATCTAACTGGAGCAGACATGGTACCAGCCCCTCCCGCACTGGAAGAGGCTCAATGCAATTCTATAGCAAATTTTTTCATATCTAAAGTAGAGCGTATCTATGACTCATTAAGTCCTTCGACATCTAATGATACATCTCTGCCAGAACCTACCCTGACTCCAGATGTTTCACTCCTTACAAAGATGAAACTTGCAAACTGGTTACCCTTTGATGAGGCTTCTTTTTCCCATTGCCTAAATAGCATTAAATCTGGTTCCCCACGGGATCCGGTACCCGCCAAGATTTTAAAACTACTTGAACTTAGTCCACGTCAAGTGTTATTGCAACTTCTCAACTCTTCATTACTTGAGTCATATGTTCCACAGGAGTGGAAGCATGCAATGATAATTCCTTTATTAAAAAAGGCTGGAGCGGTTATCACCAATCTGTCCAACTTCAGACCAATTTCATTGCTCCCTATTCTATCAAAGATCCTGGAAAGGCACATTAATACACAGTTGACACACCTTGTGGAGAGCTCGGGCTTTTTACATCCGTCCCAATCAGGCTTTAGAGCGCATCATTCGACTGAAACCACACTCCTAGGAGTTACCGAGAGTCTGCGACACCGTGTCGATCGCAGAGAAACATCAGCCTTGATCCTTCTTGATCTTAGTGCGGCTTTCGACACTGTGTCTCATCCCATCCTTCTTGCGACTCTTCGGTCCCTGGGAGTAGAGGGTGCAGCTCTAGGCTGGATAGCCTCTTTTTTAAAAGATCGCACTTTCTAGGTGTTCTCTGCTTCTGCTTCTTCTACAACTTATCCCTCGGCGTATGGTGTTCCCCAAGGATCGATACTCAGTCCCTTATTATTTAACATTTATGTAAGACCCTTAGCTACTATTGTGGAAGAAGCCGGTCTTACACTGTACTCCTACGCCGACGACTCACAGATCATTTTTTCTCTCTCTAACAAAGAGTGCAACAACACCTCTGCTCTGAAAGAAGGTCTGACCCGTGTTTCAAAATGGCTGAAGAGTAACTTTTTTAAACTTAACGGTGACAAAACCGAGGTTGTGATACTAGGCAAGAACAAGGATCTCTTGGGTCCCCACCACTGGTCTAATGATATGGGACCTACCCCGCAACCTGTAACTGCAGTTCGCAATCTCGGGTTTCTCATTGATGAGAAACTTACAATGAGACAGCAGGCTGTAAAGGTGGCCTCCATTTGTTTTGCCACCCTGCGATGGCTTCAGAAGATTTTGTGGATGTTACTTCCTTCCACCCGAAGAACGGTAGTCCAGGCGTTGGTTGTTTCCCGCCTGGACTATGGTAACGTCCTATATCTTGGAGCCGACCTAACAACCATAAAAAAACTTCAGGTTGTGCAGAACGCTGCTGCCCGACTGCTCTGCAATGTTCCTAGGAGAACATCTGCTTCCACAGCACTTCGCGACCTTCATTGGCTAAAAATCCCAAACGGAATTAAATTTAAAGCCCTGTGTCACGTCTTTAAAATCAAACACGGCTCAGCCCCAAAATATCTTCAGGGCCTTATCCAGGCCTACAAACCCAGTCGAACTCTTAGATCATCAGTATACGGTGATTTTTCTGTTCCCAGATTTAGGCTGGCAAAAATGGGAGGTCGTTCTTTTGCCTATTTGGGTCCTAAGTATTGGAATGCTCTTCCTGTGACCCTAAAGACAGAAACCAACCTCTTTCTTTTTCGCAAGGGACTTAAAACTTGGCTTTTTCAGCAGTAATTTATAGCCTAGTAAAATCAGCGTGCTATTTTTTCCCTCTTCAGTCTGCTCCTTGAGCGCCGGGAAACCCACTGCGGGTAGCTGTGCGCATTAGAAGTTTAAATAAATAAATAAAGAAATAAAGAAAAAAGCTTTATTAAAAGTTAAACGTCCGTTCAAACAAAAGGCCAATCGCCAGTCCATGTCCAAATGCCAAGGAGTCAATTAGAGTGACAACTGTCACACGTTGCTTGCTTGCACTGCTAAGGACCGGGGTCATCCCCTCGGAGGGGCATACATGGGGGCAGGCCAGGCACCGCAGGGAGAGGATCAGGGCACAGCAGAAGGAGGCAGTGAAGAGGTGGTGGATGCAGGTGAGACACTTGCAACTGCAGTGGAGCTGACTGAAGTGGTGGGTGCTGTCACAAGTGTGGGGCACAAGTCAGATGGGGTGGGTGCCGGCACAACTCCAGTGGGCAGGTCAGATGGAGTGGATTGGGTCCCCACTGCAGTGCCCAAGTCAGACGGGGTGGTCGTGGACTCCACTGCAGTGCCTACATCGATGGGAGCGGAATGGGGGCAGGTGAGGTCGGCAGGACAGGGGGGGACACGGTCCCCACATCAGTGGCACTAACCGTCTGACCAGGTGTGGAGGAGCAAGTGGTAGGGGGCATGGCCTTAGCATTTTGGGGATGGTGTATCTGTGGGTGGGGGAGCCAGAGGCAGGGAGTGCCGGGGGAACCTCTGGAGTGGTGGCCTGGGCGATGGGGTACAGAGACTTTGCCTTGGAGCTGCGTGGTGGTGGGGGGGCTTGCTCTTTCTGCTCTAGGGGGACTTGCGGGTGGGCGTCTCAGTCTGACTGTGCCTGGGGGAGGGTGTCCGGGTGTGAGGGGCACTCCCCTCTGTATGTGGGGACTTCCTCTTCCGCTAGTAATCAGGATCTGCTGAGTCGTGGGGAAGAGGCCAAGGTCACAGAGGAAGAGCTTCTGGGGAGATGGGGTTGCAGGTGATGCAAGGGAAGGGGGCTGGGAGGGAGAGGTCTCGGAGGACTGCGGAGTGGTTGTGGATGACTGTGTGTGTGTCTGCAAACCAGCCCCTGTGAGTGTGGTATCAGTCCCCTGCGCTTGCCTCGGTGCACGTCTAGACCTTGGTTTGGGTGTTTGTGTGCTTGGGACAGGTAGGCTGCTAGGAATCGTGGGTGGTGCAGGGGTAGGAGGGGTGCGGGACTGTTGGAGGAGGGACACTGCTGCCGTCAGGGAGGAGGCCATGGACTAATTGGTCCACTGTAGAGCAGACATGCCCGAGGAAATGCCCTCCATGAACCACACCAGTTTTGTCAACAGACTTGTGTGCGCATGGAGGACCTTCAGCATCGACGTCTTCCCTACATGGATCTTTCTAAGTAAGTCCACAGACTCCTCACTCAGGGCAGCAGGGGACACAGGGGCAGGGTGTGCGGTGCCTGTCACAAAGGAGACATGCTCACGAACACAGGAGCCTACAGGGACCTCTGGGATGGGAGCCAATGGGAGGGTGGTGGTGGTGGTGGTGATGGGGACAGCCTTAGTAGCTGGGGTTTGGTGGCTGCTGACACTCGCCTCCACAAGGGAGTCATCCTCAGAGCTGCTGTGGCCCTCAGCTAGGGGTGATGGTGCTGAAGACTCCTCTGTGTGGCTCCACTCGCCCTCCGTGCCACTGGGTCCCCCGACTCCTCTCCTTCTGTCCCTGTCAGGCTCTGTGGCTCCTCCTGGTCCGTGGAGCTGTTCACTCCTGTGGCCGTGGATGTATCTGGATAGGAATAGGAAGTAAGAGAACAACATCAGTCACCTGCACCGACTGCACACACCACAGGGCAAGTCCTGGCATCATCAGCTGATCACAGCTCAAAGTGCCAACACTGTTTAGAATAAGCCAATTGTCCTTCTCAACCTCAACCATGGCACACATATCTCTCCTTGACTTTCACACATATGTCTGTTGCATGTTGGATGCTAACACCCCAATGTGCCGGCATGCACCACCCACACCTCATTTGGACATGCAAGTGAACATGTAGGAGTATGTCACTATACACACAGCACATCTCTTGCTACTGACTCAGTACAGGTGTCCGGATGAAGGGATGGGCAGAGACTCATTTCACATGCTTGTGATGCATGCCAGCAACACTATGATGTTCTCATGACCTGATGGGCAATGCCACAATCGGATGCATGGTGCACACTTGAACACAATGCAGGATCACTCATAGCAAGTTAAACGCCATGGCACTGGGATGCTCAGAAAGTCAGTCAACACTGTCTCCTGTCACAGGGGCAGGGCATCCAGACAACAACAATATGCACTGACTCACAATCCTAGTGCAGGGGTAAAGCTAACTCTGCAGATGACCGGCGCACTTGCCCAGCCCCTGCAAATAGCATATACAGGACCCAGAAGACCCCACGTCATGCAAATCAGACATATGAGTCTTTGCAAACACAACTCCCTGTAAATTAACACATCACAGTCTGCCATGCATGTAACCCAGCTGCATGAAGGACACAGTCGCATGCACCATTGTGCGCTGTCAGATGATCACACACCTATATGTCACACAGGTCTTGTCTCTCACAGTCACATCTCAGATGTCATGCTGACCCTCTGAATCATGGACACCCCAGTTGTACGTAATAACAAGCCACACCCTAATGACACAGAGGCAGACACCTGAGGACACATGTCACTAAGCACAACCTGTTATTTGATACACAGGAGTGGGATTACAGAGTGTTTCTAAATGCCCTTGAGTAGCCATGACTGGCCAGGTCTACATGAAACAGTGTTTGGCCCTGGACAGTAGTCAGGTGGCTAAGCAAGTGTGACATACTTGATATACATACTCCTGAGGCCCCAAAATTGGGGTCTCCTGCTGCATGGGTTTGTTTGTAATACCCCAGCCACATGTGGTGAGTCAGACCAGCAATTGGAACACATCTCAAGGGCACACACAGATCACATGTCAGATCTCAGGCATTGGGTAAACAATTGACCCACCCATGAAACACACACCAGAGTCACAGGAACAGATGCTGTCCGGTAGATGAAGCATAGCTGACTCCAGGGACACAGTGCCCTCGTGACACAAGCAACAGACTGTAGAGGCCACACCTGTGGAACAGATGAGGAGGGTGCATCACACAATTGAGGGACCTAAGTTTTGGACTACAAGACCTACGTAATGTGGAAGTATGACCAGTCCAAAAGACTGCAATTGGCATGTCAGACATAGTACACAGATTAGGCATGAACTTACCCCCTTCCTGCTGCTGTCTGGACTTCAGCTGCCTATCCAGGTGCGGGAAGACCACCACCAGTATCCGGAGCATGTGGGGGGTCAGGGTCCGGTGTCTACCCCTCCTGCGCAGAGGTGACAGCTTCAGCTGGACTCTAGCTATCTTCCGGGTCCCGCCTGAAGGTCCTGCCATCTCTTCTGGCAGTTGCGGATCCGGTGCTTGTAGACCCCCACCGAACGAACAGCCCGGGCGATGGTCAGCCAGATCTCCTGCTTCTGGTGGGCATCAACCTGTGAGGATGACAAAGTGAAAAGTACATTAACACACATGCCCCAGATTTGTGCAGCAAACATTTGGATATACATGTCATCATCACAAAGGGAAATGAGTTACACAGGTAGTGCAACCATGGGGAAGGAAAAATCACCTGCATGTCTGACATGTTAACAATGCCTGGATAGTTTAAGCTTGCACCAATGCACTTTAGCAGCACGACACCTGTTCATTACATGTACCTACACACTTTGGGTCATGAAAGTAGTCAGTGAGAATGCTTGCCACTGGTGTACACACTACTAGTCAGACAACATGCATAATTAGGAAGGCAATGGACTGCACACTCACCTGCTCCCCTGGTTTCCCATAGAGCTTGCTGTACTGTGGAAGGAGCCCGTCCAGCAGGGCCTGGTTCTCCTACTCAGTGAAGGCTGGGGCCCTCTCCAGAGTACGTGCCATAGCAGGAGCCAGAGGATGCAGAGACAGCAGCAGTGGTAGCAGGGATGTGGTCCAGTAGCATGTAGTGCAGGCAAGTGAGCTCCCTGGGAGCCAGCCTTGCCTTATATCTGTGCTGCAGAGGCAGAATATGTGCCATGTGTCTAAAGTGATAGGTCCAACACGGTTGCATTCTATGAATCTGGCCAATCCATTTAAATGTAAGACACGTACACGCCTTCCGCATCGTTCAAATCTTCACCTTCATGAAACACTTGAAATTGCAACATTGTTGTAGGCATCCGACTGATTTTCCAGTGCACAACTCGTACAAGTTTTGAATCCGCATCCGTCTCCATGACAGTCCGGAGCCAATGGGTGTGCCCGGCTCGTCCAACTGACTGTACAACGTGTATTTTGGAAATACACATGCACCCGTCTCCATATGATTCAATGGCCAAGGCGTACGCCTGTCTCGGACCATGCCTGCCCGACGCGTATGCATGATAGTCACCCGCGTCGGACCTCATTGCATTCAATAACAAAGCATACGCACGGCTCGGTCCTGAACCGTGCAATGCGTATGCATTGTCACCCGTGTCGGACCTCATTGCATTCAATGACAAAGCGTACGCACGGCTCGGTCATGAACCGTGCAATGCGTACGCATTGTCTCCCGCGTCGGACCTCATTGGTGTGACTATTCTACGGATGCAACACACATTTACTGGCCAGGGACACCTGTGCACACCTACCACACTACAGCATTGGCCACACAGTGTCCCATGGCATGTAAGGCTGCATTCCCTGGGTGTTTGAGGGGGGCCACATATGGTTTGTTGGGTGGTGCAGCCACTCCCAGGCTGTGCACATGTACATGGGGGCAGAATCCTTTGTGTGTTGTGCGCATTACCACTGTGATGTGCAATTGTACAGTAATGGGCATGAGTCACATACACCCTGAGTCCAGGGGGTGATGGCATGTATGTCACAGTGAGACCTGTAGCCACAATACCGATGTGCACCCACAGTCTGTGTGCATGTTGTGTATCAGATGTGTCTGATCAAATGTGCCCAATGGGTGCCAGTCTCCACATCCATGTGGTATATGCATCAACCTTGATGGTGTGTGTGTGTCTAAGAGACATACATGTAGGGCCGGCAGGAACAACAGTGGCCACTACCTGTGGGACTTACGCTTGCCTTGTGGTGTGTACGTGATACGCTATGTCCATGCCAGTGTCGATGTGGCAATACAGGGACCCTGGGTTTCTGCATGGCAAAGATCTGTGATGCCTGGGAGACATCAGGCCTCACTAGTCACTGTGGTGTGTGTTTGGAACGTTGCAGCAGTACATAAGTTGGGTGACACAGCCAGATGATTGGCCATTGCACTACATGGGACTCATGTGGACATGTGGAATTGAGATGTGAGGTGGTGGTCATGTAGGTGACATATGTGTCCATGCATAACAGCACACACCTCAGTACATTGTATAATGTCATGATCTATCATGTGCGATTGAGCCTGGTCATGGCCACATGGGTGGATGAACTGACAATCTTCCTTTGTGCATCTCTGTACTGCATGGCACCAGCTGTCCATCAACCGTTCCCAGACCTTGCAACCATGTAGGAACGCGACTGCATCAGACGGTACCACTTCACCAGGCCACTGATTGAGGAGATGGCGTAGCAGTTGGCGCCACATCTGCTTCCTGGCCGGACATACCCTTCAGCTCTGACCCCAGAGGTGAAGGTGATGGCAGCCCTGCACTTCTTTGCTACTGGTACCTTCCAGTACACTGTGGCTACTGCTGGTGGTATGTCGCAAACGATGTTTAGTCGAGTGCTACGCAATGTCTTGGAGGGGATGTTACATTTCCTAGACCTTTACATCAAGTTCCCTAGCCCAGCTGAACTCCCGGAGATAAAGGATGCCTTTTATACACTGGGGAGGATGCCGAACGTCATTGGATCTATTGATGGGACACATGTGGTCCTGATACCACCACAGGCACATGAGCAGGCATACCAGAACAGGAAGCACTACCACTCCATCAATGCTCTGGTGGTATGTCTTGTTGACATGTCTATCACATATGCGTGTGCACGGTTCCCTGGTTCTGCGCACGATGCCTACATTATAAGGAGTAGTCGCATTGCAACTCTGATGTCACAGATGACAGCTCAGGATGCCTGACTTGTCGGTATGTACTGACTGTTTCTCATTGTGTGTGTTTGTCAATGTTGTATTCCGCACTCCTACAAAACTCAGCTACTTGTACATTTTTGTGTGTGTAGGTGACTCCAGATACCCCAACATGCCGTGGTTGCTGACACCCCTCAGGAACCCTGTGACACCAGCCAAACTGCGCTACAATGAGGCACGTGGTCAGAGCAGGAGGGTGATTGAGCGGACATTTGGCCTACTTAAAAGCCGCTTTCGCTGCCTGGACAAGACCGGAGGGGCCCTCCCATATGAGCCTGAAAAGGTGTGCAAATAAACCTTGTATGCTGCATGCTACACAACATGGCAGTGCGGAAGGAGGTGCCTCTCATCCAGGATGACGATGACCAACCGCCGGCACCTGTGGAGGATCCCGGGCTGGGCCAAGATGCCAGTGATGATGAGGATGAGGGTGACGTCCGCTCACAGCTCATCAACAACTTCTTCAGCTGAATGTGAGTTTCAAGTGTTGTTATCTGAATGTATGGAGGTAGCCTGGAATGTGTTGTGGCAGCTCTGTTGCTGTCTGAGTGTGACTGTGTGCCACTTGACTGGATGTGTGCAGTGATGTGTCCATTCAGGTGGTGTGTACTTCACAATTGGGTAGTACTGCTAACTTGTTTTTGTGTAGGTTTCTTGAGACATGTTTTGTGCCTGTGTATTGCATTTCTCTCCTGTTCTGCTGTGCTTCTGACTGTGTCTTATGTCTGTACTTCCCAGGGTACTTTGCCTGTTGTTTGGTCAACACTGACCCCCAACACCCTGAAGCCAACACCAGTGTGGAAGTTGTCAATTGCCATCAACTGATGTACCACACATCCCTGGACTTCAATTCTCCAACACTTTGTGAGCGTGTGTCCACTGTTACGTAGTATTACCGTGCAACTATTGTGGAATAAATGTGTTGCTGATATGTAATGAACCTGTGCTACACTTTGTTATGTGCGTTGTCTGTCTTCCCACATCTGAGTGACATCTGCTTACCTCACCTGTGGACTTGTTACCACTGAATGGGGTTGGTGTTGTGTCTGTGCATGCCAATGTGTTTCATGTCAACATCATTGTGTGGGATGAGTAACATGGCCATGGTGAGTATGTGTTGTGGTGCCATAGTGGTGTGTCTCCCTCACATGTGTCACATCACCATGACTCACCTTACGTTGGTCACATTGTTGCAGTATTTGGCATGCACTGTGTTGTGTAGCAGATCGACATCTTCCTGAACATGACAAGTTGGAATCACAACAGAGGCAAGTATGGTGTACTGGTGAGTTTAATTTCAAACATGTGTGAGGGAAGTGCACAGGATGCTGGGTGCTGTACATTGTTTTTGGAATCCAAAGTTCACATTAGAGTTGGAAGTGCTGGTAGATGAAGTGTCCAGAGTAAAGTCCACAGTCATCTGCTACATTGGCCCAACATGAACCCTCCATGTCATGTGGGCGAGTTGTGTGCGATTGGACAAGGTGAATGGGTTGCGCACGAAGAACATTGTCCAGAGCAGGTTTAGAGTCCCTGCGGTATGTGCTGGGACATCTGCCTCTCACATGTCCTTCTTTGGACGACCCCTCTTCTTCCGGGGGGGATCCTCATGTGCAGGCCTCTGCGGTGCAGGGGACTCTCCGCCAGAGTCCTCCTCCCTCCCTGTGGCACTGGCAGATGGTGTTGCGACAGATGTTGTGGCCACACAGGAAGGTGTGGACAGGTTGGTGTTGATCTGGCGGAGGCATTGGAGTATGTCCCGATGCACCGCAGTAAGGGCATCCCACTTGGCCTCCATGCGGGCATGGTGGGCGACCTGCTCATGTTGCATGTCCTTGAGGATCCCCACTACCTGGCCAAATCCTCTAGTGCTATCCTGGTACGCATCTATGATGCCTGCCAGGTGTGGGTCATCATGCAATCCAGACCCCTCTTCAAGGCAGGCCCTCTGCCTCCCACCCCTCCTAGCACCCCTATCCACACTGGCAGGACCAGCGGCGGAAAGCACAGGTGACAATGGGACCCCTTGGGTGGTGTTGCTGGTGGTGTTTGCTGTAGCTTCCTGGGGGTCCTGTGTCCCTGTGCTGTGGGTGTTAATTGGCCTTGGTCTGTCCGTGTTGGCAGGGGTGCCCTGTTGGTGTCCAGATGCTGGAGGCGTGGGTACAGGGGGTGCAGATGTTGATGCTGCATATGCTGCATGATGGCTCACATCGGAGGTGCCAGGTTGGTCGTCATCATCCGAAGAGGACAGAGAGAGAGTCAGACCAGAGAGCTCAGTGTCCGCCAGAGTCTGGGCCGGGGAATCCTCATCATTTGGTGCTGGGTGCCCAGCACCACCTGTGTTTGGAAGAGACACACGATGTGAGTTATGTTTCTACATGCATTGATGGTTCACAAACATGACATTTTCTACTTTTCGAACAGATGCCTGCCTGTACACTGCTTTTTCCCAGCTTGTCACGGACAGAGTTTGATAGTGTTGTTGGCCATTTCCCAGCATGACCTTGTGCTCCCCACAACAGAGCCCAGTGTCAAACATCTTGTCAGTCCCTTCCCACTCCCTGTGAGGCGAGTATGGTTCAGTGTGAGCTTGCTGGGCCATGTGGGTGGGTGTAGATTGTCTGTGACTGCGACTCCCATCATACTCTTGGCTACAACCCCCTTCCCAGCATGCCCCAACTTCCTTCCTCTTGACTCTGCTTCCCTGTGAGGGGGTGTGACAGCAATGGCAAGATGGCTGACTGTGCAGTCCTGGTGTTTGTTGGTGCTCGGTTCCCAGCATGGCCTTGTGCTCCCCACAACAGATCCCAGTGTCAGACATCTAGTCAGTCCATTCCCACTCCCTGTGAGGTGAGCATGGTTCAGTGTGAGCTGGCTGGGCCATGTGGGTGGGTGTAGATTGTCTGTGACTGCGACTCCCAACATACTCTTGGCTACACCCCCCTTCCCAGCATGCCCATACTTCCTTCCTCTTGACTCTGCTTCCCTGTGAGGGGGTGTGACAGCAATGGTAAGATGGCTGACTGTGCAGTCCTGGTGTTTGTGGTTGGCCATTTCCCAGCATGGCCTTGTGCTTCACACAACAGAGCCCAGTGTCTGTCAGACATCTTGTCAGTCCCTTCCCACTCCCTGTGAGGCGGGTATGGTTCAGTGTGAGCTTGCTGGGCCATGTGGGTGGGTGTAGATTGTCTGTGAGTTTGACTCCCATCATACTCTTGGCTACACCCCCCTTCCCAGCATGCACATATTCCTTCCTCTTGACTCTGCTTCCCTGTGAGGGGGTGTGACAGCAATGGCAAGATGGTTGACTGTGAAATCCTGGTGTTTATTTGGCTACAAGTCCAAAGAGAGCCCTTGTGCTTCACACAGCAGCATCCAGTATGGGGTATCTTTTGCTGATATTTCAATGAGGTGTGTGTCAATGCATTCTACCCAGTGAGTTGTGTGGAGTTTGTGTTGAGGTGGGGTGTGTCTCCACATGCTGGTAAGTATGGTCAGGGCTGTCAGTCCTCCTTCCCATCATGAAACGTGCTTCCATTGTAGGGCGTGCAAGTTGTCTTTCAGGATGTCAGTCAGTGGTGTCCTGCTTCTGATTTGCACACAACCCCTAGCAGGGCCTTGTGCTCCCACAGCAGGACCCAGTGTCAGCCATTTTGTCAGTCATTTTCCACTCCCTGTGATGTGGGCATGTTTCAGTGAGGTCTTGATGGGCCAATCAGGAGGGGGAGCATTCTCTGTGACTACAGGCCCCATCATGCTTTTGCATACACTCACTTCACCTGCATCCCCACAATTCCTTCCTGTCAGTCAGCTGCACTGTGAGGTAGTGTGTTTGTGGTGGCAAACTGTCTGGCAGTGTCTATTTAGCTTTGTGCCACTGGCTTGCTCTATTGGTTTGAAGGTTGGTGCATGTCATGACACAGTTCCAAGTCACTATGAGATGGCAGGTATTGTGTTTGTCTGACTGGCATACACATCTTGGGATGATTGTCTATTGGTTACTGTAGCTTTGCTTGTGGTGTATGGTTTCACTGTCCCCTTGCCACACAATCTTGGGTATGTTGTTTGTGTTTTCACCAGGCTCTGGCATGTCTGTTAGCCCATGGATGCTCTCTAGTGGTAGCATGTCCCGCACCTTCTCCTCCCAGGTCCTGAAGTAGACTGGTTTGGCAGGAGGGCCACCGCCGGTGCACTGACTCAGGGCATGATCTTTTTCGATGAGTTTCTTGACCCTCCTGCACACGTCATACGGCCTGTTCTGGATATCGTCCTTTTTTATCGCCTTGCTGGTGCTTGAGCGTTCACCTCGTCCACAATCCTTGCCCACATCTTTGTTTTCTGTGGCATGGGGGTCCTTTGGACCAATGTACCAAACAAATGTGGCTCTACTCTGATGATCTCGTCTACCAGCACTTCTAACTCACTATCTGTGAACTTTGGATTCTTCTTTGGGGGCATGGTGATGGGTGGTGGTGGTGAGGGATGTGTGTGTGAGGGTGCAAGTGAGGGTGGCTTGGTGTTGGTTTTGCTGGCTGTATGTCTGTGTGCTTTTGGATGAGGTGCTGATGGTGTGTGGGTTGTGTGATGTGTGAGTTGTGAGTGTGTCTGTGGTTGCTGTGTAATGGTGTTTGCTGCTGGCTGTGTCTCCTGTTTGCAAGGGATGATGGTAGGGATTGTAGTCCTTTATATAGTTGGAGTTGTGGGTGTGTCTTTGTCCCATGTTTTTTTATTTGGTATTTATTGGCTTTGTCATTGCTTGTTTGGTCCATTTTTTGTCTTTTTTCCTTTGGGTTTTGTAGGCATGAAGGAGACGTTCATGTGCCGGAAACCGACACTAATGTTGTCTCGTGCGGGCTTCTCCGCCGCGTTCACGCTGCCTATCTTCTGTGTTTGAAACGCGTCGGTCGCGAAGGTCTCTATTGCTTGTGTGCCCGGTTTTCTGTGCATGCCGGTCATGCGGCTTGGTCTACGTGCGAGTCGGTCTGGTTTTACACGCATTGCATCGTACTGCGTGGATCGGACATCGCAGGAATGGGTCGGTCAGGTTCATTCCGGGTCCGTGTCGGTCGGTAAAATTCGTGTCGGTTTTCCGGCCGGATCACTATTTTCCCGACGGCTCGGTCGTACGGCTTGTATTCCGTACGCGTCGGTTGTAATTCACTCGCGTTGCATCGTACTGCACGGGTCGTACGGCGCTGGTCCATGTCGGTCGGTATTCGGTCCGGGTCCGTGTCGGCCGGTTCGTTTTGCCGCCGGTATCGGAATCGGCCCCTAAGTTAGCAACACCATATCAGAAAAAAGGTCTAGGGGGAAGGGAAAAGGTTTAGGGAACTTTGGCCAAAAGTTCCAACAGTATTGCTATGCCTCGAAAGCAGGTGAGACTTTACAGTTCAATATACAATAATCTCAGTCACTTTGTTTCAGACCTGTATTAATTGTTTGCACTGGCTATGTCTGTGCCAACTCTGGTCAGCTCGCTTGTGTGCCCGGAAGTGGCACAGAACCACGGATAGTGGCTTCACTGCTCACTGGGGCCACTAGGTGCAGAGCGTCGCTGGCCTGGTTGTTGGTGCTGTGTCATGGGCATTTGTGGCCTCTGGGCCAAAGAGATAGGCTCCCTGCTACAGTGGTGCAGTGATCCTCTTTGCACAGTGAGCAGTGGTACCACTAGTTGCAGCCTCTGGGGTGAGGGAGTCATCTTCTGTCTTTAGCAATGATGGTGACTTTCTTTGGCACGTTATTTAGTGAGCAGCAGTAAGATACATTGCAGATGCGTAAGATAGTACAAAGTGTTCTTGAGCTGGAAGTACTCTTCATGCAGTTCGCCACACAAACTGTACCAGGAAATCGTGTGACCACATAAGTCGCAGACGGTGCTGTTTGAACTCCAGATAGAAGTCAGCTTCTCATGGGTGTTCCACACACCAGGAACAAGGCTGGACTTCTCCTATTGGACAACCTCCCCACTTGCAGAGACAGGCACATTCCTTCACTCTCTCAGCAGGCTCCTAGGTGCTAAGCAGACCTTCAGCTTCTCTGTCAAGTTGGGCAGATTTGTGGTGGTACTCCTCACCTCTGGGCGATTGGTTGTCATGCAGACACCAACCCTGGTCTTTCAGCAGTGATTTGAGTACTCTATGGAACACTCCCTTACTTGTTTCAATATTCAATTCTGCATTGTAATCGAGGAGAGTCTCAGCTGTCCTTAACTCAAATAAGGTGTGTATATATATATATTTTTTTAATTCAACTGACTCAAGTCAGGATTGATCTATACAAATATGTACGTAAACTTAAGTTAGCCAAAATACATGCTAGCAAATCCATCGCAAAGCCATCAGAAGTAGCGGCAGAGCCTGCGACAAATCAATCAGAGTGGAAGATTGATGAACTTTCTGATCTTCAAAACATGTTTGATCTCATGTATAACCAACCTGGAATAGAAATAACGGAAACACAACTATTGGAACAAATGTATCTGAGTACTGACAAAAGAATAGACAGTGGATTAAAAAAGAAATCCAAGTTCTGCCCTACACTGTCACCCGGCAATAAATTTGATCTATTCTCTGAAGCAATTGTTGAAGAACTTGAGAAAATCCAAAAGACAAGGAATACGCATCATAGAGAAAATCTCACAACAAAAGAGAGAAACGCAATCAGTACACTACTAAATGACAAGAAAATAATAATAAAACCCGCTGACAAAGGGGGTAACATTGTTATAATGGATCTTGAAAACTATGTCAGTGAAGCACTACGACAATTGAACAACACTACAAATTATTGCAGGATTGAGAAAAATCCAATGAACAAAATGGTGATGGATTTGGATAGTAAGCTACAAGACTGGCACAAGAAAGGTTTACTAAATGCGGATGAACTCAAATTTCTCTCAAAGGATTTTCCTGTAACACCTACGATTTATTTCCTTCCCAAAATTCATAAAACCTTAGTCAACCCACCTGGGAGACCAATAGTCTCGTCATGCGACTCATTATATGAGAATGTCTCACGTTATGTGGATCAATTTCTGGCGCCCATAGCAAGGAACATGAGCTCATACATTAAAGACACTGGTGACTTTCTACGTATGCTTAATGGAATATCTTGGAATGAGGAATATCTAATGATCACCATCGATGTGGTATCATTGTATACTTCAATTAGACATGAAATAGGGCTTGAAGCATGTGAACATTTTTTAAAACAACGAAATATCAATGAGCTACAACACACCCGAATGCTCTTACACATGATTGAAATGTGCCTGACAAACAATGTTTTTCTCTTTAATCAGCAACTTTTCAAACAGTGCTGTGGTACAGCCATGGGAATTTCTTTTTCGCCAAACTATGCGAATATCACCATGGGCTGGTGGGAAAAAACCATAGCATGGGATGTGGTGAACCAAGAAGATCTAGAGAAGATAATACTATGGGTACGCTACATCGACGACCTTTTCCTGATTTGGAACGGCACAACACAGGAATTCAATCAATACTACCTAAAATTGTGTAATAACAATATTGGTTTAGAATTCATATGCAGCATAAGCAAGCAAGAAATAGATTTCTTAGACACTAAGGTCTACATCGAACAGAATCAAATTCACTCAACCCTATTTCGTAAAAAAACATCAACGAACAGTATACTACATGGGACAAGTTTCCACCCAAAAACATTGCTGGCTAGTATCCCCTATGGGGAATTCACGCGGATGAAACGCAACTGCTCGAAACAATCAGACGCGGAGGATAAGATTCAGGAATCGATATCCAGACTGAGAACTAGAGGATACAATGAAAGAATTCTACAGAAAAGCAAAAAAAGAATTGACAAAATAACAAGAACTGAAATCTTAACACCAAAAGACTCCAAAAAGAAAACAGAAAATGAGCCTCCACGATTTATAACAACATATAGCAGGGAAAGTGGCATACTAGCAACCAAAATTCAAAAGTATTGGCACCTAATCTCCAGCGATCCAGAGATTGGAAAGATGTTGGGAGAACGCCCACTGATAACCTACAGAAGAACCAACTGTCTTAAGGATACACTTGTTTCTAGTCATTTCAGAATGCCGGAAGAAGGAAGAAAAAATTGGCTAAACATCCAACAAAAAGGTTTTAAAAAATGCAATGTTTGCAAAGCCTGCAAGATTGGAGTAAACAAAAACAACATCAATGATCCAAATGGATCAATCATCCAAATTGAACAAAGAATTCTATACACATCAACCCATATGGTTTATGTGATTGAATGTAAATGCGGCATGCAATACTTTGGAAGTACAGTGTGCATGCTAAAAAAGCGGATATTGGAACATATAACAGCTGTCAAAAATAAGGACATGGCATGTGCAACAGCCAAACATATGGCATCCTGCCAAAACAGCAACTGGAAAGCCATGAGCTACTATGGGATACGGATGATACTTCCGGATGAACGAGGAGGAAACAGAATGAAAAAATTGCGGCAAACAGAATCCCGGCTAATCATACGATTAAAAACAAAAAACCCAAGAGAGATGAATTTTGATGAAGAACTTTTTGTACATTTGGATTAAGGAAATTTACATCCATATATTGATTAGTAGTGTCGCTTCGCATAAGATTTCTATTGCTTAAACAGTGATATAAATGATATCGATAGGGGTACTATACCCATTAAATGTTTTATGTAGTTAAACATAAGCTCTATGATCAACCCGCACATGCAGTGAATGTAGACTCAATCTATGTTTTGCTTTATTTGAGGACGTTTTGCGCTTTCTGGTTCAAGAAAAACACGTAACGGACAAAGAAAAGCGTAACTAATTGGTACTATACCATAAAATCAGAGAAAGTTGAAATTACGTGAAATATATTCCTGAACGTAGAATGTCAATGATATATGGTTTTTGAAAGTAGTGGCAAATGGGCAAGATTAGCCGTTAAATTGTTTTGCAAATATAAATTTGAACACTACAATTCCCAGAATGCCATATTCAGGCAAAAAATGGGATAAATAGTGGAAATGAATGATGTCTCACTTACCGTGAAAAAAGCCAAGTAGAGGCTGAAACACGTCGGGCTGAGCTGTTGATACAAGATTAAATGTCAAGTCTTGAGTGCCGCGTCCTTTGTTGCAAAATTGAAAAGAAATTGGGCCAGGATCCGGCCCCTACGCAGAGCACCCGTTCCTTGGAGCGCATGGAAGGTTAAGGATCACATTGCTGGCATATATATATATATATATATTATCTATTGGCGGTCGCAACATTCTATTTGGAATAACTTTGGCGCCGATTGACGAATCCTCGCAAAATTTTCAAAATAGGTGGGGCGCTCCGCTCCTTCCCTGAAAGTCTCGGGGGGATTTGTCAAGCGGGGGCTGAGAAAAAGGGGGGGTCCCAAAACGCGTTTTCCCCATGCATTTTTCCATAGGACCTTTAGTCCAAGCTACAGCCCGAACGGCTGAACAGAATTACTTGAAATTTGGCAGAGAGGTAGTCCTCAGGTCAGGGATGTGCCTTTTGCAGGTCTGGTGTAAATCTGTTCAGTATTTCCTGAGAAAATAGCATTTAAACGCATATATATATCTATAAGCGCGCACCGTGCGCGTACGGTAAAACTTACCGTACGCGCACGCTGCCGTGCGCGAGCGCGATTCTGATTGGTTGTTAGATCTTAGTAAACATTCGAATCGGTCGAAACCAGGAAGTGTCGGCCGCCATTTTGTCTCTCGCAGTCTGAGGGGGTGAAAAACAAAGGTGAAGAATGTGAAAAGGGGGCAGGGTGGACAGTTCCTGACCCCCTAGCCTTTGTCAGGGGGTCCCAGAAGGACCCCCAAGGGCCAAAATTTCCTTTAATTTTTTTGCGAAAAATCGCGGAGTACGCGTAGCGTGCGCGTACGGTAGAAACGGAAAAATTCCGCGAACTGCGTAACGTGGGCGCGTGGTGCGCGAAGCGCACCGTGCGCGTACGGTACGCGCACGGTGAAAAACCTTAAAAAAAAAAAAACATAACTTAGCATTTAAAAAAACGTACAAATTCACTGAAAAAACCATAGGTTTCACACACGTTATAGTTTGGAATTAGCATTTAAAAAACCTTGCAAATTCACTTAAAAAACCATAGGTTTCACACATGTTATAGTTAGCTGGACATTTCACTCGTGAAAAACCATTCAAATTCCCCCGTTATAGTTAGTGCAGGCAACTATAACTCACGCGACCGCAATCCTCTGCTGATGACGTCAGATATTACATCACTGATGACATATGTGTCTTTCTGAAAAAAAAATATTTGTAATATATGTATAGCTAAAAATTAATGGAAGAAGACATGGGTAAATAAGTGTCTAAATACAGTGATGTAATATCTGACGTCATCAGCAGAGGATTGCGGTCGCGTGAGTTAGAGTTGCCTGCACTAACAATAACAGGGGAATTTCAATGGTTTTTCACGAGTGAAATGTCCAGCTAACTATAACATGTGTGAAACCTATGGTTTTTTAAGTGAATTTGCAAGGTGTTTTAAATGCTAATTCCTAACTATAACGTGTGTGAAACCTATGGTTTTTTCAGTGAATTTGTATGGTTTTTAAATGCTAAGTTATGTATTTTGTTTTTGTTGGTATAATTGTATTTTTGCCGTTGGCCCCATGCCATGTAACGCCGTTAACCAGCCCTGGATTTATATGTATGAACTATTTGCATGAGGCCACACCATCCTAGAACCGGACAAATATCTACTCTGGACTATTAATCTTAAAAAGTTGGTATTCTACCCATCACCACTCTATGTCAACAACTGAGGAAATGGACCGGGGCCCCATGTAATCAAAGAGAGCACGCTTGGTGCACCTCTCTAGGTCACAGAACAGGCCTTCGGTCTTGGTTTTACCATGGACAGTCCCAGGCCTTAGTGCATATGACACATATTGTAGATGGGAAACTTCTATCGCCTGAACCAATTCTTGGACAAGTATTGCTTTTGCATATGTGACTGAATAATACATCAGAATAGAAACAAAAACCTTTTGTAGAAACAGCTATGTGTGAAACGATTCAGTTATGAAACGATTCAGTTATAAAGTTAAATGGGGCAAAAACAACAAAGAATGGTAAATTGCATAATGGGGTCAACGATTAATCAAAATATTAAATACAGTGCATTTCGAGAAAAGTTATTGCAATAGCATTTCATTAACACCCTTGTATTGCATTACATAAACAAAAAAGTCCCATATTTACTACATTACAAAATTGTAAACTTAGTGAGGCCAACGATATATCTTTTGCGAAAGTATGCAGGAACAGCATATCATTAGAACAATAGGCACATTCAAAGTGACAACTGATGTGGTTCCTTATGATGGAGAGAGAACAGCAAACAACCGGGTAGGGAAGCTACATATTATGGATGGTGAATCAAATCCAATAGACCAAGGGGCCTATTAGGATGGCAGGCGGACCCTAGCGTTGCTGGGACCGGCTGCCAGTGGTACGGCGGTTCTGCACCGGCAATTAGGATGCCACCATCACTGTGGCGGTTGCATCCTCTATTCCCAGCATCGTGGCAGGCGGTGCTCACAGCACCGCCCGCCACAATGCGGGGAATGCACAAGGTGACAGGCACTGCGCGGTGCCTGCCACTTTGTCTGTGCCATTGCAGGGGGGTACCATAGGTACCCCCAATTTGCCCCCCCAAACCCCTGCATCCTGGGGGCCCTAACTGGCCCCCAACTGCAAACTCCGCATGCCTTTCCCTGGCGGCAACGCCGCAGTGGAAAGGCTGCTTCCCGCTCCCATGGTAATATGGATGGCGGTGTCTAGCAGATACCGCTGCCATATTCAACGGTCTTCCCGTCCGCCGCGGTACCCCCCCGCCATCATAACATGGCGGGGGGGGGGAAATGGGAGGCTGACGGGGGATGATGTCGGGCAGATCGCCACTGCCATGCAAGCGGTGGCGATCCGCCCAACATCATAATAGACCCCCAAGTGTCTTACATGTATTAAAGAATTAACAATTGCATCGTGATAGGGAACAAATTCGGCATTGTAGGGAACAGCAAGCCATCTAAATATGTTATGTTATGTTATATAGCTGCAAGAGCTAGCATTATATAACCTATTTAGCCATGGATGTTATTTTAATGCTTACAGCGATGGTAAGACATACATCAATGTAGTGTCCTATGGATAGGTAATCAGACCCATTTGTCGGTTGGTCTCCTCAAATTCATTAAGGCCATGTTCCACTGTGTCAAGAATGTGCATCCACCTACACTTTCTCCTGTTTAGTATGGATGAAATGTCACTGCCCCTGGGATGGTGGGATATCTTCTCTAGTACCCACCACTTAAGACTCTCAACAGGGTGGCCTGCATTATGAAAATGTTCAACCAAGGGGGCACCCTGTACTTTGCAGCGAATCCTGCTGCAATGTTGCAAAATCCTGGTTTTCACTTTCTGTTTCGTCTGTCCAACATATACCTTATCACATGGACAGCTAATCACATAGATCACCTCAGAACTATTGCAATTCGTGTGGTGTGGTGTGTGGGTGCGTCCGAGATGTGTGAATACACTTCCTTCAATTGTGTGCTTACAAACTTTATAATGACTACATTTGAACTGACCCACTAGTGGTGGGAGACTCAATTGAACTCTAATATCAGGAGCGCGAGGAGTTTCAAAGAAGGAACTGACCACGTAGTCCTTTACATTTTTGCCCCTCTTGTATGTGAACAGAGGTTTTTCGGTCATATCAATTTCAGACGCAACCAGGTTTCAGTATTTTGTAGTGACTTTCTTAATGTTGTGACTTCTGATGTTAAATGTGGTTACGTAAACCAATTTGTTCATTGTGTTCTCCTTGGGTTTCACCTCCAATAGGGTCTCTCATGAGCAATACCAAGCTCTTTTTTTTTGCTCTATGCGACAAACTTTTCGGATAACCTCTTTCTCTCAGTCTCAAAATGAGTGTGTCAGTTTTGTTAAAGAAATCTGGTCTATGTGAGCAATTGCAGCGTAGTCTTAGGAACTGGCCATGCAGGAGATTATCTCGTAAATTCCTAGGATGGTGGGAGTTGTATCTGAGTAAGACGTTGCGCTCTGTGGGTTTAAAGAGAGTGGTATAAATCTTAGAGTCCTCTATCTTCAAGGAAAGATCCAGGAAACAAATGGTATCTTTGTCATAGGTCATAGTGAATGTTATATCTGGGGACCTACCATTCAACAAGAAGATGAAATCGATCAGGTTCAGTTCACTCCCGGTCCAAATCATTAAAACATCATCGATGTAGCGATTCCACATCTTGATGTTGTCTAGGAAAGGGTTGTCAAGATTATATTTGTACTTGTCCTCGTATTTATCCATGAACAGAATAGCCAGACTAGGAGCAAACCCAGCTCCCATAGCGACTCCTTTGCATTGTTCGAAGTATTCATTTTGAAAGACAAAGTCGTTTTTTGTCAAAGCAATCCCCAATAATTCTACTAGGAATTCAGTCGGGACCCAACCGGGACTTGTTTTTTTATCTAAGCATTCCAGTACTACCTGAAGTGCCTGATCTTGTGGGATACTGGTATAGAGAGACAGAACATCAAGGGTTACTAAAATTTGTGTCTTGGAATCAAAGGGCTGACCCTCAACCATTTGGATAATGTCCATGGTGTATCTCACATATGATTTAGTATCAACCATCCACAGTTGTAAAAAAGTATCAATGAATTTACTCAAAGGCTCCAAAATAGAACCACAACCAGCAACTATTGGTCTTCCTGGGGAGTGTGCAGGTTATAGGTATTCTAGGATTCTTCTTATTCAGGAAATTATACTCTGGTTCACTTAAAAAACCTTCATTAACCCTTTATGTGTCAGTTTCTGAAAGAGATTGACTATGTCCTGAGTAGGATTTCTGTTGATCTTCAAGTAACTTTCCTCAGCTCCGAGTTGTTTTTTGATCTCAGCAACATAATCAAGGGTGTTTTGTGAAACTACTGCAACCCCTGTGTCCGCTGCCTTGATTACAATGGCTGTTTTTTTATGATTCCAGACCTTGTCTTTCCAACTTGGTGATGTTGTATTTAATGTATTTACTGTTATTTAGTAGATCCCTAATTTCATTGAGTACAATTTGTTCGTACGCCAGGATTTTATGAGTCACTAAATGTAAAGCTGGAGTGAAAGTGGATGCTGGCCTAAAGTTGGTAGCAGCCTGATGTGAGTTAGGAGATGGGTTGAATTTTCCTAAAAAAACTGTTGTAATTCCAATTTTGCATTGAATGTGTTGGGGATAAAAGAGAGGCCCTTGGACAAGATGTTATTCTCGGCTTCACTGAGCATGTAATCCGAGATCTTTATTATGGGGTCCGAGTGTTAGAGGGATCGAGAAAGTTGATTCTCTGATCCCTGTGCATGGTTTTCAATAGGAGTAATAGACAGATTTCTGCCTACCACCAGTAGGTTTGTATACGGATCTTTATTTCTCAGTGGTTCTCCTGTGGGTAAAATCTGACTCTCGTATTCCCTCTCTGAGTATTCCTTCCTCTGTTCAAGCCTCTGGGTCCCTGATCCTGACCCCCACCTCTCGGTGGCATCCATGAGTTGTTCACTAAAAAAGGTGAACCACTATTTGTATCTTGAAATCTTGGAGCGGGTTTGTATGAACGGCTGTTGGTGTTGGTGGTAGGCCTATCAGTGTCGCATATTCTCTATCCCGGTCTGCCTCTATTGGTGTAGTAACCTTGGTTGTCTTGTCAGTAGTATTCTTCTGATAGATACGGATAAGTCACTTTCTTATTGTACGCTCAGATGTCTTTCGCCAATTTATCAAGTTTTTTATTTAAAGTGATTGTGTTAAAGTCCACTATATTCTTTTTTGCCCTGAATAATTCATCATAATAGAAACAAAAACCTTATGTAGAAAGTGAAACAGCTATGTGTGGAACGATTCAGTTATAAAGTTAAATGGGGCAAAAACAAACAACAAAGAATGCTAAATTGTATAAACGGATCAACAATGAATCAAAATGTTAAATACAGTACCTTTCGATAAACGTTATTTCAATAACATTTCAATAACGCACTCATATTGCATTACATAAATGAAAAAGCCCATATTTATTACATTACAATATTTTAAACTTAGTGAGGCGAACAATATTACTTTCACTTAAGTATGCAGGAACAGCATATCATTAGACCAATAGGCACATTCAAAGTGACAACTGATGTGGTACCTAATGATGGAGAGAGAACAGAGAACAACTGGGTAGGGAAGCTACATATTATGGATGGTGAATCAAATCCAGTAGACCAAGTGTCTTACATGTATTAAATAATGAACAATTGTATCAGGATAGGGGACAAATTCGGCATTGTAGGGAACAGCACGCAATCTAAATATAAGCTGTATATAGGTGCAGGAGCTAGCATTATATAACCTATGTTGCCATGGACGTTATTTCAATGAGTACATCGAAGGTAAGACACACATCAACGTATTCTCCTATGCATAGTTAATCAGACCCATTTGTCTGTTCATCTCCTCAAATTAATTAAGGCCCTGTTCCACTGTGTCAAGAATGTGCATCCACCTACACTTTCTCCTGTTTAGTATGGATGAAATGTCACCGCTCCTGGGATGGTGGGATATCTTTTCCAGTATCCACCATTTCAGGCTCTCAACAGGGTGGCCTACATTATTAAAAATTATGAACTATTCATTTTTACTCCTTCAAGAATATTAGCCGTTTCTCTCTCATCCTCATTTTAGATCTATCATTGATCGAATTGGTTGTCAAGTAATTCCAGCTCTTAAATATCAAATTGCCCCATAAGTACATCACCTTACGACTGTGATTGAGAGTGTTTAATCTAATTCATTTAATTTAAATCAAACCCATGCCTTACATTGTTACATATTTTCTTTTCCCTTGCTCATTGTAGCCATCTCAAATTGCTAATTGTATGTCAGTAATTCTGGCTCCGCTAAGTGAGATATATTCTCTGCATGAGATATGTTTCACTCTCACATGGTCTCGTACTCCATCCAGACTTGCAGGAGTCATTTTGAATAGGTGAGTCTCCTTAATTTCTCCTTTTCCCTTTTAAGTCTTAGATCAGTCTTAACACACCCCACTCATTCTTAATTACCTTCTTCTTTATATACACTGTCCACATTTCATACTCAAGCCCTGAGGAAGACGCTCTGTGACGTTTATTTAATTACGCATACCTTCTGGGCCAAAACGTCAATGCTTCTTCTGTTTGCTCATGTCCCTAGTCTCCTAACCCCTTTTACAAAGAAGAAGGCAGTCCATATGGCATTGATAGAACTTTATGTACCTGAAGAGGGACGGTCCTACTTTATGTATACATATATATATAATTTATGTATATTTTGGTTATCTTTCATAAGCACTTATGCACTTTATGTCATTTGTTTCACCAGAGTCACGTTCTTTTTTTATGTTTGTTTTACCATTTGTGTATGTTGCAGCCATATACGAACTAAATAATACATACAACTTTTGAAACTGACTGATCTTTTGCATCTGGTGTGTATTGATCTATGTTTTGATCTTTAATTCGGTCTAGAATAATGACTAGACCGTTCTTTGACATCTAGTGTTATCTTGGACAAATACTGTTCATTAGTAAATAGTTCTGCTAAGCATTTGTTCCCACTCAACAGAACTCACTGTAGATTATATTGCTCATACCCAGCTTCTGAGGGACACAAGGTTTACCCCATTATCTTTAATGGTCCTTGAACCATGGTGCCAATACATTTTTTCAGGCAGAATTGCAATATAATAGCGCAATGTAGCAGTACAGCAACATACTGTCTCCTCTGTCATACTGTTATTGTTGTAGGAGAGAGAAATATGATCATCTATCCTGATCTTTTCATAGCTTGCCAGTTTCCTCCCTACCACCCAAATAGCCTTATTTATGTATTTATTTATTGTTGTCTGCCTCTTTCCTGTTGAGACTATTGCTTTATTTGGTTGCATTGACCTTGTTAAAAAAAAATATTCCAGTATAAAAAAAGAAAATAAATTACTTCTTATAACTAGCAAAATGTTTCAAAAGATAAAGAGCTTCCATTAATATTAACCATATTGCTTTCAGGTATCAGAAATAATGAATTACATTTAATATAGAGCTAAATGGTAAGTGGAAGGTAAGTTAAATATGTGCCTTATGGTGGGTTATTAATAGATGGTAAGTTAATAGACTACTACAGTGATATCTGATTGTATTTAATAAACATAATACCAAGTCAATCCATCATTGTTTTCACTTTTATGCGTTTTCAGGCAAAACTATAATTTCTGTTACACTATGACATCATTCAGAACATTTATAGCTCAGGATGATCACATAGAAGAAGTCATCATGTAACACTAGTGGAAAAACAAATCAATTGTATTGTGAAAATGCCCCATAGATGTAAGTCTGGGCAGTGAACTACGCTCCTCTCGCGGAGTTTGCAGAGTTTTCCAACGTCTGCGCTACACGGTGTTCTGAAAAACTCCGCTCGGAGCAGATGTTTTTTCCTCGCTCGCGTTAATCAACGTTAAGTTGGCAAGCGTGAGCGAGGAAAATCCACTTCCCGGTGAGATTTTTCCTAGTTCGCGATCGTCACCATCAAGTTGGCGTGCGTGAGCGTGGAAGATCAACCTCCCAGCGAGATTTCTCAACGTGGGAAGTCAGATTTCTCATTGCGAGTGGTCGTGTATGTGTTCGCATTGAGAAAGCTGCTGCTCGAGTAAAAATCTACTCGAGCAGCAGAAATGAAGCAGCGCACGCTTGCGCTGTGCATGGTGCCGTTTGCGATGTTTGCACAGTGCGGACAAGCACCTGGCACTGAAAATCACCACAAACGTCATTTTTCAAAACGCACTCCGCTGCTTGCGGATCTCTGCGTATTGCGGCAGAGTTTTGTTTGCACTGGAACTCCGCAAACTCCGCCCAGGCTTACATAGATGTTGTGCATGTCTAATTGTTAATATATTTAACTAAGTCATTTGATATGTGTGAAAGCATAGAAGACGACAATACTTAAAGCAGATTTTTGCAAATGGTATCACCCATTCTAGGCCACATTTATGACATCTCCTGAATTATCTAACTACAACTTATAAGTACTATATGCTAGAACAGCCATACAGATCCATATAGATATTTACCTGTTTTATGTAGAAATATAGCAATGGAGGTGATGAGGTATAATTTTCAATTTCTCTGTTATGTCTCTGAAGAAGAACTAGACCTCTATATCTTTCCAACAGTCAACAGAGTCTCTAAGGTTGTTGGTGGTATTTAGAAGTATTGGTCTGTGTTTATAGTCCACCTGTGTTATTAACCAAAAACATAATGCTTTACTTCTAAATTGAAATTTTTATCTCGTTTTCTATTCGTTTTCATTATATGTGACCAGAAATGTGTGTTTAAAATGGCTTTCTAATGCTTCCAATGCTTGTTAAATACCCTTGCCTCAAACTAGCTTATTTTCATACCTAATTTTGTTTTTTGGTAGTATCGTGCTACATTAGTAGCCAAAATTGCATTTAAGGCAACAATTCTCATGCTTTCAAAATCAAGATGATTGTATGATATAGTTTCCTAATGTCCAGTCATCCAACTCTTTATATATTTGTTTGTTGGCCTCTCTGTTTCTTAATCTTGTATGCAAGTGTATGTGCAAGGTAGTTAGGGTTTGGTTGGTTGGGCACAGTTTCATTTTTTTGGGTCAGACACCATGCAAAGAAAGTACGTATTGAAAATGATTTAGGTTTGAATGGAGTTTAACTAACATGGATTGATGAAAGAGGTTTGAATTGGAATCAGTAACTCCCTCTACTTTCCTCTGTTAGTAATTGTGACCATCCGCACTTTATGGTTATCTACTGTGGGGGGAATGACGATATTGGACGCTTAATTAGATCTAGATGGAAATTGAGAGGAAGGAGACATTTTCCATTTTAATGTCTGTGTTTCCGAATATGCATTTTGTGTTCTCAAATATTTGTCAGAGACAAACGTGGAAGTGGCCTACTGCAAATGCTGCTAAGCTTCAAAAGACTCAAAGACCTGTGAACAAGGGAATGTCAAATTTGGCAATACAGCACTATATTGTCCTGACGGTGTACATTTTTCAATGTGCTGTAACCATATTTTAATTTCAAGCCTTCAAACCCGGCTTGACAAATATATATGTATATCTTTAATAAAAAAGAAAACAAAGGCTCTTTTATGAACCACCCTATAATATGTCTAATTTTCTGTTATCATAAATGTTAATTTTACATTCTAATAAGTACTGCTGTATTTTCTAGATTATTATTTTTTTTTTTGCAGAGTTTTATATAGCGCGAACTTGACCCAAATCCAATCAGGTATCAGAGCGCTTTACATAGCACCAGTTACGTTACATGAGGACACTTTTTTTGGTTTTTTTGTTAGGCACGGGGAGATTAAGTGATTTGCCCAGAATCACAGGATGTTCAGCGTCATTGCCGAGACTCGAACCCGGTTCCCCAGATTCGAGGTCGACCGACCTAGCCGTTAGGCCAGCTCCTCTCCTTATAGATACTTTCAAGAGAGTACCACAGTACTTTGTAAACTTAAAAAAAAACATAAATCAATAAAACTTTTTCTCCCTAATTCTACAGAGTTTGCTAAGCTGCCTCATTTCTGCCTATATATTAAAAAAGTGTAATTAACTATATTTCACTTTAAAACACATAACAAAGACAAAGTGTGGTCTAAACAATATGGCTGCCTTTTTAGTTTGCAAGGACTTTGATTAACCAATAATGTTGTGTTTCGTCTCTACGGCGGCAAAATATATCACTAAGTTTTTGTCCCTTATTACTTAGAAACAACTAAACAAATTCATATCAAATAACAAAAAGCACCCTCTCCACACCATAATCTATATTCCTGCCAAATTACATGTAAATAGGTTCAGCCATTTTGCCACTATGTCTGTTTAAAAAGTCTATGGAAAATGCATTGGAGGAAAAACAATTGCACAGCTGGGGGCTAAGCAGGTGCTCATCGCTGTTCCAGATGGGCACCGGATACGCCCCCAGCTTTGCAAATTTATTCTTTGGCTTGTGGGAGGATTAGGTGGTTTGGGGGAAGAAGAATGACAGGTACACCCAACACATACCATTATGGATTTGTTACATTGACGATTTATTCCTGATATGTGATGGTGATAAATCACTAGTGGTTGAATTCCTTACCAAATTGGGGTACAATATTCTGAACCTACAATTTACTTATAACATCAGTGACACATATGCAGACTACCTAGATATTTCAGTACATGTAGAAGATATAAAACTAAAGACCACACTACATAGAAAAGCTACCTACAGCTGGCAATGTGGTGCTAAATGCACAAAGCCATCATCCTAGATACCTTAAGTGGCGTATTCCCTATGGGGAGCTCCTAAAGGCCCATAGGAATTGTAGCCAAGATCAGGATTATATAAAAGAACTATACATAATCCTAGAGAGATTTAAAAAATGAGGAAATCCTAATAGAATCCTGCAACAAGCGCAAAAAAGAGTCATGGGACCAAAGCATAAGGAGGTCCTGTTGTGAAGTAGACAAGAAAAAACTAAGATAGAATGCATGGATGACTGTATTCCCAAGTTCATCATGACCTTTTATAAAAAATCGAGAAAGATCAGGGCGGTAATGACAAAACAATGGGATCTACTTATGGCAGATTGCATAATAGGCAAAGGAATAGCTGATCGTCTGACCCTTACATACAGGAAACCACAAGCTATTAGAAATAGCATTATACCTAGTTATACGCAGCTTAACAAATTCACCTTGGTAGCGTCTAAAGGCTTCCATAACTGTGGAGCTTGCAAGGCCCATAAAACTAGCAAAAACAAAGATGAGTATGAACTCCCAGGAGATAAGACAAACAAGATCAGAAAGTTCATCACATGTACCACGGAGTATGTGGTCTATGTACTGGAGTGCCCTTGTGGCCTCAGATACATAGGCAGTACTAAAATGCCCATGAAAAAGAGGGTCCTCGAACATCTGAGGTCCATTTTGAATAATGATCATGTGTATAAAGTTGCCCGTCACTTCTATGTGAAACATGAGATTAATCCTAAATTGTTTATATACTTTGGAATAGATAGGATTAAAAAAGAATATGAGGAGGAGATTGGGAAAAACAACTTAGTATCTTAGAATCCATATACATACTACAGCTGAATAGCAAACATCCCTATGGATTAAATAGGGACAAGGAACTAGTGGTACACATAGGATAGATAGGACAGATGTGTTTTATTGTCATTTAGGTCCATGGCCTGAGATCAGGCATGATTCTCCTTCATCCTATGTAAGTCATTCTTTTCATCAGGCTTCTAATAAGGTTGATCTTAATACACATTTCACTTTCACATATGTATTTGCTTAAACACTCACCATAGGTACTGGTACAGATTTACACTTTCACCACTTAGGCCCTTAGTGCATGTATTGGAAGATGTAATAAGCATGATACTTTAAGGCACTTGCCATGATATCTATACTGATTGATTTAAATTCTAATTCTCATTAAATATGATTCATTGTTCATTTCATCAATATGGACTTATTTAATCCATGTGGAAATGCAATGATCGATTTTAGGTCTAATGGGGTATAATTATAATTATGTATAGTAAACTGTTACTGACACTACTGGGGTGTTCTCTTTTAAGTTTATGATTGATTTATGTATCACACTATGGTTTGCAGAGTATCTGTTACTGCCACTGAGGTATACGGTTGGAAGCATTGGTTAAACAAACTAGTATATAATTGTGAGGCTGTGGTGATGTGTATATGGTTGATAAAATATACAGTACACGTGTGGTACTGAAATATAATAATGCAACTTTTTTAGCCTGCTAGTTATTAGGTGTGTTTGAGATTTTTTTACACAAGTGCTCCTTTGAGATGACATCATCATCCTGATCTTTCCAGTACGGTATTATAAATGAATTTATATTTACCACTAGAATAATGTAAGATGATGTATAATTTCTGAATACTGTTATAGTGTTAAATGTGAAAAGATGTGTAACCTGCTATTCATGTCTATGATTTAGGCAAAACTGTCATGTCCATTATTTTTTATTTGCATGCCTAATCATCAAATATTATTCTAATTCATTTTGTGCATGTAAATATATGAATTTTGGAACCACAATGAGTACATCACACTATGTTATGTATGTAGTTCTGTGAAGGGATATTTGGTGCACGCAATCATGGTTGTGCTTGTAGTATGTTTTTCATGTCTATTGTAGTGCTTCCCTCAAGTTGTCGATCTGAGGCAGTCACTTTGAGCTCGAAAAAGGCTACGGAGGTAGCTGAAATGTTTTACTAAAATACTTACATCAGTGATGTTATTAGTGATGTCACTAACCATGTCATGAGTGATGTAAAAAGTGAGGTCATAAGCAGTGCATTGAGGTGGTGTAAGTTATAGTTGGCTCAGGTAACTATAGCTGATGAATTTCATTGGCTTTGTACGAGTGAAATCTGACCCTAAATATAACGTCTGTGTAACCTTTGGATTTTTCAATGAATTTCTAAGGCTTTTTTAATTCTATTTGCTAACTATTACATCCCTGTAACCTTTGTTTTTTTCTGTGAATTTCTGAGTTTTTTTAAATGCTAATTCCTAACTATAACGTCCCTGTAACCTTTGTGTTTTAAGAGAATTTCTATGACTTTTTAACTACTAGCCACATTAGCAGAGTGGTGGAGAAAGGGGGCTGTGCCTCCAACTAGCTTTCAGGAATCCTGCTGTGTAACACTTAAAGGAGGTACCAGGAGGGTTTCTTGGCCCCCAAGGTCCCTCAGGAGTAAAGTGGACTTCACTTACAGAGTAGTAGAGAAAGGGGCTTGGCTTTCAAAGACCTCTTAGCCATCCCACTGTGTGGGACTTACTTGAGATAACAGGAGAGGTAGATGGCCGCTAAGGACATCCTTGGAGGCCAACTAACCCCTCCTGTTACCGCCAGTAAGTCCCACACAGTGGGATTGCTGAGACCTGGTAGGACACCACACCTCCTTTCTCCACCAATCTGCAAATGAGCACTACTAGTAGGGGAATGAAGTCTGTTTGGCTATTGAGGGTCTTCGGGCATCAACTACCCCTCCTGTGACCTTCTGCAAGTCCCACACGGTAGGTTTGCTAAGAGGTTTGTAGTGGACACACCCCCCTTTCTCCATCACTCTGCAAAAGCACCTCCTGGTGCTCTACTAGTTGGTGTTTGAAGTTCCCTTGGCTCTTGAGGATCCTTTGGGGCCCTCCTGTTTCCTCCAGTGAGAACCACACAGCTGGATTGCTGAGACATCGTCAGAGGCCACTCCCCCTTTCTCCACCACTCTGCAACTGAGCCTCCTGGTGCACTCCTGGCTGGGGGAAGAAGTTCACTTTAGTCCTGAGGTCCTCAGGAGGCAAGGGGATCTCACCCCCACACCAGCAGTGCACTGAGAGGCATGTTTAAAGAGTGGTGGAGAAAGAGGGCATGACCTCCAACCACCTTTCAGCAATCACACAGTTGGCTTACTGGAGATAACAGAAGACCTTTTTGGCCCCTAAGGACCCTCACCAGTGAGGGGGAATTGCTGTTTTTTTTCTTTTTTTTTTAGGAAGGGGGTCTTGTGGCCCCTCTTCCCTCATCAGTTTTGTGCCCTAGGTACCCCATCCCCGGGGCATGTCCTGTTTTTAAATTCTTTTTTTTTTTTTTAAATGGAGGTTTGCAACACGGCCCCCCTCCTGGGCCAATTTTGGCCCCCGGGACCCCATCCTCCAGGGCCCGGCTTACCATTTTTTCATGAAATGTTTTTGGGGCCCGGTGGCCCCATTCCTCAGGGCCTGCCCCTTTGGAAAAAAAATGAATTTTCTTCTAGTATTTAGGAAGGGGGGTATTGTGGCCCCTCTTCCCTGGCCAGTTTTGGGCCCTAGGGACCCCATTCCCCGGGGCCTGTCCTGTTTTTAAATTCTTTTTTTTTTTAAAGGGATGGGTGCCACGCGCCCCCCCTCCTGGGCCAATTTTGGCACCAGGGACCCCACCATCCATCGCCCGGCCTATTACTTTTTCATGAATTTTTTTTTGGGCCCCAGGAACCCCATCCTCCAGGGCCCGGCCTATCATTTTTTCATGAATTTTTTATAGGGCCCGGTGACCCCATTCCTTGGGGCCTGCCACTTTGGAAAAAAAAGGGAGGGTGGCCGCGTGCCCCCCTCCTGGGTCGAGTTAAGCCCGGGGACCGCATCCCCCGGTCCCTGACTTTTCTTTTTTAATTATTTTCTTCTTATCTTTTTTTTTTAAACGGGGTGGGGGTCGTGCTCCCAATTTTGGCCCTGGGCACCCCATCCCCAGGGACCTGGCCTTTCATTTTTTCATTTAATTTTTTTTTTTTAATAACTTAAGGGGGGCCGCGTGGTCCTCCTTTTCTGGGTCATTTTCAGCCCCAGGGACCCCATCCCCCAGGGCATGCCTCCATTAAAAAAAAAAAAAACACAGGAGGGGGCCCGTGGCCCCACTCCTGGGCCGATTTAAGCCTTGGGGAGCCCATCGCCTGGGGCCTGGCCTTTCTTTTTTTTAATATTCTTTTTTAAAGGGATGGGGTTGTGTGGCCCCCCCTTCAAGGCCAACTTTGGCACCGGGGAGACCATCCCCTGGGGCCTGCTCTTTTTTTGATATATTTTTTAATGGGGGGCAACACAAACAATTTCGGCCCCAGGGACCCCACCCCCGGCGGCCAGGCCTTTACATCTATTTCTTTAAAAATGGGTAGGGAGGCCAAGCTGCCAACTTCTACCCTGGTAACCCCATCCCCAGGGACCTGGCCTTTCATTTTTTCATTTAATTTTTTTTTTTTAATAACTTAAGGGGGGCCGCGTGGTCCTCCTTTTCTGGGTCATTTTCAGCCCCAGGGACCCCATCCCCCGGGGCATGCCTCCATTAAAAAAAAAAAAACACAGGAGGGGGCCCGTGGCCCCACTCCTGGGCCGATTTAAGCCTTGGGGAGCCCATCCCCTGGGGCCTGGCCTTTCTTTTTTTTAATATTCTTTTTTAAAGGGATGGGGTTGTGTGGCCCCCCCTTCAAGGCCAACTTTGGCACCGGGGAGACCATCCCCTGGGGCCTGCTCTTTTTTTGATATATTTTTTAATGCGGGGCAACACAAACAATTTCGGCCCCAGGGACCCCACCCCCGGCGGCCAGGCATTTACATCTATTTCTTTAAAAATGGGTAGGGAGGCCAAGCTGCCAACTTCTACCCTGGGAACCCCATCCCCCGGGGTCTGGCCTCTCCTTTGGGGACTGTGGTGGGAGCCTAAAGGCCCCTCACGGTCTCTGTCGGCTCCCTGCCTCCTGCAGGAGCTGGCACTGCTTTGGGATCCAGGGAGTTGTTAACACGCAGCTCCCTGCATCCCAAAGCAATGTCTGTTTCCCTGCTTGCTTGACAGCGGACAGGGAAACAGACATAGTCTGCTTTCAGCAAACAAGAGCAATGTTAAATAAGCCCCGGGGAAGTGGTGGTTCCCGGGGCTGGGTGTCTGCAACAGAGCCCCTTCATTGTTGTGTTGTTGTACCAAGGGGAGGTGGCGGTCCACCGGGCAACGGGGGAGGCCATAGGGCCTCCCCCACATTTCTTTTTTAACAAATGTATGTGCCCTCAGGGAGGTGGCAGTCCCCGGGTCTGCTGGGGGGGTCTCTGGCCTCCCCCACATTAGTTTTTTATTTAATCTCTGCCACAGGGAGGTGATAGTCCCGGGGCAGCCTCGAGGCTCCCTGCATATAATTATGTGACTGCCCCGGGGAGGTGGCGGGCCTTGGAGCTTTGAACAGTCCAAGGAGGGAGGCCCTTGCACCCCTCTCCTATATTTTCAAATGCCCCTGAGACCTGACCTATAATTAACTAAGCACGAAAGCCTGCACTTTTTTTTTCATTTCGGTGGGAGTCACAGATCCAGCATGACTCCCGCTGAAATTATCATTTTTTAATTTATTTTTTAGTCTTGGGGGTCCCTGTGGCATTATGGGTCAGGGTGTTTCTACCCTGCCCCCTTTTCTTTTGTTTTAATCTTTTTTCTTGTGACTCGGTTCAACTGAGTCAAAAAATGGCTGCCAACACTACCTGGTTTGAAGTGTTGGTAGGCAATCAGATCTCATGCATGAGATCGGGAGGGGTCATGGATCCACCGCGGCCTCAGTTGTATATCTGAAAAATCTTTAAATTTCTCAGCAGTTCGGGCTGTAGCCGTGTCTAATGTTTCTTATGGAAATTAAGATGGAGAAAAAGCATTTAAGGACCCCCCTTTATTGTTGGCCCCAACTTGACGGATCACCCCGAAATTTTCAAGACAGCAGCTGAAGTAAGAGTCAAACTAGTTTTGAACATTTTGCGAAGATTCGTCAAACAAAGTTATTGGCAAATGAAAAAACGTTCTTCCTATGAAAACTACATCCTAACTAGTCGTCAGAAGGTAATATATATATATTATTTTCAGTTAGAGGTTAAAGCTTAGTTATAGTTAGAAAACCTTTTTATATTTCCTAAACAAACCAAACTTAAACTACACAAACTTTAAAAATTATAAAGTTATTGTTTTACCTTTCATTTACAATTTATCCACCACCTTCAAATTATTATAAGTAGCACACCTCATTACACTCTCATTTCAGCTTGCCAACCAGATAACACTAACTAATACTAACACTAACTATTACTCACCCTACATACCTGCAGTACCCACAAGAGGATCATCTGCATACCATATTGTATAATATGAATAATCATGCCAAATTTAATGTAAATTAATTCAGCCGTTTTTCACTACATCAAATACAATAGTATATGGAAAATGCATTGGTGGAAAAACGTGTTTTGGCCCCCCCCCCCCCCTCTCCCTCCACTTTTATCTTTGCACTTCCTTAACAATTTACCACAAAAAAGTCCATCATCATAAAATCTAGAAGATGCTTTAGGTCTGGAAAGTTTTGTGGAGGGTAAAGACATTTGACTATTTAAAACAGAAATTTAAGCTTAATAATAAACATTTTTTTAAGTTTTTACAGATCCGGGACTTTTTTTCTCAGAAAACTGTTAGTTGGATCTCTTTCCCATTATTGGAGGCTCTTATAGGTGGGCACTCTACTATATCCTCAATCTATAAAATAATTAATGAAAAAAGAAAAGATGATTTACATAAACATTTTGGTCGATGGTATATTGGATGGCATGCCGGACAGGAGGTCTGCGAAGAGTCATTACGGCTTAGTTATATTGCTACTTTATCGTCAAATCTCCAGGTCCAATGTTTTAAAACCTGGCATAATTTGTATATAACTCCACAGCGTATACATCAATGGGGTGGGATCTCCGGAGTTAACTGTCCCAGATGTGGGGAGTTCGCCGTTGATATTATTCATATGTTTTCCTCTTGTCCTATTTTAACTCCTCTGCTAAACAAAGTTAAACAACGGCTAGAGATATTGTTTCATCGTACGTTTCAATTATCATCTCAGGTCATTATATTGGGAGTAGTCGATGTGAACATGACGTTGTCAGAGCAGAAATTATTTTTTATCTCTATGGCTACACTCAGATTATGTTTAGCAACTGTCTGGCTAGATCCCACACCTCCGTCAGAACATGAGTGGTTCAGTAAATTTATAAATGTTGGGAAATGGGAGCTTTTGGTTTATAGAAAGAGAGGCCCAAGGGCCCGCAGAAATGGGGAATCAGTTTGGGCACCTTTAATGAATTGGCTGGATGGTGCAAATCATGATGTTTGAATTAAGTCTACATTGATACTGGTGTATATTTCTTGTATATATTGTATATATTGTGCTCTGCAGATATTAATCTATCGGGAAAATTGGTTCAATGTTTAATTGATTTTTCATATCTATCTCCAATTCACAGCCTCTCTGGGGTGGCTGGGTGGGCCTTGTGGGGGGGTATGGGTTTGAAAATTGTAAAATACAGAGTCATGATACTGATGATATAGATGATACATGTTCTTGTATCTCTTCTTTCTTTATGATATTTTATTTTGATGGATGATACCAGTGTCATGTTAGTCTCTAATAAAATATTTAAAAAAAAAAAAAAAAGGAAAGTTTTGTGGTGATTCATCAATTGGGTGGAGAGTAATTAGAGAGCAAAAATCCCTAAAATATTTGTTTATTGGTTGTATCCATAAATATGTATTTTTATTTACAAAGGTTCAAAGTCAAATTTAAAATTTTTTTAACATTATTGTGGAACGAAATATTTTATGAGTTATTTATTGCATCCATTAAATAACGATACCCAGCGTATCATTATTTGTCAGGCGAGACATATAACCCACCAATACTGGGGCACTCGTACTCAACACCTGCGTATGTTAAAGACAATAGATATATCGGCTATGCTTTCGAAACTCAGATGTTAAAATGGAAAATGAGAACTTCAGACACATATCGGTCATTTAAATAAATATAGCCCAATGTGTAATCAGTTTTCTAAAATAAACCGTCCTGATCTTAGTCTGAAACTTAAATTATTCGATATTTTTAAAGTCTCCCTTAAACCACTACCAATGTTTCGGCACTCCCATGTACTGTTCAAGGCACTTGGCGTCTATCCATTCCAGTTACGTAATGTGATATAGATAATCACCACCGCCACCAGCTCACCTCTGGCAGTAATCTGCATTTCATCAAATACAAAGCATAACCTTCTATCACTGCTTGATGCACCAGTTAGGCATAACCCTGGAAAAATCAGCTAATGATGTTTTCTACTCTTGCCATTTTGTATCATCAGTGGTAAATAAAACTGATGATGACATACTGCCAAAGCATGTCAATTCCAAGACCATGCCATTCTAATACTTAATTTAACTGAGGCAGATAGTTTGTCTGATGCATGTCTTTTAGGCAAAGCGGAAATTAGATTTAAAATTATTCTATTTTAAAGCCTTCAACACTGAAGCTCTTAGGTGGTGTTAGGAAAACTCAGTTAAGAAAGCTGAGAGCTCAATATGTCCTAGCTGCATACCTCATTTAGGCAAGGTAGAGCCACACAAAAGAGAAAGTCTTGCCCAGTTCTGCACTCTCTTGCACATACTGTCTTTCTTTTCAAATCCTCCTCTGTGATTTTTCATGAGCATGTTCTGATTGTACTTTAGAGTTATTTGATTGTGAGTGTCATAAAAACAAAATAAAAATAATCGAAAAAGGCTTGGAATTAAATGGCAGTTCACATTTTAAGGTATAAACATGTTGCTGTCTCGAGAACAGTGACGCTGAGTTCATGAATCCATGGTACTAGCATCCCATCGCCTGCGCTGGTGACTGGTACACTGAAGAACTTTGTAAGGGATGGGAAGATGTTATGAAGTGATATGAAAAAAATGAGTATACTATGGGGCATATTAGCAAGGGCAATATTGCCGCTTTAGCGGGACCTTTTCCTGCTAAAGCGGCGATAATTCTTTCACCCTATCAGCAAGCTGTCGCTAACAGCAGTTAGAGACAGCTTTCTGACAAAAGCGACCGGTTTGGGTGCCGCTTTGCATGTCAGCGATATTTATCACTAATGACATGCAAAGTAGGCGTTCCCGACCAACAGACCTGGTAAACAGCAGCTAGCAGGCCTATTTCCTATTAGCAAGGAGGCCCTGGCCCCGGTTAGGGACGTGAAAAGTCGCGCTAACCGGGGTCATCGCCGTTTTTTTTAACACCTGCTATTTTCCTGACTTAACCATACCTAACATGGGTGGTGGATTATGCTAATACAACCACAGGGTCGTATCAGCAAGGTTTTCCCCCTTCCCCATGCAACATCTCTGGTTTCGTCACGATGTTCGCCCTTCCCTCCCGCTATCGCTGGAATATATATCACCATAGCGCTAATTGTTGCTAATACAGCGTTAGGGCGCTGATATATTCCAGTGATAGCTGGCGATAAAATAATTTGCAGTTTTTTGCTAATATGGCCCTATGTTTCTTTAGGGGTGATGTTCCTTTATTTTGGTGTAGCTCTTCGCCACCTTCTGTACCCCTTGGTTTTCTCCTCTGCAGTGCTTTAAGTGGGAAAAAAAAACTGGGGGTGCTCTAAAAGGGGCGTGGTTAATGTCTTGAAGGGGTGTGGCCTATCCGAGTAGGGGCGTGGTCTAAATCAAAATAACTAGCACTGTGTGCTTAAGAAAATCATGAAGTCGCATCCAGCAAAGGATAATAAAATAGGCAAAAAGGTATATTTATTAAGTATAACCCATAAAAATACCAAACACTTTAAAAAACACGCGTTGGGGTGTTGCTTTCACCAGCCCCACATAAAAACCATAAACAAAAACACCCAAGAGTAGCTTTGACCTCGCTGGCCTTTTAATGTTTGCACACATGGTGCCCAACTCTAAGAATCTAGGATTTTCCAACAAGGAAGAGCTGGCGAGAATCACCGCGGCCTGCGCATATTTTGTGTTTTATCGCCCACTGTATATTATGCGCGATGCAACGTTTTGAAAAAAACCCCAGAAAAATACATTAAAATAATAATAATGATAGTAAGAAATATATATATATTTTATTAGCACGGGGTATGATAGTTCCAGTCATTGTAATGACGTCACGCCCATTCCCTTTTCCAAAACGCATCCCGGGCACAGCAGGGCCCAACTGAAACTGTAAAAGCCGCCGCGTCGCTGTTCCAAACCCCCCCCGAGACCGGAAGTCTGTCCATTCGCTACTTCGACTGCATTTGACTAAATGTGTATATTTTTCAAAAGTCGGAGAAATAAACTCCACCGTTACGGTCGCGTTTCTCTCGACCAAGTTGTACCGCTAATGTTTTTTTATTCTTACCCAAAGCCTCTTTCGCAGCCGGTATACGTCTTGCGCAAATACGAGGTTCCTCGGACCCCGGCAGGCTATTTGTACTTTACTCTGCGGATACATGTTATATACACTGTATACTGTAAATTAACACGCATATATTAATTAATGAATAGCCAAAAGACACTCTCCCTTAAATGGTAGCAGGTAAGTAAGAGAAAACCATCTCGAGGGGGCTACTTCTGGCTGTTATTCTTTGAAAACGTTGCTAACAACGCTTGTCACTTTAACGTCCTGTATCCCATTAAACGTACAAGTTACCAACCGACCTACAAAAAATGTGCTCGTTCAAGCCTCCTTTTGACTTCAGAAGTTTAAGGAGGATGCGCCAATGGGGGAGGGTGGCCACCCTCGAGGCTGCCCCTGGGGCGAGGGGGGTGTACGGAAGACTACGGACGGGTTTTAGCCCAGGGCCGAACATTACAGGTAGGGCGAAGAAAAGCAATCTAGAAGCGTGTTGTTTTCATGGAACTATGAGCTGAAAGCTGCAAGCCACGAGGGGCCGTGTGCGAGACTCGTACAGTAACGTGGGCATGGAATGCCAACCATGACAGTGCCAGGCTCCTACTCGCCTGGTGGCGGTGCGCCTACTTTTAAAAGAGTTTAAGAACCGGGCGGAAGAATGTACCTTGGCAGCAGCATGCACGAGAGAGGTTCACACTGTGCAACCTTCGCTCCAGTGCAAGACCCTTCGGGACCGAGACGCACCACAGCACATTGAAATTAGGTTCCGAAACACGTTCCTCATACCAACCTTCTTGCACCACGGCATTTAAGTGCGGGGGAAGGCACTCGTGCAAGGCACCTCGGAGAGTCGGAGCCTCGTGTGTTTATCTGTGTTGCAGGAGGGGAGACTCATTCAAGGCAGCTAGGTGCACGCCGAGGGGCCTTCTGTAGTGACGTCAGGCCGTGACCACTGAGCTGATAGGTTCCCAACAAGTTCAGCAAAGTGGAGGATGGCGAAGGGAGACGGGGCAGGTTACCTAACAGTGCAGCAACAGTGGGCAGAGTCTGAGCACCGGCATTTTTTTTTTGGGCCCTCAAAACGGGTCCGAAAAAAAAAAAATAAAGAACGGACTACCTTTAGTAGCCACGAAAATAGAGCCCGATAGAGACCCGTTTCGAGGGCCCCCCAAAAAAACTGCCGGTGCTCAGACCCGGACAGACCCGGCCCACTTAAAGCCCTGCTCCTCTGTGCCTTTTTCCCTTTCACTAGTCGTCTTTGTTTGCACCCAAGTGTTTTTCTGTTATGTCAGACAGAAAAAGGAAGAAAATCTTGCAACTCGCATAGGCGCCAGTGCTGTAAAGCGCTCTGACGCCCGTTTGGGCCTTATTCGCACCATACAAAATCACAATTAAAAATAAATAAATAAATCAAATATATGGAGGGTTTTAAATTGCGTTTCCCATGTAGCTCTGTTCTTTTCTTCTTTGTAAACAAATACATTAAAAAGCGGCCAGGCTGTAGTATGTGCGACCAAGCAGAATAATCTTCACAATAATCTTTAATTCAATTAGCAGAGTTTATGCAAAGTGAACAAATGTGCCATTTGCGCTAACAAATCAGAAAACATATACATTTTGGAGGATCCATGTGCTAGATATTTCAAACTTTCTGAAAGAGTGTTTTTTTCACGGAAAGTCATGAGCGATATTTATATTTGCAACCCTTTCCACGGACCAGTCCCACGAAACACAGACCTGTTTTTGTTGCAGAGCACAAACAACTTTAACTCTTAAAAGATTCATACTGCTTAGTTGCAAGAATATTGATATGCTATTATTTTTCCATCTTTATCCATCCCTTGATGTAGAGAGAATGACTCCCTTAAGGGTTTCCCTAAGTGAAAAATGCTTTTAAGACCTTTAAGAGTTGAATACTAAATTTTGCAAGGTGCCCGTTTTATTATCTGTAAAGCCAGATTGATAAATACGTTGACTAATGTTTTGAAGGCTTCCAGTTCTAAAGAGAGCGATGGATCGGTGCTATTGAAATCGATGACAGTTAGTTACCGAATCTACAGTTAGAAAACAGATGCACCCTGATCAATAAAATATATTATACTGAGTAAAGACAGCAAATGAACTTGGGTAAAATATTGTAGGGCACAACGCCCATAAATGCTTTCTAATGGAGGACATTTGAGTAATAAACTGAAATAAATATCACATCGAATTGTGAGTATTGAAAAGTCCTCGGCGATGGCAGATAACGGTACGCCACGCCCCTTTTCAATTGCTTCTTAAGTTTTTAACAGGTTTATAAATCTTTCCTTCCTTTTTCCCTGCCCCATGCTTGCGCGCGTGGCTGCATGTGCTTACTGCTGACGTGTTCTGTCCCTGGTCGGCCGGTTACACCTTATATTCAAAGCTGGTCAGTGCGACGCGGCAGAAATGCTGTCATCCTGTGTCAAGCAAGTCCTATTGTGGAAGGAAGTCATAGCTAGGGTTCAGGGCTGCACGCGGAAGGAATGCATGGGTTGGCATGGCAACTAGGTAGAGAGGGTCAGGGCAGCAACAAGGAGGTACCATAATGGTCCGCGGTGCTCTTCGGAACAATCAAGTGGGCAGGTCAGATGGGCATCATGAAGTAGACCAGTAGAAAAGGTAAATAAATAGGGGCTGAGCACGGCCTCTCTGATTTGATTTGATTTGATTGTGACATTTATATAGCGTTCCAATGCCCAAGGGCGTCTAGGCGCTGCGCGGAGGTATCTGTCAAGATTTCAGTGGAAAAAGGTGAGAACTAGTTTGAGAATAGCCACGTTTTTCTTGATTTTCTAAAGGAAAGTAGCGTTGGGCAGTTTTCAATATCTAATGTAAGCGTGTTCCACATTTTCACTGTGTTCAGGATAAAGCTGCTTCCTCCCCAGCGAGCTTTCTTAAATTTGGGTGTCTGGAGGAGTTTGCTCTGAGCTGAACGGAGTTTACTGCATGGATGATACCAGGTGAAGTGTTGTGTCAGGAACGCAGGTCCTGTTCCATGCAAAGCTTTGTACGCTAGACATGAATATTTAAATTCTATCCTCCTTTTTTACTGGAAGCCAGTGGAGGTTTTTTAATCCTTGGGAAATGGACTGGAATTTGGGGATATCCAGCAACATTCTGGCGGCTGCGTTCTGCACCCGCTGGAGTTTGAGCATGTGCTGTTTCTGAAGGCCCAGCTATAGGGCATTTCCGTAATCCAGTCTGGCCATTGCTAAAGTCATCACCAGTGTTTTTACTGCTTCAGGGTTAATAAAGACGCACACCTTCCGGATTTACTTTAGTGTTAGAAAGACCAGAGAGGCAACCTTGTTGATCGGATGTTGGAAAGTTAGTCTGTCATGAAAGATGATGCCCAGATTCTTTACCTTATAAACTGGGGCTGGAGGAGCTCCAATACCCAGAGGCCACCAGTTCTGTGACCAAAAAGAGGTGTCAGATCCCAGCAGGAGAACCTCTATTTTACTTCCATTGAGCTTTAGGCAGTTTGCACGCATTCATTTGTCTACATAGGACACACATTGGCTAAAACGATCAGCGGTTTCATCCGAGTTACTTGAGATGGACACCACTATTTGAGTGTCGTCAGCGTAGGAAACCAATGAGAAGCCAAATTGCCTGATGATGTCAGCTAAGGGGGTCACATATAAATTGAAGAAGGTGGGACTCAGTCAGGAGCCCTGCGGCACCCCACATGCAAGTGTGAACTGCTCTGAGCAAGAGTCACCAATCTGAACATATTGAGACCTATTTTTCAGATAAGATTTGATCAAATTTAGAGCAGAATTCTTGACTCCTACCTCTAGGAGCCTTCTGATAAGAATGTTATGGTTCACGGTGTCAAAATTCGCCGATAGAGCCAAAAGGATCAGGGCGGCCCTGGCACCCGTGTCCAATATTGTCCAGAGCTCCTCTGCTGCCATAACCAAAGCAGTCTCCGTGCTGTGCCCTTGTCAGAAACCATATTGTGAGGAATCCAACAGGTCTTCTAAGGACACAAAGGCAGTGAGTTGGGAGTTTAGAATTTTTTCCAAGACCTTAGCTGGGAAAGGAATCCTTGTGAGAGGTCTATAGTTGCTGTGGTCACGGGGATCTAGATTGTTTTTTTTAGTAGAGGAAGAATTAAGACCTTTTTCCACGCATCTGGGAAGATGCCTGAGCTGATAATCTCTTTAAAGAGTATGCTGATGCTAATGCTATCGGATGCAAGATGAAATAATTTAGGAGGGCATGGGTCTGAGGGTGCTCCGGATATTGTTGATCTAATTACATGCGAGATCTGTTCTGAGTTCGGTGGAATGAAAGAATCCATAACATTAACGGAGCACGAAGGAGTTGTGATGGGATTGTCAGCTGGGAGGTCAGTGCCCTTGTCTGTGAGGGAATCAAAAATGTGTCTCTCCATCTATTAAGGCAGGAATGCTGGGGAGGTCGCGCAGGAGGAATAGGGTGAGATTATAATTGAGGCATTTGGGACAGTGAACCAAACACCAGGGAGCATGTTGATTTGAATGCATGCGAATTACGTACCTTGTAATTTTAAATGTATTTGTATAGTGCTTACTACCCCTGATGAGGCGACGAAGCACCTTTCGTCGAGTAGCATTCTACTCCCGAATCCAAAAAGAATTAGGGGTGGATTAGTATAAGGAAATATGAGTTAATTTGAGTGGTGGACATATGAGTCTGTTATTTGGATTGGATAGGATACTGCAGAGATAGATTGCAACATCTGCTTCATCAGGACTACAAACTATGAGTGTGTGGCCATCAACTGTGTATGTGTATTTAGTTAACTTTTACCAGGATTTGAATAATGAAGATCAGGGCACAAGTTCTAAAAAAGTGATGGGACACACCAAGTTAGGCGGTATGCAATTGATGTTATGGAGCATGACATCACAGAGCGTGACATTGTGCATGGCATCACAGGAAGTGACATCTCAGGAAGTGGCACCACAACCCGTGACCTCACAGGAAGTGAAATCACAAGAAGTGATATCATATCTTAACACCTCAGACATATGGTTAGCGTTTTTATCATAAGTATATTTAAGCGCATTACAAGATTTAACAAGTAAAATTTTGGGTCGAGCAGTGCCAAAAAAGTGACGCAACCTCAATGTAATACACTGCCAAAAACTAATTGGCAGCAAGGAAAAATGCTGAAGTAAATCTGTTCTGCTTAATTGGTTGCAAAGTCTGCATTTAAAAAAAATCTTACAGGGTTACGGCACCTGCTGCAGAGATCTTTGTGTGGCTAGTAAATATCATAAAATAATATTAATGGAAAGATAACTCTGGAGGTTAACGCATTTGCTGGAGAGATCTGTGTTTTGTCTAGTCCCAGTTTTGAATCCAAGTAGCATAGAGGGCTAATATGTTCCCTGCAAAGCACATCATGTAACATGCAGATGGTACATTTTTCTTTTATGTACACAATGATCCTTTTGTTACTTGCAGTTCATAAATAGTAATCCTCCTAATACAGTCCAGTGAGCTATGAAGGACTTGTGACTCAATGTATAATATTTACATGTGATGTAAAGCACTCTGACACCCTACACTGGGATGAGTAGTGCTATATAAGAAATAAAAGAAAATAATGGTATTTAAATTGTCATTTGTGTAAATATTGGGGCAGGCCAACACATCTGACAGTCTTACGGTGCACGCACATCTCTTATATATAGGGACTGAACAAAATCAAAACCATACCTGTCTTAAGTACCTGTGAAGTTGTGTGCCTTTGTTTCCTCTCCATTAAATGTAGGTGTGAGGCTCCAGATAGCTCCCATGATAGCTTCCAGAACAAAAGGACACCTGCTGGCCCCTTAACGTCCCCCTTTGTTCTAGGCGAGCTAAAAGTTTAAATAAGAAAGCCCCCTCCCTACCTGCTCATTGCTGCTTGGAACGAAAGCAGACAAAGTGCATGTGCTGCTGAAAGGGTCTCAGTGTCTGAAATCAACACCAGGACAAATTCGGGATATTTTAGTGGGGCTCAACTTCTTGGCAGGGTGAACAACACCCACCCAGGGAAAGTAGTGGGTGGAAGCCATCTTCCTGCATGTACCCCCGACTTCTGCCCCAATGTAGATTAAGCCATGTGAGTAAAGAAGTCCTATGCATACAAAGGAAGGATACGTAACAGTATGATTAATTATGCTTTGAGAATAGATGGAGCCTGGGGATAAATAGGAGATTCTTCAACTTCTGGAGGAAGGAAAAAGGAGAGAGGTGAAGATGCAAGTAGTGCATCCTCAGGTAGTTCTTTGTTTTAAAGGCCAAACTGCAGATTGCTTGAGATTTTTTTTTCTGTTTCCCATCATGAGAATGCCCAGTGGGATGTGAGACTTCCCCAAGTGAAACCCCAGAAATGGAAAGTGAGTCGTGGAGTTATGAGAGTTGTGGGAGTTGAATGGCTATGCGAGTGATGCAGGTAATCTTCATATGAATATCAGACATTACAACATAGATCTTTACTCTGCATACCTTTATTCTAGTGTTCTCCAAAGCTGGTCCTAGGGGCCGGATCCATGTCAGATTCTAAGATAAATACATTTATCTAAATGGGGATATTAAAAAATATAGCATGGACTCGGCCCTCCGGGACCGACTTTGGAGGACCGTGCTTAAATCCATGGACTTTATAAGACATTGATCTATACAATGTATTGCAATATCCCACAAGACTAAACAATGCATGCCTTTACCCCATGCTGTATTGTGGTATAGGTCTGACAAGCCACCTATTTTGGGGGATCTGTTTTGAGGTAGCCCCAGCCCCTTTTAGGCCCTCCTTAATCCTCTATCTGCCCCAAACTGTAACAAATCCTTTACCACCTTTACCTCTACTCAGTCCTTTATTGTAATTCCTTCCTTACCCCTTTATCTCTACCCACCCCATAACCCTAATACATCCTCAACCTCTACTTACCACAAAATTCCAAAAATACCCTTACCCCTTTACCTCTGCTCACTCCATAACCGTAAAATCGCCCTTTTAACTCTACCCACCTCATTAGACCTAAATTCACCCATAACCCCTTTAATACGACATCACCCCTAAACCCTAAATCACCCTAATGTCCTTTTACCATAGCTCACCCCTTAACCCTAAAGTAACCCATATGCCTTTTACCCGTATCCCCTATACCTATACCCACTGTCAAATCTTAAAATTACCCTAACCCTTTAATAACCCGACCTTTCCCCTTTACCTCTACTTGCGCCTTTGCCTTCAGAGTAAAGTACTGCATGGTAAAAGATACGTGGTAAAGGTAAAAACCCATATGGAATCTCTTACCTGCCTGGTACTTACCTGGGTTGTAAAGAAAGTGCCATGTGGAGTAAAGTCTGAGTAGTAAAGGGTACATTCGCTTCATGTTGGTTTTGTTCCAACCAAACCAATCATTGGAGGAAAATAAGGAACAGTGTAACATGGATAGATTTCATGGGGACCTACGCAAGTTGAAGTGCAAAGTCTCCCCCTTAAAGCTGGAGGAACTCAGTATTTCGTGTTAGATCGCTGAAAGGCATCCATTTTTACTAGAAACTCAAGGAAATTCTGCAGTCTGTTAGTGATTCACAGAGGTCACCTTGTTGTAGTCCTGTCAATCTACATCAGTTGCTATAGTGCAATTCACCCTGATGCTTTTAATTGCCCTACTGATAACTTTTATTAAATTGTAAAATTCGATATTCTAGACCCATTTAGAGTTTAGAATAGAGTCAAACCTTGCTACTTTACTTGAAGACATTTAAATTGCTACTAACCTGTTATTTTTTGGCACAGTGTTGTTGGCCGTAAAACAAGATGCAATAGCCACACTGCTTAGGGAGTCAAATCTGGATGTCTGCGAACCGGGGCGGCTCCTCCGCTATGGCGGAGGATCGTCGCCCCACTGCTGAAATACAGTAGAGAGAAGAAAAATAAAATGACAATAACATTATTTTTTTGCCATTTTATTTTTCACTTCCAGAGATGTGTAGTCTAGGGTGGTGTGGAGCCATGAGGCAGCATCAGCAGGAGGAGGAGGTGTGATAGGCACTGAAAGTGTACATGCCAGTTTCGCCGGCCATTTTAGAACGGCCAAACCGACATGCGCACTTGGATATCTCCAGGCTGTTTCCTGGAGATATCAGCAGTGCTCAGTGACACAGGTGAACTGGCACGCTCCACCCAATCCCAGCACTTCTCTCATGCTGGGAGTAATAGCATGAAAGAAACTCAGGGGTTGTGTGGGGAGTCTGGAAGCCTGTGGTCATGGGGACTGCAGTGGCGGGAGCTGATAAGCAGTGAAGCGTGGCACGGGAGCAGAAGATTGCAGTGGTCAGCAGCAAAAGGTAAGTCTTTTTTTTTTATTTCTTCGCGCTACCCCCTCACATTAGATTGCCAGCAGCTGCCGCTGTCTGATACCAGGAAATTACAGTCAAATGTTTGCCTCATGTAAAGTGGAAAAGATTGTTATTCGATTCCAATTTGGAATTTAGTCAAGGAGACTTACTAAATTCACTTACATGAAATGTAAGAATAGATTGTCTCCAGGTCTTGAAAAATAATGTGTTGATTTTGTTTCTGCTGGAAGAGATAATGGCCTAAATTATGAGCAGCACAGTATTGGCAGAGAGTAAAGTTTGCTCCCATAAACACAAGTACCATGTGATAAAACTCAACTAATACCATAAGATTGCAATTTAATCCCCATGGAATGGAGAAAAAACTTTTGCATACAGTTTTTGAAGTCAGATTCTGCATGGTATTCACCGTTTCTGTGGGGATTAATGCTTCCAATAACCACATTATTTGCACCTCCTTTATTCTGCAGTCAAATGAGTTGGCAAATGTGGGGTGAGTGGGCTTTGCTGGGTCGATATCAGCTTTAGGGGAGGCATTCTGTGGTCCCTCCATGTAGCAAGGAACTGTTAGTAGAAGAACGAAGACCCAGAGCTGGGCTGTACTAGAAGCTCAGGAAACATCCTTTAGGACCATGCCCCAAAAACGCAGGGCCTTCACAGTGTCGGCAACAGAACGAACGCGTCTTTAGAACGCATTCGTTCTGCACGCAAGTCGTTACACGACTTGCTTTATGGGGGCAGATTGGTGGAATAGTGTTGGAATTAAAGTCCAATACCTTCCCTGCTGTTGCGCAGACTGGAGTTGGAATAGTAAATTAAACTACTCTAAAATCCAGCACCCCACTGAGGCAAGTCGTTATGACGACTTGCGTGATGAATGAATGCATGCTAAAGCCGCGTTCGTTCTAATGACGGCGTTCCCAATGCATAAAGGCATTAAGGCATAAAGGAATGCGGAATAGCATAATAGATTCAGCAGTTCAAACTTCATGCGATTTTGCCCACTGTATTTTGCACATGGTAAAACCTGGCCCAGTGTTCTTGCACCTGAAAAATTGAGGTTTCGGAACACCAGGCCAGTTACAATCGGGCAAAGCAGTATACCTCCTGGAGATACTTCTCCATTTATTTTCATGGTCAATAGGTTGACTTTACTGGGAATTGAGTTATAGATTCTTTCTCTCCGATCGAGTAGGCATGAATATGTCCCTGGCAGATCGATAAGAGAGAAATTGAGGAAAATGCGAAGGTGATGAGTAGAATGCTTGCAGTTTTGTGTCAGCCGCTGGCAATCTATTGGTACGCATTCCAGTTCCTAATTGTTCACCCACCATGCCACACCAGAGATCAGATAGAGAGCATCCTTATGCAAATCAGCCTACATCCTGCTCCAATTGCAACAGTACAGTCCAAACTACCGAGCTAGGTCCTTTCTGGCCAGGAACAGAAGCAACCCCAGACCTGTTCCAACTTACCTAGACCTCATTAGTTACATATCGCATGTGTTCTGTGGCACAGTGAGCACAGGTTCACCAAAGATGCACCTATGTCTTGCCTGGTCACACTGACAATTCCACTATTTCGGTTGTCATTGTCATACGCCATTTTAGTTAGTGTCTCTCGTTTAAAAGTTTTCACTCAATGATGTGAGCTATAAACTGCAAAAAAAGTTCACATTTGTATGAAAATTTGACAAGTTCAAGATCCGATGGGAACTTGCTAAGTTTCTTCACAAACTGAAACTACAACCCTTTTTTACAGACAAGAAAGAGAACAAGAGGGCCTGAGGAAGAAATCCACTTTCAACCCATCTAGACACACAGTGCCTGTAGAGTTACTGACCTTTGAACAGACATTTATTAATGACCTACAGGTCATAGAGATCTCACAAATATGTACATTTCAAAACATGAGTTTAAAGGAAAAGGAAGCCAACAGTTCACTTGAAAATTATGAAGAAATGGTAAACCAGCAGTCAAAGGTGGGGCTGTAGTCATACAGAGCAAACTGACAATAGAGTAGAATGCCTCCATCTCTTGAATGATCCACGCAACTACATGAAAATGAATGGACCAGAACCAAGGAGAGTCCCTGAGAGGTGAGATCGATAACCTAATTGAGGAAGCTGAGACCAACAAATGGAAATCCAAATTAGAAGAGGAACTTTTAGCGGCAGATAATCCTATCACTCCAGCATTTTACACTGGACCAAAAATACACAATAACAGGACACCAGTACCCCGATGAGCCATAGTGTCTGGAATAAACTATTCTAGAAACACTATCCAAATTTAGTGACCAATTCCTTCGATCACTGGTCGAGAAGATCCTTTCATACTTCAAAGATGTGAAAGGCCTCATAAAGCTACCCAAGGATATTCAGCAAAGACTGGAGGAGAGCCTTCTGATTGGACTAGATATTGTAAACTAGTTTACCTCAGTGTTACACCTGACATTCTTGGTGCGGCATTCCTCCAAACATTTTCCTTCATCCCACCTGTTTGCTGAATTCATTTGTGGTGTATCTGCCACTCCTTGGCATCCCCAGTAGAACCAACCCTGGTGTGTAGGGGATTGTGAGGCAGAGACATCTGTGATAGCAACTATAGGCCACTCCCAGTGGCAAGGAGTTGGGTGGCCATGTTCGTGTGCAGGAATGGAACAGATAAAGAACAGTAGACAAATCCCAGGCCAGTAGGGATGTGGCTGACAAAAGCAGGCCCATCAGCCATTTAACTACTCATTGGTTTTGAGAGGCTACCTAGTACTGCTTGTAATGCGGCACTGCAAGTCTGCTCTGGTCTATAGGTAAGCAGAGTTTCACCAGGGCCACCCTACATCTGGACGAATGCCAGATGAATTCTCAAACGAAGTGTTGTGATCAGGGTTAAACCCATTCTGGTCTGAGTGAACCATGTCTGGAACAAAGGGTGCTAAACGGTCCGCAAGAATGTTGGCTAGTACCTTATAATCTATATTTAGCAGTTCCTGTGGTCTGTATGAGCCCAGCAAGGAGGGTTCTTTGTCTGGCTTGGGAAGAGAGATGTGAATGGCCTCACACAGGGAGTCAGAGAGGCCTCATATGGAAAGGGCTGCCTCAAACATTGGCAGTAGATGGGGGCCTACTTGGGTGCCTACGTTTTGTATGACTTCACAGGTAATCTATTGGGACCCTCTGGATTTGCCGGTTGCTAGCGTTCTATTTGCACCTTGAATTTCAATTAATGTGATAGTACTATTGAGCACAGCTCGCTGGTCTAGGATAATGCAGTGTAACGATAGCGTGGAGAAAAAAAGAGTCAAAGTTGTCTGACTGACTGGTATAGACCTATATAGTGATGTGTCAGCTCATCGTATATGTAGCATTGAGTATAGCGGAGGATGCCTGTGGTAGAGTGAAGTGCTGCTATGGGATGTTGAGGCTGGTCCTGATGAATGAGCCATGCCAGGAGTCAGGCAGATCTATTGGCCGCTGCATGTGTGAGGGCTGAATGGGCAGCATAATTAAAACAACGCTGTCTTTCTAATAACAAAGCGTGTTCACGCTGTGCCTGCCAATCAATGGGTGGCGCTGGGGCTATGCACCACTCGGGTTTCCTGGTCAGGTATCGTAGTCTTGATTCGAGAAATGTTCCTATTGAGCACCTGTCGCATATTCCATTGTGTACCCAGGCAGGGTCCTGTGTCGCTACTTTGAATGGATCCCATTCTAATAATTTAGTGATTGCTGTGTTGTCATTGTGTTCAAAATATTATGTAATTTGCTGAACCAAGTGAGGCTGAGAAGGGTGGATCCTCCAGTAGCACAAGCTGCAGACGCCATGTAGGTATGGGAGGTGGATTAGCTGACCACAGCAGTTGTGAATGCTGAGGGTTGTGATCGGAATGTGTGTGACTAAAGTAATCTATGTGTAAAATATAAGGGAGTAAGGAGGATGAGTCAGCCAGCCTATCTATGCGGACATGCAAATGGTGGGTGCAGATAGGAGTAAATAGAATATACCCTTGTGTCTGGGTGGCGGACACCCCATATGTCAACAAGCTGCCAATGTCGAAGTCAGTCATGTAAGGCCTGTGAGTTAGAGGTGGCAGCGGTATGCAGCAGTGGGGGAAGGAGCGATCAAGGGTAGTGTTTAGAACGCTGTCAAAGTCTCCCCCTATAAGCCATGGCATCCCACTCCATCGAGCATGCGCATTTGATAGAGTGTACAGAAACGTGGTTTGCTCAGAGTTGGGGGCATATATTGAACCTATATGGATGTACCGGTCATCAAGGGGCCCTTCACCACCAATTAGCAGCACCCTGCATCCAAAATATTGTCTTTAACTACAGAAGGGGTTCCAGGCTTAACTTAAAGCAGCACGCCACTAGCATAGGAGGAATAATCAGGGGTGAACACCTGACGGCACCAACATCTCTGCAGTGTAATGGCTTTGGCTTGTGTTTAATGAGTCTCTTGTAACAATGCAATGTGCGTGGAACGGCGGTTTAAATAAGAATGGATGGACTAATGGCATGAAGGAGTATGCATACCACGCACTTTCCATGTGAGTATGTTATATTGTGTCATATATGGAGGAAAAGGGTGTCCAGCAGTCATCTGGCACACGCCTGTTAGTGCGGATAGAATTTTGCGTGGATAGCAGGGCATATGGTGGAGGGTCTGGTTGGGAATAAACGTGGACTATAACAAAAAAAAACATTACCAAAGAACTGTAAATGCCGGTAGAGCAGAGGGACAACATGTTTTCCCCCAAACAGCCGAAAAATCAAAATCGGCAAAAGTTAATCAGTTGGGAAACCAGCAGAGGGGTCTTGGGGGCCAGAGAGGGAATGCCTACATGTTTAAAGGATGAACATGTGAGAGCTCCACCAGATAATACCTCATAGAACTGTGCGCCACTAAAACAGGAAGGATGTTGTCGCATCCCAAGCAGACCCAGCCAATCGGCGTATCCGCAGAATAAAATCAACACATCTGCAATGCAAGCACAATGAAAAAAATGGGAGAGATGGAACAAGGGATGGAATTTCAAACTGTGGCAATCATCTGCATTGAAAAGTATTGGGCATTGTTAATTAGACAATGCCAATATCAAATTATGTCTTCAGCTGTCTGCGGTGTCACATGGGGCGGGACAGTTGAATCCGCCCTGGAGGGCCACGTGCAAGGGCATCATCACTAATAGATTTGGCTGAGTCATCTTCGGGGTCCAAACCCTGTGTAGCCTCATAAATCTCAGCAGCAATCTGCAGTGCTCGGCCCCTCTCCTCAATGACTTGTTCCAAGTCAGGTGCAGTCCTGGGACCAGAGGTCTGCTGTGAGCGGGACTAGTGGCCACATCGCCTAGGTGTTTCTATTGTGTGGGACAGTGCTGGGGGTCATTCAGATCGGTCTGCAGTTGAAAGACCCGCAGATTCCAGACAGTCCCAAGGATCTTCAGGGGAATCAAAAAAGTACATTTTGCCCCCCAAAACCCCGAAGGTGCACCGGAAACAGGAGTGCATTACAGATACCAAAATTTCCTAAGGGGACATTTGACTGCCAAGAAGAAGTTCCTCTGTTTCTGCACAACCACCGTATAGTCTGGGCAGAACATGATTTTTGCATTGTCAACTGTGATCTCTTGGAGTTACGTGTCTCACTCAAAATGGAGTCTCTGTCCCAATAGTGGAGTAGACAAAACAGGAATAGACAGGAGAAGACGTCTCGCAGGTTCTCGAAGAGCATGCTCCATAGAGAAGAATTGTGAAAATGCCTCCAGTGGCAGTAACCTCCTCTTCCAGAGTTCAACATAAGTAATAGCATCCGACCCCTCTGTTCCCTCCGGAAGGCCCACCATTCTTACATTATTCTGCCACGAGCGGCCCTCCACATCCTCAGTGCAGCATTCCAGGAGTTCCACCCGCCCTGCTATTGTGCGCATCGCCGAGTCCAGCTTCTGAGGTTTTAGCTGGAGGTCCGTGAGGGTTTGTTCAGTGGAGTGAACCTTATCCATCAGCTTGCATCGACCCACATGAAGCAGCGTGAGGTCTGTGGTCATATTGTCTTTTTTGCTTTCCAATGAAGAGTGGTCCCAATCCACTCAACTGCCACCAGGACTGAGTCGAGCTTATCCCCAAATTATCCATAAGGAGTGGAATCGCCTTTGGGGTCATAGCCACTAAGAGGGTGATCAGAGACAGCAGAGGGCCGCAAAGACATACCCTGTGTGGTGGTGCATAGGTTGCCCATGGTAGACCCTTCCAGAGGTCCATGGTGATGAGCCACGATGATCTTGCTTTGGGCCAGCTTGTCAATGCCCGGTGAACAACAGGATTCTGGCAGCACAAACAGCCTAGATGCCCAGGAGTAGGTCAGTAAAAATGCAGTTCACCAGAGAGGAGCAGGACCAGCAGCGATGAAAGTCGGGCAGGGACCCCCACAGCTGCTGCCACAAAGCTAATGTCCAGTGAGGGCCACAGCCATGGCACAGTAGATAGGAAGTTGGTAGTCTGGTATGTTACCCACTTACCAGTGCCAACCGGGTCATAAAAGCATGGCAACACTAGTAGTCTCACAGGTCCAGTAGCAGGCAGGCAGTCTCAGGACACTCAGAGAAGAGCAGGTTAGTGAGCAGTGGAATGCATGATGAAGGCCACCCCAAACAGGAATGGCCAGGAGAAGACATCTCGCAGGTACTCGATGAGCATGCTCCACAGAGAAGAATTGTGAAAATGCCTCCAGTGGCAGTAACCTCCTCTTCCAGAGTTCAACATAAGTAATAGCATCCGACCCCTCTGTTCCCTCCGGAAGGCCCACCATTCTTACATTATTCTGCCACGAGCGGCCCACCACATCCTCAGTGCAGCATTCCAGGAGTTCCACCCGCCCTGCTATTGTGCGCATCGCCGAGTCCAGCTTCTGAGGTTTTAGCTGGAGGTCCGTGAGGGTTTGTTCAGTGGAGTGAACCTTATCCATCAGCTTGCATCGACCCACATGAAGCAGCGTGAGGTCTGTGGTCATATTGTCTTTTTTGCTTTCCAATGAAGAGTGGTCCCAATCCACTCAACTGCCACCAGGACTGAGTCGAGCTTATCCCCAAATTATCCATAAGGAGTGGAATCACCTTTGGGGTCATAGCCACTAAGAGGGTGATCAGAGACAGCAGAGGGCCGCAAAGACATACCCTGTGTGGTGGTGCATAGGTTGCCCATGGTAGACCCTTCCAGAGGTCCATGGTGATGAGCCACGATGATCTTGCTTTGGGCCAGCTTGTCAATGCCCGGTGAACAACAGGATTGTGGCAGCACAAACAGCCTAGATGCCCAGGAGTAGGTCAGTAATAATGCAGTTCACCAGAGAGGAGCAGGACCAGCAGCGGTGAAAGTCGGGGAGGGCCCCCCACAGATGCTGCCACAAAGCTAATGTCCAGTGAGGGCCACAGCCATGGCACAGTAGATAGGAAGTTGGTAGTCTGGTATGTTACCCACTTACCAGTGCCAACCGGGTCATAAAAGCATGGCAACACTAGTAGTCTCACAGGTCCAGTAGCAGGCAGGCAGTCTCAGGACACTCAGAGAAGAGCAGGTTAGTGAGCAGTGGGATGCATGATGAAGGCCACCCCAAACCACCGTGAAGTTGAGCGATCACTGCTGGCTCATGTGAATATTATGCACAGTCATACAGACCATATGCCTGCTGTCACGTGTCACCCCTTCTACCCGTTGCATCCAGGCCCAATAACTCAGTACAAGGGGTAACAAAGTCTGGAGAGGGTGGACTCACATGTCGGAGGCAGCCGTAGTGGCACTCCGGTCACCAATGCAAGTTCTTCCCACCGCAAGATGCTCAGGTGAGTCAGCAGCTGGGCTTAAGGCCAGCGCAGGAGATCAGAGGAGCAGCGGTGCGGGCCTCCAGCAACACCGGTACAGTCAGTCGCCCCCTCCCTTTTAGTCAAAGGTGGGGAAAGTCCCTCGCAGCGGGCTACGAGCCTTCCAGACCTCGATCCTCCCCTGGTAATAGTGCAGGCATGCCGCAGGCTCACCGGGTTATTCTGATGGCAGGGGCTCAGAGCCACAGCAGGGTACCTTTAACCAGGGCCACCCCAAGCGCAGCATTCAGTCAGTCAAGCGCAGGGTAGGCACAGTCCCTCACAGCTTTCCCGGACCACCACTGCACCAACAGACGCCGCAATGCCGCCCACCGCCGCTTCCCCTCAGCGGCCACAAAGTCCTTGTCATGACAGTGGGGGAGGTAGGGAAGGGGAGAGATAGGTTATTGTGCAGCGATTGCAAACTCTCATCAGGAAAATAGGCAGATAGGCAGTGGCTACAGCAGAGCTCACTCCAAGCACGTCCGCCATGTTGGTCGCTCAAGCCACGCCCACCTTTACTGAACCCTGATTATTGCTGTATTTTATCATTCAAACAGCAGCCAGGCAGTCCAGAGCCTTTCTTGCACTATGGCCTATGACACACTGGCTGCTTTACTGAATTTGAGGAGTTCCACTTTGTTCGCAATAAACAGTAAAACATTTAAAAATCCCAGAAGAGATTCAGAGATTTCACATTCCGCTCACCAAAAGATTTTCTAAAGTCCAGATTTAAAAGAAGTTTGGGATTTTCAGATACTTCACCACTTACTGCATATGTCGTCTGGGCACAAGCAGGAGCAAATGCTTCTGAATATCAGGCTTAAAATGCTTTACAGTGAACAATGACACGTCTGTTAAAGAACTATCGAAAACTAAATAGCCATAAACAGATTATGTAAAGACTGGGAACACCAAATTAGTCTATGTTTCACTGCCCTCACTTTTAGAATTATATTTTAAATCTGTTAAGTGGGTGGTTTCAGGTGATTGATTACATGTCTATTCAAATTAGCAATCGCCACTATCTTCAGTTAGATTTTATTCAATTGTGAGACATCACATTGTGAGAATCTTTTCTCTGAAGATGATGAATACAGTATGTAATCTTTCAAGGATATTACCAGAGAAAGAATAATATGCCTTCACCATGGCTGTATTGTTTTCTAAACAGTTCCAAAAACAAGCTTGTACATTTACAACAGACCCTGAACAGGCAGATAAAATGAAATACATTTCAAGTATCTCAACATGGCAGCCATATTGATTTAATAACGCCAGGGAGCAGTGGATTAATGGAGTTGAGATCCAGGAAGTAGGTTAATGTAGCTGACAGCGATACAGGAATTCAATCTCCCAAGTGCACAAATCATGACTTCTTCTCGCTTTGTTGACAGTTGGATAGCTAACAAATCAATTTAAATAGCAAGTTCAGGCTGACTTCCCATTGTAGGTAGCAAGGAGAACAACATAATTGGGACTTATTTACTGTTATCTTTCATGTAAAAATCCACCTAAAGTAGTTTCATGAAAAAACACAAGAAAGAACAGAAGGCACAGTTATACTAAATATGTCAACGTGCGCTTGATGCTCTGTGCTGGTCTTCAGACAGATGTAGGTCCGGGCATAGTCAGCATGCATTTGGAGCTAAGGGGTAGATTTCTAACACTGTGTGCCGGGTTTGTGCCACAAAAGTGATGGAAACTGGTTAATTACTCCTTTAGCTACTCTGCGCCAAGGTGGCATTCCATGGGTGGTATGTGGACGTTCGCATGTCGCCACCCAAGGATTGTGATGCAAAGTCTTATTGAATGAAAAAGGTGGTCATGACTAACTATTGCAACACTTCCACGAAGCAGGTGTAAGGTTTAAGACATGTTTTATCTTCTCGAAACATTTCTAACTTTGCATGTGTGCTGCACTGTACTATATGCATATTGGAAGAATAACCTTACACTGCAAAATCTATATTTGCCATCATGCAATGGTGCAATGCAGCCTAAAGTGCTCCAGTACAGGGTGAGACAGAAATAGTGCCATATCTTAGTGTATATGGGGCTGTTATGCTCTCTCCTTTCACACAATGCAGCTCAGAGTGCATTGTGTCAAAAACTTAATAAATTTGCCCGAGTGTGTTATTGCAGCAACAGATTTGAGACATCCGGGCAATGCAGACACTAAAGGATCTAATGGAGCAGAAAAATAGGCCACTGATCTACGGGCACTGTCGTTTAACTGGGTGAGTACTCAAAGTGCACAACCCTCTCTCCCATGGCAAAAGAGCGAAAACACTTTGTTATAATCCGGCATTCCTAAGGCTGGAGCACTACACAAGCATTCTCTCAGCTCCAGGAAGGCAACCAAGGTGGAACTATGAAAGAACAAAAGGATTAAATTAGAGACAGAGCACGCACCAATAAGCGAAACATCTGAATCTGAGCAAAGTATAGCTGAATCTGAAGATCGTAGCTCGAGGAGGTCTAAGGGGGTTAGACTAACCTGTCGGAGGTATTCGTCTCCTGAGTGGACCAATTTGGCTGCAAATGCCTGGGGCATCAAGAACCGAGAACACATTGCTGATAATTGAAGTTCTGGTGTGGGTTCTGTGGATGAATGTAAATGCTCTTCTTTCATTGGCTGTTTCATTCCCGCCAAGGCTGAGTGGTCTGCGAACTCTAATACTAGAGGACTTCGTGTTCCCGAACTTTGGTATAGAACCATCTCCAGCTGAATTTGCTGCACTCAAAGGTGATTCATTACAACGTGTGATACATGAACTTGGTTCAGATCTCATTAGGGATGTCGAAGGAAGTCTATGAACTGTGCTAAGCTAAGAAGAAGATTGCCTAGGCCTGAGGGGATGAAAAATAAATGTAGAGATTACATTTAGAAGAAAATAAAGAGGGCTAGGGCAGTCCTACAGTAATTGTAAACAATGTAAAGAAAGCTAAAGAAGAAAAGGACACTATTACAAGCATGCTTAAAGACTTTACGCCTTGCTGCTTTGCACGAGTGGAGACTGCAGGAGAAAAGAGACTCTGTGGCTGCTATTTCACTACTCGAATCAGGTCTGAATTGAGTTAGAATGGATTCCGGAAATCCAAATCATAGACTCAAGTGCATCATAGGTACACTTATAACCGTAGTGTTAGAAGTCTCTAGTGGTACTAACCATAGAGTCAGTTTTGAGGCAAGTACACAGACTTAGTGCACATGAAGAAATTACATCTGCATCTGATGTCTCAAAAAAGGTACTCTAGGATCAGAAAAATAATTAGTAGCTAAAGTAGAATGCTAAGCTTTTATATGAGTATTTAGATACCATGGAAGCTAGAGATTTCTATGTTTGCTTGCAATTACCAGTGTCAGTAGAAGAAGGCGTCACCTATTACCATCTCCCTTTGACCTATGGCATTAGTTGTAGTTTATTCCTTGGTATGTTTTATGTGAAAGGTCATTATGAGTATTACTTTTCCAATTATGATGTAGTACTTTCAAAGATACCCGTATATAAGCACCTGAATAAATATGATACTCAAAAGAAGATAGAAATTATAGGGAACTATTTTGTACCAACCGCAATGTTAGATACTGCTTACGCTCACAGACACAATTTGACTTGTACATTAACTGACGTTGAGATGAAATTTATTGATCAGGTAGAAGGTAGGCATAGAATACTAGTTAGCAAAGACAGTAAAGAAAATAAGGACCCTGATTGGACTATGGAAGAGTTAAATCAAAATTCTAAAGGGAGTTCAGGACCAATAACCTTGCATTGGCAACATCGAGCGAGGCTCTGTATAACTCAGGATGAGAGTAGTTAAAATTCCCTGGCTGTGGGGGAGAGTGAATGTGATCACACATTTCTGGTTCATGGTCCTTGGAAAATGTTTCCACGTGAATCTGCACGTATGATACCAGGTGTGTAGTTTGTGTGTTGAAAGAATGCGTATGTGCAATTGCCTAGCAAATGGTATGGTACTTGTTACTTGGTAGTGGTGTTCCCGAAAATATTCCATGTGGAAGACTTAGAAGAGTGTGGGGAAGTATTGAAGAGCAGAGAGAACCCTGAATTGACTACCGGAGAGATTGTAGTGGATATCTTTGGTTTAGGTGTGGTGCTGAATGGAATCAAGATTAGAAGGCTGTCAACAATAGTTGATAAGCTGTCGATTAGCAATGCTAGATCTTTGTTACTTATAGATGAGAAGATGGTCTCAATAAGAGCCTTAGCCAATGTTTTACTCACAGTCTGTCGGATGCTGAAGGTTCAATAGTGTGATACCTATATACCTGACAGGAGTAAGGATTAGCGGGGATATATTAGCAACATTACAGAGTCACATCATGAGTTGAAGGACCTAGCTTCTGAGGGTGTATGGGACAAGATAGGACAAGGATTTGGCACAGTTGGAAGGTGGTTTGAAAATGTGGGGAGTGGATTGTTTGGTTATATGTCCAATACTGATTGTTTTCGTTTGCATCATTGTTTTGATTGGAATGGTGAAGGCATATCGATGGAACCAGGCGAGGGAAAGGGAAAGTGCTCAGAGGGAAAGAGACAGGAAAACTGAGCAGTTGCAGGACAACTACTACAATAACCTGAAGTGAATAGAGGTGTTTAGGCATAGACGAATGGCAACTACATCTGTAGATCAGTCCACTACAGTAGAAGATCCTGATAATCAACTGAAAGGCTTATCCGTTGGGATAAAATGATTGTTGTGATGACTCAACGTCATCAGTAGGGGGACTGATAGAGATGAAGTTTCGTATCATATCTGGGTACCAGTTAGGGGTGCAGCATAATCATTGTAGTCGGCACCTGAATATTATTCATTAACTGTGGTGATTAGGATAAATGTACCCAGTTGGTGTAAGTGCCTGAAATATTAACAGATTCAATGTAAAGCCCAATGTTTGTTTCTAGAATGTAGAGAAGATGTACAAACCAGAGTAACTCATATTAACCTAGCATTCATAGTAATGTGATATCTCATGCACATTTACGTGTTTATGTGAAAATAAAGTGGTTAAACTAGGCGTGTTAACATGGTCTCATGCTAAGCAATCATGTAAGAATCATAACAAATAACAAGGTGCATTGTTATGTTAAACTAAGTAATAGGCCTGAATTCGCAGCATGTGGAAATTGTCATTTTAAACTATTGTTTAAATAATATGAGTTTGCAGAATGTTGTTTCTTTCTCATGTTTTACTTTGGAGGTGGATGGGGTTTCTGTAGGAAAAGACTAGGGTTATTGTTCTCTTGAGTTAAGGAAGGAAGAATATACAGAGGGCTTGGTGGGAACCGATATGGTGGAGAAGGACATCGTTCACTTGGGCAAAGGCGAAGGAACCAAGCAGGAATTGTTGCCAAGCGCATGTATGGAGAAGCCCGTGGACAACTTCACTGCAGTGGAAAATGTTATAAATGAAGTGTGTTGTAACTCACGTGAGCAGGAGAGAAAAGCACAGAGGAGTGGGACAGTTACCCCATTCCCTTCTGTCCTCCAGACAGAGAGCCCCTGACTGGTGGCCTACTATTTTTGCTGTAGCTTTATGCTGCTTGACCCATCTAATGGTGAAGAGACTTCTTAGGAAGACTTCATTGCTGACACCTTTCTTCTTTTAGAACCTTTTGCCTAGATGCTGAAGGAGGGATGTCATCTAAAGGGTTCACTGACAAAATATTGATGTAAAAAATATAGAAGTAAAGAATATTGATGAAAAAATATAGAATTAAAAAATATCGACTCCCTATACTTAAACAGGTAAGTACAAAAATATTGGGGGGGAAATATCGATGTAAAAAACTATAGTTGTACAAAATATCAAATGTTATATATGTATATAAAATAAAATAATAAATATTAAATATGTTAAATAATAAAATTAGTATAAAAAAGTAGATTTGATATAAATTTTAAAAAAGTATAATAAATAAACATAAAAAAGTTAAACACACATACATAATAATTCATATATATGTTTACTTTGAAACATTTAAAAATCAATTAATTTTACTTTGTTTTATAATTTTTTAAATATATAAAAATGTATAAATGTATGTATATATATGTACCAATACCATAAAATCTAGTTAAAAAAAAAACCATTCTATTATAAATTAAAACATTAAACTGTTTAAAAATCTTCAAACTTAAATTTCCCACTCCAGTGAGTGCAACAGTAGAGAAAGTGTTGGATAGCGGAGGTGTAAAAATTGCAATTCCCACTCCAGTGAGTGCAACAGTAGGGAAAATGTTGGATAGCAGAGGGGTAAAAATTACTATTCCCACTCCAGTGAGTGCAACAGTAGGGAAAGTGTTGGATAGCAGAGTGGTAAGAATTACTATTCCCACTCCAGTGAGTGCAACAGTAGGGAAAGTGTTGGATTGCAGAGGAGTAACAATTAATATTCTCACTCCAGTCAGTTCAAAATTAAAAAAAAACAAAATATTAACAACAACAAAAATATTTAAAAAACAAAATACATTGAAAAATATATAAATATGTAAAAAAATAACATATTATAACGTGAAATACATATGAAAAATACCTACAAATATTTGATTAAGTAAAATAAAAAATAATTTCCAAACAAATAAATGTTTAATTAGAAATTATTTAGAAAAAAACCCATTCATTATTACATAAATTTACTTATTTATTTCATACCCTATAACACCACTCAATTCCAACCTACATCTAAATTTTAAAAAATGTACTTCCTTAATTAGCCCAATTAAAGAAATATTATTAATTAAAAAACAAATTAAAACTCAATAAAATGTATTTATCTTCCCACCACTTTACCCCTATAACCCCACAACCCACAGTTAAAATTATACTGTAAAACTATTTATTGCAAAATTAAAACTTATTTTCAATTAAAAAACTAATAGTATTTAACAACTAATTATTAAGTAAGTAAAATTAATTTACTCCCCACACTGTACCCCTATACCAGCAATACCAGCTTTTTTAGCGCCAGCGCGGGGAAGAGAACAGGGGTGCACTGTATTCTTGTTAATACGGCACATCCCTGCATTTTCTAAATGACGCAGCTCAGCACAGCTAAATTGCTTGCAGGGCCGAGCTGCACCATTTCTTTATTAATATTCACCTGAATTTGTAAAATGAAAACTCATAAATTCAAATCCTACAACACGACTTGGAACGCTTTTCTTTATCACTCTGTGTGAAGACAAATTTTCGTGCCATCAATGTTTTAATGCAACTAGTTTCCTATTAGCTATACTCTTTTCATGGGACTAACACAAATTACCCTATTGATCCAAAGGGTTTACTCGCTTGCATGCATAGGGATAGACAGATGGCAAGCAGACAGACAGACAGGCAGGATGACATGCAAACAGAAAGTGAGATCTGGTGGAGTACCAAGGCAGACAAAAAAATGATATATGCATTTGCATATGGCTTACATATTATTAGGGTTTTTAAGCAGATCTACATATAACAACATACAAGTTGATTGATTCCTTAAGTAGAACACAATAAACATTTTTGCACAGTGTCTTCTGTCGTTCTTGATATGAATATATTACAGTAATAATTTGCAGATATAAATTTACCATGCAAAAATAATATTTTTGAGAGGTGAGATGAGTCCATCTGTGTTTCACAAATTAAGTTCCTGTATTAGCAGTCTGGTACTCAGCTTTCTGTGTCTCAGCGCAGGCAAGGCTGAAAAAAAGCGAAGTTAATTACATCAACAACTAATAGTGCAAGTTACCCACAATAGTGAACCTTGATGCCCCCAAAACCACTGACCAGAGCTGGGCTGGAAAAACATAAAACCACAGATGATGTAAAATGGAAAAAGAAATAAGCAGCTCTACATCACTTGGGCTGGCCACACGTATCCGAACATTAATTGGTGTTTGACTTCTTCTGGTTGTGGCATGAAGGGCAAGTTGTGGGCTGCAGGAAAGGCCTGTGTTCCAGCCTATGTATCACACTCTGTCTTCACCCTGGAAGAAAATCAGCATGGGCCAGATGTATGTAGAATCCTGTTTGCGAGCTTCTAATTGCGAAATATAGTGATTCACAATTAGGAAATTGCAAACGGCGATGCACAAATGTGTGTCACACATTTAGAAATTCCTAATGGGGTCGCAATAGACCTATCTCATTAATATTCATGAGGTAGGTCACAATTTTTGCCCCAGTGGGAATCGCTAACAACACAAGATGATGGCCTGCTGTGGTCAGCAGAACCAAAATGACTGTGATTGCTTTGCAATTAAGCAATTTTTTAAAAAAAATGAAAATCGTCTGTGATTCAAAAATAAAAATGAAAGGTTTTCATTTATGAAGAGTAGGCAGTGGTCCTTGGGACCACAGCCTACTCTGAAAAAAAATTTGTACTAACATTTACAAAGAGGATGAGGTTCCTTGGGGACACCTTCTCATTTGGAAAGGGTTACTACCAACTTGAACTTGGTGGTAAAATGCGAATGTTTTGCAACTGCATATGCGACGCAAAATATTCTTACATGCCACTGTGATTCAGTTTTAGGAAGGGACGCCCTAAACCCGCCCCTTCCTAATACGAATCACAAACCCTATTTGTGATTCAGTAATAGGTTACCGTATCGCAAATACGGTTTGGTACATCAGAAAATGCTTTTTTCTGGTCATAAATGGCCTGATTCTGCGAATCGGACATATGCGAGCAGTAAAAAGCTTTATACATCTGGCCCCATATATTTTATACCAAAAACTGTCTGACTTTTTAATAGAAGTTTGAATCCTTTGTTTGCTATTGGACATTTTTTAAATAAGTTATGCAATTTGTGTAAACATATATTGGTCTTGAAATGATTCCTGTTGGCAGTATAAATGTAATTAACAATTTTGAATGCTATGGCATAAGAACATAGGCAGAACAAATTGTGGGTGTGTTGCTCTTTCTGTTTATCTCACTGGTTTTCTGTTGCCCGATCTTTCTGTCTGCCTTTGTCTTTGTCTATATCAGCAGCAGCCTGTCGTTAAGGGCAAAAGGGCCCCATCCCTCCAACTTTTCCTAAGCAGGAACAGTGTCTGTCAGGCTGAGTAGAGGTTAGCCTGACAGACACTCTTTATGGTTGAGTCAGGCAGCCAGGTGCTGTAAATGAGGTAAATGGGCTGGTGTCAGGCGGCCTGAGACAGACTTTGCTGGGCTGAAGATTTCACAGCGCAGTGGGCGTGACCTCCGCAACCCAGCAAAGTATCCTATGAACCTCCAACTCATGATGAGGGGAACTGTCGCTGGCAGACTCGGACCTGGGAGCTACAGTTTTAAACCCGGAAGTGCCCAGGCCAAGTGTCCATCAGTGATTTTTGTCACAGAGTGGGGTGAGGTCAGCAGTCTCTCTGACCCAGTCCCACGCTGTGATGAGTAAGGGACTGCCACCTCCTCTCATTGGCTGATCCATAACAAGGTAAGCCAATGAGAGAATGCATCAGTTCCAATCTTCCAGGATCCACTGAGGTATCCCTCCTGTCACCCGAGTTCACTAGTGCAGCCAGGTACGTTTTTTTATTTAATTGTGGGTCCATTCGTGTGTGTATGTTTAAATGTTTGTGTATTTGTGCTTGTGCGCATGCTGTGAATGGATGTGTGCATGTGTGTGTGTGTGTTGGGTGTGAGTATGTATGTGCACGTGTGAAAGAGTGTGTGTGTGTGTGCTTGCCTGCCATACCCCAAATACATATTACAGGCCACTACTGGTATGAATGTCTCTTCATCTCTGTCTCAATGTCTCTTCATTTGTCTCTATGTCTCGCCAGCTTGCCATCTCGCCAAATCTATTTTCTTATCCATTTCTATATGTCTCTTCATCAGTTCCCCAAGTGTCTCCCCATTTCTCGTTTTCTCTCTTTTCACCGCCTCCCCATCTTGTACTTACTGTTTTGCCATCTTTTTGTCAGTCACTACCCTCCATCCGCCTCATAACTATTTTGTTCTATATTATGTTTCCATTGTTTGTCATATAAAAACAAGCTTTAAAAGCCTGAAATTCATCTGCCTATCTATATCAGAGTCTGACAGTAACAAAAACGAGGTGCTCCATGGTAGGAAGATTTCTGCCTTCTGGAGCAGTCCCAAACCCACCGGAACAGGCAAATATGTTGGCCTACAGCAGTAATTCCATTCCACCCAGCGCAGCTGGCACAGGTAAGAGCGGTGTGGCAGAGGGGCGGTGGCGCGGCAGGGTGGGGGTACAAGTCGACAGATGACAGGATAGGTAAAATTAAATACAAAAATAAATAAAACCACCTACCTTGCGCTCGCCCGCTCAAGGTAAGTGTTTTTTTTTTATCCATCTCGTCGTCTGTTGACTTGTCACCCCCACAACACCCCACCTCTCTTACCTGTGCCGGCTGCGCCTTCATTCCACTGCAAGCAGGGGCGTAATTGCTGCTTCCTTACCTCACCATATGGACTAAAGTCTCTGACCGTTATTTACAAGTCGACACCGCATTTCAAACATTCCATTTCACTACGGTTATCTGACCATACTTTGACATTTAATGAAAAATCTCTTCAATAGCCTGTATACAGCAACGTGGTTGATGAATCTCTTCAATACATTTGGAAGAAAATTTAACAATAGCGTTGATTCAAAACCTGAGGCTGTGTACCATGCCCTTTTAAAAAAACAAACAAAAAAAACAAGCACTGGTAAATCCAATACATCTTGCCTTTGGAACCTATTGGCCTTTTCAGTGATTTTTGCCATGCTGTTCAGCATCCCAGATGCTGTGCAGCATGGATAAAGATAATAAACTTTAAAAAAGCACTATAATGTGGAGGTCGCATTATTTTGTAGGCACATGCACTATGCATGTTCGCGCTTACAAAATTATGTAGTCAATTCTTTTATTGAAACGCCGGTTGAGGGAAAATAACATGGAGGGCCGTGTTGGGGGGAAGCAAAACAGCAAGGGGCAGAGGATTTGGAAGCAACGTATGAGAGAAAAGGAGAGCACAAGTGGGGGAAGCAACTTCGAGTTTGGTGTTGGTGGTGAAGCAGGTTCGGAAGCAACACAGAGGGCAAGGGTGGGGAGGAGAAGTAACAAGCAATAGAGGGAAATGTGGAGCGTGGGGGAGCAAACAGACAGAACAGGGAAATGCATAGTGAGCGGGAAAGAAGTACATAAGTGAGAAAATAACTTGGGGAGAAGCATACGATGGCAAGCCCATCATGACGGTGGGGCAGAGAGAAGTACAAAGTGATAGAGCGCGACACAGCATGTAAAGGGAAGCTCAAGAGAAGTACTCGAGGATGACAGCTAGAAATCGCATGCACTCTTGTGGAGTGCTTAACCCAATAAAAAGTAAGGGGGTCATTAGTATATCAGGCGGATCGCCGCTGGCCCGCGCTGGCGATCCGCCCGACAAATGTCCCTGGTTCACCCCCCCGCCATAATGTTATGGCGGGGGCACCGTGGTGGATGGAAAGACCGTCTGCCACTTTTCCGCCGGTCGGATTCCGGGACACAATGGCTGCAGTTGGATGCCTTTCCATGGCGGAGACTCCACCATGGAAAGGCATGCGGGAATTCACTGTTGGGGCCCGTTACGGGCCCCCAGGGGGTGGGGGGCTGCACTTGGGGGGTACCTATCGTGCCCCCCTTCATTGGCATGCACAAGGTGGCCCTCACGGTGCCTGTCACGTTGTGCAGGCCAATGCACAACATGCAAATTTGACATTGTGGCGGGTGCTGCACAAAGCACCGCCCGCCACAATGTTAAATATGCAGGATGCGACCGCCAGGGTGGCGGTCGCATCCTAATGGGCACAGCGGGACTGCCGCACCTCTGGCGGGCCATCCCGTTTACCGTTACGGTGGCGGGCAGACACCATCGTAATGGACCCCTAAGCGTCTAAAAGTGAGCAGTGTAAGAACACAAGTAAAGGGGCATTGCCCCAGGGGAAGGACAGACACAAGCTGGACAAGGCAACTCATTGAACAAGAAGCAAACAAATGAAAGTGACAGGAAAGCCAACCAATGATAAGCAATGAGCATGCTCCAAGTCCCTGCATGCTTTTGGTAAGCCCACAATCTGTCTTGCAACCAACAGTGCCTGCGCTGTCTTGAAGGCTGTATGTAAAAAAAAGTTTTTGCCACCTTTGATACATCTATGCTTGTACTATTAAAGGACCGTTGCACCTGTTGCAGCAATAATTTGTTCTATAAGTAACTGATACACAAAGAGTCTTTGTAATAATGCAAATAGATCATTTAAGGTGAAAGTAGGTTCTTTATTTGAGGAGCATCTCATCCATAGGTCAGGCTGCAGCTCCAGTCCATTTGTAACTGCCTCTGACCATGGAACATACAATATGTCATAGCTTGGCTAGAATGCCCTTAAAGTCCAATTTCCTTATATGCAAATCTAATACTTAAATACCACACACCTCCCTCCTTACAACAAAACAATACAAACTAAAAAAAAAGAAATCCCTACCTATACACAAAAATGTATAAAAGGAAACTAACTAATTACAAATACTCTTCATTAAGCCCATCAAACCTGCTCCATCCTTTGTATAGTACCACTCTATTAAGATCCCAACTTCTTCCGTCTTCCATTTTTAAGTGATTCCCACAACACACTTCCACTCTTCCCCCAGTGTAGCCACCCAGCAGATAACTCAGTATTACCATTTCTTGCTCTGAACAATCCAAAAGGAACTTCTCCTGTAGAGGAATGTGGATAAAACTGGTATTTATATAGGAACTTCTTGAATCCTTCCTTCCAATTCCTTCCCGCACTCACTTACAACTGTGCACATTCTTTTATTGCTCTGTTGAATTTTTCCATAGTGCCATTCCCTTCCGGATGATACAGTGAACACTTCCTGTGTTTAATACCTTTTTTTGTAAGAATTCCTGCATTTCGGCTGACACAAATTGGGGACCATCATCAGTTAAACTGGCATTAGGCAAACCCTCGTTAGGCAAACTCTCATGACTAAAGATTTCACTAAAAAAATCTGTAATTCTTTTGGCCTCAATACTATTGACAATACCAATTTCTGCCCAACAAGAAAACTGATCAATCAAGACCAGCAGAAAATGGGAATTCCCACTCGAGTGCAGAGGTCCAACAATATCAACTGTAGCCACTTCCCATGGTTTAGATGGAAAATCCCTACAACTCATTGGGGGATTCCTAATTTTGTACACCTAGTTACTCTGCATACAATATGGACATTCTCTAATTTTCCTCTCTATCATTAAATCCATTCCAGGCCACGAGTAATTTAATTGTGCTCTCGCCTTGATCTAACTTATCCCGTGGTCTCCTTCATGACCCAAACTCAGGATCCTCTCTCTCCAATAGTGCAGGCACTACAAGCCTCATGCCACACAAAATAGCATCTGCTTCCACAGATAATTTCCTGATTATCTTCCAGTAGCTTCTTAGCTCAGCACTCTTCCTCAAATCAGAGCTCCAACTATTACGCATAGCATCTGACACCTGCTGCAAAATAGGATCAGCAGCAACAACCCCAACCCATTCTTCCTGAGATATACTTCCCCCTGTGACACTGCAAACTTTCACTTCTTCCCCATAATTCTGACTTGCTTCCTCAACCACAGAGCTCCATCTGGAAAGAAAGCCTTCAACCTTGTTCCTTGGACCTGGAAAATAGCACACTTCATAGCTGAAGTCCTGCAATCCAACTCTCTACTTACAAATTCTCATCAATATCCTGTCCAGTCCTTTCATGATCAAAACCTCTACCAATGGTTTGTGGTCAGTAGAGACAGTAAACTGTTTACTCCACACAAAATTCTTCAACTTCCTGACCAACCAATATACACCCAGAGCCTCTCTTTTAGTGGTTCGAATATATCATTTCTGAACCCCTTAACGACCTGGATATATACGCAATCAGCCTCAACTCATCTCCTCCAAACTTCTTTTGGATAAGAGCTGCACCAAGACCCCTGATACTAGCATCCGTCATGATGAAACACTCTTTGGAAGGCTCAAAATAGCTCAAATTGTCAGAGCTTCCTAGTTTCTTTTTGACATTTTGAAATTCCCTTTTACACTCCTTATTCCAGATGAATTCTGCTCCTTTCTTAAGTAACAACCTCATATTTAGTGTCTTAGCAGCCAAATTGGGAATACATTTTGCATGGAACTCTAACATGCCTAAGAAAGACAACAATTCATCCAGTTTTCTGTACTATTCAAATTCAACACATTCATGACCCACTCTTTCTTTGGGTAAACTCCTTCTACATTGACACCATGTCCCAAATATTCATTTTCCGTCTTCCCGAGCGCACATTTACTCAACTTAAAAGTGAATCCACTCTCTTTCAATATGCTCAACACTTGCCTCACTCTATCGTCATGAACTTCCCTGGAATCACCGTAGAATAAAATGTCATCTTGGAAGCATTTGACTCCCTGAACAGTTCTAAACAGATGATACATGACACACAGAAAAACAGCAGCTAGAGACACCAAACCGAAAGGCATATAGATTCCAAATGGAGTGATGAAGGTAGTAAGATCCTTGGAATCTTGATCCAATCTTATCTGATGATAAGCCACCGTTAGATCTAGAGTGGTAAAATATTTTGCTCCATGCAATAAAGAAACCATCTCCATGATATTTGGGAAATGACCACTGATGGCACACTTTTTGAGGGCTCTCAGGCCAACACATAGTTTGATATCTCCTTAATGTTTGCAAGCCATTACAATCAGTGGCAACCCACTCTGAGCTTTCGACTGCCTCTATTATTCCCTCTTCACATAATCTCTTTATCTCAGTCTCAACAGACTCCCTCATTGAGATAGGCATGGAAAGCACCCTAGCAGCCACAGGCATACTCTCTTTCCTGAGATTGATTTCATGCACATACCCTTTCAGGAACCCCAGCTTGTCATTGAACACTTCCAAAAATTCCACTACAAACTTGACAATACAATTGTCCACTCCACCACTCTCAATATCAAGCTCTTGAACTGCACACAATCGTAGTTTCTTTAGATACAGTTCCCTACGCATTACAGGTGTTGGAGAGTTGGGGCCCAATATAACATCTAAATCCCTCTGATGCCGCCAGCTCATCACACTGCCCCCTTTCATAGGAACATACACTTTCCCATGAATCGTCTTGGTTTTGTACTTGATGTCCATTTCAAAATACTCTATGTGCCCCCATACGGGAATGACATCTGGAGCTTTCAATTCGATCTTGCGCCTAAACCCTGACTTTTTTGGGTATTTTTGGGGGTTTTCGGACCACTGTTTTGGTTCAAGGTTTGCGAGGCCTTATTGGATCTCTTGCAGGTCTTTGAGCTCAGTACTTGGTCCATGTCCCCCCGCAGGAGGTCTAGGAGCCCATGGGGTCCACAAACCTTTCCTGTAGGTCCATGCAGTGGTGGCTGCTACCTATCTAAAGTGGTAGGGTGTGGGCGGGGAGGGGAGGGGGAGGGATTGGAGAATAAAATAAAATAAAATAAAAAAGACTTTTCTGACGCTCTGCTCCCACTGATGCTGCCAGCAGCCTCTTTGCTCCTCTCATTATGCCCAGAAGTGGATGGGCCTCAAAGCACAGGCTCCCCACCCAATCCAGATGCGGCTCTCATGCTATACCTAGTATGAGAGCGGCGTACCTGTTGGTCTGAGCATCCTCATTTACCACTCAGACAGTGCCTGGGAGCCTGTGCTTTTTCTCCAACCCGGCTGTGCAACACAGCTGGGTTGGAGAAAAATAAGTGCACATTTCTGTTTGGACGGCCAAAGACAGCTAGCCAAACTGGCATGCGCACTTATAAGTGCACACTGCGCCTACTCTCTGCCATTCCAGGCCCTGACCAGCCCCATACTCACTACGCAGCTCAGTCGGTGATAAATAAAATGATAATAACATTGTGGTATTGTCAGTTTATTTATATCTGCTGGCTCTGGGCAGTGGGGTGATGCTCCTCTGCCATTACAGAGAAGCCACCCCTGGGTTCATGAACACCACAACAATTTTTTTTATTTTAACCTAAAGTAGGGCCCCTTGTGTTCCACCACCTAAGCAAAGGGGTGAGAGAATGATTTCCATCTCCCACCACCGACACGTTCATTTATTTTTTTCAGGACAAGTGATCCGAGATCAAGGTCATGTAATGGCTACTGCAACTTTGCTCTCTTATGGCAACCAGACATCCTTGGGTTCAGTGATATGGCTTTGGGTTTGCAGACCAGAAATAGACACAAAAAAAGGAAGCTATCTCGGGCAAACAAGACTCAACACTTTTCAAAATGAGTTGGGTTTGTGAACAATCTGGAGACTAACGATCCAGATATCTCTTACTTTTTAACACTTTTAAACTCACCTGAAAAGTTTCTAAAATGCTACTTTCCACTAAACTACTGAATGGATTTGCGCCAAACCTACCAAAAGCACATCCTTGCTCAAATATCTACTTCATGCCTAGTTTAGAGTAATCGGTTCAGTGTTTTTTCCGTGGCAGAGAGTAAAGTTTCCTATGGGAATTAAAATGTGAAAAGTTACCTTTGGGACACCCACATATTTGCCCCCACCTCCATGCTAGACCTACATGGAGCTTGTTATGCAGAACTCAAATGTATGAACTTTTCTTTTGAAACGTTTTGTGCAGGTTTGTCAAAAGACACCAACATTATTAAGAAAATAATTATTGCCTTTTCAACATATATATATATTTATGCCATGGCAGTAAGTTTATATACCTATTTCTCATTGTCTTACCTGATATTTTTTATTAGAAAGTATATTGTTAGTAATTAAAGTGTTCGCCAGTTGAACTAGGCCTCCGGGGCATTCTTGCAGCTTCTTACTTAATACTTGTAACTGCACATTAAACTCTATGTGGATTATTATTTCTCGGACTTGGATCTGGATTACTTGACCTCAGATGCTGTCTTGGCGTGGTCTGGAGCCTCACACTCAGATGCAAATGTAATGGAGGGAAAATAAAGGCAACAGCTTTTTATCACTTCACAGGTCCTTAAGAGAGGCAATCTTTTGACTTTGTTCAGCCCTTGTATATAAGAGATATGCCTGCACTGCAAGAATGTCAGATGTGTTGGTCTGTCACGGTATTTGCGCAAATAACAATTTAAATACCATTATTTTATTTCTTTTATAGTGCTACTTATCCTAATGCATGGTGTCAGACCGCTTTACATAACAGATGCATTATAAATTGCCAACTAATCATTTAAGTGTGGAAATCAGTGTATAAAATGTGTTCCAAGGTGTAGGTGAGCCATGTTCTTCTAGCTCACTGTGCTATATTAAAAGGATTACAATTTATGAACTACAAGTAACAAAAGGATCCCTGTGTTAAAAGCAGTAACGTACTTACCTATCTACTTAAATTAAAAACCTGACATCTGCATGTCACACAATGTGCTTTGCAGGAAACACATTAACCCTCTATGCTACTTTGATTCAATTCTGGGATTAGACAAAACATAGACTCTTCACCAAATGTGCTAACCTCCAGAGTTACCTTACAATTACTATTATTCCCTGAGATTTACTCAGCAGACAAACATCTCTGCAGCAGGTGCCTTAACCCCATAAGATATTTTAAAATGCAGACTTTGCAACCGATGCCTTAACCCAATAAGATATTTTAAAATGCAGACTTTGCAACCGATTAAGTAGAAAATATATACTGTCATGTTTTTCCATGTTGCCAATTTCTTGTGGCAGAGTTTAAAAATATATATATATTAGTTGAGGCACAGATTTTGCATCAGAATTCTGCCACTTTTTGGTACAGCCTGACGCAAAATCTCATTTGTGAAATCTCATAATGCGCTTAATTGTACTCATGATAGACCTGCTAAACATATGTGTGAGGTCTTAATATCTAATGTCCCTTGTTTGTGATGTCACTTCCAGTGAGGTCACTTGCTGTGATGCCATGTGCGATGTCACACGCTGTGACGTCATGCATTGTGATGTCACGGGCCATGATGTCACTTGCCTACTGCCTAACTTGGTTAGTACCTCCACTTCTTTTTTTAGGACTTGTGTCCTGCTGCGTTTCCATAAATTACGCAATAGCAGTGCTTACATTGTGCTTGTGGTTTCCGGTGCCCAGCACCATCACTTAATTGTCAACAACTGCACTTACGGCTGTCTGCCACACGGTGGCGCTGTTGTCTGATTTAGAGATGAGCCCAACAACTGTTGTTAATTAATTCAAAATATATTACAGATGACTACTGCATTGCGCTCAAGCTATTCCTATGGCTTTGGGGCCTGGAAGAGTATGAACTGTCACACTTGTAGGAGTGTGATTGTTAGAAGTTGGGTTGGTACTGTCATTGGCAGCACTGCCAGGGGCAATGGGCCATGGAACTTATTGTTTTACAAATTAAGCACTGCATGATAGACCATTGGGTGGTGGTTTGAGAGAAGAAAGATGCTCCAACCCATTTACTACATTAAGAATTAAGATTAAAATTGATGCAGACTACGGTATTTAAAAATAAAGGCACACTACCACTGAAAAAAAATAATTCGGAGTGGCTTTAAAAAAAATCACAACATAGAGCTAAATGAAAATCAGATCTCACTCTGATTTATCATTGACATGATGCACAACCTGACATAATGCATTATTCAAAGTGAGTTAAGGTGTTTGCGCAGCACAAGCTACTATTACTTTCTTAAACCCTAGATGCTGCCTCTGAGTTCTTATTAGACTTTCAGTTTAAGGAGTAGCAGTCTGTCCCAAGTGTAATTGTATTGCCCATTGAACCTTTTATTATTAAGGATACCTAGATAAAAATATGAATGTATTTCCAAGTATAAATACCTATATTTATAGACAAAGACATATGGAATGTCATTGTACTTCAGATTTCTTCTCTTACATTTCTATCAATTAAAATTTCTGGAGTTCCAATGCGGTATCGCTAAGAAAAAAAGACGTGGTGTGGTGCAGCAGTCCTCCCACCCAAAAAAATAAAAAAAATAGCAAACCTACACAAATCTAAATCAACATGTTTGGAGTAGCATTTGAGTCCACTCACGTTAAAAAAAAAAAAAAGAATATTAAGTGCTCATGTAGCTTGAAGGGTGGTGCTATGGTGTCATTACTCCTCCCTATCTCGCGTAGAGTCAAATTAAAAGCCTACGAATTACCTTAGATTCATCTATCATATACTGAAAAATCCATGCACATGAGCAGATGTGCAAGTGGCAGGCTACTCCGAGAGAGGCGGCCACTGGGAATAATGGTGTCAAAATGGCACTTTCATGGGAAAGACCAAACCCAATGGGAGACGCATATGGAATGAAGGTCGCAGCAGCCAGATGGCTGGCGGCACGAGGACGCAGCAGACGGAATCTTGTGAAGGCAGAGCCCGTGGCTGCAGCACTTCCACTGAGGAACATTAGCTCAAGCAAGGTTTCTACTAAAAGCAGTGCAGTCAGGGGAGTAGCTATCAATAGTGCAGTAGGTGCAGTGGTACCGGGGCCCACAGAACCCCAGGTATTGAGGTTTTTGTTCCAGCGTTAGCCATGACCTTTTGATTTTACTAAAATGACATGCATAAGCTACGTATTTATAGGGCTTTTAGTCAGCCACCTTCATCCACTGGTCTGGTTTTGTGTGATTTAAAGTTTACTTCCACCAACTACAGCATACAACATGGGGCAGTGGGTCAACCCACTTCAGCCATTGGCTAACGTCATCATAAGTACCATAATTCTGTCCTTTCACGAGGAGAACATCCACAAAGTACTTCTCTTTAGCGCCATTTCAATGTCAATGTCTGCTTGTTGAGAAGAAATTTTTTTTTTTGCTTTTAGGTTATTCTTTTAGATGGATGAAGGCTCACAAGCGCCTCAACAATAACGTTTTGCAAAAACCATGACAAACAAAAACAAGCATTGACAAAGCCAAAATTCTTGCCACTAAAGTCAGACTTATTGGTTTGCCAACGCTTGTTTACTATGAAACTCGCAAATGGATGCTCAATTTTGTCTTGCTTGGATTAGGGCACATAGAACCTTTCTAGGCAACTGATTGCAGTGCTGCGCTCTGCGCTACAATCATTTAAAAAATGTTGCCTTTACATTGATTTTGTTTTTGCATGTGGGATTTTTTTTGTGCTATTTGTGGCCGATTCAAACGCCTTTAGATCATAAACTGGGCCTAAATGTACTTCATGCATGCAGCACAAATAGAAACAAAGCATATAATCTTCAAGGCGCTTACCAAACAAAACCATACACCTTAGATATGTGTACAGGCACAGACGTTGGTATTTTTCTAAAGGTTTAAAAGGCAAGTATGGTTTGAAATTGCAAATGGGGCCAAAGCTATAGAAATGAAAGTTGGGTGGTGTGGTAAGATAATATTTGGATCTGTAGGAGGTATAGGCAATTTTTTAACTTAGCAGGTGGGCAACGCTTTCTGACTTCTCTCAGGGCCAAGTTTTACATTCTCTGCAGTCAGATATCCTGTGAGATAGCTACAGCAAATTGTTATTCCCTGTGCGGGTTAGAGATTTGAACCTTTTGCAGTAGTGGTGTGATGCAAAATTATGCTCCCCCCTGCAGATTGTGATGAGGGCACCCAGAGTCTCCCATATCTCACAGATATTTATTGACATTGGACTGAATGGGGTCCTCTTGAATGGTTGGGGCCCCCTTGGAGGGCTGGGGGCCCCCCTTGCATCACATGCGCTGCAGAGTTCTGTGTTTCCTCCTGCTGAGCTCGCCCGTCACAAGAGGAGGACAGCCAGGGCACCTTACTCCACTCAACATGCTTCTTAGGGCCTGCTTTTCCTTTTACAACATCTTTTTGAATAATTAAACAGAAGGCCTAAGCTGCTCCTTGATGGAACTAATGTTGCAACACCAATCGGTGGTGCAAATACTATGCGCCCTATTCACAAAGGTAAAGTGAGACTCGTAAATGCCCTTTGTGAATACCGAAAGTCGTAAAGTTCCACTTTTGGAATTCACAAAGGACATTTACGAGTAGTAAATACCCTTTGTGAATACCAAAAGTCCTACATTTAGACTTTCTTCTTACTTTGCCTTTGTGAATCGGGCCCTATCTTTTCTCTCTGATCTAAGCATATGTTTTCTTGATTACGAGCTACTTCTTGAATACAAAACCAAAGTGAAGCCCCATCGGCGCTTAATGTGGAGTGGCTCCCCCGGGTCTCAGATTTGGCAGTAATTAAAACTGACTTTGAATCGTGCCATATTGGGCCTTGTATTCCTAACTTTGCTGGCAAAAACACTGATCAATTTCGGAGCAATAACTGTAAAAACCATTACGTTAATTAATGTCAGCACTGAAATTCCTGATTACATTTCAAATATTTTACTTAAACTTTCATTCCCTAAGAGCGTTTGCTTTTCTCAGGATGTTGTGTTTCTGTTTTTTGTGTGCAGTATATTCATCTTGTATGGTGTGTACTGTGAACTGAGTCTTCTCTAGCTGTCAGTGTGAAGTCAAGTTTTGTGTGGGTGTTTGAGAAACCTGGAGCTGAGGGTGAAAGCAGTGTGAGTTTCTCACAGTGCCTCACAATGGGTTATAATGGTGATTAGATTAACCCATAGCTCCTCTGAAGAGTGCACAGAACAATGCTGACATGTGCCACTTGTGGTTGTGAGTATATACGAAAGTGTGTGATGGAGGTACACAGCTGTGGAAATATTGGCAGGGCAAAAGTGAAAGAAAATGCAGTGCTTACTGGTGATTGTGTGTGTTGTGTGTGTGTGTGTGTCTGTGTGTGGGGGTGGTAAAGTGAAAGAGATGCAGAAAGTCCACACAGAAAAGAGTGAAACGAGGCTACTGAGCAGGAAAGAGATGAGGTGGCAGTATTGCGGATAGAAGATTTCAGAAAGACGTGGTGAGAAGTAGAACATAGTGTGTAACAGAATGACTGTAGAGGTAAGCGGTGTGAAAAGGTGCGTGACAAGAGACTTTGAGGACCGCAGACCCTGCACTGGCCTTAGTAATGTTTAATTCACAGTCTAATACGTTCAGAATTTAAACATTTTCAATTCTAATTATTCGCAACAAAATTATTGGTGTGACTCATTTATCTGATACTGCTAACAAGCATTGGTAAAGCCAATAGGTTTGGCTTGTTTTAGGGACTTTTCTGCTACTGTGTGGTATGTCTGGGTACAATAATGGAAGGCTTGCAGAGTGGCACCAAACGGCTCGTCGGGGGGTACTCTGCTTTAAGCCACCTCCCTTAATTACACAGTCAATGTCTCGTGAAAATGATTCTTAGTTATGCTTCTAAGCACAAACACCTTTGAAAGACTTCCCTCAGTCCATTTGTCTTGTATTACTTAAAACCTTGGGCCCCGCAAATGTTTTGGCCCTGGCCCCCACAAAAGTTTCTGACATGACCTGGCATGCCCCTGGGTGACAGTGGGGAAGCATAATGGCTGCATCCGACGAGCATAGTACTTCTGTCTCACCCTCAGACTGCTGGCACGTGGTAAGGGTAGGCGCACAGTTTATTGGAACACAATAAGCCTACAGCTGTAGAGTGATTTTTTATTTAATGTGTAGCACTTTTCTGTGCTTTTGTTTACCTTTGGAATATTCAATTAAAGCGAAACCCTGTGATAGGATGTATAGCTATGTCATTATTAGTAAAGCAGTGCTTTGAGTGGATTACATTACTTTGATCAGAAGGTTTAGGATTTTGAATGGAACTACATCTGTGCTTAATTTGTGCCTGTGGTTTCCAGTGATCGGTACTGGCAGTTAATTGCCAGCACCAGCACTTAATTGCCGGAACCTGAACTTATGACACCTGCCACATGGTGGCACTGTTTGTGTAATTTAAAGGTGAGCAGAAAAACTGTTGTTTACTAATTCAATATACATTAAAAACAACTAATACCTGCCACTCAAGCCATTCTTAAAGCCTTGGTGGACTTGAACAGTCTCATTTGCCACACTTGTCACAGTGTGATGGTTAGTAATTGCATAAGTCCAGTGTCAATGTTAGGTGCAAACTGCAGTAGCCTCCTAAGGAGGGCCCGGCACTTATTTTTTAACAAATTAACCACTGAACTACTTAACCAGAAGTAGGACGTAATAGGAAAAGATATACGTAGAGTCATCAATCGGTAGAATGATGTTATATTTGACAACTTCATTTAATGAGAGTTTTCTAAGGCCACAGGGCCTAGTTTCTAAATTGTATGAGTACCTAAATTCAATGTACAAAGACACAAAGATCATTATGTAAAAATGCAAAATCTCCTTCATGATCTTCTTCTGCTCCCCCTTTGACCGTCTGAACTTCCTGTTCATTGTTGGTAGTCTGTGTATATGTCATTTGGGGTTTCTCCCAGTCTATCTGTAGCCCGTTAGGGGGTAATTGTCTGCAGGTTTCATCACCTTACCATAATTGTACAGTATCTAATCTGGTACAGGAATGGTGCAAGGATGTTTGGAGCTCTAGGCAAAACATTATTTATCCACTCCCTGCATTCTAATAAAATGCCCACTTTGCAAATCTTTCTTGTAAATTGGTGCCACTTGGTAATCATGCCCAATGACGAAAATGTAACCTAGCCATCTTGCTGGTTGAACCCCTTTCAGTTTGGCTTTTAAAAGAGCAAGCTAGCTGCTTTGTCCATTTGATCCAGATCAATGGTACCTGTCCATGTGCTACCAGTTCTGATCCAAATCATGGAAAAGCTAGCTTTGTGTGACTTTGCGCGTCCTGGAGTAACACTATGGTCTATCCCTCTTTCAGTCAGTTTTTTTTGCAAATCAAGGGGCAGAGACAGCACTGATGAGTCTCTGGAGCGACACTCTGGATTGGTCGACTAGGGGGCATTCATCTCTGTTGCTGGTTGGTGCACATTTGGTAGCATTTGAGCATTTGATACAGTGGCTCACTTCAGGAATATGCAAGTGCTACCGTTTTTATCTGAACTGCTTATGTTCATCTTATTAGCACTATGGTAGAAATGTATCTACTATTTACTATATTGGTACTTGCAATCTCTTTTGTATGTTTCTGTCTCTTGATTGTCTCAGCAAATATGTTTTACAAAAGACTAACGCTGGACCAATAAATACTTGTTGAAGAGGTCCTGATTGCACTCTTATGTACTTTTTTTAGACTAAGTAGGCACGAGTGACTGAGCAAAAAATACTGTACTGTTTTCTACAATCCCTGAGGAATCAGGGTTGTCATGTTCAGTGGTTGCCAGAAACTACCTACGCCACTGTAGAATACAGGGGGGTGGTAGTGGCACTGTAGAGCTGGTTGGTCTGATGGCTGACATATCCTGTGGGGTTTCCGGAAGCGGTTGGGACAACAAGCCCTCAGTTTAGGTCATCCAAAACATGCAGGTCCTGGGGATTCCTAGGAACTACACAACATGGCACCCAATGTGGGGCTTGGTGTCCCAACCGCTTCCGGACACCCCCACAGGATATGTCAGCTGTTAGACCAGCTAGCTCTACAGTGCCAACCTGACTGTTCAAGTGTCACCAACAGGTGAAATCAAGCCTCTATTCCTTTGGGCAGACCACGACTGACACTGGGACACACAAGGTTCCCTGTAAACATCCTTTTTGTATGTCTAAGCAGGGTGAGGGCAAGTACATACTCCGTCACCAAAGACACAAAAATGTATATTGAAAGTACAAATGAAATTGGCATGCAGTCTACAAGACTGCCTGCTAATGACCCAGGTCTGGATGCACATCAATTATCTTCAGCTAAACAAGACCAAAATGTAAAGAATAATTTTTCATTGAATGAAGACCCTCCCGCCTCATGTCCCCTTAGAGAATTTTTCCAAATGTTTATCAAACTCAAAAACATGGGTGGATTATTGATGTGGAAATCGCCTTGTAAGTGAAAGCCATTGCCAAGATTTTCTTTTCAAGTCAAGAAACTTCAAAATATGTGTGCATTACTCTCTGCAGATCAATGGTTTGTGACACTCGGTGCTGATATTAAGTCCGGGGGAGGCTAGTTGCCTCTACTGTCAGAAATCTTGGACTGACATCCATTCTGCCACAGGCCTGCCCCATTTTTGATGGCCCTCCAAAATAAATATTGTCTGCAACGAAAAGTCTGGCAATCCCGAACAAAATAAAATGCAGAGAAAAGAACCCCACACGCCGGAAAAGTTTGTTATTGAAATACAAAAATCTTTGCAGACCAGACAAAACAAACTTGAAACTTGCTAGGAAAAGTTCTCCGCCTCTAGTGAAATTGCCACACTGGAGGCTGCACCGAAAGCTTTAGAGGTCTTCGCCAGGCAGGCGGACATCTCTGCCAATGGCATGCAGACCTCCTTCCACCATTCTCTGATTGACTGCTGTGTGTGTTCCCTTGCAATTTACTTCCAACTCTATTGGCCATGTCATACCTTCACGGGATGTATTGCCCCCGGGGTACTGTGGCATTACAAAAGGGGTCAGAGATGCTTATGCAGCTCCGACAGTGTGGGTGCACATGCAGCACCAGCATTATCGTCAGAGGGCGTTTCTTCATTGGCATGGGGGCGTGGCCTGATGCAAATGAGGGAATCGCTTTGCCTCTGTGCCCACACCGTATTATGGATGCAGGCACAGAGGCAAACATGCACTTAGGAGGTGCACTGACAGCGCGTCACAAAAAGGTGTCTCACGGTCCATGCGCCCCTTCTGGGCAGCACTTTGGGGAGGTGAAAGGGGGTCCCATTCACACCCCAGAGATTCTGCTGCAGGCTGATGCAGTCACTTACTGCACCAGCCTACTATGGGATGTCTCTCCTCTCTTTAAAATGGAAGGCGGCACTGTGAAACCTTGAGCGACTTGTGAGCAAAATTTGTATTTCACTGAATGAACTGCCCAAAGTGCAGGCACGGGTTCGCTGCAGCCCTGAGGGCAGCACATTAATTTTAATAGGGAGCACTGTCCCAGTTTGCGCCCGGTGCACTTATTTAAAGGTGTGCCTTGGTGCAAAGAAGAACAGTGCACCTGATCTTAAATATGGGCATAGGAGTACTTCTCAATGCCTGTAATATGTTCCTCTTGTTTGAGCTCTAACGGAGAATGTCACTTCTAAGACATTGCAGACAAGGTATGGAACAAACTTTCACAGGAAATTCCCATTTTGTTGGAAATCTTTGAACCAAAGCTTATATACTTTAGTTTGTTAGTTTCTCTTGCCTCCTTGTTTCTCTCTCTCTTTAGTTGTTTGTTTTTGAATTCTTGGGCTCGTTAGTGCCACTGCAGGTTGAACAGTGCTTTCAGAGTCTTGCGAATAAGGAGCTTTATCATTTTAGTGAATTACTTTCGGACTGCGCTTTCCAAAAACATTTACGTAAAACAAATGTTGCACAACTGTGACTAGCACAACACTTTGCATGGCAGGATCCCAGCTTACTGTTTCTGGAGCAGAAAGTCCTGTGATAATGATTGAGTCGGATAAAGAGAATCCTTTCTAATATTAGCCTCATTTAGAGACCTTTGGAAAATTTGCAGTAAACCCACAAATCGGTGACTACGGTATTACCACAAATCTAGCTTTAAATAATGAAAAACACGTGGAAACATTGTTTTGACTGTTTTTCCATATTTAAAGCTGCAGAGTTACAATCAACTTTTTCCTAATGCTAAGGGGCATGGCTTTTCCATATGGTAAATTGATGGTACTGCATTTCTATGAGGTAATTGCACTGTTTTTCTATTGGGCAAATTGATGCTAAATGTGCTGTAGACCACTTGCTGCACATTTAACATGACTTTAAGTGAGAGCCGGTGGTCATGATTACAGGGCTGTGTGTGGAGGAAGGGGAAAAAAGGGGTATACATCCTGATCCATGTGCAAACAACTATTTGTTTAGGGATTGGTATTTCTGAGATTTGCAGTAAACACCTCATCCTGCAATTTCATTCTAACAGATTTTGCTGGGTTAAAACTGCTGAAATGTACTGGGGGAAAATAAGTGGTGCAATTTGATACATGTAGAGTTCAGTGCACCAGTTCCGCATGTAGGGGCTTATTTACAAGCCATTTGCACTGCCGGTGCATCCCTTTTTATGGCGCTCCAGCGGCGCAGAGTGCAGACCCATATCTTTTGCATGGCTTTCCATGGCCTCACTGATATGGTATATGGCAATGCAGTGCAAGTCGCTGTGTTGCCTTATGCTGCATCAGGGGGCGTTCCATGGGCATTGAGGTGTGTTTTACCACACAACACCCATGAGGTTTGACACATTCCCAGACTTACAAGGATCTGTACATCTTGGAATATGCCACAACTGTACACTAACAAGGAGAAATATCTTTATTTCTCCTCGTTTTCTATCTGTGCTGCTGTCTGCAGCACACACAGAAAGAGGAAAATGCCTCCATGGATTGTTTTTGTGCAGGAAGGTGTCCCTTCCTGCACAAAAGCAATCCTGCCAGCAACACAACCACCCTTGCACCATGGTGCAACGGTGCCCGAGTTGGCGCTACAAACCAAATTGTGTGCTGCCGCTGGCAAAAAGGACAGGAATCTTGTAATCTTGAGGGTGCCCCCCTTCAAGCTATATAGAGAGGGCCCCCACACTCCCGACACAGTAAGGATCTCTCGGGCCAGGGGCCCATGCACAGTCCTGAAGGGGGCCCCCTTGAGCTTGGGCCCCGCAACGCAGGGGCTGCGAGGGCTATTGTTCTGCCACTGAATCTTGTATCTCGTAAATACGGTGCATTCCAGCCCTTTCAAAGTGGCGTAGGTCAGCGCAGCAAAAAGACTTGCAGCTCTGCCTTACGCCAATTCAAATGAGGCCCACAGGGTTGAAAATTTACAGACCATGTTTACGTCATTCACAGGGTACCTCACAACAGGAAGTGGACAAGCCTGCCGGAACATTTAAATACTTGTGGGCTTAGGGGTTAATGCATTGTTTTACTTTAGGTTACATTGGTTAAAAGGCCGCATGGCTGACATCCATAATTTATCTCAGTGGTCTTGGTTTTTGGTCCATTTTAGCTGTAAGCTCCTGCTTAGCTTTTAGCAATTAATGGATTACTACTTCTGCAAGTCTGATAAGAAGAACCCGGAGTGGAGAAAATGAGGAAGCAAAAACCATTCAAAATGTATGGTGCACGCTCACGGAGAGCAGTGATGGCCCAGACATTTCACGCAGCTCTTCGGCCAGAAAACTTCAGAGTCCAAATCTTTCATCACCGCAGAAGGCATTCAGTGGAAGTTGCTGGCCTGGGAATGGGTTCTGGGAAACCAAAATGAGAGGTTTTAGAGCTGTATGACTCTACTTTGAGGAGTAGGGAAGGCAGATGAAGTATATTGTAGAAAGCTACTGTCCGTGTGACTGCTCTCTGGCCGGTTTGCTACCCGCACCACCAGCTTTTTAATGTCCCCGTCGGTAGAAAAATAAGCAAAATCTCCTCATGCCGGTATCTTTGGCCCTTATCACTACGTACTTCAAACAGCAAATATAAATATAAAGTCGTTTTAAATGTCTTCTAGAGCTGTGTTAACCACATTTCACTAATAATTAAAGTGAACAGCGGCAGAAAAGTCATTTTATGAAAGAATATATGCAATTGTGTTTAAAGTCCTACTTAGTATCGTATCAGGGTCTTTACAGACTCTTAAAACAACAGCAAATGGCCAGTATTTTTCTCTTGGAAAGGTGGCAGCCCTAGGAGCGGGTGAGCAAGGGGGATGTTGAGCAATATATATAAAGCATAACAACCAAGCCAGGGTGTAAAGCGTCCTATTTTCCAGGCTGAACAGAGCAGCTCTTTTTCTTAAGGTAGGAGCTAAATACAAATTCCCCAGTTTTGGTGGGTAATGGATTTTATGCACAGGAAGTGCATGCGCACTGAAAAGGGCGAATCCTCACACATCCTTGATGCGACCACACTAATGCATTGTGTTGGTTCTCTGATATTGGCTACCAACATTTTTGACTGGAAGCAGAGGTGTGGGAGGTAGCAACAGAGCTCTAAACCTACCTCCCATGTCCTCTGCCCACACAACACGCCATCAGGCTTCGATCTTCTCTACTTCCTTTCCCCTTATTATCTTCTCTTTTTGCCCTCCCTGGCAGCCAGTGTTCTTTTCTCTTCATCTTTTTCTCTCACTGTCTGATCAGATTAATCCTCAGTCTCTCATTTTCTCTGACTCTTCTAGAGTGACCTTCACTGTGTGACAGTCCTCCCACTTTCTCAATCAGGATGGTCCAAAAATCTCTCTTGTCTCCTTCCAACATATTTTCTACCTATTTACTTCCTTTTCTTAGTTCACAAATCCTCCTGTTTATCATGGCCGAATGTACCCTCAAATCCACTTATACCAGGCTTCTTCAAGCAGTGGTCGCCTCAGTGCATCAAGCACGTTTGCCAGTAATGCTTTGCCCACATATAAAGCCTCTACGTGGATAATAACAGCCACAGCTGCATTGCCTCTGCACCAGTAATAATATTAGTAAGAATTTTCCCCAATGCCATATGATTTATTAATCGAATAGTAGCTTGATATATTTTTGAGAATTTCAACCATTGTTCTCCAAACATCAGGTTATGAGTTCTGAAAATGCACATATTTTTGTTCTGTATACACCTTTTTCAATTTTGGTATATATATCTATATATATTACCTACTGGCGGTCGCCAGTAGGTAGTTATAGTTAGGACCACGTTTCCATAGGAAATCCGCAACATTCTATTTTGAATAACTTTGGCGCCAGTCGACGAATCCTCGCGAATTTCTCAAAATAGGTGGGGCGCTACGCTCCGCTCCTATCCTGAAAGTCTCGGGGGGATTCGTCAAGCGGGAGCTGAGATAAAAGGGGGGTCCCAAAACGCGTTTTTCCCATGCATTTTTCCATAGGACCTTTAGACAGGGCTACAGCCCGAACGGCTGAACAGAATTACTAGAAATTTGGCAGAGAGGTAGTCCTCAGGTCAAGGAAGTGCCTTTTGTAGGTTTGGTGTAAATCTGTTCAGTAGATTCTGAGAAAATAGCCTTTAAATCAATATATATATCTGAGCCAGCTTACGGTACGCTTACGGTACGCTTACCGTACGCGTACGGTGGCGTGCGCGAGCGCGATTCTGATTGGCTCTTAGATCTTAGTAAACATTAGAATCGGCCGAAACCAGGAAGCGGCGGCCGCCATTTCGTGTGTTTCACTCAGAAAAAAAAGAGTGATAACAAGAAAAGGGGGCAAGGAGGAGAGTTACAGACCCCCTTACATTTGTGAGGGGGTCAAAGAAGGACAGAAAAGTACAAAGAAAACATTTATTGATTTTAAAAAAAATCACGGGGTACGCGTACGGTAAGCGTACGGTAACAAAAAAAAAAAAAAAAAGAAATGAAATGCAGATTTAAGAGTTTAGATATTAGGGGCCTCTAAAAAGAGCCGTTGTGTTTATGAAGTTATTTTTTAGTGGTACCTACAAGTAAGTACCGATGCAGAGTCTAAGGTTCAAGAGGAAGACTCTGTTCCCTTCATCATTGAAGTGCACACCATCTCCTCTATAAATGTCTTGCATGTCATAACGCAAGTTGTTGTGGTAAATGGAACCCATACCATAGTCACGGAGGAAAGCAGAAACAGATTTGTTGACGTGCTTTCTTGCTTTGTCAATCTGCGGACAGAAATGATTGGACCAGTTCCATTTTTGCCTTTGGCATATGTTGGAAAACACAAAGGCAGTTTTAGGGAAAAGTGAAAACAGTTGTGCAAAGGTGTCCTTCATAAGCATTTCCAGACCTACCCCAGTCAAAGTGCCTAGGTCATTGCCACCACAGTGCACTATTTTGAGGTCAGGGTGTTGGATTTGCATGAAGGATTTCACCAATGGCATCAATTGGTGCCACTTTAACCCTCTCTGACCAATCCATTTAATGTCTACATTTGGCAAAGCAAGGTCTCTCACAATACCTGTTTTCTCTGCAAACTTTTCACTCCAGAAGACATAGCTGTGCCCTACAATCCACACTGTGAACATCTTCAAAGGAGAACTGGATGAACTCAGGAGGTGTAATTCAGTAGAATGGTAACAAGAAATGAAAGACAGTTTGGAAATGGAGGCATACATATTTTTTTCATAAAAAAAAGAACTGATTGGCTGTTTCATACCATTCTACACTAAAAACTAGGCTGTATGTGTAAATTTATAGAAGCATGTTTTGTATTGGTACAGAAAAATGTGTTACCAAAGAACAGTACTATGGATTTGCTGTAAGGTTTGAAAAGTCAAGCACTCTTGCTCTGTGGAATTGAAACATTGTTTGGCGAACTTCTGACCTAACTCCACACAGCAGTGTTCCATGAGCTGTTGCTATGGTAGCAGGCAGAAGTCAAGTTGGGGGAAGGGTACTAGGCAGAAGTCAAGTTGGGGGAAGGGTACTTTTGGAAAAGGGTTGGGTTTTCAACCAATAGAAATGTGTGATTACATTTGAAAAAAGGGGGAAGCACTGAGATTTGAAACTTACATGTATATGTGTGGAAAAATAGAGGGAAACTTTGCCATTATCTGGTTCTGCTGAGAGGAGAGAGGTGTAGAGAACAGAGATCCTGGCTCTGATAATCTGCTGTTTGAGTGCCACATTTCTTTCACAACTAACTAATTTTAAAGGTGAGTTTAGAGTTTGAGAGGAGATGTATATGGTAAATTAAGAAATGAGTAATAGAAATGTAATTCTTTTTGTTGAAGTTGTGTTTATTATTTTCTGTTTTGGGAGAAATTTAAATGTGAGGAACATGTAAAATAATATGGACTATGTTTTCACGATAAATTAAGGTGTATTGGTATAAAAAAAGAATAGTTTAAGGGTTTGAGGTTGGACTCAGTAATGCAAATACATTCAGCATCACTAAGGCTGGTTGCCCTTGCTGGAGTGTAGGCAGACACCCAGGTTACAAATGATGCTGGTCTGAAAAAGCAGTTTGGACATGGGCTTTTTTAAGAATCTGAAAAGTGGATTAGAAATGTGACAGACTGTAAAAGTGTTTATCACTTGCCAAAAAAAAGAGTAGTAAGTGTGCTTTCAAATTGGCAAAGAAATTTCGTTTTGTGACTAATGTGAAAACATGACTCTGTGTGCAAATAGGAATTACAGGCAGAGATTTATTGCGTTTTGCTCTGGTGATTTCACAGTTGCATTAGTAGGAAAAAGGGGGAGCGATTTTTTGGTGCAGAAGCAGACTCTTAGCACACACCCAGCTGCTTTCCATGTAGAATCATGCACAGTATTCACAAGCGAGTGGGGTTTGAGGTTTCAGTCTGTAATGCAAATACATTCAGCATCACTAAGGCTGGTTGCCCTTGCTGGTATGTAGGCAGTCACCCAGGTTACACATGGTGGTGGTCTGAAAAAGCAGTCTGGACATGGGCTTTTTAAAAAATCTGAAAAGTGGATTCATAATGTGTCAGTCTGTAAAAGTGATTATCACTTGCCAAAAAAAAGGAGCAGTAAGTGTGCTTTCAAATTGGCAAAGAAATTTCGTTTTGTGACTATTGTGAAAACATGACTCTGTGTGCAAATAGGAATTACAGGCAGAGATTTATTGCGTTTTGCTCTGGTGATTTCACAGTTGCATTAGTAGGAAATAGGGGGAGCGATTTTTTGGTGCAGAAGCAGACTCTTAGCACACACCCAGCTGCTTACTATGTGGAATCATGCACAGTATTTACAAGCGAGTGGGGTTTGAGGTTTCAGTCTGTAATGCAAATACATTCAGCATCACTAAGGCTGGTTGCCCTTGCTGGAGTGTAGGCAGTCACCCAGGATGCACATGGTGGTGGTCTGAAAAAGCAGTCTGGACAGGGGCTTTTTAAAAAATCTGAAAAGTGGATTCATAATGTGTCAGTCTGTAAAAGTGATTATCACTTGCCAAAAAAAAAGAGCAGTAAGTGTGCTTTCAAATTGGCAAAGAAATTACGTTTTGTGACTAATGTGAAAACATGATTCTGTGTGCAAATAGGAATTACAGGCAGAGATTTATTGCGTTTTGCTCTGGTGATTTCACAGTTGCATTAGTAGGAAAAAGGGGGAGCGATTTTTTGGTGCAGAAGCAGACTCTTAGCACACACCCAGCTGCTTTCCATGTAGAATCATGCACAGTATTCACAAGCGAGTGGGGTTTGAGGTTTCAGTCTGTAATGCAAATACATTCAGCATCACTAAGGCTGGTTGCCCTTGCTGGTATGTAGGCAGTCACCCAGGTTACACATGGTGGTGGTCTGAAAAAGCAGTCTGGACATGGGCTTTTTAAAAAATCTGAAAAGTGGATTCATAATGTGTCAGTCTGTAAAAGTGATTATCACTTGCCAAAAAAAAAGAGCAGTAAGTGTGCTTTCAAATTGGCAAAGAAATTTCGTTTTGTGACTAATGTGAAAACATGACTCTGTGTGCAAATAGGAATTACAGGCAGAGATTTATTGCGTTTTGCTCTGGTGATTTCACAGTTGCATTAGTAGGAAAAAGGGGGAGCGATTTTTTGGTGCAGAAGCAGACTCTTAGCACACACCCAGCTGCTTACCATGTGGAATCATGCACAGTATTCACAAGCGAGTGGGGTTTGAGGTTTCAGTCTGTAATGCAAATACATTCAGCATCACTAAGGCTGGTTGCCCTTGCTGGTATGTAGGCAGTCACCCAGGATACACATGGTGGTGGTCTGAAAAAGCAGTCTGGACATGGGCTTTTTAAAAAATCTGAAAAGTGGATTCATAATGTGTCAGTCTGTAAAAGTGATTATCACTTGCCAAAAAAAAAGAGCAGTAAGTGTGCTTTCAAATTGGCAAAGAAATTTCGTTTTGTGACTAATGTGAAAACATGACTCTGTGTGCAAATAGGAATTACAGGCAGAGATTTATTGCGTTTTGCTCTGGTGATTTCACAGTTGCATTAGTAGCAAAAAGGGGGAGCCATTTTTTGGTGCAGAAGCAGACTCTTAGCACACACCCAGCTGCTTTCCATGTAGAATCATGCACAGTATTTACAAGCGAGTGGGGTTTGAGGTTTCAGTCTGTAATGCAAATACATTCAGCATCACTAAGGCTGGTTGCCCTTGCTGGAGTGTAGGCAGTCACCCAGGATACACATGGTGGTGGTCTGAAAAAGCAGTCTGGACATGGGCTTTTTAAAAAATCTGAAAAGTGGATTCATAATGTGTCAGTCTGTAAAAGTGATTATCACTTGCCAAAAAAAAAGAGCAGTAAGTGTGCTTTCAAATTGGCAAAGAAATTTCGTTTTGTGACTAATGTGAAAACATGACTCTGTGTGCATATAGGAATTACAGGCAGAGATGTCATGATTGAGATAGATAATTTTCGAAAACTAGAACCATTTTTAATGCAATTAAAAAAAAATTTAAATGAATAAATATTTTTTTGAGTGGGTATGGTAAGTCAAAAATATCATGGTCCCTTTTTTCCACTTCTCCACAATCACATTTTCAGTTTTTAATTGTAGTCTCTCAAGGACCTTGTAATGTGATAATTGATTTTTAGTGTTTTTTAAAAAAAAAAAAAAAAATTACGCGCACCGTACGCGTACGGTAAAAAATAAAATAAAAAAAGTTTTTAAAAACATATATAAAAAAAAGATGAAAGATAAGGTTGGCTCTTAAAAGAGCCGTTGTGTTCATGCAGGGACAGAGGAAAGAAAGATTGGGAAAATTAGTCTCTGCGACAAGTGTGCTGATCTATTTTGTTGTTCACTAGGGAAACACTGGTCTCCCTATGACAAATTAGATCATGACAAGAGGCGCATCGAATATCAACCCTCAGAAATCGAGGGTTAATTTCCAGAGGGCCAGCAAAAGGAGATGCTCCCCCCACAGATGAAGGGCTCACCTGACCTGCAGAAGAAGGACTCGGCCCTGCAGATGATGGTCCAGGCTGAGCTGCTGTGGATGTGCTTGGTTGACTTTCTGAAGGGTTACCTCCAGTAAGTCGAGCATGTGTCCTTCTGTGTACATCCTTGAGGTGTCTCATCATGGTATGATTCCCAAAGGAATACTTCCTGTCAGGATTACCTCTTGAAAGTACACGCTTACACAGCTTACAAGTTACTAAGGGTGCATTTACCTTTTGCTGGCCTTCAGGAAAAGTAAAATAATCCCATACATAAGAGGTCTTTTGTTTCCTCGCTCTCTGCCTCAAGGTAGTGCTGCTAGTGCTAGCCTCACTCTCAGAAGGGCTCTGCTGTTCTGCCATCGTATCACAAAGACAACCCAGCTCCTTCTCCTAAGGGATCACAAGCAGAAATGAGGGGAATGGGTGTGGTGTAGGAGAGTTCTAGAACTGAAAGTAGTTTCAACCAATCAAAAGTTGTGTTTCATGATCACATGACCTACCGTACGCTTACGGTACGCTTACGGCAAAAGTACGCATGCGCGTAAAAAAGACACGCGCTTGCGCGCATGCGCATAACAGTCACTCCCCGACACTTCCGCGTAACGTGCGCGTGTAGCGTACACGCGTACGCGTCCCACGCGGAGTACGCGCGGCTACGCAAATTGTGTAACTATACGCAAACAGCATAGATAAATTACGGACATTGCGTAAACCGTACGCTTACCGTAAGCTTACGGCACGCGTACTAAAAAAAAAATAAAAAAAAAAGGAAAAAATGTATTGCTAATAAATTTTACCTGTTTATTTTATAAAATATATTAAAAAAAACATATTATAGAATTTTAAAAATGTAACCATAGTCTTTAAAAAAGGATAGAAAATGAAAATAAAAATATGTTTAAAAAAATAGAAGAAAAAAAAAAAATTAGCATTTAAAAAACCTTGCAAATTCACTGAAAAAACCATGGGTTTCACACACGTTATAGTTAGGAATTAGCATTTAAAAAACCTTGCAAATTCACTGAAAAAACCATGGGTTTCACACACGTTATAGTTAGGAATTAGCATTTAAAAAACCTTAGAAATTCAATGAAAAAACCAAAGGTTTCACACATGTTATAGTTAGCTGGACATTTCACTCGTAAAAAACCAATGAAATTCCCCCGTTATAGTTAGTTCAGCTAACTATAACTCGCGCGCCCGCAATGCACTGCTGATGACGTCACATATTACATCACTCATGACATGGTCAGTGACATCACTCATGACATCACTGATGACATCTCAAATGACATCACTGATGACATCACTGATGACATCATCCTTGTGATAGAGTGGCAGGGGGAACAACCTTTACAACGCAACTTTTACAACGCACTACCTTTACAACGCATTTTTTACAACGCATAATCCATTACAACGCATGACATTACAACGCATGACACTACAACGCATTTTTAAAAACTACCTTTACAACGCATTCCATTACAACGCATACTACCATTACAACGCATACCATTACAACGCATTATATTACACTACAGTATCCAACACTTACCCTACTGTTGCACCCCCTGGAGTTAGAATAGTAATTTTTACCCCTATACTATCCAACACTTACCCTACTGATGCACCCCCTGGAGTTAGAATAGTAATTTTTACCCCTATACTATCCAACACTTACCCTACTGTTGCACCCCCTGGAGTTAGAATAGTAATTTTTACCCCTATACTATCCAACACTTACCCTACTGTTGCACCCCCTGGAGTTAGAATAGTAATTTTTACCCCTATACTATCCAACACTTACCCTACTGATGCACCCCCTGGAGTTAGAATAGTAATTTTTACCCCTATACTATCCAACACTTACCCTACTGATGCACCCCCTGGAGTTAGAATAGTAATTTTTACCCCTATACTATCCAACACTTACCCTACTGATGCACCCCCTGGAGTTAGAATAGTAATTTGTACCCCTATACTATCCAACACTTACCCTACTGTTGCACCCCCTGGAGTTAGAATAGTAATTTTTACCCCTATACTATCCAACACTTACCCTACTGTTGCACCCCCTGGAGTTAGAATAGTAATTTTTACCCCTATACTATCCAACACTTACCCTACTGATGCACCCCCTGGAGTTAGAATAGTAATTTTTACCCCTACACTATCCAACACTTACCCTACTGTTGCACCCCCTGGAGTTAGAATAGTAATTTTTACCCCTATACTATCCAACACTTACCCTACTGTTGCACCCCCTGGAGTTAGAATAGTAATTTTTACCCCTATACTATCCAACACTTACCCTACTGTTGCACCCCCTGGAGTTAGAATAGTAATTTTTACCCCTATACTATCCAACACTTACCCTACTGTTGCACCCCCTGGAGTTAGAATAGTAATTTTTACCCCTATACTATCCAACACTTACCCTACTGTTGCACCCCCTGGAGTTAGAATAGTAATTTTTACCCCTATACTATCTAATACTTACCTTAAATGTAATTTAATATAATGCGTTGTAATGGTATGCGTTGTAAAGGTAGTATGCGTTGTAATGGCAATGCGTTGTAAAGGTATTTTTTAAAAATGCGTTGTAATGTCATGCGTTGTAATGTCAAGCGTTGTAATGGATTATGCGTTGTAAAAAATGCGTTGTAAGTGCATGCGTTGTAATAGTGTGCGTTGTAACGTCATACATCCAGTGGCAGACCTCCTCTTCCCCTAATATAACCTTTGATACACACATTCAAAAATAGAAATTAAAATTTTAAAAACAATGGACATACCAATACCAGTTACAACAACCTATACAGTAATTCTAAGATCCACATACACATCCACTCATTCACCAACAGTCCTATACAGTGACTCATAAATGTACTCACTCATCATATGTACTCATACACCTATACATCCTGTAACACAATGCCACTCATCCATAGAGGTACTCACACACATAGTCACTCATGCTAAAAAAGAATCAAACATACATTTACTTGCATATACAGTTATACACACACCACCACACTTACTTCTACGGAAACTTACACATACTTAGTCTTTTAAACAATCACTTATAGAAACACATACTTATTCATACAGGAACTCTTTCAATCTCTCACTCTCACATATACTCGCTTATATACACCAATAGTCACATATACTAGTTTAAAACATATGTAGTTACTCATAAAGACACTATTGAGACAGTCATTCACTCACTAACACACCCATACACTCACTCATCCACCCATAGAGTCCTGCACACATGCTGTCTTCAACACATACAAAGAGTGAGTCATTCATTCATGCACCTATGCACTACGTAATACCCCCCACCGAACCATACAGACACTCAGACACTCATACTGATACTCAAAAAACCAACTAATAATCTATATAAACACTCATGTAGCTACTCACCAACCCATGCAGCCACTTATACACAAAGTGAGAGACTGATACAGATATTTACATATTTAAACATTACTCACTAAGCCATGTATTCACTATGATACACTTAATCAGTCAGTTACACAATCAATTTTTCAAAAACAAATCATCCATTTAGACACTTATATACCCATTTATTCTTCCATCGACCTTGAGATATACATATATAAAACATATTTAATTTTCAGAAACACACACATTCACTGGATGATGTCATCAGTGATGTCATTTGAGATGTCATCAGTGATGTCATGAGTGATGTCACTGACCATGTCATGAGTGATGTAATATGTGACGTCATCAGCAGTGCATTGCGGGCGCGCGAGTTATAGTTAGCTGAACTAACTATAACGGGGGAATTTCATTGGTTTTTTACGAGTGAAATGTCCAGCTAACTATAACATGTGTGAAACCTTTGGTTTTTTCATTGAATATATATATATTCACAGAAAAAACCATAGGTTTCAGGGGTGTTATAGTTAGCTGGACTTTTCACTTGTACAAAACCATTGAAATTCCCCCGTTATAGTTAGTTCAGCTAACTATAACTCGCGCGCCCGCAATGCACTGCTGATGACGTCACATATTACATCACTCATGCCATGGTCAGTGACATCACTCATGACATCACTGATGACATCTCAAATGACATCACTGATGACATCACTGATGACATCATCCAGTGAATGTGTGTTTTTCTGAAAATTAAATATGTTTTATATATGTATATCTCAAGGTCGATGGAAGAATAAATGGGTATATAAGTGTCTAAATGGATGATTTGTTTTTGAAAAATTGATTGTGTAACTGACTAAGTGTATCATAGTGAATACATGGCTTAGTGAGTAATGTTTAAATATGTAAATATCTGTATCAATCTCTCACTTTGTGTATAAGTGGCTGCATGGGTTGGTGAGTAGCTACATGGGTGTCTATATAGGTTATTAGTTGGTTTTTTGAGTCAGTCTGAGTGTCTGCATGGTTCAGTGGGGGGTATTACGTAGTGCATAGGTGCATGAATGAGTGACACACTGTTTGTATGTGTTGAAGACAGCATGTGTGCAGGACTGTATGGGTGGATGAGTGTGTGTATGGGTGTGTTAGTGAGTGAATGACTGTCTCAATAGTGTCTTTATGAGTAACTACATATGTTTTAAACTAGTATATGTGACTATTGGTGTACATAAGTGAGTATATGTGAGAGTGAGAGATTGAAAGAGTTCCTGTATGAATAAGTATGTGTTTCTATAAGTGATTGTTTAAAAGACTAAGTATGTGTATGTTTCCGTAGAAGTAAGTGTGGTGGTGTGTGTATAACTGTATATGCAAGTAAACGTATGTTAGATTCTTTATTAGCATGAGTGACTATGTGTGTGAGTGACTCTATGGATGAGTGGCATTGTGTAACAGGATGTATAGGTGTATGAGTACATATGATGAGTGAGTACATGTATGAGTGACTGTATAGGACTGTTGGTGAATGAGTGGATGTGTATGTGGATCTTAGAATTACTGAAGAGGTTGTTGTAACTGGTATTGGTATGTCCATTGTTTTGAAAATTTTAGTCTCTATTTTTGAATGTGTGTATCAAAGGTTATATTAGGGTGAGAGGAGGTCTGCCACTCTATCACAAGGATGATGTCATGAGTGATGTCATCAGTGATGTCATTTGAGATGTCATCAGTGATGTCATGAGTGATGTCACTGACCATGTCATGAGTGATGTAATATGTGACGTCATCTGCAGTGTATTGCGGGCGCGCAAGTTATAGTTAGCTGAACTAACTATAACGGGGGAATTTCAATGGTTTTGTACAAGTGAAAAGTCCAGCTAACTATAACACCCCTGAAACCTATGTTTTTTCAGTGAATTTCTGAGGTTTTTTAAATGCTAATTCCTAACTATAACGTGCCTGAAACCTATGGTTTTTTCTGTGAATTTCAAAGGTTTTTAAATGCTAATTTCTAACTATGCCTACAGAGATAGGACATGTGAAGAAAGAAGAAAAAATGCACAGAAAGAAAAAAAAGTGCAGAAAGAAGCAACAGAAGTCCTCAAAGACGAAGAAAAGTGGAGGAAGAAGGATAACGTGCAGAAAGAACAAAAAGAAGAGCAGAAAGAAGCCTTGTTGCAAAATCATCCTGTACCCTCAACTTTTTCAGACGGATACTGGTGGTAACTGAGTCTAACTAACCAGTCCTAGAGCCAGTGCTATGTTAAAAGACACTTAGAATACAGTGAAAACACCTACATACACTAGGGAACATTATGCGTTGGGGTCCCCCTGTGATTAGCATGACCTCCTCCGTAAGCCCCTAGTATATAATAGGTCAGGGGCATTAAAACTACCTCTTAAAACAGGCCACAGGGTGTTTTTGCACACGTTAACTCAGGCCCCGTCCCCTCCCTTCACCACTGTGTAAACACGCCCTGTGTCCGTTTTTAGTTGGGAGATTAGGTTCATTTGAATCCCGAGGGTCCCTAGGGTCCAACTAGCCCACTAGGTACCTCCAGTAAGTGCCACAGAGCTGCGTTGCAGAGAGGTGTAACAAGTGGCACGGCCTGGACCACCTCTCTGCAATGCAGCTCAGTGGCGCTTACTGGAAGCACTTGGTGGGCTAGTTAGCCCCCAGGGGCCCTCAGTATTGAAGGGAAATTATATCCCCAATTTAAAACGTGCCATAGTGCCTCAGGCCCCGTCCCCTCCCTTCACCACTGTGTAAACGCGCCCTGTGGCTGTTCTAAGTTGAGAGATTAAGTCCCCTTGAATCCTAAGGGTCCCTAGGGTCAAACTAGACCACTAGGTACCTCCAGTAAGCGCCACAGAGCTGCGTTGCAGAGAGGTGTAAAAAGGGGCTTGGCCTCAGAACACCTGTCTGCAGCGCAGCTCCCTGGCGCATACTGGAGATGCCTGTTGGGCTAGTTGGCCCTCAGGGACCCTCAGTATTGAAGAGGAATTAATTCCCCAACTTACAACTCGCCAGGGGGCGCGTTTGCAGAGTGCTGCAAGGAGGGGGCGTGGCCTCCGGCACGATGCCAGTCTTTTATTTATTTTAATTTTTTAAGAAGGGGGGCTGTGTGGTTTCCCTTCTTATTCTAATTTATTGGCCCTGATGACCCCATCCCCCAGGGCCTGTCTCCTAATTATATTTTTTTGACCCCAATCCACAGGGCCGGCCACTGTTTTTTATTATTTTAAAAAAATCTATATTTATAGACACACCTAGGACATGCTGGACAAACCGTACGTACCTATCACCATGACGATTTGCGTGATATTCATTAAAAGGCGACTATGCATACAATGAATCCACGTGGAATGTATTTACACCACTAGTGAAGCTCTGACATGTCTGATGCCCTACCGTGCCTAATCCCGGTAGACACCCTTGTCGTTTATTTATACAAACATGGGTAACTATTGACGGGCACATTTAATACACATGCACACCAAGCCATTCAAAGGGGATTCGACAAAAATTCGACCAAAGCTATGCAAGAAACCCCCCTCACGGTTAATAAAACACACATCCACTGCCGGATGTGTAATACTTTTTATTTTACTCTCTGGAAAGGGGACAAACATCACTTGAGAGTCACAGCGCGCTCCTGGCAGAGCCCAATGCTGTGTTACACCCACCATTGCCTGCTGAGTGCCACACACCTCTGTGTTGTATTCCACCAGCTAGTGCATATGCTATGACACTCTCTAGCCCATGTTCACTGTAACACCACCCCGTGAATATGTCATGCCACACTTGTCTTCGCACGGGTTATATTGCCCCATCTAACGTGCCTTCCTCTAAGCCTATGTTATAACGCACAGTGCTATGCCAGACATATTACAATCTGGGATCCATATCTTTGTCACAGTGCATATGCAACGTTACACTCCCCAGCACATATTTTATATTACAACTTTAGAGACTAGTTAGGTTACACAACACTGCCCTGTGCATATTACACTCCAAGGCGCATATCGCATAGCACGCGCTAGTGCCTGTGCTATCTCGCGCTCTCCAATGAATCTGTCATTGCGCACAATGTATTGCATATTATATTTCACGCCCGGTTCATCTTATATCACACTTTTTGGTGCATAGTTTAAACCATACACTATATCTAGTTTTCATTTTCAATCGTGCTCTCAGGACTAGGTTCTATATAACACTGTGTTCACCTACCCTTTTCACGGGCATTACATTTTGCGATAGGGGGTGGAGGGTCAGGGGGTGTTTCTGCCAAGTGAGCCTGGAGTCACAGTCACAAACGTCCTCTTCTTCCTGAATAAAAGTGAGATTATGCTGCATACTTGATCATATTTTAAGTAGTTCGCACAGACACACGTTTTAAAAACAATAAGGTTCCTAATACCCGCCTTCTCTGAACAGTTAGCTTGCTGCCCCATCCCCCTCCTCCCTATCCTCTGTTGTGTGAATCCATGGACTAGCCTCCTCCCTCCTGCCATGCATGGTCTGATGTGCTGCCACTGCCCTTAATTTAGTATGATGTACCAGTCCACTCCTCCTGCCCTCCATTGCCCAATTCTATGCCCCATCATTGACCTCCTGCTTAAACTCTGTGCTTAGCTTGCTGCCCCTATTCTCCTTCCCCCTGCCCTCCGATATCTTTGTGCATGCCCCTGCTCCATCCTTTTTGCCCACCATGTTCCATGGACCTGCCACTCCTATCTACTCTGAGTGTTCTGTTGAGCTGCCACTCCCCTCCCAGCTGCCTAGCATTGTCAGATGACTGTAACCTGTCCCTGCCACCTCCACCCTGCCTGTCCACATGCCATGCCCCTATCCTCTTCCTCCTGTCCTACATGGTCCATTGTACTGCCACACCCTTCTGCCCTCCCTGGTCTGTTGTGCTGCAACTGCTCCTCCTGCCTGCCCCGTGCGATCTGTTGTGAGGCCCCTTCCCCTGAACTTTCTTGTCTGTGCACAGGTCCTGACCCTCCCTTCTATCCTCCATGGTCCTTTGTGCATGCCCCTGCACCCTCCTTCTTGCCCATCATAACCATTGTGCTGCCACTAACCCTCCCACTTTCCATGCATGGTCTTCTGTGCTGCCATAGCCCCTCCCACCTTCCCTGTGTGGTCAGTTAGCTGCCCCTGACCCCCTCCCACCTTCCCTCCATGGTCTGTGTGTATTCCATCACAGTCTCACTGTTGCTCTTCATGCTGTGTCTTGCTTCTAGTGCCCATCCTGCCTGACCTCCATGGCTATCTTGCTGCTCCTGCCCTGCCCCCTTGCCCCCAGCCCTCTGTTTACATGTGCAGACCCCTACTCCCTCCCTCCTGGCTTGTCTGTTCCATTGTAATGCCCCTGATCCGTCCCTCCTGCCCTTTATGGTCTGTTATGCTGCAGCTTTCTCTCCTGTCTGTCCATTATGGTCAGCTAGCTACCATTGCCTCTTGCCCCTCTGTTCTCTGTTGTCCATGTGCATGGTCCTGTCCCCTCCCTCTTGCTTTCTATGGATTGTTGTGCTGCACTCCCGTCCCGCATGCCCTGTGTGGTGTATTGTGCTGCTGCAAACCCTGATGCCTGCCCTGCAGGGTCAGTTTGGTGCACCTCTCCATGTCCCTCCTGTCCTCTGTTATCCAAGTCCATGTCCCTACCCCATTTCCTTCCATGATCCAATGTACCATACTTGCGAACATTTTGAACTTGGTAAGAAGGAGATTTTGAAAAAAAACTGGGGTATTGATTTTCCCCTTTGAGTTACATTGAAAAAGAGGAGATTGTAGACAGGAGACAGATCAAATAAAGCCAATTTGAGCTTAAAAACATTGGACGTTTCCTGGCTGAATCGGGTCTGTTGGCATGTATGGTTGTACTACCATTGCCTCTTCCTTCTGCCCACAATGGTCTATTACATTGCCACAGCCTCTCTTGCAAGTCCTGTATTGTTGGTTTGTTGCCCCTGCCCCCCTTTCCACTGCCCTCCACAGTCAGTTGTGCTGCCACGGCCCTTCCTGCCTGCTCAGTGTGGTTAAATTGTTGCCTTTGCACCCTCCTACCTGCCTTCAATTTTCAGAGTCCGTGCCCCTGGCCTCTGCCTCTCAACAGTATCCTAATGAACAACTAGATTGCTAACATTCTATATTTATTACAAAAGTGTGGAACGCCTGACGTCATCTTGATGTAATCAAAACTGTAATACCTAGAGCATTTCTTTTAGAAATTACATATATGAGAGCGTCTTATTGGCATCAAAATTATGGTTAGGTCTCTAAAAGACTAAAATAAGGACATATTTTCTGAGTTTTCAAATAGCGACAAAGCACTTTTAAATTATTTGTTATCTTTATGTTTTTTTATCCAGTTGACCACTTGATTAAATGTTGCACTTAGGGGAGAGGATGTGGTGTTACTTCCAGAACTGCAGACTTTGCAACTGGGGAACCAGGTTGGAGTTTCTGCTTCAGCTCGACATTCTGTGATTCTGGTCAAATCACTTAGTCTCCCCATGTCTACAACCAAAACGAATTTGTTCTTGTGTAATGTAACCAATGCTCATGTAAAGCACTCCAATACCTGACAAGTCTGCACTATATAACACTGCAAAAACACAAAATAATAAGTGTTTTGCACACTTCTGTCATTGGGCTATATTTGGGCTACATCTGGGTGATTTTGGGCTCTTTTGTCTCCGGTGGCCATCTTGGGAGATTTATTTGTTATGAAGTTTCCTAATTTCCTCATGTACTGCAGTCTCCTCAGTAGGAAATGCTTTCAGTTTTTTACTTTGATTCCATCATGAAGGTATTCAGATATGTCACACATTTGCCATACATTCTGAATGTTAGCACTCTAGTTGCTCATTAGATCACTGTAGTAAAACTACTGTTCACCATGGAAGTCTGCTCCTGGTATTAAAAGTGCATGTTTCAGTCTGCATGTCAGAATTTTTTAATGAAATAGAAGAGGATTTGAGAAGTCACTCAAAATGTGCCCTCATTTTCTTTCATCAGCATTAATCATAATTTCTATGGCAAAATGAACCCCCTCATTGTGTTCCTTTTTAAATTAAATGTTTTAAGTGTTACCAGTTTATTCCAATCAAGATGGCTTCAGGTGTGCCATATTTTTGTCATAATGAAGACAGTAAGCGCTCTAGTTGTTTTTAAGAACACTCTGGGACATTCTGTCATTGGGCTATACTTGGGCTACATCTGGGTGATATTTGGGCTACATTTGGGCTCTTTTGTCTCTGGTGGCCATCTTGGGAGACTTATTTGTTATGAAGTTTCCTAATTTCCTCATTTATTGCAGTCTCCTCAGTAGGAAATACTTTTAATTTTTTGTACTTTGATTCCATCAAGAAGGCATTCAGATGTGTCACACATTTGCCATAAATTCAGAATGTTAGCACTCTTTTTGCTCATAAAATCACTGTAGTAAAGCTACTGTTCACCAGGGAAAACTGCTGCTGGTATTGAAAGTGCATGTTTCAGTCTGCATGTCAGAATTATTTTATGAAATAGAAGAGGATTTGAGAAGTCACTCAAATTGTGCCCTAATTTTTCTTTCTGCAGCACTAATCATACTTTTTATGGAAAAATGAACCCCTCATTTTGTTCCTTTTTAAATTAAATGTTTTAAGAGTTACCACTTTAATCCAAGCAAGATGGCTTCAGGTGTGCCATACGTTTATCATAAGTAGGACTGTTAGCGCTCTAGTTGTTCTTTGGAACACTCTGGGAAGCTGCAGTAGAACACAAAGGAATCAACTGACAGTCTCTGCCCTTGTTGGATGTACATGTTTTACTGAGAATGTCAGACTTCATTCTCACATGACTGAGAAAGATAATGTGAATTTACAGAAAATAAGCTCTCCGTTTAGCTTATAGATCACATTCCAAACCTCTGTGGGAAAAGCATGAGAAAATAGTTTTCTCTCAATCATGATATCCCAGCAGAAGGCTTATTCACATGGTGAAATCACCTTAGAACATACCACAATTCCTAAAATGAGTATGGTACCATCAACAAATGATTTATAATGTAACTAAAGTCTTAAAACCTTCTATTAACTGCAATGCTTTTTAATGAGGTGGTATCATGTATATTGGTCCCAAGATGGCTGCCAACACTTCTTGGATGAAGTGCTGACAGCCAATCAGATCTCAGGATGAGATGTGTGGTTAGGCTCCGCCCACATATATATATGATTTTACTTTTGATTTTCTCAGGAACTACTGAACAGATTGACACCAGACCTGCAAAAGGCACTTCCCTGACCTGAGAACTACCTCTCTGCCAAATTTCAAGTAATTCTGTTCAGCCGTTCGGGCTGTACCTTCGACTAAAGGTCCTATGGAAAAATGCATGGGACCCCCCTTTTTTCTCGGCCCCCGCTTGACGAATCACCCTGAGACTTTCAGGGTAGGAGCGGAGCAGAGCGCCCCACCTATGTTGAAAATTTTGCGAGGATTCGTCAACTGGCGCCAAAGTTATTCCAAATAGAATATTGCGGATTTCCTATGGAAACACGGTCCTAACTATAACTATCTACTGGCGACCGCCAGTAGATAATATATATATATATATATATATATATATTACCTACTGGCGGTCGCCAGTAGGTAGTTATAGTTAGGACCACGTTTCCATAGGAAATCCTCAACATTCTATTTTGAATAACTTTGGCGCCGGTGGACGAATCCTCGCAAATTTTTAAAAATAGGTGGGGCGCTACGCTCCGCTCCTACCCTGAAAGTCTCGGGGGGATTCGTCAAGCGGGGGCTGAGATAAAAGGGGGGTCCCAAAACACGTTTTTCCCATGCATTTTTCCATAGGACCTTTAGACACAGCTACAGCCCGAACGGCTGAACAGAATTACTTGAAATTTGGCAGAGAGGTAGTCCTCAGGTCAAGGAAGTGCCTTTTGTTGGTTTGGTGTAAATCTGTTCAGTAGATTCTGAGAAAATAGCCTTTAAATCAATATATATATCTGAGCCAGCTTACGGTGCGCTTACGGTACGCTTACCGTACGCGTACGGTGACGTGCGCGAGCGCGATTCTGATTGGCTGTTACATCTAAGTAAACATTCGAATCGGTCGAAACCAGGAAGCGGCGGCCGCCATTTTCTCTCTCGCACTGTGAGGGAGGGGCTGTAAACAAAGGCAAAAAACATATAAAGGGGCTATTTAGACAGCGCCCATGCACATAGCCATGTTAGTTGAGTCCTCAAAGATCCCCCAAGGCCAAAAATGGTAAATTTTTATTTTTTGAAAATTTCGCCGATTACGCTTACCGTACGCGTACCGTGCGCTTACGCTAAAAAATATTTTTAAAAAAAAACACACTCTCTGTGCATGGCATATTATTGTCATCACTTACAAATTAAATTTAACAGATTACCTATCACAAGGAAGCGCATAATATGTCCTCCATGTGCGCACGGTGCGTAACGTGCCCACCTTGCGTGTACGGCACTAACTGCGTAAAGTGGGTGCGCGGTGCGCGAAGCGCACCTCGTGCTCACTGTGCGCGCACGGTGCGCGAAGCGCACCGTGCGCGCACGGAACGAACTGCGTTAAGTGGGTGCGCACGCCACGAATGGCGTAAAGTAACTTAGCATTTAAAAAAACGTACAAATTCACTGAAAAAACCATAGGTTTCACACACGTTATAGTTAGGAATTAGCATTTAAAAAACCTTGCTAATTCACTGAAAAAACCATAGGTTTCACACATGTTATAGTTAGCTGGAAATTTTACTGATAAAAAACCAATGAAATTCCCCCGTTATAGTTACTGTAGGCAACTATAACTCACGCGACCGTAATCCTCTGCTGATGACATATGTGTCTTTATGAAAAAAAAAAATTTGCAATATATGTATAGCTAAAATTTAATGGAAGAAGACATGGGCAAATAAGTGTCTAAATACAGTATTAGCATCAGCAGAGGATTACGGTCGCGTGAGTTATAGTTGCCTACAGTAACTATAACGGGGGAATTTCATTGGTTTTTTACCAGTAAAATTTCCAGCTAACTATAACATGTGTGAAACCTATGGTTTTTTCAGTGAATATATATATATATATATAAAGATAGATAGATAGATAGATATATATATATAGGTACATATATATACCACAATTTCTCCGCAACGAAGAAAATTAGGGTCGCACTCCAGCGATTGTCAATCAATACTTAATTTATTCTCCAGTCATTCTCGGTCCACAAACAAGGACAAGGTTGGGTCCTTGTCTGTGGACCGAGAATGACTGGAGAATAAATTAAATATTGATTGACAATCGCTGGAGTGCGACCCTAATTTTCTTCGTTGCGGAGAAATTGTGGCAGATTTTAGCAGTTTCGTTCAACCGCGAGGGTAACACCTTTGCCTTTGAGCATCAAGAATACCGGAACTTTTGAACCGCTGTGGACAAATATGTAGCAACCCACTAAGGGGAAATAATGCTCGAAACATGACTACATGTCCCAGCATGCCAACCAATGAGTCACGCCCACTATGGGCAATTAAATAAATATAAATGGCATGCGCAATGAGCTCTGACTGTTGTAATTTAAAGCGCCTATGATTAAGATGCTGGAATGCATCGAAACGCGTCAGGCGGTGAAACCTTATTTTGGAAGGCGGAAGAGAGCACGATGTGAAAAACGGATGGTTCGCCTGTTGCCGAGTGCGCTTCCAAAGCTGTGGGCGTTTTGTTGGAGAAAATATCGCTCTACTGCCCTGCCATGGGAAGACGCACCATCTCTAGAGAATTAACAGAGAGGCTGAGATTCGGAAACCAATTCCGAGACTAACACGGCGCAACATGGCGAGAACAGATGAACTCTCTATGCCAACCAGAATCCTACCAAGGAAGAAACATGCTTTTAATGATAAATTACGAACAGCAACCCACTAAGGGGAAATAATGCTCGAAACATGACTACATGTCCCAGCATGCCAATCAATGAGTCACGCCCACTATGGGCAATTAAATAAATATAAATGGCATGCGCAATGAGCTCTGACTGTTGTAATTTAAAGCACCTATGATTAAGATGCTGGAATGCATCGAAACGTGCCAGGCAGTGAAACCTTATTTTGGAACGCGGAAGAGAGCACGATGTGAAAACCGGATGGTTCGCCTGTTGCCGAGTGCGCTTCCAAAGCTGTGGGCGTTTTGTTGGAGAAAATATCGCACGGCTGCCCTGCCGTGGGAAGACACACCATCTCTAGAGAATTAACAGAGAGGCTGAGATTCGGAAACCAATTCCGAGACTAACACGGCGCAACATGGCGAGAACAGATGAACTCTCTATGCCAACCAGAATCCTACCAAGGAAGAAACATGCTTTTAATGAAAAATTACGAACAGCAACCCACTAAGGGGAAATAATGCTCGAAACATGACTACATGTCCCAGCATGCCAACCAATGAGTCACGCCCACTATGGGCAATTAAATAAATATAAATGGCATGCTCAATGAGCTCTGACTGTTGTAATTTAAAGCGCCTATGATTAAGATGCTGGAACGCATTGAAACGCGTCAGGCGGTGAAACCTTATTTTGGAAGGCGGAAGAGAGCACGATGTGAAAACCGGATGGTTCGCCTGTTGCCGAGTGCGCTTCCAAAGCTGTGGGCGTTTTGTTGGAGAATATATATATATATCTAGGAGGCCCACTGAGGCCGGAATTAAATATCATAATGTGTATGTTGCGCAGCACCTACTAAGGGAATAATTTTAAAGGGCACCGAATAACTTACTAAAGGAAAACTGTTATGTACTTACACTACAGTTGCCAGCATGCAATATTCATTGAACTTACCTGTTGCCAATTAAGGAATGCAATAAATAACATGCTGGTAATGGCGCCTTTTTAAATGCGACTGCGCCCGTACTGATATGCCTGTGAACAAGGAGAGTGTGACTCCGAAACGCGTAAGGCAGAGAAGATTTTCCATGGTTGGGATACCTCTTTGCCTTATCTAATCTGGCTTCGAGTGCACGTCCAAATCGAGGGTGCTTTGTTGTGAAAATACATTCGGCTATCCAGCCGTGGACTTGCACCGCCCTTTGAACTGTGGAAAGGGGGCCATGGAGACACGGAACTGCTCAAGTCTCCGAGGTGAAACCAGATGGCACAATTGCGGAGCATTCCTATCTAGGAGGCCCACTGAGGCCGGAATTAATATCATAATGTGTATGTTTCGCAGTACCTACTAAGGGAATAATTTTAAAGGGCACCGAATAACTTACTAAAGGAAAACTGTTATGTACTTACACTACAGTTCCCAGCATGCAATATTCATTGAACTTACCTGTTGCCAATTAAGGAATGCAACAAATAACATGCTGGTAATGGCGCCTTTTTAAATGCGACTGCGCCCGTACTGATATGCCTGTGAACAAGGAGAGTGTGACTCCGAAACGCGTAAGGCAGAGAAGATTTTCCATGGTTGGGATGCCTCTTTGCCTTAACTAATCTGGCTTCGAGTGCACGTCCAAATCGAGGGTGCTTTGTTGTGAAAATACATTCGGCTATCCAGCCGTGGACTTGCACTGCCCTTTGAACTGTGGAAAGGGGGCCATGGAGACACGGAACTGCTCAAGTCTCCGAGGTGAAACCAGATGGCACAATTGCGGAGCATTCCTATCTAGGATATGCCTGTGAACAAGGAGAAGATTTTCCGTGGTTGGGATGCCTGTTTGCCTTTACTAATCTGGCTTCGAGTGCACGTCCAAATCGAGGGTGCTTTGTTGTGAATATATATATATATATATAGAGAGAGAGAGAGAGATATAGATATATATATATTAATTCAGCCAAGCAAAAGCTTCTAATTTAGTAGGCTGGGGTGCACACAAGAGAACTACTTCCAAGTAGCTGGAGAGCTACCAGTAGCTCACGAGCTACTAGTTGAATAAGCCTCATTAATTTACTCACCATTGTAAAGGCCTGAATGTGAAGCATTAAATTGGTTGTTTTGGATGAAAGCATGCACAGTCTATGGTAAATGTGGGCCAAAGTGGGAGCAGAAGAGAGCCTCTATAACACAGGTCATTGCCAGGAGACGGATATCAGACTAGAAAGCCTTCTGAACAGGTCACTTCCACTTCGGACCCTGAGATCCATGTGTGGCTGGCTACACAGTGGTGCAATGGCATTGCCATCTTGAGTTGCGAAACCCATGTGTTCAGATAGGTACAAGAGTGTCCGCCTAGCCCTCTTTTTGCCACTGGTGGTAAAAGTATGATTTATATTTAAATGTGCTGCCCCAACATCGAGGTGAGTACTACAGAATGACCATGACCTCTGGTTGCTCCGAGTGGTCTAATGAGATTCCTACATAAATGTTTAATATAGAAATTGACAGTGACAGCCACACAGGATCATGGGTGCAATTGGTGATCTAGTGTTATGTGTATACAATTGTTTAGACATGGTCTTTCTGGTGACAGCCCCACAGGGATCAAACCCTCCAGATCATACAAGTGGTCTAGCAGTGTGTTCTAGCTTGTTTATCATGAACCAACACTATTGTGATGGTTCTGCAGCAAACATGCTCCCTCCCAGCTCCCTTTACCATCTCTGTATCATCCCGTCATGTGCCCAACCAGCGTCTTTGCTGCTCGTCAGTCTTCTGTATTGCCTCACACAAGGATATTCACCATGGTTCCTCATGCAGGAAACAGCTGTGCATTCAATCAGCAAAGCAAGATACTAGATCAAGATGCCTTAGAACCTAAGAAAATATTGCCCACCCCCGGTGATACCAGGCCAATGAGGTGACCGTAAAAAGCTGACAGCTTTCAGAAAGCCCTGGGATGATTCAAATATGCAATGTGAATAAAAAACCCTGACTGTAAGTGCCTTCAGAGCACCTGTCCACAAAAGAGCTGATCAGGAATCCCAGAAGCAGAATCAATCCCCCAAAGACTGATTGTAATGTGCAAATTATTCTCAGGACTCTAGTCTGGATCTTTGGCACTCACTGGTCAAATGAGTGACTGCGGCTCTGCACCCAGTCTTATGCTAACATTGCCTCTTTTTAGCTCTCATGAGCCCTTTTTATTTACCTCTGTCCTCTTTTGCTTCCCTTTCTCACTCTATTTGAGTCTTCTGTTCTTCGTGTCTCCCTTTGCGTCTTTGGTTCTTCTGGACTGTTTCTCATCTTCTTCTGCCCTTGTCCTGTTGAACTGAAGCCTCTTGAAAAGCTGGGTGCCCTCTCACTCCTCACTGTGTGCATATGAGATGCAGCAGAAAATAGCGCCACATGGCATAGGACGGTCGTTGCTGCTGTTGCAGCATGCCTACCTTTACCATTTCCGTTTTGGTTTGAGAACACTGATGCCAGGTGGTGGCACAAGGTCCTAAACCTGTCTAGATATCACAACCCACTCAACAAACCCTGTACTGTGTGACTATAGAGTGGGGGTTGGCACGTGCATGCACTATGAAAAAAGGATAACCAGAACAATGCACAGGCAAATTTAACTATTTACGTCCAACGAACAAGTTGCATTGTTCAAACACGTTATCCCTTTATCAAGAAATAGTGTACAAATTCACGCAGACTAAAATAACCAGCTGCGTAGAGGCGAAGGAAAGTGGGTCAGCGGGCCACATATACCATGTTTCTTGCACCAACATGGTTTACAGGGATTTTCCAATTTATCTTTATTTATTGAAAGTTTTTTTAATAACTTTTCCATTCATTCAAGCTATAAAATCCATAAGCACAAAACGCTCATTTACATTACACATTTAAATTATCATTTCGTGACAAATATTTCTAGATGTTCACATTTACCAAAATATATTAAAGTGTGCCTTATTTCAAGGAAATTATTCACCTGTTATTTCAAGTATTTATTATACCATGGAGTAAACAAAATAAGGCTCTCATGACCTCAGATAGTCCAATAATTTCCTGACTCGAATCCTGACAAATAATTGTTTTATTGATGCTGTTGTAATGAATCAGTGAACATTTTAATCATTTACCATTTATTTTCAGTTCCAAACATTTCTTTCTAAATGTATAATACGAAAAAAGGAACCTTTGATCCAGCAGGGCATACGAATTAAAAAGGACACCAGTGAGCTTTGTATGAGCAATAGTCTACTTAAAATTACATTTAATGGCAACTGTAAATTAGAAATGAAAAATGAATTGAACTGGACGAGTAGCTGTGCTCAGAAAAATGTGTTATAGGAAACAGTAAGATGATCCCAGCGCTGGTATTTTTGGATATGCATCATTTTGTTTCTGCTTTATGGAAAGAATGATTTTATTTTCATATGCTGGCAGACTTCTGACAGGACCACTACATCCTAATGAGGTTTAATGAGCTACTTAGTGATGTAACCAATAATGCATTTTAATTTCACCAGACGTGCAGGTCTTTTAACGTCACGTCTTAACTCACCTTTTGATCTCAAGAACGTGTTAGGCCTCATTCTGTAGTCTGACAATTAACTCAATAGATAGTCGGCTGTTGAGCAATAAAGTGCATCAGCAGGGCTGCACGGGGGAAGCTGCGCGCGCTAGTTCCATTTATAGAGGATGTTGTGGTTTCAAATGCATGTCTTTGCTTTCTTTCGATATCCTATAATAAACAATTCCAAACTGTTAATGGCTGCGAGTGAATGGCATCCATTGTACGGCAGCCTTTGGGGATTTCAAAAAGCAAAATATATTTTTTCGCGACCCTGATCCCTCCTTTCTTAATGATCTCATTAACAGTAATACAAAAGGCATGGGTCTATTTATAGGACTTTCCGAATCCCCATAGATTTCAATACAAATGAGCCGTAACCCGTCGTATCTTATCATATCATAATGGGGCATTAATGTATTTAGACCGAGAGACAATTGTAGATTGGCGATGCACAAAATTTAAAATGCTTTTATTAGAAAATGTCCGGGAGTGCTTTTTGATTGCTGAAATTCCCAGTTAATAAATGAATAATAAAAAATTAATAAATAATTGATAATATCTCGATATAAGATAGTGCCGCAGCAATCTGTCACCCAGAAAGAATAACACAATCTGCATTGTACTTAAAATTAGAAAATTCGGCACAAGTTAGAGTGAAATAGCTTTGTTCGTCCATGTCTTCTATTTTTGGTAATTTTCCTTTTATAATGATTGTTTTCCAGCCAAATCACATCTGCATATGACTATTTCTATTGCTTGCAGTTTTCGTAAAATAATATTTAGTAAAATAAAGTTAATGGAGAATAAAGGCTTTGGAAGTAAGGAAGAATTTGTTTGACTGAATCACATATTTTAACATTTGCAGTTATTTATTTACTGAGCATCAGCATGAAGCAATATAGCATGGCTAAGATAAAAAGGGCACATAGTAAATTCATTAAATTCAATCAGGTTAATCCAAAATGGCATACGGTCATGATGATTTGTGTCGAAGGGAACAAAATAATATATTCATACAATATCTGCCAATTGGATGGTGGGAACGGAGCAGACCAGTATTCTTCTGACAGGTGACTGCATGTCTCAAAGGGTGACACCAGTGTGCAGGGAGTTACTTGAAGGCTGTCTTGAAGAATTCTTTAAACTGTTCTTAGGTAAAGAATTTCATGAAAAGAAAATTATCTGAATCCAAACTTAGTGGAACACTTGGGGAGGGGGTAGGATCAGATATGGCGATGAAGTGTTGAAACATTGAGAAGGCCAGGCATTATGATTTGCAAGGCAAGGCGGGGTGATTATGGACGGGGCAGGATCAGAACGGAATTGAATATGAAGTGAGATGTTTAGAGCATATAATTTTACTGGTGGAGTTTTGTGAAGCTGACAAAGATCGGAACTTCACGAATTTGCAAATCTTGTCACTTTTGCAAAAACTAGACTGCGTATGAAAATTCCAGTAAAAAATATTGTTACAGAATTTTTCAGCAAAATCTTCTCTTGCAAGAGCATTCTCGTACCACGTGACTATCTGATTTTTTTTCCCACTAAAGCTACATTAATTCAACCACTCCCTCCGGCACCAACACTCCTAACATGTTGTGTAGTAACTAATAATTAATCATACAAAGAACACGCATATCAGTAACTCTATATTTACCTCACACAGGATAACAGGACCTACTTATGCCAGTGCCATCACAGGCACATCCGTAATCAGGTGACAAGTAACACTTTCCTAGGGAAGTCCAGCTCCTCCTCCAAAACGTCCACCTATGTGATGGGGTTTCATTGTCTGTTAAAGTTTGTATGCCCTGGGACAAAACATCTTTTACCCAACATTCACAAAACCCATGCAGTCACACCATCCAACTATCAATTTCTTCACCCTCCCACCACCCAATAACCCAAAGAAACCCCTAACCACCTTGCCTTCCGAAACTGATTGACCATACACAACAAATCTCTGTGTTCGCCTGTTGCATACAGAGAAGGAGAAACTCATTGAAGGGGTGTCTGACACTGAGGAAAGGTTTCTTAAGGGCCACAGGCAGGGGCAATCTGGCTTCCATGCTGGTGCTGGAAGGATATGACCTAGCAATTCTAGATGGACTGTCCCTATTGAAGCAGGACCTAGGATGATACACATATGGTTGGTCTACTGTTTGCCATGGCACAGTGAGCCAACGAATGATGGTCTAAACTCCGTCCCAGAGGAATATCCATTGATGGAGACTAGAACAGGGATTCTACACAAAAAATTGTTGCTTTTTTCAGCAGTATTAGGGAGCACCAGGCTATCTTTCGTGGCACAAATAAAGGGTTCTCTAGGCACCCTTCAATAAGTAAACCAAACGACATCACGCCGAATGCAACAGCGACTAGGGAAATAGAATTGGGGCCTCTAGAGATCACAAAGGCTACATGAATACTGTGAAACACTGAGTTGAACTTCAGCAAGCAACTGAGTACAAGAACTGATATAGATAACACAGGAAATGCCCATTTCTAGGCATCTGAACAACCCCACTATGGTTTGATTATGACTTTGGCAGTGCAGCACCTGCTCCGTCCTGCCAAAGTTGTGGTCAGACCATCCGCCAGATTTGCAGTTTTCTCCTCTCTGGTGAGAAGGTTTTTGGTATTCCCAGGGCGGTGCCTCAGAAAATGGGCACCGCAATGGGAACGCCAAAAACAGTTCCTGCACGGCCTGAAAAGTCCATGTTGTGCAGGAACTGGTGTGCATGCACACGGGAGCATATGTAGTGCCACCTTGTGTGCATTCACATGCAGAGGAGGTGCAGGGGCCCTTTGTTTACTCTCCAGCATGGTGTTCATGGAATGTCCTTGCACTGATACTGAAAAGCACTCTAACATCTGTACGGGAACTGAAACAAGATTGAATTATGATGAACGGTATTTTGATCTATGTGGCAACTGGTCTACGTGTCCTTCCTTCAATGATGCATCCAAAATCCACCCCCCAGGTTGTTAGCCATGAAAAAAAACCACAACATTTTTAAAGATATTAAACGTAGCTCCAGGTGGGAGATCTTGACAACATGTGGAGTTGGCTACTGAGGTCACAAAATTTATAGACCTCGACTAACAGTATCTCCTTAAATTGTGGCCCCTGCCGGAACACCTTTTGGCACCGGAGTCACAATTACAATTGGTGCAATAAAGTCTTGAAATGTCCCCCCTTTAACTTTCAGGGCATTCTGCCAAAATATTGAATAAACAATACTATGGGACAGGAATATTGTTGCAATAATATTGTAATGTCAAAAATATCACCAACTTTAATATCGCAGATGATAATATATTTTTTAAGTGCTTATTTAATATTTTTGTTAAAAATGTCAATGCATTGAGTATTGATGCTTTATGCAAAAAAAATATTATTTCTTTTGTGTAAACAAAAAATTGTTTTTTCATTTTAGGAGCAGGATATTTGAGTTAAAGGGGAATAGTGTGGTGATTACTGTTTTTGTTTCTAATGTGTTTTTAATTATGTAATTTGTTTGTGATGTATGTTTTAATCTTTTATGTATTTTGTATTTATTGTTATATTTTTTGTAGATTGTTGTCAATTTTGAAGTGTTTTGGGAATGGAATGTTTGGTTTATTGGAGAATTAATTGGAGAGTATTTAAACAATGTTTTAGCGCAATGTATTCTTTGTTTTCAAATGACTATGTTTTAAAACATTGTTAAAATTTTTGATTTCAATATTTTTTACTTATTGTTTATTTTTTCATTATATACTTAAAGAATTTGTTAATTAATATTTTAAGATGTATTATTTTTGTATTTATATTTCTGTTTAATAGTTTGTATTATTTGCTTATGTATTTATCTTAGGAAATGTTAATTATTGTTTCTTCCATTAAAATTAAATGGTTTAGTAATTTTTGCATTTGTTTTATTTTGAAAAGTGAATATTTTAATTAAATTTTGTATTTTATGTTTTGTAAGTTGACAAAAACATTTGATTTATTTGTGTAAATACTTTATTTGCTCTAAAATGTTGCATTTATAAATGGTTTTCTATTAAATCCTCATTTGTTTAAGTATTGTACTTTTTTAATGTTTTGGGTTCTTTCTAGTGGAGTATTTTTATTAATATGTTTTGTAATAAATGGATTTCTTTTTACACATTTCATACATTTTAAGTATCTTATATTTGTTGTTGAGATTGGAATGGGTGTAGTGAATGTTCCCCTTCAAAGTCCAACCTTTTCTCCAATGTATCTTAGATTGGAGTGGGAGTAGTAAATATACCCCTTGCAATGTCCAACACGTTCTCCAATCTGGCTTAGATGGGAGTGGGAATAAGAAATCTACCCCCCTCACAGCCCAACACTTTCCCCAGTGTGGCTTAGATTGAAGTGGGAATTACAAATCGTGACCTCAAAGTTCAACCTTCTCACAAATGTGGCTTAAGTGGGTTGTTGCAATAGTAAATCCCACACTTTCCCCAATGTGGCTGCGATTGGAGTGTTAATAGTAAATCTATGTGCACTCATAGTCCAATCTTTTCTCCAACGTGGCTTAGATTGAAGTGGAATCATTATATCTAGCCCCCTCAAAGTCAAATGGGTTCCCCAATGTGGGTTTGATTGGAGTGGGAATAGTAAAGCTACCCCCACCTCAAAGTCCAGTGCTTTTGTCAATGTGGATTCAAATAGAGTGGGAATACTAAACACTTGATTTTCTGTGTTTAACTTTAGTTAGGGATAAATATATATATATTTTTTAAATCATTGTTCATTTTTTCTGTTTGTAGTTTTATAAGTGAAAGAAGGGAGTGCCTACATGTAAATGTACATTTTCCAATAATATGTTTTTCCATATATTTTAGGCTAGCAAATAAAAAATCAATAAAAACACACTGTTTTTTTCAATAAGTTTTATTTTTTATATGCACTAACTTTAGTAACATATACAATTGTGTACTTATTATATTTTTTTAATCGGTTGTCGCCTAAAAGTGAAGTAAAGACGCACTCACTTGTATTACGAAGTAATTCAGGCGGTTTTATTCATTATTTGCCATGCCCTACGCATTTCGGTCAGACTACTTTGACCTTGGTCACGGGATTATTATATTTTTTCTATACATTTTATATTCATGTGCATTGTAATATACATTTGCAGATCATTTTCATCATACATCTTCTATTCACATGAACATTTTTACATATACATTTCTTTTGGAGTTTTTTCATTATTTCATACATTTCTAATATATGTTGAACATTTTAAATTTTTATTATTTTTTAAATACATAAAATTGTTCAAAAATAATTTTACACATATAATACATCTTTCCTTTATAGGTACAATATATTGCATATAATATATTTGATATAAAAGTTGTATTCAATTAAATGGTACTGTAAGTTATTGTTAGTTTTTGAAGTTCTTTTTAATATATTTTAGCATTTTTGGAACATTTCATTTTTTAACATTTTTATTTTTTAACTAATACTATATTTTTCTATAACAAAACCACAAAACAATTATGTATTTTTATTTTAAATTGCTCCTTATGGGATTTGAGTCTTTATTATGTTTATTTAGTGACCTTTTTGCACTTCATGAATTTTGTAGGCTATCTTTGTCATTTTAGGTTCCTCCTCATTCCCTTCAGTTGTATCTCCTTGTTCCTGTTCTCTGGGTCAGGTAAGATTATTTTTTTATTATTTTCGGGTATTTGTGTTTTGGGGAGCGGTTGTAGGATTAGTTTAGTTAGCTCTTGTTGGTGGTTTTTGATAATTTGTGTGGTTAGTGTTAGAGTTGTGTTGTTGTTTTGTCAATCAAGTGTGGAAGGCCTCACTGTATTGCAGTTTTAGGTTTCTAGTGTTTCTAGTATTTCTTAATTATGTATTGATTCGATGTGTTTGATCATATTGTATTTTGAATTGTTATGTTTATGGGATTTATTTGTTGTGTGGGTGGGTTTGAATTTCTTACACAGTTTTTCATTAGGGGGAGACTGTTTTTTGGATCATTTTTTAAAAAGGAAATACTTTTGGTTACTGTTTTGTACCCAATGTTATTTTTAATATCTTTAATTTTTTGGGTTTTACAGGAGTTTTTTTGGTATTTCAATTTTTGGGTTTTAGATGGTTTCAATGAATTGTTATCCCTTCTTTGGAATTTTCTGTTCAATATTTTTTCATTTCTGTTGGGCTTTTTATTTTTTAATTATGGATTCTTTTTTGCCTTTTGGATTATCTTGGAGTTTCATCTCTTCAGCTGCAAAAGTGTAAGGGCCTCATTATGAGTCTGGTGGCCCACGAATCAACAGACTCACGGGCCGCGGTGGAGGCGGTCTTCCAACCGCCCTATTATGACCAGAGCAGTTGGCCAGCCCTGGGACCACCCTAACTGCCAGGGATCAGAGATACTTGGTGGTGGCGTGTCGGCCCTGAGGTCGCTTTATGCTTGGCGGAGGGCGCTGCTGCCCTGGCAAGCAGATTACGAGCTTCCTCACTGCCTCACTTTTCTTGGCGGTGCAATGGCCATGAAAAGTGTTGCGGTGAGAAAACAAACGGGATCCTACAGGGTCCCCTTATACCTCTGCACCATGGGGGGCACACGTTGTGCCTCTCTGTCTGCATGCACCCCTAGTTGCTGCAGGGCATGGACTTACCAGCCCATACTCTGCAGAAACTGCCTTTGATGCTCCCAATGTGGTGCCGTTTTCAAAGGCACCGAAGTGGGACCATCAAAGAATTGTCTGCCAGAGACTTTAGAAGTCAAACTCTGGTGAGCATTTTTTGATGGCTTTGGTGGTCTCAGAGCAGGGCGGTGAAATGGCGGCCGGATCCGAGACCACGAAATTCATAATAAGGCCCTAAGTAACGCATGTTTACATTTTTACAGGTAATTGAACTTTTTGTGTTATGTTATTTATTGTGAATTATATTTGGAGTATATTTTAACTATTTCATCATATTGATTCATTTGTTATGCCTATTTTTGAAAAGAAGATTAAATAGTACAATTATTTATATAATCTTAATAAATAGTAAAAAATGTTTGGTTGTTTACAGAATTCTTTAGGGTAGCGTTAGGTGGTGTTTTTTGGATTGCTATGGAGTTTAGGTATGGTTATGCCTTTATTGTTGACAAAGAGTTGGACTTTGTTTTTTAACATGTGCATTTTTTTTTTAGACTTTCGGTTTAGTTAGGTTAGTTATTGTTCCATTCTTAATTCTCTGGAGCTTTGTTCTTGCTTTAATTTTTTTTAAAAAATTGGTACAGTGTATGGTGGCTCTGACTTAGAGTTCCTTGGAAGGAATTGTCTCACCCTTCAACTGCATTGTTGGATTTTGCCAGTTTTACTGTGGTACTGTCATAAACATTCCACCATGGTATGTGATACTTGGGAGGGACGTGGCCAACTGGGTCAAGATGGTGGATGTAACCTAGAGAAGTTCCGCGCTGCCACCCCTTTATCTGGCATTTATCCTGGACATAACATCTAACTTATAGTCATTACGCACACTATTGTAATCCTAGGGTTGCCCTGTATCCGCTGGTGACCCTGCTGAGCAGATTGGAGCCAGCAATTGGAATCCCATCAAGACCTGACTGATGCCCCTTGTCACGCAGGAATGATACTGTGGCTGCCGCTGCAACAGGGCAACCTGAGACAACGAGGGGAGCCAGAGCTGTAGCTGCCAGGGGAGTTGCCCACTGCATGGGACAGGGAGGTGGTGAGTAGGAGTGCTGTGGAGCCCTGGTGAACTGAATGGTTTTTCCTGCTACTGTGCGGGGTTTGTTGGGCCACAGTATGGGACATTATTGGTCCACCCTCCTTCCTGCATCACTCCCAGCCACTGCCCTCTACCACCAAGGAAGGACCCACGCCTTCCTGACTTCCTACATGACTTCCTGCCAGTGGGGCCTCCAGGCATGAGGAGGCCATCTGCGGCCTGACTGGGCTCAGAAACCATTGAGGTAGGCCTAGAAGGGGGATAAAATCTCAGGATGATCCTGCGTCCCCCCACAGACAGCTTAAGGAGACACGACCCGGGCGCTGGCAGTGGGAATTGGTGCAGCCACACTGTGGGACTGCTGCCGGATTGGGCCTTGGACTTCCCACACCTGTGTGAATTGACTCTTCCCTCTGGAGTCTGCACCACAACTGGAGGTTTGCTTGTGGCCTGGAGGTGGGTTAACGTTAGAAAAGGGATGCTCATGGGCCATGAGCGCTGCTGTGGATTGCCCGGGTGGCCAGTGCCTTCTATGCTGCGGCCTGCTGGAGACCTTGTGAGGTGGCTGAGTCTGCAGCCCTCACTGAATCTGTGGCCTGGCTGCAAAGTGCCCCCTTGCTTTTTTCTAGCAGTGCTCCTCGATCTGTCATGAGGTCTGGAGACATCATCATTGAAACGCCAGCTGCTGGGGCCCACCTGCCTCCACACGCCATAGGAGGCATCATTATCTGCCCCTCCTTTCGCTGCCATATGCTGAGGAATCCTCATGACATTGGGGCTATCATGCTGTGGCACTGTGAGGATTAGGAAGGTGTCAGCAAGCATAACCCTAAAAGCAACACAGCGCCTGGGGAGTGGACACCTAGTGCCATGAGAGGACTCCAACTCTGCACACCATAGGCATTGAAATCCAAGTGTATGAGGCTACTCGTGCTGCGGCACCATAGCCTCAATGGGTGCAAGCAAATGGACCCTGGTAACAACAACCCCTTCCATGTGCTGCGGCTAGGCACGCTGCCCTCAGGCCACACTGGATCGCTCATACTGCAATGCTCCATAACACACCCAAACACATGCACATGGACCCTAATCGATTTTGCTGGGGCCGCCCCTATACTCTCCTGGTTGCTGGTGTCTCCAGGAGCGGCACTCCCACCGGCCGGCTCTGTGGTTCATGTGTGGGCATGGCGAGGGACTTCTGCGGGATCATGGACTGCTCTGAGCTCCCACCGCCCTGTGAGACAAACTGAGTGGTCATGGGTTGCCTCTGTTCCGGCATGCAACCAGTGATGCCAAAACAATCATCCACTATGGAGCGGCTTCAAAGAGATCCAGCACCAACTGTCCCTCCGGAATCGAAGATGTCCTTGGGAACTAAACTAGATGTTGTTTTGCAGGCAGTGGAGAAGATTGGAGCAACCCACAAACAGATACGTTCATCACTTGAAAGTATCTTTGAGAAGGCCACAACAGACTTCACCTTACTGCATGCAGATCACTGCAAATTGACAGACAAAGTCTGTGATGATAAACACACAATAGCTGATCTCTAACCGACAATGCATGACTCAACATTGCACCTGCAGAGCCTGCTAGATCGTGTTCACGCACTGGAGAACAGGGTAGGGGATTTCTGAGGGCAGATCCAGATGAAATAACAGATGCTTTTTGGGTGTACCGGAGGGCGCGGAGGGCCTTGATGTAGTGGCTTAGACTGAGAAATGAATCTGCACCTTACTTCCAGAAGCTCTCTCCGTTTTGTTTTTACCATCAAGCAAGCTCATTGTGTGCCGGCCCGTCTCCCATTGCCTGGGGTCACTGCCAGGCCTTTCTTATTTCTTCTACTCAACTACAGGGACTGTGACTCCATCTTGCGTGCAGCACGTAAACTACAGAATGAACAATGCTTCTATTATGATCTTTCCTGATTACACCATGGCGGTGCAGTGGCAGAGAAGCTCCTTTCTTGCTGTTAAGTGGCACCTCCGAGAGTTAAAAATACGCTATTAGCTTCTGTGACCTGCACAACTCCGTGTAACGGCAGAGGGATCCATGCATTTTTCCAACTCCGCTGAAGAAGTATGCGACTAACTGTAGTCCACAGGCCTCATAGCAACACTTTCCATTCCCTGTCCGATGGAGCAGCCTAGTGGTGCGGCGGTACGTCATCAGTATGGACACCGATGAAAGGAAAACCCCTCGATTGAGCCTGGCTCTGCTCCAAATCTGTAACAGGTGATCCTAGAACAACGGCAAGTGCTGCATATGGCATCCATGAGACGTGACCATGAACAGCGTCTGGAATCCAGATGCAACTTCTGTGAAGTCCTTCAGCGACAATGATTTCTCCACCACATGGCACTATGGTGCTGACTCGATGTCCCCGCGGTCACCCCTCAGACTGCAGATGACCTTATATGAATTACTGTTGTTGATGTGCATACAAGTCAACCTGCCTTGCTGCTACTTCTTTTATTCTCCCATTATATCACTTATGTATGTGGTAACCTCCATTGCATTGCATGTAACAACAACATGGTCCCCACAGGGTGTACCGCACTTGGCATAGAGTATGAACAGACACTGTAGGGTTCCCCTTCAAGGCAGATGGCATTATAGTAGATCTGAATAGCTCGTTTGTGCTACTACACGGATGCTTAGATGGACAAAGCTTCTTCTTAGGGGCAACATATGCCCCTAATACTGATCAGACCTCATTCCTACATACTCTGTCTAATAGGTTATCCTGTTGGAGTGGGATCCTCTGGCAGCTCTGGATTGCTCCTTTCCTCCCCTGTTGCACATGCTAGCCACATCTAATGCACAGGACCTCACAGGCTGGCTTTTACACTGGCAGCTTGCTAACATATGGTGAGTTCGCAACACAAACACATGTGTATACTCTTTCTGTTCCTCTCCACACAACTACATGTTAGAATTGACCGCTTTATTGGTTACGCCAATCCACTCCCCACTATTCAACACATGGATAATTTAGACTGTACGCATTCATACCACAAAACCTACAGCAGCAATGGGGTGATACATTACCTGCGATACTCACATGGCGACTGCAACCCACAGCGCTTGATGACCTGCCCTTCTGTGCATCCCTGGGTAAAGCCACTGCAGACTATTTTGAGTTCAATATTGACACTGCCACAGCCAAACTAATAGAATGGGCCAGGATTTCCCTCAATACCTGGCTGATCACGTTTTGGGAGTCCAGATAGGCTCCGAAGATGTGGTCCATGGTGGTCTGGGTTGTGAATGACCACAGTGGCCTCTCCTACGGCCCCTACCCCCATGGGCTGTGCCCATGGCCCAGTGTGTCCTCTCCCACTGGGTCCTGGTTCCTCTGTGACTGGGCTGGGGATTCTCATCTCAGAATCCAGGACTGGGGGGCACAAGATGGTAGTGACTATGTTAGGTACACAGGTTGGGGCACAGGGGTTGCAGCTGGGGTGGGAGATGTTGACGTGGGCACAGTGAAACTCACTGTTGCTGTCCGCCCAGGCTGACCAGATTTGCCAGGACCATCATCCACATCCACATATCCAGGAGTGTTGTCATCACTGAGGGCTTTATCCAGGGGTGGAGTGGGAGTCTGTTCAGTGTTTAAGCTCTGCTGAGGTGCTGTGCCAGATTGACCCGTTGTGAAATAGAGAACATTGTTATTGGTGGAAATGTGGTATATAAATGCAAATGTTTTGTGTCACAGTAAGTAGAGACCTAGGAAAAACAAAATAGGTAGAAATTACTATTGTGATACATTTTTGTGGTATTGAACTTGTTAACAAGGCATTTGGAGACATTCAATGCATGTACTAGAATTGAGCAGCTCATTAGATGTGCTGCTATGTTGCATTTTGGATTAAAGAAGGAACAAGACATTTACCAAATATTAAAGGCAACACAGTGGAAAAGTAATATGTGTAGTTGACAACTCGAAGGCATAGGTATGTACAAAACAGGCAAACACACAATTTGTATTTAGCATTATTCATCATGTGAGCAGTGCAGAGTAAATGGGTCACCTACCATTTCTAATGAGCTGAGTTACCTTCAAGCATTACATATATTTGAGGTACACACTTGGTATGGTGTCACTCATTCCATCAATAGTTTCAGTTGAGGAGACCAGGACAACATTAAGCTAAGTACGCAGAAATGTCTCTGAGTAGAGCATTGTATGTAGATTGTTAAGTCCATAAGAAGTGAACATCAGTTGTAACATGTCATTCAAGTGAGAATGGGCAAAATAACTATTGTATCTTGTTTTCTGTTGCAGAAACAGGATCTTATGGTAGTTGTAGTCATTTCAATCTCTGTTTCCCAACACTTGACAAATGGTTAACTTCATCAGATAGTATAAGCTTACCTGAAACCGAGCGTTTTGAACGGTTGGATTTCAAGGCAGAATTGTGGTTTTATTGATCCCAATTTTAGATTTTCTTTTTAATGAATTTAGTGAATCCTAATTTTTAACTTACTATCGGTTGAACTAGAGAAATAAGGGGGAAAGGGAACTTACTTTGGAACTGCTATGTCTTCCTTGTCCGCCACAGGTGTTCCAGTTTGAGCGGAGGTTGACAGACATAACATCCTCTCTTCCCCTTTCACTCTTAGGAGCAGGAGATAGGGCGCTGGTTTGCCGCTCCTCCTACATCACTTCACCTCGGGTATTTAAACGGATGAGGCCACGGGTGTGCAGCGTGCATGCCAGTGGCAAGCCCATCTGCTCCCGTCCGTGCTCGAGCCGTTCTCAGCGCAGACCCTGCTGCCCCCAGGTCTAGGGGTCTAGGTATTCATGAGAAGTACTCATGGCCTGGAATCAAGAGGGTAAGGTTAAATGTAAGGTGGAAAAAGTCCTATTGGTCTTGGAAAATGAATGGTCTTGTAATGACTGTGACTTCTCCATTGAAGCACAAAGGATGAAAGCAACTAAGAAGGCTTTAAAAACAGGTGATATGAAGAAAACCACTAATAAGAGCTTGCGTTTGATGATTTTACAATACTTGGTGACTTTAATTTTCATTTAGAAATTCCATAGATAGGGAAACCTGCAAGCTGATAGATATGATGAGCAGTCTGGGCCTAGGTCAAAAGGCAACGGCTGCCTTCCTTTCAGCGGGTCATAATCTGGATGGAATTTTTATGGATAATCCCACATTTTTCTTTTTAGAAGCTGTACCATTGACATGGTCAGATCATTTAGCAAAAAAATTGCAGAATACAAGGCTCAGATTCTGAGGGAAAAATCTGCCTATTTCTATTTTAATATTAAGGCAGCAAAAAACTGGAATTGAATGATCTTTTGGATCATTCACAGTATGGGTTTCACTCCCAACATAGGGGCCTATTACAATTGCGGAAGGCCCGTCACCGCCAGACATGCAATGGCGGTCCTTCTGCAATCGTACCGCGATTTTCCCCCTGCCACATTACGATGGTGGAGGGAATGGCGCTCGGACCGTGGCGGAAGCAAAGACCGTCCGCCAGGAGTCCGCCAAACGCAATCTTTCAGACTGTCTGGCGGACGGTCCCCATTGCACGCACCGTCCACCTAATCATGATGCTGGCTACAGCTGGCATTTCTATGGTGGCTATGCCACCATAGAAAGGCTAGTGGGGATTAGTGACGGGGCCCGTTGCCGGTCCCCCTTGTGTTGGGGGAGGTGAGGGTGCACTTGGGTGGTACCCATGGTACCCCCGACATTTCACAGCACTACGTGGCAGGCACCGTGTGGTGCCTGCCACGTAGTGCTGTGAAATGCACAACATGGCATATTGACATCACGGCAGGTGCTGCTCTCAGCAGCACCTGCCCAAGTTAATTATCAAGATCCGACCGCCATGGTGGCGGTTGCATCATGATCAGGTGTGCAGGACCACCGCATGCATGGCAGAAGGTCCCTGTTTACACCAGGATGGCGCACGGACTCAAGTCCGTCCACCATCCTAATGAGCCCCATAGTACGGAACTGGCCCTAATCACTGCCACAGAGGAACTAAGGACCTCGCTGGATGGGGGGAACCCGGCAGTGCTTATCCATCTTCACCTGTCGGCGGCGTTCGACACAGTGAATCATGAGATTTTGATCAAGGGTGTTGAAGCTTTCGGGATTTGTGGCCCAGCTTTATCACTACTGCCCTCCTTTCTCACAAGCAGATTGCAGTCAGTTTCGATTGGGGGATGCTGCTCAGACTACTATCCTCTCTGCCGTGGGGTTCAGCAGGGCTCATCGTTGAGCCCAACCCTGTTTAATCTTTATGTGGACCCATTGGCTACACTGATAAGAAACTTGGGTTCTCAGTTGTTTGCTATGCTGATGACACACAAATTATTGTCTGTGTTACGGGCAACCACAAAGAGTCGGCGGACGCCTTCAGAAATTGCATGCAACAAGTTAATGACTGGATGTCATGCAATTGTCTGAAGCAGAACTCAGATAAAACAGAGGTGGCATTGCTGGCAAATAATACCTAGTTTAGGTCACCAGATTGGTGGCTGGTGGAGCTGGGCTCTCTTCCAATACCGTTGGCTAAGGTAAAAAATCTGGGAGTAATTTTTTACAACCATCTGTCGTTTGACAAACAGGTCAAAGCCATTACCTTCCGTGACTTTCTTACGTTAAAAATTTTAAGAAAGGTTTTACCATATGTTCCTTTGGAATTGAAGAAACTTGTGGTAACTGTCCTTACTCTAGATTATTGTAATGGTTTGTACATTAATATACAGAAACGACTACTTTGTAAACTGCAAATCTTAAATAATTCGGCAGCTCATATATTACTAAGGATACCTAGGCACAGCTCAGTGGAAAAGGCTTTGACAGAGCTTCATTGGCTGCCAGTTAATAAGAGGATACACTTCAAGGTGCTGTGTATCACCAAAAGGCTCTTCACGGCAATGGCCCTGCTTATTTCAAAGATAAACTAACTAGATACACCACTGCCAGAACACTTTGATCGTCCTAAGCAGGTAACCCCACAGTGCCTAAGGTCAGAAGATCGCTGTGGGGGGGCAAAGGCTTCATATACTGCACAAACAAATGATGGAATGCTCTACCCCTCAATGTAAAGACTAGCTCTTCCCTGTTAGTCTTTAGGAGGAACCTTAAGACCTGGCTTTTCAATCTATAGTCTCTGCTTTTATGGCCATTAATATCTTTTGCTGTGCTCCACTCCCCCAGGTATTCCTGTCAAGCACTCAAAATGAAGGATGGACAAGATATTCTCCTCCCAGGGAAACAGTTGTAATGGGGCACTGGAAGGACCACCGCACGTCTTCTGGGCCTCCAGGTGTTTCTTGGATCCCAGGGAATGCACCTTCCTCCTCAGATCATTCCTCCTCTTCTTTATTTCCTCCTTTGTGTGCAGGGTGATACCCACTGCATTTACTCTGTCCACTATCCTGTTCCACATTTCCCTTCTCCTACTGAGAGGTGTATGCTGGACTTGGGCTCCCAACAATTGTGGCTCTACTCTTATGATTTCTTCCACCATGATTAACAACTAAGGGGCCGATTCCGATCCTGTATATTTTTTTCCCGTACGACTCGTATCCGTATTTTTTTCCGTACGAATCGTACAAGTCACGTCCCACCCGTGAAGTACGATCCGTACGGGAAAAAGTACATACGGATCGGCCAGATGCGTACGAATCGTAGCGGGAAAATTAGTACGAGACGGACCCGGACACTTCTCCGTACAAATCGTAAAAATGAAGTCCGACCGTACTAGTACGATCTGGAGCGGCGTTACAATCTACGATTCGTACGGAAAACGTCCCGTACATGGGGAATGACTTTTCCCGCTATGAAGCAAAGTTTGTATGCACCGTACCCCCAGTGTGAATGTACGGTGCGTACCCCCAGTGCGTAGGTACACACCATACCCCCAGAGCGAATGTACGGTGCATACCCCCAGCACGTAGGTACGCACCGTACCCCCAGCGCGTATGTACGCACCGTACCCCCATAGCGAATGTACGGTGCGTACCCCCAACATCGCGTATGTACAGTGGATGATGCGGGTACGCGATGTTGCGGGTATGCACCGTACATTTGCTATGGGGGTATGGTGCATACCTACGTGCTAGGGGTACGCACCGTACATACGCGCTGGCAGTCTACGCACCCACACCGTACAGAAGCAATGGGGTGTACACACCGTACATAGCAATGTCTGTGTACGCGCCGTACATACACAACGCATGGGGGTGTGTGGCTGTACGACTCGTACCCCAGTACCGTACTCAACCACGGACACTGTAAAACATCACAAGGAGGGCCTATACGACTCGCACAACACCACAAAACACGTCGACACTGCACAAAAAAGGAAAAGGACTGACCTGGACACATTCAAACAGGGAAACAGAGGGGCAACCTCACAACCACCCCTTATAACACACCCACCAAAAATTCAAACTGAGCCCCACCCACAGTTGGACCAATAAAAAGGGCCCACACACACAAACCATGAGCCATTGCAACAGACTCACCACTGCTACAGAGCACACACAAACCACTGCACCCATCCACCTAAACATATACACCTACACACACACCCCTTCACACATACCCCCTCTACACCTTCACACACACCGTCACATTCAGACCCACACACCCACAACCATCCACACCCTCACCCCACACCATGCCCACCGACAAGAATCCAAAGTTCACAAGGAAGGAGCTGGACATCCTTGTCAATGAAGTCATCAGAGTCGAGCCACAGCTCTTTGGAACATTGGTCAGACAGCCTAGCATAGCTGAAAAATAACGCCTGTGGCAGAGGATCGTCGAGAGGGTGACTGCTGTCGCACCCATCAGAAGGACCAGGAATGAATGCCAAGCCAGGTGGTACGATCTGCGGAGGGCGGTCAAGAGAAAAATGAATGAAGAGCACGCCCAGACTAACATCACTGAAGGTGGCGCGCCCCGCAGACCAGTACATTACCATCCCTGGGAGGAGAAGGTGATGGCCATGCTTCCGCCGGTGGGAGTACATGGACTCCAAGGACTTCCAGAGCCTGGTGAGTACACAATCCACTTACATAACATGGGGGTAATGGCATCCACACCCCAACTACACCTAATGCACGCAACTACCCCCAAGCCCTCACCCGCCAGAACCACAGTCACAAACAACGCAAATGCCAATAACATGTGTATGCCCCATTGAGAAAGCAAATGCAAAAACAACAATTGATGGACAGAATGCAGAACAATGTCATACATTCACCCCAGTACAGAGATCTGGGCCTAAATCCATCGTTTTTTTGCTCACCATGCCATTCCAGTTTGAACCCAGCCATATGCAAATCAGTCTTGACCCTGTGCCCCATGGGAACAGTCCAGCCCGAACTGCCAAGCCAGGTCCTCCCTGGACTGGAAACAAGCATCCTAGGACCGGTTTCGGGCTTTCAGCCCTCGTCAGCCAGGATAGCTTGATTCCAGTGGCATGGAGAGCAAGGGACTCACGTCTGAGCATACCCTTCCCACTCGGGGTGACAAATGCAAAAACAACAATTGATGGACAGAATGCAGAACAATGTCATACATTCACCCCAGTACAGAGATCTGGGCCTAAATCCATCTTTTTTTGCTCACCATGCCATTCCAGTTTGAACCCAGCCATATGCAAATCAGTCTTGACCCTGTGCCCCATGGGAACAGTCCAGCCCGAACTGCCAAGCCAGGTCCTCCCTGGACTGGAAACAAGCATCCTAGGACCGGTTTCGGGCTTTCAGCCCTCGTCAGCCAGGATAGCTTGATTCCAGTGGCATGGAGAGCAAGGGACTCACGTCTGAGCATACCCTTCCCACTCGGGGTGACAAATGCAAAAACAACAATTGATGGACAGAATGCAGAACAATGTCATACATTCACCCCAGTACAGAGATCTGGGCCTAAATCCATCGTTTTTTTGCTCACCATGCCATTCCAGTTTGAACCCAGCCATATGCAAATCAGTCTTGACCCTGTGCCCCATGGGAACAGTCCAGCCCGAACTGCCAAGCCAGGTCCTCCCTGGACTGGAAACAAGCATCCTAGGACCGGTTTCGGGCTTTCAGCCCTCGTCAGCCAGGATAGCTTGATTCCAGTGGCATGGAGAGCAAGGGACTCACGTCTGAGCATACCCTTCCCACTCGGGGTGACAAATGCAAAAACAACAATTGATGGACAGAATGCAGAACAATGTCATACATTCACCCCAGTACAGAGATCTGGGCCTAAATCCATCGTTTTTTTGCTCACCATGCCATTCCAGTTTGAACCCAGCCATATGCAAATCAGTCTTGACCCTGTGCCCGATGGGAACAGTCCAGCCCGAACTGCCAAGCCAGGTCCTCCCTGGACTGGAAACAAGCATCCTAGGACCGGTTTCGGGCTTTCAGCCCTCGTCAGCCAGGATAGCTTGATTCCAGTGGCATGGAGAGCAAGGGACTCACGTCTGAGCATACCCTTCCCACTCGGGGTGACAAATGCAAAAACAACAATTGATGGACAGAATGCAGAACAATGTCATACATTCACCCCAGTACAGAGATCTGGGCCTAAATCCAACGTTTTTTTGCTCACCATGCCATTCCAGTTTGAACCCAGCCATATGCAAATCAGTCTTGACCCTGTGCCCCATGGGAACAGTCCAGCCCGAACTGCCAAGCCAGGTCCTCCCTGGACTGGAAACATTCAATCAGGCAATTTAGCAGTTTGCATTGATTCATTGCACTTGACATAATGCCTGCATCACTTCAACCAGTCATATTTACCGTAGAGGTTGCTCACTTACAGCATACCTGACCCCGCGAAACTCAAGGGTTGAAGTGGTTGAAGTGATGCAGGCATTATGTCAAGTGCAATGAATCAATGCAAACTGCTAAATTGCCTGATTGAATGTATGTCTTCCCCGCACGTGAGTAATTGGGGTGTTCAGCTGAATTTGTATGTGTCTATTTTATGTTTTCCCTAGGTCCTGACAGATATCACACTGATCAGAACAAGCAAAGCAGAGAGGCTAGTCGACCCTAGCCCTGAAGAAGTTGCCGCCAATCCATACAGGCAACGAAACATGTTGGTTTTTAGGGGACAGCCACACAGCATTGAATAAAAAGTCTCATATAGCTAGTGTGGGACTGCCCGGTTTTAACTGGGAGCACTTTGGGTCCTGATCAGACTCATTCTCCCTAGTCTTAGGGTCGACACCCATTTCTTTCCTTTCTTTCCCTGTACACAGACACAGTTTAGACCATTAGTTCACTTCACAATAGGTATTAGAACAGATACTAGACCTGTTGTGTCACTTTTTATTTTCACTTCGGACGGTAGTTGCCGATGATGAGAAGGTGAGGTAACGGACGAGTACCTGTCTGCTTACACCTCGTGGGGGTTACGTCCGTGAGGCACTGCCGTCCTCATTTTTTCTGCACTTTTTTCTTTGAGGCATTGGAACGGACATCAATTTTTGATGGTGCTGTTGATTGTGAGACTGTTGTTTTCTCTTCTCCCTGCTTTTCCTTTTTCTCCTCACACATAGTGGTGGGGGGATTCATAGGTTTCCTGGGGAACTTTTTGTCAAATTCACTTAGTTTTCAGGCATCTTCATAGCCAGAGACATTAGAACTCCGTAGCGACTGACTTTCAGCAAAAACGGCTAATAGGCAACAAATTGTGCAATAGCCAGCACGTCGAGTAGAAAGTATCGAATGTTCCCTGGGCTTAAAACTAAGATTGGTGTATGAGGCAAGTCCTATCCTGTCACACACACCCCTTACACAAGCACACACCACCAGGACAGGCAATGGATTTACCCACTGCCACAATGGACATGTAACACAACAACACCAATACCTAGCCGAAGAAGCATCCAAGCCACAAATGGACATATCAAAGAATCAGGCGAACATATCAATCTGTCCCCCGCAACATACCCATACACAAGTGAACATTGAGGAGAATGATAGGCACATACAACTACCTGGAGGAACTGTGCCAACTTGAATGTGTATGAAACATGCATGTTGCATTAAACAGCTTTAACATTGTCTCTCTCTCACACACAGGGCAACGTGATGAACATCCCCCCAACAATGGGGGGAAAGAATCACAGTCACAGGCTCGGGAGGAACCGGATCCCACCAGCAGCGACGCCTCTCAACACTCCGCGGATGACCCCGACCGACCTGGACCCTCTGGTGTCCAAGCCCCTGCAGCACCTGCTTCAGGAACATCTGTGCCAACCACCACCCCCATTCCTGCCACATCACAGGAGACACCCAGGAGCCCTGCCCGCAGTGAACAGAGCCAGTCTGACCAGGAGGGACAAGGTGCGGCGGGCACCCAGGAGGAGGCAGACAACACCGCCACTGCCATCCCTCAGGGGTCCCGTCGACCCGATGTGCCCACAACGGCAGGCCCGGCTCGTGTGGGCAGGGGTGGCGGGAGTGGAGGCAGGCGGAGGCGAGAACCTGACCAGCCAGCTGAAGGGACCGGTATGTCACACATCCGCAACATCATGGAGGCATACCGGCGTGACACCAGGGAGATCAGCCAGGTAGTGGTGACCGAGCAACACGCCAGTCAACACCAACACCAAGGACGGATGGAGGCAAGACTGGCTGAGCTCCTGGCGGTGCAAAGGGACATAAGCCATTCACTCCGTCGGATCGCCGACAACATGGGCAACCCTCCCTGTGCCACCAGGCGAAGACCACCACCAGCCACAGGGAGGGAGGAGGAGGAGGATTCGTCCGACGGAGCGTCCCAAGCATCATCAAGGCCTGCATCTGAGGGTCCCCGGAGGAAGGTGGGTCGTCCACGGACAAGACCGTGAGAGGCAGCGGACCATCCACATCTCCCAGGTCACCTGTCCAGGCACCTGGCCTTCATGTGCTACCGCATCACCCCATTGACTGACATCATCTGCCACATGGACTTGCTGGTCACAGTCTGACCAATGATGCCAAACACTGTGGGCTGGACTCTGATGACTTCAAATGCCAAGGATCCCATCTCCCCCTGTGAACTTTGGATTCTATGATCCCTGCATTTCCCCTTTTTCTGTGCACAAATCACGCACCAGAGTCCAAAATTAAATATTTAATCATTGAAATGTCATGTTGCAGTCATTTAGCATGAGTCCACAACCTACGTGTGGGGATATGTTAAAGTATGCCTGTGTGTGGAACTAACTCCAGCCATCCATACACTTGGATCTGAGTCGGGTCGAGGACACACATGGCTCACAATGTATCACCAAATGCAGACATGGAGCCGAACACTCACCCGTGATGACCTCAAGCTGCTGAGGGGCGGCTTGCTATATTGCTCTGACAGACAAATTTGGTAGAGTTACATGAAGGTGTAGAGGTCATGGGTCATGTTGATGTGCCCGGGGAGGGAGTACCAGGTCTGTTTTGCGAGGTGGGAGAACTATCTCCTGCATGCAGAGGTCATGTGGATGTGATGAATGGTGGCCAGGGCAAGGTGGGCTGCATGGAGTAGGGCCAACGGGGTGTTGGATGACACACGTCCAAGGTCGGTTTGGGTCAGGGGTTGTGGACTGCCTCCTGAGTGTGGTTGAGGAGTCTGAAAGTGATCCTGCAGCACACAGTGAGCCATTGTACCTATCTCAGGTGGACGGTGATGTGGCTGGGGCGGGGGATGTTGCAGATGAGGTGTGCGGATGCACCCTGGATGTGGATAAGTTCTCCTGCATGTTTGCTGTTGTCCTCTGTAGAGGCCGGTGCTGTATTTGAGCCGGCTGGTGTCCTGGACCAGGGGGACGGTCTGTCTTGCCTTGGAGTGGATCTATCTGGGGGCCATCAGCAGCATGTGGAGGGTGTTGCAGCATGAGGTACAGATGTTGGTGAGTTGCATGTTAATTGTGAGCGATGGGTCCATGACGAACACCAGCTTGCCTGCGTGGCCACTGGGTGCTGGTGCAGTGTACACATCAGTGGGACGCAAGGAGTTGACCCAGCCGTAAGGGGGAAATCCTCAGATGATGACCTCTGTCACGTCCAAGTCCAGCCTCAGATGGCTGATATTCAGCCATTCATCAACGGATCTAATGCCTTTGTGAAGTTTGGATCTGTCAATGGCTGGCCCTTTGGTGAGTTTGAGGAGCAGCTGGGTGTCAATGGCATTCCAGATGATGATGAGGTTGTGTGTGCATGTGATGGTGGAGAGGGGGGTCATGGATACATTGAAGATCGTCACGCTGAGAGTAGAGCCCTGTGGCATGGGCCAGATGCCCCCAGTGTACTACATGTTGCAGGGTGGAGGCAGACTCCCTGGCCCTTGCTGGTGAGCTACTTCCTAAGTGAATCCTGGGCCCTCCTCTGGATACCACTGTTGGAGATGTGTGAGCTGACAGTGTGGTAGCACATGGTGTAGAATTGCGTTGAGAGGACAAGGGTAGTGGGCTCACCATTGGTGAGCAGGGCAAAGTAGTCGTTGGTGTTGGCAATGATGACGGTTGCAGTGGTGTAATTACTGTGTAAAATGGTCGGGTGCCAGTTGGCTGGGGCTGGTAGCATGTAGGAAATTGGACAGTTGCTAGTAGAGTGTCTTCCTGGTGACATTTGCTGGGTAGGGAAGCAGGCTGATGTACCAGGAGATCCTGTGGTACTGCCGTCCGTTGTTTAAGAAGAGCCTGGGGCTCTGCATGCCTCCTGCAGCCATGGAATGTGGCTAACTCAAAGGAGACATTCATGACGCGCAGGGCATGAGCTTCAAGGATAGCGAATGATGTGGTTGATAAGTTGTGTGGGAAGGGGCCTGATGGAGAGCCAGAGTGGATGGTGCACATAATCCCGGTTGTGTACTTGCTGCTAATGGGAGTCCATGACCTGAGGGGGGTTTGTCCAGCGGAAAATAGTGCTGTCTGCCTCTGTGTGCCAAGGCTGTTGTCCATATCCATGAGCTTGCAGTGGTACAAAGTAGCAAGGGATGGGATCTGCCTTGCAAGGGTGGGGTGTCTTGGATGAGAACTGCTGTCAGTTCACTCACAATGCTGAAGAGCTCCTTGATGTCGTGTGTTTGGGTGTCTCGGCACTATCTGAAGGATCTCCACTTGTCCTTGCTGAAGATATGGTGATGGCTGTGTGTGGTGTTTTCCAGGGCTGTAAGGAAAATGATGGCTCTTTGTGTTGCAAGGTTTGCACAAGAGTCCGGATAGGTCTGTAGGAGTCCAGTAGGTCTGCCTTGTCCCAGGTGCCTTAACTGTTGTAGTGCTTCACAGAAAAGTCCGTCAATGTGGCTAGATTGATGGATCAGTTGCTGATCCAGTGTGTGAGTTTGCAGGGTGTGGCGGTGGTGTTGTTTTGAGTGTCCCACACAGCTTGTCTGTGGCGACTTACATATGGCATCTGTGAGGGATCGGTAGCGGGTTGAGTGGCACTGTGTTGCTTGTTGGAGACGTGGATTCAAATGTTGATGGACCAATGATGGATGGTGGTGTGTGTCCCCTCCCGCAAGAAGTTACGGGCCCCCAGCCACATGTAGCCTGTGGGGATGTATGTCGTCTCAACGGCTGTGTCTTTGTGTTGTCACGTGTACCCCTTCATCGCACTGTGTTTGACATGTACATTTGACATTCTATGTGACCTGTGCGTGTGCCTTGCAGTCAGCTGTCTGGATGAGATGACATCCTTCAAATGCAGCATTGTGGTTGTGTGTCACTCCGGTCATATCTGTGGCTCTTCACTCAGACTGGCCCCCAAATCTTTTCAGGGCATGTCATGTTGACTTGACAATCAACAGGTGTATCATGCATTTTGTAGGATTGCCAGCAAGCTGCCATCTTTGTCCTGGATGTATTGCACACACCAGACTCCATAGTTACCTGCTGTGTATTAGCAGTGTAGCATGTGCTATGTTCATTGACATTGATGTTTGCCGACTCTCAATCTTCATTCCTCTAAACTATGTTTTGCAGGGCACCACCTGTCCCAAGACTAATGCCAGACTTGGGTGCCATGATGGAACTTTCCTGCATCCCCCATTACAGATTCACTCAACAGTTGATTGAGGACCTGACAAACAGGCTGGCACCACACCTCCAACCGCAACACAGGTATCCTACTGCGCTGACCCCCAAGATGAAAGTGATGGCAGCCTTACATTTTTTTGCAACAGGTACGTTTCAATTCACCATAGCTGATGTGGGTGGGATGTCCCAGACTATGTTCAGCCGTGTCCTGCGTGATGTTTTAGCAGCCATGTTGGAGCACCTTGATGAATTCATCAAATTTCCAGGTCCAGAGGGGTTGAGGGATGTCAAGGGGGATTTCTATGCCCTGGGTGGGATGCCCCATGTAATTGGGTCCATTGATGGTACACATGTGGCGTTTGTACCACCACAGGCACAGGAACAAGACTATCGCAACCGCAAACATTACCACTCGATAAATGCCCTTGTGGTGTGTCTTGCTAACATGCTGATTTCCCATGTCTGTGCACGTTTTCCAGGATCAACACACAATGTCTACATCATGAGGCATAGCAGGGTGCCACAAATGATGCTGCGGCTGCACAACGAACGAGCATGTCTTGTTGGTGGGTATAGTCTTTTTGTCCTATGTGTTGCGGAATCTTTGTCTCTTACGGCATCTCGTGACCCACTTATTTACATGATGTTTCCATGTAGGGGACTCTGGCTATCCCAACATGCCATGGCTGCTGACACCTCTCTGCAACCCAAGAACAGCTGCAGATCACCGGTACAACGATGCACACGGCCAGACCAGGCAAGTGATTGAGAGGACGTTTGGACTCCTGAAGAGCCGATTCCGGTGCCTGGACAAGACAGGCGGGTCCCTCCCTTATGCCCCGGAGAAGGTCTGCAAAATCTTCATTGTGTGCTGCATGCTGCACAACATGGCAGGTGAGAAGGCAGTGCCACTCATCCTGGATCCAGATGAGCAGGAGCATCCACCCGTGGAGGATCAAGGGCTTGGTCACGAGGCTAGTGATGATGAGGAGGAGGGGGATGATATCCGGAGTCAGCTCATACGCAACTTCTTCTCATAATGGTGAGTCACTGGCTATGAGTGTGCAAGCTTTTAGCGTTGAGGGGCACGTGTTGCAATGTGTGTGTCCAGCTGACTGAATGCACAGTGACTTGGATGTGTGTTCTGATGTGTCACTCGAGTGATGATGTCATGCAACACAGTTTTGCAGAGAGACTTGATTGGCAATTTACATGTGGCCAACATTGTTGCTGTTTTGTACACTTCCATGTGTGCGTTGAGAATCATTTTTTGGTGACTTCTCGTGTGTCTGTCATTCCCAGGTATTTGGCACCTGTTGTCTGGTTGTGTCATCGCTGTCCTCCTGCTATTCCTCGTGTGGATTGCAACGTGTGCTGAATCAGCGTTCCATGCATGGACATGTGGAAATGGCAGTTTGGGTGAGTATTGCAGCAAGGCTTTTTTGTGGTGATACAGGTTGTGAATGTGTGGTGACTGCTTCTGTGCATGTTGTGGTACCAGCCATACATGTCTTCTCACCATGGAGCATATGACATGTAGCATCACTCCCATGACATGATAGTCAGCCTTCTTGACAGTCATCTGTAGTGGAATATAGCGTCTGATGAAGGCTTCAATGTGTGTGTACCTTGGCTCTGAAACATTGCAGAGGCTACAGGTGGACATAGTGGGGGACATCACAACAACATGCTCTATGGGGAATTGCAGCCTCTCAGTGTGCAGCAGGATGTGTTCTGCTCATCCCCTTACCTTGTGTGCCAGTTCATTAGGCTTTACATCACCCGTGTTGTGAAGAGGGTGTCCAGCGTATGTTCCACATGTTCTGTCAACTGACCTGTGAGTCTGTTAATATGGAGGCATATCCCTTTGTGTGTGTATGTGGAATAAAGGTGCTCAGCACAATCCAAAGTGCCTCATCTCTGTCACTGCAGATCTCTTACCAGTTTGCATGCGTCATCTATGGCAGACTTGACAAAGATTGGGCATATGAGTGTATGTGTACTTTGGCAACATGCATGCAGTGCTTCATGGCTAATGATCTCTATTGTGCATGATGTGCCTGGTTGTGTATGTATTTGTGCAGGTTGCTGCCCACAACGGGACGTGAATGGCTGCTGATGGTGTGTCTCCTTTGCGCATCTCCGCATTTTGTTGCCTGACACAGTGGCTGTCATTTATGGTGATTGATCATACACTTTCTGGGAGTGACCCATGAGTGATCTGACACTCCTTCCTTGACATACACCTGTTGCACTGTGCCTTGCAGACCTCCTTGGCTTTGTGTGTTGATTTTTGCATGATTTCTAACCCCTTCCGCCTGCTGCTGCCTCACCTGCGGCCCGCCACTCCGAAATGCTCAGCCCTTCCCCCTCCACCTATTTGTAATGCAGCCAGCAGCTTTTCTGTGCCACTGTAGCCCCACCGCCGTGCAAAAGGACGGACCGTCTGCACCTGCAACATGCACAGTGCACGACCCTCTAGTCTTTGCATTACCCACATCACACAACAGGCTCATGCTGCAGCCACTCTCCAAGCAATGTCCTCGTGACAATCATCCTCCTGCCATCAGGTAACCCCTAAGCACACACACGACACCTTTGCATGCTGAGTGTGCTACTCCAACTGCCTACACATCGCTGACCAGCCTCCCAGACCCTGTCATTCCAACCAAGTCGTTACAATGACTTGCGCTAGATGGCGCTCTAGGACAAGGAATAATATAATTTACTATCCAACACCTTCCCTACTGTACGTAGACTGGAGTTGGAATAGTAAATTATACTACTAAGTCCAGCGCCCTCCAACGCAAGTCGTTGTAACGACTTGCGTTGTAAAAACCGCGATGTAATGTACCGCAATGTAAATGTATGCGTTGTAACGTCATACATTTACACGTACCTGTACACGTACGTGTAGGCACCAGTAGTACACGTACGTTTACTAATGGTGCCTACACGTACTTGTACAGGTACGTGTAGGCACTGTTAGTACACGTCCGTGTATGCACCAGTTGTACACATACGTGTACGCACCAGTGCTACACGTATGTGTACAACTGGTGCGTACACGTACGTGTCCAAGTACGTGTAGCCAAGTACGATTTTTGCATGATTTCTAACCCCTTCCGCCTGCTGCTGCCTCACCTGCGGCCCGCCACTCCGAGTGCCCTCATTCTGCAACCCCCACGCCTCTGAAATGCTCAGCCCTTCCCCCTCCACCTATTTGTAATGCAGCCAGCAGCTTTTCTGTGCCACTGTAGCCCCACCGCCGTGCAAAAGGACGGACCGTCTGCACCTGCAACATGCACAGTGCACGACCCTCTAGTCTTTGCATTACCCACATCACACAACAGGCTCATGCTGCAGCCACTCTCCAAGCAATGTCCTCGTGACAATCATCCTCCTGCCATCAGGTAACCCCTAAGCACACACACGACACCTTTGCATGCTGAGTGTGCTACTCCAACTGCCTACACATCGCTGACCAGCCTCCCAGACCCTGTCATTCCAACCAGGTTAGGTGCCTCCTACTCCACACCCGCTCCATCCACCAGCACGCCATTGGACTCTGTTACCTCCTCAACACTGCAGCCCCACACATCACCTTCATGACAGTAACCTGGACAAAAGCATCCTCAGCACATGACGTCTTCATTGCCATCTCAGACGGATCCAAGATCACCCGCAGGGAAGCCAACACCACTCACGGGGGCTGAATAGGTAATTATTGACAAGTACACCCTCAGAGTCACAAGTCCAGGTTTGCAGCAACTCCCTAGCAACCCTCGGAGTAACACTGATCTACAGATCTGCAGGCCTACATCCACAATTCCGCTAAGCCATCAACACGTACATCTGCACGCAGGCCCTCACCTCCACAGGCTGGGGAACATCGTTTACAACGCGGGGATTACATCGCGATGCCATTACATCGCGGTTTTTACAACGCAAGTCGTTACAATGACTTGCGCTAGATGGCGCTCTAGGACAAGGAATAATATAATTTACTATCCAACACCTTCCCTACTGTACGTAGACTGGAGTTGGAATAGTAAATTATACTACTAAGTCCAGCGCCCTCCAACGCAAGTCGTTGTAACGACTTGCGTTGTAAAAACCGCGATGTAATGTACCGCAATGTAAATGTATGCGTTGTAACGTCATACATTTACACGTACCTGTACACGTACGTGTAGGCACCAGTAGTACACGTACGTTTACTAATGGTGCCTACACGTACTTGTACAGGTACGTGTAGGCACTGTTAGTACACGTCCGTGTATGCACCAGTTGTACACATACGTGTACGCACCAGTGCTACACGTATGTGTACAACTGGTGCGTACACGTACGTGTCCAAGTACGTGTAGCCAAGTACGATTTTTGCATGATTTCTAACCCCTTCCGCCTGCTGCTGCCTCACCTGCGGCCCGCCACTCCGAGTGCCCTGATTCTGCAACCCCCACGCCTCTGAAATGCTCAGCCCTTCCCCCTCCACCTATTTGTAATGCAGCCAGCAGCTTTTCTGTGCCACTGTAGCCCCACCGCCGTGCAAAAGGACGGACCGTCTGCACCTGCAACATGCACAGTGCACGACCCTCTAGTCTTTGCATTACCCACATCACACAACAGGCTCATGCTGCAGCCACTCTCCAAGCAATGTCCTCGTGACAATCATCCTCCTGCCATCAGGTAACCCCTAAGCACACACACGACACCTTTGCATGCTGAGTGTGCTACTCCAACTGCCTACACATCGCTGACCAGCCTCCCAGACCCTGTCATTCCAACCAGGTTAGGTGCCTCCTACTCCACACCCGCTCCATCCACCAGCACGCCATTGGACTCTGTTACCTCCTCAACACTGCAGCCCCACACATCACCTTCATGACAGTAACCTGGACAAAAGCATCCTACTTGTACAGGTACGTGTAGGCACTGTTAGTACACGTCCGTGTATGCACCAGTTGTACACATACGTGTACGCACCAGTGCTACACGTATGTGTACAACTGGTGCGTACACGTACGTGTCCAAGTACGTGTACGCACCAGTTGTACACGTACGTGTAATACTGGTGCCTACACGTACGTGTGCAGGTACGTATAGGCACTGTTAGTACATGTCCGTGTACGCACCAGTTGTACTGCGGGGGGCGTGATCGGCAGCTGGCCCAGGTCCGCAAGAGGTGGCAGGACATCCGGTGCTGGACCCGGCGGATCACCCGGGTCCAGCTGAAGCTCTCTCCACCTCGCCGCCACGGCAGGCGTCGACACCTGACCCTCCACATGAAACGTGTCCTGGCGGTGGTCTTGCCTGACCTCGATAGGCAGTTAGAGGAGGGACTGCAGCAAGGAGGGCGTAGGTACATGGCTTTTTGTTGTGTTATGTGTTGTGAGCTTTAGGAAGTGCTATTTTGCATGAATACACTCCCAGAGTTCATATGTGCAGTGCATTTTCTCTTTCTAAATGTCACCTGGGCATCTTTTTCATCCCTTCCTCTCCTTGACATGTGTCCCCTGGTGTGTGTGTAATCACATTTGCACATGGTCATCTATGGTGCCAGTACATCTAAGTGCACATTGCTTTCTGCATCATGTGGGTGGGTGGTCTGTGACTTTTGTCGGTACCTTGCCTGTGCCATGACCTTGTCACTATGTAGGGGGTCCATAGTTGTCACTGATGCTGATTCTCAACATAGGAGTGTGAGCCTTCAACTGGACACCCTTGCAGCATGCATGGTGTGCATGAGTGTGAGATATGCATAGTGCCATGACGGTTGTACATGGTAGAGTCAGCTCAGTCCAGGACCATGGAGCAGTGTGCCCACTACAGTCCCCTGAGACACCCTGGCCTCCTAATCATGTGTGTCATCCAACACTGTGCACATTCTCTGGGTGTGCTGCATAGGTCTGCCTCTGTGACATTGTTCCCTGCCCTACTTTGATTTGGTTAATATGTGCTACATGTGTCCACTGGACAGGGATACAACATTTTGCTTGTGCATACTCACACTGGGCATTGCCTGTGTGGCTATTCACAACAATCTGTTGATGTTTGTTTGTCACAAATATGTGTTGTCAGCCCCACGAGGTGATGTGGTGTCAATGAAGCAATTTTGCAAGCACAGTTGTTGTAACCCTGAATAAGAGGTGTCACTTCTTGATCTGTATACATCACATTGACTCAGATTTTGGGGGAGGGGGGTGCGGGAGAGGCATACATGTGCAACTCAGATTTTTAAGTGGCAGGTCTGACTTGTGTGGGAGAATTTCCTGGACTAAACTACACTGGGCAGTGCCCCTGTGATGCTGGCCAGTGCTCAATGTACGTGCTTTGCAGCCTGTGTCTTTTTTTTTACCAACAAGAATCCTGCCCATACATTTTTTGGCACGTGTGTGGTTCTGATGCAACACAGTTTGGACTGTGTGTGCTGACATCTGTGTGTACATTCAGGCCTGCCATGAGGGTGTCCCCACAGTACCGCTGGCCTTTTTTAACACACAATTGCAGTCCCATTGGCTTATGCATTGTCCTGGGTGTAGACATGGGTGCCACTCCAGATGACAGGCAGTAGGTCATATGTGTAGCCAACAGTGTAATCAGGTGACGGATGGCCTGGTGACAACTGACATGATTCTAGTTGTTACTCTTCATGATTTGTACCTTGGCACTCACAGCACTTGTCAACAGTTGTTCATGTTTCACATGTGGAAATTCATTGATTTGTGTTAAGAACACTAATGTGCCTGCATGCAATATGTCGCACAAGGCAGTGCACACAAAAGTACTTTGACACTGTCAAGGAATGAGCTGGCACATTTTCTATAAAGCCACTGTTTTAAATAAATGTTGTCACAGATTCTCCATATATATGTGCCCACGGTGGTCTTGATTTTGTGAGACTCATTAGTTGTCCGTGATACAAACTAACGAGTGTCAAGACGTCCAGACCTCCGTGGGCCCATGTATATGTACTTTCTGCAACACAATCTATTTCTGACAGTGGCTCCTCCGAACAGGTGGCAGCTTCTTCAATGACAGTGTCAATGTACTTTTGTATGCACTGCCTTGTGCAACATCTTGCATGCAGGCACATCAGTGTTCTATTAGCAAAATGGCCAATTGGCACATCCCAAACATGTAGATTGGTTGAAGTTGTGTGAGTCCCAAGGTACCAACATTTGTTCGTTTTGTGTTCCAAGAGACTTACAGGTCTCTGAGTGTGGTGGCACCTTGAGTATTGAGGTGTGTAAGTTTACCTTGAGTGCACCACTCCTGTTTATTTCAGGGTAAACAAGAGGTGTCATGACTTCATTGTATTGCTGTGCTCACCGGTTCACAGACACTAGCTTCTCAGTGTATTGCTCATTCAAGTAGTGGCCTTTTGTGTATTGAGTTTCCTGGTGTCAAAGTAGCATGGTGGGTCTACCAACTTGGCAGTACAGGGCTTACATATGTGCGGAGTTATCCAGCTGTTACTCATGATGCATTGCCTGATATGCACTGTGACCTATTGTTCTTGTGCTCATGTGTCAGATGTATACAGGTGACTGATGCTTTCTGGTTTCTTCTCCTTGCCCACAGCATCATCATCCACATGCGAGGGAGACACCGGCATGGACCTTGAGGAGGGACCCGGCGACAGTGCCACCAGTGCTGTGGAGTCAGCAGGAGACAGTGGCATGGAGGGCGAGGGGAGTCAGTCAGAGGACCTGTCCGGAGGCGAGAGCATGTACGACACCGACGGGTCCCAGGCTGACATCCTTGAGGAGGCGGAGGATGCAACAACATCTGGCAGCATCCCACCATCTGTACCCGCCTCCTCCATTGACATTTCTGCCCTCCCAGTTGCTCCCGTCCCTTCTGTCCGTGCAGGGTCCCACCGTGTCTCCTTCGGACCAGGCACCGCACCCCCTGCCCCTGTCACCCCTGCTGCCCTCAGTGAAGAGTCTGTGGACACACTGCACCAGTTGCAGGTTGGTCAGGCATCGATGCTGCATGTCCTCCATGAACACACTAGACTGCTCACACAGTTGGTGTCGTTTGTGGAGGGCATGTCATCAATGATGACTGAGCAACGCAGGTTTCTGCGGTCCATGGGCTCTTCACTGAAGGAAGCAGTGTCTCTCCTGCGGCGCTCCGTCCCCCCCTACCCCGGACCCATCCACACTGCCCTCTCCCATGCCTGTCCAAAGCACACACAGACAGTCACAGGCACACACCACAACAGACACATCCAGCACACCCCCAACTAAGGCACAGTGCACAACTCCTGGCACGCACACTCAGGGGGATGTAGTCCCACCCACAGGGTCTGGGTGCAAACGGCAGACATGCAGCCACAGTCAGAGTCCGCAGTCCTCACGACCCACTTCCTCCAAATCCACTCCCCTTAGCTCCCCTGGCAAAATGTCACCCAAAGAGACCTACATGGCTAGTCTGTCCCTCAGCCCCACTGTGATACCACCCTGCAAGCGGTTGGGGAAGTCTCTGGCCAGGGGAGTTTAGTCCCCCCTCATGTCCACCACCTCCCCCGAGAGCGCTGCACCCCATCCCTCGGACACCCCCCCCCTCCATTGGCCCTGGTGTTCGTTCCGGTGCAGGGGTTCCTCTGGACGCCCGAGCTGCTCACCACCACCTTTGGCGCTGCACCACACCCTGTGGTGGATACGTCCATCCCTGCACCCACCACACCTACCCAACCCACTCCTGTCCCTGCGGTGCCTGGTACTCCCACTGATGATGCCCCCCCCCCCCGGTCGACAACCCTTGAGGTGACTTTGTGCAGGCAAGGTAGGGGTGGACACACTTGCATCCGTCCACCCTTGGACTCAAACTATGGACTGGCCATTGGCCTTTGTAAATAGTGTTTTATTACAAGTTCTTTTGTTTGTATGCTCAATAAAGTATTTTCTTTTAGTTTCCACACTATTGCATTTCAGGTACTTGATGTTGGTGATGAGGCCCATGAAGTTGGTGTTCTGGTAATGTGTTAGGGTTCTGAGAAATGTTTTAGTATGATGGTCATGAGGTGGACCATGGTGTCTGTGTGCCATCTCATTGTCGGTGAAAATATTAATTTGTAGTGTGTGTTCCTTTGGATTGTGAGATATTGTCCCAGGAAGTGTTCCTTCCTCTGTGGCACCTGACATGTTCCCTGCAAACAGTTGCACAATTGTTGTGCTGACCTATGTCAACATATCCTTTGTTGGTGACGGATCCCTTCACCAATGGCCATGCATGCTCACCAATGTCTCCTGTTAACTCGTCTGTGCCATCCTTGCCAGTCACTGTACTTGGGTTTTGTGTATGTAGGAATGGCATCAGGGAGCAATTGGCCCTTTTCAGCTTTATGCATGTGTGTAATCACGGCCTAACACACAAATGGCACGTGTAATGCAGGGTATTTGGGCACCTGACTCAAAATTGTGGGCATTGTATCTAGTGGCAGTGGACCCTATTCCTTACATGAGAGACATCATCTGGGTGGCTGGACCAGCACCTGGACATTCCTATCACTCCTGTGATGTGCGTGACAGTGTGTGGTCCCCTTGGCTAACTTATTTTAGTATGCATTTCCATGACTATACATTGGCATTAAATCCGGGTGTGTATTGTGGGGCATTCGCCATGGGTGGGTATACATGTGTTGTATGTCCTCACACCCACATGTGGTGTGTCATGCAGTGTGTGAATGACATCCATCCTCCTGGGAGTGGGGCACTGCTGGGAGTGATATGCACACACCCCTCATATGTCTGGGCACTGCTGGGAGGGCTCTGCACCACCCCTCATATATCTGGGCACTGCTGGTAGTCCTTTACACCCACCCCTCATATGTCTGGGCACTGCTGTTAGTCCTCTACACCCACCCCTCATATGTCTGGGCACTGCTGGGAGGGCTCTGCACCACCCCTCATATGTCTGGGCACTGCTGTTAGTCCTCTACACCCACCCCTCATATGTCTGGGCACTGCTGGTAGTCCTCTACACCCACCCCTCATATGTCTGGGCACTGCTGGGAGGCCTCTGCACCCACCCCTCATATGTCTGGGCACTGCTGGGAGGGATATACACCCACCCCTCATATGTCTGGGCACTGCTGGTAGTCCTCTGCACCCACCCCTCATATGTCTGGGCACTGCTGGTAGTCCTCTGCACCCACCCCTCATATGTCTGGCCACTGCTGGTAGTCCTCTGCACCCAACCCTCATATGTCTGGGCACTGCTGGTAGTCCTCTGCACCCACCCCTCATATGTCTGGGCACTGCTGGGAGGCCTCTGCACCCACCCCTCATATGTCTGGGAACTGCTGGGAGGGATATACACCCACCCCTCATATGGCTGGGCACTGCTGGTAGTCCTCTGCACCCACCCCTCATATGTCTGGGCACTGCTGGTAGTCCTCTGCACCCACCCCTCATATGTCTGGGCACTGCTGGGAGGGCTCTGCAACCACCCCTCATATGTCTGGGCACTGCTGGTAGTCCTCTGCACCCACCCCTCATATGTATGGGCACTGCTGGTAGTCCTCTGCACCCACCCCTCATATGTCTGGGCACTGCTGGGAGGGATATGCACCCACCCCTCATATGTCTGGGCACTGCTGGGAGTCCTCTGCACCCACCCCTCATATGTCTGGGCACTCCTGGGAGGGATATGCACCCACCCCTCATATGTCTGGGCACTGCTGGGAGGGCTCTGCAACCACCCCTCATATGTCTGGGCACTGCTGGTAGTCCTCTACACCCACCCCTCATATGTCTGAGCACTGCTGGTAGTCCTCTACACCCACCCCTCATATGTCTGGGCACTGCTGGGAGGGCTTGGCAACCACCCCTCATATGTCTGGGCACTGCTGGTAGTCCTCTACACCCACCCCTCATATGTCTGGGCACTGCTGGGAGGGCTCTGCAACCACCCCTCATATGTCTGGGCACTGCTGGTAGTCCTCTACACCCACCCCTCATATGTCTGGGCACTGCTGGTAGTCCTCTGCACCCACCCCTCATATGTCTGGGCACTGCTGGGAGGCCTCTGCACCCACCCCTCATATGTCTGGGCCCTGCTGGGAGGGATATGCACCCACCCCTTATATGTCTGGGCACTGCTGGGAGTGATATGCACCCACCCCTCATATGTCTGGGCACTGCTGGTAGTCCTCTGCACCCACCCCTCATATGTCTGGGCACTGCTGGGAGGGATATGCACCCACCCCTCATATGTCTGGGCACTGCTGGTAGTCCTCTACACCCACCCCTCATATGTCTGGGCACTGCTGGGAGGCCTCTGCACCCAGCCACACACCCCCTTGGAGCTGTACACTGCTGGCCAGGACCTACACACACATCAATTTGTAGGTAACATGCTGGGCCAGTCCTCTATGCCCACATTCCTGGTGTGTGTATGCCTCGTATCCAAATTTTCCTGCTGCCGTAATGGGGTACGTGTGGTACGGACCGTACCCACGCATTCATGCGTGGGTACGGTCCGTACCTGAGTACTCATGGGGCCGTAGGGGTACGCACCGTACCCACGCATTCTTGCGTGGGTACGGTCCGTACCTGATTAATTATGGGGCCGTAGGGGTACGCACCGTACCCACGCATTCATGTGTGGGTACGGTCCATACCTGAGGACTCATGGGGCCGTAGGGGTACGCACCGTACCCATGCATTCATGCATGGGTACGGTCCGTACCACTGTTGTCATGGCGCCGTAGGGGTACGTGTGGTACGCACCGTACCCACACATGTCGTTCTCACCTTCTGCGGCGTGTGCATCGGGTGCGGTGCACCAGGTCGTAGGCCAAGAGGACCGGGATGACACGTACGATGGGGTTCATGGCTGTACGTCGCGTACCGGGGCTCCGTGGCATTGCCGTTCACGTCGGACTCTGCTTTTCCGGCTGTGTGTGGCTCCCGTAAACAAAGAACCGTACGGAGTGACGTCGGTACGAATCGTACTTGCTGGGCCGGAAAACGCTGGTGAAATACGTACGGACGTCGCGTACAAGCATTTCCGGATCGGAATCGTGGGTATTTTTTTGCTGTACGGTCTTTTGTACGATTCGTACAGAAAAAGGCTTTCTGTACGAATCGTACTTCCTAGGTTGTGAAATGAGTTTACCTGGTACGAGTCGTACGGAGAAAACGCTCTGTACGACTATTCGTAGGGCCTTTTTACAGGATCGGAATCGACCCCTAAGTCTCTGAAAAACATGGATTTTTTTGATGTAACATAACTCTGAATTAAAGTGAGTGACAATGACAAAAAAACACAAAGGGATATTAAAAAAAATGCAAAATAAATGTGTAGAGCGTGTTAAATGGGATAGCGAAAAAAAGGGATGCCTTATCTCAACAAAAAAGTGTGGTGTCTGTCTTGCTGTGCTGCAGTGGAGATGCAAATGATCATAGTCAGGGATGGGGTGTGTTTTATTGTGTGATTTGCAGGTGTGTCTTCTTGGCCAATGGATATCAGCTGTGTTATTTTTGTATCCATCCAATAGGCACTGTTCTGGTGCTTTGATGAGAGCATACCATGAAGGCCTACTACGGTCCAGGAACTGCCGCAAGGGGACCACCAATACAACTGTGTTTTTGTAATCAGCTGGAAGCCGTGTCCCTGACAACGATGGATTACGCACTGCCAATATTGCAGATCACCTCGCCGCTGTAGGGAACCAATTCATTGCCTGCGGTTGGCAGTTCAGGTTGCCTGCATTGTGATACAGTGGGCGGAATCCGTCATCTCATTGGTCTTCCTGGGACCACTGCCATGGCAGGACAGTGGTGAGACCGCAAAACTCGTAATCAGGCACTAAATTATGCATGACATAAAAATTCATGTTCTTCCCCCTCTCCAGCAATAAGATTTTACCCCGGTCACAATTATGTGACATGGCGCAACAGCATAATCTCAGGCATTTTGCCTAACAGTCATAACATGTAATACAGCAGATTATGACAGAGTAAATGAAATTTGAGTTGGGCCTGAATTTAATTATAGGTGGGTTGGACAGGTTATTTAAAAACATATTTTGCATGTCCTCCAAAGGGAGGTCAGAACTCACAGAATTTCTGAAACTTCATTATCATAAACCAAGACTTTCTTTTTCCCGATGCCATAACTGTAGAAAAATCATTTTGGATGAGTCTTGTTTTTAAATATGAAGCTGAAATATGGTTGGGCTTTTTGGACTTGTTTTTAAGATCTAAAAGTATTTTTTTATGTGAATATTGTTAAACTCATTAATATTATGCTTAATTGTTATTTTTCCTTGTCCTTTGACGAAATGATAAAGTTGTAGTTCCCCTCCAAGGTGCTATTTTCTTCCAGTAGCATTTAGGTTTTAGGCTTTAGCTATTGGAAAAGAGTGCACGTATTCACACACTACGCAACACACACAGATACATATATAAAGATATATAAAGAAGCTTTTCGACAGACCTGCCAGTCACTAGATACTGTAGTTCAGATGACTTTGAGCAATGACATTAGGGGTTGTCCATCAGAGGAGGTATGAAACCACAGCATTTTTCAAGTGGGAACTACCTAAAAAACATTCCACACAAACATTGGTGTTAATTCCTTGATTTCCTTATTTTAATTTTTTTGGGGTGAAGGGCTCCCACCCCTCACACTCTCTGGGTCCTCAGACCTCACCTTACACACCCCCACCCATCCACGATTTCTGAACCGATCTCTGTGTTTTTTCTGGTGTCTGGCCAGCTGCTAAGCGGTACCAGTCTGCTTGCTCTTCATTTTACATTCCTACAAACTTTTCTTTTGGGACTTTTATTTTACTTTTCAAAAATAGACATCTTGGAAGGTTAAAATAAAAGGATCCAAAACATTGGATGGTGCATCATGCTGCATGCTTCATGCGCCATGACGCATGGGATGTAGTGACGCATAAACATGGATGCAAGCACATAACAGCCACACTCAAATTAAACCAATTAAAACACTGTGAGCTGGCATGCATGATGTTATGCTGGCAAGTTGCCATTTTTGATTTTTATTTTAATGTTGCATCAGCGAACAGATATTGTAGAAGAGTAAAATAAAAGGTTTTGGCAAAGCCAATGCATCGGAACTCACATGCTAGTTTTATTGGATTTTAAGCTTTCATGATAGCAGCTGTGATTGTGAAGAGATTATTTGTGGGTCTGTGTGGATATGTAAGAATTAGTCTAGACTTTCTTTAATCATAATTCCAGAAGAATGATTAAGGAGCCACAATGTTTTCTAGTACTACCCAAAATCATTATCTTTGGTCCTTAAGTAGACCCTGGCGTTTTTACTGTCGCTTGTTTCAGTTTCTCCATTGCCTCTTGAATTGAATATGTTTACACCCCATTTCCTTGTTTTCTGCTTCTCTTGTGTTCAGCTTCAATATACCTTATTCATAAAATAGTAATCTGCACACTTAGATTTACACCTACATGCAAGTGAACATTTACTACTTTGTGCTATTCACTATTGTTCCTAAACATTTTGGTGGTGATTCCGAGCCGTTAAAAAAATTTACCGTCCGACTCGTATCCGTATTTTTTTACGTACGAATCATACAAGTACCGTACAAACTGTGAAGTACGATTCGTACGTGAAAAATGCATACGAATTGCGTCGGGAAAATGGTCCGAGAGGGAGCCGTAAATTTTTACGTACGAATAGCGTCGGGAAAAGTGTCCGATAGGGAGCCGGACATTTTTACGTGCAAATCGTAAAACAGAAGTCCGATCGCGCAAGTACGATCCGTACCGCCCGTCCAAATACACAACCGCATGTAAAAGGCCCCGTACGGAGCGAACGCTGTAGCCTACATGTACACGGGTAAACTTGTGCCTGGATACGAGTCGTACAGCCACCCTCACCTCGCACATGTCAGCCCCGTACCCCCGTATGTCAACACTGTACCCCCACCGCACCGTACCCCAACACCATAGCACAGCCCCCCACCTGTACGCGCCGCACCCCAGGCCTGTCTACCAGCCCCGCACCTGTACGCCCCGTACCCCAGGACCGTACCCCAGCCCCCCACCTGTATGCGCCGCACCCCAGGCCCGAAGCCCAGCCCCGCACCTGTACGCACCGTATCCCAACACCCCAATGTAGGTGCGTGCCATCCCCCCACCCCCATAGGTACGTGCCGTCCCCCAACCCCGTGTAGGTACGTGCCGTACCCCCAGCGCATAGCGCTGGGAGTACGGCGCATACCTACGGGGGTGGGGGGACGGCACGTACCTACGGGGGTGGGGGGACAGCACGTACCTACGGGGGGGTGGGGGTACGACACATACCGGGCCCCCTTTTCCTCCTGCATCGCGGCGTACTTAGCTTTTCCGGCACTTTTTGGCTGCCGTAAAAATATAGCCGTGCGGAGTGCTGTGGGTACGAATCGTACTTGCTGGTCCGTAAAACGCTGCCTGACTCCGTGCGGACGTCGCGTACGCGCTGTCCAGGATCGGAATTGTATGTATTTTTTAGCCGCACGGTGTTTTTTACGATTCGTACGGAAATTGTATTTCTGTACGAATCGTACTTGCTGGTTTGTACGGTGGATTTCCCGGGTACGAGTCGTACGGAGAAAACGCTCCGTACGACCATTTGGATCGTAATCGGCACCTTTATTGGAAATCTGTACCAGGCACAGGCTTTCAGGCATATTACTGGGAGTGTCAGGTGGCTCTTCACCAACTGTGGCCCAAGCAAAATACAGAGGAGCCAGCCCTTCTGCCTGATCTTTTTACAGACATGAAGGGCCCGATTCACAGAACAAACTTAAGCCAAAATCCTAAACTTAGTACCATTTTGGTATTCACAGAATGCACTCACTACTTCTGGTATTCACAGAATGAACTTACTACTTTTGCGATTCACAGAATAAACGTACTACTCTTGCTATTCACAGAATGGATTTACGACTACTAACTTTACGTCCGCACTCGGGCCGGAAATTCCGGCCCGGAGGCGGAGCTTCCGGCCGGAGGCGGAGCTTCCGGCCTGGAGGTGGGGCTCCCGGGCCGGAGGCGGAGCTTCCGGCCCAGAGGTGGAGATTTTGGCCATGGCTAAATCTCCGCCTCTGGGCCGGAAGCTCCGCCTCTGGCCCGGAAGCCCCGCCTCCGGGCCGGAAGCTCCGCCTCCGGGCCGGAAGCTCCGCCTCTGGGCCGGAATTTCCGGCCCGAGTGCGGACGTAAAGTTAGTAGTCGTAAATCCATTCTGTGAATAGCAAAAGTAGTAAGTTTATTCTGTGAATCGCAAAAGTAGTAAGTTCATTCTGTGAATACCAGAAGTAGTAAGTGCATTCTGTGAATACCAAAATGGTACTAAGTTTAGGATTTTGTCTTAAGTTTGTTCTGTGAATCGGGCCCGAAGAATGTGAGATAACAGAACTTTTTTACAGCGTCCACCCACTTTTTGCCCCCATTTTGACTACTAGATGGTAGCTTTCTGACTGATTGTGCCCTGGGCTCTACTAACCAGACACAGGGCCTGTGCTCTGTGTGAATGGTGCATTGTAAATAGGTATAATTATAATTGGTACTAACAATCTACCTGTACATCCCTAGTATATGGTAGGGCATATAGGTTTAGAGACCCGGTAGATTTAATGCATTAAAAGTGCACTGCTGTGGTGCCTGCTGTCATTTTAAAAGTCAGCCCTAACTTGCAGGCTGCTTTTTAAATGAAACTATGTCCTAATTCTACCTTATTTTTACACCCCTAAGGTCTACCCCAGGTGCCCCAAGGGTAAGGTGCTATGTTAAAGTAAGCAGGGATGTTATAAAAAGATGTTTTATAAGCCCTGGCAAGTAAAAACTCCCAATTTCATTTTCCCCCATTGTCGGACATTATCTCCAGAGACTAAGATGGAAAGGCTTTATAACTATTGACAGGAGTGAGCTAAAATATTAATTCAAAGTATAAAAATGATAAATGTATGCAATTAATATAGCAACTTGCCAGGGTTAAATTTATAATATTTATTACAGAAAAGAAGTTATAGAACTTTCGTGGTCTGAGACAAAGGAGACATCTGGTGGGAGGAGATTTGCATCTGCCCAGCAAGGGGGCTGGGTAGCAAAACTGGCCTTCAAAGGGAGAAAGACAGTGAGGACAGGAGCCAGGCCCACCCCCATTTCCTGCACCTCCAGCCAGATAGGATCCCTTGTAATTGATTTATAAGAGAGGCTGTAAGTGTTAGGGAAAGTTAGTCACGCCTGTAGGTTGGGTTAGAAAGACCTTAAGCTCCAGGAGACCTTTTCTCCATTTTGGATTTAACAGAGCAGTGCTTTCTGGGGCAAGAAAATGCCACACTTCAGGGAAGGTGGTCACCACAGAGGGTGGCATCCTGCACCCCATTGGTCACAGGTGTCCCACTGTTTGTCAGCCCAGAAATCTGAATAAAAATGAGAGAGCTGCCCAGCAACTCAGATCCCTGCCTGGAAAAAACAACAACATGGGGATTGCCCTGCTGAACCACTGTTCTGCACCAAGAGGACTGCACTCAGAAGGACTGCACCTGCTTCACACTTTGGGCTTCAGCAAAACAAGGACTTTGCCTGACTCTAAAGGTTTAAGTAGTGAACTCCCTGAAAGCAACAGATTAAAAGAGCTCTACCTGCATCATCTCCTTCAAGAGGAACCCAGCTGGACAGCTTTCAGTGGACTTTTAAGGATGAGGCCAAGTGCACTGTGGCTCTTGTAGTCCCAACTTCCCAAGGAGAAACTCAGATTCTGGAACCTTGGATTGATGTTGGGGACCATTCAAGAGACCAAAATGACTGTCTGGAAGAAGATCCAGAAGTTTGAAATCATTTGGGGAATTTCTTTCAAAAAGCTCCATAAGTTGATGGACCCATCGAAACTGCGACTTGGCTTTAATTAAAGGTTGCCCCGATGAAGCACTGGAGCTTTTCACCTTTGACAAGACTTCCAAGAGTTGACCGAGGCATAGTGTTGAGCAAAGCCACTGTCGTCGAACTGCAAGCCAGCCTGACAAGGAGACCCACTCACACCGAGAGAAAGACCTCCAAAAAAGTGACTAAGGGACTTTGGCGGACTTGAAGCAGGCCAAAACACCAAAGCCCAGCTCCAAGACCGCCAAACCCATAGTCAGACAGCTCACCAGATTGCGAGTTGTAATCCTGGCGGGCCGTCCTGCTGTGGCTGTCTCACGGCGGTGCCTTTCCAAGGCTTTTAGGAGAGCCTTAGAAAGTCTCCACCTTAGGAGCACTGCAGCCCGTTACTGCACAGACAGAATTGCACAATGTTATGAATTTCTGTCCTTGCACGAACAGGGGGTGCAGAAATACAGGGGAGCAAACAAGCACCCCCATACCCAGAGGCAGCAGAGAGCCCTGTAGGGCCTGTAGGACTCCCTTAGTTTCCTCACTGCCACCATTTTCATGGCAGGCTCACTGCCATCAAAAGGGTAGTAGTGAGGAAACCTGGAAGAAGCTTGGTGGTGCCACGGCAGCACTGCCTGCATATTACATCCTCACACCACTGCGCCACCGCTGCAGGATCAGGAATCTCTGGCAGTTGCAGCGGTCCTGTAGGGGTCCCATCACCGTAGTTGTAATACAGCAGGTGGATCTCCAATATTGGGGTCCAGGGACCACCACCAAGGGGGACTGCCGAACTCTTAATTAGGCCCTAAGTCAGAATGTAAAAACTTGACAGAGCCTACCACTAATTGCATCCGACACGCGCTCCATCGTGGTTGACCTGAAATTTTTACTTTGTACCAGTCAAGCACGACCAGATGCCCCAAATTGGCGCTTTTGGCTTTTTAGCACTAGAAAGTCTTTAATTTTTAGAAATTCATATCTCTGGTTCCGTACATTGGATTTTGTTGTTTTGGTGTCATTTTAATTATAACAATATTTCCTATTTATATAAATTTTTATTGGGTGTTGGGTCTGGTCCACTGACAAAATATCAAAGTTAAAAATATAGAAGTATAAAATATCGATGTAAAAATATAGAATGCAAAAATATCGACTCCCTATACTTAAACAGGTAAGTACAAAAATATCGAGAAAAAAAATATCGATGTAAAAAATTTAGGGGCCAATTCCGATCCGGGTCAGTAGGGCACCGAACGCAATCCGGCCGGAAAAAACTACGACCCGTACGCGTGTTTTCCGCCCGACTCGTACAGCTGTGCGAGCGAGCAAGTACGATGCGAGCTACGTGAAATTCACAGACCGAGTCGTTTCCGAGTCCAAACCGCTCCGTACGTCTCGGCCGTAAGCTAACCGTGGGGTGCAATGGATGCGATTTACGACCAAGCCAGTACGATGCACGCGTCGGACAGTCGGTGCGAGCCGGAGTGTCCGGGTCGCAAAACATATGGGAAGTTGCCTTTGGGGGTCTGCGTCGGACCCCCTGTCACCTGCAGCCCTACGACTCAGACACAGGGGGAGACCCAAGGGTCCCTCCAACAGAGGTATGTATGGTGCGGATGGCACCAACGCGTACCCAATGTAGGGGGCGCCCTTGTGCGAGACGTACCCATTCAGTCAATGGGAGCCCATGTACGCGTCGTACGACCGGCTCCCATTGACTTCTATGGGAGTCCGACCGAACCGAGTCCGCCAGCATACGGCCGCATCGTATTCGCTCGGTCAGACTACAGGACTCTGGGTCAGTCGGAAAACACTCCGGATCCGGCTTGGTCGGATAGCTTTCCGACCCGGATCGGAATCGGAGCCCCATAGTTGTACAAAATATCGAATTGTATATATATATATATATATATATATATATTCACTGAAAAAACCATAGGTTTCACACATGTTATAGTTAGCGGAAATTTTACTGATAAAAAACCAATGAAATTCCCCCGTTATAGTTAGTGCAGGCAACTATAACTCACGCGACCGCAATCCTCTGCTGATGCTAATACTGTATTTAGACACTTATTTGCCCATGTCTTCTTCCATAAATTTTTAGCTATTCATATATTACAAATATTTTTTTTCATAAAGACACATATGTCATCAGCAGAAGATTGCGGTCGCGTGAGTTATAGTTGCCTGCACTAACTATAACGGGGGAATTTCATTGGTTTTTTATCAGTAAAATTTCCGCTAACTATAACATGTGTGAAACCTATGGTTTTTTCAGTGAATTTGCAAGGTTTTTTAAATGCTAATTCCTAACTATAACGTGGGTGAAACCTATGGTTTTTTCAGTGAATTTGTACGGTTTTTTAAATGCTAAGTTACTTTACGCCATTCGTGGCGTGCGCGCCCACTTAACGCAGTTCGTTCCGTGCGCGCACGGTGCGCTTAGCGCACCGTGCACGCACAGTGAGCACGCGGTGCGCTTTGCGCACCGCGCGCCCACTTTACGCAGTTAGTGCCGTGCACGCACGGAGGGCACGCGGTGCGCTACGCGCACCGCGTACCCACGTTACGCTAGATGGGCCATGCACGCACGATGCGCTTCGCACACCGTGCGCACATGGAGGACATATGATGCACTTCGTTTTGAAAGGTAATATTTTAATTTTTCACACCTGTTATAAGCCATGCACAAATGGTGCCCTTCGGGCACCGTTTGCACACGGGGTGGGGAGAGTGTGGATAATTTTTTTTTTAAAATATTTTTTTACCGTACGCGTACGGTAAGCGTAATCGGCGAAAAAATAAAAATTCCGTTTTTGGCCTTGGGGGATCTTTGGGGACTCCCTCAACATGGCTAGGTGTTTTGGAGCTGTCCAAACAGCCCCTTTACATGTTTTTGTGCTTTGTATTTTAATCCACACTCTCAGTGCGAGAGAGAAAATGGCGGCCGCCGCTTCCTGGTTTCGGCCGATTCGAATGTTTACTAAGATCTAAGAGCCAATCAGAATCGCGCTCGCGCACGCCACCGTACGAGTACGGTAAGCGTACCGTAAGCGCACCGCAAGCTGGCTCAGATATATATATTGATTTAAAGGCTATTTTCTCAGAATCTACTGAACAGATTTACACCAAACCTACAAAAGGCACTTCCTTGACCTGAGGACTACCTCTCTGCCAAATTTCTAGTAATTCTGTTCAGCCGTTCGGGCTGTAGCTGTGTCTAAAGGTCCTATGGAAAAATGCATGGGAAAAACGCGTTTTGGGACCCCCCTTTTATCTCAGCCCCCGCTTGACGAATCCCCCCGAGACTTTCAGGGTAGGAGCGGAGCGTAGCGCCCCACCTATTTTGAAAAATTCGCGAAGATTCGTCGACCGGCGCCAAAGTTATTCAAAATAGAATGTTGCGGATTTCCTATGGAAACGTGGTCCTAACTATAACTACCTACTGGCGACCGCCAGTAGGTAATATATATATATATATATATACATATATATATATATTTATATATATATCAGTTGAATTGTACCCCTGGCAGGGCTGCCTCCACGTAGCCTCTGGTCAGAAATCACAAAACACGGACCAACTTCTTCGTGCAAAGATTTAATCGCTTAACTGCAAAAGTGTCGCCATAACGTTTCGGCTCTCCCTGAGCCTTGATCACATGACAACATGCAAATACAAAACACTTCCTTAAATAGGAAGAACGGTACTCGGCACGTGATATGGTTTGACATGGATAAAGAAAGCAGACTCTCAAAATGCAGTCAACGATCCAAGACATGCACTTTGTACACAAGAATATACTTTACAAAATTTGCAATATTTTTTTAGTCTTGTCATACGTACTAAACACATAATAATTGGTAAAATACCAACAGGAATTCAATATACAAAACGTTATATAAAAAACAATTTGATGCTAACGTAAGTATACCCATTGGTTTTGGCCGACTCCTATTCTATTATATCACTTTTCCCCATGAACCGCATAGACATGGGATAATTGCAATTCCTAATAAACTCTAAATAGGAGACCCGTATGGCCAAATAGAATTCCAGTAAGGATGTAAAGACCTGCTAGAGTCTGCATATTTTTTCAAATAGCGGGATAAATCCCAAAAAAACCTTCGGGAAACTCCATGTGTCATGGTCTTGCAAACCTATCAAATTGCAGATCCATGCAATTGTGCACGAATACGAGGAAGTGTGCTGAGTGCAAATAAATGCGAATAAAATAACATATTATCTAATAATTTAACCCTCAGTCATTTTACATAAATAGCTATTTCATAAATAACCTATAAAATATATAAATACATGTGTAAACAGTAAAGACGCAGTCAAATAAGAAAAGTGCAATGAAAGTGCAAGTAGGGAAGGAAATCTGCTGCTGATCCCAGCTGCAGGTACCTTCTTCTTTGGCGTATACCAATCAGTACTACCAGATGTTCTGATACTATTAAATAGGTTCCTGCCAGTATGATATCTAATAAGATCAAATGCACCCCTGTAGAGGGATACAAATGAGGGGTATGCAAATGTCGATGTTTGCCAAGTTTAAAAGGTGATTTAACACTAGGAGTTATAGGTGCTTCATGGGGTTGATCAGTTCAAGCTACATTAGATTTAATAACTATGGGGTATGATCGTGTAAATGACTCAAATGCAATCACCTATTATTGCCGTATGGATACAAGATAATAATGAAGTGTACAATTCTCTTGAACATCCCCACGTTGACTTAATGATCTTCATGATTGGTAACTATTCATTATAATAAAACAATAAATAGAGTACAAAAAGGTTAAAATATTTTCCCACACTAATATAAAAACCTCTTGATAAAAACCACTAATATGTTGGTTAGATTCCAATCATTGTATCCAATCTTGATATGCATTGATGCCATAAAATAACCTCCATAGTGTATATATAAAAAGAATGAGAAGTATGATTTTAATGCAAAATAGTATGCAGGTCCTCTGTGACATTGAGCCCACCCGGGAATTTAGAGTCTAGCTGGAGTATATATTTGGTTTCCAACTGCCTTAATTTAGCTTCTCTATTTCCCCCACGTCTGCTCGGTGGCACTGAGTCAATGACAAAAAAAGTTAAATCCTTGTTGTTACTACGGTGTGCATCCTTAAAATGTCGAGCCACTGGATAAGTGTTGTCTTGGTTTGTGATTGCCCTCAGGTGCTGAAGGATTCGTTTGTGTACCTCCAATTTGGTACTGCCTACATACCTGAGTGCACACGGACATTGGAGCACATATACTGCGTATTCAGTTTTACATGTTAAAAACTTCTCAATATTATGTTTTCTGTCACTAAAACCATCCTTAAAATGTTTAGTATTAACCCCATGTGTGCACGCTTTGCACGTTTTGCATTTGAAAAAACCCCCATTTGATTGGAACCAACTTGTATTTTCCATGATTTCAGGATTAGTATCAACTATGTGGTCTTTCATAGAAGATGCTCGACTGAATGTAATAGTCGCCCTACGAGGTAATGTTGGGCCTAATATGGGGTCACTCAGAAGAATGGGCCAATTACGATTGAAAATACGATAGAGATCAGAATGTTGTTTACTGAACCCCGTTATAATCCTGAAGTCATTTTGAGGTTCAGAAATTGATTGGCTTGTTAAATTACTGTTCATCGTAATATCATACTTGTTGAGTAAATCCTGTCTAGATTTGGTTCGGGATCTACTGATGGCCCCCTCAATAGTCTTGACAGAGTAGCCCCGTTGAAGGAATCTAATCTTGCTAGCTGCTTGGGCCGCCTCCAATTCCATTTGATTGCTGCAAACCCTACGGAGCCGAAGCATCTCACCATAGGGTATACTGGTGATAAGATGCTGGGGGTGAGCACTAGCAGCATGCAGAATAGTATTTCCTGCTGTTTCCTTTCTATACAACTTAGTTTCAATGGCCCCATTGAGGATGTAAACCTCCGTGTCCAAGAATGTAACATTTGTCTGACTCATGTTTACTGTAAAGCTGAGATTGGAATCATTTTTATTGATGGACCTGACAAATTCCTCTGCTGCTTCTCTAGTTCCACCCCATACCACAAAAAGGTAGTCTATATAACGATACCATGTAATTACATTTGAGTCTATTGTGTCTTTATGCTCAGTTCTGAGGACCAGCTCCTCCCATGCTCCCATGTGCAAACATGCATAGCTTGGAGAGAAGCTGGCCCCCATAGCTACTCCTTGGAGCTGACGATATACCAGATTATTATACATGAATACGTTGTTATTGAGGCATATTTTTAACATTTCTAGAAGCATGGTAGTGTGATCTGTGAATTGTTCATCCCTCTTGGATAAACAGTAGTCAACCGCTGCCATGCCATCTTTGTGTACTATGCTGGTATAAAGGGACGACACATCAAGTGCAAGCATCCAATATCCCATCCTCCATTCAATCTTTTGTAGTTTTAGTAAAAAGTCACCAGTATCCTGAATGTATGAATCCAGTGATTTGACATATCCCTGTAGAAAGTAATCAATATATACAGAAGTCTTTTCCAGAAGGCCCCCTCTGGCCGATATGATTGGCCTGCCTGGAGGATTGGCCATGTCCTTATGTACTTTCGGGATAAAATAGATGAATGGAACTTTAGGATAATCCGTTTTAAGAAATGCATACTCATCATTGGATAACAAGGATTTGTTCTTCCATTTCAGCAATTTCTTATGATATTCCACTTGCAAGCTTTTCAGAGTAGACATATTGCAACGTTCATAGTGTTGTCGATTGTTCAGCTGGGAGTAAGCTTCTTTGTCATATAGAGATCTGGTCATGAGCACAATGTTTCCTCCCTTGTCACTGCCTCGTATAATGATGCTCTTGTCTTTATTCAGTTTTTGAATGAGTGCATAGTATCTGGCATTCCTTGCATCAAAGGGTTGTTTCTTATTGCTGATTTTTTTATGTAAGTCTTTGATTTGAGTTGTAATAATCTCATTGTAGATGTCTATGGAGTCTCGTAAAAGTATTGGAACAAACGTGGAGATTGGTTTAAATGGTGTTATCGGAGAGATCTGTTTCCTGGCGATTTCCTGGCCAGTGGTATTGTCCCCTTGTATTTGTGTGACATCCTGGGAGCCAGCTCCATTATTGTGCCATAAATCGAAAATTTCCTTAGGTATCTGGGATTCTAAAACAGATCCTGTATCAATTGTAACACTGGTTTCAGGTGTTGGTTTATTCGTGTGTCTGAAAGCATGGAATTTACGAAGTTTCAGTTTACGTATGGCTTTGTAGGTATCAAATCTGGTGTCAATGTAGTTGAAATTAGACTGTGCGGCGTAGGAGAGGCCAATTTCAGAATATGTTCCTCATCCCGAGTAAGAACGACGTTTGTTAGATTAATAATAGTGGCGTCATCAGTAATTATTGATTCTTCGCTTTCCACTGGCCTCTGCCTCTCTTTTTGTAATAGGTGCCGCCTCCGCGTCCTGTACCTCTGCCTGCGCTTGTAGTTGGCAAGTTTTCTTCGTAATTCTTTAGAGCGCGGGGGCGTAGGGATTGCATCCTTTCCTGACATAAAAAATGCATCTCCTTCCCCGGATGTTGTTTAGCTGTAGTATTCTGAACTTTGGAACGTTGTTCCGATTCCGATTCGCTACTAGTATATGTACTGATATCCGATCTGGTTGAGTCTCCCTGTTCTCTATTGCTTGTTGTAACTTTCGATATATTGAGAGACCTAACTTTGGGGCCCCGATAGGAATCATACTTTCTAGAGAAGGTAAAAATTTGGCCCAACTCGTAATCGTTACGATCCCTTTGAAATTTATAAGCTTTCCTATCCATTATTTTTGTTTGTTCCTTTCTCAGTCTCTCTTTCATATCTTCTAATAGTTTTTTCTTCTCTTCGTTATCTTCCATAGTTTGTAATTCATCTTGTAGTACAGCAATATCTTTTAATAACTGTGTCCTGTCAATTTCTGCGTACTTAACCAGAATTTGTACCAGACGTCGTGATGCCTCTAGGTTACTGTCCGCCCATTCCTTCATCATCTCAGGGTTGGGACTCTCATAATTCGGCGCCATCAGAATGCGCAATCCTCTAGGAATCCGGTTTACATCAAGGTAACTCTGTAAGGATTTGGCTTCCCACCACTTGCTTTGTTCATTGCACAACTTTTTTTCAAGTATTTTAATTTTTTCTTTAATAGTGCTGTTTTTCATCATAGGTTCGCTGCTAATCTTGTCCCGTGTGTTAGAGAGTGCTTGGGGACTGTCCGCAAACATTTTTAATGCTGCTTCCTCGCGTTCAATCATGTTGTTGGCCGACATCATACCAATGTGTAGTTGCGTGTTATAGCTGAATTAATTAGTCAAGGGAATATACAGCTGGTAGTCCTATTCTTTCCCAATCTGTGATTCCCTGACTGCACTTGGACTCTCCTCCCCCGTTATTCGGAATGCTGCAGGATAGCGTAGTCTCTGAGAGTAATTACCTCCGGTGTGGTTTGTCCTCCGACTCGGCACCGCCCGAGGGTTGCTCCTGTGTAACTTCTGCCTGCTGCTGGCTCCTCCGTTGCTTCTGGGGGGACAAACGCCGTTCCTCTTCCAAGGATTCCAAAATACCCAGTAAAACCGGGAAACGGCTCCGTAATTGGCGTTGTCCTTTTATGGAAAGGGTCTCGTGTACAGGCCGTACGTCACCACTCAGCCAAATATATCAATTGAATTGTACCCCTGGTGGGGCTGCCTCCACGTAGCCTCTGGTCAGAAATCACAAAACACGGACCAACTTCTTCGTGCAAAGATTTAATCGCTTAACTGCAAAAGTGTCGCCATAACGTTTCGGCTCTCCCTGAGCCTTGATCACATAACAACATGCAAATACAAAACACTTCCTTAAATAGGAAGAACGGTACTCGGCACGTGATATGGTTTGACATGGATAAAGAAAGCAGACTCTCAAAATGCAGTCAACGATCCAAGACATGCACTTTGTACACAAGAATATACTTTACAAAATTTGCAATATTTTTTTAGTCTTGTCATACGTACTAAACACATCGAATTGTATATATTATATATATATATATATATATATATATATATATATATATATATATATATATATATATATATATATAATATTAAATATGTTAAGTAATAACATTAATATAAAATATTTGGTAGATTTAATATAAATTTGAAAACTATAATAAATGAACTTAATTTAATAAAGTTAAATACCCATACATAATATTTTATATATATTTCATTTAAATTAATTAATAAACTATTCATTTTAATTTATTTAAAAATGTTAACATTATATAAAAATGTAAATACATATATATGTGTGTGTGTGTGTGTGTGTTTACCAATAACATAAAATCTAGTTTAAAAAAACATTCTATTATAAATTAAAACAAACTATTTAAAAATCTTCAAACTTACATTTTCCACTCCAGTAGGGAAAGTGTTGGATAGCGGAGGGGTAAAAATTACTATTCCCACTCCAGTGAGTGCAACAGTAGGGAAAGTCTTGGATAGCAGAGGGGTAAAAATTACTATTCCCACTCCAGTGAGTGCAACAGTAGGGAAAGTGTTGGATAGCAGAGGGGTAAACATGACTATTCCCACTCTAGTGAGTGCAACAGTAGGGAAAGCGTTGGATAGCGGAGGGGTAAAAATTACTATTCCCCCTCCAGTAAGTGCAACAGTAGGGAAAGTGTTGGATTGCGGAGGGGTAAAAATTACTCTTCCCACTCCAGTGAGTGCAACAGTAGGGAAAGTGTTGGATAGTGGCAGGATAACACTTACTATTCCCACTCCAATAATTGTAAAAGTAGGGAAAGTGTTGGAAAGAGGAGGGGTAAAAACTACTATTCCCCCTCCAGTAAGTGCAACAGTAGGGAAAGTCTTGGATAGCAGAGGGGTAAAAAATACTATTCCCACTCCAGTGAGTACAACAGTAGGGAAAGTGTTGGTTAGTGGAAGGATAAAATGTACTATTCCCACTCCAATAATTGTAAAAGTAGGGAAAGTGTTGGATAGCGGATCGGTACAAATTACTATTCCCATTCCAGTGAGTGCAACAACAGGAAAAGTGTTGGATTTCTGAGGAGTAACAATTAATATTCTCACTCCAGTCAGTTCAAAATTAAAAACAAACAAAATTTTAACAACAATTATTTTTATAAAAAACAAAATAAATTAAAGAATATGTAAATATGTTGAACATTCAAATACAAATATATTTAATATTAAAAAACAAATTACAAAAATATTATAATGTTAAATGCATATAACAAATACCTACAAATATTTTATTAAATAAAATAAAAAACAATTTCCAAATAAATATTGTTAATAAAAAATTATTTAGAAAAACAACATTAATTATTACATAAATGTACTTTTTTATTTCCTACCCTATAACACCACACAATTCACAACACGCATCTAGATTAAAAAAAACTGAACTTCCTCAACTAACATAATTAATTTCCAATTAAAGAAATATTCTTAATTTTAAAAAAACTTATTAAAAATATTTAACTTCCCACACTTTACCCCTATAATCCCCACGACCCACAGTTAAAATTAAACTTTAAAAAATGTATTACACAATTAAATCTTAATTTCAATAAAAAAATGAATAGAATTTACAAAATAATTATAAAGTAAGTAAAATTGATTTACTCTCCACACTGTACCCCTATAACATTAAAACCCACACACAAAAAAATAAACCATTACTCTAATTAAATATAAATTAATGAATTAATATTAATGGTTAACTAATGTTTAATTAATTAAACAAAAATAACTTCCCACCTTTACCCCCTATAAACTCCACAACCCACACCTAAAATGAATTGCACAAATTCCATATTTAATTTTAAATTAATTAATTTATATTGATTAACAACTAATTATTCATTAATTAAAGATAAATTACTTCCCACCCTGTACCCCATAAACCCAACAACCCACACCTTAAAAAAGCACACAATTACCATAATTAATTAGCAAATGAGTTAATATAAATTAACAACTAGCATTAATTAATTAAACATAAATTACTTCCCACCCTTTACCCCATAAAGCCCACAACCCACACCTAAAATTAATTACGCAATTTCCATAATTAATTTTCTATCAATTAATTAATATTAATTAGGAACTAATCATTAATTAATTAAAAATAAATTATTTCCCACCCTTTACTCCATAAACCTAACAACCCACACCTAAACAAATCACACAATTACTATAATTATCAATTAATTAGCTTATATAAATTAAGAACTAATTATTAATTAATTAAACATAAATTACTTTCCACCCTTTACCCCTATAAACCCCAAAACCCACAACTAAACTTAATAACACAATTTCCATAATAAATAACTAATTATATATATTATATATATTAAAAAACATAAACAATACTTATACAGAAAAACATACATCACATACATTTAAAATATAAACTAAAATACATAAGACTAATTAAAAAAATCAATATTTTAAGCATCTATATTTTTGCAAACATGAATAATGACTTCTGTATTTTTAAAATGATATTTCTTACCTTAAATTCGATATTCTTGACCACGATATTCTTGCTGTCGATATTTCTGAATCACGATATTTCCAACTCGATATTTGTGTAAGTTGGCATTTCCAACTCAATATTCTGTCTCAGCACTGTTGTGTCTTACTTACTTAATGTAGTGGTGTTTTTAAATGATTTACACAGCTGTCCCCTAAGCTAAGCCTGTCTGCTCACAGCCAAGCTACCTGGGGTTAAGCAAGGATTAATTTATTGAGAACTTGAGTGGACGTTATTAATGATTGTGGTGTCATTACTAGTTGCGGGTACCTACAAGCCAGATGCTACAAATGCACTAAATGCACAGGTACATGGCTGCCTGAGCTGAACGTTGCTGCACTGAGGATTTAACAGCCCTGTTAGCGTGAATTCCTCAGCCCGACAAAGTGCTTTGAGGTCCTTCCCCTCATAGTGAAGGGGAGCGTAACTGATAGCCTCAGAATTGGGTGCTTCACTTTTATGCCCTGAATTACCCGGGGCCGAGTGCCTATCACTGACGCCTCCTCACAGAGTGTATGTGAGTGAGTGTGCCTGTAGATTGGTGAGGGTATGTGTGTGCATGTGGTGCCCACCTGCTCAAATTAATGACCACCCCTGCTCTTCCCACAGGGTGGATTTTTCCGAACCAGTGGCAGAGATATCTGCACGTGGTAATGCATTTATAGCTGCCAGGAATCCCTTTGTATTTTCCTGAAAGCTTAAAAAGATATCATCAGGTGTAAACGTTGATTTACAACCAAATATACCATTGTGATTTGTGTCCAATATGTCCTTACCATTACTTACACCGCACTGCATTTGTATCTGCTGTTCTCTCTCCCCTTAGTCTGTATGAATTCCCTGTATTTATTAACCCTGGGCATAGTGGGCGTAGTGGGGCTACGTGGAGCATCGCGTAGTGTGGCTAAATCTACGCACACTCACGCGCTCCCCGTAGCCCCACTATGCGCCGCCCGTCTCCCGCCTCCCGCCTGCCCTCATTTTAAAATAATTTAAAGTATTTTAAAAGTAAGAGAAAATGCATTACCTGCGGTGCGGCGTCCCGGGGCTCCCTCTTCCTGGTTCACGGCAACTTCTTCTCACAAATGCGCATGCGCATGCGCGGGCGCGGGCAGAGCGGAGCACTACACCCACCATTAGTATTTATCTCCTGCTATTTCTCCAACCTAACTTTCTTATTTGTCCATTCTCTTCCACATTAGCTCCAGATGTCTTTTTATATTTTTCTTGCATCATCTGTCGCTCCCTCTTTGTATTATTTTTGTTGCAAAACCAATTAGCATCTGTGTCTCTCACTCTTTCTATTTCTGCCATCTGCCTCTTCTCTCCACATCAACACTGTGTGGACTCTAACTCGCCATGCACAACCAGTATGTCTTAAGTATCTATATGTTCTCTCTCATGTATTGCTTATGTTTGACTCTCATTGGGAGCTAGTAGCGTGAACAACAGATTTATATCTGGCTATTCACTGCAACGTCACAGTTGTGGAAAAGCGAAAGAAATGTTTCTGCTGTTTTGTTGTCATAAGTAAATCCTGATAGAGTTCTCTGAGAATCTGCCATTGTGGCGCAATCTCTCTGCTCGAGCGAAGACCTGGGAGCACAAATTTGGGTGGGAGGGAAGCTGCAGATGGTGGTGTGTGAGGGTGACAGGAGGCTAGGTATATTTATTTATAAGTAGGTCGGAGAAAAGGGAGGAACTGAAGAGGGTGGTGTGGGTGGTAGAATGTGTACTAGGTCTTACTTAAAATTTGGGCCAGAACAGAAGGCAAATGCATTGGCTAGTGAGTGTGCGGCAAACTAAAGGCTTCAAGTAGGCCCTCGCTCACAGTCTGCCAAAAGGCGGGGATCAGTACCTTTGCCCCACTGATTTATGACCGTCTGCTTTGTTTAGAGATCCCTGTATTCTTGACAGGAATCCCTCTGCTGTAAAGGGAGCTGCTGCCACAGCAGATTCCATGACAATATTGAAGGTTTGCGGAGCAGGTGCCATGCTTAAAGAGCCCACTTGGCAAACAAATTTATTCAGAGGAAAAAAATTCCCTAAGTGGAAATTTGTTTTCTCTGAACAAAAACTGAAAAGCTCAACATGCAGGACGTTTTCTCCATGCAGTGGGGGTCATTAAACGTTTCCCCACCCTTTGCATGACTGACAAGGGCAAAGATATTGAGTGATGGTCACAGTTCCCTTAATAGTGCAGAATGACCCTCACTGTGACCTGGCTGTTCCTTAGCAGACAGGTGAGAGCCAGCAGAAGCACAGCCAGTGCAATCCTGAAACCTGGACCTTTACCTGACTCTAGCTAGAGGCCGCCCTAGCACTGATTTACAGTAGTGCCCACGTTCTGACAAACATTGAGGGGCCGATTCCGATGGCCGGTCGGACAGCTGTCCATAGCCTTACCCTGTGACCGACACGTACCCGAAGCCGGTCCGTCCTGTATAGGAAGTACGATGCGCATAACTGCCAAAAACACGACCAACGCGTAGGCTGTGAATTAAGACCCAGTCTCCATCCGAGCCATAACTCCCAAAGTGGAACCGTGTCGCCCGGAAGCAGTATCCATAGCAGTTTCCGGCATGACAAGTACGATACGTACTTCCTACGCGCCGGACGGGTCGTCATGTACGGCACGTCACAACATCCGGAAAACAAACATATCAGCTACGATTCGCGCCACAAATCAATACACGGCTACGAGATGGAACAGCTTGCAGTGGGTACGAGACGGAGCAACAAGCAGCGTGTACGACATGAACACATCATGAATCCCATCGCGCAGGTCATACCAGTACTCTACATCTATGACCAGATCAGAGACCGACGCTGGCAGCGCAGACGGTAAGTCAGACACCTACCTCATAAACAAACGACACGTACCCGCAAAATTACACACACACACAGGGGATATATATCCTGGCCACTAACAACAGCCCACCATAGGGGTTGCATGGCCAGCACCACTAACACCCCCACCCATAGGGGGCCTGTTGCCCATCACCCCTGCCACCCCCACTCACAGGGCTTATGTTGCCCATCACCCCTGCCACCCCCACTCACAGGGCTTATGTTTCCCATCACCCCTGCCACCCCCACTCACAGGGGAGCTGTTGCCCATCACCCCTGCCACCCCCACTCACAGGGCTTATGTTGTCCATCACCCCTGCCACCCCCACTCACAGGGCTTATGTTGTCCATCACCCCTGCCACCCCCACTCACAGGGCTTATGTTTCCCATCACCCCTGCCACCCCACTCATAGGGGACCTGTTGGCCATCACCCCTGCCACCCCCAGCCATAGGGGACCTGTTGCCCATCACCCCTGCCACCCCCACTCCCAGGGCTTATGTTGCCCATCACCCCTGCCATCCCCACTCACAGGGCTTATGTTGTCCATCACCCCTGCCACCCCCACTCACAGCGCGTATGTTTCCCATCACCCCTGCCACTCCCACTCACAGGGGACCTGTTGGCCATCACCCCTGCCACTCCCAGCCATACGGGACCTGATGCCCATCACCCCTGCCACCCTCACTAACAGGGCTTATGTTTCCCATCACCCCTGCCACCCCCACTCACAGAGCTTATGTTTCCCATCACCCCTGCCACCCCCTCTCACAGGGGACATGTTGCCCATCACCCCTGCCACTCCCACTCACAGGGCTTATGTTTCCCATCACCCCTGCCACCCCCACTCACAGGGCGTATGTTTCCCATCACCCCTGCCACCCCCACTCACAGGGGACCTGTTGCCCATCACCCCTGCCACCCCCACTCACAGGGCTTATGTTTCCCATCACCCCTGCCACCCCCACTCACAGGGCTTATGTTTCCCATCACCCTTGCCACCCCCACTCACAGGGCTTATGTTTCCCATCACCCCTGCCACCCCCACTCATAGGGGACCTGTTGCCCATCACCCCTGCCACCCCCAGCCATAGGGGACCTGTTGTCCATCACCCCTGCCACCCCCACTCACAGGGCTTATGTTGACCATCACCCCTGCCACCCCCACTCACAGGGCTTATGTTGCCCATCACCCCTGCCACCCCCACTCATAGGGGACCTGTTGCCCATCGCCCCTGCCACCCCCAGCCATAGGATGGGTGATGCGCAACACATCCAGCATACGCAAACATCAGTTATGTCCGCAAAATACATCCCCCACGACAACATGACAACAGTGTGTAGTCTGTGACAAATGCCCACAACAGTGAATATGGCTACGAGCAAACAATGTAAGTAACAGCACATGTATGACCAACACATGAGTGTGACATACACAAGGCAAGCATTACCATAGCACTGTGGCAATGTAAAAAGAACACCCCCTGACTGTGTAGAACAGAAGTCAAGTGGGGGCTCACAAAATGCAGCAGATGTAGAGCATTGTGGTGATGGGAACCAAACCCCCCTCAACACAGTGACCAAAAGGTAAGTGTCATCATGGTCAAAGCTGCAAATAACTAACAGCATGTATGCTCCCTGCTCCCAACACATCAATCACTTATGGGGGAAAATAGTGGTTGTGTCCCATACACACAGAGATGTGTTGAGGCAAACAGTGCTGTGAAAACATAACACTCTCGGCCATGTGCAGACAAGCACCACACATGGGGGCTGTCAATGCACACAGCGAACAATGACTCAACAGCAGAAGTGACCATCACCAAGCATGCACACATCTCGAAAATAGACACACCAACCAAAACAACATGTGTAGACTGTAGTGGACACAGTGCCATACAAAAGTTAACCATCATTGGGACACCCTTAGTGGGCAATAAGGCGTTGGGAGATGAGAGGGAGCACAACAGACACATGTGACACTAGCTGGAATGAACACCAACTAACACAGCAAGAGACTGACACACAACAGCACAATCACCAGGGACAAGACATTGGTGTGACACAAGCATGCATGACACCTCCACTGTGATGACAAAGGCAGATGTCGTACAAACTGGGAAACCCAGACATGTGTCCTGTGCCACAAACATACATCACACATACACAAACACAAATCACTCAGCATGGCCCCTCATCCATGGACAAACGGGAGCTAAGGGACCATCCATGCAAACATTCACATCAGTCCACCATCAACACCACACACCTGAACTGCAACAATATGTATCTGTGAAGCCCACATGGACAGGTGACATTGCACATGCCCACATGACAAACACAGGAATGTTGGCAGGAACTAAGGTGCACACACACATCACACAAGGACTGTTTACAGCCCTGGGGAAGGACAGACACACTGCACAATATGCGGTACATGGCCATGACCTCAAAGCTCATGTGAGTTTCACAATCCCTGCCACTGTCCCAGGACTATGCAGATGCCAAGGAGGAACACAAGGCACCCATGCTGACACCTGCCAGCATCGCTGCCATGACCTGACAAGTGGGAGCAGTCACACACACATACAAATGTCTCAATCACTGAAAACTACCACCTAGGGACAACTCCATGATATTGTGAACACAAAAGTGCCTTGAGGAACCCTCACTGTGTCCCATCTGTGTCTGGCAACATCATCAACACTCAGAACTGACAAATCACAATGATGATACACCAATTACCAGGAGTGAGTCATGCACCCACACATATGGTAGCCCATTGGAAAAGTAGTGGGATTAACCCAGTACCACTCAGCAAGCATCAACAACACGAACATATCAAGGGAACACTGTCTGTGTATGAACAGGGATGTGGACACACACACATGCACATACAATACACACCATGGGCCCAGGCCATGTCACTGGACAACACACTAACTTGAGGGAACACAACCCCTGTGGGAGCCCAGCTGTGCCAAACATATTCACTGCAAGTCCCACTCATGTCTGCAGAACACTTGGTCAGTCAGCCATCAGTTACCGCACAATGAAGGCTCTGGTCACAACAGCCTGGGTACGTGAGTCTCCCTTAAGTCATCTGCACATACTCAATACATATGTACAGCAAGTTGCACAGAGGACCCAGTTGCTCCTATACCAATGATGCCCACACCTGTAGGGCCAGTAGTGATGAGCACGAAGTATGTGGAAGTGACAATTTGGACAATGGGAAGCACATCATATGTGCAGGGGTGCAAGCCACAGATGTGACCATGGCAATTAAATGCTCACAGAGAGATGCACACAAATGGTTGATCCAGACACACCCAGGTAGCTGCAAAGGATTACATGGATACCCACCAGAATAGGATACATATCTCATGGACCACAGGGAGTACCTCACATCAACACATCAGTATGCAACATTGTAAACCAATTACAGGTGCAAGGGCATCTAAAACAACCTCAACATGATGTACAGCTAAATCAAGTTCACATGGACAAAGTAAAAAGCTTTATTCAGCATATGAAAAGTGAAATGTCTGTTCCAACAAAAGGCCAATGGCCAGTCCATGTGCAAAGGGCAAGGAGTGAACTAGAGTCACAAATTCAGTATATGAAAATCGAAACGTCTGTGCAACCAAAAGGCCAATGGCCAGTCCATGTCAAATTGCCAAGGAGTGAACTAGAGTGACAACTGTCACACCTTGCTTGCTTGCACTGCTACGGACCGGGGTCATCCCCTTGGAGGGGCATGCCAGGCACCGCATGGACAGGATCAGGGCGCAGCAGAAGGAGGCAGTGAAGAGGTGGGGGATGCAGGCGAGACATTTGCAACTGCAGTGGAGATGACTGAAGTGGTGGGTGCTGTCACAACTGTGTGACACAAGTCAGATGGGGTGGGTGCCGGCACAACTCCAGTGGGCAGGTCAGATAGAGTGGATTGGCTCACCACTGCAGTGCCCAAGTCAGACGGGGTGGCCGTGGACTTGAAAGCAGTGCCTACATCCATGAGAGCGCAATGGGGGACAGGTGAGGTCTGCAGGGCAGGGGGTGGTGACACGGTCCCCACATCAGTGGCAGCAACTGTCTGACCAGGAGTGGAGGAGCAAGTGCTAGGGGGGATGGCCTTAGCATTTTGGGGATGGTGTATCTGTGTGTGGGGGAACCCGTGGCAGGGAGTGGCGGGGGAACCTCTGGAGTGGTAGCCTTGGAGTTGCGTGCTGGCAGTGGGGTCTTGCTCTTCTTGCGCCGGGGGCGCCTCGGTCTGAGTGCGCCTGTGAGAGGGTGTCTGGGTGTGAGAGGCACTCCCTTGTGTGTGTGGGGACTTCCTCTTCCCCTTGTAATCAGGATCTGCTGGGTCGGTGGGGAAGAGGCTAAGGTCACAGAGAAGAGCTTCTGGGGGATGGGGTTGCAGGTGAGGCAAGGGAAGGGGGCTGGGAGGGAGAGGTCTCGGAGGACTGTGGAGTGGTTGTGGATGACTGTGTGTGTGTCAGCAAACCAGCCCCGGTGAGTGTGGAATCAGTCCCCTGCGCTTGTTTGTGTGCATGTCTAGACCTTGGTTTGGGGGTTTCGGGGCTTTGGACAGGTAGTGTGCTAGGAATTGTGGGTGCTGCAGGGGTAGGAGGGGTGTGGGACTGTTGGAGGAGGGACACTGCTGCCATCAGGGAGGAGGCCACGGACTGGTTGGTCCTCTGTAGGGCAGACATGCCCTCCATGAATGACACCATGGCACACATATCCCTCCTTGATTTGCACACATATGTCTGTTGCATGTTGGATGCTAATACCCCAATGTGCAACATGCACCACCCACACATTAGTTGTACATGCAAGTGAACATGTAGGAGTATGTCACTAGACCCACAGCACATCTCTTGCGACTGACCCAGCACAGGTGTCCGGATGAAGGGATGGGCAGAGACTCATTTCACATGCTTGGGATGTATGCCAGCAACACACACTATGATGTACTCATGTCCTGATGGGCAAGGCCACAATGGGGTGCATGGTGCACACTTGAACACAACGCAGGATCACTCGTAGCAAGTTCAATGCCATGGCACTGGGATGCCCTGTAAGTCAGTCAACACTGTCTCCTGTCACAGGCGCAGGGCATCCAGACAACAACAATATGCACTGACTCACAATCCTAGCTCAGGGGCAAATCTGACTCTGCAGATGACCAGCGCACTTGCCCATCCCATGCAAACAAAATATCCAGGACCCAGAAGACCCCACATCATGAAAATCAGACATATGAGTCTCAGCAAACACGACTCCATGTACATTAACACATCACAGTCTGCCATGCATATAACCCAGCTGCATGAGGGACTGAGTTGCATACACCATTGTGCACTGTCAGATGCTCACACACCTATATGTCACACAGGTCTTGTCTCCCACACTCACATTGCAGATGTCATGCTGACCCTCGGAATCATGGTCACCCCAGTTGTACGTAGCAACAAGCCACACCCTAATGACACAGAGGCACACACCTGAGGGCACATGTCACGAAGCACAACCTGCAATTTCACACACAGGAGTGGGATTACAGAGTGTTTCTGAATGCCCTTGAGGGGGCAGGACTGGGCAGGACTAAGTGAAACAGTGTTTTGCCCCGGACAGTAGTCAGGTGGCTAAGCAATTGTGGCATACTTGCCATACCTACTCCTGATGCCCAAAAATTGGAGTACCCTGCTGCATGGTTTTGTATTGAATACCCCAGAAACATGTTGCGAGTCAGACCAGCAATTGGTACACATCTCAAGGGCACACACAGTTCACATGTCAGATATCAGGCATTGTGTAAACAATTGACCCACCCATGACACACAAAACAAAGTCACGGGAACTGATGCTGACTGGTACCTGATACATAGCTGACTGCAGGGACACAGTGCCCTAGTGACACAATCCAAAGACTGTAGGGGCCACACCTGTGGAACAGATTAGGAGGGTGCATCACGCAGATGAGGGACCTGATTTGGGGACTACAAGACCTACGTAATGTGGAAGTCTGACCCGGACAAAAGACTGCTATTTGCATGTCAGACATAGTACACAGATCAGGCATGGACTTACCCCCCTCCTGCTGCTGTCTGGCCTTCAGCTGCCTATCCAGGTCCGGGAAGACCACTGCCAGTATCCGGAGCATGTGGGGAGTCAGGGTCCGGTGTCCGCCCCTCCCTCGTGGAGGTGACAGCTTCAGCTGGACTCTAGCTATCCCCCGGGTCCAGCCCCGAAGGTCCTGCCACCTCTTCTGGCAGTTGCGGATGCGGTGCTTGTAGACCCCCACAGAACGAACAGCCCGGGTGATGGTCAGCCTGCTTCTGGTGGGTATCAACCTGTGAGGAGGACAAAGTGAAAAGTACAATAACACACATGCCCCAGATTTGTGCAGCACACAATTAGATATACATGTCATCATCACAAAGGGGAAATAATTACACAGGTAGTGCAACCATGGGAAATGAAAACTCACATGCATGTCTGACATGTTAACAATGCATGGATAGTTTAAGCTGGCAAAAATGCACTTTAGCAGCAGGAAAAATATTCAGTACATGTCCCTACACACTTTGGGGGATGAAAGTAGTCAGTGATAATGCTTGCCACTGCTGTACACACTGCTAGTACTGCTAGTCACACAACATGCTTAATTAGGAAGGCAGTGGACAGCACACTCACCTGCTCCCCTGGTGTCCCATAGAGCTTTCTGTACTCTGGAAGGAGCCCGTCCAGCAGGGCCTGGTTCTCCTCCTCAGGAAAGGCTGGGGCCCTCTCCAGTGTACGTGCCATAGCAGGAGCCAGAGGATGCAGAGACAGCAGCAGTGGTAGCAGGGATGTGGTCCAGTAGCATGTAGTGCAGGCAAGTGCGCTCCCTGGGGTCCAGCCAGCCTTATATCTGTGCTGCAGAGGCAGACTCTGTGCCATGTGTCCAAAGTGATAGGTCCAACACGGTTAATCAGGACAATCCATTTAAAAGTACGACTCGTACACGCCTTCCGCATCGTTAAAATCTTCACCTTCATGGAACACTTCAAATTGCGACATTGTTGTAGGCATCCAACTGAATTTCCAGTGCACAACTCGTACAAGTTTTGAATCCGCATCTGTCTCCATGACAGTCCTGAGCCAATGGGTGCGCCCGGCTCGTTCAACTGATTGTACAACGCGTATTTTGAATGTACACATGCACCCGTCTCCATACGATTCAATGGCCAAGGCGTACGCACAGCTCGGACATGACCCATGCAATGCGTACGCATTGTCACCCGCGTCGGACCTCATTGCATTCAATGACAAGGCCTACGCACGGCTCGGACATGACCCATGCAATGCGTACGCATTGTCACCCACGTCGGACCTCATTGCATTCAATGACAAGGCCTACGCACGGCTCGGACATGACCCGTGTAATGCGTACGCATTGTCCCCCGCGTCGGACCTCATTGCATTCAATGACAAGGCCTACGCAGGGCTCGGACATGACCCGTGCAATGCGTATGCATTGTCACCCGCGTCGGACCTCATTGCATTCAATGACAAGGCCTACGCACGGCTCGGACATGACCCGTGCAATGCATATGCATTGTCACCCGCGTCGGACCGCATTAGTGTGACTATTAGACGGATGCAACACACATATACTGGCCATGGACACCTGCACACACCTGCCACACTATAGAATTGGCCACACACTGTCCCATGGCATGTGAGGCTGCATTCCCTGAGTGTTTGAGGGGGCCACAGCAGTATTTTTGTCTGGCACTTTGTGCAGCCACTCCCAGGCTGTTATCTTGTACATGGGGGGAGAGTCCTTTGTGTGTTGTGCACATTTGCACTGTGATGTGCAATTGGACAGTAATTGGCATGAGTGAAGGCCACAGTGTCAGGTTGGATATGTTTGGGGCATGTCACCTACACCCTGAGTCCTGGGGATGATGGCATGTATGTCACAGTGAGACCTGTAGCCCCAATACTGATGTGAACCCACAGTCTGTGTGCATGTTGTGTCTCAGATGTGTCTGATCACATGTTACCAATGGGTGACAGTCTCCACATCCATGTGGTATATGCATCAGTCTTGATGGGGTGTGTGTCTAAGAGACGTACATGTAGGGCGGGCATGGACAACAGTGGCCACTACCTGTGGGACTTATGCTTGCCTTGTGGTGTGTACGTGCTACGCCATGTCCATTGCCGTGTTGATGTGGCAATGCAGGGAGCCTGGGTTTCTGCATGGCAAAGATCTGTGATGCCTGGGAGACATGAGTCCTCATTAGTCACTGGGGTGGGTTTTTTAACGTTGCAGCAGCACATAGGTTGGGTGACACAGCCAGATGATTAGCCCATTGCACTACATGAGACTCATGTGGACATGTGGAATTGAGATGTGAGGTGGTGGTCTTGTAGGTGACATATGTGTCCATGACTAACAGCACACACCTCAGTACATTGTGTAATGTCATGAACTAGCATGTGAGAGTGATCGTGGTCATGGCCACATGGGGGGATGTACTGACAATCTTCCTTTGTGCATCTCTGTACTGCAGGGCACCAGCTGTGCATCGTCTGTTCCCAGACCTTGCAACCATGCAGGAAAGTGACAGCATCAGACGGTACTGCTTCACCAGGCCACTGATTGAGGAGTTGGCGGAGCAGTTGGTGCCACATCTGCTACCTGGCCAGACATACCCTACAGCACTGACCCCAGAGGTGAAGGTGATGGCAGCCCTGCACTTCCTTGCTACTGGTACCTTCCAGTACACTGTGGCTACTGCTGGTGGTATGTCGCAAACGATGTTTAGTCGGGTGCTACGCGATGTCTTGGAGGGGATGTTGCAATTCCTCGACCTGTATATCAAGTTCCTGAGCCAAGATGAACTCCCTGAAATTAAGGATTCCTTTTATACACTGGAGAGGATGCCAAACGTCATTGGATCCATTGACGGGACACATGTTGCCCTGATACCACCACAGGCACATGAGCAGGCATACCGTAACAGGAAGCACTACCATTCGATCAATGCTCTGGTGGTCTGTCTTGCTGACATGTTGATCACACATGTGTGTGCACGGTTCCCTGGTTCGGCGCACGATGCCTACATAATGAGGAGTAGTCACATTGCAACGCTGATGTCACAGATGCCAGCTCAGCATGCCTGGCTTGTCGGTGTGTACTGACTGTTTCTCATTGTGTGTGTTTGTCATTGTTGTAGTCCACACTCCTACCAAACTCATCTACTTTTGGTGTGTGTAGGTGACTCCGGATACCCCAACATGCCGTGGTTGCTGACACCCCCTCAGGAACCCTGTGACACCAGCTGAGCTGTGCTACAATGAGGCACATGGTCGGAGCAGGAGGGTGATTGAGCGGACATTTGGTCTCCAGAAAAGCCGCTTTCGCTGCCTGGACAAGACCGGAGGGGCCCTCCCATATGAGCCTGCAAAGGTGTGCAAAATAATACTGGTCTGCTGCATGCTACACAACATGGCGGTGCGGAAGGAGGTGCCTCTCATCCTGGATGAGGATGACGACGACCAACATCCAGCACCTGTGGAGGATCCCGGCCTGTGCCAGGATGCCAGTGATGATGAAGATGATGGTGACGTTCGCTCCCAGCTCATCAACAACTTCTTCACCTGAAAGTGAGTTTCCAGGAATGTGTTGAGCCAGCTCTGTTACTGTCTGAGTGTGTCTGTGTGCCACTTGACTGGATGCGTGCTGTGATGTGTCCATTCAGGTGGTGTGTACTCCACAATAGGGTAGTACTGCTAACTAGTGTTTGTGTAGGTGTTTTGCAACATGTTTTGGGCATGTGTATTGCATTTCTCTCCTGTTCGTCTGTGCTTTTGACTGTATCTTGTCTGTCCTTCCCAGGGTCCTTTGCCTGTTGTGTGGTCAACACTGACCCCCAACACCCAGAAGCCAACACCAGTGTGGAAGTTGAGAATTCCCATCAACTGATGTACCACACATCCCTGGACTTCCATTCTCCAAAACATTGTGAGCGTGTGTCCACTGTTACGTAGAATGTGTTGCTGGTGTGTAATGAACCTGTGCTACGCTTTGTTATGTGCGTTGTCTGTCTTCCCACATCTGAGTGACATCTGCTTACCTCACCTGTGGACTTGTTACCACTGACTGTGCTTGGTGTTGTGTCTGTGCATGCCAATGTGTTTCAGGTCAACATCATTGTGTCATATGAGTGACATGGCCATGGTGAGTATGTTTTGTGTTGCCATAGTGGTGTGTCTCCCTCACATGTGTCACACCCCCATGACTGACCTTACGTTGGTCACATTGTTGCAGTATTTGGCATGCACTGTGTTGTGTAGCAGATCGACTTCGTCCTGAACATGACAAGTTTGAATCACAACAGAGGCAAGTATGGTGTACTCGTGAATTTATTTACAAACATGTGTGAGTGAGGTGCACAGGATGTTGGGTGCTGTACAGTGGTTTGGGAATCCAAAGTTCACATTTGAGTTGGACGTGCTGGTAGTTGAAATGTCCAGAGTAAAGTCCACAGTCATCTGATACATTGGCCCAACATGAACCCTCCATGTCATGTGGGCGAGTTGTGTGCGATTGGACAAAGTGAACGGGTTGCGCACAAAGAACATTGTCCAGAACAGGTTTAGAGGTGCTGGGGGATGTGCTGGGACATCTGCCTCTCACATGTCCTTCTTCGGACTACCCCTCGTCTTCCGGGGGGGGGGATCCTCATGTGCAGGCCTCTGCGGTGCAGGGGACTCTCCGCCAGAGTCCTCCTCCCTCCCTGTGGCACTGGCAGATGGTGTTGCAACAGATGTTGTGGGCACACAGGGGGGTGGGGACAGGTGGGTGTTGATCTGGCGGAGGCATTGTAGTATGTCCCGATGCACCGCAGTAAGGGCATCCCACTTTGCCTCCATGCGGGCATGGTGGGCGACCTTCTCATGTTGCATGTCCTTGAGGATCCCCACTACCTGGCCAAATCCTCCGGTGCTATCCTGGTACGCATCTAAGATGCGTGCCAGTTGGGGGTCATCATGCAGTCCAGACCACTCTGCAAGGCGTGCCCTGTGCCTCCCACCCCTCCCAGCACCCCTCTCCACACGGGCAGGACCAGCGGCGGTACGCACAGGTGATCCTGGGACCCCTTGGGTGGTGTTGCTGGTGGTGTTGGCTGTAGCTTCCGGGCGGGTCCTGTGTCCCTGTGCTGTGGGTGTTGATTGTCCTTGGTCTGTCTGTGTTGGCGGGGGTGCCCTGTTGGTGTCCAGATGGTGGAGGCGTGGGCACAGGGAGGGCAGCTGCTGGTGCTGCATGATGGCTCACACCGGAGGGGCCGGGTTGGTCGTCATCATCCGAAGAGGACAGTGAGAGAGTCAGACCAGAGAGCTCAGTGTCCAACAGAGTCTGGGACTGGGTATCCTCGTCATTTGTCAGTGGGTGCCCAGCACGACCTGTGTTTGGAAGAGACAGATAATGTGATTTATGTTTCTACATGCATCGTTGGTTCACAAACATGACATTTTCTACTTGTATAACAGATGCCTGCCTGTACACTGCTTTTTCCCAGCTTGTCACGGACAGAGTTTGATCTTGTTGTTGGCCATTTGCCAGCATGGCCTTGTGCACCCCACAACAGAGCCCAGTGTCAGACATCTTGTCGGTCCCTTCCCACTCCCTGTGAGGTGAGTATGGTTCAGGTTGATCTTGCTAGGCCATGTGGGTGGGTGAAGGTTGTGTGTGACTGCGAATCCCATCATACTTTTGGCTACACCCCCCTTCCCAGCATGCCCATGCTTCCTCCCTCTTGACTCTGCTTCCCTGTGAGGGGTGTGACAGCAATGGCAAGATGGCTGACAGTGAAATCCTGGTGTTTGTTTGGTTACAAGTCCCAAGTGAGCCCCTGTGCTTCATACAGCAGCAGCCAGTACGGAGGATCTTTTGCTGATATTTCAATGAGGTGTGTGTCAAAGCATTGTACCCGGTGAGTTGTGTGGAGTTTGTGTTGGGGGGGTGTCTCCCCATGCTGATTAGTATGGTCAGGGCTGTCAATCCTCCTTCCTATCATGACACGAGCTTCCATTGTAGGGCGTGCAAGTTGTCTTTCAGTATGTCAGTCAGTGGTGTCCTGCTTCTGATTTGCACACAACCCCTAGCAGGACATAGTGTCAGCCATCTTGTCAGTCATTTTCCATTCCCTGTGATGTGGGCATGTTTCAGAGAGGTCTTGATGGGCCAATGAGGAGGGGGAGCATTATCTGTGACTATAGGCCCCATCATGCTTTTGGCTACACTCACTTCACCTGCATCCCCACTATTCCTTCCTGACAGTCAGCTGCACTGTGAGGTGGTGTGTTTTTGGTGGCAAACTGTCTTGCTGGATGTATTTGGCTTAGTGCCAGTGGCTTGCTCTATTTGTTTGTAGGTTGGTGCATGCCATGACACAGTCCCCAGTCACTATGAGATGGCAGGTATTGTGTTTGTGTGACTGGCATACACATCTTGGGTTGATTATCTATTGGTTATTGTAGGTTTGCTTGGGGTGCATGGTTTCACTGTCCCCTTGCCAAACAATCTTGGGTTTGTTGTTTGTATTCTCACCAGTCTCTGGGATGTCTGTTAGGCCATGGACGCTCTCTGGTAGTAGGATGTCCCGCACCTTCTCCTCCCAGGTCCTGAAGTAGACTGATTTGGCAGGAGGGCCACCGCCGGTGCGCTGACTCAAGGCGCGATCTTTCTCGATGAGTTTCTTGACCCTCCTGCGCACGTCATACCACCTGTTCTGGATATCGTCCTTTGTGCGCAACATTGGTGCTTGTGCGTTCACCTTGTCCACAATCCTCGCCCACATCTTTGTTTTCAGTGAGATGGGGGTCCTTTGAACCAATGTACCAAACAAATGTGGCTCTACTCTGATGATCTCATCTACCAGCACTTCTAACTCACTATCTGTGAACTTTGGATTCTTCTTTGGGGGCATGGTGATGGGTGGTGGTGGTGAGGGATGTGTATGTGAGGGTGCAAGTGATGTTGGTTTGGTGTTGGTTTTGCTGTGTGTATGTGTGTGTGCTTTTGTATGAGGTGCTGATGGTGTGTGAGTTGTGTGATGGGTGAGTTGTGAGTGTGTTTGTGGTTGCTGTGTACTGGTGTTTGCTGCTGGCTGTGTCTCCTGTTTGCAGGGGATGATGGTAGCGATTGTAGTCCTTTATATAGTTGTAGTTGTGGCTGTGTCTTTGTCCAATTAATTTGTGTTGGGTATTTATTGGCTTAGTCATTGCTTGTTTGGTCCTTTTTTTGTGTTTTTTCCTTTGTGTTTTGTAGGCATGTAGGAGACGTTCATGTGACGGAAACGGACGCTGCTGTTGTCTTGTGTGGGCTTCTCCGCCTCGTTCACACTGCCTGTCTTCTGTGTTTGGTAGGCGTCGTTCACGGCGGTCTCTATTGCTTGTGTGCTGGGTTGTCTGCGCGTGTCGGTCATGCTGCTTGGTCTCCGTGCGAGTCAGTCTGGTTTTACACGCATTGCATCGTACTGCGCTAATCGTACATCGCGGGTCGGTCGGGTTGATTCTGGGTTTGTGTCGGTCGGTGAATATCGCGTCGGTTTTCCGGCCGGATCACTATTTTCCCTCCGGCTCGGTCGTACGGCTTGTATTTCGTACGTGTCGGTTGTAATTCACTTGCGTTGCATCGTACTGCACGGGTCGTACGGTGCTGGTCCGTGTCGGTCCGTATTCGGTCCGGGTCCGTGTCGGTCGGTTCGTTTTGCGGCCGGAATCGGAATCGGCCCCTGAATGAGGATACCTCAATTGACCCTTTTTGCAATCAAGCAATTAATCAATATAAATACACTCAAATAACTTATGACAATGGAGTTTTTATATTTTTTCCCAGGTTGAAATGATATCCAAAGAGGTATTTTTTTTAATATGTCCCTTATTCCAATGCCTTGAGTTTGAACAAAATCGCCTGTCTCTGAGTATATATCTTGCTACAAGAACTGACAGTAATCCCAGTATTCCTAGTGTGTCGCACAGCAGTTCCCACCTAGGAAGATGCTCCCTCATCTTTGAGGTTAGATTGGCTGGGACCAGGCTGTGAAGGTACTTGAGTTTCACACAGAGCCTAAATTGTGTCTCACTTGCAGACTGGTAGCCAATGGAGTTGCCGCAACAATCGCGAGATTGTCTCTCTTTTCTTGCACCTGTGGATTTACTTGATTACTGCCTCTTCAGTAACGTGTGGTTGCTTAATCGCATAGTTGTGTAAATAGTGTGATAGGTTAGTTAAGCGTGAAATTTCTCGTACCACCAACCACTATTTTGTGGCAAATGGTGCGAAGAAACTGTATTTTTATTCATATATTTGATTTATTTGTAAAGCACTCACTGCAAACGAAATCGGCTCTAGGCACCAGGAATTAAAATCTTAAATGGGTGACCAGCAGAAGTGGTAATACAGATGATAAGGTCAATTAACATCAAGCCTGGTTAGAGAGAAACAGATATGAAATGGCATGACACTCCTCATGGAAAATAAGATTTTTAGCGCCTTCCCAGATAGCATGAGATGTGAGTAAGATATAAGATGTGAAGAGGGTTTGTACCATAATCTATGAACTTGTACTGCATACTGAGGGAAAGAGTTCCTTGAATAACACATTATTATGGCAGACTCTCTTTACACTTACCTTACCTTTCACAGTAATAAAGTTCCATCTATCCTTTCCCTGAACCATTTCTCATTTGACTCTTTTCTCTCACCCACTCACCCTCTCCCTTGCCGCATTCCCAGACTAATTCATTATCACTCTCTCGCTATCTACCACACTCTCTCATACTTAGCTATGTTTTGCAGTACTTTATGCTATGTCCTTTATCTCTCATGACATTCCTGGTCTAGTCCTGTTCTCTTCAAAGTTGTAGGCAGTGGTTTGAATAGGAGTATGCACTCTGCAATGAAAGCATCACAAAATGTTATCCATTGTTCTGTGAATGCTCGCTTCCTTGATGTAAATGCTGCAAACTCGTAGCCAATCGCTGAATCTCCTTGGAAGCCATATGGACCAAAGTACCTCTGACGTGGGGATGTGGCCTGACCCAGCACAGGGGACAATCAGTTGAGCATGTACTGAGGAGACTGAATTACTGGTTTGCCCACAGAAAGATACTGTGCCATAGTTCCAGCCTGCCTGTTTACTGGTTCTGCCTTTAATGGAAACTAGAGGAGGGCCGCGGAATTAGCAGAATTTGGCGACTCTGTATTACTCTTGTAATACAGACATCCAGCCAGATACTCGTCAATCACTGTGTGGCAGAATTTTTTCCCAATAGGCTCCAGAAATGCGAGTAAATTGTGGCGCCCCCTAGCGCTATTTCCTAACAAGACCGGTTGCGGTGAGAGGCTGCTTTTCATGTAGATTTGCTGCTGCTCGAGTAGATTTTCTACTTGAGCAGCTGCAAAGTTACCTTGAATGGCCATGTGCTCTTGCATGCTGCCATTCACACTGATTTTTCACCACTGGTTGTGCAACAGGCACTAAATTGCAGCGCGAGCACCGTGACATTCATATTTCCATACATTGACAGAACTCTGTGGAATCTAGCGTAGTTTTTATGTAACTCCACGGAATTCCATGAGTTCCACCCACCCCTAGTGGAGATAAACCTGAAGTCACAAGGCTTTACCTGAGCTTTGTTCTGTGTCAGTGAAGCATTCCTTGCTGCCAAATGTGCTATGTTCTATGAGTTTCTCAAAAGCAGAGATGTACTTGCCGCAAAGCCACATTTGTGACCTAGAAAATTTACAACCACGTAAAAAATTAGATCTGCACTGTTATTCTAATAAGAAATTCATCCATGTTCGGGTGTGCAAGCTGACAACACCTCCGGGCTTAGGGGTTGCCTTTGTAATCGCTGCATCAGTATGTATGCAAACAAGTCAAGAGATCCCACAGAAAAGGTCCCTTCATGGCACCAGCTGACCCCCAGGGCGCACTGGATCCAGCAACGGGTGTGGGAGTCTAGAGGCGCTTTATAATACAGCAGCCATTTCAAAAACATTAAAAATTCAGCATTAACTAAAATCTGTGAATATTTGCAGTGCAAAAATGCTATCATTCAGCATAGGAAACCCAAAATATGAAATTCCATGCCAAACGCAGAGAGAAATATATGCAGAAGAGCTTGGCACATGCGCCGAAATGCAAGTATCATGTTTACCCCCAAAAGTACATACACATAAAATAATTACAAAATTAAAGATGAGAATTGCCAGGGAAGTGATGAAGGAGAAGTTCTAACAAAAGATAGAACCAAACAGGAACAAAATCAAAATTAAAATGTATCCGATAAAATGAAACAGTGAAAAACATAGGTACAGGTACATGTAAGTTGTTCCGAGGAGCCTGCCACCGGTGCTGTAGAGGAAGGCAGGGTTTGCCGAACACCAATGATACCTATTCTTGATTCCACTTCCTTTCTCTTTACATCACTGATGCAGATGCGTTTTCATCCATACTTCTCCCTTTCTCACTATTTTCTTTCTTTCTCTTCCTCTTTCTTGCTTCCTTTTCTGCCTTTATCTTGCTTTGGCTCAAATCTGGTGATGAAATATAGGTCCTGGTCCCCCCAATGAGTGCATCAATCACTGTCTTTGTTCACTGTCTTTGTTCACTCTTTGCATCTCCGCATGAACTGTCCTTTTGTATTTAAAGCCAGTTTATATCTTCCTTCTCCATCCCACTTCTGTATATCCTCTCTCCCACGCTACCTCTTACCCCTATTCCTCACATCTTTCTTTCATTTTTGTTCTCTCTCTCGCTTCTTAAGCTCTGCTTGTAGGTCTGATGCTAGACACGTTAGCCACTACCTTTTAGTAATTAAAATTATATATAGAATATATTTTCTTAAAAAGCTTCAGGCCAGCCAACTTCAAACATTGGTCTTGTTAGAAATCAGGACCTGTTTGAAGTGTAACCTCACCTTTTACCCCATTTGAGACCCCTAGATGCTGGTTTTCTGACTCTGAGAGTACTCAATGGGTTAGGCATGACCTACCCTATAAGTCCCTAATAGGGCAGGAGAATTAAAATAACCTTTAAGTCCCTAGTATATAATAGAGCATGGCTGTTTGGTGGCCAGCAGCCTTTTCTACACTTGCATGTGCGCACTGCCAAGAGCACATGGTCATTTTAAATGTACCCCTGTGTTGCAGCACTGCTTTTAAATATAAATTGTGCCCAAACTCAAGTTTGATGGTAGGGGCACTTAAAAAGTGATAAACTGCAATATTTTGGCATTTTAAGTACCCCCAGGGTCTTCCCTAGGAGTCCCAGGGGTGGGGGTGGGGGGTCAGGTGCTAATACAAAGTGTCCTTATAAAGGAGGTTTTATGTACCCTGGGGATAGAGAAATTGCACATTTCACTTTCCCCATTCGAATAAAGTGTTTCCCAAAATCAACTTTTGTGCTAGGAGCACTGTGGAGTAAGGATCTACACTATTTTTGCATATTCAGGACCCCTAAAGTCTCCCCTAGGTGTCCCAGGGGTGGGGGTGGGGTCATGTATCTATAAGCAGGGTCCTTATAAAAATGTTCTATATGCCCTGGTGTTGTAGAAATTGCACATTTAAATTTCCCAATTGTATATCCCCAGCCACATAGGTTAACATGGCAATAGTTTATTAATGAAGAACTATCGCTAGGAATTTACGAACAGTTTCATTCAAGGACTTAGGAGAATGGTATTGATAAATCCAACAAAATTCTATTGTTGAATTTTTCCTAAAATATACAGAAAATAAGTTACAAGACTTTCTTGTCTGTGAGCCAAAACTCAGCCTTCCTTTGGTCTTACCTGATTGGCCACAGTTAAGAGGATTAGCCAGCTGCTCTGATGAAGTGATAAGTGGCACACCCAGGGAGAGGCTATCTCTTAGAGAGAGCTCTGCTACCCAGGAATGCTAGAGCAGTGGGAAGGGGTTGGAAACCATGGAGCTTCAAAGGGGGATGGGGCAGGCAGAGAATACCAGGTCCATCTACCCTCCAGCCCTCTAACCCAGCCTGATGGCAGGCTTAAGGCAGGAATTTGCAGGTGTTAGTGGGAGGAGAGCTATGGAAATGAGCCATACTGGAGGTTGGTTTAACTAGTTTTTGCTCCTCTGCTGCAGGTTCAGCCATATTGTTTTTTGAAGAAATAGTGCTTTCTGGGAGAAGATTATGCCATACTTTGAAAGAAGTGGTCATGCCCTGGGATGTTGCCCTGCACCTCATTGGATATAATTGCTCTCCTGCTTGACCACAGAGACCACTGAATAAATATGTGAGAGGTGCAGAGCATCTCAGATCTGCTGCTTGAAAATAAGAGAAGAAGAAGGATTGCTAAGCTGGAAACGTGATTAGCACCATCCGACCCTGCATTCTGACTGACTGCACCTGCTGCATTATCTGGAACTACAGCCCTGTGAAAGTACCTTGCTACAAGAGGAATAAAGAGAGGACTCCCTGCAAGCAACAGGTTAGCAGAGCTCACCTGGACCATCACCACCAAGAATCCCAAGCCTGGAGTGCATTCAGTGGATTTGTAAGGGTTTTCCCAACTGGATTGTGGGAACTGAAGTCTCAAACTTTCAAGGACCATCTCAGAGATTCCAGACCCTTGGATTGTGTTTTGGACATTTTGGAACCCCCAGAGGAACTTCAGGAAGAAGTTCCAGAAGTTTGGAGATGTTTGGATCAACTTTGGAAAAAAGTTCAACAAGTCAGCTTGCCTTGCTGGTTCGTCCTGCTAAAAAGCTACAGAGGTCCAACTTCCAGAGTTTGACTGGGAGCCGCTGCAAAGCAAGCCGGCGAACCCTCACCGAACCCGCACTGATTAAGAGCATCGAGGGACATTCGCAGAAAAAGATCCAGACAATTTTCTAAGTCCAAAGGTAAAATCTCAACCGATGCCTACAGCAAGGGGTATCTGAGCAGGGCTCCATCGTCGCGGTTGGCTTAAAACTTTGACTTTGTCCCAGTCAAGTGCGACCAGATATCTTAACCTCTTGTATGCTCATGACGAGCCCAGCTCGTCATGAGGCACAGTGGAGCTGAGCTCATGATGGGCTGGGCTCATCATAACGGTCGCGCCACACCCACGCGTAATTGATTCCCCACCTGTGCGGGAGAATCAATTAGTGGGCAGAGTCGTGACGAGCCCAGCTTGTCATGAGCACAGCTCCACTGTGCCTCATGATGAGCTGGGCTCGTCACGAGCACAGCGCCGCCGCTGCCGCCCCCCCCCACACCGCGGGGGATTTACCCCCGTGGCGAAGGGGCTAATGTGGAGCTAAAGGGTTTCAAAGTGCTATATTGTGCTAAATCTTTAAAAAATAATATGTCCGGTTCCCTACATTATATACTTGTCATTTTGGTGGCATTTTAAAGATACAAATATTTTGTATTTTTATAAATGGGTGTAGGATTTTTATTGTGTGTTGTGTCTTAAATATGTACTGAAATTGGTGTTTTTAAATGCTTTATGTACCTGTCTCCTTAGTTAAGACTGCCTGCTCGCAGACTAGCTACCAAGGGTCGAGCACAGGAATAATTTATTGAGACCTGCACTGAGCCCTAGACTGTGTTAGTGGCCTAATTTCCAGTTGTAGATGCACATTTACCCCTACTAGTAATCCACTTTCCAACAGTCTTTTGTTGCAATCCTTCACATTTTTACCTTTGACAACTATATCACATACCATGGGACAGTAGAGTGGGTTAGTCCTCCTCAGCGATTGGTTAACTTCACCGTCTGCGAAGGCATTCTATTTACATAAGGAGTACACAAAGTACTTTGCTTTAGATTCAGTGAATGTTATGGCAACATGTGTTTTAGAAACAATATTTTAAATTTATTTGAGCTATTTTAGTTATATTTGTGAGGACCCTGCAGCACAGATGCACATACTGCTTACATAATTCATTATTTTAAAAGCCCTTGAAATGACCGCCCTCATGTGCGCATGCCTAGACAATCATGTGCACAAGTGGTTGGCAACAATTTTTTAAGGTTTTAAATTTCACAATACATTCAAAGATGGGCATGTATACATTTGCATTCACTTGCATGTGCACGCAAAGGCAGCCATGCTTCAATGTTTTCTACTTCAATAAAAACTCATCCAAAAATGGGCATTATGCATTTTCATACACATGCATGCGCACACATTACCAGCTATCTTTAACTGCTTTTTTTACTTTAATGAAAACCATCCAAAGATGGCCACACTTGCATGCACACACACTTTTTTGCAATAATGTCTTGTGAAAAACCTGACGACACAAGGCAAGCACTGACAAAGCCAGTCATCCAAAATCAGACCTATTGGCTTTGCTAATACTCTTTCTTTCTAGTCACCCCTCTCTCTCTATCTCTCTCTTTCTCTCTCTCCCTCTCTTTCTTTAATCTCTCATAATCTCTTTTTGTCTTTCTCTTCCTTTTTCTCTCTGTGTTGGCTCTTCTTTTATTCCATTATTCCATATAATCCTCTTTGCACCTTCTATCTCTCCTCTCTCTCGCTCCTTTCCGCTCTATCCCTCTCCTTCTGTCCCCAGTCTCTCCCCTTCCTCTCTTCATATTTCAAATCAATCTTTATCCTTCACTCTTTGAAGTTCCAGTTTCACTTTGTTCACACTCCTGGGACTTCTTGACAGTCTAGCTTGAACATCCTCAAACTAAATAAATCACAAAAAAGCAATTTTATTTTAGTTCATATGTGTATCTTTGGAAATCAAATCCTTGAGTGAACAGGTTACCTAGGTTTTCAAGGCCAATTTTTCATTGTGAGCAGGAGAATATATATCTGTGAAGCTTGTTCTGTGGTTATAACAAGGTTTTCCATAATTTGATGACTTTTATGGGGGATTTTACAGAGAAAGTAACAAGTCTTTATTTATAAACAAGATTTTTCTGTGATTCTACTTCACACAAGATACATGGCTTCAAAGGCGTATGCTGTGATGAATGAGTACATCACACCAGGAATGGGAAACTCCATAACAGTAGGACAAAAAACTAAACATGGTAAAGTTCCAAAGAATAAGGGAGCGCTATGTATTTTCTTCATAATTTGTGGATGACGACTATCCGCATTTATGTGGCATACATAATTTTCTTACTTCAGATTCTATCTGATGTCAGAACATGCCTCCAATAAGAAGCTGACATCTTTGGTCTCTTGCTTCAACGTATTACAAGTGTATAGTGCCATGGCGCATAAGCATGTATTGTGCTATTGATGATATGTAAAATTATCATGTGTTAGTGTTCAGGGAGCAGCATATATTGAGAAGCCAAGTGGGCTATTTAAGCCACTACCAACTACAATGGAACCCTATCTACTCTTGAATATGAATCCTGGAGCAGGCAGGACATTATAAATACCCTTGGTATTTAATTATATATACACAAAGCCTGTCAGCCAAAATTTCAGATGACAGTTTGAGTTCATAATTCATAACTTATCTAGTACACTCATCACGCTTTGCTTATGTGGAAATCAAACAAAACAGCTTCAAAGATACATTTGCCCAATTGGGAAAAGGGTACTCCAAAAATAGGCGGGAAGGTATCCATTGGTATTACCCCTGCCATTGACAACCTTGGAAGTGTTATAAAAGCGGCCGACAAGGGTGGTGCAGTGGTAGTACAAAACACGGGGGACTACACCAGGGAGATCAGGAGACAACTGGACAATCAAGAGAGCTATCAAAAGATCAGGAAAGATCCCACGAATGGCATCGGCAAACTGATCCACGCAATCACGCAAGAAGGGCTAGACAAGGGCTTCATCAGCGATAAGGAATCTGGATTTCTTAACAAGAAAAATCTATGGATCCCCACTATCTACACTCTTCTCAAGGTACACAAAGGCTTAACTCACCCTCCTGGACGGCCGATACTGCCTGGCTGTGGCTCAATTTTAGAGCCCCACAACAAATACATTGACAGCTTTCTTAAATCCATGGTAATTACAACCAGATCATACCTCTGTGACACTATGCATGTGATACAAATAGTTGAGGATCAACCTTTCAATGACACCACACAGTTATTAGTTACCTTAGATGTCGCCTCTCTCTACATAAGTATACCCCAGAATGAGGCCTTGGAGGTAATACGCGCATTGCTAAATGAAAGAGACTTTTCTTGCTGGGTACCCACTGAATTGCTGCTAAATCTCCTTGATATAGCCATGAGCAAGAACTTTTTCATCTTCACAAATGAATACTACTTCAAATGTAAAGGTGTCGCCATGGGGGCGGGCTTTGCTCCCAGCCTGGCTAACCTATACATGGACAAATATGAGGATAAGCACATCTATAACCACAACAATCTATTTCTGGACAATATATCAATGAGGAAACATTATATTGACGATGTGCTAATGATTTGGACTGCAGATGAGGTAAGCCTCATTGACTTTTGTGCATGTCTCAATGCAAGATCTCTGACATTAAGTTCACTATGAACTATAGCAGAGAAAGCATCAGTTTTCTTGACTTAGCACTTAAAATAGAGAACTCTAGGATCTATATGACCTTATTTAGAAAACCTACAGAGCGCAATACACTTCTCAAGTACAATTCACACCACCCTAGGAACCTATGAGACAACCTCCCGTATGGCCAGTTCCTAAGGTTGAGAAGAAACTGTACCAGATGCCCTGACTTCTTCAAAGAAACAGAAACACTCCTGACTCGTCTAACAGAAAGAGGTTACCCCAAGGGCCTTCACCACAGAGCAAGGGAACGGGCATGGTACTGCCCTAGGGATAATCTCCTAGAAGTAAGATCCAAAGTTGACAACTCGAACAAACTTGTTTGTGTTACCACTTATAACACAAAGAGTAATGCAATTACGAAGGTCATCACCAAGTACTGGAATCTGGTAGCCACAGAACTAGATATCCAAGATCTCCCAATGTTCGCCTTTAAAAGAGGTAAAAACGTGAGAGATCATGTGGTTAGTTCCTTTTTGGGGCAGGCAAGAACTCCCGACCTCCGCTCACAACTGAGTTTACCGCCATTGCTCGGACACTTTAAATGTGGGAAATGTAAGGCATGTGACATGACCATAGAGGGGAAAGATTTCCTACAAAAAGGCCATACATATCCACTTCACGGACACACAAATTGAAATTCTACTGAAGTTATCTATTAGATCAAGTGCCCATGCAATAAAATATACGTGGGACAAATGACACAGAAAGCCAAAACACGCATTCTCCAACATTGTAGCAGGGTAAGGTGTAAGACCCAGGGGGCTCCCCTAGTAGAACACTTCCTAAGCAAGAACCACACAGCTGACAACATACGATGGTGGATTTTAGAGAAGATTACACGCAATCCAAGAGGTGGTGATATTGAACAAAAACTGAATACTAGAGAATGTAGGTGGATACACATTTTGGACTCTGTGGCAGGAGGATTGAATGAATTAGAGGAAATCAACAGACAGACAGTACTGTTATCCTACACCTGACAGGTCTTCCCTGCCTAACTTATGGACATATGAAGATAGGAGTGCACTATATCTTCAGAATAGACGCTCCCCAGGTAACTGGCTCACAGGTGGATGCACTGTTCACCTCACACCATACTTCCACTCAAGTATACTGTATTGTACCTGAAATTTTAGATCAGTAACTTCATTATGTATTGGGAATTGTACTTTCTCCCCTTTTATCCTTTCTTTCAGAACTCTGTGTTTGATGAGATGTCTTGTTGTTCGTTGCAATGATGCCTTATTATTCACAGTTCCCCTGTGTCCATGAACCTGGATTGATTTTAACTGTAGGAGACACATTCATTGTGTTTCACATGCATGGCATTGCTTTTTAACATTTATTAGCAGCCACGAGCCGTCTCAGATACAATTATGTTGTTTACTTGTAATCCATAATATTTTCAGCTGATGGACCATGTTCCACTTTGCTGCTAAGGAGATCAATTATACTTTACTAATCACAGACGTCCTGTGACTAGGAATCTGTGTGGTACTCAACGTACATGGATGAAACACAATTACTGTACTTAGGCAATGTTTTACAACAGGTATCGTAGCCATGGTCTCCAATTTTGTGAAGTTTATCTGTAATCAATATTAGCCTCGGCCGAGGGACAAAGGCTTCTCTCACCTCCAGGGTGATTATAACCACTTGCTTCATTCATAGCCTTTATTTTGTTGTTGTTTATTTTCACAAAAGGGATCGCAGCCGCAAGCCTTTTTCTCCGATTCTCTGATTTTACAGAGCTTTTCGAAATCCACAGGAGGGGCGTTGTCTCCTTGGAAACCATAAACACTTGCAGCTTTTCCCTGCCTCCTGTTGACACAGGATCTGACGTGTCACGTAGGCCTCTGTCTATGCCCAAAAACACGTCACCTAACAACGTGACGTACACGCTAGCGCTTGTATGTGGAAACCATCTCCACGGGTGCCACTCCATGGAGAAGACACCGGAGGGAAGATCCGCTTACAATTTTGACGCAAGCCGTAAACACAGGTGAGTATCCCCTCCCACTGCACTGCTCATTGTGATTTTCTTCCGCCCTGGTTTGGCACTAACAAACCTCCCCTCTCTCTACAGCTATATTCACACAATTGAGGGCCTGACCTATGATTTGCAACAAATGCCCCTCACAGAGAAACACTGACCTGATCAGATTCCAGATTGGTCTTGATTTCCCTATCTCAACTGTTTGGGTAAGTGAGGCTCACTTTCCCCATTCATTCGCCTCATACCTATTTACCTTGAGGGGGCATGGCTTGGCCAGCCGCGATGGCAGACACGCACTGATGAGGCTCCGAGTGCGGGCCCCGACAAGCGGCCACCATCCGAGGTGGAGGGGTGCAGAAGGACAACAGTACAGTCCCTGACAAGTCCCTAACCACTGGCAACACCGGTGAAATGCCGGTAACAGGGTGAGGAGAGTCAGAGGGCACCTGCTGGGACGGAGACAAGCCAGCACGCTTGACTCCAAAATGGTGCCGATAGTATGATTTCCGGTGCTCCGGCCCGCACATCCAGGGTACGCCGGAGAATGTGCACCCTGCAGCGAGCAGAGGGTCCGGAGTGAGAAGTTGGCCATGGAGACCGGGGGGCTGAACGGAGGACGCTGCGGGGTGTGCCGCGGTGAAGCCCGGTTCCTCTACTGCACCGGAGAGGCACAATCCACAGCACGGCGGGGGAAAAGAGCGTGAAGGAGGAAGCCCCCTAGCACATAGCGATCTCGCAGACAGGAGTCCAACATCAAACTGCAAGTAAGGGGGAAAGACGTCAGGCACCCCCACAAGGGAGGAAATCAGAGCCCCCCCGGACACAGTTAGACTACCCAGGGCCCCAGCTGGCGCAAAAGGGGCAGAACGAAGGGGTCGCGTCCCGGGACAAAATTGACTAATCAGAGGATCTACGAAACGAACACAGGGGCTCACCTCATCACAGTGGAGCCCACTTGTTCATCGGAAGGGCCCATGTGGAAGGCGCACTAGTGCGGGCAGAACAACGAGCAACCAGCGCAAACATAGGAGAGGGTGAGTACAGGGCTCAACCGCAGGGTGATGCCTCACGGATCCATCCCTTCACTGAGACAACGGCCTAGGGCAAGAAACAGGACAATGGGCTGCGGGTCTCGGAGGAGGAAGGCCGCAAATAGTGGAGGAGCAGCGGAGCTGGGAGCCCCCATCAAGAGAGAGACAGGACTGTGCACCCCGGAGTGGAACGAGGCCGCGGTGCGCTCACGGGCCGGCCCTAACACGAAAGCGAAGAGGGAATCAGACAGGGCTGGGGACAGAGGCCCGAGGACTATCACGGGCGTACGCCGTGCCACGTAATCGGGCAACCAAGCGATTCATATGCCGTCACCAGCCATGGGACGCCTTAAGGCAGCTGGAGCTCCCCAAACAGCTCACCCAGCTATGTCGACGCCCCCGACCCCAGCAGACGGACATGGACTCTAGCGTCACCATGTCAGAAAAACTGGACAGAGTCCTGCCAGCAATAGAGCACTCGCGAGTCACCATGGAGGAGCGTTTCAGGACCCTGGCCATGGACCTCAGCCTGCTGCGGGATGATCACTGCAAATTAGCAGATGAAGTGGCGGACGGAGAAAAAGCACTGGCTACCATACAACCTCAAACCAAAGTGCAATAAGACTCTATCAAAGAACTGCAGGCCAGAGTCACAACACTAGAGGAAAGAACAGATGATTTGGAGGGGCGGTCCAGGATGAGCAACCTGCGAATACTGAATCTGCCGGAAGGCGTGGAGGGCAGGGACCCCATCGCATACATGGAATCCTGGCTTCAGTCCTTCACGCCACGTGATAAACTTACTCTATTCCTCCATTGAAAGAGCGCACAGGGTGCCGGCACACGCCCTCCTCCGGGTTTCGCCCCCTCACCCCATGTTCGTAAAACTCCTCCACTTCCGAGACAGTGATGCCATATTGTGAGCTGCTAGAGAGAGTCACCCCATCACGGTGTAGAACAAACATGTTATGCTCTTCCCGGATTACTCAATGGCAGTGCAGCGAAAGCGAGCATCCTTCCTCAAGACAAAGAGACTACTCCGGAGCCAGAATGTTCAATACTCACTGCTGTTCCCAGCGCGACTCAAAATCATCTACATAGACACTGCAATATTCTTCACAGATCCACAAGAAGCCACTACCTGGATGGAACTGAACCTGCGGCTCGATCCGCTGCAGGGGAACACAAGAACACCTAGACTCAAGTCACTCCAGACTCCGCAGCGCCGTACCCAGAAATCGCAAAGCCGCTCTGCCACGCAGTCACTTCACAAATCTCTGACATTCCCAAACCTGGAACAGATCATAGCGTACCGCCGGAAGGCAATACAAGCAGCAGCAGAACTGGGGACGAATCTTTCGCATCGGACCACGAAGGCACTCCACACATTTTTACGCCCGAAGAGGACCCGAACGACTCCAGTGACTCTGATGGGAACTCCATGACCCTGCCAAAGGTCACACCGCAGACTGCGGACACACTCATTTGAAGCTCCTGCAAAATGGTAGCTATAAGGACTACAGTAGCCAATTCACACTGTGTTGCACCACACCACATATTATGCCCCGCACTGATATAAGGCCCTACATGCATCTGCGCAAGGCACTCCCCCGTGCGCCAGACACACAACGTTATGGGGGTCCCCTCAGGGGGCCTTAGGGGCATACGCGAGCCAAATGGACCCTCCCGTTTATTTTGTTCATAGGTACATGGCAGTACAGGTTTGGATGTGCTGCACGTTGCAGCAGATCCCCTGTATTTGGTTTCCAACCCCACAGCGTTCTAGTTTGACTCCCTATCATACCTGGACCTCCCACTTATCCTAGGGTGACCAACCGTCCGTAAATTTCACGGACAGTCCGTAATTTCGGCCGTCTGTCCGTTGTCCGTGAAGGATTCTTTAACGGACGCCATTTGTCCGTAATTTTAACCGGGCACCGGTCGCACCACCCTAAAGCCGGCACAGCTTCCACCCACCTCCCTGCTTGACTCCGATGCTGTTGAGGTCGGATGTAACAGACTCCGATGCAGTACCAAAGCTCAGATACCCAGCAGCATTGGAGAGGCACAGCGGGATGGCAACCCTCACACCTTCCGCCCTTGATGAGCTGTTAAGAGGTGCTTGAAGGTGACTGAGAGGGAGGGGCTGCAGCTTCAGGAGCAGGGGCATCTATTCAGATGCAAACAGCCCTGAATGCGTCATGTCTCTGCAATTTAGAGGGGCCTCACACATTCCCTTTCTGCCCAGGGCCCCAAACATCCTAGAACTGGCCCTGATTACACCAAGGCAGCACGTGGTTCTCTTCACAGAGCTTAATTACTGATTGTAAGCAAACCTCGGTTCTTCAAACATGCAGTCTATGATGTAATAAAATAAAGAAATGGCACAATCGCACCCACACTGATTAACAAAGTATGGAGGACAATCAGTTACATAAGTTCTCTTGGAGCATCTCCTTTAAGTACTGTACATCACAGTGGGGGGTGGCAAAACTAACATTTTGGAAAGAGAGCCTGTCTTCCAGTTGTTTTGTCTAGGAGGGGGTGAGGAGCCCTACCCACCCTGGAAGAGACTGAGATGATACTAGAATACTGCATGCCCACCCCTGTACCCACCCTGGTGGATCCTGTTCCCCCTCCTGTGATGGCTCCTGCCCCCCCCCCAGTGATGGCTCTTGTCCCCCATGTGTTGACTCCTGTCCCCCCTCCCACGCCTGTGATGGCTCCTGTTCCCCCCTGTGGTGGATCCCGTCTCCGCCCTGTGTGGCTTCTGCCCCAGTCCTGGAATGGCTCCTGCAGCGAGGGTGAAGTTCTTGATGGGTCTCTTCTCAAAAAGGCTCAGCTCAAAATTAATATGAAAAGGTGGGCGAGTGAGTAAGTGAAGGGATGGGTGGATGGCTGGATGAATTCGTGAAAGGGTGAATAGATGAATAGATGAATGAAAGATTGAATAGATGGAGAATGAGAGAGGATGGATGGATTGATGAGGTAGTGGAAGGATGGATGAGAGAAAAGGTAAATAGCTGGATGTGTGGGTGGAAGGGTAGCTGGATGGGTAAAAGGGTGGATGGATGAGTGAAAGGATGGATGGAATGATGAATTGATAAGTGCAAGGGTGAATTGATGGACGGATGAGTGAAAGGGTGGATGTAAGGATGGATGAGTGAGTGAAAGGGAGGGTAGATGGACAAAAGGATGAATAGATGAGTGAAGGAGTGAATGGATAAATTGATGAGAGAAAGGATGGATGAGTGATAGGGTCAATGGATGGATTCATGAGTGGATGAGTAGATGGATGGGTGGGTGGATGAAAGGAAGGATGGCTAAGTGAAAGGGTCGATGGCGAGAGAATGGGAGGATGGATGGCTGACTAAAAGGGTGGATGGGTGGAAGAATGAGTGACTGGGTGGATGGATGAATGAGTAAGTGAAAGGATGGCTGGATGGGTGAAAGGCTAAATGGCTGGATGGATGAGTGAATGGATGGGTAGAAGAGTGGATGGATGAGTGTACAGATGGATAGGGTGAAAGGATGGATGGATAATGGATAGATGAGTGAAAAGATGGATGAAGGGATGGATGGGTGAAATGATAGATGGAAGGATACATGATGGATAGGTTTTCAAATGGTTGAATACGTTTGGATATGGCTGGTTTTACTTATATACTATTGCGCGACCTCCTCTGATGTGTCTGTAAAACTTACCTATTGTCCTGAAGTTTTGTCCTGAATTTTGACCTCCTGTCCTGAATTTGTGTCCTGAATTTTGACCCTTTGTCCTGAATTTTTATACTCACCGTCCTGAATTTGCACCAATGCCAGTTGGTCACCCTAACTTATCCTGTCACAAAGGGCAGAGGTACTCGCTCATAGGTCTACACCTCTCATCAGGCAGTAACTATTCACACCAAAGGGTTTGCACAGGGGCCCCCGAGACCACCTCCCATTACAGCGCGACCCATCAGCCACCATGACCCCGACGACCAATATCAAATTCCTCACTCTAAACACCAGGGGTATCCACACGGATAGAAAGCATTACGCTATTTATGCATATATCAAGCGCCAGAAAGCAAAGGTCATTTTACTGCAAGAGACACATCTAGCTAAAGGGAAACTGGACAAGCTCCAGAAGAAATGGCGAGGCACCTTTTGCGCCACAACATATTCAGCATATGCAAGGGGAACCTTAGTCTGGCTCTGGCCGGGAGTCCCTTTTCTGGAGACCGGTCGGAAGGTGGATCCTGAAGGGAGATATGCATTCTTGGAAGGGTTACTAGATGGTCAGCCAATACTAATCAGCAGCATATACAGCCCCAATACAGAACAGACAATATTCTGGGAGACCCTGTTGCGTAACTTGGTGCAATTTACACCTTCCCCGCAGGGCCGGACTGGCCCTAGCGGGCACTGGGCATTTCCCCGGTGGGCTGCCAGGGCAGGGGCCGGTTTTGGGCTCCAGTCGGCTGTTTTTGTTACAGGGCCGTTTTTGCAGCTTAGCTGCAATATCGGACCCTGTAACAAAATCGTCCGAAACCGGCCCTGGCAAACGGCTCGGCCGCACCCCCAACCCCTGGGGGGCCAGCAGAGCACATTGCCAGCACCGGGTTTGGTACCCAGTCCGGCCCTGCTTCCCCGTAGGTATTAGGGGGGAATACAACTGTTCCTTGGATCTCTCTCTGGATAGATCCCATCCCCCTGCCAAAGCTTCCCTAGCCTACACACAAAAAGCCCGATTTCAACCCTTGGCCACTCATTGGTCACTGACAGACGCTTGGCGTCACGCACATCCAACAACTAAACTCTACTCTTTCCACTCTATTCCCCATAATCTGTGTGTGCAATTGGACCACTTCATGTGCACCCAGATGATCCTCCCCTTCCTCCAACACTCTGACTATTTAGGCAGGGTGATATCGGACCACGACGCTCATGTCATGACTCTCAGGTGGCGCCCACCCACACCCCCAGTCACAAAATGGCAGCTCCCCCGATACTGCCTAAAGGACCCGGTGTTTCAACACGAACAAACAGAGAACATCCAACTCTATTTTTTGAAGAACGCGGGCACCACACACTCTAGAACACTCGAATGGGATGCTTTCAAAGTGGTCCTGCGGGGAGCATGCATTAGGCAAATCACAGGAGTGCGGAATACACTACAGCAGGTAGTGCTGGCAACAGAGCAGCGGGTAGTGCAACTGTCTAAGGAAGCGGACAAACAACAGATCCCCCCTGCACAGGTGGCAGAAGCCAAGACTAAATATGCGCAAGCTTGCACAGACCTACAGCGGTATAACTTTCGTGCATACGCCACTAGAGCCCACAATGAGGGAAACAGAGCCGGCACCTTGCTTGCCTGGCTTATAAGACAAGACACACAAACACAACCGATCGCCAGTATCAGAAACGCCATAGGTGACATTCTGCATGCGCAAGCAGACATTGTGTCGGCCTTTCACGAATACTACGAGACATTATATAGGGAACTTCTCAGGACAGAGGGGAATATATCCACAAGATGCTTGACAATGACTCTATAAAACAGCTGATGGAAGAGAACCGGGCCTCCCTAGACAAACCACTCACAGTAATGGAGATCAAAGACGCGATTCATCACCTCGCCAAAAACAGGGCCCCTGGCCACTACGGCTTCCCCATAGAATTCTACACTACGTTCTCCCAGCAACTAGTCACACAGTTAGACACAGTCTTTAAGGCAGTGCTGGAGGCGAAGATGCTCCCCAAGACCATGCGTGAATCCACGCTAGTGACGTTTCCTAAACCAGACCGAGACCTGCTGCTCAGGTCCTCTTATCTCCCTATCACCGTGCTGACCACAGATTGCAAAATACTCAGGCAAATCTTAGCAAACACAATCACAGAAGTGCTCCCCCGTCTAGTACACCCCGACCAATGTGGTTTCGTAGCTGGGAGGAATGAATATGTGATGTCTTCACACCGCGATATGTTTACAACGCAGGCATTAGAATGCAAGTCCTTACACCGACTTGCACTGGAGGGCGCTGGATTTAGGAATAGTATGATTTATTATTCCAACTCCAGCCTACATAACAGTAGGGAAGGTGTTGGAATAGTAAATCATACTATTCATTAGTGTATAGCGCCATCCAGCGCAAGTCATTGTAACAACTTGCGTTGTAATGCCTGCGTTGTAAACGTATTGCGGTGTGAAGACCATGATGTAACGGATGTCTCCTGGGAGGAAGACCTCCCAAAACATACACAGGCTTTTTCAGATTCAGAACAATGTGCGAGGCAGATTCCCTATTGCTGCATGCCTCATGCTGGACCTCGAGAAAGCCTTTGATACTCTAGCATGGCAGTACTTATTTGAGGTTCTGAAACGGGTGGGACTAGGGCCCCAACTCATGACATACATCCAGCTGATGTACACCGGGCTGACCACACGGGTTCGAATAGGCAGGCATATCTGACCCCCCATTTCGATAACGCGCGGAATGCCCCAGGGATGCCCCTTTCCCCGTTATTATTCGCACTCGCAATGGAGCCGCTGGCGATGAGACCGAGGGAAGAGGGCAAAATATGGGGTATACCGCTTGAGGGGCGTACACACAGAGTATCCCTACAAGCAGATGACCTCCTTTACGTCAAGGAGTGGCTTTGACGACACTGCAGCTGCCACGAGATAAGAGAGGGCTGGGAGCCCCATTCTTCGAGGCCTACGTCCTTGCGGTGCAGCTGCCGAGGCTCTCGCGCTGGAAGGCAGGCTGATATCTAGAAGAAACTGAAGCACAGGCGGGAACTCTGGCAATTCCGGAGATAAACTCGGATGCTCATTCCAGGGACCATGCCCAACCCGGCACACCCTCTGCTGGTGAACGTGGCCAGATCCTGCATGCTACGAACCCATCGCCTCTCCAGAGCAGCACCCATGTACTGCCCACTGTTGCTACTAGCTGGTCTCCCTAAAGGTAAGGGGCCCTACACAACGGGAGAATTGTGAGTGTGGACGGAGCACGTGCTCACTGAGATAGAAGCCCTGTTCACCGATGGTCAGCTGACCTCGTTTGCAGAGTAGACGGAAGCGAGTGGGCCCCCCGCCGGACAGTTCTTCGTACACAGGCAACTGGTAGCCGACTGCAGGAAGACGTGGGATCTCACGAACAAGGAACCTAAAACACACCTGGTACTACATATGATCTTAAACATGGGAACAGGGAAACACCTCATCAAGTGGACATCCAAATCGATCATGGAACTAACATGCACGCCACTAACCTAGCTGCGACTCCAATGGGAGAAGGAATTTGGTTGGGCACTACACGATAAAGAATGGCTCACAGCAGTAGCATATCACAAAAAAGTGTCACGCAATCAGCGATTCAAAAATATCCAATTCAACATACTACATTGCGCATATCTCACGCTGTTGCGGCTCAAGCGCTTCTTTCCTGCGACACAGTTTAACTTCCCCCTTTGCCTCGCACCTGATGCCACATTCATCCATATGTTATGGACATGCTCCACACTGCAAGCCTTTTGGGCAAGAGTGCACCCCACACTGTTAACGGTCACGGGACTGACAGGACTTACCATTTGGGAGGCTTGTTCCCTAGGAATATTTAAACAACACAAACAGAGAAAGACGGAGAGCCGATTTGCAATACTAGTCATAATCCTTGCAAAGCGAAGCATTACAATGCACTAGCGATCGCCAGACGGTCCCCCAATAGCTGCATGGCAGGGGGGCAGTCAAGAAATGGGGCGCTGCTGAGGAACACGCCATCCGACAGGAGGAGGCGCGCGGCACAAGGCAAAACCCCATATCCATGGAGTGGGCAATGCTCCTCCACAGCTTTACACAAGCACAAGACACCCCCAGAGGCCACCGATGCGGCACCAGACTCGGGCACACCTTGAACCCCACAAGGACCCCCTGAGTGAAGCCACCCCACTACTGCCCCCAGCAGAATGCTACACTCGTCCTGATGAGGAGTCCCCTCTTGATGACATCGGAACAGCGAAGAGCAATGCCCTTATACCCTGCCCCGTCTCCCTGAGTTCTGTCTCCCCAGTTCGGTTACACAAACTGATTGCTCCTTTCCACAATCATACAGGGACATCAAGGGTACAACAGTTACACCAGAAAATGAGACACTCCCATATGTTACCCGATATTCCCAAACAGGCACACATCTAAGCAGACCCTATGCGAGAAGATAGGTGACTACTCGGTAAACACAATGTTATCCTCCATATTAATGTGGACAATGAATGTTATGCAATGATTAAAGCTATTGACTGAAGTATACCCTGTATGGTAATTGTAAAATCCAATAAAAAGGTTTACAAAAAAAAATACCTATTTACCTTGAAGAGAGCATCACTCATGACGCTTCTTTACACTTACAGCGGTCTCATTGAAGAACCAGCTCTCAATGCCGGCTGTGACACATCGGTTTGAAAACTTACACTTGGAGAGGAACTCTCACTCGTGGGCATTTTAATTCTCGATGTTGAGTTCTTTCTCATGCCACATTTGTTTAAATTTCCACCCTCTTTCAAATTTACTAAGCCATTTTCCTTCCTGCCCTGAGAAGACGCCCCACTCTTAATCCATTCAGGCTTGGAGGAGTTTGTTGCTTCGTGACTCTGCTAGTCTTTTATTATTTATTATTCTACAAACACACTTACCTAAACAAAAAGCCCCTTTCTTTTAATAGGCTGCCAAATCACACCCCACTGTCTCGTCCTGAAGAAGACCCATCGTGATGTCCTCATAAAACAGACATTCTGGGTCGAAACGTCGACGTGCCATCTCTCATGTCCGATAACAGTGTAACCATAAATAAATATTTGAAGGCTCAAGTTACCACTGTATTTATTTGCTTAGACAGAGTTCTAAATGTACTGGCCATCAGTCTGTGTTATCCATGCATCAGTGTTTTCATTTTTTGTTTCCAGTGTCTCACCATATTCACTTCATGTCACAACAGTCACAAATTAATTACGTGTCTCCTTGTATTGCATGACAGCCTGTCCTTCATGAATATGATATAATTTTATATATATCTATATATATATATATATATATATATATATATATATATATATATATATATATATATCTCTATATATATATATATATATATATATATATATATATATATATATATATATATATATATATATATATATATATATATATAAAATACATATATAAATAAAGAGAATATATATACAGGTATCGTTGTAGTGTGTTTGTTTTAAAAAAAATATGTTTTGATGCTCAATCATTGTACCACGATTGCATATTTGAAGTAATTATTTGTTACCCGACGGAACAATACTGTAGACTATGTCATCAATACCCAGGTTCCGAAGGATACTGGGTTACCCCGTTGTCTTTAATTGATGAAGCAGTGTCAGCACAATTTATTTGAGCTCAATTAAATCTTAACCTGTAACATACGTAACACTAACCTATATGCGAATACACACTATTTTACATTTAGATTTAGTAAAATGAATGGTGTATATGTTCTTGATTAACTCTAGTTAAAATATATCTATCTTAATATTGACACGAGTGGGCCTAGGTGCCTGACTTCATTGTCAATAGTGTATAAGTGCTTCTTTTTTTTTTTACAGACACCAGAGTCACTATGTTTTCATTTTAAATTGTTTTCTGTTTGTTTACTTTGGGGAGGTCATATTTGTGACAACTGAATAAATGGACAATGTTTCCCAGCATCTGCATTGGATAAGAGGCAGAGGGGGTGAGTACTGTTTTGGGTGATATCGTGAAGGCTGAGACAATGTCAGAAGTTGGTATTGTATTAATCGTGAGAAGGAAGCCAACACCATGTGCAATGGTGAATCTGTCTTTTGATTGGTTTTTACTCTGTGGGAACCTGTAGAATTTATCATTTGGATGAAAATTCATATTTAACTGTGTGAAGCTGTCTATGTAATTGAAATTTGCCTCTGTCCACTTTTGCAGGCGGATATCCCTTTCCCTCTTTTGAGACCCATTACTCCCTATTTTCTGCTCATGGAGCTACTCTCGAGAGCAAGCACATTCTTTCTCATTCTAATCAAGACCTTCATTTGGTTCTTCTTTTGATGCTGACACCTGCTGCTTCAGAAATGTTCCGACTTATACACAAACTTAGTTTACCATTAAGGAGTTTCTCTTTATGGGAATGGAATTTTCTCTTATTTTGCATATGCTGTCTTTAATGAGATGTACTTGAATTTGCTGATTTGAATTGCCTGTATTTTATTCATACATATATACAACCAGAGGAATATCCTACCTTGCTGCCAAGACCTGGAACACCCTTCCTTGCCACCTAAGGCAATCCATGTCGTTGACCCAATTCAGGAAGGACCTCAAGACCTGGCTCTTCAACTGAACCTCCACACCCAGACAGATTAGCAGCCCCCCCCCCCCCCCAGCGCCTTGAGACCCTCACAGGTAAGTATCCGCGCTTTACAAACCCCTAATTGATTGGTTGGTAAATGGTGTATTCAGGCTACTATTGATTTATGCTTAATTGATTTTATTTCAGTTTGTAACTTTACAAATTTGCTAATAAACCTTCACGGTATGCAGACTTACTCCTCCCTGTTGCTACTGTGAGGCAAAATCTGCTTCTCTACAATTGAGATGTTACTGAATGTGTGATTTCAGCTTCAGTCTGAGATAAAGATCCACCCTAGTGGGCATAGCAGAGTTCCACATTTGTGGCAAGTTTGGGTAAAGCAAATACCATAATTATCTATCTTGCTATCACCATCAAAGAAAGTTGCATGCATGAGCAAACCAGCACTTAATCCCATCTTGAGCCCACCTACTATTCTTAGGGAGCTCATGGACATGCATACCTATTTCAGTCTTCAGACCCAGGCCATGAGTCACTCTATGTCAAGATGAATGTCATCATTGCTGCATCCCACTATCCAACGTTCCAGGATGCTGACAGGATTCTGCACTTAGAGTCAACACAGATCCCCATACATTACATTTGACATCATAAATTCACATACACAACTCTATCAGAAACCTCCACCTCCTGGAATGTCGCAAGTCCTAAGAATGAATTACGAGACAACAATACAATTGCTTTCTTAACAAAATGGAACCTTGTATTCATTCAGGAAACCTGGAACTTCTCATTGCCTTTGGGGGGGTTTCTGCAAAACGTTATCCCAGCTGAACAAATAAGAAATACATTCGGGGGGGGAATTTCAATTTACATCTACACAGCTATTAAAATTAACAGTATTAAGATAATCCATTTCTTCTTTTGCATACCCTGCTTCTCTTCGCTCTGCCGCTTCCTTAAATTCTCTTATCAAATATCACATCACAAAGGAAATCAAACAGTATCCCTTCAATTAATAGTTTATCAATGTTCATTTTCGTATTAATTTGTTTTTATTGCCATGCCTGAACACTTTTGTTAATTCATAATAGGAAACCCTCGTAACCTTCTTAGCGGCCTAAGATCTCTAGAGCTCGTTTACTCTCTCAAAGTATCACTTTTCTTATTGTTGCTCAAGCTCTTAGATGCCACATCCAAACTCTGGCTGTATTTCTTTCCCTTGTTAGTGTCTTATGCAGCCCAATGCATTCTTTGAAACTCACATGGGAGAAACCTTCAGTCTTATTCTTCGAATTCTATGTGATGACATCATTTCGGGTACTTGACCATTTTTTCATTAATTAGCCAGTTGTAGGGTCTATCACCACATGCATTTTGAACTCAAAATTTTCACTGAAGTAGTTTTGAAGGAGCAGGATAATTGATAAAGGATGCCACATCCTCCTTTAACACAAGAACATCGTCGTTTAGTCACACTCGCTTACAGGTTTCAAAGATAACTAGCCATTCTTCAAGGATGGAAAGAACGGCATTGGTAAGGGCCAAGCCGATTGCTAAGTGCAGGAGTAAAAATTTGTATGACCTACAAAAGCAGCAGTACTTTAAACACATTCACTTGTGTCACCACCAGAGATGGCGGCCAAATGTTCTCTTCTAATGAACCATGAGGTAGATGTGCCCAGGCTGGAACACAGCCACGGAGTCTTGAAGCACATGAAAGGGAAGAGGCTGGCAGGGCTGGGGCAGCAACTTCCACAAATGAACCTTCACTTCCATACACCAGTCATGTTGGGAGTGTTTACCCAATAGTTAGAGGTGCAGAAAGGCGAAACACTTTGAATCTGCAACCAGTCTCTGTGAAAACAGCCAGTCCATTTTTTTCGATAAGGTATAACAATCTAATTCTCGAAGCAATGGCCACAACACCAAATATGCAAGCCAAGGGTAGTGTACTGAGCCTACTACCTACAACATTTTAAACTATAAAAACGGATATTCACCAGTTATAGTTTGCTGAGCTAACTAGAACTTTCATCCCCAACATACCCAGTCCTGTCATCAGTGATGTCATTTGAAATGCTATCAGTTAAATCATCATTGATGTCATTGAACATGTCATGAGTGATGCATGCTGGGAGGTCATAAGCAGAGCGTTGTGGGGGCACAAGTTCTAGTTAGCTCAGTAAACTATAGCTAGCAATATATGAGAATAGGTACAATATTAACCAGCACTCGGAAGATATACACATTCATGTCTTCACCAAAGATTTATATTCATATTATTTTATTATTATTATTATTATTACTATTATTATTATTATTATTATTATGATTATTATGATTATTATTATTATTATTATGATAATTATTATTATTATAATTGTTCTTGTTATTATGATGCTAATTATTATTATTATTAGCAATAATGATAATAATGATAATAATAATAATAATAATAATAATAATAATAATAATAATAATAATAATAATAATAATAGTAATAATAATAATAATATTAAAAATATTGTGCCATAGCCCAGTGGGTTCTTTGGTACTGATGATAAACAGCATTTGAAAGTAAACCATTATAGTTTGTCATACAATGAGCCTTCAATGTATTTAGCAACAAATGTACCCTGTTCAGTCAATAAAATGCAACTGAAAAAATAAATGCAGGCTTAATCGAATAAACAGTGAAAATGCAACAATACTAATTTTGTGAAGACTTGACATCAGTGAAATAGCGTATAAACATTGAAATAATGCATGAGGCAAATTAATGCCTAGTTTGCAGGAAGACAGTGAAGTGTGGACATCTTTTAGTAATGAACCACAGAACAGAGATAATTATTTCAGATGAATATAGCATCACAGTGAGTGGCTTCTGGCAGTCTAAAAGAGCCTGAAATTAGAACATAAATGAATACATGCATCTTTAGGCAACCCTTCCTCACTTGTTTGTGATTCCCTAAGTCTGAATAAAGTACAAACGGGAACACATTGTTCCCAGTAAGAAGTCATAACCTGGATATTATTGCAGTTCTCGTGTTTAAAGCATTTCTTTCAGTCAAACCAGTCAGTAAATTCACTGCATTAATGCAGTATTAAATTGCAGCACTCTGGTTCTTAAATGAACCTCTGGAATCAAATATCACCCCAAAATATCTTAAATGAACCTCTGGAATCAAATATCACCCCCAAATATCTATACTCTAAGTAGTATTAGAGTATAGGTATTTGGGAGTGATATTAGAGTCCAGAGGTTCATTTAAGAAGCAGTGTGCTGTAATTTTAAGAAGGAATAATTCATTAGTTGTTGCGTTTGCCTCACTACCGAACTCCTTAAAAGGCTTGCCCCTTCAGCCCCTCCTGCAAGTGCACGCCCCTTCATTGATGTAAGGTGTGGAGACACTAAGAGGAAAAGCTGATAACATCATAGATAACTTCATGGTAGGAACGTATCGCCACCTTTTTAAATTACCTCAACAGGCTTCACCAGCCCAAATTCGTTTAGAGTTTGTCCTCAGGTAACAAGATATAAGTAGCCTTGGAGCATATTTGAAATTCTGTTATAAATTTAAAAATGATACAAGAGCCACAATTAGTGCAATTGTGTGGGAGGCAATAAGTGACCCTAGAAATTCTGCAACACTTGAATACTTGGCTATAACGACTTTTAAGGTAGAAGAACTCTGGGCTTTATCCCTCTCTCAAATGGCATTCAAAAGAGTCATTAATGGAATTGGCAAAAAGGTTTTATCTTTGATGGATCGAGAGGCGTTAACAAACAGAGCTCGTGCATGGATGGTCACCGCTACATATGAACCTTTGGCATTTCGGAACTACTTGGGAGGCCTCAATGGATTACATTCCAGCTTGGAAACTTCCAATTTCCCTTTAATTCACCAACTTGGAAGGTGCAGACTAAAGGAATGGCATGCTGTCTCTGTAATTATTATAGAGAAGACATTTGTCAAATTGTCTGCTGCTGCCCAGCCTTAATGAAAGAGGTCAAAAGTTTGTTGACACAGTATTTTAACCAGAATATTATGCACACATGTTGGCAAGCAGTTATAGCTTGTCTTCTAGGGGACCTGATATTTTCTGGACATTTTTTAAAATATATGTCCATTGGTGATGGGAATCTTGCAAAGTGCAAGCCGTAATGGCCGTTGTCAGGGGTACAAGTAGACTGTATGAGGCATAGCTACAATGAGTTAGTTTTTACTTTGCATAACGGGCTCTTCTGATGTTTGATTAAATAGGATGGTTTTAACTATGACTAATATATAGTATTGAGATGAGAAAGGATTCCATCAAAGGCACATTGTAGGCGCAATGGTATTAAACAAGGGCGACAAGGCTTATAAGATGCAAAAACTGCAGTTGTCACCCTTATAATTACCTTTGGCGTATGATTGAATGCACTAATTATTTATGATTATTATTTAGTACCAGGATGACAGAGGATTCCATCAAGACGCGTTTCACTTTATAAACAATTTTGCACAAATCAAATGGTGGTTTAACCAACAACAGTGTAAATAAGAAATCTTAGGCATTAATGGTCTAAATATGTGCAATACGATTTATGAAATGTCATAACTGTAGATTGGTGCACTCATAACTAGTTCTTACTTTCAAGCTTTGAATATATCATGAAGATTGTAACTGTTTTAAGATGGTTTTTAAAATGCTATTAATTCACAATGCGTTATATGGTGATTTAATTGTGTCATATTGTAAGTTTTAATTAACTGAACAATAAAGTACTCATTCATTCATGTGCCTTTTTTCTCTTTTGTCAATCTCTTCACTTTAACTGTACACTATCGACCATCTTTCATCACACACACATCCATCCACAAATAATGCAGTTGGTGTAATTCAAAGGTACTGTGTTCCCGAATAATATGCTTGGGATAGCCAATGACATTGTACAGCAATCAATCATTCAAAAACTTGCAAGCATTTCTACTCACCGTAATATTTTCTAAGTTGGCATATTTTTTTCATTTCTGTAGCACATCGATTTTCATACAGTTCAACATCTTACACACCTATCCCTTCACCTTACTCTCATTCACTTTGTCGTTCACTTGCTGCTCCCATTTAATAGGTGGCCGCACCTCTGACTCGGGTCAAGTTCTTGCGCTTACACATAACTTGAATTACCCACTTTCAGAAAATTGCAGATTTGGATCTTTTTTGTGAGCTCATGCCATTCTTTCAAGCACAATTATGTATCTTTATCAATATTTTGAGATCTGGCATTTCCTCAAGTGTGGAGGGGGAGGGAGCTGTGCCTTTGCTTTTAGACTTATCAATGACTTAAGGTGGGGAATCTAGCACTCATACATTTGGAGGGGAAGCGCCCCACTTATTTCCACAGTGACAACCTGGAGGGGAACCACCCCTACTAAAACATTTGAGTACTCGCAACCTCTGAGGGCGATACCTGGCACGGATAATCTATCTTCCATGCCTGTGAGATTACTTGAATAAGTGTAAGGTTCTCCATCACACCTGCCTCTAACCTCAAAACATTTTTCACACCTGACGGGGCTATCTCCTTAGCATACGCTACCCTTCCTATGACGGAAAACACTCACACTTTTCCTACAATGGTCTTATTGGTGTTGGGAAAGGGAAGAAAAAAATCTGGCAGTTCTTTCGCTTCTCACAGTGGACCTGATTACAGTCTATCTATGTATTCCTTGGGTAAACATTACACCCCGTCCCCTGCCCCATGCCTCTCTTCAGTCACAGAACTACTAGGGTTACGCGTCTACCCCTTGCTAATGCACCAAAGTCAAATACCCCTCTGTTTGGCACTCTTTCCACATCTGCCGGGATCAGTGCGACTTGGCTGACGCAAATCACCTGAGCCAATGATAAGTGTCAACAGGGTGCCCACATTTCTCTACCATTCTGTCAATGCCAAGTTCTTAAATAAAATTAATTAGCAGGATGTTTGTTGAGCAACGTTTATTCCGTTGAATGACACACACAGAGCTGATGCTCAAGCAATGTTAGCACAATATCACTAAATACAGGCAGATATAGCCTTGTCCTGCAATGGAATTTTACCAAACAGTTAAGTTCACACAGAGAGAACAATAAGCATTCATTAGCAATATTTAATACCTCAACCTGGTAAAGAGGATAGGACTGATGGAAAAAAGAGCAATTTAAACACCGTTGTCCAACCTTGAAATTTATCTGCAGCCTGGGACTGGCACATTGTGCTGTCCTCGCCTATTCTCACAGCAAAAGACCACCTACAGCCTCTAAATGTTTGTTCTAAAGCATGTTCATTTATTGTAGTGATGCAACCACGTGGTCTAAGCAAGATGGGGTCAGTTAGGTTTTATAATTTTGGCCTAGGAATTCACACATGCATATCGATGTAGGTGGTTATGTCAGGTTCATGATACAGGTTCATGAAATTAACGCTTTTAATTCTTTTAATTAATGTTGATTAGAACATACATACTTGTGACAAAAATAATGCATTGACATATTCTGTATGGAGGCTAATAATGTAGTATACTTGTCAGATACTTGCAGAGATTACAACTGGTGACGTGTATTTAAATGTATGAGGAAAAATTCACAAAGTACAACTAGGTAATTCGCTGTTCTCCCAATAGAAGAATGATAGTAAGGGTACACTGGTACAACAAAATTCTGCCGGTGATACTTACATGCTTGTTTGCTTGAAAGACCTTTGCCTTCCCTCCTAACTGGCTGTAAACAATTTGACATAGACAGTGAGTTTGTTCATCACTCACTTAACTGATGGGCCATATTGGACTATAAAACTGCCAAACATCTGATATTTTGAACCTACATTAGCTTTGTTGTTTTTTGTAGAAGCAAAATCAGTTACTTTCCTAGGTGTGGCTGCATCGTGTTACTGTTGATAACAGTGTCAGCCAAACTGTGTTTTTAAGATAGCAAGACTTATGTTTTGTGAAATTGCAAAGTTTTAATTGTGTCTATTTTTAAAGAATACTTGTTGCACTGATTGTTAAGGCTCGTGTTTTTTAAAAAGAGTCTCTTTCTTATACGGAATCTCTGTAACTACTGTGTGAAGGGGGAAGGAAGAGCGGACCATAGAAAACACAGTTTGCACTTTAGGCTCAGGAGCATAGAGATGCTAGTGAGGGCAGCACTCTACCTGTTTTGTCATCAGCCTTAAAAGGGCTGCTGGTATGAGGGGGCAACGGGTGAGGTGAGCTCTGCATCGTGTTACTGCCGATAACTATGGCAACACAGACTGTGTATTTAAGATAGCTAGGCTTATATTTTGAGAAATTATAAAGTTTTAATTGTGTCCATTTTTAAAGAATACTTTTTGTACAGATTTTTATTCCTTGTTTTTTAATACAGAGTCTGTTCTTTTTATATGGAAACTCTGTAAAGACTGTTTAAAGGGGGGAGGGAGAGCGGGATCATATAAAACACTGTTTGCTCTTTAGGCTCAGGAGGATAGAGACACTAGTGAAGGTAGCGCTCTAGGGGGCATACTCTTAAGAACGTGTGATAATCATCGCAAAATTAGCTTAACGCAACTTTGCATATCGCAGTCTATCGCGGTAAAACAACGCTGTGTTAACGTAGTATCTCAACCCGGTGGCAGTATGCAATAGTCCCACGATAATGTGTCAAATGACCGCGTTAAAATCAACGTGACGCCGCAAAAATGTGAAAAACACTAACGCCCAAAAAGTTGCAATGATGCCAATCGCACTACAAAAATCAGTGATAACCAGCGAGAGGCCAGGAATTCCCACGCATCATGCGGGTAAATGCACTACAAAAGTAGAACAAGAAAAACACACCAAAAACAAAATAAACCCCACAAGCCCCACAGACCCCCAGCAAGGAAACTCGGGGTCGGGGAAGGCCAAGGAGAAGACAAAGAGGATTCAGTCCGCATGACAACCGGATCATCGTCACACAGTTGACAAAACACCAACAACAACTGTCCGTCACATCCACCATGTCATTGGCAACACATGTGAAAAGCCAAACCAAGCAGAAACCCGCTGCCAACAGGAAGGCAGCAATGTCGAATGGAGGTGGGAGGAGCTAGAGCAAATGGTGGCCACAGTCATCAGTGTGGAGACGGTGCAAGGAGTCTGGAGTCCGGAAACTGCTGGACATGACCTGACACAACATCAACAGGGTAAATAACGAACAGGGACTGGGAGCATGGGGAGTGACGGGCACAATGGCACACATGCACAACAACGTGTAGCACACTCACAATGACTAAGGGTGGGCGGCGTGCTCCGCTTCGCCCACGGAGTGCACGTAGCGCTGCCTGCTTCGCCGTTTACAAAGTAGGCATAGCAGGCAGCGCTACGGCCACGCCGCTGCGAAGCAAAGCTGCCCGCCACCTGCCGCCCGCCTGCCCTCATTTAAAAATACTTAAAAGAATATAAAAAGTAAATTAAAGACCTTACCTGAAGTGCGGCGTCCCAGGGCTCCCTCTTCTTACTTGCCGGTAACTTCTTCGAAAAAAATGCGCATGCGCCGGCGTCCGACTTTGCACCAGTTCAGAGCAGGTGTTAATTTCCTGCTGCTAACGCACCTTAGCATGTTCTGTAGTCTTTTCGGTGATCTGGCTGGTCGTTGAGAATACTGAGGTGTGGTTTTGTTGCGGCTTTTTGCTCAGGAATCCCTACTCTGCATCTCATTAGCGATAGTTGCCGGGGTCATCTGTGGCGATGTTTTTTGCGGATGCTATCGCAGGTAAACTGGTGGAATGAGCTGTAAGCAACAGCTTGTGAATGGGGCGATACATTTATCGTGACTTTGGCTGCGCTAAAGTGCTGATAACTTGGCGATAGGTCCTTGAGAATATGCCCCAAGATGTTTTGATATTAGCCTTTAAAGGGCTGCTGAGATGCGAGAGCACATCATGATGTGAGTGCTGCATCGTGTAGCTGCCGATAACTGTGTCATCCAAACTGTTTTTAAGATAGCTGAGAAGGGGCAACAATATTATTCCCTCTGTAATTTCACATTGGTTTGAACGCACCCAGGCCCACAATATGGAACATTGGTTTCATTAGTTGCAGATCTCTTCCATGCCATAAATTTGAGCTTTATACACTGTGGGAGGAGGAACAGTCCGATGCCCTGTTTCTGACAGAGACATGGCTCCACAATTGATCCATTCTGGACATTAATCAGGCTCTCCCCAGGATACTATATTTGTAAGATAGATCGTACACATGAAAGTGGTGAGGGGATTGCTATCATACTAAAGGTTGCCTATAAATGCTTGTACAACCCCCTCTCTATACCAGTGTCTGAAAGTTTGGATTTCAACATAAATGTCTCTTTTCCTTCACAGGAATTTTATCATATAGACTACCTGGTCCATACACCAGGTTTGAGGAGGCTCTACCGGAGATAGTTGCCTGCCATGCCACGGAATTTTTTTTTGATCCTTTTAGGGGATTTGAATATCCATTTTGAAGAGACAAACAATCATATGGTCTCAACTTTTATGCAAGATTTAGAATCTTTAACACTAAAACAAAGGCTGGATGGGCCCACCCATGACAAAGGTCACCTTCTAGACCCAGTGTTTAGTAATGAGTGTAGCCTAAAAATCAAGGCCATTTTCCTATGATTTGGACAGACCATTCCTTTATTCTACTTACCCTAGAGAGTCCTTCCCAATTGCTGGATCGGAAGGGCCCGACCAGCCAAGGTCGGAGATGGTCAAAACTAAATAAAGATAACTGGTTGTCGTTGTTGGCAGCTCCCGACGTGCCTTAGGGGGTGAGCCCTCTGCAGCAAATGCTATGGCAAATAAGTGGATTACTGATTCACTGGATGAGGTAATTCCCACATCCACTTTAAAAAAGGGTACTAAAGAAAGAACAGCTCCTTGGTTCAATTCTTACATAATCTCCCTTAAAAAAGGCTGCAAAGACTAGAAAGAAAGTGGAGGCTAAACTCCAATGGAAACATAAAACTTGCATATCAGGCAGCTGTTCGACATTACCATCAAGAAATTAAAAAAGTACCAGGCTTCCTATTATGAAGATTTAATGGTTAAGGCATCAAATGCCCTAAGAGATCTATTGTGGAATGTGAAATCTTGCTCCTCTTCTAAAATCGAAAACTCACTGCCTATTCCCTCTGAAGCTTGCTGCAATGAATTAGCAGCCTGCTTCCAAGGTAAGGTTTCTACAATCTATAATGTGCTTCAAAAGACAAGGGAAACACTTTCAATGGACTAGAGATACTGTCCAGGTCTGGGGAGGTGATGTGTCTCCAGCCGCGGCCCATACAGATAAGAGCGGTGGGACCAGCTGGGGGGGATTTTGACGATGACGAAGGAAAATTAAATAAATAATAATTTTTCCCTCATCGTCGTCTGTTGAAATCCCCCCCACCTGGCCCCAGCACTCTTACCTGCATGGGCCACGGCTGTGTGTCTCTCCAATTTTCCCTTGATAACAGAAGATGCACTCCCCATCTTATTTGGGAAAGTTAAATTAGGCTCTCCCTTAGATGTGGCTCTGCCTCACATCCTTCTACATGGATATAGAGAAATCTTTCCCATTTTTCATGAACTTTTGAATCTTTCTATTATCACTGGTATAGTTCCCCGAGAATGGATATATATACCATGGTCAAGCCACTGCAAAAACAGTCAAATCTTGACTCGGCATGTCCTGGGAACCACCGACCTATATCTCTGAGAAAAGTCTTAGAAAACTATGTTAACTAACACCTCTCCCTGCATTTAGAAGAGAACTCCCTCTTTGTCCGGCTTCCGTCCAAAACATAGTATGGAATCAGCTCTACTAGCAGCAACGGAGGAGGTTAAATGGCTACTGGACAAAGGAGGGGCAGCAGCAATTATTCTCCTCAACCTGAGTGCTGCGTTCGACCATGAGATCTTGGCACTCAGGTTTAAGGAAACAGGGATAAGGAGTGGCACGTTAAAGTGGTTCTCCTCATTTCTAAAAGAAAGATCATTTCAGGTCTGTGAATCCCCTTGTTACTCAGATGTTATTCCTTTGAAATGTGGGGTTCTGGAGGGATCAGCACTAAGCGATTGGCTACTATTGTAAAAAGATTCAGAGTGTCAATTGTCTCCTATGCCGATGACATGCAGTTGGGCATTTCTCTTGCCCCAGAGGCTGGCTTACAGCATCAGCTGGCCCCTAGTCTTGAGAAAGTGGCCATCTGGATGGTAGATTGCTCGCTAAAATGAAATGGAGACAAGACTGTAAATGATGTTAGTGGAGAATAATGTAACCCCGCGATCACACCAGGGTGGCTTGACTGTCTGGGCAGCCCACCCCCCCTCGTCCCCCATAAAAAGTTTGGGCATGTGGCTGGATAGTTCCTTGTTCATATAAGCACAAGCACAAAAAAGTGATTTCGTATTGCTTCACTATGATGAGAACTCTATACAAAAACCTTGACTTACTAACAGTACACTTTAGGAGGATTGTTGTCCAGGCACTCATTTGTTCTCGTCTGGACTATGGGAACTCTTTATATTTAGGTTCACCTGTGTGGGTGGTCAAGAGACTTCAAGTGGTTCGAAATGCAGCGGCAAGGACCATTTTTAATGTGACCAAATACCAAATATGTCTCAGCTTAAAGAACATTAGCCTCCTTACACTGGCTTCCAGTAGAGCAGAGAATTAAGTTTAAGGCACTATGCAAGGAAGCAAACCGCAGGTGACCCTCTATGATCAGGGCCCTTTTGGTACTCTACACCCCTAATATGATGCTAAGATCCTCCAACTCTGCCCTGCTGAACAGGGCTGGACTGGGAACCAAAACCGGCCCTGGCAAAGTGCTCGGCCGGCCCCCCGGGGCTTGGGGGAGCCGCCGAGCTCTTTGCCAGGGCCGGTTTTCTGCCGATTTTGTTACAGGGCCGAAACGGCCCTGTTACAAAAACGGCCCCCAGGTGCCCAAAACCGGCCCCCACCCGTGAGGCGCACCGGGGGATTGCCTGGTGCCCGCTACGGCCAGTCCGGGCCTGCTGCTGAAGGTCCAGCGTATTCAAAGGGCCAGATGGGATGGAAGATCCTTCTCATTTCTGTCCCCCAAACTTTTAAATGCAATACCAACTGTTTGAGGACTGAAATAATGAGAACAAGTTTAGAAAGTAGCTACAAATTTGGCTGTTTCCCAACTACTCCTGTCTGGCATAGTTTGAGAGGTTGCTAGGTGCGGATTATAACTCATGCACTGCTGAGAAACCTTAGGGTAGTTACACACTTTATAAAATGGTTTAACATGAATATCAGTTCCAGAATATCGAGGCATGCAGATCCAAAATATTGAAAGGTAAGTATGTATAGATTTTCTATACATAGCCCCGTATATCTGTACCATGGTGATTTATATATTTTCAGGGTACGTAGATGTGGAGTTATGAATAGTAAATGTATACTTCCCTATATTCACTAACCTTTTGATATTTTGTTTCCGTGATATTCTGCCCACGATATTCTTGTATGTCGATATTCTTGGACTCGGTATTCAGTACAACCTCTTCCTATTGTAACATCTTTTAATTGTCTTTTGACTCATGCTGATAGCATTAAATCAACTGGGAACATGAACAGTTTATGTCCACAGAGAGGACAAAACGTCCTGGTGAATTGAATGAATGGCAGCAATACTCTTCGACTATAGAGTTAATGGATAGGTTAGTTAAATCCTCTGACAGCCATAATCCTTAAACACTTTGGCTTCAGGCACACTCTTTACTAGGCACTTTAGCCAGCAAGAAAAACTGTTTGAATTCTAAAAGTTTAAACGAATATAAGCATGGTACACTCCTGGCCTGAAATGTTTGAGATCTAACCTCAGGGTGGTGCAGAGAATGTACCATAAAAAAATGAAACCCTGCAATTGAATCAAAGGTATTACATCAGCTACAAGAAAATGTTGTGAAACAGGAAAGCAACAACTATGAGCGATAATCATCCGTATGCACTTTCTGCTATTTCCGATAGGAGAGCTCAAAGCAGCCTGCAGTAATCAACCTATAGATTCACTAAACTGTAGGCTCTGTACTACAAAATTTATATATTTTCACAGTTTATGTTGATGTCTTGGGGTGACAATAGAAAGACAAATGCTGTTAAGACAATTATTTTTAGTCAATGGGATATTCAGGTGCAGAGATGCAATGAAGTGCTGTTTAAAAACTGGTAACATAATATTGCTGTGCTATCAACAAATGTTTGCATCTAGTTTTAAAAAAAGGATGCACTAACACATATTAACTGCTAATGCTATTTTACAATCGGAGAGTTGCCCCTATAAGCCGTTAAATTATTTAAATTAATTGTTATCATAGTAGGCATACTTTGAGCATGAATTTATCACATTGATTTTTAACACATTGACGTCAATGTTTGAAACATTTGTACAATGTAGAATAGTGCCCTCTAAGTAAAGACAGTTGAATAATATTTTGTCAATCTATTTTTCCTGCCATGATCATCTTGTTTTTAATTTCTGTAATAGAAGGGTAGCTGTATCTTGACAATAGGACAAAGACTAGGATTTAATTTGTTTGTACTATATGTTATTGTCTGTTTGTTTGCTTAGAATTAATATGATGTATTAAAAGTATTTACTGCTAAGGAAACATAGCACATTATGTATCTGTGTTTCATTATAGAGATTATAGAGCTTCTAATGTCACTGCAAAATGCAACTATTCTGCTGTGATGGTTTTATTCTCAAAGATGCCTTATTCCTAGGGTGATTACCATCTTTATTTAAGCCAGTGCAAGTATATGGAAAAAAAGTTTATCAAATATAATTTTATCAGTAGCGGTCCGTGGAGGGAGTTCGGTGGGGCAGTGAGGCGGGGCGGGGGAGGGGCAGGGTGGGGAAATGTAAACACCAGAATATGGATGAACGGAGGTAAGTACACATTTAAATAAATAAAACGAATTTCATTGCACGCGCTGCATTTTGTACCTTGATTAAAAGCGATGCTGATACAAATTGTGATGCATAAGCACATATTTTGAAATGAAGAGAGACTTATTAAAAATAGGCTTATTAAAAAGAACACCACTCCAGATTATGGGTTGGTGGACAGGGTTTGGATACATACAAAACATCGGTGTACTTCAGTTCTCATGAAGAAATCTTTGTTTTTGGCTAATGTTGGATCATTAAGATAATTTATCCTATGATCATGAAGTGTATTTCTTCCAACCTGCTATAAATATTTAGAGTTTTGTGGTAGTACCTTTAATTTTCTGTGGTTGAAGAAGTCTGTGGGGAACTATTTGAAGTACAGAATATCCTTGATGGTAGAATTAATGAGCATTGGTTAGGCATTCAATTAATTGGTGAGCTTTGGGTTCTGAGAATCAAGCGTGAGATTGCAACTGTTTATAGATGAAGTGAAGTGCAAGCTGAAAGAATTGCTGAGAATTCTTCTGGAGAATTGGATAATCATTTGGGGTTGCTCAGCAGCCCCCTTCAAGGAATATTCAAAAGTCTTGTCTTGGTGAACCCATAAAGTCACAAAATTAACCTGAACTCACCCCCCTGGTAGCTATGGCACAGAGCAGACAGACGTAATTTAGGCAAAGTGTAAAGTATTCATGCAGTACCAAAAAAGTAATAAAGCCAAAACACCAAGAATTCAAAATCCCAAATCGAACTAGAAACATTGCGCATCGTTTAATAAACAAAATTACACCAATCTATAATAATTCAATTAGGGGACACAGAAATATGAATTTCTAAAGTTTTAAGTAGAAATAACATCAAGAAAATGTAAAGTGTCAATGATAGTCAATGGTAGTCATAGACCAGGTCCAAAGTGTAATTTCAGGCTTACCATAATGGAGCCTGGGTCAGCTACAGCAAGTGGATTGCTCCATGTGGAAGTCTGAAAGTCAACAAATTTGAAAATGCTTTTAAGTCCCTCTGGGCTGGAAAAAAGTTGCCAAACATTCTTCAGGTGTCCAAACAATCATACAGGTATACTTCTAAAACAGTCAGGATCTCAGGCAAGGCACTTACAGGCTTACAAGGTGGTAGGCAGAGGCTGACAGCAGGGTCCAGTCCAGATCCATTTGCCATTGGACAACTGAGTACTTCCAGGAAAAGTCCTCTTGAAGCTTGTGGTGTTCCTGTAGCCATACAAGAGGTCAGCAAACTGAGTCTTGGAGTCCACTTTTTTGTCATGATTACAATGGGGAGCAGATCCAGTCCTTCAGGGTTCCTCTCACGTTGCAGATAGCAGGTTAAGTCCTCCTTCTGGAGGTCCATAAATTGTTCTGTCCAGAATACTTGAGGATCCACATTTATGTCTGGCATCAGTGGGTGTGGGTGACTCCTGGGCAAGCCATAACCAATGGAAGTAAAAGCCCTGGGGCAGCCTAACCCACGATTTCAGTAATATCTGTTTGCCCCACTTCAAACAAGACTAAAATGCTATGTACCAGGGTATTTTTAAACTAGTGAAAGTCTTTGAACACATTAAACTTAGGCTCAGAGTTTTATGGGTGTGTAGCGAAGTGCACTATGGTAATCACCAGTGTCTTCCCACACCTAACAGTAAAATCCAGTGTGAAGCAGACACTGTACCTACAACAAGCCCAGAGACAGATGTCTGGTATTACAAATGCTGAGCCGTTCAGCATTGAGCCAGGGGATACACAAGCATTGTCCCGGTATCCTGTTTTTTCTCTTTCAAGTATGCCAAAGTCTTACATGTGGCTCAACAGACCTTGATACTGTGGTGTCAACCAAATGGCCAAAGCCCCAACTCTGCATATTCTATTGAGCTCACAGGAGTTGTCATCTCTGTCCAATGCCGGTCAGCCTATTGTGTGCTCCTAGGAGGTTTTTCATACACCTTTCATTTCTCTTCCAAGGCTAAGCACAAAGCAGGAGTTGTCAGAGAGTTAATGCAACTTTGACTCCAGGAAGTTCAGGCAGTGAAAAGGAGACTTTTTAAAGGATACATTACCTTAATAGTTATTAAAAATCCAACTTCAATGTCGAATTGGATTTTTGATAATTGATAAAAATAGTTGTTTAATTACTTTCCTAGCTGGTCCCACAATCTCAGTATTTTATTCTATACTGTTATTTTGTACATAGGGCTACTAGCCCTGCAACAGTGTAAAAAAAAAAGATGTTATAACCTTGTAACTATAGGGGCATGGTAGTATTAATTTTCTACTTTCCCGACATTTAAATACCATGCACCCTTCCTTGTGGGCTAAAAAAGCCTACATAGGAGTGACTTGATATTATTTAAAATGGAGGTAATTACCTAGCAAAAAGTGTTACTTTGACAGATCGCACTGAATGTTTTACACTGTAGCAGTAAGGCTACATGGGGTAGACCTGTAGCCATGTTGGTACTTCCACTTGTAGTGAATGACACAATAGGTGCAGCAGTCCACAAGTTTAATTTACCTTCCAGACCCTGGTGGCAGTTTCTACACAAATACTAGGGACTAACAGACAAGTCAAATGTGCCAATTGTGAATAAACCAATTTAACCATGTTTAAAGCGGGAGAAGAGACACTTTACTCCTGTTTAGCCGGTTTAAAGTGCACAGAGTTCTAAACCCAGCAAGGCAGATAGGGCAAAAAACGCAGGTGGATTTCATGCAAATGGTCATTTCCTGCAAATTTGTTGTGAATTCTTTCACCTACCTTTTACAGGGTGAAGACGAAAATAGGGATTTTTGAGAGGGCATTTGCATTTTTAAGGACTGTCCTGGGTTTCTCATGGAACCTTTTTCAGTAAAAGTATCATGTAAAGAGATAAATTACCTAGCAATATTATGGACCCTCCAGTTGCAAATCCTTGAAAATCTGCATATTATGTTTTAATTCTTACAGAAACTTTCCTACTTTACAACATCGACAGCAAAAATATATGAGTGGAGCATTTTTTCTCTATTGGCTTATTTTGTGCAAACCTTTCTTCAAGGCCTCCCTTATATCTTTATTTCTGAAAGTGTATATGATGGGATTAAGCAAAGGAGTTGCAACAGTATACAAAAGCGATAAGATCTTGCTTAGATTGAGGGAGGAGGGATTATTTGGTATCCCATATACTATAATCAGGGTGCCAAAGTATGTGACAACCACAATAAGGTGAGAGCTGCAAGTGGAGAAAGTCTTTCTCCTTCCTGTGGCTGAGGGGATCCGAAGAATGGTCAAGATGATGTACACATAAGACACAGAGATCATAATAAATGGGATTAATGTCACAATAAGGGCTGTAATAAAAACTTCAGTTTCAGCTAGAGAGATATCAGAACAAGCTGCATTCAGAAGTGGAGCCAAATCACAGAAGAAATGATCTAGCTCATTTAGCCTAGAAAACGTCAACATGGATATTGAAAAACTAGTTCCAAATGAATAGCCACAGCTGATCACCCACACAACTGTAATCATCTTCATACAAAGCCTAATGCTCATCATAGTTGTGTAATGCAATGGATAGCATATAGCTACATATCTATCAAAAGCCATCAACATTAAAATAAAATTTTCATTACAAGCCAGCAAACAAACAAATAGAAATTGTGCAATACAACTAGCAAAGGAAATGATTATTCCCTTACCTTTTAACAGAGTCCCCAACAAAGTGGGTAAAATTGATGACGTGTACCATATTTCTAATAGTGACAAAATAACAAGAAAGAAGTACATAGGTGTGTGAAGATGGTTGTTAGAAGACACAGTGACGATGATCAAGACATTTCCAACAACTACGACAATGTATAATATGAGGAATATTAGAAAGAAGACATGCTTGACTATTGAAGGAATTGGAAATCCTAGGAAGAGAAATTCAGTCACGCTAGAAACATTTCCCAAACAGAATGTATTTGTCATTTGTAACTCCTATAGAGATGCAAAATATGTAAAATAAGTGGTACAACAATTATGCAATTATGCATAATAATGCATTCAAAATAGAATTCTAGAAATGGAATATATACAGATTAGTTGTATGCATATTCTGAACGGTCAATTGTACATTGATTAATTGATTGATTACTTTACAATTTTGTATTTGTTTCTTGCATATGAATGAGTGAATGAATCTCAGACACAATGTAGATCAAAGATTAGCATATCCTGATTCTACTTATATTTTGAAACTTCTTTAATACTTGGGACTCATTATTCCAGTCCCAAACAACCTATTTCTTTTATACAATAGGTTGGTTCTGCAGACATTACTGCTTAACATGCAGTCCTAAAATTAATGAAACACTATAAACTTAGCTACTAATCATCAAGGAAAGGAGGTGTCCAATCAGAGTGTCATTTCAGACTCATCTTTACAAGTAACATCTTCAACATCCAGTCCTGGGTTTCAGTTATGATGGCATCTGTCCTTCCCTCTGTTAAATTAGGCCGAAGTTTCGGTGTCTATCTTTTGGGCAGCCTTCCTCAGTACTCACTGATTTAGATTATATTCATCAGCTGCATCTATACATTCGCTTGCTCATCTACAGAAACAAGATAACATACCAACAACATTTTTAATCATATAGCATTTAAAACGTTTCCAACAAACACAATTAAAAGGCAGGTGTTTTCAATTTTCTTTACACTATGTCAAAAAAGTGTATATGGCTACTCCTATCACAGTAACAGTCATCATTAATCCATCAGTCTGACTGCATGAAATCCACCACTTATTTAAAAGACGTTTATGTTAAGACAACCTAAGCACAAAACCCCTAAATGCCTCTTTGTTGTGTCGGCTCACTAAGCAAAATAGATAGACAGTCTCTAAATTGATCTTGTGCAGTGGAAACCATTCCAATTAGGTTTCCATCTCATATTCAAATGCGTTTATCCCCCACTACTGGAATTAGTACTCCCCCACAGGTACTGCTACTTGCTTGCCACAACCTTCTTTAAACAAATGCAGACTGAATATTGGAGGATGCGCTGGATACTGCTTCTTGCTTGCCACAACCTTCTTTAAACAAATGCAGACTGAATATTGGAGGATGCGCTGGATACTGCTTCTTGCTTGCCACAACCTTCTTTAAACAAATGCAGATTGAATATAGGAGGATGCGCTGGATACTGCTTCTTGCTTGCCACAACCTTCTTTAAACAAATGCAGACCGAATATTGGAGGATGCGCTGGATACTGCTTCTTGCTTGCCACAACCTTCTTTAAACAAATGCAGATTGAATATTGGAGGATGCGCCTGATACTGCTTCTTGCTTGCCACAACCTTCTTTAAACAAATGCAGATTGAATATTGGAGGATGCGCTGGATACTGCTTCTTGCTTGCGACAACCTTCTTTAAACAAATGCAGACTGAATATTGGAGGATGCGCCTGATACTGCTTCTTGCTTGCCACAACCTTCTTTAAACAAATGCAGCCTGAATATTGGAGGATGCGCTGGATACTGCTCCTTGCTTGCCACAACCTTCTTTAAACAAATGCAGACTGAATATTGGAGAATGCGCCTGATACTGCTTCTTGCTTGCCACAACCTTCTTTAAACAATTGCAGACTGAATATTGGAGGATACGCTGGATACTGCTTCTTGCTTGCCACAACCTTCTTTAAATAATTGCAGACTGAATATTGGAGAATGCGCCTGATACTGCTCCTTGCTTGCCACAACCTTCTTTAAACAAATGCAGCCTGAATATTGGAGGATGCGCTGGATACTGCTCCTTGCTTGCCACAACCTTCTTTAAACAAATGCAGACTGAATATTGGAGAATGCGCCTGATACTGCTCCTTGCTTGCCACAACCTTCTTTAAACAAATGCAGCCTGAATATTGGAGGATGCGCTGGATACTGCTCCTTGCTTGCCACAACCTTCTTTAAACAAATGAAGACTGAATATTGGAGGATGCGCCTGATACTGCTCCTTGCTTGCCACAACCTTCTTTAAACAAATGCAGACTGAATATTGGAGGATGCGCCTGATACTGCTCCTTGCTTGCCACAACCTTCTTTAAACAAATGCAGACTGAATATTGGAGAATGCGCCTGATACTGCTCCTTGCTTGCCACAACCTTCTTTAAACAAATGCAGACTGAATATTGGAGGATGCGCCTGATACTGCTCCTTGCTTGCCACAACCTTCTTTAAACAAATGCAGACTGAATATTAGAGGATGCGCCTGATACTGCTCCTTGCTTGCCACAACCTTCTTTAAACAAATGCAGACTGAATATTGGAGGATGCGCTGGATTTAGCAGGTGCCTCACTGAAATGGTATTAAGGAAATCTATTCAAGAGAGCAAGAAAACAAGAGGAGTGCTGCGTTAGTAACTGAGCTACTTTAATTGTTTCTAAGAAGTACCGGAAATAGCATTCATATGAGGAAGGCTTCTCACACGTTCTAATTAGGATATTGTTTTGTTTAAAAAGCTCCAACCCGCAACAGTGTCTTTTAAAATGTCATTTAAAAATACATTTTCTAGAATAAAGTGGTCATATCCACACACCTCAATATTATGCAGTGAAAGTTAGGTCCAAATGTAGAAAAAAATCATCTCACTTTTTAGTCTAAGTGGATTGCACCCCTCATTTGGCATTCGGTTCTCAGACAGTTGCATGCTCTTTAAAAGACAGGACATGCAGGGTACTTTGTAATCTCTGCTTCAGATTCAGACATAGATGCACCAGGCAAGACAGTGGGGGTTTTCTCGACGATGGCGCCCGCGGTAGTTCTGCTGCTGAAAAGAACCTACAATCCCTGGCCTCAACTGAGACAGAGGATGCATTTGGTTTCCCTATGTAGAGTTAGCATCCATCACTTCCATACTTGGAAAAATGCTCTAACAAAATGATATGCCTTTGTGATCTCATCTAAAATGTCCTAATCATTTTTACATGTTTTTTTGTGAAACAGACACCCTCGAAATAAAGCAATCAAGCGAGGATGAAAGGATTTCCATGCATGAAAGGATTTTACTGCCCCTTATTTCCTTCTGCACCCGGACAATGCCGCGCCAGGCAGGCTATGGTGCCAGTGCTGGACGTGCACTGAATAAAAATGTATAACATGGCACGACATATGGTGTGATGTGACATGCAACACTGAGGGGGAGATTTACTAAGAATTTAAGCTATGTTTGCATTATAAAAGGGATGCAAATCGGCGCAAATTGTTTTTTTCTGATTTACTTTCCAGTGCTAAACTTGTTTAGCTATGGAAATAACGTGAAAGTAGAGCAATTGCATAACTTAACGCCAAGAGGGCGTACCATGGGTGGAGCATGGGCGTTCCCATGCAACCACACAAGGTTTCTGATGCGAACCTCTATTTACTAAATAAAGTAAGCAGAGTTGAGCATGAGAAAACTTTGCCGTTTTGAAGTAGGCGCAACAAAGGAGAAATGCTTCCCTTTCTCCTTCTTTTTCCAACATTGACCTTTGCGCCATAGCGCAAGGGTGTCTCCGTGAGTCTAGCATAAGTTTTGTACTGGAAGTCCAAAATACTATGCATAAACTGCATGCTGTAAATTGCAGCACATGTGCTGTCTCCCTGGCGCACAGCAGCTGATTCCACCACCAGTGGAAGGAAGAGGGGAGGACACTGCCATATTTCTGTAAATTCCTTTTCACGCAGCGCTGCATTTGCAGTTGCTGCACTGCGCTGCGTAAGTGTTAAATCTGATTCACAGTTTTCTAAATCACACACGTATTGAAAAAAATGAAAGAAAAACCTTGGTGAACGATTTTTCAAAATTTGGGGCAATGGCCACTGGAGTAAGTTAATTGCTGCACAATCGTACAAGGCTATCCATGAAGGCTCGTGTAATAAATAGTGTGTTGTGATTCCAGGCCGGGTGCACCGTGCTAGGAGTGAGAGAGGATCAATCTTCATGGAAAGTCCTGGTGCTCTTAGGCAGTTTGGACTGGGTGCCCAGGTGATTGGGGAAAACTTTGCTTTTCTTAAGCACACTGGGTGATAAAATCCTGGGGAGATTTGGCGACTGCTTCCCAAAAGGGATTTTCGCCTGAGAGATATTTGGAACAATGAGTGATAAATTATGCATGATTAAGCTTCATCACCTAGATGAATTTAAATACTTCTTGTAAGAGGACTAAGGAATCTCCTTTTAAGAGACTTAAAAATATGAAAGAGAATCAGAAAGCAGAACTGCAAAGGTGGGTAAAATGAGCCAGCACCTACATAGCAACTCAGAAAAACAAGCAGAATCGAAAACACATATTGGTACAGCCCTTGATCATACCATCATGAATATTCATACATCTTACCAGGTCTGCATCGCCCCTCTTCTCTTCTTTCTGTTCTTTCAGACGTGTCCTGTTTACTGCTCCTCTGCCCTCTGGTTGTCCTTCTGTCTCGGGCATTGCACTGAGGAGGGGTGAGATGGAATATGGTGGCAGAGTATGTCATTTAACAGTCGACCCCCAAAAGTCCACACCATCTGCAGAAGATCAATGACATAGTCTGTTCCCTCCTCTCTGAGATGAAAACCCTCCTCGTTCAAACCTCTGCCCTTTGGAACCAATGTTCTATGGTGCTCAGACTGATGTGGGGTCAGAGATTCTGGAAGAATCAGAACACCTGACTGTTCAATCTGAAAAGACTGGCCCCCTGCTCACCAGACATTCTCAGCACACTCAGCAGCACCAATGGCCACATTTGGGGTTTGTAGACTTTGAAAATATCCAGTTTCAGGCATATCTCACTTGGAAGTCAAGGCAAAATTTACAAGGCAAAAGCAACTGGAAAGTAGTGGCAGAAAGAATTAGACCTCAGATGGATCAAGGGAGTTTTATTCAGGTAGCACCCCAGAGCCATGTTCCTTCAAAAGGGCACCATTTTGTCACAGTCTCCTTCCTTGAGTTGTTAGGGGCACACAGCCCCACACAAACAAAGCACATCTAGCAAGCTGTGACGGCACAGTGCATAGTCCCTTTTCTTTGCACGCCTGCTGGGTCTGCCCACACAGAGACATGTAAAGAGTGTACTGTTGTGACAAAATGTGTATAACTCAAGTAATTTCTACTCATTTAGAGTGTTTAATTCTAGTGCGAACTACTGGTCGCACGCATGCTGCACAGGCGTGGGCTAACGTGCATGACGTTTTTGACGTTTTCAATTCTTGTTGTTTCAAGATTCTCATTTACACCGAATGTTCACGAGAACAGGGCCCGTTGTGTCAAGGCATTTCTGCTCAAATGGAAATCTGCAGGGCTGGCGTAAACAACGATTAATTTAGGAAATTCCATGAGCTACGGATAGCTCAACAGTCTGGAGTGACTATGAGAGATTAAACTTGAGTGACAAAAGAATCCTCACGAGCCTGTGTTCTTTGTTCGCTTAGCTCTGAAGACGTCTGCTAGCCGGCCAACCCTGCTCTCCCAGCGTGCCCAAACGTGCCAATATGTGTTCGCCTTTGTTAAATTCGTGCACATTGTTCTTGACTCGCCACCATCAATGATTTAGGAATTGCGTTGCCAGTGTGTCCTCCCTCAGGCACACAGCGGTAAAACGGTGACAGTATGTTGATGTTGTTTCTTAAATCATTGCCAAGTAAGCTAGGCAATGGTATTTTCTGCAATAATTTCTTGGCGCAGGAGTTGTTTGTTTTGGGCGTTTTAAGCCAAGATGCTAATTTACAACACGATTGTGTTTAGTTTTATCCTTTGGTGGCATGCTTTTGGTTTTCACTCAGCAGTTGAACAGTTCCTCGTATGCTTTGGCAGTCTTTGCTGTGTTTGCTGTCAGAGTGGAAGAGTGCAGTGAACTGGGATCTGAGCACTCTCTTCGTTCACTGATCCTTCCAATCACGGCTGCCAATTGGCGCCACGTCCTTGTGTCACTTCATCGAGCCCAGGCTTTTTAAATGATAACATCATTGCACTCTTGCACGTGTATTTTACACTTCCCAGTACAAATATAGCATAAAACATCCCAACATGCACAATTGTGTTGGCTGGAAAGCCAGGACCTGTTGAGAGTGTAACTCGAGGTAAAGGGGACCTCTTGGGAGCCAGTGCCAGATCAAACCCTGTGGAGGCCCCTAGGCTTTCGAAATTTTGGGGCCCGCTTGGCAAACTATCTCCCATTACCCAATGCCTCGGATTCTTTTACAAGCTGCCAGAAGATTAGCTTTTAAGAGACTTAGGGCCCTATGCATGAACACATTTTCCCATAGACACAGAATGGTCAAAACCCTTTGATGCATCTGGTCCAACTGTTATGTGAATCTGATGTCTCAGGTTTAAGCACTTCAAGTTGTATTTTGATCCGTTGTCTCTGGGCCCATAAATGAGTGGGGCCCACAGGCCGCTGCCTACTTTGCCTATTTAGGAATCGGGAACTGTTGGGAGCCATGTTTGAAGCGCTGCGTGAGTCCTCCAGCGGTGTCTGCATTGGCCACTGAGCAAATGCTTGATTGCCTCCGGGATACCTCTCAGTTCATTGTAAATCAGATTACTGGGAAATTTCCTGCTACACGCTTTGCCTACTCCTCTGGTCTTCCCTATTTACCAGGGTCGCACAGGTCATTCTGCCACTCTGGCATTTTCCTGGTGGCTACAAGCTAGGGGGCTGCTTGAGAGCAGGATTGGCTACCGTGACCCACCCATGCTCCAGGGATCCTTTGCAGTCGCAGCCTCCTGCAGTGCTGGACCGGTTTGAAGATGTTTGCCAGTGGTGATTATGGTTTCCATTCTGGCCCTACTATCTAGTAAACTGAGCAAAACTGCAGCATCAGGGCCTTTAAGTTGCTTTCTGATGGTAATAAGAGGGTTTTATTTTGTTTTGCTCCTGTCTTCAAGTTTGTGGATTACTTGGCCATCTGCTACGCTGTTTAGGTTTGCAGGAGATGCATGGCAGGGTGTGGTACCAGAATATCACCGTCAGAATATTGTTCATTTTTGCAAATATGTGGCCCTATTGGAGTTAGTAACAGAAAGTCTATGCACAGATTTTGTCAAACGAAATTTCTCCACGCAATATTCTAATATATAGACACATGCACCTTTCTGTCAGTTTAACAGTTCAGAGGTTGGAGAACCCTCTCAATCACCTGCAAGAAACACATTTACCTCTGTGAGGATTGTCTTACTTATTCATATGAGCCACACATTGCTTGTCAAATAACCCGATAGATGTACCTATTGGTTCCCTGTCCCTGAGCAAACCCATGTTTGAGCAGAGGTCAGAATTCAGACTGGTGTGGTATATACTGCACTCGGTAAGACAGGGTCTGTTAAATACCTCACCCTTCCTTAAACCTGCTGGAAATTAGCAGAGGAAAACAATACTGTATTTACAGGAACACACAGATTGTGATGCAGTAAATACCAAAACATGGATATTATTTCCCCAAAACTTGGTACACATGCTACTTATTGCACCCGATAGTGGTATTTCACTTGGAGCAATAAATAGTACTACACCTCCGACAAATCAGGGCCTCTGTGTTGTGCCCTATAAAGTTATATTGCACTTTGGTAATTTCTTCTACACGAGAATGTGCTCTGGCGCTATCATACGATTTTTAGGTAGTTATTTGACCTATCAGTGATTTGCCTGGTCTGAGATCCTCTTAAATATGAGAGAAATATTAGTACTTACAAATTGTCCCACTGTTATAATGTCATCCTAAACATTCCAAGGAGAACATAAAGTAGAAAATAAAGCTTCTGCTCTGGATAATCTATCCTATGCAATGTACACCACATTTGTCCCTTTTCTGAACTTGAAATGCCTTTTACAAACCAAGGGGCATATTTAAGAAAAGGTAACGCAAATCAGTGCAGCAAGTCACCTTGCTGCGTTTATCCAGATTTATGAAGCCACTTAGGGCCAAGCAAAGTAGACTTGCGAGGTTTCGTAAATTCCATGATTGAGTTGCGTCACGCATGCACTACATTGCGTGGTGCAAGTGCGACACAACTGGCCTCATACACATGGTCCCAAGTTCACTATTTTCTCTCCTAGTTCGATTAAAATGTAACCTTCATGAAAGACATACTTCAGCTCACCTTTGTCTCTGAATGCAGAGGCGTCTTCCATCCTCTTCCTCATCTTCATACATCCAGATAAATGTCCTCTACAGCACTGAGTCAAATAAAAAAAATCATACATTCAAGTGCCAAAGGTATAAAAATATTGCCAATTCTTGGACATTATACATTTTTTTCCACTTGATAACCTTAGCCGAGTTTAGGCTTTCTGTATTCTGAAAGAAAGAACCAACAATCACGGTCCTTTAAATATACAGCTTTATTAGGATAAAACACATATACTCCTTATGGTCCTAATGAATTTACAATTCGCTATTCTAGAGGGCATAATTACATTTAGACTTCACTATTCAAGAGGGCATAATTAAAATCAGACCAGTTTGTATAATTACTCATAATATACTTTTTGAAACTTTTGTTGTTTTTAAAAGCACCTGTTGTGGATAGAATTATTCTTCAGGGAGGAACTTATTTTTAATTAATGCCAAGGGAAGTCAGACAGACTAAAGTGGATTCAGGAGAGCAAGAGATAGTTGTATTTACAAAATATGTAACATTTCTATTTGAATATTGATATCAATAAACTAAATCGTAATACAACAGTAACATTTTAGATACTAACTACTAAATATACAGGTAGAATTTTCGGACGGAAAGCTTGTAATTCACAAAATCAGGACTATGGAACATCAATAGCCAACGTCGCAATGTATCAAAGGCAAATTGTGATTCTCAAATGTTAGTTGGAGTTGCAATATACACTTTGCAACCCATTACGAATTGTTAGGGAAAAAGTGCGTGTGCGACCCTATTTCACAGGACAGACAGGAGTTACTGGGTCCCAAATGTGGGTTAAGGGGTGTCCTGAGTCTTGACAAACATCAGTTCTACGAGCCTCAGGTGTTCCGTACGCAAATGTTTAAGATGGACATTTCATCAAGTTAGGCCTTGCCGAACTCTTCCAGCCCTGTGAAAACATGATTCACTAGGCACTGAAAAGTGGCAGGAGCATTCTTGAATCCAAAAGGCATCCCCCTAAACTGTTGCAATCCTTTTGGTGTGGAGAATGTAATCTTCTCCTTGTCACTAGGTGCTAAAGTGATCTGCCATTAGACACTGGGTCAGGTCATAGGTGCTCATGTAGGGCCTCATGTAGGTGGGCTTGCATTTACCACTTCATAAATACCGAATCATACCGAATCGGTATTTATGAAGTGGTAAATGCTATCAGCCTCATGCATCAACCCAAAATCCAGTCGGTAAAATACCGATTCGCTTATAGCTCCCGGTATTAAGTTAAAAATACCCAATCCCAATGCATCAACCCAAAAGCAGAAATCGCTATTTAAGGAATCCTTAAATAGCGATTCTTTAAATACGGATTCCTTAAATACCGATTCCTTAAATAGGGATTCCTTAAATACCGATTCCTTAAATAGGGATTCCTTAAATACCGATTCCTTAAATAGCGATTGCATTTAAGGAATCCCAAAGTGAGATTCCTTAAATGCAATGCATCAAAGTTAAAAAATTAGCGATTTCGCTAATAGGGGGAGCAAATTACCATGAAGATGAACTGCATGGTAATTTGCAAAAACTTTGAAAAATGCACTTTTGTGCATTTTTCAAAGTTTCATGTTGCGCACACACATGCCCTTAGAGCATGTGTGTGTGCAACATATGTGCACATATCATTTTCAGGGGTGCTATAGGGTGTCATTTTGACACCCTTGCACCCTTGAAATTGCATGAGCAATTAGCGAGAACCTACTGGTACTCGCTATTTGCTCATGCAATCTCCGATTCATTCCTATGGGCCTGGAGGCCCATAGGAATGATTGGGACGGCATTCCTTAATTGCTACTCGCTATTTGCTAGTAGCAATTAAGGAAAGTTAAGGAATCGCTATTTGAATAGCGATTTCTACATGCATAGCCTTTTGCTATTCCTTATTAGCGAATCCTTATTTTTCGCTAATAAGGAATCGCAAATGCTAATGTTGATGCATATGCCCCTATGTAGGTAATGAGTCGGTAATTATTACCGATTCGCTAAAATTCGGTAATTACCGAATCGGTATTTACCGATTCGGTAATGAGGCATACCTTCCCATTGATGGGAAGGTATGCCTCATTACCGAATCGGTGAATACCGATTCGGTAATGGGGGGAACACATGCAAGGGTGGCAGGGTGTCACATTGACACCCTGTTGCACCCCTGAATCGGCCATGTGTGCACATGTGGCACACATACATGCCCTAAGGGCATGTATGTCTGCCACATTGCACACTTGTAGGCGCTATGAAATGCATTTCCACATCCATTCATTATTTACCACCAACTATTAGTTGGTGGTAAATACCGACTCATAACAACACCCACACACTCCCCCTACATCTCATTTCTGTATTCGGAATTTACCGAATCGGTAAAATTACCGATTCGGTAATTATTACCAATTCGGTAAATTCCGAATACAGAAATTGTACCCCTACATACCAAAAGCCTAAATACCGGTCGGTAACGGTATAATTACCGAAAATCGGCCGTTACCGACCGGTATTTGGCTACCTACATGAGGCCCGTAGTGAGTAGCACGCCATCAGTACATTAGCTCATCAGCTCTTAGAATTAGGTATGCATTATCGGTCTTGGTCACTTCATTGAGGCCCCGGTATTTCACAAAAAAAACTCAAGTCTGAGGATCCTTGACCGGGTACCCATACTATTGGAGAGAACCAAGAGCTACAGGAACACTCAATCACACCCAAGTCCAACTTCTTGGCAACCTCTACCTTGATGCAATCTTGGACTCAATCAGACATCCGGTAAGTGTTGTTCTTCACAGGCAAGCTATACCCACGTATCTATGTAAAGGACACAGTCAGGTGTTTTCTCACCTATCCTTTAAAATGGACTTCAGCACCAACACCTTCTGAACCTATTTGAGCTTTCTCGTCTTTCAACTCATTCATCAGCTCTTAGCTTGCCTGACGGTTTTACTTCACCTGACTCATGTATTTCACCATCAACTTTCTGAGGCCAACCAAATAGTCCAACACATCTTTCTGAGGTGACCCAGAAGTTCTTCACCACCCAGTGGCATTGCAATGGGGGAGGTGGGGGCGGCTGGCCCAGTGGCACAAGTTTTGGGGGCAGCGGCCTCCCCCTGCTCTTACCTGCGGCCATAGCGGGCAGCAATCACAGGAATCGCCAGCCCCCCACCTACATGCATCTGCCATATGGCAGCAAATGCTTGGGCTGCCACGGGTGGTGTTGGAAATGGGGGTCTCTAGTTGGCGATGGTTTGCACTGTTGCCCAAGTAGGGACCCTTCTTCATAGTCAGGGTAAGGGGGATACACTTCTAAAATAATCTCTGCTCACCCCCTTGGTAGCTTGGCACAAGCAGACAAGCTTATTTCAGAGGCAGTGTGTAAAGCATTTGTGCATGCATACAGTAACACAGTAAAACACTACAAATGGACAAAACACCAGTTTAGAAAAATCAGCAAATCTTTATCCAAACCAAACAAGACCAAAAACGACAAAAATATAGCATACAATACTGTAAAAATAGTTACTTTGCAAGATAAACTTCAATTTGCAAGAATAGCTGAAAAACACAGTTCTTTTGAGTCGGTATCTCCGTACGGGGCTAACGTGATGCTGAAAACAACAGAGTCTAACAATTGCAGCTGACCGTGTCAGTATGGGTCAGCTAAAGCGTAGACAGACTTGCAGACAGTACCTTTCTTGTGGCAGCCAACACAGTGGTGCGAGTTGGTCGGGGCAACCGTTACGGTTGCGTTGCAAAAAGGAAGCAGTGCAGTGCGCGGCACCATCACGGCGCATGCAGGTAGCGGCTCAGTGACGGTCATCCAAACGGTGTTGGTGAAGCCAAGGCTTACGATGAGGGGTGAGGTTGTGCTCGATGCGTTGCTGGCAGGTCATGGTGCAGGCGAAGGAGCCGGTCGATGTTTGGGTCGGGCAGCAATGGTGTCGGTGACGTCCGGGCAGAGTGAAGCGAGGCAATGCTGACTGCAGTGCCCACAGAACGTGGTGTAAGCAGTGACTCGTTGATGGTTGCCCAGCAGCGTCGGTGAGACCAAGGATGTGGTGCAAAGTGCAGCGGTGCCTTCAGTACACGGAACTAGCAAAGGACTCAGTGACAGAGTTGGCTGTTTTCTTCTTCTGCGGAAACTGAAACCAGCGGTTTCAGAGACGGTGCCGAGAAGGTTGGTGAAGTCTTTGCTCTTCCTGATACTTCTTGAACAGTGGGCAAGTAATACCTCAACCCCTTGGAGATACTTTGTCAAGCAGGATAAACACTAGGGGTGGGCGGAATTTGCGAAATTAACTTTCGCACATTATCGCGAAAATGTTTAAAATGATCGCAAACAAGCGGAAATATCGCGAAGATGCGGAAGTTTTTTTCCCGCATGTTCGCGAGAATTTCTGCATGGTTGCGGGTCGCCAACTTACCCATGTGGTTGCTTGCGGGCGCGGCCATCTTGTTTTGAGTTGTCTCGCGGTGCATGATCGCGAGAAGAAAGACGTGATCGTCACTGCGGGCACGAACTGTCGCGAGACAGCGCAAATGGCTAAAAACAATACAACATCTCATGGAGAACGCGACCGGATCAAGAAAACTTGTCGGCGAACGCAGGGATTCAGGTAAGGCAATCGCGCGCGCGCGAGAATGTATTATTTTACAGCGCGAGCAAAAAACAAATTATCGCCAAGCTGCGGAAACCAGAAATTTTGACATTTTCGCGCTCTCCGCGGAACGTGAAAATGTCAAATTATCGCAATTTCAGCGAATGGAATGAAATTTTCGCCCAGGCCTAATAAACACACAGTTCCTCTCCTTGGCAGAAACAGCTACTGCAGGCCAACCCCAGACAACACACAGCAAAGGGTCAGAACTCCTCCTCCAGCTTCTTCCATCTCTTCTTTGTGGCAGATGGTCCTTATGAATTCCAAACGTGATCTAAAGTTCAGGTGTCTCGACCACAACATTTATAACCCATTTCTCTTTGTTCTCTGGTGTCCGAAAATCTCTGCGCTTGGCCATGACCAGTTCTGTCCTCTCTGAAGCAGCTTCCAAACAGGAGGTGGAGACAGCATTGTCTAAGGCAGACCAGGCCCATTTAGGTGTGAAAGAAATCTCCTCACTCTACTTTAAATGCAGCCCAGGTCTATTTATCCCAGCCTTGACTCACCCTGGAAAAGCAGGAGACACTTCAACCCCCCAAGTGGCTGTCTGAACAGAATGCACATCCCCAGACCCTGCCACTCCAAAACCAGACAGTCAATCAACAACCCTAGCAGAGGCACACTGGATGGCTAAGCAAGAAAATACCTACTTTCCAAAAGGGGTATTTTAAAACCCAGAATGTAAAAATCATCCTTACTAAAAGATGCATCTTTAGATTCTGAGTTCAGGCATACTAAACTCTATTTTCCCATCTTGTTCCCATTGGCAGTTATACTTATAAAATGTTATAAGTAAGCTCCCCATTTAATCCTATGGGACAGATAGCTTTTCAATAGTGAAAAAACAAAATTGGCAGCATTTCACTATCGGGACATGCCACACACATCAGGGCATGTCCTAGCTTTCACATACACTGCACACGGCCCACAGGGGTACCTTGGGACTACCTTAGGGGTGAATCACATGTAAGAAAAGGGAAGGTTAGGGCCTGGCAAGTGGGTGCAGTTGCCAGGTCGACATGGCAGTACTGAACTGTACACAGACACTGCAATGGCAGATCTGAGAACCTATTACAAGGCTGCTTGTGTGGGTGGCACAATCAGTGCTGCAAGCGCACTAGCAGCATTTGATTTACAGGTCCTGGACACACAGGGGCCGATTCACAGAACTAACTTAAGACAAAATCCTAAACTTACTACTTTTGGTATTCACAGAAGTTAGGATTTTGTCTTAAGTTTGTCTTAAGACAAACTTAAGACAGACTTAAGACAGACTTAAGACAGACTTAAGACAACCTTAAGAAAAAATCCTAACTTAAGTTTGTTTTAAGTTTGTCTTAAGTCTGTCTTAAGTTTGTCTTAAGTCTGTCTTAAGTTTGTCTTAAGTCAAACTTAATATAAAATCCTAACTTCTGTGAATACCAAAAGTAGTAAGTTTAGGATTTTGTCTTAAGTTAGTTCTGTGAATCGGGCCCAATGGAGGTTCTTGGTAGTAAATCAAATAAGCCCATTATGGAACCACCAATCCATGACAACAATTTACAGAGGAAGCACTTGCACTGTGGCACTAAACAGCAGTGGCAAAGTGCCCACATCATCTAGACCAGCCAAAACGAACTCCAACCGACAGTACAAACACAGGAGGCAAAGTCAAAAATAAAGGGGAAACCCACGCCAAGGAAGTCAGGTCTAACGGGGTCAAAAGGTCTTGCTGCGCCACTGTTCCTACAGTTCTGTGACTGGTGAGTAGGCCATACACCGGGTTGACAAACAAAAGTTCAAAGAGACCTCCATCTGTAGACTTTCTCTGAAGGCAAATAAAAGATATTGGAGGTTCTTGGACAGAGTTCCCATCTTGCTCTTCAGGGTCCTGTTAAACCTTTCTTCCAGCAACTAACAAACCCTGTTGCTCTTACAGTGAGTCAGATTCAACAATTGGTCCACTATGGATATCTCATCCGCCTTTTCCTCTGGAGCAGGGGGTCATGGATGCCACAGTCAGTGGCTTCTCAGAGTCTGCCATGATGGGCTCACTATTTTCCTCTGTTCTCTGAAAATCTGGGATGGTCCCAGTCTCATCCTGAGACTCGTGGGTAGTATGTGCTTTGTTCAGCACAGCTGATATGGGCCAAGCCATGTAGGGTTCTGGTACTAAAGCAGGGCAAATCAAATTTATTGCACAAGAGACATCCATCATCATTCTGCCCTTTCACGCCTATATTGATTCGACTGTGGCTGACTTGCCAGTAATTTCAAACTCAACTAGGGCAATTGAATACTCCATGTATTCCCCAATGTCTATCAGGGAAAATCACCTTTGGTTTGAGATAATTTCTCCCAACCATCGCAAGGGCAGTACCTGGATTCTGCTAGACAGGAACCTTCCTCTGATTGCTACTAGCCTTTAACACAAACCCCATGGTAATTGGATAGATGTTCTTAAGGGCATCGGGTTCCCTCCACCAAATGTCCATTGCTACTAGGTTGAATGTAACAGAGTCACTTGCTGTGATGAGTGCAACTAGTACAAAGTGTTTCACCTGACAGTCCCTCTTGCAATGACCCTTCTTGTGACACCTCGAACAATGAATCACCTTTAACTTGAAAGAACCCTCCTGGCCTCCCTTGTCCTTTTTTTGTGTTTTGGAACTCAATTCCCTTTTACTATGTGTCCTCCCATGAATCCTTCAGAATTGTTCTGGGTCTTGCATTGTGGTTTGCAACCACTCTGTTGAAAATTTGTCACTTCCTTTTGCTTTAAGTCATGCGACTTCATACTTTTCTTAAGCCTGTTCACTAATGTTATGTGCCCGGGCTAGGCCCATGTAGCGAAGCGGCTCATTTATTACATTGTCCTATTTTTCACAATAACATTTCTGCTGTGACCTTTTGCAGATATTTGCGTACAAGACAATGTTGGGTTAGTTTCTCTGAAACTACTTTGTTTACACATGGATCTTCTCAAAACATTATCTTAATGCCTCGAACATCATGTACAAGGCCCTTCTACGCACTATGTGCAAATTTCATTCTATCTTCATCCACGGGGTGACAGGGCTTTCTAAATATCCATACCATCACTAATCTATATGCACATCATAAGGCTGTTTTCGATTATAAATAAAGAGCATCCCAAAAGATTGGCAGAGGAGGCACCTCAGCTGACACTGATGGTCCCTGCATGCTGAGACTTCACCACGCAGCGTTCTGACATCTACGTTAGGGGTGTCCAGTTTGTGACCAAGACGGTGTCCATACATTTTTTCCCACCAGGTAATGTTATGGATCATCCCTTGAGGGAATTCTTAGCTTCACACCTACACACCCACTCTAAGTACACTTAGAGTAGGGATTTGCATAGTAGGAGTACGACTAATTAGTGCCTTGTTTGTATGCCTGCATATATATACTGTATTAGCACCATGGTAGAACAGTATCTAGTATTTACACTTTTGGCGCTCATAATCACTTTCATCTGCTTCTGTGTATTGATTATCAAAGCACATGTATTCTATGCACGAATATCGTTGGTAAATAAATATATTGAAAATGACTCACTGTGTATTCGCTGTATATTTTTCAGAGCGCAAGAAAGTATGAGTGACTGAGCGAAAGGTCCTGATCTGTTTCCACGATCCCTGATGGGTCAGGGTTGTCATGTTCAGTGGTTCTAATGAAATATGATGTTTCTTAGTGCACTCGATTGTCCAACATTCTGTTATGTGTCAAGTTTAACTTTGGTGCTACTACATCCGCAGCACTGTGTCTTGCAGTGCCTGGTATCCACTATTCTATGTCAGGTCAGGCGCTCCAGTCCCTGGTGGATGTGTGCACTTTTACTCTGAAACTCTAGGTTTCTCATCCAAAGTTAAACCAAAAATGTATAAGTTCAATAAACAAAATTCTTCAAATTCTTCTTTGATTAAATCATCAATTTATTTCAAAATCTTCTCTTTATTTAAGGAACGAAAGTCCATATGTAATTAATTCATGGTTTACCAATCTTTTCCAAAACCCAATGCATTTCGGGTCTGCATAGACCCTTCATCTGGGGTCTGAAAAGTAATGATACAAAACAAGAACCACATCAGTCCATTATTCTATTGATCATGTGACAACAAAACATTATATACACGCTATTATATCATGATTTGCACAAGGTCATATATTAGTGTTATTGATGTGCTGTTCATAAATTAAACATGATTATTTCGAGCAAATGTGTTTAAAGCAATTGAAGATAATTTGTACACAGTTGTTTATGCTAATCAAAATGACAATGAACGACACATCTGCACTTAATGAAAAAAGTGGTGTTCCCCGGCATTCTACAACTCTGAATGTGACTGTCCATGCATCACACAGCTTTAAATGACATGATATCCAGCTTATAATATCCTTGCTGTTGATCGTCTAACTCTTACAGCGTCACATTACTCTCAACTAGCAATACTGTAAATAAGGGAAACTGATGTGCGAATTAGCATTAAAATCGCCGGTAGCAAAAGTAATTAACAGTTATGTTATGTTATGTTATGCACTTTTGTATTGCGCACAGCTGCCCCAGCTAAGGGGCGTCCTGGCGCATGGCAGGCAATGTGCAACAGATAGCAGAGACACAACACAGATAAAAGATCTATTTAAAAAGAAACGTTTTCAGAGCTTTGCGAAAGGCCAAGAGGTCAGTCAGTAGCCGCAAGTCCACTGGGAGGGAATTCCAGAGTTCAGCCGCCCTCACCCGAAAAGAGCGACCACCAGCCCGACACAACCTGTATCGGGGGACCACCGCGAGTGCTTGGCTTCCCGATCTCAAAGCGCGGGAAGGAACATACCACGACAGGAGGTCAGCAAGAATTGGCGGACCTACTCCCCTCAAGATCTTAAACGCCAAGCACAACACCTTGAACTGGATGCGTGATTTAATGGGGAGCCAATGCAAGGATCTCAAAACACCTGAGACAGAGCTCCTTGTGACTGTTACAGCGCTGAAATGCAAAAAAACCTGAACTCTCTCCCTTTTGGTTACCCGCATACACTTACTCATTAATTCCTGGCAAACCTTGTATTTCTCCGACTCGATTCGCGTTGTAGCTACCGTGAATTATGAATGGCGAACTGACGCGCGTCTAAGTACTTCCTCATTTACGTGAAACATGTACACGACACGATCACGTGTTCTTGCTCGATTTGCATTTTTAAAGGTAAAAAATCCTTTAACCCTTTCGATGCGCATGACGGAGCGGTTCCGTCATGCGCATCGGTCGCGCTGTGCGGATGACGGAACCGCTCCGTCATGGCCCCGCCCGCGCAAAACCCTTCAGCACAGCGCGGTAATCCGCGCCGCGCTGAACGGGTTAAAGAAAGGTGTCTCTGAGTAATAAAGTTTCTTCAAACACAAATACTGGAAAACTAGTATGATCTAAAATTATGAAGTACCAAAGTCAGATTAGTAACTATGCTTCTATGGAATATATGTATGGACTAGTTGATATGTGCCCTACTATTTACTCAGCATGCATATCTTACATGACGCTGCATGTGCAATTGACCAATAATTTCAAAAATTGTGCGATGTAAAATCGTGGAATTGTAAAGCCAGATTGCTAACTATACTACTATAGAATACATGTGTTGACTAGGTGATATATACCCTACTGTTTACTCAGTATGCATAAACATATCTTACATGACGGTGCATATGCAATGAACCAAACATTTCGGAAAGGGGTATCCTAAAATGTTGATTGAGAAATCCATCAGCATGTATATAATGTTTTGTTGTCACATGATCATTAGAATAATGGACTGATATGGTTCTTGTTTTGTATCATTACTTTTTAGACCCCAGATGAAGGGTCTAAGCAGACCCGAAATGCATTGGGTTTTGGAAAATATTGGTAAACCATGAATTAATTACATATGGACTTTTGTTCCTTAAATAAAGAGAACATTTTGAAATAAATTGATGATTTAATCATTTTTGGTTTAACTTTGGATGAAAAACCTAGAGTTTCAGAGTAAAAGTGCACACATCCACCAGGGACTGACGCACCTGACCTGACATAGAATCATGTTCAGTGGTTGCCAGAAAACATTTGTTCCCAGGTAAGGTTAGGGGGGCTTTTGATGGCAATCTAAGTTAGCTGGTCTCTAGGCCAACGTATCCTGTGGGGGAGCCCTGGAGCAGTCTAGGGACCTCGCCCAAAGTTTATGTTGTCCAACAAAGGCGCAGGTCCTACAGATTGGTAATAACTACACAACATGGCACCTCCAACGATAGTTGGGTTCATATTTAACAGTCTATATGAGTAGTTCAGTTGTACTTTTCTAAGACACCCCTACTTGCCTCCAACCCGAGACGTTTGTGGTGGGAAGCGAAATCTGCCTCAGCTGAGTAGGTGTACCCTATGTATTGTCTGTAGGTTATTCAAGCTTGTATGATAACGTTATTCTCACATTGTACTAACCCTATCTCCATAAATACATTGAATGAATTCCTTTTTCTTTTAACAATGACCAAATTAGATTAGGATATTGAAGAACAAATAGTTAGACTAAATATTACAGAAAATTGCCGACATGCAGTTACTATGAAAACTTTACATTACGGCCTCCGGGCAACAGGTGGGGACTTTACCTTCGGTCGAGGTACACGAAGCATTCAGAATAGAGGTATTCTATTCCTGGATTAAGTTCCCAGCTGCGAATGCACGCACACAATTGTTTCACACTTACATTGAAGATGAAACACCAGAGGAATACTTTCCATATGTGGACATAAAAATTCCGTTAACTTACCAAGAACACATAAATTGGTTTAAAGGCGCCCTCCCCAAAAATGTAGAACATGTGAGACTCAGTCCGCTCAGTAAAGAAGGAACAACTTGGCTGGTCCCAACTGCTTATACACCAAGTCCTAATCTTTGGGATTTAGATACAGCTAAAATAAGAACACTATACAAAGATCTAGTAAGATTTACAGAAATCTCGCACAGTACATTATGCAAACACTGACAGTTAACCCTGTGCGGACTGCTCAGGCTGCACAACCACAATTGACTACTACCGGTATCAGCCCTCAAACACCAAATGCAGTTATGGGAAAGGCCCCCACCAGTCGGGAGACAATTCCGTTCTGGATAGCATTGAAAACAATTCAGATTTAAGCGGTTTTCCCCATTTGAGCCAGCAGGAAAAACACAGAATATTAACAATGTGCTTGTCAATGGGGATGGCTCCCTCAGTGGAAGATTGTGCAACCTGGTGTACAGTCTCCACTGCAGTTTACACCATAACTCATAGTACACCTTCAGTAGCAGTTTTACCTGAACTACTGAAACAGGTACAGAATGAGTATGGGACAGCACCTGTCCTGGACTTGGGGATGAAACTGATAGGCAAAGTTGCTGCGGTATCAACCATTATGGTAATTAATATAAAGGGGGAAGCAGCAGCATTGGCTATACTCCAACGCCTGAGGGAATTCACTTTTGTGCAGCAGGAGTGTGAATAGCTTAAAATTATCGAAAAATCCTTTTCTACACTAGGAAGTGATAATTTGAGAGCCAGACCTGGGAAACCACAGGTTAAGAGTAATTCTGAGAAGGATAACTCCAAGCAAGTACCTGATTCCTCCAAGAAGTAATGGAACAATAAACAAAAAAATAAACAAAACAAGACACAATCACGGCGTGGATCTCCTCAGTGGGAAACCACTGAGAAAAAATACAATTTGAAAAAACGCGATGATATTTAAAGCCTGACAGGTATCAGGATACTGATACATGTTCCTCTCGTTCCTTTCAGGATTCTTCTGATATGCGTTCGGAGAGAGCTAGACGGTCAGAACGCAGATCAGAAGAGCGTATGAATCTGAAAAGGGAAACATATCGCACTTCAGACTACATTCTTAAAGAGAACAAACAAAAGACTCCTAAACCTCAATTAAAAAAAAGGTAGCAGGGATTAAAATAAGACATACCCCGGATACAGAGGACTCTTCTTCTAAACGGGGAATGGGCAGTGACGATGCTGGACAGCACAGCAGAAGTCGCAATAGCTCGCTGGAACCTGATGGATTATTTGATGGTAGTAGCACTGAGTGAGAATATCATGGTAGAAACACCTGATACAAGGGTAAGTGCCCCCCATCATTTATATGAATTTTCATTCCAATTAGAAGGTGACACACCCAGAAACATCAGGTCCCTCTGTTGGGAGAACCTGACCTAAGGTTACAATATTCTTTTGGCTGAAAGGAATTGGCCACCTGAGTTCGTATTGGAGTGTCCAATGGGAGAAACTGTAATTTGACCTGCTTTCTCAGACCTCGTTCCAAAATCCGTTTAACATTCATACACGCAGGAGTGGGCATTAGCGCTAGCTCCTGCACTTCACTGCAATCATGTTGGGTGGGATGATGAGTCCCCTTATCATGAGATCCCATTAAAATCAGTTCCTCAACCCCAGAGACAGTATCCAATAAAGCATGAAGCTAAAAAACAAGTTAGGGAAATCATAGAACAACTTGAATACCAGTGTGCAATAGAAAATTGCACCTCGTCCATAAATAATCCCTTGTTTCTAGTAGTAAAACCAGACAATTCATACCATCTAGTATTAGATTATAGACATTTGAACACTTCCACACACACATTTGCAGTACAAAATGCACATAGTGTCACACTAATGAATAAAATTGTGCGGAAGAAATACTAGATATCTCAAATGAATTTTTAAGCAAGAATATAGCATCTGGAAGCAGATATTTGTAGGGGTGTGCGGAATTTGGGTAGTCACGCTACGCAAAGCTCTGCGAAATGGTAAAAATCTCCGCGAGCACGCAGAAATTCCACGAACACGAGGAATTGCTTGTTCGCGATGCAGCGGAACACAGAATTTTGGGCAATTCCGCATTCTCCTTGGAATTACCCAAATTCCGAGAGCGGAATGGAATTTACCGCCCAGGCCAAGATATTTGACTGCATTTTCGGCGCTAGGTTTACATTGTCAATTTTGCCTTTTACCTCAAGGGTATATGAACAGTCCTGGGCTGTTCTCAGCAAGGGCAACAGAGTTACTTAAAATTTTTGATAAGGAGGCATTGTCCTACGTAGATGATATTTATCTGACGGACGATGAGTTAATAGAACACTTGGCTAGAGTAAACCACATAATTCTTGGGTTTGCTCCCCTGGGTTACAAATTTAATTAAAAAAATCTAAAATTGCTGATCTCAATGTCCTATTTCTGGGATACAAGTTGTCATGTGAAGGCAAAAGCCTGGCAGCACATTGTTTTAGAAAAATTCACGCTGCTCCAACCTCCAACAACTCTAAAAAACTGAAATCCATTTTAGGATTCCTGAATTTTGAAAGAACATACATTTTGGATTATGCAGAACGAGTAAAACCATTCTCCAATTTAATCAGACCTGATTTTTCAACCAACCATTGGACACAGGAACATACAAACATTTTACGTTCCATAAAAATCTGATATGATAGCTTCCAAACATTTACACACACGTTTAAACACAACTAACCCGATGATCCACATAATCGCTGGACCAACCGGTTACACCTATATCACTTTCAATGAAGGTGATACAGTACCCATTGCATACAAATCACATTTGTACACAACGATGAAGCGCATTTTGCACCCACTGAGAAAATTCTCACAGCGATACAGACTGCTGTAGTGAGAGAGACAGCACTGACTTAGGGTAGGCGAATAATTGTTGTTACCCCAGTACCACCCTTAGAGGCTATTACTAAAGCAAGCATTCCAAGTGCCAAAGCATTACATTCACGATGGATTCAATGGGCTAACTTTCTCACTGCAACAGATGTAGACTACAGATTCGATTATACATTACAAAGACAAGTATTCCTGCAGTACGAACAAGAATATCCTCTGCCGAATGAAATAATGCCTCTAGATTGATATGAATATATAATTTATACAGATGGATCTGCTCAGCCTGCCACAGGGAAACAACACCAATATTCTGTGGCATAAAAATTGTAATGGGGTTCATGCAGGACAGAAAGTTCCATCCTGAAAAAACACACACTCAGTCCCTAGGGGACCAGCGCAGTAGACAGAATTCACAGCCTTAGTACTGGAACTACAATGTACGGATCACTGATAGTATGTGACTCATACTACTATGTCCAGTCCTATAATGAAAATCCTCACTACTGGGGCCAGAATGGATTTCAAGATTCCAAGGATTGCACAATCAAGCACAAACTGCTTTGGGAACAGAATGAAAAACTGAAAGACTGCTTGCCAAGGGCTCATATTATCCACACATTGAGTCATCAGTATGTTGGCATTCAAGTTGAAGGGACTTCCATGGATGATGAAGGCGCTAAGGCAACAGTGCATACAGGAGTGGGGGATAGAGAAATACCAAACACTCATCGCCGATTGGGATTAACACTAGAGACACATGAGGTTCTGGGTTCAGCAGAAACATGGTTCTCTGTTACGATCTGTTACTGAAGCGGTGCCATTGGTGGCCAGGTCTGACCAAACAGACTTGGGACTTTGTCCTCAAATGTGGCATCTGTCAACAGATGAAAGGCTCAACCATAGCACGTTCACCTCAGACACCTCTATTGATTTCAGTCAAACCTCTAGTAGCTGTTTATTTGGATCACTGCAGCCCTTATATTCAGCAGGGGCCTACAAATACATCTTGGTGGCAGTGGATTCATGCTCCAGATTCCTGTGGGTTTGGCCACAGCACTCGGCTGGCGCTTGGACTGTTATAAAGGATTTGCAAGTCTTCATCGGATCATACACAATTGGCACACTACATTCCAACTAGGGCCCGGCGTTTAGCTCTTGGGCTTACAAAGAAGCCATGGAAAGTTTGGGTGTGGCCTTGCAGTACTCCTGCCCCTACCATCCCAAGGGAAATTTAGTAGTTGAGAGGAAAAACCATGACTTAAAGCAGTCCTTAACAGCAAGGGTATTAGGCTCGGGTGTCAGTTGGGTCAATCACCTATCTGGGGTCCAAAGGGCACTCAATAACATGCTAAGAAAATCTCTTCGGGTCATACTCCCTACGAACTCCTCTTTGGTGTGAGAATAGGGGTACCAGACCTTGATAATGTCAACCCAGTGGCAGCAGAAGTACCATTTGACATCAATGAACGGTTGGCTGTTTTACAGGAACTCAATGAATTCCCAGGGCGCAAAAAGCAATGTCCAAGTAAGACACACCGTCATTGGTGAAGTGAAGGTCGTACTGGCAAGAACTGCCATAGTCCCGAAGATTGGGGAACTGGTCAGAGAAAAAATAGTGGATATGAAAGAATTCGGGCCATTTTACCTGTACCTGTCCGGGCTGTCGAAGGTACTGGACCTGTACTTCTTACTCCCCTTGCTGGTCTCAGAGACAAAAGTTTATTTCAATTGAACTGAGCAAACCACACTGTGTGGCTGATTCTCAACAGTAGGCCGCGTCTGCTCCTGGGTAGCTGAAGCACTCCTCTCGCCACCGTTCAGGAAGTTCAGATGGAAGCTTTAATAACTACTGAAGATTCCGCTCTCTAAAGATCAATCAATCAATCAATCAAACAATCAATCAATCAATCAATCAATCAATCAAGGGTTGGTAAAGCGCTACTACCCACCCACGAGGGTCTCAAGGCACTGGGGGGAGGTAAGGAACCAGTCCTTCTAAGTGCTGGGGTCACTAGAAGAGCCAGGTCTTGAGGTCCTTCCTGAAATGGAGATGTGTGGGAGATAGACTGAGGTGGAGGGGTAAGGTGTTGCAGGTCTTGGCAGTGAGGAAGGAGAAGGACTATCCTCTGGTTGTGATCTTGTGGATCAGTGGGACAGTGGCCAGGGCAATCAGGGTGGAGCAGAGGTGTCTTTTAGGTGCGTGGAAGGAGAGCCGACTATTAAGGTATGCTAGTCTGGCATTGTGGAGGGCCTTTTTAAGCATGGGTGAGGATTTTGGAGGTTATTCGTCTGTCTGCCTGGAGCCAGTTGAGTTCACTGAGGTGTTGAGTGATGTGGCTGTGCCGGGGAGGTCAAAGACTAGTCTGGCTGAGGTGTTCTGAACATTCTGGAGCTTGCGAAGATTTTTCTGGCTAACGCCTTCATAGAGTGCATTGCCATAGTCGAGTCTCCTGCTGATGAGCGAGTGAGTGATGGTCATTCTGGATTTGGTGGGGATCCATCTGAAGGTCTTTTGCAGCAGGCGGAGAGTAATGAAACAGGCCGAGGATACTGAGTTGATCTGGCGGTCCATAGTGAGCGATCCATCTATTATGATGCCTTGGTTTTGTGTGTGGTCTGTCGGGGTGGGAGGAGTTCCTAGTGCACAGGGTCACCAGGTATCGTAGATCCCAGGATGAGGACGTCTGTCTTATCTGAGTTGAGCTTGAAGCAGCCGTTCTTCAGCCAGGTGATGATGGCTTTCATCCCTTCTTGGAAGTTGTGCCTGTTAACATTGGGTTTGTTGGTGAGGGAGAGGATCAGTTGTGTGTTGTCGGTGTAGAAGACGATTTTGAGTCCGTGGTTCCTGACAATGGTTGCAAGGGGGGCCATGTAGACGTTGAAAAGGGTGGGGCTGAGAGAGGAGCCCTTGGGCACTCTGCAGTTGGTATCTGTCGGTTCTGAGAGGTATGGTGGAAGTTCTGCCTGTGAGGAGGGATTGGATCCATTCGAGGGCCTTGTTGTATGCCAAAATCATGGAGTCTAGTGGCTAGGATGAGGTGGGAGACTGTGTTGAATGCTGCTGAGAGATTCAGGAGGATGATGGTCGTGGTTTTGCCCTGGGTGAGGAGGGAGAGGATGTCATCGGTGGCGACGAGGAGGGCGGTTTAAGTGCTTTGATTGCTTTGGAAACCGGATTAGGAGATGTCCAGGATGTTGTTTGTTTCTATGAAGTCAGCTAGGTGATTGTTGATAGATTTTTCAAAGACTTTTACTGGAAGCGGAGCAAGGATATGGGCCTGAAATTATTAAGGTCTGTCGGGTCCGCGGAGGGTTTCTTCAGGAGTAGGTTGATTTCAGCGTGTTTCCATTCATCGGGGCAGGAGGGGATCTCGAGAGAACAGTTGATGGTTCAGCGTAGCTCAGGTACGATGACGGGGCAACTCAGTGAAAGATGCGGTGTGGGAAGGGGCCGATGGTGCTCCGGAGTGGATGCTTTTCATGGTCTCTAGGGTATCGTCTGTGGTTAGTGAGGTCCAACTGGGCTGGGTCTGTCAGGGGCATCGGTTGAGGAGGTTGCTGGTGCGATGGGTAGGTCCTGGTTGTCGAAGTTGTCGTAGATCGTCTTGATCTTATGGTAGAAGAAGGTGCTGAGTCTGTTGCAGCGGTCTTGGGAGTATAGGACATCTGTGGTTTGGCTGTTGTGTTTGGCGCATTCCTTCATGATGGTGAAAAGTTCTATGCTGTTGTGTGTGCTGGTATTGATTCCATCTTGTAGGGCCTTCTTCCTTGTGTTTTTTCTGAGGTGGTGGTGTGCGGTGGTGGCTGCTTTGAAAGTGGTGTGGGCTTCCGGGGTTTTATGGTTCTTCCATGTCTTTTTGAGTCGCCTGCAAGAGGGTCTGGATTCTTGGAGATCAGGCATGAACCAGCTTGCTTTCTTGATGTGTTTGCCATTGGTTTTCTTGAGGCGGGCCAGGGTGTCAGCGTAGTCCGCGATCCATTTCAGTGTTGGTGTTGTAGGTTGACGGTGGTGAGGTGCTGTTGAGGGCGGTGGTGAGCTGGTCCTCGGTGACCTTGGTACAGCTTCTGCAGGGGAAACGGTGAGCGTGCTTGGGTGAGATGGGTTTGTTGAAGGTGTAGTGGATACAGTGGTGGTCCATCCAGAGAAGTTCCGTGGTGTGCCTGTAGAAGACGTTGTTTCCTGTGGTGAAGATGGGGTCGGGTGTGTGCTCTGCTGTGTGCAATGGGGCAGTGATTAGTATTTTAATTCCTATGTTGGCAAAGATCTCTAGGAGGGAGGAGGTGTTTGAATCATTGTGGTTGTTCATGTGGAAGTTGAGGTCCCCGAATAAGATGTAGTCTGTGGATGTGAGGCCTGGGGTGTGATGAGGTCAATGATAGCATTGGTGAATGGAGCGTGGGGGGCCGGGTGGTCTGTAGGGTGCCACGGAGGGTGGTTTTTGGGATGGTATGGATCTGGTAGTGCAGGTGCTCCATGAGGGTGGTCAGGCAGCGGGTGCTTTTGTGGACGATGGCAATGCCTCCTCCTGGCCGGTTGGGGCAGTCTTTGCAGAGGATCTTGTAGCCATCGGGGATGGCGATGGCACTGTTTGGTGCTGAGCTGCTGTTCATCCATGTTTCCGACATTGGGTGAGACGGCATCGAGAAAATACCAGATCTCTGTGGGGTGTTTGTAAAGGGATTGCACACTGAAGAGGATGCAGTTGAGCGGGTTTGGGTGCGGTGAGGGTCGGTTGGTTGGGTGATGGAGCTGGGGTACGGAGGTAGGGGAAGTTGTGGTGACAGTGAAGGGAGGAGAGAGGGCTGTGGGAGTTGCTTTACTTTGAGAGCTGGCAGTTGTTTTTGCATCTGGGGTTGAGTTCGTGGAGGCTGCTGGAGTTGTAGCGGGGGCAGTTCAGGAGGCCAGGGTTGGAACTGGGTGTGGTCGGGGTGTAGATAGGCTCAGGTGGGCTTGTGTTTAGTGCACCTTTGGCACGCCAGCGGCATGCCCTCTGCGCAGCTGCCACCATTAAGTAGGGTGAGGGGGAAGGCAGGTCAGCTGGGAAGCAGGGAGCGGGAATGGCACAATGGAGGGGGAGGGGCTGCAGGGGCATCAGCAGCAGAAAAGGCCAGAGAAGGTGCAGGGAAAGGAAAAGAGGGCACAGAAAAAGGAAACAGTAAAAAGGAAAAAAAGGAAAACAGGCAAAAACTGAAAAATGGCACAGAGAAGGAGAAAAGGAAAAAAACAGAGAAGAAAGACTGAGGGAAGAACAGCAGAAGAACACAATAGTCTCCCACTGAACCACCAGAGAGGAGGCACAGGTGGGAGCCTGCAGGTTGAGGAGGGCCTTGAACACCCTGACACTGAGGTCAGTGCTTGCTCAGGGGTAGCACTTAACTGTTGGAGCTGCGCTGGAGGAGAGCAGTTTCACTGACTAGGTCAGCGGGCTTCCTCTTCTTGCCTCGCAGCGGCTGCTATCAAGAAGGGTGAGGGCGGGTCAGCTGGGAGGCGAGAAGCAGGGAGCGGGAAAGTTACATTGGAGGCGGAGGTGCAGCAGGGTCAGCAGCGTGAGGAAAAGGCAGAAGGGGGCACGGGGGAAAGAAAACGGGGCACAGAAAAAGGAAACAGTAAAAAAGGAAAAACTGGAAAACAGTCAAAAACAGAAAAAAGGCAGAGAGAAGGAAAAAAGGCAGAAAGACAAAAAGGCAGAGAGGAAAGACAGAGGGCAGAACAGCAGAAGAGCAAAATGCTCTCCCACAGGCCCACCAGGGAGAGGCACAGGCAGGAGCTTGCAGTTGGAAGAGGGCCTTAAACACCCTGACACTGAAGTCACAGCGTGCTCAAGGGCAGCACTTAGCTGGTGGAGTGGCGTGAAGGAAAGCAGTTTCAATAACTAGGTCAGTGGGCTTGTTCTGATTCCTACAGAGAATATTTAGAAAACAATGAAGTGATACCTCTTTCTGTTGAAACAACTACAGCCGTACAGTAAACAAGTATGGACATCTTAATTCGAAAATGTACGACATTTATGTGAACATGAAACAGAGTGAGTCACCTCCCAGTTCTACAAAACCTGCTGAACTGCCAAAAATAGATTGGGCTGTGTCTGGCTACTTCGTTTATTATGACGATTTCTCATCAGATTCAAGTGACCCTGAGCTACCACCACCGCCTCTCTCTTTCAAGTTACTAGTGTAGGCTTTCTATCTTTGGCTGAAAAGACATACTTTGTTGCTCCTTGGATACATCTCTGGATTACAATTAGATTACTTTTCCTGGTCCTCCGGATTTGTTTGGTAACAGTATTCTTTCCTACTGTTGAATGGACACTATCCCATAGAAAGCTCTTCAGTACAACTTGTGAGCTTGGTTCTGAAACCATAATTGCACCGTGAACAAAGGGACCTCTCCCTGGTGAACATTAAAATCAGTTCCGGTTATGGAAGGAATAGTGTGGGACAGGGTATTGCATGATGTGCATGGTCCTACTGAACTTTAACAAATTCTATGTTTGTTTAAAATTTTCTTAAAATTATGTCATCACCTCTAGTACTTTCTCTGATGATTGGGACATTGAAACTGTGCACAATTTGTTTGCATATCTAGAGCACTAGCTGCATTTTCTAATGATGAATTGTATGATGGATCAACATTATGGTTACCATTTCTTACACAAAACTAGTGTGCCATGTTCTGTTTACTATTACACTCAATTGGAACATTGCTAACATCACAAAAAGTTAGTTAAAAAACATTTGCACACAAGTTTACCTATTTTTCTGGTTTTGACACATAAGACCCAGCCAGTTATTTTTATAGGCTTGCACCTACACCTGCAAAGAAAAATATGGTAAAAAACACCAAGCTGAGATACTCTGCTTCCCTTTTTTTCCCTACTGTCTGTACAGGGCTTTGTCTTATGGAAAGACACCATAAGCATAAAATCTGTCTGGGGGACAAAAGATTGGCATGTTCCGGGAACTGAGGCCTTATTCAGAGCATGTCTCATACCACATCAAATGATTTTCCTGGATAAGACAGTGCAACAAACTTCCTATCTTGGGATAGCTAAGATGAAGGATCTGAACACACCTCATATTACTGCATTGTAAAGTTTTGAGAGCTGGCGGCACTTAACACACTTCAGTGAGGGTACACTAGGTACCCTGATACGTAATGGTTCTTTGAATTCATCAGACCCTAATTGGAAGGGATGGTTGGTTTTGCCTGTGGACACAAATAGGTTTCTGGGCAATAACCGAAGAGTTTAGGATCAAAAGGCCTGATCAGCAATATGTACAATCAGAACGATCCGGGGTGGTGACATCATATAGTGTTAGGACGTTGTGTCTTGATTGGCTAAAAACCTCAACACTCTCTCAGGTGAAGCAACACTTGTCTCTTCTTTTTGATGACAAAGATTTCAGGAAATTTCTATTAGGTCCCTGGAACCCACGCCAGAAGCGCTTCTTGTATGGAATATACACCGAGCTGTGGAAAAGTTTGCAACAGGAAGCTGGTAAGAGATTTCATGAGATCAACAGGGTTAACTTAGAAAAGGCTTTGACTGTGGTTGACAAGGGTATAGCCACATTATCATCTAAAATGTATTCACTGGGCAACATAGTGTCTTCTGCAATCGACATAATACAACAAGATATGTCTATTTTACAACATGGACAATCACAAATCCGGTCAATTGTAATACTAAGCTGGACGTTGAAAACATTACATTCTGGCCATGTACATTAAATCAATAGTACAAGTCTGTTTTTTTCATATGATCTAATGGAAAGACAGATAGTAATGGCACATCAAGATGCAAAATATACCATGTTGCACATTGATCCACAGACTGGACAATCCATTGTCACGTCATCCTGCCAGTCAAGACTATCCGATTCCAATATTGTCTACAATACCAACAGGTAGGTAGATACGAAGCGCTAGGGGAAGGCTATGTGCATGAGTACTGGGAATTGCCATTCAGGTTTAGATGCAGAAATGAGGACACAGATGTTTTCCGTAGTGGTTCCGACTGTGAGGATGCTTTGAGTGGGTCCTTAGTTTGCAAAGACAGCTCTCTTCATGAGGCATGCAATTCTTCAGTTGCGATCTCGTTCTGTTATCTGAAGGGTTCTCCGGCTACCATGATTCATCCGGTTTTCAAACTGCTTTCAAATGGGAGCTATTTGATGCTGGATGATCAAGGTTAATGTGGAATGTAACCAGGCATTGCTTATCTGGTAACGGTTAATTCCATTGTCACTTTTTGCACATAAGTACTTTCCAGCTGCATGAACAGTTAGGGAGTCAACACTATGGCCTTCAATAAATATTTGATTCTCTGAGCAAAGTGAAAGCCAGTCTTTTTCAAAAAGATGTGGCCTTAACTTTAGCCAGAGAGACGTTTGATCTTCAGGCTGCAAGGTCCTTGTCTGAAATACAGACACTAACCCAAACTAACTTTCCGCTGCATTTTGGGGAGCTGGTCCACTGTTTCTTTAATATGTCTGATATGAAGGGAATAGTGCACTTTTTCAAATGTTTTGGCTCTGGACTGGTTAGCACTTTTCAGATGTTTTTCGGAGTTATGCCATCTTTCGTACACTCTGTGTTGGGAAACATTTCTGAAGGGCTCCACCATGCCCTGCTCCTTGTGGCAGGAATTCTGATTTTAACTTTTCTGCTTCACAATGGATGCCCCAGTTCAACCCAGAATGGAGGCAGCACAGCTCGTGCTGCGGTGCCGTGAGTGCATGGTACATTGCTTTGGCACACTTTGGCTTCCAGAACTAAATGAGCACTAGTACGTATACTTCAGGCCTATTAGGCTTCACTGTGTACAACCTGTTTGCCACTGCCTGCTTTGTAGCCACAAATGCGTATTGGATCTTTACCAAGGACCACAATCGGCTGCGCCACTGAACATTGAAGTACTTAAAGGCCCATGGGTAGTATCATCTCCAGCGTATTCCATTGGTGATGAATGCATTCTTTGAGCCACCCTAGAATGCTTTGGTTCCTAGTGAAATGGACACTGGCTCTACGATACACTTCCAGGATGCAGTCCCTCCATAAACATGCTTTGAGGTGCGCTTCTGGGAATGTTGTCTGGGGTTGCGGACAATAGCTACGTCAGAATTCATAAACAATTGTCCTTTTCCATGTGGTGGGAATCATTTGGCCTGTTTTTTAAACAAAATGAATAAAAAACTGATTTGTTTGCTTTATTTTTCTATGCATCATGGCTTCTGAGTGCTTGGGATTTCAAATAGCATAATGACTTCAAGGCTTTTATATGAATATTTTTAAAAAAGAAGATTGCTTTTAGGTGATTTTAAAGAGTAGTTTTAAACCTTTTTCATTATGGCCTGCTGGCTTTTAGATAGCTTTTATATATCGACCCTTAGCATGAGGAGTGGGTGTTATGTGCCAGGGCTAGGCCCATGTTACGAAGCCGCTCATATCTAACAACATTTCTGCTGTGACCTTATGCACATTTTTGCGTGCACAACAATGTTGGATTTGTTTTTTTGAAAGTACTTTGTTTACACATTTTGCTTCGCACAACATTACCACAATGCCTTGAACATCATGTAGAAGTCCCTTCTACGCACTGTGTACAAATTTTGGTCTATCTTCATCAATGGGGCGACAGGGCTGTTTTCATATAATTAACATCGCTAATCTATACACACATCACAAGGCTGCTTTCTATTATAAATAAAGAGCAGCCCAAAGATTAGCAGAGGAGGCACTTCAGCTGACACCGAGGGTCCCTGCACAGTGAAATTTCATCACTCAGTGGTCTGACATTTCCGTGACGGGTGTCCAATTCGTGCCCTGCATATATACATTGTTTTTGCACCATGGTAGAACTGTATCTACTATTTATGCTTTTGGTACTTGTAATCACTTTCATCTGCTTCTGTCTAATGATTATCGCAGCACATGTATTCTATACAAGAATAACATTGGTTCAATAAATTTATTGAAAATGTCCCACTGTGTTTTCTCTGTATATTTCTCTGAGCACAAGAAAGTACGAGTGCCAGAGTGAAAGGTCTTTATCTGTTTTCAGGATCTTGGAGGGGTCAGGGTTGTAGTGTTCATTGGTTGCCAGAAACCATTCGCTCCCTGGTAAGGTTAAGGGGGCTTATGGTGGCACTGTAAGTTAGCTGTTCTCTAGGCCAACTTATCCTGTGGGGGTGCCCAGAATCAGTCTAGGAACCTCGCCCAACGTTTATGTTTTCCAACAAATGCACAGGTCCTACAGATTGGTAGGAACTACACAACACTAACCACTTATCAGCTGTCACTGCAAGTTTCTGTAGATCCTTTTCTGCCATGCCTGACAGGTGTTCTCAGATAAGTGGGGTTACAGCACTTTTCCGTGAGTCACTGTTGTCATTAACTGGTTAAAAGCATGAACATTCTTGGCCCTCCATCCTCCCAACCACTCCGTACAACTAGGCAACCGCACATAAATCCAATTTGTAATGGAACATCATCCACTCCTTTGCTTTCTTTGGATCTCTGATAGTAGTATGCTGTTTTCACTCATTCTCTTGGTTCTTCTCTGAAAACACCGTATAAATTGTGAACAATATTCAACTAATCATTGATAAGATCTAAGTTGATATTTGTCTTCAGGAGTAATTTAGTGGGGAATATACCAATGCCTCTGTTTTATTCCTCATTTATCAATGTTGTGTAACAAACATGTCAGACTTCGGATCTCAATCTTATTCTTCTCCACTTTAATTGTTACACCATTCTTCTTTAATTTTCTTATTCTCGTTGATACATTGTTCACTTTGATAACGTTCCATTTCAGTAGCCCCAACTGCCAATATGTCACCCTGAAAATGGCTTATAACTCTAAATATATAATCTCAAAATTCTCACAATCACATAATGCTCTGAAATACTGTTGGGACTGATGCTACATCTAAATTGATATCAGAAAGCTCTAAACTTGTAGTCGGATCCAACAGGAGCAATGAATGTTCCGTTCCTCTCCAAATCCACAGTCCACTATACACCAGAAGAATATGTTGGTTAGCTGTAACCTCAGAAAAGGAGAAGGGTTAAGAGAAAAAAGCATTGACTGAATACCACCGCTCTGAAGTATCACTCATCTAAGCACTGACTTCCACAATGTCATAGTGGCTATCAAGCTTAAGATCTTCAGTATCCCATCAATGTATGCAGTGTCTAACACTTTTTTAAATAGCATATTTCTATGTCTCAGATTCTCTATTTTCTTATGGAACCCTGGGAGCTATATAAACAGAAACACATAAAAACATCTATGATACCAAGGCCATAAGGGTTATAAATAATCTTACTCCTGCATTGGCACTGCAACTGTTTTGTGCGAACATTGAGCATACATATAACACATTTCTACCATTTAAATGGTTGTTGCAATTATCTCTAGGTTGTGAAAATGTACTGGGCCCAGTAGGAACTGCATCATATTCTTGCCTAGCAGCCAACATGTCTTTATTGCTTCCGGCCTGGACTCTTGTTTCACCATTTGTATATCAATTGCACAGGCCCACCCGTCTTTTCTAGGATGAATGGATGCCAAATCTTTCACCTGTTTGAAATGTTCGCTGATTTATTTACCTCCTCCTTTTGTGGATCACCCAGAAAAAAAAAATATTCATGTGATATGCTGCCGCTCCTACACCAAAGTCCTTTTCTTTTGAAGCATTCGAGAAAAGTGTGAAAACGCCTAAAGATCACACATGGTACCGCACACCACAACTGAAAAGTGTTTGTCCATAGTAGAATTTCACTTTGTCAGCAAATGATAACTTTTAGGATGGAAAGAAGAATCTTGAATGTCGGCTTTTGCCAACAATGCACCCTTTCTTTCTAATCACCATGACTGCTTCAAAAGAGGTTTACGGTACACAACAGCCTCATCTGTCTCCATAAATATTAATGGAACTGCCCTCTTGGTAAAATAAGTTAGGTATAAGACTCAACTCACTTAGTTCTTTCATGGCCACCAGACACAGAGTTGGTAATTAAAACTACAGAAAAGGACTCTGGTCAATAGACCTGCAGTTCCTCCAAAACATTTCTCCTTTTCATTCTTTATCAGCAACAGCTGATGTCTCTCCCTGACTGAGTTCAAATTTTTAGCTATGAAAGAATCTAAGGGACGAGGAAGGCTCCTGAAACAAGTCAGTCAAAAATGTGCTTCTTTGTGATTGCCAATGTGTACCAGTGCCTTCTGTAGATCATATGCCAGGACTAGTGTTGATAGATGACCAGTTATCTAAACGTGTCTTCGTTTTGTCTGGTATCTCCTACCTTTTAGGCTATCTGAGGTTCTAACCCAGCTCTCAAGGACTTTGTGGGCTGGGGTCACCAGGTATGCACTTCGGGGGCGGTTATGTCGCAGGAGCCAAGACAGATATTACAGCTGCCTACAGGCCTCCACCCGGTTCAAATGAAGCCAATGCTTCTCACTTTCCCTGACCACTGACACAAAGATAAAGTGCAGGTGTGCAACCCAGTAATAGTCCAAAAGATAAGGGCAAGCAAGGACTCTGTGCAGTGGCGGCTCCTCCGCTATGGCAAGGGAGTGTCGCCTCCACTGCCAGCAGCCCAAAAAAATAAAACAATATTTTATTATTTTTTTATTTTTCTCTGTAGCGTTGTGTCTAGGGGGCGTGGCCATGGAGATGACAGGCAGAGGGGGAGTGGTAGGTGCACTGTTGTCAGTGTGCATCACAGTTTGGCCAGGCGCATTGAAGCTGTCTCCAACCCTAGCTATGTTGCCGGGTTGGAGACAGCAAGCACAGGATCCCAGTCTACCTGGGATTGAAAATTCAGGGCAGTCCGCCTATCCTGACACTGCTCTATGCATGAGAGCAGTGTCGGGATTGACCGCAGGGAATTGTGGGAGCGTGTACCTGTAGAGCACGGAGCCAGAGAGGAGTTGCGGAGGGGCAGGTAGGTTCTTTTGTATTTACTTTTTTGTTTGATTGTCCTTTGGCCCTGGGGTCCCCCTCCCCGCCCTGCCACTGTGCAGGGATACCAGCCGCTAATGCCACCGTGATTCCGAGGTAGCATCAGTAAATTGTTATGGGGTTGTTTTCCTTTCCCGATGAAAGATCATAGATCCTTCTACATGGACTTGATCTCAAGGACTGGAATGGGTGTGGTGAGGAACTGGAATAGGTACGACAAGCGCCAGAGGACATTCATATTCAACACACTTATATTTATATGACCCAACTAGGAAATATGGAGAGGCTTCTATATTACCAAGCCCCCCAGTATGGCCCTGCAAAGCAGCGTCCAGTTGGCTCGGGACCTAGTCTTTAAAGAGGAAGTGATGGTGATGCCAAGGTACAGTATGGATCTTGAAGCCTACTGGAAGGGGACTAGCACCGCTAGGCATGGAACGTGTAGTGGCGGGATGGTCAGGTTAAGTATGCAGGATTTAGTCACATTGATTTTGTAGCTCAATTCCGTTTCAAAGGCATGGAGACACTGGACTACTGCATATAGAGATCTCTACGGTTCAGTTATTGCTAGCAACAGTTCATCTGCAAACAGCAGGGCCTTATGTTGTTGACTTCCAAAGGGGATGCCGGCTATGGATCAGTCTTGTCATATGAGAATAGCCAGAGGTTTCACCTCAAGGGCAAAAAGCAGAGGGGATAAGGGACACCCCTTCCAGGTGCCCCTATAGAGGGCGAAAAGGGGGGTGACTTATCCATTCACTCCAATGGTATCTGCGGATGCAGCGTATGGGACCTTGGTTTTGCTTATCATTATACGGCCCAATTGATCTTGTGGAGAGCAGAATGGAGAAAGGCCCAATTGACTCTATCAAATGCCTTTTCTGCATCAAGTGAGAGATGGCAGTCTGAGATGTCATGAGCCCGGACTTTCTCAACCAGTTGGGCAAAACGCCTGATGTTGACAGCACCAAGTATGTGTTTGATAAAGCTGACCTGGTCAGATCAATCAGCACTGGCAGGAGGGTTTCCTGGCAATTAGCCACCATTTTGGTGTAGATCGTGGCATCAGTATTAATAAAAGCAACTGTCCGATGGGAGAGGCAAAGAGTAGGGTCTTTACCAGGCTTAGGGATGAGTGTTATATCAGCCGCCGAACTTGCAGGCGTAAGGCCTGTGGCGTGTGTAAAAGAGTTGTAGAGTTCAAGCAGATGTTGCTTCAAATGGGGGGGTAAAAGCTTATAAAAGCCAAACAGTAGGCCATCAAGGTCCGGAGTCTTTCCCAACAGGAGCCCCTTAAGAGCACATCTCAATTCAGCCACTGTAAAAGGGCCTTCAAGGTCCTGAGCAACCTGAGGGTCCAAAGGGACAAACGCGAAGGTAAGCATCAATGGCAACCTTCTCATTCCCGTCGCTAGAATAGACAGTCTGGTAGTAGGCCCTAAAGGCCTCCTGCTTATCCGATTCCCAGATGGCCCAGTGGGAGTTCGCCACCCACAGTTTGGAGATGTGGGAACTGGTATATTGTACCCACGGTCTGTGGACCAAGAGGGTGCCCACCTTGTCACCCCCTTTGTAGTATTGTTCTTGAAGGGCCAGGAGGGATCTGTCCACCTTGTTAACCATGTGAGTCCTCAGCTGGCCTCCCAGTACTGCCAGTTGCCGTTTAGTGCATGCCACGGGACACTGTTTATTCGCAAGCTCCAGAGAGCGTATTTCCTCAATGAGGTTAGCTTCTAGCAGAAAAATCTCTCGAGCTCTAGTTATAAAATAGGGAGGAATGACACCCCTGATGGTTGCCTTAAAACCACCCCAGAGCACATGTGGGGAAGTGCCCAACAAAGAATTGAGTTCAAAGTATTTGTTGATGGCCTCTTTAATGGAGGTGATATTATCTAGGCCATGTAGGAGCAGAGGGTGCAAGTGGCATCAGGGGGAGACCTTGCCCCTGGAGTCTCACGCAGAGTCTAAACAAGTTAAACATGTGTGTGGTCTGATATAGAGATGTAAGAAAGCTTAGCAGACTCAAGGCCTCTTATGAGGTGGGGTGAGCAATAGATAGTCAATGCATGAGTAACACAGGTGTACATGAGAGTAAAAGAAAAAATCCCTTGCAGCTGGATGTAAATAAGTAGTACCATGCGTCCACCAGGCCAGTGTCTGTAAGCTCCTGTCGGACCTGTCAAAACACGGCTCTGGTACCCTGAAAGTTTGATGCGGTCCTGTCTAATTCGAGTTCTCAAACTAGATTAAAGTTCTTGCCCACTATTAGGTCCCCTACAGTAGAGCCCGGATGGTTCTTAAGTATCCAGGTAGAAACGTTTCTTGTGCTGGATTCGGGGCATTTGAGTTGAGCAGGGTCAAGGTTGATCTCCCCTTCTCAACTGTCAGGGTTAGGAACTGCTCTCTTGTGTCCAGCAAAATCTTCAGTAACTGAGAATGCAAACCTTTCTTGAAGAAAATGGCAACCCTGATGCTTTTGAATCGTCATACTCCCACTGTTGGCAGGTATAATGAGAGTGGGCCACACAGTGGCAGTCCTCCCTAAGCAGGTGAGTTTCCTGTAAGAAAATGATCCCAGGGTCACGCTGGAGAAGATAGCACACGATTTGTTCCCTCTTACTGGGGGTTTTTGCCCTTTGACATTTAGGGACAAAAGTTTAACATTGGTCAAGGACCTCATGGCCACCAAGGGGTGGGCAGTGCCGCTAGAAGGCTGGGCAGGTCTTCGCAGGCCCCATCTAATATAAGACCAGGTCAAGGAGGCACGCAGCTGAGAGGATGGAGGAGAAAAAGGAGCCTAAACCAGGGTGAACAAAACGGGCCAACAGGTACCAAAGCAATGGATTTCTCCATCAGTAGATGGGCAATAACACTAGTTAATTCTTATAGAGGCGTCACCCTCTGCAGAGCAAGGCCCAGTAAAGGCAGGAGAAGTGGTGACTGGAATAGCAGCGCAACAGACAAACCCTGTGGGAAAAGCGGTTTATAGACAGAATATCGAGTTTTAAATATTGACATACACAAATATCGAGTTGGAACTATCGTGATACAGAAATATTGACAGCAAGAATATCGTGGTCAAGAATATCAACTTTAAGGTAAGAAATATCGTTTTAGAAAATATCGAAGTTAGTAATATCATTTGCAAAAATATAGTTGTTTAAAATATCGATTTTTAATTTAGTGTTACGTACTTTAGTATGCATGTTAAAAGTTTGTGATTTATTTTTTTGTATAAGTATTGCTTTTTTTTAGTATATGTGTCAAATTTTTAGTAGTTATTAATTCCATGTTAAGCAAATTTTGCATTTTTTAGTTCTGTTGCGGGTTGTGGGTTTATAGGGGAATAGGGTGGGAAGTAATTTCATTATAATTAATTCATATTTTCATTTTATTAGTATTTACCTAATTTCGATTTGATAGTGTTAATTGTGGGAATAAATGTATTATTAGTCGGTTATTAATTGGTTGTTAATTTTTATTTATTAATTAATTGGTAATTATGTTAATTCTTTTCTTTTCATTTAGGAGTGGGTTGTGGCTTTATAGGGGAATAGGGTGGGAAGTAATTTAATTATAATAAAATAATTAATATTTTTTATTTATTAGTATTTTTTTAGTTTAGATTTTATAGTGGTAAGTGTGGGAATACATTTATTAATAGGTAATTATTAATTGGTTGTTAATTTGTATTAATTAATTAATTGGTAATTATGTTAATTGTATTTTTTTCTTTTAGGAGCTGGTTGTGGGTTTATAGGGGAATAGGGTGGGAAGTAATTTAATTATTATCAAATTATTAATATTTTTAATTTATTAATATTTATTTAATTTATATTTTGTAATGTAAATTGTGGGAATTAATATGTTATCAAATATTCATGAATTGGTTGTTAATTATTATTCATTAATTGGAAATTATATTAATTGTGTCATTTTTGTAGGAGCCGGTTGTGAGTTTATAGGGGAATAGGGTGGGAAGAAATGTATTTATAAATAATTTCTAATTAATGATAATTAATTTGTTTAAAAAAAATATGGCAATTGTGTAATAAATTTGAGATGTGAGTTGTGGAGTTTATAGTGGTAAAGGTTGGGAAGTAAATTCTTTTAAATTAATTATTATGTTGTTGTTAATTAATATTAATTTACTAATGTAAAATTGGTTATGGAAATTGTGCAATGATTTTTAGATGTGTGTTGTGGTGTTTATTGGGGTAGAGGGTGGAAAGTATTTTAGGTTTCATTAATTAATAATCAGTTGCTCATTAATGTTCAAACATGTCTTGACCCTTCACAATCTGGTTTTAGACCTAGACATTCTACCGAAACCACCTTGCTTGGCGTGACAGACATTATTAAACTTCCTCTGGATAATAATAAGGCAGTATCATTAGTGCTGCTAGACTTGTCCGCAACCTTTGATACTGTAGCACATGATAGACTATGGTTGGTGTAGAAGGGCCGGCTTTTCAATGGTTCTACAGCTTTTTGGAGCAGCGCACCCAAAGCGTCAATCTGGGCCCCTTTCGTTCTGGAGATAAATCTCTCAGGAAAGGGGGTTCCTCAGGGCTCATGCCTCAGCCCCTAGGTTGTTTAATAAATACGTGGCCCCCTTGCAAAGATCATCAGAGACCAAGGCTTTGTCCCCTTCTCATATGTGGAAGACACGCAACTTCTGCTTTCGTTTGATAATAATTCTGAAGCAACAAAACATATTTTTGCAGAGGGTATGCGTGATATCTGCGGCTGGATGACGAAGAACTTTCTCCAGTTGAATGCAAATAAAACGGAAGTCCTACTGTTTGGCAAAGCACAACTTCTGTGGTCCCCTGATTGGTGGGCAGTAGAATTAGGCCCTGCTCCCACCCCCACTATCAAGGCAAAAAATCTGGGGATATATCTGGACCTCTCCTTATCTATGAAGGACCTGGTGGCTGTCGTTTCAGGCACTTGCTTCTGTATGCTGAAGCTCCTCCAGAGAGTGTTTTATCTTCTCCCTTTATCTGTTAGCAAGACCCTGCTCCAACCTCTAGTAGTCAGTCATTTGGACTACTGCAATGCACTCCTGGGAGCGGCAAAGGAGATGGTGTTAAACAGGTTGCAAGTGGTTCAGAACACAGCAGCACGGATGGCTCTGAATCAGCCGTCCATAAAACTATCAATGATATCTGCCCAGATAACTGCGTTCAGGTGGGAAGGCTCTGTTAGTAGTCCCTCGGGTTAACAAACTTCGAACTGAGGGGCAAATCTTTTGCCTATGTTGTTTTGCCCTGCGTCTCTGGAACTCGCTTCCCAGCGCTTTACGTAAGTGCCCCGATTTGCTTAAATTCAGGAAACTATTAAAAACAGAACTCTTCAAAGATTGAGGGCCCTCACTACTCCCTAGCTTTTTATCCGTTATTAGCGCAGAGATACCACTGCCAGGGTGATTCCAGCGCTGTATAAACTCTTCATTCATTCATTCATTAAATGATAAATGTTTATGGTAATTGTTTATTTTTATTTTGAGTGTGGATTTTGGTTTTATAGGGGTAACGTTTGGTGAGTAAATACATTTTTATTTGTTTTTTTATCTGTTTTAATTTGTTTTTTATTAATAATATTTTTTTGTGATAATTAATTATGTTAATTATGGAGGTACACATTTTTTTAAATTTAGAAGTGGGTTGTGAATTGTGTGGTGTTATATGGTAGGAAATAAAAAATATAAAATTTATGTAACAATTAGGTGCCGATTCCGATCCTGTAAAACCTGGGTACAAATGGTCGTACAGAGCGTTTTCTCCGTACGACTTGTACCCCGGAATTCCACCGTACAAACCAGCAAGTACGATTCGTACAGAAATACCATTTCCGTACGAATCGTAAAAAACACCGTACGGCTAAAAAATACATATAATTCCGATCCTGGACAGCGCGTACGCGACGTCCACATGGAGTCAGGCAGCGTTTTACGGACCAGCAAGTACGATTCGTACCTACAGCACTCTGCACGGCTATATTTTTACGGGAGCCAAAAAGTGCCAGAAAAGCGAAGTACGTTGCGATGCACAAGGAAAAGGGAGCCTGCTATGCGACGTACACGCCATCACCCACATCGTACGTGTCATCATGTACGGTGCGTACCACAACATGGCATATGTACGCCCCGTACCCCCATATGTATGGCGCGTACCCCCCACCCCCGTATGTATGGTGCGTACCCACCACCCCCCCATATGTACGGCGCATATCCCCACCCCCGTATGTACGGCACATACATCCCATCCCCATCCGTACATACGCGAGGATTGGGGTATGCCTGGTGTACGGTGCAGACATACGTGGGTGGTGGTACGCCTGGGGTACGGTGCAGACATATGCGGGTGGGAGGTATGTGCCATACATACGGGGGGTGGGGGGTACGTGCCGTACATATGGGGGGTACGCACCGTACATACGGGGGTACACGCCATACATACGGGGGTGGGGGTACGCGCCATACATATGGGGGTGGGGGGTACGCGCCATACATACAGGGGTGGGGGGTACGGTGCAGACATACGCGGGAGGGGTGGGAGGCTGGGGGGCCGTACGACTTGTACCCCGAGCACAAGTGTACTCGGGGTAGAGCTCGTACAAAGTTCGCTCCGTTCGGAGCCTTTTCCATGCGCTTGTGTTTTCGGATGGGCGGTACGGATCGTACTTGCACGCTCGGACTTCAGTTTTACGATTTGTAAGTAAAACTGCCCTGGGACGTCTCGTAGGCTTTTCCCGAGGCGATTCGTATGTATTTTCCACATACGAATCGTACTTCGCCGTTTGTATGGGACTTGTACGATTCGTACATAAAAAAATACGGATACGAGTCGTACGGGAAAAAAAAACCAGGATCGGAATCGACCCCTTAATGTTTTTGTTTATAATTAATTTCTATTAAAAATAGTTTTTTGTTTGTAATTTTGATTTGACATTTTTATAAAGTAATCTTTGTAGGTAATTTTTTATTTTTTTTAACATTACAATATGTTTCTATCTTTTGTAATTTTAAATATTTTTATATATGTTTTCTTTTTTTGTTTTTTAACATCTTTTGTATTGACATTGATATTTTGTTTGTTGTCAATTTTGAATTGACTGCTGTGGGAATATTAATTTTTACCCCTTTGCTACCCAACACTTGCACTGTTGCACTCACTGGAGTGGGAATTTGCACCACTCCGCTATCCAAAACTTTCTCTTCTGTTGCAGTCACTGGAGTGGGAATAGTAATTTTTCCCCTCTGCTATCCAACACTTTCCCTCCTGTTGCACTCACTAGAGTGGGAATAGTAATTTGTATCCCTCCGCTATCCAAAATTTTCCTTACTGTTGCAGGAATTGGAGTGGGAATAGTAATGTTTACCCCTTCTCTATCCAACACTTTCCCTACTGTTGCACTCACTGGAGTGGGAATAGAAATTTTTACCCCTCCGCTATCCAACACATTCCCTACTGATGCAGTAATTTGAGTGGGAATAGTAATTTTTACCTCTCCGCTATCCAACACTTTCCCTACTGTTGCACTCACTGGAGTGGGAATAGTAATTTTTACCTCTCTGATATCCAACACTTTTCCTACTGTTGCACTCACTGAAGTGGGAATAGTAATGCTTACCCTTCTGCTATCCAACACTTTCCCTACAGTTGCAGGAATTGGAGTGGGAATAGTAATTGTTACCCCTCCGCTATCCAACAGTTTCCCTACTGTTGCATTAAATGGAGTGGGAATACATTCAATCACTAACACACACATACATACACTCACCCAACCATACAGTCCATCACAGGTGCACTCTTAAAACCATGCATCCAGTGAATCACCCACTCACACATCTAGTCACAGAGTCACACACACCCTACCCACACAAACACTCAGGCACCCATACAGATACTCAGACAACTAATCAATAACCCATATATACACTCATATAGCTATTTACAAAACCATGCAGCCACTTATACACCAACACACAGACACATACAGACATTCACACAGTTTAGTCACTAGTCTGCAGTAAGATACATTTAATGACTCACTTATAGAGTCAGTTACGCACCTAGAAAATCATCTATTCACACACTTGTACACCCACTTTTTCTTCAACAGGCCTTTCCCTATATATATTAAACATATTAAAACTGTTCAGAAACACATACTCAATGGAAGATGTCATCAGTGATGTCATCAGTGATGTCACTGACCATGTCATGAGTGATGTAATATGTGACGTCATCAGCAGTGCATTGCGGGGGCGCGAGTTATAGTTAGCTGAACTAACTATAACAGGGGAATTTCTAGGGTTTTGTACGAGGGAAATGTCCAGCTAACTATAATGCCCCTGAAACCTATGGTTTTTTCAGTGAATTTCTAAGGTTTTTTAAATGTCAATTCCTAACTATAACGCCTCTGAAACCTATGGTTTTTTCAGTGAATTTCAAAGGTTTTTTAAATGCCAATTCCTAACTATAACGTGCATGAAACCTATGGTTTTTTCAGTGAATTTCAAAGGTTTTTTAAATGCTAATTCCTATCTATAACTTATCTCTGAAGATATCATGAAAAGCATTCTTTTTTAAAAGTAGGGTGCACATTAGTTTTGTGGAAAAGCATCTTTGTGATTGGTTAAGAAAAAGCAGTTTCAATGTGGAGTATATATCATAGGATAAAATTTGCTCAGCTCCACCACACCTGCTACTTGCATTTGGAAGGCACTGTTCGAACTTAAAACAATCGTCAACTTTTAACCTGCACGTGTCGTTAAATGTTCAAGAAAATGTTACAAAGAAATAACGTAAAGTTTAAAAAAATTGATGAACTTTTAACCTGCACATATTGTAAAATGTTCTAGAAAGTGTGTTGATAGAATACGTTGCACTTCGGACTTCTATGTGTTGTTGAATATTAAAAAAAACGGTTCATATGGAAAATTAAAAAGAAACCAATAGAGAAGTTTTGAAACCTAAAAGAATCAAGGAACTATTCTAATTTATTCTTTACATGTATTTATGTGTGCAGCAACAAAATTATGGACACAACAGCACTAGGAAGAGGAAGAAGCAGGGAGTGGAGGGAGGGGGGGAGATGGGCAGAATGGCACACATGCACAATTAAGTACAACACACATATAGACTAACAATGGCCAAAATGAAACACACCAACAAGGAGCACAAGTCACACAACCTGCCAACATCACACCACTGAACGAGCATAGAAGTGAAAACCACACTGCATTCATACAGGATGTGTACAAAGGCCAGTCATTGGTGTTGTGGGATGTCTGCGACCGTGGTCATCATGGATGAGATGCCCAGCATGTGGCACATGTTCGAGTTCACTGTGTGTTATGTTGCCAAATGGCTGCTCCTCCCTCCCACGAGCCCCCACACTTTTGTACGGTGAGCTGTTGTATCTCCTGCACTCGTATGGCACGCCATTGTAATGCCTATTTGCGCATGTCCTGCTACATTCCAACTACAACATCACAGTGCCGTTTGGAGGTGGTGCATGCCACTTTACAACATCGACTGCTGCGGCTCTTGTAACAGGCCACACCAGAACACAGAGACACACTTATCGCACTTCCTGTACACGGACATGTCCGAGACACCCCGTTCCCCTTGCCAGATAGGCACACCCTTGCACTGACCTGTGAACAACAGACCAGCACACACCAGTTGTGCATGCCGGAGGATGCGTACGTATCTACACATCCAGGCTCACTGCCAACGCTGAGGTGACAGCACACTGTGATGTTGCAGGGCTCATGCCTATCATGCTAAGACAATGACCACAGATACACACTTACTATGATGTGGGTTTGGGGGGCATTGGCGGTCCTGGAGTTGTTGAGATGAGTCTTCTGGCCCTCATGGGTATCCCTGTATCATGCTCATTGACTCTATGGCACCTGTGGGTGTTCTGGTGTGGCTCTTGGCTGTGTTCCCTTTCATGGTGCAGGTAGTTGTCCTGCTTAACACCAGCAGAAAGCAGGTGTAAAATACTTGGTGCTAACGTGTCTTATCGCCGGAATTTGTTTCGCATTGCAATTGGTGTGAACGTTGTGATGTGATTTTTTTCGTGTGCACAACAATATACGAACTGAGCAGTGTATCTCGTCAAGATCCAGCACCTGACGCACTATTCCCAATCAATATAAATACAATGAGATTTCTTAATAGATTTTGTGTGTACACTGTAAGTGCAGCCAATACTTCAGTGCAATACAATACAGGATTTTAGTATTTAGAATAAATCGCAAAGGTGCACCTCGTGTCTTTTTGCACGGGAACGGCTACTCTCCATTTCATTATCAGCAATTTAACGGAAGTAAAGTTGAGATAAATCTAACACACTATTCAGAAGTTCGTGCAAACTGCAGATATCACCAGTATTCCAGCGATAAGTGCCCCAAAATTTAACACCATGGTGGACTCCATCAAATAACAGTAATAAGAACAAGAAAGAGTCACACAGCAGTTAAGAGAACAACCAAAAACATTATTATTTTTTTTCAAACTTTATTTTTTATAATAATAAATATATAAACGAAAAACTATTTTCAAACTTTATTTTTTTATTAACATATATATGAACAATAAACTAATAAACAAAATGTAACAACAATAACAAAAAACAATAAGGCGGAACACTACTGTGGGGACAATGGATGTCGACGACAGACCTGGAAAATAAGAAAGATTGTTAAAAAAACAACAACATGGTATTCTCAACAAAATACCACAAGAAACAAATCACAGATATATAAAATGCGTACAGCTAACAAAATTTTATAAGTTTAACTTACAAAAACTGTAAATGTTGCCGCTTTAAAATATTTACAGAATCTGAAGAAAATTTTTTGCAGAAGGCACCACACCAACAACGTTTTTCTTCAGTGGTGAGGAAATTTTTTACTTTATCCAAGGAGCAAACAAAGACCAATGCCACCTTCTTCACTCGCAAGATTTGCCAAAGAGTTCTGTTACGAGGGGATCCTAACAAAAAATACTCGTGCAGCACAGCAAGTATGATGAAACACCTAAGGACCCTTCATCCAAACAATCTTGCACGAGAAGAGTGCAAACAGATGAGAAACACTCCTGTTCTGTAAAAAAGAATCACAAATAAATGTATATTAATACCTTTCAAATTTATACTTTTCCATTACTGTACAAACATATTTTATATAAAAACTGACTAAGAAACTATAGCCCTGAACCACAAGTGTGACGATCGTTAAAACACTACATGCATAGTGCATACTACTTTGAAGCAGTTCATGCCCTAAAGCCTACCTCACTAAAAGACTACATGCTAACTGACTAAATAATTACAGTACTATAAGGAGACACACTGGGTAAGTGACAGGGTGTTTGCTAGAAGAGTATGAATACTAACTAGGGAATTGAAGGTATGAAACACAACTGTGTAGGTGATTAGAGGACTGCATCCATACTGCATAGGCATTTAAAGCAGTCCATGTGCTAAGGACTGGCTCACTGCATGACTACTTGGGTACTGACTGAATGATTAGAGTACAGCAAGGAGAGTGCCTAGGTGAATTTATAAGTGCTAGGCTTTTCGCACAGGGAATGGATTAGTACTTGGTACTGAATGGGTCACTAGAGGAGTGCAAAGGCAGTGTCAAGTGCTGGACTGTATGGATACTGACTAGGAAATTGAAAGTGTGAAAGACAAGTGTCTAGGTGGTTAGAAGACTGCACGCATAGTGCATAGGGGGTTGAAGCAGTCCATGTGCTAAGGCCTGGCTCAGTGTATGAATACTTAGGCACTGACTGAATAATTAGAGTACTGCAAAAATAGCATCTCGGTGAATTTATAAGTGTTTGGGTTTTAGCACAGTGAATGGATTAGTACATGGTGCTGAATGGGTCACTAGAGGACTGCAAAGGGAGTGACAGGGTATTTCCTGGAAGTGTACGGATACTGATTAGGGAATTGAATGTGAGAAAGACAATTGTGTAGGTGGTTAGAGGACTGCATGCATAGTGGATAAGGGTTTGAAGCAGTCCATATACTAAGGCCTGGGTCACTGGATGAGTACTTGGGTACTGACTGAATGATTAGAGTACTGCAAGGAGAGTGCCTGGGTGAATTTATTAGGGTTTGGCGCTGTGAATGGATTAGTACATGATGCTGAATGGGTCACTAGAGGAGTGTAACGGCAGTGACAGGGTGTTTGCTGGAAGTGAACAGATACTGACTGGGGAATTGAAGGTGTGAAAGACAAGTGTGTAGGGGGTTAGAGGACTGCATGAATAGTGGATATGGGTTTGACGTAGTCCATGTGCTTAGAAATGGCTCAGTGCATGAATACTTAGGCAGTGACTGAATCATTAGAGTACTGGAAAGAGAGTGTCTAGGTGAATTTATAAGTGTTTGAGTTTTGACACAGTCAATGGATTAGTACATGCTGTTAAATGGGTCTCTAGAGGAGTGCAAAGGAAGTGACAGGATGTTTCCTGGAAGTGTATGGATACTAACTAGGGAATTGAAGGTGTAAAAGACAAGTGTATAGTATGTCAGAACACTTTTATTTGAGGCAATCTATTTGGTACTTAGAAACTGACTACATAATCAGACTACTTCCAGGACAGTGCTTAGGTAAAACTTTTACATTTTCAGTTCTGCCACAGTGAACAGAATAGTACATGGTACTGCACCTTAGTGTCAAACCCTGACTCATTTTATCAATGCATAAGCAAAGACTAGCTTCTAATGCTACTAAAACCTGACAACATGAGAGGTTTTAAATTAGTTATCTGTCAGCAAATACATGATGTTACCAAATGCTTCTCTCACAGTGGTTCTCAAATGCACACAGATTCACACTGTGATTCTAGACAACAACCACTATACCTAGGAGTTTACCAAAAATCATTCACTACAGTGGAAGTGGTAAGGGAACTGCACACAATCTTCATATTTCAGGACTGCACTTTAGTGTCAATGCCTGACTCATTTAATCAACGCATAAGCAAAGACTGGATTCTAATCCTACTAAAACTTCACAACATGACAGGTTTTAAACCAGTTATCTGTCAGCAAATACATGATGTTACCAAATGCTTCTCTCAAAGTGATCCCAAATACACACTAACTCACAGTGTGATTCTAGACAAGCACCACTATCCCTATGAGTTTACCAAAACTCATTCACTACAGTGCAAGTGGTAAGGGAACTGCACACAATCTACATATTTCACAACTGCAATTTACTGTCAATGCCTGACTCATATAATGAAAGAATAAGCCATAACTGTCTTCTAATGCTACTAAAACTTGACAACATGACATGTTTTACAACACTTATCTGTCAGCAAATACACGATGTTACCAAACACTTCTCGCACAGTGGTTCTCAAATACACACAAACTCACAGTGTGATTCTAGACAAACAACACTATCCCTAGCAGCTTACCAAAACTCATTCACTACAGTGGAAGTGGTAAGGGAACTGCACACAATCTACATATTTCACGACTGCACTTTAGAGTCAATGCCTGACTCATTTAATCAATGCATAAGCAATGACTGGCTTCTAATGCTACTAAAACTTGACAACATGACAAGTTTTAAAACAGTTTTCTGTCAGCAAATACAAGATGTTACCAAACGCTTCTTTCACAGTGGTTCCCAAATGCACAAAGTCTCACAGTGTGATTCTAGACGAGCACCAGTATCCCTAGGAGTTTACCAAAACTCATTCACTACACTGGAAGTGATAAGGGAACTGCACACAATCTACATATTTCACGACTGCAATTTACTGTCAATGCCTGACTCATATAATGAAAGCATAAGCCATAACTGTCTTCTAATGCTACTAAAACTTGACAACATGACAGGGTATAAAACAGTTATCTGTCAGCAAATACACAATGTTACCAAATGCTTCTCTCACAATCCTTACCCAAGTGCACACAGACTCACAGTGTGATTTTAGAAAAGCAATACTATCCTAGGAGTTTACCAAAACGAATTCACTAGTCTGGAAGAGTTAACGGTACTGCACACAATCTACATATTTAAGTACAGCACATCAGTGTCAAAGCATGACTCATTTAATCAACATATAAGCAAAGACTGGATTCTAATGCTACTAAAACATCACGTTTCAATATCAAATGGAGAGTGGATCACAGGTCCTGAAAGAACCAGGGTTAGCAACAACAGTACAGGGTACTGTTAAGAAACCCTCAATCACGTGTTAATTTTCAGGTGGAATTTAGCGGTATGTTCGATTATCCGCTATTTGTTTGACAGCGTGACAGCATCATCATCGGGTTAATGAGTGCTTCCTCCACCCGGAGGTAATTCCTCTGGTTTTTTCAGTTGTGATCAGAGAACCGTGTTGGGTGTATAGTGAAGTGCTATAAAGTGAGTGAAAATGGGTTTACAATTAAAAAGCTCGTAAAACCAGTTTGTAATTTTAATGGAACTGGGTTCGAGTTGAATTTAAAACGCTTATCGTGCACAAAACAGACTATTTAGGGTCTGGTGCACTATAAAAATGTGTCAAAAAAATAGGTCGACATGTTTCAGCCTTATCTCATGCCCAAGAGGGTCATATAGGCTTTCATCAGGACCCTAGTGTATGTGTAGGAGACGCTATTATTCAAAAGATCTCCCTCGTGAAAAAGGTGAGTAATATTCTTCACCAGCCAATCTTTTGTCGATTTGAACCTGTTGCAACAAATGGAATAGGGAATAGGGGGTGAAGGGAAAAAGAAATAGACAGACTGAATTCTGTCAGTGTATATGCTGTCAATATGTTCAAAATTCAAGACATCAACTGTCGTAGTAACTCAAAAAATGGCAATACTTTTTACATGTAGTGTAGCCCATTTGGCAACTCATACTCATTCATACGTAGTAACGGCAAAATAAGACCTCCTTTCTGTAGGATTGCAATTTACAAGAAAAGACGTAAAAACACAAACATAGCGACCAGTTTGTTATAAAATTGCGAGCAGGTAATGTGTCCCTGGTGGGGCACTAAGTTCTATGCACCGAAAGGTTAGTCACGTGGGGTGCCGAAGTGGTTAGTATCTAATTGCGTCCAGACAAAATGCCTACATGCCCGTTTCTTAAATTATACTATCAAATCTACCTCTTAGGGAAAAGATGGAGTACAAACATAATCAGGTGTTAGTACATTCGGTCTCCGAATGGTAACGTCTTTTAAGTAGGAAACTGAAGTGTCAGTTAACTTGCGTGGCAGATCTCACAAGAATAACGGTGGAGATGACACTCAGGGTAGGGAGTGTAGTTACTATTATTGCTAGTGCTACCTAAATGTTAGTCAAGGTGAAAAAGACAGGTAGTAAAGGCAAACAATCAAGATTACTTTCATATTCACAGATAGACTTGAAAATGACTTTTTTAGCGTTTCAGAAGAAAAAGAATACCTTAATAATTCGATTGGAGGGTTACATCTGGTAGGGTAAGTTGTGCCCGCTCTTTAAAGGAAAACGGAAAGTGTTAGAAACTTTGATACGTTACGTCTCTTCGTCGGCATCCTCGTGTGTTATGAGCGATACCTTTTCGGTGGCAACAAGCGACTTGTTCTGTCACTGCTTCTCTCCACCCGGTGTAGTTCATAGAGTAACCGGGTCGAAATAAAGGGAGTATTCATGGAAAACAAAAGAGGACTCGCGTCGCTGTTAACTGACCTATTTTGATGCTGACAGCATATATATATGTAATTCTTACTCTACTCATTCGATTAATGAGGGGTGTCATAAGAGATGATAAAAATATTAAAAATCGAGGCTTCGTTTTTATCAGGAGTTCGTTGATCCTCATGGATATGTTTTGCATGATAAAGTTTCACTTTTGTCAATAAAGTTTTTAGTTACTCTCAAAAAATGAAAGTGAGATGGATGCTTTGTTTTTTATCAGAAAATGTTTGTCCTCAGAAAATTACTTTGCAGGACAGCATGTTACTTGCACCAATGAAGTTCTGACTTCTGTTGGGAGTGAAGAGAGGAGATCTCATTTTTGTATCACAACGGGAGGGCAAGGGATGGTCAAATCATTAAACGCACCACAAATTTGTATATGAAGTGCATGCTCTATGAAAGGTATGGAGGAAAGTACGTATCTCAGAAGCATGGCACCATAGTACAAATAGGGTATCATTTACCATTGGCAGTCTCTTTATATCACTGGAGATCAGGAGTAATGGACCCGTATTTACATCATGATGTATCATACTTTGTGGTGATTGACTTAGGTGTGGTATGGACAGAAATGTCTCCCTGGGGATGTTGTTACATCAATTCGAAATTCTGTCACATTCATCCCTAATGTGGTTCTAGATTCTTAATGTTCAAATTCTTATTTCTTAATGCTGAGCCACGGGATGTTGTCGTTCAATCCATGAGTATGTGTATGTAAACGGTAGACCCACCATTGTTCTTTTTCGAACAGAATATTTTCTGCATTGTGATTTTTCGTCGTTAGTGTCTCTAAAATCACCCATTGAAGGTTGTTAACTGTGTGACCTTTCTCAAGGTAGTGACTGCTCATCTTGGTTGTGCTTTTCTTGCATTTGACGTTACTCTTGTGTTCGCAAAGTCGTTGCTTGACTTTGCGACAGGTCATCCCAATGTAACGTAATTCGCAAGGGCTAAAACTTCACAACATGACAGATTTTAAAACAGTTATCTGTCAGCAAATACATGATGTCACCAAATGCTTCTCTCACACTGATCCCAAATACACACTAACTCACAGTGTGATTCTAGACAAGCACCACTATCCCTATGAGCTTACCAAAACTCATTCACTACAGTGCAAGTGGTAAGGGAACTGCACACAATCTACATATTTCACGACTGCAATTTACTGTCAATGCCTCACTCATTTAATGAAAGAATAAGCCATAACTGTCTTCTAATGCTACTAAAACTTGACAACCTGACTGGTTTTAAAACAGTTATCTGTCAGCAAATACACGATATTACCAAATGCTTCTCTCACAGTGGTTCCCAAATGCACACAGACTCACTGTGTGATTCTAGACAAACAACACTATCCCTTGCACTATACCAAAACACATTTCTTCATCTAGAAGTAGTACTACATTTTAGTATAGAAACATAACATAACTCATTTCACAAATTCATAAACAATGACTGGTTTCTAATTCTACCAACATATACAAACTGCACAGTTATCTGTCTACAAACACATGAAAAACACAAATGCCTATCACAGAATGGTTTCTACATGCACACACATTGTAGAGAAAAAAAGTACTCCCTACACTTTAGCAGGAAAAATACATTAGTCTGATTAAAATCAAAATAGTCTACATACATCCCCTCACAATTAAATAACTCCTCTTTCAAGTTCTTTTGTAGATTAAGGAGTATATCAATCACTCACCATATTTTCTTTTACAGAATCTCTGCACTGTGCACCTTTCAGCAAAAGCAAAGAATGGAAAAGTTTCCCTTTCATTTTCCACACATATACATGTAAACATCAAATCACAATCCTTCGCACATAAACTCAAAAGCAAACACACATTTCTATTGGTTAAACATTTCAACCCTTTCCAACTGAAATACATTTCAACCCTTCCCCCAATCTGCCTTCTGCCTGTTACCATAGAAACAGGTCATGGAACACTGCACTGAGCTCACAGGTCACAAGTTCAGCACAAAATGTTCCTACACAAGACAGGAAGTGTGCTTGACTTTTCAACATATCAGCTTATCATATATAATGTTCCTTACAATCTGTTTTTGTTAACCAATAACAATCATACCTTTAAAAAACAAAAATATACACCCTACCTTTCAGTGTAGAAAGTTGTTATACAACCAATGATTTCTTGTCGTTTTTCAAAAAACGTTGCTGTGGATCCGCGCACCCACCGCGAGAGAATCCGTGCATCCAACGCGATAGGAGGTGCGCACCGTGCGCGCATTTTGCCGCTTTTTTTTTTTAAAAGGGGGGCCACAGGGGGTCCTTCTGGGACCCCCTAAGCAGATCTGGAGGGTCAGAGTATTTCCACTCTGCCCCCTTTATATCTTTTACACGCTTATTTCCCTTCCATCTTCAGCCTCGCTTCTACCGAGGCAGAAAATGGCCGCCAACAGTTCCTGGTTTCGAATGTAGAGAGACGCTCGACAGCCAATTAGCATTCAGCACGCGATCGGGAGGGTGCGCGCTCCGTTCGGGGAGGTTGCGCTTACGGTGCGGGTACGGTCCGCGGATCCTCCGTGGCCATAGATATCACTAACTTTTTTACCCTAATTTTCTCAGGAACTACTGAACAGATTCACACCAAATATGCAAAAGGCACGAGTCCTAACTGAGGACTACCTCTTTGCCAAATTTGGTGTCATTCCATTCAGTGGTTCGGGCTGTAGCTGCGACAGCAGATCCTATGGGAAATTGCATGGGGAAAACGCGTTTTGGGACCCCCTTTTTTCTCGGCCCCCGCTTCACGGATCACCGCAAAACTTTCAGGATAGGAGCGGAGCAGAGCTGGCCAAAAGTTTGGAGGATTTCGCGAAGATTTGTCAATCAGTGCCAAAGATATTCCCAATAGAATGTTGCGGATTTCCTATGGAAAATAGGTCCTAACTATAACTATCTACTGGTGACCGCCAGTAGATAATATATATATATATATATATATATATATATATATATATATATATTACCTACTGGCGGTCGCCAGTAGGTAGATATAGTTAGGACCCTGTTTCCATAGGAAATCCGCAACATTCTATTTGGAATAACTTTGGCGCCGGTCGACGAATCCTCGCGAAATTTTCAAAATAGGTGGGGCGCTACGCTCCGCTCCTACCCTGAAAGTCTCGGGGGGATTCGTCAAGCAGGGGCCGAGAAAAAAGGGGGGTCCCAAAACGCGTTTTCCCCATGCATTTTTCCATAGGACCTTTAGACACAGCTACAGCCCGAACGGCTGAACAGAATTACTTGAAATTTGGCAGAGAGGTAGCCATAAGGTCAAGGAAGTGCCTTTTGCAGGTCTGGTGTAAATCTGTTCAGTATTTCCTGAGAAAATAGCATTTAAAAGCATATATATATGTGGGCGGAGCCTAACCACACATCTCATCCTGAGATCTGATTGGCTGTCAGCACTTCATCCAAGAAGTGTTGGCAGCCATCTTGGGACCAATATACATGATAGCACCTCATTAAAAAGCATTGCAGTTAATAGAAGGTTTTAAGACTTTAGTTACATTATAAATCATTTGTTGATGGTACCATACTCATTTTAGGAATTGTGGTATGTTCTAAGGTGATTTCACCATGTGAAAAAGCCTTCTGCTGGGATATCATGATTGAGAGAAAAATATTTTCTCATGCTTTTACCACAGAGGTTTGGAAGGTGATCTATAGGCTAAACTGAGAGCTTATTTTCTGTAAATTCACATTATCTTTCTCAGTCATGTGAGAATGAAGTCTGACATTCTCAGTAAAACATGTACATCCAACAAGGGCAGAGACTGTCAGTTGATTCCTTTGTGTTCTACTGCAGCTTCCCAGAGTGTTCCAAAGAACTACTAGAGCGCTAACAGTCCTACTTATGATAAACGTATGGCACACCTGAAGCCATCTTGCTTGGATTAAAGTGGTAACTCTTAAAACATTTAATTTAAAAAGGAACAAAATGAGGGGGTTCATTTTTCCATAAAAAGTATGATTAGTGCTGCAGAAAGAAAAATTAGGGCACATTTTGAGTGACTTCTCAAATCCTCTTCTATTTCATTAAAAAATTCTGACATGCAGACTGAAACATGCACTTTCAATACCAGCAGCAGTTTTCCCTGGTGAGCAGTAGCTTTACTACAGTGATCTAATGAGCAAAAAGAGTGCTAACATTCTGAATTTATGGCAAATGTGTGACACATCTGAATGCCTTCTTGATGGAATCAAAGTAAAAAACTGAAAGTATTTCCTACTGAGGAGACTGCAGTAAATGAGGAAATTAGGAAACTTCATAACAAATAAGTCTCCCAAGATGGCCACCAGAGACAAAAGAGCCCAAATGTAGCCCAAATATCACCCAGATGTAGCCCAAGTATAGCCCAATGACAGAATGTCCCAGAATGTTCTTAAAAACAACTAGAGCGCTTACTGTCTTCATTATGACAAAAGTAAGGCACACCTGAAGCCATCTTGATTGGAATAAACTGGTAACACTTAAAACATTTAATTTAAAAAGGAACACAATGAGGAGGTTCATTTTGCCATAGAAATTATGATTAATGCTGAAGAAAGAAAATGAGGGCACATTTTGAATGACTTCTCAAATCCTCTTCTATTTCATTAAAAAATTCTGACATGCAGACTGAAACATGCACTTTTAATACCAGGAGCAGACTTCCATGGTGCAGTAGTTTTACTACAGTGATCTAATGAACAACTAGAGTGCTAACATTCAGAATTTATGGCAAATGTGTGACATATCTGAATACCTTCATGATGGAATCAAAGTAAAAAACTGAAAGCATTTCCTACTGAGGAGACTGCAGTACATGAGGAAATTAGGAAACTTCATAACAAATAAATCTCCCAAGATGGCCACCGGAGACAAAAGAGCCCAAATGTAGCCCAAAATCACCCAGATGTAGCCCAAATATAGCCCAATGACAGAAGTGTGCAAAACACTTATTATTTTGTGTTTTTGCAGTGTTATATAGTGCAGACTTGTCAGGTATTGGAGTGCTTTACATGAGCATTGGTTACATCACACAAGAACAAATTCATTTTGGTTGTAGACATGGGGAGACTAAGTGATTTGACCAGAATCACAGAATGTCGAGCTGAAGCAGAAACTTCAACCTGGTTCCCCAGTTGCAAAGTCTGCAGTTCTGGAAGTAACACCACATCCTCTCCCCTAAGTGCAACATTTAATCAAGTGGTCAACTGGATAAAAAAACATAAAGATAACAAATAATTTAAAAGTGCTTTGTCGCTATTTGAAAACTCAGAAAATATGTCCTTATTTTAGTCTTTTAGAGCACTAACCATAATTTTGATGCCAATAAGACCCTCTCATATATGTAATTTCTAAAGGAAATGCTCTAGGTATTACAGTTTTGATTACATCAAGATGATGTCAGGCGTTCCACACTTTTGTAATAAATATAGAATGTTAGCAATCTAGTTGTTCATTAGGATACTGTTGAGAGGCAGAGGCCAGGGGCACGGACTCTGAAAATTGAAGGCAGGTAGGAGGGTGCAAAGGCAACAATTTAACCACACTGAGCAGGCAGGAAGGGCCGTGGAAGCACAACAGACTATGGAGGGCAGTGGAAAGGGGGGCAGGGGCAACAAACCAACAATACAGGACTTGCAAGAGAGGCTGTTGGAGGGAAGATCTATTACGGGTCAAGGAAGCTAGGGGCGGTCCCCAGATCCCCGGGAGCTACCACAGAACTGAGCAGGAGAGTGAGTCAGGGACAAAAGGGGCACCTTAATTTGAGCCGGGGTGCCTAGGAACGCTTGCTCCAAAAATGAAGAAAACAGACATATGAGACATGGAATTGGAGGCAGAATACAATGGCAGTTTAATGAGAAGATGCAACTTCAAAGAAACCGCAGAATAGAGACATAAAGTACAAAATACAGAATCCAGATAATCATACAGCTGTCATAATATTCTCTGTATCTCAATTAATGTACTGACAGAGAGAGAGAGAAAACACATCTATAAATGCATCATGAGAAACAAGTTACACCAAGGAAAATGTTACCTAGGAACACTCACGTTTACTCTTAGAGCAAGCATTCCTGCAATTACAATACAAAATCTTTTAAATGCAAAAGTAAAGAGAACAATGGTTAAACATAACATGACATTTCATATAGGTAAAATAGAATAAGATACTTCAAGCAAAGCAGAGCAAGACATTTTAAGCAAAGGAAGACAAGAGCTCCCAGCTCTTGGGGAAAACCTGCACTGCCTGTTAACCTACATACAGACGGCGAGGTAGTCCGTCGATATCTGTGGGTGCTCCCTTTTTATATCATTTTGTGGGCTCCTTTGCACGCTACATCTACCTACGTATGCTACCCAAAAGCTTCGTCTGCAGATTTTACCAGACATTTCGTCATTTACCCACTTAATGCTGACAATGGACTGGGTGAAAAGGTCAGTCTCTCAGGCCAATCGCTTATCGTAAGTTCCATAGAGCAAGCAGAAAATAATGGGTATTGTACGGGAATTCAATATATTCATGTATAAAATCTCCTCAGTTCTCCTAACTTGACGCTCTGCAGTTGCCACTTCCTTAAAAGCGGGAAACCTGCCCAGGAAGCAAGTACCAGTCCAGGATGCAGCCTACTGTATGTCGACAGCTTCAGGGGGATGTTGAACTTTGATACCGAGCACGGAGCACTCGGGTAGGGTGGGGGCTACTAGTTTGGATCAGAAGGCCTCGCAGACCTGCCTTCAGACTGCTATACACTAAAATTGCAGAGCTATGGTCAATTTAACAAAGAGGCCTACATATTGAACAGAAGGGCCTACACAGGGGTTTTATGCTGGCTGAGTGGTAAGGATGTCTCAGGATAATTATATAGCAACACAGGACCCGCTGGTCAATTTAATACGGCCTACAAATGCAGCTGGCAGGGCAAGAACAAGGGTCTCATACTTCAGGTGTGGACAGAACGGGCCAGGGGCCCCCTGTGATACAAAATCTACCCTCCTTCAAGGCTGTGGCAATGTAATAGACCATTGTGGGCAGAAGGAAGAGGCAATGGTAGTACAACCATACATGCCAACAGACCCGATTCAGCCAGGAAACGTCCAATGTTTTTAAGCTCAAATGGGCTTTATTTGATCTGTCTCCTGTCTACAATATCCTCTTTTTCAATGTAACTCAAAGGGGAAAATCAATACCCCGTTTTTTTTTCAAAATCTCCCTCTTACCAAGTTCAAAATGTTCGCAAGTATGGTACATTGGATCATGGAAGGAAATGGGATAGGGACATGGACTTGGATAACAGAGGACAGGAGGGACATGGAGAGGTGCACCAAACTGACCCTGCAGGGCAGGCATCAGGGTTTGCAGCAGCACAATACACCACACAGGGCATGCAGGACGGGAGTGCAGCACAACAATCCATAGAAAGCAAGAGGGAGGGGACAGGACCATGCACATGGACAACAGAGAACAGAGGGGCAAGAGGCAATGGTAGCTAGCTGACCATAATGGACAGACAGGAGAGAAAGCTGCAGTATAACAGACCATAAAGGGCAGGAGGGACGGATCAGGGGCATTACAATGGAACAGACAAGCCAGGAGGGAGGGAGTAGGGCTGGGGGCAAGGGGGCAGGGCAGGAGCAGCAAGATAGCCATGGAGGTCAGGCAGGATGGGCACTAGAAGCAAGACACACCATGAAGAGCAACAGTGAGACTGTGATGGCATACACACAGACCATGGAGGGAAGGTGGGAGGGGGTCAGGGGCAGCTAACTGACCACACAGGGAAGGTGGGAGGGGCCATGGCAGCACAGAAGACCATGCATGGCAAGTGGGAGGGTTAGTGGCAGCACAATGGCTATGATGGGCAAGAAGGAGGGTGGAGGGGCATGCACAAAGGACGATGGAGGATAGAAGGAAGGGTCAGGACCTGTGCACAGACAAGAAAGTTCAGGGGAAGGGACCTCACAACAGACCACACGGGGCAGGCAGGAGGAGCAGTTGCAGCACAACAGACCAGGGAGGGCAGAAGGGTGTGGCAGTACAATGGACCATGTAGGACAGGAGGAAGAGGATAGGGGCATGGCATGTGGACAGGCAGGGTGGAGGTGGCAGGGTCAGGTTACAGTCCTCTGACAATGCTAGGCAGGTGGGAGGGGAGTGGCAGCTCAACAGAACACTCAGAGTAGATAGGAGTGGCAGGTCCATGGGACATGGTGGGCAAAAAGGATGGAGCAGGGGCATGCACAAAGACATCGGAGGGCAGGGGGAAGGAGAATAGGGGCAGCAAGCTAAGCACAGAGTTTAAGCAGGAGGTCAATGATGGGGCATAGAATTGGGCAATGGAGGGCAGGAGGAGTGGACTGGTACATCATACTAAATTGAGGGCAGTGGCAGCACATCAGACCATGCATGGCAGGAGGGAGGAGGCTAGTCCATGGATTCACACAACAGAGGATAGGGAGGAAGGGGATGGGGCAGCAAGCTAACTGTTCAGAGAAGGCGGGTATTAGGAACTTTATTGTTTTTAAAACATTGTGTCTGTGCGAACTACTTAAAATATGAACAAGTATGCAGCATAATCTCACTTTTATTCAGGAAGAAGAGGACGTTTGTGACTGTGACTCCGGGCTCACTTGGCAGAAACACCCCCTGACCCTCCACCCCTATCGCAAAATGTAATGCCCGTGAAAAGGGTAGGTGAACACAGTGTTATATAGAACATAGTCCTGAGAGCACGATTGAAAATGAAAACTAGATATAGTGTATGGTATAAACTATGCACCAAAAAGTGTGATATAAGATGAACCGGGCGTGAAATATAATATGCAATACATTGTGCGCAATGACAGATTCATGGGAGAGCGCGAGATAGCACAGGCACTAGCGCGTGCTATGCGATATGCGCCTTGGAGTGTAATATGCACAGGGCAGTGTTGTGTAACCTAACTAGTCTCTAAAGTTGTAATATAAAATATGTGCTGGGGAGTGTAACGTTGCATATGCACTGTGACAAAGATATGGATCCCAGATTGTAATATGTATGGCATAGCACTGTGCGTTATAACATAGGCATCGAGAAAGGCACGTTAGATGGGGCAATATAACCCGTGCGAAGACAAGTGTGGCATGACATATTCACGGGGTGGTGTTACAGTGCACATGGGCTAGAGAGTGTCATAGCATATGCACTAGCTAGTGGAATACAACACAGAGGTGTGTGGCACTCGGCATGCAATGGTGGGTGTAACACAGCATTGGGCTCTGTCAGGAGCACGCTGTGACTCTCAAGTGATGTTCGTCCCCTTTCCAGAGAGTAAAATAAAAAGTATTACACATCCGGCAGTGGATGTGTGTTTTATTAACCGTGAGGGGGGTTTCTTGCATAGTTTTGGTCGAATTTTTGTCGAATCCCCTTTGAATGGCTTGGTGTGCATGTGTATTAAATGTGCCCGTCAATAGCTACCCATGTTTGTATAAATAAACGACAAGGGTGTCTACCAGGATTAGGCACGGTAGGGCATCAGACATGTCAGAGCTTCACTAGTGGTGTAAATACATTCCACGTGGATTCATTGCATGCATAGTCGCCTTTTAATGAATATCACGCAAATCGTCATGGTGATAGGTACGTACGGTTTGTCCATCATGTCCTAGGTGTGTCTATAAATATATATTTTTTAAAAATAATAAAAAACAGTGGCCGGCCCTGGGGATTGGGGTCAAAAAAATATAATTAGGAGACTGGCCCTGGGGGATGGGGTCATCAGGGCCAATAAATTAGAATAAGAAGGGGAACCAAACAGCCCCCCTTCTTAAAAAACTAAAATAAATAAAATACTGGCATCGTGCCGGAGGCCATGCCCCCTCCGTGCAGCACTCTGCAAACGCGCCCCCAACAGGCATCTCCAGTATGCGCCAGGGAGCTGCGCTGCAGCCAGGTGTTCTGAGGCCAAGCCCCTTTTTACACCTCTCTGCAACGCAGCTCTGTGGCGCTTACTGGAGGTACCTAGTGGTCTAGTTTGACCCTAGGGACCCTTAGGATTCAGGGGGACTTAATCTCTCAACTTAGAACAGCCACAGGGCGCGTTTACACAGTGGTGAAGGGAGGGGACGGGGCCTGAGGTGACGTGTGCAAACACGCACTATGGCACGTTTTAAATTGGGGATATAATTTCCCTTCAATACTGAGGGCCCCTGGGGGCTAACTAGCCCACCAAGTGCTTCCAGTAAGCGCCACTGAGCTGCATTGCAGAGAGGTGGTCCAGGCCGTGCCACTTTTTACACCTCTCTGCAACGCAGCTCTGTGGCACTTACTGGAGGTACCTAGTGGGCTAGTTGGACCCTAGGGACCCTCAGGATTCAAATGAACTTAATCTCCCAACTAAAAATGGACACAGGGCGTGTTTACACAGTGGTGAAGGTGGGGGCGGGGCCTGAGTTAACGTGTGCAAAAACGCCCTGTGGCCTGTTTTAAGAGGTAGTTTTAATCCCCATGCCCTATTATACACTAGGGGCTTACAGAGGAGGTCATGCTAATCACAGGGGGACCCCAACGCATAATGTTCCCTAGTGTATGTAGGTGTTTTCACTGTATTCTAAGTGTCTTTTAACATAGCACTGGCTCTAGGACTGGTTAGTCAGACTCAGTTACCACCAGTATCCGTCTGAAAAAGTTGAGGGTACAGGATGATTTTGCAACAAGGCTTCTTTCTGCTCTTCTTTTTGTTCTTTCTGCACGTTATCCTTCTTCCTGCACTTTTCTTCGTCTTTGAGGACTTCTGCTGCTTTTTTCTGCACTTCTTTTTTTTCTTTCTGTGTATTTTTTCTTCTTCACATGATCTATCTCTGTAGGCATAGTTAGAAATTAGCATTTAAAAAACCTTTGAAATTCACAGAAAAAACCATAGGTTCCAGGCACGTTATAGTTAGGAATTAGCATTTAAAAAACCTCAGAAATTCACTGAAAAAACCATAGGTTTCAGGGGTGTTATAGTTAGCTGGACTTTTCACTTGTACAAAACCATTGAAATTCCCCCGTTATAGTTAGTTCAGCTAACTATAACTCGCGCGCCCGCAATGCACTGCTGATGACGTCACATATTACATCACTCATGACATGGTCAGTGACATCACTCATGACATCACTGATGACATCTCAAATGACATCACTGATGACATCATCCTTGTGATAGAGTGGCAGACCTCCTCTTCCCCTAATATAACCTTTGATACACACATTCAAAAATAGAAATTAAAATTTTAAAAACAATGGAAATACCAATACCAGTTACAACAACCTATACAGTAATTCTAAGATCCACATACACATCCACTCATTCACCAACAGTCCTATACAGTCACTCATACATGTACTCACTCATCATATGTACTCATACACCTATACATCCTGTTACACAATGCCACTCATCCATAGAGGTACTCACACACATAGTCACTCATGCTAATAAAGAATCAAACATACATTTACTTGCATATACAGTTATACACACACCACCACACTTACTTCTACGGAAACTTACACATACTTAGTCTTTTAAACAATCACTTATAGAAACACATACTTATTCATATAGGAACTCTTTCAAACTCTCACTGTCACATATACTCGCTTATATACACCAATAGTCACATATACTAGTTTAAAACATATGTAGTTACTCATAAAGACACTATTGAGACAGTCATTCACTCACTAACACACCCATACACTCACTCATCCACCCATAGAGTCCTGCACACATGCTGTCTTCAACACATACAAAGAGTGAGTCATTCATTCATGCACCTATGCACTACGTAATACCCCCACCGAACCATGCAGACACTCAGACTGATACTCATAAAACCAACTAATAACCTATATAAACACCCATGTAGCTACTCACCAACCCATGCAGCCACTTATACACAAAGTGAGAGACTGATACAGATATTTACATATTTAAACATTACTCACTAAGCCATGTATTCACTATGAAACACTTAATCAGTCAGTTACACAATCAATTTTTCAAAAACAAATCATCCATTTAGACACTTATATACCCATTTATTCTTCCATCGACCTTGAGATATACATATATAAAACATATTTAATTTTCAGAAACACACACATTCACTGGATGATGTCATCAGTGATGTCATCAGTGATGTCATTTGAGATGTCATCAGTGATGTCATGAGTGATGTCACTGACCATGTCATGAGTGATGTAATATGTGACGTCATCAGCAGTGCATTGCGGGCGCGCGAGTTATAGTTAGCTGAACTAACTATAACGGGGGAATTTCAATGGTTTTGTACAAGTGAAAAGTCCAGCTAACTATAACACCCCTGAAACCTATGGTTTTTTCAGTGAATATATATATATATATATATATATATATATATATATACAGCACCTAATCAGTCTGTTATTCGAAAATCATTAATGATACATAAATGAAAGAAAAAAAGAGAAAAGATAAAAGAGGCAAAGAAAACTCAAAGTAGCATTTAATTTACAGGCCGTGGGTACATGTAGGACTTACAAGTAAAGTAAATGTGCCTATCATAGTGTAAGCCAATTGTGCCATGTTTTAGGGAGAGAGCACAAACACTGTAGCACTGGGCAGCACTGGTAAAGTGCACAGAGTCCTACAGCCAACAAAAACGAATACAGCAAAACAGGAGGGGTGAAGGCACAACGTTTGAGGGACTATCACCCTAGGGTGTCAGGGCTAACAGTCTCCAACAAAGATATACAAATATAGAAAATGATTTAAAGATGATATAAAAACATAGAAAATAATTTAGACGATATACAAATAAAGAAACCTATTATAATTATGCATTTTTAATCAAGCGCAAATACAGCAGTTTATCATTGCAATATGATGTTTGCAGTCTTCGAAAACAATGTTCTTAGATACTTATTTCCCCCATAGAAATCCCTCTGGTAATCCTAAATCTGACGTACAGGACAGTGTCCGACAGGCAGGCACATGATCGAACCATAGAAAAGCAGCTAAAAAGCTTGGCATCTTCGTTAAACCACACAGGCACTCCAAACACATCTTAATTATTTAATTAATGTATTTGTTTGTTTTACTTGGCCATCTGTGCAGTGTTAGCAACAAACAGGATTGAAAGTCTGCAATTGAATTATTCATTCATTCATGCATAATATATGGACACAAAGTTGGTGTCTCTGGTCTTCCTTCTCCATGGGAAGGTTGCCAGTCGAGAAGGCACTGGCCAGGTGTACTGCGTGTCCATCCCATGCCAGTCCTGTATGTAGCGTCTGTGTGTCTTCATGATTCCGGGTTCACATTCGGTATCAGAAGTAATGGAGGGCAAAGTGCCGCAGGTAGCCAGGGGCTTTGCAAAATACAACAATAGGGTTGTGGGCGCACATAAAGCGACAGTAAAATGGCTTCATAACTGTGGTGTTGGGGCCCTAGGCCCTCATGGTGGGAATCATGGACACAGGACACATGGTTGGGTAGTGGGTTAACTGGCCACGAGCACGTGTGCTCGGCCCTTTTATTAGCAGCGTCACCTGACCCAGTGATGTCTGTGGTGGGTGGGTGTATAGTGGGATACACACTGCTGAACACTAGAACGTGTCCATGCTAGGACACTACATTCCTCCCAATTTTTAATAACAAAAACCCAGAGTCAAATGTCCAACCTAGGGGAGAAAGAAAATATATATACAGGGGTAATACAGTGACCAAACTTCTGCAGAGTCGCTCACGCTTCAGCAGCCTGGAGTCACAGACGATGTTCTTCCTGTCGCGGACGATGTTCTTCCTGTCGCGGGCGATCACCAGTTCACTGTGGCACCAGTCAGGGGTGCTCGATGGATCTAGTCTGTTTGACGGCTCTGCCTTGAAGTTGCTCTCACAGTATTTTCTTCGCTTTACTTTCTTGGCGACAAACACAGTTGAGTTCTTGTGGTTCACCGCTAGATGTTGCCGTTTATCTTTTAGTCCAGTCCTTTTCTTTATCTGTGGCGTGTGTTCTGTTTTGCAGAAAGACGGGTCATTCGCAAGACACCCCTCTCACCAGGGTGCCCCTCTCACAGGTGTTCCCCTGCCACGGGATATCCTTGAGGCCCTCTTCATCAGATCTGGCCTGGGTTAAGTGTCCTGTATCGTGTTACTCCCATGCCGATAAGTGCGGGTGCGGAGGAGACGACAGGTCTCACCTCAGATTCCGCAGTCAGACCTGGAGGGTGGCTGTTGGCTTCTGTCTTTAGCACGCGAAGTCTTCATCCTCCTGAGACCTTTGCTGAAGGGCGGCTGATGACCATCTCTCGTCGCGGGGATACTCTCTCTCACTGGCATCCCTGAGGCCTTTGCCCCTGAGTCACCACGGCTGGCATTGACCAGTGTCCGTGTAACCCCAAAGGTGGGTGTTTCGAATGGTCCGGCCTGCTCACCTCTGCAGATCCCAGGTGTGCTGAAAGCATCATCAAACAGATGGTCTTTTCTCCGTGCCACGGGTGTTCTTCAGGACTTGCGCACTGTGTTCTGACGCTTGTCACCTTCCTTGTCTTTGAGGTGTGAGTAGTCTTGCCACACTCTTCTCTCCTTCCTCTATTTCTTTCTCCGTGAGGATGTCATGTCACTCTGACTTCTTCTCCTTCTTGCAGTGACAACCGTGCCACTCAGATCTTTCTTTCCCCTTTTCTTGTAGTGGCAAACGTGCCACTGCGATATCTTCTTTCTTCGTAGTGGCGGACGTGCCACTCTGGTCTCTTCATCTCTTCGCTTCACGACCTACTCTGGACCGTTTCTGTTTTCCTCTTATCTGGCCAGGCTTCTCCATGCAGCGCGCGCACTCTGCACGTGTTCCCCCTGGTCTTGTCCTCGTCCGAGAACACTCTCTTCATCTTCCTCAGCATTCCGAGTTAGGGTCGTGACCTTCTCTTCATCTTCTCCTTTTCACCAGTTACTTTGGTTGAAGTTCGTGGGGCCAAACTCTTGGTCCGCTTCGTTCTTCTCCTGTTCACCAGTTACTTTGGTTCTTCTTGAGCTTCTTGGACCACTTGACGGTCCGCGCTGCCGATCACTGGCAGGATATCTTCGGTCTTGTCATCAGACCTCTTGCTTTGTAGCTTCACTGACCCGTGCGTCGGTCACCTCCTTGTGCAACTCCTGGCGAGTCGGCTTCTGTGGTGCGACCATTTGGCTGGTCGGCTTGACCTTTGTGGTGCGACCGTTTGGCAGGTCGGCTTGGCCTTTGTGGTGCGACCATTTGGCTGGTCGGCTTGACCTTTGTGGTGCGACCGTTTGGCAGGTCGGCTTGGCCTTTGTGGTGCGACCATTTGGCTGGTCGGCTTCACGAGGTGCATCACGTCGTGTGACTACCTGTGTCCGCTACCTTGTCAGGCGCTGGTGCGTGCTACTCTTCGTACCGTCGTGGTACATCTTCAGTGTAGCGTTGCTCCTTGTACCATGATCTCTTGACGTGGTGGCTTCTTGGCGCCACTGGGTGTGGCTCGACATCCTTGCCCGCCAGTGTCGGATACTTGCTGCGCCCATCCTCTTCAGTGGGTTCCTCTCCTGTGGGCGTTACAGTGTACCTTCCGCGTCCGGCGTACATCTGCACTGAGTCCGTTTGTTCTCTCGAGGGTTCGCTCCACTTGATGCGGCGACAGCGCAGTCCTCGCTGGGGTGGATGTGGCTCGACACCATTTCCTTTTCTTCCTCCTTGTCGCTGCGGGATGGCGCTGCATCCCTGTGGCACACCGTCTCTTCTTCCTGTGCTTCTGTCACGTTCCTGCGCTTCTGGCACATTCCTGTGCGCCTCCGTCGCATTCCCGTGCGCTCACCATCGCGCATCCGTCAGACCTTGCTGGACGTGCCTTGCTGCCTCTTCTTCCTTGCGCTGCGATCCGTCGGTCTCCTGTGGCTGCTGGATTCCCTTGGCTTGCTGCATGCTTGTTTGTTTCCCTCTTGCTGCCGTACCGCCAATGGCCACTAGATGGCAGCATTGCTTCCTTCCATGCCGCAGCACCCTTCTTGGCTGCTAGAGCTTTCCTCCATGTACTCTTCTTTTTCAGGCTTCACCGGCTGGGTAGGAGAGCTGGAGCCAGGCAGACCAGTGGAGTCCAGATGGGGCCAGAGCTGCAGCAGAGCAGTGGAGTTCAGGACAGCAGGTAAGTCTCTTTTCAGTTATTTTATTCTGAGGCAGGTGAGGGGGGCACAGGCATTTTCAGTGTGCAGCATATGTTCAGGCATTACTCTGTGTGTGAGTTGTGGGACTCTTGTCACTGCGGGTGGGCTCCGCTTTATTTTCAGCTGCCCTGTGGGCCTTTACTTTTGTTTTGTTCAGTTCGTGCTGGGGAAGAGGCTGGCTTCAGTATATGCCAGCCGTTGTCTCCTTAGTACCTGCAGGGGCACAGGCGTTGACAGTGAACTCTCCGGGGATGTGGCAGCCTCCCTGGGCATAGTGGCAGGCCGTGCCCTCGCGCCCACGTTTTGTTTGCTTTTGGCGGTGCTGGCCATCAGTAGTCTTACACCATTGCCTTCCCTTTGTCTCTCTTGGGTGCCGAGCCCTCTGCCACACGCACTTCTGCTTTCCGCTGCTCGGGGTGCCTCGCGCTTCACCGCGCTCCCCTGCATTCGCGCCTCGCTGCCATCACAAGTTTACACGGCCCGGGCCGCGCGCTGGATCCTCCTGCTTCCCCCTCCCCCGCAGCCTCACTCGGCTTGCATTCTGCTCGGGGAGCGGACGGAGGAGATGGGCTCTCGGTAAGGTGCTGCGGCAGCGGGTGGGCTCCGCTTTCACTTTATGCTAATTCCGCCCCCACCGCAGCAGCAGCGTCTCAAAGCTCACACGCTGCGGGTGGGGGGGGGGGAGTCACGGCGTACCTTCAGTCGGCGGGGTGGGCTCTCGTCCGGCTTCCTCGCACGGACTTCACTACACTCTCGGACGCGGGGTGGCCGTTACTTCTGGTGCGGCTCCTCTCCGTTTGGCCGGCGGGCCTCTTGTCTCCCGCGGGTGGGCTCCGCGTTGTTCACCGGACTTGTGGTGATCCCCAAGTCGCGGCCGATGCGGGTGGGCTCCGATCGGCTTGCCTTATTACCGGGCACTTCCGGGCACAGCGGCAGGTCGGGGTGGGCACCCGACTTCCACGCTTCCACTCAGGGGCACTGTGCACGCCCGCGGCGGTGCGCTCCGACCGGTCTTTGCGCCTGGGGCTCTTCACATGCCCTGCGGCGGCCGGGCGCTTCTCGCCTGCTGGGAGCCCTCGCGCCGGCTGCCCTCTCCCCCTTGTCATCAGATGGGCTGCTGCACGCTGGGTCACATCCCACCCTCGTCGCCAATGTGGTGTTGGGGCCCTAGGCCCTCATGGTGGGAATCATGGACACAGGACACATGGTTGGGTAGTGGGTTAACTGGCCACGAGCACGTGCGCTCTGCCCTTTTATTAGCAGCGTCACCTGACCCAGTGACGTCTGTGGTGGGTGGGTGTATAGTGGGATACACACTGCTGAACACTAGAACGTGTCCATGCTAGGACACTACAATAACTATAGCTAGAATACGTAGAAAATTAAACACAAATCAATCATTCATGTAAATAAGATACTAGATACTATGACCCTCATTACAAGTGGGTCAGTCATCGGTGCCATATGTATTTATGTAACCTGTTAAAATCCGACCTCGCGGGGGTTCAAAATGTATTGCGTGCAATAAATACTATTTTACACGGTTTCTCCCGATAATGGGGAATAACAAGCAGATTTTGGTGTTCACTGCACAAAATCTGCGTGAGACAGTATTTATTAGGCTGTCCCCCCGCCCCCCATAAATATCAGCAGGGTTGAGCTGCTGAAATGCATCCTGGGATGCAATTATTAACGCAACGCTTATAATTCAGATATGTACAGTAACACAAGTTAACATAATAAATGGAAGTTAACGGCCAACATGAAAGGAGGACCCCAGAGTTACACATAGATGCTAATAATCACAGTGATGCAAATTACATTAAATGAGTAGTATCTTCCATTACTCTTAAGGGGGATGAACCATGTGGTGGGTCATCCTGCATTTATGATGGGAAGTCCCTTTAGAGTAAGTCATCTGTGATATCAGTATCACTGCTGAGTTATTTGCTTAAACTATGCAATCATATGTCTTAATTATTTTAAGATTCTTATGGTCAGTGGAGTGTGGTATGAAATGCCAAAAATTTAGCTAAGTGGGATTCACAACGCAAAATATGGAGATGAGATTTTGTGGAAGGAGCACAAATGTATCCAGTATTGGTTGCAGATAAGGGAGAGGGAGAAACATGAATTATTAATGAATCGACCTCTGCCATATAATGAAGAACAGCCACAATCAAGGACAAATCCCTTTGGTGGAATTCAGTCAGATGCATCTGCTATGCCACATAGTTTAAATTCGGTAAATCCCTTTTTGACCAAGGAGCCAATGGAAAGAGGAGCAGGGATTATTTACTCTATGAAACCTAATGCCCCAGATGCTCTTTCTGTGCTCATAACCATAGTGCCCGTGGTACCTTTATATCAGACAGGCATGGGAGGACAGCAAATACGTATGCTAACTGTTCCTTCTGGTGTGGGAAGAGCTCAAGAATTTACTAAGGGAAAAATGAGTCCCAAGAGGGTGTGTTAAATCAAAGGGTAGGACCCACCCCACAGGAGTTAGATGATTGGATTAAGGAGATAGCGCCTTCCATCCTTGAAAAGACTGTGGCAGAAAAGGGAGTTTTGGATGCAGGAAGTTCAAATGATAAAGCGCTGGGCATAGCTAAATTCAAGGTGGAATTGGAAGAGATGATTTTGGGAACTATTAGTCCATGGGGAATTGCTAATTACTGCAACAACACATTTTTTGACATTTGCAAGGGTATTACCTGGAGAGCTAGAACCACACATGAGAAATTTGCTGAGGTGGCACAAAAGTATGGGGTGGATGTACAGACGTTCAAAGCATTACAAAAAACTTATTGATTAGACTTTAGTGATAAGGATTTGGAAAGTTTAAATCCATCAGGGAAACGATTACAAGTTAAATAATTATTAACAACGCTTAGGAAATGGGGTGAGTAAGAGAGATGGGAAGGCAGATGTGCTAATGAGAAGGAATCAACAAATTTCTAAACTAAGACATTCCCAATGAGAGAGGTGCCAGGAGGAGGGTATGTTCATGTTCCTTGAACTAGACCGGATATATTATTCTTCACAAATTACTTTCCGAAGTTGAGAGAAAAGCCAGTTGAATGGTTTGGCAGGTTGAGAGGTTTGTGAACATTTTTTGAAAGTTTTATTGAAGAATTTAGATACTTTGTTTGATATTGTGGTACCAAATGATTTGTGGACTGAATGCAAGATTGCAGTAGATTGGCCTGAGACCGAAACCTGCAAGAGACTCGATAACTGGTGCACCATCACCTGAAGTAATGACGAAGTAAAACCAGGTCATTACTTATTTAAAACGGAACAATTCTCTGAAGGAGACTGTTTGGGTAAAGATTGACCGGACAATACAGGAGTTGAAAGAGACGGTGCATGCATATTATGAAAGACTCCTGCAGGCATTTAAACAATATAGTGGAATGGAGGACGTAACTGGTAAAGATATGGGACATTTGGGGTGATGTAGCACCAAAAGGTTTGAAAATTGTAGGGGTGCATCATATTCACTGTTAGTTGGCACCCGCGCATAATCAATGTATATTTAGATGTGTCGTGCGAAATATATTAACAAATGTATCAGCTACATTGCAACATAGAAGCGTTAGAAATGTGAATTATATTGTGAATGTATTCAGTAAAATACATGATGATTAGTTTCCGTTCAATGCAATGTATTAGTTAAACGTGGGACTTGATTAACAATTTACTGATGTAGGTCGCCCATTCATGTATGTGAAAGTAAAAGTACTAATGCTTAGAATGTGATTTAATAGTGTGTTTAACCCAGTAGAGGCCCGAATGCACATATATCGTTGAGAAGAAAGGCCTGTTAGTTTCTTATGTTAGCTGAATGCGGTAGGCCGCAATGATTTATTCTGTTAGAGGTTTTGGGCTGCAGTAAATTGTAAAGTTAAAAGATGCGAAGTATTTCTCCATCCCATGATCTCACCGCAGGTGCAAGGACAGTTGGTTCGTTAGTAGAAAAGGTCTTTGTCTAAGAATTGAATTATGGGGGAAGCCAGACATGGGAGTACTTTGGAATGTGCCAATCGCAACTCCTAGCGCAGACGGCGTCTGGGACTCAAGGCCAAGCCGATGGACGATGGAAGATGGACAGCACTGGATGGAAAAGTACTGGAAGAAGACCTGGTCGAGGAGGTGTGCCAGAGGGCGTGTTCTATAATTTGGGGTTCTGTATTAGGGACAGCGCCCCGTGGGTTGAGCAGTCGAGAGTAGGGCAGCCCAGAGGAGACCACACCCGAGGAGAGGAGAGCAGAGTTGAGAGAGCAGAGGAGAGGAGAGAACAGAATAGACCAGAGGAGAGAGAAGAGGTGGGCGAGGAGCTAGAAGGAACATGTTGGATAGAACTCTCACTAAGTGAAGACTTCTTAGGGAGTTTCACTTCTGACACCTTTCCACGATTACTTGGGTCTTAAGGGAACGCTAAGTAGGGATGTCATCTAGCATAGAGTAGGGACAGAGATGTTTTGGATTGATGATTCCTAATATTGACATTGGCTTGGTAGTTATCTACCTCATGCTTTTAGAATTTGTACTCTTGTTTATATTTAGTCGAATGCGGATTCTTCGTAGAGTAGCATTTGTGTTAGTGCCTATTTACCTGTTGTGCCTTGTGTTAAGGTGCCTTTATCTGCAGATGTTTATGTTGATAATAAAATCCCGAGAGCATAGAGATTGTGGGATTGCATACGATAATTTGGCTTGAGAATTGGCATAAAATGACTCAAAGTGAAGGAGAATTAGTATTCCCGAGGTATGGCTCATTTAGATTAGCAGTATTGTACCAGTTGAAGTCTGTGATGTCGGCTTTACGACCTATACCAAGGCCAACACAATTCGAAGCACTATATGCGTGGATTAGAGCAGCGCATGATAGAGAAAGAGGAAGAAATCAGGAAAGGGTGAAAAAGTCGGTCAGGGCTTTTCAGGATGCCAAATGGGATGCAGCGGAGAAAAGATGGAGGGTACAGGCAATAGAGGGAGATAGACTGTATCCCATATTGATCACTTCGGAGGGAACAAAGAACATAAAATCAGATGATGAGGATGAAAGTGATTTTGAGGATAGCCTATTGGAGAGGTTGTTATCAGAGAGACCACCTCCGTATAATACAGAGGTCCCAGAAGGGACGTTGGTCTGGATAGAAGAAACTAGAGGAGCAACGATCCAACCAGAGATGAGAATAGAAGGGAGGATCTCGAGAGGAACAGAGAGTACAGGGAGCCAGTCTGTGCCTATCGTAAAGATCGAGAGAGATGTGAGGTTACCGGATGCTCTAAAGGTACCGGTCACGATTGGACCTATTGTTTCGATTTATCACCCAGATTCAGAGGAGGTTGCGAACCCAGAACAGACAGCTGAATGAATAAGGAGAGAGGTCGCAGGAAGTGGCCTAATGGGAGGAAATGGCTTAGTGGATGGAATGGCTTGGGCTCCAAACCCTATAGAATGGAGTACGCCATTGCCAGCCATGTCAGATTCATCTAGGAGTCATGGAGAACAGAGACCAGAGAGGCTGAGGTCTCTGATGGAGTTGAGATCGGATTTACGATCATGGGTACCACCAGTGAGAAATCAAAACCCAGCAGTGATGACGGCAGAAAGAGAGCGGGTTACTCTCATGAATCGGTCTGCTCCAATGTGCATACCAGAAGGGAGTAGGTCGCAGGAGCAAGAATGCAAGGACAGCGATAGAGAAGGGGCAGGATGTAGAGAAGTGCTGAGAGGAGCCATGAAAGGGGGGATGATAGATGTAGTAAGGTTAAAGGCAGAAGTGGATGAGATAATAGGTGGAAACTTACCCCTTGAGAGAATATTAATATATGGACCAGATGAATTACTCTTCGTAGCGAAGGATGTGACTCGGAAGGCACGAGCTGCACACGAGAAATTGTTAGAATTGGCTAGGAGATATGAGGTGGATCTGTTCAAGACTAAAACATTGCAAGGAAGTCATAGGTTGGAGTACAGTGACCAGGAATTGGAGGAGAAAAGTGTTGCGGGATTGAGGTCCCACAGCAGAGATCTAATCACAGCCATGCGTGCATGGATGATGCTTGATAAATGGGAAGAAAAATGGTCCAAGAATAAAACCTCTAGGGGAACGATGGCAGAGACCCCACCTCCGGGTGGAGGGGTGATAGGGATAAGAAATTTCCCTTTAAGGGAAGTGCAGAATGGAGGATATGTGCATGTACTCTGGAGCAGGGGTGATTTGGCGGCGTTTACGAATGATTTTCCCCGGCTTAGGGAGAAGCCAGCAGAGTGGTATAAGCAGGATGACCGCTTTGTAAAGATCTCAAAGGTATTGTGGATTGATCTGAATACCTTATTTGATATTGTGGTTCCGGGAGATTTGTGGGCAGCATGCAAGATTGCCGTTGATTGGCCAACTTACGAGCCTGATAGGAACACGATTACGAATGGTCCGTCACCGCTGGTGATGAGGAAATACGAGCAAGTGATTACTTGTTTGAAGTCGAAAGTCTCACCACAAGACATTGATTGGGTGAAGATAGACAGGACAGTGCAGGAACCTAAGGAGACGGTACATGAATTCTATGAGAGACTCTTGCAGGCTTTTAAGCAGTACAGTGGTCTAGATGCGTTGGACACGAAAGATATGGGACAGTTTGTTTCAAAGTTTGTGTTGGGATTGAGGCCGGAGGTTAGTCTCATGATACAGCAGCATTTGATTTGTTGGCAGAACAAGCCTGTTGATGAGATTTTACGGGACGCCAGATATTGCACAGATGAGATTGAATCCAAACACAGGAAGCTGAAAGATAACCTGATGCTTGTTCAGATGCAAACCGCTCAGGGACAGCCTAATGGGGGAGCATTGGTAAGGAGGCAGGGAAATTATCAGGCGGGAAATCAGAATGTTCAGGGGCAGGGAAGGCCAAGACCAATAGACCCTAGAACAGGTATGGATGTGGCGACATTGAAAAAGACCACTGCATGTCATCAGTGTCACCAGGTTGGACACTGGAGACGCGAGTGTCCCCTAAACCCATGGAATCAGATACAACCGGAAGGAGAAATAGTTCAGGTCCCTGGGACAGAGGCGGTACCGACAGTGACTAGACCTAGAATGATAAAAGCGGGGACTGGTGTTCCGCAGGTGCAGGTTCCCCAGCCACCCAGAATCCAGAGTGTACAACAAGGAACTCGAACTTATTAGCAGATGCCAATGTTTGAAGTGAGCGAGGAAAATGATACAAGCCTGTTGGCATGAACATGTTCAAAGAGAGATAAGGATTGCATGCTTAGAGCCATCCTAGAGGTAGATCAGAAAGGACCTTTTGTGGAAGCAGATCTTGACGGACACCCTACAACCTTTTTGGTTGATACGGGGGCTACCAGATCGACTATAAGATCGGCAGTGGTTCCAGGTTTAGCTCTTTCTGGACAAAGTATCCAGGTTGTTGGTGTGGCGAATAAGAAACTGATTAGTCCGCTGACAGAGCCAATTCCAATCAGGATAGGAAATTTCAGTGATCGACACCAGTTCGTGGTGTGCGATTCTAGTCCGGTTTGCCTGTTAGGGAGAGATCTATTGTGCAAGCTCAACTGCACGATATACTGTACCCCGAAAGGAGTGGAGGTACAGACGAGAGACGATGACGCGACCTTTAAGGTTGCAAATCAGCATGTGTGTGTGGAAATGTACCCAGCATTGACGGTGGAAGAACTTCCACTTGATCTGAGGGACTCAGTGTCTATTGACGTATGGGACCTTAGTGGTGAGGAGATTGGTTTAGTCAAGGGAGTAGACCCAGTGAAAATCCAGATTAAACCAAACGTAGAGTTTCCGAGGACACCCCAGTATAAGTTATCTCCTGAGACTATTGCAGGGATTAAACCTGTGATTGAGTCTATGATCAAGCAGGGAATACTAATGGAGATTAGGGGTAGCCCATGTAATTCGCCTATCATGGGACTACTGAAACCAAGTGGGAAATTTAGGATTGTGCAAGATTTGCGAAAAATAAATGAAATAGTTGTTCCATGTTGTCCAGTGGTACCAAATCCATCTGTGTTCATATTTCAGATCCCATGTGAAGCTGAATGGTTCACAGTGATTGACCTGTGTCAAGCTTTTTTCTTGATTCCTCTACATGAGGAAAGCCGATTTCTTTTTGCATTTCGGCTGGAAAATCGTGTGTTAACGTGGTGTCGTATCCCACAGGGGTATACAGAGAGCCCATCTATCTTTAATCAGATCTTGAAGAAAAATCTCTAAGGTCTTGTGTTGCCACAGAACTCTGTTTTAGTGCAATACATTGATGATCTGCTTGTTGCGTCGGAGACGCCTGCCGAATTGATACCGTTGCTCTGTTGAATTACCTGGGAGAGAATGGTCACAAGGTGTCTCCAAACAAGTTGCAATACTGTCTGAGTGAGGTACAGTATTTGGGGCACCGAATTGAGAAAGGCAAGAGAAAGGTGTCTCCGGATCGCATTGATGCGATTCTGAGAATGCCGGTTCCCTCGACTCAGAGGGAAGTCAGAATGTTTCTGGGAATGGTGGGCTATTGCCGCCAGTGGATCCCAAACTTTTCCTTTGAAGCGAAGCCTTTACAGCGGCGGTCGCGAAAGGATGTGAGTGATCCGATACCATGGGATGACGACTGCTTAAGGTCATTTTTGAAGCTGAGAGAAGCTTTATGCAGTGCATCAGCTTTGGGAATGCCAGATTATAACAAGGCATTCGCCTTATTCTGTTACGAAAAGGAAGGTTGCGCATTAGCAGTGTTTACTCAGAGTCACGGAGGTGTCCGTAGACCAGTTGCCTATTTCTCAGCTACTTTAGATCCAGTAGCTTCTGCGTTGCCCGGATGTCTCAGATCCGTTGCTGCAACAGGTGTCAGTATCGAAAGATGTGAGAGCATTGTGATGGGTCATCCGCTTACTGTTCATGTGCCACATTCTGTTGAATTGTTGATGACCAGGACTAAAACACAGCACCTCACAAATAATAGATTGACTCGTTATGAGCAAGTCATCCTTGCTGCAGACAATGTGGCGCTGAAGAGGTGTTCTGTTTTAAATCCTGCTACACTGTTGCCTATTCCAAATGTAGATGTAGATGAAGATTGTGAGGACCATGATTGTCTCGATGTGACTGAACTATGCACCAAACCGAGACCTGACATTGTCGATGAACCGCTCCCAGCTTCAGATGAGATTTTCTTTGTGGAAGGTTCATGTTTAAGAGACAGTGTTGGTCGACTGAGAGCAGCGTTTGCTGTGTGTACCATCACAGGGGTGGTTGAAGCCGCTTGTCTAGAAGGAGTATACTCCGCACAGGTGGCTGAGCTTATTGCCTTGACCCGTGCCTGTTTGGCCGCTGATAAGATCCGTGTAACGATTTACACGGTAGCCAATATGGGTTTGGTGTGGTTCATGATTTCGGACAGCTATGGTCCCAGAGAGGGTTTATGACATCTTCTGGTTCACCCATCAGAAATGGGGATTATGTCCGACAATTGTTGGAAGCATTGCAAGGCCCAGATGAAATTGCTGTTGTTAAATGTTCTGCACACACAAAGGGAAATGATTTTGTGTCATTGTGTAATAATTACGCAGATGAAGTTGCTCGATATTGTGCAGAACAGGGATGTAACTTTACTGAGAACCATGTTGTGGAAAGCGAAGAGAAAACAGATTATGATGTGATGTTAGCTATGGCAGACTCATGGGAGGAACTGAAACAGTTGCAAGATGGAGTTTCTGATCAGGAGCGGGACAGCTGGATACGAGCTGGATGTGAGAAGGGAGATGTGGATGTATGGGTTTCGAATGATGGACGAGTGGTGTTACCGGAATGTTTGCTGAATCCCATGGCGAGGTTGATACATGGTGCTGTACAACTTGGCAGAGATGCAATGATGCGAGTGTTTCGCCAGACATGGTACAATCCGAAGTTTCGGATGGTGGCTGAAGCTGTGTGCCAGAGGTGTGTCACATGTCAACAGATGAATGTAGGAAAGAGGACCGCTATGACGTTGAGTCATATAGGTAGGTCAGGTGGACCTTTCAATAGAATAAAGCTGGATTTTATTGAAATGCCGAAGTGTAATGGGTTGAGGTACATATTAGTCATAGTATGTGTCTTTTCCAGGTGGGTGGAGGCTTACCCGACACGTAGGTGTGACACACTCACTGTAGCTAAGTTACTATTGAGAGAACTAATCCCGAGGTACGGTTTTCCGACCTCTTTTGAATCAGATAGAGGAACGCATTTCCACAGCGAAATCATGAAGCTGCTTTGTGCTGCCTTAAACGTAGATCAGAGGTTGCACTGCAGTTACCGACCAGAGGCTTCTGGGATTGTAGAGCAAGTAAATGGGACTTTGAAGGCCCGAATGGCGAAAGTGTGTTCTTCGACATCTTTGAAGTGGCCAGATGCATTACCTTTGGTTCTCATGAGTCTCCGTAGTGTTCCTGATAGGAGGACTGGATTGTCACCCCATGAAATCCTCATGGAAAGGGCGATGCGCTTGCCAGCAATACCTGCTACTGCTTTGATTAATATCACTGATGATATGATACTGGACTATTGTAAAGGCCTGGCTGACGTGGTCCGTTCTGTGTCTCAGCAGGTGCAGACAGCAACGGTTCCAGCCGCAAGCGACCTGTGCCACGACTTGTGCCCAGGGGACTGGGTATTGGTGCGCAAACACGTGAGGAAGAGTTGCCTGGATGCTCGCTGGCGTGGGCCGTATCAGGTTATATTAATAACGAACACAGCAGTGAAGTGTGGAGGACTTCCGAACTGGATACACGCCTCCGATACCCGTAGAGTTCCAGCACCCTTGGAAGAAACAGCCCCTCTCGAGAACGAAAACCCAGCTGAGGTGGCAGAGCCATCTGAGAGGGCAAGTCAAGCTGAAGGGGTTGCTGACGAAGCTGGTTGTGCACTAAACCAAATCGAAAGGGAACGTGAAGGTAACATCGAAACGGACTCGGAAGAAGAAGAAAGAGCTGCAGTGGGCAGTACCGAGTCGAATTCTGCTGAAGAAGAAAGCAGTGCACAGGGTACCAGTAGGCAAAGTGGAAGTGCCACGGAAGCAGGAAGGGTATGGCCCGTGAGTCAGAGACAGGGAAACCTGAGATCGACACCAAGAACAGATCTCGCCCCAGTTTCCGAAGAATCAGAAGCAGAGCAAGGTGACGAAGATCAACCCCAAGGTGCTCTGAGACGATCGAAAAGGACAAGAGTGCCGTGCCAGAAGTACGCCTCACCAGAGTGGGCATACTCAGTGACTGATGACAGGTTTACTGACCACGGTACGGCTGAGATCGATCACATTGGTCAGCAATTCTCCGTTTCCGAGAGTGGAAGTGTTGTTGAAGATCCCAGGATTGGAGATCGAAGGAATATTGACCATCAATATTCCGAATCCGCCACTTCTGAGCATCATTCGTGGTCTGATTTTGGAAACGCTGGACTTCCCAACTTTTGCAGTTATACCAGCTCCCCAAGAACTGACAACCCTCAAACTTGAAATTTTGCAGAGGGTCCTACAGCTGTTGGGACCCACAGTTATTCTGGACTGATTGAAAATTTGCTGTATATAAAGTTGAAAAAGAAGATAACCTAGGCCCGAGTGGAAGAAGAATAAACGTAGGGATTTTCCGTTGGAGGGCGAAGAAGAGCTAGGGAAGCCTTCCTGATCTAAAGAGAATTTTTTTTTTAACTTTGCTAGAGGTTCCCCGGTCTAAGGGAGCAGCTGAACTGAATTGCTGGATGAGAAAGAGACTTGTGTCAACAGAGACTGTACTGGACATTGAGAACAGTTCAAAGATGGAGGAACCTGGAAACCCACACCGTAGAGCCAAAATGGTGATAGGCACATTGTTAGGGATAGTGATAGCTGTTATATTTGCAGTAGTAGTAACTTCATACATGGTGGCCCATAGACAGGAGGGGGAGGTTCAGGGAACACCCACACCTGCCACTCTAGGACAGGGAGGGGTCACTATTAGAGATCAGAGAGCTCAGACGCTTGAGGAGAGTCGTATGTTTCATATAGATTTGTCTAGAGCTGACTTCAAACTCAATGCTTATGCGGAGCTGTTGTATGAGTATGTTGATGAGATGGATGCGAAGGATTGTTATGTGTGCATGCAGCTGCCTGCTTCAGTAGACGAAGGTATTAGATACCATCATCTCCCATTGACATATGGGATTTCTTGTAGCTTATTGCTTAGTTTGTTTTATGACAGGAGACAGTTTGAGTATTTCTTTTCAAACTATGATACAGTACTTCCTGAAGTTCCGGCATACAAGCATTTGAATAAGTATGATTATTACAAGTCAGAAGATAGGCTTCGGAAGTATTTCATACCGACTGTGAAGCTAGATACAGCTTATGCTCATAGACATAATTTGACATGTTGGTTGTCCGAAAAGGAAAAGAAGTTCATAAGTCAGATAGAGGATAGGTACAGAAAACTGACTCAGACACGAGATACAGGAGATAGTCCAGTGGATTGGACGGATGAGGAGAGATTGCACAAATCTAAGGGAAGTTATGGACCAATTGCATTAGATGAAGTACAGAAGGGAAAATTGTGTATTGCCCGTCCCCAAACTCCTAAGGAGAAGGTTCCAGTGGGACAGAGTACGTGTGATTATACTTTTACCATGGAGGACTCTGCTAAGAACTTCTTGCAAGGTCCGGTACAGGTGATCCCGACTGTGTATTATGTATGTGGGAAGAATGCTTATGTGAGATTGCCTGCGGATTGGTATGGTGCGTGTTATTTGGCTATCATTTTCCCAAAGATTTACCATGCTGAAGACTTGAAGTTATTAGAGACGGGACGTCATTCTAAAGTGCGTTGAGCTGCAAGTGCAGGAGCAGTGATTGGTGATATATACGGAGCGACTATACCTAGTTTGGGCGTGGTCCTGAATGACGTGAAAATAAGAAGGTTGGCGACTGTGGTGGATGAATTGTCAATGAATTCGGCGAGGTCATTGTTGTTGGTGAATGGAGAAATGTTATCGATACGGAGTATGGTTTTGCAGAATCGACTTGCGTTAGACGTATTATTGGCAAAAGAGGGCGGAGTCTGTAAATTGCTGAAGGTCCAGGAATGTTGCACGTATATTCCAGACAATAGCAAGGATTTGCAGAAATACATAGACAACATTACCACAATCCATAAAGAAATACTAGATCTGACAGAAGAGAATGTGTGGGAAAAGATTGGTCAAGGATTTGGTTGCGTGTGAACTTGGTTTGCGAACTTGGGAATGGGATTTCTTGGATCTGTGTTGAAGCCAATAATAATTGTCGTGGTTTGTGTGATTTGTTTGTGGGGACTCGTAAGAGCATGGAAATGGTACAGCGGGAATAAGGCAGAGAGAGGCCTCAGAGCGAATGAGCAGAGAATGGCGAGATTGCAGGACCGTCAATATCAGAATCTTAAAAGGATGGAAGAGATTCGACAGAGTGGAATGGTAGTAACTGCCGTTTAGATTAGCTTCTGATTCCAGGAAAGGTGAGAAATGATGGTGTGATGACAGTTGTCATCAAAGGGGGGAACTGATGTAGCGCCAAAAGGTTTGAAAATTGTAGGGGTGCATCATATTCACTGTTAGTTGGCACCCGTGCATAATCAATGTATATTTAGATGTGTCGTGCGAAATATATTAAGAAATGTATCAGCTACATTGCAACATAGAAGCGTTAGAAATGTGAATTATATTGTGAATGTATTCAGTAAAATGCATGATGATTAGTTTCCGTTCAATGCAATGTATTAGTTAAACGTGGGACTTGATTAACAATTTATTCATGTAGGTCGCCCATTCATGTATGTGAAAGTAAAAGTACTAATGCTTAGAATGTGATTTAATAGTGTGTTTAACCCATTATTGTTTATGTACAGGAAGGTCCCCCTTCCTGCACATAAACAATAATTTAAAAAAAAAATGCAGTTTTGCAACTTCTGTGTGTGCGGCATTAAGAAGCACACATAGAAGTTACAAAACAGCATTTAAAGATTGTTTATATGCAGGAAGGGAGACCTTCCTACACATAAACAATCTTCTCCTGCATGCAGACACCCTTGAGTAGCGCCAGCGCAGGGGAGAATGTAGGGCTGCACCATATTTTTGTAAATATGGTGCAGCCCTGCATTTCTGAAGTGGCGGATTAGAGGCCCAAATGCACATATATCGTTGAGAAGAAAGGCCTGTTAGTTTCTTATGTTAGCTGAATGCGGTAGACCGCAATGATTTATTCTGTTAGAGGTTTTGGGCTGCAGTAAATTGTAAAGTTAAAAGATGCAAAGTATTTCTCCATCCCATGATCTCACCGCAGGTGCAATGACAGTTGGTTTGTTAGTAGAAAAGGTCTTTGTCTAAGAATTGTATTATGGGGGAAGCCAGACATGGGAGTACTTTGGAATGTGCCAATCGCAACTCCTAGCGCGGACGGTGTCTGGGACTCAAGGCCAAGTCGATGGACGATGGAAGATGGACAGCGCTGGATGGAAAAGTACTGGAAGAAGACCTGGTCGAGGAGGTGTGCCAGAGGGCGTGTTCTATAATTTGGGGTTCTGTATTAGGGACAGCGCCTCGTGGGTTGAGCAGTCGAGAGTAGGGCAGCCCAGAGGAGAACACACCCGAGGAGAGGAGAGCAGAGTTGAGAGAGCAGAGGAGAGGAGAGAACAGAATAGACCAGAGGAGAGAGAAGAGGTGGGCGAGGAGCTAGAAGGAACATGTTGGATAGAACTCTCACTAAGTGAAGACTTCTTAGGGAGTTTCACTTCTGACACCTTTCCACGATTACTTGGGTCTTAAGGGAACGCTAAGTAGGGATGTCATCTAGCATAGAGTAGGGACAGAGATGTTTTGGATTGATGATTCCTAATATTGACATTGGCTTGGTAGTTATCTACCTCATGCTTTTAGAATTTGTACTCTTGTTTATATTTAGTCGAATGCGGATTCTTCGTAGAGTAGCATTTGTGTTAGTGACTATTTACCTGTTGTGCCTTGTGTTAAGGTGCCTTTATCTGCAGATGTTTATGTTGATAATAAAATCCAGAGAGCATAGAGATTGAGTCTCGAGTCCTTAATTATGTCAAATTGCGGAAGATATTCTCTGATAATTGTGTTTGCTCCCTCCACGCTATTGGGCAAGTAAAAAGGTTCAGTCGACCAGAGTGGGTTCTTGGAGACTAATGGAAACAAGAAAATTGGGCCCCAGCAGTTGGTAGCAGAGAAGGATGGTTACTTCCGATAGCGAGGGATGATTAGATTAAGATAAGTGATCCTTGAGACCCATAGACGATAAGTGATGGTGAATCATCAGACGGTGAGCAGCAGACGACGGCGGATGATGAACATAGACGGCGAGTAGCAGTGCGGCAGGAAGCAGCAATTCGTGGAGTGAGTATGAATAGGATGAGCTGTTGTAGATTGCGGGGTTGATTTGTCGTGTGATGTCTTGCGGAGTTGGAGTGAATGTTGAGAGATTGCGAGATCAGGCTGTGAGCGTGCGCAGCCCGGTAATTGTGGTGTAGAAGACACCCGTGGTAGATTTTGTTGACCACCCAAAGGAGATCGTGAGGTACCATCGATCACCTGGACCGAGATAGGGGGAGCAAATGTGTGAGTGCATGACAACTCGATGCTGGTCGTGGGTTGCTGTATGTGAATCTGAGTATTTGTAACCTATCAGAGGCGATCTGTCTGGCCGGACGAGGACAGATAGTTGCCAACCGAGGTCAACAATTTCGAGAGACTGTGGACGAACAATCAGAGGCTGTGGACGGACATCCTGAGAAGTAACTTGTTTGGGACAAACGGTTATTTCAGTGTATGAATGGGACCAATGCAGGCGTGAGACGTAAGCGTAAGGAAAGGGAACTGCTGCGAACGAAGGAAGGTGACGTCAGAGAGTGTCGCGCTGTGATAGGCTGGTTGGTGTTAGTCGCGCTGTTATTGGAAGGTTTGACATCAAGAGGTAAACAGTGTGTGAGATTGAATATTGTCAATCATGAAGTGTTTTAAGGTTTTTCGAGAACTGTGTAGAGGTGACAGACATGTGGTTACTCGAGAGGGAGAAGAAGCCCCTCCTGAGGATACTCCAGCACATTACATGGCAAAGAATGTGGGATTGCATACGATAATTTGGCTTGAGAATTGGCATAAAATGACTCAAAGTGAAGGAGAATTAGTATTCCCGAGGTATGGCTCATTTAGATTAGCAGTATTGTACCAGTTGAAGTCTGTGATGTCGGCTTTACGACCTATACCAAGGCCAACACAATTCGAAGCACTATATGCGTGGATTAGAGCAGCGCATGATAGAGAAAGAGGAAGAAATCAGGAAAGGGTGAAAAAGTCGGTCAGGGCTTTTCAGGATGCCAAATGGGATGCAGCGGAGAAAAGATGGAGGGTACAGGCAATAGAGGGAGATAGACTGTATCCCATATTGATCACTTCGGAGGGAACAAAGAACATAACAGGTAGATATAGTTAGGACCCTGTTTCCATAGGAAATCCGCAACATTCTATTTGGAATAACTTTGGCGCCGGTCGACGAATCCTCGCGAAATTTTCAAAATAGGTGGGGCGCTACGCTCCGCTCCTACCCTGAAAGTCTCGGGGGGATTCGTCAAGCAGGGGCCGAGAAAAAAGGGGGGTCCCAAAACGCGTTTTCCCCATGCATTTTTCCATAGGACCTTTAGACACAGCTACAGCCCGAACGGCTGAACAGAATTACTTGAAATTTGGCAGAGAGGTAGCCATAAGGTCAAGGAAGTGCCTTTTGCAGGTCTGGTGTAAATCTGTTCAGTATTTCCTGAGAAAATAGCATTTAAAAGCATATATATATGTGGGCGGAGCCTAACCACACATCTCATCCTGAGATCTGATTGGCTGTCAGCACTTCATCCAAGAAGTGTTGGCAGCCATCTTGGGACCAATATACATGATAGCACCTCATTAAAAAGCATTGCAGTTAATAGAAGGTTTTAAGACTTTAGTTACATTATAAATCATTTGTTGATGGTACCATACTCATTTTAGGAATTGTGGTATGTTCTAAGGTGATTTCACCATGTGAAAAAGCCTTCTGCTGGGATATCATGATTGAGAGAAAAATATTTTCTCATGCTTTTACCACAGAGGTTTGGAAGGTGATCTATAGGCTAAACTGAGAGCTTATTTTCTGTAAATTCACATTATCTTTCTCAGTCATGTGAGAATGAAGTCTGACATTCTCAGTAAAACATGTACATCCAACAAGGGCAGAGACTGTCAGTTGATTCCTTTGTGTTCTACTGCAGCTTCCCAGAGTGTTCCAAAGAACTACTAGAGCGCTAACAGTCCTACTTATGATAAACGTATGGCACACCTGAAGCCATCTTGCTTGGATTAAAGTGGTAACTCTTAAAACATTTAATTTAAAAAGGAACAAAATGAGGGGGTTCATTTTTCCATAAAAAGTATGATTAGTGCTGCAGAAAGAAAAATTAGGGCACATTTTGAGTGACTTCTCAAATCCTCTTCTATTTCATTAAAAAATTCTGACATGCAGACTGAAACATGCACTTTCAATACCAGCAGCAGTTTTCCCTGGTGAGCAGTAGCTTTACTACAGTGATCTAATGAGCAAAAAGAGTGCTAACATTCTGAATTTATGGCAAATGTGTGACACATCTGAATGCCTTCTTGATGGAATCAAAGTAAAAAACTGAAAGTATTTCCTACTGAGGAGACTGCAGTAAATGAGGAAATTAGGAAACTTCATAACAAATAAGTCTCCCAAGATGGCCACCAGAGACAAAAGAGCCCAAATGTAGCCCAAATATCACCCAGATGTAGCCCAAGTATAGCCCAATGACAGAATGTCCCAGAATGTTCTTAAAAACAACTAGAGCGCTTACTGTCTTCATTATGACAAAAGTAAGGCACACCTGAAGCCATCTTGATTGGAATAAACTGGTAACACTTAAAACATTTAATTTAAAAAGGAACACAATGAGGAGGTTCATTTTGCCATAGAAATTATGATTAATGCTGAAGAAAGAAAATGAGGGCACATTTTGAATGACTTCTCAAATCCTCTTCTATTTCATTAAAAAATTCTGACATGCAGACTGAAACATGCACTTTTAATACCAGGAGCAGACTTCCATGGTGCAGTAGTTTTACTACAGTGATCTAATGAACAACTAGAGTGCTAACATTCAGAATTTATGGCAAATGTGTGACATATCTGAATACCTTCATGATGGAATCAAAGTAAAAAACTGAAAGCATTTCCTACTGAGGAGACTGCAGTACATGAGGAAATTAGGAAACTTCATAACAAATAAATCTCCCAAGATGGCCACCGGAGACAAAAGAGCCCAAATGTAGCCCAAAATCACCCAGATGTAGCCCAAATATAGCCCAATGACAGAAGTGTGCAAAACACTTATTATTTTGTGTTTTTGCAGTGTTATATAGTGCAGACTTGTCAGGTATTGGAGTGCTTTACATGAGCATTGGTTACATCACACAAGAACAAATTCATTTTGGTTGTAGACATGGGGAGACTAAGTGATTTGACCAGAATCACAGAATGTCGAGCTGAAGCAGAAACTTCAACCTGGTTCCCCAGTTGCAAAGTCTGCAGTTCTGGAAGTAACACCACATCCTCTCCCCTAAGTGCAACATTTAATCAAGTGGTCAACTGGATAAAAAAACATAAAGATAACAAATAATTTAAAAGTGCTTTGTCGCTATTTGAAAACTCAGAAAATATGTCCTTATTTTAGTCTTTTAGAGCACTAACCATAATTTTGATGCCAATAAGACCCTCTCATATATGTAATTTCTAAAGGAAATGCTCTAGGTATTACAGTTTTGATTACATCAAGATGATGTCAGGCGTTCCACACTTTTGTAATAAATATAGAATGTTAGCAATCTAGTTGTTCATTAGGATACTGTTGAGAGGCAGAGGCCAGGGGCACGGACTCTGAAAATTGAAGGCAGGTAGGAGGGTGCAAAGGCAACAATTTAACCACACTGAGCAGGCAGGAAGGGCCGTGGAAGCACAACAGACTATGGAGGGCAGTGGAAAGGGGGGCAGGGGCAACAAACCAACAATACAGGACTTGCAAGAGAGGCTGTTGGAGGGAAGATCTATTACGGGTCAAGGAAGCTAGGGGCGGTCCCCAGATCCCCGGGAGCTACCACAGAACTGAGCAGGAGAGTGAGTCAGGGACAAAAGGGGCACCTTAATTTGAGCCGGGGTGCCTAGGAACGCTTGCTCCAAAAATGAAGAAAACAGACATATGAGACATGGAATTGGAGGCAGAATATAATGGCAGTTTAATGAGAAGATGCAACTTCAAAGAAACCGCAGAATAGAGACATAAAGTACAAAATACAGAATCCAGATAATCATACAGCTGTCATAATATTCTCTGTATCTCAATTAATGTACTGACAGAGAGAGAGAGAAAACACATCTATAAATGCATCATGAGAAACAAGTTACACCAAGGAAAATGTTACCTAGGAACACTCACGTTTACTCTTAGAGCAAGCATTCCTGCAATTACAATACAAAATCTTTTAAATGCAAAAGTAAAGAGAACAATGGTTAAACATAACATGACATTTCATATAGGTAAAATAGAATAAGATACTTCAAGCAAAGCAGAGCAAGACATTTTAAGCAAAGGAAGACAAGAGCTCCCAGCTCTTGGGGAAAACCTGCACTGCCTGTTAACCTACATACAGACGGCGAGGTAGTCCGTCGATATCTGTGGGTGCTCCCTTTTTATATCATTTTGTGGGCTCCTTTGCACGCTACATCTACCTACGTATGCTACCCAAAAGCTTCGTCTGCAGATTTTACCAGACATTTCGTCATTTACCCACTTAATGCTGACAATGGACTGGGTGAAAAGGTCAGTCTCTCAGGCCAATCGCTTATCGTAAGTTCCATAGAGCAAGCAGAAAATAATGGGTATTGTACGGGAATTCAATATATTCATGTATAAAATCTCCTCAGTTCTCCTAACTTGACGCTCTGCAGTTGCCACTTCCTTAAAAGCGGGAAACCTGCCCAGGAAGCAAGTACCAGTCCAGGATGCAGCCTACTGTATGTCGACAGCTTCAGGGGGATGTTGAACTTTGATACCGAGCACGGAGCACTCGGGTAGGGTGGGGGCTACTAGTTTGGATCAGAAGGCCTCGCAGACCTGCCTTCAGACTGCTATACACTAAAATTGCAGAGCTATGGTCAATTTAACAAAGAGGCCTACATATTGAACAGAAGGGCCTACACAGGGGTTTTATGCTGGCTGAGTGGTAAGGATGTCTCAGGATAATTATATAGCAACACAGGACCCGCTGGTCAATTTAATACGGCCTACAAATGCAGCTGGCAGGGCAAGAACAAGGGTCTCATACTTCAGGTGTGGACAGAACGGGCCAGGGGCCCCCTGTGATACAAAATCTACCCTCCTTCAAGGCTGTGGCAATGTAATAGACCATTGTGGGCAGAAGGAAGAGGCAATGGTAGTACAACCATACATGCCAACAGACCCGATTCAGCCAGGAAACGTCCAATGTTTTTAAGCTCAAATGGGCTTTATTTGATCTGTCTCCTGTCTACAATATCCTCTTTTTCAATGTAACTCAAAGGGGAAAATCAATACCCCGTTTTTTTTTCAAAATCTCCCTCTTACCAAGTTCAAAATGTTCGCAAGTATGGTACATTGGATCATGGAAGGAAATGGGATAGGGACATGGACTTGGATAACAGAGGACAGGAGGGACATGGAGAGGTGCACCAAACTGACCCTGCAGGGCAGGCATCAGGGTTTGCAGCAGCACAATACACCACACAGGGCATGCAGGACGGGAGTGCAGCACAACAATCCATAGAAAGCAAGAGGGAGGGGACAGGACCATGCACATGGACAACAGAGAACAGAGGGGCAAGAGGCAATGGTAGCTAGCTGACCATAATGGACAGACAGGAGAGAAAGCTGCAGTATAACAGACCATAAAGGGCAGGAGGGACGGATCAGGGGCATTACAATGGAACAGACAAGCCAGGAGGGAGGGAGTAGGGCTGGGGGCAAGGGGGCAGGGCAGGAGCAGCAAGATAGCCATGGAGGTCAGGCAGGATGGGCACTAGAAGCAAGACACACCATGAAGAGCAACAGTGAGACTGTGATGGCATACACACAGACCATGGAGGGAAGGTGGGAGGGGGTCAGGGGCAGCTAACTGACCACACAGGGAAGGTGGGAGGGGCCATGGCAGCACAGAAGACCATGCATGGCAAGTGGGAGGGTTAGTGGCAGCACAATGGCTATGATGGGCAAGAAGGAGGGTGGAGGGGCATGCACAAAGGACGATGGAGGATAGAAGGAAGGGTCAGGACCTGTGCACAGACAAGAAAGTTCAGGGGAAGGGACCTCACAACAGACCACACGGGGCAGGCAGGAGGAGCAGTTGCAGCACAACAGACCAGGGAGGGCAGAAGGGTGTGGCAGTACAATGGACCATGTAGGACAGGAGGAAGAGGATAGGGGCATGGCATGTGGACAGGCAGGGTGGAGGTGGCAGGGTCAGGTTACAGTCCTCTGACAATGCTAGGCAGGTGGGAGGGGAGTGGCAGCTCAACAGAACACTCAGAGTAGATAGGAGTGGCAGGTCCATGGGACATGGTGGGCAAAAAGGATGGAGCAGGGGCATGCACAAAGACATCGGAGGGCAGGGGGAAGGAGAATAGGGGCAGCAAGCTAAGCACAGAGTTTAAGCAGGAGGTCAATGATGGGGCATAGAATTGGGCAATGGAGGGCAGGAGGAGTGGACTGGTACATCATACTAAATTGAGGGCAGTGGCAGCACATCAGACCATGCATGGCAGGAGGGAGGAGGCTAGTCCATGGATTCACACAACAGAGGATAGGGAGGAAGGGGATGGGGCAGCAAGCTAACTGTTCAGAGAAGGCGGGTATTAGGAACTTTATTGTTTTTAAAACATTGTGTCTGTGCGAACTACTTAAAATATGAACAAGTATGCAGCATAATCTCACTTTTATTCAGGAAGAAGAGGACGTTTGTGACTGTGACTCCGGGCTCACTTGGCAGAAACACCCCCTGACCCTCCACCCCTATCGCAAAATGTAATGCCCGTGAAAAGGGTAGGTGAACACAGTGTTATATAGAACATAGTCCTGAGAGCACGATTGAAAATGAAAACTAGATATAGTGTATGGTATAAACTATGCACCAAAAAGTGTGATATAAGATGAACCGGGCGTGAAATATAATATGCAATACATTGTGCGCAATGACAGATTCATGGGAGAGCGCGAGATAGCACAGGCACTAGCGCGTGCTATGCGATATGCGCCTTGGAGTGTAATATGCACAGGGCAGTGTTGTGTAACCTAACTAGTCTCTAAAGTTGTAATATAAAATATGTGCTGGGGAGTGTAACGTTGCATATGCACTGTGACAAAGATATGGATCCCAGATTGTAATATGTATGGCATAGCACTGTGCGTTATAACATAGGCATCGAGAAAGGCACGTTAGATGGGGCAATATAACCCGTGCGAAGACAAGTGTGGCATGACATATTCACGGGGTGGTGTTACAGTGCACATGGGCTAGAGAGTGTCATAGCATATGCACTAGCTAGTGGAATACAACACAGAGGTGTGTGGCACTCGGCATGCAATGGTGGGTGTAACACAGCATTGGGCTCTGTCAGGAGCACGCTGTGACTCTCAAGTGATGTTCGTCCCCTTTCCAGAGAGTAAAATAAAAAGTATTACACATCCGGCAGTGGATGTGTGTTTTATTAACCGTGAGGGGGGTTTCTTGCATAGTTTTGGTCGAATTTTTGTCGAATCCCCTTTGAATGGCTTGGTGTGCATGTGTATTAAATGTGCCCGTCAATAGCTACCCATGTTTGTATAAATAAACGACAAGGGTGTCTACCAGGATTAGGCACGGTAGGGCATCAGACATGTCAGAGCTTCACTAGTGGTGTAAATACATTCCACGTGGATTCATTGCATGCATAGTCGCCTTTTAATGAATATCACGCAAATCGTCATGGTGATAGGTACGTACGGTTTGTCCATCATGTCCTAGGTGTGTCTATAAATATATATTTTTTAAAAATAATAAAAAACAGTGGCCGGCCCTGGGGATTGGGGTCAAAAAAATATAATTAGGAGACTGGCCCTGGGGGATGGGGTCATCAGGGCCAATAAATTAGAATAAGAAGGGGAACCAAACAGCCCCCCTTCTTAAAAAACTAAAATAAATAAAATACTGGCATCGTGCCGGAGGCCATGCCCCCTCCGTGCAGCACTCTGCAAACGCGCCCCCAACAGGCATCTCCAGTATGCGCCAGGGAGCTGCGCTGCAGCCAGGTGTTCTGAGGCCAAGCCCCTTTTTACACCTCTCTGCAACGCAGCTCTGTGGCGCTTACTGGAGGTACCTAGTGGTCTAGTTTGACCCTAGGGACCCTTAGGATTCAGGGGGACTTAATCTCTCAACTTAGAACAGCCACAGGGCGCGTTTACACAGTGGTGAAGGGAGGGGACGGGGCCTGAGGTGACGTGTGCAAACACGCACTATGGCACGTTTTAAATTGGGGATATAATTTCCCTTCAATACTGAGGGCCCCTGGGGGCTAACTAGCCCACCAAGTGCTTCCAGTAAGCGCCACTGAGCTGCATTGCAGAGAGGTGGTCCAGGCCGTGCCACTTTTTACACCTCTCTGCAACGCAGCTCTGTGGCACTTACTGGAGGTACCTAGTGGGCTAGTTGGACCCTAGGGACCCTCAGGATTCAAATGAACTTAATCTCCCAACTAAAAATGGACACAGGGCGTGTTTACACAGTGGTGAAGGTGGGGGCGGGGCCTGAGTTAACGTGTGCAAAAACGCCCTGTGGCCTGTTTTAAGAGGTAGTTTTAATCCCCATGCCCTATTATACACTAGGGGCTTACAGAGGAGGTCATGCTAATCACAGGGGGACCCCAACGCATAATGTTCCCTAGTGTATGTAGGTGTTTTCACTGTATTCTAAGTGTCTTTTAACATAGCACTGGCTCTAGGACTGGTTAGTCAGACTCAGTTACCACCAGTATCCGTCTGAAAAAGTTGAGGGTACAGGATGATTTTGCAACAAGGCTTCTTTCTGCTCTTCTTTTTGTTCTTTCTGCACGTTATCCTTCTTCCTGCACTTTTCTTCGTCTTTGAGGACTTCTGCTGCTTTTTTCTGCACTTCTTTTTTTTCTTTCTGTGTATTTTTTCTTCTTCACATGATCTATCTCTGTAGGCATAGTTAGAAATTAGCATTTAAAAAACCTTTGAAATTCACAGAAAAAACCATAGGTTCCAGGCACGTTATAGTTAGGAATTAGCATTTAAAAAACCTCAGAAATTCACTGAAAAAACCATAGGTTTCAGGGGTGTTATAGTTAGCTGGACTTTTCACTTGTACAAAACCATTGAAATTCCCCCGTTATAGTTAGTTCAGCTAACTATAACTCGCGCGCCCGCAATGCACTGCTGATGACGTCACATATTACATCACTCATGACATGGTCAGTGACATCACTCATGACATCACTGATGACATCTCAAATGACATCACTGATGACATCATCCTTGTGATAGAGTGGCAGACCTCCTCTTCCCCTAATATAACCTTTGATACACACATTCAAAAATAGAAATTAAAATTTTAAAAACAATGGAAATACCAATACCAGTTACAACAACCTATACAGTAATTCTAAGATCCACATACACATCCACTCATTCACCAACAGTCCTATACAGTCACTCATACATGTACTCACTCATCATATGTACTCATACACCTATACATCCTGTTACACAATGCCACTCATCCATAGAGGTACTCACACACATAGTCACTCATGCTAATAAAGAATCAAACATACATTTACTTGCATATACAGTTATACACACACCACCACACTTACTTCTACGGAAACTTACACATACTTAGTCTTTTAAACAATCACTTATAGAAACACATACTTATTCATATAGGAACTCTTTCAAACTCTCACTGTCACATATACTCGCTTATATACACCAATAGTCACATATACTAGTTTAAAACATATGTAGTTACTCATAAAGACACTATTGAGACAGTCATTCACTCACTAACACACCCATACACTCACTCATCCACCCATAGAGTCCTGCACACATGCTGTCTTCAACACATACAAAGAGTGAGTCATTCATTCATGCACCTATGCACTACGTAATACCCCCACCGAACCATGCAGACACTCAGACTGATACTCATAAAACCAACTAATAACCTATATAAACACCCATGTAGCTACTCACCAACCCATGCAGCCACTTATACACAAAGTGAGAGACTGATACAGATATTTACATATTTAAACATTACTCACTAAGCCATGTATTCACTATGAAACACTTAATCAGTCAGTTACACAATCAATTTTTCAAAAACAAATCATCCATTTAGACACTTATATACCCATTTATTCTTCCATCGACCTTGAGATATACATATATAAAACATATTTAATTTTCAGAAACACACACATTCACTGGATGATGTCATCAGTGATGTCATCAGTGATGTCATTTGAGATGTCATCAGTGATGTCATGAGTGATGTCACTGACCATGTCATGAGTGATGTAATATGTGACGTCATCAGCAGTGCATTGCGGGCGCGCGAGTTATAGTTAGCTGAACTAACTATAACGGGGGAATTTCAATGGTTTTGTACAAGTGAAAAGTCCAGCTAACTATAACACCCCTGAAACCTATGGTTTTTTCAGTGAATATATATATATATATATATATATATATATATATATATATATATACAGCACCTAATCAGTCTGTTATTCGAAAATCATTAATGATACATAAATGAAAGAAAAAAAGAGAAAAGATAAAAGAGGCAAAGAAAACTCAAAGTAGCATTTAATTTACAGGCCGTGGGTACATGTAGGACTTACAAGTAAAGTAAATGTGCCTATCATAGTGTAAGCCAATTGTGCCATGTTTTAGGGAGAGAGCACAAACACTGTAGCACTGGGCAGCACTGGTAAAGTGCACAGAGTCCTACAGCCAACAAAAACGAATACAGCAAAACAGGAGGGGTGAAGGCACAACGTTTGAGGGACTATCACCCTAGGGTGTCAGGGCTAACAGTCTCCAACAAAGATATACAAATATAGAAAATGATTTAAAGATGATATAAAAACATAGAAAATAATTTAGACGATATACAAATAAAGAAACCTATTATAATTATGCATTTTTAATCAAGCGCAAATACAGCAGTTTATCATTGCAATATGATGTTTGCAGTCTTCGAAAACAATGTTCTTAGATACTTATTTCCCCCATAGAAATCTCTCTGGTAATCCTAAATCTGACGTACAGGACAGTGTCCGACAGGCAGGCACATGATCGAACCATAGAAAAGCAGCTAAAAAGCTTGGCATCTTCGTTAAACCACACAGGCACTCCAAACACATCTTAATTATTTAATTAATGTATTTGTTTGTTTTACTTGGCCATCTGTGCAGTGTTAGCAACAAACAGGATTGAAAGTCTGCAATTGAATTATTCATTCATTCGTGCATAATATATGGACACAAAGTTGGTGTCTCTGGTCTTCCTTCTCCATGGGAAGGTTGCCAGTCGAGAAGGCACTGGCCAGGTGTACTGCGTGTCCATCCCATGCCAGTCCTGTATGTAGCGTCTGTGTGTCTTCATGATTCCGGGTTCACATTCGGTATCAGAAGTAATGGAGGGCAAAGTGCCGCAGGTAGCCAGGGGCTTTGCAAAATACAACAATAGGGTTGTGGGCGCACATAAAGCGACAGTAAAATGGCTTCATAACTGTGGTGTTGGGGCCCTAGGCCCTCATGGTGGGAATCATGGACACAGGACACATGGTTGGGTAGTGGGTTAACTGGCCACGAGCACGTGTGCTCGGCCCTTTTATTAGCAGCGTCACCTGACCCAGTGACGTCTGTGGTGGGTGGGTGTATAGTGGGATACACACTGCTGAACACTAGAACGTGTCCATGCTAGGACACTACATTCCTCCCAATTTTTAATAACAAAAACCCAGAGTCAAATGTCCAACCTAGGGGAGAAAGAAAATATATATACAGGGGTAATACAGTGACCAAACTTCTGCAGAGTCGCTCACGCTTCAGCAGCCTGGAGTCACAGACGATGTTCTTCCTGTCGCGGACGATGTTCTTCCTGTCGCGGGCGATCACCAGTTCACTGTGGCACCAGTCAGGGGTGCTCGATGGATCTAGTCTGTTTGACGGCTCTGCCTTGAAGTTGCTCTCACAGTATTTTCTTCGCTTTACTTTCTTGGCGACAAACACAGTTGAGTTCTTGTGGTTCACCGCTAGATGTTGCCTTTTATCTTTTAGTCCAGTCCTTTTCTTTATCTGTGGCGTGTGTTCTGTTTTGCAGAAAGACGGGTCATTCGCAAGACACCCCTCTCACCAGGGTGCCCCTCTCACAGGTGTTCCCCTGCCACGGGATATCCTTGAGGCCCTCTTCATCAGATCTGGCCTGGGTTAAGTGTCCTGTATCGTGTTACTCCCATGCCGATAAGTGCGGGTGCGGAGGAGACGACAGGTCTCACCTCAGATTCCGCAGTCAGACCTGGAGGGTGGCTGTTGGCTTCTGTCTTTAGCACGCGAAGTCTTCATCCTCCTGAGACCTTTGCTGAAGGGCGGCTGATGACCATCTCTCGTCGCGGGGATACTCTCTCTCACTGGCATCCCTGAGGCCTTTGCCCCTGAGTCACCACGGCTGGCATTGACCAGTGTCCGTGTAACCCCAAAGGTGGGTGTTTCGAATGGTCCGGCCTGCTCACCTCTGCAGATCCCAGGTGTGCTGAAAGCATCATCAAACAGATGGTCTTTTCTCCGTGCCACGGGTGTTCTTCAGGACTTGCGCACTGTGTTCTGACGCTTGTCACCTTCCTTGTCTTTGAGGTGTGAGTAGTCTTGCCACACTCTTCTCTCCTTCCTCTATTTCTTTCTCCGTGAGGATGTCATGTCACTCTGACTTCTTCTCCTTCTTGCAGTGACAACCGTGCCACTCAGATCTTTCTTTCCCCTTTTCTTGTAGTGGCAAACGTGCCACTGCGATATCTTCTTTCTTCGTAGTGGCGGACGTGCCACTCTGGTCTCTTCATCTCTTCGCTTCACGACCTACTCTGGACCGTTTCTGTTTTCCTCTTATCTGGCCAGGCTTCTCCATGCAGCGCGCGCACTCTGCACGTGTTCCCCCTGGTCTTGTCCTCGTCCGAGAACACTCTCTTCATCTTCCTCAGCATTCCGAGTTAGGGTCGTGACCTTCTCTTCATCTTCTCCTTTTCACCAGTTACTTTGGTTGAAGTTCGTGGGGCCAAACTCTTGGTCCGCTTCGTTCTTCTCCTGTTCACCAGTTACTTTGGTTCTTCTTGAGCTTCTTGGACCACTTGACGGTCCGCGCTGCCGATCACTGGCAGGATATCTTCGGTCTTGTCATCAGACCTCTTGCTTTGTAGCTTCACTGACCCGTGCGTCGGTCACCTCCTTGTGCAACTCCTGGCGAGTCGGCTTCTGTGGTGCGACCATTTGGCTGGTCGGCTTGACCTTTGTGGTGCGACCGTTTGGCAGGTCGGCTTGGCCTTTGTGGTGCGACCATTTGGCTGGTCGGCTTGACCTTTGTGGTGCGACCGTTTGGCAGGTCGGCTTGGCCTTTGTGGTGCGACCATTTGGCTGGTCGGCTTCACGAGGTGCATCACGTCGTGTGACTACCTGTGTCCGCTACCTTGTCAGGCGCTGGTGCGTGCTACTCTTCGTACCGTCGTGGTACATCTTCAGTGTAGCGTTGCTCCTTGTACCATGATCTCTTGACGTGGTGGCTTCTTGGCGCCACTGGGTGTGGCTCGACATCCTTGCCCGCCAGTGTCGGATACTTGCTGCGCCCATCCTCTTCAGTGGGTTCCTCTCCTGTGGGCGTTACAGTGTACCTTCCGCGTCCGGCGTACATCTGCACTGAGTCCGTTTGTTCTCTCGAGGGTTCGCTCCACTTGATGCGGCGACAGCGCAGTCCTCGCTGGGGTGGATGTGGCTCGACACCATTTCCTTTTCTTCCTCCTTGTCGCTGCGGGATGGCGCTGCATCCCTGTGGCACACCGTCTCTTCTTCCTGTGCTTCTGTCACGTTCCTGCGCTTCTGGCACATTCCTGTGCGCCTCCGTCGCATTCCCGTGCGCTCACCATCGCGCATCCGTCAGACCTTGCGGGACGTGCCTTGCTGCCTCTTCTTCCTTGCGCTGCGATCCGTCGGTCTCCTGTGGCTGCTGGATTCCCTTGGCTTGCTGCATGCTTGTTTGTTTCCCTCTTGCTGCAGTACCGCCAGTGGCCACTAGATGGCAGCATTGCTTCCTTCCATGCCGCAGCACCCTTCTTGGCTGCTAGAGCTTTCCTCCATGTACTCTTCTTTTTCAGGCTTCACCGGCTGGGTAGGAGAGCTGGAGCCAGGCAGACCAGTGGAGTCCAGATGGGGCCAGAGCTGCAGCAGAGCAGTGGAGTTCAGGACAGCAGGTAAGTCTCTTTTCAGTTATTTTATTCTGAGGCAGGTGAGGGGGGCACAGGCATTTTCAGTGTGCAGCATATGTTCAGGCATTACTCTGTGTGTGAGTTGTGGGACTCTTGTCACTGCGGGTGGGCTCCGCTTTATTTTCAGCTGCCCTGTGGGCCTTTACTTTTGTTTTGTTCAGTTCGTGCTGGGGAAGAGGCTGGCTTCAGTATATGCCAGCCGTTGTCTCCTTAGTACCTGCAGGGGCACAGGCGTTGACAGTGAACTCTCCGGGGATGTGGCAGCCTCCCTGGGCATAGTGGCAGGCCGTGCCCTCGCGCCCACGTTTTGTTTGCTTTTGGCGGTGCTGGCCATCAGTAGTCTTACACCATTGCCTTCCCTTTGTCTCTCTTGGGTGCCGAGCCCTCTGCCACACGCACTTCTGCTTTCCGCTGCTCGGGGTGCCTCGCGCTTCACCGCGCTCCCCTGCATTCGCGCCTCGCTGCCATCACAAGTTTACACGGCCCGGGCCGCGCGCTGGATCCTCCTGCTTCCCCCTCCCCCGCAGCCTCACTCGGCTTGCATTCTGCTCGGGGAGCGGACGGAGGAGATGGGCTCTCGGTAAGGTGCTGCGGCAGCGGGTGGGCTCCGCTTTCACTTTATGCTAATTCCGCCCCCACCGCAGCAGCAGCGTCTCAAAGCTCACACGCTGCGGGTGGGGGGGGGGGAGTCACGGCGTACCTTCAGTCGGCGGGGTGGGCTCTCGTCCGGCTTCCTCGCACGGACTTCACTACACTCTCGGACGCGGGGTGGCCGTTACTTCTGGTGCGGCTCCTCTCCGTTTGGCCGGCGGGCCTCTTGTCTCCCGCGGGTGGGCTCCGCGTTGTTCACCGGACTTGTGGTGATCCCCAAGTCGTGGCCGATGCGGGTGGGCTCCGATCGGCTTGCCTTATTACCGGGCACTTCCGGGCACAGCGGCAGGTCGGGGTGGGCACCCGACTTCCACGCTTCCACTCAGGGGCACTGTGCACGCCCGCGGCGGTGCGCTCCGACCGGTCTTTGCGCCTGGGGCTCTTCACATGCCCTGCGGCGGCCGGGCGCTTCTCGCCTGCTGGGAGCCCTCGCGCCGGCTGCCCTCTCCCCCTTGTCATCAGATGGGCTGCTGCACGCTGGGTCACATCCCACCCTCGTCGCCAATGTGGTGTTGGGGCCCTAGGCCCTCATGGTGGGAATCATGGACACAGGACACATGGTTGGGTAGTGGGTTAACTGGCCACGAGCACGTGCGCTCTGCCCTTTTATTAGCAGCGTCACCTGACCCAGTGACGTCTGTGGTGGGTGGGTGTATAGTGGGATACACACTGCTGAACACTAGAACGTGTCCATGCTAGGACACTACAATAACTATAGCTAGAATACGTAGAAAATTAAACACAAATCAATCATTCATGTAAATAAGATACTAGATACTATGACCCTCATTACAAGTGGGTCAGTCATCGGTGCCATATGTATTTATGTAACCTGTTAAAATCCGACCTCGCGGGGGTTCAAAATGTATTGCGTGCAATAAATACTATTTTACACGGTTTCTCCCGATAATGGGGAATAACAAGCAGATTTTGGTGTTCACTGCACAAAATCTGCGTGAGACAGTATTTATTAGGCTGTCCCCCCGCCCCCCATAAATATCAGCAGGGTTGAGCTGCTGAAATGCATCCTGGGATGCAATTATTAACGCAACGCTTATAATTCAGATATGTACAGTAACACAAGTTAACATAATAAATGGAAGTTAACGGCCAACATGAAAGGAGGACCCCAGAGTTACACATAGATGCTAATAATCACAGTGATGCAAATTACATTAAATGAGTAGTATCTTCCATTACTCTTAAGGGGGATGAACCATGTGGTGGGTCATCCTGCATTTATGATGGGAAGTCCCTTTAGAGTAAGTCATCTGTGATATCAGTATCACTGCTGAGTTATTTGCTTAAACTATGCAATCATATGTCTTAATTATTTTAAGATTCTTATGGTCAGTGGAGTGTGGTATGAAATGCCAAAAATTTAGCTAAGTGGGATTCACAACGCAAAATATGGAGATGAGATTTTGTGGAAGGAGCACAAATGTATCCAGTATTGGTTGCAGATAAGGGAGAGGGAGAAACATGAATTATTAATGAATCGACCTCTGCCATATAATGAAGAACAGCCACAATCAAGGACAAATCCCTTTGGTGGAATTCAGTCAGATGCATCTGCTATGCCACATAGTTTAAATTCGGTAAATCCCTTTTTGACCAAGGAGCCAATGGAAAGAGGAGCAGGGATTATTTACTCTATGAAACCTAATGCCCCAGATGCTCTTTCTGTGCTCATAACCATAGTGCCCGTGGTACCTTTATATCAGACAGGCATGGGAGGACAGCAAATACGTATGCTAACTGTTCCTTCTGGTGTGGGAAGAGCTCAAGAATTTACTAAGGGAAAAATGAGTCCCAAGAGGGTGTGTTAAATCAAAGGGTAGGACCCACCCCACAGGAGTTAGATGATTGGATTAAGGAGATAGCGCCTTCCATCCTTGAAAAGACTGTGGCAGAAAAGGGAGTTTTGGATGCAGGAAGTTCAAATGATAAAGCGCTGGGCATAGCTAAATTCAAGGTGGAATTGGAAGAGATGATTTTGGGAACTATTAGTCCATGGGGAATTGCTAATTACTGCAACAACACATTTTTTGACATTTGCAAGGGTATTACCTGGAGAGCTAGAACCACACATGAGAAATTTGCTGAGGTGGCACAAAAGTATGGGGTGGATGTACAGACGTTCAAAGCATTACAAAAAACTTATTGATTAGACTTTAGTGATAAGGATTTGGAAAGTTTAAATCCATCAGGGAAACGATTACAAGTTAAATAATTATTAACAACGCTTAGGAAATGGGGTGAGTAAGAGAGATGGGAAGGCAGATGTGCTAATGAGAAGGAATCAACAAATTTCTAAACTAAGACATTCCCAATGAGAGAGGTGCCAGGAGGAGGGTATGTTCATGTTCCTTGAACTAGACCGGATATATTATTCTTCACAAATTACTTTCCGAAGTTGAGAGAAAAGCCAGTTGAATGGTTTGGCAGGTTGAGAGGTTTGTGAACATTTTTTGAAAGTTTTATTGAAGAATTTAGATACTTTGTTTGATATTGTGGTACCAAATGATTTGTGGACTGAATGCAAGATTGCAGTAGATTGGCCTGAGACCGAAACCTGCAAGAGACTCGATAACTGGTGCACCATCACCTGAAGTAATGACGAAGTAAAACCAGGTCATTACTTATTTAAAACGGAACAATTCTCTGAAGGAGACTGTTTGGGTAAAGATTGACCGGACAATACAGGAGTTGAAAGAGACGGTGCATGCATATTATGAAAGACTCCTGCAGGCATTTAAACAATATAGTGGAATGGAGGACGTAACTGGTAAAGATATGGGACATTTGGGGTGATGTAGCACCAAAAGGTTTGAAAATTGTAGGGGTGCATCATATTCACTGTTAGTTGGCACCCGCGCATAATCAATGTATATTTAGATGTGTCGTGCGAAATATATTAACAAATGTATCAGCTACATTGCAACATAGAAGCGTTAGAAATGTGAATTATATTGTGAATGTATTCAGTAAAATACATGATGATTAGTTTCCGTTCAATGCAATGTATTAGTTAAACGTGGGACTTGATTAACAATTTACTGATGTAGGTCGCCCATTCATGTATGTGAAAGTAAAAGTACTAATGCTTAGAATGTGATTTAATAGTGTGTTTAACCCAGTAGAGGCCCGAATGCACATATATCGTTGAGAAGAAAGGCCTGTTAGTTTCTTATGTTAGCTGAATGCGGTAGGCCGCAATGATTTATTCTGTTAGAGGTTTTGGGCTGCAGTAAATTGTAAAGTTAAAAGATGCGAAGTATTTCTCCATCCCATGATCTCACCGCAGGTGCAAGGACAGTTGGTTCGTTAGTAGAAAAGGTCTTTGTCTAAGAATTGAATTATGGGGGAAGCCAGACATGGGAGTACTTTGGAATGTGCCAATCGCAACTCCTAGCGCAGACGGCGTCTGGGACTCAAGGCCAAGCCGATGGACGATGGAAGATGGACAGCACTGGATGGAAAAGTACTGGAAGAAGACCTGGTCGAGGAGGTGTGCCAGAGGGCGTGTTCTATAATTTGGGGTTCTGTATTAGGGACAGCGCCCCGTGGGTTGAGCAGTCGAGAGTAGGGCAGCCCAGAGGAGACCACACCCGAGGAGAGGAGAGCAGAGTTGAGAGAGCAGAGGAGAGGAGAGAACAGAATAGACCAGAGGAGAGAGAAGAGGTGGGCGAGGAGCTAGAAGGAACATGTTGGATAGAACTCTCACTAAGTGAAGACTTCTTAGGGAGTTTCACTTCTGACACCTTTCCACGATTACTTGGGTCTTAAGGGAACGCTAAGTAGGGATGTCATCTAGCATAGAGTAGGGACAGAGATGTTTTGGATTGATGATTCCTAATATTGACATTGGCTTGGTAGTTATCTACCTCATGCTTTTAGAATTTGTACTCTTGTTTATATTTAGTCGAATGCGGATTCTTCGTAGAGTAGCATTTGTGTTAGTGCCTATTTACCTGTTGTGCCTTGTGTTAAGGTGCCTTTATCTGCAGATGTTTATGTTGATAATAAAATCCCGAGAGCATAGAGATTGTGGGATTGCATACGATAATTTGGCTTGAGAATTGGCATAAAATGACTCAAAGTGAAGGAGAATTAGTATTCCCGAGGTATGGCTCATTTAGATTAGCAGTATTGTACCAGTTGAAGTCTGTGATGTCGGCTTTACGACCTATACCAAGGCCAACACAATTCGAAGCACTATATGCGTGGATTAGAGCAGCGCATGATAGAGAAAGAGGAAGAAATCAGGAAAGGGTGAAAAAGTCGGTCAGGGCTTTTCAGGATGCCAAATGGGATGCAGCGGAGAAAAGATGGAGGGTACAGGCAATAGAGGGAGATAGACTGTATCCCATATTGATCACTTCGGAGGGAACAAAGAACATAAAATCAGATGATGAGGATGAAAGTGATTTTGAGGATAGCCTATTGGAGAGGTTGTTATCAGAGAGACCACCTCCGTATAATACAGAGGTCCCAGAAGGGACGTTGGTCTGGATAGAAGAAACTAGAGGAGCAACGATCCAACCAGAGATGAGAATAGAAGGGAGGATCTCGTGAGGAACAGAGAGTACAGGGAGCCAGTCTGTGCCTATCGTAAAGATCGAGAGAGATGTGAGGTTACCGGATGCTCTAAAGGTACCGGTCACGATTGGACCTATTGTTTCGATTTATCACCCAGATTCAGAGGAGGTTGCGAACCCAGAACAGACAGCTGAATGAATAAGGAGAGAGGTCGCAGGAAGTGGCCTAATGGGAGGAAATGGCTTAGTGGATGGAATGGCTTGGGCTCCAAACCCTATAGAATGGAGTACGCCATTGCCAGCCATGTCAGATTCATCTAGGAGTCAAGGAGAACAGAGACCAGAGAGGCTGAGGTCTCTGATGGAGTTGAGATCGGATTTACGATCATGGGTACCACCAGTGAGAAATCAAAACCCAGCAGTGATGACGGCAGAAAGAGAGCGGGTTACTCTCATGAATCGGTCTGCTCCAATGTGCATACCAGAAGGGAGTAGGTCGCGGGAGCAAGAATGCAAGGACAGCGATAGAGAAGGGGCAGGATGTAGAGAAGTGCTGAGAGGAGCCATGAAAGGGGGGATGATAGATGTAGTAAGGTTAAAGGCAGAAGTGGATGAGATAATAGGTGGAAACTTACCCCTTGAGAGAATATTAATATATGGACCAGATGAATTACTCTTCGTAGCGAAGGATGTGACTCGGAAGGCACGAGCTGCACACGAGAAATTGTTAGAATTGGCTAGGAGATATGAGGTGGATCTGTTCAAGACTAAAACATTGCAAGGAAGTCATAGGTTGGAGTACAGTGACCAGGAATTGGAGGAGAAAAGTGTTGCGGGATTGAGGTCCCACAGCAGAGATCTAATCACAGCCATGCGTGCATGGATGATGCTTGATAAATGGGAAGAAAAATGGTCCAAGAATAAAACCTCTAGGGGAACGATGGCAGAGACCCCACCTCCGGGTGGAGGGGTGATAGGGATAAGAAATTTCCCTTTAAGGGAAGTGCAGAATGGAGGATATGTGCATGTACTCTGGAGCAGGGGTGATTTGGCGGCGTTTACGAATGATTTTCCCCGGCTTAGGGAGAAGCCAGCAGAGTGGTATAAGCAGGATGACCGCTTTGTAAAGATCTCAAAGGTATTGTGGATTGATCTGAATACCTTATTTGATATTGTGGTTCCGGGAGATTTGTGGGCAGCATGCAAGATTGCCGTTGATTGGCCAACTTACGAGCCTGATAGGAACACGATTACGAATGGTCCGTCACCGCTGGTGATGAGGAAATACGAGCAAGTGATTACTTGTTTGAAGTCGAAAGTCTCACCACAAGACATTGATTGGGTGAAGATAGACAGGACAGTGCAGGAACCTAAGGAGACGGTACATGAATTCTATGAGAGACTCTTGCAGGCTTTTAAGCAGTACAGTGGTCTAGATGCGTTGGACACGAAAGATATGGGACAGTTTGTTTCAAAGTTTGTGTTGGGATTGAGGCCGGAGGTTAGTCTCATGATACAGCAGCATTTGATTTGTTGGCAGAACAAGCCTGTTGATGAGATTTTACGGGACGCCAGATATTGCACAGATGAGATTGAATCCAAACACAGGAAGCTGAAAGATAACCTGATGCTTGTTCAGATGCAAACCGCTCAGGGACAGCCTAATGGGGGAGCATTGGTAAGGAGGCAGGGAAATTATCAGGCGGGAAATCAGAATGTTCAGGGGCAGGGAAGGCCAAGACCAATAGACCCTAGAACAGGTATGGATGTGGCGACATTGAAAAAGACCACTGCATGTCATCAGTGTCACCAGGTTGGACACTGGAGACGCGAGTGTCCCCTAAACCCATGGAATCAGATACAACCGGAAGGAGAAATAGTTCAGGTCCCTGGGACAGAGGCGGTACCGACAGTGACTAGACCTAGAATGATAAAAGCGGGGACTGGTGTTCCGCAGGTGCAGGTTCCCCAGCCACCCAGAATCCAGAGTGTACAACAAGGAACTCGAACTTATTAGCAGATGCCAATGTTTGAAGTGAGCGAGGAAAATGATACAAGCCTGTTGGCATGAACATGTTCAAAGAGAGATAAGGATTGCATGCTTAGAGCCATCCTAGAGGTAGATCAGAAAGGACCTTTTGTGGAAGCAGATCTTGACGGACACCCTACAACCTTTTTGGTTGATACGGGGGCTACCAGATCGACTATAAGATCGGCAGTGGTTCCAGGTTTAGCTCTTTCTGGACAAAGTATCCAGGTTGTTGGTGTGGCGAATAAGAAACTGATTAGTCCGCTGACAGAGCCTATTCCAATCAGGATAGGAAATTTCAGTGATCGACACCAGTTCGTGGTGTGCGATTCTAGTCCGGTTTGCCTGTTAGGGAGAGATCTATTGTGCAAGCTCAACTGCACGATATACTGTACCCCGAAAGGAGTGGAGGTACAGACGAGAGACGATGACGCGACCTTTAAGGTTGCAAATCAGCATGTGTGTGTGGAAATGTACCCAGCATTGACGGTGGAAGAACTTCCACTTGATCTGAGGGACTCAGTGTCTATTGACGTATGGGACCTTAGTGGTGAGGAGATTGGTTTAGTCAAGGGAGTAGACCCAGTGAAAATCCAGATTAAACCAAACGTAGAGTTTCCGAGGACACCCCAGTATAAGTTATCTCCTGAGACTATTGCAGGGATTAAACCTGTGATTGAGTCTATGATCAAGCAGGGAATACTAATGGAGATTAGGGGTAGCCCATGTAATTCGCCTATCATGGGACTACTGAAACCAAGTGGGAAATTTAGGATTGTGCAAGATTTGCGAAAAATAAATGAAATAGTTGTTCCATGTTGTCCAGTGGTACCAAATCCATCTGTGTTCATATTTCAGATCCCATGTGAAGCTGAATGGTTCACAGTGATTGACCTGTGTCAAGCTTTTTTCTTGATTCCTCTACATGAGGAAAGCCGATTTCTTTTTGCATTTCGGCTGGAAAATCGTGTGTTAACGTGGTGTCGTATCCCACAGGGGTATACAGAGAGCCCATCTATCTTTAATCAGATCTTGAAGAAAAATCTCTAAGGTCTTGTGTTGCCACAGAACTCTGTTTTAGTGCAATACATTGATGATCTGCTTGTTGCGTCGGAGACGCCTGCCGAATTGATACCGTTGCTCTGTTGAATTACCTGGGAGAGAATGGTCACAAGGTGTCTCCAAACAAGTTGCAATACTGTCTGAGTGAGGTACAGTATTTGGGGCACCGAATTGAGAAAGGCAAGAGAAAGGTGTCTCCGGATCGCATTGATGCGATTCTGAGAATGCCGGTTCCCTCGACTCAGAGGGAAGTCAGAATGTTTCTGGGAATGGTGGGCTATTGCCGCCAGTGGATCCCAAACTTTTCCTTTGAAGCGAAGCCTTTACAGCGGCGGTCGCGAAAGGATGTGAGTGATCCGATACCATGGGATGACGACTGCTTAAGGTCATTTTTGAAGCTGAGAGAAGCTTTATGCAGTGCATCAGCTTTGGGAATGCCAGATTATAACAAGGCATTCGCCTTATTCTGTTACGAAAAGGAAGGTTGCGCATTAGCAGTGTTTACTCAGAGTCACGGAGGTGTCCGTAGACCAGTTGCCTATTTCTCAGCTACTTTAGATCCAGTAGCTTCTGTGTTGCCCGGATGTCTCAGATCCGTTGCTGCAACAGGTGTCAGTATCGAAAGATGTGAGAGCATTGTGATGGGTCATCCGCTTACTGTTCATGTGCCACATTCTGTTGAATTGTTGATGACCAGGACTAAAACACAGCACCTCACAAATAATAGATTGACTCGTTATGAGCAAGTCATCCTTGCTGCAGACAATGTGGCGCTGAAGAGGTGTTCTGTTTTAAATCCTGCTACACTGTTGCCTATTCCAAATGTAGATGTAGATGAAGATTGTGAGGACCATGATTGTCTCGATGTGACTGAACTATGCACCAAACCGAGACCTGACATTGTCGATGAACCGCTCCCAGCTTCAGATGAGATTTTCTTTGTGGAAGGTTCATGTTTAAGAGACAGTGTTGGTCGACTGAGAGCAGCGTTTGCTGTGTGTACCATCACAGGGGTGGTTGAAGCCGCTTGTCTAGAAGGAGTATACTCCGCACAGGTGGCTGAGCTTATTGCCTTGACCCGTGCCTGTTTGGCCGCTGATAAGATCCGTGTAACGATTTACACGGTAGCCAATATGGGTTTGGTGTGGTTCATGATTTCGGACAGCTATGGTCCCAGAGAGGGTTTATGACATCTTCTGGTTCACCCATCAGAAATGGGGATTATGTCCGACAATTGTTGGAAGCATTGCAAGGCCCAGATGAAATTGCTGTTGTTAAATGTTCTGCACACACAAAGGGAAATGATTTTGTGTCATTGTGTAATAATTACGCAGATGAAGTTGCTCGATATTGTGCAGAACAGGGATGTAACTTTACTGAGAACCATGTTGTGGAAAGCGAAGAGAAAACAGATTATGATGTGATGTTAGCTATGGCAGACTCATGGGAGGAACTGAAACAGTTGCAAGATGGAGTTTCTGATCAGGAGCGGGACAGCTGGATACGAGCTGGATGTGAGAAGGGAGATGTGGATGTATGGGTTTCGAATGATGGACGAGTGGTGTTACCGGAATGTTTGCTGAATCCCATGGCGAGGTTGATACATGGTGCTGTACAACTTGGCAGAGATGCAATGATGCGAGTGTTTCGCCAGACATGGTACAATCCGAAGTTTCGGATGGTGGCTGAAGCTGTGTGCCAGAGGTGTGTCACATGTCAACAGATGAATGTAGGAAAGAGGACCGCTATGACGTTGAGTCATATAGGTAGGTCAGGTGGACCTTTCAATAGAATAAAGCTGGATTTTATTGAAATGCCGAAGTGTAATGGGTTGAGGTACATATTAGTCATAGTATGTGTCTTTTCCAGGTGGGTGGAGGCTTACCCGACACGTAGGTGTGACACACTCACTGTAGCTAAGTTACTATTGAGAGAACTAATCCCGAGGTACGGTTTTCCGACCTCTTTTGAATCAGATAGAGGAACGCATTTCCACAGCGAAATCATGAAGCTGCTTTGTGCTGCCTTAAACGTAGATCAGAGGTTGCACTGCAGTTACCGACCAGAGGCTTCTGGGATTGTAGAGCAAGTAAATGGGACTTTGAAGGCCCGAATGGCGAAAGTGTGTTCTTCGACATCTTTGAAGTGGCCAGATGCATTACCTTTGGTTCTCATGAGTCTCCGTAGTGTTCCTGATAGGAGGACTGGATTGTCACCCCATGAAATCCTCATGGAAAGGGCGATGCGCTTGCCAGCAATACCTGCTACTGCTTTGATTAATATCACTGATGATATGATACTGGACTATTGTAAAGGCCTGGCTGACGTGGTCCGTTCTGTGTCTCAGCAGGTGCAGACAGCAACGGTTCCAGCCGCAAGCGACCTGTGCCACGACTTGTGCCCAGGGGACTGGGTATTGGTGCGCAAACACGTGAGGAAGAGTTGCCTGGATGCTCGCTGGCGTGGGCCGTATCAGGTTATATTAATAACGAACACAGCAGTGAAGTGTGGAGGACTTCCGAACTGGATACACGCCTCCGATACCCGTAGAGTTCCAGCACCCTTGGAAGAAACAGCCCCTCTCGAGAACGAAAACCCAGCTGAGGTGGCAGAGCCATCTGAGAGGGCAAGTCAAGCTGAAGGGGTTGCTGACGAAGCTGGTTGTGCACTAAACCAAATCGAAAGGGAACGTGAAGGTAACATCGAAACGGACTCGGAAGAAGAAGAAAGAGCTGCAGTGGGCAGTACCGAGTCGAATTCTGCTGAAGAAGAAAGCAGTGCACAGGGTACCAGTAGGCAAAGTGGAAGTGCCACGGAAGCAGGAAGGGTCTGGCCCGTGAGTCAGAGACAGGGAAACCTGAGATCGACACCAAGAACAGATCTCGCCCCAGTTTCCGAAGAATCAGAAGCAGAGCAAGGTGACGAAGATCAACCCCAAGGTGCTCTGAGACGATCGAAAAGGACAAGAGTGCCGTGCCAGAAGTACGCCTCACCAGAGTGGGCATACTCAGTGACTGATGACAGGTTTACTGACCACGGTACGGCTGAGATCGATCACATTGGTCAGCAATTCTCCGTTTCCGAGAGTGGAAGTGTTGTTGAAGATCCCAGGATTGGAGATCGAAGGAATATTGACCATCAATATTCCGAATCCGCCACTTCTGAGCATCATTCGTGGTCTGATTTTGGAAACGCTGGACTTCCCAACTTTTGCAGTTATACCAGCTCCCCAAGAACTGACAACCCTCAAACTTGAAATTTTGCAGAGGGTCCTACAGCTGTTGGGACCCACAGTTATTCTGGACTGATTGAAAATTTGCTGTATATAAAGTTGAAAAAGAAGATAACCTAGGCCCGAGTGGAAGAAGAATAAACGTAGGGATTTTCCGTTGGAGGGCGAAGAAGAGCTAGGGAAGCCTTCCTGATCTAAAGAGAATTTTTTTTTTAACTTTGCTAGAGGTTCCCCGGTCTAAGGGAGCAGCTGAACTGAATTGCTGGATGAGAAAGAGACTTGTGTCAACAGAGACTGTACTGGACATTGAGAACAGTTCAAAGATGGAGGAACCTGGAAACCCACACCGTAGAGCCAAAATGGTGATAGGCACATTGTTAGGGATAGTGATAGCTGTTATATTTGCAGTAGTAGTAACTTCATACATGGTGGCCCATAGACAGGAGGGGGAGGTTCAGGGAACACCCACACCTGCCACTCTAGGACAGGGAGGGGTCACTATTAGAGATCAGAGAGCTCAGACGCTTGAGGAGAGTCGTATGTTTCATATAGATTTGTCTAGAGCTGACTTCAAACTCAATGCTTATGCGGAGCTGTTGTATGAGTATGTTGATGAGATGGATGCGAAGGATTGTTATGTGTGCATGCAGCTGCCTGCTTCAGTAGACGAAGGTATTAGATACCATCATCTCCCATTGACATATGGGATTTCTTGTAGCTTATTGCTTAGTTTGTTTTATGACAGGAGACAGTTTGAGTATTTCTTTTCAAACTATGATACAGTACTTCCTGAAGTTCCGGCATACAAGCATTTGAATAAGTATGATTATTACAAGTCAGAAGATAGGCTTCGGAAGTATTTCATACCGACTGTGAAGCTAGATACAGCTTATGCTCATAGACATAATTTGACATGTTGGTTGTCCGAAAAGGAAAAGAAGTTCATAAGTCAGATAGAGGATAGGTACAGAAAACTGACTCAGACACGAGATACAGGAGATAGTCCAGTGGATTGGACGGATGAGGAGAGATTGCACAAATCTAAGGGAAGTTATGGACCAATTGCATTAGATGAAGTACAGAAGGGAAAATTGTGTATTGCCCGTCCCCAAACTCCTAAGGAGAAGGTTCCAGTGGGACAGAGTACGTGTGATTATACTTTTACCATGGAGGACTCTGCTAAGAACTTCTTGCAAGGTCCGGTACAGGTGATCCCGACTGTGTATTATGTATGTGGGAAGAATGCTTATGTGAGATTGCCTGCGGATTGGTATGGTGCGTGTTATTTGGCTATCATTTTCCCAAAGATTTACCATGCTGAAGACTTGAAGTTATTAGAGACGGGACGTCATTCTAAAGTGCGTTGAGCTGCAAGTGCAGGAGCAGTGATTGGTGATATATACGGAGCGACTATACCTAGTTTGGGCGTGGTCCTGAATGACGTGAAAATAAGAAGGTTGGCGACTGTGGTGGATGAATTGTCAATGAATTCGGCGAGGTCATTGTTGTTGGTGAATGGAGAAATGTTATCGATACGGAGTATGGTTTTGCAGAATCGACTTGCGTTAGACGTATTATTGGCAAAAGAGGGCGGAGTCTGTAAATTGCTGAAGGTCCAGGAATGTTGCACGTATATTCCAGACAATAGCAAGGATTTGCAGAAATACATAGACAACATTACCACAATCCATAAAGAAATACTAGATCTGACAGAAGAGAATGTGTGGGAAAAGATTGGTCAAGGATTTGGTTGCGTGTGAACTTGGTTTGCGAACTTGGGAATGGGATTTCTTGGATCTGTGTTGAAGCCAATAATAATTGTCGTGGTTTGTGTGATTTGTTTGTGGGGACTCGTAAGAGCATGGAAATGGTACAGCGGGAATAAGGCAGAGAGAGGCCTCAGAGCGAATGAGCAGAGAATGGCGAGATTGCAGGACCGTCAATATCAGAATCTTAAAAGGATGGAAGAGATTCGACAGAGTGGAATGGTAGTAACTGCCGTTTAGATTAGCTTCTGATTCCAGGAAAGGTGAGAAATGATGGTGTGATGACAGTTGTCATCAAAGGGGGGAACTGATGTAGCGCCAAAAGGTTTGAAAATTGTAGGGGTGCATCATATTCACTGTTAGTTGGCACCCGTGCATAATCAATGTATATTTAGATGTGTCGTGCGAAATATATTAAGAAATGTATCAGCTACATTGCAACATAGAAGCGTTAGAAATGTGAATTATATTGTGAATGTATTCAGTAAAATGCATGATGATTAGTTTCCGTTCAATGCAATGTATTAGTTAAACGTGGGACTTGATTAACAATTTATTCATGTAGGTCGCCCATTCATGTATGTGAAAGTAAAAGTACTAATGCTTAGAATGTGATTTAATAGTGTGTTTAACCCATTATTGTTTATGTACAGGAAGGTCCCCCTTCCTGCACATAAACAATAATTTAAAAAAAAAATGCAGTTTTGCAACTTCTGTGTGTGCGGCATTAAGAAGCACACATAGAAGTTACAAAACAGCATTTAAAGATTGTTTATATGCAGGAAGGGAGACCTTCCTACACATAAACAATCTTCTCCTGCATGCAGACACCCTTGAGTAGCGCCAGCGCAGGGGAGAATGTAGGGCTGCACCATATTTTTGTAAATATGGTGCAGCCCTGCATTTCTGAAGTGGCGGATTAGAGGCCCAAATGCACATATATCGTTGAGAAGAAAGGCCTGTTAGTTTCTTATGTTAGCTGAATGCGGTAGACCGCAATGATTTATTCTGTTAGAGGTTTTGGGCTGCAGTAAATTGTAAAGTTAAAAGATGCAAAGTATTTCTCCATCCCATGATCTCACCGCAGGTGCAATGACAGTTGGTTTGTTAGTAGAAAAGGTCTTTGTCTAAGAATTGTATTATGGGGGAAGCCAGACATGGGAGTACTTTGGAATGTGCCAATCGCAACTCCTAGCGCGGACGGTGTCTGGGACTCAAGGCCAAGTCGATGGACGATGGAAGATGGACAGCGCTGGATGGAAAAGTACTGGAAGAAGACCTGGTCGAGGAGGTGTGCCAGAGGGCGTGTTCTATAATTTGGGGTTCTGTATTAGGGACAGCGCCTCGTGGGTTGAGCAGTCGAGAGTAGGGCAGCCCAGAGGAGAACACACCCGAGGAGAGGAGAGCAGAGTTGAGAGAGCAGAGGAGAGAACAGAATAGACCAGAGGAGAGAGAAGAGGTGGGCGAGGAGCTAGAAGGAACATGTTGGATAGAACTCTCACTAAGTGAAGACTTCTTAGGGAGTTTCACTTCTGACACCTTTCCACGATTACTTGGGTCTTAAGGGAACGCTAAGTAGGGATGTCATCTAGCATAGAGTAGGGACAGAGATGTTTTGGATTGATGATTCCTAATATTGACATTGGCTTGGTAGTTATCTACCTCATGCTTTTAGAATTTGTACTCTTGTTTATATTTAGTCGAATGCGGATTCTTCGTAGAGTAGCATTTGTGTTAGTGACTATTTACCTGTTGTGCCTTGTGTTAAGGTGCCTTTATCTGCAGATGTTTATGTTGATAATAAAATCCAGAGAGCATAGAGATTGAGTCTCGAGTCCTTAATTATGTCAAATTGCGGAAGATATTCTCTGATAATTGTGTTTGCTCCCTCCACGCTATTGGGCAAGTAAAAAGGTTCAGTCGACCAGAGTGGGTTCTTGGAGACTAATGGAAACAAGAAAATTGGGCCCCAGCAGTTGGTAGCAGAGAAGGATGGTTACTTCCGATAGCGAGGGATGATTAGATTAAGATAAGTGATCCTTGAGACCCATAGACGATAAGTGATGGTGAATCATCAGACGGTGAGCAGCAGACGACGGCGGATGATGAACATAGACGGCGAGTAGCAGTGCGGCAGGAAGCAGCAATTCGTGGAGTGAGTATGAATAGGATGAGCTGTTGTAGATTGCGGGGTTGATTTGTCGTGTGATGTCTTGCGGAGTTGGAGTGAATGTTGAGAGATTGCGAGATCAGGCTGTGAGCGTGCGCAGCCCGGTAATTGTGGTGTAGAAGACACCCGTGGTAGATTTTGTTGACCACCCAAAGGAGATCGTGAGGTACCATCGATCACCTGGACCGAGATAGGGGGAGCAAATGTGTGAGTGCATGACAACTCGATGCTGGTCGTGGGTTGCTGTATGTGAATCTGAGTATTTGTAACCTATCAGAGGCGATCTGTCTGGCCGGACGAGGACAGATAGTTGCCAACCGAGGTCAACAATTTCGAGAGACTGTGGACGAACAATCAGAGGCTGTGGACGGACATCCTGAGAAGTAACTTGTTTGGGACAAACGGTTATTTCAGTGTATGAATGGGACCAATGCAGGCGTGAGACGTAAGCGTAAGGAAAGGGAACTGCTGCGAACGAAGGAAGGTGACGTCAGAGAGTGTCGCGCTGTGATAGGCTGGTTGGTGTTAGTCGCGCTGTTATTGGAAGGTTTGACATCAAGAGGTAAACAGTGTGTGAGATTGAATATTGTCAATCATGAAGTGTTTTAAGGTTTTTCGAGAACTGTGTAGAGGTGACAGACATGTGGTTACTCGAGAGGGAGAAGAAGCCCCTCCTGAGGATACTCCAGCACATTACATGGCAAAGAATGTGGGATTGCATACGATAATTTGGCTTGAGAATTGGCATAAAATGACTCAAAGTGAAGGAGAATTAGTATTCCCGAGGTATGGCTCATTTAGATTAGCAGTATTGTACCAGTTGAAGTCTGTGATGTCGGCTTTACGACCTATACCAAGGCCAACACAATTCGAAGCACTATATGCGTGGATTAGAGCAGCGCATGATAGAGAAAGAGGAAGAAATCAGGAAAGGGTGAAAAAGTCGGTCAGGGCTTTTCAGGATGCCAAATGGGATGCAGCGGAGAAAAGATGGAGGGTACAGGCAATAGAGGGAGATAGACTGTATCCCATATTGATCACTTCGGAGGGAACAAAGAACATAAAATCAGATGATGAGGATGAAAGTGATTTTGAGGATAGCCTATTGGAGAGGTTGTTATCAGAGAGACCACCTCCGTATAATACAGAGGTCCCAGAAGGGACGTTGGTCTGGATAGAAGAAACTAGAGGAGCAACGATCCAACCAGAGATGAGAATAGAAGGGAGGATCTCGATAGGAACAGAGAGTACAGGGAGCCAGTCTGTGCCTATCGTAAAGATCGAGAGAGATGTGAGGTTACCGGATGCTCTAAAGGTACCGGTCACGATTGGACCTATTGTTTCGATTTATCACCCAGGTTCAGAGGAGGTTGCGAACCCAGAACAGACAGCTGAAGGAATAAGGAGAGAGGTCGCAGGAAGTGGCCTAATGGGAGGAAATGGCTTAGTGGGTGGAATGGCTTGGGCTCCAAACCCTATAGAATGGAGTACGCCATTGCCAGCCATGTCAGATTCACCTAGGAGTCAAGGAGAACAGAGACCAGAGAGGCTGAGGTCTCTGATGGAGTTGAGATCGGATTTACGATCATGGGTACCACCAGTGAGAAATCAAAACCCAGCAGTGATGACGGCAGAAAGAGAGCGGGTTACTCTCATGAATCGGTCTGCTCCAATGTGCATACCAGAAGGGAGTAGGTCGCAGGAGCAAGAATGCAAGGACAGCGATAGAGAAGGGGCAGGCTGTAGAGAAGTGCTGAGAGGAGCCATGAAAGGGGGGATGATAGATGTAGTAAGGTTAAAGGCAGAAGTGGATGAGATAATAGGTGGAAACTTACCCCTTGAGAGAATATTAATATATGGACCAGATGAATTACTCTTCGTAGCGAAAGATGTGACTCGAAAGGCACGAGCTGCACACGAGAAATTGTTAGAATTGGCTAGGAGATATGAGGTGGATCTGTTCAAGACTAAAACATTGCAAGGAAGTCATAGGTTGGAGTTGGAGGAGAAAAGTGTTGCGGGATTGAGGTCCCACAGCAGAGATCTAATCACAGCCATGCGTGCATGGATGAGGCTTGATAAATGGGAAGAAAAATGGTCCAAGAAGAAAACCTCTAGGGGAACGATGGCAGAGACCCCACCTCCGGGTGGAGGGGTGATAGGGATAAGAAATTTCCCTTTAAGGGAAGTGCAGAATGGAGGATATGTGCATGTACTCTGGAGCAGGGGTGATTTGGCGGCGTTTACGAATGATTTTCCCTGGCTTAGGGAGAAGCCTGCAGAGTGGTATAAGCAGGATGACCGCTTTGTAAAGATCTCAAAGGTATTGTGGATTGATCTGAATACCTTATTTGATATTGTGGTTCCGGGAGATTTGTGGGCAGCATGCAAGATTGCCGTTGATTGGCCAACTTACGAGCCTGATAGGAACACGATTACGAATGGTCCGTCACCGCTGGTGATGAGGAAATACGAGCAAGTGATTACTTGTTTGAAGTCAAAAGTCTCACCACAAGACATTGATTGGGTGAAGATAGACAGGACAGTGCAGGAACCTAAGGAGACGGTACATGAATTCTATGAGAGACTCTTGCAGGCTTTTAAGCAGTACAGTGGTCTAGATGCGTTGGACACGAAAGATATGGGACAGTTTGTTTCAAAGTTTGTTTTGGGATTGAGGCCGGAGGTTAGTCTCATGATACAGCAGCATTTGATTTGTTGGCAGAACAAGCCTGTTGATGAGATTTTACGGGACGCCAGATATTGCACAGATGAGATTGAATCCAAACACAGGAAGCTGAAAGATAACCTGATGCTTGTTCAGATGCAAACCGCTCAGGGACAGCCTAATGGGGGAGCATTGGTAAGGAGGCAGGGAAATTATCAGGCGGGAAATCAGAATGTTCAGGGGCAGGGAAGGCCAAGACCAATAGACCCTAGAACAGGTATGGATGTGGCGACATTGAAAAAGACCACTGCATGTCATCAGTGTCACCAGGTTGGACACTGGAGACGCGAGTGTCCCCTAAACCCATGGAATCAGATACAACCGGAAGGAGAAATAGTTCAGGTCCCTGGGACAGAGGCGGTACCGACAGTGACTAGACCTAGAATGATAAAAGCGGGGACTGGTGTTCCGCAGGTGCAGGTTCCCCAGCCACCCAGAATCCAGAGAGTACAACAAGGAGCTCGAACTTATTAGCAGATGCCAATGTTTGAAGTGAGCGAGGAAAATGATACAAGCCTGTTGGCATGAACATGTTCAAAGAGAGATAAGGATTGCATGCTTAGAGCCATCCTAGAGGTAGATCAGAAAGGACCTTTTGTGGAAGCAAATCTTGACGGACACCCTACAACCTTTTTGGTTGATACGGGGGCTACCAGATCGACTATAAGATCGGCAGTGGTTCCAGGTTTAGCTCTTTCTGGACAAAGTATCCAGGTTGTTGGTGTGGCGAATAAGAAACTGATTAGTCCGCTGACAGAGCCAATTCCAATCAGGATAGGAAATTTCAGTGATCGACACCAGTTCGTGGTGTGCGATTCTAGTCCGGTTTGCCTGTTAGGGAGAGATCTATTGTGCAAGCTCAACTGCACGATTTACTGTACCCCGAAAGGAGTGGAGGTACAGACGAGAGACGATGACGCGACCTTTAAGGTTGCAAATCAGCATGTGTGTGTGGAAATATACCCAGCATTGACGGTGGAAGAACTTCCACTTGATCTGAGGGACTCAGTGTCTATTGACGTATGGGACCTTAGTGGTGAGGAGATTGGTTTAGTCAAGGGAGTAGACCCAGTGAAAATCCAGATTAAACCAAACGTAGAGTTTCCGAGGACACCCCAGTATAAGTTATCTCCTGAGACTATTGAAGGGATTAAACCTGTGATTGAGTCTATGATCAAGCAGGGAATACTAATGGAGATTAGGGGTAGCCCATGTAATTCGCCTATCATGGGACTACTGAAACCAAGTGGGAAATTTAGGATTGTGCAAGATTTGCGAAAAATAAATGAAATAGTTGTTCCATGTTGTCCAGTGGTACCAAATCCATCTGTGTTCATATTTCAGATCCCATGTGAAGCTGAATGGTTCACAGTGATTGACCTGTGTCAAGCTTTTTTCTCGATTCCTCTACATGAGGAAAGCCGATTTCTTTTTACATTTCGTCTGGAAAATCGTGTGTTAACGTGGTGTCGTATCCCACAGGGGTATACAGAGAGCCCATCTATCTTTAATCAGATCTTGAAGAAAAATCTCGAAGGTCTTGTGTTGCCACAGAACTCTGTTTTAGTGCAATACATTGATGATCTGCTTGTTGCGTCGGAGACGCCTGCCGAATTGATACCGTTGCTCTGTTGAATTACCTGGGAGAGAATGGTCACAAGGTGTCTCCAAACAAGTTGCAATACTGTCTGAGTGAGGTACAGTATTTGGGGCACCGAATTGAGAAAGGCAAGAGAAAGGTGTCTCCGGATCGCATTGATGCGATTCTGAGAATGCCGGTTCCCTCGACTCAGAGGGAAGTCAGAATGTTTCTGGGAATGGTGGGCTATTGCCGCCAGTGGATCCCAAACTTTTCCTTTGAAGCGAAGCCTTTACAGCGGCGGTCGCGAAAGGATGTGAGTGATCCGATACCATGGGATGACGACTGCTTAAGGTCATTTTTGAAGCTGAGAGAAGCTTTATGCAGTGCATCAGCTTTGGGAATGCCAGATTATAACAAGGCATTCGCCTTATTCTGTTACGAAAAGGAAGGTTGCGCATTAGCAGTGTTTACTCAGAGTCACGGAGGTGTCCGTAGACCAGTTGCCTATTTCTCAGCTACTTTAGATCCAGTAGCTTCTGCGTTGCCCGGATGTCTCAGATCCGTTGCTGCAACAGGTGTCAGTATCGAAAGATGTGAGAGCATTGTGATGGGTCATCCGCTTACTGTTCATGTGCCACATTCTGTTGAATTGTTGATGACCAGGACTAAAACACAGCACCTCACAAATAATAGATTGACTCGTTATGAGCAAGTCATCCTTGCTGCAGACAATGTGACGCTGAAGAGGTGTTCTGTTTTAAATCCTGCTACACTGTTGCCTATTCCAAATGTAGATGTAGATGAAGATTGTGAGGACCATGATTGTCTCGATGTGACTGAACTATGCACCAAACCGAGACCTGACATTGTCGATGAACCGCTCCCAGCTTCAGATGAGATTTTCTTTGTGGAAGGTTCATGTTTAAGAGACAGTGTTGGTCGACTGAGAGCAGCGTTTGCTGTGTGTACCATCACAGGGGTGGTTGAAGCCGCTTGTCTAGAAGGAGTATAGGTGGCTGAACTTATTGCCTTGACCCGTGCCTGTTTGGCCGCTGATAAGATCCGTGTAACGATTTACACGGATAGCCAATATGGGTTTGGTGTGGTTCATGATTTCGGACAGCTATGGTCCCAGAGAGGGTCAGGTGGACCTTTCAATAGAATAAAGCTGGATTTTATTGAAATGCCGAAGTGTAATGGGTTGAGGTACATATTAGTCATAGTATGTGTCTTTTCCAGGTGGGTGGAGGCTTACCCGACACGTAGGTGTGACACACTCACTGTAGCTAAGTTACTATTGAGAGAACTAATCCCGAGGTACGGTTTTCCGACCTCTTTTGAATCAGATAGAGGAACGCATTTCCACAGCGAAATCATGAAGCTGCTTTGTGCTGCCTTAAACGTAGATCAGAGGTTGCACTGCAGTTACCGACCAGAGGCTTCTGGGATTGTAGAGCAAGTAAATGGGACTTTGAAGGCCCGAATGGCGAAAGTGTGTTCTTCGACATCTTTGAAGTGGCCAGATGCATTACCTTTGGTTCTCATGAGTCTCCGTAGTGTTCCTGATAGGAGGACTGGATTGTCACCCCATGAAATCCTCATGGAAAGTGCGATGCGCTTGCCAGCAATACCTGCTACTGCTTTGATTAATATCACTGATGATATGATACTGGACTATTGTAAAGGCCTGGCTGACGTGGTCCGTTCTGTGTCTCAGCAGGTGCAGACAGCAACGGTTCCAGCCGCAAGCGACCTGTGCCACGACTTGTGCCCAGGGGACTGGGTATTGGTGCGCAAACACGTGAGGAAGAGTTGCCTGGATGCTCGCTGGCGTGGGCCGTATCAGGTTATATTAATAACGAACACAGCAGCGAAGTGTGGAGGACTTCCGAACTGGATACACGCCTCCCATACCCGTAGAGTTCCAGCACCCTTGGAAGAAACAGCCCCTCTCGAGAACGAAAACCCAGCTGAGGTGGCAGAGCCATCTGAGAGGGCAAGTCAAGCTGAAGGGGTTGCTGACGAAGCTGGTTGTGCACTAAACCAAATCGAAAGGGAACGTGAAGGTATCAACGAAACGGACTCGGAAGAAGAAGAAAGAACTGCAGTGGGCAGTACCGAGTCGAATTCTGCTGAAGAAGAAAGCAGTGCACAGGGTACCAGTAGGCAAAGTGGAAGTGCCACGGAAGCAGGAAGGGTCTGGCCCGTGAGTCAGAGACAGGGAAACCTGAGATCGACACCAAGAACAGATCTCGCCCCAGTTTCCGAAGAATCAGAAGCAGAGCAAGGTGACGAAGATCAACCCCAAGGTGCTCTGAGACGATCGAAAAGGACAAGAGTGCCGTGCCAGAAGTACGCCTCACCAGAGTGGGCATACTCAGTGACTGATGACAGGTTTACTGACCACGGTACGGCTGAGATCGATCACATTGGTCAGCAATTCTCCGTTTCCGAGAGTGGAAGTGTTGTTGAAGATCCCAGGATTGGAGATCGAAGGAATATTGACCATCAATATTCCGAATCCGCCACTTCTGAGCATCATTCGTGGTCTGATTTTGGAAACGCTGGACTTCCCAACTTTTGCAGTTATACCAGCTCCCCAAGAACTGACAACCCTCAAACTTGAAATTTTGCAGCGGGTCCTACAGCTGTTGGGACCCACAGTTATTCTGGACTGATTGAAAATTTGCTGTATATAAAGTTGAAAAAGAAGATAACCTAGGCCCGAGTGGAAGAAGAATAAATGTAGGGATTTTCCGTTGGAGGGCGAAGAAGAGCTAGGGAAGCCTTCCTGATCTAAAGAGAATTTTTTTTTGAACTTTGCTAGAGGTTCCCCGGTCTAAGGGAGCAGCTGAACTGAATTGCTGGATGAGAAAGAGACTTGTGTCAACAGAGACTGTACTGGACATTGAGAACAGTTCAAAGATGGCGGAACCTGGAAACCCACACCGTAGAGCCAAAATAGTGATAGGCACATTGTTAGGGATAGTGATAGCTGTTATATTTGCAGTAGTAGTAACTTCATACATGGTGGCCCATAGACAGGAGGGGGAGGTTCAGGGAACACCCACACCTGCCACTCTAGGACAGGGAGGGGTCACTATTAGAGATCAGAGAGCTCAGACGCTTGAGGAGAGTCGTATGTTTCATATAGATTTGTCTAGAGCTGACTTCAAACTCAATGCTTATGCGGAGCTGTTGTATGAGTATGTTGATGCGATGGATGCGAAGGATTGTTATGTGTGCATGCAGCTGCCTGCTTCAGTAGACGAAGGAATTAGATACCATCATCTCCCATTGACATATGGGATTTCTTGTAGCTTATTGCTTAGTTTGTTTTATGACAGGAGACAGTTTGAGTATTTCTTTTCAAATTATGATACAGTACTTCCTGAAGTTCCGGCATACAAGCATTTGAATAAGTATGATTATTACAAGTCAGAAGATAGGCTTCGGAAGTATTTCATACCGACTGTGAAGCTAGATACAGCTTATGCTCATAGACATAATTTGACATGTTGGTTGTCCGAAAAGGAAAAGAAGTTCATAAGTCAGATAGAGGATAGGTACAGAAAACTGACTCAGACACGAGATACAGGAGATAGTCCAGTGGATTGGACGGATGAGGAGAGATTGCACAAATCTAAGGGAAGTTATGGACCAATTGCATTAGATGAAGTACAGAAGGGAAAATTGTGTATTGCCCGTCCCCAAACTCCTAAGGAGAAGGTTCTAGTGGGACAGAGTACGTGTGATTATACTTTTACCATGGAGGACTCTGCTAAGAACTTCTTGCAAGGTCCGGTACAGGTGATCCCGACTGTGTATTATGTATGTGGGAAGAAGGCTTATGTGAGATTGCCTGCGGATTGGTATGGTGCGTGTTATTTGGCTATCATTTTCCCAAAGATTTACCATGCTGAAGACTTGAAGTTATTAGAGACGGGACGTCATTCTAAAGTGCGTTGAGCTGCAAGTGCAGGAGCAGTAATTGGTGATATATACGGAGCGACTATACCTAGTTTGGGCGTGGTCCTGAATGACGTGAAAATAAGAAGGTTGGCGACTGTGGTGGATGAATTGTCAATGAATTCGGCGAGGTCATTGTTGTTGGTGAATGGAGAAATGTTATCGATACGGAGTATGGTTTTGCAGAATCGACTTGCCTTAGACGTATTATTGGCAAAAGAGGGCGGAGTCTGTAAATTGCTGAAGGTCCAGGAATGTTGCACGTATATTCCAGACAATAGCAAGGATTTGCAGAAATACATAGACAACATTACCACAATCCATAAAGAAATACTAGATCTGACAGAAGAGAATGTGTGGGAAAAGATTGGTCAAGGATTTGGTTGCGTGTGAACTTGGTTTGCGAACTTGGGAATGGGATTTCTTGGATCTGTGTTGAAGCCAATAATAATTGTCGTGGTTTGTGTGATTTGTTTGTGGGGACTCGTAAGAGCATGGAAATGGTACAGCGGGAATAAGGCAGAGAGAAGCCTCAGAGCGAATGAGCAGAGAATGGCGAGATTGCAGGACCGTCAATATCAGAATCTTAAAAGGATGGAAGAGATTCGACAGAGTGGAATGGTAGTAACTGCCGTTTAGATTAGCTTCTGATTCCAGGAAAGGTGAGAAATGATGGTGTGATGACAGTTGTCATCAAAGGGGGGAACTGATGTAGCGCCAAAAGGTTTGAAAATTGTAGGGGTGCATCATATTCACTGTTAGTTGGCACCCGTGCATAATCAATGTATATTTAGATGTGTCGTGCGAAATATATTAAGAAATGTATCAGCTACATTGCAACATAGAAGCGTTAGAAATGTGAATTATATTGTGAATGTATTCAGTAAAATGCATGATGATTAGTTTCCGTTCAATGCAATGTATTAGTTAAACGTGGGACTTGATTAACAATTTACTCATGTAGGTCGCCCATTCATGTATGTGAAAGTAAAAGTACTAATGCTTAGAATGTGATTTAATAGTGTGTTTAACCCAGTAGAGGCCCAAATGCACATATATCGTTGAGAAGAAAGGCCTGTTAGTTTCTTATGTTAGCTGAATGCGGTAGACCGCAATGATTTATTCTGTTAGAGGTTTTGGGCTGCAGTAAATTGTAAAGTTAAAAGATGCAAAGTATTTCTCCATCCCATGATCTCACCGCAGGTGCAATGACAGTTGGTTCGTTAGTAGAAAAGGTCTTTGTCTAAGAATTGAATTATGGGGGAAGCCAGACATGGGAGTACTTTGGAATGTGCCAATCGCAACTCCTAGCGCGGACGGTGTCTGGGACTCAAGGCCAAGCCGATGGACGATGGAAGATGGACAGCGCTGGATGGAAAAGTACTGGAAGAAGACCTGGTCGAGGAGGTGTGCCAGAGGGCGTGTTCTATAATTTGGGGTTCTGTATTAGGGACAGCGCCTCGTGGGTTGAGCAGTCGAGAGTAGGGCAGCCCAGAGGAGAACACACCCGAGGAGAGGAGAGCAGAGTTGAGCGAGCAGAGGAGAGGAGAGAACAGAATAGACCAGAGGAGAGAGAAGAGGTGGGCGAGGAGCTAGAAGGAACATGTTGGATAGAACTCTCACTAAGTGAAGACTTCTTAGGGAGTTTCACTTCTGACACCTTTCCACGATTACTTGGGTCTTAAGGGAACGCTAAGTAGGGATGTCATCTAGCATAGAGTAGGGACAGAGATGTTTTGGATTGATGATTCCTAATATTGACATTGGCTTGGTAGTTATCTACCTCATGCTTTTAGAATTTGTACTCTTGTTTATATTTAGTCGAATGCGGATTCTTCGTAGAGTAGCATTTGTGTTAGTGCCTATTTACCTGTTGTGCCTTGTGTTAAGGTGCCTTTATCTGCAGATGTTTATGTTGATAATAAAATCCAGAGAGCATAGAGATTGAGTCTCGAGTCCTTAATTATGTCAAATTGCGGAAGATATTCTCTGATAATTGTGTTTGCTCCCTCCACGCTATTGGGCAAGTAAAAAGGTTCAGTCGACCAGAGTGGGTTCTTGGAGACTAACGGAAACAAGAAAATTGGGCCACAGCAGGGGCATATTTACAAGGGAAGTGGTGGAGTGATGGCCTCACTCCGCCACTTCAGAAACGCAGGGCTGCACCATATTTACAAAAATATGGTGCAGCCCTACATTCTCCCCTGCGCTGGCGCTACTCAAGGGTGTCTGCATGCAGGAGAAGATTGTTTATGTGTAGGAAGGTCTCCCTTCCTGCATATAAACAATCTTTAAATGCTGTTTTGTAACTTCTATGTGTGCTTCTTAATGCCGCACACACAGAAGTTGCAAAACTGCATTTTTTAAAAAAATTATTGTTTATGTGCAGGAAGGGGGACCTTCCTGTACATAAACAATCATTGGCCTTTTGCTGTTTCCATGTGTGCTGCACAATGCAGCACACATGAAAACACATAAAAACAGTAAAAATGAGGGGAAATGAAAGATTTCTCCTCGTTGCACCATGGTAAGTACAGGTTTCCCTGGTCTTAATTCAGTTGCTGCCTCCTATTTACGTCTCCCTTGTAAATAGGGGGCAGTGTCAGAATCAATGGGTGTTGCGGTAGAACACCGACAGCAACACCCATTGCCCTCCCCTTTCACACTAAGCATAGCGTGAAAGGGAGTGTTATTTACAAGGCAGTGTTAAGCTACGTTAATTGGTTTAATGCTGCCTTGTATATAAAGTAAAGCCCTTATCACCACAGGACCGTCATAAAAAGTGATGTTCTGGTGGCAATAGTGGCTTGTAAATATATGCCTCTTTGTCTATCAATTTGTGTATGGGTTGAGACCTGATATAAGTGCAATGATTCAACGGCATTTAATATGCTGGCAGAGCAAGCCAAAAGACAAGATTTTCAGATCTGCCAAGTACTGTGGAGATAAAGTTGATTCCAAGCATAAAAGGTTGAAGAAAGAGTTTATGTTGGCTCAGTTGAAGGCAGTGAAGAAAGGTTATGTAGGAGTTGATGCTGATTGATCTGTCATAGTACAGGGAATCAACCAAACAAACACTGGCATACGAGGAGTAGCAGAGGGACAGCAACAAAATGTGACAGCCCAAGGCAGAGGAAGAGGGGTTCTCATAGACATATTAAAGAAGACTTAGCCATGTCATATTTGCGGCAAATTTGGGCATTGGAAGCGCAAGTGTCGAATTAATCCAGAGAATCAGATGAATGGGCAGATTTGACAGGGTAAAATTACTCAAGCCCAGGCCTCAACTTAATGGCCAAGTGCAGAATTATAATGTGAGCATGGGATTTCATACAGGTGATTAAAGTGTTTAAATTGATGCCAATTCAAATGTGACTCAGCAATACTTAATACAGATTGATGACAGTGATTCAGATTTATCCCAATGACGGTGCCTGAGGGGGGAGGAGGAATGCATGTTTGGCACATCCTTGGAGGTTGACCAGAGTGGCCCTTTTGTGGATGGCAAGGTAAATGGAACACCTATTTCATTCTTTGTTGATACGGGTGCTACCCGCTCCACTGTGAGAACAGCAGAAGTTCCCAACCTACCCCTCTCGTGAGAAAGAATCCAAGTTGTAGGAGTTTCAAACCGATTGATGTCAACACCTGTATCAGAACCCGTTACAGTGCAGATTGGATCATTTGAGGATTTGCACAAATTTGCGATATGTTATTCCAGTCCTGTGAACCTTTTAGGATCAGATTTATTGTGCATATTGAATTGCTCCATTTATTGTACCCCAAAAGGAATAGAATTTCATACCAATGATGAAGATATTGTATTCAAAATGTCAAAACAAGTATCAGGTGTTGATGGATTATTTCCTTTATTAACAAGTAATGATTTACCCTTATAATTGAGAGAAACTATGTTCCCAGACGTTTGGGACTTTACAGGAAAGGATATTGGGTTGATCCAAGGAGTAGCTCCTATACAAATCACTTTGAAGCCAATGCTGAATTTCCTTGTACTCCACCATATAACCTGAGTCCTGAAACCATTGCAGGTATAACAACCTGGATTGAGACACTGATTGAACAAGGAATCTTGAGAAAAATCATGGGAAGCACATGCAATTAACCTATCATTGGAATTCAGAAACCAAACGGAGAGTATAGGATTGTAAAGGATTTGTGCAAAATTAGTCCGATTGTGGTACCGTATTGTCCAATCGTACCAAATCCTTCTGTTATACTATACCAGACTCCTTGCAAAGCTGAATAGTTTTCTGGTATTGATTTGTGTCAAGCCATCTTTTACATCAATTTCCACCCGGAAAGCCAATTTGTATTGCATTCCGGTTCAGACAACTGTGTTTTGGCATGGTGCCAAGTTCCACAAGGGTATACAGAGAGACCTTCTCTTTTCAAGCAAATATTGAAAAATAATTTGAAGTCATTGGCAATGCCAAACCACTCTGTTCTGTACAGTACATTGGCGATTTATTGGTAGCGTCAGGTACACAGGAGGCTTGCATATGTGACACGATTAGAATATTGAATCACCTGACAGGGAGTGGGCATAAGGTGTCACCTACAAAGATACAGTTTTGCAAAAGGAAGGTCCTCTACCTAGAACATCACATTGAGAAAGGAGCAAGAAAGGTGTCGGAAGATCGGACTACTGCCAATTTGTAAATGAATGCACCGAGAACCAAAAAGGAAGTTTGCATGTTTCTGGAAATGGTCAGATATTGCCGATAATGGATTCCACATTTTCATTGACTGTTAAGCCACTTCAGAGGCTTACGCACAAAGATGTGCCAGCTCCAGCTATGTTAGATCCTGTAGCCGCAGCTTTGGCTGGTTGTCTAAAAGCGTCGCTGCTTCATGTGTAAGTTTGGAACAATGTGAAAGCATTGTGATGGGTCACCCGTTGAAAGGGCATGTGCCACATTCTGTTAAGATCTTGCTTACCCGTACTCGAACGCAACATCGTATGAGCAGTTGATTAACTAAGTATGTGCAGGTGATATTGGGTGCCGAGAATGTGTCATTAGTGAGATGCATGAGTCTGAATCCAGCTACCTTGATGCCTTTACCAGGATATGAAGTGGTGATTGATGAAGCAGATCTTGATTGCTTGGATGTGACTGAGCTGTATACAAAACCTCATCTAGATATTATGGATGCCCCACTACCTGAATCGGATCATGTGCTGTTCGTGGATGGATCCTGTTTGAGAGATGCTGGAGGAAACTGGTGGCTGAGTTGGTGGCCTTGACCAGGGCTTGCATTATTACTGAACAATTGAGAGTTACCATCTTCACAGACAGCCAATACGGATTTGGGGTTGTCCATGATTTTGGGCAGTTGTGGTGTCAGCATGGATTCATGACCGCTTTGGTTTGTAAATAGAAAACCAATGGCCTAAAGGCACTGACAGATTGAGCTAAGTTTTGTCAGAAGGTAAAATACCTCCAACTGTAATTGATGTTACAAGCCAAGTTGAAAAAGGCGACACAGACAAGGATGAGACTGCATTGAGAAAATCAAAAAGGGCAAGGGTACCAAGTCAGAGATATGCTGCACCAGAGTGGACTTATCTAGCAGCAGCAAATGGCCGGGAAAGAGCATATCATGCTTTTTTCTTCAAGAGCTTAAACTCACAAAAACCACCTTGAGAAATTGATGATAAGAGACATTTGTAGAAATCAGAAAATACAAGGAAAAGCGGCTTTTGAATAATGAAAAAGACAAAATACACCAGATGATGCTAAACTATTGAAACTTGTGCATTGTGACAGTGGGAGAAACAAAAAATGTTGTTTCCTGAACTGGAGAAATTATACTTAGTGCAAAACTCTACATTATAAGGCATTCCTAAATTTTGATAAAGAGCATAAGCCCCTTTTCTGAAGAGATGGAAAATCCAAACATGGTATTGTTAAAACATAAACGCATATGTGCTTGTTTCCTAGCTGCTTTCTCTATAATTCCTGTAATAGTAATAATTGTTCTGGAACTTCTTCTTCATCATGCCTAGGTGAACCATGACATTAACCCTAACCCTATTACTAAACCAATAGAAGGGAAGAATTATGAATCTGTAACTAACAATCTAACTGATAAAATCTTACAGCATGATCAATCTATTATTGATTTCTCTTCAAATGTTTTTACTAAACTCCTCTACTAGTATGTAGACACTATGCATGTAAGAGACTGTTATGTGTGTATGCAACTAACTACCTTAGTATCAGAGGGAGTGACTTACCATCACTTACATTTAACATATGGCATTCCTTTTAGTGTATTAACTAGTTTATTTTATTGCAAATGGCAATTTCAATACTTTTACTCAAATTATGATTTCATCTTCTCGGAAATACCTTTTTAAAAGAATTTGAATGTGGTACCCGACACACGAATGGCTGAAATAATGGGTGAATTTTTCCAACCTACACAGAGCATAGATAAAGTATATGCACATAGGCAGAAATTGACTAGTTTCTTACATAATGTAGAAAAAGATTTCATAAATTCTGTTGAGGATAGACGTGGGGATATTAAGAAAAAGGCTGAAACCCAATCAAAAATCACACCTTGGGCACATTCGGAGGAGGAAATAAAAAAGGGGGAAGCACACTTGCAATGGCTCTGGATTGGCAACACAAGGGGAAGCTATGCATACTAAGACGTAAAACCAAATTTAACAATAAATTTGTTGATTCCGGCGAATGTGATCACACCTTCCAAACTGTGGGAGGTTGGGGCCTATATCTTAAAGGGTCGAATTCTGTTTTCCGGGGGTGTACTATATTTGTTGGAGAAATGCCTATTATAGGTTTCCAAAACAATGGTATGGATGTGCTATATGGGAATAGGTTTTCCAAAGATGTATCATGTGGATCGAACAACTGGAACCAATTCATTTAAACACACTCGTTTAAGAAGGGGAATAAGTGCTGCTGCAATAATTGGAGACATTTTCGGTGCAATAATACAATTGGTTGGGGTGATACTAAATTCTCTCAAAATTCGAAAGCTCTCTACTGTGTTTGATCGTTTGTCAACCGATACAGCGGGAGGTTTCCTTGTTATAGATATTGAAATGGTTGCTATCAGATCTATGGTTTTATAAAACACACTTGCTTTAGACGTCCTTCTTTCAAAAGAGGGCGGGGTCTGTCGCATGCTGAAAGTCCAATAATGTTGCACTTATATCCCTGACAAAAGCAAGGATTTGCGGAGATATATCAGCAACATCACACTTTTTTAAAACAATTTGACTGAATTAAAGGCTGATGGTGCATTGGACGCTATTGGAAAGGGATTTACGTTGCCAGGCCTTAGGTGATTAGGTTTGCGAGGAGAAGAAAGATCGCGGCCACCTAGGAGGTTGGTGCAGCACCCTAACCCGTGGATGGAAATGAGAAAATAAAACTTGCCCAAAACGTACTCATGGCCCTTGATGATTTGACGGACGTTTGCCCAGCTCCCAGAGACTGCTCTAGAGTGGCGCTGATTATGGGAAGGCTATTTGCTTTTAGGCTTCTCGCTGCCACCACTCTGAACCACTCTGACTGTGCCTTTTGCCGTCCTGCACCTCCGACAGCAAGCATGGGTCCCAAGGCAGCTGGAGTGGCACAGATGTTGAAAACTGCTTGCCCCGCAATGATTATGACATTGGGTCCGGAGCAGAGGAATGAGGCCGTAGAGGGACCAGGATCGCAGCAAGGCGGAAGACATGCTCCTTCAGCCCCGTAGGTGGAACCTCCCTCTAAGAGGAAGGGGATAGGCGGGGCAGTCAGCAACCAACGTCCGGCCGGCCCGACAGTGCAGGAGCTGCTGAAAGGTCCGGCTGGAAAGCAAGGGGGATCAGCAACTGCAGGGGACACTCGGAGCATTTGAAGAAGGCCGTCCCAATGCTGCAGCTACAGAAGCCTTGACAGCCATAACTGCAGCCAAATTGAAAGCACTGGATGGCAAGGTGCTAACAGAGGCTGGGACTCTTTTCACTCTGGGTGAAGGTACTTTGGCACTTTCCCTTTCTCATCCTCCTGGCCTTGTTAATGAAGTAGGGGAGTGTGTTGATGTAGCTATTGAGAGTGCATTAGACACTGACAATGGTGACACAAGCTTGGGGAGATGCTCCCGAAGGGACAAGTGAGGTCCTGATCAGTCAGGGCAGTCTGCAAATCAAACAACGTACCCTTGAGCAGCCCTCCCTTAAGTTGTCCCCTCTCTGGTGCATACAACATCATTAGCCCTGACCTGGCAGAGTCGGCCTATGCAAGCAACAATCAACTCTTAAATTGCAGTCAGCGACCAATGGGTCGGGAGGGGGGGGCAGAGACTAGAAACTCTGACCTGGATAAGGAGCCACATGACTGTTTCTTTTCATTATCAGATGGGGCTGAATGCTCAGTGGAAAGGTCAGGTTCCTCTGCTGAATCGAGTGAGATTGATAGTGACCTAGATCAGGGCAGAGGGGCTCATGCCTTGACTGCATGAAAGGTGGTTAAGAAGGCAGGTTGGCAAACATCAGAGGGTAAAGACCTTGTATGGAACTATTTCCCCACCGAATGCCTAATCGGTTCTCCCATTGTGTCTGCGCAGGATACTGCAGGTTCAGACCCCCCCCACACAGGATGCTATCTATCAGTCTATATTATTGCACCATGAGGAGACGCAGCAAGATAGCCGCAAGTCTCAAACCACACTGAGGAAAGTCCAGGGCGCGGTTAGAAAACTGGCTAAGGTATGTAATACCATTGGGGAGCGCTTGACAGATCTTGAAACAAGAAGCACCGCGATTGAAACAGACCTGGCAGTCACCTGTTTACGGTCAGAGGCACATGAATCCCAGCTTATTGACATACAATGGAAGCTTGTGGAACAGGAGAATCGTCAGAGGCGTAATAACCTCCACTTGCTAGGGGTTACGGAGGAAACCGAAGGCACAGACATCCAGGCCTATGTGGTGTACTACTACGAACTGCCTTCCCAGAGCAAACTGGATGGAATTGGTCGCAAGAGGTGAAAGGAGCCCAGAAAGTACATTTCATCATGAAACAGCCGGGTAGAGAGGGCTCTAAGGCATGGGCTATCTTGATGTATTTTGGAAACTTTCTCTTAAGGAAATCAATCTTCGAGAAAGAAAGGCCTGAAGCAAAGCGCTCATTTTTTGTTTGACCCGACTTTTGCCACATTACGGTCGAAAGACGGTGGTGGCTGCGGCAGTTAATCAAGCCCTTTCAGGACAAAAATGCACAGGTATATTTAGTTAACCCTGCATGCCTAAAAGTGATGGGGGGCAATCACGTTTTTTTGTTTCTGAAATTAAGGAATTTCTAGCGGACATCAAATTATAATAACATGGTTTATTACGAGGCTAATCTATGCTTACACTATTTTCTGGCTTTTACTTTCTTTTTGTTCTCCTTATTAGATGTGTCCCAGTTGTTACAAGAAAGGTCTTTATAAGGAGAATTGGGGATCTAATTAGTGGCCAAACCTACCGGGATTGGGCGCTAGTTTTAGGACACTGTATTTAGTATTGTAATAAGAAATATTTGTATTAACTCTCATGGGTCACAGGTCCTGCTTCCATCTCTTCACAGACCACTGCCGGTCTGGCTGCTTCTCAGGGTAGTGGAGGTTTTGGGGGCGGGAGGATGGGTGGGAATTCAGGGGGGTTGGGTGGAAGGGCACGAAGGGTTGGAAGTATTGGATGGTGGAAGTGCGGTTGGGTATGGGTGGGAGCAAGGGGGGAGAAAACACAAAAATCTTACCCAGAGATGGAGCAATGAGGATTATATCGAATTCTTACTTAGTAAAATTGAGAGCATGAATGATATGTTATTTCGACTATTTATTAGATGGGTAAAGTAACTATAAGCTTAGTTAATGTGGGAAAGCTGAATGATAAAACCAAACGATTAAGGGTATGCGACATCAGATAAAGATTAGAGTATGATGGCTCGATTCACCATCAAAGGGGGGATTGGTAGAGCCTTGATGTTATCGTTCATCTGATCTCTAAGAACTCCCCGTGGAAAAATGATTTATGACAATAATTTACGGATAAGATAAATGTGTGACGAGTTAACATGCTTTAAGAACATGCACAAAACAAAGATCGATTTAGATACTGCATCGTAAAAGCATGCAGAATGTTAGAAGTCGATTTGTGGGAGGCGTGGCTTCGGAGCCGTTGGTGATGGCCGCTGCTTTCGGGAGCTCCGCGGCAACGTAGGCAGCGGGGAGTCTCCAGGCTTCTTTTCCCCTGTATTGGACCGCGGAAACCGGCATTTCTTTCGTCGGAATACCTCAGCTATCGCTATGAGGATTAGCGGAGAGTTTCCATGCCGTTAAGGTGATTTTATATCGGAAAATGCGGTCAGTCAGAACAGCGGCCACCATTTTGTTTTCTGTGACGATATTTTCCTGATGCATTCGTTGCCTTTTTATCAGTGCCATTCGCTACAGGATTTCTTCTATAAAACATGAACAAAGGTTTTTCCTCATTTGCGTTGTAATTTCCTGGTCTTCTTTGTGACAGTTATTGGAGTACCTCCTGCAGACTCTTTTTTCTTCATTTTTCTTTTTTTTCTTTTCATCAACGCTTTTTTGCGGAATTCCTCTAACTTTGACAAGTATTGCTTTCCGAACCGTCTTTCCTTGTGACCTTCTCTACCATCACCAAAAGGGACTTTGTCTTCTTTCTCTTCATGGCAATGCCGCGTGGTGCTCGTAGTGGTGCTCGTAGTGGGGCTCACCAAGTTATCTCCCCGCCACTGGCTGATAACAACCCTTTTAATGTCCTACGAGATAATATGGATGAAGCTCCCCCGGAATCCTCTGACCCTAAGGCCTCCTCCTTGGCGGATACTCATCCCAACCAACTCTCCAAACTACCGGCAGCTTCGCCTTCTGGCAAACGGGTAAAAATTAATCCTCCTTCTCCTACTAATCCACCCTCTTCAGTCTCTATGGAGCTTCTCCTTGATGAAATTCGTGCTCTGAAGCCTTATATGGAGGAAACTAATTTGCGCTTACAAAGCCTTGAAGACAACTGGTCTCACACCGTCCAGAGAGTTGTGGCCCTTGAACAAAGAGTTGACGCGTCTGAGGATACCATACATCAAGTCCCCATTTTACATACAGAAATTGATCGTCTTAAGCAACAAGTCGAACAATTGGAAAACCGCAACAGGCACAATAACCTGCGTATTTATGGTTTGGTTGAAGGTCTTGAAGGTTCTAATCCAATCTCATTTTTCCAGTCATTCTTACCTTCTCTTCTTGGTCTTCCTGAATCTCCTCCTTTGAACATTCAACGCGCTCATCGTTTGGGCCGGATGTCTGCTTCTTCCTCCTCCTCAGCGAGACCTAGAGGTACTATCTTATATTTTCTGGAATATACTGACCTGCTCAAGGTACTCCAAGCTGCCAAACAAAAAGGAAAGATTTCTTGGCATGGCTCCAACCTATTTTTTACTCAGGACTATGCTAAAGTGACTGCAGATCGTCGGAAAAGGTTCCTGGACATGAGACCGGCTCTTTGAAGTCTTAATGCTAGATATGGTTTTTTCATCCATGCCTTTTTAAAGTGACATATAACAACAAGACTATATCTTATGAAGATCCGGCTGTTCTCCAACAATTTTTGAATACTTGTCGTCATGATTCTATGGATGTTTCCAGATTGTAACTGTTTTGTTTTCCTCATGTAGAATGTTTGCTGTTTTACTGTATTTGGTTCTAATGTTCTACATTGTTAACATTTGTATTTTGTCTTTTTCCCTTTAGTTTTGGATATTTGGGCCCCTGTATGTTATCCTCTTCAGTTTTCCTGGATGACGTCCTCCCTGTCGTTGTTGCCCTGCGGTTTCCCGTTCGGCGTTTCATTTCCCTGATGTGGTTCCAACACCCTCATCCTTTCTTGTTTTCTTGTGGTATGTCTTTTGCCATTGTGTTCTTATGTTTATGGAACTGGTTGATTTTGCTTTGTTGTTCTCTTCTCTTCATTCTATTTTCTTCTTTTGCTTCTTATATCTTCTTTTGCTACCGTTGTTTCACTCTTTTTCTTTTTACTCTTACTTCCTGTTCTTTTCTTTTTCTTTATCTCTTTCTTTTTAACCATTTACTTCAATTTATTTTTTACCTCTCTTTTTCACCTGTTTACTCCTATTTTCTTCCCGTGTTTCAATCTCGTTTTCTCTTTGTATTCTTTGATTTTCTTGCCTTTTCAATGCAATGTGTTTATGGCGGTTCTTCGGTTGTACTTACTAAATTATGTATCTTCTTTTCTTTCTTGTACTTGGTATGATTTCTTCTCCCTGCAATGCTTTGTTTCTCCCTCCCTTACTAATGTAAGGATTACTATCCAGTTTTTCTCTACTTATGCTTTTCTGTTTTCCTTTTATTTGCATTTTCTTCCTTATCTGTAAATGTCTTTGAATATTTTATCTTGGAATGTTAAAGGTCTTGGTTCACCTATTAAACGCCAAAGAGTTTTGTCTCTTGTAGCAAATTTAAAAGGGGATATTGTTTTATTACAAGAAATTCATGTTAAAGATACTGAAAGTCCTAAGTTACGTCGTAATTGGGTTGGTCATGTTTTTGCCTCTCCTGGGTCTGGGAAGCGCAATGGTAGCAGTTTCTTTGTTGATTAATAAAATTCCTCTGACTATTATTAATATTTATGCTCCCACTGTTCCGGATAAAGTATTTTGGCCCCTTATTCTTTCCCTGCTCATGCAAGTCACTGATGATTATCTGATTTTGGGTGGTGATTGTAATATGGTTATAGACCCCTTTTTGGACAGAAGATCTGATTCTAGGTTCTCCCCCTCTCACATGCATTCTTTGTTTACCTCCACTATTTCCCAAAGAGCCCTTGTTGATTCTTGGAGGCTTTGCCACCCTACCCTTAGAGAATACACTTTTTACTCACCTCCTCACTCTTCCCAGTCCCGATTAGATTATATTTTCATTTCCAAAGCCCTCACTCAACTTATTACTCACTCAGACATAGGTTCTATCTTAATTTCTGATCACGCTCCAGTCTCTTTAAGTCTGGATTTACTCCCCCCCGTGAAAGGCACTAGGAGATGGAGGTTTAATAACTCTCTTTTATTGGACACACAGTTTACACCAGCTTTTATGGATTTTGCCTCTTCATTTTTTGAAGACAATGACTCGCCTCAGCTAACCCCTTCCCTTATTTGGGATACATTTAAAGCCGCTTCTAGAGACTTCATTATTTCATTTGTTACCCGTAAGCGTCGTAAAGCCTCTCAATCTATTCATTTGCTTAACGCACAAATTAAACAATTAGAACACTCCTTTTACCTCTCTAAGAAACAATCTGACCTAGATGATCTTATTAAGGCTAAGCTTTCCTTTAATAAAATTTCTACTGACTCTGCCAATTTATTTTTACTTAAGTCTAGTGCTAAATATTACACCGCACAAAATAAAGCCGGTAATCTTTTAGCTAGATACCTCAAAGTTAAGAAGGAGCGTACTAAAATTGAATCCATTGTTACCTCCTCTATTGTTGTGGTTCATAAAGACGAGGATATTTTAGCTGAATTTACGGATTTTTATCAACGTTTATATACTCCTGAATCCTCTCCTGTCTTGTCTGAAATTACTTGATATTTATCCTCCATTGCTCCACCTTCCTCTTCAGAGGTTGATTTCTCCCCTTTAGAGGCTGATATCATGCATAAAGATATTCTGGAGGCTATCCAAGTTCTAAAGAGGGGTAAGGCCCCTGGCCCCGATGGGTTTACTATAGAATTTTATTCCCATTTCTCCTCTTTACTTCTTCCAAGAATTCATCAATTATTCTCATCCTTTATAACATCTCAAAAATCTGAAGGTACCTTTCAGGAGGCCCTTATTTGTCTTCTCCCCAAGGATGGTAAGGATTACACCTTCTGTAAGAACTATAGGCCCATTTCTTTAATTAATTTAGATTACAAAATTTTTGCTAAGATCCTTGCACTTCGTTTAGAAAAAATTCTTCCACAATTAATCGCCAAAGAACAGTGTGGTTTTATCAAAGGACGTCACCTATCTGACAATACCCGTCTTTTCTTTAATGTCTTAAGTAAATCTCATTCTTATAAGACGTCATTGGCAGCTATTGCACTGGACGCTGAGAAAGCTTTTGATAGAGTCAAATGGCAATTTATTTTTTCTTCCCTTTCTTGGTTTAGTTTTGGCCCTAAGTTTCTTTCATATGTCCCAATGCTCTATTCTTCTCCTAGGTGCTTTATTTTGGCCAATGGCCTTGTCTCTTCCTCCTTTCCTCTTCTTCGTGGTGTTCGGCAGGGTTGTCTGCTTTCTCCGCTCCTATTTATATTAGCATTAGAACCCTTCTTAACTAAGATTCGTATGAACGCTGATATTTCTGGTTTCCCTTATGGTTCTACACAGTTAAAGATCTCTGCATACGCAGATGATATTTTGTTATTTCTCTCGAATCCTCATACGTCTCTCCCAGCATTTTTATTAGAGGTTTCGAACTATGCATCAGTGTCTGGCTATAAGCTTAATGTAGACAAGTGTGAAATCCTTCCTCTCAATAAATTCTGTTTTCATGCCGAATTCTTAACTTCTTCCTTCAACTGGAGCCCAAACAAAATCAAATATCTTGGTCTTTGGTTTACACCTTCTATTAAGGATACTGTGGCTTTGAACCTTAAAAATTTGCTATTAGCTCTTACTGCCTCTACGAAACAATGGCATCCCTTATTCTTATCTTGGTGGGGTAGATTAGATTCTATCAAGATGATGTTGGTACCGTTAGTCTTATTTCTCTTGTCGAATCTTCCAGTTCACATTCCTAAATTTTATTACAAGAATATTTATTCCGTATTATCTAAATTTTTATGGCAAAACAAAACTGCCAGAATGTCTTTTTCTAGACTTAAATCTCCTAAACATTTAGGTGGTGTTAATTTTCCTGACTTTTCCTCATATCATACTTCCTTTTTTCTCACTCATTCTGCCTCTTTCCTTTCTGATCATACTCCTGACCCCTCTTCTTGTCCTTTGTGGGTAGAGGTTGAAACTTGCTTTTTTCATCCCTTTGCGTTTAAAGAGTTTGTTTCATTGTCGCAAGCCCCAAAGAAATTTTCTCTTCCCATTCTTCAACATGTTCGTAAGACCTTTCAACCTATTATTTTGCACAACCTGGATGACCGTGCTCGTTTTTTACAATCTCCTATTTGGTATAACTCTTTTATCAAAATTAAAAATAGATCTATTTTTTGGAATGACTGGTTATCTCTAGGTCTTAAATGGACTCATCAACTCTTTCATGATGGTTCTTTTATCCCCTTTTCTGTTCTTCAAGATCGTTTCTCTCTTCCCCTCTCTTCTTATCCCAAATATATTCTATTAAGAACGGCGGCTCAAGCTACTTTTGATGCTCTTACGGGTACTTCCTTTCAATATAATTCTTCTCTCATTTCCTTACCATTTTTGCATTCCTCTCCATCTGCTTCTCAAATTTACAACAACTTGCGGGATTCGTCTGCTCATCGAGTGAAATCTGCTGTGGAATGTGCTTGGGAATCAGATTTAGATGATTGTTTTCCGCTTACTACCTGGGATAACATTTGGATCAAAATAAGGAAATCGTCTAGAGTGGCAAATACAACTCAAACTCTATTTTTTATATACAATAGACTTTTAATCACCCCATACAAATTACACCACATTGACTCTTCTATCCCGTCTATCTGTTGGTCCTGTTCGGCTTTAGTGGCTGATCTTTTACTTGTCCTGCTGTTCACCTTTTTTGGAGCAAAGTATGGCAACAAATTAATTCCATTTTTTTCTACCAGTTTCCCCTTTTCTCTTTCTCATATTTTTCTTGGTAGTCTTTCACAAATGTGGTCCTCCTCCAATGCTGATACCTCTATTGTTGATCTCCTTCTTGCTGTGGCATTTCAACAAATCACGAAAGCTTGGAAGGATACTTCCCTTATTTCTTATCAAGCATGGTGGTATGGGGTTTGCTATAACCATAGACTAGATAGAGCTTATGTCCAGCCTATTTCCCTTGCGATTAAAAGGGACTTATTATGGTTACCCATTACCTCCTTTCTGAATTTGTCTGCCCAACCCCTTCCCTTACATAATCCTTGCAGGGAGGAAGTGCCTAAACCTCCTTGATCTTCTTGGTATTATTATTAATAATTCTGATAGTATTAATGTGTGAAGTTTGCCAATTTGTTCTATCTCTTTTTGAGTATTAATTCCTGTATTATGAAGTCATATTTTTTCTTTATTCTGCCAGTTATTTACTATATTGTTGTAATATGTTTATGATGATATCCCTTTCTCTTTCCTTCTTTTCTTCTCTCTCTTTTTCTTTCTACTCCTTTTTATTTTTCTGAAATGTTTTACAATGTATTTTTTCCCACAAATGTATATTATTACTGTACTGCAACTTTTTCGTTCTTCAATAAAATCCTCTTTAAACTGAAAAAAAAGAAGTCGATTTGTGATGACACCTAACCACAGATAAATTAAAGAGAAGTCTTATATGCTATTGTTATATGTTTTGTTTGCATAGTTGCATAAACGAGCATTAACAGACAAATAACATAAAATGCTTTAATGTGTGAATGTAGTTGTTTTTAGTATAAAGAAATGTACGATAATATTAGAATGTGTAACATGAGCACTGATATTGATGTGAAAAATAAATGTTATAATGATATATGCTTTGCAAAGGTTAAAGTTTAGTGATGCTTCTAATTAATGAATGGTATAATAAGTCTGTAACATGAGGCGACCATTGAAGGACTAATATGTGAAGTAACTATAAAGGGTTACAAAAAAATGTATGTAGAGGTATTCCATACTTACACAATGTAGACGTGATTAGTAAATAACCAAAATGAAGAAATAATGGATTGTATTACAATAATGTGAAATTCATATTTTAGCTCAACCACAGAGTGCACAGGCTGCATTTCTTGAACGCCTAAAACCTTTCCCTCCTAACATAAACCAATTAACTGAATAGTCTGAAGCCTATGAGAACTTTTCCTAAAGTTTCTACTTGTGCTCTAACACTCACTAATTCCTTTCACGCTTGTTGCCTATTTGACCGAACGTGCAACAAATGTGCTATTTTCTAGAGTACATGCTTGGGAATGAACTGACAAAGGATGAGAGCATGGACTTGCCTACTTCCTAGATGTCATAACCAATCGGATGAATAAAAATCAGTGGTCTTATGGAAAATTCAAATTAATGGATTAGTTAATCTTGCAGATTTTGCACACTTTACCTACTACATCATCTCATCCTATTGAAACTGACCAATGGGACAGAATGGTCTGATCAAATTGGTGATGTCAAGGGGTGTCAACCAGAAATCGATGGAGCATAATTGGCCAAAGTGCAGACAGGGGTGGTTCCTATTTTGCTCACCTTCTCGACCCACTTTGTGGTACATAGACTGATGATTTGGAGTTTCAGAAACTAACGCGAACTGGGACACATACTGCATTTGCTGCCGGCTGGTATGCTTATGTAAGGGAAACCTCTCCGGCTGGAAGGGTTCCGACAATAGCTGTGGCTTTTGATGCTGTAATACGGACAGAGACAGGCAAATCTGTTTATGAACTGGAACTGGTCATTTGCCGTTTACTGAACTTACAACCTAGGGTTTGTATGAGGGTCTATGCTTTAAAGACTCATTTTATTATAATACAATGTCCCTCAGAGGAAGAAGAATTTCCTTGTAAACTTGATTCATATAGCTCTTTTAATGCTTATTAAAAGCTCTATAAAATCGTAATTCAATTTGACACGTAATTGTCTTTTAGATGCAATAAAGATACCAATTGAGATAACCATTCTTCTCATTCTGTTTTATTCATGTGTTGGGATCATTTTGCCAAATTCATTTAATCTGTACAGCTGTTGCCTGAACTAAAAACCATTTGGTAAGGTATAAAGTTGACTATTATCTTATTCCAGGTCCATATGATAATAGTTCATCCCATAAGTATTCTAGTCCCTTTCAGCACAGAACAAGATCCATCGGAGGATCATAGGGAATACACTAATTGGTAGCTGAGGTTATTCTTGTAAAAAATCAGTTAGTAATAAAATTGTATATGAGGCCCAACACATTACTCTACAACAAAGATGAAACAAAATACTTCTGTTGGTCACTGACGATTAAATAAATACACAATTTACATGTTTTGAACTTCAGAATCATCTTTTTCAAAGAGGAAATGAATGGTTAAAGTTGTGGGAATTTCTTAAAGGCTGGTAAGATGTAACATATCAGGTTTAACACTAATAACTAGAAAGAAGACACCAAATAATGAAGAGAATACAACACTATAATTCAAATTGTGCTAGTTGGAGAGACTAATAGTATGTACAAGCATAGATAAATGAAAATCCTTGCTTCAGGTCAGGGAGCGCATGGAGTCATTTCAGTTAGGTCTGGCAAACACTGGTAGGAACAAGTTTCATGGTCATGCCAGAGAATGAGAGAAGACCCTGAGGGGTAATGAGATAAGCAGTGTCTTCCCCCTTTATTCTCTCCCTTAGGGTCTACCCTGTATTTCTTACTACAGGGCGCTCACACATGCAAATTGTTGACCTTCACTCTTACACAACAGACCCATCCCTGTGACAACAATGAGAATCATACTCAAGCTTGTTCTGCTCAGAAGCGGCCCTGCGGCAGGTCCAAATCCTCTGAAGGTGCTTGCAGTTAGGTGGTCAAGGAAAAAGACCCCCTCCTTGACCCTCTGTGCTTTTAAGCCCCCTGCCTTGGAACCTCTGGATGACATCACCACCTCACAGGAACACGGCCCGATAACCCCCTCTCCTTCTCCTGTCTGTGGAGTGACACATGGTGACCCTCTACTGAGTGCAGGGTACGCCAGCACATTCTCTTTCTCCCAACTCAATGAGGCTGTGCACAAGGAGACGCCATAGAAGAGGCTGTGTGTGATTACACCACAGTGAAGGCAAGGGAGACAATACAGAGGTCATGCCAGTTAATGCCCTGGTCTTTGGTGGCTGTAGCCTGCCAGTGCATACTGGAAATGCCCTGACCTGTTGACAAAATGTGGGAATGCTTTCCTATGGCCAAAAAGCTGATATGGTACCAGAATCTTGTGGCTGAAAGTTCATCTGATAAAATACGGTGTCCCAAAATCCAAATATTGTTTACAAAAATATCACTCCACAGGAGTTAAGAATAGAAAATCTACATGTAATTGAGCGATTTTTTTGTAATTGCTATTTAGGTCACAATGTTTATGCCAGACCAGATTTTTGTAATCATATATATATATATAGATATCAAATCCTCCTTCCGTAGCACCAGCCGGTACTACCAAAAGACACGGACACATATATGCTGGTGCAAAATGAAGTACTCGGTTTATTCCTCCACAAACTTAGTTCGGTTCTGACGCGTTTCGACCGACACAGCGGTCTTGGTCACATGGTGAGCATGAACTGAACGTGACTTTTTTAAAGGTGCCGTGCATCACATTGCGTATAGACATAGACAAAATACTATCACACGGCTGTGGTTCACACTCATATACAATCACAGGGACCAATCCCATCATCATGTATATCCAACATATACAGAAATGCAGTATATTTAAAAGTGTATCAGTTTGTTACAGTTCAGGTAAGAGTATAATTGACATTATGAATTGCTTAATGCCTTACGCATAGTACTATGCTGAACCTATAACGAAGATGTACATAAAGTGCCTGTACTGCATTGTAATACAAAAAATGCATTGGGTAGAAATGAATCCCATACATGGGAAAATACTCCTCACCAATAATGTGCAAATGACGCAGATCATGTGCAAATCTAGCAAGATAGTACTATCTGTGCAAATACAGCAAGATGTGCAAATCTGCAAAAATAATGTGCAAATCTAGCAACTTTTATAATATCTGTGCAAATACAGCTCCATATACAAATCTGCAAAGTGATGTGCAAAGATTGCAAAGCATTAAATATAGACCTATTAATCATCATAAAACAAAAACCTGGATTTACACTAGAACCATATCTGGATAGATGTTAAAAATTTATACTCAGCCACTTAATGTCTTATAAAACGCATTGGATGACACACATAAATAACGTAATACTGTAAACAGACAAACTACATAAAACAAATTTTATATACATATTAGCCCCGAGGAAGCTAAGTTACTTATTTACCCTAATCTATAATCAAAAATCCATGATGCGCAAAAAGAATGTTTCAATATATCACGATCACATATAATTCCACTACATGTAGGATGAGGACAGCATCAAGTATATGTGCATAGAAGAGTGTATGTGTAACGGAGAAGAAAGAACCTAACCTACATATCAGGCTAAGTTACATAACGACCTTCGTAGTGCGACTACCCTATACTTTCATAAAAAATGGTGTAAATCCTCCCCATTATTCAAACCTCCTGGAATGCGTGTATCTAACTCCAATATGTATTTGCATTCTAATTGCCGTAAAGCTTTTTCCCGGTTGCCTCCTCTCTTCTGTTTGGGTACTGAGTCTATAATAAAATAGCTCAGGCAGCTCAGATTGTTGTTATGGCAAGCTTTAAAATGCCTGGCTACCGGGTACGTAGGATCGGAGTTAACTATGGCTCGTAAATGCTGCAAGATTCTATTGTAAGCTTGCAGTTTTGTACTCCCAACATATTGGAGTTTGCATGTGCGTTGCAATACATATACCACATGGTCAGTACGGCATGTATAGTGTCCTTTTAGGCATCTAGGACTGTCACTGAAAGGTGTGGTATAATGGTATGTGTTGGTTCCAAATTTACAAGCTTTACAGGAGGAGCATTTAAAAAATCCTTTTGCGGGAGTAAGCCAAGTACCACTAACAGATATTTCCGGACTACTGGAAACCAGTTCGTCCCTCATAGAAAACGCTCGCCTGTATGTGACAGTGGGATTGTTGGGAAGAACTGCCTTCAGGGTAGGATCAGTCAGCACAATGGGCCACTCCTTACAGATTATGTTTTTTATTTTTTTAGCCTGTCTACTGTAGGTAGTGATAAGTCTCATTTCACTTTCATTGGAATCATTGCCAGGGATAATACTGGTGACTGCTAGAGTTTCCTGATTTGTTGTATTTTTAGCAACCAATAGGTCCTCCCTATTTCTTAGATTCGCTTTCATCATTGCTTTAATCAAACTTCGTTCCTCATATCCTCGCATTAACAGCCTATTTTTGGCATCCAACTGATGTTTGTCGCGCGCTGCTGTAGTACTACATGCTCTATGAATGCGCAGAAATTCCCCATACGGTATGATTTTTATTGTGTGTTGTGGGTGGAAACTCTCTGCAGGCAACACCGTATTGCCTGATGTATTTTTGCGAAATAAACTGGTCTCCAATTTTCCGTCTTTCAAATTAACTGTTACATCTAGGAAGTTTACAACACTAGTGCTCACTTCTGCTGTGAATTCCAGATTCAAATCATTATCATTAATATCATTAACAAAACCCAATGCCTCTTGTTCTGTGCCCTTCCAAATGACAAAAATGTCATCTATATAACGCCACCATGACATAATATTGTTGGACCACTGTTCCACATGGCGGGCCATGAGGACATGCCTCTCCCACCAGCCTACATGTAAACATGCATAGCTGGGAGAGAAGCATGCCCCCATAGCCACGCCTCTCAGTTGTTGGAATGTCTCATTATTAAATTGGAACATGTTGTTATTTAGACATATGTGGTAAATAATTTAATTACCGGGACTTAATTTGATACAGAAACATAATAAAAATAGCTCAGTAAATAAGAGGCAGAATCCGTGGTATTAGAGGTTCGGAATGGGCTTTATTCCAATGGACGATTCGAATCGGTTGCTCCAAGTTCCATCACCACGAAGGTTCAGGAAGTGAAGTACATACTTTATTGATAATTAATCACTTTTATACAATAGGCATTACAGTGAAGCAAATGCAAGAGGCGTAACAATTGATAGTGTAGATAAGAGATACATACGTAGCAAAAAATAGGCGTAACTGGGTGTGACTAAAGAACGTCATCAGGTGTGATGTCATAATAGGGTGGTTCCATGAAAGAATTTCGCAATGTCAGCAGAAATACTTGGCAGAAATGCGCGCGCAGCAGCATGACGTGTGATTGACGTGCAACTAGGGGGTGAAGGGGACTTGACATTTAGCTCTACATGTGGCGACAGAAGTCTGGAGGGTCAAGTCAACCTAATCCCAAATCATATCTAACATCCTATGTTTAAAGAACTATGTTATCCAAAAGAGAGGTCTCTTAGAGTAGAATCTTATTCTATACTGCCTATACTGACTGTTAGTGCGTGTACAAGCGTCTAAGTGTCTACACTAGATGCGAGGGCAGAAGTCTTCCATAATAATAAGGCTATGAATTACTTGCATAAAGACAGAGAAAACAGGTGGCAAAAGGAATCCAATGTTGCAGGTACCATCCCAATCTAGAGGCAAACGTACATATGCCGTCTGACCACATATAAAATAGGAATGGCGGGAAGCTCTAAATGTAGACTTGCCTTGATCACTAAATTCTACTACAGTGGTGCATCTACTATGGCCCATATGTATGGAACCATTCTTTCTTACACATAATTCACCTTTTACTGGAAATATTGACATAGCGGGCAAAATTGGAGTAACTTCGGATTCGACATTTAGGATCATAAGATTAAGTGTAAAATTACCTAATCCATATACTTCATTTTCTAGATCAGTTCCTGTTCTTTTGGGATGTCCCTCCTTGTTAGGGTAGCAGACTTTAAGTAAAACTAAGTTCAAATTTCCCCATACCCAGCTATCTTGATAAACTGCAGAATTCGAATCTAGGGAATTAATTAAACTAAACCATGCTCCACAGGAGCCGTTGTGTGTGAACGGGTATGGAAAGAGAGGTAGAATTCCTTTATAATTCTGATAGGGAGGGAGTCGGCCACATATCCAACAATTTGTAGCATTGCTAACCTGATGGGAATGATGTAACATACTAATAAACGTGTTATTGCGCAGCGCAAATCTATAAGACAACTCAAGCGGAGGTAATTCACTAAAAGAATGTTCAGCAGTAATATTATAAACATGTCTAGAAATAGGATAATATATGTGCAACAATATACTTGCAGTAATTATTAAAAGACTTAAGAAGAACAAAATTAATAACGTCACTGTGCAATGACTACGCAGTGATTTACAGTATGCATGTCGTTTCAACATTTTTCGGGTTTTTTCTCTATTCAGGTCTAAGGGATACATGTCAGAGACAAATTCAACCGCTTCACCTTGGAGAGGACTTAAACAATCAAATTGCCTGACTGGTTAGACCTGAGTTTTAGTTTATATTGTTCGTGATTGCTCGTTTCAACCAAAGGAAGTTTTTGAGTCAATGGGTGAAGACACACGAGGTGTGGTATTTACATCCGATGGTAGTCCATGAAATTTCTTGATATGACTTGAATGTATCCAGCCTTTCCTGCCCTCGATCTTGTGGTGAGCAAGACTAGTTGCGGCGACCTCCACCTAGGATCCAGCTGAGTCTTCCGATCGAAGTTCCTCACTAAGACCAGGTCGCCCGGAATTACGTCATGGGGTTTCACCTCAGTGTTGTCAGGAAAAGCTGCAGCTACCTGTGAACGACAAGATTGTAGTGCAGACATCAAGGAAGCCAAGTAATCTGTCAGCATATTACAGTCAATATCAGTTATTTTGCGTGGTATCGGCGTCCCCCACATATTCGGTGGTCTGCCAAAGATCACCTCATACGGGGATAGCCCTGTTCGAGAGTGTGCTACCATTCTCATGTAAAAGAGTGCAACTGGTAATGCTACTACCCAGTCGACACCTTTCTCTCTGCATATTTTGGACAATCTGATTTTCAGGATCTGATTATGTCTTTCTACGAGACCTGCTGCCTCGGGGTGTCGGACACAGTGAAACTTCCACTGATAACCTAACAAAAGTGAAACGTGTTTCATTAGTTCGGATGAGAACGGCTGGCCGTTATCTGAGTAGACAACACGTGGTAAACCGTATCGTGGGAAGAATTCTCGAACTAACTGTTTGGCAGTAGTCGGGGCAGTGTAATCTGAAACCGGGTATGCCTCTGTCCAACGGGAAAGAGCACAGACAACTACGAGAACATATTTGAATCCTCGACATCGTTCCATCTGGATATAATCCATCTGGAGGACTTCAAAAGGGTGATCAGGAGGCTGAAATCCACCCTGTTCTACGGGAATGCTTTTTCCTGGGTTGAACTGACAACAGATCATACAGGTACGAACTTTTTGTTTGGCTGCTGCTCGTAAATGTTTGTTGAACCAAATGTGTTGAATGCTGTCTAGCATAGCTTTTTCTCCTAGATGCGCTGGACTATGTACAGTGTTAATAATGACTTGGACCATTGAATCAGGAAGGAACCACACAGATTTTTCCTTCGTCATCCATCCTTGATCCGTTTGGATCCCTCCTAATTCAGTCCATTTCTTTATTTCGTCTGGAGTAGCATGTGTCTGTATGTCAATTACATCAAGAGTGGGATCCTTAACCGTCATACAATGTGTTGGCGTCGGGACTTTTGTCTTTGTCATGTCGGATGTTTGAGTTTGAGCAGTCTGTTTAGCTGTTCTGTCAGCTAGATCATTGCCTTGAGAAATGATATCAGTAACTTTCGTATGAGCTTTACATTTCATAATTGATATTGCAGTGGGTAGATGTATTGCATCTAATAAGGCATGAATGAGGGGTCCGTGCTGAATGTGGGCACCGTGAGAAGTTAAATAACCTCTCTCTCGCCACAGCACGCCGAAGTCATGTACGACTCCGAATGCATAACGTGAATCAGTGTATATGTTGACTTTTTTATTTGTGGCTTGAATACAGGCTTGTGTCAGAGCGATGAGCTCTGCGGCTTGAGCTGACAAGGTATTTATGCAATTTGTTTCAATGATTTCAGTATCTGTTGTGACTGCGTAAGCGGCCACTAACTCTCCTGTACTTGTTCTCATACATGAACCATCTACATACAACGTTAGGTCTGGGTCTGACAATGGGACATCTGTCAAGTCTTGTCTGGGTTTCGTCGTGATTGTAATAACTTCAATACAGTCATGAGCTAGTGGGTCTGTTCCGATTACAGGTAAAAGTGTGGCAGGATTCAATGTGTTACAACGTCTGATTTCTATATGTGGCTGAAACAATGTTAATTCATACCCTGTAAGTCGCGCTATAGTTAAGTGTTGTGTTTGCGTTCTATTTACAAGAACCTCTACTGCATGTGGTACTTGAACTGTCAATGGATGTCCTAACACTATGGCATCGCTTTGTCTGATTGCTAAAGCTGTTGCTGCCACTGATTTTAGGCATGCAGGCAAAGCCTGAGCTACGGGATCTAATGTACTAGAAAAATAAGCACATGGTTTGTGGGATCCTGCCTGTTCCTGTGTGAGTACTGACAAGGCAGTACCTTCGCGTTCTGTAACAAAGAGTGTAAACTGTTTATTGTAACATGGTGTTGCTAAAACCGGTGCTTGGCATAAGGCTTTCTTTAGGCTTTCAAAAGCTTGTGCATGTTCCTGAGTCCAAGGGAGAACAGTCGATGTGGCTGCCTCCTGTGTTGTCAATTGAATGAGTGGTTTTGCTAGAAATGCATACTGAGGGATCCACTGCCTACAATATGAAGTGAGGCCTATAAAAGCCCGCACCTCCTTTTGTGTCTTGGGTATTGGCATGTTAGCTATTAACTGAATGCGGTCGGGTGTAAGCTGCCTTCCCTCCTTGGACAGCGAGTGTCCAAGATAAACAACTCGCTGGACACAGAATTGCAGCTTAGAAGGGGACACCTTGTGCCCCTTTTCGGCTAGAAATTGTAAAACTGTCAGTGATGCTTTCTCACATTCGTGTTCGCTTCTAGCGGTGATCAGCAGATCATCGACATATTGAAGCAAGGCAGTGTTAACTGGCATGTGGATACTGTCGAGTTCTCGTTTCAGTGCTTGGCTATAGATGCTGGGGCTTTCTGTAAATCCTTGAGGTGCGCGTGTGAATTTAAAGCTACGTCCATTTAAACTAAATCCGAACAAGTATTGGCTTTCCGGATCTATTGGGACGCTGAAAAAGGCATTCTTGAGATCAATTACAGTAAAGAATGTTGCTTCGGAATCAATAGCTGTCAGTAATGACGAGATATCTGGGACCACAGGGAATTGTGGCACAATGCACTTGTTCAATTCGCGCAGATCAATAACCAATCGATATATTGGCGGGGCCTTTGGATCTGTTCGTTTAAGAATCGGAATTATCGGTGAATTACATACATTGGAGTCAGTTTCCACAACCACTCCTTGGGCAATGAGCTCGTCAATGATTTGCAGTAAAGCCACTACAGCATCTGGTGGTAACTTGTATTGTCGCATTCGTGGTAGTACCACTCCTGCCTTTAGTGTAACTCGATATGGTGTAATATTCATGCAACCAACATCAGTAGGGCCTTGTGCCCATAGATGTGTAGGTAAAGTCTGCAGTCGGGGATCCATGTCTCTAGACACATAGTGACCTTTAAAATCACGTAAAAACAATCTTACTCCTTCCGGAGAACAACATATTATAGCTCCTAGAGCTTTCAGTGTTTTTATACCTAACAAGTTTTCTGGACATGATTTAGTAAGCAATAAATCTGTAGTTCGGGTCAAAGGTCCTATCGTAAGTGGAAGAGGCTGTGATACTTCATTAACAATAGGTTTTCCTGAAAAACCAAGGGAAATATTCTGTGAGCCTGAGAGGGGTGCCCCTGGAACTTCACTACGTTTTATGGTTGTTCGACTTGCCCCTGTATCGAGTAAAAATTTTCTATCTTGGCCTAATAATTCACTATGTACATAAGGTCCTTCTTGGTCTACAGGGACCTCGATAAGGGGTAAGTCAACTTCCCTCTCTAGGCTGGTTCATGCGTATCGTTGATAATCAGGATAGTCGTACTGTGCGGTCTGGTACAACTGTCGTGTCGTGGTTTGTGTGGCAGCAACAGGCAGCGCTGGTGCAGCTGGCACAAACTGTATAGACTGTTGTGGAGCTGGCATGGACTGTGCATGCTGCGGAGCTCCTTGTTCATTCTGATCCTGTCTAGGTGGCCGTGGTCTTTCCTGTGTTTTACCTGTGGCGATATTACGCTTCAGGACTGGGCAATCGTGTATGTAATGTCCTGGCTGTTTACAATAGTTGCATGTCCCTTTTACAGGTCCTGCTGACTCACCGGAATGTGTCGTACCCTTTTTATGTCCTTCAGCTGGAACTGTCTGAGAGACTAGCATTTTCATTTTCGTGTCTTTCATGCGTCTTTGTTCATGTTCTTGTTCCTCTCTAATTCTATTGTAATGGTACTGTAACATTTGTAACATTTGTGATGGGGTATTACCTTGCCAGGTACTCTCGAATTTTAATACTCTATTCTTCACTTGGGGCAAGGAATTTTCAACTAATTTTGTCACAAACAGATGTGGGTATGATTCGCTACTTGCTTTTATGCCACTATTTATACCAAAACATTTTTCAAATCGGGCATAGAAATCACTAGTGTCTTCATCTTGCTTTTATTTACAAGCTGAGATTGCACCCCAGTCTTCCTTTTTCGTAGTTAATAAACGCGGCAGTACCTGTACTAGTAAACCTGGTAGTGCTTTAGTTTTATCCCCAAGCCCTGCTCCTGCAGTTCGGGCCTTTTCTTCTGCTTCTAATGCTGACCAGTCTATCTTTTGGTCTCCCACCTCCCACTCTTTTTCCTTGAGTTTTTCATAAATGCCAGCAGGCATCAATACCTTTAATATTGTCATAATGTCGGGATAGGTATACTCTCCCATGAGTAACATGTCTTTAATTTCTCAGTGGAAACCCGCTGGGTCTTTGTCATGACTGGGTACCACTTTCTTCATTTCTAACAATTCTATTTTCGATATGGGCGTATATACAAATACACGTTTAAACTGATTGTCCTCGCCCTTTATTGGGTGTACTTCTCGTAAGGGATTCTGTCTGTCCATGTAATACATCGGTCTTTCCTTGATGGGCAGTGAGACATGTTCTGGGCATACAAAAAGAATGTACTGCTTTCTTGATTCTAGTATTTCTTTAATTAGCTTAGTACCTGAACCTCTCCATCTATTCGTGAGTAATTCAGTCAATATATCAGGTAAGGGACCAGGATCTGAATGTTGGCTTTTATATAGTATAAGAAGTTGTTGAATCATATAAATCCCAGCTAAACGCTGTTCATCTGGGGTGAGATTCAAAAATGTGTGTGCTACTGTATCATCACCATACTTTCCGGGACTGTCAACCCAATGAACGGCTGACCTGGCTAATTCTTGTTCATCCATAGAATCGAGAAAATGATAACCCCTTCGTTCTCGGAGTAATTTGTCAGCGGCTTGGAACGAATGCTCGGGGGACCTTATATTTATTATAGGTGTTTGGAAATTCCTGTTATTATCTGGACATATCGGACGTATCGGGTCAATAAAACATCTAGTACTATTACAAGATCTTCCTCTACCTACATAGGCTATGGTGTCTGACTGTCCTGTGGGCAGTCCTGATCCTTCCTCCTCGCTTTGTTTGAACTGGTCTACCGCTAATCTCTCTTCGTGTAGGCGTTCTATTTCTTTACGGATCTTTCGGCACATGGCTATTATACAATTTTGCTTATCATGTCTCCCTTCTGATATATTCTGGCTCCATCTGGTAAGAGTTTGCATTGCTTCCGGGTCTACCCCCGGTCGGTCTTGATTTCTGATCACACAATTTATGAGGAAACGTAACAGTTCCCCCTGTATCTCCACTTTCTGGTATTCCATAGCTCTGTTAATACATTCAGAATCTCGCCCTGTTTGGACAAAATGATATATATTATCTAGATGCACAGTCATTCCTGGTATCTTCCCTAAATACACCGCGGCTCGTCTGATACGTAATGATGCCATGATCATTTCGTCCTCTTTGCCGGGCACAGGGTCATATCTACAATCTATAAGAAGTTCCTTAAGCGTGCGGGCATTTATGAGTTTGGGGGTACGTGGATGTGCTGATTCTTGAAAGGTAAGTTTATTTACTCTGGGTGGCGTAGAAAAAATGTTGGTAGCACCTCCCGTAGACCCGTCTGGGGTATCGGGCGTGAAAGGATTCGTTGAACGCGATACAGCAACTATAGGTGTGGACACAGCTATAGAAGTAGCTGTAGGAACAGATGTTAGAAACAGATGTGCTTGCCGGAACTTGTGTCAGGATTTGTTGCTGTAGAGATACAGATACTGGATCTTGGCGTTGAACCTCCCTGGCAGGCGGTCTATGTGGGGCGGGATTAGCGTACTCGGGAGCTGCGTCATCTAAATATGAGGAAAGAAAAACATCTTCTGCGGTTCTAGGATGCCCCTTAGGATGTACTTTTATTGGAAATAATGGGGGTGGCAAGTCTTTTGGTATCCCCGGTGTGGAAATATGGATTTTTCTGATCAGTTATGTCCCCTATCTTGGACCCCAACGGTTTCATGTATGAATCACAAGTACATGTATGTTCCCTCCAGTTCCAGTTATGAAGACGCAAACACATGTGCGTCCACCGTCAACATGTCCTCTTTCAGATCCGCCATGAATAGGCCAGATATTCCATTCCTAAGTATGAAAGGCCACCGGCTTTATATGGTTCACTTATGCCATTTTACAGTCCAGGCAAGTAGGCCCTGATTCTGTCATCAAGCTTTTCTTGCTTTCTGCCTCTGAAGCTCCAGTCTGAGCCTGCATCTGTGACCATGAACTTTGTCTCATTCCCTGCGCGGCTCACGAAGCCTGACATCAGCCTGTTGCCTGCCAAGAAACTGTATTTCACCTTCGAAATTATCTGCTCCGCTCCCTGCCCAATGCATTCCTGTCTAGTAGTTTCAGTAAACATTCTTCCAGCTACCGAGCAAAGGCCCGGCTTCTCTGTCTTTATGCAAGTAATTCATAGCACTGTTACTATGGAAGATTCCTACCCTCGCATCTAGTGTAGACACTTAGGCGCTTGTACACGCACTAACAGTCAGTATAGTCAGTATAGAATAAGATTCTACTCTAAGAGACCTCTCTTCTGGATAACATAGTTCTTCAAACATAGGATGTTAGATATGATTTGGGATTAGGTTGACTTGACCCTCCAGACTTCTGTCGCCACATGTAGAGCTAAATGTCAAGTCCCCTTCACCCCCTAGTTGCACGTCAATCACACGTCATGCTGCTGTGCGCGCATCTCTGCCAAGTATTTCTGCTGACATTGCGAAATTATTTCATAGGTCCACCCATATGTGACATCACAACCAATGACGTTTCCTTGTTACTCCCAATTACGCCTCTTTCAGCTACGCATGTGAAATGTTATCTTTGCTATCAATTGTTACGCCTCTTGCATTTGCTTCACTGTAATGCCTATTGTATAAAAGTGATTAATTATCAATAATGTATGTACTTCACTTCCTGAACCTTCGTGGTGATGGAACTTGGAGCAACCGATTCGAATCGTCCATTGGAATAAAGCCCATTCCGAACCTCTAATACCACGGATTCTGCCTCTTATTTACTGAGCTATTTTTATTATGTTTCTGTATCAAATTAAGTCCCGGTAATTAAATTATTTACCACATGAATGGCGCCCGAACAGGGACACTTTCTCATCTCACGCGCCGGCGGTGCGTTGCAGGCCCGGTCTCCTGCCACAGCTGGACGGACAACAACGCTTACCAGCAGGATTTCCTGTATCTCCCTCCGGTCAAGCGGGGGCGACTGAGGCTGCGATCAACACCCAGACGAGGCGGTGAGAAGTGTGAAGTATCCCGACCAGAGCCTAGCTGAGAGAGCAAGATCCGAGGTATACAGAGGCCCACCAGGTTTCCGAAGCTCAGAAGTGTCCGAAGTTTTCGAGTCGAGTCCAGTCCGGTCCAGTTCAGAGTTCAGTTCCGTTCCGAGGCCTTCCGTTCCGAGCTACCCGGTGAGTACCATTACTGGGGAGGCGTTCTGGCGTGCACATAAGTTGTGCCGGTCCAGACGGGTTTGGGTACACAAATCCGGTCTGCACTGTTTCAGCAGTGTATCTGTACTGTTTAGCAGTATATCTAGTATATCAAGTATATAAATTCAGAATAATCCAGATAATGCCGAGTATTATGTTTAGTGATTAAGTTTTCCTTAGATCGTCATCATCATTGTTTGCTCATTTAAATGTTAAATGTTAAATGTGTTAATACGTTCTGCATATTGTGGTATGAATGACTGTTCATTATCGTGTTTATTGTATTAAGTTTGTTCAAGATCAAGTATCAGATCAGTTCTCAATATGCCGCTCTTTTCGAAATTAAGACAGATCACAACTAGAAAAGGGGTACTCGAAGAAGCTGTTCCTATTCCTCCTAGGGACACTCCAGGGTACTTCATGTATCATAAACACGGCCTAGACGCTATATTATTTCTTGATTTATGGGTAGACTACACCAAGGAATTACCAGAAAGTCAGAGGTGGCCCGCAGCTGGGACCTGGGATGCAGAGTGCATCGTGAAAGTAGAGGAAGAATTATGGAAAAAGAAAGCTAGACAATCACAGAAAGACGCCATTGAATTATGGCGTAAAGAATCGTATAGACGTACAGAAAAAGCACGTAGACAGGAAGAGAAGAGTAAAGAGAATTCAAATAAAGTCCGAGAAAATCTATTAATTGAAGAAGGTACACGAGTGAAATCAGAACAAGTAGACAGACAAAGAAATGCCCTTATGAATGGTATGTATCCCCTCCTGGCCGAGGGATTACCTAAGGCTACTCCGGAAATACCAAAAGACTTGCCACCCCCATTATTTCCAATAAAAGTACATCCTAAGGGGCATCCTAGAACCGCAGAAGATGTTTTTCTTTCCTCATATTTAGATGACGCAGCTCCCGAGTATGCTAACCCCGCCCCACATAGACCGTCGGCCGGGGAGGTTCAACGCCAAGATCCTGTATCTGTATCTCTACAGCACCAAATCCTGACACAAGTTCCGGCAAGCACATCTGTTTCCACATCTGTTCCTACAGCTACTTCTATAGCTGTGCCCACACCTATAGTTGCTGTATCGCGCTCAACAAATCCTTTCACGCCCGATACCCCAGACGGGGCTACCGGAGGTGCTACCAATATTTTTTCTACGCCACCCAGAATAAATAAACTTACCTTTCAAGAATCAGCACATCCACGTACCCCCAAACTCATAAATGCCCGTACGCTTAAGGAACTTCTTATAGATTGTAGATATGACCCTGTGCCCGGCAAAGAGGACGAAATGATTATGGCATCATTACGTATCCGACGAGCCGCGGTGTATTTAGGGAAGTTACCAGGAATGACTGTGCATCTAGATAATATATACCATTTTGTCCAAACAGGGCGAGACTCTGAATGTATTAACAGAGCTATGGAATACCAGAAAGTGGAGATACAGGGGGAACTGTTACGTTTCCTTATAAATTGTGTGATCAGAAATCAAGACCGACCGGGGGTAGACCCGGAAGCAATGCAAACTCTTACCAGATGGAGCCAGAATATATCAGAAGGGAGACATGATAAGCAAAACTGTATAATAGCCATGTGCCGAAAGATCCGTAAAGAAATAGAACGCCTACACGAAGAGAGATTAGCGGTAGACCAGTTCGAACAAAACGAGGAGGAGGAAGGATCAGGACTGCCCACAGGACAGTCAGACACCATAGCCTATGTAGGTAGAGGAAGATCTTGTAATAGTACTAGATGTTTTACTGACCCGATACGTCCGATATGTCCAGATAATAACAGGAATTTCCAAACACCTATAATAAATATAAGGTCCCCCGAGCATTCGTTCCAAGCCGCTGACAAATTACTGCGAGAACGAAGGGGTTATCATTTTCTCGATTCTATGGATGAACAAGAATTAGCCAGGTCAGCCGTTCTTTGGGTTGACAGTCCCGGAAAGTATGATGATGATACCGTAGCCCACACATTTTTGAATCTCACCCCAGATGAACAGCGTTTAGCTGGGATTTATATGATTCAACAACTTCTTATACTATATAAAAGCCAACATTCAGATCCTGGTCCCTTACCTGATATATTGACTGAATTACTCACGAATAGATGGAGAGGTTCAGGTACTAAGCTAATTAAAGAAATACTAGAATCAAGAAAGCAGTACATTCTTTTTGTATGTCCAGAACATGTCTCACTGCCCATCAAGGAAAGACCGATGTATTACATGGACAGACAGAATCCCTTACGAGAAGTACACCCAATAAAGGGCGAGGACAATCAGTTTAAACGTGTATTTGTATATACGCCCATATCGAAAATAGAATTGTTAGAAATGAAGAAAGTGGTACCCAGTCATGACAAAGACCCAGCGGGTTTCCACCGAGAAATTAAAGACATGTTACTCATGGGAGAGTATACCTATCCCGACATTATGACAATATTAAAGGTATTGATGCCTGCTGGCATTTATGAAAAACTCAAGGAAAAAGAGTGGGAGGTGGGAGACCAAAAGATAGACTGGACAGCATTAGAAAATGAAGAAAAGGCCCGAGGTCCAGGTTCGGGGCTTGGGGACAAAACTAAAGCACTACCAGGTTTACTAGTACAGGTACTGCCACGTTTATTAACTACGAAAAAGGAAGACTGGGGTGCAATTTCAGCCTGTAAACAAAAGCAAGATGAAGACACTAGTGATTTCTATGCACGATTTGAAAAATGTTTTGGTATAAATAGTGGCATAAAAGCAAGTAGCGAATCATACCCACATCTGTTTGTGACAAAATTAGTTGAAAATTCCTTGCCCCAAGTGAAGAATAGAGTATTAAAATTCGAGAGTACCTGGCAAGGTAACACCCCATCACAAATGTTACAAATGTTACAGTATCATCACAATAGAATTAGAGAGGAACAAGATCATGAACAAAGACGCATGAAAGACACGAAAATGAAAATGCTAGTCTCCCAGACAGTTCCAGCTGAAGGACATAAAAAGGGTACGACACATTCCGGTGATTCAGCAGGACCTGTAGAAGGGACATGCAACTATTGTAAACAACCAGGTCATTATATACACGATTGCCCAGTCCTGAAGCGTAATATCGCCACAGGTATTACAAAAGAAAGACCACGGCCACTTAGACAGGATCAGAATGAACAAGGAGCCCCGCAGCATGCACAGTCCATGCCAGTTCCACAACAGTCTATACAGTTTGTGCCAGCTGCACCAGCGCTGCCGTTTGCTGCCACACAAACCACGACACGACAGCTGTACCAGACCGCACAGTACGACTATCCTGATTATCAACGATACGCATGAACAAGCCTAGAGAGGGAAGTTGACTTACCCCTTATCGAGGTCCCAGTAGACCAAGAAGGACCTTATGTACATAGTGAATTATTAGGCCAAGATAGAAAATTTTTACTCGATACAGGGGCAAGTCGAACAACCATAAAACGTAGTGAAGTTCCAGGGGCACCCCTCTCAGGCTCACAGAATATTTCCCTTGGTTTTTCAGGAAAACCTATTGTTAATGAAGTATCACAGCCTCTTCCACTTACGATAGGACCCTTGACCAGAACTACAGATTTATTGCTTACTAAATCATGTCCAGAAAACTTGTTAGGTATAAAAACACTGAAAGCTCTAGGAGCTATAATATGTTGTTCTCCGGAAGGAGTAAGATTGTTTTTACGTGATTTCAAAGGTCACTATGTGTCTAGAGACATGGATCCCCGACTGCAGACTTTACCTACACATCTATGGGCACAAGGCCCTACTGATGTTGGTTGCATGAATATTACACCATATCGAGTTACACTAAAGGCAGGAGTGGTACTACCACGAATGCGACAATACAAGTTACCACCAGATGCTGTAGTGGCTTTACTACAAATCATTGACGAGCTCATTGCCCAAGGAGTGGTTGTGGAAACAGACTCCAATGTATGTAATTCACCGATAATTCCGATTCTTAAACGAACAGATCCGAAGGCCCCGCCAGTATATCGATTGGTTATTGATCTGCGCGAATTAAACAAGTGCATTGTGCCACAATTCCCTGTGGTCCCAGATATCTCGTCATTACTGACAGCTATTGATTCTGAAGCAACATTCTTTACTGTAATTGATCTCAAGAATGCCTTTTTCAGCGTCCCAATAGATCCGGAAAGCCAATACTTGTTCGGATTTAGTTTAAATGGACGTAGCTTTAAATTCTCACGCGCACCTCAAGGATTTACAGAAAGCCCCAGCATCTATAGCCAAGCACTGAAACGAGAACTCGACAGTATCCACATGCCAGTAAACACTGCCCTGCTTCAATATGTCGATGATCTGCTGATCACCGCTAGAAGCGAACCTGAATGTGAGAAAGCATCACTGACAGTTTTACAATTTCTAGCCGAAAAGGGGCACAAGGTGTCCCCTTCTAAGCTGCAATTCTGTGTCCAGCGAGTTGTTTATCTTGGACACTCACTGTCCAAGGAGGGAAGGCAGCTTACACCCGACCGCATTCAGTTAATAGCTAACATGCCAATACCCAAGACACAAAAGGAGGTGCGGGCTTTTATAGGCCTCACTTCATATTGTAGGCAGTGGATCCCTCAGTATGCATTTCTAGCAAAACCACTCATTCAGTTGACAACACAGGAGGCAGCCACATCGACTGTTCTCCCTTGGACTCAGGAACATACACAAGCTTTTGAAAGCTTAAAGAAAGCCTTATGTCAAGCACCGGTTTTAGCAACACCATGTTACAATAAACAGTTTACACTCTTTGTTACAGAATGCGAAGGTACTGCTTTGTCAGTACTCACACAGGAACAGGCAGGATCCCACAAACCATGTGCTTATTTTTCTAGTACATTAGATCCCGTAGCTCAGGCTTTGCCTGCATGCCTGAAATCAGTGGCAGCAACAGCTTTAGCAATAAGACAAAGCGATGCCATAGTGTTAGGACATCCATTGACAGTTCAAGTACCACATGCAGTAGAAGTTCTTGTGAATAGAACGCAAACACAACACTTGACTATAGCGCGACTTACAGGGTATGAATTAACATTGTTCCAGCCACATATAGAAATCAGACGTTGTAACACATTGAATCCTGCCACACTCTTACCCGTAATCGGAACAGACCCACTAGCTCATGACTGTATTGACGTTATTACAATCACGACGAAACCCAGACAAGACTTGACAGATGTCCCATTGTCAGACCCAGACCTGACGTTGTATGTAGATGGTTCATGTATGAGAACAAGTACAGGAGAGTTAGTGGCCGCTTACGCAGTCACAACAGACACTGAAATCATTGAAACAAATTGCATAAATACCTTGTCCGCTCAAGCAGCAGAGCTCGTCGCTCTGACGCAAGCCTGTATTCAAGCCACAAATAAAAGAGTCAACATATACACAGATTCACGTTATGCATTCGGAGTTGTACATGACTTCGGCGTGCTGTGGCGAGAGAGAGGTTATTTAACTTCTCACGGTGCCCACATTCAGCACGGACCCCTCATTCATGCCTTATTAGATGCAATACATCTACCCACTGCAATATCAATTATGAAATGTAAAGCTCATACGAAAGTTACTGATATCATTTCTCAAGGCAATGATCTAGCTGACAGAACAGCTAAACAGACTGCTCAAACTCAAACATCCGACATGACAAAGACAATAGTCCCGACGCCAACACATTGTATGACGATTAAAGATCCCGCTCTTGATGTAATTGACATACAGACGCATGCTACACCAGACGAAATAAAGAAATGGACTGAATTAGGAGGGATTCAAACGGACCAAGGATGGATGACGAAGGAAAAATCTGTGTGGTTCCTTCCTGATTCAATGGTCCAAGTTATTATTAACACTATACATAGTCCAGCGCATCTAGGAGAAAAAGCTATGCTAGACAGCATCCAACACATTTGGTTCAATAAACATTTACGAGCAGCAGCCAAGCAAAAAGTTTGTACCTGTATGATCTGTTGTCAGTTTAACCCAGGAAAAAGCGTTCCCGTAGAACAGGGTGGATTTCAGTCTCCTGATCACCCTTTTGAAGTCCTCCAGATGGATTATATCCAGATGGAACGATGTCGAGGATTCAAATATGTTCTCGTAGTTGTCTGTGCTCTTTCCCGTTGGACAGAGGCATACCCGGTTTCAGATTACACTGCCCCGACTACTGCCAAACAGTTAGTTCGAGAATTCTTCCCACGATACGGTTTACCACGTGCTGTCTACTCAGATAACGGCCAGCCGTTCTCATCCGAACTAATGAAACACGTTTCACTTTTGTTAGGTTATCAGTGGAAATTCCACTGTGTCCGACACCCCGAGGCAGCAGGTCTCGTAGAAAGACATAATCAGATCCTGAAAATCAGATTGTCCAAAATATGCAGAGAGAAAGGTGTCGACTGGGTAGTAGCCTTACCAGTTGCACTCTTTTACATGAGAATGGTAGCACACTCTCGAACAGGGCTATCCCCGTATGAGGTGATCTTTGGCAGACCATCAAATATGTGGGGGACGCCTATACCACGTAAAATAACTGATATTGACTGTAATATGCTGACAGATTATTTGGCTTCCTTGATGTCTGCACTACAATCTTGTCGTTCACAGGTAGCTGCAGCTTTTCCTGACAACACTGAGGTGAAACCCCATGACATAGTTCCGGGGGATCTGGTCCTCGTGAGGAACTTTGATCGAAAGACTCAGCTGGATCCTAGGTGGAAGTCACCGCAACTGGTCTTGCTCACCACAAGGACAGCCGTGAAGATCGAAGGCAGAAAAGGCTGGATACATTCAAGTCATATCAAGAAATTTCATGGACTACCATCGGACGTAAACACCACACCTCGTGTGTCTTCACCCATTGACTCAAAACTTCCTTTTGTTGAAACCAGTAGTCACGAACAATATAAACTAAAACTCAGATCTAACCGGTCGGGAAATTTGATTGTTTAAGTCCTCTCCAAGGTGAAGCGGTTGAATTTGTCTCTGACATGTATCCCTTAGATCTGAATAGAGAAAACACCCGAAAAATGTTGAAACGACATGCATACTGTAAATCACTGCGTAGTCATTGCACAGTGACGTTATTAATTTTGTTTTTCTTAAGTCTTTTAATAATTACTGCAAGTATATTGTTGCACATATATTATCCTATTTCTAGACATGTTTATAATGTTACTGCTGAACATTCTTTTAGTGAATTACCTCTGCATGAGTTGTCTTATAGATTTGCGCTGCGCAATAACACGTTTATTAGTATGTTACATCATTCCCATCAGGTTAGCAATGCTACAAATTGTTGGATATGTGGCCGACTCCCTCCCTATCAGAATTATAAAGGAATTCTACCTCTCTTTCCATACCCATTCACACACAACGGCTCCTGTGGAGCATGGTTTAGTTTAATTAATCCCCTAGATTCAAATTCTGTAGTTTATCAAGACAACTGGGTATGGGGAAATTTAAACTTAGTTTTACTTAAAGTCTGCTACCCTAACAAGGAGGGACTTCCCAAGAGAACAGGAACTGATCTAGAAAATGAAGTATATGGATTAGGTAATTTTACGCTTAATCTTATGATCCTAAATGTCGAATCCGAAGCTACTCCAATTTTGCCCGCCATGTCAGTATTTCCAGTAAAAGGTGAATTATGTGTAAGAAAGAATGGTTCCATACATATGGGCCATAGTAGATGCACCACTGTAATAGAATTCAGTGATCAAGGCAAGTCGATATTTAGAGCTTCCCGCCATTCCTATTTTATATGTTATCAGACGGCATATGTACGCCTACCTCTAGATTGGGATGGTACCTGTTACATTGGATTTCTTTTGCCACCTGTTTTCCTAGCTCCTCCTGATTATCACAGAAATACTCATTTAGTACACAATAGAGAAAGGAGAGATCTCCCAATTGTCGATTACACTGAAACAGCATGGGAAAAATACACGGATTTCAATAAAGGTCTCTTTCCCTATATAGGTACCGTTACTAATAGTAAGCTGATACGTAGATTAACTAGAACCCTTGAAGCAGTAGTGAACGAAACTATTTCCGCCTTAGGCAATTTAACAGAAGAACAGTCTGCTATGCGGATTGTTGTGCTTCAGAATCGTCTTGTCCTTGACGTCATCCTGGCCGATAGGGGCGGAGCTTGTAGGGTCATCGGATCAAGTTGTTGCATTTTCATACCAGAAAATTCGCCATCTGTATATAAAGCCATAACTCGCCTTCATAAGATTGTAAGCCAGATACACCAGAATCCAGGCACCTGGACTTGGTCCGGTTGGTTTTGGAGTGTATTATCTACCTTTGGATGGAAGGTCCTATCCTTCCTAGGTATTGGCTTTCTCATACTATTCAGTTGCTGTCTATGCCTACAATGTGGACCAGCGATCTGTGGTCTGTGTGCCACATCGTGTATTCCACCACCAAGATCTCGTTCGTCCCAGAAGAAAAAAGAAGAACAAATGATGCTATATGAACAGATCAATGGATTGATGAAGATTGATATCTCTTGACGGGCAAGTAGGGGACAAGGAGGGAATGTGGAAATATGGATTTTTCTGATCAGTTATGTCCCCTATCTTGGACCCCAACGGTTTCATGTATGAATCACAAGTACATGTATGTTCCCTCCAGTTCCAGTTATGAAGACGCAAACACATGTGCGTCCACCGTCAACATGTCATCTTTCAGATCCGCCATGAATAGGCCAGATATTCCATTCCTAAGTATGAAAGGCCACCGGCTTTATATGGTTCACTTATGCCATTTTACAGTCCAGGCAAGTAGGCCCTGATTCTGTCATCAAGCTTTTCTTGCTTTCTGCCTCTGAAGCTCCAGTCTGAGCCTGCATCTGTGACCATGAACTTTGTCTCATTCCCTGCGCGGCTCACGAAGCCTGACATCAGCCTGTTGCCTGCCAAGAAACTGTATTTCACCTTCGAAATTATCTGCTCCGCTCCCTGCCCAATGCATTCCTGTCTAGTAGTTTCAGTAAACATTCTTCCAGCTACCGAGCAAAGGCCCGGCTTCTCTGTCTTTATGCAAGTAATTCATAGCACTGTTACTATGGAAGATTCCTACCCTCGCATCTAGTGTAGACACTTAGGCGCTTGTACACGCACTAACAGTCAGTATAGTCAGTATAGAATAAGATTCTACTCTAAGAGACCTCTCTTCTGGATAACATAGTTCTTTAAACATAGGATGTTAGATATGATTTGGGATTAGGTTGACTTGACCCTCCAGACTTCTGTCGCCACATGTAGAGCTAAATGTCAAGTCCCCTTCACCCCCTAGTTGCACGTCAATCACACGTCATGCTGCTGTGCGCGCATCTCTGCCAAGTATTTCTGCTGACATTGCGAAATTATTTCATAGGTCCACCCATATGTGACATCACAACCAATGACGTTTCCTTGTTACTCCCAATTACGCCTCTTTCAGCTACGCATGTGAAATGTTATCTTTGCTATCAATTGTTACGCCTCTTGCATTTGCTTCACTGTAATGCCTATTGTATAAAAGTGATTAATTATCAATAATGTATGTACTTCACTTCCTGAACCTTCGTGGTGATGGAACTTGGAGCAACCGATTCGAATCGTCCATTGGAATAAAGCCCATTCCGAACCTCTAATACCACGGATTCTGCCTCTTATTTACTGAGCTATTTTTATTATGTTTCTGTATCAAATTAAGTCCCGGTAATTAAATTATTTACCACACCGGAGTAGCCTTAGGTAATCCCTCGGCCAGAAGGGGATACATACCCTTCATAAGGGCATTTCTTTGTCTGTCTACTTGTTCTGATTTCACTCGTGTACCTTCTTCAATTAATATATTTTCTCGGACTTTATTTGAATTCTCTTTATTTTTCTCTTCCTGTCGGAGTGCTTTTTCTGTACGTCTATGAGATTCTTTGCGCCATAACTCAACGGCGTCTTTCTGTGACTGTCTGACTTTCCTTTTCCATAACTCTTCCTCTACTTTCATGATGCACTCTGCATCCCAGGTCCCAGCTGCGGGCCACCTCTGACTTTCTGGTAATTCCTTGGTGTAGTCTACCCATAAATCAAGAAATAATATAGCGTCTAAGCCATGTTTATGATACATGAAGTACCCTGGAGTGTCCCTAGGAGGAATAGGAACAGCTTCTTCGAGTACCCCTTTTCTTGTTGTGATCTGTCTTAATTTCGAAAAGAGCGGCATATTGAGAACTGATCTGATACTTGATCTTGAACAAAACTTAATACAAATAAACAAAATAATGAACAGTCATTCATACCACAATATGCAGAACGTATTTAAAACATTTAACATTTAACATTTAACTGAGCAACAATGATGATGACGATCTAAGGAAAACTTAATCACTAAACATAATACTCGGCATTATCTGGATTATTCTGAATTTATATACTTGATATACTAGATATACTGCTAAACAGTACAGATACACTGCTGAAACAGTGCAGACCGGATTTGTGTACCCAAACCCGTCTTGACCGGCACAACCTATGTGCACGTCAGAACGCCTCCCCAGTAATGGTACTCACCGGGTAGCTCGGAACGGAAGGCCTCGGAACGGAACTGAACTGGACCGGACTGGACTCGACTCGAAAACTTCGGACACTTCGGACACCTGGCGGGCCTCTGTATACCTCGGATCTTGCTCTCTCAGCTAGGCTCTGGTCGGGATACTTCGCACTTCTCACCGCCTCGTCTGGGTGTTGATCGCAGCCTCAGTCGCCCCCGCTTGACCGGAGGGAGATACAGGAAATCCTGCTGGTACGCGTTGTTGTCCGTCCAGCTGTGGCAGGAGACCGGGCCTGCAACGCACCGCCGGCGCGTGAGATGAGAAAGTGTCCCTGTTCGGGCGCCATTCATGTGGTAAATAATTTAATTACCGGGACTTAATTTGATACAGAAACATAATAAAAATAGCTCAGTAAATAAGAGGCAGAATCCGTGGTATTAGAGGTTCGGAATGGGCTTTATTCCAATGGACGATTCGAATCGGTTGCTCCAAGTTCCATCACCACGAAGGTTCAGGAAGTGAAGTACATACTTTATTGATAATTAATCACTTTTATACAATAGGCATTACAGTGAAGCAAATGCAAGAGGCGTAACAATTGATAGTGTAGATAAGAGATACATACGTAGCAAAAAATAGGCGTAACTGGGTGTGACTAAAGAACGTCATCAGGTGTGATGTCATAATAGGGTGGTTCCATGAAAGAATTTCGCAATGTCAGCAGAAATACTTGGCAGAAATGCGCGCGCAGCAGCATGACGTGTGATTGACGTGCAACTAGGGGGTGAAGGGGACTTGACATTTAGCTCTACATGTGGCGACAGAAGTCTGGAGGGTCAAGTCAACCTAATCCCAAATCATATCTAACATCCTATGTTTAAAGAACTATGTTATCCAAAAGAGAGGTCTCTTAGAGTAGAATCTTATTCTATACTGCCTATACTGACTGTTAGTGCGTGTACAAGCGTCTAAGTGTCTACACTAGATGCGAGGGCAGAAGTCTTCCATAATAATAAGGCTATGAATTACTTGCATAAAGACAGAGAAGCCGGGCCTTTGCTCGGTAGCTGGAAGAATGTTTACTTAAACTACTAGACAGGAATGCATTGGGCAGGGAGCGGAGCAGATTATTTCGAAGGTGAAATACAGTTTTTGGCAGGCAGCAGGCTGATGTCAGGCTTCGTGAGCCGCGCAGGGAATGAGACAAAGTTCATGGTCACAGATGCAGGCTCAGACTGGAGCTTTCAGAGGCAGAAGGCAAGAAAAGCTTGATGACAGAATCAGGGCCTACTTGCCTGGACTGTAAAATGGCATAAGTGAACCATATAAAGCCGGTGGCCTTTCATACTTAGGAATGGAATATCCGGCCTATTCATGGCTGATCTGAAAGAGGACATGTTGACGGTGGACGCACATGTGTTTGCGTCTTCATAACTGGAACTGGAGGGAACATACATGTACTTGTGATTCATACATGAAACCGTTGGGGTCCAAGATAGGGGACATAACTGATCAGAAAAATCCATATTTCCACACATATACGGATCATATTCACTAGCATGATATTGTGGTTGTAAAATTCGATGTCTCTTTCACCTAAAAAATATTCTACAGCCTTCAAACCATCATTATGGGCTATGCTGGTATATAACCCTGTGATGTCCATAGTCATTAAAACAACATCAGAAGGTAGGTTAAGGTTATTGAGTTTGTGTAGGAAATCCATAGTGTCTCTTATGTAACTTGGCAACTTCACTACCAACTCTTGGAGGAAAAAGTCAATATATTTCGAAGTGTTCTCAAACATGCCATTGATTGCCGACACTATAGGTCGTCCCGGAATTGGCTTAACTCCTTTATGCACCTTAGGGATAAAATAGATGCTGGGTAGAACCGGATACTCTTTGTGCAAAAATTTCAGTTCTTCCTTCGTAAGCAGACCTTCTTTGTGCCAAACCTGTAGCTCATCTTTATATCACTTATGTGTAATAGCAATCAATGTTCTAAGAATCCTACGGTAACATTCCGAGTTATTTAAATGATGGTAGGCTTCCTCCTTATATTCTTTTTTTCCCCACAGAACTACGTTACCACCTTTATCTGATTTATTAATAATGACATTGTTGTTTTCCTTCAATTTGGACATCAACTTGAAATATTCTCTCAATTTCAGCGTAGGTTTTGTCTTGTTATGTTGGGTCTGATGATGTAACTTTTTTAATTCATCCGTGATACGGTCATGAAATACGTCTATTGAGTCACGCGGCATCGTAGGCATAAACGTTGAAGCCGGTTTGAAGGGACTTTTGCATGGTTTGGAAATATTGATCCCTACGTAGTCAGCCACCTCCTGTGTAGCAATTTCAGTTTCCTGGCCCCTGCCTAGTGCATATATATGTATATATATCTATATATATATATATGCAATTCATTGATTTTCCCTACAGCAGCAGCTTGGCTGCAGAACGGGACACAGACACCAATTGTGTGCAAGTATATTCTTCTTTTTAATTGCTGGCACTGATTTACATGGCAGATGACGCGTTTCACCCAACTAGTGGGCTTGATCACATATATATATATATATATATATTATCTACTGGCGGTCGCCAGTAGATAGTTATAGTTACAACCTAGTTTCCATAGGAAATCTCAAAATTCTATTTTGAATAACTTTGGCGCCGGTTGACAAATCCTCGCGAAATTTTCAAAACTAATGGGGCACTCCGTTCAGCTCCTACCCTGAAAGTCTCGGGGTGATTCGTCAAGCGGGGGCCGAGAAAAAAGGAGGGTCCCAAAACGCGTTTTCCCCATGCATTTTTCCATAGGACCTTTAGACACAGCTACAGCCAGAACGGCTGAACAGAATTACTTGAAATTTGGCAAAGAGGTAGTCCTCAGGTCAGGCATGTGCCTTTTGCATATATGGTGTAAATCCGTTCAGTAGTTCCTGAGAAAATCAAAAGTAAAATCATATACATATCTGGGCGGAGCCTAACCACACATCTCATTGTGAGATCTGATTGGCTGTCAGCACTTCATCCAAGAAGTGTTGGCAGCCATCTTGGGACCAATATACATGATAGCACCTCATTAAAAAGCATTGCAGTTAATGGAAGGTTTTAAGACTTTAGTTACATTATAAATCATTTGTTGATGGGACCATACTCATTTTAGGAATTGTAGTATGTTCTAAGGTGATTTTACCATGTGAAAAAGCCTTCTGCTGGGATATCATGAATCATGTTTGAGAGAACTATTTTCACATGCTTTTCCCACAGAGGTTTGGAAGGTGATCTATAAGCTAAACTGAGAGCATATTTTCTGTAAATTCACATTATCTTTCTCAGTCAGGTGAGAATGAAGTCTGACATTCTCAGTAAAACATGTAGATCCAACAAGGGCAGAGACTGTCAGTTGATTCCTTTGTGTTCTACTGCAGCTTCCCAGAGTGTTCCAAAGAACAACTAGAGCGCTAACCGTCTTACTTATGACAAAGGTATGGCACACCTGAAGCCATCTTGATTGGAATAAAGTGGTAACATTTAAAACATTTAATTTAAAAAGGATCAAAATGAGAGGGTTCATTTTGCCATAGAATGTATGATTAGTGCTGCAGAAAGAAAAATTAGGGCACATTTTGAGTGACTTCTCAAATCCTCTTCTATTTCATTAAAGAATTCTGACATGCAGACTGAAACATGCACTTTCAATACCAGCAGCAGACTTCCCTGGTGAGCAGTAGCTTAACTACAGTGATCTAATGAGCAACTAGAGTGCTAACATTCTGAATTTATGGCAAATGTGTGACACATCTGAATGCCTTCTTCATTGAATCAAAGTAAAAAAACTGACAGTATGCCTACTGAGGAGACTGCAGTAAATGAGGAAATTAGGAAACTTCATAACAAGTCTCCCAAGATGGCCACCAGAGACAAAAGAGCCCAAATGTAGCACAAATATCACCGAGATGTAGCCCAAGTATAGCCCAATGACAGAAATCCCAGAGTGTTTTAAAGAACAACTAGAGCGCTAACAGTCTTACTTATGACAAAGGTATGGCACACCTGCAGCCATCTTGATTGGAATAAAGTGGTAACATTTAAAACATTTAATTTGCAAAGGAAAAAAATGAGGGGGTTCATTTTGCCATAGAAATTATGACTAGTGCTGCAGAAAGAAAACTTAGGGCACATTTTGACTTCCCAAATCCTCTTCAATATCATTAAAAAGTTCTGACATGCAGACTGAAACATGCACTTTGAATACCAGCAGCAGACTTCCCTGGTGAGCAGTAGCTTTACTACAGTGATCTAATGAGGAACTAGAGTGCTACCATTCAGAATTTATGGCAAATGTGTCACATCTGAATGCCTTCTTGATGGAACCAAAGTAAACAAGCATTGAAAATGCAATAGGTCTCGCCCTCGTTTAAGTTAAAGCAATTCTGTTTGTAATTAGGTGGCTTTTTAGCTTTGCTTTTATTAGTGTTTTTCAAAATTTCATGTAAATAACATGCATATCTGTATACGTATGCATGCATTTATATTTGTATTTATATAGATATGCAGATTATATATATGTTTATATATGTATGTAAATACATATAAATACACATACATATATATAAATGCATATATGTGCATATGTGTGCGTGTAGAGAGAGGTAGAGAGAGGTAGAGAGGTAGCGATGTAGAGGTAGAGACGTAGAGGTAGAGAGGTAGAGGTAGAGAGGTAGAGGTAGAGAGGTAGTGGTAGAGAGGTAGAGAGTAGTAGAGAGAGAGGTAGAGAAAGGTAGAGAGGTAGAGAGTAGAGGATGAGTAATAGAGAGTAGAGAGTAGAGAGAGAGTAGTAGAGAGAGTAGTAGAGAGTAGTAGAGAGAGTAGCAGAGAGTGAGTAGGAGAGAGTAGTAGTGAGTAGTAGAGAGTGAGTAGTAGAGAGTAGTAGCGAGTGAGAAGTAGAGAGTAGTAGAGAGTAGTAGAGAGTGAGTAGTAGAGGTTGTAGTAGAGAGTAGTAGAGAGTGAGTAGTAGAGGGAGTAGTAGAGAGTGAGTATTAGAGAGTGAGTAGTAAAGAGTAGTAGAGAATGAGTAGTGGAGACTGAGTAGCAGAGAGAGAGTAGTAGAGAATGAGTAGTAGATAATGAGTAGTAGAGTGAGTAGTAGAGAGTAGTAGAGAGTGAGTAGTAGAGAGTGAGTAGTAGAGAGTGAGTAGTAGAGAGTAGTAGAGAGTGAGTAGTAGAGAGTAGTAGAGAGTAGTAGAGAGAGAGTAGTAGAGAGTGAGTAGTAGAGAGTGAGTAGTAGAGAGTGAGTAGTAGAGAGAGAGTAGTAAGGAGTGTGAGTAGTAGAGAGTAGTAGAGAGAGAGTAGTAGAGAGTAGTACAGAGTGAGTAGTAGAGAGTGATTAGTAGAGAGTAGTGGAGAAGTAGAGAGTGAGTAGTAGAGAGTAGTAGAGAGTGAGTAGTAGAGTGAGTAGTAGGGAGTAGTAGGGAGTAGTAGAGAGTGAATAGTAGAGTGAGTAGTAGAGTGAGTAGTAGAGAGCAAGTAGTAGAGAGTGTGTAGTAGAGAGAGAGTAGTAGAGAGTAGTAGAGGGTGAGTAGTAGAGAGTGAGTAGTAGAGAGAGTAGTAGAGAGTAGTAGAGTAGTAGAGAGTGAGTAGTAGAGAGTGAGTAGTAGAGAGTAGTAGAAAGTGAGTAGCAGAGAGAGTGGTTTTTTAATTTAAAAGGAACACAATGAGGAGGTTGATTTTGCCATAGAAATTATGATTAGTGAGGAAAAAAGAAAAATTAGGGCACATTTTGAGTGACTTATCAAATCCTCTTCTATTTCATTAAACAATTCTTACATGCAGACTGAAACATGCACTTTCAATACCAGCAGCAGACTTCCCTGGTGAGCAGTAGCTTTACTACAGTGATCTAATGAGCAACTAGAGTGCTACCATTCAGAATTTATGGAAAATGTTGGACACATCTGAATGCCTTCTTCATTGAATCAAAGTAAACAAGCATTGAAAATGCAATAGGTCTCGCTCTCGTTTAAGTTAAAGCAATTCTGTTTGTAATTAGGTGGCTTTTTAGCTTTGCTTGTATTAGAGTTTTTCAAACTTTCATGTACATACCATGCATATGTATGCATATATGTATATGTTTGCATGAATTTATATTTATATAGATATGCAGATTATATTTATATGTTTATATATTCACTGAAAAAACCATAGGTTTCACACACGTTATAGTTACGAATTAGCATTTAAAAAACCTTGCAAATTCACTTAAAAAACCATTGGTTTCACACATGTTATAGTTAGCTGGACATTTCACTCGTAAAAAACCAATGAAATTCCCCCGTTATAGTTAGTGCAGGCAACTATAACTCACGCGACCGCACTCCTCTGCTGATGACGTCAGATATTACATCACTGTATTTAGACACTTATTTACCCATGTCTTCTTCCATTAATCTTTAGCTATACATATATTACAAATATTTATTTTTCATAAAGACACATATGTCATCAGTGATGTAATATCTGACGTCATCAGCAGAGGATTGCGGTCGCGTGAGTTATAGTTGCCTGCACTAACTATAACGGGGGGATTTCATTGGTTTTTTACGAATGAAATGTCCAGCTAACTATAACATGTGTGAAACCTATGGTTTTTTAAGTGAATATATATATCTATATATATATTCACTTAAAAAACCATAGGTTTCACACATGTTATAGTTAGCTGGACATTTCGATCGTAAAAAACCAATGAAATTCACCCGTTATAGTTACTGCAGGCAACTATAACTCACGCGACCGCAATCCTCTGCTGATGACGTCAGATATTACATCACTGTATTTAGACACTTATTTACCCATGTCTTCTTCCATTAATCTTTAGCTATACATATATTACAAATATTTATTTTTCAGAAAGACACATATGTCATCAGTGATGTAATATCTGACGTCATCAGCAGAGTATTGCGGTCGCGTGAGTTATAGTTGCCTGCAGTAACTATAACGGGGGAATTTCATTGTTTTTTTACGAGTGAAATGTCCAGCTAACTATAACATGTGTGAAACCTATGGTTTTTTAGTGAATTTGCAAGGTTTTTTAAATGCTAATTCGTAACTATAACATGTGTGAAACCTATGGTTTTTTCAGTTAATTTGAACAGTTTTTTAAATGCTAAGTTATGTATTTATTATTTTTTTTTTCAGGTTTTTCACCGTGCGCGCACCGTGCAATTTTTTTTTTTTTTAAATCGCGAGGTGTGCGCACCGTGCGCGCACGGTGCACTTCGTGCACCATGCGCCCACGGTTTCAAATGCGCGAAGGGTGCGCGCACCTCGCGATTTTTAAAAAAAAACTAACATTTTTTTTTCTCCCTTGGTGGTCCTTGTGTGACCCCCTGACCAAGGCTAGGGGGTCAGGAACTGTCCACTCTGCCCCCTTTTCACGTTCTCCACCTTTGTTTTTCACCCCCTCCGACTGCGAGAGACAAAATGGTGGCCGACACTTCCTGGTTTCCACCGATTCGAATGTTTACCGACATCTAACAACCAATCAGAATTGAGCTCGCGCACGGCAGGGTGCGCGCACCGTGCGCGCACGGTGCGCGCGTATAGATATTGATATGCTTTTAAATGCTATTTTCTCAGGAACTACTGAACAGATTTACACCAGACCTGCAAAAGGCACTTTCGTGACCTTATGGCTACCTCTCTGCCAAATTTCAAGTAATTCTGTTCAGCCGTTCGGGCTGTAGCTGCGTCTAAAGGTCCTATGGAAAAATGCATGTGGAAAACGTGTTTTGGGACCCCCCTTTTTTCTCGGCCCCCACTTGACGAATCACCCCGAGACTTTCAGGGTAGGAGCTGAACGGAGCGCCCCTTTAGTTTTGAAAATTTCCTGAGGATTCGTCAACCGGCGCTAAAGTTATTCAAAATATAATTTTGAGATTTCCTGTAGATAATATATTTATATATATATATTACCTACTGGCGGTCGCCAGTAGGTAGTTATAGTTAGGACCTAGTTACTATAGGAAAATGGCAACATTCTATTCACAATAACTTTGGCGCCGATTGATGAATCTTCGTGAAATTTTCAAAATTAATTCTTTGTTGAGATCAGCTCCTATGTTGAAAGTTTGGAGGGGATTCTTCAAGGGGGGGCCGAGAAAAAAGGGGGGTCCCAAAACATGTTTTTTCAATGGGTGAACGGAATTACCCCAAATTTGGCAGGGAGAAGGGCCTTGGTCTAGAAAGGACGCTTTTGTTTATTTGGTGTAACTCCGTTCAGTAGCTTTTGAGAAATATCAAAATTTACAGATATCGATATTTGAGAATTCTGCCATCTGATTGGCTGAGGCGTTACGAGCACGAGCTTGCTGCTGATTGGCTGCGAGCTCTACGAGCATTTGCAACTAGGAAGTTTTGGCTGCCATTTTGTGATTCCGTTGAAGCGAGAAAGGGGGAAAAAGGGCAAAAAATGTAGGAAAGAGGAGTTTAGGAGCACTGTAACCTTTGTGGGGTGTTTAGGGTGTGCTATAGAGGGGGTGTGAAGTGAACTAATCATACCTACTGGTGTGAAAGCTCTAGGCTACAAAAATTAAGTGAGGTATTGGCTAGTGTGTGATGTTTCTAGGGTGAGCTTGTTCGTGACTCGAGAATTAAAATCTGAGCCTACACTGTGTGTCTTATGCTGTGAAGTCATGTGCCCGTCCCGCTGCAGTGCAGTTGTAGAAGTAGTGTCAGCATGTGTTTATACCTACTAGGATGAACTACTGACCTGAAGTGGTGTGAAAGTCCTGGGTACGGAAAATATGTGAGGTATTGTCTAGAGTCTCATGGAAGGAGGAAGTGTTGGATGCCATTTTGTGATTCCGTTGAAGCGAGTAAGGGGAAAAAAGGGCAAAAAAAGTGGGAAATAGGAAAGTAGGAGCACTGTAACCTCTGTGGGGTGTTTAGGGTATGCTATAGAGGGGGTGCGAAGTGAACTAATCATACCTACCGGTGTGAAAGTGCTAAGCTACAAAAATTAAGTGAGGTATTGCCTAGAGTGTGATGCTGCTAAGGTGAGGTGGTGTGTGACTCGGGGAGTAGAGCGTGAGTCTAAATTGTGTGTCTTATGCTGTGAAGTCATGTGCCGTGGCTGCTGCAGTACAGCTGTGGAAGTAGTGTCAGCATGTGTTTTTAACTACTAGGACAAACTACTGACCCGTACTGGTCTGAAAGTTCTGGGGTACGGAAAATATGTGAGATAGTGTGTAGAGTCTCCTGCTGCTAAGCTGAGCTGCTGCCGGACACTGGGATGAAAGCGTGAGCCCAAACTGTGTGTCATATGCTGTGAAGTCATGTGCTCTGGCCGCTGTGCCACATCTGTGCAAGTAGTGTCAGCATGTAGTTATAGCTACTTGGAGGAACTTTTGTTTCAAACATTGTAACTTGTGTATGGTGCTTAGGGAGTGTTATATAGGGAGTGCGGAGGTAAATTTGTGTGTATGAAATGAATTTGGTATTTGGAAAGTGAAAAGCACTGACTCCTACGGGTCTGATGGCGCTGGGGGTGTAAGGTGAGGTGTTGCTGGAGTTGGGAATAAAGCTGATGAACTACTGACCCCTATTGTGAAGTTTTAACGTGCACGTGCCGTTGAATGTTCGATAAAATGTTGCAAAAGTATATCGTTATGTTAAAAAAAAATGATGAAATTTTAACCTGCAGGTGTCGTAGAAGGTTCCAGAAAGTGTGGTGATAAAATAGGTTGAACTTGTGACCTGTATGTGGCGCGGAATAATAAGTAGCTTTTCGGAAGGAAAATTCAAAATTAACCGATGGAGATAGGTTTTGGAATGTCATTGAAGGAATGAAGTATTCTGATTTGTTCTTTACATGTATTTATGTGTGGAGCGACAGAGAAATTGTGCCATTCCTGGTTTCATTCTTGATGAAGTCGGAGCTTTACATGTACTATGTGAGAAAGAGAGAATTTTATGCGTGTGTCATAAGAAATCTGGATAACAACTAGAAAGGTGAGTTAGAAATGAACAAGGTGTGTTATGTGTTTTATAGTAATGATTAAGTATTTGAGGTGATGTTTTTAATTTTGAAAGTATTTTTTATTTCAAAGTAATATAGTGCTAGTAAAGTGTGGTGTTTGATATTGGTTTTGAAATATGCATAAAATTTGAGCTGTTGTTATATAAGTATTTTATATATGTTTAGGAATTTTTCAGAGAGAAGAAGTGTAGTTTGTCATCTTTATAGGACTGTATTGTTTTGAAAATGAGGTAGAGCATTAATTTGAGTTTGTAATGTATTTGGGGATATAAAGAAAATGTTGCACGTTTGCAGCTGGTACTTTTTGTGGAAATAGTGGGGTGGGGGTGGGGGTAGGAAACGTATGTGTTATTAAGTTAAAAGTGATAAAACGAAATGCAGAAATGTTATGTGGGCAGGTTGTGGTCTTATTTTTGACACTGAGAGGTAGGTTTGAATGTAAGTCAGGGTAGGTTGTTGTACAGTGGGGCCGTGTACAGTGTTTGGAGATTGCATGGAGAGGAGATGGAGATAGGAAAAGTGATACGTTCCTTTTATATGTATGCATAGTTTGAATCATGTGATCCTTAGTTGAGATAAATATGAATATGGTTTCTGGTTTGCATTTGGGTATAGTGAATAGTTTTTGTAGTTTCTGACTAGTGAATAATAAAAAGGTAGATATACTAAAATATATGGTAGTATACATATTAATTATTGTCTGTTCTTATGGAATAGAAGTAGTGCCTCTTTAGAAGAGATGTTTTATAAATGTGTGAGAGATAAAAAATGTAAATGTGCGGTATATTTTCTGTATGAGTTTGTTGACATTAGAGAACTACAGGTGATTATAAGTGATACTATTTGTCAGGCTGTGTCGCTGTGGCGGATATATGTAGATGTTGAAGTGGTTCGTGTTTTACTGATGGTGAGCTTCACTATCCCTTTTGAGACACTCGTCAATTTATTAATTCCATTTAATATCTTTAATATAGATACAGTAAAGAGACTGTATATCAAAAGTTTGTGAATTAGAACTTTGTTTACTCTCCCCATGCCCTGCTATACACTCTACAGAGTGTTTAAACGACTTTCGTAACATATAGATGTCTAGCTAGTAAAGGTGTTGTAGTTCGACTGGGCCCATTTATAAACCATGCTATGGGATCGTTTATGTTTTACCCGCCAATTTGCATGTTTGAATACTTTTTGCTGATAAGTGTTCCAGCAGACACCTGTTACAATTAACGTCATATATGGGTATAGTGGCGCTACTGGGAATGGTGGGGGTTTCTGTTTGATTTCGTACGGTTAAGCAAGGGCGGGGGTGGGTGTGGGGGAGGTGGTTATGTTGCTGATTGAAACACAGAATATAGTAATGTGCAGATATCAAGCTACTAAATGTGATCTAGTACCACTGGGAGCACTTCTAAAGCGCCCTATGGCATGGGATATGTTTTAGTCGCAAATGTGCATATTTTAATACGTTTTGCTGGTGAGCGTTTCAGGAGACATCTGTTGAAATTAAGCCTCTGTTTGGCTATAGTGGCGCTTCTACGTTTGCTGGGGCTCTTTCTTTTATTGCGTAAAGTTAAGCAAGGGCGGGTGTTCAGGTGGTGTAGTGTTACTGTGACTATTTAGAAACCATCTTATGGTATGGTGTATGTTTGAGTTGCAAAATTGCAGGTTTTAATAGGTATTGCTGATGAGCGTTCTGGCAGACACCTGTTGACATTAAGTCTATGTACGGCTATTGTGGCGGTAATGGGAGTGCTGGGGCTCGTTGTTTGATTTCATAAGGTTAATTTAAGCAAGGGATGGGTGGGGGTGGAAGAGGTGCGTATGTTGCTGATTATAAGATGGATATTTGTAACATGGGCATGTGTAGTTACTAAAGGTAATGTAGTTTCACTGGGCCCATTTATAAACAGTGAAATGGGATGGTTTATGTTTTATCCGCCAATTTGCATGTTTGAATAGTTTTTGCTGATAATTGTTCCGGTAGACACATGTTAAAATTAAGCCTGTGTATGGGTATAGTGGCGCTACTGGGAATGGGGGGTTTCTGTTTGATTTCGTACTGTTAACCAAGGGCGGGGGTGGGTGTGGGGGAGGTAGTTATGTTGCAGTTTGAAATACAGAATATAGTAACGTTGAGATGTGGAGCTACTAAAGGTGGTGTAGTACCACTGGGAGCACTTATAAAGTGCCCTATGGCATGGTATATGTTTTACCCGCAAATATGCATGTTTTAATATGGTTTGCTGATGAGCTTTTCAGGCGACATCTGTTTAAGTTAAGGCTGTGTATGGCTATAGTGGCGCTAGGACGTTTGCTTAGGCTCTTTCTTTTATTGAGTATAGTTAAGCAAGGGCTGGTGTTGAGGTGGTGTATTGGTACTGTGACTATTTATAAACCGTCTTATGGTATGGTGTATGTTTGAGTTGCAAAATTGTAAGTTTTAATAGCTCTTGCTGATGAGCGTTCCGGCAGACACCTGTTGACATTAAGTCTATCTATGGCTATAGTGGCGGTAACGGGAGTGCAGGGGCTCATTGTTTGATTTCGTAAGGTTAAGCATGGGTATGGGTGGGGGTGGGGGATGTGCGTATGTTGCTGATTATAAGACGGACATTTGTAACGTGGGCATATATAGTTAGTAAAGGTAATGTAGTTTGAGTGGGCCTATTTATTAAACGTGCTATGGTATTGTTTATGTTTTTCCTGCGAATTTGCATGTTTGAATACTTTTTGTTGATAAGTGTTCCGGCACACACCTGTTAAAATTAAGCCTGTGTATGGGTATTGCTGGCGCTACTAGGAATGGTGGGAGTTTCTGTTTGATATCGTACGGTTAAGGAAGGGCGGGGGTGGGTGTAGGGCAGGTGGGTATGTTTCTGATTAAAACACAGAATTTAGTAACATGCAGATGTCGAGCTACTGAAGGTGATGTAGTACCACTGGGAGCACTTATAAAGTGCCCTATGGCATGGTATATGTTTTACCCGCAAATGTGTATGTTTTAATACGCTTGCTCATGAGCGTTCCGGTAGACGGTTGTTGAAATTAAGTTCTTGTATTGGTATAGTGTGTTTACTAGGTTTGGTGTGGCTCTTTCTTTAATTTTGTGAAGTTAAGGAAGGATGGGGAAGAGGTCGGTGCAGTGGCAGTGTGCCCATTTATGAATCGCTTTATGGTATGGTATACGTTTTTCTGGCAAATTCCCATGTTTTAATACATTTTGGTGATGAGTGTTCCAGCAGACAGGTACAGAAATTACACAGCATTTCTGTGGATAACACATCTTCGTGCTGATAGGCACTCTTGTACTGTGGTAGAAGGCTGATAGCGTTGATGGAAAATTATGAAACTTGGTGCCATTGTAGATTTTAATGGAAGGTTACACTGTTTGTTGTAGTTAGGGTTCTAAGTGGGAGAAAAAAGTGGGGCAAAGCTCTTAAAGGGGTGTGGGCTATGCAAGTTGGGGCGTGGTCTAAATCAAGATAAGTATCATTGTGTGCTTTAGAAAATCTTCTCCAATTATCGTAGGTTCGGAAAAAAACATTGTTTAAAGGATTTCCCTTTCTTCTACAATGTGGGTAACCTAGTATGATGTCTCCAGTTCTCAGTAGTAAGCAAAATAAGCATGCGTACATCGATGTGCATGCTGTCACTGCAGTGTAATAAAAAATTTGAAAAAATGACTATCTTTGAGAGGGCCGAAAATAGAGCCTGGTAGAGAGTCATTTGGAGGCTGCCTGAAAATAAGTGCCGGTCCCCAGACCCGGCCCAATTAATGCGCAGTATCCATGCATACTAAGCACTGCGCCATTCAACCATCTTTTAATTGATGAATATATTACTACTTATATATATACATAAATCTGTTTGTCCGCTTATCTTAAGCATCTATGAGCCCACTCGCCTATTGTAAGCACTGTGCCATTCATGCAGCAATACGCCTATATATGCATAGATATATCTGTCCCAGAATCAATCCTAAGCATTTATCAGCCCACCCGTCTATCATAAGTACTGGTCTTTGCATTGATTCATCCTTCCATCCATCCATACATTGATACATTGATCTATGTATCTATCCATTGATGCATCTTGCCTTGCATCCACTCGCCCTTTATTCAACTATACGTTCTTATTTCCGTGCATCGTCCGACCCCGATCTTAAATACCACGAATTATACTCATCCAGCTACCCTCTTAAGGCGTTGAAAAGGCTTGCGAAAAGCATTGACAAGCAGATTTTTTAATACAGAATAACAAAGCTTTGAGTTACTCTTTGTGGACCATACTTCAACACCCTTCTCTGGTGGTGTTTTAAACAAAGGTACATCTAGCAAAAGAAATGTATAGGAGCTTTTAAGTGTAATACGTTAATTTAGAAACATAACGTTTTGTTGAGTTGTTTATCGGTACACTGTTTTAAAGTGGCTGTGACTGACAGATACTGAATACCTGTACTTCTTATATTTGAGAAAGTATACCAGAGAGCTAATTTGGGGTGGTGAGAACCTTGAGTTCTATATTTCCATGTGAAGTACAGTATAGGAATATAAAAGTAATTGGAAAGCTTTTATGTTCATATTAAAGTGGGGGTGTGAGAACTTAGTGAGGCAGGCAAAGTGTGTGTTTTCGTAGCACTAAAACAAGGTGAGAGCACGTTCCTGCTGGAGTTGCCTTGTTGTGGTTGTTTGCAGAGGCGCAACCAGAGGGACATTTCGGGGGAGCCTAAATCTTTCAGCAATAGGCAGAGTGGGCATGTAGGGGTTGTAAAAAGGGGTGAAAAAGAACAGAGTGACCTTTACAAAAAAATGATGTTTTGAAGGCTCTGTTTGTGTGCCCGGGAAGCTGTGTCAGAGAGTCCGGGGCAATGGGCGTTGCGCGCCTGGTGGTCTGTCTGCTAATCACCCCACAATGATGTTGCTGGTGCGTTGCAAAAAGAGAAGGGAAATACTGAGAGAAAATGGCTCTCTTTAAAGGATTTCCCTTCTCCTACAATGCGAGTCACTTGGCATGATGTCTCTCACAGTGTCACTACAGTGCAATAAAGATAAAAAACAGATTACGTTTGTGAGGTTGGAAAATAGACCCCTATAAAGACCCATTTCGAGGCGCCCAAAAATAAAGTGCTGGTGGTCACATCCCCACAGACACCCCCTCCAATTAAAGCCCTGGGTGCAGTGTTATGTTTGCAAAGTTGTTGATAAAATTGTTAGGTAATAATGGAAATTTTTATGTGTGCTGTTTGGTTGATAATATCTAGTACATAGATTAAAATAAAAAAAAATACTATTTATAAAGTTGTGTGCGGTGGGTTGCAGAGAAAGTGGTGTGGGGTGGTGGGGTGTGGCGGAGAGGTGAAAAGTATGAGGTAGTGCAGTTATATATAAATTGTAAAGGAGTATGTAAATAATTAAATAAATACTTGCTGTATGTTCTATGGCACTACTTGTCATCCTAGTGCCCATCTGTCGTGCTCCATCACGTTGCAGCACTGGGTCTGGAAGTTGTTAGTGGAAGTTTTGCAATTGTATGTTATTATTTTAACATAGTGAAGAAATGTGAAAAATAATTGAATCTATATCTTGTTTTTCAGAAAATTATTTTGTTTGGATTGAAATTTCGAAATGCCTAGAAGAAGTGAAAAAAAAAGAAAAGAGAAGAAAAATATATATTTCACGAAAAGGAAAGATCTTGAAGTAGATATAAATGTGAGTAGTAGAGAAACTGTTTGTTTGAGTAAAAGCAAAAGACAATTTTTGAGAAAAGTATTACGAACATTTAATGAGAAAAACATCACACAAAGCAAAAAGAAGAATTTTTCAAGTAAGGTGAAGCAGAGTTCAATTTCAAATACGAAGAAAAGGAAAGATGATAAAGAAATAGTATCTGGTACTCTGAGACAAAAACAATTTCAAGAAATTCGTCATAGACTTTTTCGATCTAGAGTGATTCAGAATTTATTGAAAACATGCTGCAAATATAAAAGAAGAATGTTCCAATTCAAAGAGAAGCAGCGTATAGTGGATACTGCTTTCAATTTGAAACAGAAGTTGTTAATTTTGATTTTAAAGAGATTGAAAGTATTGGATAAATTAGTGAAAGTACTGAAAGACAAAAGTAGAAAAAAAAGACTTGTGAACAGAACCAACTTTTGTAAAATCTTTAGTGGACATTGGAGACATACTTCTAGTACTGAGCCTTTTTTTAATGGGGAAAGTTACTTGCAGGAAAATAGTTTATCATTTGCAGTTGATACTGGAGGTCGTTGCTACGAAGTTCAGGATGGTGTTCCTCTTCCAAAGGAGGAAATGGTTGGTAAAAGTGCAGAAGATTTAATAGCTGAAGAAGTGCAAGGTAAACTTCCACGAGCTCCTGTGTATAAGTGGAGTTGTTGTAGCATTTGTAGTATTCGACAGGAATCCATTGATATAATTAGGCTTGGGCCAACATTCCGTTCCGTTCGCAGAAATTGCGATATTTTGGCATTTTCGCGTTCCGCGGAAAGCGCGAAAAATGTCAAAATTTCCGCATTCCGCAGCTTAGCGATAATTTGTTTCTTGCTCGCGCTGTAAAATAATACATTCTCGCGCGCGCGCGATCGCCTTACCTGAATCCCTGCGTTCTCTGACAAGTTTTCTTGACCCGGTCGCGTTCTCCACGAGATGTTGGATTTTGGTAGCCATTTTGCGCTGTCTCGCGAGAGTTCACGGCCGCATTAACGTCATTTGTCACGCGATCACGTCATTTGTCGCGCGATCACGTCTTTCTTCTCGCGATCATGCACCGCGCGAGTATGAGAAGATTGAGATCTCGAACATGTCATTCTACATCGCGAGCCAGAGGATGAGGACGCGGGCACGTGTAATCGAACGCGAACAGGAGAAAGAGACCGCGAACACGTCATATCCAACGCGACAGGGACAAAGAAGAGAACGCGATCATATCGTTTTCGACACGCCGGCGGAAGTAATGTGAAGCTCGAGAACTCAACAACGTAAAATTTACAATTTGGAGAGGAATATCGGCTCTAGCAGCATGAAACCATCTGCAAATGCTGATTTTGGATGAAAAGAACTGCTTACATTGACATTTGGCTTTCCTTTTTTGTGCAAGGAGTCATTTTTTTAAAAGGTGGAGAGAGGGAGGAAGTGACACAGAATCTCCAACTTCCTGTTCCTGTCCAGCAGGCTCCTCCCAATGCTTTGTCCATCTCCTGCTCATTCTGCCTTTGGATTTGGAGCTGGAAAGATCACTCTTTTTGTCTGCTGCATCATTGCAATTGGATTTCAGGATTTTTGGAATAGGATATTTTACAAGTAAGTGGTTGTTGTGTTTGATTGTGGGCATTGCAGTTGTTGTAACTACAATTTATTTTTGATAATTAATTAATTATCATCATTCTTTTTTTATTTTTTTTATTTTGTGGGTTGTAGTAGTAGGCCCGAGCTAGCCATGGGCATGGCCTCATGGTTGTGTGTGCATGATGAAGCAACTGTTCCTTGTGTTTTTTGAATGTATTTCATTTTCAAGCACATTTAGGGCATGGATGGCATTGGATTGAGTTGGGGAAGTGTGTTTTTGGGGGTGGCCTTGCTGATGTTGTTGGGCCTGGCCATGTGGCTGGTGGCCATTTTGAGGCCTAGGCCTGCAAGCTTGCCTGGCCTTGTCTGCCAACAGGCCTGCTTTCATCCACTAGGACCAGAGCAGGTAGCCACAGCTTTATTGGTCAAGTGTTTTCTATGTGATCTGTTGAATTTAGACATCATTTAGGGCATGGATGGCATTGGATTGAGTTGGGGAAGTGTGTTTTTGGGGGTGGCCTTGCTGATGTTGTTGGGCCTGGCCATGTGGCTGGTGGCCATTTTGAGGCCTAGGCCTGCAAGCTTGCCTGGCCTTGTCTGCCAACAGGCCTGCTTTCATCCACCACGACCAGAGCAGGTAGCCACAGCTTTATTAATTTACTGTTTTCTATGTGATCTGTTGAATTTAGACATCATTTAGGGCATGGATGGCATTGGATTGAGTTTAGGAAGTGTGTTTTTGGGGGTGGCCTTGCTGATGTTGTTGGGCCTGGCCATGTGGCTGGTGGCCATTTTGAGGCCTAGACAGGCCTGCTTTTTCATCCACTAGGATCAGAGCAGTAGCCACAGCTTTATTGATCAAGTGTTTTCTATGCGATCTGTTGAATTTAGACTTCATTTAGGGCATGGATGGCATTGGATTGAGTTGGGGAAGTGTGCTTTTTGGGGAGTGGCCTTGCTGATGTTGGTTGTCTTAAAGACAATCCATGCTTTTTTTATGTGTCTGGTCACTGGTGTGTTGGTGTGCAATGCATGCACCCTGCAGAGCTTTTTGGGGCCTGTGAATGTTCCTACATTTTGTTGCATTCAAAAGTCAGAGCAGTGTGCTTTAGCAGGCATCCTTTACCTGGCTTTTATAGGCCTTTTGTCAGCTCCTGGTGTTTCCCAGGCCCCCGGCTTCTTTGTGATTTGTGTGTGTCCATGTGGGTGGTGGCCTTTTTGGGTGTTTGGACTGTGAGTATTAGTGTCCTGCTTTTGCCATAGGCCTGCATGGTTTTCCTATTGGCTCTTTGGCTTACTGCTTCCATCCATCCACCCCCTTTGCCAGCAGCAGCTCCATGGATGCTGAGATGCTCAAATAATGCAATGGTCCACCCCACTTCCATTAGATTTTTATTTTGTTGTTTATTATTAACTTTCCTATCCTTCCTGAGAGTGTACTGTGTGGCTGTACACAGTACTAGTAGTATAACATAGCTCTAGTTAAAAAAAATAGTCATAAATTGCTAGACTATCTTTTGTTTGCACTAGTACAGTACTAAGTTTACTGAACCACAACAACAAATGCAACATTTCACTGATGTTCTTCTCCTGTCTTCTTTGCTTTTAGGTGCACAAAAGACAGAGTAGGAGGTGTCATCGGCATCACCTGGCTACCCGTTGTACTGCCAGCCAGACAGAAGTCGTGCTGCGCATCACGCCCACGTGTGACCAGAACTTGTTGTGCATCTGCCTCCTGCCTGACATCTGAAGAAGATGGCCCCAAAGAAAGGTACCAGGTCCAGTACCAAGAAAGTTGCCGGTGAGAAGAAGGAACAGAAAAAGGAAGTGCCATTAACCACGACTGGTGGTGTGCCGGCCAATGTTTTTTTTGGCACCAAAGCATTGTCCGGGAACCAAGCTGGGAGCAGCACAGCGGTCAAAACCCACCAACCTAGGCCCAAGGGCTTTAGTGTCACAGAGGTAGCCAGTCTACTAACGAGCAGCGATGTTCAAGAAATGTCCTTACCGCAAAGTAGTACACAATCAAGTTCAACGCACGCGCAAACTCAGCAGATCAGTGTCAAGCCGCCGCAACCAGAACAGCAGCAGCTGCCGCAACCAGAACAGCAGCAGCTGCCGCAACCAGAACAGCAGCAGCCGCCGCAACCAGAACAGCAGCAGCCGCCGCAACCAGAACAGCAGCAGCCGCCGCAACCAGAACAGCAGCAGCCGCCGCAACCAGAACAGCAGCAGCCACCGCAACAGCCCACCATAGTAGTTGTTGCTCCTGACGTAGGGGCATTTCAGGAAATCGAGCTTCCTGCAGACAAAGTGGAGCGAAGTCAAACCACTGTTTCAGAAGATCAATTGTCTTCCAGACCACCAGCAAGGAAAAGGAGGCTTAGTCCATCATCTTCTTCTTCAAGCGCCGCTTCTGATGATCGTGATGACACTTGGGCCCCACCAGCTCGGTCTGAGAGTGATGTACGCCACAAGACATTGCTTCTGAAAAGGAAGGTCCCAGAAAAACTTAGAGTTATGGAGGTAGATGTAGAAGAGGGGGGTGATGATGTTGATGAAGATGAGCCAGTCATCACGCACATTACTCCCGCCCCAAAGGGATTGGAGACTGACATTCTCACCCTATCCAGAAAGGCTGCTACTGAGCGGGATGTAGCACGGATCTCACCAACACAGGTTACACCACCACTACCTCCAGCTGCCATATTTTCCAAGGCCCGGCAGGGACCTACATCCAGCTCAACCATCTCAGTAGGTAGTGGTAGTAAAAGTCACAGTGTAGGTGGACAGGGTCACATATTTTCAAGCACCCCCTCAAGTTCATCTGGTGTTGAAAGTGGCACATCCAGCAGTGCCAGAAAGTTCTCCTCCCCAGTTTGGGACTTCTTGTCTGTTAGCGTCAAGGAGGAGAACGTTGATATATGCTCAATTTGTTGCCAATGTGCTCGGCGTGGTAAGCTTGGTACAAACTATGGTACCGGAGGACAAGCCATCTAAAAATACACCACACTATCGTGTGGGAGGATCACCTACTTAAGTTAAAAGAAAGTAGAAAAACTAAACCCATTGAAGTTGGTCAGGAATCAGGGAGCGATATTATTGTGGTGGCAGGTGAAGAACAGGGAGGCATTTCTAGCCCTGTCTCCAGTAGTGCAGTCACTGCAGTGGTAACGCCCACATCCTCCTCAGTAACATCAGAGTGGCACCGCAGTAAGAGCCATACTCAGAGTCAGGCTGAGACACCAAGGCGACCGGCGACTACCTCAATGAGACAATCTGTGTCGTTGAGCCTTAGTGGGTTAATGAAAACAGCACCACTAAGGAAAGTAAGCCAGCCTACCATTAAGAGCATGTTTAGGTTGGAGGGGCAATTCCAACGCAACCACCCAACGGCACGATTGTACAATGCGAAGCTGGCAAAAATGTTAGCGCTGGACCTTCTTCCTTTTTCATTTGTGGAAGGGGTGGGTTTCCTTGAATTTGTGTCTGCCATCTGCCCTAAATGGAAGGTTCCCAGCCGGTCCTATTTTGCACGAATTGCTGTTCCGGCACTACATCATGATGTGCTGGAATTGGTTGGTCAAGGTTTGCAGCAGAGTGCTGTGCACAATATCCACCTGACATCAGACATGTGGAGCAGTTGCCAAGCCACAGATTACATGTGCATCACTGCACACTGGATCTCTTTTGTGGGGGTTAGAGATCAACTATCTGCACGAGGTGTTGTTGACACAGCTGCGATTTTTGAAGGTACTCGGAAACATGCAACTGTAGACATGTTCGCCATGGAGAAATCTCATACGGCTGAAAACATTTTAGAAGAGTTTCGCACCAAGGTTTTGGAATGGCTGCGGCCCAGAGGGCTTGGTATTGGTTTTGTTGCCACAGACAATGGCAGTAATGTACTTAAGGCCATGGAACTTGGTTCCTATTTCAGGGTTCCATGTTTGGCACACTGCATAAACATTATAGTGCAAGACTTTCTTAAAAAAGAACCCATAGTCAGCAATTTACTGGCCATCTGCCGAAGAATATGCACTCATTTCAGCCATTCTTTTAAAGCTCGGAAGCAGCTGAGGATCATCCGACGTGAATTTAGGATGCCAGTCAAGACACTCATCCAGGAGGTGGCAACACGTTGGAACTCAACGTATTACATGCTTGATCGTCTGTACGAACAGCACAGGTCACTCCATGAATATGTCTGGTACAGAAGCAGTGATGCTAGTGTTAAAGGCATGACCCTTCAGATGGAGCAATGGATCCTAATTAAATGCCTGACTGAGATGCTGTCTCCTTTTGAGGTCTTCACACGTGAAGTCAGCAAGGAGGCCTGTACAATGGGCCATGCTATCCCATTGTTGCAAATGCTAGAGCATGAGCTGAATAATGTGTCTGAATCCTACAAAGGTGTAGAGGACAGAAGGCAAGCCCATGACTTGGTGGAGAGCTTATCCAGGCGCTTAACTGAAAATGTAAGAATACAAAATAAAATTTTGTCACAAAAACATTACATTTGTGCCACAATTCTGGATCCACGTGCAAAATCAGGACTAGTGAAGACATTCCTTGCTTTTTCCGACAATGATGTTGCCCGCTACAAAAGTTGTATAGCTGAAGCAGCCATTAAGTTTGAAAAGGAAGGGCTGCTAATTAAAAGCCCGCCACATCAACCCACTACAAGTACTGATACTGAAGCAGGCCATGCAGAATCAAGTGGAACTTCGTTGGCTGAGGGCAGTGCGGTTGGCTCACAATCACAACACTCACCATCACCATCGACTACAGAAACAATAACTGGATCATTAGGCCGAGTACAATCATTATCAGATTGGTAATTAAAGATGGGCTATTGTAAGCACAGTGCTGATGCACAGAAAAAACAGCACAAAAGCTTACCAGCAGCAACCCTGAACATTGAGCGGATGGTCCAGGCCTATCTGGACGACCCAACAGAGATGTACGTTGATCAAAACCCAGTGCAGTATTGGTATAGGAAAAGGTCTGAATGGCCACAGCTCAGCAGGCTGGCGATAAGCTATCTGGCTTGCCCTGTCGCAAGTGTCTCTTCCGAACGTGTTTTCAGTGCTGCTGGTTCCATTGTAACCTTGAGAAGGACCAGTCTATCTCCAAAAAACGTGGAGAGGTTAACAATGATCAAAATGAATCAGCACTTCATACCACCGAATTACACAATGCATGAATCAACAGAGGAAGATGAGGACAGCGGCTCAGGTGACGGAAGTATTGTGTCAGATGATTACCTACTACTGGAAGAACCCCCAGAGTTTGAGGACGAGCTATACTTCCCTGACAATTAGGCTCGCACTTACTGTCTTCCTCCCTTTTTTCCCCCTTTGTTTATGTGTCTGTCGTTCCGGTTATAAACTTGTGAATCGCAACAAATCCATTCTCACCGTCTTCTACTCTTCTAATTTAAGATACAAGTTTCAGGTGTCTGCCATTTGACACTACAGTCCTCAGAATCCAGCTCCTCCGCTCGATCATACTGAATCTCCTGCTCAATTCCATTTCCCTCATGAAGGATGATTGGATGATGGTAACAACAAATTCAAACTTTCCTCGTCCTTCCAAAACAAGTGGACCATGAATCAGATGACTACTATAGCTATCCTCCTTTCAGAGCAGAGAGAGACTGGCCATTAACTGAAAATAAGATGGAACAGGTAATGATTGATGCCATGCATTGGCCGCAGAATCGCAGACTGAATGATGTAGATTTTGTTGTGTGTGTTGCGCATGAATTGATGTAATTGTGCACTGCCACTAATCAACTTTCTACAGAAAACACTAATTTTCCCCTTCTTGCAAACAAGAAATGTGTACTTCTCCTGCATCTTGGTGATACATTGCTTTTAATTCAATACAGGAAGGGGACTCACTCAATCTGCGCAATGCAAATGACTGTGACTTAACAGCACCGTCCATCATGATGATGGCGAAAGAGACGGCCTGCAGCGTTAAGAAGATGAGATGGAACAGGTAATGATTGATGCCATGCATTGGCCGCAGAATCGCAGACTGAATGATGTAGATTTTGTTGTGTGTGTTGCGCATGAATTGATGTAATTGTGCACTGCCACTAATCAACTTTCTACAGAAAACACTAATTTTGCCCTTCTTGCAAACAAGAAATGTGTACTTCTCCTGCATCTTGGTGATACATTGCTTTTAATTCAATACAGGAAGGGGACTCACTCAATCTGCGCAATGCAAATGACTGTGACTTAACAGCACCGTCCATCATGATGATGGCGAAAGAGACGGCCCGTTAACTTAAGATGAGAAGGAACAGGTAATGAATGATGACAATTAATGGCATGCATTGGACACCTGACTCTGAGCTATTGGTCTTTGTGTTTGCGTTGTTTGTTTGTTGTGCACAAAGTGATGTCAAAGTGTACTAGTAGTAATCTATCTTTCTGTACACAATAAAGAATGACTCAAGTCAGTAATATTTATATTTCTACTCTTGTTGTGTCATAAAAATTATACTTATACTGCAGGCTGATCTTCAGTCAGTAAAAGTATCAGAGATGATGATGAAGTCAGGAGGAGGATGTTTCAGGAGTGGCATAAAACGGAAAAGCCTAAAGGTAAACACGTCAACAACAACCACAGCAGACCCAAATGTCTGTGTAGAAGTTGAATAGAGTGTAGCGGTGGGATGACTGCAGTGCATTGATTTTACTAACTTAAACTGTAAAATGCTATGTTTGGAATGGATAATGTGCTTTGCGTTTGTCCAACTCTTTGAGAGAAAAAAAGGACTCTAAAGTGTTAACGTAGGATGTGTTAATGGTATAATGGTAAGCACTGTGGGCCTGATCTCTCCTGTTACTGTTGAAGGTCAATGCTGGAAACAGACTAGAGTAGAGATGATGCATATGCATACATGCCACCTCGGAAAGTGTTCTTGTTGCACTACACCATCACTTGTGCATTTGTTTTCACTTGGTTTCTCAATATCCCCTTTGTTTTTCAATCTAAAATTACAGTCCGGGCCTTGGCCAAAACTTTGTAAAACATTACAATGCATATTAATTACCTTACCAATCAATCACCTTTTTTTCCAGCCGGGCAGTGGCGAGGGGCGAGGCTACACACCCAAGATTGATAGACGAGAGGAGCAAGAGGAATGCCGAGATGCAAAAATCCAGTCCACATTTTTGACCAGGATAACACAGTAACAGTATCCACTTTTAACTTCTTTTAAATAATTTGATTAATATCTTGTATACAATCTTTACAACAGTGTGTTCTTGGAGTTGTTATTATCAATCATCATTAGGTTTGCTCTGTGTTTACGATTCTTCACTACCAATATTTAAAATTTCTATTTGCTATCTGTTAAAGTATTAAGGCCGGGACAGAACAAGAAATAGAAGTGTATGTAATCCGGGTCTCTCATCATCATGCATGCATTGCCTTTTTCTCCCTTAACATATGGATATGGTAGTCTTCAATGATTGTCATTTGTTTGTCTATGTATGCATACTGTTTTTCTATGTCAAACCTTTCCCAAAATCCCCCTTCCCATCCATTCAACAAACCCTAACCCTCTTCCCCCGGGCTGTGTGACTTATTGTCGAGGTGTAACTAAATTAAATTTACACCAATACTTAATCACACACTTGCTGGGGCGGATGTGGTGAAAGCAACACTACTTCAATTTCATTGCAGAGCGGTGATCTTCTTCTGCTTGCCCACCCATGAGTAGGATATTTCAGAGGTTATTTTATTTAACAAAGGAACATATACCTCAGCATGAATTGCCGGCATCGATTGGATTTGTTTGTTGTCATTCCTCATATACAGCACTAACTGTTAGACTGTAGGCATAGTCAAGTGACTCGAGTCGACACAACTATAGTTTGTAACTCTGTCTAGTATGCTATCCTCATAACCACCATTCAGTTTTTTTGTCAAATTATATTTGAGCATATAATTGTTGCTCGGTAAGTTCTGTAATGTACTTCATTCAACTACTCCTCTAACAGTCTCTCAAAGGCGATTGACTGTCTCCTTTTCTTTTTTTGGAAATGCTGCCACCCTGCCAGTGTCTACTACTACTACTATACTACCACCACCACCACCCCAATCATGGCATGTATGAAAAAGGAAACCATCTTCACCATGCAGCCAGTGCTGTGCCACAGTTGAACATAAACATCAAGCACCGGTAAGAGAGAAGTTTGGGGGAGGCAGAATTAATAATGGACATGTTGTCAATGATTTCATTTTCACACACCACTCCAAAGAATGCATAGACTAGAGGACAGACTGAAAGTACTAGAAGGACCAGTCAATGAGTGAGGTGTGTCGCATCTATCTGTTTGTGTCTTATACAGTCAGCAAATTATTGAAATCAAACACAGGCTATGGGCGGCCATGCACCAGCAAGGAAACAGTGTGATGTAAAACAGTTACCCCACCTACAAAACATTAACAACATTGCATGTAACATAGAAAAATATATTTAGTTGACCCTAACAAAAATAAACTAAACCCACAAAAGCTGACCCACCCCCTCCCTAACCCCAACCACTGTCCACAGTAGAAAAAAGTCTTAACGGCCAAACGAGTAAAGAACAAGAACAGGAATTAAAAAAGGGGCAGTGACAGGGACTAACTGGTGGGGCGGGACTGGAGGAGGACACGCACCTGGCGCATTTCGTCCTCTAAATGGGCGACGCGGCGTCTAAGGCCGCGGCAGTTGCAGCCACAGTGGGGGGGGGGCACCGGAGATGGCACGGTGGCAGCGGGCAGCCGCCAGACGGTGGCGCCGTACCGCTGGAGGGCGGTGGCTGGGGCCCGGGGCACTGGAGGAGGCTTGAATTGCTGCTGCAGTCTCCTCCTCCTCCTCGGCTAGGACCACCAGCCGCCGGTATTCCTGCTGGATTGCCTCCAGCTTCCGGCGCCGTGCCTTGGCGGCCAACTTCTTCCGGTTGATTTTTGGAGTAGCTGTGTATCAAAAAGAAAAAAACAAGACAATTGTAAAATATAGTCTTAATAAAACAGTAGGACAAGGTAATTATTTATACACATAGTGGCATGGTAGAGTAGCACTATAAAATAAAGCACAGTAGTACATAACATTTTAAATGTCACCCGTCCTTCTTCCTTCCACCTGTCTTACACTTTTTAGTTGAACAGTGCACCAGGTGCTCTTCTCCATAAAACTTTCAAAGCGGAGTTGAAATCAGATAGATGAGGCCATTGGTTACTCAATACTCCGGCTCCTAGTCCTATACCAATTAAAGGGAATTCTAGTCTTCTAGTTCACTCTTCAAACGTCCCCAACAACTCATACTTACTTACGACATCGGATAGCGGGCGGACTTTGTCCGCCCGCCATCCGACTGCTATAAAGGGTGGGGGTCCATGGGGACAATTAATTAGGATGATGCGCCCGGCACAGTGGCGGGCTCACCCTGTTTTTTTTAATTTAAATTCTGGTTGGCTTTGCTGAAAGCAATGCTAAAATGTTGTGCTGCTTTTCCAAGCACAACATGACGGGCCCCGCACGGAGCCTGTCACGTTTTGCTTTGAAAGTCGGGGGGGGTACCATAGCATAGGTAGGTACCCTCCATGGGGGCCCCTAAGCATACTCTGCAATGTGTGCATGCCTTTCCGTGGCGGACGGCAATGCCGCCACGCAAAGGCATTCCAAAATACAGATTATATGGCTGGCGGTGTGGTGAGAGAGACACCACCGCCATATTGAACCGTTTTCCGCCTGGACATGTCTGAATATTTTCTACAGGGATGGCGGGAGGTTTGCCCCTGCGGTGTCGGCAGTGAATTCCAGCCGGCCCGGCGGGGGCAATACGCCCACCATCCTAATGGGGCCCTAAGTCACAACTGTACAGTATACATATACATACAGTACACCCTTGCAGTGAGTGTGCTGTCAAGTTCAACAATAGTTAAGGATTATGAATCTAACTTACCACCGCCTGCCACTGGTGCTGCCACTCCCCCTACCGCTCCGTTGCTATCTGCAACTGCCGCATCCTCGCCCTCCGCGTCGCCTTCGCTGGCCCCGGCAATGGTGGTCGGTAGTGCGCCTAGAAAACATTACACATTTATTAGGCGTCATATACACCTCCCCCCTATTGATCAGTAGCAAGGTTGAAAAATGAGTTAATACTAACATACATCACTAGTACAAATCAATTAGTAGTAGAGTAGACACTAATAGTTATATGATCATTGTAGCCTTTGCTTGATTAGCCCTAGCCATGCACATGTGACGTTACCTTTACCTTGCAGCTTCTTAAGACACCTTTGAGCCCACATGACCTGCCTCACACTGCTACTGTCTAGTCTACACGCTGCGTACAAGCAGTCAACAAACATTAACAAGCCACTTTTTTAGGAAGAACTGGTATACTACTGTAACTGTTAGTCCATATTGCTTATCCATAGATGCTACACTTTTTGGCACGGCTGAGAAATGCTTGCAAGTTGCAATATACTAACGCACACCATTTCTTTTTTCGCATTACAGGCGCAAGATTCCCTTCTACGAACCAGAGCTTCTGAACGATGCACCAACTACCTGTACTAGGTTCTTCTGAGGTGAGGGGTCCCTTCACTCACATCTTCATTTATAAATTTATATAAACTAAATTGCTATGGGATGGTGGTGCTGCCTTCCACCACTGTTCAGTTATCATGATTTAATTCCCAACTGTATAAGTGTAACAATGTATATTGTTTTAATGTTATTGATTTGCCGGTTGGTGCTGCTAAGAAAACAGTGTACAGACCTTCTCAAATTGAAATAAACATTTTAAACTTACATAGACTTGGTGGTATTTGGTGTGGACTAACTTACACGAGTGAGCAAATTAAAGTAAGGGTGTGCATGTGAATTGCTTCCACGACAGAGGTTGGGTGTGTTATGTTCTGGGTTGTGTACTTGTTGGGTATCTTGGGGGGAGGGTTCCGAGACCTAATAGGTATGACAAGACAGTACTATAGTCAAGCAGTGGAATTGTGGTGGGTGCGGAATTTCTGATTGAGGTGTGCAAGGAAGGTCCAACCTACCATCACCAACATCCTATTTTCTGGTGAAAATGTATGTGCAAGATCCCTACAACAGTGATATGTCCTATAGGGTATCATATCAAAATATTAAGAAATCTGGTAGGGCTGTTGTTGCTGTGAATTTTCAAAGCCTCAACATCAATAAGAGTAAAAGTAGTACAAGACAACGACCCAACGAATTGTACGAGCTACTGGTGAATATGAGTTTTATATTACAACCTTTCACAAAGAGTGGTACTGGCCAACTGGGCAAGACTAGCTACTACAGTACAGACAGACTGATAGTATGTAGTAGTAGTAGTAGTACTCAGAGTCATCATAGCGGAGGCAGGGATAAGATTTTTGAAACCGTACAGATCGAAGGATAATTGGTGGTAAAAAAATAGCATTTGGAAACACACTATAGTTCGGGAAAAATGGGGCAGTAAAAGTTATGGAATAAGAAATATTATTAAAAACAAGAAGACTTACTGGGGCCAGCAGAGGAGCCCTCAGCGGTGTCCTCCTGGTGGTGTTCCTGTCCCGCCGACTTCCCAGTCGCTGTCGGTCTGACCCTGGGTGCTGATGAACAGGAAAGATATAAGAAAGAGACAAACATTGATGGATGGTGTCAAACAAATACAATATTTTTCAACAACGGTCAAAAAACACTTATGTAAACAACAATTGCAATAACTACATTGACCAATATCATCTGGTCAACATGTAATATCGGGGGATTCGCAGTTCGACTACTTAAGTTACTATTTATCAACAGTAATCCAGTCTTCCATTCTGATTCCAGAAAACTAAGTTACAACTAAGCCTAAGTAGTAGTACAACGTACCACCCAACCTAGCCCACCTATTCCAGGCATGCCAATTGTACATTAAGTATGCATTTCCACTGTATTCCTCAACAATGCGTATGGTCCAATCATGGAGGACACATGAACATGACTACATTACATTGATTGATGCTGATCTGCTACTGCTAAGTAACTGCTAAGCCTACCTCCACTCAGTGAACAAACTAGAAAAGGTTCTAAAGACTGCCGTACTAGCAGCACGTCACGTAACTGAGTGAGGGGGGGCATCACGCATACCACTAACCAATTAGAAGCTCATACAAAGTACCTAAACCTAAGTATCAATCCGCCCCTATCTATTAGTGACAGGACAAAGTAAGGAGTGGACGTGAGTCACTGTAGCATTACGTAACTTAATTTCTCTAAAATAAACTCGTAAAGAATCACGCTAAGCAAGCGCAAACGCAAAGCTGCAAACAAGTAAGATTAGTAGTAGCGCAGAAGAGCACCTGTGTCATAATCACAGAAGACTTTTAAACGTTATTAACCTGGAATGTATTGTAAGCAGCAACATTCTAGCTGGTTGGAAGGAAAAAAAGATATTCGCAATATATAACATAGAGCAGAAGAACAGACACAAAGTTGTAATAATTAAATAGGTACTCACCAAGCCCCGGGACCTCCACTCCTAGCAGGTCCAGCAGGTCCTGCTCACGGTCCAGGATGTCGGACCACCGGTGCGTCAGCTGTGCCTGGGTGCGCTGGACCCCAGAGATGCGCGACACTGCCCGGCGCACCTTCCCCTACCGCTGCCGACGCTCCCGGAGGCCGTACCCAGACCCAGGCCTGCCACCTGCTGCCAGGGTTGAGGGGAGGTGGCGCTGCACAAAGAAAATTAGTGCAGCCAACTCCACCTCCCCAAATAAGGCCCATGCCTGCACCCCTTGTGGGCGCCGCCTTCCGCAAGGAAGGCGGTCGCGGCTCTGGCTGCGCCGGCGAACAGCCCTACCCTTGGACATGGTTCTGGGGACGGGGCGGGAAAGAAAAGGTAAAATAAATAAAGGAGTAAAGGAAATATATAGCAGGCAATAGAAAGAGAAAAAGTAGCTAAAAAACACAAAAAAAGTAGACAAAAACAAAAAATATAGAAGCAGGAAAATAGTTAGAGAAATAATAAGTAATAAAGATCCAAAAAAAGTGGCTATAAACAAAGGATTGAAAAGATTTAGGGAGGATTGAAAATCAGGCCCCAGAACCATGCAATAGAGTGAAAAACAAAATGGCCGCGCCCATTGCGACCACGTGCGCAAGTTCGCGCGATATTTTCTCCCCGAGCAAGCAAAAAGCAACACGATCATGTAAAAGCGGTCGCGAACAGGAAATATCGACCGCGAACAGGCGCGAACATGCATTGCGCGACCCGGAACAGGAAGTAAGCATCGCGAGTGGGCGGGACAAGTGAAAACAAGATGGCCGCGCCCGTGAGCAACCGCATGGGTAAGTTGGTGACCCGCGATCATGCAAAAAATACCGCGAACAGGCGGCAAAAAAACTTCCGCGTCTTTGCGATATTTCCGGCGTGTTTGCGGAGATTTTCTGCATTTTCGCAATAATTTGCGAAAGTTAATTTCGCAAATTCCGCCCACCCCTAGATATAATGAGAAATTTGCTACCAGAATATACTCAGAAAAGTATAAAACAAAAGATTAAGTTGTTACAAGGACTCGATCCATGTAATGTAAGAAAATATACTGAGAAGTATGGGCATTCTCTGGCTTGTCTTTCAAAAAAAGTTTGTAAAAGTGTTTTTCATCATTTGAGGATGTTAGCAGTGCACCATTCAGAAATGCGGAACTTTGTAAAGAAACTGTACTATGTAAAAAGTCCTGCATTAAGTTTAAGTGAACTGAATGGAAGTCTTTTATATGGTTCTTTATGAGATGTTCAGAAAAAGTGTGATGATATTAAAATGCGATATTTTGGTTCAGAAGAGCAGTTCATAGAAAGTGAAAGTTTGACAATTACAGATGATGGAGGAGATGAGAAAGTGATTAGCACTGATCAGTTTGAAAAAGAAATTGGAAAGTTTAATGTAGTTTGCTCTGAAATACCAAACTATGTTTGTGTTTGTTGTCGACGTACTGATTATAAAAGTCAAAGTAGGAATGTTGATTTGTATTTGAAAAGTGAAAAGGAGAACAATGGTAAGTGGGAAGAAATTGCAACTTACTTGTTTGTTGAAGGTCGATTTGAGTTAGATAGTGATCAATGTATATGCAAATATTGTTACAACAAATTAGAAGAGAACAAAATACCGGCTAGAGCAGTGCATAATACGTTGGAGTTAGTAGCTATTCTGCAGGAGCTGGCTAAATTGAATACATATGAGTCGGTTCTAATTCAATCAGTTCATCCTTTTCAAACTATAATTTGGATGGAGCCTAAAACAGGTAAACTGCCACCAACAGACTTGCAAAGAGGGCTTTGGATTTGAAGAAAAACATTGAAACTATTGCTGGAGAGAAAGAGGAAGATGAGGAAGTAGTTATTTTAGTAAATGGTGTACCCACAAAGAGTCGGAAAATATGGCAAGAATTTGTGGATGTTAATAAAGTTGAAAAGGCTACCTTATATCTTATAGAGAACAATATTTATTACAAAAATGTAAATGTGGATGGACAGGTAATACTTTTAGAAGATGATTTTGAAATTTCAAGTGGTCAAATAGAGAAAGTGGACAAGTCAAGGAATGAAGAGATTTATGAACATTATACAATATGTCCTTTGCATTCAAAAGAAGTGATAGGAAGTAGCATTGAGTTATTTCAAATGAAAAAAGCACAGGGAACTCCAATGAGTGTATGGGAGAAAAGCTTGGAAGCTCGTTGTTTTCCACAGTTGTTTCCTATTGGAGAAGGTGGACGATATGATGACCGACCTATACGGATTCCAGCTTCAGAATATCGGTCAACAAGATAATATTCTGAAGATCCTAGATTTTGACAGTGCATTCCCTACATATTTCACCTTTTGTTTGAAAGTGAACTGTCTTTGTTTCTTGTATGCAGTGAATCATATACTTAAAACTGGAGTTCATGAATCACTTCTTTCTGTGAAAGAATTTGTGGAGAAAGTTGAAGAAACAGATGAAAATTTAGAAGCACAGTAAATCAATTTGATGGCATGTCAACGTGGAACAAATGAGTATTGGTATCATCGTCATGGAGAACTCAAGTGTATGTTACGGAACTTAGGTACACCAACATGGTTCGTCACACTTAGCTGTGCAGAGTATGCATGGGAAGTTTTGCTTGAGTTTTTAAGAGAAGAAGATTCTAATATAAGAACTGTGTTCATTGGATCCTGTAAATGTGTGCAGATATTTTAATCATAAGTTTCAAGGTATGATGTCTTTTATCTGTAATAAAAAGAATCCACCTCTTGGAGAAGTTACTGATTTATTTTGGAGAAAGGAGTACCAAGCAAGAGGTGCACCTCATATACATATGCTACTATGGGTCAAGGATGCACCTAAATTTGGAACTGATTCTGATGAAACAGTATTGTCTTTCATCGAACAGTATGTGACAAGTGAGATTCCAAGAGAAGGAGGAGATAGAAGCTTGAGACCACAAGTTTTACGTTTCCAAAGTAAACGTTGTGGAAAGTACTGCAGAAGAAAATACAAGTCTAAAGGAAAATTTTACACCAAATGTCGGTTTGATTTTCCCCGTCCAGTCATTTGCAAAGGAAGAGTAAATTCTTTTTTTTCTTCTGTGAGGCACACAATAACTCGGAAATCTCCAAAGAATACCTACAAAAAAGAACAGAAGTGTCAAAGTATATCAATGACTACAATCCAGTCATTTTAAAAATGTGGAATGCGAACATGGACATCCAGTATGTTGCGGATAACTCAGTTGCTGTTGCACGTTATGTTACATCGTACATAACAAAATCTGAAAAAACAGAGATGAAGCAAATGTGGGAAGAAATTGCACAGGAGAATAGTCTTAGCAAAAAAATTGTACAGCTTTAGTTTGAAAATGCTTTCCCACCGAGAAATTGGATCGTATGAATGTTGAGACCGCTTGTGCTCTTCAAGTTTATATTCAAAGTCATGAGGAATCATTTGGGTAAGTTTAGGTCTTGCCTGCAAACGAAATAGAGTGTTGAAATAATTGGAAGAAATTGAACAGCAGTAAATGAGCCAGATAGTACAGACATTCTTAAAACTAATATGTTGGACACATACTATCCGAAAAGGAGTCAACATCTGGAACAGCTATGTCTTTATGAAGTACTTCAACATTACAGCTTCAAAAGAAATGTTAAAGACAATTTAAAAGAAGGAAAGTTTGCAGTAGTTGGATGTCATGGTTGTTTAGTAAAACATGCAAAGGGTAATCTTATAAACCACAAGAAACTTAGTTGTGAAACTCCAGATAAGCGAGAATTTTACTATTTAGCACTTCTGCAGCTGTTTAAACCATGGCGTAGCAAAAGTGAATTACTTGGAGAGTTTGACTGCTACGAAGATTCTTTTAATGCATGTAAAGATAGCATTCGATGTCCAATTTTCCCTACATATTTAAAAAAGTGGAATGATGAAGTTGAACAGGAAAAGACTATTATAGCTGAAATAGCTCATGAAAGTTCTCAAGATAGTCAAAGTAGTGGTCCATGTAGTCAAGATCCTCTTGGCAACCAATGCTGGAAACTGAAGCAGCGATTGCTATGCATGAAGTCGAAATTGCAATGCAACAAGCACACGAGGAGAATATAACATTGGAAAAGTTAGAAGAACAAGTAAATGTTGAACAGAAAGAAATATATGTGCAAGTGAGAGAACGGATAGAACATGGTTTGTTGCATGAAAAAAAAGAATGTCTGTGTTCATCTTTTAAACCTCTTCTGATGTACATCAGTGGTCAAACTGGGACAGGTAAAAGTTTTTTAATTAAAGTTTTGACCAGTTATCTTTAAAAAACTACTGGTTCACATTTATGTTGTGTGGTAACAGCTCCAACTGGATTAGTTGCACACAATGTTAAAGGAGTTACTTTGCATAGATTATTGATGTTACCAGTGGAGCATGATAACAAATTACAATATCAGAAGCTGTCTGGAGAAGCTTCTCATGAAGTGTAAAGAGTGCTGAAGAAAATGAAACTTTTAATTATTGATGAGGTGAGCATGGTCTCAAACTTAATGCTTGCTTTTGTACACTTAAGAATGCAAAAGGTATTAAAAACAGATTACGTTCTCTTTGGGGGAAAACATTTAATTGTATTTGGAGATCTGCTACAACTAACCCCTGTAAAAGGAGAACCAGTGATTAAAACTCTTCTACATGAAGACACTAAGAAATCTTTGGGAAGTATTGGAAATGTGAATCTGTGGTTACATTTTGAATATAAAGAACTCACTCAGAATATGTGACAAGCAAGAGATGAGGATTATGGAAATATTCTAAAAGATGTAAGAATTGGTGTTCTAAGCAGACCAGCAGAAGTAATGTACAAGGAATTGAAAGAAAGAAAGTCTATAGTTTGCTTAATGCCTACAGTGGAAGAGTGTTATACATTTAATAGAGAGCTTATGAAATTGGAAAATCAAGAAATAGTTCACATTGAAGCTATTGATAAAATAGAGCATCAAGGAATAACGATTGTTCTTTCAGAAAAAATACAGACTAAATTGGATTCTTTGCAAAAGTCCGTATCAAAAACTGCTGGCTTAGAATTTTTTTTAAATGTATGTTTAAACTGTCGGGTAATTTTGAAGCGTAATCTGAATGTAGAAGAAGGTTTAGTGAATGGAGCAATGGGGAAAGTTGTTGATTTTGTGAAATATCAAAATAGAAATGGAATTGAATTTTTGAAAGTTAAATTTGATCAGATTGCAGAGGTAAGTTCTGCTGCACGTTTTTTGCTTGTAAAAGACTTGTATGTTCGTAGAAAACTGTTTCCCTTCTGTTTAGCATATGCAATAACTATTCACAAATCACAAGGTTTAAGTGTAGATAATGCTTTCGTAAATGTTGGAAAAACTGTGTTTAAAGAGGCAATGGTATATGTTGCATTATCTCGAGTTAGAACGTTGTCTGGTTTGTATTTAATTGATTTTGATGAGAACAAGGTTAGTGCTGATGTTAATTGTGTAAGAGAATATAATCGTTTGAGAAGGCTTTATGCTCCCCATTTAGGTGAATATCCTATTTAGGAGAAACGTGTTGTGTGTTCAAAATGCAAATATGTTGAAGAGTTAACTATGGTTGAAAAGCAGAAAGAAAATCAGCAGAAAAGAAAAGATGTAAAGAAGCAGAAAATAAAAACAAGTGATGATGTTGTTGGATACCAATTAGAAAATGCTTCCGGTGTCAACTGCTATGGTAATGTCATTCTAAATGTTATATTTTATTTTGAAAATGTTTGTGGTGAAATTATGGAAAGTCAGGAAAAAACTTTATGTTCTGCACTCTACACTTTATTTCAAGAATTGAGAACTGATAGAAGTAAGATTCATTCTGCTTCTGGTATTCGCCAACTGTTGGATACATGTACTGGATCTTTAACATTAAGTGCTAATATACAGCAAGATGCACAAGAATTTGATGGTTATGCTTGGAGTACTAGAAGATGAAGGAATTCAGATTGAGAGATTATTTGGACTCAGTTACAAATGGGAGCATGAATGTGAAGAGTATTTGTTAACTTCAAGCACTATAGTTGACAGAGAACAATTTTTATATTTAACAATACCTGACTGCAAATCTGTACCATTTTCCAAATTAGTAAAAGAAGCTGATCATGAGATGATGTGTTCTCGTTGTAAATCAGGAATGATATCTGCATTATGCCTACAAAGATATGGAAAATATTTGATTATAATGCTGCAACGTTGTCGACCAAATGGAAGAAAAGTGGAAACCAAAATATTTTTTTTTGTTGCTAGTCAAGTATCTATTTCTGGAAGAACTTTTGCAACAGTTGCTATTGTTTTCCATGCTGGAAGTACTACTACAAGTGGACATTATACAGTTTATTTAAAGTGTAATAATGGTTGGAGTCACTGTAATGATACACACTTGGAAATGAAACCGAGATTGCCTTATGAATTACCCAACTCATACTTAATTTTTCTGAAACAAAGATTTTAGATACACTATTCGGCTTTAATGGGAATGTGTATAGATCTTTAATGAATTCATACTGGATGCTTTCAAAGCAAAATTTTTGAAACATTATCTGGCGTATTGGGAAAATGTGCAGAGAAACTACGTAAGATCATTAAGGAATTCATACTGGATGCTTTCAAAGCGAAATTTTTGATACATTATCTGGCGTACTGGGAAAATTGTTCAGAGAAACTACATAAGATCTTTAAGGAATTCATACTGGATGCTTTCAAAGCAACATTTTTGATACATTATGTGGTGTTTTCGAAAAATTGTGCAGAGAAACTACGTATGATCTTTAAGGAATTCATACTGGATGTTTTCAAAGCGAAATTTTTGATGTATTATCTGGCGTATTGGGAAAATGTGCAGAGAAACGACGTAAGATCTTGAAGGGATTCATACTGGATGCTTTCAGAGCGAATTTTTTGATACATTATCTGGCGTATTGGGTAAATTTGCAGACAATCTATGAAGTAAAGTTAAGCTTTGAACATTTGAAGTACTATTTGTGTTGATTTTGAATTATATTGGAGAGAATTAGTTGTTTTTTTTAACAATCTAGTTGATTGTTTTTTTTTCCCCTGCTGTTTATGATGACACTACACTGGCACCACTGTGAATAGTCAAGTTAATAGTAGCTGATGACAGCAAAAAAAGGGAGAAAAATTGTTATCTGAATGTTAAATTGTTTTGTATTATTTAGAAACTCATTATAATTTGTGAAATGTATTACGTTACAAAGTACTTTTGTAGTTTATTTTATGTAGTTGAAAAGTTAGAAAAAATAGTATTAATGACAAATACACAATAGTAGTTCGATATTTAAAAAAACCTTTGAAATTCATTGAAAAAACCATAGGTTTCAGAGAAGTTATAGTTAGAAATTAGCATTTAAAAAACCTTAGAAATTCACTGAAAAAACCATAGGTCTCAGGGATTTTATAGTTAGGAATTAGCATTTAAAAAAACCTTAGAAATTCACTGAAAAAAACCACAGGTTTCAGTGACGTTATAGTTAGTTGGACATTTGACTTATATAAGACCAGAGAAATTCGCCTGTTATAGTTAGTTGAGCTAACCATAGCTCGCGCCCCACAATGCACTGCTGATGACATCACATATTAAATCACTCATGACATGGTCAGTGACATCACTGATGACATCTCAAATGACATCACTGATGACATCACTGATGACATCATCCACGTGAAAATCATATGCACCTGATCAGACCCTAATATAACACTTGATACACCCAGTCTAAAATACAGACTAATTTTCAAAACTGTGAACACACCAATACCAGTTAGTGCATATTCACTCTCTAATTTGTAGGTCTACACACATCCATTCATTCACCTATACACTCACTCATACATACAGTCAGCCATCAATACAGCATTAACATATCCAGTCACATATCTATACAGACACTCACACACTGCCTCTCATTCTTAGAGTTATTCACACACCTAGTCAGTAATGGAAATAATCAATAACACTTTCATTTACTCACCTGTACAGTTATACACATACCACATCACTTATTTAAACATATACTAACATACTTACACTCTAATACAATAACTAATACAAGGACGCACTGATCCATACAGGCACTCTCACAATCACTCATTCTCACATATAGTCATTTATATAGTCCAACACTCATATATACTGCCTTTCACATATGGAGTTACTCATATGTACCACTGAGGCATCCATTCTTTCACCGAGACACTCATACACACACTCACTCAGCCTTACAGACCTTCACAGATACAGACTTGAACACATATACCCAGTGAATTAGCCACTCACACATCTATGCAGAGAGTCACACTCCCCCACCCACCCACGCAGACACTCAGGTACTCATACAGGTACTCAGACAAGCAATGAATAGCTCATATAGATCCTCATTTAGTTGCTAACCAAACCATGGAACTGCTTACACACCAACTAACAACCTAAACTGTGTGAATGTCTATAACAGTCGCTAACACATGCTTTAAGCAAGACACAATTAATTAGTCACTTATACAGTTAGTCACACACCTACTTAATCATCCATCCTGAGTCTTATACACTCATTCATTCTTCAATACACCTTGGTATATATATATTTATAAAACATATTTAAACTTTACAGAAACACACATTCACTGGAAGATGTCATCAGTGATGTAATTTGAGATGTCATCAGTGATGTCATCAGTGATGTCACTGACCATGTCATGAGTGATGTAATATGTGAGTCATCAGCAGTGCTTTGCGGGGGCGCGAGATATAGTTAGCTCAACTAACTATAACAGGCGAATTTCTCTGGCTTTATATAAGTCAAATGTCCAACTAACTATAACGTCCCTGAAACCTATGGTTTTTTCAGTGAATTGCTAAGGTTTTTTTAAATGCTAATTCCTAACTATAACGTCCCTGAAACCTATGGTTTTTTCAGTGAATATATATATATATATATATATATATATATATATATATATATATATATATATATATATATATATATATATATATATATATATATATATATATATATATCCCAAACATCCATCCAACTCCAAAGAGTAAGTGGCACGTACTCATGATCGGTATGAAAAGGGCGAATTTATTATGTTCAGGTCTCCCACGACCCCACAATGACAGAGAGACGCGTTTCGCCTGCGCAGCAGGCTTTATCAATCTAATTTGGTGCTGTGAATTTAAAACTATATATACCCCCCCCCTCTGGTATAGGCACTGATAAACATCCAAAACAGACTGCATGGGTTAATTCCTGGCTGGAAAAACATTCTTAGCATGTTAAATAGATAAAATGCATAGTGTAACAAGTCAAAAAATATGAAAGCACCATAATGAAAAGCCACCCTATTTTATAAATAAAAAATGCAGTCAGTGCGTTTTCAGCCTGGGAAAAGAGCATATGAAAATAATAACATTCCTAAATAAATTGATAATTAATACTAATACGGCACCAAAGCTCTCAAAAATATGCAGCCCACCCATTATATGTTTAAAATTAAACAAACTTTAAAAGATGTGCTCATTATTGCATTCATGAAAGTCGGAAACCCACGTTTTGCCACATTATTAAAAGGAACACATTTCCCTAGAAAACAGAAACAGCGACAATGTAAATTTGCTCACCTCAAATGTCTGCTTTTCTATCAAAGTTCTTAAGCATAGAATTAACACAGTGCCTTCCATGCTGAGATTGAAAGGGACAAAGTCTTTTGCCATTTCTACAGCAAAGTCTTTAAGCATAGGATTAGCATAGTGATATCCATGCCGAGCTGTAAAATGGCCAAAGTCTTTTTCCACTCCAGGCACAGTATTATAGCTTTGGATTGGTAAAATACCATCCAAGTCAACCTGAAATGAATAAAAGCAACCCCTGACATGTGTTTCGCTCTCAATTGGGGCGAGGTACTGCTAAACTCAGGACATAAAGAGCAATAGTAATCAGATTTAGCTTTCAGTCCTAGAAGATTTATGCAAAGGTCAGATAACGATCACCACAGTACATCAAGTCTTGGGCACGCGCCAAACTGTCTATCTCACCAAGCCGGGACTCACTTGAGCACTTTCGATTTTTTTAATTCCTTCAGTCAGAAAATGAAAAAATATTCAAACAAATAAACTGAGACATCACATGTTAGAGTGAGTAATATCCCTAACGCATTTTCACAAAGCAAAGACCTGGGGGTCACATCATGCCATTTTTATGTCGAGCATTTAAGACCTGTTGTAACTTCTCTTGTGGGCTTAAAGTCATCCCCCTGCTATCCATTTGTTTGTTTTAGTGTCCTTTACAAATCCTTACATTCTAGTGGTCAGTCCTGCATCTTTGTCCCGCCCTATTCTCTTTCATTCCTCCCAGGCAGCAGGGACTAAGTACTGTATCATTACCCTTTGGCTGAATAGATATTCTTTGGGGGACTATGTTTTTCTTGGTTTCCTGCTCAGCGCCATAGCTGCTTGCATTTTATTATATTTCCACTGCTCTGAGGTCTGACTTTCTGTAAACAGGCTTGCTCTCTGGACTCACAGGGCTTTAATTTAATCAGCACAGATATGTGAAGCATTTTAAAAGCACAAGGAAATCAAGTGTTTCTTCCTCTTCAAGAACATGCTCACTCATAGCCAATCACCGTTTGGAGCTGCCATGGAACGTATCAGGTCTGAAGCCCTGTATGTTTCTTGATTTAACCCAAAAAACCTCCCCTCCTTCAGCACCTCACTCCCACCATCTGGATTCACATGTCTGTGAACAACCGAGCAGGAATGTTACTGTTGTCACCTGCCTTGTGTGTTCAAAGTGCACACAATAGCATGCCTTGGGTACAGCAGGGAACAGATCTCTTCTGAAAAAATACAACTCTTCTCTAGGACAATTAAAGCTGCGAGGGAGGCTCTTCAGGAGGCAAGGTTTGCCCCAAACTCTAGGCGACTCTAAATTAATTCATACCTTCGGGGCTGTGCATTCAGCATTGCTACTAATTCCCTGGAAACCCAGCAATTGCCTTGTATCTTGTATCAATTTTTGTGACGCACCAGTGGCGTAAAACATGCGCCACGATGCGCCATATTTACAAAGTGACGCATCTACCTAGATGCGTCACTTTGTAAACCCCTGCGCTACATTATACCTGCGTCAGGTATAATGTATGCAGGGTGGGCGTTCTCACGTAAGTAAGCATCGTAGAAGTGACGCAGTGAAATCTACGAGATTTCACTGCGCCACTTCTAGGGTGTAAATGCGTCAATATCTTGCGCCTGCCTCACAGCAGGCGTAAGACTGATGCAGGCCTTTTCACATGGGGCGTGCCCCATGTGAAAGGACACATTGCTGGAGTTGCGTCACTTTTGTGACACACTCCAGCAACGCGTCACTTTTGCGCCTACAGATACGTCAGAAATACTGACGTATCTGTGACTCCTTGCGACATGATGCGTCATACTGTAAATATGATGCATCATTGTAGTCGCAGGGAGGGCGCAGTGAAAAGTGACGCATCACTGTTTTCACGCAGTGATGCGTCACTTTTCATAAATGAGGCCCCTAGTTTTGACATTAAAGCGGCAGTGCGCCCCTTATTAAATTTAAAGCTAGGCATGAGTGTTTACTTAGTCACTAGACAATCTGGTGTTGGCATTGTTACCAAAATGCTCCTCAGTGTCCTAGGGTGGAAAACAAGCAAGTAAGTGGTTTATCGAAGAAGTAAGATATTATGACTGATTTAAAAGTGGTGGTTTCAGGAAGAGGATTCCATGTAGTGTGCAAGTGTATTTATTTTGCATTGTATTCTTTCACCCATAGGCTCAGTGTGTTAACGAATTCATTGCATTTCTTTTGTTTTTGGACCTCACCATCACAATATCGGCCTCTATGCGTTTAGGTCTGACAAAGTTTTATCTCATATACATTTTAAAAGTGTGATAGAGGGCAAACATGTACGTTCCCTCTCCTTATGTCAGAAAGAGATTAGCATGATTAATTGAAAAATAGCTACCTTATGGGTTTTTTTCCCATGCTACTGAGGTATCTGTTTATACACACAACAGCGGGTCCCTTCCCTTAAATGATTCAGGGCTGCTGCTCCAGATTGTGTGGGCTCTGCATCCTAAGCTTCCTGTCGTTATTTTCGGCCAGAACAAACATGCATTGAACTAGTGCCCTTTCAGGAAAGTATCTTGACACCTAGCCCGTATCAAATGCTGGAGTGGCATGTGAGGCATCCGTGTGTGAGCTGTGATTGTCTCCAGTCCGGGTCACTTCCCCTTCGAAGAGCTTCGGAATGCAGTTTATTGACCCTCCCATGCCTATCTTTCCCACTCTGGAGCCAGTTGACGTTATTGGCAAAAGACATTGGGCTACATGCATCAAAGTAAGTAATTGTGATTCCTAAATTGTGATTTCTAAGAAATCGCAATTTAGGTATCGCAATTACTTATGCATGTAGGATTCGTTGAAAAAATTGCGATTGCTACACATTCCTTAATTGCGACTCGCAAATAGCGTCCCATTTATTCCTATGAGCCCAGAGGCCCATAGGAATGAATGGGAATTGCATGCGATATTTGCGAGTACCAAATCGGTACTTGCAAATTGCGCATGGAATATCAAGGGTGCCAAAAGGACACCCTGATGCACCCCTGAAATTGCCATGTGACCACATGTTGTGCACACACATGCCCCAAGGCTTTGTGTGTGTGTAACATTGAACTTTGAAAAATGCACTTTAGTGCATTTTTCAAAGTTTTTGCAAATTCTCATCAAGTTTAAATTGATTGTAATTTGCGATCCCTAATTGTGAAATCACAATTTAAAATTGCATCATGCATTGCATTTAGGGAATCGCAATTTGCGATACCCTAAATGCATTTGCAATTTAAGTAATTTTGCGATTATTTAAATTGCGAATTCGCATTTGGGTTGATGCATCCCAACCTTAAATGATTCAGGGCTGGTGCTCCAGATTGTGTGGGGACTGCATCCTAAGCTTCCTGTCTCTATTTTCTGCCAGAACAAACATGCATTGAACTAGCGCCCTTTCAGGAAAGTATCTTGACACCTAGCCCGTATCAAATGCTGGAGTGGCATGTGAGGCATCCATTTGTGAGCTGTGATTGTCTCCAGTCTGGGTCACTTCCCCTTCGAAGAGCTTCGGAATGCAGTTTATTGACCCTCCCATGCCTATCTTTCCCACTCTGGAGCCAGTTGAGGTTATTGGCAAACGACATTGGGCTGCATGCATCAAAGTAAGTAATTGTGATTCCTAAATTGCGATTTCTAAGAAATCGCAATTTACGAATCGCAATTACTTATGCATGTAAGAATCGTAAAAAAATTGTGATTGCTACACATTCCTTAATTGCGACTCGCAAATAGCTTCCCATTTATTCCTATGAGCCCAGAGGCCCATAGGAATGAATGGGAATTGCATGCGCTATTTGCGAGTACCAAATAGGTACTTGCAAATTGCGCATGCAATTTCAAGGGTGCCAAAAGGACACCCTGATGCACCCCTGAAATTGCCATGTGACCACATGTTGCGCACAAACATGCCCCAAGGGCATGTGTGTGTGTAACATGGAACTTTGAAAAACGCACTTTTGCTAGTTTTCGCAAATTCCCATCAAGTGTAAATTGATGGTAATTTGTGATCCCTAATTGTGAAATCGCAATTTAAAATTGCATCATGCATTGCATTTAGGGAATCACAATTTGTGATTCCCTAAATGCATTCGCAATTTAAGTAATCGCAAATTTTGCGATTTCTTAAATTGCGAATTTGCATTTGGGTTGATGCATCTTAAATGCAAAAATACCGGTCGCAAAGGGTCAGATTCTGTGAATCTGCCTCTTTGCGACCGGTATTTAGAATGGTGCATGTGCCCCATTGTCATTTACAATGCCAATGGCTCTAACTCTATTTTATTTATTGAAATGGAGTCCTATAGGTTTTTATTTATTTACTTATTTATTTTTTATGTGCCTGTTAGGCATGGAAGCTGAAGTTTCCGAGATTAGGGAAAGAGGTTAGTGAGTAGGGGCACCAAGAGAGAATGCCCTGATTTTTTTGTAAACACTTTACCTTCAGAAGCACTGCTTGGGTTTGTGTTGGAATTAATTTAGAAAGTAAAAGCGTCCGCTCCCATGTATGTTTTAGCATTACTACTTCTTTTGTTTTGTGCATACTTTAATATCCCAGGTTAAAGAATGCTAACTATATGAGCAGTCATGATTTCTGTAGGTAGTGTTATATCTCCAAAACAAAGCAAGAAAATCCCAGAAAATATTTACAGTTCATGCTGTATAGTACTAAAATGGGCATTCAAATTTGGAAAAAAATTATTTTACGTACAGCACATACGTTACTGTTCAGCCGTGTTTGTAGACACATATGTGCTAAGACTGGATCTATCACAGTTTTGAGTATGCTTCTCATGTTCGTTTTTTTTTTTAAAGACATAGGAATTTAAATTTATTTTTGTGAAAACTCCAATTTTGAAAACGGCAAATTGGCTTAAATTAGACTTTGTTTGTAACTGAACTTGGGCACTATTGTTCCAATCTGAAGATGATTTATGTCTGTGGATCTAATTTCCATTATTTTGCTTCTGATTGGGATCTAAGGCCACCTTTGCATTAGAAAAGTGCAGTATTGGCTCTGAACATGCAGTTCACTTTGACAGTATGTTGCGCTTACTTTGCTGCATATGTTTTGTGTAGATGCATGGTATGTGCTTGCTGCATCAGTCTGGATAGGTCATCACTATTTTCAGCAAGAATTGCACCCCAGCCTGTTTGGAAGCTTATCCAGCTTCACATAGAGTTGTTTACTTTGTCGACAACTGTGGGAGAGCAGCAAGGTATGATAGATTTGTAATAAGGTTGTCCAAGGCCTTTGGTGCAAAATTCGTAATTCTTAGTTCTCTAGGCTGTGCTGCCAGCTGCTTCTCTGGTCCCATCAGTAATTCCTCATTCTAAGTCCTTTAGACAGTACTGCTAGCTGCTTCTCTGGTCCCATCAGTAATTCTTCATTCTAAGTCCTGTAAACAGTGCTGCTACTTGCTTATCTGGTCTTATCAGTAATTCCTCATTTTATGTCCTCTAGACAGTTCTGCAGCTGTTTCTCTGGTCCCAGTGTTAATTCCTCATTCTAAGTCCTCTAGGCAGTGCTGCAGCTGTGTCTGTTCCTAGTGGTAATTCCTCATCTTTAGTCCCCTAGGCATTGCTGTAGCTTTTTCTCTGGTCAGTGGCAATTCCTCATTCTAAGTCCTCCAAACAGTGCTGCTTGCTGCTTCTCTAGTCTCATCAGTAATTCCCTCATTCTAAGTCCTCCAGGGCTGCTAGCTGGTTCTCTGATCCTGTCAGCCACTCCCCATTCTAAGTCCTCTAGGCAGTGCTGTAGCTGTGTCTCTGTTCCTAGTGGTAAAACCCATTCTTAGTCCCCTAGACAGTGCTGCTAACTGTTTCTCTGGTCCAGTCTGTTCTCCCCCATTCTATGTCCTCTAGGCAGTGCTGCAGCTGTGTCTCGATCCCGGTGGTAATTCTTCATTCTTAGTCCCCAAGACAGTGTTGAAGCTGATTCTCTGGTCCCGTTGTAACTCCTCCATTCTAAGTCCCCTAGGCAGTGCTGCAGCTTTATCTCTGTTCACAGTGGTAATTCCCAATAGGCTGTCCTCTGGACAGTGCTACAGCTGCATTTTTTTTCATACATCCACTACACTCCAAACCAACACACATAGTAAAACACATTGTCATTTACAACACCAATAGCGCTAACTCTAACAAATGCAAGACCTGTTGCATTGCAATTCCTTGTTATATTATGCAATGTGTTCTGTAAAATAGATTGTTAAACTATTTACTACCTTAAATGAAGCACATCACCTATGCTGTACTTCCTGTTTAGACCATATCAAAATTAGAGATAACTAATTATACATTGACTTGCAACATATTGCCATTTGCCAATATTTCCTTTCAGCTACAATCCTGATGAAGGTTTAGTGGACACCAATTGAACTGTAGAATTAACTCTTTTAGTTTCTGCTGTCTACTGGACTTTATTGACTGATGGCTGCTATCGATCTGGATCAATTTATCAAGGTTTGTTAGACACGTGGTAGCCTCCTGCCAAGTTACTGAATGGCTTAGTGTCGTGCTCAGTGCTAAGTTAGCAACCATACCTGCTTGTCTTGAACTAGCACCCTTTCGTTCAGTTTATTCTCACTGCAGATGTTTCTTTTCAGTTTGTCAAATGTGTTTCGTTGTTTCACACTATCCAAGTTTGCATGGTCTCAAAAAGTACACATATGTAAAATTGTTGCCTGGATTGAGTTAGTCATGGACTAATGAATTAAGTTTTTGAAATCTTCCACAGCTGCTGCAGAGAAAACTCAACACTGTTTTGAATGCTGGAGTAAAACTAACCTGGAATAAGTTGAGTTCTTTATAGAAATAGATTTCAGGGGCTTCTTTCTGGAAAGGAGGTTATTGTGATTTGCATATTCAAATTGATTGAATAGGAGAAGTAAAGTACCAGGGGCATGAAATTCTGCTTTCGGAACATTTCTGAGGAAGCAATGTACATTTTCTGCTTTTCGGAGTTTGGCCCTGATTACGATGCCAGTTGGAGTTGCCTCTGGTGCAGTCGCAAACTTCCATTTTTCAATGAGAGCTTGTCCAGCGGGCTGAAAACTGCCCACAGCACAAGCTCCCATTCAAAAGTTGAAGTTTTTGAATATCCCTGCACCATGTGGCAGGCACCTCATGGTGCCTGCCACGCAGTGTAGGGATGTTGAGGGGCACCGTAGGTGCCCCCCAGGGTCAGGGGAAAAGGGGGCCTTGCTAGGGGCCACCAGTTTCACTTTCTGACAGCCTTTCCATTTTGGAAAGACCGACATGTAAAGGCTGTCGGAAACCAACAACATAATCCCGCCGATGGAAAAACCGTCACCGTTCTTATGGCATTATGAGGAATTTCCAACCGTCGTCGGATTGCGTCCGTCGGTCTCTCCAGCTGCTGCCTCAGACAGCACGCATCGTAATGCTTCGGTCGGACAGCAGCAGTAGATGTGGTTTGGACTGTAACCGACAAGCCGTCGGTTGCGGTCCGAACCGCATCGTAATTAGGCCCTCAGTTTCAGCATTGTGCTTCTACATTGCTCTCAGATGTTCCTAAATGAACAGTATAAGGTTACAGTGCAGTAACAGTTACTAATTTGAGCACAACGCTAGAATGTGGGGGCAATCATACATCTTGCAAGTGAACAATTATGGTGAATATGACAATAATTCCTCCTCCATTTTTTCTTTTCATACCTTTCTTTTTTAATTTAGAGTTACTTTGTGTCATTTAATCAACATTATAGATGTCTTATTTTTTTTATGCTGTTCTGTAATAAAATGTAAGATATTTGTGTAGAACTGTGTCTTGTCATTATATATTTGACATTTTATGCTGCAAGATCTGACTGATTGACAAGACTGAGCGCACATTCTGAATGTAAAAGTTGTACTGGGTGTCCTAGAATTCGCAGATGTTCACACAGTTTCCACTCTGGTGTATGATCAGAATGTACTTTTTTGAGGTGGACAATCTAAAAAATGTTTTTTTTAAATCGAAATCAAATTGTGTTTTTCCTTGGTTCAAACAGAATCATTAAGAACACTTATAGCAGTAATGGAGGTGGTCGGGACATGGTTATGCTGAGCAGTCACATAGAAATGAGATGGGGCATTGGCTTATCACTGTGAGACATGAGCCAAAAGCTGTAGCATTAAGGGGATAATTTCCAAAGATTAGCGAAGGGACGCTCAAGGAATAAAATCGTAACAGCGGTCACTAGTAGAAGGAAACTAATAGGACAAGTGGAGCCCAGGTTGGGCAAAGCCCTCTGTGTTAGTTTGGAGCAATAGAGGTCATCAAGGAAGGAGGCCTTAAAAAAATATTCACAGGAGAAGTGCACAGTTAAGGATCAGGAATAGAGTCAGAGTGCTGACCTAAGGTGTCTCTTGACCCATTAGTAAAATGGATCCGTGATTGTTAAAAACCAAATGTTCGGTAATTTGCTACACATTTGAGAGAGCCAACACAAGGATCAATTGGGATTGTAAAAAGGATTGAATTGACCAATGCCTGAAAATCCATGCATGCGGTGGTGTGACTTCATGGGAGTGTGTATCTAAGGAGAACCAAATAACTGAAATAGAACGTGGGTATACAAAGAGACACACACATATCCTATTAATCTAAGGATGCTTTGAATAGAGAGCTGAATAGGCAATTTGCAAGCAATGTAGCATAGTGAAGCCGGAAGTGTGTCAGCTGCATCCGACATCCAAATAAATGTGTTATAACATTTCAAGTGTTTGGAAGTGGTCATCATGTGTTGGGTCCAGAAATGTTTTTATGTATCTGAGAATGCTGAGTGTAGCCATGGCAGGAAGAAGTACACCTCGGAGCACCTGAGGAGACAGAAACCTCTACCAGATAGACATAATGAAGGAGAGGAGCCCCACTGGAGTTGGGGTACAACTGAGCAGTTTACCAAGAGCAGTTGCTAACTTTTCAAAGCTGTGAAGCCACCAGACACAAGATCCTTCCTCACAGAACCCACTTTCCAATCCGAATAATTTAGAAATGAGGGTAGAAAAAAGAAATGATGCAAAACCCATACAGCGAACTGGGAACGACCACGGGGTTGAAACAGGGGCAGGAACAACCAGAGAGGCAACTCTAGAGTTAGATTCTACCAACCAGAATCTCACGAGGAAATTAAGACACGCAGGCAGACAGACAGATGGTGAAAGACACAACTCCATGCACCATGCCTGTTATACATACATCTGCCTTGACCACAGTCTCCACTGATGCAGCAACCACACCACCCATAATCAGCAGAGAATGTATAGCCACCTTACCAGACCAGAATTTCCCAGACACCCCTGTGCCTGCCAATTCCTCACTTATGACATTGTCTTATCCCATTATAAATTTGTCTAACTACTCTCTGACGGACGTAGAGAAACAGATTCTATCTAAAGGATTGACCTTCATCCCAACTGCCCCTCCTGACTGCTTTAACACTATGTTGGAATTACAGAAATTCTTTAGGAAAATCAGACTTAAATACTACGTTAAAGACAGGCATTACAATCCTACTTCCGAAGCCACGACATTCAAACCACCCTCCACATTCACACCACCCCCATTATTTGATTAGCCAAAAAATGCTGGGGTACGAGCAGATAGTGTTGAAGGAAACAGTGGACTTACTTAAGAACAGAAAGTACATTAAATACATCATCAGCAAGGACGAACGACTGGCCCTGAAATCTCTAGGTTCCAATGAATCTATCATCATTAAAGCAGCAGACAAGGGAGGAGCAGTAGTGGTTCAAAACACTCAGGACTACGTGGATGATATTGAACAACAACTTAACATCAGGGAAAGCTACCGACCGATATGAAAGGATTCATCCCCAGAGATTATGAAACTCACTGAGGACCTTACCCGGAAGAGCCTAAACCAAGGCTTCCTAAGCCAACCTGAATGTGACTACCTTAACCAAAAAGAGCCCAGAATTCCCACAATCTATACGTTACCAAAGGTCCACAAGCATCTGAACAAACCGCCTGGCAGATCGATTGTCTCAGGATGTGGCACACTCCTGGAACCCCTTAATCAGTACATCGATAAATACACCCATGGGTTCTGGAAACCAAATCGTTCATGAGAGACACAATGCACATCACCCAACTGCTTGAAGGTCAACCATTCAACGCCAACACCCAACTTATGGTGACCTTCGACGTGTCCTCCCTCTATATGAGCATACCACAAGGGAAGACACTTGAGGTGATCAAGGAAACCTTGGAAAGATGTCCAAAGCCACACTGGATACCGACAGGATTCCTTATATCACTAGTGGATATAGCGATGACCGAGAACTTTTTCGTGTTCAAGAACCAATACTATTACCAGTGCAAAGGAGCCGCAATGGGAGCCGGGTTTGCTCTGAGCCTGGCAAATCTTTTCATGGACTCCTACGAGGATGAATACCTATACAACAAGGACAACCCCTACATAGACCAGATTGAAGTATTGAAGCATTTTATAGACGATGTGATCATGATTTGGACAGGCACAGAGACTGATTTGATTGACTTCAGGGACTGGCTTAATAGTAGGTCCAATGATACTTAGTTCACTATGTCCCACACCAATGAAACCATCAATTTACTGGACCTCACAATCAAGGTGGAAGATGGTGTACTCTTCACTGATTTCCAAAGGAAACTTACAGAACGGAACACCTTACTGAATTATGATTCGCACCATCCTAGAAGTCTAAGGGACAACCTCCCGTATGGACAATTTCTCAGATTCAGGCGAAATTGCACAAGGAGAGTGGGCTTCTTCAGGGAAACCGAGACCCTCACCAACCGCCTAAGGGAGAGAGGATACCCAATGGGGCTGCTTAAGCGAGCTAAAAAACGTGCCTGGTTCTGTCCTCGTGATCTCCTCCTCCAAGTTAAACCCAAAACTAGAGGACAAGAAAACATGGTCTGTGCAACAACCTTCAACTCAAACAGCAACGAGATAAAAAAGATAGTAGTAAGAAGTATTGGAATTTGGTCTCCAGCGAACTTGACATGAAAAAAGACCCCATCTTCGCTTTCAAGAAAGGCAAAAATGTCAAGGATGCTGTAGTCAAGGCATATCTGGAAGCACCTAAGCCACCAGACTTTAGGAGCCAGCTAGGCCTCCCACCATTGACAGGACACCACAAGTGTGGCAAGTGCAAGGCTTGTTCAGAAACCGTGGAAGGACAATCCTTCACCCACAGGAATAGAACATACAATCTTCCTGTGTACACTAACTGCAACACCACACACGTTGTATATGCCATCAAGTGTCCCTGTGATATGCTGTATATTGGACAGACCACACAGAAAATCAAAGCTAGAGTTCTGAAACACCTGAGTAGGATCAAGTGTAAAGTACAGGGGACCCCACTAGTTGAGCACTGTAACAACCTAAACAACACACCAGGGAGTCTAAGATGGTGGGTGGTAGAAAAGGTACACACATACCCAAGAGGGGGATCGCTCACTGCTTCCCTTAATTTTAAGAAATACAAGTGTATTTGATGGAGCAGGGTTTTTACTTTTAAACCAAATACCTGTTTCATTTTCGTGTGTCATTATTAAAAGTACTACTGATTAATTAGTAATTACTAAAGATTTGTCGAGTCTTGTCTAACCAACCTTATTAACAGAAGAATCACAAGTGGGAATGCAATTGCATGGCTAAAATAATAAGTGAACTAAGTTGGTGAGCAAATTGACAGAATAAATGTTGCTTATGTGATGTTATTGAGTTTTTCGCTTATAATTAATATGCATTAATGGCTTTTGATGTCGCAAATGGCTAGATAAAAACATACACATAAGGGTATTAGCAGGGGAATAACACTGTATAATCATTTCCATGCAGTAATTATGTTTTGTGTTTCTTTTTACTTAAGTTGACCATTGTGGCCTGCTAGAAAATGGCTACCACCCGCAGCCTGCATTTAAGTAGAAGAATATTGAAAGGAGGCTTTGCGCTGACTGTGACCTTGTCCTCAAATTGAACTGAAAAGCCATGAACATGATGACAAATCTGGGAGAGATGCCAGATGCCCCTGAACGTGAAGATTGTTTCCAATCCGAATACCGACCTGATGAACTTATAATGGTCCCACGAATGAGATACATTTTATCCTAAAGAGACATCCGTAGAAGTAACGAATTAGTTATGGACTCCTAATTTCTATTAATTATTTGAGACTATCAATACGTGAGAAAATCTATCGTTGTATCCCAATGTACCAAGACGACATAATTTCCGCCATTCGATTGTTTTGAAAAGATATGTTTGCAACATTTGGAATGTAAATTTGGTATAAATATTAGTAGACTAGAGAGGTCTAGCGCCACTTCTTCCCGAACTGATGATCAGAGGTCCCGATGCTGATGGAGAGGACGGTGACTCTACATGATGGCTAGAAAACTTTAACTATTTGCTGAGGACCGGTTCTGACTTAGAAAACGACTTTTAGCCAGAATCGGTAAATATGGAAAATATGATCTTGCATTTAACTGGCTTTTCTTACATATTAGATAAACAATATTCTGTTTGAATTACTGTGTCGGGTGGTTATTTTATTGTCATGTTTATTGAATATATAGAGTGTTAAGATATTTCATCAGATCTATAGCCACTAGTTGATGCCATTGACCTCAGGGTACATGCAGATTGGTTAGGTACGGGAAAAGTGTTTCCCCTTGTACATGGCACGGATAGAGTGGTAGGATGAATGTTGGTGTTATGGGCCTCTCCAGCGTGTGATGTGTGTGTGCGCGTGTGACTGTGAGATCACTCCGTCCGTGGAAGTAGAGGGGATTCGGAAGCTCCGATCTGCACCAGGTTCTTGGTAGCAGAATGATGGTTAACTATTGTCTTGATCTGGTGATTTTGCGTGTATATAAGCTTATTGATTGATATTGATATTTGCACTAACACTGTATGTTGAAGTCGAATTGAGTTTTATGTAGTGTGTACGGCTTCTGGGACGTAGGAAGTCGGTGACAGTTCCGTAGTAGGGCAGAGGGAAGCGCTGCTCTCGGAAGAGGCGGGATTGTTGGCCCTGTATGAAGACAGGGGAAAAACGTGTGACAATTGAAGTTGCGCGTCGCATTGTCTGGGTTCGATGAGGTAGCATCGCCGTGTGTTGCCATTAGAGACGTATTTTCTGTGTGAGAGAAGTGTATATGATAGCGAAGGTTATCTGTGAAGTTCTGGTCTTAGGTATCAGGGGTCCTTATGGCATTCCGATAACGCTTATCACTGGAAAGGTAATAGGTACTCTCTGAGCTTGTTAGAAGGACAGAGCAGAGGGAAGCGCTGCTTTGTTAACGTGTGATATAATTCTGTAGTAGGACAGACTGTTCGCTGTTCTCGGGAAAGACAGGATTCTGTGTGAATGTACTACATTTTCTGGTGCGAAAGTGCGTGAATGAGAAGGCATTCTGGTTAATTGTGAAACTCTTAGGAGCATTCCGGAGAAAACAGTTAATTGATGCTTGTTAGAAGGGTAGAGTAGAGGGATGTGCTACTTTATCAACGGAAGTAACGATTCCGTAGTAGGGCAGAGGTAAGCGCTGCCCTCGGGAAAGGCGGAATTCTCGTGGGAAAGGTCTTTTGCTGTTCTGTTGCTAGCGAAGCAGACAATGGAGATGTTTGTATGTTGTAACTAACAGACTCGTAGAAATTGAAACAAAGTCTACCGAGTAGTTTTGTAAAGGAGGGGTAGATGAGAGACAGGAGACAGGAGCAGAAGCAGCTGCAGCGACTGCTGACATCAGGGAGACCGCGCTGTGATTGGACAGTGGGTTAGAACGGTGGAAGCACAGTGATTGGTGTGCTAGTGTACGCCGCGCAAGGATTGGGAGACATACAGGGTGACGTAGACGCTCCAGGGTTGGTGCGTTGGTGTGAGTCGCGCTGGGATTCGTGGACAGAGTCAGTGACGTAGACGCTCCAGGATTGGTGCGTTAGTGTGAGCCGCGCTGCAATTGGACAGGAGATCGTACAGTTGTAGAAAAGACAAAAGGGTTGCGGAAAATAAGAGAATGTATTACCACGCTGAGGAAAAGAAAAAGAAATCCTTGTTTAGTAAAGTTAAGAACTGGTTTGACAAGGATAAGGATATTATGACTAGGGAAGGACAGTGACTTCCTCCGATAAGAACCCCCGCATCCTTCATGGTTGCGAAATATGGGTATCATACCTGTATTTGGTTGGACAACTGGGTAAAGTATACCAAAGAGGATGGAGTTTTAGCTTTCCCGGAGCATGGCTCATTTAATCTGGCCATACTGAGAAACTTACGGGAGAGGATGATGTGTCTAGAGCCTCGGCCTAGGCCAACGCAATTTGAGGCATTGACTGAATGGGAAGATGAAATGCATGAGCGAGAAAAGCAGAGGAGTGGAGGAAATTACAGGTATATGTTCGGACGAAAATGTGATCGTGAAACTCATCATGACCGGATGAGAAGATGACGAGATGCCAGTATGACTGAGGGATTATATCCTGTAAGAACTGCAGAGGAGACAGAAGGGAAAAAGTGTACAGAGAAAGAACATAATGTAGAAACAAGGAGATATGGGGCGAATGAGTCTGATGATGATGTCTTAGATTACATGTTCTACAAAAGACCATCCCCGTATAGGCGAGAACCAGAGGTAGGAACATCAGTTACCCCAATGAGAGACACCCTGCGGATTATAAAGACAGAAGTCATGTCCCCTGAGTTGAAAAGCAGTAATTCTCTTGCAGAGAGAGAGAGAGAGAGAGAGAGAGAGAAAGGGAGAATGAAATTGAGGATGAAAAGACCAGAGAACTAGCAAGAACTACATTTGAATTGACAGAGAAAATCAGAGAACTGACTAAAAATCTTGAAGCAGTTACGGTGCCTGCAACAATAGGTCTGGTTATGCCTGTTTTCGAAAAGCAGAGGGTTGGTGAAGGTGGTTTGACGGTTCCATATGTAGGCAACAGATTGATTGTTCCTCCAGAGCAGGCAGAAATGAGAACGGGAGAAAATCAGTGGAGATCAGGAGAGAATCAGTGGAGACATACCATATGTGGAGGAGAGTTGAATGTGCAGACTAACTCAGGTTTTAATTCCGGCTGTGTGGAAGGGAACAGAATGATTGGAGGATCGATCTTAGAACCACAAAGAGTGACAGAACCAGCAGGTGCAGAAAAACCCACAGGGATAACTGCTGAAGATTTGAATGATTGGCTGAAAGTTTTGCAGAGGAAAGAAAAGGAATCCCAGGGAATTGATGTAGCTAGAATACGTATGGAAATGGAGGAGCTGATTGTAGGAACAATCCCTACAGAAACACTGAAAAATTATCAGGAGGGGGAAATACTATTCCTATGCAAGAGCATCACATGGAGAGCAAAGAACATACATGACAGGTTGAAAGGAACAGCCAGTGAAATGGGAGTCGACATGGACAAGGTAAAAGCTTTACAAATGCCTTACCGAGTGGATTTTACAGATAAGGACATTGAGAATCTGAATAATGCAGGCCGGACAGGGCAGATTAAGGAGATGATTGCTTTGCTGCGAAAATGGGGAGATGTGGAGAGATGGAAAGATAGATGGTATAGAAAACGAGAGGATGCAGCAAACAGAACTTACTCAACATTCCCTATGAAAGAAAAGGAGAAAGCAGTGACAGCTTATCCCATGAAGGAGATTCCAGGAGGAGGGTACGTACATGTCCCATGGACCAGACAAGATATTTTGTCATTTACAAATGACTTCCCTCGACTAAGAGAGAAGCCCGTCGAGTGGTATAGACAGGTTGACAGATTTGTGAAGTTGTCAAAAGTACTGTGGATCGACCTGAATAGTCTGTTTGATATAATTGTACCAGCAGATTTGTGGACAGAATGTAAGATAGTCATAGACTGGCCTACTAAAGAATACCCGAGAGATCCAAAGACAGGAGCTCCAGACCCGGAGGTCATGAAAAAGTATGAGCAGGTTATGGCTTTCCTGAAAAATAAGGTACCCCCCAAGGAAACAGACTGCGTTAAAATAGATCGAACACATCAAGAAGTGAAGGAATCAGTCCATGCTTACTATGAAAGGCTAATACTGGCTTTCAAACAGTTCAGTGGAGATGAACATCTGGGTGACAAGGATCTGAGCCATTTTGTATATAGATTTGTGCATGGCTTGCGACCTGAAATCAGTGAAATGATAAAGCAGCATACCGTAGACTGGCAGAGCAAAAAGATTGATGAGATCCTGAGATATGCAAAATACTTCAGTGATGAGATTGAGGCAAAGCAAAGGAAACTGAAAGAAAAGGCAATGTGGGCACAGGTAAAAGTTGCAGAAAGACAGGAAGCTCAGTTGGTTGAACAAGCAAATAACCCAGGAAATAAACCCAGATTTGGCCCCGGAAAAGGGAAAGGCAATATTGAGGAAGCAAAGAAAAGGTTTCCCTGCCACAACTGTGGAAAATTAGGGCACTGTAAATCCGAGTGTAAGAATCCACCTTCTCCTAATGATGACAATCCATCATTGAATTCACAGGTGCAGAGTGAGGGGTGTGGTCAGCATCAGCAACAGAAGAAGGCTGTTAAGCAGCAGAATCAGGTGCCAAAACCACCCTTGCCACAAAGAAGAGGATCCCAGAAGTACAGCCAAGATTCGGGGTTCTACGATGAAGAACAGGTAAACAAGCCAAAACGCGCAAGCACTGTATCAAAATATTGGCTAAGGAATGAGGGAAGTGATTCAGAGGGAGACTTCTGACGGTGCCGAAGAGAGGAGGTAGAGTGCGTACTTGGCGCAACTCTAGAAATAGACCAGGCAGGACCTTTTGTAGATGGAAAAATCAATGGTGAAAGTGTTACTTTTCTAGTTGACACAGGAGCTACAAGATCAACTGTCAGGTCAGCTGATATAAAGAATCTTCCTCTCTCGGATGAAGCAATCCAAGTAGTTGGTGTGTCCAACACACAGATCAAAACTCATCTTACTGAACCAGTAAGGGTTAGAATAGGGAAATTCTCAGACATGCACCGATTCGTGGTGTGTGACACCAGTACTGTGAACCTGTTAGGTAGGGATTTGCTGTGCAAGATGAATTGCACTATTTTCTGTACTCCAGATGGAATAACTTTTGAGACACCAGATGAGGATGTTCTATACCGAATGATCCTAGATAACAGGGAAAGTGAGGCTATGGGAACATATGCTGTGTTTAATCCAGATGCATTACCCCCAGAATTAAAACAGACAGTAAAAGCAGCAGTTTGGGATTTTACTGGAGAAGATGTGGGCCTGATGAGAAATGTAGATCCAGTAAAAATTACAGTAAAAGATGGAATAGTTTACCCAAACATCCCACAATACAGACTGACACCTGAAATAATTGAAGGAATAACACCCATAATTGAGAAAATGATCCAGCAGGGGGTGTTAAGAGAAATATTAAGCAGCCCATGTAATTCACCAATAACGGGACTAAAGAAACCCAATGGAAAGTTCAGAATAGTACAGGATTTGAGAAAAATTAACAAAATTGTTGTGCCATGCTGTCCCATTGTGCCAAATCCATCAGTGATTTTGTATCAGATTCCCCATGATGCAGAATGGTACCCAGTAATTGATTTGTGCCATGCTTTCTTTTCAATCCCGTTACATCACGACAGCCAGCCGATTTTTGCATTTAGATTTGGAGAGCGAATTTTGGCATGGTGCCGAATTCCACAGGGGTATACAGAGAGCCCTTCGATATTTAATCAATTGCTGAAGAAATCTCTGGAGAGTTTAACAATGCCTTAAAATTTGGTTTTGGTCCAATACATTGATGACCTGCTTGTGGCATCGAAAACACGTGAAGCCTGTGAAGTAGACACCATTGCTTTACTGAATCACTTGGCAGATGGAGGATTAAAAGTATCTCCAGCCAAATTGCAATTCTGCAAAAGAGAAGTCCAGTATTTGGGACATAATATTGAGAAAGGTCTGAGGAAAGTGACCATTGACAGGATTAAAATCATCAGAGGGATGAGAGCCCCAATGACACAAAGAGAAGTAAGAATGTTCCTGGGAATGGTTGGTTATTTTCGTCAGTGGATAAGTAACTTTTCCTTGATTGCCAAGCCACTGATTAAATTGACAAAAAGTGAGGTGAAAGACCCACTGGAATTAAACCCAGAAGAAATGGCAGCATTTAAAAAGTTAAAGAACAGACTATGTGAAGCTCCTGCCCTAGGAATGCCAGATTACGAAAAAGAATTTGAGCTGTACTGTAGTGAGAGAAATGGATGTGCACTTTCAGTGTTAATCCAGAAACATGGATGTCTGAGGAGGCCAATTGCATACTTCTCATCAAGGGGCGTGGCTTGGACGCTGCGGAAAATGGCCGCTGCTCGTCGGAGCTCCGTGAGGGAGTAGCGCGTTGGGATCTCCCCAGGGCATCTTTTCCTCATTCCGGGACTTTTTGCCAGCAACATCATGTTTGGGACACTCGCCTGCTTCGCCTGGGGCATTGCCGACTTCTGGTGCTGACGGACTCGGCAGGTTTTTGCCTTTTGCCTCCTCTCGCGGTTCTCTGAATGCCGCGACCGCCATTTTGAATGCTCCGGTTTCCCGCGATGGAGTTTTTCCTCATACTCGGCTCCTCATGTGACCAGCGGTGAGCTGTTTTGGCCTCAATTTCTTCAAGTTTTTTTGTTTCCTGCATCCTCTTGATGCCGTTATATATCTTCTTGATCACAATTTTACTTTGAGGCGTTAATTCTTTTAATTACACCGTTTTAGTCTCATTGGACTATTTTGCCTGCTCAATTCAGTTTTATTTATTTTTGTGGCTTTTTTGTATTTCCTGGAATATATGGCAATGCCTCGCACTAACCGTGGTAGCGTCCAACAGGTTAAAAATGCGTCAATGGCAGATTCTAATCCTTTCAGTGTGCTACAAGATACTATGGAGGACGCTAACTCTGACTCTGTAAGTTCTAAGCTTTTGTCTTCTGCTCCTCCTTGTGCCAGTGCTCAGGCAGTCTCGAAAATTCCTTCTGCCTCGCCTTCAACATCTGGTAAGAGAACAAAGGTAACTCCTCCTTCTCCTCCTACTACTTCACCTACAATTTCAATGGAACTTTTGTTGGAAGAGATACGCTCTCTTAAACCCTATATGACAGAGACTAATGTTCGTCTCCAACATCTTGAAGATAACTGGTCGAACACGGAGAAGAGGGTGGATGATCTTGAGATTCATGTCGGTTCTATTCAAGCTATCACAGATCATATTCCTGATATGCGAAGGGAAATCTCACATCTAACGCAACAGGTGGAGAATTTGGAGAACCGAAATAGGCGTAATAACCTACGCATTTATGGCCTTTTGGAGGGCCTTGAGAATCCTGACCCCTTGTTATTTTTTCGCTCTTTCCTACCAAAGCTTCTTGGTTTTCCTGAGTCACCCCCTCTCAACATCCAGCGAGCTCACCGCCTGGGTCATAGTCCAGGTCCTTCTACTGCTTCCTCTCATGTGAAACCCAGGGGTGTCATTTTATATTTTTTGGAATATACTAACTTGCTCAGGGTCCTTCAGGCTGCCAAACAGAAAGGAAAGATTCTTTGGAATGGCTCTACTTTGTTTTTTGCTCAAGACTACTCCAAAGCCACAGCGGATCGCCGGAAGAAATTTTTGGATATGAGGCCTGCACTTCGTGCGTTAAATGCTCGTTATGGTTTATTTCATCCGTGCCTGTTCAAGGTGACCTATCAGAACAAAACTACTAACTATGACGATCCTGCGCTTCTCCAACATTTTTTGAATACTTGTAGAGATGAATCCATGGACATGTCCAGATCGTGATTTTCCTATTGTATTAGCATTGTTGTGATTTTTTGCCTCATGTCCACCTTGTTTGCATTTCCTCTTTGTTTAATCTGTGACTTTGTTGGTTAACATGTTTTCTTTTCCATTTTCTTGTAGATGCATTATTCAATCCCTTCCTTCTTCCTCCGTCGTTCTCCCTGGAGGTCGTTATCCCTCGTGCTCTCGTCAGTCCTGGAGTTGTCCGTCTTGGTATGCTGCCTTTTCCTATGTGGCTTCACCCCCCCATCCTCAATGTTTATTTGTGGTATGTCTTTTCGACTTATTATATTGGTTTGTATTATCATGTCTTTTTATTCTTTGGTTTTCCCTTCAAATATTAGCGTTCTTTTGTACTGTTTCTTCCCCCATTCACTCTTTCCTCCTTTTTTCTATTTCCCTTTCCTTTTTCTTCTCCTCTTACTGTTATATTACACATACTGTTGCAGTTGTTTTTCTGTTTTCTGTTCTGCACTTCTCTGTTACTTCTTTTTCTCATCCTATGTTGCTAGTTCTCTTCTCTTTTCACTTTCAAATATCGGCATTACTTCGTATTGGCTATTCCAGTGTGGATTCTCTCTCACTTTTTTCTTTTTCCAGTTCCCTCTCTTCTCTCTTCTTTTCTTACTGTTGCATTACGCATGATGTTGTTGTTGTTTCTCTGTTTTTTGTTCTAATCCTCTCTGTTATTTCTTTCTTCCCTCCTGCTTTGCTAGATTTCTTACTTCCTCGCTTTCAATTTTGTTCTTATCATACTTCTTTATTGCACCTTATCATTTCTCTTCCTGTACTAATATTACTTCTCTCCAATTTTTATATGATGAGTTTATGGATACTTATTTGCCTGATTGTTTCTTATATAAATGATATTCTTTACTATGAGATATATAGTTAGATGCTGCTAAATATATTTACCTGGAATGTTAAGGGTTTGGGTTCTCCCATTAAGCGGCAACGAGTTTTGTCCCATTTAGCAAATTTAAAGGGAGATATTGTGCTATTACAAGAAATTCATATACAAGAAGTTGAAGTTGCCAAATTACGCCGTAATTGGGTAGGACATGTATTTGCATCTCCTGGATCAGGGAAGCGTAATGGTGTTGCAATTCTCTGTCATAAACGGTTAAATGTTAAAGTTGTAAATCAAACCAATGATTCTGATGGTAGGTGGGTCATCGTATCTTTGTTGGTTGATAAAGTCCCTTTAACTATTTTTAATTTATATGCTCCTACTGTACATGATAAACTTTTTTGATTATTATCTCATTTTAGGAGGGGATTGCAATATGGTTATGGATCCTATTTTAGACCGGAAATCCCATTCACGTTTTTCTCCCTCTTCCATGCACACTCAATTTACATCCACTATATCCCAACGCTCTCTTGTTGATTCTTGGAGACTCTGTCATCCTACACTTCAGGAGTACACATATTACTCACCAGCTCATTCTTCACAATCCCGAATTGACTATATTTTTGTTTCTAAAGCTCTGATCCAACACATTACCCATTCTGAAATAGGCTCCATTTTAGTTTCTGACCATGCCCCAGTTTCCTTGCACCTTGATTTGCTTCCCCCCATAAAAGGTACTAGGAGGTGGAGATTCAATAATTCTCTCCTATTAGACCCCAAATTTACTCCAGCTTTCCTTGAATTTTCATCCCTATTTTTTACTGAAAATGAGTCTCCTCTAATATCCCCTCAGGTACTATGGGACACTTTCAAAGCTGCTTCTAGAGATTTCATTATCTCGTTTGTTTCCCATAAGAGACGAGCTGCATTCCACTCCTTACAGTCAATTAATACACAAATTAAGCAATTGGAACATCGTTATTATTTAACTAGCTCTCAATCTGACTTGGATAAACTTCTCAAGGCCAAACTCTCCTTTAATAAACTCTCCACGGACTCTGCTAATCTAATTTTACTTAAATCCAGTGCCAAATATTATTGTGCGCAAAATAAGGCAGGCAATCTTCTTGCCAAGTATCTCAAGGTTAAACAAGAACGCACAAAAATTGAATCTATTGTTTCCTCCTTGGGTCCCACTCTTCATAAGGATGAAGATATTCTAGCAGAGTTCACTAATTTTTATCAAAATCTCTATACTCCGGAATCTCCTCCTCTTTTAACAGATATTGACCATTATTTATCTTCCATTCCTTCTCCTTCCTTTCCAGACACAGACTTTGCCCCATTGGAGGCAGATATAGGTCCTAAAGATATCCTAGAGTCCATTCGGATAATTAAAAAAGGTAAGGCTCCTGGGCCAGATGGCTTTACGATAGAATTCTATCTACATTTTGCGAATTTGCTTGTTCCCAAACTTCATCAACTATTTTTGTTTTTTATATCCTCCAGAAAATCTGAGGGGTCTTTTCAAGAGGCCTTAATTTGTCTCATACCTAAGGATAATAAAGACCATACTTGGTGTAAAAATTATAGGCCCATCTCTTTAATCAATCTGGATTATAAGATCTTTGCAAAAATTCTTGCGCTCCGTCTTGACAAAATTTTACCTAGTATAATTGGCAAGGAGCAATGCGGTTTCATTAAAGGACGTCACCTTTCTGACAATACTCGTCTTTTCTTCAATGTTCTGAGTAAGTCTTACTCCTTTCCGCATTCTTTAGCTGCTGTTGCATTGGATGCTGAAAAAGCATTTGATAGGGTTAATTGGCAGTTTATGCTCACAGTCCTTGGTTGGTTTGGTTTTGGCCAGAAATTTCTTGCTTATGTTTCTCTGTAGTATTCCTTTCCTAGATCCTTTATTTTGGCTAATGGTCTTGTCTCTTCCTCGTTTCCTCTCTTCAGAGGCGTTCGACAAGGATGTCCACTCTCTCCTCTTCTTTTCATTTTGGCGTTAGAACCTTTCCTGATAAAAATTCGTATGAATACAGATATTACTGGTTTCCCTTATGGGGATAAGAATTTGAAGCTTTCTGCCTATGCGGATGATATTCTTTTATTCATTTCCAATCCACAATCCTCTATTCCATCCTTTTTGTCGGAGGTATCTGACTTTGCGAAAGTCTCGGGTTATAAACTCAATGTTGACAAGGGTGAAATTCTCCCTTTGAATAAATTTTGTTTCCATGCAGACTTCTTGGCTTCTTCTTTCCACTGGAGTCCGGCTAAGATAAAATACCTAGGCCTCTGGTTTAAATCCTCTATTAAAGACACTGTAGCACTTAACATTAAAAATCTACAAACAATGATTCAGGACTCTACTACTCGTTGGCATCCTTTGTTTTTATCCTGGTGAGGAAGATTGGATTCAATTAAAATGATGTTGGTTCCCATTATTTTATTTTATCTTTCTAATCTTCCAGTTAATATACCTAAGTCTTGTTATAAGAATATATACTCTACGCTGTCTAAGTTCTTATGGCAGCATAAAAAAGCTAGAATGTCTTTTGCAAAACTTAAACGATCTAAGCAGTTGGGTGGAGTTAATTTTCCGGATTTTGCCTCTTATCATTCCTCATTTTTCCTTAAGCATTCTGTTCCCTTATTATCTGAGCAGGAAGCCGATAGCATTTCAAAACCTTTGTGGGTTGAGATTGAATCGTCTTTTTTTCATCCATTTACTTTTGAGGAATTTGTATCGCTGTCTCATATTCCAAATAAATTTTCCCTCCCTATTCTTAAAAATTCTCGCAAAATTTTTTCTCCTCTTTTCCTGGGAGGTTTAGATGACCGGTCGCGTTTTTTACACTCTCCCTTGTGGTATAATCCTCTTATTAAACTTCGCAATAGGATGCTTTTTTGGAAAGATTGGAATAACCTTGGTATTAATTGGACCCATCAATTGTTTGATGAAGGCGCTTGTGTCCCCTTCTCTACCCTTCAATCTCGCTTCTCTTTACATGATTCCTTTGAATCCAAATATAATCTACTGAGTACGGTTTTGCAAAGAAGTTATGACACTCTTTCTAATTCCATCACTCACACTAATTTCTCCCCTCTTTCTCTCCCTTGTTTGCTTGCTTCTTCTTCTGCTTCCCAGATATATGCAAAGCTAAGAGATGCTTCTGGCACTCGGGATAAATCTAAAACAGAAACGGACTGGGAATCAGATGTAGAGGACACTTTTTCTGTCTCCTTGTGGCAAAAGGTTTGGATCAAGATAAGGAAGTCCTCTAGAGCAGCGAATACAACTCAAACGTTATTTTTTATATATAACAGACTTTTGATTACTCCTGCCAAGTTGCATGCAATTGATCCTTCCATCCCTCCCTCTTGCTGGTCTTGTTCAGCATCGAGGGCAGATCTTAAACACATGTTATTCTGCTGTCCGAGGATTCATAAATTTTGGACCGATGTGTGGACTCAGATCAATAAGATTTTTTCCACCTCTTTCCCTCTTACATTTTCACATATCTTTTTAGGTAGTCTCTCAGACATATGGTCCTCTTCCACCACTAATACGTCCATTATTGACTTACTTCTGGCTGTAGCATTTCAGCAAATCACTAAATCTTGGAAGGATACCTCCAATGTTTCATTTCAGGCTTGGTGGTATGGAGTCTGTTATCATCACAGACTTGACAGAGCCTATGTTTATCCCATTACACTTGCCATTAAACGTGATTTATTATGGCTTCCCATTACAGATTTTTTAGATATGTCTGCTCGATCCCTACCCCTACATAATCCACGTACAGAAGAAGTTCCCAAGCCCCCATAAATGCATTCCTGATGGTTTCATGTACATATTTTTATTGCTTGTTTTATGCCTATCTTGTATATTTTTTATTTTTCTTTTAATGGAGAATTTTTTGTGCGTTTGACCTATTTCTTTATTCTTTTATATAATTTTGTATGACAATGATTACATTTATTGCAACTGCTTTTGTGTTATTTGATGATGCTTTTCCCCCCTCTCCCTTCTACTTCTTTCCCTTATCTTTTATTCCTCTCACTTAATTATGATGTTCTATTTTTCTATTTGAGATGAATTTTAATACTATGTCTTCCTGTTAATCTGTTGTTAATGAACTTCAATAAACTCTCCTTTAAAACTTAAAAATACTTCTCATCAACACTTGACCCAGTAGCGGTGGGTTTACCAGGTTGCCTGAAAGCAGTAGCTGCTACATGCAGAAGTCTGGAACAAAGTGAGGGAATTATAATGGGATATCCTGTACGGGTATTCGTACCTCATGATGTGGCGATCCTTTTAACAAGGAGCCGGACACAGTTCATGTCTCATAGTCGGCTAACTAAATATTAGAAAGTCATTCTTGGTGCAACAAATGTGAGCCTTGAGAGATGTGTGAATGTGAATCCAGCAACACTGTAGCCTGATGCTGAAAGTGTGGGAGTGAGAGATGAAGTTGATCATGATTGCCTGGATGTGCTTGATTACTATACCAAACCAAGACCAGACATAAGAGATCTGCCACTATCTGAGAGTGATCATGTGTTGTTTGTGGATGGATCTTGTTTGAGAACGGATGAAGGAACACTGAGTGCTGCATATGCTGTGTGTACTGTTTCAGGAGTTGTGGAAGCATCACCTTTGAACGGAGTTAAATCCGCTCAGATGGCAGAATTGGTGGCACTAACAAAGGCTTGCAAGATTGGAAGAAATGTGAGAGTGACTGTAATGACTGACAGCCAGTATGGCTTCGGAGTTGTCCATGATTTTGGCCAGTTATGGCTACAAAGAGGTTTCCTGACCTCAAGTGGAACTCCCATAAAGAATGCTGAAGTGGTTGGAAAATTGCTTGAGGCGATACAGCTGCCTAAAGAACTAGCAGTTGTAAAATGTGCTGCTCATGGTCAAGGTGATGATTTTGTCACCCTTGGGAATAAATTTGCCAATGACATAGCACAGTACTGTGCAAGGAACAATCATTCAATTAACCAAAGTAAAGAAAGGGAAATGTCTTCTTGTTCCTTAATGTTTACTAATGTGGTGGGAACATGGGAGGAAGTGAAGCAGTTACAGGATGAGGCAGGAGATGAGGAAATGAAAGATTGGGTGAAAGCAGGTTGTGCACCAAGGGAAAAAGACCACGTGTGGGTCTATAGGGATGGAAGACCAGTCATGCCCAATAGCATGTTGTCAACAATGGCACGGATGTATCATGGCCAGGGACATCTGGGGAGGGATGCTATGATAAGGGCCTTTAAGCAGACCTAGTACAATGCAAAATTCAGGCTGATAGCAGAGAGTCTCTGTCAGAGATGCCTGATATGTCAGCAATTCAATCCTCGAAAGAGAACAGTGGTGAGCCTAGGTACAATAGGCAGGGAGGGAGGACCCTTCACAAGAATGCAGATAGATTTAATCGAAATGCCCCAAGTCAACAGATTGAGATATGTCCTGGTGGTAGTCTGTTTGTTCTCCAGGTGGGTGGAGGCATTTCCAACAAGAAGAAATGATGGGATAACAGTGGCCAAGCTACTGTTAAGAGAATTCATCCCAAGGTATGGGTTCCCAGTGAACATTGAATCAGACAGAGGAGGACACTTTTATAATGAAATCATGGGTTTGATCTGTGAAGAATTAAGTGTACAGCAGAAGCTACATTGTGCCTACCGACCAGAGGCTTCTGGTGTGGTTGAACAAATAAATGGTACCATCAAAAACAGAATTTGCAAAATGTGTCTGGCCACAGGAATGAAATGGCCTGATGTCTTGCCTTTAGTCCTGATGACAATTAGGTCTACTCCAGACAGAGCAACAGGTTTGAGTCCACATGAAATTATCATGGGACGTGCTATGAGACATGCGTTTGTGCCAGTCAACAAGCTGATGACTATAACTGATGACATGATTTTGGATTACTGTAAAGGCCTGGCTGACGCAGTTCATTCTGTGTTTCACCAGGTTGGAGAAGACGCCACTACACTTGAAAAGAAACCAGCCCATGATCTGAGCCCAGGGGACTGGGTAAGAATAAAAGTCCACAGAAGAAGAAATTGCCTGGTTCCAAGGTGGGGAAGGCCAAGACAAGTCGTTCTGACCACAACGACTGCTGTGAAGTGTGCTGGAGTGAAAAATTGGATACAGGCGAGTCACACTCTGAGAGTTCCAAATCCAAGTAACGGCACTGGAAAAGAATACTTTGAAGAAGCAGATTCCAGTGATGATGCAGACAGTGAGGCAGTAAAAAGGAAAAAGAATCCTGAAAGGGGGGAAAATGTGAGTCAAGAGAAACTTTCATCCCACCAGAAGAAATTCTGAAAAGAACATTGCAAACTTCAGAGACGAGTCCAGATTCTGAAGAAGTGCCTGAAGTCCCAACTAACAGTGACGAACACAAAAAGAAAGAAAGAAAAGAAAAGAACATTCCAACAGAGGTGACACCTGAATCAAATTAAATAATTGGACAAGTTCCCCCTGAGATAATTCTTGAAGAAGAAGGGACAGAAAAAGAAAGAGATGGACAGATTGTGGAAAAACACCGAGGAGGTGTAGGGAACATCAACAATAAGCTAGGTGAAGGGACAAGTAGACAGCAAGAAGATTGCGTGTCGGAGACCCGAGGAGGGACAGAAGTAGGGAAATCCCAATTGGTGGAAAAAGAGACTGTTGGAGAAGAGGAAGTTGTTGGAGAAAAGAAAACTGTTGATGAACAAGAGGCAACTGAGACAGAATCTGATGAAAGTGAAAATGAGATACATGGAGGACGAGTTCTGAGAAAGAGAACTTGGATTGGAGAGAGAAACAATAAAGAGGGAAAACAAAAGAGAAATGCTAAAGGAGATCTTTGGCCCAACAAGATAAAGAGACTGAGATATCGACTGACACGAGTTAACTCCTTGAAGCTGAACAGGTGAACGAAGTGTCAAGTCAAAACCAAACGAAAGAAGAAGAAACTAAAATATCTGAAGGAACTAAAAGAATCAGAAAACCAAACCAGAAGTATAAGTCACCAGAATGGACGTATGTGGCACTGCCTGAACAAGGTGAAGAGGCAGACAGTCAAGGAAGTCCAGAGGAGGCTTTACTGAAAGTGGTTGAAGAAGAAGAAGCAGTTGGAATCCTGAGAGTTATCTTGTCCGACATTGGAGAAGAAACGGATGTTCAGGACCTAATACAGTTTGATGATGATGAGGAAAGAGTGAAGAGTGATGAAAATCCAAATTGAGTAAATCTAAAGAAGTCACTTGAAGAAGAAAGTGAAGAAGTAAAATTAAGAACTAATAGATTGTAATAATCTGGTGGGTACTTGCTGCCCTAAAAGTTCGGTAGTGGAGTAGAAGAGGCTAAGCCAAAAGACACGGTCAAATTAACAAGATGGCTAACACTGAGAATAATCAAAGTAGATGTACCTTCATGAAAAGATGGTGCAAGATGTGCTGCTGCTGTACAGGATTATTAATGCTACTGTGGAGCGTGCTTGCTCTACTGATCTCTTTTAGAGTACCCATAGACACTTTAGAAGGACATACAGGAAACAGGACTAACATAGGGAAGAGTTCACAGAAGATAGTTCCAACTAGAACTAGCAATGTATACATACATAAGGATAGGTCTATTAATGATTTTTCTAGCAATGTGTTTTCAAAATTATTGTACGAATATGTAAAGACAATGGATGTAAGGGATTGCTACGTCTGTATGCAATTACCTGCTTCTGTTTCGGAGGGAGTGACTTATCATCACCTTCCGGCTACGTATGGAATTACATGTAGTGTGTTGATTAGTATATTTTATCAATTAGGGAAATTAGATTATAATATGTCTAATGTAGATAATATTCTTGGGCAACTGCCTATGAATAAAGAACTGAATCCTGCAAAAGAAGCTAACACTTTAGGTGGGATTGTTTTAGAAACAAGAGAATTAACATTAGAATATGTTTTTAGGAATAATTTAACCTGCAGTTTGAAAGAAGAGGAGAAAACTTTCCTAGACATGGTTGAGAGAAGAAGGTTGAACATGCATAAGAAAGCAGAAGGACATAAGATGAGTGAAACAGTGTGGGATATGGAAAAAGAAAAATAGTTCAAAAATGGAGCCAGTCCATCTATGGCTATAGATGCACCACAGAAAGGCAAACTATGCATTACCAGGAAGAGATCCCAGTATGATTATTATTTCATAGGGACAAGTGAGTGCCATGATACATACTTTATTGCAACCGGATGGGGATTTAGAGGAGGAGAAGATCCAGTTTTTCCGGGAGTGTATTATATTTGTGGGAACAAGGCTTATTACCGTTTGCCTGACCATTGGTTTGGCACATGTTATGTTGGCCTGGTCTTTCCAAAGATTTTCCACATGGATAGAGTAGAAAATGCTGAACAAACTAATCCATTAACACGCTATAGAAGAGAAACATGGACAGAAATTGTAGGAGATATTTTTGGAGCTTTAATACCAGCAGTGGGAATTTCATTGAATGCATATGGCATTCGGAAGCTGTCAACAGTGGTGGATCGCTTGTCAACAAGCACCGCTGGAGGCTTTCTTTTGGTAAATACTGAAATGGTTGCTTTACGCGCTATGGCGATGCAAAATCGACTTGCCCTTGACATTCTATTGGCAAAAGAGGGTGGAGTCTGTGGAATGCTGAAAGTTCAACATTGTTGCACTTACATTCCTGACGAAAGCAAAGATCTAAAGGTCTATATCAAAAATATTACTGATTTGCATGAGGAATTAGTACCACTGGAAGCTGAAAGTATCTGGACTAAAATGGCTAATAAGATGATTGCTATTAAGAATTTTGTAGCTAAAATAGGTAGTACCATTTTTGGTAAAATATTATTTCCATTAACGTGTGTAATTGTTGCATTATTAATTCTTAGATTAGGGTGTATGTGTTGTAGATACAGAAGAAATAAAAAGAAAATAATACGAGAAAATGTTAAAAAGAGACAAAAGAAACCAGAAAGAGATCCACAAGAAATAGAATTAGAAGAATTGAGGGAAAGCATATATATGGAAACTAAAAGAGAAGATGATATGGAAACAAGGGTTTAAAAATGAACAAGAAGACATTTTGAATTTCTTCAAAAGGGGAAATTAAATTGATTTTTGGGTTTTTGTGGTGATAAGATATCACCAAAGGGGGGATTGGTGGAGAAGGGTTTTTACTTTTAAACCAAATACCTGTTTCATTTTTGTGTGTCATTATTAAAAGTACTACTGATTAATTAGTAATTACTAAAGATTTGTCGAGTCTTGTCTAACCAACCTTATTAACAGAAGAATCACACGTGGGAATGCAATTGCATGGCTAAAATAATAAGTGAACTAAGTTGGTGAGCAAATTGACAGAATAAATGTTGCTTATGTGATGTTATTGAGTTTTTCGCTTATAATTAATATGCATTAATGGCTTTTGATGTCGCAAATGGCTAGATAAATACATACACATAAGGGTATTAGCAGGGGAATAACACTGTATAATCATTTCCATGCAGTAATTATGTTTTGTGTTTCTTTTTACTTAAGTTGACCATTGTGGCCTGCTAGAAAATGGCTACCACCCGCAGCCTGCATTTAAGTAGATGAATATTGAAAGGAGGCTTTGCGCTGACTGTGACCTTGTCCTCAAATTGAACTGAAAAGCCATGAACATGATGACAAATCTGGGAGAGATGCCAGATGCCCCTGAACTTGAAGATTGTTGCCAATCCGAATACCGACCTGATGAACTTATAATGGTCCCACGAATGAGATACATTTTATCCTAAAGAGACATCCGTAGAAGTAACAAATTAGTTATGGACCCCTAATTTCTATTCATTATTTGAGACTATCAATACGTGAGAAAATCTATTGTTGTATCCCAATGTACCAAGACGACATAATTTCCGCCATTCGATTGTTTTGAAAAGATATGTTTGCAACATTTGGAATGTAAATTTGGTATAAATATTAGTAGACTAGAGAGGTCTAGCGCCACTTCTTCCCGAACTGATGATCAGAGGTCCCGATGCTGACGGAGAGGACGGTGACTCTACATGACGGCTAGAAAACTTTAACTATTTGCTGAGGACCGGTTCTGACTTAGAAAACGACTTTTAGCCAGAATAGGTAAATATGGAAAATATGATCTTGCATTTAATTGGCTTTTCTTACATATTAGATAAACAATATTCTATTTGAATTACTGTGTCGGGTGGTTATTTTATTGTCATGTTTATTGAAGATCTGGAGTGTTAAGATATTTCATCAGATCTATAGCAACTAGTTGATGCCATTGACCTCAGGGTACATGCAAATGGACCAGCTATGAGTGTAACTGCCTTTTTGACTCCTCCTGTTTTGCTTAACTACTCTCTGTAACCTCCGGACCGGAGTTCTCATTTGTAAACCACCATGGAGGTCCTCCACTGTTCTTATACTTTTAATTATGTCTCCATTACACTGTAAATATGATATGTCAATCTGTCTTTTTGAGTCCTGTTTTGCTTAACTACTCTCTGTAACCACCGGACCGGAGTTCTCTTCTGTAAACCACCATAGAGGTCCTCCCCTGTCCTTACACTTTTAATTATGTCTCCATTACAATGTAAATATGATATGTCAATCTATTTATTCATGTAAATATGATATGTCAATCTATTTATTCATGTTTTGTGTGTAAATATGTATATTATATGTCAACACATTTGCATGTCTGTTCCTGTTTAGTCATGTTTCATTTCTGTTTTGGGTATCATTACACTGATGGTACTCAGTTTTGTCGCAAAACATTGGTTGATAATTTTAATAAACCATTGAGTCATTATTTGACACCTTGATATTCACATTCACGGATAGTCAACGCTTGACGAATTTGTTTGACACTTTGCTATTCGTAACAGCGGATAGTCACCACTAGATGAATTTGTTTGTCCACTCAACTTTGTCTTTATATCAATCTGTATGGTTACTAATTTAATTCCTTTATCTCAATGAATTCCGGATTTTGACACATCCTGCTTCTGGTTACTAAAGCGTTAACTCTCCCTCCAGTGTCCCGAGGATCATATTAGTAGGCTAGTTCACACCCGATTCATTTGTACTTAATGTACATATCTAATCTATGTGAATGGCGTTTAACAGCACTATATTTTGAAGTTGGCCATATCTTGACTGAATTTGGCTTTACGTTCACATGAGACACACGCTCATGTTGTTAAATAAAATCTTTTCAAAAGGATACACAATAGCCCTTTGCTTCTCTTGCCAACACTTTGAATGGTTTCATCTCCCCATCAACCAGCCACACTGTACACATGATGTGGCGGTTTCCATCGACACGGAGGACATGTAGAATGCGTCATGGGTTGATTTCGTATTCGCCACCGATACCACGAGCAGCATCCAGCTGCTACCACCTTCCGCTCACGCTGTGTGCGTGCATGTGATCACGTCAGCTTCTCCCGGTAAAAACGTATTACCGTGGTCCTCGCAGTCACTCTCAAGACTGCTGAGCAGCGCGCAGGTACAGGTAAGCGGCCGCTAATGGAACCGCACATGTTCCTGATCTTTTCTTGCCGTTACACATCTAATTACTGTCCTGGCTCCATTTTAGGATTTGAACTGTGACTGACCTCTACTCATAACTGTGTTACTTCGCCCACATGGATTGATCGTGGTTGGGCCACTCCATCATTTTAGGTAAGCCGATCACTGTGGACAATCTGCTGTTACCGCGCTGTTTGCTCACAATCCTTGACCCCATTAGTGACTTTCCACTCACTTTTAATCATAGGATTTCATAACCTACACTGAACACCTTAAACCTTCTGGAAATATATTGATTATCTTGAGCCTTCCTGAGGGTTGCAGGTAAGACTCATTGCCTGATTGTCATTAATTACATGTTCTAACCCCACATCCATGGGTTTTGACAGTTTGATCTATTCTATAGATCTTCTGGCCGCCCCTATTCTGCGAGGGATGCCCAAGGGAGCCCACCCCCATGCTGGGTGACTAAATGGCAAATCTACTACCTCCTCCTTGTTTCTCTTCAGGTTGGAACCCATTTGTAAAATGTTCCCTTTCTTGTTTTCAGGTTGTCACTGTCCCTTATCCTGAAGAAGACCCTATATGACAATTTCACTGAGCTCTGTCTGGGTCAAAATGTCAAAGCTATCATTCGGTTCAGCTTTAGCAAATCTCCTGGTCTAAATCACTAAGCAAATGCACTAGCCATTGGAGATATTATCTTGCCCTTGATTTCTGACCTTTTTTCTTAAATACCTAATTTTTGCACTTTATATATATGCACCTCACCACCATCACTGAGCACTGAATGTCACCATATCTCTTGTCACTACAATTCCATGTATTCCGCTCTGACATCCTTGTAATAATTGTCGATACCTATGAAAGCTTCAATTTATTTAATATAATACTTTTTCGTGAGTGCTGTTTAATTCAATCTAGTGTTCCAACCTTATTGAAATGTTGTGCTAATTTTTCTTTTAATATAAAGTGTTAATCATTTGTTATGTATTAAGCAACATATTTTCCTGATGACGGGGGGCGCTAGAGGGCGCGCACGCAAAATGGCCGCACTAATGTGAGGCTTTTGCGGTCTGGTGCCTTAATTTTCATTTATCCTGCTTAAGAAGGGCTCTGCCTGCCCGGAGACTCGAGTTAAGGGAGGAGCTGCAGTGGGGGCAGACTTGGTGAGAAAAGCGGAGCTGGGGGGCGGATTCTCCTCCTGCACGGACCTCGGGAACATCCCTCTGTGCGGAAGATCGGAGTGACGTGGTACCCCGGAGCGGCCCCGCTTGTAACGCGAGGCCGCGGTCACACACGTGGAGTCAAGGCCGGCGCCCAGGAGGACTTCGCGGACCGGGAGGCGGCTTACCGGGGGTGAGTTCCTACTGCTGGCTGCGGCTTCGGCGGGGGAGGTATCGAGTCGACCCGTGCTGCGGCTCGGGAGGAAAGGAGCGCTGAGTGGCTGTCCGGGAAGTAGAGGGGAGACGGAGCACGGAGGCTTACTGTGCGGTGATAGAAGATCGGCACCGGGCGGGTGCTGCGAGCTGCTGTGACCCGCGTGGGTGAAAGGTGGGGCGGAGAGGAAAGCTATGGTGTGGGGCCCGTGAGGAGGCGCTGGCCCCCCCTCAACAGGTGCGAAGTTGCGAAGAGACTGCGGGGGGCAGCGGTGATAGCGGCTGAAGAGAGAAGAGAGAGGGGAGCGGACCAACAGCCTGGGGACAGGCGACGGAGAGGGATAGGTGAGGAGCCCCCACCGGGCTACTGTGGCAGTTGGCCTGCCAATCGAGCCCTTCCCCTGCAGCACTTTGTCCGCAGAGCTTTGCAACGGGGCAAAAGAACGTCCAGGAGCGAGGGGGCATGTGGCTCCTGGGCTGAACTGCGGCACGTGGGCCGCTGCTAGGTTGGATTTCTGTGCTCTCCCCCTGGATTGAGGATGGAGGCCATCTGAGGGCGGCAGATCTGGCGACTGCTACCTGTCAGTGGGCGCCTTTACCACGAGCGCCAAGAGGATTCTGGATTGGCCTGAAGCGGAGGGGGTCACGGATACTACATTGGCCTCTCCACTGTTGGGTGTGCATAGGAGTCGAGGGTCCTGATGGAGGGGCCCGGAGAGGCGGAGCGCCCGACGGCCAGCAATCATCCTTGAGGCGGAGCGCGGAGCACGGAGCTCAGAGGCAGATTCATGACCGCCAGGAGTTGGTGCACGAAGGAGGTGTAGGTTCCCCCCCTGGAGCTGAGAGAAGAAAGCGTGGGGGGCGGCGAGGTAAGAGGCCGGATTCAGTGAACGGAGGTCGGGCTGTCGTGGAGGCTCGTACCCCACCCGAATATGGGCAAATCGGATACCAAGCAGCCCAAGCTGAATTTTGAGGCGGCGAAAAAGACTCCCAAAGCATTGCCGAATGACTGAGACGTCGACGGGGGAGCTGGGGCCCAGGGAAGGGCTGCGCCCCTGAACCCGGACGTGCTGAGTATACTGCAGGAGGTGCGACAGGGGTTCGCCACCATTGTTGACAAGGTGGAGAAGATGTCAACCCGGATGGACGCCATAGCACACAAATTGGAGGGACATGATGATTGCTTAAAGGAAGCGGAGCGGCGAATCTCCGAAGCGGAGGACTCGACATAAAGCCACGCGTCGCAACTGGCCCACATGGACAAGCTCCTCAAAATTATTGCAGCAAAAAATTAGGATTTAGAAGCGCGCAGTAGACGCAACAACATTCGCGTACTAGGTATTCCAGAGTCCACCAACATAGGAAAAATGGAAGAATACGTGGAGAAAATGCTGGTGTCTGCTATTGGTGCTGAGTCCTTTTCCAGTCAGTTCATAGTGGAGCGAGCTCACCGGGCCCTGGGGCCTCGCCCTCCTCCCGGCAGCTTACCGAGACCCATTATAGCGCGCCTACTGAACTACAGAGACAGGGACGTAGCTCTCAGGGCGGCGAGAAACGAACAGTCCTTATCTTTTGAAGGGAGCACGTTTACTATCTTCCCGGACTTCACGCCGTTGGTTCAGGAGGAGCATCGCAAGTTTATGGTGGTGAAGGTTAAGCTGAGAAACGCACAGATAGACTATGCGCTACTCTATCCGGCACGACTCCGAGTGACTCACCAAGGGAACCAACATTTTTTTACTAAGCTGCAGCAGGTGGAGGATTTCCTCAAGAGACTAAAGCGAGGGAACCGCATGGAGGGAAGTGGGGAAACACAGCAGCGTTCCTCACAAGCCAGAGTGGGAGAGGCCTAACGAGAACAGCGATTTGTGGGACATATTGTGCGGAGAACGATACGTAAGCTATATGGGGAGTGATTTCTCAGGCAGAGACATGACTATGTTTTGTTTTTTGTGCTTCTCCTTTACCTGTGCCTCGGGCAGGGCCTTTACTTCTTGAGCACTACCAACATGGCACTGGGCACCCTCCACCTGCATGAGCCTGGAATGGTGTCCAGTGATGGGCTGTGCGGGGGGGAGGTACCTGTGCTGCCCTCTGGCAATGTCCCCCTTCGGGCGTACCCCGGGGAAAGTTCATTATTGGATGTATATGGGGATGTTAGTTCTTTATTTGTGTGAGGGGGGCTTGGGGAGGGGCGGGAGGGAGACTAATGCTGGCAGGTTGGGGTTGCTTCAGTGGGAGGGGGAGGGTGGGATTAGGATATGTTGGGTTGTTCGAATGTTGTTCTTTGCACAAGACCCCCATTTGGAGAAATTGGAGTTTTTTCTAGATATATTGAAATGTGAGCATTGTATACGTACTCAGAGATTGCAGAGTGATAGAGAACAGAGCATGGCTGACTACTTAGTACGTGCTGCCTTGGGTAGGAAAGACTGTCCTGATCCATGATGGATAGTGATCCCGGGACGTTAAATATCATCACATGGAATATCAGAGGCATGGGGGACCCTAGGAAGAAGAGACAAATATTAGCATATTTGGACAGGCACAAAGTGCACATTGCCATGCTACAGGAAACGCATCTTGCACCCCAGCGCCCGAGCCAATTTGCGCACAGGTGGGCGGAGTACAGAATTTTCTCCTCCTACTCCACATATGCGCGTGGGGTGGCAATTCTTATTAAAAGACAGGTACCGTTTCACTTAGCTGGAACCTCTTGTGACCCGCAGGGGCGATGTTGTCTGGCGTGGGGGCGATTGGGGTCAGCTTCAGTCACACTCGCCTGTTGCTACGGCCCAAATGTGGATGCACCTGACTTCTTCACCTCACTATGGGCTAAGATATTTGATATAGGCTCCAGTCACATAATTTGGGGTGGGGACTTTAATGTAGTGTATGATCCCAGTATAGATAGATCACATTCTGCACCGCACCACTACACTAGGGCGCGGGCTGTTATTCAGGACACCGTAGAAGCTTATAATCTAATTGACGCATGGCGGCACACCCATCCACATGACAGAGAGGGGACGCACTTCACGACACAGGCCGCGTCTTGGGCGCGACTGGACTACTTGCTGGTGTCCAGAGAGGTGGCGCCGGCGATAGTGCAGGTGCAACATCTGGCCCACACCTATTCGGATCATGCCCCCGTTAAGCTCACATTGGCCTCGTCAGCATTCTGCGTACCTCGCGGGGCTTGGCGCATGCATGCTACTATCTTGCTAGATACAGGGTTCCAGACTGAGTTGCGCGATGAGTTTTTTGCTCGAAACGAAGGTTCAGTGGATAGAGTGGAGACTATCTGGGAGGCGTTTAAGGCTACGATTCGGGGTTTTTGTATCGCAAAAGGGGCTGGGGTGCTGAAGGACATACTACGTACACAAACACATTGGAGGGTAAACTTCGGTCCCTGGAACTGCAGCTAGCCCAAGACCCAAGTACCGATACCCAGCTCCAGTTTCGGGAGACACTCACGGAATACATGAACATGGCACAGAGGGAGACCAGGTTCCGGGGCAAATACTGGGTAGCAAGATGTTACCGGGAGGGGGACAGACCGGGTGGGGCTTTGGCGCAGATGGCAAGAAGGACTCGATATTCCGGTAACGTTATGGAGCTGGAGGATGAAGACAACATGGTCTACTGGGATAATGACCGCATCCGGGAGGCATTCACGCAGCATTATCAGCAATTATATACCACTAGTGGGAGGGAAAACTTGGATCTGGAGAATTTTTGGGGGGACGTGGCGCTTGGCTGGCTGAGCGATAGACAACGGGAATTCTTATGCGCACCATTTGAGATGGATGAGGTCAGGGACGCGATCATGAGTACGCAATCCAGAAAAGCCGCAGGATCGGACGGCTTCCCGATAGAATTCTACAAAACATATATAGATCTAATGGCCCCTATATTGTGAGAGGTGTATGAGGAATCTTTTGAGAAGGGCAGATTGCCCACGTCCATGAGGGAGGCTATTATCGTCTCTCTTCTGAAGCCTGGGAAGTCGCCCCGGCAATGCGACTCCTACAGGCCACTCTCTCTCCTCAACTGTGATGCCAACATTTTGGCTAAAATTATCGCTACACGCCTAAGCCTGCTGATGGAGAACCTGGTTCTCCCGGACCTATCGGGTTTTGTGCCCGGCAGAGCTACCTCGCACAATCTGAGAACGCTTTTTGCCGTCCTAAATAATGTGTCGCCTGACTTGCCGTTAGCTGCGTTTTTTTTAGATGTCACTAAGGCATTTGATTCCATTGAATGGGATTACATTTTTGGAGTGCTGTTGCGGATGGGCTTTCCACCCCTTTTCTTATCCTGGATTAAACTATTGTACAACATGCCAGTGGCCAAGGTGATTATCAATGGATACGCCTCACCTGCCTTCCAGGTTACCAGGGGCACCCGGCAGGGATGCCCCTTATCCCCTTTATTGTTTGCTCTGGCAGTGGAGCCCCTGGCGTCAAAACTGAGACAGCATCATAACGACAAGGCTCTGAGATGCAACATGAGGCAGATCCTCATATCACTGTACGCAGATGATATCACACTATATATACCTAACCCGCAGCAGAACTTCAATCCGGTACTGAGAGAATTCATAACATTTGGGGGGCTTTCGGGAATCCAAATTAACTGGGGAAAGTCTTGCTTTTTTCAGTTGACAGCGGCGATGATACGATTCCCGCTGGACTTCCCTTTTGAGTGGTGCGAGGATGACCTGCGGTATCTAGGTATCCGAGTCACCAAAGATAGGGAGGAACTGATGCGCTTAAATTATGGGACTGTTATGGCCCGCTGGATAGTGCTTCCCCTCTCCATGGCGGGGCGAGCCTCCCTAATTAAAATGATAATACTTCCGCAGCTACTCTACTTGTTTTTAAACATCCCGTATTACCCAGGGCTTTTTTTTTTCAAGACATTGAGGTCAGAACTGACGCGTCTGGTGTGGGGAGGAAAGCAGCCTAGGCTGCAATGGAAGATACTTATAAGACCATATGCGCAGGGTGGGTTCGGCATACCAAACTTTGAACTCTATTACCTTAGTGCGCAGGCCCACTATGCATGGTACTGGGTGAAACAGCCGAGATACATGCCGCAAGTGGTGGCTGAGCACTGGCTTGCACACCCTACACCATTGGAGGGAGTAATACATGACCCAATTGCACCCAGACACAGGGATCCGACCACAATCACATGCACTGCAAGGGCTTGGCAGCGTATAGGACGCCTACTGGGTGCGGCGCTGCTCTACTCTCCTCTACTGCCTCTTCGTTATCACCCGAGTATGCCCCTGCTTCAGGAGACAGTATTTCGACATTTTCAAAAGCGCATCAGTATTGCCAATTGGGGAGACCTCTTTCATAGAGGACGCTTTCGGTCCCTTGAGCATATCTTTCAAGGTATGCTGCAGACGCCGTTAGATGTCTTCTTATACATACGCTTACGACTTGAGATCCGGTCGGTGGTTCCGGAATTTCCGGCGGAGCCGCAGGCGACTACCCCACTTCATTCATTGCTGAAAAATACTACAAATAAACGACTTGTCTCCCAGATATACAGGACGGTGCATGAGCAGAGTGCAGTGACGATCACACCCTCGCGAGGGCGCTGGAGTGAGGAACTGCGAATGGATTTGACAGATGAACAATGGGAATATTGTTGCTCGCAAACAGAGAGGGTATCGGCCAGTAGCAGGCTGCGTATACTTCACTATAAGTTTCTTCATAGATTATACTACACCCCAGTCAAGGTGCATAGATTCAAGTTGAGGGACTCGGACAGATGCGATAGGTGTCACGCTCCTGGGGCAGATTTTCTCCATCTGGCGTGGGACTGCTCTGAGGTGCATAGGTATTGGGGGCAAGTTTTCGCTGCGTTGGCGCTGATGACGAATATGCGCATCGAACCTACGCCACTGATGGCATTACTTGGCTATGGAAAACCTGTGCAGGCGGTGCATCGCAAATACGTTGCTCTTGCCCTGCTTATGGCCAAACGACGGGTGGCCTGTCGCTGGGGCAGGGTGGCGGGCACCCAAGTTCAAGACATGGTTGGCGGACTTGGTGACCTGTCAAGAAAGATTAACCGCTTATGCTGAACAGCTGCCTGTGGCCTCTAGACCTAGAGACATATGGGCTCCTTTGACATGCTATTTATTGTCGGAAAGACAGGGGTCCGCGTCCTCGGATGCGGAGGCCTCATCTTAAAGACTTGGTTTGCTATGATGTGTGGAGCGAAGGGGTACATACGGGTAGCACTTATCCCATAACCAGGAGAATGAGTACCGGGAGTGTACTTGGGTCTGTTGGCATGGACCCTCGGCTGGAGAGGCAGGCAGCTGTAGGGAAGGTGTCAAGGTGATGCTGAGCGCAGGGAGGGGGGGGGTGCTGGCCAGGCGTGTGCGAGCCTGACTGGAGGAGCCTTTGGTCAGGGGCTGCGCGGGGATGATAGTAGTATGGAGTCTACCAACTGCATATGGACTGCCTGATTACACATGCACTGACATGCCTAAATAAGCGGAAAGGAGGAACGAATATGGTACGAAGGTGGCGGGTCTCCGGAGATGTGAGAGATCTATGTACTCCATAAACTGTTATCAATATAATGTGATGATTAGCTATGTCTAGTATATTAGCCTAGGACTTTCAAGATGGATGTGTCAGCCATGTTACTGTTATGACGTATTATGCTCGTAATACTGGTTGGAATGATGTTGGTCTAACTGTAAAACAATAAAAAGAAGTTTAAAAAAAATAATAAAAAAAATATATTTTCCTGATGACTATTGATATAAAGTAATTTCTTGCACTCCCACGGAACCATTGTAGCTTTTTCTTATCAGTACTCAGGTTCCGAGGAACACAGGGTTACCCCATTGTGGTTATACTGCAAAACCCTACAGAGCAATATCTTAGTAAACACTATTTATAGGCCACAATATTTTTTTTCGGATTATATTTTTGTAACCTGAAAAACAAACCTTTCCATAAACCCAAGTAATATTTAGCATGCTGCACATCTTCTAATTAATTGTCTCTGCAGCCAAGTTCTTCAATTTGTCAGCATAATTGATAAACTTCCCGATTGCTTGTCTAATGTCCAATAGTTCATTACAGTTGGACATTTTGTATATATCATTAATATGTTTGAAATCTATAAGGAAAGCTGTGAGATCTTCATAAATTGGATCACATCATTTATTATGGGGCTAGCCCAGTCTACTGCACTCCCTGACATATACATCAGAATAAAGGTGACACAGCATTGGGTGTGGAAGGCCAGGGACTTCTTGGGAACCCTATTGATTTCAACAGAGGTGTATCTAAAGGCATCTGAGTTCCTGCTGTAAAGGGGCGAGGGAGTTCCACATTTCCCTGAGAACCCTGGACCCGGGGACTACCAAAAACACTAAGTGAAATGACCAGTGTAGGGCTTCTCAGGGTTAAGACCCCCTGCAGCACCAGACAAAGGAATAGGGTCTATAAGTTGATCTCTGTGGCATGGAAAGTGGGATGAACAGTACATATTAAGTAAGTTTTGTATGCCGTTAACGCAGCGTGGACTGTCTATAGAGCTACAATTAAGCCCTTTAAGGTTATGTCCATGCGAGAATAGAGGTGATAATCATCACCAAGGACTTGACGTTTCTGGGCAGGTTGTGTCTTCCAATTGCATCTAACGATGCCGACCCTCCCGCCAGAAGGACAAGAACCCATATCCAAAAGACGTAACAGAATTTCCAATGAGGTAGGGGTTCAATCGACCAGTTATTCCAGGATTGCCATATAAATAGCTACATTATCAGAGCTGAACTTGGAGAAGAGGGGCGGACGTTAGTGGGATGTGGCAAACAGAAAAAATATATATTCAACCCCCCCCATATATACATTAACATTCAAATTATGTGCTGCACTGTTGAGGTCCAACTTGCATTCTCATTCCCTCGAAAATTATTTTTCTGATCATAATTAATGGTTCTTTATTAATATTCCTAAATTACTGCAGGAAATCCCCTTAAGCCATATAAGAACTGAAACACAGGAGTCCAGAAGAATTCACGTAACTGAGCCCTCTCTATGAAGCCAAAACAGATGCACACTGCTTGCAGAAAGGAAAAATCGGTTCTATTATTGGACATGACAAAATGAATAGTGCTAATCTGTCTTTTATTATCATTTTAAATTGTTTTACCCGGGACAAGAAGTGAGGCTGCATAGGATGTCAGTTGTACCTTTATGTAGTCCCTTGGTTTCTTTTCTAGGAGAAAGAGACACTTTATCAGAGTGCCAGTGTCTCCTCTTGCATGTGGTGAGCTGCATCAAGAACGAGAAGTGGAGTTTTGTTCCACTGTCCAGCCATCCCAGTGTAGCTTGGTCAGTAATACTGGGGAGATAGAGGGCAATGGGGGTGCACTTTAGACTTCCCAACAAGCACGTTGGAATATCTCGAAAAAATACATTTTCATCATCATCAAGATAGCTTTATTCGACTGAACAAGTCATAAAAGCGCATACAGATAAAACCAAATAGATTAAAATAGCTCCAAAGTACAAAACTTAAGATATGAGTTAAAATCTAAATGCGTACATTTGTGCAAAAAAAAAGCAAACAGTGCCATCTTTTCAAGAGTTACATATTTGAGCAAGGCTAAAAAAATTACACATTGATTGTAATCAATCACATGCACCAGATTTGGGCTTAAATGAACCCCACTTAGCCTAGTTTGCCCCCGTATTCATGTTGGGTAGTAGATGGTTTCATTGAGGACAATTGCTAGCCCTAACTAATTTAGAGCGGATCTGCCACAGCCACCTCAAAAACTTGGCCACAGGGATTGCATACCTGGGAGATGAATCGGAGCGTAGAATTTGCAAGGCTACTTAATGTAATCGTGTGCCCAGATTCTTACAGAGTTGGGCTAGCCAAACTTTCCTCGTGCTCGCTTAAGCAGGGTAGGCAAAGAGCACATGGGAATATGATTCTACCTGTTTAACGCAGACAGTGCATTTATTATCCCCGGTATGAGACCATTTGGATGAGAAAGACTTCAACGGCAAGGTGCCAGATCTAAATTGGAAGTAGAGTTTCCGATCCAAAGCCTTTGCGATTTTATCCCAGTATGGCTCTTGGCTCGGGCATGGTTTGATTTGAAGGAAGAGCCCTGTGAGTGACGAGGGGTCATGAGATCAGAATTCTTCTTGTGCAACCGTTTCCCAATAAATCTCTTTAGGAAAGTTTTTTAAGGGAATGTCGATGTGAAGGAGAGATCCCACAAGTGTGATAGACCCATTTTTATAAAATATGTCTCTCAGATCTCGCAGTCAGCTAATTTTATGAAATTGATCCGAATTAATAACATCCCTTAAGCCCTCAGTGTATACTAACAATTCCTGCGTAACCCATAGTCGTCGCCAGTATAGAATCAGGCGAAGCCTAGCATAGTCCTTTAGAGCTTTCCTACCCAGATCATTCCTTAGGGGGAGGGTGGATGTGCTCTGTGGGAGGCTAGTAATTGCGATAAAAAACGCATTATCAGCTAGTGTGAGCTGATTCAGGTTTTCTAAGCCCCACAGCTCCACCCCATAGAGGACTGAGCTCACCACTTTACTATCGTAAATTTGAAGAGCCGGGCTAATGGGCTTCGTCAGAGAGGTTTTAACTTCCTTTCTAAGAGTGACAGTTAGCTGTCGATGCTTTAGTGTCGTAACTTCAATATAAGGCTTCCACCTCATGTCCTTCTGAAGTTGGATGCCCAGATAGACAAAAGCGTCCATCTGATCCTGGGGGAGCCCATCCATCATTATTTTCCCCCTGAAAGATCTATGCTGGTTAAATGCTATAAGTTTTGTCTTTGCGCGTTGATTTTAAGGCCTCTCAAAAGACAAAACTCTTCGTAGGGGTTAAGGGCATTCCAGCTAAAACAGGGGCATCAGTATGAATGGCATCAAGTAAGTTCGAAACAACATTTATAAAAAGAGAGAACCGAGTCGGTGCTAGCACACATCCCTGACGAACGCCCTTGCGCACAGGAAAAGGATCAGTCTTGTTTCTTGCCGCCCCCCACCGTATTTGTGCATAATTGTCCTCATGGAGGCAGACAATTAGGGAGAGCAGATATAGGGGTAACCCCATCTCCTTTAGGACCTCCCACAATTTGTTCCTAGATACCATGTCAAAGGCGGATTTAAGATCGACAAAGGCAGCATACATGCTGCCCTTGCCGAGGATAACTATACACCAGTAAATAAGAACAAAGTGGAACACCTGATCTATGGTGCTAATGTGGGCCCTGAAACCTGCCCGTAGAGGGGAGAGCAAAGGACACACAATTGATGGACGGAATACAGAACAAATCTAAACATTCACCCCCAGTCAAGAGATCTGGGTTCAATCCCTCATTCTTTTGCTCACCATGCCACCCCAGTTTAGACTGTAGAGAGCAGTATTATCATCGATCCAGTCCTGAACCTTGGTCAGATTGGTCAGAATAAGCCTAGCCACCACTTTCTGCATGCAACCAATAATGCTGATTGGCCTATAGTAACCAGGCAAGGATTTGTCTCCCTTTTTATAAATAAGTATCATCTCCACCCCCGCCAGGTAAATAAAAGTATGTAAGTAGACCATTTGGGTTTGTCGTGCAAGAAAATGTCTGCAGGAATGCAATCTAGGCCTGGTGCCCTTCCACCAGTTAGGGCCCTGAGTGCGCGACTAACATCTTCCTCGTCAAAAACTGTAGCAGAGGGGAAGTGGTGGATCAAGGATGGTATCCCATCATCAACTTCTTCCTCGGCATATTGAGTGGCAAAAAAATTAATCAACGCATCGGGGTCAACAAGGTTATCCGGTGCTACTCCTCCCCTGCCCCATTTAACTACATTTCAAAACCATTTGGAGTTTTTACTATCGCTGGCAGAAAGTTTTAACATCAGGAAATCCATTCTCAGACATTGGCCTTTACTACAAATGGAATCTGACTTCAATCAGATCTTTTCACAGCAACCACTGTTTGCCTACGAAAGGAGTAGAAATTTTATGGAGGTATTAAAATCAACAAGCTCCTCACAGCCATTTTCTGAATACAAGGGTACTATACCTTGCCACAATTGTGGGAATTGTAATAACATCATTACAGGCACGAACATACAACATCCAACTAAAGGTCACAACATAAAACTTTTCGTTTCTGCAACTTGTGATTCCAAAAATATTGTTTACATGTTGAAGTGCCCATGTGGCTTGCCTTATATTGGCAAAACCGAAAGGAAAATGAAAACCCGATTAAACGAACACAAAAGCAACATCCGCAACAACAATCTCAATTCGACAGTAGCAGTACACTTCAATGAACACAAACACAACGTCAGTCAATTACGTTTCCTAGTGTGTGAAACAGTTCCGCTAAGGGAAGGTTGTGACAACAGAAAATTTCTGATTCAAAGAGAGACCTTTTGGATTTACAAAATGAACTCCATGGTACCCCTTGGACTGAATAATCGTCTCGAACTGAGTTGCTTTATTTGACTTTGAATTGTTGCCTACAAGAATGCCCAAAAGCTCATATACATGTTTAAAATGTCATTGTTTTTTCTCCACTGTTTCTTTACCCACCTTTCTGCTTACATGTATTTTCCATCCATGTTTCTTTTTGATTTGATTCTTTATAACTTTATTTATTTAATTTTTTCCAACACCGTTTTTTAGCTTTTATTTTACATTGGTGACCACAACTTATTATTTCAACTTTTATGTATTTTGCCTTGGTTACATTGTACTAACTCGGTTTTCTTGTCGAGTCATTGTTTATTGCTTTTTGTCATGTTCTGACAATTTATATGTTTCCTATTCTAAGATGGCCGCCACTATTAGAGTCTTCTTTCTTTGTTCACTATCCGCATACTTAACATGGCTACACGTTTACTAACGGTTTTTCGGATCAGAGCAGTTTGGATATGCTCATTCGAACGGGTGAACTGAGGTAACTGTCACGATCTCAATCGACTTTGGTGCGTGGTTCTATCTTATGGCTTATGTTGCTAACACTGCATGCTTTACTTTGTACACGTGTTGGACTATCTCACTTGATCTCGGCACGCATATTTCATATAACATTCACGTATCTATTTAACACGCCGCTATCACCGTATCTATTTCACAGCACGATTCACACGCCGGAAATTTTCAAAAAAGACACCGGATAGCTTGGGTGCAATTTCTAATACGCCTTTGTAGTTTTCCTTAACAGCGTTTCTTGATATGCTTTCGTGCACTTTTTGAAGCTTGATATCTTGGATGGTACATGTTTTCACTTATTTAACTTTGTTAACGCTTTAATTTGTAAGTGAAAGTTAAATCCTATGAGGGGACATGCAACATTATCTCCTGTTTTTGTTTACAGGATTCCTCCTGATGAAGGGTTTCACCCGAAATGCATAGAGGATATCCACCAGCACCTGTGTTGACACAACATGCGATAATTTGTTACACGGAACAATGAATTTCTAATTTCTAATCATGAATAAATGAACTTTGGTTTAACCAGAACGAAAATTGGTAACTTTGTTACCCCACAACGCTGTGCGCATAGAGGGACACCACCCTGGATGGGATAGTGCAACTTTTGTTATTTCTTCGACCTTGGTTTAGGGGTCGCTCCTCTAGCAGCACGCCACTACTTGTTAAAATTAAACATACTCAGAGATTAAACGGGAGTGCGCGATATTTCAACACTGGACTTTAGTTCCTGCCATCTGTCCTCGTGCCAGGTTTTTTGGCACTGTAAATCACTTGTATGTTGACCTAGCAGTTCTCACCCTATCACCACACTGACTTAATTGCCTCACCAAGAATTTTACGTGTACGTCTGCACTCATGGTTGTACCATTGATATTTAGGCAGGGTATATTTCATCCTGGACGTGCTCTGTTTTTGAAAGTGACAGGGTATCTTTGAAAAAAATGAATTGCGCAGCTCTGTGAATTCTATGGCAGATTCAGGGGTAAAATGGCGAGTCTCCATCAGTTTAGTTGTAAGTTCGAGCTCACTGCTTATAGTGATTAGTGTTTCTGGACATATTAGGATTTTAGGCCATTTAACTCGGCGCATATTTATTTATGAGTTTGTAAAGTGCCTGAATCACCCCCGGAGGGGTATCTCTGCGCTTGCCGAAATACAGGAGAGGCTTTCGCAGCCGTGATTCCAAAACAGTTCTCAGAGACTTTTTGAACTGGTGGTGGTCCGGGCATTGCCTCAGCGAGGTGGGAAGCTGATTACAATTGCGGGGAGCAAGATGCGAGAAAGTTTTCCCGCCAGTCCTTGACTTCTTGACCCTGGGAACCACAGCAGAGGTTTGGAGCCAGAGTGGAGATCCCTAGACGGAGTGTAGCTATTAAATTTCTCTGTGAGGTAAACTGCATCCATTAAGAGATTGCTAGCATGCCGGAGAAGAAAGTAGACTGAGTGGAGAGGGTGGTTTTGTTAAATGAGAAAGTAAGCTGGGTGTCATCCGTGTATGATATTGGCGTAAACCCAAAAGTCCTCAGGAGTTTGGCCAAGGGAGCGACATAGATATTAATCAGCGTGGGGCTCAAACATGAGCCCCAAGGCACTCCCTTTGTCAGTTCCCCAGTTTTAGATCAAACAGGTCCCAGGTTGACTCTCTGAGAGCGGTTGGAAAGGAAGCTTGTCATCCATCGCAAGGCCATTACACCAATTGCAGATTCCTCCAGTCTCCTGAGCAGGATCTGGTGGTCGGCCGTGCCGAATGCGACTGAAAGATCTAACAGCACCAGGAGAGTGGATTGACCCCTATCTAATGCTAGCCTGATGTTATCCTTGACAGCCACCAGGGCTGTCTCTGTGCTGTGCTTGGGTCTAAAGCCTGACTGTGATGCATCAAGGCTGCCTGAGGATTCGACATGGTCTGGCAGGTGTTTGTTAACATACTTTTCCAAGAGTTTGCTCAGGAGACGTAGAAGGGAAACTGGACGTAAGCTCCAAAGGTCTTCCATAGAGGCCTTTGTATTTTCACAAATTGGACTGACTTGTGCCGCCTTCCACTCAAGTGGGAGATAACCCTCCTTCAATGAGAGATTAAGCAGTGAACAAATGGGAGTTGAAAGTTGTTCAGCCAGGGAGGAGGACATTTTAGCTGGTATAACATCGAGAGGCGATCCTGACTACACAGTGCGTAATAAGGCTCCAACTTTCTCACGAGTCATTGAGGGGAAGTTCTCCAGCAATTGCCCCTTCGAGCAGGTCATGTTGACCAATTGTGAACTGTCTGCCGTGGTAATTTTATTATAAATAAGATTAATTTTGTGTATAAAATGTTCTGCAATGGTATCCCAGAGGGCTTGAGACTGAACTTCTTCCAGAGCACAAGGCTTGGGATTGGTAAAAGATTTCAGAATCTGAAATAAAGTTTTAGAGACATTCCCTGAATGGTTAAGCTGTTGGGCGATGAAAGATTTCCGTGCCATTTTTATATTTTTATGATACTGAGAAAGAGATATCTTATAGTTCTCATTATCATCTCTAGGATGGGTACGTTGCCATCGCCTCTCCAAGTTTTTGCAGGGGCGTTTTTCACTTCGAAGCTCGGGTGTGAACCAAGCCGCCTGAACTTGACTAGGCTTACTGGGTAGGCTTTTTAAAGGAGCAAGCTGATCAATGGCAGATCTAGCCAAATCATTAAAGCAGGCTAGACCCTCCTCGACGTTCTGAGGTTCAATGTCCCATGACAATGGAAAGGCATCTGAGAAAGAGTCAGGGGTGACTTTATGCCATTGTCTGTAACGGGGCTTGAGGCCTAAACCAGGTGTCATCTGTCTCCTAGGAACCTGGACTTGGAAATCAATGAGTGCATGGTCAGACCAACTAAGTGGCCATGGGGCTTCACATGTAACGTGGGACAATTTAGAGAGAATAATGTCCAGTGTATGCCCAGCTTCTTGCGTTGGACAATCATTGATTTTAGCTAAGTCTATTGCGGCAAGGTCAGCTAGAAAAGACGCCGACTCTGCATTGTCTAGGCACTCACTGTGTACATTAAAATCTCCTAATAGTATAAAATTCTTGGTAGAGATAACATAAGGTGCAATCAGTTCTACAAGTTGAAGGGAAAAAATCATCCAGAGGACCCGGGGGCCGATAAACTAAAGCACCCTTCCAGCTATAATGAGGAAGTAGATCTATCCGGAAGACTAACATTTCCATCTTGTCATTACACCTTTTCTCCAATATGGTGACTTTAGCATTATCATTGTAGACTATGGCTATCCCGCCACCCACTTTAGACTGTCTATCTAATCTTTGGAGCCTATAGCCCTCCTAGAGTGCTATCGTGATTGAAGGGGTGGAGCTAGGCTTCAGCCATGTTTCTGTCAGAAAGCCTGGGTCCCTTTCTCCGAGGTAGGCAAGTCCCATATCTCAGTTGCATGTTTTGGTAGGGATCTAACATTGCCAAGGAAACCCTTCCAATCCTGGCTGGAATTGGTTTGTGCTGGCCCTGTATTCTGTCCTATATCTTTGTAAGAGGGTGTGGCTTTCGTAAAGTTGTACGGTGGACCAAGTAAGAGAGAGCCGTCAGCGTTAATCAGCTTTTGGTCAGATCCTATGCTCTGATATCTACACAATGTTATGAAAAAGGGCCTTCAAAAGAGCTGTGTCTCTTCACCCAGTCGTGGGAGTGAGAATATTTATTTATTTATTTATTTATTTATTTATTTGCGGTTTTAATAGAGCGCGACACTCATCCCATGGGATATCACGGCGCTTTATACCAAAATAAGGACTGCCGATGGCGTATGCTGAGATGTTTAAGGATTGGGGAAGAGGTGGGTTTTCAACTTTTTACGAAACTGGAGATAATTTGTAGTATGTCTTAGATCAGTGGGGAGCTCATTCCACCTTTTTGCTGCTAGGTAAGAAAAGGAGCGGCCGCCTGTTCTAACTTTGTAGATGCGTTTGGTTTTAGCCAAAGCTGATTGACATGAGCGTAGGTTCCTATTGGGCACATAAAATTCAATTTTCCCTTGGAGAATTGTGGGGCCAGTCTTGTGTAAAGCCCTATGGGCATGGCTAAGCAATTTGAAGGCAGCCCTCTGACGCATCGGGAGCCAGTGAAGTTTCTTCACTAGCACCAAGGTTGTGAGTTCCCCCTTAAATTAAATAATTCCCTGCCAGAGTAGGTTAATTTAGAACTTGGAACTCGGTCCAGCATGAAACTGGCAGGGGTCCTGGCGCCTGGTGACGAAAGGGCGCGGACGGGCGCAGATGGGGTTGCCATTGGTGCGCCTTCGGCATGCCACCAGCGCGCCCGCTGCGTACGTCTGCTGCGCATTCTGCTCTGCATTCAGCTTTATGGAGGTGGCTGTTAATCTAGACCACCAACCTCCACCCAACCGGAAGTTGCCTACACTCCCTCCAGACAATCTGGAGAATCCCACAGTGGACCGGGGAGAGCAACACAATAATGTGGAAAAGAAAATGCAGCGAAAGGTGATGATTTTAAGGCACAATTAAATTATTATTAGACCAAGCGCTATTAAAAAGTATTAAGGCTCCTCATCGCTAAGCAGCAGCAGCAGTTTACTCACACGTGTGTTATTGAGACTAAGAGATTACTCACTGTAGGTAAAGTAGTCGGTGCCACCGGTACACTAAGATCCTTGAGTCTAAACAGTGAGCAGAGCGGATCATGATCGCTCTCTATGCGTGCGTGTATGGTCATGTCCTCAAAGGTGTACCACAAATTAAACTGACTGTGAGGTAGTCAATACTGCTGGAATGGTAGCCATTATTAAAGGTATTGTCGTAAATTGGCTGCGATTAAATTAGCGTTAGCAGAATCCATCTGGTATTTACAGGCTATCCTGTACATTTTGTGGAATCCATTTTGTATTTCTGGCAGCCATTTTGTCTTCCCTTGTGCTCTGTTTAAAGGACTGGCTATACTTAGACTCTGCTACCCTGCACATGCGCAGGAATATCTAACTGTCCATGGATCTGTTTTTAGTCTGTAACTATCAGGTTGTTTCTACCTGAGTCAGCAACTGCTAGCTCCTCCTATACTATTTACGGTGCATTTCTGTATGACCATCTATGTATGTAACTCTTCTCATGTATGCTTGCATCGTCCTTTTCCTGAGCCCCTGTGTGGGTATAAAAGACCCATGGTTCTTCTACTCTGGGTGCTACCTTCATTCAGCACCACAGGGTGCTGGGTGAATGTGGTTCCACCTCCTGAGGTTTAATAAACTATGTATTTTCTATTTCAGTTTCTGTGCCAACTTCTTTCTAATAGTCTGAGGACTCTGTGCAGAGAAGGGCGAACCCCTTGCACTGGTAGGCCTAGCTGAGGCCTATTTTCTACAATTGGCGCCTCAACTTGGGGCTCATCGGTGACTCGGATGCCCAAAGGATTGGTCGCGACGAAGGATTGGAATCTCGCTCTGGACGTGATCACTGCCCGATAAGACCAGAGTCTTGGCATCCACGGCGACTTTTCCTTTCTTTCTGATCTGACCATCCAGGTGGCACCGGTCCTCGACTGAGATCTCTTCTGTTGATTCACCGTGCAGTGACCATTTGGTCGATTTTAGAACTTGGCAGGATGAATCTGAACACCAAGTGATTGGTAAGTGTCTGCGGCGCTTGCTGTTGGTTTTGATGCCTGTGATTGGTAAGGTAGTTTAGTAACGCTTACTGTGGCTTTGAGTATGGTATATTTTGTGTTGGCCAACTTGGTTTGTTTTGACATATGTGACTTGCAATTCACATAGGCAGGTAATGAGGAGAATTTTCTCTAACTGAATTGATTTGAACGGCACATCGTACTAAAGGTACCTTAAGTGCTACTTTGATTATAATATTGCATATTCTGCACTATTTTTGGCATATCTGTCTTTAGCACACTTCAAAAGATGTGTTGCCTTTGGAATGGTACCAAAATGAGACTTGATGAAGCACAACTGCCCCCCCCCCCCCCCGGAGGGGACGCCTAATAGGGATATGTATATTAAGTATGGTCTTTCTTCTATAATGTACAGCGCATTATGGAATAAAAATACTTGTAAGTGGTGACTAGTACCCCGAGGAACTAAATATGTACATAAAAGGATCCTGGTCTGTGCACTTAGTAACATTCATAAGTGATGAGATGCGGAGCGTTTTTTTTTGGTGTTCTGCCAGCCAAATCTGGTGAATATGACTTGCAACTAGTATTTACAAATGGTTTGGTTTAAGTACAGTCTGTGGGCTGTCTTTTGTTTCTGTCTTAAGTGTTGATCTGTGGGTTAAATGTGTGTTTACATGTTATGGTGTGGTAAATTGTGTTTTGGATGTTGCTAGCACTGGAAAAAGCGTGTGATTGAATGACTGTGAATATGTGAAAGAATTCTGAGAAGTGAAATTGTTAAGGAGTAAATTTAATTTGGTCTCATCACCATCAATAAGTCGCAAAAGGAAATTGAGAGGGGTGTAGCAAGAGAAAGAGCAACCCCTGTGATTTGATGACACCCTTAATGTACAAAAGTATTAATGAAGAGTAATTAGGGACCCGTTAAAAGTTTAGCTTGAAAAAATTGTGGGTATTTCGAATTTGCAAATTGTTCCTATGCAGCTTTGTGTTCTTGGTGGTTCAGTGAGCCAATGTGCTGGGTCCACAGGGTTGTAGGTTCTAATTTAAGCTGAACCTGCTAATCTGAGAATTGAACCTAAATTTATGACCCTTGAAAAGAAATTGTATATTAAAATAAATGTTTCCATAGGGCAAATTATTGCAGTTTAGATAACATTAGGAAGGCTTTTTGTCTTTGACAGCTTCAGGGCTGTGCAAGGCTGATTTTGACCTTGCAGCTTGTAAGGTGGGGGCTAAAAATAGAGGAGTGAACCAGGAGGTGAAATCACTGCTTAGAAAGCTTCACTGACATGAAAATGTGTAATGCTTGCAGCAGGACAGCCTTGGAGAAAGGTGGGGGCTAGGAGCACTCGCTGTGGCCCGGTTTTGCGCTGAGGTTTAGCTTCTCTGATGAGACAGGGCAGCTGAGGAACGAAACCCAAGGAGCCTTCCTCTGCCCTATTTTGTGCAAAGACCAGTTAGACTTTCCATAGAAAACTGTTTTTATTTTTTTTAAAAACTGTTGCATTAATCCTACACAAAAAGTAAAATGATGCTCTTGCTTGAAATTTTAAGGGCTATATGCCTATATAAAAACGATTTTCCAATTGAGAATTAATTTTCTCAGTGGAAATTGTGGCGCAAAATTAACATGGATTATCGGATAAGAGTTTTACCTTTAGAAAGTTAAAATTAAGATGACCTGTGTAAAGAGAAAAACGAAATTGTGTGTTTTACAATAGACTAAATTCAGATACAAAATGTCACAGCATTTATCTTTTGTATAGGGTATTCAAAGGCATTCACATTATACAGCACAACAGATTTGTGTTGGCTTGAAGGGTTGACTTGCAAGGCGTGTGAATTTCGACACCTTTACGTGTTAAACAGCTGTGTCAACAAGACCATTTCTATCTCGGACTCCGGCTACAGAGAATAGTTGAAGTCAAAAACACGGAGTAAAATTCTGCATTTCAGACTGCTGTTTCCAAAGTTAGAAATGTAGTTTCATTATTTTTGCAGATTGACAGTAGGGATTTCTTTTCTTAATACCTTTTTTAAAATAAGGATAAGAGTGGTTTTTGATGTTAAATAATAATGGCTGTCCTTCATTTGAAAGTGGCGCAGACTTAAGATGTTTCAAGATAAGCTTCTGTGCTTAGGGCTAAGAATTAATGTGTTTCAATATAATAGGCAAGGGATGCAGCTCGCTTTTCATATGTAGACTCATCAAAATGATTAGATTTATTAACAAAAAAAATATATTTTGATTATATAAAAAAAAAATGTTATTTCAAATAGGTGCAAAAACAAATTCTTTTTTTACTATTTATAATGCCTAATAATGATACTGTGACCTCCTAGCATCCAAATTGCATTTAAGCCGTGCTATACAGCAATAGGGGGTCAATTACATGTGAAAATGTTACTTTACCCAGGCGTACAAAACTCATTTTTATAAGGGTATACATTATACATTTTTGATGCCACATCTCTGGGATATGTAGAGGACATTCTGGGGATGACTATTATGCAAAAACATTGTAGGATATTAATTTTTAAGTGCCCTGAAAATCAAAGTCGAAATTGAGTAAAAATTCACTATTTAAATGAGTTTTATCCAGTCAGATCAGTTTTTAAACTGCCTTACGCCCCAGTAAATGCACATATGTAAGCATAGACCATCTATACTGCTAGACAAACGCTTGGCACACTGCTTATACATATCAATGTACAAAAATTGGCAGAAGTTATTAAGCTTACCTCTGAAATTGCTGGTAGACACACAGAGTGGGTTTTGCTGCTCTGTCTTCGGTCTTTAGGGTCACTTTGACTTGGAAGCACCACATGAAAACCTTGCATGCATGCTGGGGAACAGCTGCATAGGTTATAGGTCAAAGTCCTACATTTAGAAGCCTGTAGGGCTCAGCACAACGTTGCTTTGACATTTCGACATTTGAAAGACGAAATGGCAGGGGAAGAAAGAGGTTTTTGCTTACCCTTTTTTTTTTAGTAAAAGCAAGTTTTTGTGTGCACTCAATGCACATAGTATATGTGACCTCTCTTTAAAGGACAATGGCTCTGCCATATATATATAGTATAAATGTTTTTAGGGTTGAATTCAGGAAGCAATGGGATTCAGTTTGACTTCATGCGGCCTCATGTTGCACTAGTACATTTGCTAAAGGAATATGTTCTTTGGCTAGCTGAAATGTGCTATTTCGCTCCTCAGAGTTTGTTTATGCCCAGTTGCTACAAATTGGGGTTGATAGTGTTGACAGAATGAAACCTGGTACAGGTTTCTTACTGTCAAAACTGGGGAAAGGGGGCTAGCTCCTCTACAAATTAAGGATAGGCAGATTTATGTGTTCTCTCTCTTTTTCTTAAATTTTTCGAGCCTGTCTAAACTGTCTGTGAAATAACCATGAGACATTTAATTGGCTATTCAGTAATACTGTTTTCAACATTATTAGCATTAATAAAACGAATAAATATATTTTGCTATGTTACTACCCATCCTCTCTGATGGAATTATGAGAGGATGAGTAGTCTAGGTTGCTGCTTCCTTATTTGATCTTTAAGGGGAACTAGCTGTGGGTAGTTTTTGTTTGAAAATTCTCAGGTGACAACACCACTATTGTTTGTTTATTCTCATGCTACATACAGTTTTGCAAGGGCATTGTTAGTTTTATTAGCTAGTTTGTGTAAATAAACTGACAGTCCTTACTAGAACTAATGTTGCATAGTTTGGATTGTGAAAATGTAGAATGCAGGGAAGAGGTCTATGTGATCCTTAGCAAACATTTTTGAGGAAAATATTGTTTTATAGGAGTCTGTTAGTCACAAGATGTTCCGCTGGAGAACATGTACCCATTATGTTGAAGTTTTTTAGTTCTGTATGTAATAGGAATCCCTGTTAAATTAGCAGTGTTAGATTTTCCTGTTGCTCCTATAACATGAGAGCCTGGTCCTAAGCATACAATGTAGGTGCTTTAATTAAGAAAAATCATTTTAGAAGTGTCTGCAGTCCTGTACAAATAATGCAATGTTTAGGAGTAAAACGTGTATAACATTTCCTTTTTCTTGAGGGTCTTTAGAAATGAACACAGACTTCCTTGACTGCTTGGCATTGGGTGACGTATTACTCTTGTCAGTTCACTAAAGAGTTCTTTTTATACTTGCCAATAGGTCCAGACTGTTGTTTTATTTACTCTCACATATATGAAAGTGGTTCCAGGGTGCCTTGTTAATATATGGGGCGTCCCTGGACTAGGAAGTATTCTGAGACTATCCTCTCTGTTGATAGATTATTTCTGTGCCTTGTCTAAAGACCTTTTGTTCTGTCCACCAATAGATATTTGCTGCTTTACAACCATTGCCAGAGGGGCGCGGACATCAGATCCAGCTTGAGGAGTCAGCACCAGTCCAGCTTGAAGTCAAAGTGAAGGTAACCTGCACAGGCACTGCTGGCAACCAGGACCTCAGTGAAGGTAGAAGGCCGGAAGCATTGTGATGAGCGTACCCCTGCTACTATCTTGGGCGAAAGACGGGGTCACAAATCAGAAAGGAGAAATCGTGGATCAAGCTTTTGATGCCCAGCTGAGAGTCACAGACCGACCAGGAAGGGAAGAAGGTTTTTGCTTGAGGTAACCCCCTTTGAAACAAGGGTTGCTTCAGAGATCCTAGCATCAGGCCTCTGAATCCTGGTCCCAAAGTGGCTGTAAAGGAGATACCTGGGCACACTGAATGCAATCCATGGCCCCAACGAAAGAGCAGTGTGCCAGCAGAGCAATACAGGAGTTAGGGAAGGACTTGAGTTCAGGGTACAGGTGCTGTGTCTCTGGTGCCTGTTAGATTGAAATGAAGAAAACTGGTGCACTGCCTGAGACACTGGACAGGATCGCTGAGCGCATTTGCCCTGGTGGGTGATTGCCCTATCCTGAAAGAAGAAACTTTTCCCTTGAAACTAGGCCATGATTCCTGAGTTGCGAGTTGTGCAGCTCCACCGTGGGAACAACAAGAGCCTGCCTGTGAGGCTCAAACGGACACAGGGAGAAGACTCCCCTCTGGTTGGTTGTACAGCGGCTTTAATTTCCCAAGGACTTCTTTTTCTTTTTGTTGAAAATGTACCCCATTGATCGTCCCATTTTTGAGGATGAGCAACCCTTTGCAGCTCTTCGTCCTAATTCTCATGGTCCTCCTGGTCCCCTGGATCCAGGATCATTTTTGTAAATAATATGTCTGACTGCTTTAATGTTTGTATTGGGTATAATGATAGATACTCTAGCCCTCAGAAAGGAAACACTGGAAAAGTCTAGCGAAAATGTTTTTATTAGATATGTACTGTTGGATACTTTGATATTGAAATTGATGGTAACTGAAATGCATAGGAACCTTGAAAATGTTTTTACTGGATGGTTCTAGGATTTGCTTAGGACTAGAAAGCTAATAATTCTGTTTCTGATAATAGTAATTACCCTCTCCTGCTATCTGTATGACCCAATTCTCTGTTCCCTTTGTACTTCTGTTTATACCTCATACATACCCGCTTAACAATATTTAGAATGAGAAATGCCCACCTAGCAATGAATTTGTAAATGTATTAAAAAAAAAAAATTTATTAAAAATTAATATGCATATTTTTCATTTTTTATGGGAGATGTCTTCAGCTAACGCTAAAAGGGTCGTCTGTCGTAAATTGGCTGCGATTAAATTAGCGTTAGCAGAATCCATCTGGTATTTACAGGCTATCCTGTACATTTTGTGGAATCCATTTTGTATTTCTGGCAGCCATTTTGTCTTCCCTTGTGCTCTGTTTAAAGGACTGGCTATACTTAGACTCTGCTACCCTGCACATGCGCAGGAATATCTAACTGTCCATGCATCTGTTTTTAGTCTGTAACTATCAGGTTGTTTCTACCTGAGTCAGCAACTGCTAGCTCCTCCTATACTATTTACGGTGCATTTCTGTATGACCATCTATGTATGTAACTCTTCTCATGTATGCTTGCATCGTCCTTTTCCTGAGCCCCTGTGTGGGTATAAAAGACCCATGGTTCTTCTACTCTGGGTGCTACCTTCATTCAGCACCACAGGGTGCTGGGTGAATGTGGTTCCACCTCCTGAGGTTTAATAAACTATGTATTTTCTATTTCAGTTTCTGTGCCAACTTCTTTCTAATAGTCTGAGGACTCTGTGCAGAGAAGGGCGAACCCCTTGCACTGGTAGGCCTAGCTGAGGCCTATTTTCTACAGTATCTAAACCTTGTCTGTCCAATATGGATCCGCCATTAGCTGCCCTAAGGCCATACTCCAGACATAGTGCTTTTAGTTCGGTTGCGGCCTCGGTCCATCATTTAATCAGGTTTAATTCCAATGCTGGGACTCCCCAGTAGTCATCCTCTTCCCTCGTTAGGTCATTATCTTCATTATCGAACGGTTCAAAAGTGGTGTTTAAATCACCAACAACTACAACACTAGAATCCCCAGGGAGGGTATCTAACAGTTCATCAAGGGTGTTGATGGTTTCTGATCTTCGTCCCCCACTCAGGCCTCTAGCGTATACATTCATGATGGCACAAGTACCATGAGGGCCCAAGCGACACCATAAGTGCAAGAATGTCATTGGGATCAAAAGGTAGGAGCCGATCTTAAGACCTATGTCTCGCTTGACCCAAATTGTGAGGCCCCGTGATGGGTGCCCCTAACATCCCGGGTAGCAGGAATGCAATAATTTAAATAACCCGGAGGAAAAAGCAGATCTGTTGCCCAAGTTTCCTGAAAGGCACATATATCATGTTTTCTTATAAATTTGTTTCAGTCAGGGACATCACCCCTGTTTCTCAACCCTGCAATATTCCATGAGAATATAGAGATGGTGCGCGACATTAGGTGTGTATTATTAATCAGCGGGACATTGGAATGTACAAGGCCAGAATCGTAGTTGGACTGGTTCATAACGCTGTCTGGTTGGTCTGGCCTAAGTGTGGGATTCCCTGTCAAAAGTATGGTTCAAAAGTATGGTAAATGAATTGCTGGTACATTCTGCCTGAGCTGCCAATGTACAGTACCCATTGGCCGGGGAATGCCATCAATCAAACTCGCTAAGCATAGACGCAGATTGATAGGGGGCTGCAGGGATTTTGGGGGCAGATTTGGTGTTTTCTTCAGGCTGGCTAAGTTTAAAGCGAATGGCTGTTACGTAAAGGTGTTGTGTCCTTAGGTCGTAAGCTACCAGATTTCATTACCGGAGGCTACATTATGCAATAACTTTTATTGCTGCCCAAGATATGCAGCCCTTCAAAGTGTAACCATTACATCACAAATAAAAACATTCCAATCAACATAACAATGTGCCATAGCAACCAAGTATCTTCCTTTCATTCGCTGCTCACCGGACAGTTAAGTACAACTTCTTTCTACTTCTTATACTCAATATATTTTGATACCATTTACATATCCTATTACAGCCTTTTCTTTTCATTTAATGGTGAGTAAACCTTTAACGTATTACTAGACATATTGAAGCCTTTTTCAGGTAAGATATATTTAAACCTTTCAGGTAGATTGGTTAACGTTTTTTTCTTCCTGACACCCTTCCAATTTATGGTCGGGCTACCTTCGTTCCATTCACTTTCCCTTGTCACCTAAACCCTTTTGGTTAAAGAATCAATATCGCCTTTATCAAGGACTTAATTTAAAAAAGACGTCCTTTATAGACGAGCGCGCATTTTGTTACACGCTCACAATGAGTTTATGAATTGCCATGCGACCCCATTAACATTGATCAGTATCGATCGAGACGGTACTCGTAACACGCTCTATCAATTTTAAACCAAACATGATTAATCAACATAATTTTATTTTAAAAATAAATTACCTCCGTACTCGGGGAGACGCGCGCGCTACTCCTCTAACTTCGGAAGTGACCCGCTTACCAAAATGAGCTTCCCCAATATCACGTGACCTGCTCCTCCGTATCGAGGTCTATTCTGATTTCGTGACTCACCAAGCAAAAAATAGACTTTGTGAAAGCATGTTTCTCTCTCACACGATCTCTCGCTGACGTTTTCATAGAAACGATCAACCGAGCCAACAGCTTTTCCTTCGTTTTCTTACAAGGAAATCAGCTGCTTATATCCCTTTTCTCCTAGCGCTTTCACTTATATGAACAAGGATTTCAAGAAAAACTATTAGATATCCAAAAAAAAAAGGGGGAGAAGAGTTTTTTGATTTTAACATCATTTAACTACCATATTATTTTACTAAGAATAATTATTTTACATTATGTCTCAAGGTGAGTCTGACTCTCATCCAATCAATGAGTCTCCTCTTACTGAGTCCTCTCTCATGAACCTTTTCGAGAGACAACTAAAAAATGTATTAAAAGAAGCTGTGGAGGCGGCTTTGGCCAAAAGAAAAAGGAATACTCTTAATGAAGAGCAAAACACTTCTTCAGATGAAGACCATGACCCCGCTCCAACCAAAGGCGGTAAGGCAATTAAAAAATATAAACACATTGAGCCTCATATTAACATTGCCACTTGCTCTTCTCATGATGACAGGATCTTATCCATTGGTAGCCTATGCGCTACAAAAGACCAAGGTGCCCTGAGCGGGACAAAAAGAATGAGCGACACAAATGGCGCAAAATGTAAAGGTGTCCCTCGTGACACAATAAGATTAGGTCCACCTCACGGCACAATAGACATCATCGAAGATGACGATGATTACCTGTCTCCAAATGACATATTTGATGAGGGCGATGAATACATCTTTGACCCTGAAGAAAAAATGGAGGACGACCTAGACAAAGATCTAGGACACTCTACCAATTCGAATAAAATTAATGACCCATCCGGATCCGAGATGTTTAATCCCTCCAAGATTACCCATCCTAGAGGTTCAGATTGGTGGCCACTTGATCATGTAGCCAAATTCATTAAATTTTGGATTAGAAAACCTCTAGAAAGAAACACGAGAAACCTAATGAGATCCGAGTGTCCAAGACCCTATTTAGATAACAAGGCCGGGTTAACCCCAAACCTAGACCCTGAATTGCTCACATTTCTTCAAGGGCCTGGAAAGATGCCTTAAGCAATGCCAAGATAAATTTCTCGACACCCTTGGCCCGCTTGCTAGAATTTTGGACCTAGCGGAAGAATCATCCTTGAACGGTACCCCGTGGATACCGAACTCCTTTGAGGATGGAGCCAACGTGCAATCTGCCTCCTCGGTAAAGCTAACGCCAATCTGACCTCTGAGAGGCGGAGAGCCATTCTAATGCGGATGAACCCTCAACTGGGAGATATAGCTAATAAAGATACTCAAGGAGAACCTAACGGACAACTCTTCGGAGAGTCTTTCATTAAAACAACGGAAATGGGAAATGGGAAATTACGTATCAACTTTCTCAGCTTTTAACAAAGCACAATCAAACATGAGAAGAATGTTTGGAGGAAGAATTTTTGGAAGGGCTGACAGGGGAGGACCGGCTGCCAGCTGAGGATTTACCAGGTCCTCATACCACCCAAACCAGCGCGGTTACTCGAAATACTTCAGGGGGAACAACAACTTCTATCCCCAGAGAGGCCGCTACACTCGATCACGAGGTGGTTCCAGTCGTGGAAGATTCCAAGCACAAGGACAATAAGGTAAGACCTTCTTCCCCTGTTTCTTCCCTCCCAAAGGTAGGGGGAAGACTTTTCCTTTTCAGACACAACTGGTCCACCTTAACGAATGATGCATGGGTTCTAGAGACCTTGAATGGTTTCAAAATAGATTTCACTTCCATTCCTTCAGACCAGACAACCCAGGGAACTTACCCTGAATCAGGAACAATCCTCTTTAGTAGATGCAGAAGTGTCCCAAATGCTTATCAAAGGAGCTATTATCATCGTCTCGGACATCAGTCAAGGGTTTATAAGCACAATCTTCCTTGTAAAAAAGAAAGACAAGGGATGGCGCCCTGTTATAAATCTAAAAGACTTTAACTCCTTTCTCGTTTACAGACATTTCAAAATGGAGGGTATACATCTTCTAAGAGATATCCTCCAAGATAAAGACTGGCTAGTGAAACTAGACCTCAAAGATGCGTACTTTACGATCCCTATGGATCCAACCTCTCAAAAATTCCTAAGATTTGTATGGAGAAATGTAACCTATCAGTTTTGTTGCCTTCCCTTCGGTCTATCCTCAGCTCCTTGGTGTTTCACCAAGATATTGAGACCAGTGGTCTCTTCCCTCAGGAGAAGGGGAGGTCGGCTTATTATCTACCTAGACGACATCTTTCAGATGTCCCAAAACAAAGAAGAACTGCTATCTCACATGAAATGGACTATGGCTCTCCTAGAGAGCATAGGTTTCATCATCAATGTGGAGAAATCCATTATGACCCCTTCTCAAAACTTAGAGTTCGTAGGTTTTCAAATGAATACACCTCTAACCCAATTACAACTTCCAACCAAAAAATTATCAAAAATAAAAAAAGAAGTCTCTTATGTCCTATCCAAGAACTCAGTCAGTCTGAGAGAACTTGCTAGGATAGTAGGTCTCTTATCTTCATCTATTCAGGCAATTTCTCCAGGGCCCTTACATTACAGGGCCTTACAAAGACTGAAATCTTCGGGTCTGAAGAAAGGCCTTTGGTATTCAGACCTTGTTCCCCTATCCCCGGAAGCTCGAGAGGACCTATTATGGTGGCGCAACAACTTAGACAGTTGGAATGGATAAGCAATATTCGGGAACAATCCGGACCACACATTGGAATCAGACGCGAGCAATCTAGGCTGGGGTGCCAGACTTGGGAAATTAGAAACCGGAGGGAAACGGTCCCAAGAAGAACTTCCCTTACATATAAATTCCCTGGAAATGATGGCCAGCTTGAACGCTCTTATGAGCTTCAAGCAAATACTGAAAAACAGTGTAGTTCTTATCAAATTAGACAACTTTACAGCTGTCTCCTACATCAATCGTCTAGGGGGAGCCAGGTCAAAACTTCCAGCAGACCTGGCCCAAAAGATTTGGAACTTCTGCTGGAATCAAAAAATTATCCTGAGAGCAGAATTCATCCCAGGTCATTTGAACACAAGAGCAGATTGGAACTCGAGGTTCCTAAAAGACTCGAGCGACTGGAAGCTCAACCCTCTAATTTTTCAGAGACTTCAGAATCTTTGGGGCCCTTTCGAAATAGACCTTTTTGCCAGCAGACTGACCTTTCAAATAGATCGCTTCTTCAGTTGGAGACCAGACCCTCTAGCAATTGCAGTGGATGCTCTTCTCCAACCATGGGACAGACCAGGTTGTTACGCCTTCCCTCCTTTCTCACTAATTCAGAGAGTACTCCTGAAAGTTCGAACGGATCGTTGCCGCATTGTTCTAGTTACTCCCTTTTGGAGTTCTCAGGTATGGTTCCCAAGTGTGATGGAGTTAGCAATAGAAATCCCACAACTTATCCAAGGGACTTCAGACCTCCTTCAAGGCCCAGAGGGAGAGGTACATCCTCTTCTTTTAGAGGAAAAAATGAACCTTCTTGCCTGGAAGATTTCAGGGGTTTGAGAAGCTACTCAGGTCTTTCGGGAGAAGCTAAAGACCTTTTGGACGAGTCTTGGGCTCCTGGAACAAGGAGAAGATACACTGGGGCTTGGAAAAGATGGTGTAGTTGGTGCGTGGAACGGAATATGGATCCCGTGGAGGCACCTGTAAGTGACGTAGCCAGCTTTCTAGCAGACCGATTTAAATAGGGTCTTTGCTATAGAACAGTTAATTGCTATAGATCAGCAATTTCCGCAGGACATTCCTTATTAAATGATTTCTCTATCAGTAGTGACCACCTAATTTGTAGAGTGATATAAGGTATAAGACTCAAACGTCCTCCTAAGTCAAAATATGATTCTTTATGGAACGTAAATCTTGTCTTTGAGATTTTTTCTTCTTGGCCCGATAATTCTTCCCTTACGAGAAACTCTCCATTAAGTTAGCTACACTACTTTGCCTTATATCTTTTAAACGAGTATCAGATGTTAAAGCCCTAGAAATTTCTAATAGATTTTATTCTCCTGATGGTGTACTCTTTGAAATATGGAAAAGAACCAAAACAATGTCTGAAAATATTTTCTACCCTTTCTTTTTTGACTGTCCCAAACTTTTTGTGGTAAGTTGCATGAAAGTATATGAACAAAAAATGAATGTATTTAGACCCATAAATGAAAAGCAGCTACTGATTTCCTTTGTTAAACCCTACAAGGCAGTCTCTTCTGCTACTATTTCTAGATGGGTTAGAACTGTTATGTTGGAAGCAGGTATAGACCTATAAAAATTTGGTGCACATTCCTCGCGAGGGGCTATGGCCAGCAAAGTTTTCTGAGGGGGAGGCTCACTCTGTGATATCCTTAAAGCAGCAGACTGGTCAAATGCTTCCACTTTTGTTAAATTCTATCTTAAACCTGTAGAATATGTAAGCAATCTAGTTTTGCAAAGCTTTAAACTTGCATAATGTAGCCTCCGGTCTTGTAATGAAATGATGATTCTCCAATTATCATACAGAGAGAATCTTGATTTCATTAAAGACAACGGAGGCTGACATTATCCCTCCCACCACTCCCTGGTGGATGCATACTTATATTTTAATTATTTACTTCAATTTATTTTTTGGGCTACCAATATTCTTTCTTTTTCAGACTCATCCTCTTTGTAAATTCAGATCGACACCGACGTCTACAGTGAAGAAGTTGTCATATCTTTTCACAGCTCCAAGAGGAAGATACTTGGTTGCTATGGCACATTGTTATTGATTGGAATGTTTTATTTGTGATGTAATGGTTACACTTTGAAGGGCTGCATATCTTGGGCAGCAATAAAAGTTATTGCATAATGTCAGCCTCCGTTGTCTTTAATGAAATCAAGATTCTCTCTGTATGATAATTGGAGAATCGTCATTCTCAGCCAAATCTTGGTGTGGTAGACTTAGGGCCATGACATTTGTTACAACCCCCTGGGTAGAATATTGTTTAGCCCAAACAGTGTCGTCCCTTATTATGGCGCGGCATCACCACACTTTCTGAATCCAATGAATGGTTTTGTTAATAAAGGAAACCTCATCCTCCGTAGATAATCTAGGTGCAGGCTTGGGCACATTGATCATATATATTGTCTTTTTCTGCACTGGATTAATGCCTCTGCTGTGGCGTGAGGGATACCTATCGGTATGAAAAATGAAGTGCTTGTTGATGGAGCCGTCCGTTACTAGTTTTGAAGCTGGAAGATTTAAGTGCACCATCCTATTTATTTTGTCCCCCCTGCCCATTCAGAGCACTGTGGTCTCCTTTAGCCCGTCCAGTGTTTATCTTGGTGGCGCTGTCAGCCCCAGCGACATTGGTGAAGGCCGAATGACTCACTATCGATGGTTGTGTATGGTGCTGCCCTCCCATGTCATGTTGACATCCTGGTTTGCCTTTTAGTGTTTGAACTACGTTATGCACCCTGGTAACGGATTCGGAAAGCTGGCCCACCGCTACCTTAAGTGCTTTTATTTCCTTGGTCAGATTTAATAACAGCTGATAGTGAGATCGGCACAGGGGGGTCACTGCTTGAAGGTTTTAACTGAGTATCTTTAATTTCTCTGCAGGGGACCAATTTCCCCCCGCAGTGGGGGGGGAGAGCTGGTCATTAAGTGTGCCTCCCTTTTTAATCGTCTTTTAATCATAGGCCTCTCTTTAATTGACTCACTTTTGGTTTCATTAGAATCATCCACAAAAACAGCCATATCTGAGAGTGGGGTATGGCTGTTACTACACTGAAAGATGGAGAGGTCAACTACTAATACTACCCCTTCTGTGGCTGTATTTCAAATTGCGTTCGAGGTAGAGGTATGAGCAGCTATCTGACTAGTCCCATCTTTCTCACTATTAGAGGGTAGCATATTGCGGCCATTGAAAATGCTGTATGTGGGTTGTGTACTATGTGCTGGGACACATGGGGTGTTAGATTCCTGGATACCTTCACATTCCGACAAAAGACTGTCAATGCGGTCAAGTACCCCCCGCTCCCATTTTTGTGTCCTTCAAAGCTATTTGTGGCCTTTTTACTCTTCTTAGCAACCTTTAGCTTTGTAGCTTGTGCGCCCTCCTCCTTAGCCTTTCGCTTTCCCATTCTGGGACTTTTTCAGGCCACACTATGTTAGTTCAAAATCAGCATCCCAAAAGGATGCAATGACAAAAACAGAATGCCACTGTGGGGCAGCAATTAACAGTACCTTGTTCCTTAGGTGGGGATACGATGAATGAGCAGGTTTACACAGTGGTGAAACAAAGGTCTGGGGTGGCCCAGCCCAGCCTCCTCAGGGCTTTGACGGGCGCAGACGGGACTGCCCTTGGCAAAGCCTGGGCACGGCCCGGGCACGGCTGCGCACGTCCCGCGCTGCAGGAGGCCCCTCGTGTTTTCAAGCACCTCTAGGCGTGCAGAAGCAACGTCAGGAGTGGCTCGCCGGCTGTTTTGAATTCTATGGCTTGTGGTCCCCTCGCACTTTGGTCCCCCCGGTCCCCACTGCTGGATGGATCAGGGGGACTTAACGGGCAGAGTGTTAGAAGTACTTAAAATACAATATTTTCCAAACAAGCTGATACTTTTTAAGACCTTCAAAATAGAGACACGAGTGAGAGTGAATCTGTCTTTGTATGTGTGTGCATGTAACACTCACAGGTCAAATCTGACAGGCACCTCACCATACCCGACTGAAAGCACTTGTACCCAACTATTTACTACAGAATACATTTTTTAGGGGGGTGTAACATCCCAAACAACTCCCGGAAGCTACGCCCTGTATTCCAGAGCCACACACAGGCATGTGGTGGATGCCACAGAAGCATAGTTTGAGAATGGCCCCAGCATTGAGGATAGCTTGCCGCCTTTCCTGTAGTGATGGAAGGAGGCCATATCCAGAAGTACATGGTTTGGGGGGTCCAGACTAAAGGTGCCGTTGTAGAAGGGTTTTCAGGAAAGGTTCTCTAGCGGAACTTTGTTGAAAGGTGGGAAGCTATAGTGAAGTTGTGAAGTTGAAAATTAGTTCATTGTGTTTATTTAATTGTTAAATGCCAAGGAATAATTGGGACAGAGAAAAGAAATTGTGCATTTTAAATAAAGCAAATTTGATTAGGAACCTTGACCAGAAATCAGATTCTGCTATGGGGATATATAGGCAGTTCATCAAAGAATTTATGGGTAATTTGGTCCAGATTTTGTGTTTGACCACACCCTACATCACAACACTGGTTAATATTGGGATAAATAAATAAAATTACACATGTGGACGATGTAGGTTAATATGTCTTTTTATGTGCCTTCTACATTTCATTATGATTAGATGAACTGGCAATTTGTCATTGGTCACTGGGAGACTACTGACCAGCACCCATCGGAAGTGCCAAAGCTTAGCTTAAAACCCCAAACAACCTAATTTATCTTTCAGAAAGACCATAGAAGCATTGATAATATGATAAATACATTAAAAGTACACACGTACCTATGCATACTTGGCCACAAACAGTAACATTGCAACAGCAACAGAGTACCTTCTCTGCCAAACTCATTGTCTGTCTACCCGATTTAGAAATGCACGGACTGGAGTATGCTGACGAAGGAGCCTCTTCCGGCTTCATCAGTTTGGGCCCTCTAAAGTTAGCCATTCACCCAATTTAGAGAGGGCAATTGTTTGGCTTTTTTTTTTTTACAGTTCTTCATGGCCCGGTGAAACCTGGTGGGAGGGGCAGTAAAAATGAACAAATCACCTCACACCATGAGGTTGAAGGAGTCATTAGTTTCATTTTTCAAAAGCAAAACCCCACTTTGGGAGTGTGTTTTTGACAACAGTTAAACTTTGTAAAAGTGTGACAGCTGACTATCTTGTTTGCTTAGGCATTGCCCGTTCCCCAGCAAATACTTCAGAGATCAATAATTACAATGCTTGGCAACTTGGCTAGGTAAAGACACAGAAGCCCAGCAACAGGAACATTGTTTCTCCCTTAACAGGAGGATGTTGGCTAAGCAGATAAAGAGTGTGTACTCAAACGGCATTTCCGAGAAAAGAAGGTAAAAAATGTGGTTCTATAGGTACTCTCCATCCAAGGAAATTCAACAGCTGCAAGCAAGTGTGTGCATGAGAAGGGAGCATTCACCGAGTACTGACTGTGGTTGAGGCTTTGCTCTGCTGGTCATAAAAAACTTCTGTATTGTTTGAGCAACCAGAGCAGAGAACAAACCCAATAGAGTCAAGTGTAGGATAAGGTACAGGGTGTTGATGGAGAAGGGTATTGAGAAAATGAAACCTGCTCAGATTGAACCCTGAGTAACATTTATTAACAGTGTGCTGTGAGAAAATATTAATAAAAACACTAAAATAGGAGGAAATGCTTTTGCGCATGCGTAAACTTAATGCGTGTACTAATGCATGGAACTAGGTGGCAACTGCTTTTGGCTTTAAGAAAAATACAAGATTAATGCTGCTTATGTGCATGTTAATAATAACTGCTAAGAATAATATGGATTGTGTATGGGTTAGTGCAATGCTGAGAGAGTGCACATTTGAAAATTAAATTTCATGAAAATAACAGATGTATGTGTTTCGTTCTCTGTAGAAAAGCAAGCATGGGCCTACTTTCCTGCATGCCAGTATGGGGTTAATATTTTCAAAAGAAATAAAATAATTAAAGTGCACTTTCAATAGAAGGAGAGGACGCAAAGGCACAGAATGGCCTTCATTATGTGCTGGCTGACTGCCAAGCTTCGGAAAACAACAAACTTGATTAGCAAGTGGAGGCGATGTAACTTTTCTCATGAGATGGCTGGGGCAAACAAAGAATGCGTGAAAGTCTTAATACATCTGAGACATGTAATAAACTCTAGGATATATGTGCTGTGATTGTGTTCAAGAATTGTTTCCTGGGTAGAATATGTCATAATGCTGTGTGTTCAAGACAATGGGACATTTAATGTACCGATCATGATGAGAGTGGTGTGACAGAGACACCCCCGCCCTTAGCCAATGAGAGACGGAGAAGCGTTCCATTTTAAAACATAAGTGGGTTGGTCATTATGAATTTAGGGTATAATTGAGGTGCCCTGGGGATGTGGTTTGTAGGTGTCGCCCAGAGCTAGTGGGAGATCGTCGCCGGTTTTGCTGTTTCCAGATAGAGGCCTACCTGTTTCCTGATTCCTGACCTAATCTTTGCGACTTGACTCTTCTTGAGGGCCCTGCTGTCCTTTTTGGCCAAGAGGGTAGTTTTCCCTGATTCCTTATTTGGGTTAGTATGGTTAATGTCTTGTATTTGCATAACATTTTCAAATGTATTTATCTCTGAAAACATTTCTCTCTTTGCCTATCCACTCCTTCAAAGCATTGTTTTTTTGATATGAGTTTGTTTCTCTCCATTGCAATTATATATTCTCTGTGATAATTCATGACTTGCATTTGTGTAACTGTACTTAATGAGCATTCATTTTACATTATGTACGATAAACATTATATATCATACATACTGAGTCTGTTATTATTTAGTGAAATAGAATGAGTACATAATTATTACCATCAACTTTTCAACTTTAGATCAAACACCACAGGAGAAATGCAGGTTCAATAGACTTCGTGATTAGACAGGTAGAAACTTGCATCACACTGAACCCCAGCGTGAAGGGATTAGTTGGGTATGTAAATGGGCCTATGTTAATGAAATTTATTGATCCCTGATCACGGGATCCGTTTTGGTAGGAGAGGATGCTTAGTTATTGATTAGTTTGGTAATAATTATTGATTATTGGTTATTAACATGAAAAGTTAGTGTTTTTGTTTAATGTTGTCTGGAAGTACGAGTACGGAGTTACCTAAGATACTGGGATGATGGTATTTTAGCCTGTGTGGCAGAGGAATAGTGTGGAAAAGTATTACACTATAAAAGTACTTTGTCTGTTGTCGTAACATCGAACAGCGAACGGCTGTTGATGTTAGTTTAGGGACTTATTTGTTCAAAAGAAGATTGAATGAAATAGTGAAGGGTCCACTTCTGAAACTCTGACCTAACATCTCCAAAGGAGTACCAAGACCTCTTTCTGTAAGGAAAGTCCTTTACAAAAATGTTGGCTCGTATCCCTAGAGGAGTACCAAGTCTTCCTTTAGCTTAATTGAGTGTAGAATAGCACTGGTCATTATTTTTTATTAGAAGCAAAAGAAATCTCTTTTTGAGAAGTAAAACTATCTCTTTTTACTAGTGGAGCTGACAAAGTAGTATTGTTTTGTGTTGTTTCTAACAAGATTTACTTCAGAAAACGTAGAAATATATTGCCGTAATAATTTGTAAAGGGACGGTCAGTAGCAGGAGTAATACTGACGTCAAAAAAGGCCGCGCTGGCATTGGTCAGCAGGGGGGCGCATAGAGAGCTGTGATTGGTTGGTTGCTGTGAGCTGTGCTACAATTTGTTGGAATAGTAGATACGTAGTGAGCCGTGATTGGTTGGTTGGTGTGAATCGTGCTGTAATTGGACGAGTGCTAGCAAACAGAATAAGCAGAAATACGGAAGAATTTTGTTATTGATTACTGAGATATTTCGCATAATAGAGTTAAAAATAAAGATGGTAAACAGAATAAAGGATTTCTTTAGAAAGGATAAACCGATAGTTACTAGAGAGGGACTTCCTATACCTCCTCCGAGAACGCCTGCTTCTTTCATAATGTTGGAACAAGGTTATCATGCATGTACATGGTTAGAAAAGTTGATGAGTTATACGGAAGATGATGGAGTGTTCGATTTTCCGGAGCATGGTAATTTTCAAGTAAGGATTTTAGACAACTTGAGAGGACGAATGAATACCTTGGGGCCGATTCACAGAACTAATCTGAGATAAAATCCTAAACTTACTACTTTTGGTATTCACAGAAGGCATTTAGTAGTAGTAAAGTTAGTACTCCTAACTTTACTACTACTAAACTGAGATAAAATCCTAAACTTATTACTTTTGGTACTCACAGAAGGCATTTAGTAGTAGTAAAGTTAGACTATACAACTACTAAATGCCTTCTGTGAATACCGAAAGTGGTAAAGTTAGGATTTTGGCTCAGTTTGGTAGTAGTAAAGTTAGGAGTCCTAACTTTACTACTACTAAAGGCCTTCTGTGAATAACAAAAGTAGTAGGTTTAGGATTTTATCTCAGATTAGTTCTGTGAATTGGCCCCATTAAAACCAAATCCTAGACCTACGCAGTACGAAGCGCTTGAGGAGTGGGAACATGAGGCTTATAAAAGGGAGGGAGTCAGGAATGGAATAAAATACAGAAACATAATATCGAGGTATTCTGAGGCTAGATGGGATGATCACACAAATAGATGGAGGAGAGATGTATGTGCAGATGGATTATATCCAGTAATAGTTGCTGAGGATCAGACTGGAGACAAATGCAAATAATTACCTAGAGACTTCAGAAATAGATATAGACCTGAATGAAATAGATGATGAGTTAACGGATTAAATATTATTAAAGAGACCTCCACCATGTCAGGAAAGTTCAAGGGAAACAATTCCAATTGCACCACTAATTGAAATACAGGTTCCTCAGGTTCAACAAACTTCACAAGCCCCACAAGCTTCACGGGTTTTACAGGTTCCGGTAGCTTCACAAAATTCACCAAATACTCGAGTGTTGCAGGAGAAGGAGATTGATATGTTGAATAAGGCGAGAGAAGAGTTGACATAGAGAATTAGTCAGATGAGTTTGAATGCAGAAGCATTATTGGTACCAATAATATTTGGTCCTATAGTTCCATTGTATGGTGAGAATCAGAATATATCGAGAGTACATACCAGAAATGTTAGTGGATCAGAACAAGTTGAGACAAATACTTCATTGATTGATCTTCCAATTAGGGAAAATGTGATTGAGACACCTATGAGAAGTGTACAGATGGATCCTAGAAAGATAGTTCAAGATGTTAGAGGGACGACTTCCCTTTCAGGGAGTTAAACGGGTCCTTCGCCAGAGGAGTTCGATGACTGGATAAGACAAATGGAAAATAAAAAGTCTCTATCATGTATAGATGTAGGTAGACTGAAAGTGTATTTGGAAGAAATGATTATCGGTACAATAAGTCCAGAGAGATTGAGTAAATACTGGGATGAAGAAATGTTGTTCTTGTGTAAAAGTATTACATGGAAAGCAAATAATTTTCATGAGAGGTTGGCAGAAGCTGCACAAGAATATGGAGTAGATATAGAGAAGTCTAAGGTTTTACAGAAAACATATAGACTGGATTTTACTGATAAAGATTTAGAGAGTTTGAATACATCTGGCAAACAATTGCAAATAAAATAAATAATTAATACTTTGAAGAAATGGGGTGATTTAGAACAGTGGAAAGGCAGATGGGCGAAAAAGAAGGAAGAAATGCTTGCAAGTAAAAATGCGTCTTTATTTCCATTGAGAGAAACAGGACTGTCTGAAATGGTATGCCCATTGAGAGAAGTTCAAGGCGGTGGATATGTTCACGTTCCTTGGTCAAGAAAGGATATATTATCTTTTACAAATGACTTTCCTAGGTTAAGAGAGAAAGCTGTTGAGTAGTACAAACAGGTAGAGGGGTTTGTAAAAGTTTGAAAAGTTTTGTTGAAAGATTTAGATGGTTTGTTTGAGATTGTAGTTTCAGCTGATTTATGGACTGAGTGTAAAATTACTGTTGATTGGCCGAAGGAAGAATATCCTGAAGATGTGAAAACAGGAGCACCTTCAGAAGAAGTAATGAGAAAATATAATCAAGTAATCACTTTCCTGAAAATGAAGATTGCTCCAAAAGAAACTGATTGGGTTAAAATTGACAGGACAACACAGGATCCTAAAGAATCAGTGCATGCTTATTATGAGAGGTTGTTACAGGTGTTTAAACAGTATAGTGGATTCAAGAGTATTGGTGACAAAGATATGGGACATTTTGTATCTAGGTTTGTTTTTGGACTAAAACCTGAAATTAGTAGCATGATTCAGCAACATTTAATATGTTGGCAGAGTGAAACAGTTGATGAAATACTGAGATATGTCAAATATTGTAGTGATGATACATAACCAAGGCATAAAAAGTTGAAGGAGAAAATGATGTGTGCACAGGTGAAAGTGGCAGAACAGAAAGATGGAAATAATGGTTTTCAAACAGATGCACAGATGAAAGGGCAAAATCAAAATGGCCAGGTACCATATAGAGGTAGAGGTAAAATGAGTCAAGAAGAAATGAAAAAGAAATATCCTTGTCATGCGTGTGGAAAGTTTGGACATTGGAGAAATTAGTGTAGATCTTTACTGAAGAATAATGGAATTAAAATTGCAATCCGCAGATGCAGAATGAGGTGGTTGTGAATCAACAACAGCAACAACAGCAGCAGGTAGTTACACCACAGACACAACAAGTACAGGTGCCTCAAGCTCCTATGCCAAATAATGTGAATGCCCAAGTGCAGAGATACAGTGTGAATACTGGATTTCACGCAGGTGAACAAGTTGGTAAGAATCAAAATGTGCAAGTGATTTCGCAATATTTGTTGCAATGTTCAGAGAGTGACTCAGACTCATCTCAATGATGGTGCCTGAGGGGGGAGGAAGAGTGCGTGCTTGGCGCATCTCTAGAGGTAGATCAGTCAGGTCCTTTTGTTGATGGAAAAGTGGAAGGTAATGATGTTACATTCCTTGTGGACACTGGTGCGACCCGCTCTACTGTGAGAGCAGCAGAAATTTCATACCTACCCCTCCCTGGAGAAACTATCCAAGTTGTGGGAGTCTCAAATGAATATATTAGGACTCCAATAACGAGACCAATAGAAGTTAATATTGGAAAATTCAGAGACATGCATCGTTTTGTGGTATGTGATACAAGTCCAGTGAACCTTTAAGGAAGGGACTTGCTATGTAAGATGAACTGCACCATCTTTTGTACACCTGATGGTATTGCTTTCCAAACACCAGATGAAGATGTTGCTTTTAAAATGATGTTAACAAAGCAAGGAATAGAAGTGAATGATTTGTATTCACTGCTTACAGAAAAAGATTTACCTGCAGTAAGATCTGATTTATGGGATTTTACAGGAAAGGACATTGGTCTGATGAAGGGTGTCGATCCTATTCAAGTTACAGTCAAACCTGGTGCAATATATCCAAACACACCTCAGTACAGGATGAGTCCTGAGATCACAGCATGAGTGATTCCTGTAATTGATCAAATGATTGAACAAGGTATTCTAAAAGAAATACTAAGTAGTCCTTGCAATTCACCTATTATGGGGATTAAAAAACCAAGTGGATAATAAAGAACAGTACAAGATTTGAGCACAATTAATAAGATTGTAGTACCCTGTTGTCAAGTTCAAGTTTATTTATTTATGTTCTTGGAACTCCAAAGAGATCCACATAAATTGAAAGACCAACAACATATAAAAAAATGTGTGCAACCAAAGTTAATAATTGCTCCCTTCTTCTAATGAGCGTTAATACAAATTTAAAAAACACTTTAAAAAGTAAAAAATCCAATGACAGAACATTTCATTTGGTGGCTCATAAATAGAATCAATTAGTGCAGAGGCCCAGAGAATAGATAATTGTAAACAAATTGGTCTCATCCATTTACGCCGACACAATAGTAAAGAGGGGCAAATAAATAGCACATGATTAACATCCTAAATGGTATTATTACACAAATCACAAGTCGGGGAAGAACCATACCATTTAGACAGTATGGTATTTAAGGGGAGAATACCCTGCCTTAATAATAGCCTAAAGTGGCACACTCCATGGGACAGATTCCAGGAAATATAGGCCTGTACTTTATTTATCACACAGGAGTCTATGGCCGGGTGGATACCCCTGTTTAAAATGCAAGCTTCACTATCCCTTGTGAAACTTAATTCCCAAGTGACCTGTTTCAAAGTGGCCCTTAATTGATATGATGATAGGGTGAAGAGCAGAGACTCATTCAGTTGCAGCGAATCAGCCGCAGTCTTAAAAGTTTTAAGAATTAATGACTGCTCTTTTAAACTTTCTAATATTTCTTTCTGAATTAAAAATCTTAATGTACCAGGATCACCCTTTACCAGGCTTACAACCCATCGCACTATCCCCGCAAAACCCTGTACCCAACAACTTCTTAAACCAAATTCCAACCTGAGAGCAGCCACAGGGCAAACAGAGTTGACTGAGGCTAGGGTCCTTAAAATTTGGTCTTCTGTTGTATTTAAAAAAAAAAATTCTCTACTTCGGGCAATCCAATACCATACAACAGCGGAGCAGGGATTTTTGCATGAAAAACCTCTAATAAAAGTACAAAGTGTCTTTTTCCAGTGGATCTGTAGAGGGAGCCCAAGCTTTTCCCCTGCGTAGTAGCTTTACGATGATATTTTCTATATGGGCTTTGTCGCTTAGGTTGCCACACTATTTTTCCCAAGAAAGTGTAAGATTTTACAAGTTCCAATTTTTGGCCACCCACAGACCATACGAAATTCCTGTACTGCAACTTTTTTCTTCCGTGCAAGCACATGATTTTACTTTTAGATATATTAATCTTTAAATAGTGGGCCTCTGCAAATTTATGATTTGCCTGCAGACGACTATTTAATCCCCTAGTCGTTAGATCCAATATTATTATGTTGTCTGCATAAAGTAAACATGCAATCGGTTTTCCCCACAGTAACGGGGCAATGCCCTCACTTTGGGCCAAATTGTGAGGAAGATCAAAGATATATAGGGAGAAAAGTAGGGGAGCCAATAAACATCCTTGTTTTAGGGCATTTGCAGTAGGGATGGTTTGGGAGTGACCTCTTTCCCATCCTATTAGGGGTTTGCACCAAGTATCCGTATGAAGAGCACGAACTAACTCCAAAAGGGTGACCGGCATACCTAGGTCTGACAGTTTTCTCCACAGCAGAAGACTATCTACATTATTGAATGCTGTGGAGAAATCTATACAGGCTGTATACACCCTTCCTCCTCTAACTTTAACATATTTTTCATTTATTACCTGTAGTGCAGTTAGGTTATCAATTGTTCCATGCTTTGTCCTAAACCCGGTTTGCTCCTACGATAAAATTGTAACCGCATCCACCCAGTCATTAATTTGGTTGAAGAGGCATTTTGCAAAAACTTTACCCACTGCATCAAGAAGCGCAATTTGACGATAGTTGTGAGGGCATCTCGATCTCCTTTCTTGAACAGAGGGACTATTATACTCCCCTTCCAAGAGGGGGGAACCATTTTGTTTTCATAGCAATACTTGAACACTGGCTAAAAATTTTACTCCACAGTATACTATTTTGTTTTAAAACTGTGATTGGTAATTCCTCGGGCCCATTGCTCCTGAGGAGCGCATCCCCCCATTTCTATTTCTTATTCAGAAGGTGATCCATATGATGAGTGCTCTTCCTTTGGTGCAATGTACTTAATTGCCATTGCATTATCTGCATATAAATCCTGAATAAAGCTAACCCATTTACGTTCTTCAATGGCCATAGGGAGTGGTCGAGATCTAGCTCCACATCCCTCCCTGATGAGAGACCAAAAGATTATTACCTGGCCTTTAAAGGATGTTTCTCTCAGTTTAATCCAAATGTTATATTCCCTCTCTTCTCTTAACTTAACCTTTACCTGAGTCCTCCTCCTTTTTAATAATAATATTCTCAAATATCTTTCCGAGGATTAATTCAAGTACTGTTCCCTAACTAGTTTATTTATTTCAAGATTTAATGGCAGGAGAAGTCTGGGGACTACTTTAATGCTTTTTCTTTGGTTCACCTTCTTTGCAATTTCTACCGCTTGATTCATGAATGTGTTAAAACTTGCAATTCCAACTAGGCAATTTCTCTAAGGTGACCTTTAAGATACTGTCAAGGCCTAAGATGGCTTTGTTACCCCAATAACATCTCCCTGTTTTCTTAACAAAACTAACAGATTCACCATTTAATGCCCATGGATTGTGCGAAAACAAATTTAAATTTACAAAAAGAGTTAGTACCTTATGGTCACTACAGAAAGAATTAGAGACCTTTAGGTCTTTTAATAAGGAAAAGGAGGAACTTCCCCCTACCACATAGTCTAAGTTAGATTCTCCACTATAGGATTTATAAGCAAAAGTTGCCGGTGTATCCGAAGGAAATCTTCCATTTACTATAATGCCATCAACCTTCATTAATTCATCAACAAGCATTTTCCCTCTCTTATTAGTTCTTATATTTTGTGGAAAGAGAGCTTGTGGAATCTGCATGGATTCTTCTTTTTCTTTATTTCGCACTCTATCCAAAGTAGAGTTCGAGATTTTACAATTCAGATCTCCTACCAGAACTATATGAGGCAGAAGTTCTACATCCTTAACTTTTTTAATGTAGGAAAAAAAACACCTTTAAGAGAACATCATGAGAGGCATCTGGCGGAATATAGGCATTTATCAACATTAGTGGTGGACCTTTTACATTATTATCAAGATTATACAACATTATTGGCAAAAAAAGATTACTAGGGTCCTTATAGTAATCGTATTTCTATGTTATCTTATTTGGCAGTAAACAAGCCACCCCTCCCTTTGCATGTCCCCTCCTGGACAGGGTTGCTTTACAATCTAAAGTGAAATAATCCCTAGATACCAGTTAATCTGTGCACCAGGTCTCCTGAAGACAAATCACATTTGCATCTAACACACTTAAATATAGTAACTTCTCCTTACTATTCTTTATTCCTGCAGCATTCCAGGATATTATTTTTAGTTAATTGCTAGACGGATGGCTGTTGTAGATGTTTACTGTTAGATCTGCTCGATAGTACACCAGGTAACCAATTCCATTTTGAACTCTCTTCTTTAGAATTCCATTTAAAGGAAAGTAGGGCATTCTTTAAATTTCACTTGTCTACCATTTTTATTAATACAGATTTTTAATTCCTCTGTTTCATGCAAGGAATCGCTACTGTCTAAATGTGAGTGAGTTGACAGAGACCTATTGTCGAGGGCTCTATTTCGTGGTATCTCAAAGAGTGGAATGACATCAATCCCCCTACTTTGGAGGCCTTCTGACCATTGTAAGATAAGATTTGCAATCATTTTGGAATTAAACCTTACCCTCGACTTATAACCAACTTCTGTATTTAAGATGGAGACTAGATTTTTATCACTGCTTTGTATAAGTTTCAAACTTTCAATCGTCGAGAGACATTTAAGTAATGAAGTCCTATTTAATATTAAATCTGTATCAAACAGAGGAATAAAATCTAACTGTAGTGAGTCCATGTTTTCCCAGACGGGTTCAACACCAGTTATCTCTGATTTACCTCTCATTTTTATGGTGTCAGTACCCTGTTGTCCAATAGTGCCAAACTCAGCAGTGATTCTCTATCAAATTCCTTGCAATGCAGAATGGTACACAGTGATTGCTCTGTGTGACGCATTTTTCTTGATAACTTTACATCCAGATAGCCAATATTTATTTGCTTTCCGGGTCGGAGACCGTGTTTTGGCATGGTGCAGAGTTCCTCAAGGGTATACAGATAGCCCTTCAATCTTTAATCACATTTTGAAAAAGGGTTTGGAGTCATTGATCATGCCAGAAAATTCAGCGTACATTTATGACCTGTTTGTGGCATCAAAATCAAGAGAGGCCTGAGTGATAGATACTATTGCCTTATTTGTCAAAAAGAGGTACAATATTTGGGACACAAAATTGAGAAAGGAGTTAGAAAAGTGACGCAGGACCGAATTCATGTGATTTTGCAACTGAGTCCTCCTAAAACTCAAAAGGAAGTGTGAATGTTTTTGGGAATGGTTGGATACTGCAGTGGCATATCTTTCTGCTACTTTGGATTCAGTGGCTGGAGCATTATCAGGCTGTTTGAAAGCAGTGGCTGCTACTTGTGTGAGTCTTGAGTAGAGTGAAGCAATTGTTATGGGACATCCAGTGAAAGTATATGTGCCACACTCTGTTGAGATTCTTTTAACAAAAAGTCGAACTCAACATATGACGTATAGTCAGCTGACTAGATATGAAAGAGGGATTTTGGGTGCTGAAAATGTGACAGTAACGAGGTGTACAACACTGAATCCAGCAACATTGTTGCCAAGTTCAAGTTGTGAAGAAGTGAGGGATGAAGCAGATCATGATTGCTTGGATTTGACAGAAATGTGAACAAAACCAAGGCCTGACATAAGGGACACACCTCTAGAAGAATCAGATAGTGAGATGTTTGTGGATGGATCTTGTTTGAGAGATAAAGATGGTGTATTGAGTGCTGCTTATGCAGTATGTACAGTGTCTATAGTTCTTGAAGCATCCTGTCTAAAAGGGGTACATTCTGTACAAATTTCTGAACTAATTGCTTTGACAAAAGCATGTAAAATTGGAAACACCTGAGGGTAACCATATTTACTAGGGGTGGGCGGAATTTGCGGAATTAACCTTCGCAAATTATCGCGAGAATGTTTAAAATTATCGCAAACAAGCAGAAATATCGCGAAGATGCGGAAGTTTTTTTCCGGCATGTTCGCGCGATTTTCTGCATGGTTGCGGGTCGCCAACTTACCCATGTGGCTGCTTGCGGGCGCGGCCATCTTGTTTTGAGTTGTTCTCGCGGTGCATGATCGCGAGAAGAAAGACGTGATCGCGCGACGCATGACGTCACTGCGGGCGCGAACTGTCGCGAGACAGCGCAAATGGCTAAAAACAATACAACATCTCATGGAGAACGCGACCGGATCAAGAAAACTTGTCGGCGAACGCAGGGATTCAGGTAAGGCGATCGCGCGCGCGCGAGAATGTATCATTTTACAGCGCGAGCAAGAAACAAATTATCGCCAAGCTGCGGAAACCGGAATTTTTGACATTTTCGCGCTCTCCGCGGAACGCAAAAATGTCAAATTATCGCAATTTCCGCGAACGGAACGAAATTTTTGCCCAGGCCTAATATTTACTGATAGTCAATATGGTTTTGGGGTGGTACATGACTTTGGGCTGTTATGGATGCAACTAGGATTCTTGACTTCTTCAGGATCCCCAATCCAGAATAGTAAAAATGTGAAAGATTTATTGGATACATTGTAATTGTCCAAAAAGATTGCAGTGGTTAAGTGTTCAGCACATAAGTCAGGAAATGATTATGTGACGAATGGAAACAGATACGCAGACCAAGCGGCTCGTTTCTGTGCACAAATTCAATTTCAATCAACAGAGGGTTGTAGAAAAAAGATACAAATTGCCACTTGAGGTTTTCCTCTTTGGAAACATGGGATGAAATTAGACAGTTGCAGGAAGAAGCGAGTGAAAAATAAAAATAAGTGTGGATAAAATCAGGTTGTAAGAAGAGAACAGAAGATGAATTGTGGGTATATGTTGATGGGAGACCAGTGATGCCAGATTGTTTACTTTCTCAGATGGCAAGGATGTACCATGGAATAGCACATGTTGGAAGAGATGCTATGATCAGACTCTTCAAGCAGTCATGGTATAACCCAAAGATTAGGGTCATTGCAGAGAGTCTATGCCAGAGATGCACAGTCTGCCAACAGCAAAATCCAGGTAGAAAGACAGTTGTTAGTTGGGGTCGAATTGGAAAAGCAGCAGGACCATATACTAGACTACAGCTAGATTTTATTTAACTTCCCCCTTGTAATTGACTAAAATATGTGTTGGTTGTTGTTTGTTTGTTTTCTCGTTGAGTAGAAGCTTATCCAACAAGAAGTAATGACAGCCTGACTGGTGCTAAACTACTTTTGGATTTCCAGTCTCTTTAGAAACAGATAGGGGAACACACTTCAACAATGAAATAATTTGGATGATTTGTGCAGCATTACACATTGAGCAAAAGCTGCATTGTGCATATCGACCTGAAGCATCTGAAGTGGTTAAGCAAATTAATGGCACTATAAAGTCCTGACCGTCAAAAGTGTGTGCGTCTACAACACTAAAATGGCCAGACGCTTTACCCCTGGTATTGATGAGTCTTAGAAGCATTCCTGATAAAAAGACTGATTTGACTCCTCACAAACTTTTGATGGGGAGAGCAATGAGACAAGCAATTGCAGCAGCCAAAAAACTGATGAATATTTCTGATGATCTAGTGCTTGATTATTGCAAACAATTGGCTGATCTGATGCGTTCTGTGTCTCACCACGTTGGAGAATTTCCAACCACAATACAGCCGGATCAAGCACATGATTTAAGTACAAGCGAGTGGGCTCTGGTGAAAAAGCACATGAGGAAGTCATACAAGAAGAGTCCCAAGTCCGCTTCAAAGACAAGAAGAAGAGCAGCAACTAGTAAAGAAAAGAAAAGAACCAGAAGCTGAAGGTCATGAAGCTATAGAATCTAGTGTAACAGATTTTGAAAGAGCTGAACATGAAGAAGAACCAAGCACAGGTCGAATAAAGTGGGCACCAGCTACTGGGTCTCAAGAGACTGCTGTTGAGAAAGAAAAGGAGAAAGTGACTAATGAGAATCAAGGTCACACAAGAAGGGAGTGAAGAGGTAATGCTGAAAAGAGCAGCAGAGGTTGATACGTCCTCCTCAAGTTATATTGTCAAAAAACAAAGGGATCCACCCTTATGGGAAAGTATAGAAGTGTTCCTCCAGACTACGTATGTCTTCTACAAAGGTGGAAAGCACACAGCTTTGTTTAAATACCCCTCACCGACCAAAAGGACCCTTGGTGGCATGCTTCATCATGGTGTCTTCCTGACCCACTGCGGGACGGGGCGTGCTGCGACCTACAACTACGTGGGATCACTGGTTATGAAAAACAATACTATGTGTGGTGTAGGAGTGTGAGTGGAAGGGTCAGAAGTGAGTGAATGATGAATGGTGAAAAATTAAAAAATACATGGCTCTGTGGAAAAAATACATTTTAATGTTCCTTTGAGCTGGGATCGTTAAAAGTGGTGAATGAGATGGAGATACTATGCTTTAATGAGCAGTGTCTCCTGTGTCAACATGTTTTGAAGCCCTCCCCTGGCTTCTCATCAGGACCTAGAAGAGATCCCTTCTACACTCAAATCAAAACAACTGTGTATTTAAATATAATCCTAACTAAGTGGTGCACATAAATTTAACATGCACAGTATACTAACCCCAGTAGGTATATTGCTGAATGGGTTCTGGAAGAATAAAAACAGAGTTAAAATAACATAACACATCCAAACTGCACCATATGTGGTGTTGACCTGTAAAGAAAAGTAATATATTTCTGTGATATATTTTTCTTATGTTTATCCGTTATAATTAGTAATCAGTGCAGTGTTATGCCGGCGAGATGAGACAATATAAAAACATACACACACAAAACATAAAACACACACTCTCTAACTAAGGACCGCGTGGTGTGCGTATCCATATGATAAGTATAACAGAGTATCTGTAAAATATATCTCTCCTTCAAGAAACAGTTTAGTGATAGATAAAGAAGCCTCCAAAGTTTAGGCTGTTCACATACTCTTATATCGCCCAGATAATGCCCCATGAGCCTTCAGAATGGGAGGGAAGGGGTACCTATCGTCACACACTGTTAAAAGAAATTGAAAAAGAAAAACTGTTGGTTTTGAGATCCTTCCTAATTGAGCAGTGTTTCACTGTTGCAAATCGGCTGTGCTGTACTTACAATATCAAGGTTATCTCCTCACCAGGACACTGCCTCGCTGTGGCTCCATGAAACATTGAGTTGGCGTGGGCAGTGTCCTTAAATACTTGGGAGCATAATTGGTAGTGGCGGCCAAAAAACTGCACTAATTGGTGCAAACACTAGACCCTCAGAAAATTTTAAATGGTGACCTAGAATGGCACTTCTGGTTGAATTTGTTTGTTCCTCACTTCCTGTTGCTCGAGGGTGCCTGTTGTATAGCCTTAGGAGCAAAAAAGACTAGTGTGCTAACTAAAAGGACACTACCTCTTCCTACCTCTTTAAACTATCCGTGCATAAAATGTGGACCAGCTGGAGAGCTTAATAGACTGGAGCGCTCACCGAAAAAGCTTCCTGTTGTACGAGCGTATAATGAAAAAAATAACAATAATATTAAAAATAAAGTAAACCATACTAGAACCACTATCAAAGTTTGTGTATGCTTTCCTTCGCCCACTGGTCCAAAAAACTGATACATACCTGAAGGACATAAAGAAAGTCCTACAGCTACTCCAAGGAATTGACTTTGACCCCAACAGACACCTCCTGATGGGACTGGACGTGGAGAGTCTGTATGCCAGTCTCCCACATGATCAGACACTAACTATTATTGAGGAAGTACTCTTCACCACCGATTGGGGATACCACACACCACATAATGTGGTTATGGAATGTGTGATCCTGGCACTTACAAAAAACGTCTTTGCGTACGAGGATACCACCTACTTACAGAAGCATGGGACCAGCATGGGGAGCACATTTGCTCCCAGTGTAGCTGGCCAATACGTCTACCACCTAGAAGTGAAGAAGATCCTATACCCCAGTAACCCGTTTGTCAACAACATAAAAACATGGAAACGTTACATAGACAATGTGTTTGTTATATGGGAAGGAGACATTACATCAACTGAAAACTTTATGACCTGGCTGAACCAACAAAACATCTATCTGAAATTCACCAGCACAACCTCACAGACCAACTTGACATTCCTGGATCTGAATGTCTACCCAGATGAAGGCACTTTAAAGACTACCACTCACTTTAAAGTTACGGAAAAGAACTGTCTGCTGCTATATAACAGCTTCCATCCCTGCCACCTCCGGGACAATCTCCCATACGGACAGTTCCTCTGCTTGTGGAGGAACTGTACGGAGATTAAAGACTTCAAGAGGCAGGCTACTGATCTACAAGAGAACCTATAGAAACGCAACTACCCTACACAAATCATTGACAGAGCCATGAAGAGAGCACGTAACAACAATAGGGAAGCACTGCTGGAACCGAGAGTACCTAAGGACCCAGAAGAGAGAACAATATGTGTCACTACTTACAATACCAACTCCAATCAAGTGATAACAATTATAAACAAACATTGGAGATTCTTGGCATGCAAAAAACCTCAACCTTCCCAAACCGATGTTTGCACACAAAAGGGGAAGGAGCCTGAGGGACATGCTGGTCCACAAAAGACCACAACATACCTTAGCAATTGAGGCAGAAAATACCGTCCTACCCCCAGTGTAGGGCCATTATCCTTGTGGTAATTGCAGCACTTGCCACCTGACGAAGAAAAGCAAATGTATAAAATTAAGGAATGGTACGGAATGGGAGCGAAAGAGATTTATGAACTGCAACAGCAAGAATGTGGTTCATATCATCACTTGCCCATGGGGAATGGAATATGTCGGAATGACAACTAGACCTGTCAAGACACGCATAGGAGAGCACAGGAACAATGTACGTTGCAAAAGAAGCACTACGAAAATGGCTACCCAAGACTTGACAACCCAACACACAATGGAAGATCTACAGTGGACCATTATTGAACTCGTCAAACAAAAGAGGGGGGGACGGGGAGCTATTAGGAAAAAGTTAAATGCGGTAACAAAATAGGATGGTAACAGTTCCTATGGGCAAAGAGATGCAAGTAGACAGCCAGGTAGGCTGAAGCGAAGTGTAAGATGTCTCCAAAAGAGTTCGAGTGTGCCGAGAAAGAGTAAGGTACTCCTGTGGGGATCTAGAGGTGCCCTCACACACCCTTTCAGGTGTATAGCATCATCATCGGGCTAGTGCTCCTTGTGGGGGTGGCGCTGCAGTCCCTCACGGACCCGTTTGACGGGGCTCTTTGATGGAGATCTTTTAGGAGTTTGCCACAGTTGTGCATGGGGGTGTGTGGGACAAAGTGATGGTGGTGAGTGAGAAATAAAAAGAGCCCAAGGACACTAACACTTTATTGAGGATGTCCCTGGAGTCTGGTTAAGATATGTCACGGGGGATGGAGAAGCAAGGTCACTTGCCTTTATGAGAGGGGAATTTAAACAAATACATTCCCTCTTCTCTCACCCGTGTAGTGAAGAAGGTGGATATACAGGGTCGACATGTTTCGCGCTTTTATGAGTCCCTAATGGATCTAAGAGCGCTTCATCAGGACCTTAAGAAAAAATGTGCAACATGGGAATCGGGAAGAGACGCCCTATAATCCCAATAGTCCTATAATTTAGGAAATCAAATAGGAAAGAAGGTGGGGGACACGTCGATTATGCGTGTCCCTAGATGCGGCCTATGTAGGAGACATAAACACAAGAGGGGAGGGGGAAAAAAGAACACAATAACACGGTCATTGTCATGGTTACAAATGGTCTTGTAAAATAGTCCGTGCAAGACAATAGGGATGTGTCTAAAAGTGCCTCGTAGGGGGATTCGCTGAGTATCTGCGTTTGTGTGAACAGGCTATGATGATACGGGTGGGTGAGGGGATCTCTGGCATGCGCCTTACATTCATCCGTGGTATTAGGTCGGATGTCTGTGCCGGGGGGTGGTGGCTGTAGCCCCTCGCAAGAAACACACCCCAGGGAGGACCGTGGTGCTGAGATTGTGCATGGGCCATCTTATGGTGCAAAATCCCGACTCTTAACTGTGAGGGGAAGTGTTCATATAGTGCTAAATGACACAGTTGTACAGCGTATTGTTACAAAACTGTACCAAGTGTCGCGAAGGGATTTAAAACAATGGCAGATCAAACCAGGGGGATCATGGTACCGGGTAAGTACACCGACTGCCTGGCGGTGAAACATAACTAAGTTTAGCTGAAGGCGGAGGTGCTGGCAGAGTGTAGAAAAACGTACATATAGTCGACACCGTGTCTACAACTACTTGCATCTGACATACATAACGGTGCACCTCAACAAAGTGATAACCAAGAAATTAGCATTGCCTACCCTCCTTAGCTATAGGATGGACCTCGTCAGCATAGCCGTATGGAAATAGAGGAGGCTGGGGAAAAAAAGAAGGGGGGGGGGAGGCAAACAAGGCAAGGTATACCATGACAGTAGACTGAAGTGAAGTTAAAAACGGGCAGCAAAAATTACCATAAGGGAGGTAATGATAAAAAATGTACATCGGGAGGGGAACACTTACTTCACGATCTTCCTCTGTGATCCGTAGCACCTACCCGGTTGCCGCGGCTGCTGGACGAGAAACATAACGGCTATGTCCGTTATATACAGACTTGGAACCATGGGGATAGGTGCTGGTGAGCGGGTGGGCGTCAGGACACAGGGGTGACGTCAGGGCGGGATCCGCGTACGGGGTAGAATGGTGGCCATCTTAGAGCGGGTGTGCATCAGGACGTTGTGGTGACGTCAGGGCGGGATCCGCGTAAGGGGTAGAGTGGTGGCCATCTTATAGCGGGACAAAAAAACGGCATAACTCACGCTGCTCGTATCTTGTAAAAGTAGTGGGCACGCCGAGGGAAGTTATTGCCACGGGATTCCTGGCACAGTGTGATACCATAATCCAGGTGGAGAGGTTATATCGCCCCAAATAAATAATTGTGATACACAATTAAAAATATGTAATGGTGGTGCTGGGGAAAAGTAAGGACGAGAAAAAACACATTATGTTATTGTTATGGTAGTGCCAGTGTCGTCACGTTATTATATATCAAAGCAGGGAAAGGAGGGGGGTGGGGTTGGGGGGTTATGAGCCGACCTATTAAAAGGTCAATTGGATCATAGTGACCGGTACTATCTGTAAGATGTTATCGTAGTACGATGGTGGGAAAGATTAAGGCCAGGTAGGCCCATGTGAGAGGAGAGCCTCTGTGAAGTATATTTAACAGACATGCCTACCCCTAACAGATATGGGGAAGGGAATAGTTATGTATATATGTATATATACCAATACGTAAAGGAACAGGTGGTGGTCTTCTAACTTGAAAACCAAGTTGATACGGGGATATAGGTTAGAGGGCCTCAACTACTATTGGTAATGTAAGTTATGGAGTCATGACTCAGTAGTCCTCAAACTAGACAACCAGGTGTCACCAGAGATATAAGTAGAATGGCCTCTACTAACATAGGTAATGTTAGTAATGCAGTATTGACTCAGTGGTCGGGTTGTAAGTTAGTCGTCAAGTCCCAACTGAGACTATCAACGCGCCATGGAAATGAGTGTGGTATCAAAAACCGTGGCGCTATGTGTATCATGTGTGCATCAGTCATGATTGTCCCATGTAAGGCAGTCTTGATCTGCAACTTCCTTAGCGTTTGAAGTGATCTCCAGTCGTCGTTTCCGCTGCCAGTTGGTATGTTGCCATCTTCGGCCAGTAGGGCTGGTGCCCTCAAGATCTGGGCTACCATATCATCGTCAAAGCTCAGCCCAGTGTGGTCCATCTTATCTGGTGGGCCACGGAGGCAGAGGGGTGGGAACAAAAATAAGCTATAGTCCTTGAATACCAGCCCTACTGGCCGAAGATGGCAACATACCAACTGGCAGCGGAAACGACGACTGGAGATCACTTCAAACGCTAAGGAAGTTGCAGATCAAGACTGAGTATTTGAGAGCTAATATTGCTCCAAATGGGCTATTAATCACTCTAGCACCCAGGATCTTCTTAGAGGATCTGACATTCCGTCGGGAATGGTCAAGGATTTCATGGAAATGTACCCGCGATTGGCTGATACTCATCATAAACACGGCAAAGCGGTTATCAGATGACCTTCTGATTCAGATCACACTCTCTGAGAACAGACTGAAAACTGGCATCTCCGTCGCATCCTTCAAGTCGAGATTGACAGAAATCAATCAAGAAATGCAAGATCATAAAGAATATCTCACTCAACAAAAAATCAATCAACTCCAGAAAGATGTGAGAAGGTTCGATAAAGAGAAAGTTTATCCATATACCAAAGACGATTATGTATTCCCTAATCGGGATACCACATCGGATGACACCGGCAGTAACAACTCGGTGAGATCAGATTCCACCGGGAGCGAATCTAACTATGGCAACAGACAACAGAGATCCAGAGGAGGCTATAGATACCAACCTATGCCACCACCCTTATTTCAAGGTTTTCCTACCCACCCTTTTCAAGCACCAGTCTATCAAGGACCATGGATGGGCCCACAACCTATGTGGAATGGACCACCAGGACAACATCCCCAGCCTAATTATCAATCATTCCCGAACCCCCCTTTTTTCAACAGAGGGAGGGGCAGAGGAAGAGGCAGAAGAAGAGGAGGGTCCAAGAACGTCCATTGGCAGGAACCAGAGCAGATGGTACTACGGAGCAAGACGACAAGACCCTAGTGGTCAATCTGTCGTCCAGACATCTTACCACTGGCGAGACCAACCTCTTGGAGAAAGGTCTTGGATTTGTCCCGACACCCAAGGTAGACGACTTCAAATTACATCAAGAATTGCACCAATTCTTCCGGAAGATACGCTTAAGGGCTTTCTTTCAGGATAAACCTAACAACTCACCGGAAGGTAGTGGCCTTAAGAATAAGTCTCGATTCACCCCCACTGCAGCCATGACTCCCAACGAGATTCTGACATTCGAACAGGCCATCCTCAAAGATGTGGGTAAAATTACAACCAACCGCCCTTTTGATAATCTCTCTAAAGAGGATAGATCTATGTTAAAAAACCTAGCAGAAGAAGACTCCATCATCATAAAACCAGCCGATAAAGGCGGAGCTATTGTCATTCAGGACAGAGGAGTATATGATCAGGAATGCTTACGACAGCTATCCAATGAAAGGTACTACAAACCCACAGATGAGGACCCCACGTCACGACTCTCCACAGCCATACGTTGCTTAACCTTTGAAGCCGAAGCTCAAGGTTGGATATCTAAGGACGAAGCCATGTTCCTCATCAATGACCACCCTCGCATGCCATATTTTTACTGTCTGCCCAAAATTCACAAAGGCATTGACCCTCCTCCTGGACGGCCGATAGTATCAGGCATTGATTCTTTACTTGAACCGCTGAGCAAATTCTGTGATGTTTTCTTAAGACCCTTGGTCACCAAGACTCCAACGTATCTGAGGGACACCACAGATGTACTCAATTTAATAGAACATTTTGAGGAACCTGAATCCATCACATTGCTCGTCACCCTAGATGTGGAGGCGCTTTATACTAACATTCCGCAAGATGATTCCCTCCAGGTTTTGGAACATGCATTGCGCCATCTGTATCCCTGGCCGTTTCCGACACCTATCAGCTTTATCTGTGACTGCGCCTCTCTTTCGTTGAAAGAAAACTTTTTCGCATTCAAAAACAAGATCTATCACCAAGTACAGGGCACCAGCATGGGCAGTACATTTGCGCCGAGCCTGGCATGTCTTTACATGGCCAGGTTTGAAGAAGACCATATCCTCACGGATACCAACCCATTTATCGGCAACACTCTACTATGGCGCCGCTATATAGATGATATAATCATCTTTTGGAAAGGGGATGAAGAGACCTGCCGCTCATTCTTCACTTGGATTAATACCATCAATCCCTTTCTCAGATTTGTTGGTTCATTATCATCAGTTTCCATTCCCTTTCTAGACCTTTTGATATCACTAGAAGAGGGTACTCTAAAAACAACTAACTACAAGAAACCTACAGATAGGAACAGTTTGCTTCTATTCCAAAGCCACCACCCTAAAGCACTTAGGGAGAACTTACCTGTAGGCCAGTTCCTTCGCCTTCGGAGAAATTGTAACACCAGAAATGAATTTGAGAAAGAAGCAGAGACCTTGTCGAGGAGTCTAATCAGAAGAAATTATCCACCCAACATCATAAGAAAGGCACGTAAGAGAGCAAGTAACAACCACAGAGGAGCTTTACTCGAAGTCAAAGAGAAGCAGGAAACTGACAAACTAACCTGCGTCACGTCATTCACTCCCAACTCCAATAAAATTCAAAAAATAATCAAGAAACATTGGAGGATTTTGGAAACAGGCAATGTGTCACCAGGACCGATACCCTTATTCGCATTCAAAAGAACTGAGAATTTAAGGGATATTTTGGTACATACACGTCCAAAAAACAAAGCCAATCCACAACCAACCCTCTGGATGCTACCCCCTGTGATGGGCCATTACCCATGCGGGACATGCACTGTCTGTCCCCAGACTACTGCAACAAAAGAACTTGACCTTGGACTTTCTAAACCATGGCAGCAGAGACGCCACACCAACTGCAACACCAAGAACTGCGTATACTTGATCACGTGTCCATGTGGTTCCCACTACATAGGAATGACAGCTCGACCGATAAAGATACGCATTGGAGAACATAAAAGCACAATCCGTTGTAAACGCTCCGCAACGAGATTACAGACCCATTTCCTGGATTAAAATCACCCCCCAGACAGTTTGCGGTGGACCATTATAGAAGCTAATCCCCAATGGTCCACAACAACTCTGTTTGAGCGTGAACAACGGTGGGTCTTCAGACTTAAAAGTGATAAAGGCGGTCTCAACGATGAGATACCCTGGGTTGATTTGAACAGCTAACCACCCAGTGATTGTTCCCTCATCATCCATTGCACACATGATACACATAGCGCCACGGTTTTTGATACCACACACATTTCCATGGCGCGTTGATAGTCTCAGTTGGGACTTGACGACTAACTTACAACCCGACCACTGAGTCAATACTGCATTACTAACATTACCTATGTTAGTAGAGGCCATTCTACTTATATCTCTGGTGACACCTGGTTGTCTAGTTTGAGGACTACTGAGTCATGACTCCATAACTTACATTACCAATAGTAGTTGAGGCCCTCTAACCTATATCCCCGTATCAACTTGGTTTTCAAGTTAGAAGACCACCACCTGTTCCTTTACGTATTGGTATATATACATATATACATAACTATTCCCTTCCCCATATCTGTTAGGGGTAGGCATGTCTGTTAAATATACATCACAGAGGCTCTCCTCTCACATGGGCCTACCTGGCCTTAACCTTTCCCACCATCGTACTACGATAACATCTTACAGATAGTACCGGTCACTATGATCCAATTGACCTTTTAATAGGTCGGCTCATAACCCCCCAACCCCCCCCCTCCTTTCCCTTCTTTGATATATAATAACGTGACGACACTGGCACTACCATAACAATAACATAATGTGTTTTTTCTCGTCCTTACTTTTCCCCAGCAGCACCATTACATATTTTTAATTGTATATCACAATTATTTATTTGGGGCGATATAACCTCTCCACCTGGATTATGGTATCACATTGTGCCAGGAATCCCGTGGCAATAACTTCCCTCGGCGTGCCCACTACTTTTACAAGATACGAGCAGCGTGAGTTATGCCGTTTTTTTGTCCCGCTCTAAGATGGCCACCACTCTACCCCTTACGCGGATCCCGCCCTGACGTCACCACTACGTCCTGACGCCCACCCGCTCACCAGCACCTATCCCCATGGTTCCAAGTCTGTATATAACGGACATAGCCGTTATGTTTCTCGTCCAGCAGCCGCGGCAACCGGGTAGGTGCTACGGATCACAGAGGAAGATCGTGAAGTAAGTGTTCCCATCCCGATGTACATTTTTTATCATTACCTCCCTTATGGTAATTTTTGCTGCCCGTTTTTAACTTCACTTCAGTCTACTGTCATGGTATACCTTGCCTTGTTTGCCTCCCCCCCCCCCTTCTTTTTTTCCCCAGCCTCCTCTATTTCCATACGGCTATGCTGACGAGGTCCATCCTGTAGCTAAGGAGGGTAGGCAATGCTAATTTCTTGGTTATCACTTTGTTGAGGTGCACCGTTATGTATGTCAGATGCAAGTAGTTGTAGACACGGTGTCGACTATATGTACGTTTTTCTACACTCTGCCAGCACCTCTGCCTTCAGCTAAACTTAGTTATGTTTCACCGCCAGGCAGTCGGTGTACTTACCCGGTACCATGATCCCCCTGGTTTGATCTGCCATTGTTTTAAATCCCTTCGCGACACTTGGTACAGTTTTGTAACAATACGCTGTACAACTGTGTCATTTAGCACTATATGAACACTTCCCCTCACAGTTAAGAGTCGGGATTTTGCACCATAAGATGGCCCATGCACAATCTCAGCACCACAGTCCTCCCTGGGGTGTGTTTCTTGCGAGGGGCTACAGCCACCACCCCCCGGCACAGACATCCAACCTAATACCACGGATGAATGTAAGGCGCATGCCAGAGATCCCCTCACCCACCCGTATCATCATAGCCTGTTCACACAAACGCAGATACTCAGCGAATCCCCCTACGAGGCACTTTTAGACACATCCCTATTGTCTTGCATGGACTATTTTACAAGACCATTTGTAACCATGAAAATGACCGTGTTATTGTGTTCTTTTTTCCCCCTCCCCTCTTGTGTTTATGTCTCCTACATAGGCCGCATCTAGGGACACGCATAATCGACGTGTCCCCCACCTTCTTTCCTATTTGATTTCCTAAATTATAGGACTATTGGGATTATAGGGCGTCTCTTCCCGATTCCCATGTTGCACATTTTTTCTTAAGGTCCTGATGAAGCGCTCTTAGATCCATTAGGGACTCGAAAAAGCGCGAAACATGTCGACCCTGTATATCCACCTTCTTCACTACACCGGTGAGAGAAGAGGGAATGTATTTGTTTAAATTCCCCTCTCATAAAGGCAAGTGACCTTGCTTCTCCATCCCCCGTGACATATCTTAACCAGACTCCAGGGACATCCTCAATAAAATGTTAGTGTCCTTGGGCTCTTTTTATTTCTCACTCACCACCATCACTTTGTCCCACACACCCCCATGCACAACTGTGGCAAACTCCTAAAAGATCTCCATCAAAGAGCCCCGTCAAACGGGCCCGTGAGGGACTGCAGCGCCACCCCCACGAGGAGCACTAGCCCGATGATGATGCTATACACCTGAAAGGGTGTGTGAGGGCACCTCTAGATCCCCACAGGAGTACCTTACTCTTTCTCGGCACACTCGAACTCTTTTGGAGACATCTTACACTTCGCTTCAGCCTACCTGGCTGTCTACTTGCATCTCTTTGCCGACCATTATTGAACAACTGAACAGTGAACGTGGTCTTCTCGAGAAGGAACAGCGGTGGGTGTTCTGCTTGGGGGGGACACATTACAGGTCTGAAATACGACATCCCCTGGGGACAATTTAGCTGATTTGTATCTCCCCGTGACTTTTGTCACTATCTCTGGGAAGAGAAAACTACTGCAAATACACTGCATAGAAACTCTTGAAACGACTGGGCAGAACCCTTATGTTTGCCAACCTTCTATTAAACACTTGGGGCCAGCAGAAAAACACCCCTGAAATAATGTGGCCTGTACATTACCCTGTGGAATTTAATGTCCTGCCACATGTTTTTCCACTCCTATTCACTTATGCCATCTTGAGCTCACCCTTCTGTAGTTAGGTGTCATTACCACTATATGTCCTCTACATAAAAATCTTTTGAAGCAACTGGGCAGAAACCCGGTTTTGTTAACACACCATTTTTTAAGAAACACTAGGGGCCGACATAAAAACCTCAACAATGTTGCCATGAGGGGCTGAATAGAAACATGGGGAGTCATTGCCTTGCCACAAAACTTGCCACTCTTGTATTTATTTGTTTATGCCATCATGAGTTCACACCTCTACTGTGAGGTGCCAATACCCCCATTTTGTCATGCATATTATGAAACATGAAAAAAATACTTCAGAGTAACTCGCATGTCTGGCTGCACACTCCCTTGGTACAATGGTTACCATAAACGTGATTGCATGTACCATTAGTAAATACTTGCACAGACCTGGTTTACTTTATTTTTAATATTATTATAATTTTTTTCATTATACGCTCATACAACAGGAAGCTTTTTCGGTGAACGCTCCAGTCTATTACGCTCTCTGGCTGGTCCATATTTCACGCATGGATAGTTTAAAGAGTTAGGAAGAGGGGTAGTGTCCTTTTAGTTAGCGCACTAGTCTTTTTCGCTCCTAGGGCTATACAACAGGCACCCTCGAGCAACAGGAAGTGAGGAACAAACACATTCAGCCGGAGGTGCCATTCTAGGTCACCATTTTCAATTTTCTGAGGGTCTAGTGTTTGCACCAATTAGTGCAGTTTTTTGGCGGCAAAACTACCAATTATGCTCCCAAGTATTTAAGGACACTGCCCACACTAGCTCAATGTTCCATGGAGCCGCGCCCAGGCAGTGTCCTGGTGAGGAGATAACCTAGATATCTCGCCGGCATAACACAGCACTGATTACCAATTATAACGGATAAAGATAAGAATAATATGTCACAGAAATATATCATTTTTCTTTACAGGTCAACACCACATATGGTGCAGTTTGAATATGTTATGTTATTTTAACTCTGTTTTTATTCTTCCAGAACCCATTCAGCAATACACCTACTGGGGTATAGTATACTGTGAATGTTAAATTTATGTGCACCGCTTAGTTAGGATTATATGTAAATACACAGTTGTTTTGATTTGAGTGTAGAAGGGATCTCTTCTTGGTCCTGATAAGAAGCCAGGGGAGGGCTTCATAACATGGCGACACAGGAGACACAGCTCATTAAAGCATAGTATCTCCCTCTCATTCACCACTTTTAATGATACCAGCTCAAAGGAACATTAACATTTATTTTTTCCACTTAGCCAGGTATTTTTTAATTTTTCACCATTCACCATTCACTCACTTTCGACCCTTCCACTCACACTCCTACACCACACATAGCATTGTTTTTCATAACCAGTGCTCCCACATAGTCGTATGTCGCAGCACGCCCCGTCCCGCAGGAAGACCCTGATGATGAAGCATGCCACCAAGGGTCCTTTTGGTGGGTGAGGGGTATTTAAACAAAGCTGTGTGCTTTTCACAATTGTAGGAGACACACGTAGTCTGGAGGAACACTTCTATACTTTTCCATAAGGGTGGATCCCTTTGTTTTTTGATAATGAGAATCAAGAGCAAGTACAACAAAGAAAAGAACTGAATAAAAGAACTTTCGAACTTGATAATGAAGGTGAAGAAGCAATTCAAATTAAGAAAGCAAGAAAAGGTGATGTGTGGCCAAAATTAGTGAAAAGACAGAAATACACTCTAGAAAAGAAAAGGCCAGTACAAATAAATGAAATATCGGGTCAAACTTAACAAAGTGAATTTTACAAGTTTATGAGACTTTAGTTTTTTTTCCCCTAGATTTTAATTTTTTTATAGTGTCTAAAATGGCAAAGGGAACAGAGACTGGATATCAAAACCATAGATTTAAACGTAGATGTATTAATCCTTGCTTATGTAGTGTCTTATTACTAATGTTGGTGTGGTTAACACTGATTGTTATTGTGCCTGTCTTAATGGTGACTAATCACAAAAATAATAGTAAGGATGTGGGAAGTGAGAGAATGGATTCTGTTACTCAGGAAGATTCAAACACTAACATAGAAAATATGGAAGATGATAGTATTTATCATCATGATACATCAATTAATGATTTTTCGTTCAATGTCTTTACCAAATTGTTGTATGAGTATGTTAATACAATGAATGCGAGAGATTGTTATGTTTGTATGCAATTAACATTGTCTGTCTCAGAGGGGTTGACATATCATCACCTACCTTTAACATATGGTGTGTCTTGTAGTGTTCCAACCAGTCTTTTTTTTATGAGAGGGAAGGATTAGGTTATTATTACTCTAACTTTGATTTAATATTTTCTGAAATTCCTGTTAGAAGAGATTTGAAAATTGTTTATGGACCTGTTTATGCTGCATACATGGGTGAATTCTTCATTAGTAACAAGCAAATAGATACAATTGACGCACATAGAAATAACTTAACCTGTAAATTACGGCATGAAGAGATAGAGTTTATGAATTTAGTGCAAGATAGAAGACAAGATTTTAAAAAGAAAGCTGCTGAGCAAAAGTCTCATGTACCATCATGAATTTTCAGAGAGGGTGATTATAAAAAGGGTGAGACTTACACTGCCATTACTCTAGATTTCCAACATAGAGGAAAGCTTTGTGTGTTTTGAGAAAATACTGAACTTAATAGCTTTTCATTAGTTCTAGTGAATATGAGCATACTTTCTTGATAAAAGGAAGTTGGGGATTGAAAGAAGGAACTGATCCTGTTTTCCCAGGAATTTATTATGTGTGTGGTAAGAATGCCTATTATAGGTTACCTTCTGGTTGGTACGGATGCTGTTATTTTGGGATAGTGTTTCCAAAGGTGTATCACGTAGATAAGTATAATAGAATGAATGAAATAAAACAAGGACTAACACATAATAAGAGAGGAGCAAGTTATTCTGAAGTAGTTTGCAATATTTTTGGAGCTCTGATACTTTCAGTTGGAGTCATTCTGAATTCACAAAAAATCTGAAAACTGTCCACAGTGGTTGAATGTTTATCAACAGACACTGCTGGTGGGTTCTTGAAGATTGATACTGAAATTGTTGTGATTAGATCTATGGTTTTGCAAAATCAGCTTGTCCTTGATATATTATTGACAAACGAAGGTGGAGTCTGTAGCATGTTGAAAATACAACATTGCTGAACTTATATCCCTGATAAGACTAAAAATCGTGAGGGAAATATCCCAAATGATAGAGAACTTCATGAAGATTTGACTGAATTGGAGGTTGATGGTGCATGGGAGAAACTTGGTAAGAGTTTTTCCTCAGTGGGAAATTGTTTTTCTACTTTAGGCAATAGTTTACTAGGGAAAATATTAATACCCATTGCTTCAGTAGTTGTAGTAATTTAGGTGATTGTTTTGATTTATAAATGTTGCAAATGCAAATGTAGAAAGAAGGAGGCTTCAGATCTTAAATGTAGAGAAGAGATAGAATTAGAGGACATGCGAGGAAATTACTATAAGATCATGAAAGATTTAGATGGAAGAATGATAAAACGAGAAAGAAGTACAGCCTTTTAAATAAGTGGTAAATTGTATCTTGTTGGGTATTTTTATGATGGCTCAAAAACGCCATCAAAGGGGGGATTGATGGAGCAGTGTTTTGAGAAAATAAAACCTGCTCGGGTTGAACCCTCAGTAACATTTATTAGCAGTTTGCTGTGAGAAAATATTATATATCATACATACTGAGTCTGTTATTATTTAGTGAACTAGAATGAGTACATAATTATTACCATCAACCTTTCAACTTTAGATCAAACACCACAGGAGAAATGCAGGTTCAATAGAGTTTGTGATTAGATAGGTATAAGCTTGCATCATACTGAACCCCAGCTTGAAGGGATTAGTTGGGTAGTGTAAATGGGCCTATGTTAATGAAATGTATTAATCTCTGGTCGCTGGATCAGTGTCACCCAGGTAGGAGAGGCTCTGTCTGTTCTCCAAAATTCTGATCTTAACAAAATATAGACTTATATGTCATGGTCAATAGAGGTCCTAGGCAGTATTGACCTGAGATATCACACAGATGGCAAGAAGAATTATCCAGCCTGTGTAGCACTCCATGAAGCATCCCAAAAATAATTGAGGCAGACATCTACAGTCCCTTTGGTGGCTCTCCGGTTTGCCAATTTCCAGTGGTCTGCAGTTGCTCTGAAACCTTTCCCATTTCCCGTACCTTATATTGTGACAACTGGCAAGCATCTCCAAAGTCAGGCAGATGCAGAGCAGATTCACAGTACATAGCCCTCAGGTGGTGTAACATTCCTCTGTTCCTCTCTGTATCTGTAGCCAGTGGGGGTGTCCGCACCTGTTGCTGCCAACTCCCAATGTCTTTTGGCAATAACAGTTTCTGATCTCAGTAGTTCCTTGACAGAATACCGTGGAAAATATTATCAACTCGCAAAAATATCACCAAAATATTATTGATTAGTAAAATATCGCCATCCCGTACTTACCCAAAACTAACACAAATATTGGTGGCAAAAATATGGCTGTAAAATGTTTGAGCATCAATCAAAAAACGTAATAACTGAAAAAAATCAACCAACACACACTGAGGAAAAAAATGTGCCCTAAATAAAAACAAACAATAAAAATGTTAACATCATCATAACACTATAAAAAGAGCCCAACACTTCACTATTTTTCACAGGAAAAACTTAACTACAAGAAAATGATTCTCTGTCGGACTGCATGAAGAAAAGTCAAAATGAAGATTTTAAGTACATAGCAAGACACACAATTAAATTTAAAAGTTAAAATGAACTTCAATATAAGCTCGGGCCACGGGAGGACCTATCTTCCCCCAACATAGTCGAAAGGGTTTGTGCATATAGTGAACAATGGAGAATGTTGATAATTACCTGTTGTTTTCTATGACCAAAGTGTAATCATAGTCTTAGAATTCCATTTGCTATGGTGTGTATCTAAAGATTTTCCAGCATGTTTGAATCAAAACTTGGCTCCTGTAACCATTCTATGTGTTAATTTAGCAAGTCGAATCTTAAATTTATAATCCTAAATTGGGTTTATAAAGTTTGTTACACCTGATTATGGCAAAACAACGTAGAGATTTTCATTAGCTATTGATCTCGATGTATTTTGTAAGGGTGGGCGTAGTTCGCGAAGTAGCACTTCGCGAAGCTACGCAAAGTGAAGTTCGCACTACGCGAGCTACGCGTAGCACTTCGCGAACTGCGAAGTAACATGTTCGCACTGTGCAAGATGTTGTTTTCAATGATTGCACAGTGCGGACAAGCAACCGGCACTGTGCAATCATTGAAAATGGCATCTTGCACAGTGCGAGCTGTAGTTTTCTGCTGCTCGAGTAGATTTTTACTCGAGCTGCAGCTTTCTCAACGCGAACTGGTAGTTTCTCATCGCGAGCGGTCGCGAGCATACGCGACCCCTCGCAATGAGAAACCTGACCTTCTCGCGTTGGGAATCTCGCCGGGAGGTTTATTTTCCATGCTTGCGATCGCGAACAAGGAAAAAGTCTCGCCAGGATGTCATTTTGCTTGCTCGCGGTCGCCAACTTGACGTTGAGGACCGCGAGCAAGCAAAAAATGACCGCAGCACTACGCAACACTACGCTACGCGTGTTCGCACTGTGCTACGTGCAGTTCGCGTAGCGCGAAGTAGCGCGAACTTCGCAAACTACGCGAGCGTAGCGTAGTGCTTCGCCCAGGCCTAGTATTTTGTCTAATGTTTTTTGGCTATGGCAAAGCGTAAGGCATTAGAGACCCATTTGGGGAAGGGAAAAATACCCAAAGATTAGGAAGAAAGCTGGGGACAATTGCACAATCTTCCAAACTGATGACCTAATTGAAGAAGTGGAGTCAATATATGGTGATAAAAATAAATGTACTAGTTCGCAAGTCCCTCAAATGATGTAATTTTGTAGGAAATGTAGTAGCGAGCACAAACTCTGATCTAATCTATAAGTTGCATCTAATGCTCAGACTGAGGAACGGGAAGGTAAAAATTCCCTGTGTAAAAATTGGTCCATTATTGAGTGATACCAACCAAGTAAATAGCCTTGAACAGAAAGAGATGATTGATACAATAAATAGACCTATGGAGAATTCAGTGGAAGCAACTACAGTCATTACTTGTTCTAATAGGTTTTTGCCATTGCCCTCTTTAGAGTCTCTCAAGACCATTGAATCATGCCCTGTGAGGCATAAAATGCCCTGACCAACCCCTGTTTCCTGAAAAGAACATAAGAGTGGTTGCTCTAGACACCCAATGAGAAACGTTTTTCTGTGGGTGAATCTACACTGAGGGAGCTCAACTCGAAGATTGACTCTCTCTCAAAAGAGGGCTTGGCGCTTAGAGAGCTAGTGGCAGCCCTGATACTACACTTGGAGGCACAAGGGTTGGGACTGAATAGTGGTTCAATGGAGAAATGCTCTATGCTCATTAAACCTCATCATACTCACCACTCACACAAACATAAGTTGGGCGTCAACATCGAATAGGATCTACTTCTTCTGTGGGGGCTCTTCAGATGACACGCTTTTGTTGTCACAGACCACTAAGAGCTAGCAGTCCTTGCATGATAAGTTTAAAACTTACTGTGATAGCAAGGGACTTGAAATAAATGCCACTAACACAAAATATATGGCAATCAGCCCAAATGCGTCCTTTAAACGAAAATGTGGGCTTCATCAAAAAAAGCTTGGACGTGTAACGGAGCTTGATTACTTGGTTAACACGCTTGATTCTAAACTCATGGGTCCCACATATAAATAAAAGCGTAGTTACCTTATCCGTAGCAATACTTAAAAAGCAAAAAGCAACAACATCAGGGCAATTTCTCTGGCAATTGATGTTTATAGGAGTAAGGCCTAAGCAGCTGCTTTATGCATAGATGATTTATGGGGACTTAATAAGGTGTATACATATACCCTGGGAGAGAATAATATTACAAGATCCTTATTGTGTCTCCCCACTTGTACTCCTCATATCTCCTTATATCAAGATATTGCTTTCAAGAGAATTGAGCACTTAGTGGCTCTGAGATCCTATTACTATAGCTGAGACTAAGCATCACACAGAAACTTGGTTGTTACAGGGAGGGGCTATTGGAGCTTTTGGAGCTGGATAGGCCTTGAAGTTTCCCTTGGATTCGACATGTTGCATCCTGGTTTGCTGAAATGGGTCTGGACTGCTTTTTGAGCAATCCCCATGCTTTGAAAGCATACTCAAAAAGGCAGCTTAATCGGATTTTTGGGACTCATGTGACCAACTCACTTCATCAGAATTCAAGGTCGGGTAGGCTGACTACAGTTTTTATTATTTAAGCCTATTCCACATTGTGAACCCTTTTTGGATGAGGTCCAATCCCAACTGGCCAAATCACTCTATTTGAAATTTCCTTATAACACCATTCAAATCAGATAGTAAACATCGAGGTGAAAAATTGAGAAAAGTGACTTGGTGGACACTAATTGCAACTTGTGTATTTTACATGCCAAAGAACATCTGGCGCATATTTTATTTCTGCCCTACCTAAGCAAACCCCAGAAGGAAAAGGATTAATCCAATTTGTCATAATTCTGGATTTAGAAACATCAAGATGCAGTAAAGATCCTCAAAACTGATATCTCTCCTCATATAGTTTTCACTGTAAGCAGATATCTGCTTGCAGTTAGGTTTGCCTGGAAAAAGAAGGGCATAAACTTCCAAGGCATATTTAATTTGTAATTATATGAAAAGCTGCTTTCCCTTGCATTCTCTTTGCTGATTGTATAAACTATTGTAGATTTGGATTTAGTGAAAAAAATATATGAATTTTTATGGTATCGAATGCATCCCAAATTTTGTTTAGGAATTTTTTTTCCGATTAATTTAGCATACTGGCAAAAAGGGCTTGTGATAAAAGCCTACTGCACTTTTGTACGTTTGGCATGCAAGACTGCAGGTTACATTGAGATTCATTGAAATATTAATGTTGCCATGAAAAACTTGTAATGATGAACTTTCATGTTTTAAAAGGTTGTTTGCATTTTATTTTTGCTAATATTTATTTTTACTAATTGTTGTATTTTATGGTAATACAGAAATTATAATAATGGTTTTAACTGTTTTGTATTATATGACCATGTGTTTTGAGACATGTACTTGTGCTTTTTAAGGTTTTTTTGCCAAATTACTTTTTATTGGTATTTAACACAGATGAAACCTCTAAAATGGAGATGTCCGTCTCTGCACAATAACCTTACAGTTTACAATGATATGCCAGTGTACCGTACAGTTTTATACCAATCAGTAAGGTCCTATATCACATTTTGTAGTACATTGTTAGGCGGGCATTCCCCCAGAAGGAAGATCAGAACTTCTTTATCTCAAAAACAATCCCTTTCGTTCCCTTTCTCCCTTTCTCCCTCCTCTATCTCCCCTAAAAAAAAGGAAGCAAAAACAACTCTAATCATGTAATCTAACAGATAACTATAGTGTCTTATATGGATCAACTTTCTGTAGGTTATCTCTATACTAGGGGCGCTTGTCGTCTAGGACATCTTGTTTGTAAGGGGAGAGCTGCTATACTAGAATTGTAATAAGTGTAGCACCCTAGTTCTTGGAGAGCAAGCGGTTAGTGGGAGACCTTGTGATAGGTATGTCACTAGCGGTTATAGGCATATTAAAAAATGTTTAACCATCCTGAAATATATCCGCCATTCTTTCCAGGGTAAGTGCTTGCCATAAGCATGCATGCCATTGTGTCAAGGATGGCGCTACCTTCTTTTTCCATGCTGCTGCTATCGCTAATTTTGCTGCTCCTAAACATAACCACATTATGGTACTATCATTTTTGTTTTAAATTTCAGAGCGTCATCTTGCATACCTAACAGAATGCATTCAGGAGTATCTGGAGTAGGGTACTCTAGCACCTCCTTGATCTGTGCCAATATTTCTCCTTGGGAAGGGCTAATCGGGGCAATCCCACCAGATGTGGAAAAAATGTTGGGCAATCACACCAGATGTGGAAAAAAATCGCCTAACAGCCCACATCCCTCCAGCATAGGTCTGAAGTGCCAGGAAACATCTTCTTTAGGGGAGGAAAGTTAGCCTGATACAGAACAGACAATTTAGGTGTATTTTTATACCCAAGTATGTGATATGTTCCGTGTCGGGTAATGTCAAGTTAAGCAGGTAGGATTTTGTCAAGTTATTGCGGAATCCTGTTAGGGCCTAAAAGGCTTGAATCTCACTCTGTAGAGCTTCCAGTGAACTCTGCAGTGTGGTGAAAGTTAGCAAGACTTTGTCTACAAATAACAAGATTTTATGCTCCACACCATCAAATAAGATGCCCTTGATCTTGGGGTTGCCCATATTTTCTCAGCCAACGGTTCAATACTCAACACGAACAGTAAAGGGGAGAGAGGGCATCCCTGCCTAGCCCCTCTCCCCAGTTGAAAGTATGCTTAGTGCACTACATTGACAGAAATGTTGAGCGGGGAGCTGCATATTTCGCTCGGATCATATCTATAAAGGTATTGCAAAAGCCAAATCTTTTTAGTGAATTAAATAGAAAGGCCCAGTCCACCCGATCAAACACCTTCTTGAGTCCCAAGAGCTCTGCTGGTATGTGCCCCTTGGAGGATTTTGCAATCAAAAATATTACTCTCCTAACATTATCATGCATTAGTCTCCCATTGATGAAACCTGATTAATCTGGGTGGATCAAGTCTGGCATCATATCTTCTAGACGTGTGGCCAGAACTTTTGAGTAGAGCTTAGCATCCAGGTTTAACATGGTGATCACCTATAGGAGCTGCATATTTTGAGATATTTTCCTGGTTTAGGTCACTTTGTCACCAGAGCCTCGCTCATCAAGGATGTAACTACCTGTTGGGACACTATGTGATTAAAAAGAAGGGTCAACTGAGGGACCAGTTCAGTGGAGAAGATTTATAAAAGTGTGCAGTCAGGCCATCCGACGTTTTATGGAGTTTTAGGCTCTTAATAGCTTGCCAAACTTCTTCTTCTGTGATCGGTTCTCCTAAGTACTCATTTTGAGCTGCCGTCACTTGAAGTGGGTCTACTGAATTGAGGTTCTGAAGGTGTGCACTCGCATCCGATCGTTCAGCTTTGTATAAAGTTTCATGGAAAGGGCCGTATTGTCTAGCTCTTCCCTCCTCCGAGTTCACTAGTTCCCCTGATTCCCCATGAATCCCCCCAACATATTCCTTTTCTCGCTTAGCCCATAATTGCAGCACTAGATACGCCGCAAGCCTGTTGCCCTGATCATACGAGATCCGATTTAGTGCGGAAGTGTTGGATTCGCCTTATGTGCCTGTTCACAATTGCAACCATTCTTGCGTTCTCTGTTTTTTAAGTGCGGAAATGAGTTTGATACATTTGCCCCTAAGCACTGCTTTAAAAGCAGTACAATTTATTGAAGGGTTTGTCTCGTGGGGAAGTTTAACTGGAAATTTCTCTGATTGCCTTTCTGAGATCATCCCTCAATAGGCGGTCTCTTACTAATTAGTTGGGAAATAACCATGTGGCCACCTTCGGTGTCTTGGCATTCCATCCTAAAATTACTGAGATTGGTGCATGGTCAGAGATCGCAATAGGATGTCGACATGCGGATCGCCTATCAATGATCGACTTAGGAAGAAGTAGTCTAACTGTGAGTATGTATGGTGGGTGTGTAAATAAAAAGTATAGTCTTTAGTTTTAGGGTGTAGAAATCTCCATGCATCCACAGGGCCCAGGTCTTGTAATGTTTGTTTTAATGCTCTTGGGAAACTGGATGAGTACTGTCTATGCTCGAATGACATCTCAAGTTGAGATCTCCCATCATGATTTTTCCCCCCTCTGCAAAGTCTCCCAGCACCATCAGGATTGAGTTGAGGAAAGTCACCTGATTGGTGTTAGAGCATAAACAGTGGCAAAAGTACATAGTTTCTCTCTAAGATGGCCATTGACCAACACCCACCTACCCTCCTTATCAGTCTTATATCCCTGTGACTGAAATTTTAAAACAGAATGAAAGAGCAGAGCCACTCCATTATGTTCCGTTGATGCCGATCTCCTATAAACCAGAGGATAGAGCCTATGTTTTAACCTGTGGTCCGATGATATTTTGAACTGAGTTTCTTGTAGAGCTACTGTGTCAAAATTGTGACCTGATAGAAATTTCCAACTCTTGTGGCGTTTGAGCGGAGAGTTAAATCCCGTTACATTCCAGGACAAGGTGGTAATCATTCCTCTAGCCATTTATTTTGGGTTTCCCGCCCTTGGGTAGTCCCCGACCATGGCAGCACCTGCATTGTCCTGTCCTGGGTCTCCCCTCCTGCCACCCCCTTATCTTTTCGTGAGGATTCCCCTTGTGATTTTTAATATTTATTTTCTCTCACTAGGAAGCCAGTCAAAATCCAGTTTGGCATCCAATTTGAAAAAAAAGGAAAACTAAAAATGCCCCCAAATTAGAAATTTTTGGGACAACTCTTTCCCAAATTGTGTAACAACAATACATTACGTGAGGCGAATCGGTCAGAGACCGCCACAATCACACATCAGTTCTAACAGTTATTAAGGCCTTTGCAGTTCCAAATACTTGCACTATGAGCGCTCTATGTCTCGGCTGAAAGTTCGCGACAATTAAATTATCTGTATTATCCGCCATATTTATAAGGTAGTACAGCCAATAAACTTTCTGTTCATTGTTTCCAGAAGATTAGTCACTGGTAGCATTGTCATGGCGAACACGGCACTCCGGCCCAGATCCCGCCATCTCCACAACGTTGGCTCGTCACCGTTTCTTGTGGTTTCTAGGTCGTTTTTGGGAGAGCCAGGGAGTCTTTCTCTGGGATCCTGGGAGACCGTTTGTCAAGGTATTAATTTCTTGTCTAGATTCCTTCATATCTGGAGGAGGTATCTCTAGCAGAGCCAGCGCCTCTGTCAGCTCTGTCATGTGGTGGTTTTTATTGTGGTATTCAAATGTCAGACCGAATGGGAATGTCCATCGATACTTAATGGGTTCCTTTTTTTAAAAAAAAATTGTCACTGTGAGGAACATTTGGTGATGCACCAACATTGCTTGTGCTATGTCTTTGTATAAGGAAAAAGGTTCAAAAAGATGGATGGAATACTGAACAATGCAAACATTTACCCGCAGTCACAAAGATCTGGGGTTAATGCATTCTTCTTTTGCTTACCATGCCACCCCAATTTTGACCCATCCATATGCAAATAAATCTTGACTCTGTTCCTCGTGAGAACAGTCAGCCCAAAATGCCAAGCCAGGTCCTGTCTGGACTGGAAACAAGCATCCTGGGACCGGATTTTGGGGCATCACCACTCATCAGCCAGGCTTGCTTGAATCCAGTGATGCAGTGAGCACTGGACCCACGTCTATGCATACCCTTCCCACTTAAGGCGACGAAAGCCAAAGGGTCAAATGATGGACGGAATGCTGAATAATGCAAACATTCATCCCCAGTCACAAAGATCTGGTTTTGATCCATCGTTCTTTTACTCTACTTAGGGAGACAAAAGCAAAAGGGTCAAATGATGGATGGAATGCTGAACAATACAAACATTCACCCCCAGTCACAAAGATCTGGGTTTAATCTATTGTTCTTTTTCCCATGGGAAATAGGGTCAAGACTGATTTGCATATGGCTGGGTTTAAACTGGAATGGCATGGGGAGCAAAAGAACGATGGATTTATTCTCAGATCTCTGTACTGGGTTGAATGTTTAACCTTGATCAACATTCGGTCCATCAATTGTTCTTTTTGCATATGTCTTGGTATAAGGAGCATGTATAACGCTGAAACGCCACTGTATATTTTTTCCTCACTGATTGTAGAATAGTTTCTTTGACCTTAAACAAGTATAGTCTTACTAGTATGTCTCGTGGACATCTGTTTTCTCCTGCTGTCAGCCTTCCCACTCTATGTACTCTTTCCAACTTAGTTTTCAATTGTGCATCTCCGAAAGTCTCCGCAACAGACCTACTTCGAGATCTACCCCCTACACTCCTTCCTTTAAGTCCCTTATTCTAATGTTGCTGTGTTTTGATCTTTGTTCTTCAGGATTGTAGCTTGTAGCTGGGAGCGGAAAGACTATATAAAATCCTCTGGGTGATGGGTACGCTGCTCTAGATCCATCATTTTAGTTTCTAAGTCCATTACCCTTGTATCAACAAAGTCAATGTCTTGTTGAAAGGTCTGTAATTTATCACTTAGTTCTGTTTTTAATACGTCGAGGGATGGCTGCAGGTCAGCTTTTACTTACTCCGGAAGTTCCCTCTTAAAGTTTTGGAGGCCAAGCACATTACCCTCGGTAGAGTGGGGTTCTGACTTTTACAGTTGTTGGATTTTTGTGTTTCCCACTTGGAGGTGGCTCTGGCATGAGGAGCTTCCAACACTGGTGCATAGACCTCGCACAGCATCTCCTCCACTTGTCTGGCTCCTTCAATGCCTATATCTGAGCTCCTCTGTGCCCCTTCTTTAACCCGTTGACCGCGTAATTATTGAGTGGGTGTGTTTCGGAAGGCCCCTGGCCGTCCTCCGCACACGCCCACTGTGGGACGCATGCAAGGGGTTAACTGGATATTCATGCACTATTCATCACCCCTGGGTGCTGGTGCTTCTTTGCAGGTTGATTTCCTAGGAGGATGAGCGTATCTCAAGCGAGGTCTCCCTGCACCCAAGCTGTTGCGTATGTTTCAACCCCCTTTCATAGTGAAGAGAGCCTATGCTAGAATGGTCGTGGTGGGGATCGGAAAGGTCCCCTCCTCCTCCTATAGTGCTGTTTTTATTTCTGTTTGGAGTCTCCAAGTGTCAAATGCTGCTTTCCTCTATTTGGAGCCCTCCAGGGCATTCTGCAATGTGTGGGGTCTTGTTGCCCAGTTCATGGATGCCGCCATGCTAGGGTCAGTCGAGGTGATATGTGGGTTATTCCTTCTAGCGGAGATCACGGTGACTCCTTACGTCCGCCATGACAATCTGTGCCCTTCGGGACTCTTCAAGTCTAACGCGGGTAAGGTGGTATCTACCCACAGAGTTTCCGTGGTCCTTCTGCCAGTGTATCTTGTGGCATAAGTTGTCCTGTTAAGGTTTGGCACAGCATCTCCTGTTCACTGGGTGCAGTCTCAGTCTGTGCCCTCTTATGTGTCACCGGTATCTATGCCCGGTCTCGCGGGTCCCCCTCTACACCACCGCCTGCCGGGAGTAGTGTTGAACTGTCTCTGTTCTCCCCCCGGGTCCACACATGCCGGGAAAGCTCCAGCCACCGCGCCACACTCACCAGGAGGTTGCTGCACCTCCTCACTTCTGATCACTGCAGTGTCCACCGTTTCACACACCGCTATACCTCTGCCGTAGTCAATGAATCTGGGGCCTTTTAGGTCTCTTGTTGGCAGCCGGGCTGTCTCAGGTAGAGGTCGCCACCATTTTGTCTTCATCTGTTCAAGCCTCAAACTAATGTCACCCTTCACCTTTGCAGGATTTTAATCAGTTCTCCATGCAGCATCAGGCAGTCTATGCTGCCAGGATTGTCCTTGCTAGCAAAGTTGGCTGTTTACTGGTGTGTGGCCTGTCAGCTGCTGTCGATGGTGTTGGAGCATCCGTGGATTACTTTCACTCAGCAATCTTGCCCGGCCACGCCCCCCTTTTTAAGGTTTTTAACCAAAATAAAACAATCCCACATAACCGAACATAATTTTAAAAAACAAATTTAAAAGTACTTTACAAAACTCTCTTTCCCTACATATTATACATTTTTATATACAGAAGAAACATCTCAACAACAATTAAGCACACACCTAAAAAATCAAACTGCACTTTTGTAAACCTAGACAAAGGCACTTTTTAAAGTAAGTAACATAAACACAACTATAAAACAACCCCTGTAGGTTAAACTTAAAATTAAAACCCACCACTTCCCAAAACTAATCAAACCAATATGTTTAACATGTAGCTAAAACAAACATTTTCTCATCAACAGAAAAGGAAAGCACAGCTGACTTAAACCTCAATGACATCAAACAGAAATGGAAGAAAATCAAGTGGAACTTAAAGCAAGTTCCACTTTGTGTAAGTATAAAACAACTGGTCACCTCTCCAACCCATTCAGCAGGACACAAGCTCGATCCCCATCTTCTCCGCAAGCAACAACATCTCCATTTAGCCACACCTCAGAGCCTCATTGGACAGACCACCACTGCACCCACTTCACCTTCACCAAACCCACTGTACCCCACCAGGGCCCCCGCTATCCCCTAAGAAGCTAGAACAAGGTCACTGAAGACCAGCTCACCACCTCCCTCAGCAAAATCCCATCACCGACATTGACGGACGCCAAGCACACAACCTCCACGGTTGGATCTCCAACTGTGCCAACACATTGGCTCCGCTTAGGAAACCCTCAGACAAGCAGCCCTCTATGAAAGCCAGCTGGTTCTCCCCTGCCCTCCAAGAGTCCAGGCACACCTGAAGATGGCTCGAGAAAAGATGAAGGAACAGCAAGATGGTGGCAGACCACACAGCGTTCAGAACCGCAGTCACTGCACACCACCACCACAACAAAAAAAGCAGCTATACAGGAACGCATCAACACCAACGCACACAACAGCAAAGAACTCTTCATAATGGTCCAATAATTTGCCAAATCCAGCACAGAGACAGCAGACATTCCCCCCTCTCAAGTCCTCTGCAACAACCATGCCTCCTTCTTCCATTGCAAGATCGAGGAGATCTACAACAGCTACGCAACCCAAGACCCACCCACCCTAACTGCAACCACTGCACCCAATGACATCAGAACCCGGTTGACCCTGCCCAACTGGACCCCCCTCACCTCTGATGACACCCTCAGGATCATGAAGAGCATCTACTCCAGAGTCCCCTCGGATTCCTGCCCTCACCACATCTTCAACAGAGCCGGCACATCCATTACACCCGAACTCCGCCACACCATCAACTGCTCCATCGAGTCCGCCACCTTCTCGAACACTGGAAACACACAGAGATCAACCCCTTGCTGAAGAAACCCTCTGCCGACCCGATGGACCTCATGAACTACAGACTCATCTCTCTGTTCCCCTTCCCAGCCAAAGTCATTGAGAAGGCCATTGATGCCCAACTCACAGAGTTCATTGGAACGAACCACATCCTGGACCTCTCCAAATCAGACTTTAGAAGCAACCACAGCACCGAGACCCCTCTGCTTGCCACTACTGATGACATCCACACCCTCCTCGACAGAGGTGAGACTGCAACCCTTATCATACTGGATATCTCAGCCGCCTTTGACACCATCTCCCACCACACCCTTTGCATAGGCATCCATGAAAAAGCCCTAAAATGGATCTGCTGCTTCCTCACCGGCAAAACACAGAGAGCCAGACTTCCACCATTCTACTCAGAACCCACAGAGATCAGCTGTGAGTGCCTCAGGAATCCTCCCATAGCCGCACCCTCTTCAACATCTACATTGCCCTGCTTGCAGCCATCGTCAGAAGCAACAGACTCAACATTGTCTCCTACGCCAGTGACACCCAGCTGATTCTCTCCCTCACAGATCAATCCATAGCCGCCATGAGCAACTTCTACAAGGGGATGAAGGAGGTCACCATCTGGATGAAGGACAGCTGCCTCAACTCACTGATGAGGGGTTCTACCCCGAAAACGATACCAGGATGCTTGTTTCTGGCCCAGGGAGGACCTGAACTAGCAGTTTGGGCTGGACTGTTCAAATGGGGAGCAGGGTCAAAGCTGACTTGCATTAGGCTTAAATGGCATGGGGAGCAAATAAAACAATGGATTTAGGCCCAAAAACCTCTGTACTTGGGTGAATCTTTGACATTGATCAGCATTCTGTCCATCAATTGTTATTTTCTGCATTTTGCCACCGCGAGTTGGACGGGTATTCCCAGACATGGGTCCCATGCTCTCCATGCCACTGGAGTCAAACTAACCTGTCTGATGAGGGGTGATACCCTGAAATCGGTCCCAGGATGCTTATTCCTGGTCCAGGGAGGACCCGGCCTGGCAGTTTGGGCTGGACTGTTCCTGTGGGGAGCAGGGTCAAGACGGATTTGCATGTGGCTGGTTTTAAACTGAAATGTCATAGGAAGCAAAAATACAATGGATTTAGGCCCAGATCTCTGTATTGGGGAAATGCTTGGCATTGTTCAGCATTCTGTCTATCAACTGTTCTTTTTGCATTTTGTCACGCCGAGTGGGACGGGTATGCCTAGATGTGGGTCCCATGCTTTCCTTGCCACTGGAGTCAAACTAGCCCCCGATGAGAGGTGATACCCCAAAACCAGTCTTAGGATGCTTGTTTGCAGTTGTGGCAGGACCTGGACTGGCATTTCAGGCTGAACTGTTCCCATGGTGAGCAGGGTCAAGACTAATTTGCAAATGGCTGTGTTTAAACAAGAATGGCAAGGGGAGCGAACACATATGGCTTTTGGCCCAGATCTCTTTACTGGGGTGAATTATTCACATTGTTCAGCGTTCTATCCGTCAGTCATTCTTTTTGCATCAAGCTCAACTCAGACAAGACTGAAGTCCTCATTCTGGGCTCCATCTTCTCTGCCTTGGACAACTTCTGGTGGCCCACAACACTCAGAACTCCCCACACCCATGGGCCACGCAAGAAAACCTGGCGTCATCCTGGACTCTTCAATCTCAATGAACCACAAAATCAACGTCATCTCGTCCTCCTGCTTCCACATGCTCCACCTGCTTCAGAAGATCTTCAAGTGGATCACCATTGAGCCCAGGAAAATGATAGCCCATGCACTTGTCAGCAGCAGTCTCGATTACTGCAATGCACTCTGGGCTGGCACCACCCAAAAACTCCTTAAGAAACGGCAGAAAATCCAGAACGCCTCCGTCAGACTCATTCTGAACATCTCCTGCAACAGGCACATCAGGGGACACCTGAGAGACCTTCATTAACTACACATCAACAAAATATTCAACTTTAAGCTCCTCACACATGCCTACAAAGCCCTCCACAATGCCGGGCATACATGCCTCAACCCCGCCTCTCCTTCTACACTCCCACTAGACAACTCCGCTCCCCACAGCTGGACCTGGCCACCATCCCACGGATCCGCTAGACTATGGCTGGAGGAAGACCCTCCTCCTTCATCACTGTGAAGACCTGGAATTCCCTGCCTCTTCACCTCAGTCAATCACCATCGCTGCCTTAATTCAGGAAGGACTTCAAGACCTAGTTCTTCAACTGAACCACAGATCCATCTCCTACCCCACTCAGCACCTTTATACCCTAACTGGTGAGTAGTCACACTTTACTAGAAACCTGAATGATTGTCTGATAAAATCAAAATGTTATACTTACATATCTTTAAATTATGTTAGCAACAAAATGTTTTTAACACAGTGATCAATTTTTAATGTATACTACTTTGAGGCAGAATGGCAAAAAGAGTCATGTATATCACATCACAGGAAGTCATGCAATTGCTTTTACACACGGGATACTTGTATAGCCAGGAAAGCACAAGCATCAAGAACATGAATTGGAAATGCACTAAATATTATGAAAATGCTTTCTATGGGAAGGCTAAAAGTAAAACAATATTGTAATTGTAATTAACATAAGAGAACACAACTACCCCCAAATGTAACAGAGATGGAAGTAAGACTACAAGATTTAACAGAGGCAAACACTAGTTCCCATGAGCCTACTACTACATTTTTAAAAGGCATACCACCTAAATTACGAGAACATTACAGGTCAGCTACCAGCAATCCCTACCATAAAACAGTGAATATCACGTACTGAAAAAGAATTAAATCAAACCCCTGCTGCCCTTAAAAGATACCAAGCTATACAGATCAGATTCCAGAGCACCTAACCACTACACCTAATGAATAACCCTTCCTCCGTCACGATAGCCATAATAAATATAGGGGACTAATTATATTATATATACTGAAAATATTTTATTAATACTATGTCAATGTGAAACATGGATAATGGATGAAACATTTAAAAAGTGCCTTCCACCATTCACATAGATATCCACTATATCCATAGGTGAATATCATAGCACAAAAATACACCCCATTTATGAACTGCCACTAAACAAACAATGCACAACTTGTTATGAACTTTGAAACCACATCAATATAAATGCTATATCCACATACAGCCATAAAATACTGCTATTACCACTTCCATGAAAGCATTTGGAGACATCTGAAAACATCTGCAACAAACAGCATGTTTGCATTTGAAATTAAAATGTAATTAGCTCCTGTATGTTATGTACCTGTAACAGACGTAGATAACCACTACAATACGTTAATTGAGTCCCCCTTTTACCAACGAAATTAACAAAAAACCTAAGGGGCATATTTACAAAAGAACTGACAGAGCACAGCGTTAGCTTTGTTGGCTTAATGCTGTGCTCCTCCACTTCTGAAACGCAGGGCTGCACCATATTTACAAGAATACGATGCAGCCCTGTGTTTCTCCCTGCGCTGGCACTAAATTTAGCAGCCTAGCGCCATTGCAGGCAGCCTTACAACATAGTGCAAGGGTGCCTGCATTGAGGTGAAGGATTGTTTATGTGCAGGAATCTCCCTTCTGCACCTAAACAATCTGAAATGGCATTGTGTAACTTCTTCATGTGTTGCTTTGTGCAGCACACAGAACTTGCAACTTGTCATTTTTTTAATGATTGTTTATGTGCAGGAAGGGACCCCTTCCTGCACATAAACAATCAATGGTGTTTTGCTGTTTCTATGTGTGTAGCGTGAAAGGGTGTCCTATTTACAAGGCAGCGTTAAACCACGTTATGTGGCTTAACGCTGCCTTGGTAATAAGGCAAAGCCCATATCGCCAGGGGAACGTCACTAATGTACTACTTCAAAGACATTTGGGGGCATATTCACAATAAAGTGGCGAAGCGTGTTGTTAAGCCAAGAAGGCTAACAACATGCTTCGTCACTTTAGAAATGCAGGGCTGCGCCATATTTACTAGAATATGGTGCAGCCCTTTGTTTTCCCCTGCGCTAGCACTAACTTTAGCTGCCTAGCGCCAACGCAGGCACCCTTGCACCACAGTGCAAGGGTGTCTGCGTTGAGGGGAAGATTATTGATGTGCAGGAAGCTCCCCCTTCCTCCACATAATTATCTTTAAATGCTGTTTTGCAACTTCTATGTGTGCTTAAAGGAGCACACATAGAAGTTGTAAAATTGAATATTTTTAAATGATTGTTTATGTGCAGGAAGCACCCTTCCTGCACATAAACAATCATAGGCAATTTGTTGTTTCTATGTGTGCTGCACAAGGAAGCACAACAGCAAAATCGAGGAGAAATAAAGCATTTCTCATCGTTTCGCCTGTTTAAGATCATGTTTTCTCTTGCCTTAATTTTAGTGCTGCCTCCTATTTACGCTGTCCTTGTAAATAGGAGGCAGCATAAACATCAATGGGTGTTACGGTGGAACGCCATCTGCAACACTTATTGGCCTCCCCTTTCATGCTAAACACAGCGTGAAAGGGTGCCTTATTTACAAGGCAGTGTTAAGCCACGTTTAGTGGCTTAACGCTGCCTTGTAAATAAAGCAAGAAAGTGATGGTGTGGTGGCGATAGGGGCTTGTAAATATGCCCCTTGGTTTGACTGACTATACCGCTCCGGACACAGACAACAGTCCAAATACTATGGTGGAATGTGTACAACAGAACCATGACCCACCAACTCAAAACCAACAACTTTTTGAAATGATGGCACAGTGGCTACCACGCCACACAAGGGAGAGCCCAACAAACACTCTGCAAATTCATAGAAGCCAACAACAAAGTTACCAACAACTAAGAATGGAATAGTCCGTAAACCAAAACAAACTTAAAATAACTTAGCAAACCAGGAAATGTACTAAATGCTAAAATTCAAAGTCAGGGTCTTTATAAATGCAGAGGAGTTTAATAAATAGAAATGATAGCTAATTGCCTATTAGAAACCACCTACCTAATAACTTGTGCTTAGCCTCTGGTAGCTTGGCAAAGAGCAGTCAGGATTAGCTTGAAGGCAATACGTAAAAGTATATTTTAATAAATTAAACAGAACCCCAATGATAAAAATACAGTCAGGGAAACCAGAGATATCGAACGTTTGAGCATTTAGAGTAAAATAGTGCCAAAAAGTACAAAGCACCAACAAGGAATATCTGGTTGCACTGGACCAGGACAAAGTCACAAGTTCAGGCCGACCACGATGGAGCATGTGCTGGCTACAGGAACGGAGCTAGGCATGCTGAACAAAGTGCCTTAAATCCTGATGGTGGAGAATTGCGTGGATCTAAGGCACAGAACTATCAAGCAGTCAAATCGATGCATCGGTTCCGAGATGCGGTGAGGCTGTGGTGTAAGGTTCTATGCATCATTGTCGAGGATACAGTTGAAGGCGCTTGCAATGTAAAGTCTAGGCTTTGAGGATGCAGCGCACAACTAGGGCAATGCATTAGTTCTGATGAGCTGCGAGCCTGCAACGCAGAGGCCGGCACCATCATTAAGTGGCCGTCGATGAGAAATGCAAGGACCTGGATCAGAGATGCATGCACCAACAATGATGATTCGCTTCCAATGACTGTTAGGGCAAAACGGACCTTCTGCGGCTGTTCCAATCCAAGCCAGCGGCCTAACACAGGCCTCCGCAGCCCCCGTGGTGAGGGGGTGGGGCCCAAGCTCCAGGGGGTCTCCTCAGCACAGTACTCTGGCTGAAGAGCTCCTGTTTGACTCCGCAGGGGGCCCCTCCACGTACCTTGCAGGGAGGCCCCCTCAAGTTTCATGACACCAGTGATCAAAGCAGCAGCAGCGATGTGTAAGTTCTGCCGGAGGATGCGCTACTCAGCAAAGAAGATGCATCGGTTCCGCTGGTAAGCATATTAGGCCCACTTCGAAGGGGTCCAGGACTGGGGAGGCACCATTGACAAGGTAAACTCACAGATAGCAGAGTACAGGTGCAGATGAAAGGTTGTTATGTCCCTGGGGCCTCAGATCAGGAGGCCAGCTAACTAGCCATTGGACTCACTCTGTGTTCAAGAGATGCAGTTCCAGTCCTCCTCACCCAGGCAAAATGGTAGCAGGCAGCAGTTCAGCACAACAAAGCAAGAGTCCTGAAGAGCAGGAGTCCAGCAGAGGTGCAGTTCTTCAGCAGCACAGCAGTCCCTCCTTCCTGACATACTATCCACGGGGCCAGCACTGTATTGAAGTACTGGTGACTGAGGTGCGTCTTTTAAACACAGTTGTTCCTTTGAATTGGGGAGAAACGCCTAGAGACGTGCCATTGAAGTGCACAGAAGTGCAAAGATGCTCTGCCCTACCAACCCTTGCTCCAGACTATCTACAAGGAGTATGCAGCCCTTTGTGCAAGACAGGACACACCCTATTCAGGTATAAGTGAGGCTGGGTCCAGCTCCTCACTCCCATCCTGTCAGGGATAGCCCACTCAGTCACACCTAAGCTTCCATTGTGTTTGACATCCCCTTGCAGGCAGGTACAGTCACTCACTGCACCTGCCTACAAGGAGATCTCTCTACCCTCTTAAAATTGCATGCAGGTTGCCTCCTGCAAAGTGAAGCATTAAGCGGCTGTTTCAAAGCTGCTCCTTTTTTCACGTAGATTTGCTGCCCCTGGGCAGCATGAGTTCGCCGGTGGCCTGGGGGCAGGGCATTCAATATAATAGGGTGTAAATCCCTTGTTTGCGCCTGGCACACCTGTTTTAAGGTGTGCCATGGCGCAAGCAGGGAAAGTGCCCCTTATGTGTCATAGGGCCCGTGGTTGTGCTAGACCGGGACAAAGTAACAAGTTTAGGCAGACCGGGATGAATGTTGAGCTGGCTATAGGGACCGAATTAGGCCCGGTAAACAAAGTACCTTAAATCCTGGTTGTGAAGCGTTGCATGGATTCCAGGCAAAAAGCATTACGCATTCAATGTGATGCATTAGTTCTGAGATGCGGTGATGCTGCAGTGCAAGGTCCTGTGCCTTGTTACTGAGGATCCCGTCGCGATGTGAAGTCTGGGCTTCGAGGACGCGTCGGTTCCAATGAGATGTTAGGCTGCGAGGCTGGGGCTGGCATCGTAGGTGAGTGGCGGTCTATGACAAATTCGAGGACCTGGATTGGAGCACCCTACTGTCGATGATGTGTTGGTTCCGAGGACCATGAGTGTGATGTGTGTTTTCTGTGCAAGGCCTAATCCATGCAGCAGTGCTGATGAGTCGGTTCTGCTTGAGGATGCACCACTCAGCCAAGGAGATACATTGGTTCAGCTCAAGGATGTGCAGCTCAGCAGAGAATATGCATTGGTTCTGCTGGTAAGCACCTTAGGCCCATTTCCAAGGGTTTAGGACCGGGATGAAACCACTTGGCAGAGTAGACTCAACAGATGGCAGAGTCCATGTGCAGATGCAAGTTTATTGGAAGCCTGTTATTTCCCTGAGGCTTCAGATCAGGAGGTCAGTCAAACTAACTCTTGGAGTTTCTCTGGGTTCAAGAGATGCAGGTCCAGTCCATCTCACCCAGTCAAGAGGGCAGCAGGTCAGCAAAGCAGGAGCTCAACAGAGCAGCATGCCAGCAGAGTGGTGGTCCTTCAGTAGCACAGCAGTCTGTCTTCCTGGCAGATTATCCACAGGGCCATACATATACTGAAATGGTGGTGTCTAAGGTCCTTCGTTTATACACAGTTGTGCCTTTGAAGTGGGGTAAAAACTACTATGGACATGGCTTTGAAATGCACAGCAACCCTGACAGACTGGCTCCAGACTATATACTGGGGTATGCAGACCCTTTATGTGTGTAGAATACCCAGCCTATTCAGGTGTAAGTAAGGCTAGGTTCAGCTCTTCCCTCCCATCCTGTCAGGGATAGCCCATTCAGTCACATCTCAGCTCCCATTGTGTGTGGTTGTCAAGGTGGAGTACACAAATGCCTACTGCTAACTGTGCTCAGTCATGTGATCAGAGACAAGCTGCCTGCACTAAATGGCTAAGGCAAGAAAATGTCAACTTTCTAAAAAAAGTAAAAGACACACAAATGATGGACGAAATGCAGAGCAAATCAAACATTCACTCCCAGTCAATAGATCAGGGTTAAATCCATTGTGCTTTTGCTCACTATGCCACCCCAGTTTACACCCAGCTATATGCAAATCAATATTGACCCTGTGCCTCATGGGAACAGTCCAGCCCAAACTGCCAAGCCAGGTCCACATTGGGCCAGAAACAAGCATCCTGGTACCAGTTTTGGGGCATAATCCCTTATCAGTGAGGCTAGCTTGAATCTAGTAACACAGTGAGCCCGGGACCCTTGTCTAGGCATACCCGGCGCTCTTAGGGTGAGAAAGCAAAAGAAACAAAGATGATGGATGGAATGCAGATCAAATCAAACATTCACCCCTAGTCAAGAGATCTGGGTTAAATTATTATTATTATTAATTAACACTTGTTAAGCGTAGAGCTACCCTGAGTCACCAGAATAGGGAGGAAGGTTTGATAGCTCACAGGTTAGTATTCTGGAACGGCCAGGTTTTAAGATGCTTTTGGAAAGTGAGATGGTGAGTCTCTGAGCGCAAGTGCAGGGGAAGGGTATTCCAAAGCCTGGCTATATTGTCGGAGAAGGAACTACCCCACTCCTCATCCTTCGGATTTTAGTGATGGCGGCTAGGCTCAGGCTCGCAGAGCGGAGGGGTTTCCTGCGATGGTAGAAGGTGATGAGGGACCTATTAATGGAAGGGCCTTTCCCCAAAAGAGTCTTGTGGGCTACGCAGAGGGATATAAATGTTATTCTCTCCAAGATGGGCAGCCAGTGTAAGGTCTTCAGACCTGGCTTAGCTGATTGAGTTCTAGGAATGCCAAGCAACAGCCAAGCGGCATAGTTCTGGACAACTTGCCGTTTCCTTGTTGTAGATTTAGGTGCTCCCAGGTACATGGAGTTACTGTAATCCAGGCAAGAGAGGACCAGGGACTGGACCATTATTCTCCTGACCCCCACAGGGAGGAGAGGTAGAACGTTCTGCAGCATTCTGAGGATACCATAGCAGGTTCCCCTCACTTCCACAGCTTTCTGGTCACATTTGAATGATTTGTCGAGCTAGACGCCAAAGCTTTTGATCTTGGACATGGGGGTCGGGGTGGGTCCAAGGCAGGTTGGCCATGTAAGTTTGAGATCAACGTTAGACAAATTGCCCAGAAGAATGATGTCGGTTTTATATCCATTGAGCCTGAGACGCGAGTGTTGCATCCAAGTTGCCACCTTCTCTAAACAGGATTCCAGATCAGAGGGAAAGTTGCTCTGATGGTTTAGGGATACTACCAACTGAGTATCATCCTCATGTGTGACAATTTTGATCCCATATGGCAGAATATTATCAGCAAACAGTCTCATGTACACGTTAAATGGAGTAGGACTCAGAGATGATCCCTGAGGTACTCCATAGCTGAGAGATAGACACCTTGAGGTAATTTCTCCAGCGAAGACCTGGAATGTTCTACCATTTAGGTAGGATCTAATCCAGGAAATGGCTCCACCTGACATGCCAGCAATCCTAAATCTGTTAAGAAGGATGTCAAATTTAACCGTATCAAATGCGGCGCTAAGGTCAAGGAGGATAATGACTACTGCTTCTCCCTGATCAATTATTTTTTTCGATTCTTCGACTACGGCCAGGAGTGCGGTTTCAGTTCCATGTTGGGGACGAAAACCGGTCAGAGAGTTGTGCAGAAAGCTATGAGTATCTAAAAAGTCAGAAAGAATCGAATTAACATACGTTTCCAAGACCAAACAGACAATGGGCAGCAAGGAACTGGACGATAGTTGCTTAAGACGTCTGGGTTTAAGCTTGATTTTTTCAATAAAACTTTCACCATGGCGTTTCCAAGAAGGTGAAACTTGGCCAGTGGTGATAGAAATATTTATTACATCCAGTATAACAGGAAGCACAACCTCTTTACCTTTGCACAAGAGGTGAGGAGGAGGTGGGTCGAGATGGGAACCCAACTTTATTTAAACCAAAATTCCTGATAAAGTATCCAGGACCAAGATTGGAATATTCTCCAGCGTGTGCTTAGTGTGGTCTGGAGGCCTATTCATGACTGAAAGGTCACTGGGACATCGTTCTTTTGCTCCCCATGCCAACCCCAGTTTAGACCCAACCATATGCAAATCAGTCTTGCCCCAGTGCCTCATGGGAACAGTCCATCCGGAACTGCCAAGCCAGGTCCTTCCTGGACCAGAAACAAGCATCCTGGGACCGGTTTTGGGGCATCAACCCTCAACAGCCAGGCTATCTTGAGTCCAGTGACACAGTGACCCTGGGACCCACGTCTGGGCATACCTGGCACACTTTGGGCGAGAAACTATTAATAAAGTAGAAAATATGACTGATAAATAAAAAAAGGTTTAATAGTTAATGAAAAAAATTCCTATGAGTTTAAAAATATACACATATGCAAACTAGAATGTTTTAACCTTACATATTAAAACATAACATTTCCCAACCAAAAATAAATTTAAAAATCACTGTTACAGTTTCATTGTTGAAGCTCTTGATCCACCTCCACCTCACAAAATTGCAATCCACAAAAAGTAAAAAATGGAAAGTAAATCACCAGAATTTATCCAGAATCATTGAAAGCCATAAAAACGAACGATTTAAAGTGAAAACTGCTCCAGGAAATCTGAAAAATCAAATGAAAATAAAAAATTATTTTGGCCTAAATAAAACTAAGTTAAATCCCTGTGTAAAAAAAGCATTTGAAATTGTTACAATACAAACATAACATTAAAACTCTCAAAATATAATACAACACATAACAATATTTACAACGACATACTACTACTATCAAACCATAATTAGGCCCACTGCATTACACTGTTTAACAACACAAACTAACACTACACAATCTAGCCAAATAAAACCAATGCCATAACCCAACCTAACTAGCCCTACCAATATTCTGCCACCCCTAACTTCCGAAAAAAAAATTAAAAATATTTCTTACATTGTCCGTCGAACAACAGCAGAGAATTGCAGCCGACACAAATGAAATCTACTTTGAAATTACATTAGTAGAGTACAAAATACAGTTAGCGGTAAAAAAAAGGCAGCTAAAGGAAAATAAAAAGACAATCTTTCTATAGGAATCAATAAAATTGTTAGTGAAACATTTTAAAAGCGTTTGCAAAGGTATGCATAAAATGTATTACAATTGTTAAAAGGTTAAACTATATATTGAGCAAATACAAATATTTATGCGAAGTATAAATTAAAAACACCCATAAAAACATAACTGCATCTGAAACAGTAATAGTTAATATACACTCAAATAAATTATAAAAATGTAAATATATATAGTAGTTAGTCTAAAAAATATATGTATGAAAAAATAAATATGTATGATTTTTCAATTTTGCGGATGGTGTTGGACACAAAAGGGGTTAGATTTACTATTCCCACTTGACTCCAAACCATTTTGAGGAAAGTGTTGAGCACTAAAGTGGTTAAAGTTCATTATTTTCACTACAATTTAAACCACTTTGAGGATGGTGTTGGACACTACAGGGATTAAAATTAATATTACCACTCCAATTGAAACCATTTTGAAAAAGGTTGAACCCTAAAGGGGATTGGTTTGCTATTCCCACTCCGATTGCAACAATTTTGTTGGACACTATGGGCCTAAATACGCTGTTGGGCAGACTTATGCCCGCCCGACACCGTTGCGGTCTTGGGACCATCCGACCTCCGGTTGGTGGTCCCGACACTGTGGTTACATGGTGCGGTCGCATTCTCCCATTTGTCTATAGAAGCTTGTGCTACGGCCGCAAACCAGCTGTAGCACAAGCTCCAGAGCCATGTTTCAGATGGTCCGGATGTAGGTGGTCAGCAGGAGGCACTGACCACCAGCGCCACTGTTTAAGACTCTGCTAACCTGAGTAAGTCCATTTATTCATTATTATTATTTCCCTAACGGGTTTTATAATTGTTGTGGGCTTTGGGTAGAATCTTGGGGTATTGGAATGTTGGTGGTGGCCCCAGGATGGGAGTTGCCTGGACACTGGTGTTGCAGGTGAGAAAAAAAGTTGCTCTGACACCCGTACCTGCTGTCTTCCTACCACGTGGTGGCGAGGACGGGATACGAACCCACTTGTGCAAAGTACAACAGATTAATTTTATGTTTCATTCCTCTTATCCCGGCGATATCTTTTTTTTCCTTAGATTACTTGGTTGTCTTTTTTGGTAGCTGACTTTTTCCAGTCTCTAGTTCACTTATCTTCTGCTTTGTTAGTAATCTTTCACTCTCTCCTAAATATCTTGTAGTACTGTGAGAGTAAGACTAAGAAGAACACATTTTTGGTACTCTACTGTCTACAATGAAGACTGCAGGCCCAACTAAGCTACTGGTATAAATAACATTCACCAAGTATTTTTGTTGAGAAGGCTTTCTCTTTCCTGCTCCTGCCTTAAAAGTTGAGTTCATGAGAGGGTGGCCATGGTCATGGACCACACCCCCAATGTTGTGTGCTGTGTTATTCATTTATACAGTAAACCAGCAATTTTCCATGACAGTGCAGCATGGCCGGAAAACAAGTATGAGGTCACACTCCCATTGCATTTGCCACCCAACCCAATATCTCTTTAATTGACCATTACTCCACCCAGGCTTGTCTAAAATTGTCAACCAACCAAATGCACAGAGCAATATTTTTGTTAGAAGATACTGCAGTGCTAACCGAACTGTAGTGATGTATTGCGGTTGTATTTTATTGATAGAAAAAATTAATGGGAGGCACATCTGGCTTCTAAAATATTATGTATGTTTTTTTCTGGCCTCACAGACCACCAGTGATACCTGCTAAAGTATTGCAGCTGCAGGAGTAGACTTAGGGGCCGATTACGATGTCGTTCAGAAAGGCTCTGAATGGGATTTGGTACTGCAAAATCCGATTCGGAACCCTTGTATACGTACGAATGGTACACATTTCCCAATGACCAATTTTGATGCCAGGAAACCGTAAAGGCAGTCGGAATCGGTGCCAAAAGACACTTGGACTGCCAGAGTCATCCTGAGCCAAATCGTACAGCTCTATGGACACGGTTTCTGAACGAGCGATTACAATGACCAATTCAGACAGCCATTCTGATTTGGTCTACCGGACATGAAACGGCTGTCATAATCTGTTTTTGGGGGCCCGCTGTGGGCTCCTCTTCACCCAGAGGTGTCCAATTCGGGCCCGTTGGGGTTTCCAAGGGACCCCTCTTCCTACCCATGCACAATGTGGCAGGCACAATGGGGTGACCGCCACAGGGTGAAAGGTTTTCCCCAACCACCCCTTTTTTCAATGGGAGCCTGTGTTCTCGTTCGGAACACAGGCTCCCATTGAAGTAAATGCGAGTCCGATCTAACGATGTTGGGAAGCATCGTAATCGTTTGTTCGGACTCGAAGGACCCGATTAGTTTGGAAACGATTCCGAGACCTAGTCATTCAGAAAAGTTTACGAACTGCATTGTAATCGGCCCCAAAGTTGGAGGGGGAGAAGCGGCATTAGGGCCGGGCACTGGTAAGTCACATAATTGCTTGCTTATTTACAATTACTATAATACTCACTAGCTAGTGACAGGGCATCATTAACTTGTGACAGTGAATCCCCAGATTTGCTAGCTAGAGTGCTCGTTGAGTTAATACGGCCTCTTCTATCTACAACTCACCAAAAGTTCACATATTGAGCGTTGATGGCTTGAGGGAAACGTAAAAGAACAGATGGTTAAAATAAATGAAAATGGTATATGAGTTATAGGGTGGGTTGGTAAAAGGGTGTGTGTGTTGGTAAAGGGATGGATGGGTGAAAGGATGGTTGAAAGAAAGGGCGGATATTGAATGGATAGATAAAGGATTGGAATTTTGGTGAAAGACTGGATGAGAGAAAGTAAAGCTTAATCATGGTGGCTATGGGTGAATTCGAATGAAAGGATGACTGAATATTTTGATTGCTTGAATGAATATGCAAGGCAGCTCTTTTCATGAAGGGGGCATGCCGCGCACCTACTTTGCTTACTTTGTTTATGTGGGGTTATCAAAGCTTTGGTTCAAAGTGGCAGGTATTTTTTAGATTTTTGTTCTACTCCCTTGTCTCACTGTATTTGTTCAGCGAGGCAGATATAACCCACCCATCATTTATCACCCCCCCTGGCATTTTGCCACTTATGACCAAAGTGCAGTATGGTTCAATTCTGGACTGCAGTGTTGGCCTGTGCAGTGTGTGTCTGCTTCAGTTAATGCAGCATTTACAAAGTTTTCAATGCATTGGAAACGGAACATACAAGTTGTGTTTCCCTATGCCCACTCAATCCCATCTTAGTACTTCATCCCTTTATTTTTTCCTGAGTTCGTCCATCCCAGCCTACCAACAAATTCAAAAATCCATTCTTGGCATGTGCCACATTTGATTTTATAGCCATGTGAAATGATTCCAAAATATATTTCATGATTTCCCATAACAGATTTGTTTTATGCATGTTCAGATTGTTCCCCTTTGCCTTCCGTGGACTATTATAGTGGCTGAATAAGCCAATGATGATGAATCGATGTTCAGTGTAGTGACTCCTCTATTCTATACCAAAAGCTACCCTACCCGCCTAATCCCTCTACCATACCCTGCAGTATAGCAAGTCATGTTTCCTTTCCTAACTTGTCAGCAAATGTATTTGTTTGAAATAATATGCGGTGGTGACTGAGGCCAATCAATAAAGTGGGAGTAAGTGCATGATTTGATGTCAAGTTTGCCGTATGGGATTCGCTGTGACGAACATGTCAAATACAATGTATATAGCCCGTTCCTTTCTCTATTGTGCAGTACATCGTTTTCCCTAATGTCTACTTACAGCAAACGGGATAATAATATCCACATTTCATATGTGAGGTGTGTCACGTAGTATCTTATTTATTATTCATTTGCCTCTTTGGAGTGTAGGAAGAGAAAGGCATACGGAGAAGAGCAGGGCCATTGGAATTAAAAATAGATAATTGTTGACTACAGCTGCCTCAGCTGCAGAAAATAGCAAAATACCCGACGCACTAACTAGCAATGAGCATGGCTCTGTTAATTTAGCCAACTCACAACTTGTATTCCATAGTGTATAATGTCCTATTCAATAATGAGAGGTAATTTATTTTTCCACTCAAAGTGCCTGTTCAGTTACTTTAAAAGCCTTTAGAAGACAGAAAATATTCTAATCACTGTTTTTTAATCCGGTAATATTCTTATTCTGCCTTAATACTTTTCTGCCACGCAGTCAGTGCTTTTTATGTGAGGCATGTGTGGGTAAAACATAAAATTGGCCTTGTAACTCTCCTAATCATAATCAAATCAAATTCCAAAGGCCTGGGGTGTGGTCTAGCCGTCGACTGTCATGGCTGCACGGCAATGAAGCTCTGGACCCAACAGCGTGTATCCTGAGGTTTGCGGCATCCGTCATAGCCTCACCCGACCAGCGCTGGGGAGATTTTATGTTCACACTGCCTGGGGAATGTGGCGATCCTCTTTCTGATGTCCGGGACCCCTCTGGCCACCTTAACGCTTCAGCGCGGTGAGATTGCAGCCCAGCCTACCTTGGAGGCCCTGCTGCAACAGGGGCAGTGGGTGAACCTGGGGCCGGGGTTGCGGTGACTCGCTGGGCACCTTTCTGCATTTTTACAGCATCTCCAGACCTTCAGAGCGGTTCACAGTGGCTCGGCATCTAGGGCGTCCACCCCGACCCACCTCAGAGGCCCCACGGTGACAGGGGCCACGGGTGAGCCAGTGTCGGTGACATCCCACTGGCCCCACTGCTGGACTGTGGGCCGGCATGGGCCTGTTGGCAAGTCTAGAGCTTGATTTCCCTTTTTCTACTGGGGACTGAATAATCATGTCCATGTGGACGTGCCTTGTATCTCCGTCTTCCATGGCTGGCCTTCCTCAGCGTGGTGAGGCCTACCACACGGAATCCAGCTTCTCCCTCTCTACAGGACAGTACCGCCCTGACACGCGACTGCTGCGGGATTGCCAGCAGCTTGCAGCTGGAGAGCTGGATAATTTTACCGCAGTGAGTACACATCAACAACGCACCCTCAGCTTCTACTGGCTAGGCAGCTGGTTGCTCATTCCATAGTACCCAGAGGTGTGAATCAGTGCCATCACTACTGCTCTTCTATCCTTTGGCTGTCTCCTAAGCCAATTCAGCCATGACACCCCCACCCTGCCTGCCTCATCAGTGACACTGTCCACTGGGGCTGCCCCCTGTATGTGCACCCTTTGCTGTTCAGGGTCTGAGCAGGGGACATTTTCCATAGTAGTGCCACAAGCCACCTCTCCTCTCATCGCTCTCCTGTTCACCACCTGGTGCTCCTCAACCGCAATCCCTGATCTCTCTCCAGATGCACCTCAGTCATGGGACGAGAAGACCCTAAACAGTGCAGGCTCACGTTTGATAGGCCTGAATCAGCGAGCTGCCCTGGCACCTTATCAGATGTCAAGGACGATAACAACTCTACTGGCCACACTGACTTCCAAGGATATGGCAGCCATCCTGAATCAACTGTGGGCTGGCTTTCGTGCCATTGATGCACAATTTGACATCCTCACGTCCCAGCTTAACCATAAGGGGGAGTGCCTGGACCAGCATGGCACTCGTATTCATGCCACGGAGGAGCGCCCACCCTGGAAGACATCTCAGCCTTGTCGGCTCACAGGTTGGCAAAAATGGAACGTCTCTGAAAAGCTGCTGCCTTTAAAAGTGAGGATTTGGAGGCACGCTCGCTCGCACCAGAATGATATCCGCATTGTTGGCCTGGTGGAATCAACCAATATAGAACTCCTGGAACATTTTGTGTAATCACTACTTACCAATCTTTTTCGCACCCAACACTTCTCCACCTTTATAGTGGAAAGGGTCCACAGATCCCTAGGCCCACATCCACTGCCAGGAGCACCTCCTCGCCCCATTGTGGCACGTACATTGAAATATAGAGACCGGGATACTGCACTTTGACTGGCCCAAGACAAGTCTCATTTGCAGTACCAATCCCGATTTAACCCAGGTTCACCCTTTCTGTGCTGGAGACGTGACGGAAATTTAGCAATGCAAAGGCACTACTTCAGAAACAGTATGTTATACACAGCTAGATTTTGAGTGGTGATGGAAGGTAAACCACACGTCTTTGAATTGCCCACAGATGTCCTTACATTCTGCAAATGGCTGGGTCACGACAGTCCCTCATTGATCCGCACCACCCCGGAGCGCTCCTTCCCAGATGTTAACATCTCTGCCTGTGCTGACCTTTTTAACCCTGGCTGAACAGCTCCAACGCCCCTGTGTGTGGTGTGCCACTGTGCTGCTGATGTTTTTGTAATGTTATATAGTTAATGTATCATTTTGTGCCAAACCTCTCCCAACATGCCACTCTACCCGTTACTATATGTTTAAATGTAAATGTAAATGTCAAGGTACTTATAGAGCGCACTGTCACCAGACGGCCACCTTGCGGTGTCGCCTTTGCGGTTTCCTGGCGCTGATACTCATACCGCTGTGGAACCCCTCCTGGCTTTCCCTGTGAAGTGTCCACTCCTGGGCACCCCCAGGGTGAAGCCAGGCATCCTTAGCGCTGTTGGGGCCGGTGTGGAGGCTAAGCAAGCTATTGCCCAGAGTTGCAGCGTGGGGCCCGTGATTGGATTAGGCACCGAGGCGAGAATAGACAGGTCCGAGGAAATTGAGCCCGAGCCCCGCCGAGGCGGGAATCGAACCCTGGTCCCTGGCCAGAACTCTGCTTCAGGGTCTGCCGCTCTAACCATTGAGCCACACTCCTCCACAGTTTAAGCATTGCATTTCAAAATGGGTGGCAAATTCTGATACATTGCCTTCCCCCTAGGATGATTCCACACTTTGACCTGTTAGGGATTTTCTACATGGGATGGTTCTTTTTGGGATTCACTAGGATCTTTACACCTAGTGTGGGTTGGGGTAGTATATTATACCTGAGGTCTCTGTATAATTATTTCTGTTCTGACTTTTTCTTTCTTTTTTCTATTTCTCATTGTATCAGATGAGACGGGCCAAGTAACACCTACTGTAACAGACTAGACATGAGAGGCAAGACTTTTCAATATCTTGATGGGGGATGCTAAATGCTCTGTTCACCTGACACTCCTCACCTGGAATGTCCGTGGGTTGAATAACCAACAGTAGGGCAAATTGATGCTATAATATCTTACCAGACAAAGTGTCAAACAAATTGCATTCCTGCAGGAGACGCACCTCCTCCCTGACATCTCCAGCCTTCACTGCATCCTGGGGACCACACCGATACTTTGCTAGCAATAACTCTTACTCCATAGGGTTCTGCATACTCATACATTAACACTCCCATTTAAGTGCCATACTACTATTGCTGATGATCAAGGCCATTATCTTTTGGTGACCGGGGCAATGCTGGGGCGGAGGCTTCTTTTCCTAAACCATTTATGCCCCAAATTCTGATGGCCCCCTTTTCTATCAAAACGCAGCCACTATTTTAGACAAAATAGAGACTGATGTAATCGTCATGGGTGGCGACCTGAACCTACTTCTAGACCCTACCCTGGACTCTTCCAGTACCTGCCCTGGGGCAAACCCTGTTGTCTGCGCACTCTTCAAGACACGATAAGTACTTATGATCTTAAAGACATCTGGCATTTTCACTGCCCCAACACCCCAGGATATATTTTTTACTCCGCACCGCATGCAATGTGGATGCGGTTGGACTATTGATTCCTCTTGGTGGGAGGTAAACACTGGTTCCAGGATTTACAGGTACTACCACACACTCTCTCGGACCAAGCACCAGTTTGGCTGCCACTCACTCTTCCATACAGTGGGGGCTGGGAGCTTCATTGGTCCCTGCCCTTGTCAGCTCTGCTGGATGCGTTTTTCCGCTTCAAACTAGGAGAAGCCTGCTGAGTACTTTGAGCACAACACATGCTCTGTAAACCGATATGCCATACTCAGTGGATGCCTTCAATTCATATATTTGCTGGATTTACATTTCAAAACATGCAGGGGTGCTGCGTGATATTCGTGGCAGCCTGGCGCATGTGGAGGCCACGCTTGTGGACATCAATGAAGGGAATACCCTGGAACGCTCCCCTGCATCTCTCCATAAGCACTCACTCCGGGTAGAGGAATTCCGCTATCTGACCAAGATGGAGGTCTCCTTCCTTGGCAAATACCCAGTGGTGCAACGTTATTGTGTGAGTGAACACCCCGGGTGAATGTTGGCTCGCCTCTTACGCCCTCTTTGAGGTACGGGACACATTAGGGAACTGGTCCTAGATGACGGCACTGGGTCATACATAACATGAGTATAACACAAAATAGTTTCACATTATACATATTTATATACCTCCTGCCTGTCGTCCAGGTCTGCGGAGCACCAGTCCTACCTTGAGGAGATCACCATGGTCTGTCTTACTACCGGCTCATCGCAGCTCCTGAGTGAGCCGTTCTCTGCTGAGGAAACTGCCAAGGTGATTCACTCTCTGGATACTACTATTGCTTGGTGGCCTTACTGGTGCCTTCTACAAAGCATATAAAAACATATTGATCCCCCATTTAATGGAGGTCTACATGGAGGCCCTTACTCATTTCGACAATAAAATCCTTGCTAAAAAAATAGCCAACAGATTATCTCTGCTGCTTGAACAAGTGCTACCCCTGTAAAGTCAAGATTTATACCTCGCTCAACCTTCGTGCAGTCTTCTCAGTTCTGAATAGGGTGTCCCAGGACACACCAGTGGTGGTTTCCCATTTGGATGTGGGGAAGGTATTTGACTCCCCAGAATGGCCTCTCCTTCACACGACATTATGGAAGATTGGAATTCCGGGAATATTCACGGCCCTCATTTCTTTATTATATCCCAACCCCACGGCTTGTATTCATATCAATGGCTCCATCTCAAAGCTTTTTACTATATCCCAGGGCAACAGGCAGGGCGGTCCTCTCTCACCTTAATTATTTCATATATCCATGGATTCCTTGATGCGCCACCTAAAGAAACGTCACTTGCATAAGAGTATGCGATTAAAACCCGGACCACTCCTTATTTCAATGTATGCTGAGGAGATACTGTTGTTCGTTAAGCACCCTTCTGACAACCTGGCTCCTATAGTGCGGGAAGTAGTCCAGTTTGGAGGCCTATCTAGCCTATGCATCAATTAGGCAAAATCAGAACTGTTTCCCCTCACCGACACAACCACTCCCCCCGTTTGCGAATACCATTTTAAATGTTCCATTGACTCCACTAAATACCTTAGCTTTGTCTTACATAGGGACAGGGAACAGGTCATGTGTTTAAATTACGGACCTGCAATGGGCAAACTCTCTACACAAATAGACCGATGGATACAACTCACCCTTTCCTTGCTGCATCGATATCATTAAAATGGCAATCTTCCTCTTGCCTTATGTATTTATTTACAAATATCCCTATTCCTTTGAGGAACTCTTTCTAATGCAGCCTACTTTTGAAGTTGGTATGGGCAGACTGCAGACCTCGGGTTGCTTGGGACTCACTCACTCTCCCATTGAATCGTGGCGGCTTCGACGTCCCAGATTTCTGCATCTATTTTTTAGTCGTCCAAGCTCATTTTGCATATTATTGGTTTCACCCAGATGCCCTACTGCCCTGCGCCAAACTGGAACAAGATCTAGCGGCTCCTACTCCCTTAAATACCCGACTGATGGGTGGTCTTAAGCTGGATCGCACGGATTGCCACACTTTGGCCACCACTTGCTGGGCATAGCGAAATCTTAGTGGTATGTTGGGCTTTGACGTTCAATATTCTCCTGAACTCCTCATCTTTCCATATCATTGGCTACCACTAACAGCTGAAAAGCAAGTACAAAGTACCTTGACCCGGCATGGTCTTCACACCTTTGGTTATCTTTTCCCCGACGGACACACCTTATAGCTCGCCGCCGATACTACACATACTGCCATCACATGCATGGATAGATTTATATTTAATAGATTACATGGCACATTACGATCTTGCATGCTTTCCTACCTCCTTGCAGCAGATGACTTTCCCCCTCTCACTCTCTTCACAAAGGACCCGGTAGGCAAGATGGCGTCCGCTTGCTGGACATCTGTGTGAGCAGCTCCCGTGTGTTCACCACCCGTTACTCTTGCGGTGTAGCAGATCGCAGAAATAAGGTGCTATGCAGTGGGCTACTGATAGATGAAGCGCGGAGTAAACTTTTCAAACTTTGTGGCATAAAAAGACCTCTGTTTAAGGACTTTAAGGAAAAACAAACAGCAGAGGAAACTAACGCACACGTCATTGAAAGGGGCGCCGCTGCAGGGTAAAGCACGCTCACCTGTGGTGTGCACCTGCGGCGTTCGGCACCGGAGGGGAGGGTGTCGGCGAGCCGCCCTGGATGTGTCGGTGTTCCGGAGTAGCAGTGGAGGCGATATAGTAGCAATCTTGCCCCCCCCAATCCGGGATTTCATGAGAGTGGTTCGATACCACCTGGGTGAACTGTGTCGGACAGATTAGACGGATCGAGTGGAGGTTTTGCTTGGTGGGGCTAGACAAGCATGACTGCGGAGTGCGTCTGCTCAAACTGCTGAAGGCCGGAGCGCAGTTGGTCCGCTTCTTCTGGGGAGTGAGCAACTCAGTAATGTGGCGGTGTGGTTTCTGCGTTAGGTGAAGTAATTGTCAGCCGCAGTGAAGTAGCAGGGCTGATTGGAGGAATGTGAAGAAGTACACAGCAGCAGCACTACCCGCAAAGTTGAACGTGGGGTGCACATTAGCAGACTTTCTTGGCACTTTGAAGTAAGTGTTTTTTAGCTAATTGCATTGGTGGACAACCCTGATAAAAACCTCTCGGTGATCTGACATGCCTCCTAAAGCAGCACGGGGAGGAAAAACTAGGGGTGGGCGGAATTTGAGTAGTTGCGCTACGCAAAGCTCCGCGAAACGGTAAAAAATCTACATGAGAACGCAAAAGTTCCGCGAACACGCGGAATTGCTTGTTTCGCCCGTTCGCAATGTTTTTTTCCTGTTTGCGAACGCTGTGTGCGTGCTCGGGGAGAAATATCTCACGAACAGGCATTTTGAAAGCGCGAACAAGCAAAAAATTCCACGAAGCAGCGGATCGTGGATTTTTGGTAACTCCGCGTTCTCCACGGAGCGCGAAATTACCCAAATTCCGCATATTTCGCGAGCGGAACGGAATTTACCGCCCAGGCCTAGGAAAAACCAGAGCTACTATGGAAGTCGTGTCAGGGACTAGAGTGGCGCTGGCTGGCCGCAACACAAGTGCTCTTCTAGAGGGGTCGGAATGTACTACGGAAGGAGGAGATCAAGGATCACTCAGTAAGAAAATACCCCAGATATTTCAGGTGGTTACCAAGAAAAGGCAATTAACCTTGAATATATCTAAGCCACCGTTGGAGGAAAAGGCAAATGGGGATAACAGTAATACCGATAGTGATATCGAGCAGGGAGAGGACTCATTGGGAAGGGCGGATATGCAGAATCAAGCAATATCTGAATCTGAATGGGGCAATGGCGATAATTTGGCCACTATAGGAGCAGTGGTCATAGAGGCCGGGGGAAAAGAGAGGGCTGTTGGACTCCATGAGGAGGATGAGGTGCCTGAAGTAATAGAACCAGAGTCTGGGACAATAGGTGATGTCACTGATGCTAATAGCAAGGAAGCTGACTCAGGGGAGAGGTTTTTCTCTCTCTCCCAACCCTCCGATATGTCTGAAGATGATGGCGAGATAGGGCATAAATCAGGCTCCTGGGAGGGCTCAATAATTAATCTTGGCAGCGATCCGAATAGTACAAACCCGGAGGATGAAAATGTAGAACTACCCACTGTCCGTAAGCAAATAACTAAGGATAGGGGGAGGGGTTAAATGGGACTCTACTCTGGGACGTTTCTCTATCTGGTGAAATGGCTCCGGAAGATGATAACCTTTCTGGTCAAGCTGTGGGTGGGATAACAGCCGGTCTGGATGAAGAAATCTCCCTGGACACAGTCAGAAGGATGGCCAAAACATTTTTTTTTCTTTTTCCAAAAACCTTTATTGAGCATATAAGGGCTTAACACAGCGATAGTGCCTACAACCCACTTGGGCCGGCAGCGTGCTACAGTATGATGAATCCACAGGTATACACAGCGTGTCAACAACAACCCCAGATGGCCAGCCGCGTCAACAATAAAGCGAAACTTCTTTGTAAGCCGTGCCAGTTAACTGGACAAAAGCAGTCCCTTCCTCCTTTAATCGGAAGTTGAACACTGAAACTAAAAAAAGAACAAACAAAATGGGACAAAGAAATAAAATATGTCGCAGCTAGTCTCATGCCGAGAGTGGAACGCAAACCACCAGCATCACATCAGGCAAAAAAAAAAACTACCCATATCCCATGTCAACAATTCAAGCACACAGGTCCAGCAGGGGGAACCCCAGTAGATTGCCCAGATATCTCAGGCCACGCTAGCAAGCCCACCAGCCCCGGAAGTCAGTTGCGTCTTTTCTCTAATGGCGCTAAGCGCCAACCTACACGTCCGCAGTCATAGTCTCCAACCAATCCTTAAACTTAGGAGCCCTTCCCCTGCCCCATCTGCAGGCCACCGTCAACTTAGCAAGAAGGAAGCATAGTGAAGTGAATTTCCTGTGCGCCACTGGTAGCCTTTCAGTGTACCCCAATATTCCCATAAGTGGAGACGGCGGCAGCGAGGTGCCCAGCATTTTCCCGACCGCATTGAACACCCGCTCCCAATAGTCTTGGATGGTCGGGCAGCTCCAAAGCAGATGCAGCAGATCAGCGCCTTCTGCACGACACCTATCACACCTGGCGTCTTGGCGCAGCCCATACCTGCACAGGCGAGCAGGAGTATAATAATAGCGCTGCAGGTATTTGAAATGGGTGATCCGTAATCTATTACTTGCAGACACTTTACCCGTCTGCGCACAACAATAGTGCCATTCCTGATCCGAGATGTCATGTCCCAGTTCTTGAGCCCATTTGGCCCTGGCATCACTCTTCGTAGCGCCCAGGTCAGCATAGATGGACCTGTACAGGATGGCCACCAAGTGAGATGCGCTCTCCGATCCCAGCAATGTGTGAAGCTGAGGGAGTGCCGGGGGCTCCTGCGGGTATCCCGGGGTGCATCCCCGAATCCCTTCCCTGAGGCGCACATAAAGGAAAGTGTCCATGCCGGATGAGGGGGGATCGTCGCAGATCTGTTGCAGCGTGGCAAACTTTCCTCCGGGGTATATATCCCCTCAAGTGTGGAGACCCCGTTGTCGCTGGAATCTTTTGAAGATGCCCTCCTGCAGGAGGGACAGTTGGGGGTGAAAGACGAGGGGCAGGCGAGGGGAGTATAGCACTAGAGCACTCATTCTGCGCGTAATCCACTGCCAAGCACGCACCGTACAGTCCACAGACCTAGGATCCCGCTCGCGACACGAAGTCTGTAACAAAAGTGCTCCTTCTATCGGGACGGGGTCAGCCAGCCAGTGTTCAGTCGCCAAGTGGGCAGTATATTTAGGGACCTTAAACCAATAATGCGCATAATGTGCCTGCGCACACATATAGTATAATTCGAAGTTGGGCACCTCAAACCCACCCAACTCATATGGGCTAGCCAGCGTCTCCCTTTTGACCCGCGGCTGCTTTCCTCCCCAAACCAAGCGCAGTAGTTCCGTCCGCAAAGTGACAAAGAAGGGGCGTCCCGGAAAATAGGGAATACACAGAAAATAGTACAAGAACCTGGGTAGCACTATCATCTTGATCACAGAGATCCGATTAGCGATAGAGAGGGGCATGGCTATCCATCTTGTTATAGTGTCGCGTAGCTTGACGATGGCGCGCCCATAATTTTCGCGGAGCAACTCATCCCGATCCAGCGTTACGGTAACACCCAGGTAGCGAACAGACGCATCACACCATTCAAGCGGATAGTCAGGTACAAAGGGGGTGACCGCTGGTGTAAGAGGAAGGATCTGCGATTTTGCCCAATTGATCTGTATACCAGACAGTCCCCCAAACCTCACAAATTCCCGCAAGAGCGGACCCAGGTTGTGTATCGGGTCCTTGACATACAGGGTGACGTTGTCAGCATACAACGAAATCAGGATAGGGCGCAGCAGGCATCTAAGAGCCTTCTCCTGATGATATTGCCGCACCCTGGCGGCCAACGGCTCCATCGCCAGGGCAAAAAGCAGCGGCGACAGCGGGCATCCCTGCCTGGTGCCTCGCGACAATGGTATACTCGCAGACGTGTGGCCATTAACGTGCACACGGGCCACCGGGTTAGCATAAATCAGGTTGATCCAGGCAGAAAACCCCACCGGAAACCCCATACAACGAAGTACCGCATGTAAATACTCCCATTCCACAGAATCGAACGCCTTAGTGGCATCCAGAAAAACAGCCGCCAATGGCAGCTGCGGGTCTACCTGGCGGATAATCGAAAAGAGGGTGCGGAGATTGTGGGAAGTGGATCTCCCGAGAATGAATCCCGCCTGATCCGGCAAGACCAATTTGTCCATCAGTAAGTTCAGGCGGTTAGCCAACAGTTTGGTGAGAATTTTACTGTCTACTTTGATGAGAGACAAAGGACGGTAGGAATCGCACCGGTTAGCCGGTTTCCCTGGCTTAAGGATCGAGATTAATAAGAGCCTCCCTCATTGTGGGGGGCAGCGATTGCATCTCGAGTGCCTCCGAGTACACCGCCTGCAGGACAGGGACAAGCTGATCAAGGTAAGCCTTATAGAAGTCGCTCGGTAACCCGTCCGGTCCTGGCGCTTTCCCAGACCGGCGCTGCAAAACCGCCTCTCTAAGTTCATCATTCGAAAATGGCGCACAGAGAAACTCCCTCTGATTATCCTCTAGGTACCCCAACGTGATAGCCCCGAAAAAACCCGGGTAGTCGGCAGCGTTGACCCCTTTAGAGCTGTAGAGCTCAGCGTAGAAATCTGTAAAGGTCTGCAGAATCCGGTCACTGTCATAGTGGCAGTTCCCCTCCGCATCCTCAATCTCCAGGATGCAGTTAGCGTGTCTGGGCAGACGGATATCTTGAGCCAAGGCTCTTCCGGGTCTGCCGCCTTCTCCATAGCGGCGCGCCTGGGCGTATTTCCCACGGAACCTCACCTCCCTTTCTGCTGTGTCAGAGTAGTCCGACAGTAACTTTTGCATCCGAGCCTGCCCCTCTCCGGATTCCACCTGCCAAATAGTGGTCTCTAAGTCTTTGAGTTCCCCCTCCAACCATCTCAGCCGCTGACGGATGTCTCTCAGCACCCCAAAGCTTTTGGACATACAGATCCCTCTCATTGTCACTTTGAATGCCTCCCACAGTGTCCCAACCCGCTCAACCGACCCCCTGTTCTGCTCGAAAAAGTCAGCTATAGCCTCCCCCAACTCCGTCTTAAAAACCTCATCTAGCAATGTCTCAGGGGCAAGCCTCCAGTGCCCGGCACCAGAAGCCATGCCGGGAATGTCAAGAGCAAGGCGCACCAGGGCATGGTCGGACAGGGTCCGGGCCAGATGATCAATGTCCTGCACCCAGGAGCATATGCCTCGGGACCCCAGCCAATAATCCAGTCTTGACCAGGACGAATGTATGGATGAGTGGAAAGTTTCCACGCGTAGCTCCGCGTGCCTATGTCTCCACAAGTCTACTAGGCCCTCATCCTCCAGTAACCCTCGCAAGGTGCCCTGACTGCGCGTATAGCGCTGAGGCAGGTGTGTAGAGTGGTCCCTAACAGGATTACACACCGTATTAAAGTCTCCCGCCCAAAGCACATGTGTGGCCCCAGTGTCCAGAATCTGACCCCATAAACCATGCAGGATAGCAGGGCTATCAGTGTTGGGACCATAGTAGCTAACAATCACCACTGAGTGTGCGCCAAGGGAGCCCCACATCATACAGAACCTACCACACTCATTTCTTTGAGTCCCTGAGCATCTGAAGGGAGTCCCGCACTTAATCAGTATTGACGTGCCTCGTGCATATGTGGAGTAAGCTGAGAATACCCTACTGTCAGCCCACCGGGCACCAAAAGTCGAAGTACATCTAGGGTCAGTGTGTGTTTCCTGCAGCGCAGTTATGCTGATATCATGCCGATCTAGATAAGAGAGAATCTGCCCCCTCTTCCTAGGGTCCCCTAGAACTCGCACATTCCATGACAGGAATTTCAACAAGCTGAGACGAGTATCTGCCATATTTGTGTGCTAGTAGCCATGGCGGCTATGTCTGTGGGCGTAATGTAGACAACAACTCCCCAGCGAGGCCAGTAGTGTAGTGAATCCCCTATCATGGGCCTGTAGAGTTGTGCGATTCCAATAGCATGCTCAAGTGTGCTCTTATAATGACTCGTTACCACTCCCCCATATGGCTCTCCCGCGTCCCACCCTCCCAGTTTACCCTCCCACATCAGCACCCCAAATGCGCCGGAATCTTCCTTCCCTCCCCCCCTGTAACCCACAATAACACAGATGCAAAAACACAACAATGGCATCGAAACAGAAATAGCAATAGCAAATCCCTTGAAACCGTATAAAATAAAAAAAGACACAGTCTGAACCACAACCCTTTCAGGGCTATCTGTCCACAAGTATCGGGGACTGCCCGTAGTGGGGGGCGCTGTGGTGCCTCTTAAACCCTCATGCTCCCCTTAAACAGCGGGGGCTCCCTGTGTCTTCCCCAACGAAGCTAGGACGAAGGAGGTCAGGGGTTTGAGGGGTGCCCGCACATAAAACAGTAAATCCCCAAAAGCCCAACCCACTCAGCACTCCGACCAGACCCCCAGGATCATAGTTCATAATAAGTCTTGACATGTGGGATGCTCATTCAGTCATTGGTACTACAAATCAATCTAGCCCACCGCCCATAGTACTCATCTGTCTCAGGATACGTAGATGCGAGGCCCCTCCACCGCAGGCAGCGGCAGCTCGGCGGAGGGTAGGCTTCTGTAGTCCATGATGTCTCAGACTGTACCCCCTGTCTCAGAATAGCTTCAAAGTGCGTCAGCTCATGCACATCAATAATGCTCAATCTGCCCCAGGGGAGGCCAGGCCAAACAAGTAGAAGTGCGATGTGCCAAGCTCAGTCATCACCCCCGGGAAAACGGGAGCCGGAGCGGTCAGCTCCCCCGGCCTGCGCAGGAGAAGTCCGTCGCAGGGACCGAAGGAACTATTCCGCCTGCTGCGGGCTGTTACAGAGGATCGTACAGTCTGGGTGGCAGATGCGTAGTTTGGCCGGGTAGAGCAGGGCGTATTCTACGTTTACCCCACGCAATTTCTGTTTCACCGGTGCAAATTTTCGTCTCGTGTCCTGGACAGCCAGCGTGAAGTCAGGATAGAGGGAGAAGTGGTTCCCCTTGAACTGCAGCGACGGGACATCTCGGGGTTTCCGCAAGGCAGCGTCGCAGTCACGATAGTTAAGCAGTCGAGCTACTATGGGCCTCGGCGGAGCCCCAGCCGGGGGACGCTGACCCAGTGATCTATGTGCTCGCTCGACTATTAAGTGCGCCGAGAAGGTGTCCGCTCCAAGCGCAGAGGTGAGAAGCCGCTCCACGTAGTCCTTCATTCTGCCCATGGCAGTGGTCTCTGGAATCCCAATGATGCAGATGTTGTTCCGGCGGCTACGAGCCTCCAAATCCTCATTCTTGGCACCTATTACCTTTAGCAGCTTGTCCATCTGTGACATCTGTCCGGCAGCGCCAGCGGCGTGGTCCTCTATGTCAGAGATCCTCTTCTCCGCTTCCTTGATTTGCTCATCGTGCTTATCAACCTTTAGTACCAAAAAATCAAGGCGGGTATTCATGGTGTCCATTTTGCCCGACAGGGCATTCAGACTTTGTTGCATCGTCGTAAGCATGGCCTTAAGTTCTCCTGAACTTGCGTGTATTTGCCTTTTTTTGCTCAAAAGGCAGCCTGGACTGACGCGCCTCCGCCTTCCCCATTGCGCTGTTCTCGGCCGGCCGCGTGCATCAGGCAGTGCAGGGTAGCCCAGCCAGCAGTAGTACTACTCGCCAGTCACTAGCACATCCACCTGCGTCGTGTCCGGGACAGCTCACCTCCAGCCGCAGTATCAGGGAGCCATCTCGGGCCTCAGCCCCCAATCGAGCCGTGCAGTCGCCAAAGGTTCCACAAGCCAGTCGGCCCCTCAGTGCGCTAGTTGGCGCTGCCAGCACACCGCGGCAACCACAGCCCGTCCCCGCGGCAGCACGGCAGAATCACGCAGCCAGCGCGGGTCCACGAGGCCCAGTCAGACACGGGTCTCAAGCGGCCGACATTTTTGCATCTTTCTCACATGAGGAGGCAGGTTGGTATCTCCACAGCACCGTCAGCCAGGCCAAGTGCCGCTCAGCTTTTGTCAGCCGTCCCGGCTGTCGATCAGCAGCGTAGGTAATGTGCACCGTCACAACCCGGCACCCAAGCGCGAGCTCAGCAGCTCAGCAGGATCCTCATCGTGGCTCCCAGCTCTCATCTCCAGCCTCAATCCCTCGCACGGGCTCACCACTCGAACCCAAATACTCGTCGGCGCCGCCACGCCCGGGCGGGGACAGCCCGCCCCGTACACAGAGCGTCAGGCAGTCCGCCTTCACCCCAGGACGCAGGCAGGCCGCACCGGGGGGCCGCGACACTTTCAACGGAAGAATGGGCCTTTCTCCTCGTGGCCGCACCGGCTCTCGCGTAGGTCACGCGCCCGCCGCAGACCTCCAGCGGTAACGGGCGCGCTCAGGCAGGAAAGTTGCAGCGCCGATTTGCAGCAGGGCGGGGGTCCGGAATACCTCGAAATCCGCAACAAGTCGTCCCCACAAGCTTAGGGTCAGGTCAGCACGCCTCAGAGCGAAGGGCAAGGGATATTGCAGCAAATAATTGAAATATAGCGAGGTCGGGCAGCCAGAGCCTCACGTATGTGCGGCCATCTTGGTCCGGCGCCACCTAGCCGCCAAGGATGGCCAAAACATGCAATGAATTTACAGAGAGAATGGTCAAAGTCGAGACCCAAATCTCCATGCTGAGGGACCAAATGGTGGCACAAAAGGGGGCTACAGAAGCAATAAACGCTCACAAAGAGGATGTGCAAATTAAGCTTGTGGACCTGGAAAATAGGCTTTGCAGAAATAATTTCAGAATACTAGGAGTACCGGAGGGGATTGAGGGACAAGATGCTCGTAAGTTTGTGGTGGAATTGTTTTCAGCGGCTTTCCCTGAACTTAAGGATTGGAACTGGGCTGTGGAAGTCCAAAGGGCGCACAGGTTTCCTTTCAAGCAACAATTGGCAAAAAAGGGGACAACCAGAACAGTGGCCATGGGCAGTCTTGATCTCCTTGAATAACCTTTTGGCTCGACAGGCTGCATATGATTTGGCACAGCCAGATAAAAAGAGGCTATGGGAAGGCTTGCAATTTTTGTTAGGCCTGATTACTGCCATTACACGGTTGAAAAGAGATGGCAGCTGCACCAATTAATCACTCCTTTTCAGGCAAAAGGAGCACAAGCTTTTCTGTTGAATCCTGCCACCTTAAAAGTTTTGGCTAAAGGGCAAACGTGTTTCTTTATTTCAGAGGTGAAGACTAAGGAATATTTGACGACCTTGTCATAAGATCTGCTATTATTGAATAGAGGGTTTTCTCCTTTTTTTCTGCCTGGTTATAAATAATTGTATATGGGGATTAGAAGGTAGCATTTTTTTTCTTTGAATCTTATTTAAGGCTATTCAGATAGTGTCCTTCTATAAGGTTGTAAATATTTTATGTTGATTAGCAATAACCAGGTATATGTTGATGGGTGGTTGAAAACTAGATGCTATACTCCCCTTCTATCACAGGGCTATACGCCCTATTGCCGATGTTTTTGGGAAAGAGTGGGTGGTGGTTGAGGGGGCAGAGGGGGGCACGGGTGTGTTGAGTGGGGGAGATGGGTTGAGTCATGGGGGCAGAATGGGTAGGCAGGGTAGGGTGTTAAAAGTTGTCACAAAATCAATCCATAGTAAAGTTTATAGCAAGGTCATAAAGGAAAGCAATGAAGTTACACATGTTTGTAGAAAAGATAAATAGGCTGACAGTAAAGTTGGTCAAATATACTGTGCAAAATGGCTGTTAGTGGAGTACGTATATGCTCATTTAATGTTTGTGGCTTAAACAATATTAATAAAGGGAGATGGGTTGCTGCTGATTTGCACTTTTGATTTTGTGCATTCAAGAGACGCATATATCTTGGGCTAAGCGTAAGATGTTAGAAGAGCTTGGATATACGCTCTTGACTGCAACCAGTCAGACTATTACTAGTAGGAGGTAGCTATTCTTTCACGAGGGGGCATCTCAGGGACTGGGAGGGAAAGGTCACATAAATACGGTAGATGGGCGATTGTTGAGTCTATTATTAGGGGTATCAAGGTAACAATATGTACAATATACGGATCAAACTTTGATGAAGCTCTTATATTAGAGAATTTGAATATGGAATTGGCATTATGGACTACCCCTCTGGTCGTTTGTGGGGATTTCAATATACATATAGCGGGACATCAGTTAGATGATGACAATTACAAATATATGGGTCATAAACCTAAGGTTTTTAAAGCACTAAAGCAGTTGTTAAAAGATCATGGATTAGTAGGTGTATGGGTGGCCTTAAATGATCCAGATCCGGGCTATACCTACTATTCATATCCCCATCATAAATTAGTCAGACTCGACTATGTGTTTATGTCTAAGTTACTTATTGTTGGTGCGAAAATGCAGGTGTGACCTAGAATAACAGCAGATCATGGCCCACTACTGTTAGACATCTGTAGATTTAGGCAGGCAAAAAATTGTAAGGTGTTTACATTTAATAGGAAGCTTTTAATGGAGAAGGAATTTATTGATCATATGTTGACCTGGATCTCTCAGTTTTTGGAGATCAATAGGGGAACTTCTTCTAGCGCAATAGTATGGGACACCCTCAATGCGGGAATACGGGGTGAAGTACTCAGTTACGGGTTGGCCAAACAGAAATCAGCACAAACTCTGATACAGCGGCTCCTGGAAGTTTTAAGGAAGCAAGAATAAGAGTTGATACAGGTGCTCAGACAGGGATTAGAGCTTAGTGATATACAAACTAATATTGCATGTTGTAAAGCCAAAATTTATGCAATATGGTGTAAGAAAATAGCTTATCAATATAAGTTGTATAAACAAGATAGATACGAATATGGGAAAGCTACAGGACGATGTCTATCACAAAGATTTAAGAGTCAGACAGTCTTCACAGAAAATAAGGGCAATGGTGGATGCAGCGGGTAATACGGTTGAAACGTTGGCGGGGATATTGGGATCATTTTACAATTTTTGTCAAGAATTGTATATGCAAAGTGATGTCAATGAGCAGGATATAGAGTATTTTTGTCAACAATTGAAAGTAGCTAAGTTAAGTCAAGAACAGCAGGTGTTATTAGACCCGACAATTACTATGGAGGAGTTGGAAGAGGCAATGGGCTCATTGGCGAGGGGAAAAGCTACAGGACCGGATAAGCTTCCTCTTGAGTTTTATCAATCATTATTTCAAATTTTGAAAATAGATATGCTGATCACATTCTAAGAGGCGCAAGCAGGGAATACCCCTCCATCATGGGATGTGGCTAATATAGCGGTGTTCCTAAAGAAATATAAGCCTCCAAACCTATCTGGGGATAAAGACCAATATCTTTGTTAAATTCAGATGGTAAAATATATGCGAAAATACTTGCCAATAGGCTGGTGCAAGTTATCACGCCTTTGGTGTCTATTTATCAAAATGGTTTTATAGCGGGGAGAAGTACAGCTAACCTTATTAACAGAGTTGATTCTCTTATTGACAATGCCAATGTAAATCAAAGGAGGTTTGGGTTGATCTTTCTCGATGTGGACAAAGCATTCGACCGAGTGTCATGGTCATTTTTATGGGCCGTTACGCGGGAGACAGGGTTTGGACAGGGTTACATTAGTGCTATACAAAGTATGTATAAGTCAACACGGGCCAGGATTTACGTAATGGGTGGGGAATCAGAGCAAGTTCAGATTAGCAGGGGTACAAGACAGGGGTGCCCGTGCTCCCCCTGATATTCGCAATATATATCAATCCTTTTCTGGCTATGTTGGAGCAGAGTGAGCGCATCTATAAGTTGTGGACAATTTCAGGTACGTGTTTTAGCCTATGCAGACGACATAGCGGAGGCATCATCAGACCCTGCGGAAGCAGTTACTGAGATAGGAAGATTAGCTGATATATTTGGTGAGGTTTCAGGTTATAAGTTAAATGCTTCCAAAACACAGATTATATGTACTAAGCTGGCATGCCCAGGCGATGTATGGGTAATGGACGATGCCACATACTTAGGTATTAAAGTGAGAATGTCATTGTAGGATCTGATAGAAATGAATTGGTCTAGTATTGTTTATTGGGTTCAAAAGCAGTTACCTCGTTTAGAATGTTTGCATCTCACGATGGTGGGAAGATCCAATGTACTTAAGATGATTATCCTTCCTAGAGTTATGTACTACTTCAGGGCGGTCCCACTGGAATTAACTAAAATACAACTCCAGGGAGTTCAATCTATCTGTGATCGGTTTATATGGGGACAAAGGAAAGTGCGACGGGCTTGTAAATATATGATGCTACCATGTGATCGTGGGGGGGGTCTGTTCCTAATTTTACTTTTTATTATTATGTATGTATACTTCAAAACATACGGATATTGTTGACCGGTGAAGATGAATTGATAGCGGAAACACCGTCAATATATCAGATGTTGCTAGGATTAGAAGCTAGAAACCTCTTAGTGAAGTTCTATGAACCAAGTTATTTAAAAAAACTCAGTTTAGGTAGTGCTTGCAGGTTACAAGGTTTGGAAAGTGGTACGGAAAATGTTAGACATCCCACAGTTTAGTGATTATACGCCTCTGAATGCGTCATCTATTTTCCCCATTACATTTTGGGATGTTGAGTTGGAGGGCAAAAGGGATTAGACTATTAGGAGATCTTTTTGAGGGGGGACCCTAGACTCATTTTCAGGGCTAGTGAATCGATAGAGACTTCAACAAAAGGAATTTTTTTAATATCTGCAAGTTCAGGATTTTTTATTTAAGTTACAAAGGACCCAGACGGGTCACATCTGATCGCCAAACTTAACCATGCGTGCATGGCTTTAAAACACACTAATGATGGAGGTGTGCGAAGACACTGGGAGGAAGACCTGGGCCACCCCTTTACTGATAAAGATTGGGCATTCTGCTGGTCACATCAAACTGCTCTATTTACTATTCCTACACAGATCCTACACCACTCCAGCTGAGATTGACCCCTTCAGGTCATCCCTCTCTCCTAAGCGCCGGTTCCCGGGGAAAAAATTCCCGCACTTGATTTGGATCTTTCCAGCCATTGCAACAAACTGGTCCGGTAGATAAGCAGGAGGGTTGGGCTCAGTTTTTGCCTTTTGTTCATGCAGGGGACTAGAAGGCCTGCGGATTGTAAAACAGAAACTCTATTTTAGAGTGAAGGAGAGGGACAGAAGAAAGGTAAGCTTCATGAGGAGTGTATCAAGACTCAGAGGCAGAGCAAACAAACAAGAGGGGGACTCAGAGTTTCAGTTTTGCCACCGGTGCAACACACACACACACACACACAGCAGCATTTCACAAAACAACGCACCTCTCTCCATTCCACATAGCTGAGTGCTGGGCCTCAGACTCACCTTTGAAGTTGATCACTTCTTGTTTCTACCTGTTGATGAGGTACTTCCGCGACTCCTGCTGTGAGTTCTTCCATCCTTCTCAAGACTTCGAGTAACTCTGTCCCAAACCAGTCATGACACCAGCAAGATAGACGTGTAGTGCACTTCTGTTAAAGAACAAGTAGAGAAACAGAATTGCAGTATTTTGCATAAGTTTTTATTTGTTAACTAAAGTGACTGCCCAGGTCTCTGAAGAACCAGAAAAAAGTTGAGGACCCTGCAAGTAAATCTGGTTAAGTTTGAAAGGTCCAATCACCTCCAGGGAAAAATGATCACCCATCATTCAGGCCCCAAACATTTCAAATCATCTAAAGAAAGTTCCCAAATCAAAGTTCACTGTATGCCACCACATGAAATATCAATCATCATTCCACAATCACTCACTCACCATTGCAATAGTTGTAAATACCTCTTACAATACAAGCAGGGGTAGGTTAGATAGCAGACATTCAGCTTTTTTGCAGGCAACACATTTGGATTTGGTATTGGCACTGTTATAAATCAACGATCTCCTGTGGCAGATGCAAAAAAGGATAAGCATGTGAGGGGGCAGGCATTGTCTCCAATGTGATGAAGGAATTGTGGAGGTTTCTTCAATGCACATTGAGTCAACTGCAATCCAGCAATATATGTGACTAAAAAAGGGTGGGGCAGCATAAATCTGACATAAAAAGAATTATGTGCCATTACCTACCTTTTTTTTTAAGATTGAATTTCAACAAGAAATAATTGAAGACTTCTATGGGGCACTAGCATACTCAGTCCGGGAAGTAGAGTTCATCCTCCAACTTAGGTGGTTCATCCAGATGTTAGGCTGCTAACACACTTGATTGTGACCAATCATCCTCCTCCTCTACCTCTCAACTTTTTAACAACTGGCTAAACTCCGCTGCCGTTAAACCAGCGCCTTATAAAAAGCCCTCCAATAATAGGAAAGTCCCATCAGCCCCTTGATTTTCTGAGGCGCTCAGACTTGAAAAACAAAATTGTAGAAGACAGGAACGATGCTGGGGGTTCAATAACAAAAGGGAGCTCCCCCTTTACAAGATCACCTTGTCTAAATACAAAAGTCTACTAGACAAGGAAAAGAGAAATTACTAATAGATGGAGCTAAATCCTCCACCAAAGAGCTCTCTCAGGTAGTAACCAAACTCACCACATGTGAGCAATGCAGTGAGTAATCACTCCCAAGCCTTCTGTGATACAGTAGCACTTAACTTCCAGGATAAGGTGGAACAAATCTATTCCAATTTCAAGGTATCTTCTTCCTCTTTTGCTATGGTGGATAGTCCTCATAACAACGCCACCCAACCCTCTTTCTCAGAATTCTCTCTGGTTACCTGTATCAGATAGCCATCATAATCAATGAAGCCAAGTCCAGCTCCCCTCAGACCCTTGTCCTGCTTCGGTTCTTAAACTGGTCCCTGAAATCATAGACATCAGTCTCTGAGCCATTTTAAATTTCTTGTTTAATACGAGTCTTCCCTTCCATATGAAAAAAGGCCTCTGTACTATCTCTTTTAAAGAAACACAACCTGAACCCGGCAGAACCTAACAATTACCACCTGATCTCATGCCTCCCACTTCTTGCTAAAGCAGTGGAAGAAATGATGAACACTCAGTTAGCCAACTATCTACAAGACAATCTTCTTGATAAGACTCAATTTAGCTTTAGGTTAGGGCACAGTACTGAAACAGCCTTGATTAAAACAACTGAGGAAATGAGGGCAGTGCTGGACAGCGGTGGAGCGGCAGCACTCATCCTTCTTAATTTGTCAGCAGCATTCGACACTGTTAACAACAAGCTGCTGATCAGCCACTTGAGTACCTTAGGGATTAAAGAGAAAGCTGTAACTTTAATAACATCCTTTCTTTCAGAAAGACAACAATCAGTGGCCTTGGACCTATACGAATCCACTCCCTTCCCTTTTCCATGTGGATCCTGACAGGGTTCATGAATCAATCCTACACTATTTAATATCTATGTCACAGAATTGGCCAATCTGACCTGTCTCTGACTTCCTATACTGCCGACACTCTAATACTTCTGTCAGCTTCCAACAACGACAGCAAACTCACTACTCAGTTCCATGACTGTATGCTGGCTATGAGTTCTTGGATGAGTATGCATTTCCTGAAACTAAATTCAGGTAAGACCGAGGTAGTTCTGTTTGGAAACATCTCTCCAACATGGTCCCCAGCTTCGTGGGTGAACTGACTGGGCCCCCTTCTATCCCCGTGACCAAGGCTAAAAACGTAGGTGTGCTAATTGATGAAAAATTGAACTTCGGGCAGCAGGTCAACGGTATCAACTCCTCTAGTTTTTATCTACTAAAATACATTAAAAGAAATTATGCTCTACATTCCTGTCCATACCAGAAAAAAACAGTAATTAATACAATAGTCTTATCAAAGTTAGACTATTCTAATGGCATTTAAATAAATATGCAGGTAAAACATCTTAATATGCTTCAGACTTGTGCAGAACCCAGCAGCCAGGCTTCACCTTGGCATTCCCAAATTCTAATCGGTTGCTAAGGAAAACCAGGATCTGCACTGGCTTCCGGTAAGAAGCTGCATCAAATTTAAGTCCCTATGTATCACCTACACGGCTTCACAAAACACCAACCCTCAGTTTCTTAGACAGTCCTTGAAATGGTACTCACCTAACAGACCCCTTCGCTCTGCAGGGGCACAACTTATGCTGCTACAGAGAATCTGAAAGGCAAACTGGGGTGACAGAAGCTTCTTATCAGGATCTATCAACTCTGGAATAGTCTACTCAGCAGCATAAGAGCCCTGCCTATTTTAATCTCCCTTAGGAAGGATCTCAAAATCTGGTTATTTATTAACTAGGTCTAGGTTCTTTCTTTCTTACTCAGGACAGCTAGTGCCAAGACACCTTTGGTATACGTGCACTCAATAAATTGCTATGAAAGAACATAAACTAACATGTCCAGCGGTAATATATTTGCCAGCTACTCATTGTACAAACATGCGGTTGGGTGGTTGTGCTCATAGGACACCTCCTGCCTAAACATGCCCATAATAGTAGCCTGGCTTTACATCTTTTCTGGGGCCACTGACCCAGGCGCCTTTGGAGAATTAGGTGGTGGTAGACTTGGTGTGCGTAGTGGTGGGGCAGTTACTGTATGCCATGGTATCTTATCTTATCTTATCTTAATGTTTTGGTGAAGCGCTACAGCTGCCCCGGCAATGAGGCGTCCCGGCGCTGAAACCCAGATCCGATCCTGAGCTAAAGGGTCCGAGGACAGAGGAAAGTTACAGGCAAGGGAATAGAAGAGTTTTCACTGCCTTCCGGAAAGCAGATAGGTTGTCTATCGCGCGAATATGATGTGGTAGTTCGTTCCACATCTTGGCTCCCAGGAACCTAAAGGAGCGTCCGCCCGTGCGGCAGAGTTTTATGCGTGGGACGCAGAGAAGGTTTTGGTTGGAAGATCTTAGGTTCCGTGACGGCGCATAGGGAGTGAGAAGGGGTTGAAGCAGAGGGGGAGTGTTAAGTTTGAGAATTTTGAAGGTCATGATGAGGGTCTTAAACTTGATTCTGGAGTCAACCGGAAGCCAATGCAGTTTACTGATGGTTGCTCTGGCTGAGCATCTGCGGGGAAGGCCGACCAGAGTTCTAGCGGCCGAGTTCTGCACGCGTTGGAGTCGTGCTAACTCACATTTGTTGGCGCCAAGAAGGAGTACATTGGCATAGTCTAGACGCGAGAGGATGGTGGCTTGGATGATGAGTTGGCGGGTCTTTGCGTCAAAGAAGTCTAGTATGTGGCTAAGGCTTCTCAGTAAGCCAATGCAGGTGCCGGCAACTTTCTTGGTGTGAGCTCGAAAGTTGAGTGAGTCGTCCATCCAGACACCCAAGTTTTTCACTAGGGTTTTGGGGGGAGGGATGGTACCAAGTGAGGATGGCCACCAGTGCTCATTCCAAAGGCTGGTGTTTTTGCCAAGGAGAAGCACCTCTGTTTTTCCGCCGTTGAGTTGTAAACAGTTTGTGGTCATCCATTGGGCGACCGCAGAGAGTCCGTTTTTGAAATTAGAGGAACGGTTGGAAGGTCCGTCTGAGAGGGCGATGACCAGTTGTGTATCGTCAGCGTACGATACCAATGTCAAGCCCCATTCTTTGGCTACTGCCGCTAGAGGCTGAACATAAAGATTAAAAAGAGAGGGGCTTAGCGCAGAGCCCTGCGGGACTCCCTGTTCAATAGGGTGGGGTTTAGATAGAAAGGGGGGGGCAGAGACTCGGAAGGACCTGTTTTCGAGGAAGGATCTGAACCACTCCAAGGCATGGCCCGTTACTCCAAAGGTCTCCAGACGTTTAAGAAGGATGACATGGGATACCGTGTCAAAGGCCGCGCTGAGATCCAGAAGGATCAGCGCAGCACCTTGACCGGCATCCAAGATCGTCCGGAGGTGCTCTGTGGTGGCTAAAAGAGCAGACTCAGTGCTATGGCCTGGTCTGAACCCATTTTGTGATGGGTCCAGAATGTTGTTTTTGACCATATGTTGGGATAGAGCGCTGTTAACATGCGCTTCAGCGAGTTTGGAGAGCCATGGAAGCAGGGAGATTGGACGAAAGTTCTCCGGTTTAGATGGATCTAGGGTGGGTTTCTTGATGATAGGCGAAACCCACGCTTGCTTCCAGGCAGATGGTACACACGCTGAAGTAAAGGAGAGGTTCAGGATGGCGGTTAACGCTGGTAGGAAGAAGTCGATTGAATCTAGGAATTGAGCCGGGCGCATAGGGTCTGCGGGGGAGCCAGATTTGATTTTATTGCAAAGTTTAATAAGAGTGTCTTTGGAAATTTCTGGGATGTAGGTCAAGGTCGAGTAGCTAAGAGAAGCGGAGGGATAGCTGATGGTATTAGGGTCATGCTGGGGGAAGGAGGTGTAGATTTTCTGCACTTTGTCAACGAAGAACTTAGCAAGTTCTTCGCACTGTTGCTCAGAGGAGATCATAGGGGGGGGTGTTTTGCTGCTCTGTAGTTCTTGTACGAGTTTGAAAATTTCTTTCGCGGGGGTGGGACTAGTTTCAATTTTGTCGGCGTAGAAGGCGGTCCGTGCCGCACGGATGGCTTTATGATACGTTTTTTGTAGCAGAAGGTATTTAGTTTTGTCTTCTTTATTGTATTCCCTACGCCAAAGGCGTTCTGCCTTTTTACACTCTTTTCGTAGATTTTTGAGTGTGTCGTTGTACCAGGGGTTCGATGGCGAGTTACGACCTTTTGTCCATTTAGCAGGGATAAGACTGTCTAGTCCGCCCGTAATCCACTCGTGAAACGAGCTGTAGATAGTGTTGATGTCAGCGTTAGAGTCAGGGTGGAAATCCCCTAATGTCTTGTGTAGGTCATCATGAGACAGTTTATGCCACGGTCTTTTTAAACGGCTGGTCGGTGCCGTGTTGTGCCTGCTTTTGTTGACCGGAATGGCTAATTTAATAAGGGAATGATCTGTCCATCCCATAGGAAGGGGTGGCTCTGAGGTGAGTTCTTCTAAGTTGGAGAAGACTGGGTCTAGGATGTGGCCGGCTAAGTGAGTTGAAGTGGAGATGAAGGGGTTGAGTTGCAGTGCAGAGAGATCTGCAAGGAGCGTATTGATCGTGAAGTCATTTAGTAGATCAAAGTGGAGATTAAGGTCTCCCAGAATGGTGAAATTGGGGTTTTTGGTGATTAAAGAGGTTGTTGAGTCAAGGAGGGCCACTCCATCTCACTCTGAGTCTTGTGCCATTGTGATGTGGCATACCTCGATGAAAATTTGTGTGGCCAATGCTGCATACTGCAATGTGCTATCCCTCTTTGCTAACTGTAAAAAAGTCCCAACCAGGGGAGAAGTACTTTTTTACTGTGTCACTACCAATGCCTGAAGAAGAACTGTATGTAGGTAGGTGTGTCGTTGATTGCCTCTCTGCTTCTCCTGAGGTAGGGGCTGGTGCAGGTCTCAGCTGGGGCTATGCAAATGTGGTAGCTGGCAATGCTACCTGTGCCGCATACCTTGGAGCAGGTTGAATAGCAATGCCAGACTCCTCTGTGCCACCATAAACAAAGACTGCCTTGTCATCGTCATCCTCCTCAACATCCCCTTCCATATGTCTAAGTCTTTCAGGAACTTTTCTTTTCCCCTGCCTCTCCTGTTGTCTCCTGGACTCTGCCAGGGTCCACTCCATGCAAAGTGGTGCTTGGAGAAGATGGTGGAGGAGTACCCTTCCTTTTCCTTGCTAGAGACCTGGGAGCCAATGATTGTAAAAGAGGAGTTTCTTGCTCGGACAGAAGCTCAACCTCCTGTTGTGCTCCAACATCAAGGAAATGTGCTATTGCTGGCTGCTGTCCACTTTGCTCTGTTTCTGTCTCTGAAACAATTGTGTACTACTTTGTGAAAGGGACAAATCCAATTTAATGTCACTACTTATTGGTGTCGCCATGATTGCAGTGTCTGCATCACTGACAGACATGGTCCTGGGCTTAAGTTGGGGTGGTGCTGTTAATGTAAGAGTGCTGCTCTCAGCTTGCTTCCCGAAGGCCTTTGCGGAAGGCACACGACTTGGGGGTCGCAAAAAAGTTTGGAGTGGCATACCACTAGTGGGAAGCTGCTTCTCGTCACTGACAACTTTCTTGGAAGCATCTTTCTTTGGGTCCATCTCAAAGGGCTCTGTTGGCAGTTGCACTAAGCTGCACAACAAAAGAGATTGGAGGACTGATGTGTGAGGGCATCATTATGAGTTTGAGATAGCAGGAGCGGAACTGCCTGGCTCCTGCACCACTAAACCTGTGTATGATCTGCCTACCAGATAAGAAATTTTCTCCTGGTCTGGTGGGCGGTTCTTTTGCATTCCCAGGGCAGTGCCTATGAAACTGCCACTGTCATGGTTTCCAGAGGCAGTACCTGTATGGCATGTACTGCTGCAGTGCATGCCATGCAGGTAATGGGGTGCATGCACAAAGCAGGGCACATTTTAAGCTGCCTTGTTTGCACCCACATTGCATGAGGCACCAGGGGTGCCATTTAGAACCCCCTTTGATCCCTCTCTGCCATGGTTTTCATAGCAGGCTCACCACCGTGAAAACCGTGGTGGAGCAGAAACTTGTAGTGTGCTTGGCGGGACCGCAGCGCTCCCACCAAGCATATTGTGGCCTTAGGACTGCCGCGCATCTGCCAGGGAATGGCGATTCCCTATAGCCCTGAGCATAGTGGGTGCAGGGGGGCTATGCGGAGGGCCACGAAGATAGGAACAAGTTCCGTGGCCCGCGTGGACCTCCATGAAGCCCCGCTATGCCACCGGCCTCCAACCCCTATATATTAACAATGAATTTTATTACATACAAATAAATTAAAACCCACTTACCTGTATGCGGCATCCCCGGGCTGCCCTCCTCCTTTTTGTCTCCATTTCTTCTAATCCAAGCGAAAACTGCGCATGCGAGCGCGCCCTCGCATGTGCATTTCTCACAAGAAATGCGCATGCACAGAAACGTTGTTTCCAGTTTGAATTAGTTCAGACAAAGGCAAGATTAGTGTGGTTGTTTTGTTTACTTAGGTAGCTACTTTAAAGTCAAATCACACCACCATACCATATTTCCCATTGGTATATCACACAATATACAGAATTATAGTGCTCTTTCCTTAATGTCCATATATTCTAAAGTAGACACCTGTGGTACTCCGAGAACTGAATGGGTAAATGGAATAGTAATCATTTAAAAAATGGAGGCTAGTGTGTGTCTATTACAGGCAATGTGTTCCAGGGGAGAATGGAACATCATCATTAAACAAATAAATGATGTTAATACATCCACTCTAAAGTGCACCCCAGCCTGGGTGACCAGGATGAAACGGAATTGAATGCCTAAAAACTGAATTTTAAAAAAATGACAATTTCTTTTTACAAAAAATAAAAATTAAAACATTTAATATATATAAAATTAACCTATAGTATTAAACTTACATCTCATCCATCCATACAAGCCTATGGTAAAGGCACCCTGGCTGGACACACAAAAGGGCTGCAAGCCAGTGCGACCTGGTCAACAACAACCCTGAGCAAGAAGGCATGGGGAACAAAGACCGGAAGGCCTATGGAAAAAGCACACTTGCTGCATACACAAAATTGCTGCCAGCCACATGGTCACAACAACAACTAGCAAGGAGGCACGGCCATAACAAAGAACACATGCAGGTCTGTGGCAAGAGGCACACTGGCTGACTATACAAAATGGCCACCAGGCACATGGTCATACAACAAGCAGGATGCATGGAAGGCAGAAAGAATCCTGGCCACTAGCTCACTTTTTGAGGGCCATAGTGGGACCAACTTGGGCATTGAAAACAATGATACATGGTATCGTGATGACCAAATACCTACACGCAAATGCAGCCCCCCAAGGTCTCATAGCAAAAAACGAAGCATTCATATTCCAACATGATAAAGTATTAAAAAAAGACTGGTCACTCATATCTTGGCACTGCACTAGAGACTGTTGATTCTCATTATAAAAATGGCGACACAATTGGCACAGGAAATGAAAACCAAAACACAGGACATTGAGGTCCGTCTGAAATCTTACCAGTCCACTAGCACCCTCAAAACGAACCTATAGGAACAAAACACTCTATGACTTTGAAATATCACTGAAACGGAATAAATTCCTCAATTTAAACAAGACACAGCTAACTTCAGCCACGAAAGGGTTTACCCCTACAGCAGGGAGGATTATGTTTCTTCGAGAAAAAACTAAGGCTATAATACAGACAGTGACCTATCGGATACCTGCTCAGACAGCCCAAGTTCAGGGGCAAGGGCCACAACCAGGGGCAGACAATTCCACAGAAGAGGGTACAACAATGGTCACCAGGGCAATTGGGGAACTTTCCAGGGACCACCGGTGTACCCGGCACCATACCTTCATGGTCCACCACCACATATGCCACGCCACCAGCCCTCTTTCAACCCATGGGGAGCACAAACAGGACCTTTTAGACCATACCCCAAGAATCAGTTTGAGTCTTTTTTAGGGTCCGCCCAGCCGAAAGGGAGAACGAGGAAACTGAACCAGGTCCAATGGTAGACTGATCAGGACGCAACCAGGATGTCGACCTAATCTAACAGATAACCCCTTGAGCCTCTGCCAGAAAGGGGTCCTGGAGAAGGGCTTGGGCTTTGTGCACACAGCAAAACTTGAGAAATTCAAACTTAGCTGCAAACTTAATGAGTTTATGAGAAAAATTGAAACTCAGGGCTTTTTTCCCAGGAAAACCAGAGTTAGTTGACTCGGCGGGGGAAACAGGACCCAAGAACAAGTCCTCATGTCCCCCCCCTGTCAACTTCCATCCCAGTGGATATTTTGGCTTCTGAAAAGGCTGTTTTGAAAGAAATAGGGGAACTTGAATCTAATAACAACAAGACTTTTCACAATACTTCAAGAGATAAAATACAGGCAATAAAACAACTCCCAGAAAATGGACACTTAGTCATAAATCCGGCAGACAAGGGAGTTATCCAAACCAAAGGAGCATTTCAGATAGAATACCTCTGCCTGAAGATAGGCCCTCGTAACTATGAACCCCTCACCAGTGACCCCACTGAGAGGATAATAATTCATATTGGAAGCATGGTAGAAGAAGCCCTGACCCACAATTGGATTTTGTAGAAAGAAAGTGAATTTTTGACTAACAAACGCCCAGTAACCCTCTATTTCTATACTATACTCAAAATACACAAAAACCTGCACCAACCACCGGTGCGCCCCATTGTCTCCAACATAGGGTCGATCCTTGAACGTCTCTCGAGGTTTGCAGATGCCTTTCTGAGGACCATTATTCAGGGCACCAAGACATATCTGAAAGATACTAAGGATATCCTGCGAATCCTCCAGGATTTGACCTTTGATCCCCAGAAACAACTCATGATGGGTATGGACTTAGAAAGCCTCTACACTAGTCTCCCACACACATACACTAGACATTCTGGAAAGGTCTTATTCACAACAGAGTGGAAGTATTAGACTCCATGCAACCTAGTGATGGAGTATTGTAAGCTAGCCCTGACTGAGAACTTCTTTAGGTTTGACAACACCCTTTACTTACAGAAGCATGGTACCAGCATGGGGATCACTTTTGCTACTAGTGTGGCTGGACTTTACATACACCACCTCAAAAAACAAAAGATCTTAACATCAGAAAACCCCTTCTTTACCAACATCAGCCTTTGGACAAGATATATAGATGATATCTTGGTCATCTGGAATGGGGACGAGGGTACAGGCAATGATTTTTTACAATGGCTGAATAGGCAGAATGAGTCCTAAAATTCACTCACAGTATGTCCAGAAGAGATTTGGTCTTCCTTGATCTGAATATTTTCTCACACGAGGGGGGCCTCAAAACCACTACACATTTCAAAACGACAGCCAAAAACTGCCTACTCTGTTTTGACAGCTTCCACCCTAGATACCTGAGAGAAATCCTACCTTTTGGACAATTTTTAAGGCTGAGAAGAAATGGTTCGGAACTCAGTGATTACAAATCGCAAGCAGCAGAACTGGCTTCCAAGCTTAAAGCACGCAAATACCTGCCCAGCATCGTGAGCAAAGTGATGAAGAGGGCTATTAACAACAACAGGGAAGCCCCTCTGGAGCCCCCCACACTGAAAGAGAAAGAAGCTTGCCCTATTTGCATTACCACTTATAACTGCACATCCAATGCAGTAAACAAGATTATCACCAAACATTGGAGGATTCTAGAGGGCAGTGGCACACCGGTACCTAAACCTATGTTCTACCACAGGAGAGGTTGTAACCTCAGAGACATGCTGGTACATACACAACCACGCATCCCCAGCAACAGGCTGAACGGCTGACAGGCCAGAGTTTGTTTACTCCCATCCACGGTCACCACACATGTGGCAACTGCACTGTGTGTCACCTGACACAAACCAGAAAAACTATCACCTTTAGCAACAACACAACATGGGAAATTAGAAGATTTACAAACTGTAACACTGAACGGGTGATATATATGATCACCAGCCCTTGCATCCTAGAGTACAGAGGTATGATGTGAAAAAAATCAGGACCAGAATCTGTGAGCATCGGAGCAATCTCAACATGGTGTGCAAGTACCACTGAGGTACCTTGATACTTCCTCTCGGCACAGAGCATCTGGACTAGTATGCTACACTAGCGATAGACAATACATCGGCCTTCCAACAGACACACTCATGAGCCCTCTTCTAACCATTTTTTTGGTTTCAAATAATGTTATCCTGTGTTATCTGCAGTGTACATCGTGCCTCTGTGAGTTTCACATAACCAACCTACAGCGCACTTCTGGCAATTACACAGCACACAGTGCCCCTTTTTACTCATTTCGTTTTAGATATATTTTTCTCAGATTAATTTCATCTGTTGGAATGTACTAGTATGACCAAGTAGCAATAGTGTGCACCCAGCCTTTAACGAGTACATCTTCTATACAGCCAGTGATTTTTGTTCACCACAAGCAGCTTGATTGTTGTTCCCAGCAACCTCCACTAGGATGCAGTCAGGCCATGCAGATGCACATCCTTAGCAGGAAGTGAGTATTTCTCTCCCCCGAGCAGGTTAGCGGTCTCTCCGGCAACCGCCACGAGGACACCAACGGCAGTGCACCTTGTCCGTGTATATGAAGCAACCCACCATGCCCCTCCATCATCTCTGGAGCCACGGGTGAACGGGTCTCTTCCCGAGTGAGGGAGTAGCCTTGTTGAGGTAAGTGTCAGATCTCTCCCACAGGCCTCCGCAGACATTAGAGTTATTTCCTTCTAGTGCATCCAATTTTTCCTGGGGTCAAAGCTCTGTTCCTTTAATCCACAGGGTCTGACAAAGGCAGCCCTCCTTCCCCAATTTGGACTCATGAACCCAATAGGGGCTCTGCTACATGTATGTAATAATAATCCTGTCCTCTGGACAGCAGGGTTCCATTTTGGATCAAGTGCAAAATGTGTGTGTGTTCAGTGTGTCTTGTTTCTACCCTGGGCGGAGTTCGTGTAGTCGCGCTACGCAGAATTCCACAAAGTCACAAAAAAACTCAGCGAGAATTCTGTGAGCACGCGGAGTTGCTTGTTGCGCCTCTTCGCAATGCATTTTCCTATTCGCGAATGCGTATTGCGTGTTCAGGGACCCTTTTTGCGTGCTCAGGGAGAAATATTGCGTGAATTTCACCACGCGGTCGCCGATGGGCGCAGCCATCTTATTTTCACTTTTTGCTATGGTTCTGGGCCTGTTTTTTTATCCCCCCTACATCTTTTCAATCCTTTGTTTCTAGAAACATTTTTTAATCTTTTTATTTATTATCTATCCCTCTTTATCCCTGATTGTATATTTTGCGTTTTTTCCTACTTTTTGTGTTTTTAGTGCATTTTCCACTCTTTTTTTATTACTTGCTTTTTCATTTAATTTTTCCTTTCTTTCTTACTCCCTACCTTTTCTTTTCCGCCCCGCCTACCCAGAACCATGGCAAAGAGCAAGGGCCTGGGGAAGAGGACTGCGAGCCGCCACAGCCTTCCTTGAGGAAGGATGCACCCAAAAGGGGTGCAGCCACGGGCCTTATTCACAGCGGCAGAGGTGTCCGCACTGATTTTTTTATCCAGCGCCACCTCCCCTTAACCCTTGCAGCAGGCGGCATGCCTGGGTCCGAGTCAGGGCTCCGGAAGCGTCACCGACGGTGGGTGAGGGTGCACTGGGCAGTGTTTCACTGCTCTGGGGTCCGGCGCACCTATAACAATTGACGCACTGGTGGTCCAATATCTTGGACCTAGTGCAGGACCTGCTGGACCTGCTAGGTGTTGAGGTCCCGGGGCTTGGTGAGTAGCTATTTATATTACTATTGTGTTCTTCTGTTCTGTGTTATTGCGAATATTATTTGTTTTGCAAATAGCTAACATGCTGCTGCTCCTCACATGCAGGTAACTTATGCTTAAAAATCTTAAATTATCTGATTGTTATTTCCAGACAGGTGCTCGGCACTACTAACAACTTATTTGCAACTCTGCGCTCACTTGGGCTGGTTATGTAAGAGAGGTTAGAGAATTTAAGTTAGGTAGGTAATCCAGATAGGAATGACTCCTGTCCTTTCCTTTGTCCTGTCAGACTGTCCTGTCTCCTGTCACTAAGATACTGGTAGTTGTTAGTTAGTATTATTTAGTAATGCATCACACATCCTCTCACATGTCTTCAGTCCTAGTAGAACCTTTTGTAGTTCTTATAGTGAGTGAATAGCAATAGTGTATGCAATATGCATGCGTCCATCTATGCATTAAGAAGAATAAAGGCAGACGTAGTAATTATTGGCCCATTAAAGGGGGTTGTTGGAGTTGAGACTGAGAGATGATAGTAAATGAAATTGGAACTTAGAAGCAAATATAATTTTTTTGCAATTCATCCCAAAGTCTGGAATAGGCGGGCTAGCTATGTTTAGGATTCAGGAATCAGAATTGAATGGTGGAATAATAATGATCGGATGGTACTCGACTGCGATACATACTAGTCGACTACTACTAATCGAATAAGTCAATCTGATTGCAATTGCCGTTTCCTGTCTAAAAATATTTTTAGAGCAATTATATTTATTTATATAACACAAACCATTTTTTGTCTCTTTAATTATGTCTTACATATCAGCATCCAGGGGCAAGAAGAAGACTGGGTCAGCTGGCAGTGCGGTAGGTGCGGGAGCTGGAGGGACCTCCCAGGAGCAGCAGGAAGCAGCCTCAGGTGCAGTTGCCTCTACTGCTGGCCCCAGTAGGTCCTCCTGGTGTTGTTATATATTAATATTTCCCTAACTATTACCGCTCTATTATTTCCATTTCCTAATTTTGATTTTTCCAAAATCCTCTTCAATCTATCTGTTTATAAATTCTTGTTTTTGCTACATTACCTACTACTAAGTAGTAGTACTACTGGTAACATTGTATCTAGTGTTTTTTTTTTACATCAAATCAAACTGCATCTGACGAACCTCTGCTCTGACTCTGTATTAGTCTGTCTGTAGCTTGCTTTCTTCTGGGTTTCACTCAGCTTTCCCTCTCCCCTAGTTATATGTGGATTGCCTAGTAGTGGTACTGTAAGACACAAACTGGCACATGCATCAAGCCAAAATCAACTCGCAAAAATTGCGAATCAGTAAATTAGACCGTTTGCGACCACAAAACAAGAATTCCCAATGCAGCAACCAAAATACCAAAAATTCGCAAAAAACCCAAACGCAAAATTAGCGAGAAGCAACATTGCGAATCCTTTACAGCTAAACATCCTACGGCACCCGCAAATAGCGATTAGCAATTAAAGATTTGCAATGCAATGCACAGAAACTTGCAAATAGCGAATTACAAGTAAATCGCAAATTAGCAAGTGCAGAATAAGGGGAATCACAATCAGGTGGTAAAGTAAAAAAAAAAAAGAAATAGCACAGGTGCCACTAATCTGAAACCCTTTAAAAATAACTCAGGAGACCCCCTGAAGCCTTTCACAATATCAGCCCTCTACGTGCTGGCAAGTAGGATGAGGATCAATGCAGCAGCCCAGCACAGGAGGAGGATGCAGGAGAGGATTTTCAGAGTGCGCATTACACTGCTGGGCCAAAGTGAGGATGAAATCTACGATAAGTACAGGCTGAACCGTGCAATGATCATGCAGCTGATTGCAGAATTGGAACCCCTATTGCAGCATCAGACCCGTACGACCCATGCTATCCCCGCACATGTACAGGTCCTATGTTGCCTGCACCTTCTATCGTCAGGCAGTTTCCAGGAGGTAGTAGCCATAGCCGGAGGGGAATCACAAAGCTCACTCTCACGCTTCTTCAAAAACTTCCTTGCTGCCATGATGACAAGGATCCACACCCACATCACCTTCCCCACAACCCCACAGGAATTGAAAAAGACAAAACTTGACTTCTACCAGGTACCACAATTCCCTCATGTGATCGGATGCATAGACTGTACGCATGTCCCTATCTGTCCCCCAGCAGACAACGAATACATCTTCAGGAACAGGAAATCCTATCGCTCAATTAATGTGCAAGTTGTGTGCAATGCTAGCACATCATAACGGACATCGTGGCACAATTTTCTGGAAGCACCCATGACTCCTATATATTCCGGCACAGTGGCATTCACAGGCGTCTGCTCAGGGGTGAATTTGGCAAGGGACATCTAGTTGGTACACACATATACCTATTTGCTACATCAACAAACAAATGTAATTGCATAACTGTGGCTAACCCTTTGCTTTCCACCCTGTAGTTGACAGAGCATACGCGGTGCGGGACTACATCTTGACACCATACCTCAACCCAGCAACACCACATGAGCAGAGGTACAATGCGGCACACATCACCACACAGAATGTGATTGAACGCACATTTGGAATACTGAAAAGTCGCTTTCGTATTCTACACAAAACTGGTGGAGCATTGCAGTACCGTCCAGAGACCTGCTGCAGGATAGTGGCTGCATGTGCAATGTTGCACAACATTGCCTCCAGAAGAGGAATACACATTGAGATGTCCGACAGTGAGTATGATGGGGACAACCAACCACCTGCACAACACCAACAAGCACATGTTGCGAACTCCGCAGAAGGTCAAAGGAGACGTGCACACATCACACAACATCATTTCTGAGGTAGGCAATAATGAGCCATAACAACTAAATGGTGAACCTTAATGTTTTATTAACATGAGAACATGTTAATCAACAAATAAAATAGTGCAAATTAGGACAGTGATTGCATGAGGTATGAAGTCAAATGAAAATTTTCAAACAAGGGATGGCAATCACTACGTTGTAATTGACCATGGTTACACCACCATGGCCAAAAATAGGAGGGTATGCCTGGCTAGCGCCTCCTGCCATGTACCCCCAGCCTCCTTTCGCCTGCCTCTGCAACATCACCCAGATGTGTGACTGTGGATGTGGTGCTGCGTGAACTGTGCCTCCTGGCAGTGGTCACAGGCTACTGAGGCTCGATGCCTCCTCACTCCCCTCATCCCCTTCCAAGTTGGTGGCACTCACAGTCCCGGACTGGATGTGTTCCACAGCAGTGGTCACTTGTCCTAAGGCCCTGGCAACATCCCCACAGAAATGTCCAAGATCGATTTGGACTGCCATGGAGCACCGTGCCAATAGCGCAGTGGTGTTGCTGAGCTTGTTGATCGCCCTTGTATTCGCTGACACGCGGATCAAGCTCTGGCGATGCCTTCTCCGCTTAGTGCTTTGTTCTGCAAGCACCGCCCGGGTGAGCTCTTTTAGGCTCATGTTTGTCTGCCGAGTACCCTCAGCAACCACTGTTGTCAGTTCACGCACACTGTCTGCCATTGTGCTGATGTTCTTTGCCAGCTTGGAGATCTGTTGATTAATTGTGCCCATGTGTCTCCCCTGCAGGTGCTGCATGCGTAACATCTGTGACTCAACGCCACAATACACATTCGTTGCCTGATCAGCATGTGTAGCATTACGTGCCCTGGCCCTGTGCCATTATCCTTGTTGGACCTGTGCATGCGGTGGAGTTGGTGTTGCAACACGTGGCTGGCTGGAGCCTGTGGTGGGTGCTGGAGTCAACTCAGCTTCCATTGGCTGCAGTGAGGGTACATGTGCCCTGCATTTTGGTGGTGGTGGGGGTGTGCATGCTGGGGCCCACCGGAGTCTCTACATCGGTCTCAGACGGTGCAACTGAGATGTGGAGGCAGTCACTATCCTCGGAGTCTGCCTTGGCTGCATCTGCGATGTGAAACCGTGCTATGTTAATTTTGGTTGATCCTACAATTGTTTTTCATTTGTCATACTTTGCACAGATTAAATCACTGACTAGTAAAACTGGCTGCCATGCAGTATTTGTGTGGTTTACTTGCCATTGTTGCTTTGGAATGCCCACTTAGCTGACATGACTACAACTCCCATGATGCATTTAGTGTATGAGGGGAAATGTGACCTGGAGTTTGATCTGTACACTGTGATTTGCCTGGGGGTATGTGCATGTAATACATAACGCAAGGGATTAACGCTTGCATGCATCTTACCTTGCGTGGTACTTGCTGCGCTGGATGTGTCCAGCTGTGTGACTCCAACGACAGCCTCAGGCTGGATCATCGCCTCAACAATGTCCTCCAGGGCTGTGTTGGTTGGTGCAGTCGATGGTCCTTCTCCTGTGGCACCTGCTTCCTTAAAGCCTTTCGGCTATGCGCTCTTTGGCACGTATCCTCAGGTCGTAGCACCTTTTCTTTAAGTCATCAATGCTGCGGTGTGTGTCTCCCACAGCATTCACTTTTGCCTTGTTGCGCAGCCATATCTTCCTCTTTTCTGCCTCTGGCACCTTCAGGGACAATATGCCAAATAATTTATCATGGCTCCTGCTGACGTCCTCAGTTAGATATTCCAGTTCCCTCTCAGAGAACTTCATCTTCCTCTTCCTGGAGGTGGCACTCTCCCCTGATGTGGTTTTGTCCATCCTGTGTCTGAAAAAGTAGCTGGTTACAGGTTAAGAAGTGTTCCAGGTCAGCTTCAGTACTCTGCCTCCTCCTCTGAGCTCCTCAGGGCACTGAATGAAGCATGGACTGGATGACTTCCTGGTTGTGATGTTATCAGCCTGCTTCCGATGCAACACGCATTTTGCGAATTTCCCTAATAGCGATTTCGCAAATTGCGAGATTGCAAGTAGCAAGATCGCAAATTGGGATTTTCTGGGTTTGCGAGTCGCTTTGGTGTCCTCGCTAAGGTGTTTGCAAATAATAGCGAATCGCTATTTATTAGTGACTAGCTTCATGCATTCCAGTTAGCAAGTTTCTAATTGCAATTCCTTACTTTTCGCAATTAGGAATTCGCTAATTTGGATTTTGATGCATGTGTCCACAAGAACCCATTGGTCCTAGGCTACTACTAGTACTAGTAGCACTAATATGCTGTGCAGATTGCATGCCCAAGTAAGGTATTATCCGCAGGTTTGAGAGATGAGAAGGCTTTAGTTTCTTTTACTGTCTCATCATGCACAATCAGTAAATGTGGTCACTCACGTTGGACAGGAACTGGACAACCCAAATTGGTCTATTTTACTTTTTCTAATCCTTAGTAGCAGCAAATGATGGTGAACACTGAACAACTGTTACCATGCACCATGGCTGGAAGGCTGGAAGGAAGTGTGAGGAGTAGTAGGACGGCACCATTATTTTCCAACTATGGGAGACCTCATGTCAGCCTAGTTGGCCACTCTTTCTTCCTTTAAAAAAAAATTAGATGCACCAATAGCTCTAATCACTGAGTCCAGTCCTTTGGGTTGTCCTCTTCTTTAGAGGCTTTCCAAAAATTGCCACCAACAAAATGCCCAACCGCATATTATTTTGTCATTTTTATAGGACATACTGTCTCCTCTACTCTAGTATCCGAATTGTAGATAGTAGTGATGTGTGTGGTGTATATGACCTAATCAATTATGTATTTTCAATCTTGCTAATGTAAAAAATAAATAGGGGAGGCGTATATGGCATCTAAAAAAATGTGAAATGTTTTTTCCAGGCGTACTGACCACCAGTGCCGGGGCCAGCGGTGAGGGCCATGCGACTCCGAAGGGAGCAGATGCGGCAGCCTCAGGGGGTGAGCCAGCAGCAGTGGCAGGTGGTGGTAAGTCATATTCTTTACTTATTGAGAATGATGAATACATTTGCTGCAAGGGTTTACACTCATTACTAGTCTAGTACACTGTAATTCTGCTGAGACTAACTTGTTGTGAACACTGAAAATTAGAAGAAGACACCCTTTACTATACATGAGCATTAGCGGCGAGGGTTGAGTAACTAATGGCTTATTCTATTCTATCTTCAACTCAGCAAAGACAGTTTTATGATGAATACAAACAGTCAGACAACATGTATGACTGGCAGAGAAGGATGCATGGATGAAGCAAGGGGCACCTGGATGCATATAGTTGGCAGATGAAGATGATAGGATGCATGAGTAGTTGAAGGATGGGTGAAAGGTAAAAGAGAAAGCCGAAAGGATGCTTGTCTGGGTGGGTGCAACTGTATAGGTGAAATGAATCCTCGGGAGGTTTGAGGGGTCAAACTCTAAGGCAAGCAAGGACGCATGGCATTGGTGGTGGTTGGTTATATCTTTGACAAATGTATGTTTTTGTTGAAAGCCGGTTTAAGATAGCCATGTTTGGATGGATGAATACCTGGATGGTATCATAGATAGTAGGTGAAAACAGAGTCATACTGGATGAATAGAATCTAAAAGAAAATGAAACTGTGCCAGAGTACCAAAGCCAAGGATGAAGATTAAGAATAAAATAATAATAATGCTATAAGAGCAATGCACTGAAAAATGAAACAAGCCCTGAGAAGAACAAGGACTGTATTTTTTGCCAGAGAAATACTTGCGAAGGGTTTCAGGTTTCCGGTATGCAGTGGCATCAACTGGTGTGTACGTTTTAGTCTAAAAGTGAAAATATAACGGTGCAAAAAGGGCGAGGGGAAACAAACCCTAAACCCCTCAAGTAGACCAAGGTCAAAAGCAGTTGAACATAAGATGCCTTTGCACACGTCAGCAAGTCAATTATGTAAGTACATATAGTAGTGGAGAGAGCACAAGTACAAGAAACACTTAATAAGTCCAATAAGGTGAATATTTCTTGGTTTAATATGGTTCCGTTGCCCAGCCAACACGTGTTTCGTCCGGGTATGAGCCCACGACTTCTTCAGGGCTACAAAAACATATAAGGGTACAATGTAGATATGTTTGTAATCTCAACTTACAATGGTTGTTTACAACGTAAGGAACACCAGACACCACGACTGTGAGTATATAGATAAAACACCCATGAAATGGAAAATCTGTTAAAAGGATCCAAGGAAAGAGACGGCACCTGTAAAGGATAGTAGAACCTAACATGTGATACCATAAAATAGGTGCATGACAGAATAGTGCAGAAAAGACCCATAATACACAGAATGTGATTGAATACAGCGAAGATCCTATACAGGCTTGCACAGTGTAAATTATACATCAAGAATGGATGAATCAATCTAATAGTGGAGATAAGGTCATAACGGACCTTAGTACATTTAAGGCTATAGTGGTCTTTTGATTAACGTGGTGCATAACATTTACTTAGCTTATTCTTATTCTTATCATGACTTTGGAGTTTATCAACTATGTCCACATTAGCAGGACCTATATACTTTTTGTTTCTGTTAGATCCTTAAGAACCTTGGAACATTAGACCCGTTTTTGCTGTTCTATATTTCGAACGTGTGGTCGGGCACCATGGAGCTTCTCTTGCAGTGCTGACGTCGTCTTGTCACTTTTCTCGTAGGTCCTTACCCTGAAGGGGTACTCCCCCGGTTTCACACTCATCAAGTGTCCATCACTCACTTTTTCCCGCGCAGCCGGGACGGAATTATAACCGGCGGAGAGGTGAGCTGGTCACTTTCATATGACAAATAACTTTTACCCTGACGCGTGTAGATGCCAATTGTGTGACTAATCTAGCTCACTATTTTGCTTATTATTGTAGATACGTTTCTTTTTTCATGTTCGCCTATTAGGTAAGATTGTTTGGTTCTGTTTTGTTCACCCCAAAGGCACGATCGGATTGAAGTTCACTTCACCCTTTTTCTACTGACTATTCTGTTCTTTCCCTCTTTCTCCTACCTTTTTTATGTTCTGCGCAGGTGATCCTATTGGATCCTTACCACAAGTAGTCTATGTGTCCTTGTTCTTATTAGTTAGATGTTTACTGGGTCCGACATTTTCTTCAACCAATATGCTTTGAATACTGATAGCGTTAAATGTACTAAGGTCCGTATCACATGTTAGGTTCTACTATCCTTTACAGGTGCCGTCTCTTTCTTTGGATCCTTTTAACAGATTTTCCATTTCATGGGTGTTTTATCTATATACTCATAGTCGCGGTGTCTGGTGTTCCTTACGTTGTAAACAACCATTGTAAGTTGAGATTACAACCATATCTACATTGTACCCTTATATGTTTTTGTAGCCCTGAAGAAGTCGTGGGTTCATACCCGGACGAAACACGTGTTGGCTGGGCAACGAAAGAAGTATTTTTTGCAAGGTTTGTGATTCAAAGGTTTGAAGTTGTACTTGTATTTCAGAATGGAATACTCCCTTGACTCACAGTAGTTTGCAAGCACAACATATATATCGTGCATGACTATTATTTACCCTACCCAACCATCATTAATCGCCTCCCTCCGACTTCGAGGCCCGCTTCTGCTCCAGTACCTACCCATGTCATTTTTGACTGTGTCAGTGATGGGTGTCCTATCGGCTGCATGGTAACTAGTACTTACAAATCATTCAGTATGTCATGATCATCATCATCATCACGTGAGTGACATGATGTTGTGCCGCCCTATATCATCATTAATAGGCATGTCATCATTAACCATCATCATGTGCCTTATTGCAGTAGTCAGGGTTAAAGTGAAATTGTCTGAGCATTTGCCATTGAGATTTGACAGAGTATGGCCGTAATGGAAATATATAATTGTGTAGTATAGCTGCCCCACATGCAGACAGGAGTAAAGTAACATGAGTCTGCGACACGAGTATGTCTGTCTCGGGCACAAGCTGACGGAGCTGGCATGCCTACAAGATTAATTGTGCTAAACAAGAGAGAGAAAAATAATACTTCTTCTCTACAACTCCATAGTGCCTGAAAGTATAATCATCACATCCAAATCTTAGGGGCAGAGGAAGTGAAGTGAGGAGAGGATACCACAACTGCTAGTGCTACTACTGTGCCACTATCATTTTTATGTGTGTTATTTAATTTTGTGTTACTGTTTTGCTAAGAGTATTGCTTACAATTGTCTTTTTTTTCCTTTCCTGATATAGCGACTCCTTCCCAACCCACTAGGCAGGAGTTGGCGGCCAGGACCAGACAAAGGAAGCTGAAGGCCATCTGAGATGAACAAAAGCAAACACACAAGGCTAGCGGTAACCCTCTAGGACAGCACCGGATTTAAGAATAACTCAATGTGACTACTGGTGACATATTCCATTCACCATAAGTGTGCAATTTGGGTTAGCACCCGCCAGCACAATGCCGTTCCAATTACTGGAATGTACATGTAAAAAAACAACAACACCAAATGCACCACTCTACTTGTACAATATGATTTAAATAAGTTCAAATCCTTCGAGTTTTTTTCTTTTTCAAAAAGTTCTTCTTTATTATGCAGTTAGTCATGCAATTATAACAACTTCCAAAGCAGCCAAAGCAGCCGACGCGTTTCGTCCACCTCTGGACTTCTTCAGGGCTGCAACAAATTTATACAAAAACGCAATATAAGTGATACACATAAAGACTAGGCACAAGCAATTGTGAACATTATAGACACATATTTAATACAAAAAGATACAAGCACCAATACACTTACATCATATCTATTTTTGGCAATTAAAATTCAACATATAACATTACAAAAAAAGAATCCATAATTCATAAAATATCAATTGTTGTATACAACATCGTATTTGTGACAAATTGACTGGTTGAGTAGGCCGATGAGTGTGTGAAAATAATATATGAACACTCCTCTCAGTATGTCACATAAAACGGCCTTAAAGGGCTAATTAGTCGAAAAAAAGGTTAGATCAATGTAAGGCAATGGGTGGCAGACCACCAGAATCTAATATGGAATACCAGAGCGGAAATGAACGTAACATTTCAATAGGTGAGCAAGAGGTGTCACATAGTGGGGACAGCGTTAGTAAACCCCAGTCTAGGTCTGATTTGGATAGGGAGAAAAAGGAGAGACATAGTAACTACAGGGGAGAGGAAGGAATGTACACACCAAAAGAATTGTAGAAAATGTCACCGTCTTTGGATTCTGTCTTTCTTCTTTCTAATCCCTCACTATTTCAATTGGTAGTATTGCTGGGAGTGAAAGTCAGATTCCCTGGGAGAAAGAAAACACACAAAGAATGCGCCAGTATAATAAAAGATTACATACATAGAGTCGCCAAGTTAAGGGTCATAAAAATATATATCTTACTCACTTTTTTTATTAAAAAACATACTATTCGATGCAGCAAAGTTGTCTATTGAATAGCCCAGGTGAGGCATGCCAGTATCATGATGGTTCTATATAGATAGTCATCCAATGATAAGGACAGCTATAACACGTTCCGAGATACCTATACAAGAGAGGACATCTGTAAAGAGCATCCAATCAATGATAGATCGTCAAAAATCCAATAATAATACTTCATGAGAGGAGTGAGAAGGTAAAGAAACATTATCTCATGGGGAAATGTCATGCCCCTCTCAACCTTCCATCATAAAAACAGTTTCTTTTTAAAAGCACTTGAGGCGATCAAAAAGGAGGTAAAGTACCATGTGTCAATCCAAGTAAGGAATCATCTTAGGGCGACATCTAAGTAGAGGCAAAAGGCTGTGCAGTCACAATATGGACTTCCCCATATCAACTAATGGCAATAATATGAGACCTAAAACGGGCTAGTGTAATAACAAAGTGGACTAACCCATGTCATCCAATGGCAATAATATGAGACCTAAGACGGACTAGTGTAGAAGCGGAAAGACGTGAGCAAACTTACCCGATTCCGTATCTTAGACCAAATAAAGAAATGCACCGACCCTGTCAGGTAGCAACCGGACCTACGATCGAGGAGTCCTGTTTAAATAGTGTCCATATCAGGTGAAATGGATAACACCTGGTCTCTAGTTCCCAAAACGCGGGAATTTCAATCGACGACCGAGTGTCCCATCCAAAAGGTAGGGTGACTGGCCGCCATCTTTAAAAGGTGTGATGAACCTATATGTTGGTCAGGCGGATCAGACGAGTGGAGACTAATGTATTTCATTGCTTCAGTGGTGTTCGTACTGCGTGACAAAGGACTGTACCACTTGAAGTCCCAGAATTGAAGGTTCGGCAAATTTAAATGTCGATAAACAGTCAGAACAGGAACGGAATAGATATATGGCCGCCATCTTGGACTGGTAATGTGAATCTATGTGGCGGTCAAATAAATTGAAAAATGTAACTGAAAGATATAGAAAATCATAAAACAGAAAAGAGTTTAATGTAAAATACTAAGTCATCGAAAGTCTAGTAGTGTATGGGCAAACCATGTGGATAATAACAATGAATAACGTTTGGTTGGACATTACATAGCGGATAGGGGATAGACTAAAACAACCGCCATTTTGGATAAGTCAGTATGTCCTGAAGGGGACGGTTGTCGGTGAGAAAGCGACCGCCATGTTAAAGAAGTGATGAAGTGAGGATACCCTCAGACAATGAGATTAATATTACAAAAAAGTAAAGTTAATCTCATAAAATTGCCATTTGAGTTGTCAGGGAGACCAGACCAGAGTGCGGGTGGGGGTAAAGGCTCTGAATAAACCCAATACCCACAATCTCGTGATTCGGGATCAGAGAGGTCGGTAAGTCGGAGCAGACCATGGTATTGCGCTAAGTTGAAAACCCCTAAAAAAGAATGGACATTTGGGAAGGGGCATCAAGGAAGGAGATAAACGTACGCAAGAAGTAGCCAACCATGTTCACCCCAAGCGGATCAAAAACCTCTAAGAGGTGTAACCATGAGGGGGAAAAGTGGACAAAAATCAAACAGAATGGATAGGGCCAATGTCATATGGTGTTCAGGTAAAAAATTCAAATGGAGAATAATGAGCATATCATCACAAGCTTCACATTTAGCCCAAGTCATATGACCTACAGAAAGGAGTGCTCATCAAAAACATAATACAGAACAAACATCACAGGTACTGTATTAATGCCAACCACAAATCATCGTTCTCATGAAGCATACTGGAGGAAGAACATTGATCATATTGCAATAATATCATTACAATCATCGTTTCGTTCCAATACAGATAGTGTGAAGTGTGGCCACAGGAAGGGAGAACTTGAAGGATGTTCTGCTAGTTTCAAAGAAAATAGTGCATTTCTGGTTCACTATTATGACCCATTTCCACACAGCGGAGTCTACATATCCAACTAGCTTCATTCCTTCTTAAGGCCTGTTCTCTATTTCCTCCCCTCGGTGAAACCGGTATGTGTTCTATTCCAAAAAACCATAACTCATTGGACTTATGTTGTTCTTCTTGAAAATGCGATGTTAAGGGATATTTGAGGTCCCCGTTGTTTACTGCCCTGAGGTGTTCTTGTATCCTAACCCTTAGTTCTCTTTTGGTACTGCCTATGTATATCTTGTTACATGGGCATCCCAAAATGTATGTCACAAACTTGGTTTTACATGTGATAATATGTCTGATTTTGTGCACTTTTTCAGTGTTAAATTGGAAAGTACGGGTTCTATTTTTTCCAATCTTGCAGACGCAACACTTAGTACATGTGAAAAACCCCCCTTGACCTTCCCTCATCCAACTTGAGATTTTAGGGGATATGACCAGGCTGGGGCACAGCATATTTCGCAAATTTTGGCCACGCCTATAGGTAACCCTGGGATTCTTAGTTATTTCATCCTTGAGGCCTGGAACTTCCTCAAGTAGTCTCCAGTGTTTACGCAAGATGTTAAAAATCTTGCTACTGTCCCTATTGTAACATGTTACCAGGGCAGTGGGCGAATGTTCCCCTTTCCTCTTACGTGGCATTCTTTCTCCAAGTGTGCTTTCTCGTTTAACATTCAATGCCCTCCTCTCAGTTTTGTTCATAAGGGTGGCGGGATAACCCCTTGCCAAGAATCTATTCTTGGTTTCTGTTATATTCTGAACAAATGTTTCCTGTGTACTGCAGATCCTTCTCATTCTTACCATCTCACCGAAAGGGATATTCTTTACCACATGTCGGGGATGGGCACTGTCATAATGTAAAACACTGTTACAAGCGGTGTTTTTTCGATGGACTGTGCTTTGTATTACATTATTGTGAACAAAGAATTGGATGTCAAGAAAGTCAATCCTCTCCTTATTCCAATTTAAGGTAAATTTAACGTTATATGGATTGTCATTAAGGTAATTGTGGTAATCCATAAGATCAGGGACAGGTCCATTCCAGATGATAATCACATCGTCGATGTACCTGCCCCAAAACAGTACATACTCCGTCCATGTGGTGGAATGTCTGCCCCAGGCATGCACCCGCTCGTACCAGCCCATAAATAGGCCAGCATAAGCGGGCGCAAACCTCGAGCCCATGGCCGTGCCCTGTATCTGCTGGAACCACTCGTTGTCATGAAGGAAGTAATTTTTTGACAGGATTATATCTGTCATTTCCATTAACATTTCATTATGGGCCAAATGGTCAGCCGTCCTTTGTCCCAGGTAAAACTCCATAGCTCTAGCACCAAACTCCTTTTTAATACAGGTGTAGAGGCTGGTTACATCTAGGGTGACAAAAACCATAGAGTCCAACCATTCCAATCCCTCAAATTTTGATAAAATGTCCTTGCTGTCTTTTACATACGCGGGTAGTTTCTGCACCAATGGCTGAAGAAAACCATCCACGTATTCGGATAGTCTTTCTGTAGGGGAGTTGATACCAGAAATTATTGGTCGCCCTGGTGGAAAAGGGCCTCCCTTGTGGACCTTGGGTAGGATATAAATGCATGGGAATGTAGGTTCCATGACTGTCAAGTACCTATGCTCTTTTTCGTCCAACAGGCCAGTTTCCCGCCACTCAAAAAGTTTGCTATTGATGTAGTTACATAGTTGTTTGATGGGATTAAGGGTTAATTTCTTGTAGCAGGTGGTATCTGCTAGTTGTCTCTCTATTTCCCCCATGTAGTTGACCTTTTCCATAACGACAACATTCCCCCCTTTATCTGCCTCTCGGATGACTAGGGTGGGGTTAGATCTTAGTTCCTTGAGTGCCTGATTCTCGGTCATAGAGAGGTTAAATGTCATATTATTCGTTCTCGGGTGTGAGGCCTTCAGATTGTATAAGTCATGATTGACCCTCTCGTGAAAAATGTCAATATTGGGATGTGTCCCCGTAGGCATGAACTTGGATTTAACTTTGAGGCCACTATTCAGACTCAAATCCTCCGTTAAGTCCAGTTCCATGCGTAGGGAATCCGTATCTATTTCTGTTTCAAACTGAATTGATAACATAGATTTAAGAGTGTTAAATTCTGAGACAGTCTGCTGGACGCAAGTTCGATCAGGATATTTGTCAACACATGGAGGCAAAGTGTTTGCAAAGTGATCTTTTAATTTCAATTGACGTACAAATTTATACACATCAACAAAAATGTCAACATCATTACCTGTTTGTGTCGTGCAAAAAACTAAGCCCTTACTAAGAACAGAAATCTCACAATCAGAGAGCTCTTTTTTAGATAGATTTACAATTTTCAATTTTTCAGTCATGTTGGTCTCAAGTTCCCTCATTTACTCGACCTTGAATTTGACAAGCGCAACCTTTAGTGCTGGGAGTATGATAAATCAATGCAGGCAATTAATCAATAACGGGTTAATAATTATGTTCCTCTGGAGATAAAAAGAGAATAGCGAATACTACTGAGCAATGCATGGGTGGGCACTGGGCAATCCAATCTGTTGCTAGTGTGTCCGATATATATATATATATATATAAGTGAAGCTGTTCAAATATTTTAAAGGCAAGAAGCATTTGAATCAAGGACAAATAAAAGCTGACGTCAGTGACACGGATAACCTTACAGCTGGAGACTTGGAAACTCTGGCAGTATTGGAGGACCTGACAAACGAAGGGGACCCGATATCACTAATCCCATCATCCGTGCTAAAGAAAGATCGAACAGGGATTGTACAAGAAAATCCTGGCAGCCCTTTCAAGCCTATATCAAAGTTTAATGCCAGCTGATTCTATAGATGTCTTCACTGAAGTAGTAACCAAAGAACTGTTAAAACTTTGGAGTGTCAACAACAGAAGAAAAGGTGGTAGCAATATCGCTGAGATGCAGAGGAAGGCGATTGTGGATCTACAAGAGGACAAGACTATCGTCTGCAAGCCGTCTGATAAAGGCGGAAACATAGTGCTAATGACGAGTGATTACTACAAAAAAGAAGCCCTGGCACAGCTTTATGATGGGTTGAGCTATAAGAGAGTGACAAAAAAGGTATTTGATGATAGCACTAATGCATACTGGCCTCTCCTCAACAAATGGTACCATAGAGGCATGTTGAGTAAGGAAGAATATGCCTTTTTGGAGTGTAAATATCCTCGTCTACCCACGTTTTATCACCTTCCTAAACTGCACAAAAATGCAGCTTGTCCTCCTGGTCGTCCTATTGTTTCGTGTCTGGGAAGCTTAACGGAACACATGTCCAGGTTTGTGGACTATTTCCTTTTTGAATTTGTGACAAAACTGGTCTCGTACATCAGAGACACTAAGGATTTTTTGACACGAGTGGAGAATATGATTTGGGAGGAGGACCTGGTGATGATAACACTAGATATCTCGAGTCTCTATACAAGTATTGATCACTTGCATGGAATTGAAGCTGTCAGATTTTTTCTAGAAACAAGACCGATTAACTTGGTTGAACACAATAAGACGCTGGCTGAGTTCGTGGACTTCTGTCTCTGTAATAACATCTTTCTATTCCAGGAACAACTGTTCAAACAAATACGCGGTACTGCGATGGGCACCTCCTTCGCCCCCAGCTACGCGAATCTTTTCGTGGGCTGGTGGGAGATGCAGGTGGCCTAGGCAGAGAACAATGAAAATTGGACCCGCAGGGTACTAAGCTAGAATAGATATATAGATGATTTGTTTATCATCTACAGAGGCACAGAGCAATCAGCCAGAGAGTATATCAGTGTGCTCAACACAAATGACCTCAATTTAAAATTCACAGGAGAAGTAAACAAGGTACCTGTTAACTTTCTGGACCTTAAGGTTTTCCCTGCAGAGGGCGGATTGTGCACTTCTTTGCACAGAAACCCCCCTGCAGGGAACTCCGTATTACACGCAAACAGTTGCCATCCTGGGAAAACAATAACAAGTATCCCATATGGCGAATTATTGAGAATAAAAAGGAACTGCTCATGTACCTGTGATTATAAAGGAGGAGCGAATGAGAGCATAAAGAGATTTGAGGTCAGAGGTTATCGAAAGGAGATCCTAGAGGAAGCCGGATCTAAGGTAGACAGAAAGCCTAAACTGGATTTGATAACCAGTAGTGATCCCAATGTAAATAAAGAGAAAGATGAGAAATCAAACAATTTGAGGATGATTACGGAGTATTCTAGTGACGCTTAGGTCATCAAATGAAGTTTTGCAAAGAATTGGCATATTCTAAAATCTGACCCAATAATAGGGAAGGAATTACCTAAAGCACCTCTCATGACATTCAGGAGAGCCAGATCACTATGTAGCAGTCTAGTCCAAAGCCACTGTGTTAATGAAAATAAACCACCATCATTTGGAAGTTTAGTTGGGTTCTATCCATGTTTAAAATGCAGGGCCTGTAAAAACAGTAAAAAGGTGTTGGAGTACACAGTGCCCGGGATGAAGGAACCCAGGAAAATGAAGAGGCTCATGAATTGCAACACAAGCCACACGGTATACTGTCAAGTGTGTCCGTGTGGCTTGCCTTACATCGGAAGTAGGATCCATCCAACCAAAATACGTATTTTGGAACATCTCAGAGCCATTCAAAATAAGGATGTCACCTACCCGGTGGCCAGGCATTTCGAGATGTTACACCAAAGTAATAGAGACTTGTTGAGTTTTTTCTGTATTGACCAGGTGCCCACCAATTAGGGGTGGGCGGAATTTGCGAAAGTGACTTTCGCAAATTATCGCAAAAATGTTACAAATCTCCGCAAACACGCGGAAATATCGCGAAGATGCGGAAGATTTTTTCCCGCCCGTTCGCAGTATTTTCTGCATGGTCGCGGCTCACCAACTTACCCATGCGGTTGCTCGCGGGTGTGGCCATCTTGTTTTCACTCTTCTCGTGGTGCATGATCGCGAGAAGAAAGACATGATCGCGCGACCAATGACATTACTGCGGGCGCGAACTGTCGCGAGACAGCGCAAATGGCTACCAACTATCAAACATCTCGTGGAGAACGCGACCGGATCGGGAAAACTTGTTGGCGAACGCGGGTATTCAGGTAAGGCGATCGCGCGCGAGAGAATGTATTATTTTACAGCGCGAGCAAGAAACAAATTATCGCTAAGCTGCGGAATGTGGAAATTTTGACATTTTCGCGCTCTCCGCGGAACGCGAAAATGTCAAATTATCGCAATTTCCGCGAGCGGAACGGAAATTTAGCCCAGGCCTACCACCAATGTGGGAGGTGGTGATAGACAACTGAAACTACGTAGATTGGAGTCGAGACATATCATCGACAACCAAACTAAAATACCAGGAGGGTTAAACAGTGGTGAAGAGATGGCTGTTCATTTATAACATCTTTAAAATCATAAGTGTACATATATCTGCTGCATGTGAATCCGAATTTACTGCTATTAACAATTGAGGTTGATAATGTTGTTTTGTTCATTAATTTTGGTTTGGTATGTACTTTCCATACAGGATAGATCGATAACGTTGAGAACAAAAGCCCATTCAGGGCAAAATATTTTTATGATCTAAATATTAGTGCAGATGAAATGTAACACAATAGAAAGGCCCATCCAGGGCGAGATTTTTGTTGCGTGAACCTACATACTGCAATGTTCTTATGCTATTAACGAACCAAATGCATGTTTACGAATGGTTGACACCTTTGACTGAAGTAAGTCTGGTGTCCTTTGTTTTTGTTTAGCAGTTGGGAATATTTAAGTCTGCTTTATGTCAGCGCCGGCCATTATTGACAAAGGCGGCAGCCGAAACGCGTCTGGTCGTGTTAGAGATCCCAATAAAATCTGGGAAACTACGTTCCTGTGAGTGCTGGTATTTCATTGTACCTTGAGCCTTGGAATTTGAATCCACCCGGTGTCCGTTATCGCGCTATAAAGCACCCGGCCGTGAGTGAAGGGAAAAGCAAGAAGGAAATCTGAGCGCGATATATATTATATATATATATATATATATATATATATATATATATTCACTGAAAAAACCATAGGTTTCAGGCCTGATATAGTTAGGAATTAGCATTTAAAAAACCTTAGAAATTCACTGAAAAAACAATAGGTTTTAGGGGTGTTATAGTTAGCTGGACATTTCACTCGAACAAAACCATTGAAATTCCTCTGATATAGTTAGGTGTACTAACTACATCTCGCACGCCCGCAATCCACTGCTGATGATGTCACATATTACATAATTCATGACATGGTCAGTGACATCACTGATGACATCTCAAATGACATCACTGATGACATCACTGATGACATCATCCAGAGAATGTGGTTTGGTTCGTTTTTTAACTATGTATTATCTATATAGCAATTTACATTGAAGAATGAGTGGATATATAAATATAAATATCTGGATGGAGGATTTAGTAGCAGTGTGATTGACTGTTTACTTGACTAATTTATAGTGTCTCACTAAATATATTGGATAGTGACTAAACTGTGTGAATATCTGTATCACTTTGTCAGTTGTTGTGTAAACTGCTGCACTAGTTGGTTACTAGCTACGTGAAAGTCTATATTATTTATTGATTAGTTAACTGAGTATTTGTATGGGAGAGTGAATGTGTGTGTGGTTCGGTGGGGGGTGTGTGACTGCCCAAATATGTGTGAATAGTTGATTCAGTAGGTATATGAAGTTAAAACTACATGTTATAACAGTTGTTTGGGTGAGTGAATATCTTTATGGGTGTGGCGATGAGCAAATATATGTCTCAATGGTACATGTCCAACAAACTAGAAAAATAAAAGCCAGTGTAAGTGTCAGTTGTTGCATATAAATAAGTATACATAACACTCAGTGATTGTATGAGTGATTGTATGGATAACTGTATAGTTGTAATAGTGATTTTAAAACACACTAAGTATGAGCTATTATCTATTTGAATAGATGAAGTGGTGTTTTTATAAGTGTATAGCTAAGTAAAAGTAAGTATTATCCATTTTTCGCATAAGTGAGTAGGATGACTTCATAAGTGATTAGGATGTGTGCTGGTGTGTAATGTCGATATAGGTGTATAAGTATATTTGATAGTGTTCTATTGATCATTGACAGCATGTATGAGTGAATCTATAGGTAAGTGATTAGATGTGTGTATAGATCTAGGAATCACTGAGTGGGTGTTTAGAAACTTGTATTGGTGTGTCAATGGTTTTAAATCTGGCACTCTCTATTTTACAGTGAGTGATGAAAGGTTATACTAGTGTATGATGAGGTGTATCTGATTGTCACGTGGATGATGTCATCAGTGATGTCATTTGAGATGTCATCAGTGAATGTCACTGACCATGTCATGAATGATGTAATATGTGACATCATCAGCAGTGGATTGCGGGCGCGCGAGATGTAGTTAGTACAACTAACTATATCGGAGGAATTTCAATGGTTTTGTTCGAGTGAAATGTCCAGCTAACTATAACACCCCTAAAACCTATTGTTTTTTCAGTGAATTTCTAAGGTTTTTTAAATGCTAATTCCTAACTATATCAGGCCTGAAACCTATGGTTTTTTCAGTGAATTTCAAAGGTTTTTTAAATGCAAATTCCTAACTATATCAGGCCTGAAACCTATGGCTATTTCAGTGAATTTCAAAGGTTTTGTAAATGACAATTTTTAATGTATTAATTGTTATACTGAATTTTTTGATACTGATTTACTACATTGTTTAAACTGTTTATTTTTAGATATTTTATTTTTCTAATTACATTATACATTACAATACAAAATATACTTTCTCAGAATGAATTACTTTACTTTAAATACTTTGCAAATAGGCAATAGACTTTTAAGTACAGTAGTTACAGTTGTTGCAATGGGCAACACAATTTCAAACACAAAGCAACACTGAGCTCAATGTGAATTTCTAGTCAAATTCAATTAGTTACTTTATGGATTACTTTTTCTAACCACAGGACTGGATGCTAGATTCAGTCCTTGGACATCTCCTGTAAACAGTTGAGTAAAAGCGTTTTGGTTAAAGTAGTGATTTTTAAGGATTATTATTGTAATTTAAAAGTTGACACTTAAAACATTTTTCACATAGAATCACCAATGTTAACCTATGGCAGAAAATTCACTTAGCAGGTAAGTAGTGTTATCATTACTTTTTCTTACTCAGTGGTGGATCCTAGATCCAGCACAGGTGAATCTCCTGTAAACAGTTGAAAGAATGTGTTTAAGTCATACAGACGATTTTTTAGGAATATTTTTAGTTTGTGAAAATAAACATTTAGAAACTTTTCTACTTAAAAGCAGACAATGGATTCCTATGGAAGGAAATACAAGTTACTGTTAAGTATGCTTACAATTACTTTTCAGGGTCAGTGCTGGGCTAAAAGATGCAGCCCTGGGTTCTCTCCTGATAACAGGTGAGTAAATCGTAATTCATAGTTCAGCTGATTTTAGAGGAATATTTGTACGTTTCAAAAATGGATTCTTAAAAACTTTTCTGCTGAAAACCACACAATGGATTCCTATGGAAAGAAATACAATTTAGTGGTAAGTACGCTTAGAATTACTTTTCAGGGTCAGTGCTGGGCTAAAAGATGCAGCACTGGGTTCTCTCCTGATAACAGGTGAGAAAATCAGAATTCGGAGTTCGGCTGATTTTAGAGGAATATTTGTAAGTTTAAAAAATGAACACTTAGAAACTCCTCTGCTGAAAACCACACAAAGGATTCTTATGAAAGGAAATACAAGTTACTCGTAAGTACGCTTAGAATTATATTTCAGGGTCAGTGCTGGGCTAAAAGATGCAGCCCTGGGTTCTCTGCTGATAAAAGGTTAGTAATCTGGAATTCGTAGTTTGGTTGATTTTAGAGGAATATTTGTACGTTTCAAAAATGAACACTTAGAAACTTTTCTAGTGAAAACCACACAATGGATTCCTATGGAATAAAATACAAGTTACTGGTAAGTATGCTTAGAATTACTTTCCAGGGTCAGTGCTGGTCTAAAAGATGCAGCCCTGGGTTCTCTCCTGATAACAGGTGAGTAAATCGTAATTCGTAGTTTGGCTGATTTTAGAGGAATATTTGTACGTTTCAAAAATGGACACTTAGAAACTTTTCTGCTGAAAACCACACAATGGATTCCTATGGAAAGAAATACAAGTTAATGGTAAGTACGCTTAGAAATACTTTTCAGGGTCAGTGCTGGTCTAAAAGATGCAGCCCTAGGTTCTCTCCTGATAACAGGTGAGTAATTCGTAGTTCGGCTGATTTTAGAGGAATATTTGTACGTTTCAAAAATGGACACTTAGAAACTTTTCTGCTGAAAACCACACAATGGATTCCTATGGAAGGAAATACAAGTTACTGGTAAGTACGCTTAGAATTACTTTTCAGCGTCAGTGCTGGTCTAAAAGATGCAGCCCTGGGTTTCCTCCTGATAACAGGTGAGTAAATCGGAATTCGTAGTTCGGCTGATTTTAGAGGAATATTTGTACAATGGTAAAGGAAGGGGGCGGGGCCTGAGGTGACGTGTGTAAACACGCCCTGTGGCGCGTTTTAAGTTGGGGAATTAATTCCTCTTCAATCCTGCAGTCCCTTGGTGGCCAACTAGCCCACCAGGTACCTCCAGTATGCGTCAGGGAGCTGCGTTGCAGAGCGGTGTTCAGAGGCCACGCCCCTTTTTACAACACTCTGCAATGTAGCTCCGTGGCGCTTCCTGGATGTACCTGGTGGGCTTGTTGGCCCCTAGGGGACCTGTGGATTGAAGAGGAATTAATTCCCCAACTTAAAACGCGCCACAGGGCGTGTTTGCCCACATTTCACCTCAGGCCCCGCCCCCTACCTTCACCACTGTGCAAACGCACCCCGTGGCGTGTTTTAAGTTGGGGAATTAAGTCCCCTTGAATCCTGAGGTCCCCTGGCGGCCAACTTGCCCACCAGGTACCTCCAGTATGCGCCAGGGAGCTGCGTTGCAGAGAGGTGTTCAGAGGCCATGCCCCTTTTTACAACACTCTGCAACACAGCTCCGTGGCGCTTACTGGAGGTACCTGCTGGGCTAGCTGGCCCCTAGGGGACCTCTCAATTGAAGAGGAATGAATTCCCCAACTTAAAATGCGCCACTGGGCGTATTTGCACAGTATCACCTCAGGCCCCGCCCCCTACCTTCACCACTGTGCCAACGTGCCCCGTGGCGCGTTTTAAGTTGGTGGATTAAGTCCCCTTGAATCCTGAGGTCCCCTAGCGGCCAACTAGGCCACCAGGTACCTCCAGTAAGCGCCACGGAGCTGCGTTGCAGAGAGGTGTAAAAAGGGGCGTGGCCTCATTACACCTCTCTGCAACGCAACCCCCTGGCACATACTGGAGGTTCCTGGTGGGCTAGTTGGCCCCCAGGGACCCCCAGTATTCAAGGGGAATTAGTTCCCCCTCTGCAAACGCGGCAGGAGGCGTGTTTGCAGAGAGGTGTAAGGAGGGGCCCGATCCGTCTTTTTTTTTTTCGAAGGGGGGCTGTGTAGCCCCCCTTCTTTTTCTAATTTCTTGGCCCTGGGGACCCCAACCTCCAGGGCCTGCCCCCAATTTTATTTATTTATAAAAAAACTAAAATCGGGAAGGGGGCCGCGTGGCCCCCCTCCCGAGGCCATAATTTGCCCCGGGGACCCATCCCCCGGGGCATGGCCCTTTTTTTAATTTTTTTATTTTGGAGGAGGGCTGCCTTGCCCCCCTCAAGTTGCCCCTTATGGCCCCAGGGACCCCATCCCCTGGGGCCGTATTTTATTTTTATTATTTATTTAATTTTTGGAGGGGGGCTGCGTGGACCCTCTCCCGGGCCACTACTGGCCCCTGGGACCCCATCCCCCGGGCCTGGCCACCTCATTGGGGACCGTGGGGGGTCCCCAATCCCCCCACGGCCCCGCCGGCTCCCCGCCTCCTGCGGGAGCCAGCATTGCTTTTCCACATGGGGAGCAGCTAACATGCTGCTCCCCATGTGGAAAAGCAATCTGCTTTGCTTCATTGAAGCGAGAGCAGGTTTCCCTGCCCTCACTTCTATGAAGCAAAGCAGTTTGCAATGGCAGGGTGGGAGCCGCGAGGCTCCCGCCCTGCCATTGCAAACAGCCCGGTGGGCACCCGGGGACATTGCAGGAGCCGGCCCTGGGGGGTGGCGGTCCCCAGGGCCATCATTGGCTCCAGGGGGGTCACGCGGCCTCCCTCCCACTTAATTTAAAGCCCCGGGGGGTGGTGGTCCCCAGGGCTTGGGGGTCCGTAACGAACCCCCTATGTTAAATAATTAGTGCTCCGGGGAGGTGGCGGCCCCCGGGACCTGTGGGGGGGACTCGAGCCCCCCACTCATGTATAATAAAGCCCCCCCATAATTCAGATAAGCCCCGGGGGTGCCGGTCCCCGGGGCTGGGGGGCCCTCTGGGCCCCCCATTATAATATCATATTGCCCCAGGACTTGGCCCCCAGGGGCTAAATAAAAACGAAGCCGGCAGCCCGCGCTTCGTTTTTTTTCGGAAGCGGGATGTGCGGATCCTAAGCGCATCCCGCGATTTAAAAATCACACAGATTTAATTTTTGGACGGGGGCTGCATGGCCCCCCTCCCAGGCCACTACTGGCCCCTGGGACCCCATCCACCGGGGCCTGGCCACCTCATTGGGGACCGTGGGGGGGTCCCCAATCCCCCCACGGCCCCGCCGGCTCCCTGCCTCCTGCTGGAGCCGGCATTGCTTTTCCACATGGGGAGCAGCTAACATGCTGCTCCCCATGTGGAAAAGTAATCTGCTTTGCTTCATTGAACCGAGAGCAGGTTTCCCAGACTCTCACTTCAATGAAGCAAAGCAGTTTTCAATGGCAGGGTGGGAGCCGCGAGGCTCCCGCCCTGCCATTGCAAACAGCCCGGTGGGCACCCCTGGACACTGCAGGAGCCGGCCCTGGGGGGTGGCGGTCCCCAGGGCCATCATTGGCTCCAGGGGGGGCCGCGCGGCCCCCCTCCCACTTAATTTAAAGCCCCGGGGGGTGGTGGTCCCCAGGGCTTGGGGGTTCGTAACGAACCCCCTATATTAAATAATTAGTGCCCCGGGGGGGTGGCGGTCCCTGGGGCTGTGGGGGAGCCATGAGCCCCCCCGCAGACATTGACATAAAGCCCCAGGGGGTGCCGGTTTTTTTTCGGCAGCGGGATGCGCGGATCCTAAGCGCATCCCGTGATTTAAAAATCACACAGACACTGAATGACATCATCAGTGATGTCATCAGTGATGTCACTGACCATGTCATGAGTGATGTAATATGTGACGTCATCAGCAGTGCATTGCGGGGGCGCGAGTTATAGTTAGCTGAACTAACTATAACGGGGGAATTTCAATGGTTTTGTACGAGGGAAATGTAACTATAACGCCCCTGAAACCTATGGTTTTTTAAGTGATTTTCAAAGGCTTTTTAAATGCTAATTCCTATCTATAACACATGTCTAAACCTATGATGTTTAATGATTTTCATAGGATTTCTAAATCTTTATATTTCAGTGTATCAATTCTTTTATTTATTTTTTTATATTGTTTTTCACCATTTTTATAAGTTTTTTTTCACTTAATTCTTTTAAAAATAATAAAATATTATTTGTTTTTAATGAATTAAAAAAAAATTGTAATTTTTTAAAACTATTTTTTATATTTAAAAAAATATTTTTTAAACTATATTTTTAATAGTTTGTTATTATTATTTCTTTACAAATTGTTTTTCGATTCGCGCACCCTATGCGCACCTTTCTCGATCCCTGCGTGGAACATAGTCGCCATTTTACGATTGTGGTGTAGGATCCACGTACGGTATGCGTTGGGTACGTATTTTCGTGCGCGATTGCTATGCGACTTGTACGCGACTCCAAGCCCATACGCGACACGTACGAAGTACGTTACGCGATGCTCGCGTGCTTCCACGTGGCATCATATATGGGCTCGACGCGGTGGATGCGCGAATCGCGGGAAATTTCTTAATGTTTTAAATTATATATATAAGTATTTAATACACATATTAGGGCAAGACATTATCTCAGCTAATTATAAAAACAGTATACTTTTGGTTTTAATAAACTTAAACTACTTTTTAATGCGATTTTGCGAAGTCGCGTTGGGTGCGTGTTGCCTATGCGCATGATGTGCGGACCCCATGTGACCTGAAAAAAAGAGATTTGATTGGTTCATTACATTTCCCATTGTAACTATTGAAGGACCCCGCCCATTTCCATCATTCTTCTTTGAGCTTCTTAGGAGGAACATCTCACACCTTAGAACTAGAAGAAACTTTTTGGGGAGGATTTCCACAGCTGCAATTTTTCATTATCTGAAGACAATGACTTCTGCACAGCAGCCACCATCAGATTCAGACCATTCGTCCGATGAGGGATTTGTTGTGGAACCTGCACGCCCAGAAAGATACACCTCTGTGGTGTGGAATTTGTTTTCCTTCCCAGAAGGACAAAATAAAACAAATTCAATTAAAGTGACATGTAAAATATGTCAAAGAATGCTTTCCAGAGGGGATCCATCGAAAAAATTCTCTTGTGGGACTGCGAGTATGAAATAACACCTGAAGACTCTGCATCCTTTGAACCTGGCCAAGGAGGATTGCAGAAGTCTCCGAGAGCAGCCTCTGCCAGCAGTGGCAAGAACTTCTGCAGCATCACCATCGACCACTCACCCGGACATACGTCGAGAATTTGGAAAACTGAAAATGAGTTGCATTAAATGCAACAAACTGCTCTGTTATGGCGAGCAGTCAATTGGACTTATCTGCCGAGCGCAGCAAAACCACAAGTGCTAAACTTGTGTTTATTGTTTTTTTGCAGAAGTTGACTGTTTTGTTCCTCCTGTTCCAAAAAAACAAAAAAATAACAAAATTGTTCCAAAAAGTAAAAAACAAAAAAGAAGAAAAAACAAAGTTCTTTTCAGAACTCATTTCTCTGTTTAAAAAAAGAGCTATATTTGTATGATCGTGTGTGAAAGTTTGGTTGGATGTATGCGTAGTGTATAATTGACTGAAAAAATGTATTAGTAGTGTATGGTGAATATATAAGTGCAGAACTATAAGGAAGTGCTCCAGCATCTCACTATAACCTCTTTAGCTGCAGTGTGCTGTGGTACATCCGAAGCACAGGGATGTAACATATGTCCATAAATATGTTGCAAGTCTGTGCTTCCCTCTCCACATCTGCTTAAACTGCAGCCATGTGGTGACACAGGCACCCTTGCACCATGGTGCAAGGATGTCTGTGTCATGTGGGGATTGTTTTTTGTGTGCAAAAAGGGACACCTTCCTGCACAAAAATAATCAGTGAAGGCAATTTTTCCTTCAATATATGCTGTGCATTGTAGCATATATTAAAATCGAAAAAATGAAAACAAATCTCCTTGTTGTGCCTTGCTGCACCAATTGGAGCATCCATGTCCAGATTTATGATTTATGATAAATCTGGAGATGTGTCTTCTTCTATGAGTGTTCTGTGCAAAGACGCACAGCAACACATATAGAACGCCCTTTCAATGCAAACTGGTGTGTATGATGAGGTCGTATTTACATGGAGAAGAAAAGGTAGACAGAGTGCCTTTTCCTCTCTTTGTAAATATGAAAGACTGTCTTGCGCTATAACTGTGTTACAAAGAGTGACATATTTCTGTTTGGAAAATTGCTTGCGAATGATAGGAGGTAAGCACAGAGTTTTGTCTGCAAAGATGCTCAAGGAAGAATGATTGAAATCATTGCGATCCTTCAATAGGTACAAAGGGAAATATTATGAACCACTCAAATCTGTTTTTTTGCAGGTCACATGATATCCTATGACAGGGAGATTCCAAAACTACATAGGTATAAACAGGGTGTTTTGAAAAACAAATTAAAACTTTGTACCTTCTTGCAGATCTGCCCATTGTCCATATTAATACTGAGTTAAACTTACCTTCACAGTTATAGAAGTAAAAAATGGTACACATTTTTTTCAGATGTTTTTTGTAATGCAAATTGCTTATATTAGAATTAGGATCTGTGAAATAAAAGAAAAAATACTTATAACATGTAATAATAAATTTTTAACAACACAGCATAATTTAAACAAATTAATTTGTTTGCCTTTTTTGCTGTTCTCAGAATATATTGAATTTCACTAGAAATAGTGATTTCAATCATACTCATCACATAACAGCGGGCAAAAAAAAAACAATCAAAAAGATTGTTTAAAAAAAACTAAGATGCTATTCTCAGTAAAATACCAGAAAATACAAATCACACATATATGAAATTCTTATTGCTAACAACATGTTATAACTTTGATTTATAAAAACTGTAAATGTTGTCGCTTCAAAATATTTACCGAGTCAATGAGTACGAAAAAGTCCATAATTCAAACATATACCTTTCCTTGAGGCCAAATGGTATTTTTGCACTGTTTTTTATGTAAATTGTCCAATGGTAATCCTAATAAATTATAATAATAAATTTCTCAGAGAGTGAATTATCTTCCTAAAACTTTGGCTTTAGAAATATTAGTTATGAATTGGGTAATTCACTAGGCAAACGTTGTTTGAAAACCAACTCGGCATCATTACAAAGTGTCCAGCCTTTGTCACATTTTAGATAGGCAATGTAATGTCCAGATGTTGTGGAAGGACCATCATGGAAAATTATTGCAATTGCTACAAAAGTCCTTCCTGATATTGATAGTTGTGTTGCTACAAATTGCTTTATTAAAGTATCCAATTTTCTTCCATCAGCTGTACAACGTTGCATCATTAAAATTATATATTTACATATTTACATATTTTTTTTTAAATAATGTGGATAACATTTCTGATTTACATTGGCTACACTCCATGTTTTGATTTGCACCTTTAGCTAATTTATTGAAAGACACTGATTTACAGTCCGGTAATTTTAAATATAGAAATCTTTCAGTGTCTACATTAGTGCTACATGTATACATGCAATTTTCACAATGATGTGCCCATTTGTAACAAAGGCCAAAAATATTTTCTATTTCTACACCTTCATTTTCAAAAATGGTAAGCATATACATTAAAAATTCCTGAGCATCTTGTTGGATATTTTCCGTAAATTGTGTAGAACCAGAACAAACATCCAAAAGATTACGAACATCTGAAACAGTTTGTATTTTACTTGTATCTGTTGTCAATTTGTGTACCGGAAGTACCGCAGTACGGGTAGGTTTCCCGCGAAGTGAGGCTGGATTTCTAGTAAGTTACCCCTCCCTCCCTCTATCCACATTGTAACAATTGTAAATTTCTGACAATACCGCTAACGTTTGTTCCTGCAATGTTTCTTTGCTTTGCCTTTACATAGCCTCACCCCATGGTAGATCCGACGGAGCCCTTCTCCGATCCAGGGAGGGTAGGCTTTCTGTTCTTCTGTATCAACATGCTACACAGTAATATTACACTTGGGTAGCTCCGAATTAATTCTTTACCCCACGTAATATCTTTAGAATTACGTCCTTATCACACTTACGCATGCCTTCCCACACCCCGCTTGTTGTCCCCGTTTCTATACGTGTTGGGGCTGACGCATAAATTAGCGCTATTCCATTCCTTAAAGTGAGGGTTCCGTCCAGTGATATTAACCATACGGATTTGTACGAGGCAGCTGTAATTCATAACCCCTTCAGCTACCACCACTATTCGGCACTTCCCTCACTCCATCCATTCACCAGTTATTTTGGATATATGCCATACCGCTTAGTTTCAGGAGCCACATTTATTCCTAGGCGGCACAGTTCACCTTGAGAATTTAAGTCACGGTAGAACATGATGCACACGACCGCTTCACTTCACCTATGCGTAAGGCCACCTATAGCACTTTCCAAGAGATGCATGATCCATAAGACGCGCACCCGTCCGTGATATGTCTCATGCATCTGGCACCTGGGCACATATTGTGCACATGTGATTTCGAGCTTATCCTATAGTACCATATTTAACTGATATGTTACTAGGCTCTCTTTTTCTTGTCTTCCCCTTTTCCCCAACCCCCCCCCCCCCGTTTTTGTCTCCCTTTTAGGCTGTGAAATAGGACTTCTGTATAATAACAGGTCCTAAGACAATAACTGTCAAACATACCTTAATTCGGATATATAAAGGAATGCAGGGTGTCTTTTACTGATTCCCGTTTCTGTTTTCTATCTGGTCCTGATGAAGCGCTCTGGGATCCATTAGGGACCAAAATAAAGCGCAAAACATGTCGACCCCCTTTTAAATAAAACACACTTAGTTACACACCACACGGGTTGAGAGAAGTGGGAATCTATTTGGTCTTGTTTCCCCTCTCTAAACGGCACCATTGTGTATCTCCATCCCCGTGGATTTTTATTCTGAACCAGGAGTCCTTCAAATAAAATTATTAGGGCTTCCTGACTCATTTTAAACTGCACTCACTATCACTTCCCACCCACACACCCTCAGTCACAAATGCGGCAACTCCTAAAAGATCTCGGCTAGAGAGCCCCTTACAGGGCCCGTGAGGGACTGCAGCGCCACCCCCACGAGGAGCAATTTTGCCCAATGATGATGCTATACACTCGTAAGGGTGTGTGAGGGCACCACGTACCATACAAAGGAGTACCCTTTCTCCTCTCAGCATACTCACCTATCCTATGGAGACATCCCCTATATATATATATTTTTACAGCATATAATTGTTGGCTGTAAATCCCTTTTCTTGAAGGAACTGAAACCATCCATTGTGATTTTAAGTCAATTTTTCATAAACAGAATGCAACAAGGACAAAATCTTTTTTCCCGATTCTGCATAATTTGTTCTAGCAAACCTTCAAGATAAAAAACAACATTGACCACTACATTAGCATAGCAGTTGACACCTGAACTATTTTCAAACTGATAACCAACAATCTCTTCAATAGTGTCCTTTTTCTTTTTACTTGCTATCACAAAATTATCTTGTTCTTTTCCCTTCTCTACACCTTCAGTACAGATATTCTCAAACCTTTTTTTTCGACCAACCACATGCTTTTCAAATACAGGATATTGACCTAAATTGGGAGCATACGCCCTTCTTAACCTAATATACTCTTTTACACAGTTTGCATCTGCAGTAACCTTTGTGTCATCAAAATCAATCAAAAACAAACCAGATAATGTTCTGACTCGCGACATAGAAACATATGCCATACCCTCTTTAAACACAGTAGATCCAATATTCACCAATGCACTGTCTACACTTAATCCTTGAGATTTATGAATAGTCACTGCGTATGCCAGAGAAAATGGAAATTGTTACCTACGGACATATACATCTTTAACAAGCAAAAAACGAAGTGAACAACAACCAATTTCTTTAACTTCTTCAATCTGATCAAATTTAATTTTTAAAAATTCAATTCCTTCTTTTTTCTCATAATTAACAAAATCCACCACTTTATCCATTGCTCCATTAACTAAACCTTTTTCTACATCCAAATTACGCCTTAGAATTACCCGACAGTTTACACATGCATATCAAGTCTTTTCTAAACCAGCCGTTTTAGATATCTTTTTTTCTAAAGAATCCAGTTTTGTTTTCAATTTCCCCGTCAAAATAATAGTGATTCCTTCATGCTCTATTTTATCGATGGCTTCCGTTTTTATAATTTCTTCATTTTCCAGTTTCAATACTTCTTCGTTGAATATAGAACACTCGCGCAGTGTTGGCATTAAGCAGATCACTGATTTATTTTCTGCAATTTTCATGTACACTTTCTCAGGAACTATTTGCGAGTAAATATATAGGAAACTTTACTAAACATGGTAGACAAATTCATAAATAAAAGTGCATTTCCTAGTCACAATGACCAAACACGACCCCAAAACGTTACAATTCTGTGTTTTTGTTTATTAATACAAATCTATAATCTTGTGCATATACATGCAGTGTATCTATTTGACTTTCTCATTACCCTATGTATGGATAGATCTCATTTTACTTTTTGCCTTTACATTAAATTATTTTTTCCTTTTACATTAAATTATTTGTTGTATCAATCACTTCAATTATGCATTGATTTACACATTGGTGATTCTTTCCTGATCATGTATCTATATATTCACAACCAACATAGGGAGGAAAACAAAAGAGACAAGAAAAAATAGAATGAACACGAATTATTGACACATTATCTGTCCATTTTGGTCGGTTAATTACAATACAATTGATTTCATTATCTAAACATGGCTAAACTTAATCACACTACGCGCGTTTTGGCGTCCAGCCTTCCTCAGGTAGCCATGATTTCTTAGCTCCTACAACATAATAAGAAAAAAACAAACTATAATATTTATATACATTGAAAAAAAACAACTCAAGTGACTGAAGTGCACAATCCTAAAAAAGAATGTCTACTCTCTGTACAATATTTACAAATTTACATAATATGTCTCCAGATCGGTTGTCACATCACCAATAAATAGTGAGTCCTCATATATAATTAGTGTTGCAGCACACTGGATGGTCTTATTAATGCAGGATATACAAAACTACAATTTACCTATAATACCCTATCAATGGTTCCGCATATCGAACTAACCGGACAAATAAATCCCACCACAACCCTGTGGTAACTAAACTAACAGATTACAATAGTGGCTAGTAAGATGGCCATATACCTTATTAAAGAGAGCCTCGTATCAGATTGTGTGGAACTGCAAAGTAAGTAGCGGGAAGTAAAGCGTAACCCGTCACCTCATGTGGAATGACCAATGTCAACCGAGACGTATCTGGAATCGGGAAATCAGCTTATTTTAAAATCAACAATTAGTGCCAAATGCTCACGTAAGGGCTTAATGTTACTAAGATGGAAAAATGTAATGTGCACTTACTATACGTGTTTGACGCGTATAAAATATTCAACAACTTGTTATTTTCAGGAAGCTTGATTCGCGAATTGTAATTACTTTTCAAGGCGCAGCAACAAAATCTAGGAAAAAATATATAATGATCAACATCAGCATGTTAGTGCTGATGATGTTTCAAACTCTAAGGATCTCAAACTGTTGAAATATGAAGTCGATTGACTGCCTAGAGATGCATCGTCATATATCAATAGATACTAGTGTTAAATGCTCAAATTGCTGGTATATTTCTATCAAAATCTCCTTGCCCAGGGGATCACTATAATGAATCGTTATGTTGATGGCCCACTGTTCCTATTTTCTATTCGCGTAGTGAGCATACCTGATGTTGAGTTTAGATCACACGTTCGTAAAGAGAAAGCAGCGTGGACGCTACTATAGTGGGTTCAGTTTCATGACGCGTTCCCGTCAATCGTCCATCGAAATGGTGTTCAATGCTTCCGCTCCCGTGACCAAAGTTTAAACGGGGCTTCGGCGCCAATATTCACATTTATCACCACAAATATCAGTGGTTGGTTCCTGGAATGGACATAAAACCCGCCACCATTCCGAAGCGTCCAATGACGCATACCGAGTGGTGAATGCAACTTCTTATGTTAATGAGATATGCAAGCGGGCGCCATCTTGCACTAGTAGTGTATAAAACGTAACCTGGATGCGTAAAACACTACTTTCAGTTTATTGAGGTATTTCCCTAATTATACTAATATAAATATAAGAAAAATTCAGGTTGGTGATCATTTCACTGTGAGTGGAGAGTAAACCATAGTGATCTGTTCTCCGAACTCCGAACTATGGATCCATTCTGAAATGTACGACCAGTTAACCCTTACCGTATAGTGTGCTAGCCACTCAAAAGTTATATAAATTATAACTCATGGATATTAAAGTTGACCATCAGACTTGAAATTGCTGAATGTGCTGAAAAGTCCCAAAATAATAGTCCTTTCTCTAATCAATGTCATTGAAGTGGGACAATCAGTGGAAAGTAGCATATGGGGTCATAGTAACAAAATTCAAATAAGAAGAAAGGGGAGTTTGTACTGCCAACCTATTTGGATATGTATCGATGAGCATGTCCAGTTGCATACAATCATACACTAAATCCCACAAGACTATAGTTTAGGATATACCCCATTGACACCTGATGTGCTAGAAGATGTTGAAAACGCTTCATATAGTTAACCCATATTAGTTAAGGTGACAACCAATTAGTTATTATAACGGATTGCTTGACTCCACGGAATTTCATTGTTGAGGCCTCTTTTGTAGGTATCCAGAGAAAATATCCAAAACACCTCCCTCTGTTTTCGAATTTCTGTCCCTTTAGATCCATTAGTGTGAATCTTTTCCAGGATCAACCATCGTACATCTTCTGTGGTATGGTTCAGATCAACATAATGTTGTACCAGAGGGGCTTGCAGTTTTTTCGTCCTAATGGCAGATCTATGCTCTGTTAAACGTGTCGCCATGGATCGCGATGTCTCTCCTATATAAGTTTTATTGCAGGGACACATTAATGCATAGACAATATTAGTTGTCTTGCAGTTGGTCAGGCTTTGTAGGTCTACATTAACCCCATTAATGGAGAACTGTTTAACTTCCATGGCAAATTTGCACGCAATACATGACATGCATTTATAATTGCCTTTCAGAATGGGCAGTCCACTGAAGGTGGTCTGTGTCAAGGAGACTGGGGTCTTCGTCATGCGAGATCGTGTTATCAGATCTTTTAGATTCTTGTTCTTACGGTATGCAAACATTGGTTTTGGTATATGTTCAGATCTGTCTCTTGTGGCGTTCAAAATGTGGCAATTGGAATTGACAATCTGTCGTATAGTGTCATTCATAGTCGAATGACGTGTGATGAATACTAGACGATCCTGTTGTTTAGGGTTTTTTTCTGCAAGTAAGTATTGACGGTCATAATACGGTGCTCTTTTGTAAGAGTCACGGACCAGTCTTCTAGGGTAACCCCTAGCAATGAATTTAGCTTTCATGACACAGGACTGCCTGTCATAATCAGTCAGATTGGTACAATTCCTACGAAGACGTAGGAACTGTCCAAAAGGGATGGTAGTTTTTTGTGCCCTCGGGTGATAACTTGTGAAGTGCAGCAAAGTGTTGCGGGCAGTTGGTTTCGTAAAGAGGTCAACTGAGAGTTTTTGTTTGTTGGCTTTGATGGTAACATCCAGGAATTCTACACTATATTTATCACTAGTTGATACAAAACAAATATTTGTATCACATAGATTAAGCCATGAGACAAAATCAGCAAGTTCCTCCTCAGTTCCATTCCAGATATAAAAAACGTCGTCAATGAATCTGGACCAGCTTGTAACAGATTCACTGAATGGTGCAACGTCATTATAAATGTACTTATGCTCATAGTGTGCCATAAAAATATTTGCCACTGTTGGGGCACATGATGCCCCCATACTGACTACCTTAGTCTGTTGGAATAATGACCCATTGAATTCAAAAGTGTTTTCTTGCAAGACAATATTCAAGCAGTCCAAGATGAATTGACTAGGGCAGTCTATGTTGAATGCTTCAATAAACCAACCAACAGTTCTCAGGAACTACATTTTTATTTGGAAACAAATTGGAAAGTAATCAACGCTGCAAATCTTGTTTGCCATGTTCTGTCAGAAGTCCAATTCTTATATCTTGAAGAATACTTCCATATTCAGCATCATTTGCCCGTCGCATATTTGTTGTCAGTTCTTTGTATTCAAAATATGTCCAAATGTTCAAGTTACCAACACTACCGAGAGACTTTCTGGTATCTTCATGCGCAAGTGTTTTAAATACCGGTTGTCCTTTTACCGGAGTATGTTGCAGTAGATCTCCAAAACAATGACGTGTTTTCCTCCAAATAACACGTCATACTCTGTTTTAAGAATTTTCTGCATTCTTAAATGCACAAAGGCAAGCATCAAGTTTGAGACCATGCTTATCTCATCAATAATGAGAAGTTTCATTTTCTTCAGGGCTCTTGAAACTTCACAACAAGCTTCTCCAGATAACTTGTGGTATTCCAATTTGTTCTCATGTTCTACTGGTAGCATTAGTAAACGATGTAAAGTAATTCCTTTAATGTTATGTGCTGCCAACCCAGTTGGAGCAGGACAACACAAGACAAATGTGACTCAGTTGTTCTCTGCAGATAACTTGTAATTACTTTAATTAAGAAACTTTTTCCTGTTCAAGCTTGACCACTCACATACATTTGGATAGGTTGAAATGATGTACATGAGCACTCTTTCTTTTCATGAAGTAATCTATGGTCAATCTGTTCTTTCACTTGTTGATATATTTGTTTCTGTTCAACATTTAGTTGTTCTTCCAAGTTTCCTAACTGCATTACATCTTCTTGAGCTTGATGCATTGTTGTTTCCACCTCATTCATGGCAATTGCTGTTTCATTTTGATCAATTGGTTGTCCTAGTGGATCTTGACTCAGTGCAGCAGAACTTTGACTGTCTTGAGAACTGTCTCTAGCAATCTCAGCTGCAATTGTAGCTTCTTGATCAATTTAATCATTCAACAGTTTCACATAATTTGCAAAAGCACTGCATTGTATGCTATCTTTATAAGCATTAAATGGATCTTCATAGCTCTGAAAATCTCCAAGTAATTCCAGCTCTGAACGCCATGGTTTGAACATTTGCAAAAGGGCTAAATAGTAAAATTCCTTTTTATCAGCAGTGTCGCAACTCAGTTTCCTGGGATTAATTAAATTTCCTTTCCTTTGCTTCACCAAACATCCTTCGGAACCAATCACTGCATATTTTCGATCATTGATGTTCTCTGTAGTATTCCGTTTAAAAGTGTAGTTTTTCAGCACTTCATAGAGACACATGTTCTCAAGATGTTTGGGTAATATGTGTCCAACATATTAGTTTTCAAAATATCTGTACTTTCTGGTTCTTTTTCTGCTAAATATTCAATTTCTTGAACAGATTGCAGTACCCGATTTCGCATTGCTGCAAGACCTAGACTCACCCAAATGATTCTTCTACTTTTGGAGTATAGACTTGCAGATGATAACCGATCTGAGCATTCACATGCTCCAATTTCACAATGCGATAACATCTTAAAACTGAAACTGTATAATTTCTTACTTAGAGTCTTCTCGTGAGAAATCACTTCCCACATTTCTTTCAATTCCGTCTTTTCTTATTTAGTAATGTAGGACATTACATATCGAGCAACAGCAATGGAATTGTACGCAACATACTGAATATCCATGTCAGTGTTCCACATGGATAAAATACCTGGATTGTAGTCATTTATGTATTTTGACTCTTCGCTTCTTCTTAAGTTGTAGGTATTTTTCGGAGACTTTCCAGTGATGGTATGTCGCATAGTTGACATAAAACTGTTCACTCTTCCTTTGGATAATACAGGACGTGGAAAACCAAAATGACATTTGGAGTAGAACTTATCCTTAGACTTGTACTTTCATTGACAGTATTTTCCACACCTATGGCTTTGAAATCGTAAGACTTGTTGTTTTAAGTTTTTATCTTCTCTGCTATTGGGTACAGCACATGTGGCATAATGTTCAATGAAAGACAAAACAGTATCATCTGAATCTGTTCCAAATTTGGGGGCATCCTTGATCCAGAACAACATATGTATATGAGGAGCACCTCTTGCTTGATACTTCTTTCTCCAAAAGAAATCCACAACTTCTCCAAGAGGAGTTTTTTTATTGCAGATGAAAGACATCATAGCTTCAAATCTATGATTAAAATATCTGCATACATGAACAGGATCCAAAGAGCACAATTCTCCAGGTGTCTTGTATTCAATATTTTTATATTGGAATTTGCCTCTCGAAGAAATTCAAGTAAATCATCCCAAGCATACTCAGCACAGCTTAGTGTAACGAACCGTGTAGGAGTTCCTAAGTTCCGTAGCATACATTTCAGTTCTCCATAATGACGGTACCAATATCATTAATCCCACGCTGACATGCGATCAGATTTATCAACTGAGATTCTAAATGATCTTCTCTCTGATGCACTTTGTCCATAAAATCCTTTGCAGTTACATGTTGCAGATGCATTCCAGTTTTTAAAATGTGATTTACTGCATATGAAAGTCCAGACAAGTCACTTTCAAACAGAAGATGAAACATATAAGGGATACATTGTCGAAATCTTGGATCTTCTGCATATAAACTTGTTGTCCGATATTCAGATGCAGGAATCTGCACAGGACGTTCATCATATCGTCCACCTTTTCCTGTTGGAAACAACTGCGGGAAACGTGCTTCCAAGCTCTCTTCCCATACACTCATGGGACTTCCTCTTGCTTTTTTCATTTGGAACAACTCAATCGTTTTCCCCATCACCTCTTTGGAATGAAGTGGATGTACACTGTAATGTTCATAGATTTCTTCACCTCTGGACATGTCCACTTTTTCAATTTGTCCACTTAATGTTTCACTATCTTCTGCTAAATCTATTTCTTCTTCTCCTACAAACACATTTCTATAGTACTCATTATTTTTTATCAGATACAATGATGCCTTTTGCACTTTTCTAACATCCACTAACTCTTGCCAGATTTTCTTATTCTTAGTAGGAACACCATTAACTAGAATGACTAGTGGTTCATTTTCTGCATGGTCTACACCAATAGTTTCAATGTTTTTCTTTAGATAAAACGGTAAATACACAACTCTTCCTTTCAATCCTCTTTGTAACTCTGATGGAGGCAATTTACCTGTTTTAGGCTCCATGTGAACAATAGCCTGAAACGGGTGCACACATTGAATGAGAATAGACAAATAGGTATTTAAATCTATCAGCTCTGGAGGAATAGCAACCAACTCTAGATTATTATGAACAGCTCTAGCAGGCATTTTATTCTCATCTAATTTGTTACAACAATATTTGCAAATACGCTGCTCAGATCCCAAATCAAAACCATCCTCTACCAACAAATAAGTTACAAATTCCTTCCACTTATCATTATTTTCTGTTTCACTTTTTAAATACAGATTGACACTCCTAGTCTGATTTTTATAGTGACTTCGCCGACAACAAATACAAGAAACATTTGGTCTTTCACCTGAAATTACCTTAAACTTTGTGATTTGATCTTCAAAATTGTTTGTAATCATGGGTTCTACATTGTCTTCAACATTTTGTTCTACTAATGTGTCAGTTTCTGCACTCTCTTGCTGAAACAAACAAAACTCAATCCTTCTTCACATCTGATACTGACCCACGCAAAAGTGCACTGTTCAACTCATTTACCTTTAGTGCTGGACTTTTTGCATAATACAATCTTCTCACTAACTTCTGCATTTGATTATGATGTACTGCCAACATCTTAAAATGTTGAAAAACACTTGGCAAACTTTCCTAGAAAGACAAGCCAGAGAATGACCTTGCAGACCAGTATTTCTTCTCACTCTGCAAGGGTCTAGTCCTTGCAACACCTTAATCTTTTGTTTAACACTTTCTTACTATATGCTCGTAAGAAACTACATAATTTATCAATAGATTCTTGTCGTACAACACAAATACTACTGCAATCCTAAGTGTACACAGGGTGTTTAGGACGTCTCCCTAGAACTTCATCAGCTATCACTTCTTCTGCATTTCTTTAAACCATTTTCTCTTTGTCAATTGGACAACCATTTCTAACCATATAACCTCGACCACTGGTGTCAACTGCATGCAATAAATTATTGCTCTGTAAATAACTCTCTTCATTAAGAAAGGCTCTGAACTTGAACTGTGTTTCCATTCTCCCAAAAAAATCACAAAAATGTGTTCTATTAATTACTCTTTTCCTCCTACTTTTGGCCTTCATTAAATGGATTGGTTTATCTAGTGATCGAATTCTGTATAATACTAAAATGAATAGTTTCCTCTTTACTTCAAAAGCCTTTTCAACAATACTTTCAATATGCTTCTTCTTTTTATAAAATAGAGCTCTCTTTTTATATTTCTTCACATCTTTCAGCAAATTATGTACTACTCTCTTGTAAAATATTTTTTTGCGTATTCCCTTATACTGATTTTGCCTTCTTTTGCCATTCTTCATCTCCTTTGACTGTCCATTTGCTTTTTTGCTTTTCCTAATATTTTGAATATTTTTTCTAGTTGAAGCATTCTCAGAGGTTTCAGCATTCTGTACTTTCTGTCTGGTCCTACAAACATTTTTTATAAATTGCTTTGTGAGCTTACCCGAAGGTTTTTTCTTTTTAGCCACATTATGTTGTTCTTTCAATACTTGTGGTTGATTTTTCTTCAAGTAACTGTCCTTTCTCTGTTCTTTTCTTTTTTTTTCTGGCATGATTTCTCTATTTTAATGGTGAAAAACAGTATCTGTAAAAATAATCACAAATAAATGTATATTATTAACTTTATAATTTATACTTTTCCATTACTATACAAACACATTTTATATAAATACTGACTAAGACATTATAGCCCTGAAGCACAAGTGTGACGATGGTTAAAACACTACATGCATAGTGCATACTACTTTGAAGCAGTTCATGCCCTAAAGCCTGCCTCACTGAAAGACTACATGCTAACTGACTAAATGATTACAGTACTATAAGGAGAGACACTGAGTGCAATCCCAGTTGTTTGAATTTTACTTCATTGAATAGATCACTACATGCTACTAAAAGACTCACTATGGGTTTTCAACAGCAGTCACAGAGTGTTTGCTGGAGTGTATGCATAGTAACTGTGGAAAAGTAGGCCTGATGCACAAGTGTAAAACTGGTTAGACCTGGTTAGACTTAGTGGATAGTTACTTCAAATAGTCCTTGTCAAAAGGCATGCTTCACTGCATGAGTACCTGAATACTGACTGAAACATTAGAGTAATGCAAGGATAGTACCTGAATGAATCTTTTAAGGGTTTGGGTTTTTGTGCAGTAAAGATTACTACATGGTGCCAGATGAGTCACTAGAGGAGAGTAAGGGGATTGACAGGGTGTTTGCTGGAAGTGTATGGATACTGACTGGCGAATTGAAGGGGTGAAAGACAACTGTGTACGTGGTTAGAGGCCTACATGCATAGTGGATAGGCGTTTGAATCAATCCATGTGCTAAGGCCTGCCTCACTTCATTAGTACTTGGGTACTGACTGAATGTTTAGAGTATTGCAAGGAGAGTGCCTGCATGAATTTATAAATGTTTGTTTTTTGGCACAGTTAATGGATTACTTCATGTTACTGAAAAAATCACTGGAGAAGTGCAAAGGGAGTGACAGGGTGTTTGCAATAACTGTATGGATACTGACTGGGATATTGGTGGTGTGAAAGACAAGTGTGTAGGTGGTTAGAGACCTACATGCATAGTGGATAGGCATTTGAATCAATCTATGTGCTAAGGCCTGCCTCACTCTATTAGTACTTGGGTACTGACTGAATGTTTTGAGTATTCCAAGGAGTGTGCCTGGATGAATTTATAAGTATTTGTTTTTTGGCGCAGTAAATACATTACTACATGGTGCTGAAGGAGTCACTGGAGAACTAAAAGGGGAGTGACAGGGTGTTTTCTGGAACTGTATGGATACTGACTGGGGAATTAGAGGTGTGAAAGACAAGTATGTAGGTGGCTAGAGACCTGCATGCATAGTGGATAGACGTTTGAAACAGTCTATGGACTAACACTTGGATCACTGCATAACTACCTGGGTACTGACTGAATCATTAGAGTACTGCAAGGAGAGTGCCTGGGTGAAACTTTTTAAGTTTTTGGGTTTTGGCGCCATGAATAGATTAGTACATAGTGCCAAATGAGTCAGTGGAGGTGTGCAATTGGAGTGACAGGGTGTTTATTGGAGTTTATAGATACTGACTGGGAAATTGAAGGTCTGAAAGACAATTGTGTTGGTGGTTAGAGGCCTCCATGCATAGTTGAAATGCGTTTGAGTCAATCCATGTGCTAAGGCCTGCCTCACTCCATTAGTACTTGGGTACTGACTGAATGAGTATTGCAAGAAGAGTGCCGGGGTGAATTTATAAGTGTTTCGGTTTTGGCGCAGTGAATGGATTACTACATGGTGCTGAATAAGTCACTGGAAGAGTACAAGGGGAGTGACAGGGTGTTTGCTGGAAGTACATGGATACTGACTGGGGAATTCGAGCTGTTAAAGACAAGTGTATAGTAGGTTAGAAGCCTGCATGCATACTGGATAGACATGTGAAGCAGTCCATGTGGTAATGCATGGTTCACTGCATGAGTACCTGGGTACTGACTGAATCATTAGACTACTGCTAGGAGACTGCCTGAATGAAACTTTTAAGTTTTTCGGTTTTAGCGCAGTGAATAGATTAGTACATGGTACTGGATCAGTCACTGGAGGAGTGCAAGATGAATGATAGGGTGTTTATTGAAGTATATAGATACTGACTAGTTAATTGAAGAAGTGAAAGGCAAGTGTGTAGGTGCCTAGAGGCCTGCATGCATAGTGGATAGACGTTTAAACAGTCCATGAGCTAAGACCTCGGACACTGCATGATTACCTCGGTACTGACTGAATCATTACAGTACTACAAGGAGAGTGCCTGGGTTAATCTTTTTAAGTTTTTGTGTTTTGGTGCAGTGAATAGATAACTACATAGTGCCAGATGAGTCACTAGAGGTGTGCAAGTGGACTGAAAGAGTGTTTACTGGAGTTTATAGATACTGCTGGGAAATTGAAGGTCTGAAAGACAATTGTGTAGGTGGTTAGAGGCCTCCATGCATAGTGGATACGCATTTGAATCCATCCATGTGCTAAGACCTGCCTAACTCCATTACTTCTTGCATATTAACTAAATGTATACAGTATTGCACGGAGAGTTCCTGGGTGAATTTATAAGTGTTTAGGTTTTGGCGCAGTAAATGGATTACTACATGATGCTGAATGAGTCACTAAAAGAGTGTAAGAGGAGTGACAGGGTGTTTGTAGGAACTGTATGAATACTGTCTGGGGTATTGAAGATGTGAAAGCCAAATGTGTAGGTGGTTAGAGGACTGCATGCATAGTGGATTTGCATTTGAATCAATCCATGTGCTAAAACCTACCTCACTCCATTACTACTTGTACATTAACTAAATGTGATTCTAGACAAGCAACACTATCCCTTGGAGTTTACCAAAACTCATTCACTACTCTTGAATAGGTAAGGGGACTGCACACAATCTACATATTTCAGTAATGCACTTTAGTGTCAAAGCCTGACTCATTTTATGAATGCATAAGCAATGACTGGCTTCTACTGCTACTAAAACTTGACAACATGACAGGTTTTAAAACAGTTATCTGTCAGCAAATACACGATGTTACCAAATGCTTCTCTCACAATGGTTACCCAAATGCACACAGACCCACAGTGTGATTCTAGACAAGCAACACTATCCCTTGGAGTTTACCAAAACTCATTCACTACTCTGGAAGGGGTAAGGGGACTGCACACAATCTACATATTTCAGTTCTGCACTTTAGTGTGAAAGCCTGACTTATTTTGTGAATACATAAGCAATCACTAGCTTCTAATAGTACTAAAACTTGAGAACATGACAGGATTTTAATCCATTATCTATCAGCAAATACACGATGTAACCAAATGCTTCTCTCACAATGGTTGCCCAAATGCACACAGACTCACAGTGTGATTCTAGACAAGCAACACTATCCCTTGGAGTTTACGAAAAGTAATTCACTACTCTGGAAGGGGTAAGGGGTCTGCACACAATCTACATATTTCAGTACTGCACTTTAGTGTCAAAGCCTGAATCATTTTATGAATGCATAAGCAATAACTGGCTTCTAATACTACTAAAACTTGACAACATGACAGGTTTTAAAACAGTTATCTGTCAGCAAATACACGATGTAACCAAATGCTTCTCTCACAATGGTTGCCCAAATGCACACAGACTCACAGTGTGATTCTAGACAAGCAACTCTATCCCTTGGACTTTACCAAAACACATTCAGAACTCTGGAAGGAGTAAGGGGACTGCACACAATCTACATATTTCAGTACTGCACTTTAGTGTCAAAGCCTGACTCATTTTATCAATGCATAAGCAATGACTGGCTTCTACTGCTACTAAAACTTGACAACATGACAGGTTTTAAAACAGTTATCTGTCAGCAAATACACGATGTTACCAAATGCTTCTCTCACAATGGTTACCCAAATGCACACAAACCCACAGTGTGATTCTAGACAAGCAACACTATCCCTTAGAGTTTACCAAAACTCATTCACTACTCTGGAAGGGGTAAGGGGACTGCACACAATCTACATATTTCAGTTCTGCAGTTTAGTGTGAAAGCCTGACTTATTTTGTGAATACATAAGCAATCACTAGCTTCTAATAGTACTAAAACTTGAGAACATGACAGGATTTTAATCCATTATCTATCAGCAAATACACGATGTAACCAAATGCTTCTCTCACAATGGTTGCCCAAATGCACACAGACTCACAGTGTGATTCTAGACAAGCAACACTATTCCTTGGACTTTACCAAAACACATTCACTACTCTGGAAGGGGTAAGAGGACTGCACACAATCTACATGTTTCAGTACTGCACTTTAGTGTCAAAGCCTGACTCATTTTATGAATGCATAAGCAATGACTGGCTTCTAATGCTACTATAATTGTAGACAACAAACTATCCCTTGTAAAAAATACATTTACTAGTCTACAAGATGTACGGTGACTGTACACATTGCAGAAAATGTTCTAATACACATTAGTACCAAAATGTTTCTCTCAAAATGAGTTCTAAATGCACACAGACTCACTGTGTGATTCTAGACAAACAACACTATCCCTTGCACTGTTCCAAAACACATTTCTTAATCTAGAAGAAGTACTACATTTTAGGGTAGAAACGTGACTCATTTTGCACATACATAAACAATGACTGGTTTCTAATTCTACCAACAACAAAAAAAACAGCACAGTTATCTGTATGCAAACAAATGAAAAACACAAATACTTATCACAGAATGGTTTCTACATGCACACAGACTGACAATAAGTTTGTAGACAAAAAAAAGTACTCCATGCACTTTAGCAGGAGAAATACATTAGTCTGATTAAAATCAAAATACACCACATACATACCCTCACAATTAAATAACTCACCTTTCAAGTTGTTTTGTAGATTAAGAAGTATGTCAGTCACACACCAGATTTTCTTATACAGAATCTCTGCACTGTGCACCTGTCAGCAAAACCAAAGAATGGCAAAGTTTCCCTCTCATTTTGCACACATATACATGTAAACATCAAATCACATTCCTTCCCACATTAATTCAAAATCTAACACACATTTCTATTGGTTAAACAATTCAACCCTTTCCAAATGACATAAATTTGAACCCTACCCTCAATCTACCTTCTGCCTGTTACCATAGAAACAGTTCATGGAGCACTGAACTGAGCACACAGGTCACAAGTTCAACACACAATGTTGCTATTCAAAAAAGCAAGTGTGCTTGACTTTTCAACGTATCAGCTTATCATATATAATGTTTCTTTCAATCAGTTTTTGTTAACCAATAAGAATCATGCGTTTAAAAAACAGAAACATGCACCCTAGTTTTCAGTGTAGAAGGTTGTCAAGCAACCAATGATTTCTTTTCTTTTTTCAAAACTGCATCTTAGCCACCATTTTAGAAAAATCTTACTTTTCAAACCGCCATTTCATTTACAAGGACCATCTGAGTGCATCCAGACCTCCCTTCAAGATGCTTAGAGTGTGGATTGTTGGACACAGCTATATTTTCTGGAGCCAAAGGTATGCAGAAAACAAAGGCATTCACAAAGACCTAGGTTTGCAAAATGAAGACATTAAATGGATTGGACAGAGAGGGTTATAGTGGCACCAATTGATGCCATTGCTAAAATCCTTTATGCATCTCCAACACCTGACCTCATAATAGTGCACTGTGGTGGCAATGACCTAGGCACTTTGACTAGGGTAGGTCTGGAAATGCTTATGAAGGACACCTTTGCAGAATTGATTTCACGTTTTCCCAAAACTGCGTACCAAAAACTCTCAATGAACACAACGGCTCTTTTTAGAGCCACTCAAGAACAAAACACTTAAGCTTGATGTTTATCTCCAAAAAATGTCAAACGTGATAGGAACCGTGCACCCTACGTGAGAGAAATCGTGCACCCAACGCGTTAGGATGCGCGACTCCCCCAATGCCCCCACGGTCCCAGCCGGCTCCCCGTGTCCTTCGGGAGCCGGCATTGCTTTTTCCACATGGGGAGCTGCTGACATGCAGCTCCCCGTGTGGAAAAGCAATATGGTTTGGATTTTGAAAGAGAAAGCAGGTTCCAGGCTCCAGGAGGGGGGGCACTCAGCCCCCCTCCCTCAATAAATAATGCCCTGGGGTGGTGGTCCCCGGGGCTTGGGGGCCGTTCAGCCCCCTACCCTATTTATTTTCTAGCCCTGGGGGGTAGTGGTCCCCAGGACTGGGGGCCCCCCCGGGCCCCCTAATAATTTTTTACGCATTTTGCCCCCGGGATTTGGCACCCCGGGGGTTAATTATTAAGGAAGCGCGAAAGGCCGCACTTCGTTTTTTTTTTTCTTTTTTACGGCCAGATCCGCGCACCCTGCGCGCATTTTGCCGTTTAAAAAAAAAAAAGGGGCCCTGGGAGTCCTTCTGGGACCCCCTAAGCAACTCTAGAGGGTCCAAGTATTTCTACCCTTCCCCCTTTATATGTTTCACACACTTATTTCTCTTACTTCTTCAGCCTTGCTTCTACCGAGGCGCAAAATGGCTGCCAACAGTTCCTGGTTTCTAATGTTGACAGACACTTGACAGCCAATTAGCATTCAGTGCATGATCGAGAGGGTGCGTGCACGGTTCGCAGAGGGTGCGCTCAGGGTGCGAATAGGGTGCGCGGATCCTCCGAGGCCATAGATATATATAAACTTTTAACTCTAATTTTCTCAGGAACTACTGAACGGATTTACACCATTTAAGCAAAAGGCACGAGTCTGAACTGAGGACTACCTTTTTGCCAAATTTGGTGTAATTCCGTTCAGCAGTTTGGGCTGTAGCTGCGTCAAAAGGTCCTATGGGAAATTGCATGGGGAAAACGCGTTTTGGGATCACCCTTTTTTCTCAGCCCCCGCTTGACGAATCACCGTGAAATTTTCAGGATAGGAGCGGACCGGAGCTGGCCAAACATTTTGAAAATTTCGCGAAGATTCATAAATGGGCGCCAGACTTATTGGGAATAGAATGTTGCGGATTTCCAGTGGAAAATAGGTCCTAACTATAACTACCTACTGGCGACCACCAGTAGGTAATATAATTATAGATATATATATATATATATGTATGTATGTGTATATATTCTTTTAATTAATAAATGCCTTGGCCCCGGTGTGAGACGCCTTTGACACTGACCCCCCAGTAACAATATCAAATGTTTATCATCCACCTAACAGTTCACCATTCTGTGGCATTATGGGATTTGGAGTACTGAGGGTTTGGAAGCACGCGCTTGCTTAAGGGAGAAAAATAAAATGCATGCATGATGATGACTTGATGGTTAATGATAAGTAGTACTAGACTAATAGTACAGGGCAGCAGTTTATTATTATTATTATACAATTGCCTTGCCTGTCTGCCCTCAGAGTAACCCAAATTACATAAATGTTATGTTCTGTTCTACCGGGCATCCTTTTAAAGCTAGCAAAGAAAATTAAAAAATAACTGTAGGGGTCAATTATAAGCAAAGAGCAAACATAATAAACAACAACACACACAGTGGTAATGATTAAAGAGAAAAAATGAATCAAATTAATTAAAATATGATGAATGATGCTATGTTCCTGTGTATGTTATGGTCCAATTGGAGAGTTGCATCTCGGCATTCCTCTTGTTCCTCCCTTCCATGGAAGCTCCGTCTGTCAGTCTTGGGTGTCACTGCCTGCCTGGCGGATGCAGATTGGTAAGGTAAGTGTGAGTTGTTTTTCCCAGTATAGAACAGGGTAAAGGCCGGCCTGTAAGTGTAGATGGAAAAACAAAAGAGATATTGAAAAATCAAGGAGAAAAAAAATGCCTGAATTACGGAGGAGTGCAACAAGAACACTTTCAGAGGCGGCATGGCAAAATAATGTCTACTACTCTTTTTCCAGCATTAACTTACAACAACAATAGGGCAGGGCAGGCCCACGGTGTCCACCCAACCTCCACTTAGCTTTGATTTTGAGCCAGACAGAGCACAGATATACAGCAACATAGCATTTTCCAAATTGAGTAAGTAAATTAATACGATGTAGGTCTGCTGTGGTTGTTGTTGACTTGTTTACCTTTTAGGCCACTTCATGAAACGCCCGAGTTATTCCATCAATCATCTCTGATCCTACTGACTGACTGCGATGAGTAAAGTATGGTTATCATCATCATGGTACCCAACTCTGTAGTGTACAGAGTGAGTCTAGAATAGATTCTATATTCAAAAATGCAATGGATCGGCCTGCACTAGAAGTACAATTTGGTTATTAAACAACAAGAAGGGAAATATTGACTTGAGTCACTTTTTTGTGTGTTTTGTGTGTATATTAAATAATACTAGTACACTTCATGCACAACAACAACAACAACACAAACACTAATCTCTCAGAGTCAGCGTCCAATGCATGCCATCCATCATTACCTGGTATTCTTGAGGGGCAGTTCCTCTCGGCTCAGAAAGGAGGATAGCTATATACATGGTCTTTGGAGGGAATCGACGAGGCAGGCAAACTTTTCTTGTATTATTCTCCATCCAATGTCTGGCTTGAGGAAAATGGATTTAGGGCAAGTCAGGATGGAGCATGACTCGGAGGAGTGGACTTACTTCTTTAATAAATGCACACAGTTGCAACTCCAATACAGCAATAAAAAGAGTAAGATGGTGGTGATGGATTTGTTGTGATTCGAAACAGAAAGACAGAGACACACACAAATAATACCAGTAAATAAGGAAGAAAGTAACACGTTGAAAGCCTAGTGGTCAGGGAAGTAGAACTCGTCCTCAAACTCTGGTAGTTCAACCAGAAGTAGGTCATCTAGCACACTACTTCCATGACCTAAGTCTCCGTCATCATCTTCCTGCTGTGCTACTTCAGGTATGGTGCAATCTGGTAGAATAAAGTGCTGATTTATTTTGATCAGGGTTAACCTCTCCACATTTTGGGGCAAAAGACTGGTCCTTTTCACTGTTACAACATCACCAGCAGCACTGAAAACACCCTCAGAAGAGACACTTGCGACAGGGCAAGCCAGATAGCTTATCGCCAGCATGCTGAGCACTGGCTAATAGCGCCTTTTCCCATACCAATACAGCAATTGGTTTTCCTCAATGTAGACCTCTGTTGGGTCATCCTGATAAGCCTGGACCATCAGCTCAATGCTCAGGGGTGCTCAGCTTTGCTCTGCCTCTTTTGCCTTAGCTTCAGCACTGGACCTAACAAGCCCTTTCTGTAGAAACCATTCCTGTGCCAATTTTGGTGGGGCTGGTTCTCCTGTTCTTGTTGTTGTTGATGTTGTTCTTGGTGTTGTTGGTGGTTTTGGCTGCTGTGAGCCTACTGCACTGCCCTCAGGCTCTGAAGATGAACTTGATGCCGGCTGCCCTGCAGTACTTGTTGTGGCCTGGAGTAGGGGCCTCTTATTGCCGGCGGTTCTTTTACTAATTGACTGGATTCCAGAGCTATCCAAGTTTTGTACTAGGCAGCATCCACTTCTGAAAAAGTAATCAATCTGTTAATGTTCAGTACTGCTTTGTACCGTGAATCCAGAATTGTGGCAGAAATGTAATGGTTGGATAACACAATGTCTCTTTCCACCCTTGAATTTTCAGATAAGCAAAGGGTTAAGCTTTCCATCAACTCATATGCTTCTTTTTTTCTCCACACCTACGTACATTGCAGACACCCCCTTCAGCTGCTCCTGTAGCATGTGCAACAATAGGATAGCTTGGCCCATAGTACAGTCCTCCTTGCTGACTTGCTGTGTGAAGAGCTTGAAAGGAAGTAGCATTTCTGTTAGGCATTTAACTAGGCCCCACTGATCCATCTCAACGGTCATGCCTTTCACAGTAGCATCCCCTCTTTGCATGACATATTCAATGATTGGTCTGTCCTGCTAAAACTGACGTTCAAGCATGTAATAAGTTAAGTTCCAACGTGATAGCACCTCCTGGATGAGTGTTTTAACTGGCACTCTATGCTCACGTTGAATGATCCTCAGCTGCTTACATGCTTTAAAAGAATGGCTGAAATGTGTGCAGATTCTTCTGCAGGTGGTCAGTAAGTTGCTGATTCGGTCTTCTTTTTTCATAAAGTCTTGAACAATAATGTTAATGCAGTGTGCCAAGTACAGGACCCTGAAATAGCCACCACTGAACATGGCCCTAACTATATTACTGCCATTGTCTGTGGCAACAAAATCAAAGTTCAGCCCTTTGGGTGCAGCCATTCAAAGACCTTGCTGTTAACTCTTTCAAAATATTTGCAGCAGTATGAGATTTCCCCATGGCGAACATGTCTACAGTTGCATATTTCCGAGTGTCATTAAAAATCTCAGCGGTGTCAACACCTGCTGATATCTTCTCTCTAACCCCCACAAAAGAGATCCAGTGTGCAGTGATGCACATGTAATCAGTGGCTTGGTAACTGGACCACATGTCTGTTGTCAGATAGATAGTGTGAACAGCACTCTGCTGCAAAGCTTGTCCAAGCAATTTAGTCATGTAGTGCTGGAACAGCATCTCTGGCAAAATAGGACCAGCTGGGAAGCTTCTATTTTGGGCAGATGGCTGTCACAAATTCAGGAAAACTCACCCCTTCCACGAAAGAAAAAGGGAGGAGGTCCAGTGCTAACCTTTTAGCCAGCTTCGCATTGTACAAACGTGTCGTTAGGTGGTTGCGTTCGTACTGCCCCTCCGACCTAAACATGCTGAGAATGGTAGGCTGGATTTTTTTTCTTTTCTGGTGCCACTGATGCAGGTGACTTCTTGGTGCCAGATGTTGTTAGGCTCAACGCTGCACGTTTTTTCGTTGCGGTACTCTCTTGCCTTAGTGTCTCAGCCTGACTCTTACTAATGTGCCACTGAGATGTTGCTCAGGCTGGTGAGGATGTGTACCACTGCACTGCTGAGGACAGGGCTACTTGGTGTTCCAGAGAAAATATCTCCCTCTTGTTCACCTTCCACTGCGATCGTATCTTCTACTTCTTCATCACCACCAACAGCAAAGGGTGCAGTTTTTTTTACCTTTAATGCGGGCCTCCCACTGGATCAAGTGGTGTTTTTTCACATGGGTTGTTTGGCCTCATAGAAGAAATTCTGAAAAAAAATGTTCTGAGAAGGTAAAGTTCAGCAGGGCAAAGCAGCAGGCATTGTCTGAGGTGGGACCGTTGTTGTCAGAGAGCTGCTGGTTGAAGCTGCAGTGAAGATATCTTCTTTTGGACCTAGTCGCTTTTTTGGAAGTCGAAAATCTCCAGCAGGACAAGGCTGCATAATGTAGCTAATGAGAGTTCCATGAGGCACCCCTTTCAGTGAAGGAACTCTGAACAAGATTTGCTCTTGCCGAGAAGAACATAACGGGAGCTGCTACAAAATCAGGCCGACCAGAGATGCACCTTGGGTGGGCAGACGAGCAGATTGGTCCCAGTATCCTCTTGGTTCACAGAGTAGTTTTTTGTCAAAAATGTTCTAAGTCCCAAGCTTTGGAGTATGGCGATCTTTACACCTTTAGCACTACCACTAAAGATTCAGGACTGGAAAGACACCACTTGGAGGGTTAGTATTCACTCTGTCAGGGTCCAGGTGCAGGTCCAAGACGGCTGAAGCCTTTTCTGTCCTTGAAGCTCTGATCAGGAGGCAAGGCAACTTGCACTTGAAGTCACTCTGATAGTTGTAGGTTCAGGAATAGAACAAGGCTAAAACAGCGGGGCAGGCCTCGGAGGGTTCAAAGCAGACTTCAGACAGCAAACAGTGTATCTAGTTGTAGGAACGCAGTCTTCTGAAGTACACAGCAGGCCACAGCAGCAGGCAGTCCTCTGAGAGTCCTTCCACAGGTCAAGAAAGTGAACTGAACATTGAGCCTGAGAGTCCAATTTTTATACCTGGTGCCCCTTTTGAAGAAGAAGTTTCTTGATAATTTCCTTTGAACTGCTTGCGGTTTCCTACTTTCTCTGCCCTGAATCCAAGCTGGCTGCATGAACAATGCATGGGTGACAAGTCCATTGTGTGAAAGCAGAGCGCAGCCTATTTAGTTGCAATTGAGGCTGTGTCCAGCTCTGTCCTACGATACTGCCAGTTGATGGCCTATTTATGCACACCGAATCCCTCTATTATGTGACTGTTTAGGAGGAATAAACAAAGTCCATCTGCCAACTATACCAAATCCAATGAGCAGGCTATAGTCACTAAATTGGGCAGGAAATGCCAACTTTGTAAAAGTGGCATTTTCAAAATTGTAACTCAAAATCAGACTTTACCATTAAGGGAAATGTTCAATTATAGCTTCTTAGACACCAAACATGAATTGTTTACTTGTTCTCAGTAAAATGTTTGCACTTATTAGATATAGTAGGGTAACCCAATGCTACCTTATGGGATAGGTATGCCTCACACAAGTGAAAAACGGACTTATGACATATAAAACTACCTGTCCAACCATTTAATTACAACGCTATCTACCTAGGGCCTACCTTAGGGGTCACTTAAAGAGGGAGTTTAAGGCTAGCAAGAGGGTTATATTGACAAGTCCAATTGGTGATTGAAAACTGCATTCATGCTGCAATGACAGTCGTGGGACATGTTTTAATGGGCTACTTAAGTGGGTGGCACAATATGTGCTGTAGGCCCACTTGTAGCATTTAAATTGCAGGCCCATGAGTAGGGCAATTTTACTATGTTTAAAGAAGAGAGCAGAAGCATTTTTGCACTGGTTAGCAGCGGTAAAGAGCACAGAGTCCTAAAGCCAACAAAAATAAGTTCCACAAGTCCAATATCACCGCCCTCTAGCCAAAAGCCAGGGAAGACTAATCAACACCATAATGGACTTCCCTGCTTAGGCGATAGAACTTTGACAATGGCCCTCTATAACAGAGATCCTTGCCAGTTTTCTGCCCCTGTGAATTCAGTTGGGTTCCACCGTTTATACTCTCCTGAGCCACTGAACTAACCCATGACCCACCAACTGACTTCCCTCACCTGTGGAACCCATTTCCATGGCATCTAACCTTAATTTGTTCAGAGATGCATCCCAGTAGGCAAACAGTACCACCATGGTTAACAAAGGGATGTGGCCCTTGCCACCCCCTGGATCAGACTTCTCTACCCAATCCAAGGCAATCTCTATCTACAAGGACAGCAACCAACAGAGGCCACATACAGCTGTCAATGTCAAGATCCATGCCACAGGCCATCTAAGGAACTACGGCTTCTGAGGTATCTCAGATTGGGAGGCAACCGCTCCAGGTGTTAAACACCCTTTTTCCACGTGCGATTTTTAGTGAGGAGGAGTTAGCTGCTTTCGTTTTTTGGTTTGTACCACCTCCCATCGATACTAGCAACAGGCAGCAGAGTAGGCTGACCTGCGTGAGCATTGGCTGCTGCGGGGGAAGCTACGCATTGCATTCGCCAATGCACTGGGGTTCGGCACACCCAGCAGCAGATGTTGCAAGGCTGGGCTGACATCCTTGATGGGGAGAGGGACCTGCTCAACCTGCTGTGTGTTGAGGATGAGGAGCTTGGTGAGTGCTAGTAATTAATTATTACTCATTTGTTGTGTGCTATCATATAATGCAAAACAAAATTCCAAATAGCATGCTGCCCACACTCAAAGGTAAGTTAAATTCAGGCAATGTACTGTTGACTATATTAGGTGATCCATTTTGAGTGAGCCACGCACTCGGTTTTACCTCGTTGTGCTTGCTGCTGTAGGTGCTCGCTTGGACTGAATATGTTAGAAGTTATGCTGACTCCTCTGTCCTCCTGTGACTAAAATAGTGCTACTGTAGTAGTAGTAGTAATATATTATTGGTGAGTTGCGTTCTCTCTGACTTTCTTTTTTGTGTAGCTTGTACTGTCCTAAGCAATCTTCCAGTGATGTAGTATGCAAAATATGCATCTATACATTGAAAAGGGAAACTGACTGAGTTGGCCCATCAAATGGGGCTGGGTTTGTGAAGCAAATATCAAGTATTCCCAAATGCAGTTTAGGAAATTCAGATTCAGGTAAGATTTCGGAAATTAGGAACAAGTGCAGAGGATAATATAATATAGAAAACAATTGGTTCTATTGGGTGGTTCAATTGCATTGATCACTGTATTCAATACAAGGGCAAAGATATTTCACAATTCCTTATTTACATAAAATAAAAAATGATAAGAACACACCTAGAAGATATAGTTTGAGTTGATTTACTCTTATATGTCTTAAAAAGTTTTGGATATTAAATGGCTGTCATAGACACAAATAAATTGCGAAAATACAAAAAATGACTATTTTGAGAAAGTTACATTTGGTGATTGGTGAAGTGAACAGTACACTATACACAGAATATATATATGTGGCATAAATTAAAAAGAAAGTTATCAATTCTTGTCCTGTCTCCTTATTTTATACATGTAATGCAAGACATAATAATGATTCATTTGGTCAAGAGAACTGTATAGACATGTATGATGAAAGAGTGCTGACGTTTCGACCTTGGACACGACGCAAAATTGGTAAGCGTCACTGCGGGTCTTCCTCAGGACTATGAAAGGGTAGACAGCCTATAAATTAATTATAAAAATGTGGTGATCAGGGGTGTTCTATCAAGTCAATAAAGAGTAAAAATGCAATAGCTGGAGCATAGCTTACCACAAAAGCAGGGAATTTCAATCAATGAAATTTGCAGGAGAAGACGATCTGTTGGAAGATCTACAATTAAGAAAAACACATCTTATGTAAACAATTAATGTGAACCAAAATGTTCAAATTGGACATTTGATGTAGGGCCTTACCAAGAGGTCTGGACGTAGCGGGGATCCTGTGTTATTCTCCACAGTGTGAATTTAATTATTTTAAGGCCAGTTGCATGACATCAATTGGGTAGTTCCTAAAATTACAGGGAATGTGCATCAGTATCCCATGTAAGAAATGATGACTTCAAATTTAGCTATTCTCAGTTAAAGAAAAAAGGTACCTTTGTAATTGAAAAACCCCTCACTCGAATTAACTGCAGATCTCCACCAGCCGGTTGGAGTCTGAAACGTAAATAGGAGGGTTTGGGAATCATAAAGTCCTATATGAAAAGTTCTATGCAACATTTAAATGGTTTTTAAATGAGGGGGAAAAGGCGCCTACCTTAAGCGCGGGGAGAGCCACAGAAACACCTGACATCCACCAGCCGGTTGGAGTCCAGTGTTTAAAGCCTTCACTCGGAATTAATCATGTTTGGGTACAGTGGGGTAAAAGGACCCATTTAGGAAGGGCTATTCGTCATTACTCTTTAGAGACCAATGTGAAAGTCAGTCATTAGTTATTCTCACCTTCAGAACAACATGCAAGCATCTGTTCTAGGACCTGGGATTCAATCGAGTGAGATCACAGTAACAGCTGAGAGGTTTTCACTGCTACCTGACGTCATAGTCAGCTGGAATTCTAAGCGTGCACGCTGAGGTGCAGCAGCTCAGTAGAGCTGTCAAAAGAAAGCGATCACTATCAGCTAATTAGGCCTAACGAGGCTTTGTGAAAGCACAGGGGAAAGTTTAGAGTCTGTAAGTGTACATTTTCAAGCCAGCGTGATATTTAAACAAATACAGCATTTAGGCATTGGTAACATATCACATATTTACAAATGATAATAATGGTCCCACCCCGAATTCAGGGGAAGTACAAATGAAGCATATTAATGCCTTAGTTGGCATACAGTTAACAAGCAAGTATTGTGCATATAGTGCATAATTGAACACTACATCATTGGTGCACTATAAAAGTTGTACATATGGTACACTATAAAAGTTATACATATGGAAGTATAGTCATAGGTTATCTCAACATGTGCTTATTGTGGGCCCTTAGTAAATGACACTCCTGACATCTAAGTGCAAAGATAAATTAGGTTCAGCGTGACTGACTTGCGATTAATTTAGAGAAATATGTGCAGCATATTCAGGCGACATCAGGGTACAGTTTAAAATGTATACATATGGAAACAAGTACTTAATGTGGGGCTTTCGTAAACAGCACTCCTAACATCTAAGTGCAAAGATCAAATAGGTACAGCGTCTGGAGCATATTTCCCTATCTGAAGGAAAAATATATATCAGACAGTGAAAGGTTAAAGCGTCACCATCTGTCTATATGTCTCCTCCTGCTCATTCAGGCCCCGGTTTACTGAGTCTAAAGTATGTATCCACTTACACTCCCTTAAGACTCAGGGCAGAAAGTATGTTGCCACCCTGAGGTTGTAAAGTAATCTTCTCTAGTACCCACCAATGTAGATCATTAGCTGTGTGGCCACTGATAGAGTAGTGATCCACTAGAGGGGCCCCCTGTACCGTGCATCGGATACTACTGCAATGTTATAGGATCCTAGTTTTCACTTTTTGTGTAGTTTAGCCTTCGTAAATTTTACCACAAGGACATCTCATGGCATAAATCACGTTACAGCTGTTACAATTACTGTGTTGTGTTAGGGAGTATGTTTGGCCATGGTGATTGAAGGATGAGCCTATCATGGTAAACTTGCAGGCTTTGCATTTGCTGCATTTAAAGTGGCCCATCAGTGGTGGCAGGTTCAGTTGCTGTCTGATGTCAGGCGGTCTAGTGGTTTCCAGATATGAACTTACGACATAGTCTTTGACATTTCTGGCTCGTTTGAATGCAAAGAGAGGTTCTTCCTTGATGTCGATATCTGTGCCTACTAGGTTCCAGTATTTCTTTACCACTTTTCAGATCTCACGACTCCTTGTATTAAAAGTGGTTACACAAACCAATTTGTCCATTTTCTCATCTTTGGGTTATACTTTACGGAGAGTCTCACGTGGGCGATACTAAGCCCTCTTTCTGGCACGGTTGAGTAAGCCTTTAGGGTAACCCCGATCTCTTAATCTTGTAATCAGAATATCTGTTTCTTTGAAGAAATCAGCCCTTCTTCAGCAATTTTGTCGTAGCTTCAAAAATTGGCTATAGGGCAGGTTATCCCTGAGGTTTCTCCCGATAGTGGGAATCATACTTTAGGATGGTATTACGTTCAGTTGGTTTTCTGTACAAGGTTGTCAGGATTTTATCTTCTTCAACTTGTAGTGTGAGATCTAGAAAACAGATGGTCTCACTGCTGTATGTCATTGTAAATTGGATGTCGAGCATCCGTTTAGCCATGCTTTAAAGTCTGTGAGGCTCCGTTCCATGCCTGTCCTTACCATGAGCAAGTCATCAATGTATTGCTTCCAGATAGTGATGTTGTCAAGGAAGGAATTAGATAGATCGTATGAATGGGTGTCTTCGTAGTGATCCATGAAGAGGTTCGCTAAGCTAGGAGCGAACCCGACTCCCATGGCCACACCCTTACATTGGTAATAGTAGGTGTCTTGGAAGATGAAATAGTTCTTTGTCATGGCTATTGTGAGGAGCTCCACTTAAAAATCAGTGAGAATCCAACATGGGGCTGGTCACTTCTCCAACACCTTACGGATCACATCAATTGCCTGGTCTTGGGATATACTAGTATAAAAAGATGAGACATCCAATGTTACCAGGAATTGTGTCTGTTTGTCAAAAGGTTGATTTTCCACAAGTTGAATCGTGTGCATGGTATCTCTAAGGTATGACCGAGTATCCAAGACACAAGGCTGCAGAAAAATGTCTATAAACTGGTTCAACGGCTCCAGGATAGATCCACAACCAGAAACAATCGGTCGGCCCGGAGAATGATCCATGTTTTTGTGAGTTTTCGGGAGTGTATATATTGTCGGTATTTTGGGATCTGTTTTATTCAAGGAAGTTGTACTCATGTTCTGTAAGAAAGCCTTCAGTCAATCCTTGGTCAGTAAGTAACCGGATGAGTTTTGATATGTCCTGGGTTGGATTTTTATTTATTTGTTGGTAATTCTCCCTGCAGCTCAATTGCTGATTGATCTCAGTGATATAGTCGTTGGTGTTCTGAATGACAACTGCACCCCCCTTTATCAGCTGCTTTTACCACAATAGCTGGGTTATTTCTGAATGAATGCAGAGCTTGTTTCTCCTCCTTAGCAATGTTGTATTTAATGAATTTTCTTTTGTTTAGAAGATCCATTACCTCTTCAAGTACGATTTTTTTGTACGCGTGGAGCTTCTCACTCATCAAGCAGGAAGCTGGAGTAAAAGTGGAGGCAGGTCTAAAATTGCTGCAAGTCGTTTATTCCATTGATCATTTTTCACAAAATAATATGTCTCAGTGACGCTTACCAATTTTGCGCCGTGTGCAGGGTCGAAATGTCGGCACTCTTTCATCATACATTTCTATACAGTTCTCATGACCAAATTAATCATTATTATGTCTTGCATTACATATATAAAATGAGGAGACAGGACACAAATTGATAACTTTCTTTTTCATTTATGTCACATATGTATGTTCTGTATATAGTGGACTGTTCACTTCACCAATCACCACATGCCACTTTCTCACAATAGTCACTTTTTGTATTTTAGCAATTTATTTGTGTCTATGACAGCCACTTAATATCCAAAACGTTTTGAGAAATATAAGAGTAAATCAACTCAAACTATAACTTCTGGGTGTGTTCTTATCGTTTTCCATTTAATGTAAATAAGGAATTGTGAAATATCTTTGCCCTTGTATGGAATACAGTGATCAAAGCAATTGAATCACCCGGCAGAACCAATTGTTTACTATATTATCAATACCCAGGTTCTTAGGGACACCGGGTCATCCCATTATCTTTAAACCAGTGGATAATATAGGCATTCTATTTTAGATAATTATATTGTCAATATCTTACTGTGTTTGCCTGTCAAAATATTTTCTAGGATATTAATTGTACCACTAATCTATTTCTATCTTCTTTTTTTCTTCAGCCCCCTAGGGCAAGAAGAGGGCGTTTGAGGATCAGGATGAGGAGGGTGCAATCACCAGTGCCATGAGAGGAGAAAGTTTCACCGCCACCATCAGCGCCGCGGCTGCAGCAGATGGCTCCGCTGGCCTCAGTAGGTTCTCTGCCATATCTTTTATTTCTCTAACTTTCACTCTCCCCATTAGATACTTTTTTCACCTTTCTGTTATACTGTAATTTTTTTTTATCAAATTGTTGTTGTTCTATTTAAAGTTTATTCTTGTCACTTATCCCTCCCTGCATTATACTTTTTTCTAAATTTGTGTTTCTGCAGCTGACTTCCTCCTGCATCTGTACTAATCTGTAGCTTAAGCTTTCTTCTGGTTTGTTATGCTGTCCCTTTCCCTGCTGTCCCTCTCCCTGTGGACTGCTACAGTAAGACTAAGATGCTAAATTGGGCATTGAAATGTTAAGATTGCAGAGTTTGCAGACCCTAGCAAGCTTTTCTACACGTGTTTGTTGAGAAGGCTTTTTATTTCTTGCTCATGCTAAAATGACAAGAGAGTGGCCATGGTTATGGTGTGTTGTATGCTTTATTCAGAATCCCAGCAGTTTCGATGACAGTGAAACTTGGCAGGAGAGTAGTATGAGGACGGTCCCATTGCATTTACTAGCCAAAAGCATGTGTCCTTTATTGACCATTTTATTCTACCCTTTCATTGCGCTTTAAATGACTCACAGTCCTCATATCTTTGCCCTCCATTGCGGTTGGCTTCACTACTGGCTTTTCTATTATTTTAACCAGCAAAATATCCAAAGTGATATTTTACATGGGAGAGGAGATACTGCGAACTGAACTGTAGTCTTGTGTTGCTGTTGTAGTCAGTCAGTCAATTTTATTGTATAGTTAATATAGACCTTCACAAACAGTAACAAGTGTTGAAAGTACAGAGGTCTATAAAAGCTGTGTGATAAATCTGTGTGATAAAACCAAATAAAGCTAGCGGACAGTGCGTAACATAGAACCGGCTGAGCACACAGAAATTTCAAACCACGTACAGATTTCGCAGGGCCCAGGCCTTACTATGAATCAGTAAGCGGTAAATCAAAGCTTCTCTTGCTAAAGACTGGCCCAGTGCATTCCAAACTACACAGGGCGAACCAGCATTAAAGTGCAGACAGTGCATAACATCGTCCTGGCTGAGAACAAGGTATTTCAGACAATGTCAAGTTTTACAAGTACCGAGCCTAAGAATGGAGCAGTAAAAATAAAAGTCAAAAGTTCTCTTACTCGAGCCTGGCTCAGTACGTTCCAGTGGTACATTTTAGATCTGGTCTCCACACGAGGGACCAGCATTAAGGTGTGGGCAGTGCATAACATTAAACCGGCTAAGAACAAAGAGTTTTAAACCCTGCGCTAGTCCTATACCTGAATATGTTTCCAAAACATTTTGTGCATTAGGTGCAAGTTTCACAGAGCACAAGTCTTGATGTGAACCAACCTGAGTGGGAAATACGACTTTCATTATTCAGTAACTAACCTAATGCAGTCCGAATGGTAAATTTTGTAACAAGTCCAGCAAAGATGATGGACGCAGTGGGCAATGAGTACCACATTGGTGAGTACATTGCCACTGAGCTACTGCAGTTTGTTGGGCCCAAAGATTTCATACAGTGTACAGGTTCACAAAACGTAGGCCTAGATGTTGAGCAGTCGATATAGCAGTCAATAGTTCTCTTGCACTGAAGTTGGTCTTGTGCTTTTTATAGTGGCTTTATACAGGGAGTCCTGGCAAGCCGGTTGTGAAATGTAGGTAGCACGAGCAAGGATTTATGAGCTGTAAACTGGTTTCAGTGATATTTTACATGGGAGGGGAGATTCTGGGAACTGAACTGTAGTCATGTGTTGTTGTTGTATGTTGTTTCAAAAAATAAAAAAGAGGGGGGTGTATCTGTTATTTAAAATGTGTAATGTTTTTTCTAGCCTCACAGACCACTGGTGATGAGGCCATCGGCACCAGTGCGCCAGCAGCAGCTGAAGGGGGAGTCTCTGCGGTGCCAGGGACAAATAATGGTATGTCACAGTGCTTAGTTATTGACAATTACTAGTATATCCACTGAATTTGTTTAGTGAGGCAGATTCCACCCATCATTCACCCAAGACCTCCCTGCCCATGGCACTTCACGAGTCGTGACCAATGGGCCATGACCTCACCCAACTGTAGCATGTTTCAATCTGTCGCTGAAGTGTTGGCCTTGCAATGTGCATCGGCTTCTGTTAATGTAGCATTTACAAAGCTTTCAATGGATTGCAAACCACACTCCTTTATTCGTTCCTAAATTCTTTAGTTCTAGTTTACCAGAAACATTGGAAAAACACATTTATGGCATTCCCACATGTTATGATACAAGCGGGTCATATGGCTTCCATTCATGAGGCACTAGCTACCACAACATTGGGTCTTGATGTCTTTAGCGTGAATCCTAGAACTATCCACCCATTCACAAACAAACCATAATGAATTTATGCCTGTTTTAATTTGACATTCATCAACTTTCTGTTTCAACTACAGTGATTGACTAAGCCTAAGCTACATCATCAGTGAACCCCTCCCCCCGCTCACTTTTCTATAACAAAACCTCTACCGTACCTGTCTGGCCTTTTCCCTGTACCTTACCCTACTATAGCTTTTGAGAGTTTGGAGGAGGGAGTTATTCCATCACAAACATAACATATATCCCGTTCACTGTCGTACAAATTGTAATATACCAGAATGGATACCTGCAACATTTGTGACAGAGTAACTCCTCTGTCAAACTCTAATTTAAATCGGCTGCTAAGTCAAGTTTCCTTCCCTTACTGCTAAGGGAATGTATGACTTAAGTAATTTTTGTTTGAGGGAGAGACCAGGAAGTAAAGTGCGATCAAGTGTCAGTGGTTTAATATTTTGTGGATGGGATACTCTGTGACAAACGTGGCACATGACCAATAAAATCTATATATCCAATTCCTTTCCCTGTACTACAGTGCATCATTTTCCCCACTGTCTACTTACAGCAGATATGATATATATTATATGCATGCTATACATGACATGTGTGACATATTATTAATCAGCTGTCTCTTTGAAGTCAGGGTAGAATTGAAAGGCATTTGGAAAAGAGCAGGGCCATTGGAATCAAAGATATTTTTTGTCCATTGCAGCTGCCCAAGATGCCGACTGCAGAGAGTAGCAAACTTGTACCCGATGCACTAGCTAGCACGTGTCCAGGCATTTAGCACAACAAGAATAACATACTTGTACTCCATAGTAGATACTGCCTTACTCATTAGACAAAGTTATTTATTTTCTTGTTTCCACACAAAGTGTCCATGTGAATGACTTTTTTAGGAAATCCTGAACAAGAAAAAAAATCACAGTGTTTTAAATCTAATGCTGTCTCTTTTCAGCCAGTCAGTGCTTTTATATGAGGCATGTGTTGTTAAAATCCTGTCCCTGTGACTGACTTTCCTAATCATACCAAAAATTCCAATGGCCCTAGGGGGACCATCAAGTGTACTTATACTGTGCCACTATATAATAAAAAAAACAGCATTTTTTGCAATTCGTCTGGTTGTTTTTTTTCTTGACTCATTCCGGTCTACCACCACCACTGACCTGGCAGGAGATCGAGGGCCTGGGTCCTGTGGCAGAGATCCGAGGCAACCAGGGAGCACTACCAGTGACTCGTTGACGAGAAGGGCCTGGAACATACCCCTGCTCCTGGGCCCATTTCTAACCTGCCAACCACATGGGCCTCCAGGCCATACAAGCATAACTGGCAGCTCAGGGATGCCCGTGCCCATCCCCGTGCAGCCCCCCTTTCAGACAGGCTCTACCATCACCGTGTACTGCCTGAGCTGGTGCAGCTGGACCATCAAATGACACACCTTGAGATCCGCATCCAACATCTAGAGACCCTCCTAGAGAATGCATTCTTCTAGCTCTTTTTTTAATTTTTTGTTTTTGTGGGATGGAGCTGTGGATGGAGGGAGGGAGAATTTGGGTAAGGCATTTTTTAACAACTTGGACATGATTTATATTTATTATGGACATTTGTTGGGGATGAGAAAGAATGTGGGAGAGGGGAGGGCTTATTGCAGGTTGAGAGGGTGGGTTTTAATATATATTTTAGTAAAGGGGAAATCTTTTATAATCCAATTTATGTCTGATTTTTTTTTAGTGTTTTACTTCAAATTTGCAATCATGCCTTTTTGTGCAACCTGTCTTTACTATTTCTTGAAGTGTATACCAGTTAGTAGGGCATGCTGTCATTACCTATATTGCCCACAGAAACGTAGATAAACAATTAGGTTATCTCATCTGCAGTGTAAGTTAGTTCTGTACTAAGTAAAGTAGTTCACTTCACCCCATAGTTCTCGTACCTGAATAGATGAAGTGGTGGATTGAGGCTGCACCCTCTGTCAATCATCCAACACCTAGAGAGTTTCCCAAGGTGCCTTCCTTTATGTAGTGGCAGTGCGCTTACAGTGAAGGCATCACAGTGAGGTTCTACTCCCATCTTATTAAGCTTTTAACCCTTCTTTCCCCACCCACTAATTATACAAATCTTCAGCAGCAAGTATACATAAATACAATGAATAGTTATAAATCCAACCATTGGATTTAAGTATAAATTAATCTCAAATAACATACGCAGCAGAGAAAACAATATAACAAGGTCCCAGCCATGCATTACTGTACATAGAGTTAGGCACCTAGGCCTATCCTCATTCCCTTCAGCTTGAGGTCCAACAATGATACTACTAATTATGGGACGATACCCAATCCGAGAGTGACCCCCAAATTCTCCTCCCTTTTAGTATATCTAGGTGATCTCCAACTGCAGGATTAATCAAAATGATCACAGGTAACTAAATTGAAAGAAAAACAGAGAGTTAGTGGGTTATACATATACATTTATATTATAGATATAAAAAGACTGTGCATAGACTACTACCACCATGACACATCAAAGAAAAGAATACCATATATTATAAAATAAACTAGCAAAATTAAATTATTCTGAGCAATTGTGACAAGGTTCAGTGGTTTATTTATGCCTGAAATGTTGCCGTTGAGGAATGACATTGTTCGTGGTTGGGTAAGTGGGGCAGGGAAGAGAAGATACCTCAGTGAGTTGGTCTTGCATTTAATCACATCCGCCTCACCAAATGTGTGGGATCTATGTGGTGCATATGAAAGCAAACCTCCCCCAAAAATCAAATAGTGTGGGGGAAGAGGGTTAGTGGTTTGATGACAGGATGGGGAAGGTGTGACAAAGACAAACATATCAGAACAATATTCATGAGGGCAATAAGCAGCACATCGTCATCATCAATCTATTGTGGAATAAAACAAAGGAATGAGTATGACACAGTGCAGCTAAATGCATTTGGAAACAGTCCTTCTGCTCAGAGATCCAAGGTATTAGGTATCTAAATCTTCTGTCTTCTAGGTTTGAGAAAATCTAATTATGGGGGAGTGAACTGAACCCACCCAGTTTTAAAAATATGACTGCTAAAAGATAAACGATAATGTTTTGCCAAATTGGGGGGGATTTCTGCATTCTCCTCTGGAATGTCCGTCACTCTTGGGTGCCTGTCTGGACCGGTCCAGAAAGTAAGCAGGAGTGTTGAGCTCAGTTTTCGCTTTTCGTTCATGTAGGAGACAGGAAAGTCTGTCAATTAGAAAACAGAAACTGTATTGTAAAGTCAATGAGAAGGAGAGAAGGAAGGTAAGCTTTATGAGGAGTGTGCCAAGAAGACTCAGAGGCAGAGCAAAAAATAAGATGACATTGAGTTTCCCTTTTGCCACTAGTGCCCTGCACACACTCAGCATCATTTCACCAATCAATGCACCTCTCTCCATTCTACATAGCAGAGTACTAGGCTTCAGAAACATGGTTACGATTTGAAGTCAATAACTTCATTCTTTTAGCTGTTGATGAGGTAGTCCATCCCTGAGTTCTTCTATCCTCCTCCTGAACCGAATAACTCAGTCACAGTGCCAACCCAAGCAAGATAGACATGTAGTGCATCGCTGTTGAACAACAAGTAGAGAACCAGAATTGCAGTATTTTGTATAGGTATGTGTTTGTTAACTAAAGTGACCAGTCTGGTCTCTGAAGAACCAGAAAAAAAGAGTGGACCCTGCAAGTAAATCTCCCTAAGTGTGAAAGGGCAAATCACCCTCAGAAGAAATGATCACCCATCAGGCCCTAAACCTGGCAAATAATCAAAATCAAGTTTAGTAATTAGTTGAACACCCTCCTTCACTGTCTACCACCACGTGAATCATCAATCATCACTCACAATCACTCAATAATATAGCACTAATTGGTTCAATAGTTTAGGCCTGGGCGTAGTTCACGGAGTTTTGCTACGCATAACTTTGCGAAGTTCCCAAAAAACTCGGTGAAGTTCTGCGAGTGGTGGAGTGCAGTGCGAACTACAGTTTTTGCTGGTATTCCTGCAGCTCAGATAGAAATTTGCAATAGCGAGCGGGGAAAAAACTCTGCTGCACATCGCAAAGCGGAGTTTTCTGCACTCCGCGAGCTCCGTGGAGTGCGGAGTGAAGAAAACTCTGCAACCTCCGCAAACGGAGTGAGGTTCACTGCCCAGGCCTACAATAGTTACCAGTTCCATTCTAAGCAGGGTAGTAGGTACACAATTGTATCTCCTCTTTGATGCAAGCAACACATTAGAATTTGGAAGTCTTGTAAATCAAATGATCTTCTGGGACAACCCTTCTAGGTGATGATAAAATGAAGGATAGGAGTGGACTGTACAGGTAAATTTTCGCTAAGTAAGTCCGCCCAATCACCTGCAGGAAAAATTATCACTGATCAGGCACCAAACATTGTAATTATTCAAATTCAAGTTTACTATTAATTGATCACCCTCCCTTACTGTCTGTCACCATATACATTATCAATCACTCACAATCACTCACTAATTGTTACAATAGTTTTAGTTACCTCTTCTAATCCAACCAAGGGTCGGTTAGGTAGTAGGTACAGAATTGTATTTTGTATGCAGGCAACATATTGGAATTTGGTAGTAGAACTCTTGTAAATCAGAGATCCTCTGGAGCAGCCCTGTTAAGTGATGCAAAAACGGAGAGGCATGAGAGGGAGGCAGGCATTGCCTCTAATGTCATGAAGTAATTGTGGAGGCTTCTTCACTGCACACTGGCCCAACTGCAATTCAGCAATATATGTGACAGAAAAAGTGTGGGGCAGCATAAATCTGACACAAACATGATGTTCCACTAGCTAGTTTGTTTCTGCAAAGAAAGACATTGAAGGAAAACTAATTTAAAACTTCTATGGTGGCACTGGCATGCACAATCCAAGAAGTAGAGTTCATCCTCAAACTCAGGTGGTTAACCCAGAAGTTGGTCAGCTAACACACTTGATTCTGACCAATCTTCCTTCTCCTCCTGTGCTGTTTCAGGAACAGCGTAATTGCATGGTATGGAATGTTGGTTCATTTTCATCATGGTAAATCTTTCCATGATTTGAGCAACGATGCCAGCTGCACTGAACACACGGTCAGCAGACACACTGCCAACAGGACAACCCAGATACTTTACTGCCAGGTTTCTGAGCTCTGGCCATTGGTGCATCTTCCCATTCCAATACATCAATGGGTTATGATCCACATAGACCTCTTTGGATCATCCAGATACTCCTGGACCATTTTCTGGATAGTCATTGGTTCTGCCACTTGTACAACATATTTTGACATTGCCTCTGCACAGGACTTAAGCTCTACCATTTGATAGCAATCCAATTCAGAGGTTGGGTCCGATCCTTGTTTTTGCTGTTGTTGCCAGTGTTCTATTTGATGGTGTTGGCTGCTGTGAGACAAGAATGCCTAGTAGGACTCTAAGGTCCAGCCATTCTTCTTCCAGGTTTCCATCTTGCTCAACAATCCAACTCTTGTATTTTGAAGCATCCCCTTCAGAAAAAGACAATTTGTTTGTACCATTCATCATGCAGTGTGGCACAGATTTATTGTTTGGATGAGATGATATAATTTTGCCACCTTCCAATACAATGTAATCAGTCGCCTGACAACTGGTCCACATATTTGTCATCAGGTGGATGGCGTGAACAACACTTTCCTGCAAAGCTTGTCCAACCAATTGCAGCACATCGTGATGCAACACTGGAATAACAACTCTGGCAAAATTGGTCAGACTTAGAAGCTTACATTTTGAGCAGATGGTTGCCACAAATTCTAAGAATCCCACTCCTTCCACAAACAAAAAAGGGAGGAGTTCAAACACTAACATTGATACCAGCTTCCTATTGTACAAATGTGCCATTGGGTGGTTGCGGTCGTAGGGCCCCTACTAACAAAATATGCCCGTAATAGTAGACTATATTTTTTCTTCTTTTCTGGGCCACTGATGCAGGCAACGTTTAAGAAGTAGGTGGTGGTAGACTCAGCGAGCGTCGTGATGGGTCAGTCACTGTATGTCGTGGTGTCTCTATCTGATTCTGAGTCTTGTGCCATTGTGAAGTCACTGGAGCTGGTGATTCTGCTGGTGCACTGCTGTGTACAGGGCTGCTTTGTGCTAGGATGTCATCCTCTTCTTACTCATCATCACCTCCTACTGTGACTGGACTTGTGGCTAATGTTCCCCTGCTCTCCTCACCTTCACCACCACAACCACGTTCAGCAATCGCTTTAATGAGCTTCTCCCACTGGATTACGGGGTGATGTTTTTTCATATGGGTTGTTTAACCTCCAGTACCATAATGTGAGCCAGGCTACCTTGACGAACATTCTTGCTGCATGCTAACTGCTAACTGTAAAAAGTCTCAAACTGGGGGTTTTTATTGGGCCACTGACAATGCCTGAAGAAGAACTGGAGGTAGGTGGGCTGTCATCAATTGCGTCTCTGCAGTGCATACTTCTACTGAGTTAGGAGTTAGTGCAGGTCTCAGCCAGAAGTTTGCAAATATGGGATCTGGTGGTGCTACCTGTGCCACATCCTTTGGAGCAGGTTGAATAGCAATGTCAGACTTCTCTGTGTCACCTTCCACAATGACTAGCTCATTGTCAACATCCTTCTCATCATCCCCTTTCATAATTCTAAGGCTTTCTTTTCCCTTGCCTCTCCTGGTGTCTCCCGGACTCTGACGGGATCCATGCCATGTCCCTATCATCATCATCATGCCCTTCCTTTTCCTTGCTGGAGGTCTGGGAGCCAATGATTCTAAAAGAGAAGGTCCTTGCACGCCAGGAAGCACGACCTCCTGTTCTGTTCCAACATCAGAAAGATGTACAATTGCTGGCTGCTGTCCACTTTGCTATGTTTCCTGAAACGATTGGGTACTACTTTGCGAAAGAAACAAATACATTTTAATGTCACTGCTCGTCTGTGTCGCAGTGATTACAGTGGCTGCCTCACTGACAGATATGGTCTTGTGCTTAAGTTGGGGTAATGCTGTTCACGCGGGTGTGCAGCTCCAAGCTTATTCCCTGGAGGCCAGTGCGGAGGGCAATCAACATTGTTTGAACAAGGTTTGGGCCAACACGCCACTGGTGATAAGCTGCTCCTACTCAGTGGCCACTTTCTTGGGAGCAACTTTCTTTCTGGGCTTCTTAAAGCTCTCAGTTGGCAGAGGCACTAAGCTGCACAAGTGGAAGAGATTGGAGGACTGATATCAATTAATCAATTAATCAATCAGGGTTTCTAAAGCGCAACTACTCACCTGCAAGGGTCTCAATGGGCTGAGGGGGGGGGTGCAACTCGGTGGTGTGCTGGGCTCATCCGAAGAGCCAGGTCTAGTGGTCTTTTCTGAGCTGGGACAGTGTGGGGGTTTGCCAGAGGGGGAGGTCATTCCAGGTCTTGGCTGCAAGATAAGACAAAGACTTCACTCCCGTTCTGGTCTTGTGGATGCGTGGGATGATGGCTAAAGAGAGGTCAGCTGATTGGAGGTGTCTCTTGGGTGTGTGGAAGGAGAGGCGGTCATTTAGGTATGCTGGTCAGATGTTGTGGAGGGAAATGTAAGTGTGGGTGAGGAGCTGAAGGTTATTCTTCTTTCAATGGGGAGCCAGTGGAGATTGCTCAGGTATTGGGTGATGTGGTGGTGGCAGGTCAGTCCCGGACTAATCTAGCTGTGGAGTTCTGGACAGTCTGGAGATTGTGAAGTAGTTTCTTGTTGATTCTGGCAAAGAGAGTGTTGCTGTAGTCCAGATTGCTGCTTATGTGGGCGTGCATGGCCATTTTTCTGAATCGGGGAGGGACCCATGTGAGCATTTTCCAGAGTATGCGGAGGGTATTGAAGCATGCTGAGGATATGGCGTTGATCTGGCAGTTCATCCTGAGCGCTGAGTGGAGTATAATGCCGATGTTTAGTGTGTGGTCAGTCGGGTCGGGGGTTTTCAAGGGTGGGGAGCATGAGGTATCACCCCAGTTGGATGGGGTGGGGCGATGAATGAGGACTTCTACTTTCTCAGAGTTGAGTTTCAGCCGCACTTCTTCATCCAGGTGGCAATGGTTTTTATCCCTTTTTGGAAGTTGTGCCTGGTGATGTTAGGTTCTTTGGTGAGGGAGAGTATAAGCTGTTTGTCATCTGCGTAGTAGACTGTTTTGAGCCCGTAGTTTCTGATCATGGTTGCTAGGGGGGCCATGTAGATGTTGAAGAGGGTGGGGCTGAGGGAGGATCCCTGGGGCACTCCACATCTTGTCTCTGTTGATGCCGAGAAGAAAAGCGGGAGTCTGACTCACTGAGTTCTGCCTGTGAGAAATGAATATTTCCAGTCAAGGGCCTTTCTGCGGATGCCGGCATCATGTAGTATGGTGGCTAGGCTGCGGTGGGAGACGGTGTTGAAGGCAGCTGAGAGGACCAGGAGAATGAGGGCTGCCATTTGGCCCTGGTCAAGGAGGAAGCAGATGTAGTCAGTGGCGGAAAGTAGTTGGGTCTCTGTGCTGTGGTTGCTGTGGAATCCAGATTGGGAGATGCCCAGGACATTGTTGGCTTCGATGAAGTTTGCTAGCTGGGTATTGATGGCCTTTTTGATGACTTTGGCTGTGAATAAGAGCAGGGAGATGGGCCTGAAGTTCTTGATTCCCGTTGGGTCTGCAGAGGATTTCTTCAGTAGGGGGTTGACTTCGGCGTGCTTCCAGTCATTGGTGTATGTGTCAATTTCGAGGGAGTAGTTAATTGTCTGGTATAGCTCGGGTGTGATGGCCGTGGCAGCTTTGTGGAAGATATGGGGTGGGCAGGGGACTGAGGGTGCAGCAGAATGACTGCTATTCATGGTTTTAAGTTGTCTTCTGCCGTGAGCGGGGTCAATGTGAGCAGGGTCTGTTCGGTGGCGTCATTGGTGGTGGAGGCTGGGGTGGTGCAGAGGTCTTGGTTGTCAAAATTGATGTAGATCATCTTAATCTTAGGTGAAAATAGGTCCTGAGTCAGTTGCAGATGTCTTGGGAGGATGGGACGTCTGTTGTTTCGCTGCCGGGTTAGGCAAATTCCTTGAAGATGGAGAAGAGTTCTTTGGAATTTTGGACATTAGTGAGGATTCTGTCTTGGAGGAAGTTCTTTTTTGTGGCTTTGATGAGGTGGTGATGTGCTGTGGTGGCATCTCTGTAGGTGGTGCAGAATTCTTGGGTTTTGTTGTTCCTCCAAGTCTTTTTGAGTCATCAGCAGGAGCGCTTGTATTCTTGGAGTGCGGGGTGAACCAGCTTGCTTTCTTGATGTGTCACCCTGTGGCTTTCTTGAGGAGGGCAAAGGTGTCAGTGCAGTTAGTGATCCAGCAGTGGAGACTGCGTGTCTCTGTGTTGGTGTCAGGCATTGTCGTTGGGGGGTGCTGGTGAGAGTGGAGGTGAGCTGGTCTTCGATGGCTTTATTCCAGCTTCTATGAGGGTGGCGGTGGGCGTGCTTGTGTACAATTGGATTTCTGAAGCAGAAGTGGATGCAGCGGTGGTCTGTTCAGAGGAGTTCTGTGGTGTGGCTGTAGGAGATGCTGTTTCCTTCTGCGAAAGTGAGGTTGAGTGTGTGTCCCACTGTGCGCGTGGGGGCATTGACGAGTTGCTTCAGCCCTATGTTGGCGAGGTTTTCCAGGAGGGAGGTGGTGTTAGGGTAATCGTGGTTGTACAGGTGGAAGTTAAGGTCTCCAAATAGAATGTTAGAATGTAGTCTGCGGATGCAAGGAGTGGGTGCGATGAGGTTGGTGATGGGGTCGGTAAAAGGAGCATGGGGGCCAGGCAGCCTGTAGATGAGGGTTCTGCAGAGAGTCGTTGTAGGGTTGGTCTGGATCTAAAACTGCAGATGTTCCACGAGGGTCGTGGTGTCGTCCGGGTCAGTGGTTGTCATGTGGAGGAAGCTTTTGTGGTCAATGGCGATGCCGCCTCCTAGACAGGTGGGGCCATCTTTTCGCAGGATCTTGTATCCGCTGGGAAAGGCGGTTTGCAATGTCAGGCGCGGAGTTGGTATTGGTTCTGGTATCTGTGGAGCGACATCGGGCGTGTGAGTGTTGAGGAGGCTCCAGATTTCTATGGCATGCTTGTATAGGGAGAGCATGTTGAGGAGGATGCAGTTTAGTAGTTTGTATGTGATGACGTCCGATCAGCAGGAGATCGGGCCTTGGGTGTTGCTCTGCGTCGAAAGCTGGCAGTTGATGCTGCGTCTGGGGTTGAGAGCGCAGAGGGTGCAGGGTTCATAGCGGAGGCGGGCCAGCCACCATTAAGTAGGGGTCAGAGGGAGGGCAGTCAGCTTGGATGTGGGAATGGAAAGGACATGCTGGAGGGGTCGCGGGGCAGCAGTGGCGGGGTGCTACTCGCACTGGACCACCAGGTATAAGGTACAGGCAGGATTCTGCAGGTGGAACAGGGCCTCAAAACTATGGCAGAACAGAGAGCACAGGTGTCTCAGGGCAGCACTTATATGTGGAGCTGCGCAGGGAGAGCAGTCACACTGACCAGGTCAGTGGTCTCACTCACTGTACAGGTCTTCTATTTGGCAGTACTGCGGGTGATGTCTCTTTTTCTTTTATGCACCTAAAAGTAAACAAGAAAGAAAAACATTTAGTGAAACATGGTATTTTTGCAGTTTGAATTAGGAGAGAAAAAGGCAATATTTGTTTGGTTGGCTACCTAGGTAATAATAAATCTACCACTTTAAAGTCAAACCTCACCACCATATCATAAAGTTTAATTTCCCTTCAGGACAACAAAACATATAGATAGAGCTCTTTCCTTTATGTCCACATATTCTAATGGAGGCACCTGTGGCACTCAGTGAACGGCAAGAGTAAATGGAATTTTAATCAGAAACAAAAATGGAGGTTACTGTGTGCCTATAGCAGGCAAGGTGATCCGGAGGAAGTGGACTAATAATAAAAAAAGAAAATCATGCTGATGTGTCTATAGTGCACAGCGGTCAGGGTGTACAGGAGGAAATACAATTATACCTAAAAAAACTGAATGCTGTTGTGCAGCTGTGCGCCAATGGTGGATGGATGGATGGATTGCAACCCAGATCTGTGACTGGGGATGACAGTCTGAAAACGATTCAGAGCTCCGTCCACCATCTCCTTGTGTTTGTTTTGTTTGCCCTAAGTTGGCTGGGTATGCCATGACTTGGGTCCCTTGCTCACTTTGCCCCTGGATTCAAGCTAGCCTGGCTAATGAGGGGGTGTTACCCCGAAACCCGTTGCAAAATGCTTGTTTCCAGTTCAGGGAAGACCTGGCTTGGCAGTTCAGGCTGGACTGTTCCCATTAGACACAGGGTCAAGGCTGATTTGCATATATCTGGGTGTAATCAACACTATAAAACCACTGATCTGGACAGATCATTCTTTAATCGAGTTCTTGGTCAAAGTTTTTTCCAAAAATTCAAAATCTCGAACCTGGACCGCATCTAAAACCAAGAGTTGGAAAAGATTTTCAATCGAAAAATTTCAGCAAGATTTTTCACACCCAAATACGACTATCACTGATCCAAATGACGAAATAGAGTTACTCCAGTCTCACATTAGTAAGGCCCTTGATCACTGCTCTGTCACCCAACACAAAAAAAGACCCACGAGATCTGAGAAATGGTACGGACAAGAATTAAAAGCAATGAAAAGAAAATGCACACTATACGAACATAGATGGAGACTTAACAAAACCGACGACGCTAGAGCCATCTACAAAAAAGAACACACACTCTACAATAAAGCGATTAGGAAGGCAAAGAAGGACTACTTTTCGCATAGAATCACAGAAAACAAAAACTCCTCGAAAGAACTCTTTAAAATTGTCAAAGAACTATGCAGTCCCATGGGTCTCTCATCCAACCTCCCTCCCTCTCAAGAAAATTGTAATAAAATCAACGACTACTTCTGCAACAAAATAGATACAATCTATGCTTCCTTTTTAAACACCAAGACTATATCCACTGAACCTCAGGGACCACCCTCCCTGCAGGAGATTTGCCTCAACTTTGGCCCCTTCTCAGAAGAAGAAGTAAGTCAAGTTATGTTAGAGGTAAAATCAGGCTCCCCATCAGACCCTTGTCCTCATTTCATTTTCTCACAACTGACCCCGATAATATGCCCGGCAGTCACAAAAGCTTTGAACTCCTCCTTAAATCTTGCCGAATTCCCCAAAATCTGGAAGAACGCCATAGTGACCCCTCTATTAAAAAAAGTGGGCACAGACGTAAACAATCCTGCTAATTACCGACCTATTTCCCAACTCCCCTACTTATCTAAAGTACTTGAAAAACTGGTCAACAGACAGTTGTCCCACTTCTTAGAAACCAATGATTTATTGGATATATCCCAAACAGGGTTTCGAACAAACAATAGTACGGAGACAACCCTCCTAGCTGTAACAGACAACATTAGGACCATGGTAGATCAGGGGAAAACAGTGGCCCTGATACTTTTGGACCTCTCGGCGGCCTTCGACACTGTACCCCACAATCATCTACTAGAAATCCTAGCAGCAAAGGGAATCCGGGAAAAAGCTTTAAGTTGGCTACAGTCCTTCATCCAAGATAGGACGCAATCAGTACAGATAGGTGACTTTCATTCCCCTCCTCGGAACATCAAATATGGGGTCCCACAAGGGGCCTCGCTAAGCCCGACCTTGTTCAACATATTTGTGTCCTCACTGGCCAAATTAGGGCGAAAATGGGGTGTCGAGATCTGCTCATATGCAGACGACACCCAGCTGATGATTTCCTTGGATGAGGAGAATGACCCCAAAGGCAGACTACTCAACTGCCTTACTGATTTAGCAACCTGGATGCATAGTCATTGTCTGAAACTCAACGCTGACAAATCTGAAATAATGCTATTTGGCAGACATCCCCAGCTATGGGACAACAGCTGGTGGCCTACAACATTAGGCACCCCCCCAGACCCGACTCCAACTGCCAAGAATCTAGGGGTGTCTTTGGACACAGCCTTAAGCATGAAAACCCACGTATCCACAACATGTGGCAAAGGCTTTGCCATGTTAAAAATGCTGAGGAGAGTCTTTCCATGGATACCATTGGACTGCAGAAAGATTCTGGCACAATCCCTACTAATGAGTAGGTTAGACTACGGAAACTCTCTGTTTGTAGGAATGAATGACTATCTCTTTACCAAATTACAAACTGTACAAAATGCCGCAGCTAAAGCGATATGTAATAAAAGAAAATTTGACTCAGCCAAGAGCTGCATGAGGGACTTGCATTGGCTGCCGATTCGACAAAGAGCTCTATTTAAGCTACTTTGTACAACACATAAAACACTACACAACTCAGGCCCGTGTATCCTAAAAAACAAAGTCACACTCTACTTCCCATCCAGAAATCTACGCTCTCAATCCACTGCTAGAGCCAGAACCACACGCGTCAAAACCGCAAAGATGGGAGGGCGAGCCTTCTCTCACCTGGCGGCCAACAGATGGAACGATTTACCTGTACATCTCAGACTCACAACTAACTACTTATCATTCAGGAAACAGCTAAAAACGTTCCTCTTCCCCAAACCCGATTAATAAACGTAACCACTTGGCATTTCCCCGCATTACCTACGCAATTTTGTCTGCAACCATAGCGCCGTGATATCCCATTGGGATGATTGTTTGCGCTTTATAAGTACCCCATAACATTAACATTAACATTAACCTGAGGTGGCAAAGTGAGCTAAAGAATGATGATGGATTCAACCCAGATCTGTGACTGGGGGTGAGTGTCTGAAAAAGTTTCAGCGCTCGTCCATCATCTCCTTGTGTTTGTTTGTTCCCCTAAGTTCACAGGGTATGCCCAGACTTGGGTCCCTTGCTCACTTTGCCACTGGATTCAAGCTAGCCTGGCTGATAAGGGGTGTTACCCCGAAACTGGTCACAGAATTCTTGTTTCTTGTTCAAGGAAGCCCTGGCTTGGCATTTCGGGCTGGACTGTTCCTATGAGGCACAGGGTCAAGACTCAAGACTGATTTATATACAGCTGGGTCTGAACTGAGGTGGTGAAGTGAGCTAAAGAATGATGATGGATTCAACCCAGATCGGTGACTGGGGGTGAGTGTCTGAAAAAGTTTGAGTGCTCCATCCATCATCTCCTTGTGTTAGCTTTGTTCACCCTAAGTTGGCAGGCTATGCCCAGACGTGGGTCCCTTTCTCACTTTGCCACTGGATTCAAGCTAGCCTGGCTGATGAGGGGTGTTACCTCAAAAACAGTCCCAGGATGCTTGTTTCTGGTTCAGAGAAGACTTGGCTTGGCAGTTCAGGCTGGACTGTTCCTATGAGGCACAAGGTCAAGACTGATTTGCATATAGCTGGGTCTGAACTGAGGTGGTGAAGTGAGCTAAAGAACGATGATGGATTCAACCCAGATCTGTGACTGGGGGTGAGTGTCTGAAAAAGTTTTAACGCTCCATCCATCATCACCTTGTGTTTGCTGTGTTCGCCCTAAGTTGGCAGGGTATGCCCAGGTGTGGGTGAATTGCTCACTTTGCCACTCGATTCAAGCTAGCCTGGCTGATGAGGGGTGTTACCCCGAAACCGGTCCCAGGATGCTTGTTTCTGGTTCAGGGAAGACGTGGCTTGACAGTTCGGAGGCACAGGGTCAAGACTGGTTTGCATATAGCTGGGTCTGAACTGAGGTGGCGAGGTAAGCTAAAGAATGATGATGGATTCAACCCATATCTGTGACTGGGGGTGAGTGTCTGAAAAAGTTTCAGCTCTCAGTCCATCATCTCCTTGTGTTTGCTTTGTTCGCTCTAAGTTGGCAGGGTATGCCCAGACGTGGGACCCTTGCTCACTTTGCCACTGGATTCAAGCTAGTCTGGCTGATGAGGGATGTTACCCCAAAACCGGTCCCAGGATGCTTGTTTCCGGTTCAGGGAAGACCTGGCTTGGCAGTTCAGGCTGGACTGTTCGCATGAGGCACAGGGTCAAGATGGATTTGCATATAGCTGTGTCTGAATTGAGGTGGGAAAGTGAGCTAAAGAACAATGATGGATTCAATCCAGGTCTGTGACTGAGGGTGAGTGTTTGAAAACGTTTCAGTGCTCCGTCCATCATCTCCTTGTGTTTGCTTTGTTCGCCCTATGTTGGCAGGGTATACCCAGATGTGGGACCCTTGCTCACTTTGCCACTCGATTCAAGCTAATCTGGATGACGAGGGGTGTTACCCCAAAACCGGTCCTAGGATGCTTGTTTCTGGTTCAGTGATGACCTGGCTTGGCAGTTCAGACTGGACTGTTTCCATGAGGCACAGGGTCAAGACCGATTTGCATATGGCTGGGTCCAAACTGTGGTGGCATAGTGAGCAAAAGAGCAATGGACTAAACCCAGATCTCTTGATTGAGGGTGAGTGGTTGGCCTCCTGTGCTGCGAGACCAGAGTCCTGATTCACTCCACGAAAACTTGAATTAATTATTTTGCTCACCACTTTCTTCAATGTCATAGGCCCATTAGCCCCACCGGCAATGACCCCCCCAGGTCGGCCCTTGGATCTAATTCTATATTCAAGAATTAACACTTAAGCGTCCTCTAAGTGGACCTCTTTGATCTACACATATTAATGGGGGACACCTGAGCTTAGGTGCCTAATTCATATTACCTTAGTCAGATGTTTATTATCAAGGGCCAATTACAATGTCGGTCGGAAAGGCCGTGAACGGCATTTGGTTTGTCTGAATCTGATTCAAAACCTTGTTTCCGACCGATTTGGAAACATTTCCAACCAACGCATTATGATGTCAGATAACTGTTCGGTCCTTCCGACTCGATTTCTACCGCCATTCGGAGAAACCGAGTCGATCGGAGCTGACTCGTACAGCTCTAGGAACAGCCTTTCTGAGTGAGTGATTATGGTGTAGCCTTTCCAAATCGGTTTTCCCGACACGGATCGGCTGTTGAAATCCAGCTTTTAGGGTGCCCTAGCAGGTCCCTTTTCACCCAGAGGCCTCCGGAAGGGGCCCGTAGGGGTACCCATGGGTCCCCTCTGTGTAACAATGCACAGTGTGGCAGGCACCATAGGGTGCCCGCTACAGGGTGTAAGGTTTCCCACAACCACCCTATTTTTCAATGGGAGCCTGTATTGTTGGTCGGAACGCAGGCTCCCATTGAAGTCAATGGGAGTCCGACTGACCGGTGTTCGGAAACATTATATTCGGTCGGTCGAACTCCCCGGATTGGATTAGGTCGGAAATCATTCTGACACAGAGTCATTTGGAATTCTTTCTGACCAACATTGTAATCGGCCCCTAAGTTTTACAAGTCTCCAGCAGGCTAGCCGGTACGACGGCAGCGCAAGGTGAATAGGCTTCCCGCACCAATCTCCTCACTATGCATTTTCCTTGCTAGATTTGGCACTCCTACCCCAATAACAATACAGGTGATCACACACCTTGTCCTGATGGCGATCTCAATTTGATGAGATTGCAGCGCTGTCAACCACAGATCAATTTGACTCCCTTTCATTGTAAAAACGGCATAAAGGAGTCTAAGCATCTTGTTTCTTTGTATTGCTACATGTTCTCAATAATTTTCATTACCACTGCACGTTTTCTTCATGTATTTTTGAGCACCTTATCACAACATATACAAAAAAGTCTATATGCAATGAATACATTCATTGCATTGCATTACACAGTTAATTGCATTACAATACAAAGTCAAGTACTGTTCTGCGTTTATAACTGCCTTCTTTGTAATATGTATTGCTGGGTCCTTAAAAAATGCCTAAGACCCTTGGTGTTTTTAATACTCTGGAGACCATTTGGCCTTAAGCGAACAACTGAACAACTATTTTAAAAGTAAACAAAAAATATATATATATATATATATTCACTGAAAAAACCAAAGGTTTCAGGGGCGTTATAGTTAGGAATTGGCATTAAAAATCCTTAGAAATTCACTAAAAAAACCAGAGGTTTCAGGGGCGTTATAGTTAGCTGGACATTTCCCTCGTACAAAACCCTAGAAATTCCCTCGTTATAGTTAGTTCAGCTAACTATAACTCGCGCCCCCGCAATGCACTGCTGATGACGTCACATATTTACGCGTTTCCGCGATGCGTCATCTGCATCTATGACGCGGTGGGTGCGCGGATCCCGCGAAATATTTAACATTTAAAAAAACATATATATATGTATTTCATGTGAATATTAATTGAAGACAAACTCTAAACTAGTCTTAAAACGAATATATTTTTACATCTAATCCTAGATTTCTTTTTAATTGAATTTCGCGGATGCGCGCTGGGTGCGTGCTGCGTAAGCGCAGGGTGCGCGGATCCATGTGACCGGCAAAAAAAGAGATTTGATTGGTTCATTACACTTCCTCTTCTAACTATTGAAAGACCCCACCCATTTCAATCATTCTTCTTTGACCTTCTTTAGAGCACCATCTCTGTGGAGAGAAGAAGATTTTTTAGACTAAGTTTACACTTAGCTCTAACTTTTTTCAAACAAAAATGGCTTCAGGGCAGCAGGCATCACCTGCATCACCTCATACTTCTGAGGATTAATTTTTGCCGGAGGCACCACCCAAAAAACGTTTTTCTTCAGTGGTGTGGTCATTTTTTACTTTTCCCGAGGGGCAGAATAAGACCAATGCCACCTTGGTCACGTGCAAGATTTGCAAAAGAGTCCTATCGAGTGGGGATCCTAACAAGAAATACTCTTGCGGCACGGCAAGTATGATGAAGCACATGAGGACCCTTCATCCGAACAATCTTGCACGAGAAGAGTGCCGACGGATGAGAAACACTCCTGCTCCTGCGCCATGCACCTCATCGCAGCCGAGCACATCAAGAGTGCAAGAACTAACTTTCCTGGTTTAAAAAAGAGCTAAATTTCTTTGTTGGTGTTAGTTTAGATGAATGTATGTGTAGTATGTAATTGACTGAATGAATGCATTAGTAGCGTATGGTGAATGTTTAAGTGCAGAACTATGAGGAAGTGCTGCAGCATCACACAGTAACCTCTTTAACTGCAGTGTGCTGTAGTACTTCCGAAGCACAGGGATGCAACATATGTACATAAATATGTTGCAAATCTATGTTTCTCTCTGCACGGCTGCTTAAACTGCAGCCATGTGGTGACACAGGCACCCTTGCACCATAGTGCTAGGATATCTGTGTCATGTGCTGTTTGTTTTTCTGCAGGAAGACACACCTTCCTGCACAAAAACAATGAGAAAATGCATTTTTCTTCTTCAATGTATGCTGAACATTTCAGCATGCATTGAAGATATAAAAATGTGGAGAAATTAAAACAATTCTCCTTGTTGTGCTTTCCTACACCAATTTTAGAATGGTGCAGCATTCACACACATATCGAGATTTATGATTTCTGATAAATCTAGACATGTGTCTTGTTCTATGAGTATTAGGTGCAATCATGCACAACAACACTTATAGAACACTCTTTCAACACAAAGTGATGTGCATGATGAGGTTATATTTACATGGAGTATAAAAAGTGCACAGAGTGCCTTTTCCTCTCTTTGTAAATATAAAAGAGTATCTTGCACAATAACTATGTTACAAAAAGTGACGTATTTCCGTTTTTAAATTTCCTTGCGAATGATAGAAGGTAAGCACAGAGTTTTGTCTGCAAAGATGTTCAAAGAAGAATGATTGAAATGATTGCGGTCCTTCAACAGCTAAAAAGGTGAAATATTATGAACCCCTCAAATCTCTTTTTTTGCAGTTCACATGATATCTGATTATGGTCAGATTTCAAAACTACATAAACAGAGTGTATTTAGAAACGTGTTTCAACTTTGTAGCTTCTTGCAGGCCTCTTCATTCTGCATATTGAGACTTAGTTAAACTTACCTTCACAGTAATAGGAATAAAACATGGTATACATTTTTTTCTGTTTTTCATTCAAATATAAATTCATATAAATTGCTTATTTTAAAATTTGGATCTGTGAAAGAAAAGGAAAAAAATATATAATATGTAATAATACATTTTATACAACACAGCATAATTTCCACAAAGTAATATTTTTGCCTTTTTTGCTGTTCTCAGAATATATTAAATTTCACTAAAAATAGTGATTTCAATTGTACTCATCACTTAACAGCGGGCAAAAAAAACACAATTACAAAGATTGTTAAAAAAAAAACAACATGCCATTCTCAAAGTACAAATCACAGAAATATAAAATGCACACAGCTAACACAATTTTTTAACTTTAACTTACAAAAACTGTAAATGATGTCGCGATAAAATATTCACCAAATCTAAAGTTGAATTTTTGGAGGATGCACCACGCCCACAACGTTTTCCTTCAGTGATGTGGAAATGTTCTACTTTTCTCGAGGGGCAAACAAAGACCAATACCACCTTTCTCATGCACAAGATTTTCAAAAGAGTTCTGTTACGAGGGGATCCTAACAAGAAATACTCATGCGGCACAGCAAGTATGATGAAACACCTAAGGACTCTTCATCCAAACAATCTTGTACGTGAAGAGTGCAAACAGATGAGAAACACTCCTGTTCTGTATCTGTAAAAAAGAATCACAAATAAATGTATATTAATAACTTTCAAAATTATACTATTCCATTACTGTACAAACACATTTTATATAAATACTGACTAAGAAACTATGTCCCTGAACCACAAGTGTGACAATGGTTAAAACACTACATGCATAGTGCATACTACTTTGAAGCAGTTCATGCCCTAAAGCCTACCTCACTAAAACTCTACATGCTAACTGACTAAATGATTACAGTAGTATAAGGAGACACACTGGGTGAGTGACAGGGTGTTTGCTAGAAGAGTATGAATACTAACTTGGGAATTGAAGGTGTGAAACACAACTGTGTAGGTGATTGGAGGACTGCATCCATACTGCATAGGCATTTAAAGCAGTCCATGTGCTAAGGCCTGGCTCACTGCATGACTACTTGGGTACTGACTGAATGATTAGAGTACAGCAAGGAGAGTGCCTAGGTGAATTTATAAGTGCTAGGCTTTTCGCACAGGGAATGGATTAGTACTTGGTACTGAATGGGTCACTAGAAGAGTGCAAAGGCAGTGACAAGATGTTTGCTGGACTGTAAGGATACTGACTAGGAAATTGAAAGTGTGAATAACAAGTGTCTAGGTGGTTAGAAGACTGCATGCATAGTGCATAGGGGTTTCAAGCAGTCCATGTGCTAAGGCCTGGCTCAGTGCATGAATACTTAGGCACTGACTGAATGATTAGAGTACTGCAAAGATAATATCTTGGTGAATTTATAATGGTTTGAGTTTTCGCACAGTGAATGGATTAGTACATGATGCTGTATGGGTCACTAGAAGACTGCAAAGGGAGTGACAGGGTGTTTCCTGGAAGTGTATGGATACTGACTAGGGAATTGAAGGTGTGAAAGTCAATTGTGTAGGTGGTTAGAGGACTGCATGCATAGTGGATAGGGGTTTGAAGCAGTCCATATACTAAGGCCTGGGTCACTGGATGAGTACTTGGGTACCGACTGAATGATTAGAGTACTGCAAGGAGAGTGTCTGGGTGAATTTATTAGGGTTTGGCGCAGTGAATGGATTAGTACATGATGCTGAATGGGTCACTAGAGGAGTGCAACGGGAGTGACAGGGTGTTTGCTGGAAGTGAATGGATACTGACTGGCGAATTGAAGGTGTGAAAGACAAGTGTGTAGGTGGTTAGAGGACTGCATGCATAGTGGATAGGGGTTTGAAGAAGTCCATGTGCTAAGACCTGGCTCAGTGCATGAATACTTAGGCAGTGACTGAATCATTAGAGTACTGGAAAGAGAGTGTCTTGGTGAATTTATAAGTGTTTGGGTTTTGGCACAGTGAATGGATTAGTACATGCTGTTGAATGGGTCTCTAGAGGACTGCAAAGGGAGTGACAGGGTGTTTCCTGGAAGTGTATGGATACTGACTAGGGAATTGAAGGTGTAAAAGACAAGTGTATAGTTTTAGTTAGAACACTACATGCATACTGCATAGACATTTGAAGCAATCTATTTGGTACTTAGAAACTGACTAAATAATCAGACTACTTCTAGGACAGTGCTTAGGTAAAACTTTTAAATTTTCAGTTCTGCCACAGTGAACATAATAGTACATGGTACTGCACCTTAGTGTCAAACCCTGACTCATTTTATCATTGCATAAGCAAAGTCTAGCTTCTAATGCTACTAAAACTTGACAACATGACAGGTTTTAAAAGAGGTATCTGCTAAAAAATGCACGATGTTACCAAATGCTTCTCTCACAGTGGTTCCCAAATGCACACAGACTCACAGTGTGATTCTAGACAACAACCACTATGCCTAGGAGTTTACCAAAAATCATTCACTACTGTGGAAGTTATTATTATTATTATTGAATCTTGTATAGCGCATGGTTACCCTTGGGCATCCCAGCGCTCGTCCAGAATACACACCAAACCAGCAGAGCACTAAGCAGGGAACAGATGAGTCTTTAAAAGTTTGCGAAATCGCAAGGTGCCAGTTTCGGAGCGAAGGGCATGCGGAAGGGAGTTCCATAATGCTGCCATAATGCTGTTCCCTTACCATAAAGTGGTAAGGGAACTGCACACAATCTTCATATTTCAGGACTGCACTTTTGTGTCAAAGCCTGACTCATTTAATCAAAGCATAAGCAAAGACTGGCTTCTAATGCTACTAAAACTTGACAACATGACCGGTTTTAAAACAGTTATCTGTCAGCAAATACACGATGTTACCAAATGCTTCTCTCACAATCCTTACCCAAATGCACACAGACTCACAGTGTGATTTTAGACAATCAACACTATCCTAGGAGTTTACCAAAACTCATTCACTAGTCTAGAAGAGTTAATGGTACTGAACACAATCTACATATTTAAGTACAGCACATCAGTGTCAAAGCATGACTCATTTAATCAACGCATAAGCAAAGACTGGATTCTAATGCTACTAAAACTTCACAACATGACAGGTTTTAAAAAAGTTATCTGTCAGCAAATAGATGATGTCACCAAATGCTTCTCTCACACTGATCCCAAATACACACTAACTCACACTGTGATTCTAGACAAGCACCACTATCCCTAGGAGTTTACCAAAACTCATTCACTACAGTGCAAGTGGTAAGGGAACTGCACACAATCTACATATTTCAGGACTGCACTTTTCTGTCAAAGCCTGACTCATTTAATCAAATCATAAGCCATAACTGTCTTCTAATGCTACTAAAACTTCACAACATGACAGGTTAAAACAGTTATCTGTCAGCAAATACACGATGTTACCAAATGCTTCTCTCACAGTGGTTCCCAAATGCACACAGACTCACTGTGGGATTCTAGACAAACAACACTATCCCTTGCACTATACCACACACATTTCTTCTTCTAGAAGTAGTACTACATTTTAGTATAGAAACATAACATAACTCATTTCACAAATTCATAAACAATGACTGGTTTCTAATTCTACCAAAATATAAAAGCAGCACAGTTATCTGTCTGCAAACACATGAAAAACAAAAATGCTTATCAAAGAATGGTTTCTACATGCACACACACTGTCAATTAGATTGTAGAGAAAAAAAATACTCCCTACACTTTAGCAGGAGAAATACATTAGTCTGATTAAAATCAAAATAGTCTACATACATCCCCTCACAATTAAATAACTCATCTTTCAAGTTCTTTTGTAGATTAAGAAGTATATCAGTCACTCACCATATTTTCTTTTACAGAATCTCTGCACTGTGCACCTCTCAGCAAAAACAAAGAATGGAAAAGTTTCCCTTTCATTTTCCACACATATACATGTAAACATCAAATCACAATCCTTCACACATAAACTCAAAAGCAAACACACATTTCTATTGGTTAAACATTTCAAACCTTTCCAACTGAAAGACATTTCAACCCTTCCCCCAATCTGCCTTCTGCTTGTTACCATAGAAACAGGTCATGGAACACTGCACTAAGCACACAGGTCAGAAGTTCAGCACACAATGTTCCTACACAAGAGAGGAAGTGTGCTTCACTTTTCAACATATTAGTGAATCATATATAATGTTCCTTACAATCTGTTTTTGTCAACCAATAAGAATCATACCTTTAAAAAACAGAAATATACACCCTACCTTTCAGTGTACAAAGTAGTCATACAACCAATGATTTCTTGTCTTTTTAAAAAAAAAATCCGTGGATCCGCGTACCCAACGCGATAGGATGCGCGCACTGTGCGCGCATTTCGCCGTTTAAAAAAAGAAAAAAGGGGGGCCCCAGGGGGTCCTTCTGGGGTTCCCTAAGCACCTCTAGAGGGTCAGAGTATTTCCACTCTGCCCCCTTTATATGTTTTACACACTTATTCCCTTTGCTTCTTCAGCCTCGCTTCTACCGAGGCAGAAAATGGCCGCCAACAGTTCCTGGTTTCGAATGTAGAGAGACACTCGACAGCCAATTAGCATTCAGGTCGCGATCGGGAGAGTGCGCGCTTGGTTCAGGGAGGGTGCGCGTACGGTGCGTGTGCGGTCCGCGGATCCTCCGCGGCCATAGATATTTATGTACTTTTAACTCTACTTTTCTCAGGAACTACTGAACGGATTCACACCATTTATGCAAAAGGCACGAGTCTGAACTGAGGACTACCTCTTTGCCAAATTAGGTGTCATTCCGTTCAGCGGTTCAGGCTGTAGCTGCGACAACAGATCCTATGGGAAATTGCATGGGGAAAATGCGTTTTGGGACCCCCGTTTTTTCTCGGCCCCTGCTTGACGAATCACCACAAAACTTTCAGGGTAGGAGCAGAGCGGAGCTGGCCAAAAGTTTGGAAAATTTCCCGAGGATTGGTCAACCAGCAGCAGACTTATTGGGAATAGAATGTTGCAGATTTCCTGGAAATAGGTCCTAACTATAACTACCTACTGGTGACCGCCAGTAGGTAATATATATATATATATATATATATATATATATATATATAATATATATATATATATATATATATATATATATATATTCCGATGCGATGGTAGTCCTTTCTTGAGAAGCACTCGAGAATACTAGCACTACAGCCCCCAGAATGCCTCATACACAGACTCATTGGAGCTACCTCACACAGGGGTGTGTCATTGTGGTCAATAAAATGGAGGAGGTTTGCACACCGCAGCACGTTATTTCCGTGTTAAGCCTCTGAGGAAGTAAATATACGAAACGCGTCAGGCAAACACGCAAGTCTGCTTTCTATTGAACCAACCACACAAACTGCATCTGTACCTGTTACTGGGGCTGGTAACCTCCGCCACTGTCTCGAGTGCTTCTCAAGAAAGGACTACCATCGCATCGGAATTTAGAGACGGCGGTCCAGCCGTCGAGTAAAGCACCACCCCGGAACCAGGGGGGCCATGAGGTATGATGCACGAACCTCGTATCGGAGAAGTGGCGCAGGAATGAAGATGGTTTCGAGTGGTTGGGGCTCAATATGGGCTCTATCATGCAGGAATTGTGCACTGCTATTGTGCAAGGTGAATACTAGCACTACAGCCCCCAGAATGCCTCATACACAGACTCATTGGAGCTACCTCACACAGGGGTGTGTCATTGTGGTCAATAAAAGGGAGGAGGTTTGCACACCGCAGCACGTTATTTCCGTGTTAAGCCTCTGAGGAAGTAAATATACGAAACGTGTCAGGCAAACACGCAAGTCTGCTTTCTATTGAACCAACCACACAAACTGCATCTGTACCTGTTACTGGGGCTGGTAACCTCCGCCACTGTCTCGAGTGCTTCTCAAGAAAGGACTACCATCGCATCGGAATTTAGAGACGGCGGTCCAGCCGTCGAGTAAAGCACCACCCCGGAACCAGGGGGGCCGTGAGGTATGATGCATGAACCTCGTATCGGAGAAGTGGCGCAGGAATGAAGATGGTTTCGAGTGGTTGGGGCTCAATATGGGCTCTATCATGCAGGAATTGTGCACTGCTATTATGCAAGGTGAATACTAGCACTACAGCCCCCAGAATGCCTCATACACAGACTCATTGGAGCTACCTCACACAGGGGTGTGTCATTGTGGTCAATAAAAGGGAGGAGGTTTGCACACCGCAGCACGTTATTTCCGTGTTAAGCCTCTGAGGAAGTAAATATACGAAACGCGTCAGGCAAACACGCAAGTCTGCTTTCTATTGAACCAACCACACAAACTGCATCTGTACCTGTTACTGGAGCTGGTAACCTCCGCCACTGTCTCGAGTGCTTCTCAAGAAAGGACTACCATCGCATCGGAATTTAGAGACGGCGGTCCAGCCGTCGAGTAAAGCACCACCCCGGAACCAGGGGGGCCGTGAGGTATGATGCACGAACCTCGTATCGGAGAAGTGGCGCAGGAATGAAGATGGTTTCGGGGTGTTGGGGCTCAATATGGGCTCTATCATGCAGGAATTGTGCACTGCTATTATGCAAGGTGAATACTAGCACTACAGCCCCCAGAATGCCTCATACACAGTCTCATTGGAGCTACCTCACACAGGGGTGTGTCATTGTGGTCAATAAAAGGGAGGAGGTTTGCACACCGCAGCACGTTATTTCCGTGTTAAGCCTCTGAGGAAGTAAATATACGAAACGCGTCAGGCAAACACGCAAGTCTGCTTTCTATTGAACCAACCACACAAACTGCATCTGTACCTGTTACTGGGGCTGGTAACCTCCGCCACTGTCTCGAGTGCTTCTCAAGAAAGGACTACCATCGCATCGGAATTTAGAGACGGCGGTCCATCCGTCGAGTAAAGCACCACCCCGGAACCAGGGGGGCCGTGAGGTATGATGCACGAACCTCGTATCGGAGAAGTGGCGCATGAATGAAGATGGTTTCGAGTGGTTGGGGCTCAATATGGGCTCTATCATGCAGGAATTGTGCACTGCTATTATGCAAGGTGAATACTAGCACTACAGCCCCCAGAATGCCTCATACACAGACTCATTGGAGCTACCTCACACAGGGGTGTGTCATTGTGGTCAATAAAAGGGAGGAGGTTTGTACACCGCAGCACGTTATTTCCGTGTTAAGCCTCTGAGGAAGTAAATATACAAAACGCGTCAGGCAAACACGCAAGTCTGCTTTCTATTGAACCAACCACACAAACTGCATCTGTACCTGTTACTGGGGCTGGTAACCTCCGCCACTGTCTCGAGTGCTTCTCAAGAAAGGACTACCATCGCATCGGAATATATATATATATATACATATATATATATATACATTTAGTTCCGAAGGGAGGACCTGGAGGAAGGCATCCACATTGGAGACTGAAAGGAAGAAATGGAAATGGATGAGTATGCACCCCATATTTTTTGATTCTCCTGATTCGAAGCAGGTGGTCCCAATGCCATGGTTGACTCATCAGAAAGCCAACTCATAGTTCGGACGCCAGCAAACTTCTCAGTACTGCCCAATGACAGTTGCTTTTCCCCCAGGACTGTCAGGGCGGTCAGCAAATGGCTTGCGGTATCGGCGGTACTCCAGCGGTCTTTCATTCAGCAAACGGCCACACTTGTAATACGTCAGGTGGACCGCCTAGTCATCATCGGTGAATCTGATGCTGCTGCGATGGTGTTCCAAAGACCACCAAACTCATTAGCAGGCCAATATACTTTGAAATGATAGTAACCGCCTTGTATGGCTGTGTTTGGGTACATTTTTAGATTGGTTTGAATCATGGCTTGCTTGAAGTCCGATTATTTTTTAGGGGTTGTAATTATTGGTTTTGTGTTTGATATGGTTTAGGAGCTTGTAATACGTTTTGCTTTGTTTATTTGATAGTAGAGCTTAAATAAAAGGGATATTTGTTTTTTGATATTCACCATGTATGGCGCATATCTAAGTGAATGGTTTGGGACACATTTTGAAGGTCCCATCCATCATCCACATGTCACATTGTCTCAGTTTTAGTATGTTATCTGCTGTAGAAAATATTAGGATTTGTTTTTTGTTATTTGGGTTGTTATGTAAAAGGAAAGGTTCTTTATTATGTCCAATTGTTAAGTGTTCAGGTATGTGTTTGTCTTTGTATCACAGGTGGGATATCACAGGTGACTCTTTTATTTTGTGCAATTAAACATTTCAAAGTGGGGAAAGTTGAATTATGACATCATTTTTGCAGCCCTCCCACAGCATACATTAGAATAATATTTAGTACATTTTGAGTTTATAGTCTCTGTTGATTGCACTTTCTTACCTGTGGGTGTAGCTACTGCGATTTAGTACCTGCTTTACACTCTGCAATGTGTTATACTTTATAGCTTCTGTCATTGTATCTGGAAGTAGTGCAATAGTATAAATATATAGAATATTTTAACAATTTTATATTCATATTTATAATTAAAATCAAGCAATCATTTCTATTTTGTATACTTACATCTATGTTGCGTATAGATGTTTTGCACGATTTTGCAGCTTTTCAGTTGGGGGTGTTCCTCTGTGTAGCTGGTGTTTTGTTTACTGTTGGATGAAAAAAATCATAAGTTTTAAAATAAATGTTAATTTGTTGCTAGTTTCTAGACGTTGAAGTTAGGTTTATGTTTGCTTGCTATTTGGGTGAGTTTATACTTACTTTCTTGTATTTTTTGATGCTTTTTGATAGTTGTTATATTCAGATCGTTTATCACTGTTTCAAGGCATGGGTGTTTCTTTTAGGAATTCTATGTAAAAGGATATTAATTATTTGTTACTTAAGATTTTAATTACGTTTCAGTTTAAACATAACTTTTACTTACTTGGTTAAGTAGTTGTTGAAATGTAAATATATTTTCTGTAATGGTTTGGTGAGAAAATCCTGTAGAGTTTCCCCTTCTTGCAGCATTTGTCGTTTTTGAGGCAGTTAATTGATTACATTAGTGTGCTTTCTTATATTGTGGATTTAATTGTTTGTTTAATTTTATTGGTTTAAGTTGTTTATGGTTTTATTTCATTGGTTGGTTTAGCGTTTATATGAATTTTGTTTTGTTTGTTTGGTCCTTCTATGGTAAATGCTCATTTAGGTATTATTTGTGTTGTATAATATATAGTTTGCTACTTTTAAATACAAGTGTATATATACATATATATTTAGTAATATTTAGGTGGCAATGTAAATGTGTCTAGCTTATGTTTATATTGTTTGGGTGGTTGTATTGGTATAATGTTTTGTTCTATATTGTTTTGTTGGGTGAAAAGTAAATATAATACATTTTTGTTTATTTAAGTATGTGTATGAAACATTTTTGCTTTATTTTACATAAATGTTTTATGTTAAAAATATTTTTTTAAATATAAATGTATTTGTGATTATTTAGTTTATATATATATATATTGCATACTTTATTTCAGCCGAAGGCCATAAAAGTTTCATAGTAATACAATCATTCACAGTAAAATCTAGAATACATCAAACAGTATATAAAAATATTCTTAATAAAATAGGCATCAATTTCAGATAAAGCAATTTATACCGATCACTAAACATTCCAGAACTACCACCCCCAATAACTTCTCTTTTAAAATTAAATACAAATTTCATATAATACAATAAAAGAAGAGAGATAAATGTTTATTTTATACAGTTCAGGATACTTTCACAGTCATGGGTGAGTTGGTCCTCATGACATCACAGCTTTAACCCCACTTTGCTTTTTATTAGTCCCACTGATTATTTAGTTATTTTGGCGATTAATATTGGAATCAATATTTTGAGTTTTGATATTTTTAACATATATTTTTATTTAAAGTTAAGCCTATTTATGTGTCCAATAGTTTTCATTTTCTGATGTAGGTAAAAATCAATATTTTTAATAACAATATTTTTCTTCTCAATATTTGTACTTATGCTAGTTAAGTGTAGGAAGTCGATATTGTGATGAATATTACGTTTCCCATATTTTACGTTTCGATATTGTATGCATTGATATTATGTCAATGATCCGTACAGATTGTTTCTGAACAGAGACCACTCATAGATTAAAGGAGACACCTCTGCCAGGCGACCTTTCATCGTTCAGGTAAACTTGCCATGTTTGGTTGATTAGGGGAGCTCACAGTGTCATGTACATTTTGGTTGCGTGTGCCCGAGAATTATAATATATTTAATGTGAGAATAACCAGCTTTTTGTACAAGGCTTTATCTAATGATGGAGGCCCCAAATATTGACTTTGGGTCAATGTTGTCTAAAATGCAGGAAGCTGGGGAAATGCATACACTGTATTATTGACCAAAGAAGGTAAATACTCCAATTTCCAATTATATTAGTTGTGATAATATGCAGAAAGCAGGGGAAATGCATACAGGGGATTATTGACCAAAGAAGTTTAATACTACAATTTGCATTTATATTGTTTGTGTTGAAGACAATTTTACTATGAATAAAGAGTGCATTAATTTGGCAAAAAAGTTTGTGACATGGCAGTTGTATATCTAATCACAAGGAACACAGAACACCATGGAACTAAGTTTGCACGGGTTGTGGTTGCCTGCAATGAGCAAGAACATTTAGAATATAAAATTGTGTTGCATTTGTGTTGAGACTAACCCTGGGTGAAGTTCACGTAGCCGCTCTACGCTGAACTCTGCGAAGAGGTTAAACAACTCCGCCGCGCTATGCGGAGTTCCGTAAGCAGGCCTAGTTGCTTATCCTGCCCTTTTATTTGACCTTTCCACCGTACAGCAATGTGGATTGCGTGTTCAGGGGTAAATATTGTGTGAACTTCACCACGGGGTCACGCATGGGCAACGCCATCTTTTTTTCTTATCTGTTATAGTGCTGGGGCCTACTTTTCAATCCTGCCTAATTTCTTTCAATCCTTCTTTCCCCAAAACTTTTTCTGGCCTTTTTTATTTATTATCTTTTCCTCTGTCTTTTTAAGTGTATATTTTATGTTTTTTCTACTTTTTGTGTGTTTTTGTGAGTTTTGTACTGTTTTCTCTATTACTTGCTTCCTAATTTTTTTGACTTCCTTCCTTCCTTCTTCTCCCCTAATTTTGTAATACTTTCTACATTTTCTTTTCTACTCCGCACTCCTCCAAAGTTATGGCAGAGACCTGTGCCAAAAAGGCAGCAACGAAGAGCCACCTTCCTTGTGGAAGGTGGCACCAGAAGGGGTGAAGCCACTGGCCTTGTTTACAGAGGTGGAGCAGCGCTTAGTTTTTTTGTGCACCACTACCTCCCCTCCACCCTGGCAGCAGGTGGCAGGCCTGAGTCCAAGTAAGAGCTATGGGAGCGCCAGCAGTGGTGGGCGAATATGCGCTGGGCATTGTATCGCTGCTCTGTGGTCCGGCGCACCCCCCACCAGCTGACTCAGCGATGATCTGACATCCTGGACGGAGAGCAGGACCTGCTGGACCTGCTAGGGGTTGAGTTCACGGGGCTTGGTGGGTAGCTAATTATTATTATTATTATTTGTGTGTTTTATGGTATTGCTAATATTTTTTTCCAAAATAGCAAGCATGCTGCTTAAATGCAGGTAAGTTACTTTTACAAATCTTTTATTATGTGATCATTATTCTGGACAGGTGCTCAGCGCTATCTAATTGTACTTGTTTGCAACTTTGCGCTCGATTCGGGTGATTATGATAGAACTGACGTTAAGTAATGCAGACTAGAGAGAGACACAGTTCTGTATCCTGTCACTACTAATATAGTGGTAGTTAGTATTAGTAATTTAATGGCACGCGTCCTCTCACTTCAGGTCTTTAGATTCTTTTTGTAGCTCGTACAGTGACAAGCAACCAACCAATTTGGTGCATGCATGCGTCCATCTATGCATTTGAAGACCAAATAAAGACTTAATGAATTGGCAAATCAAAGAGGGTTGAGAATGATTGCAAATCAGATCAGAACTTAGAAGCAAATATCATTCATTGCAATTTATTCCAAAGTCTTTGGAATAGGTTGGCTAGGTAGTTTTAGGAAATGTGGAATTGATAGGATGGTCCGCTATACAAGTCTACTACTAGTCGATATGATTTTGGAAAGTTCAATGTTATTGCAATTGCCGTTTTCGGTCCAAAAATAGTTTTGGAGAGATTATTTATTTATCACCATTTATTTCTTCTCTCTTTAATTAAGGCTTACATGCATCAGCACATCCAGGGTCAAGAGGTCGTTGGAGGAGGGTGAGGGAACTGGAGGTGCCTCCCAGCAGGGAGAACGCTCCTCGGCCGATGGCTCTGCTGGTCCCAGTAAGTTCTCCTGTTGTTAATATTAATATATATTTGCCTAACTTTTACTAGCCATTAATTTGAACAATTTTCTACCTGTTTCCTAATTATTATTTTTTCAAAATCCTCTTCGATCTAACAGTTTCAAAAATCTTGTTATCCCTGCATTATCCTAATATTTACTACGTTATTTTATATTTCTAGTGTCTGTATTTCACCTCAAACTGCCTCTGTCTGTAGCTTCCATTCTTCTGGTTTTTCAGTGAGCTTTCCATCTCCCCATATATATTTTGTGGACTGCCTATTGTAAGACTCAGAGAACCCATTGGTCCTTACTACTCTACTAGTACTACTACTCTGCCATGCCGACTGCATGTCCAAGTAAGGTATTCTATACATGTTTGTTGAGATGAGAAGAAGATTTTTTTTTACTTTCTCATGCTCATACTCAGTCAGTAAAACGAGAGAGTGGCCATGGTCACATTGAACCCCCCTTGAAGTTATGTGTTCTCCTTATCTAGGCCTAGTATTATTAGCAGCAGTTGATGGAGAACTGATTACGGTGAACTATGGCTTGATGGAAGTATGGGGAGGAGGAGGACGGCATCATTACATTTGCCAACCAAGAAGACTTTATTTCCTATTGTTTAGCCAGTTGACCACTCTTATTTCTTTTCAAAAATTCAGAATCACCATTAGCTGTAGCCACTTAGATGAGTCCTTTAAACGTTATCTTCTTGAGACTGAGGCGCTTCAGAAATTGCCACCAACAAAAATAAAATGCCCAACCGTATATTTTATAATTTTTGATAGGGCATACTGTGATGCCACTGTACCCAAATTGCTAGTTATGTGTGTGGTGTATGTATTTTCAATTTTGCTAAGGAAAAAAATAAACAGGAGGAGGCACATATGGCATCTAAAAAACATTTAATATTTTTTATAGCTGCACCAACCACAAGTGCCGGGGACGGCGGCACCATCCAGGGAGCAGATGTGACAGCTGCAGGGGGTGAGCCAGCAGCAGTGGCAGACAGTGGTAAGTCATATTTCTTTGTTTGCTTAACGACAATACTCACTGCAAGGGTGTACATTGTACTGTTGAGTGTGAGACTAAGTTGTGAACAGTTGAAGACACCCCTCTTTTCTTAGCCATAGCATATACAGCGGGAGTTGAGTAACTAATGGCGGCCTCTTCTATCTTCAACTCAGCAGAGAAAGTTTCATGAGGAAGAGTCAGACCATGATGGGAAAGAAGGATGGAAGGAGGGAGAAGGGTGAAATGTAATATGACTGGCTGAGAATGATGTGTGGGTGAAAGGATGCATAGGTGGCTGATAGGATGCATACATAGGTGGGTGGGTTAAGGATAGGTGAAAGGTGAAATAAATAATGCCTGCCTGTGTGGGTGAAAGTATATGGGTGAAAGGAATACTGCAGGCGGTTTGATGGGTCAAAGAAAGGACACATGGGTGGTTAAAATGACAAATGTTTGTTGGTGAAAGGTTTGTTGAGAATGACTACTCTTCGTAGTGAAGACTGGACGACGAGAATGTAAAACGTAAATGGTGACTGAGTAGCAAAGCTAAGGGTGAAGAATAAAAATAATGCTAGAAGAAAAATGCATTGAAATATTGAAAAATCCCTGGGAAGAAGAGTGAACAAGGAATGTTTTTTTTATCAAGGTTTTTGATTCATTGAGTAAGGTTGTATTTCAGACTACTTCCTTGACTCACAGTAGTTTTCAAGAACAACATATATTATGTACCCCTACCCATCCATGATCATCAATTGCCTCCCTCCGAGGCCCATTTCTTACCGATGGCATTTTGCCTGTGTCAGCCATGGTTGGCCCATCTGCTGCATGGTTACAATAGTAGTACCTCATGTCATGCTATATATCATTCATATGTTAGTAACTATTCATTTGCCTTGTTGTAGTCAGGGTAAAAGTGAAAGTTAGCATTTGATTTAACAGAGCATGGCCATGATAGGAGAAGAGATAATTGTGTGGTACAGCTGCACCACCTCAGGCAGTAGCAAAGTATAAAGCAACATGAGTAAGTCTGTCTAGTGCGCAAGCTGAGCTGGCATGCCTACATTAATTTAGCTAAACAAGAGAGAAGAAGAATTCTTATATACTCCATAGTGCTTAATGCCTGGAACTGCCATCACATTAAAAATGCAATGGTCAGAGGAATTGAGGATACCAGCAAGTGTTATGTACTGCTAGTGCTACTGTGCCACAATATGATTTTATGTGTTACAGTTTTGCTTAGAGTATTGGTTACAATTTGTCTTTTTTCCTGCTTGATATAGCTACTCCTGCCAATCCATCATCTGACAGGCAGGAGAGAGAAGCCAGGACCGGGCAAAGGAAGCTGGAGGCCATCAAGGCCGAATATCAGCGGCTGGTGGCCGAGGAGGAGGAGGAGACAGTGGCAGCAGGTGCAACCTCCAATGCCCCAGGCCGCAGCTTGGCCAGGCCCCAGTGCCTCAAGTTGAACGGCACCATGGTCAGGCAGACGCCCACCACCATTCATCAACCATTGCTGCTCCCACCTTTAGACTCTATATAGGCTTTCAGCGCTGCTTGCTCCTGAGGAAAGCACAAATGGAAGCCAGGATAGAGGAGTGGTTCGACCAATTGGAAAGGAAGCTCCTAGCCTGCCGCTAGGTCTCTCTTGCCCCTTTTTTCATCTTTTGTTTGCTGGGTGGGACTTGTTGGGGAGAGGGTGGGAATCGGGGAGTTGGGGAAATCTTTGGATTTTTGGCATTTGTATTTATGGACATTTGTTGGTGCAATTATTTGCACTTTCTGGGAGGGGCTGGGCAAGGTGTTGTGGGCTTTCTAGTTTATTTGTTAGGTAAATACATTTTTTATGGTTGTACATATGATTTAATTCTATTTTGGTGGGTTACTCTTTTACTTCACACTGCTTCCTTTGCAGCACAGGCCCACAGCCAGTTTTCAAAATCTGCATAAAACACACCAATAGATAGTTATATGGTACCCTCACTTGTCCTACTACTCTCTCCTCCTAGTCTCAGCGGTCTGCAACTATATTAACCCCTAAGGACTCGGAGGGGGTGTGGGTGTATGAATTTCCCTAGAATATAGATTATTGTAGCTCATTAATCCCCCACAGTTCTTCTCTTACCTGTGATTATTAGGCAAAGCAATAGCTGTATTGTTTCCCAAGGTGCTATGGCGGTGGTAGTAGACAGTAGCAGCTTGCTTGCGGACTAGTCATCGAATACTAGTGAAAGCACAAGATCCAGAAGTGAGGTTCCACTCCCTCCTAGCCAAACTCAAACTGTAGGATGATGAATATTCTTTGCAGGGAACTAATTAAATTGAAATAAAAAGACTGAGTTTATGCCGTTTCATATGCAAAACATTTGAGACAGTCACCAAAGGGAGACTAGAGTGCGACTAGTTCACAAAAAGAAGACTGTCAAATGAGAAACATGATAAGCAATGCTGAAGGAAAATAAATATTCAGATTGGTGAGCTAGTATAAGTTACAAAATGAAGTTGACTCGAGCTATGAAGTGGACAAGTGTAACCTTTAGTGCTGAAAAGAAAATGATGATGGCAATTATGAATTACTTTCCTCTGAGAAAAATGTAAATATTGAATACTGTGCATGGGTGGGCACCCTAATATATATAATATTGCCAGGGTGGGCTATACTTAGAGCCGAAGAAGATCCTCACCCTGCCTTGAGTTGGTGTTGCTTTCACTACATCCGCCCCACCAAGTGTGTTATCAATTAATGGTGTAAATTAAATTTAGTCACACCTCAATAAATCGTATAGCCCAAGGGAAGAGGGTTAGGGGTGCGATGAATGGATGGGAAGGGGGATTCGAGGGAAAGGTTGACAAAGACATCAACTACACAAGTACAACACATTCATCTTGCCAGCCAACCATCAAAAATCTGTTATGGTAGGAAAAGGAAATGCATGCAGGATGATGTGTGCTAGTGTAGGTAAACTAAATCAAATTGTCTGTCTGCCTCCAGAGAGACCCAAGTTACATTATGTTCTGTAACTGTTGTACAGAACTTTGAAAGATATTTAAAAAAAATATATATATATCTGTAGGAGTCAAGTAACAAACATAAATACCACACAAATTGTAATGATTAAAGAGAAAAAAAGATATTGTATTGCTAAACTGGGAGTTGCATCTGCATTCCTCTTGGACTGTCTGTCAACCTATGGCGCAGGGTAAAGGCAAGGGCCTGTAGATTGAAAAAAAAATGATATTGAAGAGTCAAGGAGAAAAGTTAAACTGCACAAGGAGGAGTGCAACAAGAAGAGAAGACTCAGAGGCAGCAAATGTCTGTTTCCGGCGGTTACCTAAATAAGAGGCCAGCCAACCACCCCCAATTAGCTTTGGATTAAACAATAAATTGGAGCTAGACAACAATGAACTGTGAGCACACACACACTGCAGCATAGGATTTTCCCAATCAATTAGAAAATCAACGCACCGCAGTTAGTCACACCACTCACTACCACCACTACACAGACTTGTGTAGGTCTGGTGCTGTTATTTACCTTTAGGTCAATTCAAAGACATCATCATCCAAATTGGTTGGTTTCAGTGAATTTGAAACCTTCCATCTTCTTCTGGTGGCAGTTCTCGCAGTAGTCACACCCACTCCCTGAGCCATTCAATCATTTCTGAACATCCTGAGTCTGACCCCGAGTATGATGTACAACTCCGTACCAACAGTGTCCCGAGTCCAGACTCAAAATGCAATAAATCGGCCTGTAGTAGTACAATGTTTTATTGAACAACAAGAAGAGAAAGATTGAGTCACTTTTTAAGTAGACTAGATTTGTTTAGGCAAACTTTGCATTATCTAAGGGTCTGGTTGGGTCGGAGTCTTTGAGGAGTATAAATATAAAGCATAAAACAATAAAAAGCAAAGCAGTCTGGAGTGTGGTCTGTGTGGAGTGGAGTGGAGTGGAGTTGGACCAGGTGAAGAAATTTTGCTATCCTGTCTTTCAAAGGGGAAGGAAAAAAAATAACGTTCAGGGGACAATTTAAAATTATTGATCAGCCACCGGTAGGCCACCAACATTTTGGGAATCTTAGATTCATCAGCTACACATTAAGCGTAACAAACAAATACCCAGTGTCACACTGTCTGGCAGCCCAAGAATCATCGCATGTCTTCTCAATCTATACACACACATTGATGATGACATATCACAACAAGTTCACACATCACAACAAACAACAATCACTCAGTGTGCAATGCACGCCAGCATTTACCTGTTCTTCCGGTGTGCTCACTGTGATCGATTGGTGGTACATTGCAGAATGCAGATCCTCCATTTGTTCACGAAGTAGAGAATTGCCAGTGTAAATTGAATTATAATGCCACATGTGGGTGGGGCAGTCCCTCTAGGGTAGGAAAGCATATGTAGTCACGGCCCAAGGCTGGAGGCAGGGACACATTTGTTTGTATTCTCTATCAAATATCTTGCTTGAGGGAAATGGCTTTTGAGGGCTAGTCGGGAGTTGGACTTCTTCACTGACTACACGCAGTTGCAACTCCAATCCGACAATAAAAATGTTTCTAAGAGTAAGTCAGCGGGGATGAATTGGTCAACCAGTCAGACATGCACAAATAATAAAGTAAATAATGTTCCCTAGCTATATACACATATTTGTTTTGGGTGTAAAAGTAAGAAAGCCTAGTAGTCAGGGAAGCAGACCTTGTCCTCAAACTCTGGTGGTTCATCCAGACGTAGGGCATCTAACGAACTACTTAATTGACCAGAGTCTCCGTCATCTTCCTACTGTGGTACTTCACTCATGGTGTAATCTGGTGGTATAAAGTGCTGATTCATTTTGATCATGGTTAATCTCTCCACGTTTTGGGGCAAGATACTGGTCCTTCTCACTGTGACAACGGCACCAGCAGCACTGAAAACTCGCTCAGTGGAGACACTGGCTACAGGGCAAGTCAGATAGTTTATTGCCAGACTGCTGAGCACTGGCCATTGGCACCTCTTCCCATACCAATACACCAATGGCTTTTGATCAAGTCAGACCTCTGTTGCATCATCCACTTTGCTCGACCTCTTTTGCCTTCGCCTCTGTGCAGGACTTTAGCCCTGCCAGTGGAAACCACTCAGTTGTAGATTTGGGGGCAGATGATGATCCTTTTTCTAGCTCACTGCTTTGCTCAGCTATCCATGTTTATATTTTCTAACATCCTCATCTGAAAAAGGTATGAAAGTGGACAGTAATGGTTTGTACTGTGGATCAAGAATTGTGATTTTTGGAGGACACAATGTCTCTTTGCACCCATGTATTAGCAGAGAAGCAAAGGATTAAACTCTTCACCAAGTCATGCAACTCTTTTTTTTCTTCCACACCTGCGTACATTGGAGACACCTCCTTTAGCTGTTCCTGTAGCATGTGCAACAATGGGATAGCTTAGCCCCTTGTACAATCCTCTTTGCTGACCTCCCGTTCGAACACCTCAAAAGGAAGCAGCATCTCTGTCACGCATTTGACTAGGTCCCATTTGTCCATCTCAATGATCATGTCTTTTAGAGTTGCATCTCCTCTTTGCATGAAATATTTATTGATATGTCTGTATTACTCAAACAGGTGTTCAAGCATGTAAAAAAAGTGGAGTTCCAGCGTGTTGGCACATCCTGTATGAGTGTTTTAACAGGCATTCAATTATCACGCTGAATGACCCTCAGCTGTTTCCGGGTTTTAAATGAATGACTGAAATGAGTGGAGATTTTTCTGCAAGTGGACAGTAAGTTGCTCACTTGGTCTTCTTTTTTGAGGAAGTCCTGTACAAGGATGTTGTTGCAGTGTACCAAACACAGGACCCTGAAATAACCACCATCTGTCATGGTCTTAACTATATTACTGCCCTTGTCGGTGGCAACAAATACAATCTTAAGCCCTCTTGGTTGCAGCCATTTAAAGACCTTGTTGTTAAAGTCTTCCAAAATGTGTATAGCTGTATAGAGTTTCTCCATTGTGAACTTCGCTCCTGTCACATGCTTCTGAGCAGCATTGAAAATCTCAGCAGTATCAACACCTGCAGATATTTTTTCTCTAGCCCCCACAAAAGAGATCAGTGTGCAGTGATGCACATGTAATCAGTTGCTTGTCAACTGGTCCACATGTCTGTTGTCAGGTGGATAGTGTGGACAGCACTCTGATGCAAAGCTTTTCCAAGCAATTCAAGCACATCGTGATGTAGCGCTTGAACAGCAACTCTGGCAAAATAGGACCAGCTGGGAACCGTCCATTACGGGCAGATGGCTGTCACAAATTTAATAAAACACACCCCTCCAACAAAAGAAAAATGAAAGGGGGTCCAGTACTAACATTTTAGCCAGCTTTGCATTGTACAACAACGCTATTGGGTGGCTGCATTCATACTGCTCCTCTGGCCTAAACATGGCAGGAATAGAAGCCTAAATGTTTTTCTTACCTGATGCTACTGATGCAGTTGACTTCTTGAGACCAGGTGGTGGTAGGCTCAATGTGCTTTTTAGCGGGGCAGTCACTGTCCTCTGTTGCCTTGGTATCTCAACCAGAGTCTTGTGCCATTGCGATTTTGCTGATGTGGGCGATACTACTGCACTGCTGGGAAGAGGGCTGATTTGCATAATGAAGAAGTCTTCATCTTCTTCTCCTTCCACCATGATTGGATCAGATTTGAATTCCTTGCTCAGCCCGCTTTCACCCTCTTCAACAACACTTGCAGTTTTTTGGCCGTTAAGCTGTGCCTCCCAGCGGATTGTATCGTGCTTTTTCAAATGGATTGTTTGGCCCCTGGTACCATAGTTTGTACCAAGCTTACCCAAACTAACACTTGCTGCGCAAAGGGAGCATATGGCAAATTACTCCTCCTTCTGGTTAACCGAAAAGAAATCCCAAACTGGGGAGCTCAACTTTCTGATGCTGGTGCCACTGTCAATGTAAGATGAACTGCTGGTGGGTGGCCATTTTGATGGTTCATTCTCTGGCATTGCAGCACCTACTTCTACTGAGGTGGTTGTGGATGTAGGTCGCTGATGGGAATTTGGGATGGGGTAACGTCTGTCTCCACTGGGGCTGAGCTATCATCCATGATAACTGGCTTGTCATCTTCTTCCTCTTCTACATCTGCCTCCATAACTCTAACGCTTTCAGGGACCTCCCTTTTCCCTAGCCTTGTTTGAGTCGTCTTGTGGCGTGTCTCACTCTAAGACTGAGGCAGGATCCAAATGGAGTCTAGATCATCAGATGGGGGCTTGTAAAAGAAGATGATACACCACTAACCCTCCTTTTTCTAGCTGGAGATCTGGGAGACAATGGATCTTCTGGAGCAGATTGATCTACTTGCTCATCATGAAGCTCTATCTCTTGAACTGCTCCCACCATGGGAGGAACTACTATTGGCAGCTGTGGCTGTTGTTCTTATTGTTGTCCACTTCTCTGAGTTTCCTGCAATGATTGGCTACTACTTTGCGATTGGGATAATTAAATTTCAGCATCTCAAGCATTGCTGTGATTAGACTGGCTGCCTCTGTAACAGACATGGGCTTGTGCCTAGATTGGGGTGCGTTCACTAAAATGGGGGTGCTGCTCCCAGCTTGCTCCCCAGAGAGCGGTGTGGCAAGCACAGTTTTTTGTTTTCCAAAAAACATCTGGGGCAGCATACCAGTAGTGGTAGTGTTAAGCTCCTTCTTCTTCTCAATGGCTACTTTCTTGGTAGCAGGTTTAAGCTTAGCAGTGGCACCTTTCTTGAGGCCATCTTGAAGCTGTCAGTTAGCAGTAGCAATTAGCTTCAAAAGTTGAGGAGATGTCTGATGTGTGGGTCACTCACACATCTCGCTCACACCATGCACAGGCCTTCTTCTGAAAGTACTGTGAGTGATGTGTTGTTGTCTCTTGTTGTTGTCTTCTTGTCATGCACCTAAAATAAAAGAAGAAAGAAAGACATCAGTGAAACATGGAAGTGTTGCTGATCAATTCGTAGCACAAACAAAAATATATAATTTACTGTGGTCACTGCTGTTACTCCCTTAATTAACAATACAGGGTAAATATATCTACTCATAAGTAAAACGGAAAACCACACCAACCTATACTTTCATGTTGACTGACCACTCAGGAAGAATAAGACTATATAGGAGCCATCAAACGGCAGATAGGAAAGGGGAGAAGAGAAGGTGCTCCCGGCCCAAATGGAATACCACGAGCACTCCTACAAACAGGAGGCAATCTTTTGGGCAGAAGCACTGGATCCACTCTTCAGAGAAATTAGAACAGTGAATATCTTGCCTAGTTCATGGAGAGGCTCAATCATTTCCCCAATCCACAAATCTGGTGAGAAGTTGAAACCACAAAATTACCGATTAGTGGCATTATTAGATAACAAAGCCAAATTTTTTGCGGGCTTGTTACTGGAGGACCTTCAGGCATGGGTGGAAGAAAAATCTGCAATTCCCCTACAACAGACCGGCTTCGCAAAATCAGTCGGAACAATAACCAACATTTTAAGCATGGCTATGCTTATAGACAAGCCCGAGGCCACACGGTCGTCTCTACACTTGAATGAAATGAAATGAAATGATAAGACATTTGTAGAGCGCATGGCTACCCGGAAGTGTCCCAGCGCTAAGGAATTGATCAGTGACCAGGAGATGCAGTTAGGTAAATAGCAGAGTCTTTAGTTTCTTACGAAAAGCTAGATGATTAGAAACTGTCCGGAGTTGGATAGGCAATGAATTCCAAAGCTTGGAGGCATTGTAGGAAAACTGTCTCCCTCCGCTTTTAGTCTTTTGTATTCTGGGAACTTTTACCAGATGGAGATTGTCGGACCTTAGTGCCCTAGTGGCTTTATAGCGACTAATAAGGGATGAGTTGATGGGAGCGCCTGTCCCATGTAATGTTTTGTGCACAATGCACAGAGACTTGAAGTTGATACGATCCCGCACGGGGAGCCAGTGAAGGGATCTAATTGAGGGCTTAGCCGATTGTCTGGATGAGGAGCCTGTAAGTATTCTGGCTGCGCAGTTCTGGACCAGTTGGAGATTGGAAATGGCAGATGCCGGGGAGCCCAGATAAAGAGCATTTCCATAGTCCAGTCGTGAGAGAATAAGGGACTGCACCATGACTTTCTTAGCTGAGGGAGGCAAAAGGGGAAGAACCTTGCGGGCTGTTCTCAGCAGTCCAAAACAGATGGCTGCAGTTTTCCTGGCCTGAACTCTGAAACTTAGGTCCTTGTCGAGCCAAATGCCCAGGCTCTTGATTTCAGTCTTAGGGGAAGGAGGGGGACCCATAACGGGGGGCCACATGAGAAGTGGCTGGAAGCAGTGAGGATTCCCTAGTACCATGATTTCAGTTTTCCCCCCATTTAGTTTGAGCTGGGATAGATCCATCCATTTGGAGATTTCTTCCAGACAAGAGTGGAGTTTATTGGCGTGGGGATCGAGAAGATTCAGAGCCACCACTAGTTGAGTATCATCCGCATAAGTTACTATGCGGATGCCTGAGGGGGCTACAATGTCAGCCAGGGGTGACATATACACATTAAAGAGAGTCGGGCTCAGTGACGAGCCCTGTGGAACCCCGCTCGGTAGAGGCATTGGGTGGGAAACACTTATGCTTCATTGATTATAATGCTGCTTTTGATCACGTCAACCGAAACAGACTCTGGTCCAAATTGCACAGCTGGGGGCTGCTGCAGCCCTTACTCAAATTAATAATAAATCTGCAGACGAATATGTGGCTTCAGGTGAAGCTGGGCAATGGTACGCACCTGTCGAGGTGCATACCCATGGAAAAAGGGTTGAAACAGGGCTGTGTTTTAGCACCCACTCTTTTTAATCTATACATTGCTGATCTAGTCTTGATGCTAACAAGTTGTAATTCACATGCCCCGAAATTAGGAGACATCTCACTACCCTGCCTCCTCTAGGCAGATGACATAGTCCTGATCAGTAAAACAAAAGTAGGGCTACAACATCTCTTAAACACAACGCGAGATTTCTCCCAAGCAAATGATCTAAAGATTAACTTGGACAAAACGAGAACTATGATAGTCGAACAAAAAAGAGGCGACAAACCGCTGCCTGGTTCTGGAGAGAGACCAGAATAGAGGACACAACTGAATATAAATATCTTGGTGTGAAGCTGGATACAGGCGGCCGCTTTGTGGCACAGAAAAACAGCATAAGACACAAAGGTCTAGCACTAGCAATCTCCCTAAAAACATTAAAATCTAAATTAACTGGCCCATCGATCCTGCTGCTCGTTGAGGTGGTTCGGGCAAAACTACTGCCAACAATCACCTACGGGAGCAGGGCACAGAAAGGCAGGGACGCGAAAATACTCGATGCCACAGTAACAACAGCATATAGGGTTATTTTTGGGCTGCCGAAATACACTTCACCTGCGCAAATTAGACTTGATTTTGGCGTTTTTAAACAATCATTCGCCAGACAAGGGGCCTTTATCACTGCATGGGACAAAGTGCGAAAAGCCGATTGGGGTACGCTAAACGAACAGCTGTGGAAGGAGTTACTATCGCACCCCTCTTTATCAGCTGCGGAATATCTTCATAGCAGTTGACATAAATTGGGGTTAAACCAACTTTGGGAAACACCGACAACCACCCTAACTTAAAAAAAATTAGTGTGGAAGACAGTGAAACTCCTCTCATGGCTGGAGGACAATGATGCACTCTCAAAGAGAGCCCACGGATGGATGACCCTGAACACATACATGAAGCCGGGCCCCCAAGCATATTTCAACCTGGGATATGACAAAAAAATAAAAATTAACTTTATGAAATATAGATTTGGACTGCTCCCCTGCATTCAGCATCTCCCTCACTGGCTTCGTAACAAAGCAGGCTCCGTGTGCCGCTTATGTGGATCGGCTCGGGAAGATATGCTGCATCTACTATGATCCTGCAAAGAACTCACAAAAGCACAATATAAATTTCTGAAACAACTTTTCAATCAACGAGGGAGTCGCACCAGGAGGCAAGCTCTGCTGGCATGTTTCACACCTAGTGATCCACAATTTAACTGCAGAACAGTAAAGTATCTAAGACTGTGCAGTAGCAAAATGCCAGAAATGCAGACAATAGGAACATAGTCAGGAAAAATATATGTAAACGTACAAGGGGTCTGAGGACACTTCGCATATATATCATTCAAGCTGATAAAACTGACAAATTACTTATGCTACTACACCTGCTCAAAATTAGCAAGCCTTTTTAGCACGGTTTTTAGATACAAGAGTTTTATATCTGTATTTGATAGTTTTTAATTGAATATATTGTTTGTATTGTAAAGGCTTTAACTAACTATGCAAATAAACTACTTGACACTCAGGAAGAATAAGAGAAAGCAAAAACAACCACGACAACATACAGATTAAACTGTTTGCTTTATGTGCGGCATGTGACGTCATATCACTCACCAGTCACAACATGTGATGTGGCACTGAGTGAGGTGCACCTGACAAATGACAATGGAAGGAATAATCCCTAGACAATGAATGCTGTTGTGCACCTATAGCAGACATGGGGTTGATTTGATTGATGTAAGATGCAGTGGGGAATGGTATAAACAAAAACATTTTTTTTTAATTATACAAAACAATGAAAAAATAATTTACCAATTACTTAAAAAAATGGAGTAATTTAAATAATTAAGCATAAGTGAAGACATCCTCAACGATATAATAATAAGTTATTGTTAAACTGCTATCTCGTTGCTCAACCATCCATGCAGCCTATGGCAAAAAGGGCTGCATTTGGTTGGACGCACAAAATGGCTGCCAACCAGTGCCACATCGTCATCAACAACAACACTGAACAGGAAGACATTTATTGGGAAGAAGGAGAAGACATGCAGGCCTCTACTGAAATCACACTGGCTGCATACACAAAATGGCAGCCAGCCACATGGTCACAACAAGAAGCTGGAGGCCTAGCACAAAGAATGCATGTGGGCCTATGGGAAAAGCACACTGGTTGCATACACAAAATGGCCGCCAGCCACGTGGTCACAACAAGAGCAAGACGCCTAGAACAAAGAATGCATGTAGGCCTATGGCAAAAGCAGACAGGCTGCCAACACAAAATGGCCGCCAGTCACATGGTCACAACAAGAAGATGGAGGCCTGGAAAAAAGAACGCATGCAGGGTTATGGCAAACGCACATTGGCTGCCTACACAAAATGGCTGCCAGCCACATGGTCAGGTCACACCAAGAAGCTGGAGGCCTACAGCATGCAGGCCTATGGCAAAAGCACACTGTCTGCCTACACAAAATGGACGCCATCCACATGGTCACAACAAGAAAATGGAGGCCTAGAACAAGGAACACATGCAGGCCTATGGCAAAAGCACACTGGCTGCCTAAACAAAATGGCCCCAAGCCACATGGTCACTCACAAGCCACGACAACAAGAGGCAGGAGGTCTGTAAAACAAACAGCAGATGCAGGCCTAGGACAGGACAATCCACTGACTATACAACATGGCCCCTGGCCAGTGGCCACATGGCATCTGGAAAAAAGGCAAATGGTCGCCTATGGCAAACACACAAACACACATACTGGCCAGACAAAGCAGTCATGGTAAAACAGAGACAACATCTTTAATTCAGCAATGCCAAAAACAAAAATTATTGGGCTAAAAAAAATATTTACAACAAGACACATCCTTTAAAAGCATTACCCTACTTAGCCCTCCTGGCTTCTATACAGTGTTCACATGACAAAAAAAACATGAAATACCACAAAAAGCACATATATTTCAATCCAAATCCATCTATGGCCTAACGGCTGTAAACACCACAGAAACTGTTGTTTCATGCACCCATGACTAGGATTGGGCCTGCTGGCTGGAAGGCCAATTGGCAGACTAGGCGACATAATGAATTCAATCAAAATTTCAAATGTATTAAAAATACATGTAGATAATGTAGTGAACTATGAAACATTTTTCTATTACAAAAGAAGAAAAATGAAATGCAAAGAAATCACTAGGCCTCTATTGAAAAACAACAGGACACCCGCAACAATACTTTTTAAAAATTGATTAAAAGTACAAATAAAGCCAGGTGCATGGCTCCAATCAAACAAACAACACCAGTTTTTCAGCTTACTTGTGAAATGTCAAATTCAAAGTCCATAAACCCAATGGGATATGCAGCAGACACAAAGAGTAATCCTTCCAGCTCCAAGTCCAAATTATAAGTGACCAGAGATGGACCAAGTACTGGGAAAAGGCTGCTGGATAGGAACAAGAAGTTGGAGACTCTGGGTAATTTCCTTCCAGTTAAAAAAAAGTAAAAAAACAAAGAAAAGACTCAATTTGAGGAGGTTTTTGAGTCCAAATCATCAGTACAGGAAGATTTTGATGATGCTCAAGTAGAAAATCTTCCTCAAATTGCAGCTGCAGTAAATCCTGTGTGTTCAGGGTCGCATACCGCAGAAAACATCCTCCAGAAGTCGCTGGCCTGCCGAATGATATGTTGGCGAATGCAAAATCTCGGGGGACCGTGCGTCCAGCTAGCAAATCTTGTGGCGCCCCGGAACGGCCCTGAAAATCTCATAGGTGATCGTGAGCACCCAGCAAGTCACTCCTGTGCGTGCAAAATTGCATTTCAACCATGTCGACCCCAAAAAACACTCAGCTCAGTTGCAGAGTGCGGAGTTTAATGGTAAGTCAGCGTTCTCCGCGGAACACAGAGTTGCCAAATTCTGCAAACTCCACGAATGGAGCAGAGTTTTACGACCAAGTTTAGTTGACACTAAAGCATTTACTTGGGGACCAGGAGAGTTACCGATATATTACCAATTCAGCAGTAACAGGGAAATATCATACAAATGGAATTTTTGAAGAGCTTCACTGAAAAACAGAGCATTTATGTCAGTAAAACACATTTTTTAATACTTTTTTTGTTTATTTTTCAAAGCGGTCCATAACGTTGGTTGTGTTGATCATAATGATTAAGAACTCAGCTTACATTAAACGTTGAATGGATAGATTTACTTTTATTGTCTGCTTTTCCTTTACAAGATGATGAGCAAATCAGAAGGCATAGGGAGAAATAGAAACAAGCATCATGATACTTGGAGAGTGTATGTGCAAGACTTAATAATGGTATTAAATCAAGAAATTCAAATTTATCTGTAAATTGTCTTCACTCAAGATGTCTTCCCACCATACTACAATTAAAACACCCTGTGTAGAAAAGGATATGGCAATTGCAAAAGGTACATTTTATCTAACCCAGAAATGAAGAGAGAGGTCCTGCTCTCCAAAGGAACAGGACACCAAGTGACACTAAGTCAGCAACAATTTCCCTTTGGGTTGTTTGAAAGCATACCACACATTCTAACACATCATTTATACCAGTAATCAATCAAAATCACCAGTGAGTTTCATGAACACCGCAGCTAATATAAAAGTGTTTTATTCTATAAAAATATTTTGGTTAAAAAAGATCATACACAATCAACAATGTAACAATTTAACCAAAAATACACAATTAATATAAGAATTTTAAAAATTGCAAACAGTTGGTGCACAGATACAGAGAAGAGCCAGTCAACAGAGAGAGGACGATTGACAATAATGTTACTAGGGGCAATGTGCGTTGCGGAAATTGCCAAATGTGCACCCAGTGCATAGCAGCTAAAGAGCTGATGCACAATGGCAAAACCATAACAGCACATACCCTGAACAACTGCAGGAGCAAGAATGTAATGTATTTACTACATTGCCCCTGTGGCCTCGCCTATGTGAGCAAAGCAGGTAGGGAGTTGAGGGTCAGACTCTCCGAACATAAATCAGCCATTAAATTACAAAAATTAAACGCCCCTCTAGTAGCACATTTTGTAGAGTTTGGCCACAAGGAAAACAATTTTGAATGGTTTATATTGGAAAAGGTGTCCATCAATAAGAGAGGTGGCAACATGGTTGATAAAAGGAAGGCAAGGGAGCGATGGTATATATCCATTCTGAATACAATAGACAGGGACTCAATACCAGAGAAGAATGGGAGCAACTGGTTAGTTAGTATCTGTGCTATCATTTGATGGACTGGGTCTGTAATTAATTAGCATGTGAAGAGTTTCACCTTGACATCATTAAGGAGTCTCTCTTCATGAAACTCACTGATGATTTTGATTGATTAGTGGTATAAATGAAGTGTTAGAATTTGTGGTATGATTTCAAACACCCCAAAGGGAAATTGTTGCTGACTCAATTATATCTAACAACACTTCTATTAACATCAAAAGAGACCTGCAAAAAGTTTTTTTTGCTGAAAGAAAACCAGATTCAGACTACTACACTGGGTATATGTTATGATACAAATAAACATTCCTGAGAAACCGTCACTTCGAGTTTCGTGGTCTGGTGGGTGGTCCCTTTGGCAGTCTCACGGAGGTGCCTATTAGAAAGGCACAGCAATGGGAGCGCTGAAGCCCATTTCTGCACAGCATGGATTGTGCTGTTCATGCCGTGCAGGAAAGGGGGTGCATGCACACAGGACACAATGTGCCCCCCTGCAAGTATTTCCAGGCCCAGAGGCAACAGGGGTCCTGTGGAGCCCCCTAACTATCCTCATCATCAGCATTTTCTTTTTGAAAACACATTTTATTGACTTTGATAGGTACCATCTGGGCACCAGGCCTGCTTATACATAGGATAGGATAGGATAGGATAATTATTTATAAAGCGCGTACGTATGCCGGAGCGTCTTGGCGCTGGTAGAGAGAGAAGGAAAAATATTGTCTTCATCAGCGGGTCTCGTTAAAGAGCCATGTTTTTAACTGTTTCCTGAAAGCCTGATGATTGCCTAATATTTTCATAGAGTAGGGAAGCTTGTTCCAAAGACTAGCGGCACGGAAAGAGAAGGCTCTCCCTCCCCATCTGGCTTTGCGTATCCGATTTATCTTAATGAGGCCTTGTGTGGTAGACCTTAAGACCCGGCCGGGCACATAAGGAATGAAAAGCTTCTGAACATCCCTGGCTCCTCCTCCAAAAATAGCCTTGTGCACTAAACATATAGCCTTAAATTCTATACGTTGGATTGGGAGCCAGTGTAATGTTTTAATGCCACTAGAGATAGAATGGTCTATGGGTACAGCTATCAGGAGTCTGGCAGCAGCATTTTGCAGAGTCTGCAACCTCTTCATCTGAGTCTTATTTATGCCTAGCAGCAAGGCGTTGCAGTAGTCAAGTCTCGATAGTACAAGAGCCACCACCACCGTCTTACATAATAAAACAAAGGATAGTTCAAGAGTACCAGGTTTATATACAAAATCGCCAGCATTTTCATGGTGTGAGCACTGCCTAGAGAGCGCTACGGGTGAGGAAACTAGTAATATGCTTGGCAGTGCCGCAGCAGCACTGCCAAGCATATTGCAGCGCCAGAACGCAGAGCCACCACCAGGGATCACGGATCCATGACGGTTGCAGCGATCCAATGGCGGTCCGACTGCCAGAGTCATAATACGGCGGTTGGACCACGAAACTCATACTCAGGCCCTCAGTCACTTTGAACTTCCTTGTATGACTTAAAATCAGTCACACACAAATCTGTAGCTCTCACTGTAACTCTCTTGGAATAAGGAGTCACCCCTTAATAAGAGAACAATGGGTAGGTCAACAACTCTTCCATTTTTAGCTGGGTTTTTGTGGCTGCATTTTAGACTTTGCACACTGGTGCACTTCTGTCCAGTGCTTAGTGTATAGGCTATGACCACTAAAACTTGTGGAAATTGCCCAATCAATCATTGATGTATTTAAATCTCCTATAACACCATACTATACAAGGCATGAACAGTTAAATGTCACCTGTGGACTGCAGCACTTATTGTGCCATACTTAAGTATGACTAATAAAACCTGGCTTAAAGCCAATTATTGTAGCCCGACTGCTGCAGCATATACTGCAGTGCAACCTGTTAGAATACTCTTTTTCAACAGGTAAAAACTGCCTTTTAAACATAGGTAAGTCACCCCTATGTAGGCCTTGTAGCCCTCAAGGTAGGGTATTTACAAATGTGACCTGTACACAATTAATGTTAACATTTCTCTACAGTGACTAGGCACTAATATCAATTTTCACTGTGACAAGCTAGCTTTCCTATAATAGCTATAAAACATTCAATTAAATTGTGGTTATTTTTTAATAGATATTATTAAACTAACTGTTGAAATATTACAAGAAAAATGTGACTCAGCAGTGAAGGCCTTAACATCACAATTGTGTGTCATAGTGAAAGAATCTCAAGCACTCCTATAGACAACGATCCGTGGCCCCACTGCCTCAAAGATACAATTGATCAGAAACCCCAAGAAATATTGAAAAGGAGTTTAGATATATCAGAAAAAGTTTAGGACTTCATCAGGGTTTGGTTTTTTATAGATTTTTTATTGCCGTGAAATGGAGCTTCAGCTACAATTTCTTAAATTGTCATCTATTTTCCTCCTGGGTAGTATAGTAAGTAACAGAATGTGCTGGCTGGGCTGATTGAAAAATCTGTTAATCTAGAACTTAAATAAAAGTTGGAATCTGAACATTTTTGCAAGACTCCAGGAGGATTCATTCTTTTAAATTAAATATTTTGGATTGATTTTTGGGACGTTTGGCTGATGTTGTTGAAAATTTGGGCTTGGAATAGAGTATATATATATCTAAAAAACCTTATTCTGTTAAAACGTTCCCTTTTCCCTGCCTGAGGTTCCCGCAGGCTAATTTCCATTAACTCTCCAGCTTCTCTGAGCCTGTGCTCAGCCTGGGAAGAGGTTTGAAAAAGGTGTGAAATTCCTCCCAGGAACAAACAGTAGGCTCATCTCCAAAAGCTAACCTTGGGCCAAATAACTTTATTTTGTTCTAATGGACCTGCAAATGGAAACCTTTTGGGCAAACATCCCGCTAAATACCATCTTTAAAGCCATTATGAAATCACAGCTGATATTATCATCCCAGATTGCAATCGTCTGGAATACAAGCAATTACTCTGATTTGTTAGTTGAATCTTATAATACACTAACAATGCAATACTATTTAACCATGACCCTAAATGAATTGAGCAGATAAAAAATCATCCATATGCGCTTTCTGCTATTCCCGATTGGAGAACTCAGTTCCCCCTGCAGCAATCAAATTATGGATTCACTAAACTGCAGCCTTGATAACACAAAAAGGAATCTATTTTGCACAGTCTATGTTGCTGTCCTGGGGTGACAATAGAAAGACCAATGCTCTTAAGACAATTATTTTTGGACAGTGGGATATTCAGGTGCAGAGGTGCAATGAAATGCTGTTTAACCCCTTCCATGTGTCGGACTGCCCCTGGCCGTCCGATGTCACGGTGGGCGTGTGCGTCGAACAGCCGGGAGCCGTCCAATCTGCTCACGTGTGGAATTTTCCTGCACCGCGGGGAAATTCCGGATGCGTTCAAGGGGTTAAAGACTGGTAACATAAAATGGCTGTGTCTTCGACAAATTTTTGCATCTTGTTTTAAAAAAAACTATTTACTAACACATATTAATTGCTAATGCCACAAAACTATTTTACATTCGGAGAGTTACCCGTATAAGCCTTTATATTCTTTTATTTTTATCATAGTAAGCATACTTCGAGGAAGAATTTATCATATTGATTTTCAACACATTTACCTCAATGTTTGAAACATTTGTACAATGTAGACAAGTGAATTCTAAGTAGAGATACTTGAATAATATTTTGTCAGTCTATTTTTCCTGCCAAGCTAATCCTGTTAATCATTTTTTGATTTATATAACTGAAGCGTAGCAGTATCTAGACAATACGAAAAAGACTGGCATTTAAATTGTTTTTACTATATGTTATTGTCTGTTTGTTTGCTTTTAATTAATCTGATGTAACAACATTATTTACTGCTAAGGAGTCCTGGCACATTGTAGAGCTGGATTTTATAACAGAGATTATAGAGCTTTGTTAGACCTGGCATCCTTGGTGTGGTTTTCCCTGACTGTTTGCCTCTACCCCCTGTGTTTTTGATGCTGTGCTGGATTTCGTTTTTGCTGGCTTAGATGCTTTGGGCCTTGAAAAAACAAGGAGAGGGGCTCATAAACGTCCAAAGAGACAGAGCACCAGAAACTGTATAGTTAAAAAGATTTTTCCCTTTGGACTAGTTAAATAGATTTAGAATAGATCACCTGCTTACACCAATCAGTCACATTCACCCACACCAAACTAAAATATACTACAGATCACTCCAAATGGGATGTGGAAAAATTACCCTAGAGAAAATATTTTCATTTGTTGAAATTCTCACATTGAGTTTATTAACACATTGAAAATTTCATACCGACAATAAGTCATACAAAGAGATAATATCATAAATAAAATTAAAAATATCTTGTCAGTGTGCACTAGACAAATACATCTTTGAAACAATAAAACAAAATTCAAAATCTAATACATAAATGACAATGGAACATCATATGGAAGAAAAGATAACAACTGACACAACAATTGTGTCTTGACAATGTTAATTTTTGGACAAAGTGGACAAAAAGGGAACTGGGACTAATTCACCCTAATTTCTATAGTTCTTCTCCCAAAACAAATTAAACCAAATGCTTGTGCGTCAACGCGTTTCGGTGGTATGAATTCATAAAAACCACCTTCTTCAGAACTAGCAATGCTTTTCCTCCATTAATCAAAGTTAATGATCGTTCCTTAAATCAAGCCGTAGGTGCAAATACTGGCCACAACCATCTAGACTTTAAGGCGACCGATATCGCGATAATGGTGTATATCTTTCTCAATCTTATGGTGGGATCTCCCTTCGTTCACTGATCTATTAAATTGATAGGGTCCAGAAGATAGCACTATCAATAATTTAAAAAACCATCATTCATGTTTGTGGCAATGATTATTCGTCATCTGATGAAGACGTCTGATAAAACCAATAATGGTTCACTTTTCCCCAATCTATTATTCAGTAGGCTCGATAGCTCTACACAAATGCATCTATGGCTGCCGTCTGATGTGTCCCAATCACAGTCACAAGATGCTTTGGGCACTTTGCCACTGCTGATCAGTGTCAAAGTGCTAGTGCCCCCATTTAAATTGTGAACATGATTGGTTCTCCTTGATTGGCATATTTTAATTAACTGGTCAGTCCCTAGTAAAGTGCACTGGGTGTGCCGGGGCTGGTAAATCAAATACTACTAGTGGGCCTGCAGCAATAATGTGCCACCCACATGAGTAGCCCTGAAAAGATGTCTCAGGCCTGCCACTGCAGCGCCTGGGCACACTTTGCTAACCTCCTTGTCGACTTGGCAACTAGGCCCTAACCTTCCCTTTTCTTACATGTCACTCACCCCTAAGGTAGGCCCAAGGTGACCCTGTGGGCTGGGTGCAGTGTATGTGAAAGGTAGGACTTGTACTGGTGTGTGTGACATGTCCTGAAAGTGAAATCCATCCACTTTCGTTTTTCACTATTGAAAGGCTATCTTGCCCCATAGGACAGAATGGGGAATATTCTGTAACATTTTACAAGCACATCTTCCCATAGGGATAAGATGGAAAAATAAAGTTTAGATTCTCTGAACTCAGAATTTAATAACACATCTTTTACTAAAGATGGTTTTTAAATTGTGTCATTAAAAATGGCACTTTTAGAAAGTAGCCATTTTCTTGTTTACCCATTCTGTCTGCCTCTGCCTGTTTGTGTATTGACTGTCTGGTTTTTGAGTTACAGGAGCTGGGGAGGTGCATTCTCTCAGACAGCCACGGGGGGGGGGGGGAGGTTGATGTGTGGCCTGCCTTTCCTGAATGAGTCAGCACTAGGTTGAATAGGCCTGATCTGCATTTGGAGTGGTGGGAGGAGTAGCACCTTTACCTGAATAGGGTTGTACCTACCTTCTACAATGACGGCTCCGCCCCCCTGTGGTGGGTCTGGAGCCAAGGCTCACACTGACAATGGATGTTGTTGTGCACTTGCAGAGTGCCATCCATAACTGATTTGAACTGGACTCAGAGCCCTTTGCACAAAGATAACAAATACATTTTGGTGTATATGTATCAGACCCAAAACCCCTGAACTTTAGCTTATTCCTGGAATTCAAGAGGAACCTTTGCCAAGGAGAAGAGCTGGAGAGACTGAGGGGAAGTACTGCCCTTGCTGTGTTTCTGGGGTTGGCCTGCAGTTGCTGTTTCTGCCAAGGAAAGGAGAATGACTAGGCTGTGTGCTGTGTCCCCTGCTTGAAGGAGATCTCCAAGGGCCTGAAGTGTGTTGGACTCCTGTTCTGAAGTCTCAGGGACACAAAAGACTTCCTGCAAATCTGCTGGTGCTGCTGGACTCTGCCATCTGTGAGTCCCACCCTTGCCTGAGGTGCCTCCTTCCAGTTACAGGACCTCAGAGGTGGGTTTTGCAGCTTATCTCTGCAAGAACTGGCGCGAAGCATCGCAAAGCCATACAAAGTCTCTTGGAACCGGCGCCGGACAACGCAAAACCTCGCCGGGTGTCGCGATGTCTCACCGTGGAGCCCCCAGCACCGACGCCAGATGGCGCAAAGCCTCGCAAAGTGACTCATTATGTGTGGTGTGTCACGCACGTACCTGTGCACCAAGTTTTCCACTAATCATACGCAGACCAGAACCGTCTTCTATTTTGATGCCTCACTTCCCCCTACAGCCCGGATTCGATGCATCACTTCTACTGTGTGCAGCAGAACTGTTGCCTCGCCTCCCCAAGGACTCAGGAACTGACGCAGCCCTGGGTTTTCCAACGCTTCCTTTCTCTGCGGCTGTTTGGTCTTGGGAATGTTGACGCATCTTCAGGTACTTTATGTAAAAGTCACGCATCCATAGTTTTCTATGGTACAAGTTCTTGAAACATTTTTAACTGTGTATGTTGGAGTTTTGTCGTTTTGGTCTTGTTAAGTATAGATAAAGATATTATATTTTTTCTAAACCTGTGTGGTGTCCATTTGTGGTGTTTTCACTGTGTTACTGTGAGTGTTGGTACAAATACTTCACACATTGCCTTTGGGATAAGCCTGTCTGCTAGTGACAAGCTACCAAGGGGGTGAGCAGGGATTATCTAGTGTGTGTATCCCCCTTACCCTGACTAGAAGCAAGGGTCCCTATTTGGACAAAGATACCTACCTCTGCCAACTAGAGACCCCAATTTCTAACAAGCTTCAACTTCTTGGCAAAATGCAACTATTCTGCTGTGATGGTTTCATTCTCAAAGAACCCTTATTTCTAGAGTGATTATTATCTTTATTTAAGCCAGTAAAAGTATTTGTTAAAATAATTATAGCAATTATCATTTTATAGTTACTGATCAACCAAGGCACTCAATTCATCTATACATTTTGGATAGTTTGAGCAGTGATGGAGGACACATTTGCATTTGTAGTCACTTTTCATCCACAGTGTGATGGATGGACTTAAAGAACTAAGAATGCATACAAGTCGTGCCGGGTGTTTAAAAAAAACAGGAAGATAACTGGATAACATGGCTGCTTGTGACTAGTTTTTCTTAAAATATTACAAACATTTGTTCCAACATCTCTTCATTGAGACAGGACTCTAGGCATACCAAAGAGGAGACAGGAAACTTCAAATGGAATGACGTCTGTAGGACCATCTCAGTGAAAGAATTGCATTTAAGTGCTAGGGCTGATGGCCATTTCTTTATTTTGCCTATGTTTTTTTCTTTCCATGCATTTTCATACATTTTTAACGTATGCTGAAGTATGTCTAGTACATTTTCTTTGGATCAGTAAGAATCATGAGTCCCTGGTATGGCTATTGAAAATGTTTTGTATCTCCATTCTAAGAACATTTTTCTGCTAGGAAACACCTGTACTGTTCTACTAAAATTGTATTGGGTAGCAATTTATATTTAAATACACTTTTTTTATTGCCAGCAGATGACTGCTATGTTTAGACAAAGGTACGTTTTAGTTTTTATTCTTATTTATTTTTCTGGTTAAAGCTTGCAAAAGAAAATAATAATCAAAATCAATTTGCCAGGGCTAGACCTGTTGGTATTGTCAATGCTTGTTCTATATTGTTGTACCAGATCCCACCACATAAGAAGACCTTCCACCATATTTCCAGTGAGTCCATTATCTTGATTAACAGAGATGCTGTTACAAGTGATGCAATTTGATTGTGAAGCATAAGCACATATGTTGAGAGACTAATTAAAAATAGGCTTATGCCACAATATCCCCACTCCAGGTTACAGGTTGGTGGACAGGGTTTGGATACATACAAAACATCTGTGTACTTCAGGTCTCATGAAGAAGCCTTAGTTTTTGGCAAATGTTATATCATTAAGATCATTAACCCTATGATCATGAGGTGTATTTCTTAAAACCTGCTATTATTATTGAGAGCTGTATGGTAGTACATTTAATGTTCTGTGGTTGTAGAAGGCTGTGAGGAATGTAAAGTAAAAAATCCTTGATGAAATAATCAATGAGCATTGGGTATGCCATTCAATTAATTGCTGAGCTTTAGGTCCTGAGAATAAAGCGCGAGATCGCAGATGTTTACAGATGAGTTGCAAGCTGAAAGAACCGTTAAGTATTGTTCAGGGTATAGGATAATCATTTGGGGTGATTTGACAGTCCACTTCAAGAAATAATCACAAGTCTTGTCATGGTGAATCTTAAAGTCACAAAATTAACCTGAACCCCCCCCCCCCCCCCCCCTGGTAGCTACGGCACAGATCAGACGGGTTTAATTTAGGCAATGTGTAAATTATTTATGCTGTACCTAAAAAAGTAATAAAGCCAAAACACCAAGCTTTACAAATTCCAAACTAAATTCGAAAAAAAAGTGTATCTGTTAATAAACATAATGACACCAAAACTATAATAATCCAAAAAGTTGAAACAGAAATATGAATTTATTAAGTTTTAAGTAGTAATAGCATCAAGAAAAAGTAAAGTGCCAATAATAGTTAAAGGTCATCATAGACCGGGAACAAGGTGTAATGTTAGGCCAACCATGATGGAGCCTAAGTCAGATACACCAAGTGGATTCGTTCAAATGCAAGTCTGAAATACCTAGAGAAAAGTCCAGCCGAGATCTGTTTAATCCATGAGACACATCTGAGCCTTTTAGAGAGCCGCTCTATACTATCAAAGTACCCTTGGATAAAATACTTCTGCACATCAGAACAGTCAGCCCACTGCAAGGGGGTTGCTATTTTGATAAAACAGGGAGCGGGATGTGTAATTAAATTGTATAAAACAGACTAAACTGGGAGATGGTTTATAGTTAATCAGGATTTTGGAGGTTCTGAGTTAGTGTGTGTATCCTTTTATGGTCGGAATATCGATGACCCTACGCATATTTGTAAGCTACAGTGGAGTTTGATGAAAGTAGTTTCCCCCATAATTATAGGGGAAGATTTTAATGTGTTGCTAGACCCCCGGTTGGATAGATCGAATTAGAGTCACTACGTAGGGGCTCCCTGGGTCCGTCAGGCTCTAAATAATATGATGCATGATTTGGAGCTCTCTAATGTATGGAGGGCGAAGAAGGGCAACATACATGGTTTTACCTTCCATAGCAAAAAATACGGGCCTTTTTCAAGAATCGATTATGTCCTGGCAGACAGGTATATCACAGATGATATGACGACTGTCAATATCCTGCCAAGTCACATATCAGATCATTCCCCAGTGGCTTTTTCCTTAGCAGGGAGTAGGTATAGTCTAAGACCTAGATGGATACTTAAAAGGTCAATGCTGGGGCACCCAGAGATAGGTATAGGGCTAGACTATTTTACTATAAATATTGGATCTACATCTATAGACAATGTTTGGGATGCCTTTAAGGCATATCTAACGGGTCTGTTATTTTTTGACCCTCACTCCTTTTTAAACCCTCCCAATTAGCAAAACTATTAAATTATATATTTTTTGACTTTAATTGGGTATTTTTAATTCCAAATTCACTGTCACCTCACAAAATCCCGCTCCGCAGTAACCTGGCGTTGTAGCACACTGGGATGGCACTCGGCCATACCCAGTGGAGCCCGATGATGAAGCATGTCACCAACCAGGTTGGTGAGTGAGGGCTTTCATACTTAATCTGTATTACCTCCCAAGGTCTGTGTTCCTCCCTATAACGATTTGGGAAGGTCCCGACTCTGGAGACCCGTGCCTTTTGGATGGTAAGTGCCTTGTAGACACTACACTGACTTTGTTGTTTTGGAACTTTTCCCTTGAGGGGACTAGTCGTGTTTTTACCCTTCCTCTTCTGTTGTTGATTGATATCTAACGGGTATTCTGCATAGTTTTATTTGTAAAAAAAATAGAGAGAAATCGCAAGAGATGAGAAGGTTGGAGGAAAAAATCTCCCAACTGGAGGTGGACTTACTGCGGCACAATCAGGGGGGGCCCGACGAAATATAACAAGTCCAGAGGAAGCTTGAAAATACCTGTCAGGAACATAGGATCAGACTTGATCAGAAATGTAAAGCTCAGTGGATGACAAAGTCCATGCAGAATTTGAGTGCGGAGCGAAGGCAGGGGCACTTCTTGCCTGAAGGCCAGAAAAGATAAGGCAAACAACCTTATAAATAAATTAATTATAAATGAGAATGGGGACATATCCAGTAAATCGGAGGATATGCAAGTTTGCCTGCTTTCGTTATTCTCTGAGCTGTATTGAGAGATTACACCAAATTCTCAGACCCTTAAAAACTGGCTGAGGGAAAAATACATCCCTGGCTAGTTTAACAGCAGAAAGCCAGGAAAAACTAGATGCCCCTATAACAGAGGACGAGATACGTGTACAACTTGCAAGAAGCAAAACTAAAAAAAGCTGCAGATACCAGTGCAATCCCTTGTGAGGTATATAAACTTTTGATGGAAGAGTTAGTCCCAATTATGGGTACTCTGTTCAATTCGATCTCCCAACCAGGGAGTCGGATACCTAGGTCATGGAAGGAGACAACAATAGTGCTTATCTTAAAGCCCACCAAGGACCCCCTAAGGGCCAATTCATATAGACCGATCTCCCTGCTGAGTTCTGATTATAAGATCTTTAGGAGTATTCTAGCAGGGAGACTAGTAAAAATTGTTCCACAGCTGATCAATTCTGACCAGAAAGGGTTTATTCCCAAAAGGTATATCCAAGAACAAACCCAGCAACTCATGGGTAACATAGATTTGGCAACAGCTCATTCTGAACCCTTGGCCGTGGTGGGACTAGATGCGGCAAAGGCATTCAACAGAGTGTGTTGGGTATATCTTTGGGAAGTGCTGAGAACAATGGGGTTTGGTCCTATTTTTATTCAGACATTGGAAAAATGTTATCAGGGGGCCTCTGCCTAAATATTATTGAATGGGATCTTAACATCTATCTTTAATATACTGAGAGGAAAGAGGCAGGGATGTCCCCTCTCGCCCCTGTTATTTAATATCTCTATAGAACCTTTGGCACAGGCGATAAGAGCAGATGTTTTAATAACTCCCTTTAAATTTTATAGCTATCGCAGTAAGGTTACCTTATATGCTGATGACTTGCTGTTATATACTGACGATCCTGCAGTAGCGGTAGCAAGGGTTGAAGTATTGCTGGAAGAGTTCAGATCACTGTCGGGGTATCTGGCCAACACCTCTAAAACTGAGGTGATGTGCTGGAATATTGACAATTGGAAGGGTAGAACAAGTCAGGATTTTAAATATCTGGGTATCACAATTGTAAAGAACATCGAGAAAATTCCTCAGATCAACCCAAATAGGGTTATAAGAGAAATTGATCGCCTATTAGCAAGGTGGAGAAATCTCATTTTACCAATCTATGGTAGGATTAACCTAGTAAAAATGGTAATTCTCCCCAAAATAACCTACTTGTTTAACACCATTCACCTCAATTCCCCAAAGCAGAGCATTAGCAAAGTCCAGAGTAAGATCGTGAATTTTATCTGGGCTTATTAGGGTGTCAGGTTGGCCTGGAAGAAGCTTAGACACAGGCTGGTTAAAGGGGGTCTAGCTTTCCCTGATATCAGTTGGTATTGTGTAGCCTTCAAATTTAAGAACATTCGGATGCTGCTGATGTAGCCCGACGATTCAACTTGGGGAAGACGTTTGGCTGAAATGATAAGGCAGGAGGGAGGGGATGGCTTCCTGTATAAATTTGGGGCACCAAGCTACTTCAAAAAAGTATGTTTAAAAGTACTGACGCCCGCCCTCAACTTGTGGTACAAGGTTAGACGTAGGTGGGGGGTTTCTTATTATTCAGATTTTGCTCCAATTTGGGATTCATCCGGTAAAGCCAGCTGACCTAAAAAAGAATCACTTTTTTGTACTCAATCGGTTATAATGGACTCCGGCCAAAATAGCAAAGTTTGCCCCATCCCCACCCCCTAAGTGTCCAAGATGTGATTACATAAAGGCTAATGACCTACACGTCTTCTATGAATGCCCTAGGCTGAGACCCTATTGGAGTGGAATTCAGAAAGTCCTCTGTGGTATCTTTGTTTGGGAAATTACCTTAAATGTGACACTTGTTTTCTTTGGGGATGATGGTATGATTATACCAAGATACCAAAAAAGCTATAGGTCTGGAATGGTCCACAGACCAATGCGAATGCATTGGCCGTGGGGCGCACTGGACAGATGGGCGGTTCTACAAGAATTGCAGACGCATACTTGGTGATATGAAGATAAGAAAAGAAAAAAAAGTATAATGCCAATAATAGTTAAGGGTCGTCATAGACTGGGACCAAGGTGTAATTTCAGGCCAACCATGATGGAGCCTAAGTCAGATACATCAAGTGGATTCACCCAAGTGAAGGTAAAAAAGCTTGGAAATGTTTTTAAGTCCCTATGGGCTGGCGAAAATGTTTTCAAAAGTTTCTAAACATTCTTCAGGTGTCCAAACAACCATACAGATATACTTCTAAAGCACCCAGGACCTCATTGGAGGCACTTACAGACTTACAAATTGGTAGGTAGATCCATTTGGCATTGGACAACTGGGTACTTCCAGGAAAAGTCTCTTTTGGCTTCCTGTACCATACAGGAGGTCAGCAAACTGACTTTTTGGAGTCCACTCTTTTGTCCTGAGTGCAATGGGGAGCATGTCCAGTCCTCCAGGGCTCCTCTCAGGTCCCAGAGGGCATGTCCAGTCCTCCTTTGTTTATCTGGAGGTCCAAAAATTGTTCTGTCCATGTTTCCTGAGGAACCATCCTTATGCCTGGCATCTGTGGGTATGGATGACTCCTGGGCACTCACTAATCAATGAAATAAAAGTCCTTGGGGGCAGCCCTACCCACGATTTCAGTAAGGTCTGTTTGCCTCACTTCATACAGGACCAAAATGCTATGTGCCAGGGCACAAAACTTGGGCTCTGAAGATTATTGATGTGTAGGGGAGTGCACTATGGTAATCACCAGTGTCTTCTCACATCTAACACCAAAATCCAGTGTGAAGCAGATACTGTGCCTACAACAAACCCAGAGACAGAAGCCGGTATTACAAATTAGCGCCAATGTAGACACTCTTGCACCATTGTGTAAGGGTGCCTGCGTTGCAGGGAAAGATGGTGTATGTGTAGGAAGGTGTCCCTTCCTCCACATAAACAATAAGTAATGGTGTTTTGTAACTTCTATGTGTGCTACACAATGCAGCACACATAGAAACAGCAAAAACGAGGAAAAATAAAGCATTTCTCCTCATTTCGCCAGGTTAAGCCCAGGTTTTCCCTGGTCTTAAACTTGACACTGCCTCAAATGTATGCCACCCTTGTAAACATGGGGCAGTGTCAGAATCAACGGGTGTTGCAATGGAATGCCCACCTCAAAATCCATTGCCCACACCTTTCACGCCAAGTGTAGCATGAAAGGGGGTCCTATTCACAAGGCGGCGTTAAGCCAATTTCAGGGGCTTAAAGCCACTTTGTTAATAAGGCAAAGCTCCTATTGCCACAGGACCGTCGGAAAAAGTGACATGCCTGTGCGATAGGGGCTTGTAAATATGCCCCTGCGTGTTTTACACTGTAGCAGTCAGGCTGTGCAGGGCAGGCCTGTAGCCATGTTTCTTCTGCCACTTGTAGTGTATGACACAATAGGTGCGGCAGTCAACAAGTGTTGTTTAATTTCCAGACCCTGGTGCACTTTCTACACAAATACAAAGAAGATATCGCAAAAACACAGGGCTGTCTCATACAAAAAGGATGAAGAAAGAAATAGGGTTTTTGAGAGGGCACTTACATTTTTACGAATGTCCTGGGGTCCTTTCTCAGTAAAAGTATAATGTAAAGAAACCTACCAATTTTATGGACCCTCTAGTGGCAAATCCTTGTAAATCTGCACGGCATGTTTTAATTCTTTCAGAGACTTTCTTTCTTTACAACATCCACAGCAACAATATGTGAATGGAGCATTTTAACTCTGTTGACCTATTTTGTACAAACTTTTCTTCAAGGCCTCCCTTATATCCTTATTTCTCAAAGTGTATATGATGGGATTAAGCAATGGAGTGCCAACAGTATACAAAAGTGACAAGATCTTGCTTAGATTGAGGGAAGAGGGATTATGTGGTATCCCATATACTATAATCAGGGTGCCAAAGTACATAACAACCACAATAAGGTGAGAGCTGCAAGTTGAGAAAGCCTTTCTCCTTCCTGTGGCTGAGGGGATTCGAAGAATGGTCAATATGATGTACACATAAGACACAGAGATCAATGTAAATGGGATTAATGTCACAATAAGGGCTGTGATAAAAACTTCAGTTTCAACTAGAGAAATATCAGAACAAGTTGCATTCAAAAGTGGAGCCAAATCACAGAAGAAATGATCTAGCTCATTTAGCTCAGAAAAGGTCAACATGAAAGTTGAAAAACTAGTGCCAAATGAAAAGACACAGCTGAACACCCACGCAGCTGTAATCATCTTCATACAAAGCCTAATGCTCATCATAGTTGTGTAATGTAAAGGATAGCATATAGCTAAATATCTGTCAAAAGCCATCAACATTAAAATACAATTCTCATTACAAGCCAGCATACAAAGAAAGAAAAATTGTGCAACACAACTAGCAAAGGAAATTATTATACCCTTACCCTTTAACAAGGTCCCCAACAAGGTGGGTAAAATACATGATGTGTACCATATTTCTAATAGTGACAACATAACAAGAAAGAAGTACATAGGTGTGTGAAGATGGTTGTTAGAAGACACAGTGACGATGATCAAGACATTTCCAACAACTACGACAATGTATATAATGAGGAATGATAGAAAGAAGACATGCTTGGCTATTGAAGGAATTAGCAATCCTAGGAAGAGAAATTCAATCACACTAGAACCATTTCCCAAACAGAATGCATTTGCCATTTCTAACTCCTATAGAGATGCAAAATATGTAGAATAAGCGGTACATTAATAATGCAATTATGGATAATAATGCATTCAAAATATAATTCTAGATATGGGATATATACACATTAGTTGTATGCATATTCCGAATGGTTAATTGTACATTGATTAATTGATTGATTGCTTTACAATGTTGTTTTTGTATCTTGCATATGAATGAGTGAATGAGTCTCACAGAGAATGGACATCAAAAGTTAGCAATGCCATGATTCCACGTATATTTTGAAACCTCTTTACTATTTGGGACTCATTAGTCCAGTCCCTATCAACATCTTTCTTTTCTACAATAGGTTGGTTCTGCGGAACTTACTGCATAACATGCAGTCCTAAAATGAATGAAAAACAATAAACTTAACTCCTGATCATCAAGGATACGAGGTGTCCGATCGGAGTGTCATTTAGGACTCATCATTAGAAGTAAAATCTTCAACATCCAGTCCTGGGTTTCAGTTATGATGGCATCTGTCCTTCCCTCTGTTAAATTAGGCCGAAGTTTTGGTGCCTAATTTTTGGGCAGCCTTCCTCAGGACCCACTGATTTAGATTATAGTCATCAGCTGTATTTATACACTTCCTTGCACAGCTACAGAAACAAGATAACATACACACAACATTCTTAATCATATTGCATTTAAACATTTTCCAACAACCAAATTTTAAAAGGGAGGTGTTTTCAATATTCTTTACACTATGGCAAAAAAGTGTATAAGGCGACTTCTGACACAGTAAAAGGCATCATAAATCCATCAGTCTGATTGCATGAAATTCACCACTTATTTAAAAGACATTTATGTAAAAACAAACTAGCCACAAAACCACTAAATAACCCTGGGCGCGACACCACGCTTCGCCCACGTAGTGTACGTAGCGCTGCCTGCTTCGCAGTTTTCGAAGTAGGCGAAGCAGTCAGCGCCTACGCACACGCGAGGGCGAAGCGTAGCTGCTTGCTGCCCACCACCCGCCTCCCGCCCGCCCTCCTTTTAAAAGATAACATAAATTTATAATAAAGCAAATTAAAAGGCACTTACCTGAAGCGCGGCGTCTCCGGGGCTCCCTCTTCCTGGTTTCCAACTTTTCTGACAAATGCGCATGCGCGGACGCCCGCACATGCGCATTTCTCGCAAGAAATGCGCATGCGCCGGCGTCCGCGCATGCGCATTTGTCAGAAAAGTTGGAAACCAGGAAGAGGGAGCCCCGGAGACGCTGCGCTTCAGGTAAGTGCCTTTTAATTTGCTTTATTATAAATTTATGTTATCTTTTAAAAGGAGGGCGGGCGGGAGGCGGGTGGCGCGTAGTGGGGCTACGCGAAGCGCGTAGTGTGCGTAGATTTCGGCACACTATGTGCTGCTTCACGTAGCCCCACTACGCCCACTACGCCTTGTTGCAAGGGTCGGCACACTAAGTAACATATATTATACAGAAACAAATTGATAGACAGCCTCAAATTTGCTGTGGCGCAATGGAAATCACTCTAATTAGATTTCCATCTCACATTCAAATTTGTTTATCCCCCCACTACATGAATGAGTACTTCCCTACAGTTACTGCTTCTTGCTTGGTACATTATTCTAGAATATTACAGACTGAATAATTGAGGCTGTGCTGGATTTAGCAGGTGCCTCACTGAAATGGTATTTAGGAAAACTGAATCAAGAGAGCAAGAAAACAAGAGGAGTGCTACTTCATTAACTGAGCTACTTTAATTGTTTCTAAGACGCACCTGCAATAACACAATTTTCTTATGAGAAAGGCTTCTCACAATTTCTAGTTAGGATATTGTTTTGTTTACAGAGCTCCAACCTGCAACACTGTCTTTTAAAACGGCATTTAAAAATACATTTTCTAGAATAAAGTGGTCAAACCCACACACTTCAATATTATGCAGTGGAAGTTACATCAAAATGTAGAAAAAAATCATCCCACTTTTTAGTCTAAGTGGATTGCACCCCTAATTTGGCATTCAGTTCTCAGACATTTTCATGCTCTTTAAAAGACAGGACATGCAGGGTTGTTATTAATCTGCGTTTCAAATTCAGACATAGATGCACCGACTGTCCACGCCTGTCAGGGTTTTCTTGACGGTGGAGCAAGCGGTAGTTCTACTGCTTAAAGGAACCTACAATCCCTGGCCCCAACTGAGACAGGGCATGCATGAGGTTTCCCTTTTTAAAGGTAGCATGCATCACTTCTGTACTTGGAAGAATACTCTAACAAAAATTATTTACAAATGAAAAACCAACAAGCTACCTTTGTGATCTCATTTTAAATTTCCTGATCACTTTTACATGTTTTTTTGTGAATCAGACACCCTCGAAATAAAGCAATCAAGCGAGGATGAAATAATTACTATGCTTGAAAGGATTGTACTGCCCCTTCTTTCCTTCTGCAACAGGACAATGCCGTGTGTGCCGGGCTATGGTGCCAGCGCTGGATGTGTACTGAATAAAAAATGTATAACATAGCTCAACATGATACTACAAGACATGGTGTGACTTGACATCCAACACTGAGGGGGAGATTTACTAAGATTTTATGCCGTGTTTGCATCATAAAAAAGTCACAAATCGGCTCACAATCTTTTTTTCCAATTTACTTTTGAGCGCTAAAATTGTTTAGTGCTGGAAATAACGTGAAAGTAACGAAAGCAGCAGCCCCATGGGGGTGTTCCATGCGTGGAGCATGGGTGTTCCCATGCAACAACCCAATGTTTCTGATGTGAAAACCTATTTACAAAATACAGTAGACAGGATTTAGCATCAGAAAACTGTGCCCTTCTGAAGTAGGCACAACGAAGGAGAAATGCTTTCATTTCTCCTTCCTTCTCCGACTATACAGCACACTTATAAAGAGGGAAAAGGGTTCAAGTTGGTCTATGCATAATCCATAGTAAGCAAGAAGCAGCACACATAGAAGTTTCAAAACGCCATTTCAGATTGTTTATGTGCAGGACGTCTGCATTGACCACTGTGCAAATGCTTTCTAGACTTAATTGCCTCCGAGATACGTCTCAGTTCACTGGAAATCAAATTACTGTGAGATTGACTCTTGCATGCTTTGCCTACTCCTCTGGTCTTCCTTATTTACCAGGGTCGCACAGGTCACTCTGCCACTCTGGCATTTTCCCGTTGGCTACAATCTAGGGGGCTGCTTGAGAGCAGGATTGGCTTCCTTGACCCATCCATGCCCCCAGGGATCCTTTGCAGTCGCAGCCTCCTGCAGTGCTGGACTGGTTTGAATTTTTTTGCCAGTGGTGATTATGGTTTTCATTCCTGCCCTACTATCTAGTAAACTGAGCAAAACTCCAGCATCAGGGCATTTAAAGTCCTTTCTTCTGGCAATAAGAGGGCTTTATTTTGTTTTGCTCCTGTCTTTAAGTTTGTGGATTACTTATCCATCTGCTACTCTATTTAGGTTTGCATGAGGTGCATTGCAGGGTGGATATCACAGTCAGAATGATAGAACATCAATGCACAAATGTTATCGAGCAAAATTTCTCTACACAATATTCTGATACATAGATAAATGCCCCTATCTATCAGTTAAACAGTTCAAAGTTTGGCGAACCCTCCCAATCACCTGCAGGAAAAACATTAACTCTGTAAGGACTGTCTTACTTCTTCATCTGATCCACATATTTCTTGCCAAACAACCTTATAGATATACTTATTCTTTGCAAGCTCCTGAGCAAACCCATCTTTGATCAGAGGTCAGAATCCGACTTTTGTCTGTAATACCCGGGTGTGTTAAACCAGCTGGAAATTAACAGAGGAAAATCGTACTGTATTTACCGGAACACACAGATTGCAGTGCAGTAAACACCAAAACCTGGATATTATCCCCCAAAACTTGGTCAATATTCTATTTTTGTACCCGATAAAGTTCGAACCATGGGAGTTGGATTTCATTGGGTGCGATTAATAGTAATACACCTCAGCCAAAATCATAATCAGGGCCTCAATAGTCAATTTGCACTTTGGTGATTTCCTCTTCATGAGTTTGTGCTCTGGCGCTATTGCTAGAAAGGATCAAGTTTAAGGCCCTGGTGATGTTCTTCAAAGCCCTTCGTGGTAAGAGGGAGGTCTATCTCAAAAGGCGCTTGAGCCGCTACGTTCCAGCCCCACCTCTAAGATTCTCATCCTCTAACCTCGTCCTCATTCCCAAGGTACGCTTAGCCCATATGGGGGACAGATCATTCAGGTTCTTGGCGCTCAAGCATGGAACCAACTACTTGCCACTCTGAGAGCCACTACGGATTTAACAGATTTTAAGAAACACCTCAAAACCTGGGTCTTTCAGAGCTAGACGTGCCTCTGGGTCCTGTTATGCATGAACTCCTAGCGCCGGGACACTCTTGTTGAGTAGCCGTACGCTTTACAAGTATGTTTCATTCATTCATTCATTGATTCAACACACAATTTCCTGGAGCAGATTTTAGGCTCTTATTTGACCTACAATATTTTGCCCGGTCTGAGACCCTCTTTAATAAAAGAGTAATATTAGTACTTAAAAAGCGTTTACTGTTATAATGCCACCCTAAACATTCCAAGGAGAACATAAAGCTTCTGCACTGGATAATCTATACTACACAATTCAAACTACTTAATGTACACCACATGTCCCCCTTTTCTAAACTTGACAATGCCTTTACCAAACCAGGGGGTGCATTTAAGGAAAAGTAACACAACGCAGCGCAACAAGTCACCTTGCTGTGCTGCTTTACTCCAGGTTTTGGAAGCCACTTAAGGCCAAGCAAAGTGGACTTGCGAGGCTTCATAAATCTCAGTTTTGAGGTGTTTCGCGCATGCACTACATTTTGTGCGACGCATCTGGCCTCATAAACATGGCCCCAAGTTCATTTTTTTCTCTCCTAGTCCCTTTAAAATGTAACTTTCATGACAGACATATGTTAGCTCACCTTTGTCTCTGAATGCAGAGACGTCTTCCATCCTCCTCCGAGTCTATATACATCCAGATAAATGTCCTCTACAGCACCGAGTCAAATAAAAAAAAGCATACATACAAATGCCAACAAAGTCATAAAAATATGACCGATACTTGGACATTATAAAAATGTATTGCACTTGATAACCGTAATCGATTTTAGGCTTCCTGTGTTCTGAAAGGAAGAATGGGCCTTTATACCCAGCATTATTAGGACAAAACACACACCCTCCAATGGTCCTAATGAAGTTACATTTTGCTATTCCAGAGGGCATAATTACATTTACACTTCACTATTCAAGAGGGCATAATTAAACTTTGTGAAACGTTTATTGTTTTGAAAATCACCTGTTGTGGATAGAATTATTCTTCAGGGACGAACTTATTTTTAATTAATGCCAAGGGAAGTCAGACACACTAAAGTGGATTCAGGAGATCAAGAGTTAGTTGTATTTACAAATTATGTAACCTTTCCGTTTAAATATTAACATTAATAAACTAAATCGTAATACAACAGTGGACATTTTAGACACTAAGGGCTAGTTAGGATTTTTGGTCCAAAGCCTGTGATTCACAAAATCACAAGCTTTGTGACATCAATAGTCAAAGTCGCAATGTATCAAAGGCAAATTGTGATTCCCAAATGTGATTTGGAGTTGCAGTATACACTTTGTAACCCATTATGAATTTTTAGGGAAAACTTCATGTATGACTCTATTTCACAGGACAGACAGGAGTTACTGGGTCCCATATATGGGTGAAGAGGTTGTTTGCCACCGGTATCCTGAGTCCTGGCAAACATCGGTTCTACGTGCCTCAGGTGTTCTGCAAGCACATTTTTAGGATGGACATATCATCAAGTTAGGCCTTGCAGAACTTTTCCAGCCCTGTGAAAACATGATTCACCATGCACTGAAAAGTGGCAGGAGCATTCTTGAATCCTAAAGGCATCACACTAAACTGTTGCAATCTTCTTGTGTACAGAATGTAATATTCTCCTTGGCACTAGGAGCTAAAATGATGTGCCATTAGACACTGGTCAAGTCACAGGTGTTCATGTAGCAAGTAGTGCCCCATCAGTTCATTAGCTCTGAGAATTAGGTATGCATTTGTCTTGGTCACTTCATTGAGGCCCCGGTATTCCACACTAAAGCTCAAGTCTGAGGATCCTTGTCTGGGTACCAATACTACTGGAGAGACCCAAGGGCTACAGCAACACTCAATCACTCCCAAGTCCAACTTCAAGGCAACCCCTACCTAGATGCACTCTTGGACTCAATCAGACATCCGGAGAGTGTTGTTCGTCACTGGCAACCTATCCCCTGTATCTAAGTAAGGGACACTGTCAGGTGTCTTCTCTTTAGTCAGCAGAAAAGATGGGAAAATAATACCATCGCTTCTCTGCAGTCTTTTGTGCTTATTTGTTGGCTATGCAGCAAGTTGTACCCCATGGACAAAACTATCATCACCATATAGTAGGTCAAGTAGTGGTTCACTGTCTTCTTCAAATTCCTCTGTCATTGATAGGAAGTTCACTGTGATGTCCCTACAGCAGAATGGCTTAAGCCAGTTCACATGAAACACCCTCTTTGTTTTCCTTTTGACCAAGTTGTTGACCACAGAAACCTTCTGCACTACCTTGTATTGCCCACACCACTTATTCTCTAACTGGACTTCAGCACCAACACCTCCTGATCCTATTTAAGCTTTCTGGCTATTCAAGCTCTTAGCTTGCCTGGAGGTTTTTTCTTCATCTCACTCATGTATTTCACCATCACCTTTCTGAGGCCAAGCAAACAGTCCACCACCTCTTTCTGAGGTGACCCAGAAGTTCTGTCCCATACTTCTGTGAGTGGGCCATACACTGGGGTTCCAAACAAAAATTCAAAGAGACTGAACCCTACCTCCTTCTGTAGAATTTCTCTGACGGCAAATAAAAGAAATGTGAGGTTCTACGACAGAGCTCCAATCAACCTTTCCACCAAACCATTGATTTGCAGGTAGTATATCATCCGGATTGGAAGGTAACACCCTCTGGCTCCTACATCTCTCTCATGAATGAAGATATAAAAGTTGCTACCCCATTAGAAATCACTGGCTTGGGAAATACAACCCCTTGAAAAGATCCTTAGGAGTGCTCTAGCTACTCCACTAGTGCTGATCAGAGGTACCACCTCTGGTTACAACACTTCATGGTTTATCACAACTAAGATATATTTGTAGCTTGATGCAACAAGGGGCTCAAATGGGCTAACAATGTAAATTCCCACTCACTTAAATAGAACATCTACAACTCGCAGTGGCACTACCAGTGCTCTGGTTTGACCTTCTCACTTTCCACTTAATTGGCAAGTATGATAGGTTCTATGGAACCTCTCTGTGTCCCTGTGCATCCGGGCCGATAGAACAATGGGTCTAACCTTTCTGGATTTTTCTTATGCCCAAATATCCTGCTAAGTGCATTCTATGGGCCAATTACAACAGCAAATTAATGGTCACTAGGGGAACCACTAGCCGCTTGCTGGCCCCTGGCCCATGTTTCATGTTCTCACTATAAAGCTGCCAATTGCATACTCTCAGCCAAGATAATGCCCTCCGACCAATACATTGCTGACCTGTTTTTGGGCTTCCTTCCAAAGTTTCACAAGTGTAGGGCACTGAACTGGTGCCTGGTGGCATTTCTCACGTATAAGTCCTCCAGCAACTTAAAACCCCTGTTGCACTTACAGTGAGCAAGATTCAACACTTGGTCCGATATGGCTATCTCATCGCCCTCTCCCTCTTGAGCAAAGGCCATGGATGTCACGCCAGTGCCTTCTCAGAGTCTGCCCTGATGGGCTCACTATTTTCCCCTGCTCTGTGAAAATCTGTGATGGTCCTAGTCTCATCCTGATTCTCATGTGTAGCCTGCGCTTTGTTCATCACAGCTGATATGGTCCAAGCCATGTAGGGATCTGGTAGGGATCCCGGTACTAAAGCAGGGAAAATCAAATCATTGCACAAGAAACATCCAGCACCCTGCTACTCCTTCACGCCTATATCAACTCGACTGTGGCTGACTTCCCATTAATTTCTACCTCAGCTAGGGCAATTGGATACTCCAGGTATTCCCCAATGGCTATTAGGAAGAATCATCTTGGGTTTGAGATAATTTCTCCCAACCATAGCAAGGTAAGCACCTGGATTCTGCTAGGCAGGATGCTTCCTCTGATTGATACTAGCCTTCAACACAAACCCCATAGTAATTGAATTGATGTACTTAAGGGCATCTGGTTCCCTCTCCCAAATGTCCATTGCTACTAGGTTGAATGCAACAGCGTCACTTATTATGATGGGTGCCACTGGTACAAAGTGTTTCACCTGACAGTCCCTCTTGCAATGTCCCTCCTTGTAATTACTATAACAGTGAATCAGTTTGGGCTTGAAAAAACCTTTGTGTCCTCCCTTCTCCTACTATTCCTGTTTTGGAACTCAATTCACTTTTAGTATGTATCCTCCCATGAATCCTTCAGAATTGTTCTGACTCTTTCATTCTAGTTTGGAACCACTCTGTTGAGAATTTGTCACTTCCTTTTGCTTAAAGTCATGCTGTTTCATACCTTTCTTAAACCTGTTAACTAAACACTTGTCAGCCATCACTACAAGTTTCTATAGATCCCTTTCTGTCAAGCCTGACAGGTGGTCTGACATAAGTGGGGCAACAGGACTCTTCCGTGAGTCATTGTTATCATTAATTGGTTGCAGGCATGAAAAATTCTTGGCCCCCTCCATCCTCTCAGTCGCTCAGTGTAACCAGGCAACAGGACATAAATCCAAGTTTTAAATGGAACACCATCCACTCCCTTGCTTTTTTTTAATCTCTGAAAGTAAATACTGTTTTCACTCATTCTCTTGGTCTTCTGTGCAAAACTCTCCACAAACCTGGAACAATATTCAACTAGAGGAGCGGCTCGTGCAGGTAAGAGCGGTGGGGCAATGGGGCAGGGTAGGGGTGATTTGACAGACGACGCAGACGGAAAATTAAATAAATAATTAATTTTCCCACGTCGTCATCTGTAGAATCTCAACTCTCCACCCCGCCCCACCGCTCTTACCTACACAGGCCGCTCCTGTTCAGCTAAACATTATCAAGATCTAAGTTGCTCTTTGTCTTCTGGTATAATTTAGTGTGGGATCCATTAACTTCTCTGTTTCATTCCTCATTTATCAATGTTGTGTAACAAACATGTCAGACTTCTGATCTCTAGCTTACATTTTTCCACTTTGTTAGTTCATTCTCCTTTAATTCTCTTAATCTTGTTGATACATTGTTCATTTTGGTAACGTTCCATGTCAATAGCCCCATATGCCAATATGTCACCCTGAAAATAACTTTTAACTCTAAATATATAATCTCATAATTTTCATATTCACATAATGCTCTGAAATACTGCTGGGACTGATGCTACATCTAAACTGATATCAGAAAGCACACACAGGATCCAACAGGAGCAATTAATGTTTCCATTCTGCTCCAATCCGCAGTCAACTATACACAAGAGGAATATGTTGGTTAGCTGTATACCTGAGAAAAGGAGAAGAAATATGAGAGAAAAGCATTGACTCTTAATACCACCACTCTGAAGTGTCCCTCAGCTAAGCACTGACTTCCACTGGGTTCTGGTGGCTATCAAGATTAAGATCTTCAGTATCTTTCAATGTATGCAGTGTCTAACACTTTTTTGATGTAGTATTTCAATGTCTCAGACTCTCTATTTTCTAATAGAGCCCTGAGAACTATATAAACAGAACACTTAAATAACATCTATGATACCAAGGTAATAAGGGTTTGCAACTATCTTACTCTTGACATTGAGACTGCAACTGTTTTATGAGAACATTGAGCATACATATAGCCTCAGTTATTGCTTTGTTGGGAAAATGTACTTGACCCAATAGGAACTGCATCATATTCTTACCTAGCAATCAATATGTATCTTTTATTGCTTCCAGCCTTGACTCTGGTTTCACCATGTCAATATCAATTGCACAGACCCACCTCACTTTTCTAGCAATAGTGGAATGCCAGATCTATCATCTGTCTGAAATGTCCTCTGATTTGTTTAACTCCTCCTTTTGTGGATCACCCACAGAAAATAAATTATTCATGTGATATGCTGCCCCACCTACGCCTCAGTCCTTTTCTCATGAAGCACTCGAGAAAAGTGTGAAAATGCCTAACGATCGCACATGGTACCACACACCACAATTGAAAAGGGTTTGTCCACAGTAGAATTTTCCTTTGTCAGCAAATGATAACTGTTAGGATGGAAAGGAAGAATCTTAAATTTCTGCTTTATGCCAACAATGCCCTTTTTCATTCAGGTCACCTTCACTGTTTCAAGAGAGGTTTACGGTACACAACAGCCTCCTCGGTCTCCATGAATATGAACAGAATTGACCTCATGGTAAGATAAATGATGTATAAGACATAACTCACTTAGTTCTTTCATGGCCACCAGACACAGAGTTGGCGCTTAAAACTGCAGAAAACGATTCTGATCAAAAGTCCTGCAGTTCCTTTAAAACGTTTCTCCTTTTCAATATTTTTAAGCATTAGCTGATGTCTCTTTCTGACTGAGTTAAATTTTTTAGCTATGAATGAATCTAAGGGACGAAGAAGTTCCCTGAAACCAGTCAGTCAAAATGGTGTTTCTTTTTTATTACCAAAGTCTACCAGCGGCTTCTGAAGATCATATGCCAGGACTAGTATTGATAGATATGACCAGCACACTAAAGGTGTCTTGATTTTGTCTGCTATCTCCTACCTTCTAGGCTATCTGACGTTCTATCCAAGACCTTAAGGACTGTGTGGGACAGGGTCACCAGATATGGAATGTACGACGTTACAACGCATGCCTTTACAACGCAGTTTTTACATTGCAACATCCTTTACAACGCATTCATTTACATCGCAGGCCACTACATCACATTTTTAGAAACTACCTTTACAAAGCATTCCATTACATTGCATTATACCTTTACAACGCATACCATTACAACGCATACCATTATATTGCATTTAAGGTAAGTGTTGGATAGTGTAGGGGTAAAAATTACTATTCTAACTCCAGTGGGTGCAACAGTAGGGTAAGTGTTGGATAGTGTAGGGGTACTATGCGTTGTAATGGTATGCGTTGTAATGGCATGCGATTTAATGCCTGCGTTATAGTGACATGCGTTGTAATGACATGCGTTGTAGTGACATGCAATGTAATGGCTGGGTTGTAGTGACATGCGTTGCAAAGGATGTTGCGATGTAATTACTGTGTTGTAAATGTATTGCTATGTAATGACTGCGTTGTAAAGGTTGTTTCCCCCAGAAATGCAATTTGGGGGTGGTGATGTCGCGGGAGCTAAGACAGACATCAAAGCGGCCTACAGGCTTTCGCCCGGTCCATATGCAGCCAATGCTTCTCACTTTCCCTGACCACCCAAAAGATTAGGGCACACAAGGCCCCCATGCAATGCTGGCTCCTCTACCATGGCGGGGAGCTTCGCCATCCTGCAAGAAGCCAAAGAAAATGAAAAATAAAAAGATAATAAACATGAGTTTATTATCATTTTATTTTTCTCCGTAGTGTCGTGTCCAGGGAGCGGGGCCATGGGGATGACAGGAAGAGGGGGAGTGGTAGGTGCACTGTTGTCAGTGCACATGACGGTTTGACCAGCTGTCTCAGGATGGCCAAACTGTCATGCACATTGGAGCTGTCTCTGACCCGAGCTGCGTTGCTGGGTTGGAGATAGCAGACATAGGCTCCCAGTTTACCTGGAAGTGAAATTCAGGGCGCTACAGCCAATCCTAACGCTGCTCTCAGCATGAGAGCAGCATCAGGATTGGCTGCAGGAAATTCTGGGAGCCTATGCCTGCAGTGCACGGAGCAAGAAAGGAGCGTTGGAGGGGAAGGTAAGTTCTTTTTTTTTTTTGATTGGTTGTCCGTTGTCCCCGGTCCCTCCTCCCCTCACCACGCCACTTTGCAAGGACACAGGCTGCTACTGCCCCCATGGTTCCGAGGTAGCATCAGTAAATTGTTTGAGATGGAATGGGTGTGGGGAGAGACTGGAATAGGTAAGACAAGCGCAGGAAGGCATTCATATTCACTACGTTTATATGACCCAACCAGGAAATATGGAGAGGCTATCATCTTCGCAGGCCCACCAGTATAGCCCTGCAAAGCGGCGTCCAGTTGGTTCAGGACCAAGTTTATAAAGAGGAAGTGATGGTGGGACCAGGGTACTGTATGGAACTTGAAGCTTACTGGAAGGGAACGAGCTCCGCTAGGCATAGAACGTGTAGTGGCTGGATGGTCAGGTTAAGTAGGTGGGATTTAATCACATTGGGGCCTATTCACAGAACTAATCTGAGATAAAATCCTAAACTTACTACTTTTGGTATTCTCAGAAGGCATTTAGTAGTAGTAAAGTTAGGAGTCCTAACTTTACTACTACTAAATGCCTTCTGTGAATACCAAAAGTGGTAAGTTTAGGATTTTATCTCAGATTAGTTCTGTGAATCGGCCCCATTGATTTTGTAGCTCGATACCGTTTCAAAGGCACGGAGGCACCGGACGACTGTGGGTAGAGAAATCTCTGGTTCCCTTATTGCCAGCAACAAGTCATCAACAAAAAGCAGGCCCTTATGTTGTCAACTTCCAAAAGGGATGCCGGCTAAAGACCAGTCTTGTCATATGTGAATAGCCAGGGGTTCCAACACAAGGGCAAGAAGCAGCGGGGATAAGGGACACCCCTGCCAGGTGCCCCTATGGAGGGCAAAAAATCGTGTGACTTGTCCATTCACTTGAAAGGTAGCTGTGGGTGCCACATATGGGGCCATGATTTTGCTTATCATTATACAGCCCAGACTGATCTTGTGGAAAACAGCACGAAGGAAGGCCCAAATGACTCTCTCAAGTGCCTTCTCTGCATCGAGTGAGAGAATGAAGGCTGGGATGTTGTGAGCCCGGGCATTCTCAACCAGGTTGGCGAGACATCTGATCTTGTCAGCACCCTGTCTTTGTTTGATAAAACTAACCTGGTCAAGATCTATCAGCCCTGGCAGGAAGGTTTCCAGATGATTAGCCAGCATTTTGGTATAGAGCGTGGCACCAGTATTAAGTCAAGCGAATGGACAATGAGAGATGCAAAGAGTAGGGTTTTTACCCATCTTACAGATGAGAGTTATCTTGGTGGCCAACATCATCGGCATGAGGCCTGTGGTGTGTGTAAAAGAGTTGTTAGTTCAAGCAGATGTTGCTTTAAGTGAGGGAAAAAAAGCGTATAAAAGTAAACCGGTCGGCCATCAGGCCCCAGGGTCTTCCCCAGCGGGACCCCCTTAATGGCACATCCCAATTCAGCCACTGTGAAAGGGCCTTCAAGCTCCTTGGCAGCTCGAGGGTCCAAAGGAGGACGGAGACAAGAGGTAAGATTCTATGGCAGTCTGGTCATCACCGTCAATGGAATAGAGAGTCTGGTAGTAGGCCTGAAAGGCCTCCTGCTTATCCGATTCCCTGATGGCCCAGTGTGAGTTCGCCACCCGAAGATTGGAGATATGGGAACAGGCATATTGTAACCGCAGTCCTCGGGCCAAGAGGGTGCCCACCTTGTCACCTGCTTTGTAGTATTTTTGTATAAGGGCCAGGAGAGATCTCTTTAACTTATTAACCCTGTCAGTCCTCAGCTGGTCTTTCAGCAAGGACAGTTGCCGTTAAGCGCACGCAATGGGACGCTGTTTATTTGCAAGCTCCATAGAGCAGATTTTCTTAGTAAGGTTGGCTTCAAACAGATGTGTCTCTCATGCTCTAGCTATAAATATGGAGGAGATGACACCCCTGATGGTTGCCTTAAAACCACCCCAGAGCACATATGGGAAGAGCCTGGCAAAGCATTAAGTTCAAAGTAATCGGTGATTTCATAATGCAGAGGGCGTTGCATCATGAGGTACAGATGCTGTGGACTAGCATGGCATATGTGAGCGAGCCAAACATGATGCACACCATCTTGTGTGTCTGACCACTGGGTTCTTGTGCCTATTGCGGGTGGGACACAGGCACTTGACCCAGCCGGAAGGGGACAATCCACAGAGGCTCACCTCAGCCCTGTCCAAGTCCAGCCGCAGGTGGCTCGTGTTCAGCCATTCATCAATGGATCTCATGCATATTTGAATGATGGAACTGCCAATGTCTGTGTCTTTGTTGAGGGTGAGGAGCACCTGGCTGTCAATGGCATACGAGCTGATGATGAGGTGCTGTGCGCATGTGATGGTGGAGAGAGGGGTCCTGGACACTCTGTAGATTGATATGCTGAGAGATGATACCTGTGCCATGTCTCAGACGATGACACCATACTACATGCTGAAGCCTTGAGTCCCACTCCCATGCCCTTGCTGGGGTACAGAGCCTGTGGGGAGTATTAGGGACGTGACCTGGTTGGTGTGACAGGGCCTGGAAGGCGGGGCAGCGCAGAGTAGGCAGTTGGAGTTGCACACTCAGCATGCAAAGGTGTCGTGTGTGTGCCCAGGGTATGTCTGACAGCAGGCGTTAGATGTGCGATGGACATAGCTCGGAGTGTGGCTGATACATCAGACTGAAGTGTGATGTGGGTTATGCAAGGACAGGATGGTGGTGCAATGTGCACCTTGCTTGTGCTGATGGTTCAGCCTTTGGCACCGCGTGGCGGCAACAGTGGCATAGACATGCTGAGGACAGCCAAATTAATGGGTGGAGGGAGGAAGTGAGGAGCATCTTGGAGGTGTGTCTGTTGCCAAATCTGGATACTCCGTGGGCTCTTGCTGCAGGGGCCGCAGCAGCAAGCGGCATCTCCTTGCAAAATGACAGAATTTGCACACAAAGACTAAGGGCCCGATTCACAGAACTAACTTAAGACAAAATCCTAAACTTACTACCATTTTGGTATTCACAGAAGGCACTTACTCATTTTGGTATTCACAGAAGGCACTTACTCATTTTGGTATTCACAGAAGTTAGGAGTCCTAACTTTAGGACTCCTAAATGCCTTCTGTGAATACCGAAAGTCTTAAAATTAGGATTTTTCTCAGTTTAGTAGTAGTATAGTTAGGACTCCTAACTTTAGGACTCCTAAATGCCTTCTGTGAATACCGAAAGTCTTAAAATTAGGATTTTTCTCAATTTAGTAGTCCTAAGTTTAGGACTCCTAACTTTAGGACTCCTAAATGCCTTCTGTGAATACCGAAAGTCTTAAAATTAGGATTTTTCTCAGTTTAGTAGTAGTATAGTTAGGACTCCTAACTTTAGGACTCCTAAATGCCTTCTGTGAATACCGAAACTCTTAAAATTAGGATTTTTCTCAATTTAGTAGTCCTAAATTTAGACTTAGGACTACTAAATTGAGAAAAATCCTAATTTTAAGAGTTTCGTTATTCACAGAAGGCATTTAGGAGTCCTAAAGTTAGGAGTCCTAACTATACTACTACTAAACTGAGAAAAATCCTAATTTTAAGAGTTTCGGTATTCACAGAAGGCATTTAGGAGTCCTAAAGTTAGGAGTCCTAAATTTAGGACTACTAAATTGAGAAAAATCCTAATTTTAAGAGTTTCGGTATTCACAGAAGGCATTTAGGAGTCCTAAAGTTAGGAGTCCTAACTATACTACTACTAAACTGAGAAAAATCCTAATTTTAAGACTTTTGGTATTCACAGAAGGCATTTAGGAGTCCTAAACTTAGGACTCCTAACTTCTGTGAATACCGAAATGAGTAAGTGCCTTCTGTGAATACCAAAATGAGTAAGTGCCTTCTGTGAATACCAAAATGGTAGTAAGTTTAGGATTTTGTCTTAAGTTAGTTCTGTGAATCGGGCCCTAAGATGTCAGTAGGACAACTGCAACAGGGGTGTCTCGAAAGTAAGGAGTGTCCATTGTCACATGGCACACCCAGAGACAATGCATGCACAATCACCAAAGAAGCATGACACCGGATCATGAAACAGAAGGCCGACCTGCGCACAGGAGACACATCATCAGCAGCTGTTGATGGCCCATTGTGTGGACCAACATGCCAAAATACATACACGACCATGTACTTCATGCCCAATAGGGAGCCTAATCCATGAGCTACTGCATGCATGTTGCTAAACTACACATGGACTCCTATGCATAATCTTCTACAACTATGCCAGATATGCCGCATTCAAAGTGGCAAGAGACTTGAATTGACAGAGATGAGGCACCTTGGAGTGTGACTAACACCTTTATTACACAGCCTCACACTAATACTAATGCATCCATTGGAACATACTCACAGGTCATTTGGCTGACCATGTGTGACCTACACTGGACACCCCCTTCAACACACAGATGTGGTAAATCCCACTGAGCTGGCACACAAGTGATGGGGTTGAGCCTAACACCCCTTGCTGCACACGGAGAGTCTGAAATTCCCCATTGAGCCTCATATGGGGATGTCCCACACTATGTCCACCATTAGCATCCCGTATGTGCCTGAGGGACGTTATACACACATTGATGCCTTCATCAGAATCCACAAACCATGAAAGATGACTGTCAGGAAGGGTGACTATCAATTCATGGGAGCCAGGCAACACGTCATGTGGCCCATGGTGAGTCGACATGTATGCATGGTAATACTACATGCACAGGAGCAGTTCCCACATATCACAAACACGTACCACCCACAAAATGCCTTGCTGCACTCCTTACCCCAAATGACTTTTCACCATGTCTGTGCATGTAACTCCGATCAAGCACACGTTGCAATACTCATGAGGAATAGCAGGAGGGCAATGATGACATGAGCAGACGACAGCCGCAATAACCTGGGGAGGACAGACACACAACAAGTCAGCGAAGAGCTAGTAATCCGCAGACATGTACATGCACTCTACAGGAATGATGTTGTCACCATGCCCTTAATAAATTTAGTGTCCCAGCTAAAATGTGTGGACTGACATCATCACTTGAATGACACATCAGAACACACCTCCAAGTCACTTAGCACACAGTCAGCTGGACACACACATTGAAACACATGCCACACAAGGCTCAAAGTGTGCACACTCAGACACAGGGACTCACCATCATGAGAAGAAGTTGCGGATAAGCTGACTCCGGATGTCCTCATGCTCATCCTCACTTGCCCCGTGCCCGAGCCCTTCATCCTCCACGGGTGGATGATCCTGCTCATCCGGATCAAGGATGAGTGGCACGGCCTTCTCCACTGCCATGTTGTGCAGCATGCAGCACACAATGAAGATTTTGCAGACCTTCAGCGGGGCATATGGGAGGGTGCCGCCGGTCTTGTGGAGGCACCGGAATCTGCTCTTCAGGAGTCCAAACGTCCTCTCAGTCACGCGCCTCGTCTGCCCATGGGTGTCGTTTTACCGGTGTACTGCGGCTGTTCTGGGGTTGCAGAGAGGCGTCATCAGCCATGGCATGTTGGGATAGCCAGAGTCCCCTACATGGAAACATCATGTGAAGAAGTGGGTCAGGAGATGCCGTAAGATACAAAGATAGCGCTGAACACAGGACCAACAGAGTATACCCACCAACAAGACATGCTCGTTCCCCGTGCAGCTGCAGCATCATTTCTGGCACCCTGCTAGGCCTCATGATGTATGCATCGTGTGCGAACCCTGGAAAACGGGCACAGACATGGGAAATCAGCATGTTAGCAAGACACACCACAAGGGCATTAATGGAGTGGTAATGTTTTCTGTTTCTATAGGCTACCTCCTGTGCTACCTCCTGTGCCACATGTGTCCCATCAATGTCCCATCAATGGCCCCAATTACATGAGGCATCCCTCCCATGGCATAGAACTCACCGTTTTCACCTGTCAACTGCTCATGAGTGGGGAAATGGATGAAGTCATCCAGGTGCACCAACATGGCTTCTAGAACATCATGCAGGACACGGCTGAACATTGTCTGGGACATGCCACCGACATCAGCTATGGTCAATTGAAACGTGCCCGTGGCAAAAAAATGTAGGGCTGCCATCACCTTCATCTTGGGGGTCAGAGCTGTAGGATACCTGTGTTGTGGTTGGAGGTGTGGTGCAAGCCGGCGGGTCAAGTCCTCTATCAACTCTTGGGAGAAGCGGTATCTGCGAATGCAGTCATGTTCACGCATGGCATCCAGGTCTGGCATTTGTCTGGGGAGAGGCGGTGCCCTGCAGAGATTTGGAAGGAATAACGAAGAGTGAGTACATTACCACACCAATTTCACTGAGGTGAGCACATGTTCAACAGCTAATACACATCTGCTTAATACAGAGTCTGTGCTGTGCAATACATCCAGGACACGTAGGCCAGCCAGGTGATACTCCTACGAAGAGCCAGCCACAATAGTTGCATGGCAATGTTGACGTGACATGCCATTAAAATAGCTGTGGGCCAGTGTATCGTGGCACACTGGGAGTCACATGTCAGGTGTAATTATCCGTGTACCTGGCATCAGGGGACAGTTGCGGGTGTTGCTGACTGTGCCATACCAGTGATGCAGTGCTTGACACGTGTGTCCTACATGCACACATGTGCAAAGTGTAAATGGGAAGTGTGGCATGTAGTGCCCCATCACACATGACATGTGTACACAGCTAATCACACATCTATTGTGCCACAACATGAGGAGACATGTGCCACATCACTGCCTGACACACCTAGGCCCTGCACATGAAGGACTGCACTGACAATGACTTGATGAACAGCCTTGTGCGAGTCTGACGCCTCCATTCCTTTCGTGTGCGCCTCCTATCACCAGTATAAGCCGTGAAAGGCAGTACACACGCTCTGAGGGCATGTGTAGGGCCTGTACTCACGTGTGTACGGCCCGTACACGCGTGAGTACGTGCCTATCACTATAGTTGGGGTTACCGTAGGTCCTAGTGATACGGGCCGTACTCACGCGTGTACGGGCCGTACACGCGTGAGTACGTGCCGCTGACTATATTTGGGGTTACCGTAGGTACTAGTGATACGGGCCGTACACGCGTGAGTACGGCCCGTATCACTAGGACCTACGGTAACCCCAACTATAGTGATACGGGCCATACACGCGTGAGTACGGCCCGTATCACTAGGACCTACGGTAACCCCAACTATAGTGATAGGCACGTACTCATGCGTGTACGGCCCGTACACGCGTGAGTACGGCCCGTATCACTGTAGTGATGGTGCCCTAGGGGTACGTGTGAAACACGCCGTACCTGTGTGGGGATTTAAGAATTACAATGGGGACACATGAGGGACAAGTATTAGGGCCTAAATGCATGCTGGTTGTCATGAATACCGAGTTTCACGTTCAAAATTTAACATCATGTGGTCTGGAAAAATCAGTTGGCCACATTTAACATTGTTGCAAAGTGGTTGTTGACTTGACATGATGCTGCAAATTCAAAAGATGCAAAGGCTGTCACTGGTGTATGTTTAAAGGGATTGGAGGAAACGTAGGATGCAAATGAGTCTGACCAATCACTCTGTCCTCCTGTAAATGAAATAGGCCAGCAAGGCAGATATAAGGCAGCCAGATCCCATGAGAGGGCACTTGCCTGCACAACATGTCAGTCGATACCACTGCTGCTGTATTGTCTCCCTCTGGCACCATGTCAAGGACTGTGGAGAGGGCCCAGCCTTTCACCCAGGAGAAGAACCAGGCCCTGCTGGATGTGATCCTCCCACAGTACCCCATGCTGTATGGTCGACCAGGGGAGCAGGTGAATGCTGACTCCACTACCTTTGCCTGTGCACCTTTCTTGTGTCTGTCACTTCTGGTATTGTGGCCAGGTGTGACAGACATGCAATGTTGTTTGGAGTGGGTCCCAGGGGGGGGGATGGCTTATGTCTCTCATGCAGGGCTTGATGTAGTTCATGTGTGCACTCCTCACTTGCATTGTGCTTACTGTGACATTCACTGCATAGTGCATGGCACATTCCGCCAGCCTAATCCTCTTGGGCATTCTTGTTCTATTGTCCTGCGGTGATTCAGTGGTCACCCTGGTGTGACAGGTGACTGCACCCACAGATGTGTGTGAGAGTTGAGTGGAGCTGTGGTGGGAGTGGTGAGAGTGTCCAAATGATGTGTACGCCCCCTGGACATTGATGTGTGTGAATGTTTCTTGTCATGTGGGTGAGTGTCTATGTGGAGTGTTGCACCACAGCTGCATGGAGGAGGCAACTGCTCAATCCATCTGATGTGTGAAGTAAGCCGTGCTGTGTGTCTGACTTGCTGAGCTAGCCCCACACCTGTGACCCCCCCCTGGCAAGTGGCACATGTGCAGAGTGAGGTGTGCATCCGCAGTTGGCAATGGCAGGTGATTGATGTGTGCCAGTGTGTGTCTGTGTACTCTGCTGAGGTTTTGTCAGTGGCCTGGGGCATGTGACTGATTTTCGGTGCTGTCCATCAGCCTTGTGTTGCTTGGGATGCACAGTGTGTGCCATGATCAGGGATTGTTTTGCACCCCTCATGCCACCTGTGCACTTACTATGCCATGTTGTGCACTGGTGCGCCCACAGTGGAAAAAGTCCCTATGACTAAGGTGCTATTACTTGCCAGCATACTATGCCCTGTTCAACAGATCAAAGATGTTCAAATGTGTGTCTCTGTGACATGGTGCAGGTGTAGTGATGTTGTACCACTTTGTCATACACACAGGTATCCCCCTACCACAAGGGGAAGATCTGGAAGGATGCCATCAAGGCCGTGCAATCGGTGGAGGGTCGCAGGCGGCGCCTGCCACAAGTGAGGAAGAGATGGCAGGACATCCGGTGCTGGACCCGGAGGATCGCCCGGGTCATGCTGAAGGAGGAGGAGCCTCGCAAGCATGGCGGGCGCCGGCGCCTGACCCACCAGATGCGGCGTGTCCTGGCGGTGGTCTTCCCTGACCTGGTTGGGCGGATACAGGAGTTGCAGCAGCAGGAAGGGGGTAGGTACACGTGTGTTTGTTGTGTGTCGCCAGGTTTTGGATCTGCTCAGTCGCCTAGATACACTGCCAGGCTATATATGTGCAGTGCATATCCTGTTCCCCAAAGTCAACCTGTGCTGTTCTTCCTCCCTTCCCCTTCTTGACATGTGTTACCTGGTCTGTGTGCCATCACTATTGCACATGGTCATCTAGGCTGCCAGTTTATCAAGGTGAACACTGCTTTCAGCCTCATGTGTGTTGGTGGTCTGCCTGTGCCCTGTCCTGTTTGGTCATTTGGGGGTGCTTAATTGTTGGCCCTGATGCTGAGTCTCAACATAGGAGTGTGAGGGTTCAACTGAACAGACTTGCAGCATGCATTACCAATGTTGTGGCCTCAGACATGATGTGCATGAGTGGGACATATGCTTAGTGCCGGGACGGTTGCTCCTGTAACAGTCAGCTCATTCCAGGACCATGGAGCAGTGTGCACACTACAGTCCCCTGACACAGCCTGCCCTCATACTCATGTGTGTCATCCAACACTGTGCACATTCACTGTGGGTACATCATGGCTCTGGCTCTGTGGCATTGTTCCCTGGCCTAGTGTGAGAAAGTGGCTCTGTATATACTGTTCCTTAATAGGTACAGGGTGTACAGAGTCCACAAACCCCAAGGGTTTAACAGAGGTTAAAGTTAGATATAACCTTACTCTCCAAAGTGGTAGCCTGGTCGAACAGTAAGGCAGTATCAGAGGACGTGTAAAGCATTTGTTGTACACACTCAGTCAGCAAATAGTTCCACACACTCAATAACTGAACTCTAGGCCAATGGTTTGTATATAAAAAATATATGCTTGTTTTATTTTAGAACCAACACTTGGAATTAAAATATACTTTCTCGACAGGAGATGTTTCATAAAAATACTTTTGTATATGCAATAGACTTTTTAGTAAACAGTTACAAATAGTTGCAGTAGGCAACTCTATTTCTAAACACAATACATTGAGCTCAATGCTAAATTCTAATTATATGCAACAGATTACTCTGTAGATTACTTTAGTAATTCCAGGCTTGGATCCTAGATCCAGTCCTGGGTCAGTTCTCAGAATCAGCTGTTGAAAGTCGACTTTGGTACTGTAGTGATTTTTAACTAATATTTAGCTATTTCAAAAGTGAGCACTTAGAAAATATTTCAGAGCAAACAATCAATGATTCCCTATGGAAGGAAATATAGGTTACAGGTACAGTAGGTTATCGTTACTTTTGTAATCCAGTACTGGGTGGCTAGACTCAGTACTGGGACATTTATCCAAAACAGGTAAGTAATTACGTTTTCAGATGTTATACGATTTTTGAGGAATATTTAGAAATTGCAGAAATCAACACTTAGAAGAAATTTCATAGAAAAGCAGTCAATGGTTTCCTATGGAAGAAAAATGAGTTAAAGGTAAGTATAGTTGTGGGTACTTTTCAGTGCTGGGCACCAAGATCCAGCACTGGGAGCTCACCTAAGAGCAGGTAAGTAAATTCGTGTTTGGTACTCGGCTGATTTTTGGTGAATATTTTGAGTTTTGAAAAGTTCACACTTAGAAGAATTTCCAAGAAAAAGCCAGTCAATGTTACCCTATGAGGAAAATGAAGTTAGCGGTTTAAGGGTAAGTTCTCGACTGGCAGAGTTGAAGTTCTGGGCATAGACTCAGGGGTCTCCCAGTGTCAGGTAGGTACAGTCAGTTCACCCTCAGCGGTTTCAGGACGGCCGGGTGCAGAGAGAGTTAGGCCCAATGTTATCCTACGAGGGATAGGGGGGCCTGGGTTGGTGGCTGCTGTCGGGCAAGCCACGCGGCTGTGGGAGCTGAGCTCCTGGTCACTTACTCAGGGCAAGTGGAGATGTAGGTTAGAGTAGAGTTTTCACTGCCAGGGCCACTCGGGCGGCTGGCTGCAGGGTGCTTTTGAGCCGTCGGGCGCTCAATTGATTTCTATGGGAAATCTCCGGTTTGGAAAAAGACTGCAGGCTCGGGGACGAGGACTCTTCGGGTGCCACCACCACTTCGAGGGGTAAGTTGGGTAGTTGGAGGATAGGTAGGTACCCCGGGATTGGGCACAGAGGGCCGTGGGGCGCCGGGTGCAGGGGTGCCTTTTGATGTCGGAAATCTTACCCTCTTGTTGATCGCGGTTGGGGTGGCACTCGGTTCTGAGGCTGCAAGCTTCTTCAGGATAGTCGAGGGGGGTCCTTGGGTGCCGGACTCGAGGTCACAGTCGCCGTGGGGTCGTCCTCGTGGGTTTAGTTCACTCCGGCACCGGCCAGGCTTGGCGAGTGCAGAGTGGGCTGGGATCGCGGTTCCGGGCTGCTGCCAGGGGTGAAAGGTAGGTTCTGAGTAGAGCCTCTACTCGTGGGAGTCCCAGGGGATCAGAGTTCAAAGGTAGCCAGGTCCTCCGGGGTTTCTGAGGTTGCTGGCCACAAGAGATGCCGGGTTTGGAGCAGGAGCAAGTCCGAGGTCGACAGGCCGGTAGGGCTGGGGCCAAAGCAGTTGGTGTCTCCCTCTCCTTTGCAGCTGCAGGGCAGGTCTTCTTTTCTTCTCGCTCTTCTTGTAGTTTCGGAATCTGGGGAAGGAAGGTTCAGGGTGCCCCTAAATACTAGATTTAGGGGCGTTACAGGTAGGTGAAGGCCAGGGACCAATGGGTCCCTGTCCTGGGGTGGGTACACCCCCTATCCTGCTCCTCTCCTGTGGGAGGGGGGCAGTAGCCTAATCCTGATAGGGCAGGGTCTCCCATCTTCAAGATGGCGAGAGCCCGGAGATGTGCTTCACCTCGCCTCCCCCACCTGAGGGGTGGGGTGGGCAGGCTGGCACATCCCCTGTCCTTGTATGGGGTTTCCGGCCAAGCTTCCCGCCAGAGTGGGGGGTTGCAGTGGCCTGGGGAAACTCCTAGAGGCGGCAGGCCTTTGAAGCTTCCCTTTGCTCATCCTGGGGGAGGAGATCTATCACCTCACCCAGGATGTGCATTGTTGCAGGCCCGGGAGATCAGGGGCTCTCCCACCCAGGGGTCCAGCAACGTGTCTGCTGTGTGGCAGCCTGGGCAGCCTCAGAGCAGACGTGGATTGTAGGTTAGCTGTAGGAGGGCATCTCTAAGATGCCCTCTAGGGTGCTTGGTACATTAAATCTCACACTGGCATCAGTGTGGGTTTAATGTGCTGAGAAGTTTGATACCAAACTTCCCAGTCTTTAGTGTTGCCATTATGGTGCTGTGGAGCTCGTGTTTGACGAGCTCTCAGCACCATGTACTCTGAAATGGCAGCACTGCACTTACAGTGCCCGGTAATGGGCCTGGGTACTGTAGGGGCACAGGGCTCCTGCTCCTGTGCCCACACCATGGGCATAAGGCACCCAGCCAGAGGGGTGACTGACATATGTCTTGGCAGTGTGGGTGTTGGGCATGGCACACAGAGATGTGTGCCATGTCGACTCTTCATTTTGTCCTGCACCCAGACACTCAGCCTGCAAAGGCAGTGTGTGTGTGTAAGGGTACAGGGCCACTAAGGGTGGCACAATCAGTGCTGCAGCCCTTAGGGGTCTTCCCTGGTCACAAGGCCCTGGGTACCTAGGGTACCATTTACTAGGGGCTGGCACGTGGCCAGGGTTTGCCAATTGGGAGTTTGTGTGTTTCAAGGAAGGAACATAGGCCCTGGGCACCTGATTGGCAGGAGTCCAGGGTACACTCAGTGAAAGTACATTCAGCAATTTAGCAAAAAGTGGGGGCATACCATGCAAGAAAGAGGGCACTTTCTCACACAACCCCCCCCCCCAAACAAAAGGTGATGAGACTAACCTTGTCCTATGGAGTCTTCATTGTCTAAGTGGAAGAACCTGGAAAGTCCATCTGCATTGGCATGGGCAGTCCCTGGTCTATGTTCCACTTCAAAGTCCATTCCCTGTAGGGAGATGGACTACCTTAATAGCTTTGGATTTTCTCCTTTCATCTGCATTAGCCATCTGAGAGGTCTGTGGTCAGTTTGAACCAGGAAGTGAGTACCAAACAGGTATGGTCTCAACTTCTTCAGGGACCAAACCACATCAAAGGCCTCCCTCTCAATGGCACTCCAACGCTGCTCTCTGGGGAGTAGCCTCCTGCTTATAAAAGCAACAGGTTGGTCTTGGCCTTCATCATTGGTCTGGGATAGGACCACTCCTATCCCTAGCTCAGAGGCATCAGTCTGCACTATGAACTGCTTGGCATAATCTGGGGCTTTTAGAATTGGTGCTGAGCACATTGCTTCTTTCAGGGTGTCAAAAGCCTTTCGGCAACTAACTGTCCAGTTCACTTTCTTGGGCATTTTCTTAGAGGTGAGTTCTGTGAGGGGGGTCACAATGGACCCATACCCCTTCACAAACCTCCTGTAGTATTCAGTCAAGCCAAGGAATGCCCAGACTTGGGTCTGGGTTGTTGGAGCTATCCAGTCCATGATGGCCTGGATCTTAGGTTGCAAGGGCTGTACCTGGCCTCCACCTACAAGGTGGCCCAAGTACACCACAGTGCCCTGCCCTATCTGGCATTTGGATGCCTTGATAGTGAGGCCTGCATTGTGCAGGGCCTCTAAAACATTTCCAAGGTGGATCAGGTGATCCTGCCAGGTGGAGCTAAAGACAGCAATATCATCAAGATAATCTGCACTAAAGGACTCCAGCCCAGCCAGGACATGGTTCACCAGCCTCTGAAAAGTGGCAGGGGCATTCTTTAACCCAAAGGGCATCACAGTAAACTGATAATGTCCATCAGGGGTGGAGAATGCTGTTTTCTCTTTTGCTCCTGGGGCCATTCCAATCTGCCAGTACCCTGCAGTTAAGTCAAAGGTACTGAGGAATTTGGCAGACCCTAATTTATCTATCAGTTCATCTGCTCTTGGAATAGGGTGAGCATCTGTCTTGGTGACAGAGTTGAGCCCTCTATAGTCCACACAGAACCTCATCTCTCTCTTTTCACCCTGTTGATGAGGTTTGGGGACTAGAACCACTGGGCTGGCCCAGGGGCTCTCAGAGGGTTCAATGACCCCTAACTCCAGCATCTTGGTGACCTCAGCTTTGATGCTCTCATTGACCTGGTCTGACTGTCGATAGATTTTGACAGGTGCACTGTCACCAGTGTCCACATCATGGGTACACCAGTTGGTCAGACCAGGGGTCAGGGAGAAGAGGCTAGCATACTGCTGCAAGACTTGCTTGCAGTCAGTTTGCTGTTGGGCAGAGAGGGCGTCTGATAAGACCACACCATCCACTGACCCATCCTTTGGGCTGTAAGAGAGGAGGTCAGGGAGAGGTTCACTCTCTGCTTCCTGCTCCTCATCAGTCACCATCAGCATGGTGATGTCAGCCCTGTCATTGTAGAGCTTGAGGCGGTTCACATGGATGACCCTCTTGGGTGTCCTGCTAGTGCCCAGGTCAACTAGATAGGTGACCTCACTCTTTCTTTCTAGGATAGGGTAAGGGCCACTCCATTTATCTTGGAGAGCCCTTGGTGCCACTGGCTCCAAAACCCACACCTGTTGCCCAGGTTGAAATTCAACCAGTGCAGCTTTTTGGTCATACCAGTGCTTCTGGAGCTCCTGGCTGGCCTCAAGGTTCTTGGATGCTTTTTCCATGTACTCAGCCATTCTGGACCTTAGGCCAAGCACATAGTCCACTATGTCTTGTTTGGGTTCTTGAAGAGGCCTCTCCCAGCCCTCTTTTACAAGACAAAGTGGTCCCCTTACAGGATGACCAAACAGAAGTTCAAAGGGTGAGAAACCTACTCCCTTCTGTGGCACTTCTCTGTAAGCGAAAAGCAGGCATGGTAACAGGACATCCCATCTCCTTTTGAGTTTTTCAGGGAGCCCCATGATCATACCTTTCAATGTCTTGTTGAATCTTTCAACAAGGCCATTGGTTTGTGGGTGGTAGGGGGTAGTAAACTTATACTGCACCCCACACTCCTTCCACATATGTGTTAGGTAAGCAGACATGACGTTGGAACCTCTGTCTGAAACCACCTCCTTAGGGAAACCCACCCTGGTGAAGACACCCAGGAGGGCCTTGGCTACTGCAGGAGCTGTAGTAGTCCTAAGGGGAATTGCTTCAGGGTACCTAGTGGCATGATCCACTACCACTAGAACAAATTTGTTCCCTGAGGCTGTGGGTGGCTCAAGTGAACCCACAATGTCCACTCCGACCCTTTCAAAGGGGACCCCCACCACTGGTAGTGGAATGAGGGGGGCCTTTGGGTGGCCACCTGTCTTGCCACTGGCCTGACAGGTGACACAGGAGCTGACAAACTCCTTCACCTTTTGGTGCATCTGGGGCCAGTAGAAGTGACTCACTAGCCTTTCCCAAGTATTGGATTTCCCCAGATGTCCAGCTAGGGGGATGTCATGAGCCAAAGTTAGGAGGAACTCCCTGTACTTCTGTGGCACTACCACCCTCCTGGTGGCTCCAGGAGTGGAGTTTCTTGCCTCAGCATACAGTAATCCCTCTTCCCAATAAGCTCTGTGGGTACCACTGACATCTCCCCTGGCTTCTGAAACAGCTTGCTGCCTCTGGCTTTCAAGAATGGGACAGTCTCGCTGACCCTGGCACAGCTCTTCCCTAGAGGGTCCCCCTGGGCCCAAGAGTTCAACCTGGTAAGGGTCAAGCTCTATGGACTCAGTTCCCTCAGGGGTATCCAAATCCTCTCCCTGGGGAGAGGGGTCCTGAATGGTTTGCTGTGTAGAAGCTGGTTCCCCAGTCTTCTTTCCTTTTCTCTTGGTTGGCTGGTCCATTATTCCAGGCTCCAGACCTACTTTTTCACCCTTCCCCTTGCTCTGTGCTCTGGTTTGCGCACACACACCAATTCAGGGATGCCCAGCATGGCTGCTTGAGCCTTCAGTTCAACCTCAGCCCAGGCTGAGGTTTCCAGATCATTTCCAAGCAGACAGGCAGCTGGCAACTTTGGAGAGACCACTACCTGTTTCAGGCCAGTAACCCCCCCCCAGCCTAATGTTACCATGGCCATGGGATGACTAGTGGTGACACTGTCAGCGTTGGTGACTGGGTTAGACTTCCCAATCAAGTATTGCTCAGGGGAAACCAGTGTGTCTTTCACCATAGTGACACTGGCACCTGTATCCCTCAGAGCTTCTACCCTAGTTCCATTCACCCAGGGGTACTGCAAGTATTTCTTTAAGTTGGGTGGCCACACAGCTACAGTGGCAAACTCCACTTCTCCCAAGGAGACTAGACTGGCTTCAGTGTGTTCCCATATTTGCTCAGGGTACACCTCTGATCCCATTTGTATGCTTGCTGCCCCAGGAGTAGCTGTACTGGGTGCCTTAGGGGCTTTGTGTTGGGGGCAAGCTACAGTTAAGTGTCCTTGCTTCTTGCAGGTATTACACCAGGCCTTTAAGGGATCAAAGTTCTTCCCCCTATATGGTTGGGGCACATAGGGAGTAGTTTGGGTCCCACCCACCTGAACAGGTTTTTGGGGCCCTTTGGAAGACTCAAACTTTTTATCTTGGGGGTTCTCACCACCTTTCCCCTGGGGAGGTTTTGGGACCACTTTCTTTTGGTCACCCCCAGTGGTTGTCTTAGTCACCCTAGTCTTGACCCAGTGGTCTGCCTTCTTTCCCAATTCTTGGGGAGAAATTAGACCTAGGTCTACCAAATGCTGATGCAACTTTTCATTTGTGCAGTTACTTAAAATATGTTCCTTCATGAATAAATTGTACAATCCATTAAAATCCTGCACACCATGTCCAGCTAACCAACCATCCAGTGTCTTCACTGAGAAATCTACAAAATCAATCCAGGACTGGGTCTGGGTTTTGTGAGCCCTCCTGAATCTAATTCTATACTCCTCAGTGGTGAATCCAAATCCCTCAATCAGAGCTTTCTTCATGAGGTCATAGGATCCTGCCTCTGGCCCAGAAAGGGTCAGAAGCCTGTCTCTGCAGTTACCAGAGAACAGTTCCCACAGGAGTGCCCCCCAGAGAGGTTTCTTCACTTTTCTGATATCACAAGCCCTCTCAAAGGCTGTGAACCATTTGGTGATATCATCACCTTCCTCAAATTTAGGGACAATCCCTTTGGGGATTTTAAGGTCAGAAGTTTCCTCCCTATCCTTATTTTTATTATTGCTGCCACCATTGATGGGTGCTAAACCCATCTCTCTACTTTCTTTTTCTAGAGCCAGGAGCCTGGACTCTAGCTCTAATCTTTTGGCCAGCCTCACAAGGCTGTCCTCTTCACTGGGGGTCCCCCAGTGTTCTCTCTGGGACCAGAGCCACCTGTGTAGTCTCTAGGTTCCCAGATGCTAATTCTTGAGAGGGAGGGTATGGGTGCCCTGTCCTCCCTAGGGAATAGCCCAGGGGGGTTGTTGTCGACCTCCTCTGCTTCCCTTTCCTCATCTGACTGGCCATCACCATGTTCAGACGGGTGGTCCTTAGCATACTCAGCCAAGAGCTCCTGGAGCCCTAGTTTGGTTGGATGCAGGCCCATTTGTAATTTTTTAAGTTTGCATAAGTGTCGTACTTTAGAATTTGGGACCGCGTAGGAGGCAGGGCCATACCCCTGTCTATCTCGGTAATAGTGAACCGCGAATGGTTAATGCGGTATGTACAAGTGCTTTGTGTAACGTTTTAGCTATGAATGCACTGTGTATATGCTATTTTACATCACTGCGTGGGTTCCATTTTGTATCGGTGGCCATCTTATGGTTGCCCTCACATAGGCTATATAGCATGAAGCGAAAACGGGCCTTTTAGAGCACATGTGGCTTTCTTTGACTTTTCTGTGACCTGGGTAGCTTGGCTCCGCTGCCCCAGGTCAAACTGGTCTCACGAGTTCCCCGTCCTCTGGCCACCTGTGATTAGCATCAGGGCTTGACACACCATACACACCATAAAGTCTTTTCATCCTACACGAGCCTCCGGCTAATCTCTTTCACACCTGACTGTTCCTGCTTTATTGCTTGTTTCCCAAAACAGGAGATGCTCATGTTTATTGGGGCCTATCGATATCTGATGTGGGATCTGAGCCTTGCTGGGTAAATAATTATGGGCTTGTTTAACTGGAATGTGGGATGGTCATCATGACTCTGCCTTTTCGTTTTGTAATGTATACTTTGAATGACCATACCATAAACTTAAGAATGTATGCCTGAGACAAGAAATTCTGTATTTAAGGAGAAGCCCGTTTCTGTGATTTTCAGCAGTCTCCTGAGAACATACACGCTGTTGTACTTCTAGGACACCTGTAATTGGTCTGCAGCCAATAAACTGATCTTTGACTTCACCCAGAAGACTCTGTGTTTCTGTAGGTCTGAAACAGGAAGAACCCCGAAGTCATAGGGTGTGGTCCCCTGCACCGCTGGGCTTAAAATACCCAGTACTTCAGTTGGCGCCCAACTCGGCGCGATTTCAGCGGTACCGGTCCAAGCCAGAGGTTCGTGAGGAGCTTCGTGTGGAAATTCTGGAGGAAGGCCGCCACTTCATCGACCCCTGCATGTCGACGTGGTCCGAAAGTCTTTTCTGCGAGGTTCTCCGCGTCCCGACGGCTACGAAGGACTGCTGCCCTGATTAATCGCCCTGTTTTGGACCCTTGAACGATTTTGGTAGAGCGAAACAATCGAGAGTGTCTTCTGGTGACGCCATCGATCATCAATATTCAGTTAAGTATAAGTGGAGCGTCTCCCAGTTTGAATTTGGTATCCTTCGGGATCATTTTGATTTGGTGCTTGCAAGTCCCAAAGCCAGAGGACTCGTGTATTCACGAGACTATCGTATTCGATAATCCTTTGACGTTTGAAACTAGACTAGTGAGCGAAGATGCCTGGTTCTAGTGTATTTTGTAGATTGTTTTGTTTGGGTTGTGGAAGGGATTTCCAGTTGGAGGATTCATGTCCGGTTCCTCCAATTGGAACTCCAACTTATGAGCTTTATGTAAAACATGGCGTGGGCCCCATTGCATATAATGAAATATGGATCCGATACACCAGAAAGGACGGTGTTCTAAAATGGCCCCAAAATGGTAGTTTCGATACAGATATCTTAGATAATTTGGAAGTGAAATTGTTTAAAAAGAAAGCCCGGCCGGCGATGTTTGATTCTTTCCGCCTATGGCGAAAGGAAGCCAAACAGAAGGAAATTAAGCTAGCGAAAAGAGATAAGAGAGAGAGAGGTATGTCAGTGATGCAAGCAGCTGTGCAATTTAAAGATAATGAGGAGGAACAAATGAAGGAACAGTTACATAGACAGCGCAAACTAGGGATTGATAAATGTTACCCTGTTTTGTCACCCCTTGTGCAAAATGAGACAAAAGAGAATGAGAAGGATTCCCTAATGTCCCATGTGTTAAGTTCGCCACCCCCATATGCGCAAAATGCCACCGCACCTCCACAGCTTGTAAATGCGCAGCCTCTAGTAAATATGCTGCAAGCCTTCCCACAGGCGCCAGCTCCTCCTCAGCTGGCTCCTATCCCTGCAGTGCAGCCCTCTCAAGGACCGCCAGTTTTGCTACCTGTTACCCCCGTGCTTCCTGCGACTTTGCCTAGCACGCCAGCAGCCTCCTCTGGCGCTCCTTCTTGCACTACCCCGGTACCTGTATCTGAATCTGTTTTTCTTCCCTCTGTCTATCCCCCTGTTTTCGCCTCAACTTCTCCTTCAGCACGACAACGACTAGCTAATGTAGTTACTAGTCTAATGTCGCCTCTCTTTGGATCATCTAGTGCGACTCCTGCCTTACAGCGTAAGCAATTGCGCAGTCAGCTGCCTGATTCTGACGAGAAAGAGGTGTTAGATCATCTGGCGCGTAGGTGGATTGGTTTCCATTCATGCTATGATGTGGAATCAGTTGTTGATGTGTTTCATCAATGGGATGCCCCGAAACAGAGGTATGTGTTCGAGAAAATGTGTGAAATCCTCTGTGAGGAGTTGGATGATGATGGTAGAGATCCAAGCCCGCAGGAGTTGTGTCGAGTGAGATTCGATTTTGGAAAAGGTACGATTGTGGGCCCCGATGTCAATAAAGCAGTTGCGATCTTATTATCCTTGAGGAATGATGATTGTCAACAGCCGTTGTTTACACAAGATTTCCCTGTGGGGAGAAAGGGAAAAGCGCGACAATACCCTATGAGAGAAGTCCCTCCGGTATGGAAGGAAGCTGTTGCGGCTGATGCCGCTCATGGTATTGCTGCTATGCCAGCACATTTTCAGCGTGTTTGGGTACATGTTCCATGGAAGCGATCTGAGGTGTTAGCACTTAAACAGACATTGCCTGATCCCCGTAAAAACCCTGCAGGTTATTATAAGGAGTTGTCGCAAACTGCAGAGTCGTGTGTCATGAATTTGGCCGACATAGATATGCTGTTTGGGAATGTGGTTCCACAGCCTTTATGGGGATCCATTCGTAATATAGATCACGCTGCAGAATTGGGTGACACATGGGCTAATATCGTTGCTGCAGACGCTAGACAAGTTGGTGGCGCAAAACCTGAGCCTTTAGTGGCAGAACTCCCTGGTAGAATTATTACCTACATGAAAACTATAATGCCTGCGATGCGCGTAAATTGGGACAAACTATCCGCATGCAAGCAGAAGAAAGATGAGACAGTGTCTGATTTCTTCACCAGGTTTGAAGAAACGTTTATCGACCACAGTGGCCAAGACATGAGCATTGAAGGTGGCCAACGGTTATTCGTTGATAAATTTGTGCAGAATCTACTTCCCGAGTTGTGTAAGAAATTAAAAGACTCAGAAAGTTCTTGGGCTGTTTCCTCTTCAGCGCAAATCCTGGCTACTGCACAGTATTATGAGAATAGAGACAAAGATGAGAAGGATAGAACAGATAAGAAAACGAAAGAACTAAAGACAAAGGTCCTCTTGCAGCAGGCCTATCCGCCACGTGGAGGACAGAGTAATTATAGGCAAACACAAGGTATCTATCAGCAGCCCCAACAGTTTCAGAGTAATCAGCAAATGAACGGGTATTATCAACCACGAATCCCTGTAGGTCCCAACCAATGTTCATATTGCAAAGAGGAAGGTCATTTTAAATATAGTTGCCCTAAATTAATGCAGCGTAACAGTAATGCGTATGGCGCAAGAGGTAGAGGTGGTCAGCAAGCTCCTAGAGGCAGAGGGCGTGGAAATGTTCTCCAGAACGCGCGTCCTCTTCCGCCTCAAAATACCATAAATAGCTTTGATCAGCAAGCCAACGCGACTGGTAATACAGCTCAGTATTACAATAATGATTATTATGCAGAAGATGACAATGTAGAAGATAATGATTACTAGGACAGCCGTAGACAGAGAGAGGGAGTTGTTTCAGTGCCAGTGGATCAGAGCGGACCTTATGTTAAAGTAACTACAGCAAATGTAACGGAGCCCTTTCTGCTGGATACTGGTGCTGCAAAAAGTTCAATCATGCATTCAAAACTCCCTGGCGTGCCTTTGTCTGGCGAAATGAATGTCTCAGTAGGTTTTCTGGCGCCGCAGTTAGGAACCCGATTTCTAGTCCTATGTCACTTTCTGTTGGACCTTGTGAGCTAAAAGCACCCCTCATTCTAACGACAGGTTGTGGTGAAAATTTGCTAGGCTTAGATTTGTTAAAAAGATTGCATGCAAAGCTATATTGTTCTCCCTCAGGAGTACAACTTACATTAGGTAAGAAAGTGATTTCCCCAATGTATTTGTCTAAGAACGCAATGCCACCTGAATTGTCATCCCTTCCGGATGCCCTTTGGGCTACTGGTCCCAATGATGTGGGTCTTTTGGAAATACCGCCATATGTGGTCACTTTAAAAGCCAATGTTAGATTGCCACGTATTCCCCAGTATAAGATCTCCAATGAAGGTCAGAAAGCATTGTTAGCAATTGTCAGCGATTTGATTAAAAAGGGTGTAATTGAAGAGACAAGAGGCAACGTTTGCAATAGTCCTGTTTTACCTGTCTTAAAACGAACGGACCCTTCACAGCCACCTGTTTACAGATTTGTGATTGATCTTAGAGAGGTTAATAAGATTGTTGTGCCACAGTTTCCAGTTGTCCCTGATATAACTGCCTTGTTAACTATGATTCCAGCCTCCGCTGCATGGTTCTCAGTGATCGATTTAAAGAATGCTTTCTTTAGCATCCCAATTGCAGAGGAGAGCAGAGACATTTTTGGCTTTAGTTTAGGAGGTCGAAGCTTCCGCTTTAAACGCGCTCCTCAGGGCTACTGTGAAAGTCCATCAATATACAGCCAAGCTTTAAAAGCGCAGCTTGATGCACTGGTTTTACCCAGTGGCGTTTTCCTCATTCAGTACGTCGACGATTTACTGATCGCCGCGGATACTGAAAAGATCTGCAAAGAAGCTACATTGTCATTGTTGCGTCATTTGTCTGCCTCCCATCACAAAGTGTCTCTCTCAAAGCTGCAATATTGTCGACAAGAAGTGACCTACTTAGGTCATCTCTTATCGAAGGAGGGAAGGAAACTGACCCCAGAAAGAATTCAAGCCATTGCACAGTTGAGTGTGCCAAGAACACAGAGAGAAGTGCGTGCTTTCTTGGGCATTACTTCATACTGTAGGCATTGGATTCCTAATTTTTCCTTGTTGGCAAAACCTTTGTTAGCATTGACATGCAAAGACACACCGAATCCTATTCCATGGTCTGAAGAGTGTCAGAAGAGTTTTTGGGAATTGCGCAACGCATTGTGTTCAGCTCCTGTGTTGGGTACCCCTGACTACAGCAAGCCTTTTACATTGTATGTTCATGAGAAAGATGGTTGTGCATTATCAGTGTTAACACAGCCTTTTGGCGACAGACCGCGTCCATGCGCATATTTTTCATCAACCTTGGACCCTGTAGCGAGGGCATTGCCAAGTTGTCTGAGAGCCACAGCTGCCGCAGCTATGTCTATTCGACAGTCTGCTGGCCTAGTAATGGATAACACATTGATTGTTATGGTTCCACATGCTGTGGACACATTGTTAAACAGGACCAAAACACAGCACTTAACTAGTGCGCGATTATCAGGATACGAGCTGACACTGTTAGCAAATCACATACACATAAAGAGATGCAACACGTTGAATCCAGCTACATTATTGCCAATTCCAGCAGACCTAGATGAGATTGAGCAACATGATTGTCTGTTCAGAACAGAAGAAGAGACGAAAGGGAGAGTAGATCTCAAAGATACTCCCCTAACTGAGTGTGATGGTACTTTATGGGTGGATGGTTCGTGTTTCAAGCTCCCGAATGGTGATACGACTGCTGCATATACTATCACTACTTTGCACACGATTGTGGAAACTGCACGCGTGCCACAAAATTCGGCTCAAGCAGCAGAATTGATTGCCCTTACGAGAGCATGCGTGTTGTCTGAAGGAATGAAAGTGAATATATACACGGACAGCCAGTACGCCTTTGGCGTGGCTCATAGTTTTGGGCAATTGTGGAAAGAACGTGGGTTCCTGACTTCGCATGGAGCTAAGATTCAGAATGGCAAGTTGGTGAATGATCTCCTTGAGTCACTGACCCTACCGTTACAAGTTGCGATTATGAAATGCAGTGCGCACAAGAAAATCACTGATGATGTTGGTCGTGGTAATGCGTTTGCTGATGAAGTCGCGAAAGAAACAGCAAAAGATGTGAAGACTCGAATGTATGTTGCAGGCCCTGCAAGATGGGTTGGTGATGTTTGAATGTGTGAAAACACAATAGAGAGTGTAAAGTCCCTTCAAGCTGAAGCCACAGAGAAAGAGTTGAGCAAATGGAGAGAAAGTATGGGTAAGTTGGATGAGAATGGTTGTTGGATTGATCTGTCAGAACATAGGCGATGGTTGTTACCTGATGCATATGTGCTTCCAGTGGTTACTATGGCACATGGAATGGCACATATCAGTACGAAAGGAATCTGTAAGTTGTTGGCTCCAGTATGGCAGAATGCTGGAATTCCTAAGTGTGCAGAGAATGTGGTCAAGAATTGTATGGTATGCTTGAAGTACAACCCTGGTAGGGGAACCCCAACTCCAGCTGGTCATTTTGCGCCTCCATCATATCCATTTGAAGTTTTGCAGCTAGATTTTATTCACATGGAAAGGTGCAACAACCTGAAATATGTATTGGTGGTTGTTTGCGCTTTCTCAAAATGGGTAGAGGCCTATCCTCTAAAGGATAACACTGCTCTATGTACAGCCAAAGCCCTTGTGAAAGAATTTTTTCCTAGGTTTGGAATGCCAAGAATGGTGTGGAGTGATAATGGAAGTGAGTTTGTGGGTAAAGTGATGAAGAATGTGTGTGAGGGACTAGGTATACAGCAGAAATTTCACGCTGCAAATCACACCCAATCAGCTGGATTAGTAGAGCGCTACAACGGCGCTCTAAAACTTAAACTGGCCAAAATCCAAGCGAGCTCAGGTCTTAAATGGCCTGACGCTCTGCCTCTAGCACTCCTGTCCACCAGAATGACCGTGCACTCACGAGTGGGACTTAGTCCTTATGAGGTTGTTTTTGGCCAATGTATGGGGTGTGCCAAGGCCGACGAAATTCAGTGAAATCGAGCATCCAGTACTGTTTGATTACTTGCACGAATTGACAGCTAAACTGCGTGTTTTACACCAACAGGTGCATGATACTCTCCCCCCGGCTTCTGAAGCTCCTGGACACCCTATCAAACCAGGCACGTGGATCCTTGTGAAAAACTTCCAGCGGAAAGCCAACGATGAGCCCCGCTGGATTGGCCCTCACCTCGTACTCCTGTCTACAAGATCAGCTGTTCGAGTGAAGGGGAAGAAACACTGGATCCACGGCGCCCACATCAAAAGGATCCCTTTGCCTCTGCCGTACGACCAGTGGGTCCAGGAGGGTATCGCAGACTCTGAAACAGACACTGTACCTCGCTTTGTGCCGTTCAGTGATGCACGCATAAGAGGCACAGCTTCAGCGCAGGAAAGTGACGATATTTTGCAAGAAGCTGTGCCTCCGTCAAATCGATTGGACACTACCGAGCCTGAACTTTTGTTTCAAGATCAAACAGTACCTGGCCGTCTCCACTACAATCTGAGACCAAGGCCTATGGACAAATAAATATTCTTTTCCTCACCTTTTTATTTTTTGATAACCAGAGCTCTCCCATCTGAAGGACTTTCTTGATTTTTGTTTTTCGAACCACCATCCGGGTTCAGCCGCAGGGTTGCGGTGCCAAGACTTTGGGGTACAGGCCGAAGACGTTAGGTCGACGGTTCTGGTTGGTCTAGGGCGTTCCCTGGACTGACAGGCGTACCCCTTAGCAGAAGAAACTCACCCGCCGCGAGCGGCACGATTAGAGGATGGAGTTTTGTAAGATGGAGAGACTCACTGAGGAAATGAACTTTAAAGCAAGAATATGTAAAATAACGAAAAGCAAACGTTTTGTGTTTTTATGCCTGTTTGTATTATGTAGTATGATAGTGTTTACTGTAGGATTTGTATTCTTTTCCTCTCAAGAGCCCATTGCCCCCACTGTACAGCCTATACCTCCTCCTACTATCTCCTCACACTCTTTTCACCCTCTGCCTGAACATGAACAAGTTAGACGATCAGAGTTTGTGAATAACTCGTTTATTCAGCTCCTGCACCAGCACCAACTAATCATGAATACAACAAATTGTTGGGTGTGTGGTTTAATGCCACATACCATTAATAAGGGTATTCCCTATCTGGTGCTGCCGTATAGTTACAATGGATCGTCATGGGCATTCCAGACCATGTTTCTCTATGCACTAGATGTGTACTACCCGCGACAACCGCGTTCCATCAGACCTAGCACCAATAACAAAGCTTTAATGAAAGGAGTTGCCGATATGAGTAGAGATATCGATGCATACTCATCCATTCCCAAAGAAGAGCTGAGAGCTTATGTAGGGTGGAACGCGACGGGGTATAGTATCAGTCTAGGTGAAAGACAGCGGAAAATCTCATCCCCAATCTGGGTCGTACCCCACATAGGTCGGTTCTGTTTACAAGGTAATGGTCAGAATCCTAGAGCTCAACTGGGAAGAAGTGACTGTACTGAAACGTACACTTTTCCGTCACAGTTTTCCCCTGCGTTTTTGGCTGCCAAGGGTACATATTTTATCTGCAATGACCGAGCATATACATGGTTGCCCCCTGATTTCTCGGGCACATGTTATATTGCAAATCTGCTACCGCCAACATTTACTGCCGCCTCTGACTATCACAAGACCAGAGTTGTGAGAGGCGTGATTAGTAAGGAGGATACTGCCGGTCAGGAAGCGGGAGATTTCTTTTTGGGTTTCCTGCCGTTTTGGGGACCTATGGTTAATAGTAGGAACCTGAGACAGCTGACTCGTGTGGTTGAATCCACTGTTAATGTTACGGCTGGTGCCCTTGGTAATTTGACAGCTGAGCTCCAAGCGGATCGCCTCATGACTTTGCAGAACCGCATGGTTCTAGACGTCATACTTGCAGACCGCGGTGGGGTATGTAAGGTTATCCAATCCAGTTGTTGCATTTTCATACCAGACAACGCTCCAACAGTTTATCAAGCCATCTCCAAACTGCAAAAAATATCTGAGTCCATACACGTGGATAAAGGAGATTGGTCACTGGTGGGGTGGTTCTGGGAACTGATATCTGCCTGGGGTTGGAAAGTTCTGATGGTCATTGGAATGATCTTAGCCATCCTTTTCCTGTTCTGTCTGTGCATACAGTGTGCTCCTGCGATATGTGGCCTCTGTGCTACATTATGTGTAAGGAAACCTGTATCGAGGGACGAGCTAAGTAATAGGATGATGCTACAGCAACATCTCCATGACTTCGTGAATATTGACCTAGACTCGGATTGAAATGAGTATAGTTATTGCCTATGTAAGGGCAAAAGGAGGGTCTGTCGTACTTTAGAATTTGGGACCGCGTAGGAGGCAGGACCCTACCCCTGTCTATCTCGGTAATAGTGAACCGCGAATGGTTAATGCGGTATGGTCAAGTGCTTTGTGTAACATTTTAGCTATGAATGCACTGTGTATATGCTATTTTACATCACTGCGTGGGTTCCATTTTGTATCGGTGGCCATCTTATGGTTGCCCTCACATAGGCTATATAGCATGAAGCGAAAACGGGCCTTTTAGAGCACATGTGGCTTTCTTTGACTTTTCTGTGACCTGGGCAGCTTGGCTCTGCTGCCCCAGGTCAAACTGGTCTCACGAGTTCCCCGTCCTCTGGCCACCTGTGATTAGCATCAGGGCTTGACACACCATACACACCATAAAGTCTTTTCATCCTACACGAGCCTCCGGCTAATCTCTTTCACACCTGACTGTTCCTGCTTTATTGCTTGTTTCCCAAAACAGGAGATGCTCATGTTTATTGGGGCCTATCGATATCTGATGTGGGATCTGAGCCTTGCTGGGTAAATAATTACGGGCTTGTTTAACTGGAATGTGGGATGGTCATCATGACTCTGCCTTTTCGATTTGTAATGTATACTTTGAATGACCATACCATAAACTTAAGAATGTATGCCTGAGGCAAGAAATTCTGTATTTAAGGAGAAGCCCGTTTCTGTGATTTTCAGCAGTCTCCTGAGAACATACACGCTGTTGTACTTCTAGGACGCCTGTAATTGGTCTGCAGCCAATAAACTGATCTTTGACTTCACCCAGAAGACTCTGTGTTTCTGTAGGTCTGAAACAGGAAGAACCCCGAAGTCATAGGGTGTGTTCCCCTGCACCGCTGGGCTTAAAATACCCAGTACTTCATAAGGAGCTCAATTCCTTGAAAGACAAGTGTAAGTAAGGTGTGAGGTCGAGCTCCTCCACCAGGTCCATGTTATTATTATCACTAATAGCTGGGTTTGTTTGAGACATTCTAACCTGACAGTTCTAACCCTCTACCCTGACTATAGTGACTTTTATTTTTCTAGAATTCTAATGGGACTTAAGCAAGGCCCTAGCAAGACTTTTAGTAATTTTGGAAAGACCAATCAGAATTCTAAAGGCAATTTTTAGCAGTTCTGTCGTGTGGTCAGATGGTAACCAAGTAGTCCAACAAATGCAAGTTTGTATCCCACCGCTGCCAACAATGTGAGAAAGTGGCTCTGTATATACTGTTCCTTAATAGGTACAGGGTGTACAGAGTCCACAAACCCCAAGGGTTTAACAGAGGTTAAAGTTAGATATAACCTTACTCTCCAAAGTGGTAGCCTGGTCGAACAGTAGGGCAGTATCAGAGGACGTGTAAAGCATTTGTTGTACACACTCAGTCAGCAAATAGTTCCACACACTCAATAACTGAACTCTAGGCCAATGGTTTGTATATAAAAAATATATGCTTGTTTTATTTTAGAACCAACACTTGGAATTAAAATATACTTTCTCGACAGGAGATGTTTCATAAAAATACTTTTGTATATGCAATAGACTTTTTAGTAAACAGTTACAAATAGTTGCAGTAGGCAACTATATTTCTAAACACAATACATTGAGCTCAATGCTAAATTCTAATTATATGCAACAGATTACTCTGTAGATTACTTTTGTAATTCCAGGCTTGGATCCTAGATCCAGTCCTGGGTCAGTTCTCAGAATCAGCTGTTGAAAGTCGACTTTGGTACTGTAGTGATTTTTAACTAATATTTAGCTATTTCAAAAGTGAGCACTTAGAAAATATTTCAGAGCAAACAATCAATGATTCCCTATGGAAGGAAATATAGGTTACAGGTACAGTAGGTTATCGTTACTTTTGTAATCCAGTACTGGGTGGCTAGACTCAGTACTGGGACATTTATCCAAAACAGGTAAGTAATTACGTTTTCAGATGTTATACGATTTTTGAGGAATATTTAGAAATTGCAGAAATCAACACTTAGAAGAAATTTCATAGAAAAGCAGTCAATGGTTTCCTATGGAAGAAAAATGAGTTAAAGGTAAGTATAGTTGTGGGTACTTTTCAGAGTCAGTGCTGGGCACCAAGATCCAGCACTGGGAGCTCACCTAAGAGCAGGTGAGTAAATTCGTTTTTGGTACTCGGCTGATTTTTGGTGAATATTTTGAGTTTTGAAAAGTTCACACTTAGAAGAATTTCCAAGAAAAAGCCAGTCAATGTTACCCTATAAGGAAAATGAAGTTAGCGATTTAAGGGTAAGTTCTCGACTGGCAGAGTTGAAGTTCTGGGCATAGACTCAGGGGTCTCCCAGTGTCAGGTAGGTACAGTCAGTTCACCCTCAGCGGTTTCAGGACGGCCGGGTGCAGAGAGAGTTAGGCCCAATGTTATCCTACGAGGGATAGGGGGGCCTGGGTTGGTGGCTGCTGTCGGGCAAGCCACGCGGCTATGGGAGCTGAGCTCCTGGTCACTTACTCAGGGCAAGTGGGGAAGTAGGTAAGAGTAGAGTTTTCACTGCCATGGCCACTCGGGCGGCTGGCTGCAGGGTGCTTTTGAGCCGTCGGGCGCTTAATTGATTTCTATGGGAAATCTCTGGTTTGGAAAAAGACTGCAGGCTCGGGGACGAGGACTCTTCGGGTGCCACCACCACTTCGAGGGGTAAGTTGGGTAGTTGGAGGATAGGTAGGTACCCCGGGATTGGGCACAGAGGGCCGTGGGGCGCCGGGTGCAGGGGTGCCTTTTGATGTCGGAAATCTTACCCTCTTGTTGATCGCGGTTGGGGTGGCACTCGGTTCTGAGGCTGCAAGCTTCTTCAGGATAGTCGAGGGGGGTCCTTGGGTGCCGGACTCGGGGTCACAGTCGCCGTGGGGTCGTCCTCGTGGGTTTAGTTCACTCCGGCACCGGCCAGGCTTGGTGAGTGCAGAGTGGGCTGGGATCGCGGTTCCGGGCTGCTGCCAGGGGTGAAAGGTAGGTTCTGAGTAGAGCCTCTACTCGTGGGAGTCCCAGGGGATCAGAGTTCAAAGGTAGCCAGGTCCTCCGGGGTTTCTGAGGTTGCTGGCTACAAGAGATGCCGGGTTTGGAGTAGGGGTGGGCGGAATTTGCGGAATTAACCTTCGCAAATTATCGCGAGAATGTTTAAAATTATCGCAAACAAGCAGAAATATCGCGAAGATGCGGAAGTTTTTTTCCGGCATGTTCGCGAGATTTTCTGCATGGTTGCGGGTCGCCAACTTACCCATGTGGTTGCTTGCGGGCGCGGCCATCTTGTTTTGAGTTGTTCTCGCGGTGCATGATCGCGAGAAGAAAGACGTGATCGCGCGACGCATGACGTCACTGCGGGCGCGAACTGTCGCGAGACAGCGCAAATGGCTAAAAACAATACAACATCTCATGGAGAACGCGACCGGATCAAGAAAACTTGTCGGCGAACGCAGGGATTCAGGTAAGGCGATCGCGCGCGAGAATGTATCATTTTACAGCGCGAGCAAGAAACAAATTATCGCCAAGCTGCGGAAACCGGAATTTTTGACATTTTCGCGCTCTCCGCGGAACGCAAAAATGTCAAATTATCGCAATTTCCGCGAACGGAACGAAATTTTTGCCCAGGCCTAGTTTGGAGCAGGAGCAAGTCCGAGGTCGACAGGCCGGTAGGGCTGGGGCCAAAGCAGTTGGTGTCTCCCTCTCCTTTGCAGCTGCAGGGCAGGTCTTCTTTTCTTCTCGCTCTTCTTGTAGTTTCGGAATCTGGAATCTGGGGAAGGAAGGTTCAGGGTGCCCCTAAATACTAGATTTAGGGGCGTTACAGGTAGGTGAAGGCCAGGGACCAATGGGTCCCTGTCCTGGGGTGGGTACACCCCCTATCCTGCTCCTCTCCTGTGGGAGGGGGGCAGTAGCCTAATCCTGATAGGGCAGGGTCTCCCATCTTCAAGATGGCGAGAGCCCGGAGATGTGCTTCACCTCGCCTCCCCCACCTGAGGGGTGGGGTGGGCAGGCTGGCACATCCCCTGTCCTTGTATGGGGTTTCCGGCCAAGCTTCCCGCCAGAGTGGGGGGTTGCAGTGGCCTGGGGAAACTCCTAGAGGCGGCAGGCCCTTGAAGCTTCCCTTTGCTCATCCTGGGGGAGGAGATCTATCACCTCACCCAGGATGTGCATTGTTGCAGGCCCGGGAGAGCAGGGGCTCTCCCACCCAGGGGTCCAGCAACGTGTCTGCTGTGTGGCAGCCTGGGCAGCCTCAGAGCAGACGTGGATTGTAGGTTAGCTGTAGGACATTAAATAGGACATTAAATCTCACACTGGCATCAGTGTGGGTTTAATGTGCTGAGAAGTTTGATACCAAACTTCCCAGTCTTTAGTGTTGCCATTATGGTGCTGTGGAGCTTGTGTTTGACGAGCTCTCAGCACCATGTACTCTGAAATGGCAGCACCGCACTTACAGTGCCTGGGTAGTGTAGGGGCACAGGGCTCCTGCTCCTGTGCCCACACCATGGGCATAAGGCACCCAGCCAGAGGGGTGACTGACATATGTCTTGGCAGTGTGGGTGTTGGGCATGGCACACAGAGATGTGTGCCATGTCGACTCTTCATTTTGTCCTGCACCCAGACACTCAGCCTGCAAAGGCAGTGTGTGTGTGTAAGGGTACATGGCCCCTAAGGGTGGCACAATCAGTGCTGCAGCCCTTAGGGGTCTTCCCTGGTCACAAGGCCCTGGGTACCTAGGGTACCATTTACTAGGGGCTGACACGTGGCCAGGGTTTGCCCATTGGGAGTTTGTGTGTTTCAAGGAAGGAACATAGGCCCTGGGCACCTGATTGGCAGGAGTCCAGGGTACACTCAGTAAAAGTACATTCAGCAATTTAGTAAAAAGTGGGGGCATACCATGCAAGAAAGAGGGCACTTTCTCACACCTAGGTAGTATTTTTCACATGTGTGATACATTTGTCCACTGGACAGGGAGACATCAGTTTGCTTGTGCATACTCACACTGGGCAGTGCCTGTGTGGCTATTCACAACAATCTGTTGATGTTTGTTTGTGACCAATATGTTTTGCCAGCCCTACAAGGTGATGTTGTGTTAATGAAGCTAGTTTGCAAGCACAGTTATTGTAACCATGAATAAGAGGTTTAACTTCTTGATCGGTATCAGTCACATTGACTCAGGTATGGGTGGGTATGTGCGGGAGGGGTGTACATATTCAACCCTGATGTTTCATTGCCAGTTCTGACTTGTGTGTGATGAGTCGCAGTACAGAAAGTCATCGTGCAGTGCCCCCGTGATGTTGGCCAGTGCTTAATGTTCGTGCGTCATTGCCAGTATCAGTTTTTGACAATCATGTATCCTGGCTGTACATTTTAGCCACCTGTGTGTGGTGCAGATGCTACACAGTTGTGACTTTGTGTGCTGACATCTGTGGGTACATTCTGGCTTGCCATGAGGGGGAACCCACAGTACTGCTAGGCTTTTGTGCTAAACAATTGCAGGCCCATTAGCTTATGCATTGTCCTGGGTGTGGACATGTGTGCCACTCCAGATGACAGTCAGTAGGTCATATGTGTAGCCAACTGTGTGATCAGGTGACGGATAGCCATGTGGCAAATGACATTATTCAAGTTGTTACTCAGAGAAAATGTCCATTGGCACTCACTACACCTGTCAACATGTCTCAATGTTTCATATGCGTGACCTTGTTGCTTTGTTGTGAAGGACAATGATGTGCCTGCATGACAGATGTCTCCCAAGGAAGTGCACAAGACACCACCTTTACACTTATCAGGGACACACTGGCACATTTTAAAGTAAGGCACAGTTTGAACACAACTTGTTTGGAGTTCATACATATACATCTTCCCACAGTGTGCTAGCAATTGGGTTAGTCCTTGGTTGTTGCTGATACCAACTTACGAGTGCCATGTATATGTACTTACTGATATGCCATTTCTGCCTAACAGTGGCTGATTTGAATGAGTCTGGCAGCTCAGACAATGACTGTGTACATGTAGTTTGGTGTGCACCTCCTTGTGTGACTTCTGCTATACAGACACATGTGTGGTGTGTTCACAGAGTGCCACATTCACACATACTAGACATGTCCATTGTGTAAAGGGTTGTGATTCTCCAGGAGTCACAATGTATTGCTTTGGGGTGTCAAAAGTACTCACTGGTCTCTGAGTGTGGGGACACCTTCTGCATTGGCATGTGTTATTTGGCCTTGGTTGCGACAATACTGTTTGTTTCACAGTGAACAAGAGGTGGCATGCCTTCATAGTCTCACTGTGCTCAACTGATCCCAGACACTAGCTTCTCATGATCTTGTGATTTCAAGTTATTTGCTGTTGTGTCCTAATTTTCTTTTTATCCAAGTGGCATGGTGGGTCAACCAACTGGGGAGTGCAGGGCTTACATATGTGGGGAGTATCCTAGATGTTACTCATGATGCCTTTCCTGATATGCAGTGTTGCCTATTTTGTTTGGACTCATGTGTCAGATGTATACAGGTGACTGACTTTTTCCTGTCTCTTCACCTTGCCCACAGCATCATCGGAGGACCCCGAGGGAGACACCGGCACGGACGTGGAGGAGGGATCGAGCAGTGGTGCCATCACTGCTGAATAGTCGGTGGAATCTAGTGGCACGGAGGGCGAGGGGAGTGAGGCGGAGGAACTGCCCAGTACCAACACTGAGTACGAGGCAGACGGGTCCGAGGCTGAGCTCCCAGAGGGGGCGGAGGCTGCTCCCACAGCTGAAAGCAGCAGTACATCTCTCGCCGCCCCCTGCATTCCCATCACCGCCCTCCCACTTGCTCGGGTCCCTTCTGTCCGTGCTAGGTGACCACATGTCTCCTTCGTGCCAGGCACTGCACCCCCTACCCCTGTCCCCCCTACTGCCCTCGCTGCCGAGTCTGTGGACATTCAGCGGCAGTTGCAAGTTGGGCAGACATTGATCCTGACTGTCCTTCATGGCCACACCAGACTGCTGACCCAGATGGTGTCGTACATGGAGGGCATGTCATCAGCGATGTCTGACCAACCGACGTTGCTGAGTTCCCTGGACTCGACACTGACAGCAGTAGCGAATCACCTGCAGTGCTGCGTCCCCCCCCTACCCCTGCCCCATCTACAAGTCCCACAACCATGCCTGTCCCACGCACCCTACCAGACAGTAGCAACACACCACCACATAAGGGCAAGCGCACACCTCCTGACACGCACACTGAGGAGGAAGCAGGCACACCCACTGGGTCTGGGGCACACAGGCAGGCACGCAGCCACAGTCCTCGTCCACATGACTCACTCCCCAGTCCCTCCGATCTCACTCCCCTTGGCTCCCCTGCCCCAGATTTGAAGGAGGCCTACTTTGCTGGCCTGGGCCTCAGCCCCACTAGTTCACCTGGACGCAAACGGTCAAGGCACTCCACGGGTTGGGGAGTTAAGTCCCCCAGCACGTCCACCACCTCCCCCAGTATTGCTGCAACCCATCCCTCTGACCCTCCCCCCCCCCTCCTTGGGGTCTGTTTCTCCGGGTGCAGGGGAGACGCTTGAAGAACTGGCTGAAGTGTGCAGCGCCGAGCTCGCCTCCACCTTTGGCGCTGCCCCACCCCCTGTGGTGGAGTCGTCCGTCCCTGCACCCACCACACCTACCCTTCCCCCTCCTGTCCCTGCGGTGCCTGGTCCTTCCCCACATGATGCCCCCCCCCCCCAGTCGACAACACAGTCTTGTGATGTGCAGGCAAGCTAGGGGAGACGCATGGCCATGTGTTTCCTCCAGGACTGATGATATGAACTGGCCATTGGCCTTTGTGAATAGTCTCGTTTACACATTCTTATTTTCATGCTGAATAAAGCTTTTTATTTTTCGTTTGTAAAGTCTTGCATTTCAGGTATTGATGTTGATGCTGATGCTACAGGAGTTGGGGTTGTGGTCATGTGTTATGTTTCAGGGACATGTTGTACTCTGCTGCTCATGGGGTGGAACCTGGTATCTGCGTGCCATCACAAGGTCTCTGCAAAGATTCTTTGCCGTGAATGCTCTTTGTGTTTGGAGACATTGTCCCAAGGAGTGTTCTTTCCTCTGTGTCACCTGACATCTCCCCTGCAGAGAGTTGCACAATTGTTGTGTTGCCCTGTGTCTACATTTCCTTTGCTGGTGATGGATCCCTTCAACTCTGGCCATGCCTGCTCAGCAATGTGTCCGGCTGCAAGTCTGTGCCATCCTTGGTACTCGCTGTACTTGTGTTTAGAGTGTTTTGCCATGCCTGCATGGAGACATTGTCCCTTTTCCGCACAATGCATGTGTGTAATCCCAGCCTAGTACACATATGGTACTTGTCCTGCTGGGTATTTGAACACCTGACTCACAATGGTGGCCTTTGTATCTGTGGGAACTCCACCCAATTCCTTCCGTGACAGACAACATCTTGGTGGCTAGCCCAGCACCTGAACATTCCTATCAGTCCTGGGATGTGCGTGTCAGTGTGTGTTCTCTTTGGCTCTCTTAGTTTATTAGGCAGTGGCATGAGTATACAGTCTTGTGGCATGATCTCAGTGTGTGTATTGTGCTGCATCTGCCAGGGGTGGTTATGCATGTGTTATTTGTCCTCACACCCACATGTGGTGTGTCATGCAGTGGGGGAAAGACATCCATTCTCCTGGGAGTGGGACACTGCTGTCAGTGATGTGTTGGTATGGCACTATCATCATTGTCCTAAGTTAGGGATACGTACATTCACCCATGGAGCTGTGGTCATCTGATAATGATGTACACCCCCCCATATCTCTGTCCACTGCTGGAAGTCCTCTGCACCCACCCCCATGTCTCTGTCCACTGCTGGGAGTGATGGGCACCCACCCCTCATATGTCTGGGCACTGCTGGGAGTGATAGGCACCCACCCCTCATATGTCTGGGCACTGCTGGCAGTGATGGGCACCCACCCCTCATATGTCTGGGCACTACTGGGAGTGATAGGCACCCACCCCTCATATGTCTGGGCACTGCTGGGAGTCATAGGCACCCACCCCTCATATGTCTGGGCACTGTTGGGAGTCATAGGCACCCACCCCTCATATGTCTGGGCACTGCTGGGAGTGATGGGCACCCACCCCTCATATGTCTGGGCACTGCTGGGAGTGATGGGCACCCACCCCTCATATGTCTGGGCACTGCTGGGAGTGATAGGCACCCACCTCTCATATGTCTGGGCACTGCTGGTATTCCTCTGCGCCCACCCACCCACTTGTGCCCTTGCTGTGGTACACTGCTGTCCTGGCCATACACCACCCCCAATTTACAGCTGATGTGCTGCACCAGGCCGTACACCTGCATCCGTGGCGTGTGTACGCCTTGTATCCATCATGTTATGGGGCTGTAGGGATACACGTGGCACGGCCCGTACCAATGCTCTGGGGGCATGGGAACGGTCCGTACACGCGTACCCCTACATCACCACTACAATGGTGGTATGGACCGTACCCACGCCCCCCAGAGCGTGGGTATGGTCCGTACCACCATTTTAGTGGTGATGTAGGGGTACGCGTGTACGGACCGTACCCACGCTCTGGGGGCGTGGGTACGGTTCGTACCACCATTGTAGTGGTAATGTAGGGGAATGCGTGTACGGACCGTACCCATGCTATGGGGGCGTGGGTACGGTCCGTACACGCGTACCCCTCCATCACCACTACAATGGTGGTACAGACCGTACCCACGCTCTGGGGCGTGTGTACGGTCCGTACCACCATTGTAGTGGTGATGGAGGGGTACGCGTGTACGGACCGTACCCACGCCCCCAGAGCGTGGGTACGGTCCGTACATGTGTACCCCTCCATCACCACTAAAATGGTGGAACGGACCATACCCACGCCCCCAAAACGTGGGTACGGTCCGTACCACCATTGTAGTGGTGATGTAGGGGTACGTGTGTACGGACCGTACCCACGCTCTGGGGGCGTGGGTACGGTCCGTACCACCATTGTAGTGGTGATGTAGGGGTACGCGTGTACGGACCGTACCCATGCCCTGGGGGCGTGGGTACGGTCTGTACACGCGTACCCCTCCATCACCACTACAATGGTGGTACGGACCGTACCCACGCTCTGGGGGGGAGTGTGTACGGTCCGTACCACCATTGTAGTGGTGATGTAGGGGTACGCGTGTACGGACCGTACCCACGCTCTGGGGGATGTGGGTACGGTCCGTACCACCATAGTAGTGGTGATGTAGGGGTACGCGTGTACGGACCGTACCCACGCTCTGGGGGCGTGGGTACGGTCCGTACACGCGTTCCCTTACATCACCACTACAATGGTGATACGGACCGTACCCACGCTCTGGGGCGTGTGTACGGTCCGTACCACCATTATTGTGGTGATGGAGGGGTACGCGTGTACGGACCGTACCCACGCCCCCAGAGCGTGGGTACGGTCCGTACATGTGTACCCCTCCATCACCACTAAAATGGTGCAACGGACCATACCCACGCCCCCCAAAACGTGGGTACGGTCCGTACCACCATTGTAGTGGTGATGTAGGGGTACGTGTGTACGGACCGTACCCACGCTCTGGGGGCGTGGGTACGGTCCGTACCACCATTGTAGTGGTGATGTAGGGGTACGCGTGTACGGCCCGTACCCATGCCCTGGGGGCGTGGGTACGGTCTGTACACGCGTACCCCTCCATCACCACTACAATGGTGGTACGGACCGTACCCACACTCTGGGGGGCGTGTGTACGGTCTGTACCACCATTGTAGTGGTGATGTAGGGGTACACGTGTACGGACCGTACCCACGCTCTGGGAGACGTGGGTATGGTCCATACCACCATAGTAGTGGTGATGTAGGGGTACGCGTGTACGGACCATACCGACGCTCTGGGGGCGTGGGTACAGTCCGTACACGCGTACCCCTCCATCACCACTACAATGGTGGTACGGACCGTACCCATGCTCTGTGGGGCATGTGTAAGGTCCGTACCACCATTGTAGTGGTGATGTAGGGGTACGCGTGTACGGACCGTACCCATGCTCTGGGGGCGTGGGTACGGTCTGTACCACCATAGTAGTGGTGATGTAGGGGTACGCGTGTACGGACCGTACCCACGCTCTGGGGGCGTGGGTACGGTCCGTACACGCGTTCCCTTACATCACCACTACAATGGTGGTATGGACCGTACCCATGCTCTGAGGGGCGTGGGTACGTCCCGTACCACCATTATGGTGGTGATGGGTACGCGTCCACTTCCACTTCCGTTGTGGCGGACGTGGGATTGGTGGACCCGCCCCCCGAAGTGACTAGACCATGGAGGTAATTAATGTGCAGGTTGTATTTGTATTTTGTGGGGTGTGGGTTATGTTTCCTGCCCCTTGCACCCCCCCCCCTTTGCCCCTGGGGGTTGTTCTGACCTTCTGTGGCATCTGCGTCGGTTTCTAAACACGAGGTCGTAGGCTCAGAGGGCCAGGATAAAGCGTAGGTTGGGGTCCATGGCTGTTCGTCGCGTACCGGTGCTCCTTGTTCGCGTCGTCCTCAATTTCCCGGCAGCTTTTGGCTCCCGTAAAAAATGCTACGTGCGGAGTGACGTAGGCACGAATCATACTTGCTGTTCCGTAAAACGCTGCCTGACTCCGTCCGGACGTCGCGTATGCGCCGTCCAGAATCAGATTTGTATGTATTTTTTTGCCGGTCGGTGTTTTTTACGACTCGTACGGAAATGGTGTTTCTCTGCGAATCGTACTTGCGAGTTTGTAAGGTGTTTTTCCCGGGTACGAGTCGGACAGAGAAAACGCTCCGTACGACCATTTGTACCCGGCTTTTAACAGATCGGAATCGGCACCAAAATGTATTACTTTACAAAAATTCAAACACACATTACAAAATATATACATACTTTAAACACAAATACTAACATACAAAACACTAAAAAAAAATCGATATTATTAACAGCGATATTTTCACAATCGGTATTACTAACTTCGATATTATTAAAATCGATATTTCTTACCTCCATGTCAATATTCTTAACCACTATATTTTTGCAAGTCGATTTCCTGTCCACTCCATATTAAAAACTCGATATTTTGTCCATTCGATATTTTTAATTCGATATTTTGACTAGTTACCCACAGAGACATGTAGGTCTGCTGTGGTTGTTGTTGATTGACTTGTTTACCTTTATGCCACTTCATGAAACGCTTGAGTTATTCCATCAATCATCTCTGATCCTACTGACTGACTGCGAAGACCATAGAGTATGTGGTAATCATCGTCATCATGGTGTCCAACTCAGTCTGTAGTGTTGTACCGAGTGAGTCCAGATTCCATAATAAAAAATGCAATGGATCGCCCTGCAGTAGAAGCACAATTTGATATTAAACAACAAGAAGGGAAACATTGACTTGAGTCACTTTGTTTTAGTGTGTAGATTAAATACTAGTACACTTCATGCACAACAACAACACAAACACCAATCACTCAGAGTCAGCTTCCTATGCATGCCATCAGATTCATTACCTGTTCTCATCTTAAGGGGCAGTCCCTCTTGGCTCGGAAAGGAGGATAGCTATAGTCATGTTCTTTTGGAGGGACTCGACAAGGCAGGCCCACATTTCTTTTACTATTATCCGTCCAATGTCTGGCTTGAGGGAAATGGATTTAGGGCGAGTCAGGATGGATGGAGCAGGATTTGGAGGAGTGGACTTCTTTAATAAATGCACACAGTTGCAACTCCAATACGGCAATAAAAAGACAAGACGATGGTGATGGATTTGTTGTGTAGAGCTTGTCCTCAAACTCTGGTGGTTCACCCAAAAATAGGTCATCTTCCACACTACTTTCGTCACCTAAGTCCTGTTCCTGCTGTGCTTCAGGTATGGTGTAATCCGGTGGTATAAAGTGCTGATTCATTTAGATCAATGTTAACCTCTCCACGTTTTGGGGTGAGACACTGGTCCTTTTCACTGTTACAATGGCACCAGCAGCACTGAAAACACGCTCAGAAGTGACACTTGCGATAGGGCAAGTCAGATAGTTTATCGCCAGCCTGCTGAGCACTGGCCAATGACGACTTTTCCCATACCAATACAGCAATGGGTTTTGATCAATGTAGACCTCTGTTGGGTCATCCAGATAGGCCTGGACCATCCGCTCAATGCTCAGGGGTGCTCCGTTTTGCCCGGCCTCTTTTGCCTTTGCATTTGCATAAGCACTGGACCTAACAAGCCCTTGCTGTAGATACCATTCTTGTGCTGATGTTACTGGGGCTGGTGATGATCCTGCTCTTGCTGTTGTTGATGTTGGTGTTTTTGACTGTTGAACTTGACGCAGGCTGCCCTGGAGTACTTGTTGTGGGCTGGAGTAGCGGGCTTCTAATTTCCAGCTGGTCTTTTTCAAAGTCACTGGCTACTACAGCTATCAAAGTTTTGTACTTGGCAACATCCACTTGTGAAAAAGGAATTAATGTGTTAGTGTTCAGTACTGATTTGTACCATGGATCCATAATTGTGGCAGAAAAGTGATAGGTGGATGACAAAATCTCTGTTTTCACCCTTTTGTTTTCAGCTGAGCGAAGGGATATGCACCTGCGTACATTGCAGACCCCCCTTCAGCTGTTCCTGTAGCATGTGCAACAATGGGATAGCTTGGCCCATAGAACAGTCCTCCTTGCTGACTTCACGTGTGGAAAGCTCTAAAGGAAGAAGCATGTCAGTCAGGCATTTAACTAGGCCCCATTGGTCCATCTCAACCGTCATGCCATTCACACTAGCATCCCCTAGTCTTCGCATGACATATTCATTTATTGGTCTGTACTGCTCAAGCAGACGGTCAAGCATGTAATAAGTTGAGTTCCAACATGTTGGCACCTCCTGGATGAGTGTTTTAACTGGCACTCTATACTCACGTTGAATGATCCTCAGCTGCTTCCGGGCTTTAAAAGAATGGCTGAAATGTGTGCATATTCTTCTGCAGGTAGTCAGTAAGTTGCTGACTCGGTATTCTTTTTTCAGAAAGTCTTGAACAATGATGTTAATGCAGTGCGCCAAACATAGGATCCTGAAAAAGCTACCACTGCCCATGGCCTTAACTATATTACTGCCATTGTCCGTGAGAACAAAAAAAAATAATGTTAAGCCCTCTTGGGTGCAGCCATTCAAAGACCTTGCTGTTAAACTCTTCTAAAATGTTTTCACCAGTATGAGATTTCTCCATGGCGAACATGGCTACAGTTGCATGTTTCCGAGTGGCATTAAAAATCTCATTTAAAATCTCAGCAGTGTCAACACCTGCAGATATCTTTTCTCTAACCCCCACAAAAGAGATCCAGTGTGCAGTGATGCACATTTAAATAGTGGCTTGGCAACTGGTCCACATGTCTGTTGTCAGGTGGATACTGTGAACAGCACTCTGCCGCAAAGCTAGTCCAAAAAATTCCAGCAAGTTGTGAAGTAGTGCTGGAACAGCAACTCCAGCAAAATGGGACCGCCTGGGAACCTTCCATTTTGGGCAGATGGCTGTCACAAATTCGAGAAAAACCACTCATTCCACAAAAGAAAAAGGGAGAAGGTCCAGCCCTAACATTTTAAACAACTTTGCATTGTACAAATGTGCTGTTGGGTGGTAATGTTCGTACTGCCCCTCTGACCTAAACATGCTGAGAATGGTAGGCTGGATTTTTTTACTTTCGGGTGTCACTGATGCAGGTGACTTCTTGACGCCAGATGTTGTTAGGCTCAATGCCGCACTTTTTTTGTTACGGTACTCTGTTGCCTTGGTGTCTCACTCTCAGCCTGACTCCTACTCTTGTGCCACTGAGATGTTGCTGAGGCTGATGAAGATGTGGGTGGTACCACTGCACTGCTGGGGATGGGGCTACTTTGTGTTTCAGAGAAAATGTCTCCCTCTTGTTTACCTTCCACTGCGATCGTATCTTCCACTTCGTCATCTGCACCAACAGCAATGGGTGCAGTTTTACTTTTTTGGCCTTTAAGGTGTTGCTCCCACTGGATCAAGTGGTGTGATTTAAGGTGGGTTTTCTGGCCTCCGGTACCATAGTTTGTGCCAAGCTTACCCCGACTAACACCTTGTTTACAAATGGAGCATACAGCAAAGTTCTCCTCCTTACTGCTAACCGAAAAGAAGTCCCAAACTGGGGAGGTGAACTTTCTGGAGCTGCTGGAGGTGCCACTTGCAATGCCGGATGAACTGGAGGGTGGGTGTGGAATTTGACTCTGTGCACTACCACTACCTACTTCTACTGAGGTGGTTGTGGTGGATGTAGGTCACTGCTGAGCCTTTGCAAATGCAAATATGGAAGCTCAAGATGGTGTTGGTGTTACCTGTATTGGTAGTATCCGTGCCACATCCTTCACAGCAATTTGGGGTGGGGTAATGTTGGTCTACACTGGGGTGGGACTGATGTCCATAATGACTGGCTCATCTTCATCCTCCTCTTCTTCATCTACCTCCATAGCTCTGAGGCTTTCTGGAACCTTCCTTTTCCCTAGCCTTGTCTTGTGGCGTCTCTCACTATTAGACTGAGGTGGTGGCTTCCACGTGGCTTCCAGATCATCAGAAGGGGGGCTTGCAGAAGAACTGGATGGACTAACCCTCATTTTCCTTGGTGGGGATCTGGAAGACAATGGATATTCTGAAAGATTGGCTTGCGCTTCTTCCTCTGCAGAAAGCTTGATTTCCTGGACTGCCCCTACTTCGGGAGGAACAACTACTATTGTGGGTGGTGGTTGTGGCTGTTTTTGTCCACTTATCTGAGTTTCCATCGTTGATTGGGTACTACTTTGCGATAACGAAAGTCAATTTCAACATCGCTGCTTGTTGGCGTTGGCGTGAAGAGACTGGCTGCCTCTGCGACAGACATGGGCTTGGGCCTAGGTTGGTGGGGTGGGTCCACTGATGCGGCGGTGCTGCTCCCAGCTTGATCCCCAGACACTGCTGCTGCAGGTGCAATTTTTGGTTTCCCCAAAAAGATTTTGGTCGGCACATCAGAAGTGGTAAGTGGCACTTCCTTCTTCTTCTCACTGGCAACTTTCTTGGTACTGGAGGACCTGGTACCTTTCTTTGGGGCCATCTTCTTCAGGTGTCAGCAGCATGCAGCAGCACAATTTGAAGAGATATCTGTGGTCACACGTCACGTGACATCGTGCGCAGCAGGACTTCTGTCTGGCAGTACAATGGGTGATGAGATGACGCCTCGTCCTCTTTTTGTGCACCTAAATGCAAAGAAGCAAGAAGAACATCAATGAAACGTGGCATTTAATGTTGCGGTTTAATTTACTACTGTACAAACAAACAAATATAATATATAACTTAGTGTGTGGTCACATTTGTTAGTTTCATTATATTATTAATATTATTGAATTGCATTAACTCAGTTATAAAAAAACATAACAACAGTGTAACCGTTTGTGAGACTTTGACAACAAAGGCTTTCATGGTGTACTGCATAAACTCAGGAAGGATAGGAAAGAAGAACAAAAACACAAATGTAATGGAACCTGTTTGGCATTGTGAATGTGATTGTGTATCACTTGGGATGCACAATCGTTCAGTAAGCTGCAGCTTGCATTGGGGATGGAAGCAGTAAGGAACAAAGGAAAGACATGCAGGCCTATGGAAAAAGCAGCACACTAACTACCACCACAAAATGGCCACCAGCCACATGGTTACTCACACAACAACAGGCAGGAGGCCTGTAAAACAGTGAACTCAAGCAGGCCTATATGTCCAGACAAGGGAGGCATGCTAAACAACACAGCTTTAATGTATTATGCAACAATGCAAAAACGAAAATCCAAAGGGATAAAAGAGGTTTGCAAGTTACACAACAACCACACCACACACATCCAACAAAGTCATTTATTTAACACACATGAAAAAAGTTAAATACCCCAAAAGAAAAACATTTTGTAATTCAATCCAATGCCACCCATGCCCTAAATGATGTTTAAATTCAACAGGCACCACAGACACAGTTGTTTCATGCACACATGAGTAGCTCTGGGCCTACTGGCTGAAAAAGGCCTATTGGCGGACTGGACCACATAGTGAATCAATTCAAATCAATAATATTGCAAATGTATTAGAAAATGTAGTGAACTGTCCTGCAATTTTTTGCTGGGTAAAAAGAAAATAAATGCATGCAAAACAACAACAAGGACAAGGCATGGCCACCACAAAGAAAGCTTGCAGGCCTATGGTAAAAGCACTCTGGCTGCCTGTACAAAATGGCCACCAGCCACAAGGCTAGGCCACCACAACAACAAGACAGGGAAGATAGACAATGCAGGCATATGGCAAAATCACAATACCTGGCTTCACAAAATGCCCGCCAGCCACATGGCCAGGCCACCACAAGAACAAGAAGGGGAAAACAGACAATGCAGGCCTATGGCAAAAACACACTGACTGGATTCACAAAATGGCTGCCAGCCACATGGCCAGGCCACCACAACAACAATAAAGGGAAGACAGACAATGAAGGCCTATGGCAAAAGCACACTGGCTGGCTTCAGAAAATGGTCGCCAGCCACGTGGCCACTGGCCAGGACCTCACAACAACAAGAAAGGGAAGAAAGACAATGCAGGCCTATGGCAAAAGCACCCTGGCTGGCTTCAGAAAATGGCCACCAGCCACATGGCCAGACAGGTCACAACAACAACAAGAAAGGGAAGACAGACAATGCACGCCTATAGCAAAAGCACACTGGCTGGCTTCACAAAAGGGCTGCCAGCCACATGACCAGGCCACAACAACAAGAAGCAGTAAGCCAAGAGGAACAAAGGAAAGACATGCAGGCCTATGGCAAAAGCAGCATACTAACTACCACCACAAAATGTCCACCAGCCGCATGGTCACTCACACAACAATAAGCAGGAGGCCTGTAAAACAATGACCTCAAGCAGGCCTATATGGCCAGACAAAGGAGGCATGCTAAATAACACAGCTTTAATGCATTATGCAACAATGCAAAAACAAAAATCCACAGGGCTAAGAAAGGTTTACAAGTTACACAACAACAACACCACACACATCCAACAAAGGCATTTATTTAACACTCATGAAAAAGTGAATACCCCCAAATAAACACATTTTGCAATTAAATCCAATGCCATCCATGCCCTAAGTCATGTTCAAATTCAACAAACACCACAGAAACTGTTGTTTCATGTACCCGTGAGTAGCTCTGGGCCTACTGGCTGAAAGACCTATAGTATTGGCAGACTACTGGGCTAGTGAATTAAATGAATATTGCAAATTAATTAATTTCAAAAGTTGGAGAAAATGCAGTGAACTGTGCATTATGTTTCCTTTAAAAAAGATGAAAAATGACTTGCAAAGAAACAACTAGGCTCCTACTGAACTACAGGCCACGCACCACAAAAACATTTTCTTTAAAAGAGGAAAAGTACAAAAAAATGTAGGTGCAATGACCCAATCAAACAAACAACACCAATTATCCAACTTACTTGTGAAATCTCAATTTCAAAAGTCCTCAAATCCAATGATATATGATGTAGCAGCCACAAAGAGTGATTTTTCCAGCTCCAAATCCAAATGAAAAGTGAACAGGACATGGACAAAGCACTGGCAAGAGCCTGCTGGACAGGAACAGGAAGTTGGAGACTCTGGGGCACTTCCTTCCTCTTAAAAAAAAAGGTAAAAAAGAAAATGAACTCCTTACACAAAAAAGTACAGCCAAATGTCAATCTGAGGAGTTTTTTTAATCCAAATCATCATTTCGAGAAGGTTTTATGCTGCTCGAGAGATATTCTTCTCCAGCTTGCAAATTCTGTGTGTTCAGCAAAGCGATCTTCACAGAACTTCTGCCGGAAGTCCGATGGCGCGTCCAAATGACGTGTTCGCGATCGCACACTCAAGTGGGACCATGCGGCCCGCTACCAAATCTCGTGGCGCTCGCGAACGGATAAGAAATCTCGTCGGCCATCGCAGACATCCAAGTAAATCGCTCCTACGCGTGCAAAAATTAATTTTGAATGCGCAAACAAAAAAAACATCCGCTCCGTTGCAGAGCGCAGAGTTTTCGAAAATCCACAAACTCCGCGAGAGGAGTGAATGTTTTCGCCCAGGATTACCTTTCATGCAATGACTTACGACCCAGTGGCAGACGGACAGTTATTCAAAGATTTTCACTGATGGAGACTGCTAAGGCTCTGCTGTCGGAAGCATGGCATTTTCCCTGACTCATTACAGTGTGGAGGAGCTATGAATGTGGCTGAAGGGATCCACCACTTTTTTTCAGTTGTCATGCACACATCAACATCTAAATGACTCCCAAATTACAGAGTTGGAGACATAGGAGATAATGAAAGGTTCTAATGACACAAATGTTTGTCATTATTCAGCACTACAAAATGGCAATGGTGTGTGTTGCTGCTGTTCTAGGTGCCAATAGATGAGTCCATGGCTTAGTCACATACCAGGCCTTACCAACATCCCCAAAGCTGATCCAAAAGCACTGCACACATACAAAGGTCAAGTAATATGACAGTCAGACACATTGGAGGTGAAAACAGTGACTACCTGGAACCAGACCCTGTGTTCAATCATTGCTGTGCACAGTAGCTGTGGTTAACCATAATATCATTAGCAGAGATGGGCGTGTGCATTTGAGCTATTGTGGCAATTTGTAGGACATATACCACCAATATTGCATCAGTACTACTTATATTCTATTGTGCACTGTGGAATTTGAGCATTTCCTTTAGCATACCAGACCTTTCAATTTTATTTTATAATGATTATCTGGATAGTGTACTAGTCTTATTCTTGAAAATTGGAATACAAAGTGACCTAATACGTTGCATCGTAAACTGTCCATTTGCAGGGGATTACAAATCTACCTGCATAATGAATATTAATTAGACAGGTCCCTATTGGTGGAGGTCTGCAAGGGACAGCAACCCTCTACTTGCCTTTGCTTTCTCAATTAGGATGTTTTTGAAAAAGCAGGCTGTGTCCAATAAAGGCACAGGTGCACCTATAAAGAGAATGTTTCCTGTTTTGAAATACATCGGAGAAAGCAGTCAATGGTTTTCTGGGCCAAATTGAAGAAGTAGTTATTTGTATATCTCTGAACTTCTGGACGCCTATGCTAGCATAAGATTTGCAGGGTATTTTTCAAAATGTCTTCTTTCTTACACACTGGCATAAATTTGGAAGGCACAAATGCAGTGAAATGCAATTAGTAATAACAAATGTTCTACTATTCTATGCTCTCACATTTCTTTGGATACAAATGGTGCCTCACTTGGGTGTATAGGTGTAGTACCCATGGCAGAAAACAGGTCAAAACTCAACATGGACATCTTTCCACTCAAAACAGGTCCTTTTTTTTTAAAGTAGGTAGCTGTGGATTTTGGGCCCTAGCTCAGCCAGAACCTTAGGAAACCTAACAAACATGCACATTTTTGAAAATCTAGGGAATCCAGGGTAGGGTCAGTTGCAGAGCTCTCACCAAGTTTCTTTTACCCAGAATTCCTTGCAAACTTCTAACTTTGAACTTAAAAAATACATTTTCCTTACATTTATGTGATGGAAAATTCTGGAATCTTCTGGGAGCCACACATTTCCTTCTACCCACCATCCAGCAAGTCTCCTGATAAAAATAGTACCACACTTATGTGGGTAGGCCTAGTGCCCGCAACAGGAAATGGCCCAAAATGCACTGTGGGTAGCTGTGGATTTTGAGCCCTAGCTCAGCCAGCACCTAAGGAAAGCTAACAAACCTGCAGATTTTTGAAAATTGGACACCTGAGGGAGTCCAGGGTGGTGCACCTCGCCTGGATCCCATGATGTTTTTTTACCCAAATTCCCTGCAATCCTCAAACTTAGCCTGAAATCACAAATTTTCCTTACATTTACATGATGGAAACTGTTGTAACCTGCAGAAATCCCCCAAATTCATACTACCCAGCGTTACCCTACTTGTGCCATTGAAAAAGCTGTGTCCCATGTATGGCTGGGCCTAGTGCCCCAGACAGGAATGGACCGAGCTAAGGTCAATGGGAGACCTAGCGAGGGGACTCCATTTGACCTTGGTTCCTGTCGCGGGCTCTAGGCCCAACCACACAAGTGGTGGAGCATTTCTGCCTGCAGAAGTGGAGCAATGCTGGATGGTAGGAATTTTGTGGATTCTTGTGCATTCCAAAAGTTTACATCACAGAAATGTATGGAAAATGCATGACTTCTGGAAAAGTTTGAGGTTTCCAGGGCATTGTGGGTAGCAAAACTTGTGAGATTCATGCAAGGCATGCTACCCGGGAATCCACTTGTTGCCTAGTTTTTTTAAATTTCTGTGGTTGGTAGGTTTCAATGGATGACGGCCGAGCACAGCCTCAAATCCCGCAGATACCCCTATTTCTGATCTCTCTACGTCACACTTAAGTGCCTTTTGTGTCAAGGTCTCTTGGCCCACTCACACAAGTGAGGTTCCATTTTTATCTAGCGACTTGGAGGAATGCTGTGTAGTAGATAATTTGTGGCTCCCCACAGATTCCAGAAGAGTTCCTCACAGAAATGTGAAGGAAATGTGTGTTTTTAGTCATAGTTTGAGATTTAAATGGCATTGTGGGTAAGACAATGGTGTGGGACGCATGCGAAGCACTCCACCCTGGACTCCCCATGATGTCTAGTTTTCAGAACTATCTGGTTCTAGCAGGCATTTTCAAGTGGCTGCCTATCAAAGCTTAAAAAGTGCAGCCATTCACCATTGCAAGTGGGATGAAATTGGGAGGGCCACACTTTCCTGGCCCATATGTAAAAGCAGCACCCATAAAAATCAAATGTCCTCTCGCTTGCCATTGGGATGGGATGCTTTAAGCCGTAGGCGAGCAGAAAGACTGTTGAGGTATAAGGGAAGAAGGTGGTGTCTGATGTTAGGATGGGCAAGACACACCCCATTATTTTATTAAAAATATATATCTTGCCCACCAGGGGCACATTAAGGGCACACCTCCTGTCTGTCCCTGGGGGAGAAAAAAGACTGATTTGTCTCTTTTGGGGTGGAGTGTGGCCAATGCCAGAGTGCAACACCTGCACCACTTTCTTTTGCCTAAAAGGCAAACTTCCTGGTATGAGGTGGATTTCTCCCCCGGGGCAAATTAAAACAAGCCTGCTATCTGCCCCGAGGTGGGGGGCAGAAAGACACTGTGGACCCCACTGGGGCAGGGTATAGCTTGATGCCAGGGTAAGTCAACACATCCTTTTTTTTATTTTGGTACAATTTTGAAATCCCTGGTGACTATAGAGTTTTCTGCCCCCCAGAGGAGGTGGCAGATTGGGGTGAATACCCTATCCACCCCACAGGTGTGGCAGAAAGTCTTTTTGGCTCCGGGCTGGAGGGTAAGTACAGGCCCATGTCCAGGGAGGCACTCCTCCCAAAACATAATGAATGTTTTCATCCCCTGCTGTCTAGTGGGCTTTCTGTCTCCTCTCGGGCAGATTGGGGTATTTACCACCCTCTGTCTCCCACGGGGGCAGAAAGACAGACAATTTTAAAGGAGGTTAAGGGAGCTCAAGTCCATGGCTAATGGGCCACTCACCCTATTCCTGGTGTCCAGTGGGTGGATCCCTGCTTTGGCTTTGCTCTGCTGCGACAATCCCCATGCAGGGATCCACTGGCCAGAGGTACCATTGGAAAGGGAAGAGTATCCCCTTTCTAACGATACCTCTTCTGAGAAAATCAGTGCTCGGCAGCTGAGATAAGCCCACAAGTACTGAATCAGTGAAAGTAAATGAGCCCATTGGCTTGTTTTACTTTCACTTTCAGGAGTAATGATCTCTGATTATCATTACAAATATAAAAAAGCCTCAGGCTGCTCAGGAAGCTTTTCTAGAGCAGTCTGAGGTGTGGAAAAAAAGAAACTTCTCTGGTGGAAAGCACCAAAGGGCGCTTTCTACCCCACCCCCCAGTGTTGGCCAGTGGCCGACAGATACACTAGGGAGGGAGTGCAGCCGTTGGTCGCATTTAAGGGGTTAAGACAAATAATGCACATTCGTCAATTTTTCCATAATCAGTAAAGCATTACAACTTCTACAAAATGTGAGAATACGTTTTTTTCAAATTTTAAAAACCTGCCTTAAGTGCAATCTCTCTTAGGGCTAGCCAACAGATGTCCCCACACGCCAGAGCCACTGAACAAGACTCCAAGCTCTAAGAGTGCTTCAAATTGTTTCAAAGGTTCTCCTTGGATCACCAATTGCATACCCTAAGAGACGTAGGTCAACTTTTGAAAACACTTTATTGTGGTTCCTGTGGGGGCTGCTGCATTCCTGGCAACCCCCCAAACATTTAGGAACATGTTTGTGGTGCCAGCTCTCTCTGGGGTACCGCAAGTAGAATACGCAAATTTCCAAGCACCCTTTCAAGGGCTTATCAAGTGCACTACTTAATACTATATACTAATTTACTAATAGGTTCAAGCATACTGGTGGAAATACCTATGGTGACGCCCTCCTAATTGTACACAACCCCTAGCATGTCCTGAGTTCTAAGACTGTAATATCCCCCACAGACACACTAAAAGGGGTGTAGTTATTATATAGCAAGCCTACTGGCATTGTCAGGGCCTCGCCACAGTCATAAAAGCAGAAACATCCCACAACAGACCAATGCAACCCCATTAAAATTGCTGGGTATGGTACCACCTAATGACACTCTTCAGAACATGTAATGACTCACTTAGAACAAGGTGATTATCAATAAAACACCCCCATGACCTTATTTAAGCCATATAAAGCTTAATTATCAATAAAGCATAGTAATTTGAATATTATATAAGCATGAGTCTTTTTTCTACTTTCAACATACTTAAAGCACAGCCTCATGATCCACCCACAGAAGTTACCACATCTCAGAGCCTCTGAGCAAATGTTCAAGGTCTAAGAGTGCTTGAAACTGTGTGGAAACTCTCCTGGTTGCACCAGTTTAATCTCCTAGGAGACTGAGAGATGCATTAAAAAACCTTTAGAGGACAGCCCCGCAAACCTTTAGAAACATCTTCGAGATGCCTGTGCCCTCCATTGTTAGATCTGGGGGTCTCTAGTTGGCAGGGTAGGTACTACTGTCCAAGTAGGGACCCTTGCTTCTAGTCAGGGAAAGGGGGATACACTGTTAAGATAACCCCTGCTCACCCTCTAGGTAGCTTGGCCTGAGCAGTCTAGGCTATCAAAGGCAATGTGTAAAGTATTTGTACCAACACTCACAGTAACACAGTGAAAACACCACAGATTTACTCTACACCAGTTTTAGAAAAATAAGGTATCTTTACTAAAAACTTCACAAGACCAAATACTTCAGAAAAACCAACATACAATTAAAAAGGTTACTTTAAAGATAGTTCAAGAGTTTGTAGAAAGTACTCCAGGATGTAAAAATCAGTGTCCTGCACAATGCGACTCTCAATGCACAAAATGCGACACTCTCGTGCCCAACAGTACCTGTAGTTGCGCTAAGGATCCCAAAAGCTATAACAATGAAGATGGCAAAGGTGATGCGATACTCCTGAGACCTTGGGGAGGCTTTGCAGCAGCCCTGCTTCACGCAGCAGAGGTGGATGCGCCGGCTCCGATCTGTAGGGGGAGGATGCGATGACTTTGGCTTTCGTTGCGTAGGTTTCTTAGGGGGAAGCTTCACACACAGGTACGGTGCGATGCTCTTCGAGGGGGCGCGATGCGCGGCGCGGCTTTGACTTCTGGCGCTGCAACCCTCGATGTGCCACGGGACGGGACTCTGCGTCGACGCACGCAGCGACTGGATACTTTCACGCACCGGCAGTGGTGCGGCCCACAAACTGGTTCTGCGACGACCTTCGCAGCGTCAGGAATCTTCACGCACCGGGACGATGCTCGACGCACTCGGCGAATGGGGACTCCGGGTGCTGCGATGACGCCACAATTAAATTCTTCTCGCACTCTCGATCTTGCGACTCGCAACTGGATGATGCGACCCTCAAACGGATGATGCGACGGGTACCAGTTTTTCTTGTTCACGCTTTCTGCTTTCCAGCTCCCAAACACAGCAAAACGACCTCCTGAGGCCCCAAGACTAGGCAAGCACTCCAAGGCAGGTCAGAACTCCCTCAGCAGAGTTCCAGGGGAGCTGGTGGTAAAGTCCTTTTGTTCCTGGGACGTCTTAACAGGGAGCCAGCTCTCCTCAGGCCCTTGGAGATCAGAATGTAAAGAAGGGGACACAGCAGAGTCCTTCCCCTCTCCTTGGCAGCAAAGCAAAACAGCAAGCAGGCAGTCTTCTCCTCTTCAGTTCCTTCCAGCTTTCTCCTTGGCAGAAGTTCCTTCTTACTTCCACAGTGATCTAAAGTTTAGGTGTCTGGGGTCCTCTTCTTATACCCCGCCAAGTCTTTGTCTCTCTTTGTTTCAGTGGGGGGATTCCCCTGCTCAAACCGGTCCCTGGGTGAGCTCTGCCCTGGAGCACCTGGTTCCTTTCAGAGTGAGGGGCAGGGTCGTTAGACGCTCAGCAGGAGGTGGAGCCTTCTTTGTGCTGGCAGAGGCAGAGTGCTCAGCCTGGCCAGCAGGGGGTGGAGCTGGCATTGTGCTGGCAGAGGCAGCCCTATTCAAAACCCAGGGGCTACTCCTCCCACCCATCAAGAGCAGATCTCCCTATTCACCCTGCTGCTGACTCATCCAGACTCCTTGAGCCACCTCGCCCATCACATGACACCCGTCAGCCAATCTGCACACAGGCACACAGGAGGGTTAAACAGGAGAATAGCTACTTTCTAAAAAGTGCTATTCTCACACAGTGAATTTAAAAACCATCTTTCTAAAAAGATGTATAATTAAATTCTGAACACAAAGATACCAAACTTGGATTTTCTATCTTGCCTTTAGGGGAAGATAGGCATGTAAACAGCCTCCCCATTCTGTCCTATGGGCAAGATAGCCTCTCAGCAGTGAAAAATGACAATGGCTGTAATTCACTACCAGGGCATGTTACACACCTCAGTACATGCCCTACCTTTCAGATACACTGCACCCAGCCCAGGGGGGTACCTAGGGCCACCATAGGGATGCCTTACATGTACAGAAAGGGAAGGATAAGCCCTGATCAGTGGTTGCACTGGCCAGGTCGACATGGCAGTCCTGGACTGCACATAGGCACTGCAAGCAGGCCTAAGACATCATTTTAGCGCTACTTCTGTGGGTGGCACAATCAGTGCTGCAGCCCACTGGTAGTATTTTTACTACCAGCCCTGGCACTTTCAGTGCACTTTACTAGGGCCTTGCAGGTAGAACAAATATGCCAAACATGTGTAGCCAATTATATCACAATTTCCCTAGGGAGTACTTGCACTTTGACACTGATCAGCAGTGGCAAAGTGCCCAAAGCATCTATACCAGTAAAAACGACATCCAGCATAGCATCAAAAATACAGGAGGTAGAGGCAAAAAGTCAGGGTTAACCACGCCAAAAGATGCCAGGTCTAACATCCATTGAGCAGAACAAGTGGAATATGCAAATTACAAATAACCCTTGCAAGTGTTAATGGGACCCTCTGGGACCCATCTGATTGGAGCTCCACAGCTGCCCTTTGATGTGGCCACTACAGGGAAAGAGCTTATTTTTTTGTGAATGTGTGCCTAAGTCAACACAGCATTTATTTTTTATTGGGGCTGTGAGGCGAGCCTCAATGCCCCTGCGTCCCAAATGGTTCCTGCATGCCCTGTACAACTCTTCGGTGCAGCGTGCAAACCAGCATACTTGCTGACTCCCATGTGTGCTGACTGTGGGAGCAGGAACAAAGCACCCTTTCTACCAGCTGTCAGCATTGGTGGAAGACTTCAAGCCAGACACTCCTGCAGCCCAAAACATGGGCATGGGGGCAGTAGCAGTGCCTGGTCAGTCGTCTTCTTAATCCAGGGAGTTGGGGGTCCTTTGGGACATATAATTAAAGAGCACAGCAGTGTGCATTTCTGTGGCTGCTGGAGGGATGGAGGAGCCTGGATGAATACATTTGTAGGGATGGGCTCCTCACATCCTCCCGACCACCCTCTATACTTTTTTTTTGTATCTCCTTGTGCCGACGCCCAGGGCTTGGCTCTCCCCGGGAGCTCAGGAAGCTTAAAAAATGAAGCACTGCTTGTGCCAGTTCCTGGCCGCCCTCTGGAGGATCAAGCATCTTTTGGCATTATTTTGGCTCTTGGTACGCCATTTTGAACTCTTTTGATGTCCCTTTTTCCCTGTGGTCCATTTTAGTCATCAAGAGGGGACTTTTCAGGCCACCTGCCCCTCTGCGGGGCCCAGGGGTATTCAGGGTGTGCCGATCTTGCACTCTTATGTGGCCTTGCATTTTTTTTCAGGAATCGTGTAATGGTGACACAACATATTCTCCAGGATGTGGTTAGGCAATCAGAATCCATCCCTCCAATTTCCATGGGCCAATCAGAGCATATCTGGACACCAAGAGACCAGATATCTTTAACTTCTTACCAGTTTTAATTCCTGTATGCCTACCACGAGCAAACAGTACAAAGTGTTCAACTTTGTCAATTCATAGAAATTTGAGCTGGAAGGGACAAGGACAAAACCGAAGCTGCCCTGGTCAATCAGCAACCACAATCTTTGTCAGGGTGAGGCACAAGCCAATCCTAAATTAACCTGTGCTCAACCCTCTAGTAGCTAGGCGCAGACTAGTCAGGCTTAGCTTAGAGGCAATGAGCAAAGTATGTGTGCAATACTTCAAGCAGCCATGAAGTGAAAAATCCCACACAAAAAAAATCCCACACCAATTTAGAAAAATAGAGTAAAATGTAATAAATAAAACAACACCAAAAATTGCACATAAGAGAACAAAGCGCCAACTCAAGCTACCTGGTCACACTGGACTGGGTCAAAGTCACACTTTCAGGCTGACCACAATTGAACGCAGGTTGTTCCATGAGTCCCAATCATATTGAAGAAGGCCGCGAGGAGCAGGTAGAGCTGTCGGCAAAGAGTGTAGAGCCAACAAATGTCACAACCACATGTTGCTGGAGCTTCGCATTAGTGGTCCCCATGAGCAGTCAATGCAGGGGTGCAAAGATACTGGCTTATGGAGCTTTGCACTGAATCGCAGTGGGAGCAGCAAGGATTCGGTGTCAATAGGCACGTTTGCGGTCATGAAGAGCCCAAAAACTTGAATTTAGCTCCCTTAAGCCACACCAAGGGTCCAGGACCTTTGAAACACCACATGGGGCCAGGAACTCACTGCAGCTGGATCCAGGGGCTGATGCAGGATGTAAGGGAGCCTTTTATGTCCCTGAGGCTCCAATAAGTCTACAAGACTAGTCCTTGGAGTCACTCTGGAGTCCACGGGTCACAATTAAGGTACAGTTCTTCCTCCCAGGCAAGAGGGCAGCAGGAAGCAGGGCAGCTGTTCCTTCAGAGCAGCAGTCCATCAGAGTGGCAGTCCTTTCAGCAGCACAGCAGTCCTTCTTCCTAGCATAGTATCCACAGGTCCAGAATTGTATGGAAGAAGAGGTGTCTGAGGTCCAGTATTTATACACAATTGTGCCTTTGAAGTAGGAAGAAGCTTTAAGAAGCATGCCTTTGAAGATAACATATTCCCTACCTTCCTAGTCCTGGTCCTGGCTCCTGACTAACTGTAGGTGGTATGCAGCCATTTTTTTGGAGATGGTGAACAGCCTATTCAAGAGTAATCTGGGCTGGGCCCATCTCCTCCCACCCATCCTGCTTGTGATGGCCAATCCAGTCACACCAAAGCCGCCCCATTGTGTCCAACTGTCAGCCTCACCCAGTCATGTGTCCCAGGGACAGGGTGCAGGCATCAAATGGCAAAGGTAGGAAAGTGTGAACTTTCTAAAAGTGGCATTTTCAGAAATGCAATTTCAAATCTGTCTTCACAAAAAATTAGGAGTTTAAATTGTGATTCCAGAGACACTAATCATGAACTGACGATCTCTCCCCATTTGGCAATTACACTTATAAAGTGTAATAAGGCAACTCAAGTGTTATCCTATTGGAGGGATGGACCTTGCACTAGTGAAAATCGAATTTAAGACTGTTTCACTACCTGAACATGTAATGCTTAAAAGTGCATGTCCTGCTTTTTAAACACATTGCACCCAGCCCTCTGGGCTGTCCAGGGCCTACCCTAGGGGTGACTTTTATGCAGTGCATAATTTATGAAAAAATAAGTGCTGGGGCTCTTGCCAGGAAGCCACAGCAGCTTGTGCCACCCATTGCCAACCATTGCCCCTGTCAGCGCTGCCAACGATAGTACCAAAACAGCTACTAACCATTACACTCCCACAAGTGTGACAATTCATACTATTACAGCCTCCAAATGTTATAAGAATGGCTTTGGGGCATGTATTAGTCATTTTTTAGGGTATTTTCCATTGACGAACAGTTGTGGTTGGGCTCATCTCTAAACTAAATGAACATTACCACCATGTGGCAGACCATCATATGCGCCGGTGTTGACAATTAAGTGCCAGTGCAGAGCACCCACAATCATCAGCTCAAATAAACACTGCTTATATGTATTAAAAAAGAATGTTTGTGCCTGGCAAAAGGTTTATTTTGCCATGTTGAAATGGCAGTTTACACTGCACACACAGGCTCTGCAATGGCAGGCCTGAAACATGTTTAAAGTGCTACTTAAGTGTGTGTTAAAATCAGTGCTGCAGGCCCTCTAGTAGCATTTATTTTACAGGTCAGAGGCACCTGTATTACCACTGTACTAGGGCCTTATATGTAAATTAAATATGGCACTTGTGTATAAGGCAATGTTACCATGTTTAGAGAAGAGAGCACAAGGACTTTAGAACTGGTTAGCAGTGGCAAAGTGCACATATACCTAAGGCCAACAAAAACTAATTGAGCACAAAAAGAAAATAGGAGGAGGAAGGCTAACAGTCTAGGGATGACCCTGTAGAAAGAGCCAAGTCCAACAGCTACTCTAGTACGTGTCCCAATATCTGTTGCAGGCCTACTAGTAGCATTTAATTTACCAGCCATGGGTATATGTTGGGACTTACAAGTAAATTAAATGGGCCTATCATAGTGTAAACCAATTGGGTCATGTTTTAGGGAGAGAGCACAAACATTTTAGCACTGGTCAGCACTGGTAAAGTGCACAGGGCCCTAAAGCCAACAAAAACGAATTGAGAAAAACAGAAGGGGTGAAGGCATCACGTTTGGGGGAGTACCATCCTAGGGTTCAGGGCTAACAGTCTCCAACAAAGATATACAAATATAGAAAATTATTTAAAGATGATATACAAGCCTAGAAAATAATTTAAAGACGATATACAAATAAAGAAAACAATTGTAATTATGCATTTTTAATCAAGCGCAAATACCGTAGTTTATCATTGGCATATGATGCTTGTAGTCTAGGGAAACAATGCTCTTAGATATAGATTTACCCCATAGAAATCCCTCTGTTAATCTTCAATCTGAGGTACAGGACAGTCTCCGACAGGAAGGCACATGATCGAACCATAGAAAAGCATCTAAAAAAAGCTTGGTACCTTCGTGAAACAACCACACAGGAACTCCAAACACATCTTAATTATTTAATTAATGTATTTATTTGTTTTACTTGGCCATCTGTGCAGTGTTAGCAACAAACAGGATTGAAAGTCTGCAATTGAACTATTCGTTCAATCATGCATAATATATGGACACCAAGTTGGTGTTGAATCATGTTTCTGGTCTTCCTCCTCCATAGGAAGGTTGCTCGTCGTGAAGTCACTGGCCAGGTGTTTCCCGTGCCCATCCCTTTGCCAGTGCTGTAGCGTCTGTGTGTCTTATGATTCCGGGTTCACATTCGGCATCAGAAGTAATTGAGGGCCAACTGCCGCAGGTAGCCAGGGGCTTGAAAAGTACAATGGGGTTGTGGGTGCACATAAAATAACAGTTAAAAGGCTTCATAACTATAGCTAAAATACGTAGAAAATTAAAAACAAAATATTCATGTAAATAAGATACTGTGGCCCTCATTAAAAGTGAGTCATCCTAATATTTACGTCACCTGTTAAAATCCGACTCGCGGGGGTTCAACATGTGTTGGGTGCAATAAATACTACTCTATTACGCGGTTTTCCCCGACAATGGGGAATAACATGGTAACTCTGGTGTTCACTGAACTAAAATCTGCGTGAGCCAGTATTTATTGGGTAACCCCCCCCCCCCCCCATAAATGTCTGCAGGTTTGAGCTGCCTAAATGTATCCAGGGATGCAATGATTATCTCAAAGCTCATAATTCTGATATTTACAGTAACTTCCATTGCTCTTAAAGGGAATGAACCATGTGGTGAGTCTTCCAGCATTTATGATGGGAAGTCCCTGGAGAGTAAGTATCAGTATTTCCGCTAAGTTATTTGGTTGTGCTATGCATTCATATGTCTTAATTATTTTAAGATTTTTCTGGTCAGTGGAGTGTGGTACGACCTTAAAAAGTTTGCATGTCTCTAAAGAAAAGTTGCAAGATGTTCTGTTTTTAAGGAATTGGTACTCTTAATTAAATATTTATCTGTTTTATGGTAAGCTGGAGCTCTCAACATGGCTTTTTTAGTTTGTTTAGATGTAGCCAAAAATAATATGACCAATTTCGTAAGAATTTTTTTTTATTTTTTTAACTTGGTCATGTCATAAAACAATACATCAAAAGTATTTCATACAGAATAAAATATCAAAAAAACACATGTAATCAAACATCCGTAGAGAATCAAGCAAGTAAGGGTAGATATACCCAGTTCATTCCAATCATTAATTTATGACAGATAAAAAAATCCCACTAATACTAAACAAGCTAAAACTATGATATGGTATATTACAAACTACATGGACACGTATGGATAGAAGATAAAACAATTACTATACTCCTGTAAACATTATCGACATTGATAAACTCCCATTTAAATTTTTTCCAAATCTTATCAAATTTTAGCAACGAGGAAAGGCCTCTTCCATTAGCCAAAGCAGATTCTAATTTGTATGTTTGATAAAGAAGAGTGCACCATTCTGCCTCTTTAGGGGCATTCTCTGAGATCCATGCCCGGGCAATACTAAGTCGGGCAGAAATCAACATTAATTGTGAACAATTGCTGCAAGCCTTCTTTAAATTCATATTTACACCCCATCATTATTCCTTTAGGAGACAATTGTACGGGATGACCTGAACTTAATGACATATAGTTTACAACGCCTTTCCAAAATATTTCTATACAAGGGAAGAACGCAAACATGTGTAGGACATCGGCAGCAAATAGGTTGCACTTAGGGAATCTGGTTCTATATGTCCTGTCCATTGATGGAGTTACTCCCGATTGTAGAATTACATCGGAGTATATATAAAAAACACACTGTACGCCAGTGTTGTAGTTTGAGATTCACAGAGTATACAGAATGGTCCAACATATCTAAAGTCATTTGGAGCTCACCAGCTGAAACTACGGATGTAAGGAGTCTACTCCATTTTGGTTCCAATAGTGGAGTATCATCTATAACTGAGAGTGAGAATGCCTGATACATCATACTTATAGTTAGTTTAATAACAGGCTTAAAATGATATGAAGGAAACTCCGAGCTGTCGATGCCCAGCCCATGTGCACGCCCCGCCCGCATATAATCCCTCAACTGAAGATATTTAATGAAGGAATGGTGATGTAGTTTATAGGCACTTTGCAGGTCAGAAAAGGATCTAAAACCATTTAAATCAAATAATTGTCCCATTGTTGTAATCCCACAATCTGCTCATAATCGGAAAGTTACATCGGAGGGGATAAAAAAGAAATCAGGATGATCCCATATAGGGGTATCTTGATTAATAAAACCTAGAGAATATTTCTTACAAACCCCTTCCAAATACAAATAATATCTTTGAGTACCTTAAAGCGTACCCTTTTGTGATAATTGGTATAATCTAGCTGATAAAAGAAAAGCCTAGCTTCAGCTCCTAGAACGAGCAGATAATATAGTGGTATTTGATTTAAATCTCCATAGGTCAGTAAACTACGGAAGTGACCAGTAAAAGCAGCCCAAAAATAGAGCTTAAAGTCTGGAAGTGAGAGCCCCCCCACCTGTTTTATAGGGGGGATTTAAAAAATTGGCTGGCGTGCCTAGAGCACCAATAGACCCAGATAAAGCTACTGATAGCACCTTCGAGGCATCTAAAAAAAGAACTAAGACCAACTTAGTAAGAAATTAATTGTAAGATATGTTCTACTTGAACAAATGATTTTAATAGTTCTACTTTTTGAAAAGTATGTAAGAGGGGCTGACATAACACAATGGGTCCTGCAAAAGCACAACGTGCCAGTGCAAGGCAGGTGAAACACTGAGGCCCAAGAGTTTAGCCAGCAGTGGAAAGAAAGATGGCTGTACTGCGACGCTAAGAAAATTAGCACTAAAGTACCTGCACGCTTCCACCATGGCCAAGGGCATCTCTGCGCTGCAGGGTGGCCTTCAACCTTTCATGTGCCTCCAGAAACTTCAAGGGAGCCACATTCTGTACACCGCCAATGAATATCTGTGAAATATGGGAGATAAGGGGGCCGCTTCACCTTCTGCAGGGCCGCAGTGGGAGGCATCATTTTGCATTACGCCACTAGATACCTAAGATGGTGGACACTGCATGATGAACCATGGTTGAGTAACCTGAAAACAACCGGTTCCCATGCCAGGGAGGTGAGTGTGAAGTCAAAGCGGGCGTGTGTCATCCAGAGAGAGCTGACAATGTCTGTGAAAAGAACAATTGATGGACAGAATGTGAAATAATGTCAAACATTCTCCCCAGTCCAGAGTTCTGGGCCTAAATCCATTTTTTTTGCTCCACATGTCATTCCAGTTGAAACCCAGCCATATGCAAATTAGTCTTGACCCTGTTCCCCATGGAAACAGTCCAGCATGAACTGCCAAGGTCAGGTTCTCCCTGGACTGGAAACAAGCATCCTGGGATCGTTTTCAGGATTTCACCCGTTATCAGCCAGGTAAGCTTGAATCCAGTGGCATGGAGAGCACGGGACCCACGTCTGGGCAAACCCATCCCACTCGGGGTGACAAATGCAAAAAGAACAAATGATGGACAGAATGTTGCACAATGTCAAACATGGTGAGCAAAAGAGCGATGGATTTAACCCAGATCTCTTGACTGGGGGTGAATGTATGATTCATTCAGCATTCTGTCCACCATTTGTTTGCATAACACTTTTCGCCATAGTTGGGATGGGTATGCCCAGATGTGAATCCCTTGCTCACTGTACCACTGGATTCAAGCTAACCTGGCTGATGATGGGTAATACCCTGAAACCGGTCCTAGAATGCTTGATTCCAGTCAAGGGAAGACCTGGCTTGGCAGTTCGGACTGGACTGTTCCCATGAGGAACAGGGTCAAGACTGATTTGCATATGGCTGGGTCTAAACTGGGGTGGTATGGTGAGCAAAAGAACAATGGATTTAACCTAGATCTCTTGACTGGGGGTGAATGTATGATTCATTCAGCATTCCGTCCATCATTTGTTTGACAATGTCCGTGAAAAGGTGCTGCAAAGGCAGAGGTGAGCTGGTGTGTACCTTGTCTGGTGTCTGGGCTGGCTGAGGTAATAGAATAGAGATTTAGGGAGTTTAGTCCGTGTAGATCAGATGGCCTCATTTAATGACCATTGCCATTCTATAAAAATTGTGGTTGCAGGGGAGGGGGACTGTCTACCTGTTGTGACTTTGCTGCAATATCATCATTCCCCAAGCCACTGAGATTGAACATAATCTGTAGACGGAGGTGGTGTATGGCATACCTGTACAATGAACGGACTGAACGCACACATCTATGAAAATGGTAATTCTACAGGGCACTTCACACAATGCATTGCAGGTTTGAAGGAAGGCTTGGATGTATCTAAGGCATTATTGGAACTGAAATGGCAGTGTGATATAGCCATGAATTAACCATTCAGCAGATGGTGACTCTGCTGCAGTGAAAGGTAACTTCTCAAATTTTTCAATGAGCAGCATGGTGTATGTTGCATCTCTGTGTGCCATAGTCAACTGTCTGTCAGTCAGATTGTAAGCCAATAACAGGGTTGTGCTGTTAATGTATCACCATGGCACGTGGCCTGAATGCAGTGATTGGAGCGTCCAGCTTAAAAGCATAATGGAGCGCAATTGAGATTACCAATGCCGTAGAATAGACAAATCTTGTTCCATTATGTTGATTGCAAACGACATAATGTTGCTCAATGAATAAATATGTGAAGAAAGTGTGGTCATACCACTGTCTACCACACCCAGGGCCTTTTCTAGGTTAATCCTAGCAATTTCACATAATCTCTCAGCAGCATCCTGTTGGGAGACTTTCCATAGTTCATTGTATATGACATACACAAAGCTTTTCTAACACAGTTTCTTGGGACCTAAAAAGAAATCCCTAAGATCCATGTTGTCACCGAGAAGGGACAAGTGTTGTTTCACCTATTCTAGTATTGAGGTTTTTTAGCCATTCTAGGCACAACTTCCCAACAAAGTCACTACCCCTGGGTCGGCTGTGTGTACATAGCGTGGGTCAGACCTATGGATACTAAACCCTCTGGTGGTACCCTTGAATCTTGCCTAGCACCTATTTGTGTTGACATGCCAAACCAACCATCTCTTCCAATTGGGAACTGAAGAATTATATATACCATTCTGTATCATTGTACCCAGCATTTCCTTACTTATCAGTGTGTCATTTGATATACCTGCAATAGGTATGGGTAAAGTGATTCTTGGTGCTTTCAGGTCTTTTATTTTTGCAAACCCGTAGCAGGTAGGTTGTTGCACAGTTTTGTTCAGGAATATTACCTTTAACGGTATGAGGCAAGCTCTAAATAAACCTCTGTTCCCTGAACCTGCCAATCTTTCGTGCCCCAGATGGATTTTGTGTCTATTGTGTCCCTTCAATAATCGAAACCTTGTATAGACAGCTGGGAGATGAAAGGTGCTGAACATATGAGCTTTGAGTAAGTCAGCATAATTTTCTTTGCAGTTGCATTTGCCTGTACTAACTCATAGTAGTATGACATTGGGTCTGATATATTAAACCCTGAAAAGTATGCAGATATCTGTGTGAATGTGGCAGAACTACCTTTCGGTGGTGGCGGGCAATGTTCCCATTGATGGTAAGTGTTTACAGTGTGTGGAAAACTTGCTCTAGGCACAAAGTGATGACCATAATGCTGGTAACAATATATACTGTTGAAGTCAGGTGTATCTTCCTAAAATTCCCTGTAAGAAAATAAATGCAGCAGATTGTTCTAAATCTGAGAGCATAGTATTCACAGTCTCAAAGTCCCAATCATCAGAGAGCGAACTCAGGGTAGTGAAATCATTAATTGAAATTTTAAATACATGTGGAATTTTCAAATTTTCTATAGGACCAAATACATCACATGAAACTCTATCCCAAACTATACCATCAGGTACTGGAAATGCTGGAATCTTCACCTGGGACAAGTCTCTTTCTTCACGGTGTGATGACGTCTGCGGTTTCAAGACAACATTCACAGGTTGGACTGCAGAGCTTTGTGGGAGGTAATGTCCATTCAGTAGTAGGAAAAATATAGTTACTATACCAATCAAAATTAACAGTAACAGGATCAATAATGCAAACCAAAGATGCAACCAAGGGGACAAAAGGTAAGTCTTTTTCTGCCAGAGATAGAATTGTCGAAATTGTTCATCCTTAGAAATGGGTAGGGTTTGCTCAGGTTCACTTGAATCTGAAGAAAAGTCATCGAAGTTGATGAAGTTGCCAGACGCAGTTCGACCTATCCTTGGGAGATCAGCAGTGTTTGTAGAGTTGGCAGTTGCTTCTTGTGAAGGCACACTGATGTAAAGTTCATTGTTGAGCCGAATTGCAATTTGCATTTCAGTTTCATTTGGATGTTGTTCATTGTCAACAGGTGTAATTCGTACATCCATTATTTGCTACTCCGGCATCTTGCGCAGAGGAGTCTTGGTACGTTATTAGTCTTACCATCTGAACTTCCTGTATAGTAGTGATAGGAGATCTGTGGCTACTCAGGATTCCATGCGGCCTGCTGTTGAGAGTCGGCCACATAGTGTGGCTTGATCAGATCAATGGAAACAAATCTTTTTTCTTTTCGGCTGGCAAGATGCGGAAGTACTGTTCTTGTTCCTTGAACCACCAGGACAGGTACAGGTGTTGTGTAGGATGGTACAAACTCCTTCTTGTCCACGATCTTTTCTCCGACCAGGTCCCTAAACTTTGGAACCCAGACAGGTCTTGCTGGAACCAGTTTCACTTCCCCAGTAGTGGTGCGTTTTACTTGGATGTTGCTTTGTAATGCCTGGAATTTGTTGAATTCCTGTAAAACAGCCAAATGATCATTCAATTCAAATGGTTTTACATCTGCCACTGTGCTGGCGCAATCGAGCTCAGGTACCCACATTCTTGTCCCAAACTGGATCTCATAGGGGGTAAGTCCTCCCAAGGACTTTCTTGGCATATTATTGAGTGCCCTCTGGACCCCATATGGGTGATTGACCCAACTACTGCCCGCACCTATTACCCTTGATGTTCAGGTTTGCTTTAGGTCCCGGTTTTCTTCTCTATCTCCAAATTTCCCTTGGGATGGTAGGGGAGGAGTACCGCAAGGCCACCCCCATACTTACCATGGCTTACTTGTAAGCTTGTGAGATAAACGCAGGGCCACGGTCGGAATGTAACATGCCAATTGCGTATGTCCCGTAAAGACTTGTAAATCCTTTATAACACTTTGAGCGTCAGCAGAGTGCTGAGACCAAACCCACTGAAATCTAGAGCATGAATCTATTGTCACCAGGATGTACTTGTAAGCCCAGTCTGAATTAATGGGGCTGCAGTGATCCAAGTACACACATGCGAGAGGCCTATCTGAAATGAGTAATGGTGTTTGTGGTGGCAGTGCTACGGTGGAACCTTTCATCTGCTGACAGATGCCGCACTTTAGGACATAAGCCATTGTTTGTTTAGACAAACTTGGCCAACAGAATCGCCGCTTTAGTAATGAAACTGTGGCAGTGACTCCTGCATGTGTAGAGCCCATACCCTTGTGTGAAGCTAGTATTAAACCTAATCTGCGATCAGTGTTTGGTGTAACTCTATCACCCACTCCTGGAATTTGAGCATACGGTGTGTTTTGCACATCTAATTATAGGAATATTTGAGTGGAAAGTCCTTTGGAACGGCAGAACTGTTCTTCGAGGCGTTGACAGCTACCAGTATGTCTCTGTCTATCCTTGTGCTGTAACGAGTGATTGCAGCAACAGCAGCAGTTTGCACTGTCGCCTTGGCGGCTTCATTAGCCAGTGAATTCCCTTTAACATGTATGCCAACATGCTGGTGACTCAAGGTGTGAATAACTTGAGCCTGTGGCAGGCATGCTTTCAGCTTTGCCACTTGTTTCCATATCAATTTATGCTTAATTGTTTAACCCTTGGAATCTCTAAACCCATTCTGGCCCCAGTAATGAATATATTCATTGCAAGACTGCACACTATAAAACGAATCGCACACTATCAGTGTGAGGAATTCCAGATCTGTGTACTGAAGTGCCAGTATCAGCGCTTTCAGCTCTGCCAATTGCGCTGTACACTCTCCTAGAGATTGTATAGTCGTATTGCTTGGATGGAACTTGCCATCCCGCATAGGCCCCTTCACTATAGCACATGCAGCAATATTCTGTTTTTACTTCCTATGGCAGGCTGAGCAGATCCATCAGTATACATGATGTATTCATAGTTTGTACTGCAGAAACACTTGTGTTATTAGTGTTGAATCATATTTGTAATCTATATCCATTGCAGTGAGAGCATTAGCCCATTGTATCCATCGCGGATGTAGTGCTTTTGCATTTGGAATGCTCGTTTTGGTAACAGCTTCTAAAGTTGGTACCGGAATTAAGATAATTATGCGTTTCCCCTGTGCTAGTGCTCTTTCTCTCACTACAGCAGTCTGTACTGTGGTCACTATTTTTTCAGTTGCCACAAATCGCATTTCAATATTTGTGTATAAATGTGATTTGTATGCAATTGGAACTGTCTCACCTTCATTGAACATGAGGTAAGCATATCCTGATAATCCAGGGATGACCCGGATCACCAAGTTGGTAGTATTTACTCGTGTGTGCAAATGTTTAGATGCTATCATGTCAGCCTGAACAGAACGAGGAGTATCTGTGTGTTGCTGTGTCCACTGCTGTGGTGTGAAATCAGTGAAGTGAAGTCCTAGAAGGTTTTACTCTTTCTGAGTAATCTAGAATGTATGTTCTTCCAAAGTTTCGAAATCCTAAAATGGATTTCAAACCTTGGAGAGTTTTAAGAGGTTTGAGCAGCGCGCACTTTTCCTAAAAAGTTGGCTGGCAGGCTCTTACCTTCACTTGACAGTTCATATCCCAAATAAAGAACACTGAGATGAGCAATTTAACTTTATTGAAATTAAATTTGTGGCCCAAATTGGCAAATCCCACAATTATGTTGTTCACCCTGCTCAAGGGTTCTAGTAATTCACATTGGTTAGATAGATGTCATCTACATAGAGCACAGCCTCCTTGTCATATGTTTGTAATAATTCTGATACTCTTGCCGAGAATAGCCCTGGGCTGTTCTTATACTCTTGAGGCAAATGACAAAAATTTCACTGAGGGCCGAGCGTAGAAAATGCTGTGAAATATCTGCTTTCTGGAGCTATATTTTGGCAGAAGAATCCACTCGAGATATCTAATGTTGTTTTATATTCCTTCCACACAATGTTATTCATTAATGTGACACTGTGTGCATTTTGAACTGCAAATGTTCATGTGCATGTGTTCAAATGTCGGTAATCTAAAACTAGACGATATGTGTTGTCAGGTTTCATTACTGGAAACAAAGGATTATTCATTGGGGAGGTGAAAGTCTCAATCACACCTTCATATTCGAGTTGGTCTAAGATTTCTTTCACCTGCCTTTTTGCATCGTTTTTTTATAGGGTACTGTCTCTGAGGATTTGGGGTAGATTCTAATGGGATTTCGTGGAGGGTAGACTCCACGTCCCACCCTACTTGGTTGCTGTATAATGCCAGCGCTAGCGCTAGTGCCCACTCCTGCACGTATGAATGTTTTAAAGTTTAAGGAACAAGGTTGGAGAAAGCAGGCAAAATTACGCTTTCCCCTTTTGGGCATTCCATCACAAACTCAGGCGGACAATATCTTTCTACTAGCAGTTTGTCATATCCATATGTTAAGTTCTCCCAAGAGAGACATTTAACCTTTCTTGAGATGTCCCCCTCTATTTGGAGCGCAATTTCATATAATCTATGCCGGGCACTAACTCTGGTATTAGGTGTTTACACCGCGATGTGCTTATTCACTACTGGTGTCACCAGAAAATCCTTCAAGTTCGGGCAAGCTATTGTTACTTCTGCCGCTCTGTCTAGCATCGTCAGAGCCCATTCTCCATTCAGAAGCTGAGTCCTCATTAACCTGGGCATTTCTAATTTTTAAGCCAGCTACTTTCTTCTTTTTGAATTGAGGTTTTGCTTTATGTTGCTCTTCCTGTTTGATAATTTAATCTGAAATGCAATGTGTTTCCTTTTTTGCAGTTGGTCGATTTTCTTGCTTTTGTTCTGTTCGGACGTCCCTCTCTGAGGTGTTTGATTAACCCTGGAAGGAACGAAAGGAACGTTTATCAGCGTCCTGATACCTATCAGGTTTGTTAATGTTATCACGATTCCTAAGGTTGTACCTCTTTTCAGAGGACTCCTGTTGAGGAGACCGACCCCTTGGTCATGGAGACTTTTCCGAATTATTATTTTTAAATTTTTTATTTTCCCATTTCTTTTTACAAGAATTGGGTGCTTGCTTTGAGTTGTCTTTTTCGGGACTACTCACCATATGTGGCTACCCTGCTTTGGTTCCCAAATTATCTCTACCTAATTCAGCATAAGATTCTTTGATAATTTTTGGTTAGTCTTGCTCCGCATTTCTAGGTGCTCTTTCCCTTAGGCAGCTGTGTATGGCCAGAGCTGCTGCCTTCCCATTTATTTTGCTCTGCATTATTGCAAAGACTTGCGCAAAATCACCCAACCACCCAACAATTTCATTCCCAAGTCCAGGGCAGGTCCTGCCCCGTACTCATTCTGTATTTCTTCTGGAACTACTGCTAAGGAAGGAGTACCGTGTATTCTGAAGTAAACGGCAGCAAAGATTGTTGCCCAAGTGATACACTCCTCAATCGAGGTAACCGTCCCCATTGGCAAGCAAATGGTTAACATTCTATGTTTTTCCTAAGGGCTTGTTTGGGGAAATACTGCTTCCAGCTGTGCAATTTATTGTGCTATCCAGATCAGAATTTTCTCCCATTTGGAAGGAAATGTCCCTATTACTGATTTCAGTATCTGTGGGTTAATTGTAGGTGTGGTCTGATGTGGACCAGCTGGAGCATTTCTCTTAGGTTGGACTTTTAATATTCGTATGAAGAACTGCAGACTATGTGTTTGTATATTTTACATACTTCATCCACTGGTAGTGTAACTATCTTGGGATGTGGAGTGTATGTCGCTAAGACCGGCCAGGTCGCTCCTTCTATGCTGAGGGGATCGAATCTCACAACAGATGCTGTGTGTGGGAGGGAACCTTTAAACAAGCTTTTATGCTGTTAGTAAGTTAACAGGACTACAATGTCTTCGTATGGAATGTATTCTTCTGGTGGTTCTGCTACAATGTATGTGTGGAACAACTTAGTCACCGGATCTGCAGGTGGGAACTGAACCCAAGAATAGAATACCTCTGATCTGAACACCTCGTGTGCCTCAGTCACGAAGCCACCAGTTGCTGGTACGCTGTGTTCTAACAATTTCATAGTAACTGCATGTCTGCAGTTCTCTGTGATGTTAAGAGCGCTTGCAACGTTGTCTTCCCCATGCCTGAACCACTACTCGTGGACTCAGTCATTGTCAGGCGAATAACCAAAGTTCTAGTCCCTAAGGGTTTTGCACAATGTGAGAACTTTTTATGATTGTTTGCAAAACATCCATGATTGTTTCAAAAACATATCTATTCTAGAAAAAACCCTGGAGTGACCATTTTAGTATAAAAGACCCTCACTCCCCCCTACAAATTAGAGGAGAATTCCTTCCAAGCTGAGACGGGGATACTGCATGCCAAATCTTCGACACACAGTAGTCTGACATCCCTTGCGGGTTGTCATCCTCTAGGCAACAACAAGCTTAAAACCTTCAGCCAATGCACAGAGTATATCTGCTCAGCTGAGGTGGATTTTCCCTTCTCACTTTAGATGTTTCTGAGAATGTGTGAGTAGGGCTTTCTGAGAAAGCACAATGAACTCCTCAGATTTTTACTGTTAATATAAGAACCTAACCAAAGTTGGCGGTGCCATGTCGTGTAGTTCCTAGGAGTCCCCCAGGACCTGTGCATTTTGAATTACCTAAACTGAGGGCTTGGTGTCCCAGCTGCTTACGGACACCCCCACAGGATATGTCAGCCGTTAAACCAGCTAGCTCTACAGTGCCACTACCACCCCCCCTGTATTCTACAGTGGTGTAGGTAGTTTCCGGCAACTACTGAACATGACAAGCCTGATTCCTCAGGGATCGTGGAAAACATTACAGTACGTTTCGCTCAGACACTCATGCTTGCTTTGTGTCAGAAAATACATAGGATGGCAATTGGAACGTTTCAATAAATATTTATTGGTCCAGCGACAGTCTTGTGTAAAACATTGTTGCAGGGATTGTGCACATACACAGAACTATGCGCAGGAAACTAGGACCTCAGTGTGTAGTGGTGTACCAAAATACGGACCTCGGTGCCCAGAACCCCAATCCGACTAGCTATAGTGTCTCATTTGTTCTCCGTGCTACAGCGAAGCTACCAATGATTAGACATCTTAGAACATGTTACTCCGTCCCTCTCAGGATACGTGGGAACAACAACACTCTTTCGTTCAAACTCTCGTACTTGTCCACAACATGACTAAATAGAGCCAATGAATAGCTTAAAATGTTTATTTTAACTAACGTGCTCTATAATGCAGTATACTAGCCAATACTAGCAGCAATATGCATAGGAACAAACAAATCAGCATGGTTACAATTCCATATAGAACAAAAGGGGAAATCATATTATAATGATGGTGTAAACAGGACTATAGCGTCTTGTCACCCTCTCCGGGCTAGAAGCTAGTTTATTAAAATTATTGAAGACATCCAGGCTTTGTCAGGGGGACCCCATACCTCCGAGTTCAGGTGCAGGAATTTACATCACCGGACGAGTACAGCCCTTCTATCCTGGAAAGCATTTCTCCAAGTGTCTTAACATGCATGCAAGGCAATATTAAAAGCACCCGATTTCCAGGTTTGCAGCTGTGTTCTATGTTATGGCTAGGGACGTGAGACTGACCAAACTAAATCAACAGAGCTCATTGTTTTTCAACCTTGAACACGCTGTACAGACGAGGAGCAGAGTGTTCAACTAAATATGTGAAATGCAGACAGTTCGCATGTGAAAGCGAGCAAGCAAAGTGTTTCTGAGAAATGTGGCATGTAGTAACGTGAGCAAAAGCGGCAAAATGGCGGCCAAGCATATCTAACTTATGCTAACTTAGCAATGTCCGCAGGTGTGTCCATATCCTCACTACACACTCCCTTTGGTCAGTCCATCGGACAGTGGTCATAAAGAGAACATAGCTTTCAAACAAGTCTGAGCAAGAATCAAGAGAAAAGGCATCAATGGTACATCAGATTTGCGGGGAAAGAATAATAAAAAAATAGTTTGTGTCAAAAAGGTGCACACAAAATAAAAAAATCCAGCAAGGATAAGGTGGCGAGTCAATCCAGTAAGGTGTACGAACAGTATTTTGCAATAGCCTCCAAGAGGAAGTCATTGTTATCATCAGAAAAAAGCGATGCCACCCAATCAAGCAAAGTGAATGACCATATATGTTCCTCAACAATGGGTGCTTCCAGCACCATCAAAGGACAAATTACGTGATACTCGATGTAACCCCGTTGTAGGAAATCCTGTGCCACTGCACAGATATCCCATTCAGCTAGAACGACCAGCACTGCTGCGCAGGCCATAATTCCAACACCGGAACATTCTTGCTCATGGGCCACTAAGGGACTCATTAGCAGTTAAAAATTAGGTGGAGGAAATGCCGTATTGGAGAGGTAAATATCCAATGCCCATTGAAAGGAGCAATCCAAGCAGTTGAAGACAGGCTGAACGCAAGTGTAATAGGCAAAGCAAAAAGATAATCCATAAGCCACGCTCAGTGTGGCCAGGGGCAGAGTACCGTAGCATTCAAGCATACTGCTACGGAGCATCTGCAGTCGGTCTTGGCCGTGCAGGACCACAGGAAGAGCAGCCATTTCGTACCAGGCAAAGTAACAGCAAAATCCCAGCAGCTAAGGCAAGTGCTAGTGGCAAGCCACCGAAGACAGTGGAAAAAATAGAATGGATAAATGCTGGTATCACACCAAATATAGTTTGGAAAGAGGTAACAAGGCCAGAGCCCACAGCTTTAAAAAATGGGCAATGCCTGCAGTGTTAGAAGCATCGAAGATAGTGTGAATCAACGTACCAAAATGTAGTGGGAGATCAGTATTTAGAAGCGTTTGCACCTCGGTACGCATGTTAGCCACGTGAAGGACGAATGTCTCATGGGCAGATGTGAGTGAAACTTCTTTTTGTGATAACAATGCTCTTATTCTGCTCAACTTGTTGAAGTCTGCCTTCAAGGTTGAAATAGAAGGCTAAATCGAGTTATCGAGCCTCCCGTGTGGGGGTGAGAAAAGCTAATTTTTACAGCAAACCACACGCTGTGAAACCGTTACAATGTAAGGGATGCCTGCTAACATGCCGCAACATTCTTCATTATTTAAAACCAAATAACTACCGTTTGCAAGCAGAGTGAAAGTGGGTGTAATAGCTGGCACAGCTATGCCTTTTAAAACAAATGCAAGATTCAGGGCCGTAAGGTTACAAGCGCCATGCAACTGGATGTTCTTACAAACAAGAGAATGACCAATCGTGGTATCACATGATTCCTCAGTTAGGTATACTTCTTTTTCATCCCATAGGCATCTGTATGTGAATGTTAATGACCAAACTTTGTGCGTAAATGCACTGCCTAAGGGTTCAAAGCGGCCTAGTGGATAGTGTTTCATGCATGAGGTAAATTTAAACAAGGAAAATGGAGAGTTATCACATCATGGATGAGCCAGACAGCTGAGTCTGTTTCTGCCACAGAGAATGGTAACGGATCTAACTTTTCAATATGCAAAAGAGAATACATAGCATCTTTCATGGACAGAAACTGCTGTTTTGTTGTCAAGTTAAAGGGCAAAAATAACGATGAAGCGTTCAAGTAATCCCATGGAACTTTCCCCAACTTAAGAGTCTGTAGAGTCCACGCAAATTGCATAACTGAACGCAATTGATTTTGACCATGATACCAAACAGAAACATCCTCTTGCACAATGTCAACAACAGATGAAACAATATTGTCCAATGTGTAAATGCAGGAAGAAAGTGTGTTAATACTATTATCAACAACTGCAAGCACTTTTTCAAGATTTGCCTGATCAATTGCCCTTAAACGTGAAGCTGCTTTAATTTGGGATAGCTTCCAGATTTCATTGTAAGCTGCATAAAGAAATCTTTTTGATCTTGGACCAGTAGGACCTTTTATAAAATCTTTCAAATCAATGTCACCTAATAATAACGACAAATGTTGTTTCACTGAAGTCAGAGTCGAGTGTTGCAACCAATTTTGAGATAACTTTCCAACGGAATATGTAGTAACTGAATGGGGGTTAGCAAAACGGGGATCAGGCCTATCCTGTGTGTAACCAGGAGCCTTGTTATGGAAACGAAGTTGACAAGTATCCAAATTAGTTTGCCAAACTAACCAACCTAGGGGGTCCAAACTAGAAAAATTAAAGGTGTCATTGGTAAAAAGTGATTGTAATTCAGCCATGGAATAATTAGTCCAATGACTCCAATTCTGATATTCAGCTAGAGCAGGAATAGCAGGGGCATTCATTTGCTTAGAAGTTGCCAATCCAAAACAAGTAGTTTGATAAATCGATTCATTCAAAAATAGAATCTTTGATGGGATGAGGCACGCGAGGTGTAACGCTCCCAAGCCTCGCACTTGCCAGGATTTAGATCCCCAAACAGATTTAAGATCAATTGTGGACTTCCACAGATCATAGCCACCCACTGACAATTTATCAATAAAGAACTCAGAATAGAACAATGTAGTGTGGGTGAGCATTACTTTAGAATTCGATGAAGCATTTAATTTAAAATAGAATGACCCTGGGTTTGATTTATCAAAATTGGTAAAATATGTGAATGTTTTCAAAAATGTTTTAGAGCTGCCTTCCAAAGGAGCTGGGCAATGTTCCCATTGTGTATGATTAAAAACATTTCTAAAAGTATTAGCTTTATACAGATAATGATGACCATAGTGCTGATAGCAAAACAAATCCGCATAATTTGCGGTATTCCAATACAAATCTTCAGCATCAAATGCAGCATAGTATTTCAAATCTGAAACAAGGATTATATGGCTTGTACATCCCAATCATCAGACCGTATGTTATGTTTCACTACATCACCCATTGAAACACGAAGCACACTGGGCACATTAATTATCTCTGTAGGGCCATGGATTTGAAAATTTACAGCATCCCAAACTATGCCATCTATAACTGGCAAGGCAGTGATGTTGACAAAAGTCTGGTCTCTCTTCATTATGTGAGAAGAAGAGTGCAGAGCCAAAGTTCCATCTGCCAGTTTAACAGCAAAGCATTCAGGAAGGTAGTGACAATTGTTTAGAAGGGAAAAAAATGTCACAAAGCCAATGGACATAAACAAAAAAATTGCCATGAGCACCAATCAGATGTTTGTCCAAGGCGGAACCAAATAGGTTTGTTTAAACCAGGCGACAAAAATAGAAATTTGGAAGGGGCCTTTGATGATGTGGAATGTGAGTCAGAGGAAAAACATGATTCATTAATGGCCTCAGGTCACAAACCAGTTAATGACACGGTAGTGGGATAAGCATATTCAGTTTCTTCATTACGAGTGGAAGAAGACGAAAGCAGCAAAGGATTGTTAACAGAGTCCAGCTCAATGGCGGTTTCATCCTGCGTGTTGTTAGTAGCGGGTAATCCAGGATCTCTCAATACAGTTGTTGTAGAGACTGCTGGCGTGATGCTATTCAGGATCGGCCAGATGTTGTAGCTTGACATTGTCCACTGAGATGTATCTGTTGTCTTTCCAACCAGGAAGCGGTGGTAAAATGACTGTACGAGTACCCTTCACTCCAAGCACTGGAACAGGTGCACGATAGGAGGGGCCAAACTCTTTCTTGTTCTCCACCTTCTCTCGGACCAGGTCTCCGATTTTCAGTAGCCAGCCGACTACCAGAATCTGCAGCGCAGCATCAGGGGTGAGGGTAAATGTTCCTTTGCAAGTCTGTCACTGGTCTCTTGTAGTTTCTGTAATCAGCAGAATGATTATCTATGTCAAAGGATGCGGCTGACGATGCCATGTCTAGACCATGAAGGTCTGGCACAAACATTTTCATGCCGAAGAGCATTTTGTTTGGGGTCGGCCCACCCAGAGATCTTCTAGTGAGATTATTTAGTGCACTCTGTACGCTATACAAATGGGCGAACCAGTTCCTGCCAGTCCCTATGACCCTAGCTGTCAAGGATTACTTTAAGGCACGGTTCATTCGCTCCACAACCAAATTGCCCTCAGGCCTGTATGGAGACGAAAATTTGACCTGCACCCCCAAAGACCTCATGGTATTCTAGTACGCCTTAGAGGTGAACGCTGGACCCTGGTCCAAGTGGTAGGTGCCACATGCAAAAATTCCCACAAAAACACGCAAATCCCTGATGACAGTTTGGGCATCAGCACTGCTTTGTGGCCAAACCCATAGAAAGCGTGTGCACGAATCAACTGCAACTAAGATGAACTTTTAGGAAGTATTTGAAGAAAAAGGACCGCAGTGATCTAAATAAACACAACCAAAAGGTTTATTAGAAATGCATAGCTGTGTTTTTGTTGGGCGTGTTGCAGTAGACGGCTTAATCTGCTGACAAATGTCACTTGAAAGAACGTAATTACGGGTTTGTTTTATAAGCCGCGCCACCAGTAGCTCTGCTGCAAGATAGAAACAGTCACAGACACCCCAGCATGCGCCGAAGCCATGCCTTTGTGTGCGGTTGTTATCAGTGAAGTTCTGCGGTCTGCGTTGGGAATCAACCTGTCACCAACGTCGTTAATTCTCACGTATGGAACATTATCGGGACTTAAATGATAAGAGTATTTGGAAGGAAAACCCTGCGGGTAATTATCACCCCTCTCTGTAGCAGCTATTGCTGCCAAAATATCATTAACAATCTTATTCATGGATCTTGTAACTGCTGCAACTGAACACGTGGCTACTGATGATTTGGCAGCTTCATCTGCCAAACTGTTGCCAACTGCGTGTACTCCTACACGCTGATGACCAAGAGTATGGATTACCTGTGTGAGAGGCAGACGGTCTTTAAGATCTGCGACTCGAACCCAAAGCATTTTATGTTTAATTGTGCTGCCTTTAGAATCACGATAGTCATTTCGAGACCAAAAGAATAAGTTGTTATTGAAAGACTGAACACAGTAGTAGGAATCGCTTACAATTAAAGTAGTCACATTTGGATCTGCAAACTCCAGAGCTAGTACCAAAGCACGCAGCTCGGCTAATTGGGCTGTACAGTCTCCTAGTGCCTGTGTATGGATAACATTGGACTTGAACTCCCCATTCACTATGGTACCTGCCACTATAACACAGGTCGCCGAGTAACAATGCTTAGACCTGGTTGCCTGCTGCGCTGAACCGTCGGTGTAAATGATACATTGGTACTGCTCAAGGGGGCGCATTGACAGAGAGGGAGGACAAATTCATACTGCAAGAACTCCTGTGTACGCAATGACGAGTAAAAAATAAACATGACATCTGGAGAGGTCAAAGATGTGGCCTATTGTATCCAATGGGGATGCAAAGCCTTAGAGTTTGGTACACTTGCCTTTGTCACTGCTTCAAGAACGGAACATGGTGTTACAACCAAAATCAGTTTCCCTTGTGCCAGTGCGCGTTCCTTTAGGATCGCCATCTGGAGAGCTGTCAAAACTTTTTCAATAGAGGAAAGCCGCAATTCAGCTGAAGTGTACAAATATGATTTGTAAGCAATAGGCACTGTGTCACCTTCATTAAACGTCAAGTAAGTGAAACCCACATGGCCAGGGACGATTCTTATCACCAGGTTAGTATGCTTATCACAAGTCAATATGAATTTTGATTCAATAAGATCAAACTGCAAAGATTGCAGTATAGTAGAATGTTCCGGAAGCCAGCAGGCTTTTGAAAAAGTAGGTTGTATCAGAGCATACAAAGGCTTGATACGCTGGGCATAATCGGGATGTTCATCCAAAATTTAAAAAACCAAGCAAAGACTGTAATTTTTTCAGTGTAGTCGGAGGGCGCAAACGTGCGTATTTTTCCAAGAAGTAAGGCGCCGAGCCTCCTCCTTCATTGTTGAGCTCGTAGCCCAAAAACAGCACAGTGTACTCTGCAATGTGTGATTTTGCAAAGTTTAATTTGTAACCGTGGTCAGCAAACAAAACTATGATGCGATCAATGCGACAAAGATTCAGCCATAACTCGTTGTCTGTTAAATAGATCTCATCAACGTACAATTATGCGTCTTCATCTATGCTGTCTAACAAAGAGACAATACGGGCGGCTAAAAAACACCAGGGCTATTTTTGTAACCCTTTGCCAAATGCGTAAATGTTTTCTGTTTTCCGCCCGCTGTGAAGGCGATCCAATTACTGCTTTCAGGTGATAGATTGTGTGTGAAAAAGCCGTTGGAAATGTCTAGTGTAGTTTTAGATTTTTTACAAACAAGACTGTCGACCAAAGCAGAACTATGGGTATTCGGCACCACACAGCTCCGACAATGTGAGTTCAAATGTCGGTAATCCAAAACTAAGCAGTACGACCCATCGGGTTTAGCTACTGCAAATAGAGGATTATTCATCAGTGACACATATGACTCAATTACTCCTTGATACTCTAGTTGATCCAAAATATTCGCTATGGGAGCTTTTGCCTCCCGCCGGAGGGGATATTGGGGTTGCGGCTGTGGCATAGACCGTAATGGTATCTCATGCAGGGGGGATTCTTTATCCGAGCCCACCTGAGTACGTTACAGAGCCGGCACAAACATCTAAGCCCACTCTTCTGCAAAAGCTGTTGCTTGCTCCTTGGAGACGTTATGTGAAAAAATGGGGAGTAGTATAACCTCCTCACCCCTGGGAGCGGCTAGAACAAAAGGCGGTGGCAAATCTTTCTCTGCCAAAAGTATGTCATACGAAGAAGTCAGATTTTCCCCCAAAATCCCTTTTATAACACGTTGTATGTCACCTTCAATTAGAAGAACTATATCATATAATCTGTCAGGGAGAGCCACTCGGGTGTCAGCCGTTTCAACTGTGATGAATGTTTCAGTTGCTGTAGCCTTCAGAAATGGACGCAGTGCTTGCCGCACTATTGTAACCTCCACTGTGCTGTCTAGCAGCGTTACTGCCCATGTTAGGTTCCGGAGCCGGGTTCTCACCGTCTGTGGTATATCTCGCTGTTAAAGCAGCAACTTTCTTTTTCTGAAAAGGCGGTCGCAGAAAATTGTCTAGTTTCCCTTTGCCTTCAGTCTGACGAGGCTGCTCACGACCTTGTGGGGCACCTCGACCTCTGCCGCAATCCTGGCGTTCCCCTCCACCGGCTTGTGAGCCTGCTGTTGCCTGTGAAAAATGAAGTGAATGCTAATCAGGAACCTGAAACCTGTCAGGAGACCTAATTCTCGCACGGTCACGCAGATCATAAGTGCGCTCAGAGGGTTCGGAAACTGATGACGCAGCACGCAGCCCTTGTGTTTTTTGTTGCTTCCCCTGTTTGCTATTTTTCCAATTCCTTTTAGGAAAGTTTGGACAGTCGTCTTTAGCAGACTGTGCCGTCTGTGTTTGCGGTTGTGCTGACATTCTAGCGAAAGGCTTAACACCCAAACTATTGCGCGTAATTGTCCTATAAGCTTCTGCAATAATTTTGGGTAATTTGCAGGGTTTCTCCTCATCCTGGACAAGGTGCAAAGCATTAGACACTTGAAAGTTAACCGCATCTCCCTTGACATTAGCAAGGATCAGATCAGCAACTACTTCGAACACTCCAACCAACCTCATCCCCAACTCCACACTCCACAGCCACCTCCGGTTCGTGTTCATCCTGAACACTCTTAATCACGGAGGAGCGCAGTCATTGATGGTGTGCCAAAACATTTCACATACACCACCGCGAACACTTTACCCCAATTTTCACAATCAGTTACTTCGGGTATTAAGTCTTTCTGCAAACTAATAGTAAGAATCCTGTGTTTATCCACAGGAATTGTATTCGGAAATACCGCTTCCAGCTGGTCAAATTTCTCTGCAAGCCAGTAAGGTAAATCTTCCTTATTCTGGGGATGCTTGCACATAACCGAATTAACCATAACCGGACTAATAGTTAGTCCCACAGGTCCAGCTGGTTGCGCAGCAACCCCAGGTGCTCCCACCTGTAGATTGCGTGAGACGTATTGTACTAGAGCCCTGTACACCTCGATCAAGGAGGTGTGTAAGACGCGTAACTCGTCAACAGCGACTACTAGATAATGTGGATTAGGTGAGTACCCTGCCAAAACTGGCCAAGTGGCCCCTTTAATCGATAAAGGGCCTAACCGGACCGGGGTCACGGTTTGGGGTAGAGCGCCATTAAACCAAATACGGTGTTGCTATGCTGAAATCGGAACTTCGAGAGTCGTATATGGCCGATACGCTACAGGTATTGCAGTGGGAGTGTATGTATGGAACAAATTATCATCTCCATTCACTGCCGGAAAGGTTAATAAAGAATAAAACACTTCAAAGTGGTGAGATGGATTAGCACCTACCACAAAAATGAGTGAGATACCTGTGTCAGGCACTCCAAAAGTAGTCAAATGATGACGGAGCGCCCCGTGGCTATGTGCCGCAATATCTACCTCAGCCATATCGAGTAGAAAATAACAACAACTTATTGTGTGGCAGAGCAATACGGTAGTAATACAAAAGAACCATAAAACCATTTAATTTATCAAGCATGAAATGAAACCTATAAAAACATCCATATAGGTAGGATATGCCGTCACAGCTGTTTAGCAGAAAACAGAAGTGAGGGTGTCATGGACAAGCACAAGTACTACTAAAGTGCCTCATAAATAAGAACCAGACCAAATGTTAGGTGCGCCATGTTGCAGGGATTCTGCACATACACAAAACTATGCACAGGAAACAAGGACCTCAGTGTGTAGTGGTGTACCAAAATACCCACCTCGGTGCCCAGAACCCCAATCCAACTAGCTATAGTGTCTCATTCATTCTCCGTGCTACAGTGAAGCTACCAATGATTAGACATCCTAGAACATGTTACTCCATCCCTCTCAGGATACGCGGGAACAAGAACACTCTTTTGTTCAAACTCTCGTACTTGTCCACAGCATCAGTAAATAGAGCCAATGAATAGCTTAAAATGTTTATTTTAACTAACATGCTCTATAATGCAGTACACTAGCCAATACTAGCAACAATATGCATAAGACCAAACAAATCCGCATTGTTACAATTCCATATAGAACAAAAGGGGAAATCATATTATAATTATGGTGTAAACAGGACTATAGCGCCTTGTCACCCTCCCTGGACTAGAAGCTAGTTTATTACAATTATAGAAGACCTCCAGGCTTTGTCAGGGGGACCCCATACCTCCAAGTTCAGGTGCAGGAAATTACATCACCGGACGAGCACAGCTCTTCTATCCTGGAAAGCGTTTTTCCTAGTGTCTTAACATGCATGCAAGGCAATATTAAAAGCACCAGATTTCCAGGTTTGCAGCTGTGTTCTATGTTATGGCTAGGGACGTGAGACTGACAAAAGCAAATCAACAGAGCTCATTATTTTTCGACCTTGAACATGCTGTACATACGTGGAGCAGAGTGTTCAACTAAATATGTGAAATGCAGATAGTTCTCATGTTTAAAGCGAGCAAGCAAAGTCTTTACGAGAAATGTGGCATGTAGTAACGTGAGCAAAAGCAGCAAAATGGCGGCCAAGCATATCTAACTTATGCTAACTTAGCAATGTCCCCAGGTATGTCCATATCCTCACTACAACATATATGTTGTGACAATCAGTAGACAGAAGCATACGAAAGAGATTGCAAGTACCAATATTGTAAATAGTGGATACATTTCTACAATAGTGCTCATAAGATTAACAGAAGCAGTTCAGATAAAAACAGTAGCACTTGCATATTCCTAAAATGTGTGCCCTAAGTAATTTGCCTAAATGTACCTAGACTAACCTAGATGTGTAGGTGTATATGCACATAGCTATGTGTATCTGAAGCCAAGAAACCCCTAGGGATGAACCAGCCCCCTCACCTGATGGTTTAGATTGAAGGACCCCTTCTCCGTGTCGAGGATGACAACCCACAAGAGATGTCAGACCACTGTGTGCAAAAGATTCGGCATGCAGGGCCCCCATCTCAGCTTGGAAGTCATTCTCCTCTAATTTGTAGGGGGGAGTGAGGGTCTTTTATTCTAAAGTGGTCACCACAGGGTTTTTTCTAGAATTAATATTTTTTAAAACAATCATAGATGTTTTGCAAACAATCATAAATGTTTTGAAAACAGTCACCAATGTTTTTCTAAACAGGTGTGATCATGCACAGCTGGCTGTTGGCCAAGGATGAAAAAAAGTGGTGACCCTTATACAGAATAAATCTAACGTGCCTGGGGACATGTATATGTATGTCAGGTACAGGGATTCTGATGGGTTTTCTTCACGCTCCTTGTGCCCAGGACGCTACGCTGCTTTGGGGGCCTTGGACTGCCTAAACAACGGGACTGCGAGGACCTTGGACCATTGCGCTCCGCTAACTCTGCTCACCTGCTCCTCTTCCCGCTGGTCTCTCCACCCACGCCACGCCTCGCGGCCCCCGCTGCGTGGGTGCCGCTCGTAGGCTCCTGTATTTAAGATCTGGGCTGCTGCACTTCAGGCTGGGTTTTCTTCACGCTCCTTGTGCCCAGGACGCTACGCTGCTTTGGGGGCCTTGGACTGCCTAAACAACGGGACTGCGAGGACCTTGGAGCATTGCGCTCCGCTAACTCTGCTCACCTGCTCCTCTTCCCAAAGCCCCGCCCCCCCTCATTATTTATTTCCGGTCACGTATTTCCGCAGCGCGGATCGCAGCGCGGGCGAAGCCCGGGCCAAGGGCGGGCCCGTTGTATCCCGTTCGAGCCCGCAAGAGACCGGACCGGGCCACCTCCCTTTCATTCACGGACTTGTGAGTAGGTTCCTATAGGGGTTAGTAATCACACTGTTCTATTGTTGCTGGTTGACAGAGTTTAGCGGGTAAAGTGGGTGTTGGGCATTGCATGTCATAGCTTTGGGTGCTCTGGCGCTTACTCCACCCGATATTCTGATCATAGCGCAATGGCCACCAAAGTGGGCAGGAATCTTGCTCGTAATGACAACCTCACGGGCACCTTAGATAATTTCATTATCAGAGCTAACTCAGTGATAGATCAGGGCATAGTTCTAATGGAACGCAGAGTTTCGCAAGAACTTGCACAGGCCAGACGTTCCTCTCTGGGTCCTCTGGCCTCTGCTTGTACCCCCCGAGCCATCGAGGGTACTCTTAACTGCCCAGGCGCCAAATCATCCACACTCCCACTGACCCAATTTATAGATGACACACCACAAAGTGACACTACAAGCTGTGATGAATTATTATCATCTCCGAAAGCTAGATCCCCCCCACCGTTGTGTTCAGGCCCTACCCTGCGAAATAAGAAGGTTAAAACTCTGACAATGCCCTCAAAAAATAAATCCAAAGCTCCGAGTGGCAAAAGAACCTATCCTGGGGGTACTAAAACCCTAAACTGGTGGGATAATCTAATCATTGAAGCTCCCAGTATGTTAAGTGAAGATCCCGAGTCATGTACCTCGCACCTAGCTGCCCCTACTGATACAGTTGATGCAAGTGCCTCTTCTAACATCTCGCTTCAAACTGAAGGGGTTGCAACAATGTTGCAACTAAACTCATTGCTGCACACCTTACCCGATCCTATTATTAAAAGGTTAGATAGCATAACAATCCACCTGGCACAGCTTGAGACTCACATTAATGGTGCATTCGGAAAAGTCCACAATACCACACACTTGCAATGCTCCTGCCAATGCATCCACAATAGCAGGACGGACGGAATAACACCAGCTGCACCTCTAAACCACCCAAATACTCAGCTACTGTCTAACCACCCTGCAACAGATCAGGCAGCTTCTGATCATATTGCCAACTCAGCACCTTTTCAACTTGAAGACAGGCTCACTAACACCCAACTACCTGTTCCTATCATTCCAGCATCTGTTCCTGTGGCAAAGGGTGGTGATAGTGGAAGATCGTCAAGAAGGGGAGATCTGGGAGAGGTACTTGGGCCCACTTTGACAATTGATTTACCTCCCGAATCATGTCCCCTTGTGGTCGTTCTCACAGGCGTCCCTGAAATCGGTGAAGCCACCACAGAAGATTTTAACTCCCTAAAGAATAAGACGATGCAATGGCTGTGTATCCACAGGCCTCTGCCCCCCCACGCCAGCAGTGAAATTATTATGGTTAGAAGGGTGGGTTGGATAGGGCGCACCCCTAAAACTATACAAGGTGACTGCGTCATAGTCAACTTCAGGGACCCCAAAACAGTGGAGTACATATGCAGGTGGGGATCCTCCCACCCTGAAACTAAAATTGCAACCTGCCCACTTACTTCTTTTTACCCTAGTGAATCTGTGTCACGGCAAGAAACTGAATGGACCCTTGTACCCCATTCCCGATGGGGGCGTGTCGGGAAAACAAGGCGAGAAGTCCATACCCTGCAACGCACTTCCATTCCCCTTTACAACAGGTTCAGCCAGTTAGATCAGGTGGATTGACTGATTAGGTCGCTAGATGGAACTCAGGTTTCCAACCAGATTGAGGCAACTCGCGAAGGCGGTATGCTCTCCTACATCAGGGAGGTTCCTTCCCCCCCCGGAGGGCCCAGTTCTGGCCACTTCCTAGAGTGTATTGGCTGGGGTCCCAGCGAGCAACACCTCACAGAAAATCCAGCCAACGATAGTATTGCTTCCGTGGCCCCCATTGATCCTAATCCACCGGAGAGTTCTTCCAATTTGCCTGTACTCCTATCCCCACCCATAACCCACGCTCAGCACATGACTATAACATCCTGGAACGTGGCGGGAATAAGCACTAAACTCAAGTGCCCCGAATGGGGCACTTTTGTAGATACTTTCGATGTGATCCTATTTCAAGAGACTTGGGCTAGGGAGGGAGTACACAGACTGGGGTATGTGGCCTTTAACACCCTGGCGCGATGGGGAGGCATTGGGAGGCCGTCCGGTGGCCTGACCACGTGGGTTGGTATCCATCTGGGCTGCAAAGCAGAATTAATTCAGACCAACTCAGCTGACATCTTATGTGTCTTACTGACATGGCCACCCTCCTTCAAACTAGCACTAATTAACGTCTACTCCCGCCCTACAGCACTGGCAAGGGAATCCAACACCATCAGGGAACTCTCAGCTTTTCTCGACTCTTTGAATCGGGAAACCCAGTATATAATTGCAGGAGATTTCAACTGCCATTATGAGCCTTTACTAGGGATGAACGAGGGGGCCCTGTTGGAAGAGGATGAGTTCTGGGGAATTCCCCCCTGCAACTCTGCTCTAGCTAAGGCTTGGTCCCCGCTAGCCACACAGATTATGTCCCTTACCCTCCACAATTCAGTTAGGGTGGTTAATGGTAGGAAACCTTCGGACATCCCCTCTAGGTCCACGTACAATAAAAAAGATCATGAATCTCACCTAGACTATGTCATGGCTGAGACTAGGCTTTGGCCAAAGATCGTGGATCTGGAGGTACTGCCCAGGACTGACAGTGATCATAACGCTCTGGTGTTAAAGATGGTATCCCCCCTTGTTTCAAGGCGACAAACCGAAGTGCCAACTGATCCTGGCCTTGTTTTATCCAATAATAGGCGGCGAGTCAAATGGGTGAAACTGCGGGAGAAGAGGGATGCACTCTCCAGCTTATATTCAACCATCCTCCCTTTCCTCACCATGGCAAGGGACATCCTGATCGCAGAAGAGCATTCTGTTCCTCCTGTGAACTTGCTTACTCTCCACCAGGATCTGGTGGATACGCTAGCCGATATTTTTAATCCAACTGTAACGACCAACAAACCTACGGCGCCCCGCCCTTCCTCCTGGTATAATGCTGCGTGCAGGAAGTTAAAAACCACACTGGTGAATGCAATTAAGGATGGTACTGATAGCTCAAGTATTCGTGCTCTCAGACGCTCCTATAAGGAAGTAATGGAACAGGCAAAAATTGCCTGGGACTGGGAGCGCTGGCACAATCTTGCCTCTGCACTTACTAATAAGGAATCGCGGAGATTCTGGGTAATTGTGAATAATGGGACTGCTGAACCCCGCAACGCAATAGAAGTAAATTTAGATCCTGGGGTTTGGGAATCACACTTTAAGTCTCTTTATGCAGGATCCTCCGACCTAGACGTTCTGCATTCACATTCTTACACACCTGGAGACAATGAGGATGAGACCCTGGTTTTTACTCACGAGGATATCACCACTGCCCTGGGAAAACTGATGTGGGGCAAAGCGCCAGGTTTAGATAAGCTTCCCGGTGACATGTTCAAGGATCAGCCCTTGATTTGGGCACCGTACCTGTGCGCTCTATTTAATACTATCCTGCGAGGCGCAGAAGTTCCAGGCTCATGGTTGGGAGCTGAAATTATACCTATTTTTAAAAAGGGATCACCCCTGCTCCCAATAAATTACAGACCCATCAGTCTCATTGATGTCCCCCAAAAAATATTTGCGCGACTCATTCTAGATCGTTTGCAAGAGTGGATCAATGAGAACAAAATTCTGTCACCCTACCAGGCAGGATTCAGGAGTAAAACATCTACTACGGATCAGTTATTCCGTCTAGCTATGCTGTATTGGAAGACTGTCACAATAGAGGGTGGCAGCCTCTATATGGTGTTTGTTGATCTCCGTTCAGCATTTAACACCGTGCCAAGGGGGAAACTGTGGGCTGTTCTCCGGGATATGGGTGTACCCAATGCTCTCCTGAATATACTAGTGAGACTGCACACACAGAATTTTGCACAGGTCAGGTGTGCGAGGGGAGGAGTCTTGTCTGCGAGGTTCCCGGTAAACAAGGGAGTCAGGCAAGGGTGTGTCCTTGCCCCCACCTTGTTTTGCCTATATGTGAACGGGTTGATTTCCTGCCTGGATGCAGTACTAAACAACGACGCACCCAGGCTGGCAGGTAAAAAAAATTGCGGCCATAATGTTTGCCGACGATACTCTTTTACTATCTAAGTCACCCATGGGGATACAGCGCATACTGGTAGGGTTTCATGAATTTTGTATTGATCATGGTCTACAGATCAACGTAGACAAAACCAAATTCATGATTCTTAATCCCCCACGTCGCACCAGACCCCCTCCTATCTTGGACACAGTCTCGCTTGAGAGAGTGCAGACCTTTCAATATCTAGGTGTCACATTGAGCGAAAACCTTTCCTCGGTGCCCCATCTCTTAAAATCCCAGCTCAAATTGACTCAAATAGCGGGTGGAATACTGAAAATGAACAACGCCTCAACATACAGGCCCATAAGCCCAGGGCTTGAAATTTATAAATCCAGGGCAAGGGCAGCGTCCTTGTATGGTGGGGAACTATGGGGGCACGTTGTGAGCCCCGAACTAACCAAAGCAGAGAACAGATTCCTGAGGCAGCTGCTAATGCTTCCACAAAGTACTCCCCTTATTCCTCTAAGGCTCGACCTGGGCTTACTCCCTATCCAGGAGGAACTATCTATTAAACCCCTTAGATTCTGGAGGAGATTATGGTTAACTCCCGAACTCACACAATATAGAACTGAACTGCAGGAAGTATTAAACTTGAGCAAAGCTGTGCATATTCCCTGGCTTTCCTATGTTAAACAGGAATTAGTGTTAATGGGTCTTGCAGACATGTGGCATCAGCCAGCGATTGCCTGTAGTGAGATTTCAGGGAAACTGCTTACCCAGTCATATAGATCTAGATGCACTAGTGTATGGTTGCATGATTCACGTAACGGTCCTATGGTAAATTCATTCCTAGAGATAAAAACTGTATACCTTTTTGAGGACTATTTGAATGTAATTTACCCTATATTGGCCAGAAAGTTATATATCCAATGGAGGTTTGGCTGCCTCCCTCTTGCATGCCTTACTAACAAGTGGTCTAGCACCGGGGTTTCTAAATGCCCAGGATGCGGCACGGACATAGAGAATGAATGCCACATCCTCTTCTTCTGTCCCATGTATAGCAGTGCCCGGAAGCACTGGATTGTACCTGTTTGTAGGAACCTGGGCTTCCGCAAACATGCTGATGCACTTAGAATTTTTAAATCAAACACAACAGGTTTTATTGTGTTTGCACTTTCTAAGTATCTTCATGCATTTTGGATAAAAAGGAGTTTTATAATTCGAAACAGTGTCTAGATAAATTTGGGTTGCCAGCTGCAAATTTTAGTATTGATGTGTTTTTTATTGTGTATTTTAATGTACTGTGTTTTAAATGCTGCTTTTATGGCCGAAACTGGTCGAAATAAAGTATTATTGATTGATTGATAGAAGACTAAGAGCCAGGTGTCGAAGGGACAGGTGCAAGCTATTAGGTAAAAGATCACCTGTTTAAAATATTTATAGTCGTGTGGATGGGAAAATGTATGTAAAACGGGGTATACATGATGGGACTATCCTAAAAGACATGACAAAGTGTTTGCAAGCTAAAGTTGTGTTATGTATATTGTGCTGAGACCCCTAATCACCCTAACGTCCCCCACTGTGACACCCCAGGCCCTGATTGAACGCTGCTGGACCCGTTAGAAGTGGAGCTGCAGCATTTGTTCCACCGTGAAATGGATCCAAATAATGAGCAGGGTTCATACTTGTTGCCTTGCTAAGTTGGTCCAAATATCCAAGTCAAGCAAGGCGAGAAACAGCTCTCTGATGTGTTACATTAAAACTGTCTGTGGCTTCATGCCCTTAAGTTAACCCTGATGTCAAAAACATGGATTGACTTGCAATCAAGGAATTTTAAAAACGTTGAGGCAATACATTTCAATAATTTAGTTCCTCTCTTATTTCTCATACTTTACTTAATCTTGCATTCCTCAAGAGTTAGCTAATTTACAATGTTGTTGTTTATCTGTATTTTGTTTCTGTGCATACTTTGAGGCTTAATTGAGAAAAGAACCCGTAGCCAATTATAGGTCTATGAGGACTTGCAGACCTAATGAGACAATGACATGATATAAGGGACTCAGTGCACACAATAGTTCATTAAAAATTCATTTATTTAATACAAAATTCTTTAAAATCATTCAGATACATTGAACATCAGTTTCTAAATACAAACACATGACAACAACTTGACGTGAAATACAAAATACACAACACAATAGACATTCATTACCATGTGAAGAGAAATCAAGAAAATTATAATATTGATGTATTTTCTAAAAGCATTTAACATATAATAGATATACAAGAAAGTCGAGTGAATGATTTTTAAAAGAACTATTGTGTACACTGAGTCCCTTATATCATGCTGGTCTGCAAGTCCTCATAGACCTATAATTTCCTAGGGGTTCTTTTCTCAATTGTGCTATTTCCCTGCCCTAGAAATTTATATTAGTAGCAGGGGTCCTTGTTTTTTATTCTACTTTGATGCTTGATCCATACCAGGGGTTTATGAAAGACTTTGATTGAGCGTGCAGGCGCTAAGGCTGAAGCCAAACAAAGTGCCTGTCAATATGTTGGCCTCTCTGCAGAGCACTCAGAACAATGTTTATGTATTTCATTTGCAACTGAAATCCTGTGGATGTGTGTGTGAAGGTGGTACATAGATGTCAAAATATTTGCATTTACATTTGAGGGAGTGCAGTGTATGCTTGGGGGCAATGAAGTGACAGATGCAAGGAAGTGCATTCGGTGAAGAGTGAAAAGAGCATGTTGAAGAGGAAAGAGGTGGTTGAAGATGTGCAGATGGACAAGATATGCAGAGAAAAAGAGGATACATATCTAACAAAAACACACATAACCGCAGGCCAAAACTCCTTCCAGAGGCCTCAATGCTATTTAATTCACAGACTCACTGTTTCAGAATTTAAACATTTCCAATGTTAATTATTTATAACAAATCATTGTTGTTACTCATTTATTTGAAACAGCTAAGACCCATTGACAAAGCCAATTATGGTGAAAGGTTTTAGGTGTGGATCAGTTGTTATGCCATTTATATGGATACAATCACATCTCAGAGAGAAACCAGTAAACAAAAATAGTGGTCGGTTGGCATGCTATGGGAATCACAGAAGTTAATTTGACATGTTCCTTTATAGAGATCCCCCACTACTTTCATCCCACTTAAAGACCTGTCTACACATATTTCTATATGACTGGTTGCAGCCAGCATCTGTGGGGCTTACCAAGCCTGGGGGTTAGAGCATTGTTTTCCAAAGTTAATGATGCGCAGTGCAAGACAGTGGACAAGCAAACATTTTTAAAAGTGCAAACGTTGTCACGCTGTACAATTTACACATTAGATGAACTGCTCAACATATTAATGCAGTAAGATATTGGGCAGTTTTTAATGTGTTTAATATTTCAAGACTATACTTTCTCTCTGCTTTATAAGCCTTGCTTTAGCGCTACATTTATTTGCTTTGACATGTACCATTTGGCAATTTTTTTGCATTTCTTTCTAGAAAGAGGGACCCACCTGGACCCCAGGTTGTCCATTAAACCTGTTCATGTCATACCCAACGTTTACGCCGCACCACTTTCAAATGTCACCAGCCACCCCAGCCCACCACTTTATTTTGTCAGCAGCCACTGCTGGGGTGCAGGCTTTCTCATGCAAGGTCAAATTTATGCTTCCTGACTCTGAGTTATGCTTCTGTTGCACTAGAAGGGGTCAGTGAGTAAACTCCAGGAATTCATATAAGAAGCTAACCTAAGCTTAGATGAAAACTGATGGCGGACCATTTTTGGCCGCATGTTCATTCAACATACCAATGTGGGGTCTCATGGTGCTGCAGAACACTCTGGACAAGGTGATGTGCTGTGCTGAGTTACGTTGCCATACGTATGACCCACAGTTTTTAACCCGTTAAATTGTTTATTTATTTTTTATTGTTTATTTTCTGTGGCATGAAGGATGTAAACATCATGAATGCAATCCTTTTTTTCTAAAGCTGCAATTGATGTACAATGAGAGAGACACACAAAATGACTTCAAGTTGATCAGTTGGACTACATAATAAATTACAACATATATTTCTCATGTACTTCATGTATGTTACTGATAAACACCAAAGTGAAGGCAAAGGAGCTAATACAGAGGTCATTACAGATGATGCCCTGGTCTTTGGTGATTGTAGCCTGCCCGTGCGTACTGGGAATGCCCTGACTTGTTGACAAACTGCAGAGATGGTTTCATATGGCCGAAAAGCTGACAGGGTACCAGAATATTGGGGCTGAAAGTTTGTCTGATAAAATATGGTGTTCCAAATATTGTTTACAAAAATATGGCTCCACAGGAGTTGAAAATAGAAAATTTACACCTAATGGAGCGGTATTTTTGTAATCGATATTTAGGTCACAATGTTTATGCCAGGCCAGATTTGTGTAAGTGATATTCCAACAAATAACCTGAGACAACACATGGTGGAGTGAGTGATTTCCCTAAAGCATTCTCGGGAAGCAAAGACCTGGGGTCACATCATGCCATTTTTATATTATGCAACTGGTTCTGTAAAATAGATTATTAATCCAGAGTGAAGCATGCTCACTATTTACCACCTTTAAAAAAGCACACCACCTATGCTGTACTTCTTGTTTAGAACTCATCAAAATAAAAGATAACTGATTACACATTGAGTTGCAACAGATCGTCAATTGCCAATATTTCCCTACAAGTACAATCCTGATGAAGTCTTGGTGGACACCACTTGAACTGCAGAAGTAACTCTTTATTAACTGTCTAAGGGAGTTTATTTACTGATGGCTGCTATCAATCTAGATACTTCTATCAAGGTATGTTAGACACGTGGCACTCTCCTGCCAGGTTATTTATTGCCTTATGCCCTTATTATGTGTCTGGTGTTCGGACTCACAGTGGCGGTCTTCCGATTGCCCTTTTAAGACTAGGCATGGGACAGCCGCAACCATCGTTGGCGGTTGCACAGCAGTCCTTATGCCACAATGTGCTTGGCGGGACCAACGCGGTCCTGCCAAGCATATTACGAGTTTCCTCTCTGCCACGGTTTTCATGGCGGTAAGCTCACAATGAAAAGCGTGGTGGGTTGGTAACAAAGGGGGCCCTACAGGAGCCCCTGGTACCTCACGCCATGTGGATGCACACAGGGGGCACAACATTTGCCCCGCTGTGTGCATGCACCCCAGTACCTGCATGGACTGAGGCAGCCAATGCCGTGAAGGTACTGCCGTTGACGTTCCTATTGCGGTGCCTATTTCATAGGCACCACCCTGGGAACGCCAGAGAACCATCCGCCAGACCAGTAGCAAACTCCAGGTTTGACGGTGCAAGAGCGGGGCGGTACCGCTCTCGCACCGACAAACTCATAATAAGGCCTTTAATGTGGTCATCAGTACTAAGTTAGCAATTGAACTTGCATGTCTTGCAGGAAGTGTCCATGAGATAATAAGGGCTAGCACCCATTTGTTCTGTTTATTCCCATTGCAGAGGTGCCTGCCAGTTTGTCAAATGTGTTTTGTTGTTTCACACTTTCCAAGTCTGAAAGTCTCAAAAATGTACATATACGCAAAATTGTTGCCTGGATAGAGTTGGTCATGGACCAATTAATTACATTTTTCAACTCTTCCAGAGCTGCTGCAGAGAAAACGAACACTGTTTTAAATGCTGGAGTAAAACTATCCAGGAATAAGGTGAGTTCTTTATAGAAATAGGTTTCAGAGGCTTCTCTCTTGAAAGGAGGTTATTGCAATTTGCATATTCAAATTGATGAATCGGAGAATTAAAGTGCGAGGGGCATGAAATTCTGCTTCCGGAACATCAGTGAGGAAGCCATGTATATTTTCTACTTTTCAGACTCAGTGTCAGCATTGTGTTCTTACTCAGCTCTCAGATGTTCCTAAATTACCAGTATAAGGTTACAGTATGTTATGTTATGTTATTTAATTTGTAAAGCGCAGCGGTTACCCTGGGGTGTCCTGGCGCTGGTTACCTATTCCAACTGGCCAATTGCCAAGAAGAGTCCGACTAATTAGTTGAGTGATTTTAATGAGTAAACAACCAGGTTTTTAATGCCTTTCTGAAGGACAACAGATCAGGCATATTTCTAAGCGGAGCCTGGAGATTATTCCACGCCTTAGCTGCCCCGAAAACAAATCTTCGGCCTCCCCAGGAAGCTTTTTTTATCTTCGGGACCGTTACCGTTTTAGCACCTAAAGAACGTAGATTTCTTGTGGGTGTATACCACTTTAATTGATTCTGCAGATAAACCTGACCAATCCCATGAAGTGCTTTGAAAACGGTGCTCAACGTTTTAAAAAGTATCCTCTTCCTAACTGGGAGCCAGTGGAGCTTCTGAATTTCCTTAGAGATCGCCGCAAACTTAGGGATCCTAGTAAGCAGTCTGGCGGCTGCATTTTGAAGCCTTTGTAATTTGTTTAAAAAACGTTCCTGGATATTTAAATAGAGGCTGTTACAGTAGTCAAGCTTTGACAACACCAAGGCAGAGACCACTGTTTTCTGACTCCCTGCTGGCAGGAAAGGCAGAATTTTTTTCACTGTCCGCAAAACAAAAGCTGTCGAAGAGGAAACTGAATTAATTTGGGCCCCCAAATTCAGCTTGTCATCCACAATTACTCCCAAATTTTTTACTTTTTGAACCGGAACTGGGAGATCCCCCATAGTAACCGGCCACCAGTTTGGATTCCAAAAATTGGGAGCAATGTGGGGCGATCATACATCTTGACAGTGAACAATTATAATGAATATGACAACGATTCCTCCTGCATTTTTTCTTTTCATGCCTTTCTTTTGAATTTAGAGTTATTGTGTGATATTTAATGGACATTTTAGATGTTTTATGGTTTTTGTTTTTCTGTTCTATAATAAAATATAAGATAATTGCATAGACATGTGTCTTATAATTGTGTAATTTACATTTATGCTACAAGATCTGACTGATTGACAAGACTGAGTGCACCTTCTGAATGTAAAAGTTGTACAGGGTACCCTAGAATATGCAGATGTTCACAGTTTCCACTCTGATGTATGATCAGAATGTACTTTTTCGAGGGGGGCAAACTAAAAAAACATTCTTTTAAATGAAGCTGTGTTTTTCCTCGGTTCAAACAGAATAATTAGGGACACTTATAACAGAAGGGAGGTGGTCTGGACTTGGTTATGCTTGGCAGTCATATAGAAATGAGATGGGGCATTGGCTCCTTCACTGTGGACCACCACAAGGCAAAGGCGTTAGCATCCTCCACTTCAGCTTCGGGAGATGTGGGGAGTATGGGTAAGAAAAAGGGAGGCTGGGTGTAGTCTTCTCAACGGTTGGTGGAAGTTTAGTCAGTGGTTAATGTATGCAGGTCCTTGGATGTGTAGAGCCTTGTGTGCGTGGGTCAGAAACTTGAATTGGCATCTATTCTGTACGGGGCGCCAGTGGAGTTGCCTGAGGTGGGGTGTGATGTGGGTTCATAGGGGAAGGTCGAGGATGAGTCTGACTGGCACATTATGTATGGTATGAAGTCTCTCTAGGAGGTGTGCAGTAATTCCTACACAGAGGGCATTGCCGTAGTCCAGTCGGCTGGTGATGAGGGCCTGTGTCACGGCAAGTCTTGTGTGTAGGGGTAGCAACTTGAAGATCTTATGTAGCATGCGCCGAGTAATGGAGCCGGTGGAGGAGACGGCGTTGATCTGTGATTTCATGGTGAACTTGTTGTAAATGATGAATCCAAGGTTTCTGGCATGGATGGAGGGAGTGGGTGCGGGTCCTGGATCTGATGGCCACCAGGAGTCGTACCATGTGTTGCTGCTGTTGCCAAAGATCAGTACTTCCATCTTGTCTGTGTTCAGCTGCAGGCAGTTGTTCTTCATTCAGTCTGCGATGATTGTCATGCATCTGGGGAAGTTGGTCCTGATGGTGGTAGGGTCATCAGTGAAGCAGAGGATGAGTTGGGTGTCATCTGCAGTAATGCAGTAATCCCACAATAGTCCTGCAATAATCCTACAAATGCACAGAATTGAAAGTAAAAGGCTAGGATAAATGCAAAACGTTCTAGGGGTGAACTTGCCAGAAGGGCCAAGTCCAACACAACCCCCTTCCAGCCAAAACGCAGGGCAGACCAATCACCACCGTGATGGTCTTCCCTGCTTGGGGCGATAGAACACGGATGCAGGCCCGCACTGCAGGGACACCCTCCGTTTCTACGCCTTTCTGAATCAACATGGTTCCATCTGAAAAAAACAACAGAAAAAAAACTCAGGCCCAACTAGGCTACCCCACTGGTACTACCTAGTTGTCCACAGCCAGAACCAGGCCCTAGGCCACCCAGATACCACTGGTCCTTGCCAAACCCAGAGTGGAGGGTAGTAACCCATGGCATAAAAGCCACTCTCCACTCTCCCTCTCAGTGTAGTTCCCAACTACCACTGATCCTTCAACCTAGGGTCCGTACCCTCAGGCTGACCAGAGGTCACGGGCAAGAATGCCCCACCCTACCTCTACTTCTGGGGTTCCGCACATCCCAGGGAAGCACCCACCAGAACACAACTCTCCCACCAGTTCAGGACCTCTCTCCATCAACTGGTCTACCACCTGGGATCCACGGGGTCAGAGGCGAGGACTCCCTCCCTCTGCACCCCCTTCCACTGTAGAGCAGGGTCTCTTCACGTACGATGAGCCCCACCTGCCCTCAGGACTACAGCTGCCCTTACGTCCAGATCCGGAAACACTGACTACTGGCTCCCCAACCGAGGGACGTACCCTTTGGTCAGATGCCTGGCGAACCAGGACTTAACGAGGGTGACACATAACTAATTGATCGTGTGACAGTCTGCCTGGCGCTGATCTCACGACCTCCTGTCCATCTGACAGTGCGTGCAGACCCCCCAGGACAGAAGTGGCGACACCAGGGTCACTCAGTGGCGACTCAGCACTCCCGGCTGGTCCCTGACCTACTGGTTCCCACTGGGAAATCCCTCCCCCTCTCACCCCTCCCTCTGGACTTCCGCACCCTCCCAACTGGAGCGGTACCGCCAGACATCAGGGCTACTGGAGCTCTGATTACAGACACTCCACGTCCCCTAGACACTGGGAGATCCTCCTCAAATGACCTATTGGTACAGCCTAGGCCCCCGACCTGATGTTCCCTAAAGAAACCATCCAGGCCCTGAGACTGGGTTTCGGGCACCTGGAGACACGCAGTCCCACCCACTCCTTCTCCGCAGAGTCAGGACGTGAGCCCCTACACCGAGACCTAGCTGGGCTACTCTGAACCTCTTCCACCACGCTGGGCTGGAAGACACCTCAGCCACTCCTTTTGGAATCACTCCCCAATGCAAGCTCCCTATCCCAGAGAACTCACACCCAATTCACCAGCAAGCTCCTTATTTCAGAGAACTCACACCATTCATCCACACACACACCCCCCAGACTGGTAAGACAGTTTCTACCGCCCCCTGATTTCTCAACCTGACCACCACGTGACACAGGTACCATTACTCCGGGAACTGGGAATGGGACGTTCACATTCATCCAGCGCATTTACACATTCATCCCCAAACCCCTCCGAAGACTGGTAAGACAGTTTCTACCGCCCCTGATTTCTCAACCTGACCACCACGTGACACAGGTACCATTACCCCGGAAACTGGGAATGGGAATACATGCACTGGACACACATCTGCTGCCACCACTGGATCCCACCCTTACTGGTGAATCCAGAAACACATTTCCACAGAAATGACACTTAAAACAAACTTAGAACAATAATCCCTTTCCATGTGACTATCTAAATGCAGAGTTTGTGGTGCAGCCAGCTGTCGCTGTGGTACTGCGCAAACGCAAGTCCCAATCCCACCGCTGATCACCAATGTTAGAAATGGGATTTCTGGTTGGCTAGGGCTTGCGCCAAAGTCAGGCATAAACCACCACTCTAGTCAGGGCTGGGGAGTTACACGCCAAAGATAACCCCTGCTCACCCCCTTGGTAGCTTGGCACGAGCAGTCAGGCGTATCCCGGAGGCAATGTGTAAAGCGTTTGCGCGCGCACACAGCAACAACACCCTAGGCCCACCACGAAGGAAACTCCCAGTCAACAGATCTGGGTTTGATCCATCACCGTTCTTTAGCCCACTCTGCCACCCCAGTTCAGACATGGCCATATGCAAATCAGTCTGACCCTGTGCCTCATGGGAACAGTCCAGCCTGAACTGCCAAGCCATGCCTTCCCTGGACCGGAAACAAGCTTCCTAGGACCGGTTTCTGGCATTTCAGCCGTCTTCAGCCAGGCTTGCTTGAATCCAGTGGCAAAGTGAGCAAGGGACTCACGTCTGAGCATACCCTGCCAACTTATGGCGAACAAAGCGGTACAAAAGGGGGTGGTGATGGACGGAGCATCAGAACCAATCAAACACTCACACCCAGTCAACAGATCTGGGTTTGATCCATCACCGTTCTTTAGCCCACTCTGCCACCCTAGTTCAGACATGGCCATATGCCATGTTCGCCATAAGTTGGCAGGGTATGCTCAGACGTGAGTCCCTTGCTCACTTTGCCACTGGATTCAAGCAAGCCTGGCTGAAGACGGCTGAAATGCCAGAAACCGGTCCTAGGAAGCTTGTTTCCGGTCCAGGGAAGGCATGGCTTGGCAGTTCGGGCTGGACTGTTCCCATGAGGCACAGGGTCAGACTGATTTGCATATGGCCATGTCTGAACTGGGGTGGCAGAGTGGGCTAAAGAACGGTGATGGATCAAACCCAGATCTGTTGACTGGGTGTGAGTGTTTGATTGGTTCTGATGCTCCGTCCATCACCACCCCCTTTTGTACCGCTTTGTTCGCCATAAGTTGGCAGGGTATGCTCAGACGTGAGTCCCTTGCTCACTTTGCCACTGGATTCAAGTCAACTGCAAGAAAACTATACTCTGCCAGACTGCATGAAGAAAGGTCAAAAGAAATCTTCAAGTACATAACAAGACACATTCACAAGTAAGTTTGAAAGTTAAATGAACTTCAATATAAGCTCTAGCCAAGGGCTGGTCCCTCCTTGCCCATCATAGCCTGAAAGAGGGTGGGATGGGCCACTCCCCTTGGTTCTGCTATCTTGTCTGTTTCCTCTTTTAGCTCATGTAACGAATAATCGAGAATGTTGATAATTATTTGTTATTTTCTATGACTAAACTGCAATCCTTGTTTTTGAGTTCTATTTGCTTTGCTTTGTATCTAAAGATTTTCCAGCATGTTTGAATTGAAACTTTACTCCTATCATCATTGGATGTTTTAATTAAGCAAGTCGAATCCTAACTTTTTAATCCTAAATTAGATTTACAAAGTTTGTCACACCAGATAGCAGCTAAACAACTCAGAGATTTTCGTTAGCTATCGGTCTCAATCTATTTTGTCTATTTTTTTTCTGGCTCTGGTAAAGCGTAAGGCATTAGAGACCTGTTTTGGCCAGGAAAAAAACACAAAGATTAGTAAAAAAGCTGGGGATTATTGCATGATCTCCCAAATTGTTGCCCGAATTGAAGATGTGGAGTCAATATTGGGTGATAAAAAGAAACTGACCAGTTCACAAGTCCCTAACCCAACGTCATTTTATAGGAAACGTGGTAGCGAGCACAAACTCCTATCTAATCTAAAAGTTGCACATAACACTCAGACTGAGGAATGGGAAAATAAAAATTCTGGGAGATTATTGGCCCTATATTGAGTGATACCAACCAAGTAAATATCCTTAAACAGAAATAGATGAATTATACTCTAAATAAACCTCTGGAGATGTCAGTGGAAGAGGCCGCGGCTATAATAGTTTTTTGCCATTGTCCTATTTAGAGTCTCCCAAGGCCAGTGAATCATGCCCTGTGAGGCATAAAATACCTAGACCCACCCTTGTTCCCTTGGAAGAACTTAAGAGTGGTTTCTCTAGATCCCCTGGTGAGACACATTTTTCTGTGGGTGAATCTACAATGAGGCAGCTTAACTTGAAGATTGACTCTCTCTCAAACGGGATCTTGGAGTTTAGAGAGCTAGAGGCATATTTCATATGGTCATTAAACCTCACATACTCACCACTCACACACACATAAGTTAGGGAGTCTACATCTTCTGTGGGGAAGAAGCAAAGCCACATCCAGAATTCTGGTGGCTCAAGATTGAGTATTTTGAATGTGCTGATGGAAGCTATACGGACTGTGTGGCACAAAAAGTATCTATTTTTAACACCAAAAAATGCCAACTACGCTACGCTCGCGTAGTATGGTAGTTTGTGCTACTTCGCGCTAAGCGAATTGCATGTAGCACAGTGCAAAAATGCGTAGCGTAGCATAGTTGGCATTTTTTGCTCGCTCGCGGTCCTCAATGTCAAGTTGGCGACTGTGACCGAGCAAAATGACATCCCGGCGACACGTTTCCCTCGTTCGCGATCAGCAACATCAAGTTGGCGATAGTGAGCGTGGAAAATAAACCTACTGGCGAGATTCTCAACGCTGGGAGGTCAGGTTTCTCATTGCGAGTGGTCGCGTATGCTCGCGACCGCTCGCAATGAGAAACTACCAGTCCGCATTGAGAAAGCTGCCGCTCGAGTAAAAATCTACTTGAGCGGCAGAAAAAGACAGCTCGCACTGTGCAAGATGCCGTTTTCAATGATTGCACAGTGTGATCAAGCATCCGGCACTGTGCAATCATCCCGAGCAGGGCACTACGCAGTTCGAAGTTCGCGTAGCGCTATGCGTATCTCGCGTAGTGTGAAGTGCACTTAGCGTAGCTACGCGTAGTGCTACTACGCAAAACACGCCCAGGGTTATCTATTTTAATGGCTGGCCCTAGAACTGAGCCTAGAGGCATTAGGGCATCACAACATATTCATTCTTCTTATGTTTGTTGGCAGGTAGAACAAGCAGCAAGACCTTTATACAAGTTCTCCTCCCATGAACGAAATTATAATTCTAGTTCTTTACATTGTTCCCATGATTTAATCATTAAAGGTTCATTTAAGAATTTGAAAATAAAGTGTTTTAGACAAATTTTCCCAAATTAAATGCAAAGATAATGTTGGTGGCCTGATCTCTATGTATCAACGCTCTTCCCCACCTCCCAGCACATTGATAAGACTCAAGTTGAATATACCTTTTCCTTGCTCACACAGATCTCTCCAAATTTGGATGCAGCTGACTGGCTGACAGGTAGAGATCCTTCCCCATCATGCAATGATCCCCCAAGAGTGGATGCTCTCAAACAGCAACCGACAATGAAAACAGATATTAATCATTCTTTGCCTCTATGGACCCAGCCTGATAGAACTTGAACTGTAAGTGCTAACATGGAAACTATTGTGCACCATATTTCTTTCAGAATAGGTGAACATAAAATGAATGAGTTGTTACATTTGGTCTCACTGAATATTGGGGGCTTAAAGTATAATTTGATTGAACCAGATTGGGAGGAGCAAATTGAGCATTTCCAGCTTTGCTTATTCCAGGAAACCTGATTACTAGAACCTCCTTTCAAGTTTGGGTACAGAACATTTTATGGTAATACAGTGGCCTCTTTGTGGGGTAGATCCCAGAGGGATAAAGATCTCTGTCAATGATTCAATAGAAATCTTGAACATTGATTCATGTGATATTTTACGTCTAAGAATTATACCATCTAAAGGGTCCTGTTTGCATCTCTTTAATGTCTATTGGATGCCAAGGAAGAGTAATTTAGAATCCCCAATAGTGACCTGCATGATGGATTTTTTAACATTCTAGACCCAAATGACATGTTTATCCCAGGTGGAGATTTTAATTGTATGTTTGAACCAACGCCCCCTTATCTTGACAGTGGTAGTGTTACCCCATTCACAGCAGCTGCATTGTAACTGGTCCGTGTCACCTTCGAACATGGCCTATGGTCATGTAATGACAGGTCTAATATGATTATCCCAGTTTGTCCACATTTAAACGAGGTCATTCTGAATCTAAAATTAAGTACGTCTTGATCAGCATAACTATATGGGATAGAAAGGAGGATTTTAGGATTGATTCCAAAGAAGATAGTAACCGTTTTCCCTTGCATTAAATTACATTTCGATTTCTGTCTGAGATTCAGACTTTGCCTGCCAACTCTTTTTCTATCAAGCCAATTATAGGGAAAGCCCGAAGGTCTATTAAGTGGCCTTCAATAGTGGCTAATCTTGATACCTTAACTATGATATAAAATATCTATATTGATATTTTATCTCCTTTTGTGGATATTTCTAACAGTCAACATCCACAGCTCCTTGTTCAAGAATTTAAGAACCTATTTAGCCAAGGAGCTTTGTCAAGGAAGTAAAAGTGGAAAATAGAAGGTCCTTTATTCCAACCCTTGGTATACAAAAGAGTGTAAAAAGCCATTAGTTCTAGCCATAAAAACTAAGAATAATTTAGCCATCCAAGTGTCAAGGGCTCAACACAAAAAAATGTTAGCTGTAGCAAAAAGGGATTGGAGGATTATTGCCATTGGTAACAAGGACTTGTTCCCTGAAAGTGCTTGTATTTTAGATCCTGAAATGTGGGTGCACCTTTTCACTAATCTCTTCTCCTTGGGCCCAGATGCTGAACAACTGCCCTTCATGGCATCATAGACATTATTGAATAGCCAACCAAATAGCATTGCAACATACCAGCCATATTTTTCCCTTGAAGATACAGAAATAGTCATTGATGCAATAAAGGTAGGTAAAGCTCTGGGCCTAGATAAGATCCCTAGACATCCTTCGAGGCATCACAAATCTGTGTGTGTTCTGTATGTTAATCTTTTACGTAGCTCAGTTGCTTCTGGAACTCCAATTCCAGGCACGTGGAAATGTGCAGAAATAGTATCCATTTTTAATAAAAAGAGAATAGGCAAGATCCGGTCAATTATAGACTGATGAGTTTGTTAGAGTATATGCGTGGCAGGTTCTGAAAAAACGAAGAGATTGGATAGAAGATAATAAGATCTGTTCCCCAATTTAAAGCTAAAAGGGGGTCATCTATATGCCGTATTTCATGATCTTAGGATAGCCTTTGATCTTCTCCCAAGGGAATCACGAAGTCCTAGAGGAACATTTATTACAGATGATTAGATTGCATCAAGATAATTATGGAAAGGTCTGCTGGGGACCTAAGGGCGAGCTCACTGATTCTATCCCCATTAACAGGGGAGCGAGACAGGGTTGTTTGCCTGCACTCACCATTTTCTCTCTATATATTAATGATGTCATAAGCCATTTAAATGAGTATAATCATGATTCACTGAAGTTCAGTGGGGTCTTTGTCCATGCAATACTCTTTGCAGGTGACAGGCTTTTGTTGTCACAGACCCATGAGCGCTAGCAGTCCTTGCTTGATAAATATAAAAGTTACTGTGATAGCGAGGGACTTGAAATAAATGCCACTAAAATAAAATATATGGCAATCAGACCCCATGCAACATTTAAAGGGAATATCGGACTTCATCAACAAAAGCTTGAACGTGCAATCAAGCATGATTAATTGGGTTTAACGCTCAATCCTAAACCCTCATGGGCCCCACATATAAATAAAAGTGTAGTTACCTTAGGCTGTAGCTCCATAGCAATACTTAAAAAGCACAAAGTGACTACATCACAGACAATTTCTTCGGCAACTGAAGTTTATAGGAGTAAGGCCCAAGCAGTTGCTTTATACAGAGTCGAGTTATGTGGATTTAATAAGGTGGATAAGCTTACCCCGAGAGAGAATACCTTTACAAGATTGTTATTGTGTCCCCCCACTTTTACTCCTCTTAACCCCTTACATCATAATATTGCTCTCAAGAGCATTGAGCAATGAGTGACCCTGAGACCCCTATTTACTCTGATTTAGAGACTAAGCATCACACAGGAACTTGGTTGTTACAGGAAGGGCCTAATAGCGCTTTTGAGCTAGATAGATCCCGTAGTTTCCCTTGGATCCGACATGTTGAGTCCTTGTTTGGGTCTGGGCTCCCTTTGAAGCAATCCCCAGGCTTTGACAGTACACTCAAAAAGGCAGCTAAAGCGGATTTACTGGGATTATGTGACCAACTCACTTCATCAGAATTGTAGGTGGGTAGGCTGACTTTACAATTCTAATTATTTAAGCCAGTTCCGTATTTTGAACCCTTTTTGGATGAAGTCCAACCTCACCTGGGCAAACCACTCATTTGAACTTTTGATATGACACCCTTCAAATCAGAGAGTATACATCGAGAAAATTGGCAATAGTGACTTTTGTGGACACTAATTGCAACTTTTGCAATTTACATGCCAAAGAAAATCTGGGGCATATGTTTTTCTGCCATACATATGCAAACCCCAGAAGGAAATGGATCTGTCCAAAATGACATAAGTTTGGATTTATGAAACATCAAAATGGAGTAGGGATCCTCAAAATTGATACTTCTCCGCTTTTTTCTGGCTCTTCCTCCTAACGTCGTGCGAAGCTGACTGGCTTGGAGGTTCACGTGATATAAGGAGACCAGGGCAAACAGACCTGAGCGATCATGATGGAATTGCTTGGAAGCATCTAGAGAATCTCTGTGGTTAAAGTTCAAGTTACAGTCGAGGGTGCGGTCGGCACCATTCCAGTTCAACAGTCAAGTTGAAGGCTGAAGTTGAAGGTTTTTCGCAAAGAAAGAGGAAGGTCCTACATGGACACTTGTGTATGGGACTGATGTGTGATTGGTGCATTCCTGCAAGGCCACGCCACTGCACTGCATCGTGTTGCTTCCTTCACCTGCTGCTAGCCTCCCCTGCCGCCGTCGCCATTCCCGCATCCCGACGCGGCCGCAGTGAGGGGAGGACTACATCCCCCATTAGCACTAGCGGCAGGAAGCCGCACACGCCCCCTCGGCGCCCGGAGGTCTACTTTACCCGAGGAGAGCCCCGGTGGAGCGGGGGCTCTGTCCACTGTTGTCCTGCAAGGCCACGCCACTGCACTGCATCGTGTTGCTTCCTTCACCTGCTGCTAGCCTCCCCTGCCGCCATCACCGTTCCCGTATCCCGGCGCGGCCGCAGTGAGGGGAGGACTACATCCCCCATTAGCACTAGCGGCAGGAAGCCGCACATGCCCTCTCGGCGCCCGGAGGTCTACTTTACCCGAGGAGAACCCCCGCGTCGCGGGAACGCGCGCGGGTGGCGCCGGGCTAAGCCCGGGCAAAGTGCGGGCCGTTTGTGGCCGTCCGAGGCTGGACGTTCCTGGGCTGGGCCACCCCCCTTGGCGGATTGTGTGAGGCGCAAGATCAGTGGCTAGACAGGCCCACCTCTGTGAGTACATTCCATGTTATTGAAGGGAAGTGAACTATTGCTGTATAGTACACCCGGCCAATCACTTAACATGGGGAAAAGATTACCACTTGCGGTCAGGTCAAATTGTAAGCAGAAAATGCCGGCTACACCTTCGACCACCCCATTGACGAGTTTGACTGCCATAGATAAAATGCTCCAGAAGACTATTGGTGTTGTCGCCTCGGCAATTAAGAACACCGAAAGGCATCTTTCGCTTCCATCGAGCCTGCCCCCACTTATGCATCAAGAAAACTCATTGGACTCCTTGCTTGCAACATCCTATGCGGGGCTCCCGGGTACAGACTCTAATGAGAATTGCATGATTGTGGACACAGTATCCCCTAAACATTGCTCTATGGCTAGTAGGCTTTCGCTAACTCCCACTATGCTAAGGTCAAGTGTGAACAGGAGCGTTGATTCTTCCCTACCCTTAGTCAATGAGCAGGCACACTCAGAGGGAATAGGACCATGCTCCGATATTGATGTGTCGACCACGGACAGGGATAAAAGTGTCAGCATACCAATGCAAACTAGGGGACAAAAAGCAAAGAGACAAAAATCAAAGCGAAAACAGAAACACACAGAGCTAGCGCCAAACAAATGTAGAGACAAGGGTGGGCGTTATCAAATATGTAGGACCCCCGCCCCTGTAGAGCAAAACGATGGCAATGGGGAAGCCCATCCTAGAGAGAAGGATTTACAAATTATAGAATCCAACGTAGTGCTGGGGAATGAGGGATTCTGGGGGAGGATGGAGACTTTTATAACCACCCTTTTAGGGCCAATTAACCAACAAGTCCTTAATATAGATAAGAGGTTGAGGGCATTAGATGACCATGTGTTAAAACTAGGCACAGGGCACAGGGCACAACTCAATAATTACACCACATTTGTGGATAACTAATATAGACAAACCCCAAAATATTGAGGTTAGTAAGAAAAGTAAAGCCCATATTAATGCTTCTTTGCCAACATCGAAACCGAGCACAAGTAAAGATCTATTAAATGCGGAACCTCTACCCAAACAGGTATTCAATACCAAAACAACTAAGGCAGTTACCCCTGGAGGTGTGGATCAAATCACTGTTAGAAGTAATAGGGCAACAACGAGACAAGCCAACAATAATGTCGGATTTAACTGAAGCAACTAATATGAGACAGATCCCGGCTCGTATTAGCCTACCCCCAGAGTGTGGGGCATATGTATTGGTCCTGGTTAACGTGCCAAAATTGAGGAAGGACCAAGAGGAAAATCCCACAACTCTTAAAAATAGAACTCTTCATTGGCTCTCTGAAAATTTCAATTTCCCAATGGAAGGAGCAGGGGAGATTATTCATACCCAAAGAGTAGGGTGGGTGGGTCCACTGCGAAAAAAGTTTGAGGGGGACTGCATAATCATAAATTTTAGATCCCCACAATGGGTACAATCTACACTTGCAAAAGCCCCATTGCCCTCACCCTGGGAATTCAATACTACTTTGCTTCCCCTCGGATATTTTTATAGGCACTTAATAGATTTTAATCTCAACCCTGGGACTAACCCCCAAGTATATCAACTGGACCCGAATTATAACAACAGGAATAATTACGGATTCCCTCACCGGGATTCAAACCTTAATCTTAGGAATGGTCCCCTATTAGGCCATCGGACCATACCCCCACCACACCTAATGTCACATTTACCTCTTCCTATTCCCCCCCAGTTCATTCCAAGGGAGAGACCTTATGGGGGGACCAATGTAAATTGCAACACGTCTCAGAATGAGTTGAGGTATATATATAATATCCCAACGTACAATCGATTTGAACATGCTTTTTCCAACTTAGAGTGTCATGATTGACTGGGGAAAAGAGAAAGAGAATGTGAAGATGTATTTAATGTCAATGGGGAACATTCACATTGTAAACAAATTAACATATCTCAGACAATGGTAGCACATGATGCCATCGTCTTATCCCCAGTCACACATGAGGACATAACTACCTTACCAACCCAACTTAAGCAGTGTGTTAGGAATAAGTTCTCTGGACCTTCTAGTCACTCTAATTTGTCAATCCTTAGCTGGAATGTTGCTGGCCTAGAACCAAGATTGCTTGACCCCCAATGGGTCCAGCTATTGGATGGCAAAGATATTATCATGTTTCAAGAGACATGGGCTGTTGGAAATCTACATATAGAGGGCTACCATTGTTTTAGTGTGACTACACGAAAGCCTATTTTTGGTCGTGCAGTGGGAGGATTATTTATAAGCATCAGGACATTGGTGGGTGGTACTATTAAAGACTTATCAGAAGGGAACCCGAATATTCAGGTCCTTGAGTTGAAACAAAAGTCCAGGATTTATATAATTAATTTTTATAATAATGATTTTCTTTCCATACCCAATAAGAACTACATAGCACTCTCTAAGACCTTACAAAAATTGAAAGCTAACTTAGAATCAGAGGAGGAGATAGGGATTTTAATTGGGGGGGATTTTAACGCAAAACTTACAAAGAAATGCTGGTCTGAGGAGAATAATCATTTAGATCAAGCTGAACGAAGGGGTTTTGAATTAGCAAATATACTAAGTGAGCATATCCTCAGTAATGCTATGGAAACAGGTCAAACACCTAGCATGGATTGTGTCCCTACGTTCAGAGGGAGGGACTGTCGTTCAATCATTGACTTTATTTTTATGTCCCCTTACTTAGTAGATCGTGTAATAGAATCCAAAGTGATAGAGACATCATTTGGTGATCATAATCCCCTCACAATTACTTTGCATCTAGGCCCCAGTCCCGCATATGCGAAATTAAATGGCGCAAGAGACATCACACCCTCTAGTGATGGTCTGCGACTAAAATGGAGGGGAATTGATAGTGGGGCCATTTTAGAAAGTGTGAGAAGTGAACATCCTGAATTAAGTAATTCCTGTTTACGTTTAGATGGGAATAGTCACAGAATAATTGCAGATTTTGGCAAACTGTGTTTAGTAATAAAGAATCTTCTGTCAATTTCACTGCCAAAGAAAGGGAAAGAACCAAGGTGGTTCGACTCCACCTGTTCAACGGCAAACAGGGAACTTCGTAAGGTACTATCTACTAAGCCAAGGTGTATAGTAGAGGTACAGGCGGCTAGGAAATACTATAAATTAAAAACAACTGAAAGAAAGGCTGTACTACTGACGGAACAGTGGGAATCGCTGGTCGAAAGTGCTAATCTGAAGAGCAGCGGCCCCTTCTGGTCAGCCTTCAGGAAAATGAGAGACATGGGCAAACACCTATCCCCAATTAGCTATAATATAACCAGCAGTATGTGGGAGGCCCATTTCTCCAAAATATATGCCACCCCTTCTGAGGAAGTAATTATCTCTGTCCCTGAACAGCCGTGCAGCCTACAGATTGACCTCCATGAGGTAGTCATAGCCATTAGAGAGAGCCTTGGTAACAAGGCCCCAGGCCCGGATGGACTCCCTATAGATGTTATCAAGCACAGCCCGGACCTGTGGGCACCAATTCTCCTTAATGTTTTTAATAGTTTGCCAATGGTGCCTATGCCTAAAACTTGGGCTACCAGCACCATAGTCCCAATTTTTAAAAAGGGCAAAAGGTCAGACCCAGTTAACTATTGTCCGATCTTGCTCCTGGATAATACCTTAAAAATTCTTGGGCGAGTTATTTATAATAGGATGATAGAGTGGACTGAAGATATAGATCTATTGGACTCGTGCCAGATGGGATTCAGGAGCGGGGTAGGCACGGTGGAGCAATGTTTAAACCTAAAGCTGATAATAGATAAGTATAACGTTGCTCGATCGACCCCCATTTACCGCTTTTGACCTAGTTAATTGATCTAAATTGTGGGCTATGCTTCTTAACTATGGTCTGGATGAGGCCCTTGTAAATTTCCTGGTTTACCTTCATACTGACCTTAAGGCACCAGTTAGGATTGGGGCAGGCGGTGAAGTATCTGGAGCCATAAAAATAGGTAGGGGGGTCAGACAGGGGTGCGTCTTAGCACCCCTGCTATTTATCATTTATATTAATGGCCTTGCCAAAGCTTTGAAACAAGTGACCAGAGACGTCCCAATTATCCAGGGGCATTCATTGCCAGTTTTATTATACGCAGATGATGCGGTCCTTATGGGCCGCACCCCAAATGCCCTCCGTTTGCTTGTTGAAACTTTTGTTCAACACATGGAGGCTTTAGATCTGCGTGTAAATTTAAAAAAATCTTTTATCATGTCATGTGGGCCTGGGAAACGGAAGCTCAATACTATAAACGTAGGTTCAGATAAACTAGAATCTGTCACCTCTTTTCCATATCTAGGGTTGGTTTTCGCTGCGAACGGCTCATGGAGTGGGCATTCTGCCCACGCCATGGGCAAGTTCTCGAAAGCCACCAATTCTATATTGAGTCTCTCACGCCCAAAGAAAATAGGCGCCACTAGAGCAATTAAATTTTTTTTTAGATTACAGTGTATTCCTGTAGCCACATATGGGGCTGAGGTCTGGGGATCGGGGAAAAATTCTGGAATTCAGCGTGAAGAAAACCGCTTTTGTAGGAAAATATTGGGCGCACCTTTCTCCGCTTCTGAATTTATTTGCCATAAAGATTTAAACCTCCCCTACGTTTGTGATTTTATTAGAACTAGGCCAGCTCTATTCTGGATTAGGATCTGGAGGCATAACTCAGCAACCCTAACACAAAATATTATAAAAGACTGCCTAAAATGTGACCACGGCTTGCTAATGCCTTGGCTTGCTGAAGTTTTAAAGACATTGCGCGCCGTGGATAAAGGCGATCTTTTCTCCGAACCAACCAGAATTGAGCCTAAAGATAAGGTTGTGGTCAAACAAGCACTTTATGCACTTTTTAACTCATAAAGAATGGGCAGGGAATTACTTAAATCCACCGTTGTCACATACATGGGGAATGATCTGTGTCGGCAACCACTTCCACCCTACCTCACTCTCCCCATGTCCAATTGGGAAAGATCTTTGCTTTTCCGTTTAAGGGCAGGGTCTGTAAAATTTCTGCTTGCCTTCCCTTTGGGTTATCACCATACAACACAATATAACCCATGCCCGTGCGATGGTATTAGTACACAGAATGATTTGCACTTCCTATTCTTCTGTAAATTTTATCTAAAATATATTAACTGGTTTTTAACTCCTTATTTTAGAAAACAAAGACCCCTTTCCTTGGGGGAGTCCTGTTCAATGTTATTTTCCCTGGATACAGATGAATTAATTTTTCGCACTAGCACTTTCTTGAGATTGATAGTACGTGTACGTAAAATGATGGAAAATCCCTGAAAATTGTCTTATGAGAGTTGTACTTTGAATTACTGTGAAAATGAACTTCTCTTATTGTAGTATTTTTACGGATTGTATTTTGATTTATTGTGCAAATGAATTGTTTTTTATTGTTTGTACTTTTATGGATTTTATGAAACCCGAATAAAGGTCTTTTGATTGATTGATTGATTGATACTTCTCCACATATAGTTTTCAGTTTCAGCAGATTTCTGTTTGCAGTTAGGTGTGCTCGGAAAAAGAAGGGCATAAACTTCCAAGGCACATTGTATTTGTAATTAGTTGAAGAGCTGATTCCCCTTGTAATCTCTTTTCTGATTGTATAAACTATTGGAGAATTGAATTTAGTGAAACAGTTGTGAATTTTAATGGTATCCAATGTATCCCAAATTTTGTATAGGAAATGTTTTATGAGATTAATTTAGCATACAGGCAAAAGGGGCTATGATCAAAGTCTTCTGCACTAATGCACTTTATAAAAAGTTTATCATACTAGACTACAGGTTTCATTGTTGCATTGTGATTGAACTAACAATGTGACCCTGTAAAGACGAGTCATGATGAACTTGCGTGTTTTACATGGTTGTTGGCTTTTCATTTTTTATAATGGCTTTTTAGAATTAATTGTTGTGTGTCAATGTAATAAGTTAATTATATTGATGGTGTTAACTGTTTTGTTTATATGACCGTGTGTTGTTTGTTTTTATATGAGACATGTACTTGTGCTTTTTAAGATTTTTAACCCAAAAAAGCTATATCACATAACCTAACATTGTTTTAAAGCGCAAATCTAAAAGTACATTACAAAACTCTCTCTTTCCCTATATATATTCCTTTTTTAGATACAGAAGAAACATTTCATCAAAATAAAGCACTTCACACCTAAAAAATCAAACTGCACACTTGTAAACCTAGACAAAGGGACTTTTCAAAGTAAGTAAAATAAACACAGCTATAAAACAACCCCAATGAGTTAACCTTAAAACTAAAATGCTACCACTCCCCAAAACTAATCACACCTTTTTTTAACATGCAGCTAAAACAAACATTTTCTCATCAACAGAAAAGGAAAGCCCAGCTGACCCAAAGCTCAATGACGGCAAACAGAAACAGAAGAAATTCAAGTGGAACTTAAAGCTGCAGCACACATGTAAGTATCAAATCTTAGGGGCATATTATCAACAAACGGCATTAAAATTATCGCCGCTTTAGCGGCAGAAAACTGCCAGTAAAGCGGCGATAATGGGCTTGATAATATGCCCTTGGGGATTCCAATAGAAGCCCATGTTCTGGTGTCAACATGGGCTTCTATTGGAATTCTCTGCGGCATATTATCAAGCCCATAAACACCGCTTTAGCGGTAGTTTTTTGCCGCTAAAGCAGCGATAATGTTATCGCCGTGCTTGATAATATGCCCCTTAATTTTCTATTTAAATATCTTTAAATTATGTTGACAAAAAACTTGTTTTAACATAATAATCAATTTTAAATTTATGCTACTTTCAGGCAGAAAGAGCCATGTAATTCACATCACAAAATGTAAAAAGATTGCTTTAACACACGGGATACTCATACAGCCAGGAAAACACAAGCATCGAGAACATGAATTGGAAATGCACTAAATATTATGAAAATGCTTGTTATGGGAAAGCTAAAAGTAAGAAAATATTGTAATTAACGTCAGAGAACACAACCACCCCCAACTGTAACGGAGATGGAAGTAAAACTGCAAGAGTTAAAAGAGGTAAACACTAGTTCCCAGGAGCCCACTACTAACATCTTTAAAGGTATACCATCTGAATTATCTGAGAACATTACAAATCAGCTGCCAACAATCCCTACATTAAAACAGTGAATATCACATACTGAAAGTGGCTTAAATCAACCCCGTGCTGCCCTTAAAGGATACCAAGACAATACAGATCAGATTCCACGGCACCTAACCAGTACACATAACGAAGAACCCCTCCTCTGACACAACAACCACACTAATGCTCAGAGAATAATTATATTGCAACTGAAAATATTTTAGTAATATTATTTCAATGTGAAACATGGATAATGAATGAAACATTTAAAATGTGCTGTCCACCATTCACATATATTTCCACCGTAGGTGAATATCATAGCACTAACATACACCACATTAATGAACTGCTGCTTAACAAACAAAGCACAACTTACTATGAACTTTTAAACCGCATCAATGTAAAAACAAACTACTTGCCACACAAAATATTAATAGCCTTTGCAAGCAATGATACAATCAATACCTAAACTATACCTTCACACAGCCATACAACGCTGCTATTACCACTTCCATGAAAGCATTTGGAGACATCTGCAAACATCTGCACTAACTGTAAAATATCCAAACACCAGCCTGTTTGCACTTGAAATAAAAATTTACTTAGCTCCTGTATGTTATGCACGTGTAACAGATATATAAAACCACTACAAAATGCTAAATAGTTTACGTTTTACCAAAGAAATGAACAAAGGACTAAGGGACATATTCACAAGGAAAGTGGCAAAGTGTGTTGTTAAGCCAAGAAGGCTAATTACACGCTCTGTCACTTTAGAAACACTGGGTTGCACCATATTTACAAGAATATGGTTCAGCCCTGTGTTTCCACCTGCGCTGGTGCTTATATTAGTTGCCTAGCTCCAAAGCAGGCACCCTTGCACCATAGTGGAAGGGTGCTTCCATTGAGGGAGTAATTGTTTATGTGTAGGAAGGTGTTCCTTCCTGCACATAAACAATCTGAAATGGTGATTTTGAAACCTCTATGTGTGCTGCTAAATGCAGCACACATAAAAGCTGCAAACCGTAATTTTTTAATGATTGTTTATGTGCAGGAAGGGACACCTTCCTGCACATAAATTTCAAAGGCGTTTTGCTGTTTCCATGTGTGCTACACAACGCAGCACACAAGGAAACACCAAAAACAAGGAGAAGCTAAACATTTCTCCTTGTTTCAACAGGGTAAGACCAGTTTTTCCCTGGTCTTAATTTCGGTGTTGCCCCATATTTATGCCACCCTTGGTAAATATGGGGCAGCGTCAAAATCAATGGGTGTTGTGGTGGAACGCCCACAGCAACACCCATTACCCACCCTTTTCATGCTAAGTATAGCGTGAAAGGGTGCCTTATTTACAAGGCAGCATTAAGCTACTTTAAGTGGCTTAACATTGCCTTGTAAATAAGACGAAGCCCGTATCACCACCACAACGTCTTTAAAAGTAACTTGTAAATATGCCGCTAAGTCCACAAATGGACTACTTAAAAGACATTTGGTTTGGCTGATTGCACCGCTCAGGACACAGAGAACAACCCAAATTCCAAATACCATGATGGAATGAGTACAACAGAAACATGGCCCAAGAACTCATAACTAACAACTGTGAAATAATGGAACAGTGCCTTCTAAGTCACACAAGGAAGAGCCCCATGAACACTCTGCAAATTCATAGAAGCCTCCAAAAACAACAAAGTTACAAACAACTAAGAATGAAACAGTCAGTAAACCAAAGCAAACTTAAAATAACTTACTTGTACTAAATGCAACACGTCAAAGTTAGACTCTTTGTAAATAACAAAGAAGTTTACTACCAAGAAATTATAGCTAAATCACTATAACAAATCACCTACCTACTAATGTACTCACATTAAAATAGAACAAAAGTTTAGAAATTGGATTACTGGTAGACTGGGGTAAATTAACTCAGCCTCTCTTGGATTGGAATAGAATAGTCAGGTTTAGCTTGAAGGCAATGAGTAAAGTATTTGTGCAACTCTTCTGACAGTAAAACATTGAAAACACCATACAAAAAGATCCCATTCCAGGTTTAGAAAAATAGAGTAGATTTAAAAAACTAAACAAGACCAAAATGATAAAAATCCAATTGGGGAAACTGGAGAGATTGAATTTTAAAGTTCTAGGGTAAAATGGCCCTAAAAAGCCCAAAGCACCAACAAGAGATATCTGGGAGCACCGGACCGGGACAAAGTCACAAGTTCAGGCTGACCGCGATGGAGCGTGTGCTGGCTACAGGACCGAGCTAGGCCAGCTGAACAAAGCACTTTAAATCGGGATGGTGGAGAATTGCATGGATCCAAGGCAAAGAAGCGATGCGCAGTCAAATCGATGTGTCGGTTCTGAGATAACGCAAGGCTGTGGTGCGAGGTCCCATGCATCGTCATCAAGGGTCCTATTGGAAGGGGCTGGCGATGCAAAGTGCGGGCATTGAGGATGCGGTGTGCAGCTGGAGCAATGTGTCTGTTGTGATGAGGTTCGAGTCTGCGATATGGAGGCCAGCGTCATCATTGAGTGGCCGTTGATGAGAGATGCCTGGACCTGGATCGGAGATGCCCTGCACCGGCAGTGATACATCAGTTCCAAGGACTGTGAGGGTGATGCAGACCTTTTGTGCCTGTCCCAATCCAAGCAGCAGTGACAATGCGTAGGTTCTGCTCAAGGATGTGCCGTTGAGCTGAGGAGTTGCATCGGTTTGGCTCGACGATGTGCCGCTCAGCTGAGAAGATACATCGGTTCTGCTAGTACGCACCTTAGGCCCACTTCCAAAGGTCTAGGCCTGTGGTGGCACGACTTGGAAGGGTAGACTCACAGATGGCTGAGTCCAGGTGAAGATGCAAGGTTGTTGGAAGCCTGTTAGGTCTCTGAGGCTACAGATGAGGAGGCCAGCCAACTAGCCCTTGAAGTCACTCTGGGTCTAAGAGATGCAGGTCCAGTACTTCTCACTCAGACAAGAGGGTAGCAGGCAGCAGGTCAGCACAGCAAAGCAAGAGTCCCTACATCCTGGAAGACTAATCACAGAGCCATCCCTGTATTGAAGTGGTGGTGTCTAAGGTGCTTCTTTTACACACAGTTGCGCCTTTGAATTGAGGAGAAACTTCTAGAGACATACCTTTGAAGTTCACAGAAGTGCACAGATGCCCTGCCAACCCTGACTCCAGACTATCTACAAGGGGTATGCAGCCCTTTGTGGGGGGACAGGACACAGCCTATTCAGGTGTAAGTGAGGCTGGGTCCAGCTTCTCTTTCCCATCCTGTTAGGGATAGCCCACTCAGTCACACCTAAGCTCCTTTTGTGTATGGCTGTCTAGGTGGAATACACAAAACTCAGCTGCTAACTACACCCAGTCATGTGATTGGAGACAGGCTGCAGGGACCACACTGCAGGGGCACTTGTCAGTTCTACACCTCTCTGAACTCAATGGGATCCATCTGTCTATACTCTCCTGAGTCACTGAACTGATCCATGAGGAATACCTCTCCTCCTCGGTGGACCCCATCTGTGCAGCACTTAACCTTAACGTGTTCACGGATGTATCCTAGTAGGCAGACAGCACCATCATGACCAACAAAGTGATGTGGCCAATTTCACCCCTTAGATCAGACTTCTATCCCCAACCCAAGGAAAACTCTTTCCATAAGGACCACAACCATCAAAGGACACTGACAGCTATCAGTATCAACAACCAGGCCACAGGCCATCTAGGCGTCTCTGACCTCTGTAGTTTCACAGTGTGGGGGACAGTAGCCCCGGTGTCTTGCATCCTCTTTCCACATTCTATCCCACCAGTTCAGAGGTGGTATCCTGAAACCGGTCCTTGAACCAGGGGCCTGTACACTTAGGCTGAACGTGTGCCTGGCAAGCCAGGACTTTCAGGGGAGTACCTTTTCCCATCTCAAATAAGAAACACTCTGTATGTGCCATGCAAGAGACTGTCTGGGGCAAGTCCCCAATCCTCTGTCCCTGTGACAGTGCATGGAGCCCCCTGACCAGAAGTGGCCTCACTAGCATCAGTCTTGGGGTACTCTGTTCTCAGAGCTGGGATCCCCTGACCCACTGGTCTTCCCACTGTGGGCTGTTCCCACCTCCTGCCCCTCCACCTGGGCCCCTCTGTACCCTCCACTGTGGAGTGGTATCCCAAGAAAATAGAACTGGTAGGATGCCTTTGGTGGCTATCCCAATCAGCTCCCCTAATACCATGGAGCTTCCAACAGTGGATGGTATCTTGGTACAGACTAGATCCGCCTGCTCTGGGGCTAGAAATAGGGCACTTTGAGCCTTTCCCCACCAAAACCTCCCCTTCTACGCTAGGAACTTGAGCCACCCTTCTTAGGATCACTCACCAATGCCTTTCCAGACACTCTGGTACTTATCCGGAGGTCTGCTTCTTTGGCAAGCTACCTAAGGTCAGTGAACTTGCAACCAACCAGGTGTTGCCATAGCTATGGAAAACAGTGACTGAACATGTGTTCTCTAGCAGTCAAATTGTACAGCCTCACTACCTTGTTTACATCACCACCTTTCACTCAATCATCAAAAATAACTCAAAAATCTCCCCAGGACTGGTGAAACACTTTCTGAATGCCCCTGTATCTCAACTTGCACTCTTCTGGGGTGACGCACTGATGACAGCCCTCTGGAGGGGAAAAAAGGGGTCTTATGAACCCCCGACATCTTGCAGGCAGGTGCAGTCACTCACTGCACCCGCCTGCAAGGAGATCTCTGTCCCGTCTTAAAACTGCAGGCAAGTTGCCTTCTGCACAATGAAACACAGAGCAGCTGCTTCAATGTAATAGGGCTCACTTCCTCTGTTTGCGACCGGGCACACCAGTTTTAAGATGCACAGTGGCGCAAACAGGGAAAGTGAGCCCTCTGTGCACTAGGGCCCATGGTCATGCTGACCGGGACAAAGTCACAAGTTTAGGCAGACCACAATAGAGCACAAGCTGGCTACAGGGACCGAGCTGAGCCCGGTGATCAAAGTACCTTAAATCCTGGTTGCGAAGCGTTGCCTGGATGGCAGAAGAGTGTTGCACGATTGATGCAATGCATCAGTTATAAGATGCTGTGATTCTGCAGTGTGAGGTCCTGTGCGTCATTGCTGAGGATCCTGTTGTGATGCAAAATCCAGGCATTGAGGATGCGGCACACAGCTGGGGTGATGCATCTGATCCAAGGAGTTGCGAGGCTGCGATACGGAGGCAGGTGTAACCATCGATTAGAGGGGCGAGGACCTGGACTGGAGATGTCCCAGGCTGTCAATGATGTTTTGGTTCAGAGAACTGTGGGTGTGATGTGGGCCTTCTGTGCATGGCCCAATACATGCAGCAGGCCGATGCGTCGGTTCTGCCTGAGGATACACCGTTCAGCTGAGGAGATACATCTGTTCAGCTTAAGGATTCACTGCTCAGCAGAGAAGATGCATTGGTTCCGCTGGCAAGCACATTAGGCACACATTCACGGTTCTAGGACTGGGGTGGCACCACTTGGCAGAGTAGAATCACAGATGGCAGAGGCCAGGTGCGGATCCAAGGGTGTTGGAAGCCTGTTATGTCCATGGGGCTTCAGATCAGGAGAACAGCCAACAAACCCTTGGAATTACTCTCAGTTCAAGAGATGCAGGTCCGGTCCTTCTCACCCAGGTAAGAGGGCAGCAGGCAGAATGTCAGAAATACAGAGGCCCAGCAAAGCAGCAGTCCAGCAGAGTGGGAGTCCTTCAGCAGCACAGTAACGCTTCTTCATGGCAGAGTATCCACAAGTCCTTAAGTCTGAAGTGGTGGTGTCTGAGGTCCTTTTTTATATACAGTTGTGCCTTTGAAGTGGGGAAAGAACTATTAGAGACATGCCTTTGACGTGCACAGATGCTTTGACAGCCTGGCTCCAGACTATATACGGGGGTATGCAACCTTTACGTGTGGAGAGGACACAGCCTATTCAGGTGTGAGTGAATCTAGGTCCAGTTCTTTCCTCCCATCCTGTCAGGGATAGCCAATTCAGTCACACTTAAGCTCCCATTGTGTGTGGCTGTCTAGGTGGAATGCACAAAGGCCAACTGCTAACTACACCAAGCCATGTGATCAGAGACAGGCTGCAGACACCGAATGGCTAAAGGTCTTATTACGAGTTCGGAGGTCCAATTGACCACCAAACCCATGATGGCGGTCCATGGACCCCCAGGCTGGCGGTCCGCCTGCTGCATTAGGTCTGTAGGAGTTGGACTGCCACAGGACCGCTGCTGTCACCAAGGTTCTGAGGCCCCTAATATGCTGGTGATGCATATTAGGAGCATATTACGAGTTTCCTCACCGCTGCCTTTTCATGGCAGTGCAACTGCCATGACATTTTGGAGGTAGCCCTTGATGGCCGCCTTTTGCCTCTGCACCATGGGGTGCATGCAGGATGGGAACATGGTGTACCCCCCTGTCTGCATGCACCCTCATGTTCCTGCATGGAACAAAATGCACAACATTGTGCATTTTGGCCCATGCAGGAACTTTCTTTCATGTTCCGTTTGCAGTGCCTTTTTTAAAGGCAATGCCGTGGGAATGCCAAAGAACTGCCTGCCAGCACCTTAAAATGTTGTAATCTGGTGAACGGTTTGTTTTGGGCTTAGGCGGTGTGGGAGAATAGCCCCGCTCCCACACCGCTAAAGTCATAATAGGGCAAGAAAATGGCAACTTCTAAAAGAACCTGTTATATTTTCCGCATAGGAAATTACGCTTATAAAATGTAGTCAGATAATTCAAATGTTATCCTATGGGAGAGATAGGCCTTCCAGTAATGAAAATCGAATTTAGGAGTTTGCATTACCAGGACATGTAAAACTTAAAAATACATGTCCTACTTTTTAAATACATTGTACCCTGCCCAGGGGACAATCGGCCTGTCTAGGGTCTACCTTAGGGGTGCTTTATATGTATTAAAAAGGAAGATTTGGGCCTGGCAGGGATTTAACTTGCCAGGTTGACATGGCAGTTTAAAATGCACACACAGGTTCTGCAGTGGCAGGCCTGAGACATATACAATGGGTGGCACAATCAGTGCTGCAGGCCTACTAGTAGCATTTCATTTCCTATCCCTGTGCACATTTCTAGGGACTTGTAAGTAAATAAAATATGCCAATTGTGGATAAGCCACTGTTACTATGTTCTAAGGAGAGAGCACAGGCACTTTATCACTTTTTAGCAGTCCTAAACCAACAAAAACTACATTTTGTAAAAAATGAGAGGAGCATGGACTGCAGCAGTCCATGCAGTGCAGGTACTAATTTTGATGATCCAATTGCTGTGCCTATTTCAAAGGCACCACCTTGGGAATGCCAAACAACTGCCTGCCAGACCAGGACAAAAACTCCTCATCTGGCAGGCGGTTCAACCATGGGTTTGCCGGTGCAGGAGTGGGGCAGTCCCACTCCCGTGCCGCCAAACATGTAATCAGGAGCTAAGGGGCCTATTAGGATGGCGGGCGAACTTCACCCTAGCGGTGCTGGGACCGGCCACCAGTGGTGCGGCGGCCCTGCACCAGCAATTAGGATGCCGCATACATTGCATTGTGGTGGGCGGTGCTGGAAGCAGCACGCACCACAATGCAATTTATGCATGTCGCGCACTTGCATGCACAACGTGGCAGGCACCGTGCGGTGCCTGCAACCTTCTGGTTGCAAATGCAGGGGTACCATAGGTACCCCCATGTGCACCCCCCACCTCCCACACACCATGGGGGCCCGCACCGGCCCTCAACTGAGAAGACCACATGCCTTTCCGTGGTGGCAATGCCGCCACGGAACGGCTGCTTCCCGCTGCCATAGTAATATGGATGGCGTTGTCTAGCTGACACCGCCACCATATGCAACCCTTTTCCACCCGGTCGACTCGCCGACCGGGTGGACAAGCGGCGGACGGTCTTCTCGTCCGCCACGGTACCCCCTCCATCATAATATGGCGGGGGGAAATGGGAGGCGGGCGGGGAATTATGTCGGGCGAATCGACACCGCCATGCGGGCGGTGGCGATCCGCTCAGCATACTAATAGACCCCTAAGTGTTCACCCTTCTATTTCTCTTCTAGTCTAAAGCATTTTAAGGAAGGTGTTGGAAACTAAAAGGGTTAGATTGCCTATTTCCACTCCAATTTAATTCCTTTTTGGGGGAGGTATTGACCTCTAAAGTTGTTAGAGTTACTATTCCCACTCCAATATAAAACATTTTTAGGAAGATATTGAACACTACAGGGCTAACACTTAGGGCCTTATGACAAGTTCGGCAGACTGACCACTGAAGGACCGTGTCTGCGACCGCTAGGAGACCACTGTGCCTGTGGCCTTCGGACCACCATATTACAAGTTTCCCAATGGGCTGGCGGTGTGGCTGAGGCGGTCTTGCGGTGGAGGGCAATGTATTCTATACTATATATATATATATATATTGATGCCTGAGTGTACATTCCGACTGCATATGTGTTGAATGCACACATATGCATGATATCTGTGGAGAAATACCACTTACCTATTGCCAGAGTCCAACCCGTAAGTGGGCAGTCCCGGTAGTGGGTACATGGTACCACTTACCTGTATTTCGCCAAAGACGGGGTCCTATTCCTCAGTTTGAAGATGCTCCTATGTAGGGGGACCTGAAAAAGGGATCCATGTCAAAATCTGCTGGGAAGAACTGGAAAGGGGTGAGTATGCTCCCCAAATCCTTCTTTTCCATCGATCTTCTAGGCGGTTGTCCAACCGCCGTGGTCAGCTCATCAGGAAGTCAACTTGTATAATACGGATGGCAGTGTTGTGGCTCTGTACTGCCCAATCGAGCCTGCCTTCATCTGACCGATGCCAGGCCAGTCGGCGGTGTGCTGGTGCTGTCAGGGGTCTAGCCATGGTCTTCGCAAAGCCAATCTGCCAAACTCGTAATATGGCGGACGGCTCACTGGTGTTGGACCACCACTGCTGGGTACTCGTAATGCATTCCTACACTATTATACATATTTTTTCAAAAATTATAAATAATATTAAAAATAAAATAAATATAACTCAAGGTACTCATTTGCAATTTACATAAATACTTCATGAAATAAACATAAAATAATATAAATGAAAAGAAAAAGAAATATGAATAATGTTTAAAAGCAAATAAAACACAGAATATACTTAATTCACATAATTTAATTGGAAAATAAACAAAAATAATAATATAAGGTAAATATTTCTAAACGACAACATTTGTCATCCCCTCAATAACCTTACCAGCAATATAAATATTATAAGACTTAAAAAAAATAGCTTACAAATTTACCTTATAATATTTCTATGGATTCAAAACTATAATTTTAAAAAGCATAAATACATTATAAAAATCTCATTTTAATTAAGAATAACACAATATATAGATACAGTAACTTCACGTCTATGCAAAAGGAAAATATATTCTAAATACATATATCAAAATCAGAAAATTAATATAAAAGTTATTTTTTAATAATTATTATAAAAGTATTATTGCAATTATAAAAAATACAATACGTAAAAATGTAAATGTTAAATAAAACATAAATCTAATAGCAAATGCTTCCAAATTGTACTGACCCTATTCCACTACAAACCCAACATTCCACTAATAAAACCATTTTTAATCATTTTAGATAGACAACATTAAAATATATATAAATATTTTTTACTAAAATATATAGTAAACGGAAGATTTTTAATTTTAAAAGTGAATGTAAATATTTCTTTAAAGAGAAATAATTTATAATTTTGAATGAGACTACAATAATAATTAATACACATTATTTTTAAATAGTTTGCTTTTGATTATCATAAACACAAAGTATTTTATTTTATGTTAGAAAGGAACATATGTACAACAGTTATAACTTAAATAAACAACTAATCATATCAAAAACAACAAAACAAAAAAATGGATCTACATATATATTTAAATATTCCAAAATTATACTAAAATTAAACTTACTAAATGAAAATGTAAGAAAATATTTCACTTGGAAGAATATTTACACAAACACTTTACAAAAATCTGTCCAAATGCTTTCTGCTACAAACACAAGACCACTCTACTAAAATGTTTATTAAATATATATTCCAAAATAAATTAAATAAATTTTGGTCTATAGATGTGCCCGCACTACCTCCCCTGTGGGGGTGTCAGCCATTGGCAAACTCTTGGGAGATACTTAAAGGCCCCTCTGGTGCAGAGCGCCAGAAGGAGTTATTTAACATTTTTAAACTGTGTCTGCTCGGGAAGAGCTTTCCGAGCATTCAGAGACTTTTCGTGCTTTTTTAGTCTAATGACCTCATTACTCTAAAGTGAAAGTAAAACAAGCTGTTAGGCTTATTTGACTTTCATTGCATCAGTGCTTGTGGGGCATATCTCAGCCCCCCAAGCACTGGTTGGAGTGAGAGAGGTATCGTTGGAAAGGGGAGAATCTCCCCTTCCCAATGCTATCCCTCCCCAGTGAATCTCCCCTTGGGGTTTGCCATAGGAGAGCGATCCAAAAGCAGGGATCCATCACCTAGCATCAGAGATTTTAGGAGAGCAGCCCCCTGGGCAAGGACTCCCCCCCCCCAGGATATCAGTCTTTCTGCCCGTGATCTGCACCCCTGGGTGACAGAAATTCCACTCAACATCAGGGTTATTTTTTAGTATAATTATGGGGGTGGGTCTGTCCATTATGGGCATGGCCATGCCTTCACCCCAAAAAACTACTGTGTCACTCTTTTTGTCCCCCCATCTGGAGGGCAGATGGGGGCAGAAAGCACAACAGACACCAGGGTGTTTATTATTTTTCTTAAACAATATAGAGTGGGGGATGCCCACCATAGGCATAGCCATGCCCCCATGGCCCCACCCCAATACTAGAGGTAGTCATTCTGCCCCCGGGGGTGGATGGTGGTAATTACCCCCAATGCGACCCCCCTGGTGGGGGCAGAATGCACCTAGACACCAGAGTAATCATTTTAATTAATTGTAGGGGTGGGGACTGCCGATTATGGGCATTGTAATGCCCACCACTCCCAAAAACAATAGTGATGTCTTTCTGCCCCCCAGGAGGCAATATGGGGGTAATTACCCCCAAGCTGCCCCTTCCAGGGGGCAAAAAGCCCACTAGAAACCAGGTTTTTTTTTAAACATAGCTGTCGGGCTGCCATGCCCCCACTTAATAAGAGAGATTGTCTTTTTGACCCCCCCTGCAGATGTGGGTAATTATCTCTGATCTGCACTCTGGGGGCAGAAACCCCACTAAAAGCCAGGTATTGTTTTTTTGTTTTAAATATAGAGGTGGGGGCTGCCCATCATGGACATTGCTATGCTCCCACCCCCACGTAAAAGCTCCCACCCCCACGTAAATGGGAAACAGTCTGTCTGTCCCTCTAGGGTGACAGTTCTTTTTTTACCCTGATCTATCCCCCCAAAGGGAGCAAAAAGACCACTAGACACTAGGGCACTAAAGAAAATATATAATATCTGCTGATTAAAGCATCCCATCCCAATGAAAAGCGAGAGGACATTTGATTCTTATGGGTGTTGTTTTTACATATGGGCCTGGTGAGTGTGGCTAACTTCCAATATTATCCCACTTGCATTGGTGAACTGCTGCACGTTTTGGGCTTGGATAGGCTGCCATCTAGAAAAACCTACCAGACCCAGACAGGTCTGAAAACGAGACATCTGGAGGAGTTCGGGTTGGTGTGTTTCGCATGCATCCCACACCATTTTCTTACCGACAGTGCCCTACAAACCTCAAATGTTTCTGTGAGGAATACTTCTGAAATCTGTGGGGAGACAGACATTTCTGACCACACATCATTCCTCCAAATCCCCTTATGAAAATGGTACCTCATTTGTGTGGGTGGGCCAAGAGACCTTGACACAAAAGGTTCCAAAGTACTACATGGAGGGATTAGTTTTAGGAGTAGCTGTGGGATTTGGGGCTGAGCTCCGATGCCACTCATAGACACCTACCAAGCACAGTAATTTTTGAAAGCTAGACAAACAGGGGATTCCAGGGTGGTGTGCCTTGTGTGAATCCCATGAGATTTTCTTACCCCCAATGCCCCTGCAAACTTCACACTTTGCCTGAACTTATGCATTATCCTTACATTTCTCTGATGGAAACTTCTGGAATCAGCAGGATTCTACAGAATTCCTGACACCCAGCATTGCCCCACTTGTGTCTATAGAAATGCTGCACCACTTGTGTGGTTGGGCCTAGTATCTGCAACTGGAACAGATCTTACTTTAATTTGAGTGAGACCTATCTCACTGCTTCCAATCTTTGCCAAGGTTGCTGAACATATTTTTTTTCACAAGACCCAATCAGGGTTCAGACCCATGTTCAGCAGTGAATCTGCTCCTCTCCTGGCCTCCGAATCCCTTAGATTAACTGTGGATGAGGGTACAAGAGATGCCTTGATTATGCTGGACCTTAGCTCAGCATTCGATACCGTGTCCCATGGCCTTCTACTTGAACTTCTTTGGAGTCTCGGTGTGGGGGGTTGCGCACTTGGTTGGATTATGGATTTCCACAAGGATTTACCTTTCAGGCCTTCCATCAGTCATAAACCTCGATCTGCCCCCTGCGGCAAGGGATGCCAAAGGGATCGGCTTTGAGCTCGACCCTGCTTAATTCATACATGCGCTCCTGGGTGAAGATGGTGTCTTATGCTGATTGCACTCAGCTGATTATCACCTTGGCACATGATGAAGGTGAAGCTGCTTCCAATTTCAAAATATGTCTGGTTGACCTGGCAAAATGGATGGACTCCAGCTGTCTCAGACTCATCACAGGAAAGACTGAGGTCCTAGTGGTAGGCAAGCACCCATCTATATGGACCTCTACATGTTGGCCATCTGAATTAGGGTCTGTACTTGCTCCAAAACCTAAGATAAAAAATCTGGCTTTGGCATCTTAAAGATGCTCCAAATTTTTTTTAAGCTTCTGCTGGATTCAGCAAGGAAAACGGTTATCCAGACGCTTGTAGTGTCACGCTTGGATGATTGTAATGTACTCTATCTTGGATTCTCCAAAGGCAGGACAAGAATGTTTGAGAGGGTTCAGAACGCCGCGGCAAGAATGCTTCTAAACATCCCACAAAGTTATTCTTTGGGTTCTTTCCATGCAAAACTCCACTGGATTCCTATTCAGGCCGGAGTAGCTTTTAAAACTCTGTTTTTGCTGCAGAATATTAAATCAAAGGGGTCCTCGATATCTTTTTCCTCTGATCAAACCTCACCTGTCAAATTGTTGCCTTGGAAATGGCCAGACTTATGATACCCAAAACGCATAGAGTTTGTTTGGGTGGTAGCTCTTTCAGCTTCCTGGTGGCAAAGTTGTGAAATCTCCTTCCTGTTGACCTTAGAATGCAACCCTCTGAAATACTGTTTAGCAGAAAGCTAACGACCTGGTTCTTCAGGCAATCAATGGTAATTTAACTGACTAGCTGGCTCACTGATTGCTAATAGAGAAAACCTAGCACGGGGACCTAGACAGCTTTACAAGCTTCTAACATAACATAACATAAAACATCCTGCGCCAATTTCGAAAAATAGAGTTACATTTTAATAAATTATTTAACAGTAAAATGACTAAAATCCTGTTAGTAAAACCGGATTTATGATTTTATTACAGTTTAAGGTAAAAACTAGTGCCTAAATGATTAAAGTGCCAACTGCGAACATCTAGTCATGCTAGACCAGGTCAAAGTATAAAAATATGGACGACCGCAATGGAGTGTGAGTTAGATGTAAAAAGTGGATTGGGCGTGGTTGGCACTTACCTTCTGGACAAAGCTGCAGTGAAGATTTCTTCATTTAAACATAGTCACTTTTTTGGAACTTGAAAATCTCCAGCAGGACAAAGCTGGGGGATATAGCCAATGAGAGTGCCACAAGGCTGGATACCCCTTGAGTGAAGGACGTCTGAAGAGTATTTTCTGCTGTAGAGAAGAACATAGTGGGAGCTCCTGGGAAGTCAGGCCGACTGGTGATGCACCTTGGGTGACAGACAAGCAGGTTGGTCCCATTCTCTTCTAGGTTCTCAGAGCAGGTTTTAGCCCAAAAATGTTAAGTTCTAAGCTTTGGATTATGGCTATCTGGGTACCTTTGCTACCACAATCAAAGGTCCAGGACTGGTGAGACACCACTTGGGGATTACACGAGGGCTTGATCCAGGTGCAGATTCAAGATGGTTGGAGCCTTTTCTGTCCTTGAGGATCTGATCAAGAGACAGGCCAACTAGCACTTGAAGTCACTCTGGTAAGACTGTGTTCAGAAATAGGACAGGGCTTAACAGCAGGGCAGGCCTCCAAGAGTTAAAAGCAGACTTCAGGCAGAAAAGCAGTCCTTCTAAGTGTAGGAAAGCAGTCTACTGACGTGCACAGCAGGCTACATCAGCAGGCAGTCCTCTGAGAGTGATTCCACAGGTTCAGAAAGTGAACTGAAGAGTGGGTCTGAGAGTCCAATTTTTATACCTGGTGCCCCCTTTGAAGTAGACTTTTCTAGATAATTTCCTATCAACTGCTTGAGGTTTCCTCCTTCCCTTGTCCTGACACCAAGCTGGCTGCATGAACAATGCAGGGATGACAAGTCCTTTGTGTGAAAGGAGAGCACATCCTATTCAGCTGCAAATGGGGTTGTGCCCAGCTCCACCCTACCATCCCGCTAGCTGATTGCCTATCCAGACACACCTAATCCCGCTATTGTGTGGCTGTCTAGAAGGAATAATCAAAGTCCAATTGCCAACTATACCCAATTCAATGCCCAGGAGCAAGGGAGAGGCCCCAAATAGGGCAGGAAAATGCTAAGTTTCTAAAAGTACGAGTTAAAGAGACAAGGAGACCCTAGGAGTCAGAAGGGACCGAGGGTAGGTACATTTTTGTAAGGAAAAGTGGTACCATTCAAACAGAGTAAAGTAACATGCCACAATGAAAAATTGGGTTTTATGTTTAAAGACAGTGCAAAAATACTAGTCAATTACAATTAATTAGTAAAGGAGAAAATAACAGAACAGTGAGTGAGTTTTGGTGGCAGGGTAAAAGGAAATCAGCCGATTTCCGGTACCCAGGCAAGTGATTAAAAGGTGACTTTTTTGTGCACGAAAGTAAGCATTAACAAAAAGTCAGTAAGGCATTTCATACTCCAACATTTAAGATAAAGATACAATGGAGTTTAGAAATGGTTGTCATATTTTCTCCTTTACTAATTAATTGTAATTGACTAGTATTTTTGCACTGTCTTTAAACATAAAACCCAATTTTTCATTGTACTAATTGTGGCATGTTACTTTACTCTGTTTGAATGGGACCACTTTTCCTTACAAAAAAGTTTCTAAAAGTGGCATTTTCAAAATGTTAACTTAAAATCTGACTTTACCATTAAAGAGAATTTTCAATTATAGTTTCTAAGACACCAAACACAAATTGTTTACCTGTTCTCAGTAAAACATGTGCATTTATTACATATAATAAGGCAACCCAATTTTACCTTATGGGAGAGGTATGCTTCAGACTAGTGAAAAACAAATATAGGAGTTTTTTACTATAAGGACATGTAAAATTTAAAACTACATGTCCAACCATTTATTTTCACTGCACCCTGCCCTATGGGCTATCTATGGCCTACATTCAAGGTGAAGTAGAAGGGGAGTTTAAGGCTAGGCAAGGGGGTTATATGGACAAGTCAAATTGGTAGTTTAACACTGCATTCAGGCTGCAATGACAGACCTAGGACATGTTTTAAGGGTCTTCTTAAGTCGGTGGCACAATAACTGTTGTAGGCCCACTAGTAGCATTTAATTTGTAGGCCCGTGAGTAAGCCAATTTTACCATGTTTAAAGTAGAGAGCACAAGCACTTTGCATTGGTTAGCAGTGGTAAAATGCAAAGAGTTCTAAAGCCAACATAAAAAACTTCCACAAAAATAGGAAGGGTGAAGGCAAAAAAGTGTGAAGGTGACCTTGTAGAGAGGACCAATTCCAATATGACCATCTCCAGCCAAAAGCCTGGGGAGACTAATCAATACCTTGATGGGCTTCCCTGCTTATGCAATACATGGACAATGCAACACTACAGCAGAGGGCCTTGCCAGGTCTCAGCCCCTCTGAACTCAGTTGGTTTCCACTGTTTACACTCTCCTGAGCGACTGAACTAACCTGTAAGTTACCAATTGACTTCACCTCACCTGTGGAACCAATTTACACAGCATCTAACCTTAATTTGTTTACAGATGCATTCTAGTAGTCACCATGGTTAAAGTCATGTGGCCCTTCCCACCACTTGGATCAGACTTCTGTACCCTACCCAAGGAAGCCTCTGCCTATAAGGACAGCAACCAACAGAGGTCACAGACAGCTGTCAGTGTCAAGTGCCAGGCTCCAGGCCATTCAAGGTGCTCTGATCTCTAACGTTTCTCATAGTGGGGGGCAACTGCTCCATGTGGTAGAGACCCTTTTTCTACTCTCCTTCCTCCCAGTACATTGATGGTGGCTTGAGACTGGCCACCCAGCCCAGGGTCTCTATCCTGATGCTGATCATTGGTCAGGGGTGAGTCCTTCCTCTCCCTACCCCTCCATATGGGCCTCTGCCCCCTCCGTTTGGGAGCGACATACCCAGATATCTGAGCTTTTGGGTTTGCCCTGGGCGGCCACCCCTCTTGGTTCTTCCATCACTGGTGGTAACTCATTCCCATAAATACAGTCAGTGGGGAGCATTGGGATAATTATGACCCACCTCTGGGTCACCTCCCTGTACCACTCAGGGATACCAGAGCCATAGGGTGGAAAAAGCCCTCCCCATGGCCTGAGTTACCCTTCATACTGCTAAGGGGAAAACAGCCTTTCCACTGCCATGGTCTGGCTTTCCCCGGTGTCCTTCAGAGCAGTGAGAGGGACCCCATTCACCTTGAGCTGGTGGAAGTGATGACTAGGCCTGGGCAGAAAACTACGCTACGCTCGCGGAGTGTGCGTAGTTTGCGCAACTACGCGCTACGCGAATTGCATGTAGCACAGTGCAAAAACGCGTTGCCGATCGCAAGTGTGGAAAATAAACCTCCCGGCGAGATTCTCAATGCGGGGAGGTCTGGCTTGCGACCGCTCGCGATGAGAAACTACCAGTCCGCATTGAGAAAGCTGCCGCTCGAGTACAAATCTACTTGAGCGGCAGAAAACGGCCGCTTGCACTGTGCATGATGCTGTTCGCAATGATTGCACAGTGCGGACAAGCATACGGCACTGTGCAATCATTGCGAACAGCATTTCCCTACCGCACTACGCAGTTTGCGTAGCTACACGTAGCATGCGTAGTGCAAGGTGCACTTCGCATAGCTATGCGTAGCACGATTACGCAAACTACGCACAGGGTTAGTGATGACTCCCACCCTCAGGGATCACTAGTCTACCCTCTGAGTTATCCTCCTAAATAGGGAGATTTCGGTCACTCCTGTATAGGTCTAACTAGTGGATGATTTTCTCAGACAGACATAGTCCCCCTGCTTGTGTCCTAGCAAAGAACAATCAAAGCAGATGGGTTTGTAATGCGGCCCCATAGACCACCGCCCCCTAGAACCTCCCTCCTTCTCAGAAGGGACATGGAAACCCTTTACCCCACCTTGCTCTGGGACTTGTCTGTGTCTCCCTTGACCTCTGCCTCACCCTGATGGGAGGAACCCAAACCACTCTTCTTGGGGTTGCTCTCAGGTACCTTCTTGTGTACCCTGGTGCTATCCCAGTAGCCTGCTTCATTGGCAAGCTCCCTGGGGTCAGAGAGCTTACTATTCACAAGGTGTTTGGCCCAGCTCTGTAAAAGAAAGACTGAGCATGTGCTCTCTAGCAATCAAATTGTACAGCCCCTTGCAATCACTCACTTCACTGCCCTTCACCCAACCATCCTTTGACTTGCAAAAATGGTCCACACAATCCACCCAGGTCTGCTGGAGTAGCTCTAGATGGTCCTTTAACCTTTACCTATATCTCTCTGGGTTAGGCCCATATTTCCTGATCAGGGCGTTCTTAATGAGAGGATACTCCGTTCGGTCCCCTTTCACATGGGCTATGGGGACATCCCTCCCTTTACTAGGAACATGCCTCCAGAGGCTGGCCCCCCAATCGTCTTCAGGGACCCTATGATTTCTAGGTCAAGTTTATAGGCTGCAAACCAGTAGTCTATATCATCTCACATAACAAAGTTAGGCACCAGATGTGGACCCTCTTTTCTCAAATGGACACTGGGGTAATGTTGCCATCAATACTGTGCTGCTGCACTCTGCATGCTTGGCTCTGGATTTCAGCTCCTTGAGACTGATGGGTCATCCTCCTTTCTGGCATGGCCAATCTCTCCCTTGTCATTCTTTCCCCTGCATCCAACTTTAGTTTGGTCATCTACAATTTGAGTTTGTTCTCCACCTTCCTGTCTTCCAGTTTCTCAGGGGACAGACCCCAAGCAGACACCCTGCTTCCTTCCCCATCCTAGGCATCCTCTGGGATCTTGCTCACCTTGCTGTTCAGGACCCTGGTTTGGATTCTCCCCTCCTCATTATCCTCCAAGTGTGTACCCTTCTCCTCATCATCCCTCTCTGAGATAGACTGCTGCCTCTGTACCTCCTCAAAGGGTCTGAGGGCTACCTGGAGATCCAACTTGGTAGCCTTCCTGCCTGCATTTAGCCCCGTTTATTTGCAAGTCTTCAGCATCCCAGCCCTGGGGAGAATGTCACAGTTGATCAGATCCATCTTCATGGTACAAAAAAAGGGATATAGGGCACTTCAGTTTAGAAAAACAAGAAAACTGCCAGAGGAAAACTAAGATGAATTTAAAAAGAGGTCAACTCTGGTCAACTCTGGTGATTGGTTATATGGGATTTTCATGTTACACAAATCACTGCATGTCACTGCACAAAATCAAGTACTGGACCCCCACCACTCAACAACAATGTTCGAAGTTGGATTACTTGTTGAGCGGATGAAACACAATTCTTGACAGGATGAAACTCAAGCAAACCCCAAATTAACTTGTGCTTAACCCTCTGGTAGCTTGGCACAAAGAAGTCAGGCTTAACTTAGAGACAATGCGTGATATATTTATGCAGCACACAAACAGTAATAAAGTGCAAACACAACACAAGAAAAACCCCACACCAATTTAGAAAAATAGTGTAAATTGTAATACATTATTTGACACCAAAACAACAAAAGTCTAATTAGTGGAAACAGAGTTATGAATTTTTTAATTTTGAGGTAAAAATTAGCACCTAGAAGATCAAAGTGCCAACCACGGAAATCTAGTCACACGAGACCAGGTAAAAGTAAAAGAAATAACATAACATATATTTGTATTATGCAAAGTACCTGTGTAACTCCTTGCTTTAGTAATTATATCTTCTCGTATTTAATAGCTATACTTATAGGGAAATATCTTAATGGTATTTTGATTTTTCCAAAAGCACTATGAGCACATATTACTTTTTTGAGAATGGCCTTAAGTGGTTTCTAAAAGTATAAAGTTTGTGAGTAGATAGGAAAGAGTGAATTGTGTGTATTACATATGTAACGTTTCGGCTAAGTATACTTTGTTTGGAAACATAGCAATGCACCAATTTAAAGTGCAAGAGGAACAAAGTTGCATGCATTTAATTAAGAATTTCTGTGGCGGTTTACTGGTCAAAAGTCCTCTCTGATGGTTCAGATTTAAAGACTAACATGAAAAAATACCTATTTTGCAATGGAGAACAACAGATAAAAAAGCCTTTTAGAAATTAAGATGGGATTTTCATTCAATATAACTGTTCAAAATATTTTATTAAGACTTTGGGGCCGATTCCGATTCCGGACGCAAAACGAACCGACCAACACGAACCCGGAATGAACCCGACCGACCCGTACCCGCGATGTCCGATACACGCAGTACGATGCAATGCATGTAAAGCCAGACCGAACTCGCACGAAGACCAAGCCGCACGACCGACACGCACAGACAACCGGGCCCACAAGCAATAGAGTCCTTTGCGACCGACGCGTATGAAACCCAGAAGATAGGCAGCGTGAACGAGGCGGAGAAGCCCGCACAAGACAACATCAGCATCCGTTTCCGTCAGATGAACGTCTCCTTCATGCCTACAAAACCCAAAGGAAAAAAGACAAAAAAAGGACCAAACAAGCAAAGACAAAGCCAATAAATATCAAATAAAACAAACTGGGACAAGGACACACCCACAACTCCAACTATATAAAGGACTACAATCACTACCATCTTCCCTTGCAAACAGGAGACAGAGCCAGAAGCAAACACCATTACACAGCAACCACAGACACACTCACAACTCACCCATCACACAACCCACACACCATCAGCACCTCATCCAAAAGCACACACACATACAGCCGGCAAAACCAACACCAACCCACCCTCACTTGCACCCTCTCACACACATCCCTCACCACCACCACCCATCACCATGCCCCCAAAGAAGAATCCAAAGTTCACAGATAGTGAGTTAGAAGTGCTGGTAGATGAGATCATCAGAGTAGAGCCACATTTGTTTGGTACATTGGTCCAGAAAACAAAGATGTGGGCGAGGATTGTGGACAAGGTGAATGCACAAGCACCAGCAAGGCGCACAAAGGATGATATTCAGAACAGGTGGTATGATGTGCACAGAAGGGTCAAGAAACTCATCGAAAAAGATCACGCCCTGAGTCAGTGCACAGGCGGTGGCCAAACCAGTCTACGTCAGGACCTGGGAGGAGAAGGTGCGGGACATCCTACCACCAGAGAACGTCCATGGGCTAACAGACATACCAGAGCCTGGTGAGTACACAAACAACATACCCAAGATTGTGTGGCAAGGGGACAGTGAAACCATGCACCGCAAGCAAAGCTACAGTAACCAATAGATAATCATACCAATATGTGTATGCCAGTCAGACAAACACAATACCTGCCATCTCATAGTGACTTGGAACTGTGTCATGACATGCACCAACCTACAAACAAATAGAGCAAGGCAGTGGCACAAAGCTAAATAGACACTGCCAGACAGTTTGCCACCACAAACACACTACCTCACAGTGCAGCTGACTGACAGGAAGGAATTGTGGGGATGCAGGTGAAGTGAGTGTATCCAAAAGCATGATGGGGCCTGTAGTCACAGATAATGCTCCCCCTCCTGATTGGCCCATCAAGACCTCCTTGAAACATGCCCACATCACAGGGAGTGGAAAATGACTGACAAGATGGCTGACACTGGCTCCTGCTGTGGGGAGCACAAGGCCCTGCAAGGGCATGTGCACAAATCAGAAGCAGGACACCACTGACTGACATCCTGAAAGACAACTTGCATGCCCCACAATGGAAGCACGTTTCATGGTAGGATGTCTGGCCAGGTGGGAAGGAGGACTGACAGCTCTGACCATAATTACCAGCATGTGGAGACACACACACCCCTCAACACAAACTCCACACATCTCACCGGGTAGAATGCATTGACCCACACCTCTGTGAAATATCAGCAAAAGATACACCATACTGGGTGCTGCTGTGTGAAGCACAGGGGCTCTCTTAGGACTTGTAGCCAAACAAACACCAGGATTTCACAGTCAGCCATCTTGCCATTGCTGTCACACCCCCTCACAGAGAAGCAGAGTCAAGAGGAAGGAAGTATGGGCATGCTAGGAAGGGGGGTGTAGCCAAGAATATGATGGGAGTCGCAGTCAAAGACAATCTACACCCACCCACATGGCCCAGCAAGTTCTAACTGAACCATACTTGCCCCACAGGGAGTGGGAAGGGTCTGACAGGATGTCTGACACTGGGCTCTGTTGTGGGGAGCACAAGGCCATGCTGGGAAATGTACAACAACAAACACCAGGTCTACACAGTCAGCCATCTTGCCATTGCTGTCACACCCCCTCACAGGGAAGCAGAGTCAAGAGGAAGGAAGTATGGGCATGCTGGGAAGGGGGTGTAGCCAGGAGCATGATGGGAGTTGCAGTCACAGACAATCTACACCCACCCACATGGCCCAGTAAGCATACACTTAACCATGCTCACCTCACAGGGACTGGGAAGGGACTGACAAGATGTCTGACACTGGGTTCTGTTGTGGGGAGCACATGGCCCTGCTGAGAAATGGGCTACAACAAACACCAGGACTTTACAGTCAGCCATCTTGCCGTTGCTGTCACACCCCCTCACAGGGAAGCAGAGTCAAAAGGAAGGAAGTAAGGGCATGCTAGGAAGGGGGATGTAGCCAAGAGTATGATGGGAGTCACAGTCACAGACAATCTACACCCACCCACATGGCCCAGCAAGTCCTAACTGAACCATACTCGCCCCACAGGGATTGGGAAGGGACTGACAAGATGTCCAGCACCAAATGAAGTGGATTCCCAGTCTCAGACTTAGGCGGACACTGAGCTCTCTGGTTTGACTCTGTCTCTGTCCTCTTCGGATGACAACGACCAACCTGTCCCCTTCGGTGTGAGTCATCATGCACCACCAGCAGCATCAACATCTGCACCCCCTGTACCCATGCCTCCAGCATCTGGAAACCGACAGGGCACCCCCGCCAACACGGACAGACCAAGGCCACTGAACACCCACAGCACAGGGACACAGGACCCCCCGGAAGCAACACCACCCAAGGGGTCTCAGTGTCACCTGTGCATCCCGCCGCTGTTCCTGCCCGTGTGGATAGGGATGCTGGGAGGGGTGGGAGGCAGAGGGCGCACCTTGCAGAGGGGTCTGGAATGCATGATGACTCCCACCTGGCACGCATCATAGATGCGTACCAGGATAGCACCGGAGGATTTGGCCAGGTAGAGGGGATCCTCAAGGACATGCAACAGGAGCAGGCTGCCCACCATGCATGCATGGAGGCCAAGTGGGATGCCCTTACTGCGGTGCATTGGGACATACTCCAATGCCTCCGCCAGATCAACACAAACCTGTCCACACCTCCCCGTGTGGCCACAACATCTGTTGCAACACCATCTGCCACCGCCACAGGGAGGGAGGAGGACTCTGGCGGAGAGTCCCCTGCACCGCAGAGGCCTGCACCTGAGGATCCCCCCCTGGAAGAAGAGGGGTCGTGCGAAGAAGGACATGTGAGAGGCAGATGTCCCAGCACATCCCCCAGGGCCTCTAAACCTGTTCTGGACAAAGTTCTTTGTGCGCAACCCGTTCACCTTGTCCAATAGCACACAACTCGCCCACATGACATGGAGAGTTCATGTTGGGCCAATGTAGCAGAAGACTGTGGACTTTACTCTGGACATTTAATCTACCAGCACATCCAACTGTAATGGGAACTTTGGATTCCAAAACCAATGTACAGCACCCACCACCCTGTGCACTTTCCTCACACGTTTGAAAATAAACTCACCAGTACACCATACTTGCCTCTGTTGTGATTCCAAATTGCCATGTGTCATGGAGATGTCGATCTGCTACACAACACAGTTCATGCCAAATACTGCAACAATGTGACCAACGTAACGTGAGTCATGGTTATGTGACACATGTGAGGGAGACACACCGCCATGGCACCACAACACATACTCACCATGGTCATGTTGCTCATCCCACACAATGATGTTGACCTGAAAGACATTGGCATGCACAGACACAACACCAACCCCAGTCAGTGGTAACAAGTCCACAGGTGAGGTAAGCAGATGTCAGTCAGATGTGGGAAGACAGACAACGCAAATAACAAAGCATAGCACAGGTTCATTACACATCAGCAACATGTTTATTCCACAATAGTTGCACGGTAATTCTACGTAACAGTGGACACACGCTCACAAAGTGATGGAGAATTGAAGTCCAGGGATGTGTGGTACATCAGTTGATGGGAATTGACAACTTCCACACTGGTGTTGGATTCTGGGCGTTGGGGTCAGTGTTGACCAAACAAGAGGCAAAGTACCCTGGGAAGGACAGACACAAGACATAGTCAAAAGCACAGCAGAACAGAAGAAAAATGCATCACACATGCACAAAACATGTCGCAAGAAACCTACACACAAACAAGTTAGCAGTACTACCCTATTGTGGAGTACACACCACCTGAATGAACACATCACTGCACGCATCCAGTCAAGTGGCACACAGACACACTCAGACAGCAACAGAGCAGCCACAACACATTCCAGGCTAACTCCATACATTGACATAACAACCCTGGAAACTCACATTCAGGTCAAGAAGTTGTTGATGAGCTGTGAGCGGACGTCACCCTCATCCTCATTATCACTGGCATCTTGGCCCAGGCCCGGGATCCTCCACAGGTGCCGGAGGTTGCTCATCGTTATCCTGGATGAGAGGCACCTCCTTCCGCACTGCCATGTTGTGTAGCATGCAGCATAGAATGATTATTTTGCACACCTTTGCAGGCTCATATGGGAGGGCCCCTCCGGTCTTGTCCAGGCAGCAAAAGCGGCTTTTCAGGAGGCCGAATGTCCGCTCAATCACCCTCCTGCTCCGACCATGTGCCTCATTGTAGCGCATCTCGGCTGGTGTCACAGGGTTCCGGAGGCGTGTCAGCAACCACGGCATGTTGGGGTATCTGAAGTCACCTACACACATAAAAATGAACAAGTAGCTGAGTTTTGAAGGAGTGCGGAATACAACATTGACAAACACACACTATGATAAACAGTCAGTACACACTGACAAGCCAGGCATGCTGAGCTGGCATCTGTGACATCAGCGTTGCAATGCGACTACTCCTCATGATGTAGGCATCGTGCGCCGAACCAGGGAACCGTGCACACACATGTGTGATAGACATGTTAGCAAGACATACCACCAGAGCATTGATGGAGTGGTAGTGCTTCCTGTTCCGGTATGCCTGCTCATGTGCCTGTGGTGGTATCAGGGCCACATGTGTCCCATCAATAGATCCGATGACATTCGGCATCCTCCCCAGTGTATAAAAGGCATCCTTTATGTCAGGGAGTTCAACTGGGCTGGGGAACTTAATGTACAGGTCTAGGAAATACAACATCCCCTCCAAGACATCGCGTAGCACCCGACTAAACATCGTTTGCGACATACCACCAGCAGTGGCCCCAGTGTACTGGAAGGTACCAGTAGCAAAGAAGTGCAGGGCTGCCATCACCTTCACCTCTGGGGTCAGTGCTGTAGGGTATGTCCGGCCAGGTAGCAGATGTGGCGCCAACTGCTCCGTCAACTCCTCAATCAGTGGCCTGGTGAAGCGGTACCGTCTGATGCAGTCGCGTTCCTGCATGGTCGCAAGGTCTGGGAATGGTCTATGGACAGCTGGTGCCCTGCATTACAGAGATGCACAAAGGAAGATTGTCAGTTCATCCACCCATGTGGCCATGACCAGGCTCAATATCACATGATAGATCATGACATTACGCAATGTACTGAAATGTGTGCTGTTGGGCATGGACACATATGTCACCTACATGACCATCACCTCACATCTCAATTCCACATGTCCACATGAGTCCCATGTAGTGCAACGGCCAAACAGCTGGCTGTGTCACCCAACCTATGTACTGCTTTGAGGATACAAACACACACCACAGTGACAAGTGAGGCCTGATGTCTCCCAGGCATCACAGATCTTTGCAAATGCAGAAACCCAGGGTCCCTGTATTGCCACATCGACACTGGCATGGACATAGCATACCACGTACACACCACAAGGCAAGCGTAAGTCCCACAGGTAGTGGCCACTGTTGTTCCTGCCGGCCCTACATATACGTCTCTTAGACACACACCCCATCAAGGATGATGCATATACCACATGGATGTGGAGACTGTCACCCATTGGGCACATTTGATCAGACACATCTGAGACACAACATGCACACAGACTGTGGGTGCACATCAGTATTGTGGCTATAGGTCTCACTGTGACATACATGCCATCACCCCCTGGACTCAGGGTGTATATGACATGCCCCAAACATATCCAACATGAAACTGTGTCCGTGACTCATGCCCGTTACTGTACAATTGCACATCACAGTGGTAATGTGCATGACACACAAAGGATTCTGCCCCCATGTACACGTGCACAGCCTGGGAGTGGCTGCAAAAAAGTGCCACCCAACAAACCAAATGTGGCCTCCCCCAAACACCCAGGGAATGCAGCCTTACATGCCATGGGACACTGTGTGGCCAATGCTGTAGTGTGGTAGTTGTGCACAGGTGTCCCTGGCTAGTAATTGTGTGTTGAATCCGTAGAATAGTCACACCAATGACGCCGCGGGGTACAATGCGTACGCATTGCACGGTTCATGACCGAACCGTGCGTACGCTTTGTCATTGACTGCAATGAGGTCCGACGCGGATGACAATGCGTACGCATTGCACGGTTGACTATCATGCATACGCGTCGGGCATGCATGGTCCGAGACAGGCGTACGCCTTGGCCATTGAATCGTATTGAGACGGGTGCATGTGTATTTTCAAAATACGCGTTGTACAGTCAGTTGACCGAGCCGGGCACACCCATTGGCTCTGGACTGTCATGGAGACGGATGCGGATTCAAAACTTGTATGAGTTGTGCACTGGAAATTCAGTTGGATGCCTACAACAATGTTGCAATTTCAAGTGTTTCATGAAGGTGAAGATTTGAACGATGCGGAAGGCGTGTACAAGTCGTACAATTCCATGGATTGGCCAGATTCATAGAATGCAACCGTGTTGGACCTATCACTTGGGACACATGGCACAGATTCTGCCTCTGCAGCACAGATATAAGGCTGGCTGGACCCCAGGGAGCTCACTTGCCTGCACTACATGCTACTGGACCAAATCCCTGCTACCACTGCTGCTGTCTCTGCATCCTCTGTCTCCTGCTATGGCACGTACTCTGGAGAGGGCCCCAGCCTTCATTGAGGAGGAGAACCACGCCCTGCTGGATGGGCTACTTCCACAGTACAGCAAGCTCTATGGGAAACCAGGGGAGCAGGTGAGTGTGCAGTCCACTGCCTTCCTAATTATGCATGTTGTCTGACTAGCAGTACTAGCAGTACTAGCAGTGTGTACACCAGTGGCAAGCATTCTCACTGACTACTTTCATCCCCCAAAGTGTGTAGGTACATGTAATGAACAGGTGTCCTGCTGCTAAAGTGCATTAGTGCAAGCTTAAACTATCCAGGCATTGTTAACATGTCAGATATGCAGGTTATTTGTCCTTTCCCATGGTTGCACTACCTGTGTAACTCATTTCCCTTTGTGATGATGACATGTATATCCAAATGTGTGCAGCACAAATCTGGGACATGTGTGTTAATGTACTTTTAACTTTGTCATCCTCACAGGTTGATGCCCAGCAGAAGCAGGAGATATTGCTGACAATCGCCCGGGCTGTTCATTCAGTGGGGGTCTACAAGCGCCGGATCCGCAACTGCCAGAAGAGGTGGCAGGACCTTCGGGGCTGGACCCGGAGGATAGCTAGAGTCCAGCTGAAGCTGTCACCTCCGCGCAGGAATGGTGGACACCGGACCCTGGCTCCCCACATGCTCCGGATACTGGCGGTGGTCTTCCCGGACCTGGATAGGCAGCTGAAGGCCAGACAGCAGCAGGAAGGGCGTAAGTCCATGCCTAATCTGTGTACTATGACTGATATGCTAATTGCAGTCTTTTGGCCTGGTGACACTTCCACATTACGTAGGTCTTGTAGTCCAATACTCAGGTCCCTCAATTGTGTGATGCACCCTCCTCATCTGTTCCACATGTGTGGCCCCTACAGTCTGTTGCTTGTGTCACTAGGGCACTCTGTCCCTGCAGTCAGCTATGCTTCATCTACTGGACAGCATCTGTTCCCATGACTCTGTTGTGTGTTTCATGGGTGGGTCAATTGTTTGCCCAATGCCTGAGATCTGACATGTGATCTGTGTGTGCACTTGAGATGTGTTCCAATTGCTGGTCTGACTCGCCACATGTGGCTGGGATATTCCAAACGAACCCATGCAGCAGGGGACTCCAATTTTGGGGCCTCAGGAGTATGTATATCAAGTGTGTCACACTTGCTTAGCCACCTGACTACTGTCCAGGGCCAAACACTGTTTCATGGAGACCTGGCCAGTCATGCCTCCTCAAGGGCATTTAGAAACACTCTGTAATCCCACTCCTGTGTATTAAATTACAGGTTGTGCTTAGTGACATGTGCCCTCAGGTGTCTGCCTCTATGTCATTAGGTTGTGGCTTGTTGTTACGTACAACTGGGGTGTCCATGATTCAGAGGGTCAGCAGGACATCTGAGATGTGACAGTGAGAGACAAGACCTGTGTGACATATAGTAGGTGTGTGATCATCTGACAGCGCACAATGGTGTATGCAACTGTGTCCTTCATGCAGCTGGGTTACATGCATGGCAGACTGTGATGTGTTAATGTACAGGGAGTTGTGTTTGAAGAGACTCATATTTCTGATTTGCATGATGTGGGGTCTTCTGGGTCCTGTATATGTTGTTTGCAGGGGATGGGCAAGTGCGCCGGTCATCTGCACAGTTAACTTTACCCCTGAGCTAGGATTGTGAGTCAGTGCATATTGTTGTAGTCTGGATGCCCTGCCCCTGAGACAGGAGACAGTGTTGACTGACTTTCAGGGCATCCCAGTGCCATGGCATTTAACTTGCTATGAGTGATCCTGCATTGTGTTCAAGTGTGCACCATGCACCCCATTGTGGCATTGCCCATCAGGACATGAGAACATCATAGTGTGTGTTGCTGGCATGCATCACAAAAATGTGAAATGAGTCTCTGCCCATCCCTTCATTCGGACACCTGTACTGAGTCAGTAGCAAGAGATGTGCTGTGTGTATAGTGACATACTCCTACATACTCACTTGCATGTCCAAATAATGTGTGGGTGGTGCATGTCGGCACATTGGGGTATTAGCATCCAACATGCAATAGACATATGTGTGCAAGTCAAGGAGGGATATGTGTGCCATGGTTGATGTTGAGAATGACAATTGGCTTATTCTGAACAGTGTTGGCACTTTGAGCTGTGTTCAGCTGATGATGCCTGGGCTTGCCCTGTGATGTGATGTACTCACTGTGGTGTGTGCAGTCAGTGCAGGTGACTGATGTTGTTCTCTTACTTCCTATTCCTATCCAGATACATTCACGGCCACAGGAGGGGACAGCTCCACGGACCAGGAGGAGCCACAGAGCTTGACAGGGACAGAAGGAGAGGAGTCGGGGGGACCCAGTGGCAAGGAGGGCGAGTGGAGCCACACAGAGGAGTCATCCTCACCATCCCCCCCAGCTGAGGGCCACAGCAGCTCTGAGGATGACTTCCTTGTGGAGGCGGGTGTCAGCAGCCACCAAACCCCAGCTAGTGAGGCTGCCCGCCACCGCCACCACCCTCCCATCGGCTCCCATCCCAGAGGTCCCTGTAGGCTCCCGTGTTCGTGAGCATGTCTCCTTTGTGCCATGCACTGCACCCCCTGCCCCTGTGTCCCCTGCTGCCCTGAGTGAGGAGTCTGTGGACTTACTTAGACAGATCCATGAAGGGCAGACGTTGATGCTGAAGGTCCTCCATGCACACACGTCTTTTGACACAACTGGTGTCATTCATGGAGGGCATTTCATTGGGCATGTCTGCCCTACAGAGGACCGATCAGTCCATGGCCTCCTCCCTGTCGACAGCAGTGTCCCTCCTCCAAGAGCCCGCACCCCTCCTACCCCTGCACCACCCATGATTCATAGCAGCCTACCTGTCTCAAGCACAGAAACACCTGCACATTCTCACAGAGCCACAGACACAGGCAGCACACAAACACCCAAACCAAGGTCTAGACGTGCACACAAGCAAGCGCAGGGCACTGATGCCACACTCACAGGGGCTGCTTTGCAGACACACACACAGTAATCCACAACCACTCCGCAGTCCTCCGAAAGCTCTCCCTCCCAGCCCCCTTCCCGTGCCTCACCTGCAACCCCATCTCCCCAGAAGCTCTTCCTCTGTGACCTTGGCCTCTTCCCCACCGACCCAGCAGATCCTGATTACAAGGGGAAGAGGAAGTCCCCACACACAGAGGGGAGTGCCCCTCACACCCGGATACCCTCCCCCAGGCACAGTCAGACTGAGACCCCCACCCGCAAGTCCCCCCGGAGCCAGAAGAGCAAGACCCCACTGCCACCACGCAGCTCCAAGGCAAAGTCTCCGTCCTCCATCCCCCAGGCCACCACTCCAGATGTTCTCCCACCCACAGATACCCCATCCCCAAAATGCTAAGGCCCTCCCCCCTACCACTTGCTCCTCCACACCTGGTCAGACGGTTAGTGCCACTGATGTGGGGACCGTGTCCCCCCTGTCCTGCCCACCTCACCTGCACCCCATTCCGCTCACATGGATGCAGGCACTGCAGTGGAGTCCATGACCAGCCCATCTGACTTGGGCACTGCCGTGGGGACCCAATCCACTCCATCTGACCTGCCCACTGGAGCTGTGCCGGCGCCCACCCCATCTGACTTGTGCCCCACAGTTGCTCCCACCACTTCACTCAGCTCCACTACAGTTGCAAGTGTCTCTCCTGCATCCACCACCTCTTCACTGCCTCCCTCTGCTGCACCCTAATCCTGTCCCTGCGGTGCCTGGCCTGCCCCCATGTATGCCCCTCCGAGGGGATGACCCAGGTCCTTAGCAGTGCAGACAAGCAACATGTGACAGTTGTCACTCTAGTTCACTCCTTGGCATTTGGACACGGACTGTCCATTGGCCATTTGTTGGAACGGACGTTTAACTTTTAATATGCTGAATAAAGCTTTTTTCTTTATCCCTGTGAACTTGATTTAGCTGTACATTATGTTGATGATGTTTAACATGCCCTTGCACCTATAATGCTTGGTTTCTAATGAAGAATACTGATGTGTTGATGTGAGGTACTCCATGTGGCCCATGAGATGTGTATCCTATTCTGGTGGGTATCCATGTCATCCTTTCCAGCTACCTGGGTGTGTCATGATCAACTATTTGTGGACATCTCTGTGAACATTTCATTTGCATGGTCACATCTGTGGCTTGCACCCATGCACATATGATGTGCTTCCCATTGTCCAATTTGTCAATTTCACAAACTTGCGAATCACCACTGGACCTACAAGTGTGGGCATCATTGGTTTAGGAGCAACTGGGTCCTCTGTGCAACTTGCTAGACATATGTTTTGAGTATGTGCAGATGACTTAGAGGAGACTCATGTCCCCATGCTGTGGTGACCAGAGTCTTCATTGTGTGGTAACTGATGGCTGACTGACCAAGTTTTCTGCTGACATGAGTGAGACGTGCTGTGAATATGTTTGGCACAGCTGGGCTTCCACAGGAGTTGGGTCCCCTCAAGTAAGTTTGTTGTCCCCTAACATAGCCTGGGCCCATTGTGTGTGTTGTATGAGCATGTGTGTGTGTCCACATCCCTTTTCATACACAGGCAGTGTTCCCTTGATATGTTCCTGTTGTTGATGCTTGCTGAGTGGTACTGGGTTCATCCCACTACTTTACCATGGGCTACCAGATGTGTGGGTGCATGACACACTACTGTTAATTGGTGTATCATAATTGGGATTTGTCAGTTCTCAGTGGTGATGATGTTGTCAGACACAGATGGGACACAGGCAGGGTTCCCCAAGGCACTTGTTTATTTGCAATGTCATGTAGTTGTCCCTAGGTGGCACCTTTCAGTGATTGAGACATGTGTATGTGTGTGTGACTGCTCCCACTTGTCGGGTTCAGGGCTGCAATGTTGGCAGGTGTCAGCATGTGTGCCTTGTGGTTCTCCTTGGCTTCTGCATTGTCCTGGGACTGTGGCAGGTATTCTGAAGGGTACGTGAGCTTTGAATTCATGGCCATGTACTGCATACTGTGCAGTATGTCTGTCATTCACGAGGGTTGTAAACTGTCCCTGTGTGATGAGTCTGTGCACCTTAGTTCCTCCCAACATTCCTGTGCTTGTCATAGGTGCTTGTGCAATGTCACCTGTCCATGTGGGCTTCACAGATGCACATTGTTGCAGTTCAGGGTGTGTGGTGTTGAAGGTGGACTGATGTAAATGTTTGCATGGATGGTCCCCTAGCTCCCATTTGTCAATGGATGAGGGGCCATGCTGAGTGATTTGTGTTTGTGTATGTGTGATCTACGTTTGTGGAACAGGACACATGTCTGGGTTTCCCAGTTTGTACGACATCTGCCTTTGTCATCACAGTGGAGGTGTCATGCATGCTTGTGTCACCCCAATGTCCGGTCACTGGGGATAGTGCTGTTGTATGTCAGTCTCTTGCTGTGTTAGTTGATGTTCATTCCAGCTTGTGTCACATGTGTCTGTTGTGCTCCCTCTCATCTCACAATGCCTGATTGCCCACTAAGGGTGTCCCAATGATGGTTTACTTTTGTATGGCACTGTGTCCACATCTGTGTCACTGTGGTTCAACCCCCTCATGTGTTGTGTAGTTGCCTGGGGATACTGAGACACACACACACACACACACACACACATGTTGTGTCAGATGTGCAGTGTGAGGTTGCCTGTTTGTGATTGTGCATCTACATCAGTGCATTGGTATTGCTGTCGTGGGCCATTGCCTGGATGCTGTTTCTGTGATTTTCCCAGCTGTCCCTGTGAGTCAGATCACATCATTGTGCACATTCATCCTGGTTGTTTGGTGCCATTGCTGGCATGGAATGGGAGTTTGTAAGCTGACATCTACAGTCTACACAGGTTGTTTTGATTAGTGTGTCTATTTTCGAGATGTGTGTATGCTTTGTGATGGTCACTTCTTCTCTTGTGTCATTGTACACTGTATGCATTGTCAGCCCCATGTGTGGTGCCTGTCTGCACATGGCCGAGAGTGTGTTATGTTTTCACAGCACTGTTAGCCTCACCACATCGCTGTGGGAATGGGACACAACCACTACTTCGCCCCAGAAGTGTTTAATGTGTTGGGAGCAGGGATCATACATGCTGTTTGTTATTTGCAGCTTTGACCATGATGACACTTACCTTTTGGACACTGTGATGAGGGGGGGTTTAGACCCCATCACTACAATACTCAACATCTGCTGCAGTTTGGAAGCCCACACTTAACTTTTGTTCTACATAGTGAGGGGGTGTTCTATTTACATTGCCACAGTGCTATGGTGATGCTTGCCTTGTGTAGGGCACACTCATTTGTTGGTCACACATGTGCTGTTAGTTAAACTGTATGTTCGAAGTCATAATCACTGGTGTGGGCATTTGTCACAGACTACACACTGTTGTCATGATGTTAGGGGGGATGTATTTTGCTGACATACCTAATATTGGAGTATGATGGATGTGTGGCGCATCACCCATCCTATGAATGGGGGTGGCAGGGGTGATGGGCAACAGGTCCCCTATGAGAGGGGGTGGCAGGGGTGATGGGCAACAGATCACCTATGAGTGGGGGTGGCAGTAGTGATGGGCAACATGAGCCCTATGGCTGGAGGTGGCAGTAGTGCTGGGCAACAGGTCCCCTATGGGTGAGGGTGGCAGGGGTGATGGGCAACATGAGCCCTATGGCTGGGTTGGCAGTAGTGATGGGCACCAGGTCCCCTATGAGTGGGGGTAGCAGGGGTGATGGGCAACAGGTCACCTGCGGCTAGGGGTGGCAGGGGTGATGGGCACCAGTTCCCCTATGAGTGGGGGTGGCTGGGGTGATGGGCAACAGGTCTCCTATGAGTGGGGGTGGCAGGGGTGATGGGCAACAGGTCACCTATGGCTGGGGGTGGCAGTAGTGATGGGTACCAGGTCCCCTATGAGTGGGGGTGGCAGGGGTGATGGGCAACAAGTCCCCTATGGCTGGGGGTGGCAGGGGGATGGGCAACAGGTTCCCTATGGGTGGGGGTGGCAGTAGTGATGGACAACAGGTCCCCTATGCATGGGGGTGGCAGTAGTGATGGGCAACATATGCCCTATGGCTGGGGGTGGCAGTAGTGCTGGGCACCAGGTCCCCTGTGAGTGGGGGTGGCTGGGGTGATGGGCAACAGGTCCCCTATGAGTGGGGGTGGCAGGGGTGATGGGCAACAGGTCACCTATGGCTGGGGGTGGCAGTAGTGATGGGCACCAGGTCCCCTATGAGTGGGGGTGGCAGGGGTGATGGGCAACAGGTCCCCTATGAGTGGGCGTGGCAGGGGTGATGGGCAACAGGTCACCTATGGCTGGGGGTGGCAGTAGTGATGGGCACCAGGTCCCCTATGAGTGGGGGTGGCAGGGGTGATGGGCAACAGGTCCCCTATGGCTGGGGGTGGCAGGGGTGATGGGCAACAGGTCCCCTATGGGTGGGGGTGGCAGTAGTGATGGGCATCAGGTCCCCTATGGGTGGGGATGGCAGTAGTGATGGGCAACATATGCCCTATGGCTGGGGGTGGCAGGGGTGATGGGCAACATAAGCCCTATGGGTGGGGGTGTTAGTGGTGCTGGCCATGCAACCCCTATGGTGGCCTGTTGTTAGTGGTCAGGATGTGGATCCCCTGTGTGTGTGTACCATTTTGTGGGTACGTGTCGTTTGTTTGTGTGGTTGGTGTCTGACTTACCGCCTGCGCCATCAGCGTTGGTTCCTGATCCGGTCATAGATGTAGAGTACTGGTATGACCTGCCCGATGGGATTCATGATGTGTTTGTGTCATACACGCTGCTTGTTGCTCCGTCTCGTACCCGCTGCAAGTCGGTCTGTCTCGTAGCCGTGGATTGAGTTGTGGCGCGAATCGTAGCTGATATGCTTGTTTTCCGGATGCTGTGACGTGCCGTACGTGGCGACCCGTCCGGCGCATATGAAGTACGCATCATACTTGTCAGGGCGGAAACTGCTGTGGATACTGCTTCCGGGAGACTCAGTTCAGCGATCGGATGTCCGGCTCGGACGGAAAATGAAGCTTGAATCACAGCCTACGTGTCGGTCGTGTTTTTGGCAGTTATGCGCATCGTACTTCATCTACAGGACGGACCGGCTACGGGTACGTGTCGGTCGCACGGTAAGGCTACGGACAGCTCCTGGAGAGCTGTCTGACCCGGGATCGGAATCGACCCCTTTGTAGAATAAACACACAAAAACAGTACACAAAGGATGCAATACGTAAATATTGATAATATTAAAGTCATATGTAACATTAACGAGTTGTGTCAGTATAAGAGAGCAAATAATAATGAAACAAAAAGCAGCTAGCTACAAGAAACAGTATTAGTAAAACAGAATATAATTTATATCCATACATATGAGCAATTACAAATTTTGAGAAACATAGTGATTCAGTGGTTTCCAAAACACTTAGGGGCCTATTATGATGGCGGGCGGATCGCCACCGCCCGGCCGGTGGTGGCAATCTGCCCGCCATAACTCCCCGCCCGACTGCCATTTACCCATCCGCCATATTAGTATGGCGGGGGTACCATGGCGGACGGAAAGACCATCCACCGCTTTTCCGCCAGCAGGCAATCGTCACGATTGCCTGCCAGGCAGAAAAGGCCCACAATATGGTGGTGGTGCCTTGCGCCATCCACATTAGGATGAGTGCAGTGGGCATGCCTTTCCATGGCGGAGACTCCGTCATGGAAAGGCATGCGGAGAATGACTTTGGGGGCCCATTGGGGGCCCCCGGAAGGGTGGGGGGAGTTGGCTGCACTCGGGGGTACCTATGGTACCCCCCTTCATTGCCATACACAAGATGGCAGGCACCGCATGGTGCTTGTCACGTTGTGCATTGCAATGCACAACATGCACCCTTAACATTACTGTGGGTGCTGCGCACAGCACCGCCCGCCACAATGTTAAAGGCAAGAATGCGCCCGCCAGCGTGGCGGGCACATCCTAATTAGCCTCATGGGACACCCGCACCTCTGGCAGTCAGTCCTGTTTTCCGTTACGGTCTGTCCGCCCGCCCTCGTAATGGGGCCCTTTATGTTTATTGAATTTATGAATTGGATGATTTAGATCATTGCAGACTTGGTCCCACCACCGCTTTTTCAACAGTTTCTCCGTCTGCCTACTAGGCTGTCTGCCCACTCTACTTAGATGAGGGCGGTTCAATGGACGAAAGACTGTTGGAGTGCCACTGGCTCTGCCAGGGATGTTCACCCACAGTGACAGCGCATTGGGCAGAAGCGGCTGTTGGAGGGAGGGCAGGCAGTTTGTCCATCGGGCAAATCACAATGTGCCATCACGCCGATGTGACTGTGGCAGTGAAACCATCACACCTGAGTTGCCGGATTGGAAGGAATATAAGGCAGAAACTCACCTTTTATCACTTTCACACTTCCTTTACCGCCATGGACCCGCTATTCCAAGCCCTGCTGCTGCTTGATGACAAACAAAACCAACACAGTTGTTGACTGAATCAACGATAAGCTCCACTTTTACCTGATACCTTATAGAATTGTCTGTTAACATTTGCACTGGACTTGTGCATGTTTTAAATCTCTATTACAAGCAATAGCATACCAATGTGCAATGCGTGTGTCTGTAATGTTGAGGTTTAAGGAATTTAAACTAACACATCTGTATGATCACATTGTATGTATAAATTAGGTGCAAAGTCGCTTAAAAAACAGACAATTGCACATAAGAGGATATCAATCAAAAATCAAAAATTCACCATACAAGTGTGTTTAAAGAAATTTCGAAAATGGTCAAATTAAATGCATATGCATTACACATCATTGGGTTAAGTGCAATGTAACATCATGTTGAAATAGCACTACACACGGTGTAACCTTCACCTTATTAATTAATAGTAAAATTAATGTCAGTCCAAAATTTTAATCAATCAACATAGTCATCTTTGTAAATTTCCAATTTTCTAGTGCAAGCCCTGTATTGTATCCAATTTCAATAGACACATTATTTTATAAGGTGCAATGCATATGTGTTCATTGTTATCATTGGTCAAGGTGAAGCAAACACACCTGTAGTAACACTTCAAAGATAAACCTAAACATCTATTTGTTGGTGCAAGTGTCCATTATCATGATGCATGCCCGCACCTAAATCCAAATGACCATCCCCTACCATTGTAACCAGTGCATGTACTTAACAAAATAGACATTAAAAAAATGTTGTATGTCCTGCCATATTTGTAAATAAAAATATGTACCTCATATTTTAGTCAGAAACATTTCTGGGAGTCAAGCAATTGCAAAGGAAAATTAATGCCAGGACAAACTTGGTGAAAAAGAAATGAGAGATTTATTAAAACAATGAGATACATCCCTAAAATTAAATCCTAAACAAATACAAGTACATGACAATAAAAAAGAAGTACAGTGCACTGGTGTGCTGTGGAACTAAGGTTGTCTTCTAAATCACTGCCAAGGGGACCTCCTCAGGAAAGGGCATCACATAATCTCCCTGCCCTTACCCCCGCCTGTATTTTTGCTCCCAGGCCCCCAGGAATAATTGTGGATGAGCCAGCATCTCTTAAAGCCTAAGCGATCACTTCCAGTCAGCCCCCTAGCCTTCTTACTCAGAACCTCCAAGAAGGCGGGCCGACAGACTGTCAGTCAGCTCTAAACCAACCACTGCCTCGGAGCAGAAGACGAGTGCCTCTGTGCCCTTCTGCTCAGTACTTGGTGTAGAAGTCGTTTTCCAGGAGTATCGCCTCATCTGCCCAGTCACTCTCCTTATCCTCCTTGCTGGCAGAGATGCGCAGGCAAGAAGGGGCCCACGTGAGCATGTCTTCGCTCCCTCTACCCCGTCCAGCACCCAGAAATCCGGAACTGGGAGAATCTCAGAAGCCTCTAAGCAATTTCACAGCCCTGGCTGGAGGGGAGGTGGTGAGGCAACGCTGTGCCCCACAGGGAACCAGCAATTAATAACTGCCATCCAACCACCAAGCAATCAAATAGGGCACAAAATGAGATCAGGGAAAATCAGAGGCACCACAAAATTACCAAAAAACCAAGGAAGACCCAAGAAGGAAAAAGGCAAACTAAAGGACATAACAACAATAACCAACAATACACAGGACCCAGCTTCAGAATCGGACACAAACATCGTCGAGAAAACCATGACATGTGCATCAAGCATGACTAACACCAAAGACATGGTCAGAAAAAGCACACAGCAGGGGCTTCACCCCAGCACCACACGAGGACGAAGAGTCATGCACTAATGACGACAAATTCATTGAGGAGAAACCTATCAGCAATAAGATCAAGCACAATCAGTGCACAGAACAACCAGAGTCTAAGGTTTCCATTACAACCAGCACAAGGTGGCCAACAAGTAATCCAGAGCCTCAAATTCCATCGGATCTATAGTCTTTTGGCAAATCACAACCCCATCATCAGCAGCTCGTAGAGGTTCTAGTTCATACGCAAGTAAACTCGGGCAGCACCAATCAATGATATAATCAATGACACAACAGCTGCCCCATACACTTCACATAACCGAGCAGTCAGTAAACCGGACAGACATAGCTGCACTAAAGGAAGATTACAATGACTCAACAGTTTGGCGAAAAATCCATCCTGCCAGTTTGAAAACACGATTATAATATCTTGCTCACTCCAATTAAAATCTTCCAGATAGGTCATTCCACTCAAAGGGAGGAGAGCCACTTAAAGACAAACATCATCGAGCAAATAAAAGAATCACCCGCATTGGAGACAAACGGAATAACCATAGCTAATGGTTCCCAAGGGCCTTATGAGACAACATCCAAAAGTCAAAGGATCAGACCGAATGGCCCTCGACTGAGGCAACAAACCAACCTCCAGACTCCTCAGCGTAGCATCAACTGTTAGACACCATGGGAGCAATTGGAACTGCAATTACATATGATGCAGACAAATTTGACACACAGGTCGATTTATTTAATGTCCTAGCGATCCACGACCAGGGGATAGAACAAAAAAGGCAGCCATTGAACACCATGATAACGAAAGTACAACAGGATCCAGACACCACCTACCATGTATGTCATTACCCTTTAATAATAGACAAATGTGCCATGGTTCCTACCTTAGTGGCATAATTATTGCAAGAAGTTAAGGCATCACTTAAAACATCCCCTACTGCCAAGCAGTGGACCCTTAAAACCTACATTAGTTGTAACAATATGTTAACACAAACAAATACCACAAACGCCGCACAAACAGAGACCGGAAAAAAAGGTGCACCCCAGGCAGATCCAATACAAACAAAAAGAGCATCAAAAATGCCCTAAAACAGCCAACCGTAACAGAAAAAGCAGCAGAAGCCTCGCTAAACTCCAGCTCACACCACTCTCATGAAGAGGGACAGCGAGGAAAAGTAAAGGGAAAGAACTGAGTTTATCACACCCTGCCCACACAAACACAAATCTTCGACCATAATAGCGACAAGAAAACAGTTATAGAATCAGATGAAGACTATAACTCTGTGGTTTACAAAGAACCCAGCAGCAACATATGCAGTTAGTCCCCGACCAACTTACAGAACCAATCAAACAAACATCCACTGCCACTTCAATGTATAATTTATTCAAACGCCCGGACATCCTTTAGGTGAATAAGACAAAAGGACAAGCTGAACCCACGACTTGCTCCACCCAAACTCACTTACATGCCCCACAGACCCCTATAAAATCAAAGATTCCAAACAAGAACAAGAGTAGTGAAGCTTCATTAGAAAGAAGTTCTCAAGCCACAGAACTCAGCATTGAAGATACCACCACCAGCAGGAGGCCACCCAAAACTGAGAGGCCTGAAAACAAATTTGGACAGACAATCTTAACAGACACAATAAACATCCATCAAGAAGCAAAGGAGTAGTCCCGTATCGGAGATTCAAAGTACACCCCCGCCCTGCACGGAACAAACAATATATGCTCCTATAACCCAAAAGGGCCAATCGACGCATCACTAGAGACTCCAACGTATCATAATAAGCCGCAGGTGAGAAATCTCTAAAGTCAGGTTAACGTAAAGATCGAGTTGATTCCTCATTAGACATCGAAGGGGGCCCATGACATTTTAAATCAAAGTGCAATATTACGATTATTAGAAGTGCTTCCTGGTCTGCTACACATTAGATTAAGCAATCTACAAAGAATCGAGTTGAAACCAAACTCTGAACAACCAGGGACTGACATCATGATTACAAGCCGGTCAAATGCGACTATAGCAGAGTTAATATGGCTTCACCGAGAATCCTTCGCTACATGGGGAATTGTTCTAATAAAGACAGTGCCAACACGTTATCCTAACCCATTACAATGGCCCAAAAACAACACTAAGCATATTAAAGGGAGCAACAGGACCGGACCATTCTAGCATAATTAACAAAGGACAATAAATAATTAGACATATTCTCATCAAAAGTCCCCAGCACCAAATTGCCAGTTTCAAAGAAAATCAGCTTGTTGGTGCCCATAGAAGCAAAACAAAAGGAAAGAATCAGAGATGTCTCAACTCTCCACTGCTCCAGCTCACCATTGTAAAATTTGCTCTTGGAACTTGAATGGCTTAAACACCAAATGGAGGAGGACGACTTTTTAAAATCCCTCCAAGAACAAGAGATCTTGCTACTGCAGAAAACCTGGCAGCTTACAAATACACCAATAGTGGGCTACAAGGAACACCACAATAAAGCAATAAAAGAAGCAAGCTCTAGGAGAGCCAAGTGTGGTCTATCGATTTACATCTCCACCGACATTCTCTGGGAACATGAAGTGGTGGACTTGGACACAACATGGATGCAGTGTATTAAACTAGCTGCTGTACCTTACATCACTCTAATAATTTTGAATATTTACATACACCCTGCACCCAAGCACAAGGCAGAAAAAATCACTAAAATCCACATATCCTCAAGCAAGTATAATTTTTGGCAGGGGATTTCAACTTGAACCTATTACAGGGCCTAGATAGCAAATTATCCGCACAAACACAGGAAAAACAGGGCAATCAAACAAGATATTATCTGCCTGGCTAACACGCATTTTAGCGCTTGAGAACCAGGGCTTGTTCATGCTGGGTAAATTTCTCCCATAACTAATTCTGGGCTACAATGAGACTATACTGCACAATATACTTCGAACAATATATATCTGTTTTATAGTAGCAATATTATAACCATCGTAGACAGATAGGATTTCAGGAAAGAACCTATTTTTGTTCAGAAGAATGTGTATATTATGTTTTACTTTTACCGAATGATTTCCTTATTCTTCAATACGTGACAGATTGGACATTGGTTAACATCTGACATATTATTGAAAACGTTTTTCATGCTTATATCTAAAGAAATTAATATCTTCTGATTGTAAAGGGGTGTTGATGTAAAGCGCTCTGACACTCAATTTCTTGGGTCTTGTTCGGAAACACTGCATAAATAAAATAAATAAAAATGCTAAACGGACACTGTCCCTTGGACTGTCCAGCAGCTTTCACAAGAGTGACTGATAGGTCCTGCTCTACCATAGATTTCAGCCTGGTAGAACTGGGCTGTACAAGTAGATCTATAACGTCAACATAAAAGAGAGAACGGACAGTGATCACTTTGCCCAAACTTTTACCTTGGATCTCATTCCTGCCAGGACTCAAAAAGCTAACGTCCTTGTCTCGGCAGCTCAGCCCTATAATTTAAGGTGTCTCAAGTGGAACTGAGTGTCGATATACACCATTATGGGGGCTAGCACCACCCTTCTGTTATATGCTAGTGATAACCTAACCCAGACAGAGGTTTGGGAGGAATTTGTCAGAACCTTAATATTGAAATTTCCGATCAATCCCTCAAGCTGCAAAGCAGAAGAAAATACCGGAGCAGCATGATTAACTCAAAACTTAAAGATCATAAAAACAACTCAATAAAGAACCACGTGCTCTTGTGGACATCAACCAAGTCAGGATTCAATTGCCAAAATCATAGAAATTTAACGATCGTATGAAAAAGAAATCAGGGTGGTGAAATACAAACATAACCAGGCTATTTGGCTGAAACTATTACATGGAAGTCAGCAAAGAAACACCAAACTCTTTTGGGGCAAAATAAATATGCTAATAAACAGGCACAATCTGCACCACAACTCACATATTATAGAATCTGTTTGGATAAACCATATAATCACAGTATATAATGAATAGTGCTTCAACAAGACATACAGAAACTCGAAGAGCATAACCAGCTCCAAACTTTAAAGAGGACACCAATGTTAAATTCAGGGAAGAAGTCAGGGTCATCGGCGTCACCATTAATTTCGTCCAAGAAGACAAGACCAGCTCCCATTCCAATGACGCTAAATCTAGCTGGGACTCAACCACCTTAATAAAACCAAACGCCTCCCACCCTTCATCAACCATCGACAATAACTCAATGGATCAAGCTAGCTTCACAGAAAGAGATGTACATCCAATCAGGCCCCCAATAAAAAGGGCACGCCCTAAGGACATCAGCCCTCAATTCGCTCAAAAGCAGGTCATGCACTTCATAAAAAATCTCAGATCCAGGAGGCACCAAGGTCAAACGGCATACCTCAAAAAGGCCCCAAGTTTCTGGTCTACAAAACTAACTCTCTTGTTTGCATACGCGCTGGAAACTGGCATCATTCCAGATTCATGGCGAGGCAGTATATTCCAACCAATACACAAAACAGGGGAGCATTCCAATCCTAACAACTAAAGATTATTCGCACTAATAAATGTGGAGGCCAAGATATATGCCTTAAATCTGTTGTCTGAATTAGAGGACTGGATGACCAGCCTTAATCTAGCTCCCAAAACGCAACAGGTTTTCACGTGGGAATGAGTACTTCAACCAACTTATCAGCATTCAGTATCTTGGCCGAGCAAGCTATCTCAAAATCAAGCTCACTTTATGCATGCTTTATAGACCTCAAAGCAGACTTCGACAAGGTCCCAGGGCCATGCTATGGAAACAAATAGAGCTTTGGGGAGTCCCAGTAAAACTGCTCGAGGCAATAATAAATCTTTACTCATGGGTCCAAATCTGAAGTGTAGCCAACAAAATCATTATCAGAAATAGCCTAAAACAGGAGTGCCTTTTGGCACCCTGCCTGTTCAACATCTGCACAGCAGACTTAGAGAACCATCTATGCCAAGTAAAGGGAGACCCCCCTGAAATTGGTCAATGAACATGGACATAGTCTTGCTCAGCAAAACACCACACGGCCTTCAGTGGCTGATCTCCCAATTGGTGGACTACACAACAACTGCACACCTGGACTTCAACTATAACAAAACTTAAGTCCTGTGCTTCTTGAGAATACACAAAAGACAACCCAGATTCACCTGGAAGGCAAACGGTAACACCTTGAAACTGGTTTCAACTTATAAATACCTTGGGGTATATGTAGATCCCCATCTTCATTACAAACAGCACATGTGATCCAGGCAAGCAAAATCAAACACATTTTTATTTGCATTTAAAATCTTGCAACAACAGCTAAGAGCCTGCTCAACAAATCATCCCTAGAAGGTCATAGCAGCTATATGAATGCCTTTGATTTCTTATGGATCAGAATTGCTCAAAAGTAAAGACACAGCAAGTCTGAACACTTTACAATCCAGCCTCTTCAAAAAAATTGTTAAGGAGTCCATGACAGATATCACAAGCACACACCAGGTTGGAGTTTGGATTAAATAACCAGACCTCAGTCAGACAAGGCGCCTTCATAAAATATTATTGGAGAATGAGGGCGGCAGTTGAAAACTCACTGTTCTGCCAGTGTTAGCTTGAAATAGAAAAACAAGCCAGAACAAAGAACTCAGTCAACACTTCACGACACCAGTCAATTGTAGCCCGAAAGATAGAATATGCATGGCACACAATAATATAATACCCCAAGTTCAAACGGGCAATCAACAAAGCTACCAGACTGCAATTATTCGCATTAGACAAAGTAGCTTTGTCGAACAAAAAGCAAGTGTAGGTGGTCGTGCAAAAATGCAAAGTTTTAAAACCCCAACCACACCTGTCTGAACATTTTTTAGAATCAAAAAAGGATAACTTGATGCTACTTAGGTTGGGAGTTTTTCCATCCAAAGACTTAACCTCAGAATGGAAACAGACTTGGCCAACCATGTAGTGTCTTTTCTGAGGACACAGTAGTGAATCATTACTTCAGTTACTATGCATCTGTCCAGCACTCCTATCACTCCGGAAGAATTGATTATGGTCAGCATTAAAACAGATGCAAATAACAACATGCTGATCGTCGTAATAAAGCTACTAGGAGGTTCTGCAGTTCAGCTAGCATGCAAGGCAGTAACGTTCTTTGCCCTAGCAGCCAAGGAGTTAGAAAAGAGACACAAATTATTCTAGTCTGCTTATTGGCATCTCTTGTTTACCTCCTCTCCCTTTCTATTCCGAAGCATAGCACATAGCATTTATTTTCCCAGGCTCTGCACACAAGGCCACGGAACATTCACAGAACGTTGAGAGGACAATTCTTCAAACAGCCCAGTCTGAGTATCACAAGCCCTCAACTGTCACACTAAGCCTGCGGCTGCACAGAGGAAAAGACTTTATACGCATACACACTTTGCCGTGCTCGATTGCGTAACTTGTCCTTATTTGTACCCTGTACCAGCACTTTAAGCTATTGCCTCACTCGTTATGGCACTAAAACGATTGTCTTAGCTGTCATCAGTATGTTTTAATCAGAGTGTGTTCTACCCTAGGCCTCTAGATTTGTTCAATTTTGCAGGTGTTTAGTCTGACTAATTGTAGAAACCAGAGGTGGCCACCCTAGGACTTCATTAACTGGTTTTATATTGTAAATTGATAAGTCTTTTGGACTTTTTGGTTTTACATGGCAAATTGACAAGTATGTAATGAATTTTAAACAAATATTTTTTGATAAACATGCTAACTTTTCTTATGATTTTAGTTAATGAAACAATAAAGAATTACTTTCTGGTGCAATTAGTGGTTACATGTAGCAATGCGCATGTGAACGGCACATGGTCGCCTGTGCGAGCTGCCTTTTTGTTTTTCCTATTCTGTGCACGGTGTTAGTCCCACTTCTGAATCCAAGCTATATCTGTGCAATCCTAACTTTATTTAAGTTATACTCCCCTGTTTTACATTTATTTCTTTAGTGTGTGTATTTGTGTTGGTGTATTTCATGTTTTTGCCTCTTCTTTTTTTATTTTCTGTGACTTTTATCACTTTTGTCCAGCTTTCCTAACCTTCCTAATTTCTCCCTCGCTAGTCTATTCCTTCTCCTCCTCCTGTCCTTCTATTTTTCTAATTCACCCAACACCATGCTAGAGCGTGGGAGAGGCAGGGTCAGTGCAGCGAACCACACACCCTGTGGGCACTGGCACCGCCAAGGGGTGCAGCCGCGTGCCATATTTAGCGAGGAGGAGGTGGCTGCACTCTTTTTGTTATGCAGTGCCAACTCTCATCCATACTAGCTGCAGGTCTAGGAGTGGGTACGGCCTGGGGGAGCATTGGCAGCTGCAGGGGAAGGTGCTCCGTTGAGTTCACCAATGCACTGGGGTTTGCAATTCAGCAGCAGCTGATACACCAGTGGGCTGACATGCTGGACCGGGAGAGGCCCTGCTCGACCTGCTGGGTGTCGAGGTTGCGGGCTTGATGAGTACTATTAATACATTATTCCTAATGTGATGTGTCCTAGCCTATAATGCTAATCTTTTTTCTAAATAGCATGCTGCTCACACTCAAAGGTAAGTTAAGTTCACGTAACATAACGTTATAAATATTATGTGATCCATTTTGAGCAAACCAGGTACTCGGTGCTACCTACTTCTGCTTGTTGCTGTAGGCACTCACTTGGACTGTTTATGTAAGAAGTTATGATGACTCCTCTGTCCTCCTGTGACTAAGATAGTGGTACTGTGGTAGTAGTAGTAATATATTATCTGTGAGTTAGCATTCTCTGTCTCTTTCTTTTTGTGTAGCTTGTACAGTCCCAAGCAATCTTCCAGTGATGTAGAATTCAAAATATGCATCTATGCATTGAAAAGGGAAACTAACTGAGTTGGTCTATCAAAGGGGGTTAGATTTGTGAAGCAAATATCAAGCATTTCCAAATGTGGTTGAGAAAATTCAGAATTGAGTCGAGTGTTTTGTAAAATTATAATGTCAATATGTTACTGCACTTACCTTTGCCTGTCAAAATATTTTCTAGGAGATTCCCTGTACCGCTAATCTATTTTTGTTATCTTCTTTATTTCTTCAGCATATATGGGAGAGGAGATACTGCGAACTGAACTGTAGTCATGTGTTGCTGTTGTATGTTGTTTAAAAAACAAAAAAAGGGGGTGGTGTATTGAGCATCATGAATGTAATGTTTTTTCTAGCTACATAGACTACCAGTGGTGGGGCTAGCAGCACCAGTGCACCAGCAGCAGCTGAGGAGGAAGTCTCTACAGTGACAGGGACGGGCGATGGTAAGTCAAATTGCTTGGTTATTGACAATTTCTAGTACATCCACTGGATTTGTTAAGTATGGCAGATCCCACCCATCATTCACCCATGACCTCGCTGCCCATGGCACTTCGCGAGCCGTGACCCCACCCAAATGCAGCATGTTTCAATCGTCACTGCAGTGTTGGCCTTGCAATGTGCATCTGCTATTGTTAATATAGCATTTACAAAGCTTGCAATGGCAGCGGCTTGAGGATGAGGAAGACCTGCCATATTCCCCTGCTCCTGGGCTTAGTTCCACCAGCCAGCTTCCTGTACCTTCAGCCTCCAGGCCACACCACCATCGCCGGCAGCTCGGTGCTGCCCTTGTCCATCCCTGTGCCATCCCCCTTTAGAATGGGCTCCACGATCATCTTTCAAATGGGCTCCACCATCACCTCATGCTGTGCGAGCTGGCACACTTGGGCCATCAAATGACACACCTCAAGGCCTGCATCCAACATCTTGAGAGCTTCTTGGGGAATCCCCTCTTCTAGCTCGTTTTTGAATTTTTTGTTTTGGTGGGAGGGAGTTGTTGTCGGTGGGGAGGGTGAAAATTTGAGCAGGACATTATTGAACAATTTGGACATGATTTATATTTATTTTGGACATTTGTGGGTGATGGGGAAAAATATGGCAGAGATGTGGGTCTGTTGTGGGTGGAGAGGGTGGGTTTTAATATATATATGTTAGTAAAGGGCAAATCTTTTATAATCCATTTTATATCTGATTTTTGTGTGTTTTGCACTGATGCCTTTTTGTGCAGCCTGTCTTTACCATTTCTTGAAGTGTATGTTAGTTAGGAAGGTATGCTGCCATTCCCTCTATTACCTACAGAAGCATAGATAAACAATTAAAGTATCTCATCTGCAGTGCAAGTTAGTTACGTACTGATTAAAGTAGCTCACTAGTCCCCATAGTTCTCTTACCTGAATAGATGAAGTGATAGTTGGTGGCTGCTCCCTCTGTCAATCTTACAACACTTAGAGGGTTTTCCAAGTTGCCTTCTTTATGGTAGTGGTAGCACGCTAACAGTGAAGGCATCACAGCGAGGTTCCATTTTCACCTAGGTAATCTCCAACCGCAGGAATAATCGATAGGATCACTGGCAACTAAATTGAAAGAAAAACAGAGGGTTAGTAGGTTATACATATAACATTTACATTCCAGCTTTAGAAATACTGAGGACTGACTCCTACCACCATGACACATCACAGGAAAAGAATACCACAAATTATAACAAAAACTGGCAATAGTAAAATATTCTGTGCAATGTTGAGCATGGGATTTGAAAACTAACGTGAAATTCTCAAGTCACGGAAAATGTGCTCAAAGTCTTTATTCTGTAGTTGACAAGGTTCAGCATTTTATTTACTCATAACACAGGCCTGTAATGTTAACGTTAAGAAATGAAGTTGTTTGTGATTGGGGAAGTGGAGCTGGTGTATTCTATTGCTCAGGTAATAGAAGATTCTGTAGTGAGCTGGTGTGCATTTAACCGCATCCGCTCACCAAATGTGTGTGATCTATTTGGTACATATTAAAACAAACCTCCAAAAAATCATATAGTCTAGAAGAGGGTTAGTGGTTTGATGACTGGATGGGAAAGGTGTGACAAAGACAAACACAACACAAGAACAATATTCAGGAGGGCAATGAGCAGCACATCATCATCATCACTCAAGCTGTGGAATGAAACGAAGGAATGAGTATGACAGAGCAGAGTTAACTGCATTTGCAAAAAGTCCTTCTGCCCAAAGACCCAAGTTATCAGATTTCTAAATCTTCTGTCTTCTAGGTTTGAGAAAATCTAATTATGAAGGAGTGAACTCACCCAGCTCTAAAAATATGATCGGTAAAAGAAGAATGAAACTGTATTACCAAATTGAGTGGTGCATCTGCATACTCCTCTGGAATGTCAGTCACTCTGTCTGGACCGGTCCGGTATATAAGCAGGAGTGTTGAGCTCAGTTTTCCCCGATCGTTTGTCCAGGAGACGAGAATGCATGTAGACTGTAAAACAGAAACTGTATTGTAGAGTCAAGGAGAAGGACAGAAGGAAGATAAGGAGGAGTGTACTAAGAAGGCTCAAAGGCAGAGCAAAAAACAAGATAACTTTGAGTTTCCCTTTTGCCACCAGTGTGACAAACACACTCAGCAGCATTTCCTAAATCAACGCAGCTCTCTCCATTCCATATAATTGAGTACTAGTCCTCAGATTCATGGTTTCCCTTTGAAGTCATTAAATTCTTTCTACTAGCTCTTGATGAAGTAGTCCTGCCCTGAATTCCTACATCCTCCTCCTGATTCTGAGTAACTCCGTCCCAGTCCCGACCCAAGAAAGATAGTTGTTTAGTGCACTGTTGTTGAAGAAGAAGTAGAGAACCAGAATTACAGTATGTTGTATAGGTTTGTGTTTGTTAACTAAAGTGACTGGTCTGATCTCTGAAGAACCAGCAAAAAGGAGTGGACCCTGCAATTAAATCTCCCTAAGTGTGAAGGGCCAATCACCTTCAGGTAAAATGAATGCCCATCTGGCCCCAAACCTTGCAAATCATCGAAATCAAGTTTAAAAATTAGTTGAACACCCCCTCATTGTCCGCCACCACATGAATCATCAATCATCACTCATAATCACTCAATAATATATCACTCATTGGTGCATTAGTTACCTGTTTCCAATCTAAGCAGGGTGGTAGGTACACAATTGTATCTCCTCTTTGATGCAAGCAACACATTGGAATTAAGCATTCTTGTAAATCAATTGAGCTTCAGGGGCACCCCTTCTAGGTGATGAGGGTCCAAACTATGGTGGCATAGTGAGCAAAAGAACAATTTATTAAACCCAGATCTTTTGACTGGAGGTGAGTGGTTGAAAGGTTTCAACACTCTGCCCATCATCTTTCTGTGTTTGTTATGCATGGGGTGAGGTGCCTGAAGCAAAGGAGGCACCACCTCTATTAGGTGGGCACGTTGGGTCAACCTGGAAAGAGGGTGGAGATTGTTCTCTGTCTGGGGGACAAGGATGCACTTGGTACTTCTCGTGGAGGCCTCTGAAGACGAGGTTGTGGAGCTAGCAGCCTTCATTGCACTCCCATCACCCTCCATGCCACTGGGTCCTTCAGTGTTGGTGGTGTCAGCACCCGAACCACAGTGGCCAACTGCTTCCCTTCCTCCATGGCCAATGTCTCCTCTGCCTGCTCCTGATGATGCTGAAATGACATGCAATAGTTTTTTTTTATCTGTGTAGTCCGAACTGATCATGAACTTTGATCACAAAACAGTTTCCAAGTTTTCACATTTCACCTGCTTCAAGGATCTCAAAACGTTGTTCTACATTAGCATAAGCTCATGCATGTAGGTAAAACTTTCAGAAATATGGCCTGGTAGATGCCTGGAGATTAGGACACCCTACACAGAAGGAAGGCACAATTGTGTCTACTGTGCATGGCATGTGGTCCAGACTAGATAGTGGAGGTTCGGCACTTACCCAAAATGCTATCGGACCATGCGGCAGTGCTTTTGAGATTGAAGATGCCAGGTTTGATTCCTGCGCCTTTCGCCTGGCCTTTAAAGAAGAGCTTAAAGGGGGAAGAACCTTTACAACGCAACTTTTACAACGCACTACCATTACAACGAAACTGTTAAAACGCGAGTGCATTGACAACGCAGGACATTACAACGCAAGTCTTTACATCGACTTGCACTAGATGGCGTGCTAACATTAAAAATAGTGTAGTTTACTATCCCAACACCTGCCCTACTGTTACGTGGACTGGAGTTGGAATAGTAAATTACACTTTTTTAATGTTAGCACGCCATCTAGTGCAAGTCGATGTAAAGACTTGCGTTGTAATGTCCTGCGTTGTCAATGCACTCACGTTGTAAAACTTTCGTTGAAACAGCATGCGTTGTAACAGCATGCGTTGTAACGTCATACATCCCCTTTAATGTAACGGTACATAGTAAATGCACACATACAGAGGTACTAAACCATATGGACACAACTAAAAAACACAGGATAAACTAAATGCTCTAGAGAGGGATTACAAGAGGCAACTGGCAGTGGAGATACTGACATCTATCAGGGAACAGCTGACAGAATTTGAGACGCTGGCAGAACAGGAGGCACAATTCTTGAATAAGAGACACGTCGCATGGGCATATGGTGAGTGTGGGAGGCCGGGACACAGCCTAGCGCAAAAACTGCAATCTCAAAGGGACTTTGCTTCTGAGGTCCATCAGGTGGACGATGAAGACACAGCACATTATGCTAACATAGACATACTAGTGACGTTTCGGAAATTCTATGCCAAACTATATGAGGCAAGGCCCTCGGCATTGTAGACGAATTGGAGCAATACTTGGGAGAAGTGACGCTGGCGTGGCTTTCACTGGGCCAGAGAGAATACCTAGCACAACCAGTGAGGGTTGACGATGTTAAGGATGCTATTCGTGCCCTGCCAAATGGTAAGGCCCCCAGAATAGATGGTATTACTGGGGAATTTTATAAGAAATATATTGAATTGTTAGCCCCACAGCTCCATGCGGTGTTTGAGGAGGCATATCTTAGTCGCATATTACTATCATCATTGAGGGAGGCATTGATAGTTGCATTTTCAAAACCAGATGTGATACAGAAGAATTATGGTAGGGAAATGTCCAAACTGGAGGATCGTGTATCGCAATGGCTCTGTTAAATCACCCGTACATAACAGTGATGCAGGTAAACAGATTGCTCCTGTGGTTGCGGGAGGCAGGCTTGCATACTATGGGGGATTTGTAAAAGAATGGTACCTTTCTGACAATGACCGATGCACAGGTTTCTTGTGACAATGACCCACTGTCAGCCTTTTTCTATTACCACCTTTGAGCGGCTGAGAGAGCGCATAATACGTACTTTCCCGTACAACCACCTGCTCTTCATGGCACTACAGGTGCCGATCACTAGTATGTCACATCAGCATCTCATCACTAAATTATATGCTGCTGCACAGAAGGACATGGCATCGGGTGGAGTGAGGGCATTGATGAAATGAAATGCAGGATTAGAACAGCCTGTCGAGGTAGAAGACTGGAGATATTGTTGTGCGCAATTAGCTACACTGACATCAAATTGAATTTACAAATAATTCAGTTTACATTTCTGGATCAAATGTACTATACCCCTAAACAACTGTATAAATATGGGCTACGGGATAAATCTAACTGTGCAAAATGCGGGGCTGCAGAGGCAGATTTTATGCACCTGGAATGGAGCTTCTTGCGGGTAAGGCAATTCTGGTTGCAAGTCACAGAAACCCTATCCAGAATAGTTGGACAGTGTATGAAGTGTGTGCAGCTATCTGCATACTGGGATTATTAAAAGACTTCAGGGCATTGAATAAGAAATGTCTGTCTGTGGGCCTAACACTTGCAAAACGTAGAGTGGCTCTGCATTGGGAAGTAAATCCAATCCAACGAAGACTGCATGGTTGGCCGATATGGCACATTGCAAGAAACAACTTGAACTGTACGCTGAGGAACAACCACTAACCTATCGGCAAAAGGATTACTGTGGGCCAATGATGGCTTATTTGCAATCAAATTGTGGAAATGGTGGGTAATGTACAGGGTAGAAGATAGTAAAGTCACTGCAGGCAAAATATATAAGATGTTCGGGAGCCTGGACTACGTTGACCATGGGTGTGTTATCAACAGTGAGACCTAATGTATTCCCATTGATGTCTGGCTTGGTATCTGGGGAAAGAAGGAGTATGGTATGCAGTGAATGCAGATGAACTCTGTAATAGCAAAGATGCTGTGCGGGCATTGTTGGTAGATGTTATATGTTAACTGAATGTATGTTTTGTACATTAAGCTATCTTGAAAAATCAAATAAAAAAAAATGCTGGCCTTTACTTTAGACAAAAATTGGCAGAACATCACTGTAAATATTACACACACTGATATATAGATAACTTCTACATCAAATATTCAAATGTAATTCACAATATGCAACATATTACACCCTGATGCATTCCTACATTTTCCTAATGAGTCATGATTTGGGCCTGATTTGCAATTTTCCAAATAAGATACGTCAACATATATGTAATGGAACATTCCATCTGCAAAAGTCCCTTATAGTATCCCATATTTCTCCATCATTAATTTATCATCTGGACATAACAAAGGACATTGAACAATAGCTTTGGGTATGTGCTTCTCTTTCACCAACGTGTACACATTCCTGTCTGTGTTTTTACAAAAACTGCATGCCTATCACAATTATTTGTCCAATAACAAACTGGCTTACATACACATTTGTGAAGGAGTAAGACATCATGCAAATCTGTCACTTTTTACATGTATGAAACAGTATTTTGGATTCCCAACACATTTGGGATGTGTTTTAAATACAAAATGTAGCCATTCATTGTGATGTAAATTGTGATTTTGGCTGACAAGTTCACTCTTGTTTGAGTAGAATCCCAATTTACCAACGTGACATTTGAAATATCCACTGTATCATATTATGCTATTTCACATGTGATAGGGCTAACAGTACATCATCCACAATAGTAAAGGAGCATTTCACCTGATACAATAAAAACTAGTGGCAAATTTTGGTACAACTGTCCCTTAAGACATCGAGCTACCTGATGTTCATTTGTAGTTTAGGCACCCATATGTCTGCTCACAGCAGTCCTTTGCGAGTGAACAGAAATCAGGTGGTATCCTTTTCCACAAATTGATATAAAAAGCACATCCTCATGCACCTTGTGCCAAACTTACACATTCAAGAACTCTTCTTATACCTTAATGTTTATGGCTACATTAGGTGCTGTAACAAAAGATTAGATATTTAACATGTTGAACTCACACTAGAGCTTACCCCCTTTGTTCTGCTGTTGGGTTCTCAAGTGCCCATCAAGGTCCGAATAGGCCACCACAAGTATGTGGGCCACTAGGGGGGTCAGGGTGCGGTGCCTATGCTTTCCACATTGGGAGGACTTGCCGAGCTGAACTACTGATGACTTCTTAGTTCAGCATCATAGGTCCTCCCACCAATTGTAGTACTGGATGCTACACCGCTTGTAGACCCCTAGGGTCTGCACCTTCTTGGCAATGGCCTTCCAGATCTCCTTTTTCTGATGAAGTTTGACGACTATGGATACAAAAAAGGAAAGAAAAACAATTGTTTGAGGATTTGTTGTTTCTTTATATTGCTGTAACACAATGTGCTACATTAATCACAAGCATTACTCAAACGTTACCACACATTAAATGTTATTCTTCAATCTGCCAAAATAAAACATTAATTAAGACTTTTTTTGTAACCTTTTGACTAACCTTAGCCCTTGTAATTTCCTAAATTGAATATTCCAGGCCAGAGACATCAACTAGGCCAGGGGGCTCCAACATTTTATGTAATGAGAGCTACTTCTCATCAGTGATTTTCAGTGTGACACTCTGAAGACTACCCAACTTGAGCATTGCAACCAGACACCTTCCCGCCCGCTACATTGACTTAAATACTAATGTCCTTAGAGCCAGGTACTGTGGTTTGAACTACATACTATGACTAAGGGGACTATGAAAGGGCTGCCATGTGTGTCAGTGAGAGTGTGGTCTTTTGATGATGAATGATCATGTGTGCGTTTTAAGGAGATATTTTTGTATGGGTGACTGAGAGCCTGTGAAATTTGAACTGTTTGGATAATTACTAACGCTCCATTTCACATGTCTTCAATTAAAAAGCATTCAGAAGCATCATTTTGTTCAGGACTCCAATTTTGAGTTGACATGGAATTTTTTCTAAGAGTCCAGAGTCCAGTACCTCAGTACTTCAGTTGTACACCTCTGTGACTCAGCCACAGCCTTTCCCTAACTTTGAAAGGGAATTATAAACTTGTGCTCATTTGAAAAATAGCGCAAGGCTGTGAGCTGCTCTGAAGGTGTTTGGGAGCTGCTGGTAGCTCCTAAAAGACTGTTTGGAGTCACCTGATCTAGACTGAGTGAAATGTGGGATAATGAACATAGCAAACATCATTTTCATTTGCCATGTAACACATGATATATACGGACAGTTGTAAATTAGATATAATGTATACTCTATTTTTACATAATGTGAGATGTATACATTTCACATGAAATACATACATATATATCTCAAAATACACACCAAATAAAATGTAGGGCTTAAAACACACACCACATACTAATTTTGTTGTTTTCTCTATTCATAAAGTGCACACAAATTCACAGCATCATTTCTTAATGTAATGTAAAAAATAAATGACAGTTCACTGCAATCACTACACTTCACTCTGGAACTCAAATGGACATTGTAGACTGTGTTTTGAAAAAAAACAGTTGGACAGATTTACAAATACACTTTAAACATGTACCTGTTCCTCTGGTGAGCTGCTCTGATGCGTGGTAGAGCTGGCTGCCAGCAAATGGTGAGAAGGTTGAGGCCGACTCACCTGCTTTTCCAGAGATCCTGGCTCCCAGAGGTCAGAAACAGCATGAAAGTTGAGATTTCCTGACAGTTTTAGGAGTCAAGCAAACTTTTTTTGAAATGCTGCATACTTGTACATGACGTACATGATCATCAACAGCGATGGACACAGATATTGCGTTTCATACATTGCTTTCACATAGATTAGCCTATAACAGCATCCATGGTGGATTTTTCCACCCACTACCTGGTCACCGTCCGCCACTGCAGTCAGATTCTAAACGTCCAGATGGCTAGCTCAGCCAGCCGCTATTTTACATGGTCAAATAGTGAGTATGCGAATGTAAAGTGTGTCACCACCACTCAAAATAGTGGCTACTTTGGTTGCATATACAAAATGCTAATGATTCTGAATTATTTAAAAAACCATTTATATGTAGTGTGAGACTGTGGTTTAATATGATTGTTGTACGATGTTGTTTCCACTTCCATTGACGGTATTTAAAAATAAAATGTGTAACCAATACATTTGAAATGTATCATTTACACATTTTTAAAAAATCAATAGACATGTAAAAAATGTACATGTTATTTTAAGATATGTAAAGAAAGCATATATATTTTTGGCTACACATGACATTTGTGTCATTTATTGCAAAAGAAATGTGTACATGTTTTAAAATATTGTGCATATTTTTATGCAGACATATGAACCAGTTAGAGTGAGGTGGCAACAGTCTCAAGTGTTCTGACCATTTCCAGACCATGTCACCATGAAAGAACAGGATAGTATCAAACAATTTAGATTGAATAGGCAAACTATACTGGATGTATGTCATCAGCTTGAGACAGATCTTCTATCTCACAATAGAAATCCCACATCTATTGTACCAATTGTCAAACTCATTTCTTCATTTTGTGGCCACAAGATCATTGCAAAACACTGTGGCAGTATCTGGTGGAATGTTGCAACCAACTTTCAGTGGTGTGCTACATGAAGTTCTTTCTTCAATGATGAGACACACCAACAGCTTCCTCCAGTTTCCACAACATGAGGATTGTGTGAATGTTTTTGGGTGATTTCTATGGTTTGTGTCGCATACCACATGTGGTTAGAGCAAATGATGGCACAAATATTGCCTTAGTGTCAAGTCTACCAGAATTGTATGTCTTTCATTCAATGTGCACGTTGTCTGTTTAGCTGATTTGTACATCACAAGTGTATGTTTCCCCGGATCAACCCATGATTCCTTTGAACTACGGAACAACAGCATACCCCTGCAAAAGTCAAAATTTCGACGTGAGAGGGCCTGGCTTGTTAGCAAGGAAAATCTGACAAAATATTGTTTGGGTCATTTTAAAGTGAATAATCTGAAATTGTGTTATATATCTTGACTCATCTGTTTTTTTTTTTATTTAGGAGACTCATCTTATTCTAACTGACCATGGTTGTTGGCCCCGCTGAGGAATCCAACAACGCCAGAGAAAGTCTGCCTCAATGAGGCCCATGGAAGAACACAGAGGCCTGTGGAGCAGGCTTTCGGGCTCCTAATAGCCAGATTCCACTGTCTGGACAAGACTGATGGAGCACTTCTCTACTCACAGATAATGTGTGGCAAATCACTATAGCATGCTGCAAAACATAGCCCTGCGATAGAACATCCCTTACATCGCAGAGGATAAAGACCATGTAGAGTCACTGAATGAGGATCCGTAAATGCTAAATGACTATGATACTGGACAGGATAACTGAGTAGACTTATATCAGACTATCATTGGCAACTTCTTCACATAAGTATAGGTATCTCTTTACAGATTATTACATTAACTGTTAAAACAACTATTGATGTATTAAGGAAAAACGTATGTGCTATACATTTGTTAGGAAGGGCAAGTTCAGGGAAATCCAGGCCACAGGTTTTTATTGATAAAAGTTTTGACACATTAACTTTTGTATTTATTTTCATTGTTTATCTCTGATTGTGTTTTTGAAAATGTGTCCTCAAAAAGGTGACTCTGTAATGTGTCTATTTTACTATGTTTCATTAATCATCTTTTTTAATCTGTTTTAGGTATCTTCAACATGTTATCTTCATTTGGACATTTCAAAGTTGTGACATTTGCAGTTAAAAGGTGCTGTTTCAAAGTACAAAGGTACCATGGGTTGATCCCGGGATAGACACACACAGACTTTGAGTGTACATATCTTGAACCAAGACAACTTGCACAGTGATTTAATGGCTGTTTTGAAGATTGCATTGGACTCATTCTCTGTCGTTTGTTGGCACTAAGGCAATATGTGTGCTTTCAATTGCTCCAACCACATGTGGTAGCGGAGCCAAAACATACTAATCTACCTTCACATTTGCAAAATCCTCATTTAGTGTAAAGTGTAAAAAGCTGTTGATGTGTCTCATCATTGTAGAACAAACTTCTTGTAGCACACCACTTAAACATGCTTGTGACATTCCCTCAGATACTGGGACAGTTATTGGAATAATCTAGATTCTGCGATGTGACAAGCGCGATGTAAGTTGTTTTATTTATTTATTTTCAGGAACCTGTTGTATGCCACTTCATCTGCCCCCTGCCCACCCCACTGCACTTACCTGCACAGGCTGCCACTGCCAATTTGCACTTACATTATTTGTGATATAGACAATTTAAATATTAATGAGGGACACATTCCTTTGGCAAAATGTTTGTGACATGACCGTCTTACAGCTCATAAGGAAGACAGAATACCATGGAAATTAGTTTACAATGGCTGCGCTTGCCTGCAATGAGCAAGACCATTGGGAATATAAAATTGCATTGAATTTGTGTTGTGACTAAAGCATCTACTTGGGGACCAAGAGAGTTACCAATATATTACCTATTCAGCAGTAACTGAGAAATCACACAAATTGTTTTTTTGAAGGCTTCTGAATTCACTACAAAACAGAGCAATTATGTCAGTAAAACATATTTTTACATTACTATTTTTGTTGCTTTTCAAAGCAGTCTATAGTGTGGGTTGTGTTGATCATAATGATTAAGTACTCATGTTTTATTAAACATTTGTATGGATAGATTTACTTTTATTGTCGGATTTTCATCTACAATATGATGAGCAAATCAGAAAGAATTGGCAGAAATAGAAACAAGCATCATGATACTTGGATAGTTTTTTGTACAAGACATAATTATGGTATTAATACAAGAAATTCAAATTTTTCTACATGACTTCCTTTACATATTGTTGTGTAAAATGTCTTCACTCAAGATGTCTTCCCACAGTACTACAATTAAAACACCATGTGTAGAAAAGGATATGGCAATTGCAAAAAACTTTATCTAACTCCACATCTGTTAACATCAAAAGAGACCTGCAAAAAGTATGTTTATGGAGAAGCAAAACCAGATTCAGACTACTAGATTGGGAATATGTTATGATGCAAATAATATTTTCTGAGCAACAGACACTTATTGCAGAAGGAACTGCAGCTTTAATTCAGTACTTCAAGAGGGCCTTGTGGTCAAGTGCCTTTTTTCTCTCTCTTCTAGCCACGGTAGGCTGTCTGTGTATCTCAGCAACTAATAAAGGTGCAAATAATGAGTACTATAGCACGACCCTGTACAAGTTCAGCTGACACTTGTTTCCTCAGCTGGACACTTAGTCCCTTTGCACATCCTTGTATTACTTGAAATTAGTGACACTGAAAAATCAATAGCGCTGACTGTAACTCCCTTGGAATAAGGAGTTACCACTTAATAAGAGAACAATGCATAGGTTAACAACTCTTCAATACTTCAACTCCAAGGTTGTGTGAGAAAATGTCCATTTGCGAGGTTACCCCTCCATTTTTGGATGGATTTATTGCTGGTTTTTATGCTCTGAACACTGGGGCACTGCTGTCCAGTGCTCAGTGTATAGGCTTTGACCACTGAACCATGTAGCATTTGGCTAATCCTTGATGTATTTAAGTCTCCTATAACTCCATACTATATGGTATGGAAACTACACACATGGCATGAACAGTTGAACATGTCATTGTGCCATACATAAGTTTGACAAGGAAAACCTGTCTTAAGGCCTATTATTGTAGCCTGACTGCTGCAGCTTAAACCTGTAGTGCAACCTGTTAGAATGCTTCTTTTTGACTGGTAAAAACATCCTTTTAAATAGAGGTAAGTCACACCTATATAGGCCTTGTAGCCCTCAAGATTGGTAATTACAAAATGTGACCTGCAGAAAATTAATGTTGCCATTTCTCTACAGTGACAAGGCCCTAATATCCCACTGTGACAGGCTAGCTGTCCTATATAACAATTCAGAGTACAGATTAAAATACTAATACTGTATCCAGGAATACGACCAGCTAGTAAATAATTAAACAACTATTTTGAATAGTTATAAAAAATGCAATTCAATGGTGGAGGAAAGCAGCAGCCATAGTGCTTCACATGGATCTCCGACCAACGTCCTGATTACGATGTGGATTTCTGATGACCCTGATTTCTAATGACCCGACTATGTTGGTCCGACTGCCTGCCTTGAGTCATAGCAGCGGTTACATTGTAATATGGTGGGGGGAACTTCCTGGCATCGGCAGTCGGAAAGGGCTCACGAAGAAGGCAGTCAGACGGTCAGTCCAACTAGCATTGTAATCAGGCACTTAGTCTTAAATGTGGGAGATCACCAGGATTACCATAGTACAGTACCCACACACTCCACCTTCAGACCCCAAGTTTTGTGTTGCCAATGACTTTCTTGAAAATAGCCAAACATGTGACATTTTCAGCCTGCTTGCAGTAAAGCAAACAGGAATTACTGCAAAAGTAGGTAGGTAAGGACCTGGGTCCCTGTACTCCGGTGGTCAGAGAGTGACTTAGGGTGCTCCCCACACACTGACTGATGAATGAGACAAAGCTGGACCCTGACCGATTCTACCTCAAAACACTGCTGGACTTGTGAGAGGATACTGGGTGGACTGAACTTGCTGTATTTGGCATCTATGACCAGTGAAAAGGACCTGGGGACTTTGGACTTCCATTAGAATTCCAAGGGCAGAGAGATCTCCAAGGATCACAAGTCTGATCCCCTTTTTGGCTCCAGGAACATAAAAAAAGCTGAAGGGGACATTTCTGTGAATAATTCTAGCTGACCAGTAGCAATTGGACCTGGACTGGGCTTTGTTGTTGCTATCAGCCTGACAAGCTGAGAGTCTCTAAATGCTCCAGCTGAGGTCCCATTTGATTGTTTGTGCATCAGAAGAATTTTGGAAACCTTTTTTTAATTTTTGCTTCAGACCTACAGAGTTTCATGGGGACAGACCATAAAAGGTATCCAACCAGCAGTACCATTGCATTGACCCGAATTTCAGGTCAGTCCTGTGTGGAGAAAAGTTTTCCTTCAGAAATATGTCAAAGTCCATTCTTAGATGGGAACTTAGAACCTTTTTTTAACTTCTCTACTTCCAGGCCCTAGCGGGGCCAATCTAGTTGGTGCACCCGACTCACACTACATTACAGTCCACCTCAAATTGCACCTTGGCTAGGTATACTGCTAACATTGACTACTAATGATACTTTGTGCTTTTTGGTGCTATTTTCTCTTACAGTTTTACAAAAACAAATCTCCAGCTACAGTTATTGGATTTTTGTCACTTTGGGGTAGTTTTGCTTATGACATTTTTCTTTAGTATTATAAATGAGAGTGGGATTTTTATGTTTCAGACTTTTTAAAACTGTTTTGGTGTTTCTAAATACATTACTCATTTTTGCTAAGTTAAGCCTCTTTACTCTGTGCCACAACTACAAGGGGTTAAGCTCAGGTTTAAATTACTGAAACATTTAGCTGAACCAAGCAAGATTGTGACTTAATTACTTCTGATGTACACCAACTAAAAATACAAAACCCGTTATTGTTCCAGTTAATACAAACCATAACAATCTTCCAAAGACAATTAATTCCCAAATTATTACATTGTTTATAATTCAAATTATGTCAAAATCTGCAATATTGCTCTCCACTCCGATCTCAATATAAAACACATTAATTCAGTTTAAAAGCCAGTCCGTGAATCAATTTCATGCCTGGGAGGTTAATAAAAAAATGGACGCAATCATTCAAAACATATTAATATATCAATAAAATCAATTTTCTGTATATCTTTCACTTCCAATCCCAATATAAAATGCATTGATGCAATTAATAATAACCAGTCTTTAATTTTCTTTTATAACCGAGTGGGTAAATGCTGGCTCAACTTAGTACTCCCGGGAATTGATCTTAGCATTCAAGAATGTCCTTAGTCGCTATTTCGTCCATAGCTTAGATGCATACTTTATCTTGGTCTGGGCTGACTTTTCATAGAATATCAAGATTTTCATCATTTTACAATTCAGCTGGGAGTCAAATGGGTCCAGGCCTTTAATTATTGCCAGTCTGCATGACCGAATGCCCCATTAATAAGTGTATTTTTTAAAAGCAACGCCTGAATTTTTTTTAAAGAGGGGCATACGCAAATCAGATGTATAAAATCTTGCTTCACTGCACCACATGTCACTGGACCGTAATACTTCCATGCTGGCTGATCAGCTAAACTTGGTAAAGCCCCAAACCTTGTGGCCAAACGTTTTCGTTTTAGATGAAGTACGTATGTTGTATATAGATATTCTGCCGGGCAAGATGTTGTATAAGATTGCAAGACCATCCAGGCACGAGACACCTTAGCTAATTTGGTTTTGTCTTCTAGTAGTGAGTAGGATTTGGCCATTTTGTTTATCACCCTACGGAACACAGAAAAAAAGGAGTTCTGTGCCCAGAGTTCTGTTGTATTTGTTTCCTTCAAGGCTGTTTTCAAGAAATAGCCACAACTTGAATGTGGATCTTCCTCCTGGGCCTGCCACAAGGCATCATGTACGTCATTGGTTCGATTTAACCAAATTTTATACCAGCTTTTGATAGTAGCATATTTTCTCCCAATATTTTGTTTGTGAGACCAAATTCCAATCTCACATGTGCTGGGGATGCATTCTGTGGTAAACTGAAAACTTATTTGTATGCTTTTGTCTGTAGATTATCTAGAAGTTTTGCCTCTTTACCATTTAGCGCGATGCTTGCGTATGCCACTGTCAGCAGTAATTTGGTGCCCATAACATGTACACCAACTAATAAACTACTTTCTCACAGATTGGAAATGGTATCCAAAACTATTTCAACTAAAAAGCAAAGAGAAAGATATCTCTCCTGCAACATCTGGTAGGAACCCACACCCATATACTGGTGTCTGCAAACTATTGTGCTTTTTATTTCTTCAAGGAATTACGTCCGAGAGGAACTAGAGCAAAACTCTGCAGGGCATTGTCTTCCAACCATTGTATTCCCAGTTTCTGTCTAACCAAGACCTTTAATACTAATCTGCTTCTCCATTCTCATACTCTACCTTTCTATCTTATCATTCTTGTTCGCTCTCTTATCATTCTTTTGTGCTCTCTTCTTCACTCACATAAACATATATACACCACTCAGTAAAAGATCTATGCATCTCAGAACAGGAAACAGTCCCAAAATCACTCCCTGTACTCTCTCTCTCTCTCTCTCTCTCTCTCACATACACACACACTCACACACACATATTTTGGAAACTTCAGTACACTGGTTAGAGGCGGTTAGGATGACAGACTAGAAAACAAGGCATCTTGAAAGTTTTTATATCTAGGTTGGGTATTCACATCAAGGTTGGTAGAAAGCACATATTCACCTCTCTTACCTCAGTTATGAATCTGCTTGTCACAGTTTGCCAACTTATATGGCTTTTCCACTTGCCAAATAATTCTTCACCCAGTTCCCTGCTCCTCTACCTTATTATTTTTCTCACTCCTAGTTCCATCAGTTTGTTTGGTTGCAGAATATGAGGGTTCTCTTTTTTGTTTGCTTATTTGAGGCTACTGCAGACATTCCTTTGCTGTGGCTTTCACTGTTTTTCAGAATCCACTAATTCCCTGTTGATGCAAGGACACAATATTTCCTCTTCCACCCTGGAACTCCATAAGCCATGGAACCTGTTTCTAATATGATATGCACATGACTTACTGCTGGGCTTGGCCCTTTCTGCAGGGTCCTCAACAAACGTTTTCCCTTCACCCTTCTGCTTTCTGATCCCATTTTTTGGGGTTTTTAGGACTCTTCATAATTTACGCCTGCTAACAAGTGCTAACGTGCTTGTGTTCTCACATGCTGAAATTGACTTACATGCAATTGGTACATTAAATTTAATTGTGAGTCCCTAGTAATGTAAAACCCTCTTTGATGGTAAAGTCAGATTTTAAGTCACTATTCTAAAAATTACACTTTTGGAAAGTTGCCATTTTCTTATCCCAACCATATTGTGCCTACAGCCTGTATTCTGGGTCACATGACTAGGTTTAGCTGGTAGTTGGCCTTTGTGCATTACTCCCATACAGTGAGACAATGGGGGAATAGGACTTGGAAGGGTGGTCATCTCTGACTTTTTTATTTATTTATTTACAGAGTTTTATATAGTGCAAACTTGACCCGAAGGTATTGGGTATCGGAGCGCTTTACACGAGCACCAGTTGCATTTACATTAGGACACATTAATTTTTGTTAGGCACAGGGACATTAAGTGATCTGTCCAGAATCACAGAATGTTGGCGTCCTTGCCAAGACTCGAACCCAGTTCCCCAGATTTGAGATCGACCGCTGTAGCCGTTAGGCCAACTCCTCTCGCATCTGACTTGATGAGGCGGAGTAACGTCACCTACTACACTTGCCCATCACAAAGGCTCTGCCCAGCACACTCTCAAAGGGTTTTTACACTAGTCTATTGAAACCCCAGACAAGCTGGGGCAAGGAGAGGGAGGCAAGAATATCCAAATACCTCTGGAGCTGGTAACCTCCAGAAACTTCTCCTAAGTCAAAGTTGGCACCAACTTTAAATATTTGACTCTTAAAGCCAATATTTCAGTAGACCTCTGAACTTGTGGAAGTCTCAGAAGGACGTTGGTTCTGCTCTGCAAGAAGAACTGCTACTCTGTTGCCCTACTGTCCTGCTGACATGCTGTCTTAGTAAAAGGACTGGACCTGCACCTTGAACCTGGGACCACCAGAGTGACTCCAAGGGCTAATTGTCTGCCTCCCGATCAGAATCTTTGGGACAGAAAAAGCTCCAACCATCTTGAACCCAGCACCTGGAATCAACATGCTGTGAGTCTTGCCCCCCAAGTGGTGCCACCAAAGACCTAGATCTTTGGAAGTGGGCCTGAAGGTGCCCTGCTAGCCCAACTGTGGCCGTGTGAGCAAAACTGATGCAGCGCGACGCGTCTCTTCATGGCCACTTAGGCTGCTGCGGGATGCATACCCGATACTGAACTTTGTACACAGCCCGCAGTCTCACCTGAACCGTTGCTGCGTGAGACATCAGCCTTCGCATTGCAAGCCCCTCATGGTCAGCATCTTCAATGAAGCAGGACTTTGCATAGCAGTCTCCCAGCTTCCCTGGAACTGTCAGTGTGTGACTTTTCTTCCACACAGGACTTCACATCGCAAGCCCCTTGTTGAGGGTATCCTTGACGACAACGCACGACTCTGAATCGCAGCTCTTCAGAACTGCCACTGTGCGACACATCTTTAATGTGAAATCTCACAACACTCCACTATCAGGATTTATGGTACTTTGTTCAGCAGAGCTGATCTTCATTACCACAGTTGCCACCTGTGCTTCCAGGTACTATTTTTACTTAAAACTTTGAAATTGAATATCTCTGGTTCTACTGATTGGATTGTTGTCATTTTGGTCTCCAATAATTTCTTAAATTTTTCTCTATTTTCCTAAATTGGTGTGAGATTTCCCTTGTGTTTTCACTTTATTACTGTTTGAAGTGCAGCATAAAAACTCTACTCATTGCTGCTAAATTAGGCCTGACTGCTGTGTGCCAAGCTACCAAATGATTAAGCACAGGGTAATTTGGGGTTTGCTTGGGGTTCACCCTGACAAGAATTGTGGTTGCTGCTTGAGAAGAGTTTGACCCCCCCACCCAACCAGCAACCCAATTTACAACTCTTACGGTTTACATTGGATGTACTGCTTTGTTGCTGCACTTGTAAAAACCATAAGAACCACGTATATGAAGACCCACTAATAAAATATTCAGCATTGATAGCTGGCTTCTGTGTCTATTAACTTTCCCCTTTTTCCTCTTGTGTCTCCTCAAGATGTTCCTCCTGTTAGAACATTTTAATGGAGAGTTGATGGAAGAGTTAAATCTCTCAATGGATCAAATGATTCTATCAAGCTTGACATCTCTCATCTTTCTCTCTCTTACTATCTCTCATTCCCTGTTCACCCTCATACCCATTCCTTTTCTGTCCAAACATCCCATTTCTTGTTGCCCTCTATGTTTTCTCACCTTTCCCCTTTACTCCATCCTCATTTCCACTCCCTCATCTTTAACTTGGTTTTCTGGTTAATCAGAAAGATGGGTGTTTTACACTGTGTAGAAATGCACTTCGTCTTTCAAAAAAAGAAGACATTTGGTAAATTTGCACTTTTCAGTTGATTCACACGTTTTTCCGTGGGAAATCTATTGAATGATTACATGATTGTCATGTAAATAGACGGATCACTCATACATTACACATGCTCAAAGTGACATTGTTCCTTAACCACTATTCGGCATTTTTATAAACCCCTTATTTTAAATGCCCGCAGCAATAAAAGTTTAAATGGACGACTTTCCCCTATATTCTTTTTTTATGTAGAAGGTTTTTGAGGGACTCTTTTATATCCTTATTTCTCAAAGTGTATATGATGGGATTAAGCAATGGAGTTGCAACGGTATACAAAAGGGACAAAGCTTTGCTTTGATTGAGGGAGTAGACACTTTTTGGTATCCCATATACAATTATCAACGTTCCGAAGTATACGATAACCACACTGATGTGAGAGCTGCAAGTGGAAAAAGCCTTTTGCCTTCCTGTGTCTGAGCGAATTCGAAGGATATTTGAGATAATGTATACGTATGAAACAATGATCAGTGTGAACGGGATCGACGTCACGATGAGGGCTGCGACAAAAAATTCGGTTTCAGCCAAAGAAACGTCGGAGCAAGCTACCTTCAAAATCGGTGCAACATCACAGAAAAAATGGTCTATCTCGTTTTGGCCTGAAAACTTCAAGGTGAACACTAAAAAGGTACCTCCAAATGAATATACAGCGCTAGCGATCAATGCACTAGTGATCAAGGTAATACGAAGCCTTAAACTCATTATGGTTGAGTAGTGTAGTGGGTGGCAAATAGCTACATATCTATCATAAGCCATTAAAGTTAAAAGAAAGCTCTCGTTACAAGCCAGAAAAGCAATACTAACAAATTGTGTGAGACATCCCGCAAAGGAAATGATGATTTTCCCCATTATTAAGGTCCACAACAAAATGGGGGAAATTGATGTTGTGTACCCAATTTCTACTAGAGACAAAACAACAAGAAAGAAGTACATAGGAGAGTGAAGATGTTCATTTGAAGACACAGTGGCGACGATCAGAACATTCCCAGCTACTGTGAAAATGTAAATTATTAAGAACAACACAAAGATGACCATCTTTGCTATGTGAGGGATCTGAAATCCAAGGAAGATGAATTCTGTAGCCGAGGTACCATTGCCCGAACATTCCATATTTGTCATGTTCATCTCCTAAAGAAACAACAAAGAAATAAAATATGTGAAACAATAACAACAAATATTGACGTGATCAAAAATGCCATTGTTGGAAATGCACATTAAGTGAATAAATACTCTCTGGATTTTCATCATAAATGTACTGATTTAACGGTTATAATACATAATAGTATTTGTTATAAATAAGTGAGTACATTTGTTAAGGATATTAGATGAAAATATGTTGCCTGTTTCTTTAATAGATTATATGTCTTCTAGAAATTGAATTCATACAGCAAAATACGTAATTTCTATAGTAGTCATAGGGAAACGTTTGACAAAAGTCTTGGAACACCTTATACATTTTCACAGAGAAGTTGAGGCGATTCGGGTTGACCTGCTGGCTAACACACCCTATGGAATTACCCATAGAACGTTGTACTTCATTGTAAACCCCAAGAACCAATCACAGACTTCTAATCTCATGAAAGGCTAATATATTTATATCAACAAGATTGCCAGTTGTATATTCTTGCCAGAGCATGTAGGAAAGGGTAACGTCCCTCCATTTAGAAAAAAATGTTTTCTCCGGATTGGGAAAGACCATGTTGTGGCGGGTCGGCAGTGTAGATAATGCAGCCTACCCGTCTCCTACATGATTGCAGGACACACAATTGGTTAGAGGGTGTGGGCAAAGACCACGAGCGGTCTTTTGCCCTTTTATTTATCTTCTCGGGGCGAGCTCGCCCTGAGGAGTGATACAGGTGCAACATTGTTGTGGAGAGGTCGGGTGGATCTCTACATCCCTCCTATTCTTTAGCGTCAATCATTTACATTGTTATCACGGTCGAGGTATAACACAAACAATGTCTCTGAGCCTCTGGCTGGGAGCAGGGTGTGGCTGGAGACCATACACCTGGATCAGAGAGTCGGAATTGTGTCCGGCTCCAGCTGTGCCACTAGTCAGGGGCATGCTTGGGATGCTCTGGTGCACTGGATCAATATCTGGGGTCACCCCATCGGTCCTTGCACTTCCATGGCCCTCACCAGCCACCACAGGGAGTGGTGCTAGATCCACCAAGTATTCAGCTTCCATTCCCAGATCCACTTCCCACTCCTGACCGAAGCGAGGCCCGAACACTTTCTTGAATCAGGATACACTTTTGGTCACCATTTGTGTGCCCCTTTGTGCGGAGACCATGGTCCCTTGGATCGCGATGACTCTCCACATCTCAGGCTCGTAGGGCGTTCGGAACTTCCACCCGGGGTGCCTGTCTTTCACAACCGCATAGTCGCACAAAGTGGATGACTGGGCCCCTCACGCGAGGCTTGCCTTCCGGTTGGTGATCTCTCTCCAGGTCTGCGCGGCTTTACCGTCTTAATCAGCTGGGCGGCAGGTCGGGTCTGCCGGGATGCTGGCACATTGGGCACGCCTGAAAAACAGATGGGACAGGCACAGCAGGTGGTACTGAGTGGGGTCTGTTGATATGCATTCAGGAACTGATGGAGAGAACTCTCAGCTTCTTCCCCTTTTTCCACTCCAATCCTTAGCGCCCGGTTGAGAGTCCACATACAACGTTCGACCTCACTATTCACCTGTATGCGGAGTGATTTTCTTGTGACTAATTGCCTTTCCTGCCAGGAACTCCTGGACTTCCCTGCCCTGGAACAGGGGTCCGTTGTCAGACTTGATCTCGTCCGGGAGACCCATCAGGACAAATGTCTTGGGGAAATGCTGTGGATGAGATCACTTTGACGATGGGGAATTTTGAGTGCGAGTCCATCAAAACCAGAGTGCTGCGACCATCAGTGAAGTTCCCAAAATTGATGCTTACTTTGGATTATGGTTTGATGCAGGGGTCCTCTGTGATGATTGGGGCCGGAGCTAGCTCGCTTCCGGTAACTGTGCATGAATGGCATTTCCAAATAATCTCTTCGACTAGGGCATCCATGCACTGGAATAACACCGTTCTGCGGAGGCGTGCTTTAGTCTTTGTCATCGCCCGTGTGCAAGATTGACAACCTGGTTCTGTAGCTTGTTTGAGACTACAATGGCATGACCGAGCAGTACGATCCCGTGTTTGCCTTCACTTAGCTCGCTCCGGACTCTACATAGCTGCTGCCTCGCGTGGTGACCCTCCATGTTCAGAGTGTGTGCTCCTTCGAGGAAGTGTTGCCATTACCTGGAGAGCAGTGCTTCTTTGACCTTCATCAGGTTTTCATCCTGGGTTGTTGCCAACCCGATTTCCTCCGACGTCAATGCCCTGGGGCATGCCTCCTGGGTTATCATTTTTATGAATTCTTCAGTGTACTCTTCATCTGCATGTGGCAGCCGTGTGCCTATCACAATGGGGTGGCATGATAGAAAGTCAGCTGGATTGCTGGTGCCCTGTTCAAATTACGACCTTGAAGCGGTATGCTTGAAGCTTGACAGCCCATCGTTCTATCTCGGGGTCAGTCAGCCATGACGTTCCAGAAAACAGGAGAATCAGAGACTTGTGGTCTGTCACCACCCAGAATTTGTGCCCATAAAGATGCAGGTGGAAGTGCTAGCATACCCATTTGATGGCGAATGCTTCCCTCTCGATTTGGGCATACCTTGTCTCAGCATCTCATAGTGCTCGGCTGGAGTACGCAACGGATGCCCATTCCTTTCCTTCCCTTTCCTGGAGGAGAACAGCCCCTATGCCAACCGGGCTTGCATCGACAACCAGCTCGGTGCGCCTCCCTGTGTGAAAGTATGCCATGACTGTTTTGTCCATTAGCGCCGTCTTGATGGCGTGGAAGGTTGCATTCATTTATGGGGTCAACTCCCGGGGCACACCGTTGAGTGTGGGGGTTCATAGCAGCTCTGACAGGGAGGGCAGGTTCAGTATGAATGGCCATCCCCAGGAAACTGCGGACTTCAGTTGGGGTGGTGGGTGTTTGGGCTGTCCTGATGGCAGCTGCTTTCTTCGTGTCTACCTGGACCCCCTCACGTGAGAAGATGTATCAAAAGAAATCAACTGAGTTCTGTTAGAATGATCACTTCTCCTTGTTGAGGTTGAGGCCACTGACTGCCAGCCATTGAAGTGTGACTCTCAGGTGCATGTGATGTTCTTCTAGCGTGTTCGAGAATACCAAGTTGTCATCGCTGAGGTTTATGACACCTTGCAAATCAGACAGGGTCTCTCAGATAGCATTCTGGAATGCTATCCAGGTGATGGTATCTAGCATTTTGGTCAAACTTGGAAAACCACTTAGCCCCGTTGAGGTCAGCCATGATGTCGTCCATGGTGGGTGTCAGATGTCGTTCCCTCTGGATGGGAAGGTGCATGTCGACACACAGCCAGATGGCTCCAGGCTGCTTGGGCTTTGGGGCGCTGATGAGAGGTGACACCCACAGGGTCGGGTCTGTGACTCTCTTGATGACACCCAGTTCTTCAAATTTCCTCAACTTCTCCTCCACCTGCGGTCGTGGGTGGAAGGGTACGCTTCCGTGCCTCAGTGCTGTCGGCCTGATCGAAGAGTCAATATGTAGCTTGAATTGCTTGTCTTTGAATTTTCCCAAGCCCTCTAACAGCTGTAGAAACTCCCGTAGGATGTTTTTGGCGTGGGAGTGGGGCACTTGGTTGGAGAAGAAAACCAGTCCTAGGTCCACCGTGTGGAAGCCGAGGAGAGTGCCTTTCTTCCCATCCATCAAGTGAAACCTTGCCCATGTTGCATGCTTGTGGTTTGTCACTTCCACCTCTATCACTCCTCTCAGAGGGAGTCTGTGGGTTCCGCCATAGGTGTATATCTTCATGTTGGTAGATGAGAGAGGGTGGCACGATGTGAGGCGTTCATATTCTTCAGAGTCCATGACATTCACCGATGCCCCAGTGTCAATGAGTGCTTGCACCATGGAGCCTGCCACTTGAATGGAACACATGGAAGGTGGCCGTTGCCGTTGGTCTGCACAACCTGCAAAAGATACTATAAACACATTGTTGCCCTCTCCCTCCATGTTAAACTCTTGCCCTGGTGGTGTGGCGTCTTCTTGGGTGAGGTGGTCATCAATCGACAGCTGCCTAATATTGGATATGGGGCCACATGACCTGCTGAAGGCTGTTCTGGATCTCCTGCTCCTGCATACGTTTGCTAAAGTGATTCTGTTTTCTTCACCGGGAGCAGACCTTCCCTTTTGCGTAGCAGAGACCTGTTGATTGATGTTCTGCTCCACAGTTTCCACAGGGCCCGCCCATCAGCGTCTTCGAGGCAGCACCAGCAGGGCTTGGGTGTTTTTGGATGGCCTCCACTCTTTCCTCCTTGACTTGGATGTCCCAGAGGGGTGCTGGGTGCAACTGCGCCCCTGTTGTGGCCTGCCTCCATCTCGACGACTTGGGAGTTTGACAACTTGTGGGATCTGGCCAGTATAAGGATGTCATCTAGTGCTTTTCCTGGTTGACGAAGGATTAGCCATGGTAACAGCACCAACCAGCATCCCTGGATGATTTGGGCCCGTCTTTCTTCCCTCTGGTCTTGGAATGTGCATGTGCTTGCGAGCCTTCTCAGTCGGGTGTAGAAGACATCAACAGATTTCGTTTTGGATTGTTTGGCCTGTCGCAGCTTGAAGCGCTCGAAATCCGAATTGATTTGAGGGTTGAAATGCCAGTTCAGGGCTGCCACCGCACCTTCAAAATCATCATCATCTCCTGTGTTTAGGAGGGTCTCGAAGAGGTTATACACCACTCCACCACCATAGTGCATGAGCAACAATATCTTGACGGCTCCGTTCGTCTCGCTCGTGCTCCTGAAGTAGCGGTTGAGGGCCCTATCCAGGATTTCCAGCCAGGGCCAACCGTCGCTGGGTCAGCAGGCTCACTGAATGGCAGGAGCTGTGTTAGCGCAGCATGGCTGTGATGTTGGGGTGGTGTGGCTGTACCTGCTAATGGGTCAGCTGCGCCTGCTTGTGGTGTTGTGCTCATGGTTGCTCGGGTTTCACTCTCCTGTTCTTATGTCCTCTTTTTCCTTATGTGCCCCTTCTTTTTCTGTGTATTTTTATTATCTATTTTTTAATTCAATTATCTGTTCCTGCTCCCCCTTTTGATTTCCTTGTTTATCCTGATCTTTTTGCGTTTTTTCTTTTCTTGTTGTTACTCTTGCGTTGCACCCTAGCATCTAGTCCTCTTCTCTTTGTTTACTTTATTTTAGATGTAGGAATGCCCATGGGGCCCCACGAGGCGCAGCACGCTAACCATGTATGTTGCAGGTAACGTCCCAGTCCTCCTGATGGGGACCTTTAGTTCCTGATGGGGCCTGGTGCTCACATGTTGCCAGGGTGGGGCAACCGCCAGCTGATGTGAGGCCACGGGAGAGAGCACAACGCTTGACTGCTGATCGGCAGTCCGTGGAAATAAAGTAAGGCCGCTGGGGATGCATGCACCTGGCTGTCAGCAGAGGTATCGCTGGAGCCTCTGGCAGTCACTTCCGGGGGTCGGGATGCACTCCGAGTGTAGTGGAGGGTGTGGTCTCACTTTCAGCATGGAGGATCGGGGTATGCCCGCTGCAGCGTGCTTTGCAGAGCAGCACCCCAGGCCAGCCTGGAGTCTGTCGAGGTGGCAGTATGGCGGGTCAGCCCGCGTAGACAATGTGGCCTACCTTGCTCCCAATTGATTATTTATCTCCTCGGGCGATGCCCGCCGTGAGGAGTGATATAGGTGCCACATTGTTATGGAGAGGCCGGGTTGCTCTCTACACAAGTATGAAATAATTTTCATATGAGACGAAAAAGAAAAGGAGTTTGACCCTGCTTTTTGAAATGCTCATTTATTTTAAACATAATACCAGTGTACGTTAAATTTTAAAGAGACCCTAAGTGTGGATAGCAACCTGCCCCTCATTGACCAAAAGGTTGATTTAATTTTATTTGGAAAGTACTAGCTTTTCAATACTACTTGAAATGCTGTTAGCTCTGTGGACTTCCCACGGAAAAGATGACTGGAGGCATTATGTTCCACTCCAGAGGGTTGCTGGAAGCCTCCACGCATCTGTGAGTGGACTGCTGCTGCAAGGCGGCCTAGAGGTGATCGGGGCCCACACTGCATTCAATGCACTCTGGGCCTCTGAGGAGCACCGGAGCTGCTTGTGAGATGCTGGACCACTTGCTGTTGCTGATGAGCCTGCGCTGAGATGACCCCTGAGTGGCATGGCAGAAAGTCATGACAAATCAGGAGTTGGTGATGGGGACAGAAAACTGATGGCAAAGGCTTTCTTGCGGTCTCCATTTTGGGAACTGCGGCAGGGCCGGACCTGCTGCGGTGCAGCAGCCGGAGTCCAGACAGAGCCTGGGTCCTGTAATTGGAGCTGAGGGATGGCTGCGAGCATTAGGGGGATTTGGATGAGAGCTGCTGGTGCCCATGAGCGCTGCAGATGAAAGGTCGATGGTGAGGTGTCTTGATCTGCTAGTGCTTGAGAACTCAGATGTGTGTGTGTGTCTCCCTCCAGCAGGGAATGCAGTTGTTTTTTGCTTCCAGGTGTGCCCCATGTGATGAGGACTGTGGCTGCTTTGCCACATGGCTGCACAGTCTCCATCTTGGGAGACACAGCCGGCTTGTACCCGGTGGCACTGGTGGCGGAGCTGAGGAGGCCGCAGCGATCCAGTGATATGAGTGAGCTGGGGCCCTGTGTTCTGGGTGGCCAGTGACAGCTACAGCCGGTGAGCACTATCGTGGGCCGCTGTTATGTTGGGGGGCATCTAGTTTCTGGTGGTGGTGGGAGGGCCCATTATGGATGGCTTATATGTAGTCCTCTGCATTGCAGCCTCTGGGGAATAAGACTTTGCCCCTCCCCACCCACCCTGAATACCAGCAGCCTAAGGACTACTGCAGGGCCTATCTGCCGGGTTGTGGTGCTAGGATGTGACAGCACAGTCTTCATGTCGGTAGACACTGATATCCTTAGACACTGTATTCACTGTGATGCACCCCTGATCACGCTGAGGACTTGGGCCTTGTGGCTCGGATGGCTAGGGAAGGTGGTTGCCTAAGGGAAATCACCAAGAAACTGGGGATTGGCTGGTGGCCCTGACAGTTATCACCCATACAACTGAGATGTTGTAGTGAAGCAGCTGCAACAACCAATTTACAGATCCTTGAACCCTGCATTGACTTGGCGATATTCTGGACAACTCCCCTGGTGGTACTACAATTTGATACTCCCTGACACACGGAGGGGACCATTCCGGAGCCAATCCCCCTGCGGAGCCTAACATGGGGAGGAATTGACAGTAAAGAGGGGCCCAGCAAACTAAGAAATACCAAATTGTGGCCCTGGGTTCAAGTGCAATGGCCAATTCCCCACTGCACGACCCAGTAGAAACCCCACATGTCCCGCATGGCCCAAGGGGCACCCAGACACTTGCCGCCATCAAGGCCTTGAGTGTTGCAGTCCAGGCAAATATATAGATTGTCTCCCAGGCGATGGCTTGCTGAGGGCGGATCTCTGCGAGATGGCGTAAAGATCCTTAGCCACAGAGCGGGATATCTCCCAACTTAAGGAGGAGGTGACCTCCCTGCGGCCCAAGTTGAGAGCCCTGTCACCCAAAACAGACACCTTGTAACTTAGGGCCAAGGCAATGGAGGGATGGTCCTGCTGTGTAATCTGTGGGTTTCCCAGAGCATGCTGAGGGTCGAACCCCAGAGCTTTTCCTTGAACAATGGATAAAAACGATAATTGCTTTGGCACGGTTCTGTCAGTTGTTTGTGATACAAATGGATCATTGTGCCCTGATGCCGAGCCCGTCTGCCGGGACACCCTCCACTCTGTGATAGTGAAGATTCTTAGCTACATGTTCAAGAATGCTATACTGCAGGCAGTCAGACAGACCAGAGACCTACAGTTTGAGAACCATGTGATACGGATTTTTCCAGATTACTCAAGACAGGTTCAGCAGCGGCTTATGCTTACAGGAATTAAGCAGAAATTGAGATCTATGGCACTATCATATATACTCCATTATCCAAGCGAAATTAAAGGTGATTCATGCAGACCCATCACACTTCTCTACCACCCCTGAAGCCATGTGGGACTGGCTGGAGATTCGTGGTGAACATCGTATTCCGGGACCTGTACCCCGGGGAGCTCCTGTCACTCTCGGCTGGCCAGTAGGAGGTGGTAGCAAGGTGGTGGAGCTTCTAGATCCTCCTCTCGAGTGGTGGTCCGTCAAGATGGTACCTTAAACTTGGAGCAACAAAGGTCAGAGAGGGAGGCAGCGAAGGCATTAGTAGAGGCAAAGACAGCCACTAATTTGGGTGACAGTACTTTTGATGTGGCTGAACAGACCCTTTAGCCAGGGGAAAACTGATTTGATACCTGACTTTCCTGACACTGCTGGATATATGTGTTGCGCACTACAGCTATGGTCGACCCCTGTGGGTGACTGCCAGAGACATTCCCGGCAATGTGTGAGATGAGGTGATGATTGCCTTGGCATCACTGTTGAAAGAGGAAAACAATGGCTCTCGAGACTCATAGACAAGTACATGACTGCGAATAACTAGGTGGTGTTTGCTGAGCGTCACAGGAGGGGCCATGTTTCACCACCCCCTTTTCTCCTGTGGCTGGTATTGGAAGAGTGTTTTTTTAATATTGTTTGGTTAGCAGAGAGTCTGTTTGATTAGAAGCACGTGGTGGTACCTGGTGTTATGTATGATTTATGAGAGAGTGTGAAAAAGTGAAGGGGCAAGAGTGTGTGTGAGACTGGGCTCTGCCCAGAGTCAGCAACTGCGGTTGACATCACTGGGTGAAGCTACTCTCCCAAAAATTGCTGTCTTTGATGATTGACTGCAGATTGCAAGGGTTGGAGGAGATTAGCCTGTATAGTGGAATGAGAGGTTCTATCAGGGCAGGGCTCAATGGGGATCTCCTATTTGGGGAGATATGTGTTGGTCAATTATGTTTACCCGGTGGGAGGGTTATGATGTTTGGGATTAGTTCTGTTTTGTTTTGCTGCAATTGCGATGTAGTGGATGCTGGGATTGGGTTGAAGATGGGGAGGCTGTTGAGCAAATGCAAATATGGCTGCCCACCTTAAGGTTTTGACGTGGAATGTGCGGGGGCTCACTTCCTATGTCAAGCGGTAGGGTCCAGACCTATCTCTGGTGGCAGGGAATACAGATCGCACTTCTGCAATAGACACATCTGATGGATAGTGATGTTCAGAAGGTGCAGCGAAAATGGAAAGAGCAGTTGTTATCCGCTACCAATTCTGTTTACACCGAGGGGGATTTAATTTGGATCACCCCACATGTTCCATTCAGTGTTCGGAGTTTTAAAGCAGATATTGAGGTTAGATACCTGTTGTTACATGGCACTTTGGATGAGCGAGAGGTGTGCTTCTGAACCTGTATGCAACCAGTGCAGATGATGGTGACTTTTATCTTGCACTGGAGCATTAGCTCCTCTCTTATGTTGGGATCCCCCTGTTGTAGGCTGGGGATTTAAATTTTAATTGTGTGGTGGATAGGGACAGGGCTCACCACCCCCATAGATGAGGTTTGAAGCTGAACATAGTGTCTGTGCTGCGGGGAGTGATGGAGGGCATGGGCTGTCTGGATGCTTGGCTCACTACTCACCCGTAGTCTAGAGTGTACACTTGCTATGCCCCAACTCATGCCGTATATAGCCGCCTAGATAGATTTTTGTTGTCTTTGGATCTTATCTCCAAGATAATTGATGCCCAGATTCTGGGCAAATTTCTCTTTGACCATGCACTGCTGCTTTTGGACTGGGGAGGGTGTGCGGACGGACCCAGAGTGTCATTGTGGTGCTGCAAGACACGTGGTGACACACAGCTCTGTGAAGAGTTTAGAGCAGTGACAGTTAGGTATTTTGAGACCAACTGGCCCACAATGGAACATCGGGAGGTGGAAAGGGATGCCCTAAAGGCAGTGACATGGGGCAGTGTGTGTCTCGTGTCAGCGGCACCAGGCGCCGGCTTGTAATACAGCTAACTGATGAGAAGCTGCATTTGATGGCCCTCCAGCAAGACGGCCCCACGCTGAGGGAGTAGCGGGAGCACTGTTGTCAGCACAGGGATCGGTGGGTGAAACCTGGAATAGGTTACATTGCCTGGTATGGCATGATTATCATCAATTGCTTTATAGGGAGGAAGACAAAGCGGGACTCCTCTTGGCATGGTTGCTTAAGAGAGAATGCCGGCCCCCAGTAACCCTCTCACTAAAGTGACAGGATGGATCTATCATGCCTCACAGGCTGGCATCAATCTTCTCCTGCTGAATCATCTTGTGTCTGTTTAAGGTGAAGGGAGATAGTTTGTTGGTGGGGACCTGCAGCTTCTTGGATGGCCTTGCAATTCCTCACCTCGCGACTGCTCAGAGGAGACTCTGGAGAGAGAGCTCCTGGAGGAGGAGTTGCAGGAAGCGATTTGGGTGATGGCTTGATTGCGGACGCAGTGCCTGGACGGACTCCTAGTAGAGTACTATCAGGCATACTCAGTATTACTCCTACCCCGTCTACTGGAAAAGCTTTGTGAGATACTGGAGCATGGAACGCTACCTCAGTTTAGGTGTGAGGCCGAAATAAATATGATCCCCAAGCTGGGTAAAGATCTGTTAAATCCCGGATCGTTCAGACGACTTTCGAAGTTGGAGGTGAACACTAAGATACTAGCGAAAGCTCGCACAACTAGATTGCGCAGTGTGGTGTCTCACTTAGGGCACAGGGATCAAATGTGGTTTCACACCTAGTAGGGGGACTCACATGACTCTGAGGAGGTTATCACATATGCTTCATTCCATCGCAGATGGGGTACTGGAGGTGACATTGGTCGTCTTGGATATCGAAAAAGCAGTCAATGCTCTTAACTGGCAGTATCTCTGGGAGGTTCTCCAGAGGGTGGGTCTTGGCCTGGTCTTCTTGTCCTGTCTGTAGCTGCTTTACGCTGATCCTGTCACCGAGTATGATCTGGGCAGGTGGTGTTGGAGAGTATTCCTATTAGGAGGGCCACTAGGCAGGGTTTGCCCCTCTCACTGCTCCTTTTTGCATTGGCAATTAAGCCTATAGGAATCCGCCTTTGTAATGACATTGCGGATTGGGGTATAGAGGAGGGTGGTGTGACTTATTTTATCTCCCCTTATGCAGACAAAGCACTTATATATGTAATGCATGCAAAGAGAGCTGTTGCTGCACTACTGTTGATCATAACTGAATTTGTCATTGAATCTTGTCTACAGGATAATAAACAAAAGATGATACCGTTCCCATTGGTGGTGATGGCGCATGTGCCCCTGGCCATCCTCTCAGTGACTGAGCTTCAGTGGGACATAGATCACTTTTGCTACTTGGGAGTTCAGGTGACTAACACCACAGAAACCAGCTACCGACTTAATAGAGAAAGAGTCATGACTAACCACAAAGAATCAACCATATTTTGCATTTGGTTGCCCCTATTGATCATGGGTAGGGTTGCACTATGCAAAATGGCTCCATTGCCCAGATGCTTATATGTGCTACAGAATGCCATGCACGTTGTTCCCAGATACACATTTACAAAACTGTATAGCCTCCCTGGGTCCCTAGTGTGGGCCGGTAAGAGGAGTAGGGTTAAATTGGACATACTCAAATTTGATACCGAGCTGGTGGGTCTGGGGTTGCCGAATCTTCAATTGTAATACTTTGTGAGCCAACTACAATATGCAGCACAGTGGTGCAACAATGGACTGAATGATGAAAAGGCCCTGTTGGGGACGAGGGGACGGCTGCGGATGTGCCACAGTGCCTTATGCAAGGGACGGGGGTTCCATCTACACACTCCTTTATTGTCGGATGGGTGGCAGTGACCTGGAAGATAAAATGACTCAGGCATTGCACCTGGCAGCCTATGCTAGATTGCTGTCCCTCTGCTGGCTGCAACCCTTTTGCGTTATCCAGTCTGTGATGGGTATGTTGCGGGGGTCTGAGGGAGGCTGCCTCACAGTCAGTGACCTCTACCTAAATGGGCTTCCATTACGTTCTGGGAGGCACAAGACCTGTTTGGTCTTAACTACAGTCAGTTTTGACAATATTTGACTGTGTCTTGCATGTATCATGAAATTTGGACAGCTTTTCCTGGGAAACCTGTGGAATCCAAGAGACGTCAGTAGATACTAGACACCAGGTCGACACAGGGATTGATCTCTCATATTTAAAGAGCCCTCAAAGGCGATTGCCAGACTGACCTGTCAGAGGCTTGTGAAAAGAGGACTACTGTTCTGCCCAAGCCACTTTCTGATGGTGCTTGGATATGAGTGCTTGCCTTGGTCAGGGAGGTGGCGAGAAACAGGTGATTCAAGCTACCTCAGTTGATCTATTTATTCATGCTTATATGTTGCCACAGCAAACACAACAAGATAACAGACGGAATGTTGAAACTTTAAAACCTGGACCAGAAACAAGCATACTGGGACCGGTTTCGGACCCATGTCTGGGCATACCCTTGGACACTTAGGGCGAACATAGCAAACACAAGATGATGGACCACTGACCTCCAATCAAGAGATCTTTGTTTATTCCATTGTTCTCTTGCTCACTATGCCACCCTAGTTTGGACCAAGCCGTATGCAAATCAGTCTTGACCCTGCTCCTCATGGGAACAGTCCAGCCCTAACTGCCAGGCCAGGTCATCCCTGGACCGGAAACAAGAACCCTGGGGTCGGTTTCGGCGTATCACTCCTCTTCAGCCAGTCTAGCTTGAATCCAGTGGCACCACAAGCAAGGGACCCGCATCTGAGCATACCCTTGGCAGTTAGGGCAAACATAGCAAACACAACAAAATGATGGATGGAGTGCTGAAACTTTTCAACCACTGACGCCCAGTCAAAAGGTCTGAGTTTAATTATTTGTTCCTTCACTAACTATGCCACCTCAATTTAAACCCAGCCATATGCAAATTAGTCTTGACCATCTCCTTATTGAACTGTCCAGCCTGAACTGCCAGGTCATGTCCTCCCTAGACTGAATACAAGCATCCTGGGTCCTGTTTAGGAGTATCACCGCTCATCAGCCAGGCTAGCTTGAATCCAGTGGCACAGCAATTAAAGGATCCTCATCTGGGCATAGCGTTGGCCACTTAGGGGAACACAGCAATCACAAAGAAATGATGGACAAAGTTCTGAAACCTTTCAACCACTTAGCCCCAGTCATCAGAACGTTGTTGAATTCATCGTTCTTTTGTTTCTCACTGTGCCACTTCAGTTTGGCCCAAGCCATATGCAAATCAGTCTTGACCCTGCTACTCATGGGACACAGTTCAGCCTAAACTGCCAGGCCAGGTCCTCCTCGGACTGAAAACATGCATCCTGGGCCTGGTTTCTGGGTATCACCCCCCATTAGCCAGGCTAGCTTCAATCCAGTGACACAGCAAGCAAGGGACCTACATCTAAGACAAGCATAGCAAACACAACAAGATGATGGACAGAGTGCTGAAACTTTGCAACCACTCACCCCCAGTCAAGAGATCTGGGTTTAATCCATCATTCTTTTGCTAAATATGCCACCCCAGTATGATGCCACAGCAGCTACAGAGAATCACAGAGCTAAGTCTGTTTGCCCAAGGTGTGGGTTTCCATTGGCACTTTCCTTTAAATGACATGGGATTGTGGTGGACTATGGTTGTTTTGAGAGGTGGTGCTGCAGGTTTTATGAGAGTTCACGAATATGCCATTGGAGTCCTTTATCACCCACAGTCTACTTGGGGAACTCCTGATGCCCCCGCTCATGACCACAAAGAGCTATTGATTTGCTCCCCCTGACTTGGTGCTCGTTAAGCTTCAGTGGTCATCCACTAGATGCAGCCCCTTGCACTGGAGATGCAGAAATAGATACTGGATCTGCAGGAAAGGGGCAATGCAGAAAAAAGAGTTCGCTGCAGTGCAAACTGATGAACATGTGGGAAAGGATTTTAAACAGATGGGCAGATATGTTGGATAATTTGGCTGCAGTGGACTTGTTGGCAGACAACGCTCTGGTCCCTTCCCGGGACTCGAACTCTGAGCCCACCCCAGTGGAAGGTTAGTTGGTGGCCACATGAGATGGATTTGGATGAGTGAATTTTCACGGATGCGATAGGATGCGGCGCGAACCAGGGATTGGAGGCTGATGCAGTGGTTGGTAATCCCTCCCCTCTCGAAACCCAAACTCCTGTGAATGGAAGCTTGTTTCTGTATCCGCTCACTGCTCCTGCTAATTTTTCATTGAGGTACTATTTTTGTTTGGTGATAGTAACGTACAATGTGAACTTCCTGGACTTTGATATTGCCGACACTTACTGCCTTGCTTCTCTATTGGAACTGGATACTTTTGTATTGTGCAAAATGCAAATTAACAGTTTTTCTTGTGCCTTTCCTAATGCACTGATTATGATAATAACAAAAAAACGAGTTTGGCATTCACCAACGGAATGACCTATTTATTTCCATTAGCAAAATTGAAGAGAGAAAACAGATTTCATGAACAAATGCGCAAATGGAGGTAGAACTCTGCTTCAAAATAAGGCTACTTGTTTTAATATTGTGTAAGTGTAGGAAAGTAGGATATACTTCTATAGTTACCCCCACTTTTTGGCTGGTGCTGAGCTGTATTTTGACTAGCCTGGCTGGGATCCTGCTAATCAGGCCCCCAGTCTATCTGCTTTCTCCCTAAATTGTTGTGTTGAGTACTTAGGTACACTCCAGATTGGATACTGTGGTACCCTTATAAGTCCCTATTATATGGTACTAAGGTACCCAGGGAATAGGTACCCATGGGCTGATGAATGAATTATGACACTTATGGGAGACCATGCAAAATGGATCTACAGGCGTGCCATTGTAGCGTGTGTAAGTTGGTGCTTGTACCACTTACTTAAGATATAGGTTTACTATATCTAAGTGTCACTGCACTTAAAACATATAAGTCACCCCTATAGCAGGCCTTTGCAATCCTGAAGGCAGGGTGTTTGGTTCTAAGTCTGAGGGTGCCCCTGCATGAGCAGGACACCCCTGCAGCCTACGGAGTCCATTCTCCCGGGTTGTCAGTGAAGCGGCCATATACTATATAGAGGGGTACCACATAATTACGCGATGACCATCTCGAAAATGGCTACGACGAATTCTATCATGTTTGCTGTCAAACATGTTGGAATCATACCTCCCACACTGTAAACAGTGTGGGTGGTATGATTCCAAGCACTGGAAGATCCCTCCATTAGGCTCTCAGTGATCTCGGTACCAGTCTTCTACACCCGGACAGCACAAAATTGTTGCTGCCAACCAGAGACACATTTCTGCCATCCTTCTGCTGAGCCAAGCTCGAGCAGAGGATGATGGAACAATAGGCATTCTGTCACAGGGAGGTGTGACCACCTCCCAGACAGGATTTAGTGTATTGGCTTGCCAGCGCCAGAAAGTCTGCATGAGGGGTACACTTGGTGTCCCTGTGCTTGGTCCAGTTCAAACTAGTTCTGGGAGCCGCTGGTTCCCGCTCTGGCACGAAACTGGACAAAGGACATGGAGGCAACCTTCCCCCTATCCAGACCCTCCCCTGGGAGGGTCCTCTGAATCTTCCCAACCCTTTTCCTTGGGTACTTAAGGGTTTACCTGGGTGTCGGACCTTAGATTCGTCATCGGATAAGATTCAGATCAGAAACCACTGCACTTCTACTGTCTGGACACTCTGGACTTCGCTGGACTTCGTTTGGGCCTGACTTTGTCTTCCTTCCAGTCTGCTGCATCGTCTGGGCCCGTGCATCATACAGGAACCTTCCAAGGTCTGTGAAACATCAAAGACACCTGAAGTAATCTCCCTTGGAGTGAAGGAGTCACTCACCTGCTTTTGCAGGCATTGTAACTAAGTCGACCAGTCTGCAGATCTGAGCTCCTCCAGACTCCGTGGGCTCTGCAACACAGGTGGTGGTTTTCCCACAGCTCCTGAGGCCTTCCCTGCCCTCTTACTAAGTTTGAGGCCAGTATCCCTCGTGGAGAATGTATGACAATACAATGCAAACATTTACAGCGCATGCCTTTACAACTCAGTTTTTACATCGCAACATCCATTACAACGCATTATTTTACATAGCAAGCCATTACAATGCATTTTTAGAAACTACATTTACAACGCATTCCATTACATTGCATTATACCATTACAACGCATACCATTACAACGCATACCATTACATTGCATTTAAGGTAAGTGTTGGATAGTGTGGTGGTAAAAATTACTATTCGAACTCCAGTGAGTGCAACAGTAGGGTAAGTGTTGGATAGTGTAGGGGTACAAATTACTATTCTAACTCCAGTGAGTGCAACAGTAGGGTAAGTGTTGGATAGTGTAGGGGTACTATGCGTTGTAACGGTATGTGTCGTAATGACATGCAATGTAATGCCTGCATTGTAGTGACATGCGTTGTAATGACATGCGTTGTAGTGACATGCAATGTAATGGCTGCGTTGTAATAACATGCGATGTAAAGGATGTTGCATTGTAATGACTGCGTTGTAAAGGTAGTGCGATGTAATGACTGCATTGTAAAGGTTGTTTCCCCTCGTGGGGGTTGCACTAACCGTACTCCTGTACACAGTTTCCAAATTGCAGTTTCAAAGGCTTGTTGGCTTATTTGAAAGAAGGTCTTCAGGCTCCAAGTAGCATCCAACTTCTACCACCTCCATGAGCAGAATCTTCAGCCACACCGCATTGTGTGTATCCTGGCCTGCAACTTTTGGTGAGCGGCTTGAGGTCCTCTCGCGAGTACAGTGCCTCTGGCCTGTGGGTCCACTTGAGGGTCACACTTGTTACTTTTGGTCTCCCCTGAATGCTCAGGGCCTGCCCTGACTCCCCTGCCTTTGGTGAGTCCCCTGCACCTTGTTGGTCCTCACATTGCTCCTTCTTTGATTCCTGCGTGGCTTGCCTTTGCCAAGGCTTGTTGGTGCTGCCGCCAGACACAGACCCATCAGCACTTGACATCCTTCATGGGACAGCTCGTACCCGGGTCCTGGTCTTCCTCATCATCGCCTGGTCCTCACAGCGGCAGAGTCAAGGTCATTGTCATCTTCCCTGAAGCATCTGACATCGGAGGGCATTCATCTTTCAAGTCTTCTGGTCACTCCTGAGTGGCATAGACTCTGTCCCCTCTGCTTTCAGGTACTCCGCTTCAAGAATCCACATCTGGATTTCCACGAACACTTTCTCCTCTTCCAGCAGCAGCATTTTCCTGAAGTCCCCGATTGAGTTTGACTGCAGTTTCCGACACCACTTCACACGTATGCATCCGGCTTCCCTGGTGTTGGTAACATGGGTAATAGGTTATCTACGGCTGGGGTGGCTCTCAAACCTTCTGTCTTCCAAGGGGTTTCTTCAGGGTCCACTGGGAAGGGTCCTTAATCTTTAAAACTCCAACTTGTACATAGAGTTGTACGGAACACGCAGTCGTGTTTCCACACTGTACAGGCTCTCCGTGGGATCCCTATCTACTCACCTTGGGTGGTTCTTTTGGGTCCCAGCACTTCTACGTCCTCTCAACACTGTCTTGACTCGAGTTGTGGTTCTTATACCACTTTCTTAGTATATGGTTTGGTCCCCCCTGGGGTCACTGTGTATTTCGTGCTATTTACTGTGTTTCTTTGCTAAAGTATTGTGTGCATTATGTTTATCTCCATTTTGGAGATATTGGAACATACTAGAGAGTATTATGTGATAAATACGTATTTTTATAAATACTTGGTGTGGTTCTTTTTCACTTGATCTATACTATAAGATTGCATTCTGGTAAAACAAGCTGCTTTACACTCCGTCTGGGCTAAGCCTAAAATCTGCTCTCCACAGCTACCACTTAGAGAGCTTTCTAAGGTTGTCTCAGACCTCTTAAATCATCATAAGGGTTGTCTGGACTGGTGCAGGGTGCCCACTTATATAAGTGGACATCATATACCAGGAAAGCTTCTCACAGTAAGTCACCTTCATTTGTACGATCTTTAGTGCAGAGGCCTTGATTAGGAGTGCCCCAGTGCCAGATACAATAATCACCACACTCAATAAAATCCTACACCGAGGTATCGGACGTGGATGTGATAATTATTGCTTACTCTCAGTTCTCTAAAAATGGGGCATTGCATGGGGATTTTTACGCTTAACACATCAAAATCCTCCTGTCACTATGTTAATTGGCCATTTTCTCCCTCTAAATATTGGCAGGTTTGAGTGAAAAGTTACCTGGGGAACACTGTAGGTGTAGCAGTAGTTACCACATATATTGAAATTAACCATGTGCATTAATCAAAGTCTATGACAGGTTCAATTTTAGGGACATTTATTATACTGCAGGATGTTATGCATTCAGTGCACCCCTGCACCTATAGCACTGTATGGTTCCCTTACATTTACTTTGATGCAAAAGGAAAAAATATGTGATTAGTTTCACAGAGGTAGTTAGAATCTAACTAGATGTGAGGACGGATTTCTTCTTACGCATATCCTTTTATGGCCTGCTTGGCTTGCAGGAGATCTGTCAAGTGCCAGCCTAATAATTTCTACTTCAAAGAGCCCTCTAAAACACAGTATTAATGGGTTCTGCTCTCAAAATATTTTTCAGACTATTCATTTGTGAAGGGGTTTGTACTCTAATTGATCTACCTCACTGTTTATGTTATTTGAAGTTATAATTGAACACATGGCTCTGCTACAGATGGAGTAAGGAATCAGATTTTGAGGTAGGCTGGGGCTGTACCCTAACATGATTGATTCATGCATGGTACAAAGAACCTTGAATTTCTTCCTTGAATCCACCAGAGGCCAGTGCAGTGTCCTCAAAGCCAGTTTTTTGATAAATCAACTTTACTGAATTGTATATAAAAGTAAACATGAACCCTTAGTTTTCGCATTGATATACAATCGGTATTGAGGCATGATAAATCAGCATCCTGCTCCCCGCAGCAGCTGCTAGTCGCCTATTAGCCCGTAATGTGCTCACCATTTACCCCAAGTCTTAGCATGTTTCTAGGGCAACAGGTTTTGCGCACCAAACCACTCCCATACGCCTCTCCTACAAGGTAGACAGCTGTGGGAACCTCCACTTGCATGCAATGTCACCTTTGATGACCACTGTGGCCACTCTCCCCAATATCCGGTCACATCATCGGTATATGACTGTATACTGTTTGCCCAGTGTGACCAAAAGTGCCACCACCCTGGGCATCAGAGCTACTGGTTGCCCAAGGACTTGGGCCAGTGCCCCCTCAATGCCTCACTAGGTGAGAGCAAGCCCATATCATGTGAAATAAGTCTGCATCAGAATGGGTGCATTGAAAGCAAGTAGGGTGGGGAATCTTGCCAGCAATGCTAAGCCAGCGGGGTGTGAGGTACATGGCATGCAAATAATTCATCTGGATCAACAGAAGTGTAGGAGAAATTACAATTTCTCAGGATTTCATCTGGGTATCTTGCTAGTCGGCATCCTCAAGGAGTCCCACCAACTCTTCCCATTTTCCTTTGGGGGAGATAAATGCATCAGGGACATCGGCGACTATTGATAGGTACATTTGGGATAACTGTTTCTTTCCCAAAGGATATACCAGGAGTTTTCCCTCAAGAGAGTTGTGTTCAGCCAAGTCCGTTGTCTCCGTCAAATGGCTTGAGAGAGTATGGCATAGGTGTAGATATTTTTGGAACTGAGTCAAAGATAGAGAGAAATGTTGTTGAAAGTCTTGAAAAGAGCACATGCATCTTCCCCACAAAATATCTCCCAAGTTGGAAATGTTTATTCTGTCCCACTTTGTAAAGCCCTTCTACCAAGCCATGTAGTGTAGCTTTTTCTCTTGCAGCTGTGAATAATTTGTGGCAGTTTGGTGTCTCAACCTAGAAAGCATACGGTTGCGTGTCCACTCAACAAGATTATTCATTGGACCTCGCTCCCTCCAATGCTCTCCTCCTCCTCACAGAGCACACTGATCTTGGCAAGCAGGCAGGCACCGGTGCTCTAGGCTTCAGGTCTTGTAACCTTGGATCCCCTTGGTGATGTCCCCTCACTCCCCTGGAGGAATAGCAGGCAGACGTCTTGCATGGCTTCTACTTCTTGCACAGCCTGACTGGCTGCTTGACAGTTGACAACTTTTGGAGTCTCAAGCTGCCCGTCTTTAAGCCCATTTCCCAACACCAAATATGATTTAAAGTTTGATTCTTTGAAGTTTATGGTCGCCTCTGCTTTCTTTGTAAGTGCCCACTCTTCAGCCCTACTCCTTCTGTTTTTCTTATCAGTCCCAGCTCCTTCCTGAAATGTGTACAGGTCCCAGTACTTAATTTGTGCCTGGAGTTTCCAGTGCTCAGCACCAGCACTTAATTGTCAACACCAGCACTTATGACAGTCTGACACATTGTGGCACTATTTGTCTAAGATAGAGATGACCACTACAACTGCAGTTTATTACTTCAATATATGTTAAAAATAACTAGCCCTGCCACACAAGCTATTCTTATAGGTTTGGGGGGCCTGGAATAGTCAACATTGCCACACTTGTAGGAGTGTGAGGGTTAGTAATTGTGTTAGAAATGTCATTGGCAGCGCTGGCATGGGCTCTGGATAATGCAAGCAGCAGTGGCCTCCTGACGAGGACTCTGGCTTTACTATTTTACAAATTAGGGCACTTTCCAGGCCACTTCCTTGTGACATACTTATGAACTCAAGAGCACCCTTTGAAGTGTACCAAGGGAGCCTGGCTCTCACTTCTATAGTGTGGTCCACCCAACTTACAGGAATGCAGAAATATGCAAATCTGTCTGGGGGAATTCCTGCTCTCCTTATGCTTTGCCATGCAGCTCTGGGTCTCCTAAAATGGAACCCATAGTCCTCCATGTATTGTACCATTCAAAGGCACACATACATTTAGCACATGTAAAAAGCATATACCAACTGCACACCATTAGATCCTTCCTGTATTGTACCACTCAAAAGCACACGTATACCCAACAACTGCATTAAGCATGTATGCACTGCACAGCGCACATTTGAAATCTCCTCCCACTTCATTTGCGCTACATGAAGGATGAAAGTTGCTTTAGGAGATCTCTTAAAACTTGGCTATTTGACAGAGCTTTCTGAGTGAGAATAAGTAGAGTGCTTGGGGTGTATACTGTCCACTAGTGTTGAGACAGCTCTGGAGTAGCTGTACACTCTACAAATGCATGATTGATTAATTGAAGACAGTGACTTGCGCTGACTAGTGTTACTCCAGATTTACCAAACAATGCAGGGCCACGCAAGGAGACTTTGAGGCTTATTATGAGTCTGGACGTCCACTGACCCCTAGACTACTGGGGACGATACAGTGGTGTTCTTCCAACCACCCTACTAGGACCAGGGTGGTTAGGCTGCCCTGGGACCACCTCAACCACAAAGGGATCAAAGATTACTGGTGGTTGCCTGGCAGTCTTGATGCTGCAACTTACTTGGAGTGGCCGCTGCGGCCCTGCCAAGCATATCATGAGTTTCATCACCACCACACTTTACATGCCAGTGCGACCACCATGAAAATTGTGGCAGTGAAGAGGTGCCTCACGCTATGTGGATGCACACAGGGGGACATAATATGTGCCCTTCTGTGTGCATGCACATCAGTACCTGAACGGCATGGACTGCAGCAATCCCTGCCATGCAGGTACTGCCTTTGATGTTCCATTGCAGTGCCTATTTCATAGTCACCGCATTGGGAAGGCCAAAGAACCACCTGCCAGACCAGAAGAAAAACTCCTGATCTGGTGGGCTGTTCCTACACTGGTTTGGCAGTGCGGGAGCAGGTTGGTCCCGCTCTCGCACTGCCAAACTCATAATAAGGCCCATTATATTACTTGATAAATCTGACTTAGGTATAGTGCTGCCCCTGTGACACCATGTGTGGTGCAGGGCAACGCATACAATGATAAATTTAGCCCTTCGTTTTTAACTTGTCACATTGGCTGTGGATTCCAAGTCAGTATTGGGATGTCATACTATGTCTTCTTGCAAATTGATTTGTATTCTTTTAACATGAAATTTGGTGTTTACGTTTCTTTCTCCGACTACAAGTGTGAGAGAATTTGGTAATGTGAATTATGTGACTATCTTGGTAGAGTACCAAGAGTGCGAATGGAAAGGCTGCAGAATGTAATTGTTTTGCTAACATAAAACAAAATTTTAACTAATCTGCGAATTAACTATACAAATATTTCAAAATGTACCAGCTGTTAGGAAAGAATAAATTAAGCACCCTTTTTGTAATTCTTAAGTGTGATAGAAACAAAGATTTTAATAGGATCAAAACAAATCAAGAAAGTTTACTTGAGGATGCGCAGATAATAAATATGCACTGAAACACAATTTTAACACATTATTGTTTGTGCACTATATAGTGTTATCAGTAAAACTGCATGTCTCTGCAAATTTGTTGGCCATGTCAATTGAAAATGTGTTATCTGTAAATGACACTGGGCTACCACACCCTGCTCAAGTAATATATTTGTTACAGTGTGCTTCAAAATGCACCACTGGTTATATACTACCCCCTTACCAATGCCGAATGAGCTTGGCATATTTGATACACTTGTTCATTGTGTGACATGTAGATTTTTCACAGTTCCTATGACTTCAGTAATATAACATTGATAGTGACATCCCCACTCTGAAAATGGTTCCAGCACCACTGCCACTTATTTACTAGAACATGGAATTCACATACCTACAAGAGTATAGCTCCATAATCACCACTTGTACATCTTCTATGGGTAGATTGTCACATATGGAAGTATACTGATAAGTAGTAAACATGGGAGGGCCAAATGGTAGTAGCTGGAAATAGGGAAGAATTTACTACTAAGAGGCCGATTACGATGCCGTAGGAAATGGCTACGACCCTCGGTCAGAGCCGTTCCTACGACATCGGAATCCCTTGTTTGGATTCATTTCCCACCAACTCATTTTAATGGAGTGGTCGTAAATGTATCCAAACTGGATTTGCGAATGGCTTACGATGGCTTCGGAGAGCCCGTCTGCCATTCGGAAAGCCTCCCATAATCCCAAGCGCGGCTCATTCCGCCCAAGTGATTACAATGTTAGATTCTGACAGCCTTTCTGTGCCGGTCTTTCCAAAAGAGAAAGGCTGTGGGAAGTTGATTTCGGGAGCCCCCAGCAGGGCCCTCATGGGTGCAAGGCCTCTGAATGGCAGCCTGTTGATCCCTGCACCCCATGGCAGGCACCTCTTCACTGTACACTGAGAGCACGTATTCTGGTCGGGAGCATGCTCCCATTGCAAGGAATAGGAGTGCGACCGAACAGTGTTCGGTCGCATTCTAATTGCTGGGTTGGGACCGCCGATGGGAGGTTGGTTGGTCCCAGTACTCAAACGATGTCGGACGGACTCAGGACCCGTCCGACATTTTAATCAGGCTCTATATTGGGAGGTGTTTGGAGCAGACTACAAATGGTTTCAGGGGTGGACAGACACCCATCCACAAAAGAGTAAGCCCCTTGCTATTCACAAACTGCACTTCTAAAGTTACTTCAGTTAAAAAGGATATAACATGGTAGTAAATGTAATCTAGCTCAGTCCTGGAGTATGTCCAGCACCCATACATACCTACCCACTAGTACTGCGACACCTTTCCGTTTAAAATAAAGGAGACAGGGGCTTAAAATGGAACCTCAAACTAAATTCATGTAATTTATATATTAAAAAATATACAACATCGATTAAATATTAAACAAATACATATCAATAAAATATAAATGTTCTATTTTCATAAAAGATTGCAACAACCTTTAATTTAAAAATAAACCGCTTAAATTTAAAAAAATATAACAACATTAATTGGGAAGAATTCTCTACATACCATTTTGTAACAGTTAATACACAATAAGTAAATATAAACATTTTACTTAGGCAGTATTTTTTTTAATATTCTTTCAAAATAATTTTATTTCATTTTCATATATTTGAACGGATTAAATATTTAATTAAAAAATAAGTTAATTTGTGCTGTAGTATTTTTATTTTGTTCTTCATTTGAAATAAATATCTAACATGAAATTACATTTATGTTTAACAAAACAATATTTTGAATATTTTTTTAAGTTGAATAAACTTCTTAAATGTTCCCTAAACTTTAAAATAGAGAGATCTCCACCCCAGGAAAGGAGAACTGAGACTAACATGTGAAAATATACTACTAGTAATGTTATACTACTACCTTCATTTTGAATTAAATATTGATTAATTTAAATATATTAAACAAAATTTAAATTAATCTTTAAAGATTTATTTTTTTAAAATCCCACCTAGGGTAAAAGGTTGTATTTACTTACTATGGGTTAGAAATTGCACAAAGTTATGTATAAAATTAATATAACATAATTTAAATATTTTCTTTAATAAATGTTATATTTAATTGTTTTAACTAAAGGTTATTACAATATTCTGTCATAAAATAATGGTAATTTTTATTTATATATAATTTTTAACAAAATTTCCTCTGCCACCATGTTTCCTAAGAAATTTCTGTACTCACTCAAAAGATCCAGTTAGGGCAATGTGGGTTTGATCGTATCGGCTGGTTACTGTGCCTGCGACCCACAGGTCATCCGTCTCTTAATGGCACCCTGTTTTCTTGTGGATAGAAATGATGTCCAGTTCCAGTTCTTAGCTCTATGTACATCTTGGGCAGTGTTTAGTCAGTGTTTACTTTATCTGGTGCAGCAGGTCCCTGGCATAAAGTCAACTTTGGAATCAATGTGTGTCATTAGCCTCATTATTTCTTTTGATATTTTCAGTGGAGTTGAATAAGCCACATGCATTCAGCAGAGATGACTGCACTCTCTCGTGGTGCCCACACATAGATCAAGGATGCATCTGTAGAGAGCTATTGCAGATCATGGTTTCCACCAGTACACATCACATTTCCAAGGGACATAGAATAAGGAAGACTGTGTGCAGGAGGGGCTGCTTTGTGAAATCCCCCCAGCCAGTCCAATCTACTTAGTAGTTCCCTCAAACAAATCACCACAGCTTAGCTTCTCCTCTGAGCAGGCTTTGTCCTGTAGAGGTGCCCCCTCTCCCTTCTGTCAGCAGACTAGTTAGACTCCTTTCCACAGCAGACCAACAGCTCTCTTCTGCAAGAAGTTTCTGTCTTTGTGGTGTTGTCCCTTAGCCTCTAGATAACTGGCTGACAATGACATGAGCCCTGTATATCAAAAGTTTTCCTGAAACTCTGCAGAATGTCACTTTTTGGGCCAGTGAGAAATGCTGTAACTGTTTTAGGAAGTTTCAAGCTATTTCCTAGTGCCCTTTTCCTAATAGGTACTATTGATTCTCCTGTCACTGTACTGGAACTCTTTTGAGGTGGTTTGATCAGTTTATTTATCCTTTCTCTACTCAGCAGATGTCTGTGTCTTTCGGCGATGATCCCACCGCAGTGGGTGATGAAAGGAGTCTCCAGTCAGGGCATCCAAAACAAGAGCAGAATGAGTAGCGAAGTCTTTGCTTCTGACAACCATCAGCCTTTTTTTCGAATAGCATCTCTAGGAGAGACAAAAGGCAGGCTCTCACAGGATGGTTCCCCGTGTGCTTACAAAAGTAGTGTCTTCACTGGATGCAGGTGACTGAGCTAATAGGAACGGTCCTGGGGGTAACGTTGCTGTTGGAGTCAAAATTTGCGATACTGGGGATTCCAAGCCAGGTCGACATTACTAGAACTAGAACTAATGCCTTAATGATCACTCCTGCAGTTTACTCAAGCTTGTTACCTGGTTCACAACATAACCACATAACCATGACAAAAAGATACAGATGGCATGCACGGATTCATACAGATCAATGGGAGGAGGGGGGAAGTGGCCTTGTCGATGATAATTATATTTGTAACTATTTGAGATCAAACTCCACGGATATATAATGTAAGAATAGTTTTGTGCTGACCGTTCAGTTGAAAAAATGTAAAAATAAATGTATTTAAAAAAAATGAAGGACTGTCTCCATCTGCCCCCACCCCGCGTCTCTTTAAATGGGAGTGAAACAAAAAGTCCTGTGCACACGTTGAATGAGTATTAATGATGTCTATGACAAACATAGTATTGTTCAAGCATAAATGGAGACAGGATCAAGGTACAAAGAACCAAGAACAAAAGGCGTTTCTTTTGAGTGAAGTAAATTTAGACCTTCATCAGAAGGGAAACATCAAAAGAAGAAACCAGCCGACACGTGTTTCGTCAATAGGGTAGTCACCCGTGACTCTTCAGGGCTGGGGATAACAAAATGATATTATATAGTACAAGGCAATTATTGGCAAAAGGAATGATAATACAGGAAGTGTAATGGCGCAGAAAAAACACCTCCATGTGAGTGGAAACCCTATGGTAGAAGTGAAAAGAACATAATAAAAAAACATCAATGCAAACAAGTGACTTACACGCAAGATCAGACGATAAAACGTGTGGTGCTGTGGGGGTTCAGGCTCAGGAAAGAGAAAGCGAGATCAAACGTATATATAGTAATTTTCAAACATTACTTAAGGTGGGTATATAGTAGTAGCTTAGTTAAATCATAAGCAATATTTCACAGGTTGGAGTCCATGACAGCGACAATGGTGTGGTGACATGTGAGTGTGTGCAGAAGGTTTAACAAACGAGCAGTAAGTAAATAGTCCTAATCAAAATCCAGCAAAATGATCTAAAAAAGCAAACAGATAATCACAAAAACGGCTGGAAAGAAATAATCTCGACATTCGCGCTGTAGCGGTTTAAGAGGATTGGTCAGAAAAAAGATTATCTATACAAGCGAAAATCATTGTAAGGAGGCTTAGAGGCAGTCATAGTAAAGACGTATTAAAATGTTCATAATTTAGTCGTTACCTTACAGATTGGTGCAAAAAGTGAAAAACGAAGAGAAAAAGAAAGAAAAGCATAGGAAGAGGCGATCCGGCTGAAGAGAAAAAAAAATTCTTGGGCAGAAGAACAAACGTCATAGGGTCAGGCAACAAGATAGAAGAAAATGTAAATACCTGAAATATACGTAAATGCAAATAATCTGGGGGAAGAGAGGAGAATAAATGAAGAGGACTAGTAATGTGTGCTGGTAATAAAATGGAGGGGGGGAGAGTACACGCACCGTAGGACCGGTAATAATTCCAAAACGGTCAGATCGGGTAACGACTGTAAGAGGAGAAAGCCAGTAGTGGCAGCAAGGGTAGGCGAAAAGGTAAGGGAGGACAAATCCGTCATTTCCCTGGGTAGCAGCAAACAAAAGTGAACGGGCGGGTGCAGCCGTCACTTGGGAATCTAATAACGGTAGGAAAGGAATGATGGGATAAGTATAAGTGTAAAAAAACCCTAACGTTTAGTCAAAACTAAACTTCGGAGCCTCTAAGCAGCGCTTACCTTCATAATCAGGGCGATAAGGAGAAGTGACATTGTCCGGATGCGGAGGGAGCAGGAGTAAGCGTGGATGTATTTAAAGGAGCAGTGAGGGGCGGGAAGGAGGTCAAAATAAGCTGGAGCGCTGTACGGAAGTTTAGACCGGAAGTGAGTGGAATGAATAGACTGGAGCGCTCAGAAAGAAAAGGTAGAGATAAAAGGAAGTGAGAAAAACAGCGCAAATCTTGGAAATAAGAAATATTATTATGCCAGGCTATCGGAGCAAGAGGAATAGAGGATAGTTGTTGAGCAAAAGATGGATAGAGAAGAATATATCAGATGAAGGCGAAATTTATTAGAGAAAGGAAGACAAGGCAAAATGCTTAATTTTTGAGTCAAGTAAAAATAGAAGCAGAAACATAAACGTTATGAGGCCAGTAACAATTTAGATACATACAAAGTTCTCATAGTGGATGATGATTATGAGTAAATTCAGGACAGGAAAGAGCCTTCAAAATACAAAAAAAATGTCACTTAATAGGTACAAAGAATGAATGTACAAATTGATAGGTGCGGTGACTATGGGGGGTTGATCATGCAAAAAAAAGGGTGGGGGCATATATTTGAACATAACCATGTGGAGCACCATAATTATGAGTCTGAAAACGAAAGAAAACAGCTACAATTTGTTCTATAGGTAAACAAGAAGAGATCTACACATGGTTAAATACGTGGCAAAATATATTAAACATAACATCAAAAGGTGTGAAATAGAATAGCAAATATAGATTAGAAGAACCAAGAGGATTACGATCCTAGAAAGTACTGGAGCTCATGATCAGAGTTTTCGCCGTGTTTGACGGAATGTAGGCGCATAATCCAGGTGGCCTCTTGGTGTCTCAGTTTGAGTTCCTGATTGCCCCCTCTTATGATGGCTTCTGTAACATCAATTCCCAAAAATTGGAATCTCTTGTGTGGACCCTGTGTGGAACAGGATGCCATGTGTAAAGCCATAGGGTAACGTGCATCTTGCTGGTGGATTGCTCTAGCTTGTTCACTTATGCTTTCTTTTAACGGTCTAATGGTGCTACCCACATATCGACTTTTGCAGGTGCTTTCCAAGATGTAGACAACAAATTTAGTGTTACAAGTAATGTTGTGGTTGATGTTGTAGTTCTGTTTGTTGAGACCTGAGAAGTTTCTGGTCCCATGGCATGCCCATTTGCAAACTCCGCAGCAACCGCACTTAAAAAAACCTTTGGTGTGGGGAGTCAGCCATGTAGTAGTTTTAGTGACATGTGGTACTGTAGGGCTCAATCTGTTCTTAAGGTTCCTACCACGTCTGTACGTGATCTGAGGTTTAGGAGAAATGGCCTCCTTTAGGGTTTTGTCAGCTCGAAGTACATTCCAATGTTTGTTTAGGCTTTTTTTAACAATGAAGCTCATGTTGTTGAAGTCCATGATCAGCCTTACGGGTTGTGTGGTAGGAGTATGATGTTCTTTTGTCTTAAGTGTGGATCCCCTTTCCACCTTGGCAATTCTCATATTAGCTTTTTTGGACATGAGCTTCATTTTCACCCTACCGCTACCAGTTTTAAGCGCCATTCTTCCTGTACACTCAAAACCCTACGTAGAATTTCCACTTTAAATGGGAGTACTCATGAAAGGACAATCAGTCAGACAACTGCTGAAACGACACTGTTACATTTTTAATGGGGCCACTATCTCCAACCTCCCATACCTTAATGTATTGTTCTTCACAAAAGCGTAATGAATGCAACCAATACATTTTGCTCACACAGGAGGTCATTGCCCAGACACCTTCTTGTGCCATGCTTTATGATGGAAAATCCAAAATGGATCCACTGGTCTCATAACCACACACTAACATGCTGTGCAAACGTATAATATTAGTCACCTGATCTTCATTGCATACATACCATAAATTCAGGATGTCAGCAAAGGCTGGTAGACTTCCCACTTGATACAGGAAAAAGGCCTGTCTGGTACTAAGATTCAAAAGCAGTATGCTGACACCACCACTAAGCATCTATGAACCAGCACACAGTGCATGGGCAATAGTTGCAAATAAAATGTAAGGAGCATTTGGTGTGCCCCTTTTGACCATAAAGCCCCCTCTGGATTTTCAGTTCTTTTACACAAAGCAAGGACTCAACACTCACACATGATTGTTATGCACATTGGACAGGGCACATACAAAGTAGGGAGAGTTTTAAAAGTTTGTCTAAGGAATATTAAAACATTGGAATGTGGAGCACTCCATTGTAGACAATGGAGTGCTCCGTGCTTCTACGGGCCGGTAAAGGCCCGCAGAGCAACATTCCAATGTTTTACAAAAGCCTCTCGAAGCTCGAGGGGATTTAAATCCCCTCGAGCTTCGAGAAGCCTTTGTTTAATTTGTTGGAACATTCTGCCCTCTAGTGGCAGAATGTTCTAATAGCCTTATAGCCCTTCGTAGCAGGGCTATACCGCTATTAATGTCCCGCTGCTTTTGTTAAAGTCCCTCGCCTTCGGCTTGGGCCTTTAACGCTGCAGCGGGCCTTTAATAGCCGGTATAGCCCGCTACGGCGGGCTATAAGGCTATAGTATTTGTACTGGAAGAATACCCTTCCAGTACAAAATGTATGCTAGTCATCACCCGCACAGCTCTGCACTAAGGTGCAAAGGCTTGGTAGCCTAATTGAGGGGCCGGCGCTGGGGGAAGAGTAAGGAAACACCATATTTCTATAGATGTGGCGCTTTCCTGCTCTCTCCCTCTCCAGTCAATGCAGCATAGCAACTTTTGTTACTGCTCTGCATTTTAATAAATATACTCCATACTGAGTTAGATGGATATGAGACAGCTGCTAAAAAGTCCCATCTGCCCTATTTAAAGGGTCAGTATAAACAACACTTGGTCCTGACGTATTTTTGGCCCACCTAAAATGTGTGGGACTAGAACAATGTATTCAAAGTGTCATACAGATAGTTGTCCTATGTTTTAATTTAAATCACAGAGAGAAAGGGACAAATGACAATAAAGTTTTTTAAGAAAAGATCTTTCTTTATGTAATTTCTTTGAAAATGCAATCTTCATTCAATCATTAAGACAATAAGCGGTTGTTAGAAAAAGGTGAAGAAGGAAGGGCTCATGTGTAAATGTGAACGTGAAAAGGTAAAGAAACAATCAGAGAGGATAAAGAAACAATAGAATCCTAATTTATCTACATAACTTTGGTTGGAATAGGTACGTATTCGGCCGAACCAATGTTACGCCACAGGTCAAGTGGTAATATTCCAGACAAAGGGGAAAATTGTCAACGTCTCTGCGATAAGGGTAATTTCTACCTCCGCATGCGGATCCTCATCAGGACATGTGGACAACCTAAATATAATAACAATATAATTAAGACTTATCTCCCTATTGTAATTGGATAATGTGAACAAAGAAAACTGCAAGGACACTGACTGTGTAGTTAACCTGGGCATTCCATCGTGTGTATGTTGCCCAAGATGGATATTATGCCTATTCGTAGAAACTGTGAAAGGGTAGTCTGGAAACATTAAATGTATTCAAATTAGATTACTACGCTGTGTATTACATGACAATTCCGTATACTTTAGGGATATACAAAAAACGTACCCCCAAGAAAGTAGCGAAGGGGGGGGGGGGGCTCCCTATGTTGCTTCCAAATATTTTGCACTTTATTCAAAGTAAATGGCTGGCAAGGTCAATAATTGCGCAGGCGCTAACAGGCAGAGTTGTAACAAGCCATACCTTAATGTGAGCCCATGTGAATGAGGGCCTCGAACTTTAACGTGTAGCGGGAAATGCATTCCTTCCGTATGGGGTACAATGCCCATCCCTGTCCGAGCCTGTGTAAAAGACAGGGGGTTATTCCCTCCTAGGGATACCACCAATCGAGAAATAAAGTAAAAAATGGAGGGGGCCAAGATATCTTACCCTATCGTAGAGCTGGCACGAAGAAGCCAAACATCTCCTCCTCGCTGGATGGAGGCAGAGCCGGCAGGCAATGACTCACGCAGTTAAGTTTGTAGGACGCGCACCTTGTGTGCACATCCGGAATGATTAAAGTGATGTAAACTGTCACCGGCGAGTCACGTCCTGTTTTTACGATTTTTTTAAATGTAGCAACCAAAAGGCAGCCGCTCGTCGACTTTATACATAATATTATTATTCTTAAGGGCATACCTTTGGTTGGCTATTACTGTTGGATTGAACGCCATGAACAGTCACCCGGAGAATTGCGTCGTGAGCACAGCCATGGAAAAAAGGCTGCTCACATGTTAAGTTATTTTAAAAGGTAACAACAAAAAATAGCCATGCGTCAACTCTGTTCTATATTATTAGTATTACTTAAGGGCAAACTTTTGGCCAGCTATTATTATTTATTTAAAAACATATCTAAATTATCAGTAAAACCCATAGTGCTCGGATCATAGAACGAATGTTTAGAGAGCGCTCCATATGGTCATAATGTGACGACTGGGCTCAGTCACCAGACTGATTACTCCCCCATAGTGGGAAAGGAGATGCTGCCGGTTGTGGGCCACAAGTAGCTCCATTACGTTGTTGGAGCAAAATATATAATCAAGCATTCCTAAATAAACTAAATAAATGAGTCTATTAGTGGGAAACATCAAAGAATGGGACATTACATGAAAAAAGTACATCGAAAAATTTACAGACATTTAAAGGCAGCGGTGTCCAACGTCATTAGTGACTATTATAGATGAACAAAAGTAAAACAAACAAAATATCATAAATACGTAAACAATTACAATTGAAGACAATTGCACACGATATTTTAACAATCACTGAGAAATGTTATAACTAAACAATATCTAGCACAAGAATAATTGTGCTTAAAATCACATGGACAAGACTAGTTCCATTGAAGAAATGAAACACTGTTCACAATGGATCCCCTAAGGGGATAGTATTGCTGGTGATGAATACACTGACAGAGGACAAGCAACTCATTCCAAATGCATGGTAAATATAATGGGTACAACATTTAGAATACACCACAGCAATATTACAATGATAACAGCCACAAAACTTTATGAGATAATGTACAAATATATAACACAGCTTAATGTAAGCCACTTGTAACCTTATCGTGGCCCGGGTAGTATCAGATGATTATAGCTAATACACAGTCCCGAAGGGGGATCACCCATTGTTCAGGAAAGAAACCTGCCGTGCAATCTCTTCATATTCATTCAAACCCCTTGAGGCTGTGTTGAAGACATAAATCCATTTGCATTCCTGTATGTTTGAGATGTTGACCACACTAGCCCCCCTCCCCCTGGGATTCAAGCTTACTTTCTCCACAACCCACCACTTGAGAGTTTCAGCTTGGTGACCAAATGCAGAGAAATGCTCAACCAAGGGTGCCCCCTGGACTTTGCATCTTATTCTACTACGAAGCTTTAGTATCCGTGGGCCCGATTCACAGAACTAACTTAAGACAAAATCCTGAACTTACTACCATTTTCGTATTCACAGAAGGCACTTACTCATTTTGGTATTCACAGAAGACACTTACTCACTTCGGTATTCGCAGAAGTTAGGAGTCCTAACTTTAGGACTCCTAAATGCCTTTTGTGAATACCGAAAGTCTTAAAATTAGGATTTTTCTCAGTTTAGGAGTCCTAAAGTTAGGACTCCTAACTTTACTACTACTAAACTCAGAAAAATCCTAATTTTAAGGCTTTCGGTATTCACAGAAGGCATTTAGGAGTCCTAAAGTTAGGAGTCCTAACTTTACTACTACTAAATTGAGAAAAATCCTAATTTTAAGACTTTCGGTATTCACAGAAGGCATTTAGGAGTCCTAAAATTAGGCGTCCTAACTATACTACTACTAAACTGAGAAAAATCCAAATTTTAAGGCTTTTGGTATTCACAGAAGGCATTTAGGAGTCCTAAAGTTAGGAGTCCTAACTTTACTACTACTAAATTGAGAAAAATCCTAATTTTAAGACTTTCGGTATTCACAGAAGGCATTTAGGAGTCCTAAAGTTAGGCGTCCTAACTATACTACTACTAAACTGAGAAAAATCCTAATTTTAAGACGTTCGGTATTCACAGAAGGCATTTAGGAGTCCTAAAGTTAGGACTCCTAACTTCTGTGAATACCGAAATGAGTAAGTGCCTTCTGTGAATACCAAAATGAGTAAGTGCCTTCTGTGAATACTAAAATGGTAGTAAGTTTAGGATTTTGTCTTAAGTTAGTTCTGTGAATCGGGGCCCGTGTTTTTATCTTCTGAGTGGTCTGACCAATGTACATTAAGTCACAAGGATATGTTATAGCATAGTGATAATGTACACTGGCCTAACATTGGTTTGGCCAAATACCTATTCCAACCAAAGTTATGTAGATAAATTAGGATACTATTGTTTCTTTATCCTCTCCGATTGTTTCTTTACCTTTTCACGTTCACATTACACATGACCACTTCCTTCTTCACCCTTTTTCTGACTACTGCTTATTGTCTTAATGATTGAATGAAGATTGTATTTTCAAAGAAATTAGATAAAGAAAGATCTTTTCTTAAATAAAGTTATTCTCATGTGTCCCTTTCTCTCTGTGATTTGAGTTAATCCATAGGACAACTATATGTATGACTGTTTGAATAAATATTTCTAGTCCCACACATTTTAGGTGAGCCAAAAAATACGTCAGGACCAAGTGTTGTTTATACTGTACTGAATCCCAGGTCCTCAGACGTTCTCTGGGAGAACCCCATTAGTATTTAATGGTACTATTTAAAGGGTCTGCATGGATCGACTCTCTGGATATTGCAGAATGGGCATTTTCTAGCTTTTAGGAAATGTCCTACATCCGCTAAACTCTAAACTTTAACATAGGTATTTATATCAATGAAATCATTCCATTGTATGTAGTTATAAGGTCCCGTTTATGTTTTAAAAATTCCAGATGTTTTACATATATAAAATATATGTTTAAAGATTGCTGATGAACATGATTATGCCTTACAGACTGGATATATATGCCAAAAAAGACTGTGCTTAAAATTAGAAGACATTAATAAATATTTTTTCAGAGTTGCTGACCTCTACATCTCTGAGAGGCTTCTGATTTCGAGCTCCCATGCTTTTCTTAGGGAACCTCATTATAAATTAGCCCAACCAAGTGGAAGAGCCTGCAGAGTGGTGGGCCAACACCTGTGGATTTTCACGCCTCTTGAATGTGTAACTGAAGAATCACCATCTCTTGTTTACTGTCTTAGGGCCTAATTTAGATCTTAGCTGGCCGACCACCAGTCTGCCGCTGTGTCAGTCTCCAGTACTCCGTCAGGTTGATGGAGTCCTGCCCACCATATGTAGATATATACACGAAACACAGAAGACTACTGCTGCCTCAATCTCCTGTGCTGATGACTCACCCTCCATTGCCGTCCTGATGGCAGGGTCCCGCTGAACAAATTTGGATGCTGCTGTTGGGCTGGCGGTCTTCTGACAGTGGAGTTAGGACTGGGGGGCGACCATGGTGGTGGAGAGACAGGTAAGTGACATTTCATTTTTTACATATAACATATAAGTGTTGTTTATGTTCCATATGTGTAGTGACCACATGTTATACATTCTGCACTGCACCCTGCTAACATACACAAACCATGCACTGTATACCCCCACACATGACGTACACTTACCTTTGAGTCTGTCAAAATGGGGTGCAGGTCCGTCATGGCCAAGGTAACCCAGGACAGGAGGGACGAAGAGGAGGAAACCGCAGCCTGTACTAAAAAAAAAGGTGAGTTTTCACCCCTTTTCATCTCTTTACCCCGATATGAAGTAGTAGCATGTGTCAGATTTCCTTCCACTTCTTCTGTTTGTCCCTTCCCTGGAGCAGGGAAGCATTACTTGTGTCCTTCCACTGCTGCTGTTTCAGGTGCTACTTTTTTATATGTGTTTAAGCACTCTACAAGAGTGCATGTGATTTCCAGCAATCTCCCTCATGTACTTCTAACCCTCTGCCATGCACGCTCATGTTGCTCTTTTTCTGCCAGGTTGCACCTCCCTCCCCTCCCCCATGATATACTTTTATGCTCATCTCCTGTGCTGTTTCTTTGCCTATGTGCCCCCCCCCAGCTCCAAATTGTGGCCAGGGTCGGCTTTAGCACTGGGGTCACCTCGTGCAAAAATCTTTGTTTCTGCCCTAACCCATGGATTCCCTCACTGCCACCTTTCAATGGTGCCCCTTATCTCTACATAGCCTCTCTCTCACATTTTTTTATTTTACAATACTAAACATTCCAATGTAGTATCAGAGCACATTACATCACAATGATATTGTACAAAGAGTCATACATGTGTGTAAATCAATGTATAGGAAATGTTGCTTCAGACAATGAGGACTACAAAGTGTAGTCACATGTCATTCATACTGGCAGGATTTGTATGTTAAGAATCATTGGTCTAGATAAATGAAGGGGCAGAATTGCTAAGTTTTCACACAGTGCAGTAAGCAAAGTTGCTACTCTGTGTTGCATGTAAAGGAGAGTGTACAAAAGCAGCATATCTACTAAGATATGGTGCTGTTGCTCTCTCCTCAAGTGCTGGCTTACCTTAAACTACCTTGGGTCAATGCAACCACCCGGCTCCAACTTATTTGAAGGAAACACGAGACCTACTGAACTTATTAAAAGACAAGCCATACCAAGATAACTCGATGTGCCTCATAGGCCTCGACATTGAAAGCCTATATACTAGCCTCCCACAAGAAGAAACCTTGGAGACCATTGACGACATCCTCTTCTCACAAGAATGGGAACACAGAACACCTAGGCACTTTGTGCTGGAATGTTGCCATATGGCCCTCACAGAAAACATTTTTGAGTATAACGGAAGTCTGTATCTACAATGCCACGGGACTTCCATGTGCAGTACTTTTGATCCGAGTGTGGCAGGACTGTCTGTGAGTAACTTTGAGAAAGCACACATCCTGAATGACAGCAATCCATTCAGCCACAAAATCTAATTCTGGAGATGCTATATAGATGACGTTATCATGATCCGGAATGACACAGCAGAGAGCCTACCGGACGTCCATGATTGGATCAACACGAGGGATGAGTTCCTGAAGTTCACCTACACAGCAGACAACGGAAAACTGGACTTCTTAGATATTACTATCTATGTGGAGAACAACACCATAAATACCAAGACGTATTATAAACCGACGTCCAAGAACAGCTTACTATCCTATAAGAGCTTCCACCCACGACCTATCAGGGAAAATCTGCCATGCAGTCAATTCCTACGGATTAGGAGAAACTGCAGAAGATTGGAGGACTATAAGGATCAAGCAAGCAACCTTTGTCAAAAACTGAAAGACAGGGATTACCCCCAAAAAACCGTACGAAAATGTCAGAAAAGGTCAATAAATCAACCTAGGGAGAGCCTGCTTGAAGATACACTTAAAACCACCACTGACACTCTCATCTGTGTGACAACCTACAGTGCAGCGTCTAACACAGTTAAAAAAAAATTGAGAATAAGAATTGGAGAATTCTTACCTCAGGATCCTACAACTGGCCAAAACCAAGATTTGCGAATAAAAGGACTAGGAACATTAAAGATATCTTAGTTCACACAGGACCACAGACACCACTACCAACGAGAGAGACAATCAGGACATCCTGGAATATGACCCCTGTAATTGGCCACTACCCGTCTGGCTCGTGTTCAGTGTGCAAATTAACCAAACCAACTAAGTCCATACAGTTAACACCAACCTTGATCTGGACAATCTGGTATCACACCAACTGCGAAACAACACATGCAATCTACATGATTACTTGCCCATGTGGTCTGAGGTACATAGGAATGACTTGTCGCTAGATTAAACAGAGATCTGCGAACACAGAAGCAATATATAATGCAAGACAGTCAAGACCAAAATGAGTGACCACTTTATTGAATTGAACCATACAATTGATGAGCTCCAATGGGTGATTCTGGAGATGCTACTGATCAAAAATCACAACGCAGAACAGATCCTGTACAAAAAAGAAGAACGGTGGATGTATCGCCTTAAAACACACAACAGATCTGAACGACATTATTCTTCAGAATACACTTGCACGATAACACCTATGAACATTAATTTGCGAGTATTCTAATCTGTACCGTGAGGAAGGACTAACCATGACCAGCCCACAATATGCAGTCGGAACAAATACCGTCTATCCCTGGCTCATAAAAATCTCAAAAAGCCAGAAAACCATTTAAAATGACTACTCTGACCTAACAAAAGGTTACATAGCGGTCTCCTTTCGCTTACCACGCACTGGGCGAGCCTGGGCGAATTCCACTGACTTTTTCCCTATTTTTCTTCACATCTGGTGAAATTAGAGCACCATTTATCATTTTGGTCTACAACTACTATAATCATTATTGACTAGTACTGGTATTTTCTGAATTTTTTGACCGCTCCAAATAGTGAAAAACACTGAGTCTCTTTACCATGCCCATAATCCTTCTATACAACTTAGAAAAGACTATTTGATTCATTTGATTTTTCTAATTATTGCATTTTTGGCAACAGTTGACATTTGGTTTACCAATACTATTAATAATGGCCAGTATTGGAACACTTCTAATATTGCAGCCAATGGGTGACAAACATCTAGTCTATCTACCATGCTCATCGTTGTCTTTTAAATAACCACTCACAACGAGCCCGTGTCACCGGGGCACCGTCAGAAGAGGTAAAACACAAGCTTGAGAGCCTACCATCAAGGTAAACGCACCCCTGACGTAGCTTACTCATCTTTCGGTTTTCCCTCGGCCAGCAGGTCATTGAGCCTAACTTTCCCCTTTCACAATGGCATTTAAGCAAACACGCTAACAAACCAAAGCTAAAAATAACCAGGTGCCTTATCTAGTTCTTTAACCTTGATCATATCACATTGAACCACATATCACTAAATGGCTCTATTCACAATAACGTGCGTGCCTCTCACTTAGCCTGCTTTGCCAAACACACAACATTTTTGCATCTTGAGGCTTGTAAATCAGCCCTTTCTAGACACGCTCTCAAATCAGCATTATTTTGGTAACGCGAACCACACCATACCTTTGCATATTGTGGTACATCATTCAATGATATACTTATTGTCCAGGTGACTGCCAGACTTGGGACAACATTGTTTACATGTCAGTTTGTGTTTGTGTCATGAATTTTGCCTGATGTACCACACAAGACTTATGCACATCGTGGTCCATCATTCATTAATATACTTGTTGTCTATATGATTGCCTAATTGGTACATCATCTTATACGTGCTAATTCTTGTCTTTGTCATTACTTTTGATTACTCACCTGGAGTTTCATTTTCAAAAGTAAATATGCAATAATTATTTTCTGGAAGTCTATGTAATCTATTTTTTACTCCAGTTATAGAGACCACTGACCTGGTACTCAGAAGTAGGGTGAGTTAATTACTTACCCTGTAAGGGTGCTTACAAAATTAGCAACCCATTAATTCTCATTAGGTCCTGAAGAAAGCCCTCTGACCTCTCCTGGGCAATAAATAGTGCTGACACATGTCAACCTGACCTTTCACTTGTACTACACATTGCTATAGAACAGTAGCATTTCTATATACGCACCACCACTTTTTAACCTTGCCACCTCTTCTTCTGAATAAAGTGTGTTTAGGGGGGAGAGCGAAGCAATTTTAACTCACTTTACTCTTTACTTTTTCACCTAATCTCTGATCACTACTGTCAAAACTAGTGGGTCAACCTCCAGGTGGAAGGAAGCATATTATTTAAAAAAACTGATAATGATGCTTTCACATTCTAAGAGAAGCGGAGAATCAAGATATACCGCTCTGAACGCTCCTGTACGTGAATGAGGGTTTTTAAAGTTGGTTACCACACCTGACCCTGGGATTACAGGTACAAGTTATCCATTCTCCCATTGATTGTTTACCTTCTATAGGAAGCTGAATGGATCACAGCTTCTTCCTCCCCCCTTTGATTACACAATACTGTGACATATCACACAATGGTATGAAGACACTGAAATGGGATCACTTATTTCAAACATATTTTCACTCCACAAGCTCTTCTTTTTCTCTGCTGCGAGAAGCCTTAATGCCGTAATTGTCAAATCAGTGCTTGTAGGCAGGGCTCCGTGTTTCCAGTCCTCACATTTTCCAAATAATTTTATCAAGTGATGTATGGCCTGTGTACCAAGCTCGAGTAGCAAATAGAGGTGGGTGTAGCGACAAATCAGTAGGGTGAGTCGAGCCAAGGTTTTGGCTTTGCTCTAAGAGTCCGTGCACGACCCAAGCCATGAAAATGTTTGGCATGTATATCTTGCAACAAATATAATGTACAAATGTGATACAGTCTCTTCAGAATTCCTCACATTATTTTTTATCACATGTAGAAACTTTCACTGTAATACATCAGATTATACCACTACATAAACAGGCCTTTATAAAAAGTGATAGTTTTCAAACATGTACTTAAAAACATTTTTGGCTTGTCCCCTCAATGACAATATAATTAGTGAGCTAAGAATCAAGTCAACCATCATGTAAACCCTAAACTTGGCCTAAATTCTTATTCTTAGTGGAGAAACATTATTGTCTAATTAATCAAGCATAAGAGGGGCTTGTTCAGTGCACATTCTGGACTAGTATTTTTAAAGGGCTCTCACATGTTATAATAAATAAAAAGGAGACACTGTAAATTAAAACGTTTGCCTAGAATCACACAATTTGGACAGACAGGGAAGCTGAAATTTATTCCTGCACATCTGGTTGCACACTGTGAAATCCAGCCACCACATGTATATTTCTCACTTTCTCTCCTGTTTACGTCAGAGGTCAGGGGCATAGGAGACACTAATTTACTTGGGGGAGACAGGGTCAGCCTCGGCGACCCAATAGAAATTGCCTGTGGTCTTCACATCGCTGGATCCACTAAACTTGCACAATCACAGAGTTTTGGAGTGAAATAGTGACATTAAAATAATATATTTTGTATACAAAGTTCAGGTGCAGTTTTATCAAATACACCCTAACATATGATAGTTCAGCTGCCAAAGGTCAAACGCAACCTGGAGGTCACGGTTTTAATCTCTGCAGGATCTGCTATTCATCCTTTGAAGGTTTATAACATAAGTGCTAATGGGTTACTATAATATTAACCCCTATCATTTTCAATTCTATTAGGCCATGATAACATGGCTATAAGTGATTCATACACAGGGACAGGACTCTTTTTTTTTTGTTTTGCAGTTTTGAACTTGACCCAAAGAAATTGGAGACCTACACATGAGCACCAGTTACATTACACAAGATCGTATTCATTTTTAGGTCTCGCTGAGCCCCAGCGCATGCGCTGGCTCGGAGAGACATTTTGTAGTTGGGATTTTTAAAGTGCTGCCTGTGGCCTAAAGCTGGAGTGCACGTGAGCGTGCACGCGCGCAGCCGCCAATCACTGCTGCGCGCGCACCACTCGCGTGCTTGCCACACAGCGCTCCCGTCCAAGCGATCGCGATCACTTTCGCTTTGATCGCGATCGCTATTACTTTCGTTACTTTTACGGCCGCGCGGCCGAATGCTTTGATCGCGATCGCTATTACTTTCGTTACTTTTACGGCTGCGCGTCCGAATGCTTGTTTTCACTGACACCGAGCACTTCCCCACATAGCATGGCACTCGAGTCACCGTTGTGTGACAGCTGCTTTGTTTTGGGCCACAGTTTTAGGGTTGTTTAGTTTATTATTTGTGTACACCATCTGCATTCTGCCTATTGAGTTTAATTTGATGCTGCACATCCGATGGGTGCACCCTCCTCCCATCCCCCATCACCCGTCCCCGCTGCATGCCTCACATTCCCGCCCCTCATGACACCGAGCACTTCCCACATAGCATGGTACTCGAGTCACCGTTGTGTGACAGCTGCTTTGTTTTGGGCCACAGTTTTAGGGTTGTTTAGTTTATTATTTGTGTATACCATCTGCATTCTGCCTATTGAGTTTAATTTGATGCTGCACATCCGATGGGTGCACCCTCCTTCCATCCCCCATCCCCCGTCCCCGCTGCATGCCTCACATTCCCGCCCCTCATTCCCCGAGCTGCTTACGGTGCCCACCGGTTGTGCAACCAGGGGCACTATGTAAAGGATCCCGGTGCACCATGTGCTGAGGACTCGAGACTTGCAGCTCAGCTCGTGTTTCGGGCAGGGCACCAGGGATCGCAGGCAGGACAGAGGGGTCATCACACCTCCTCATACCCTGTCAGGCTGTACACGGGCCCAGACACTGACATCTCTCGTAGCCCCCTTGCTCCTGAACCACAGACCCCCCCTGCCGCCGTGCCAGCCCTGTGCCGAGTAACACCACTCTCATTGAGGACAGAGGGTTCTGCCAAACGCCCTCACCGCACACAATGAGGCTGCAAGGACCGGCCGACAGGTAGAGTGATGCTTTCATTTATAAATCACAGTATCGCAGGTGAAACATTACAAATCTTGATGCATATTTATTTTATATTCCGTAATGTAAAAGCTGGCCATTGTTTTCCTTTCTACATTTGATTTTTTTAAAATTACCGTGTCTCAATTGCAGGCGAATATTTTCGCCCCTTTTGGTGGCCTGCCTTTCATGGAGACACGTTTCCGTTTCTAAACTATCTGTTTCTGGAGATCATTTTTCTGGCGAGAACGACTCACGTGTCATTTAAAGAGGGTCTGAGAAGGGTTTAAAACTCCAGACCACTTGCAGTAACTTTTCTGAGGACTGCAGAGAGGCCTGGTCTTTGCCCAGGGACACACACAATGTTCAGGCTGATCCGGGAGACACTCTAGGGTTCACCAACTAGCTCCTGATGTCGCTGAATGTACTGGCACAGAACGAAAGAAACTTTCCCCTTGTGCATTGGCACTTTGAACCGATATTTGCCCCTTCCGAGCAGTACCTATATAAAACATGTTTCTATCTGTAGGTTAAAATGTAATTTTTTGGGAAACGTTTTAGCAGTTTGGTCCTTAAAGTCTGGTGGTGCTTGCACGTCAGTTGTCTATCCCCTAGTCTCTCTTTTCAGAGGGCTTGAGGTGCAGGAAAATGGTACAAGAGAGAAGGAGGTGTTTCTTCTACAGCATGTTGTGGAAAAAGGTCATTGAGGAAGCGTTTTGAAAAAAGATTGTTTTCTCATGAATATAGTTATAATCCTTGGGAAATTTAAACATGTCAATATTTTGGGACACTTAACTCTGGATATTGCTAATATTATTTTTGCAGTGTGGCAGGCTTTTGTTAAAAATACTTAGCTTTTTTTGTTTTCCCTTTGGTGACTTGCTTTAATTGTTTTCGATTATTGTTTATTGGTGAAACTCCTGTACAGCCATTGGTTCCCTGTTTCCGTAGCGTTATTTCAAAGGGGTGCTGCCGTCCAAAAGTAATTTGTTGTTCATTTTGGGGGCAGAGTAAAAATGCTCTTTTGGGAACCTGTTTAATATCATTGAAGTCTCTCCTAATTTCACGCCAATAGAGCTAAAACAAACATTTGCAATGCAATAGGTCTCACATTTACACAAGTTTAAGCTATTGGCATTGTAAATGTCAATGTCTTTTATTTATGTCTTAAAAACCCAAACAGAAATAAAAGTCATTGTCATTTACAATGCCAATAGCTCAAACTCATGTAAATGCAAGACCTATTGCATTGCAAATGCTTTTTTTTTTTTTTTTAATTTTTTATTGAGCAGAGCAGAGCAACGACATAGCATCCAAATACAAAGTACAATTTATGATAACAAGATGTTATAAATACAAAGAATTCAATATTAGAAACCTCTAAAGAGTACTAAATAGCCTTCCCATCTTAGCTCCTTCCTTTATGTTGCTAAAAGTAGTAATCAGAAAAACTAATCCATAATGAGGAAGGGATGTAATGTACTAAACAGCAGACCATAAAATGCTAAAGGAACAGATATAATATCCGTTGTTAATAAGCAGCAATGTATAGAAAAAAAAAAGTGCTAGTGCTTCTCAAGTATAGTCATTAGGAGACAGAAAAGTACAAGTGCGTCGATTTATGAGACGACGGTGGTAAAGTGCTTTGGGAAAAGATTTGATAACCATCATTATAGATTTGTAGCAGCAATTACATAGAAAAAAGAGGCTAGTGTTTTTTTGATTGTATAAAACTACTACAATTATTAACAGCCTGACCCAGACATTGTTCAGTTTCCTTTGTCTTTTTCTAGATCACTAAAATACTTCCAGTTTTTCTCAAATTTCTTAATGGCACCCACCCGGCCTGCATAAGCTCTTTCAAAATTACAAGTTCTTCTCATTTTCATCCACCATTTCAAGTGAGAGGGAGCATCGGTGGACTTCCAATTTTGTAGAATTAAGGATCGGGCAACCATACATGAAATAAATAGAAAAGTCTCTTCATCCCTATTAATTATCGTTCTGTTTTTCGCGATACCAAACAAAGCCAATTCGGCCTCTGGCTGAATATTTTTCCCGATTGCCCTTCCCAAATCCGCAAAAATTGTATTCCAGAATAGATTTAGTTTCGGGCAAGAGAAGAAAATATGGTGCCAGCCACCTTGACCATTAGCAAGACATCTAAAACACTTATTTTCAACTTCCGGGTAAATTTTCCCCAGGGCCTCCGGTGTCAAATAGGCTAACCAGCGTGATAAAAAGGCCATCCTTTTAAAGTTAGCTGCTCTTAGTGCTTTATTGCCTAAACGGCATATCGTCTCCCAGTCTTTATATTGAAGGCTGCATTGTGTCACGTGGTCTATTTTTCTTAGGTGGCTTTCAACCAGTGGCGTATGATTTTGTTGAAATAGCAGCCTATACCAATTCCCTATACCCATTATTTTGGCTCCGTATAGGGCTACAGCTAGTTCAGATGGAGAGTTAATAATACCATGTATTTTCCTTATAAAGTATACGATTTGTATATATTCGAAAAACGTAGGTCTATTCGGGCCGTTTGCTCTGGACATCACCTCTTGCCACGAAATTATTCGATTAAGAATGGAAAAGTGTCTTATTTCTTTTAGCCTGCACTTTTCCCATCTAATTAAATGACTTTTGTTTAGTTGGAGCCCGAGATCTAAACATTCCCTCAAACTCAAGAATTGCCAGCCGGAGGAGTCCATTTTTTTTGAAAGACACTGAAGTCTAGAATGATATTCCCTTAAGGTCTTATATCGGGGTTTTTTGGGATATTTGGAAGTCTTTAGGAACACTTGTAAATTGGAGCTATTTTCCTGAAGCATTTTTTCCAAAAAGAAACTGTCTCGCTTAGATGTCGAGCCCATCAGTCCCGCCACTATATCTAAAAAGGCGGCCTCATAATATATTTTCACAGCTGGTAGGACAAGACCACCCTGTGAGGTAGATAGTTGTACTATTGGTAATTTGACCCTAGAAATTTTTTTCCCCCAGACAAAACTTCTGAACATCGTCTCAATTTCTTTAAAAAAGGAGAGCTTGACTTTTATAGGGATATTACTAAATAAAAATATAAGCAACGGAAGTATTGACATTTTGATAAGAGATACCCTGCCCACAATTGAGAGTGGTAATAAAAGCCACTGATTCAAAAGCTTCTTAATTTTATCTTTCATCCTGGTGTAATTTAATTCAAACAGCTGGTGGTAATGAGAGTTAATGTAAATTCCTAAATACCTAATCGGATCTTTATTGGCTGCTTGTGTTCTTAAGTCCAATGGGAGATAATTAATATCAGTATTTAAAGCTAGTATTTCTGTTTTATTGGAGTTTATTTTATAACCACCAATTTGTTCAAATTCTCTAAATTCTTTTAAAACACTCTCAATATTTTCTTTATCGGGCCTCAGATATAAAATAATGTCGTCAGCAAATAATTTTATTTTGGACATTCGGAAGACCGGTGATCGAATAGCAGCATTATTTCTAATCTTGATTGCTAAAGGTTCAATAAAAAAGGTGAATAGCAACGGAGAAAGAGGGCAACCCTGCCTGGTCCCTCTATTAATTTTTATCGAGCCGACAGTTTTCATATTAATAAAAATCTGGGCCGAGGCGTCTTGATAAATTATACGTAGCATGTTGACAATCTGGGCTGGAAATCCAAATTGTCTTAGGATAAAAAACAGGGTGCTCCAGTTGACTAAGTCAAAAGCTTTTTCCGCGTCTACCATAACAATGCATGCTGGGGTTAAGTTGGTATTAAAATAGTCCAAAGCTTGAATTAGAAATTCGGTGTTGGCTGCCATGGATCTACCGGCTATGAAACCTGTCTGGTCTCTACTAATCACCTCTCGAGCCACAAATGTAAAACGTTTGGCCCATATTTTCATTAAAATTTTATAGTCAGAATTTAAGAGACTTATGGGCCGATAGGAGTTGATATTGTCGGGGTTTTTGTCTTTCTTCACGAATGACACGATTGTAGCCTCCTTAAATATTGCCGGTATGCGACCTCCCTCTTTAATGTTGTTAAATAATTGTTTCAGAGGGGTCAGCAATTCTTTTAAAAATAGTTTATAAAATTCGATGGGAAATCCATCTGGCCCACATGCTTTTCCTCCAGCTGTTTCCTTTACAGAAGTTGATATTTCTATTGTTTCAATCTCTAGTTCTAGTTGGGAAACCCGACTCTCAGAAAGTTTAGGAAATGCGACGTTGGAAAAATAATTAAAAATCATATCGTCGCCTGTTGAATATTCCGTTGCGTAGATACTGTGGTAATGTGTAACAAAAATCTGCGAGATCCTTTCCCTGTCAACTTCATCACGACCTGTCTGAGGATCTTGTATCTTTAAAATGAATGCTGACTCCTGTTTTTTCCTAGTTGCATTTGCTAACAATTTGCCTATTAACTGATTTTCTTCATAGACTTTTTGCTGGTACATTTTGGAACTACATTGCAAATGCTTGTTGGTTTTTTTTTAGGCAAAGGAACATTAAGTGATATCCCCAGTATCGCAGGATGTTGAGCCCATACCACGACTTAAACCTTGTTCCCCAGTTCCAAAGTCAACATCTCTGGCCATAATCCCACATCCTCTCTCTTAAATAAAATACGACAAAATGTATTTTGAGAAGCAGGTAGCACTCCTAACTGGATTTATGGCCTGGAGAATACATCTAACTTGTCTGACTGCATGCTGATATTCCAAAATTGTTGTGTCAAAGTGCTCTGAAGTGGTTGAAAAGACTTATGGACATTAAACAAAACGTACTAAATATGAATCAAAGCAGAGAGAGACTCCTCAAAAATGAGTCTGAGCTTGACCTGGAGCTGGGAGCCTTGAAACAGATATATCTTCTCCTTTCTAGGATCTTTTTTCCTCAGAGTCATGGGTAATCAGAGGAGGCAGCACCTCATGTTGCCCCCAAGTCTGCTACAAATGGAGTGGAGCAGCCAGGTATGGGCATCGTGAAGTGGAGCAGTCAGGAAAGGATGGGCAGTGTTTCATGCCACTATGCTGCGCATTGGGAAGGAGTGAGGGTGTATGGGCCCATCTTCTTGTTCTTTTCACAGGTTGCTGAAGATCGTGGGGGCTAGGGCTGGGAATGTGTACATAGAAAATGTATGTGCCTTGCTGGGGCTGCTGGAGTGCAGTGGCAGGCCCAGGAAAGGTGTAGGGTAGAAAGGGTCTAGTTTTCTCTGGTTCTGGAAAAATAGGTTGGCAATCTCTTTGTAGTCACATCTCTGACCCTACCTCCTCGTTGTGCTCCAGTCCTGATCAAAGTTCCCATACTTTTCACATGCATAAAATTCAATTGTGTCTCTTGGAAGGGGACCTTCATGACAGCAGGCTCATTGTGTAAACTGCAAGATAGTCATACTTCTAGAGGCAGGGTCAGACTGGGACAGAAAACAGGCCTGAGCACTAAAATAAAAGTGGCCCAAGTAGCGAATTATGTAGCTAAAAAAGTGGCCCACATTTGCAAATCTGTGCAGGACAGCTCTTGTAAAGACACACTGTATGGCCCACATTTTTTAATAGTATTATTCCATTATTTTGACATTTTTACACTTGTTAACACTGCCTGAGCATTGGCTGTACCTTATTAGTACAAGCGTAATATCCAAATGCAGCAATATGCAACAAAAAGAGGACTAGTCAATTTTTGTAAAGGGCCTTCTACTGCGCCGCAGCACATGCTGCTGTGGTTTTTTTTAGTAACTTTTAGAGCGTGTGAGTTACAAGCAAGTTTTTTTCCCATTAAAATCTGCAGATTATGCAACAGATGATGGATTATGTGGCAAATGGGCGTTTTCACATGATTTTATTGCCTATACTGGCCAATTAAAGATTTATTGACTTGATTTGCTGTGGCAAATGCATAATCATTCTAACAATGCTGTGGCGGATCAATTGCATAATTCCAATGACCCTGGGTACCGCAAACCGTATGTTTATGCACTTGGTACAAGAAATATTTGTGGCAATATCAGTGTAATCAACAGTAAAAACCAGCCCTCCAGACCATAAAACTGGCCAACAAACAGCCAAAAGACGAGCCAAACATTGACCTGTTGGACCAGCCCATTTAGCACTGCCAGATTGCCCGACTGACCAGTACAACCCTGTCAACACACCACTTAAATCAGATTGATTACTTAACTATTAAACTGCAGCACATAAAATCTTTCAGTTTCACTTGTTGGGTTTGAAAGTGCTTTTTTCCCCTCAAAAAGGAGTACATGATCAAACACTTTATCTGTTTGATGAATCCGAAATGCCTTCTCGGGGGCTTAGAGTAATTGAAAGGCTAGACTGCAGTGGCCCCAAGGCACAGCAAACACATTGCTCAGAGCATCTTTTGGCAATGCACTTCCATAAAGTGGCAAATCTGCAGTAAATCGGTAAAGAGCATGTTTGCTTTCCCTGTATTTATGTACTGGAGGTGAGTTGCAATAAAAAGGTGCATCGCCTTATCACAGAAGAACCCCGAAAGACCACAGCACTTCCCTGTGCCAGAAGGGTGTGAGCTCTCCTACTCAGAAGCAGGGGCAGAGGCCTCCCTGCTGTGCCCCTGGCCCCGGATAGGAGGAGACAGAGACACACCCCATGCTGTGCCTGCTCTGGCTGATCGCGGTCATTCTGTGTAGAATGGCAATGGCCGGCCACCATTTTGTGCTAAGTGGGGAGCCTGCCCCACACCCGAAAAACAATGTCCTACATCTGGCCATGGGCGTCCGCAGGGAGGGGGGGGGCAAGGAGTGGTGCTTGCCCCCCCCGGAGCACCCCTACTTGCCCCCCCTGCGGCCACCCATGGTTTTACGGATGCCTTTTGTCCGTAATTCCGGGCCCTGCAGGGAGCAGAGGTGTTCCCTGCCAGAGGCCTCAACTCCCTGATGGGGCGCCTCGCACTCCTCCTCGCAGCCCCTCCCGCCCATTGTCATTCTGTCTGTGGCTGATTATCACAAACAGAATGACAATGGCCAGTTTGAGCTGCGCGCCACAAGCACGAGTGGTTAGGTCTGGACACCAAGACCTCCTTTTAACACTGTGTAGCCTGAGAGCAAGGGGTCTTCTGAATGAAGTTCTGGGGGGAGTCGATGCATTATCCTCCCAAGTCAAACATTGAGGTTGCAGCATAGCCCGGATTTCAGATCCCACTAAAACGTACACAGACTCGTGTCAATAACATATCTATCTGCCAGTATGCACCCTATCATGTCTGGCAGGACGTCCAGACCCTGTGTTTCACAGCCTCATATCCCCCTGTACCCCACTCCCCGCTCTCACTGCCTTATATCCCTCTGTACCTCACACCTCGTGCTCACTGCCACAACATATCCCTCTGTACCCCACACCTCCTGCTCACTGCCACAACATATCCCTCTGTACCACGCACCTCGCGCTCACTGCCACATATCCCTCTGCATCCCACTCCTCACACTCACTGCCTGATCGCTCTCTTTACCCTGCCATTCATCTTCTACGTGTTCTCTCCCCTTCCACTCATTTTACCTCTGTTCACCCCCTTACTTCTTTTAGTACCTTACTCCTTTCTCAATACCTCTGCTTCTTTTCCTCTTCAGTAACCTCTCTCTGACACATCTCTGCACTTCCTTTAAATCAACGCACCCCTCTACCTCACCTGTCTACCTCAGTCTTTATTATTCCCTCTTCCTCAGCTGTCTCTACCGGTCTCTGACACACTTCTCCCTCTCTCTACCTGGCCCTCTCACGTTCTACGACTGCGTTATTCTCCCCTCTCCAGCTTTGATTTACCTGTCTCTGCTCCTGAATCTTTTTTTTCTACACCTCACTTCTTTGTCTACCCTTCACCCTTCCCTACCCTTCTGTTTGCCTCACTACGGTCTTTACCCGACCCACCTTTCAGTGCCTCTTCCCATTTCGCCTCCCTCCCTCACAGCACTCTCCTAGCATGCATCTGTTTCTCTCCTCACCACCATGCCTGCCTCTACCCCTCCTTACCTTTCTAACCAGCCTAACTTTCTACCTTCCTGTTATTCCTGGTAGTGAACCTTTCATTTCACCCCTCCGGTTGTATCACCTACGCATTCAAATTGAGTAGGTCATTGCTGTGCTCCCAACCTGACATTGAGACCCAGTCCCCTAGCCTCTCAACATGCCCAGATATAACAACAAGCATTGGCATAGCCCATATGTCTCACCTTTGGGACCTGCTGCAGAACTAAATACTTATAAGGTCCCAAAGGCGGCGAGACCTATTGTCTATGCCAATGCTTGTTTTTCTCAGCTTGGCCTGAGCATTACCCGACCCTGATTGTCTGCCATTTTAGCCCCGCCCCTATTGATTAACATTAGCCACGCCCCTTCATTTGTCAGGTTAGCATCCCCCCCCCCCCAAAATGTCTGCGGACGCCCATGCATCTGGCCTTAGGAATTTGTTCCTCGGGCTCATGGTCTCAACAAACAAATCCAACCCTGACTGAAGGCAGCTTAGTAGGTTGAAAGCAGGCATGTCAGAGGTAGCGTTTTAGCGCTTCGATGGCCCTGTCAACAGTGGAAGTGGACAGGAGTTTTTCTACCCCTAACCCCCTGTTACTTGTCCCCCATGTCCCCTTCACTCCAATATCTGGAGCGGATAAATTCCCCAGATTCCCCACACTTCCTACCCCTATGTCAAAGGTCACTGTTGTGTCTTCTATTCTTGGCCCGTGATAGAAACCGACACAGACAACAGACTCAATTGAGGGCCCCCCAGACACGACTACCAAACCAAGAATACATGTATTTGGGTGGTGTCGCACCCCAAACACCCATCCTGACTTGGAGTTGCGCCCCTGAAGACGTATTTTATTTTCTGTTTTATAATCTATAGTTTGCAGTCTTTGTCCTTCCTTTAATCCAACAGGCGCAAACAAGGGACTGCAGAGGAGCTAAGGATTGGACAGTGGGGCAATCCTGTGATATCATTGGTTTAAATCACATTCAGTCCAGGTCCAGACTGTAGAACCTGCGCGCAGTTACTCTTGACATGGATGAGCGGTAGAGACCACATTACTTCCTCACCCTGCCCGGCAAACGTTTGGCGTCATATTTTAAAATAGTCTTCAGCCCGGCCATTTAAAATGTCTCCAATAAGGGTCTTAGCCTTAAGTCCTAACATGTAATGAATATTTTTTTTTTTAGTTTTACACAGCGCGAACTAGACCCGAGACATCCGGTATCAGAGCGCTTTACATGGGCACCAGTTTCGATACAGATGGACACATTCGTTTTTGTTAGGCACGGGGAGATTAAGTGATTTGCCGGAATCACAGGATGTGGACTGGAGCGTCGTTGCCGAGTTTCGAACGATGTTCCCCAGATTCGAGGTCGACCGCGCTAGCTGTAAGGCTACACCCTCTCCCCATACAAGGGGTTTCAAACGCATAAAATACAAGAAATTAGAACACATTGAATGTAAAAATGTATTAGCCACAACCTAAAGCTACCAAGTTTTCATTGCGTGTAAAGTCTTGTACATTTTTTCACCGTCTGACTTCAGTGCTTTAATTAGGCCGGTACTGTCCAGTACGGAGTACCGGCACTTTTTTTTATTTTGAGAGGGAGAGTACCGGCACTTTTTCTGAACGTACCGGAACATATGCGGGGCATATGTCAAATATTTTCTTTCTCTTCTTTTGCATTTTAGAAGGTTCACAAAATATCTACTTATTTTAGCACTCTCCTCACATTGCCGGCACAAGAGGTTGCAGCTGGAGCTGTTTTACTCAAGCCCGACACCCACATTGTAAATTCAGGACTCTGCCCTGCCACTGCGAAATGTGTATTCACAACGAGGCAGCTAATGAGGGCCATCACTAGTGGGCCCTACCTGCTCCAGGAGCCACCAAAGGTCCCCGGACTGCCTGTCTATATTAGACGAGGTCCTGATGCTGCCGTAAACCAGAGAGAGGCCCCGCATGAAGTGTATGGCCCAGTCCCCACAAGAGCTCCAGACAGGTCAGCTCCTTACCTTTATCTCAGTGTATGAAATTAGTATTTCAAAGTCTTCCTTCCTCTTCAGGGCGCGGAGACAGCATCTCCTTTAATCTCCATCCTTTACTAATGCGACATTCTGTGCGTTTAAAGGTTACTGCCAAAACCTCTTACTGGGACCTGGAATCCTAAACGCAGTTGTCTGGGGTGACCTCGAGCATCTGTCGACCGTACCTGTGCTGGGGCACAGACTGCCTCCTTTTAAAGGGGTTCATCAGCGGGATGAACATACCCCACTTCGGGCTCCAGGGAATTTTTAACCTCACTATTCAGGGGGGGATCATTAACGTGAGTTATTAAATGAACACAATTTCAACCGTTAAACTTGAGAAACTTTTTTGTTGAAAAATCCTGCTGCTTATTATTGAAGCAGTGGATAGGGACAGAATGACGTCACTTCTTATTAACTACAAGTCATTTGGGAGGACTGTCTCATTAAAACCAACAGACGTCAAACTGGGGCGTTAGATCAAAACACATTTCATAATCATTTTAAGAATTTAGATTGAAGTATTCCTTCGAAATAAGTGATCTATTAATTTCAGTACCACGATTTAGTCCCCTGAACTGTACAGCTGGTATTGAGCTCTTTAAAACCATTCTCCTCCTATTTCTTGTATGTTATCAGTAGTTTTGGTTCTAAAAAAAAATATTCACTTTTGCTATGATTTCGCAATGTGTACTTTATAAACTTGTGTCAAGATCAATGAGAGAGCTAGGGAGGCGTGGGGTGCGTCCGTATCCCCTGTGGTATAAATCAGTTTTATCAAAGCTGGACGAACCCGAAGGTGTTGGTACAATCACTGTGAAACAGTGGTTGGGAACCCACTAGGTAAGTTAAAAGACCCCTCACACACCAACCTGGTTGGTGTCATGCTTCATCATAGGGGCCCCAACCGGGTGGCCGAATGCCCCCCGGTTGTGCTACGACGCCTGACTACAGCGGAGCTGGTGTGGTGCAAGGGTGTGATGTAGTGAAGGTTTAAAAATATCTCTGACAACCCTTGCCGAGGTAAATTTATTATTGGCGGCTCAGGATATATTAAAATTAAACTATGTGGTGCAACTACGAAAGAGGTTAGTTTCTAATAGTTGTATGTGTGGTAGGTCTACATGTTTCAGCCCACTTCAGGGTTTCAGGGGCTTTCGTCAGGACCAGTAAGTGCAGTGAGTGGCAAAGTGAAAGGTGCCACGTGATTAGGTGAAAAAATAAAAAGGTTTAATTACCTACACACTCGCTAAGGTGTGTGGAATCGGTGTCTGCACACTGGCGGACACTGCAGCGAAAAATGACCTGTGGGAGAAAGAACACAGCACAGAGACATGTATAACAGTGACATATTGTGCTGAGTATTGCAGCAACTATAAAATGCAATCTTCCATGCTGTGAGGAAACCAACACTTGCAGACGGTCGTGCCTGTGGCCACACACATACTGTGCTTGTGTGGGATGCTGCTATAGTCTCACGCTAATCACTGACAGGTGATAAGAGGACGCGATGCGCCCTGTGAACTCTATCGGTAAGGAGGTGATAAGCAAGACAGGCAACAAGACAGGCAGTTAGGAGTGTGAACTATACTCGTAGGGTGCCTGGTGAGGACAGCTGGCACCTCGGAAGGTGGTGCCGTGTGGCCACTGAGTGGTCGGGCTATGTCACAGTAAGTACCCAGTGAGCGCTGGTAGAGTTAGCTTGCCGGGTGGCAGTGCGCGTTACTTGCAAAGTGCTGGGTACAAGAAGGGGAAGTACCCCTGTGTGGCGCGCTGTGGTAACGGGAGGTGGGGGTGACAAAAAGGGAAATAAGAAGGAATTACACTATGGCTGAGTATAATCGCTGCTCAGGAAGCGGGAGGAGTGCGCTCCTCAAGTCACAAATTCTGTGGGGAGGAAGGAAATGGCGGGCATGAAAAGCGAGACGTGGAGAGCAGAAGCAATCCAACGGAGAAAAAGCGTGCGTCACCTTACTTGGTCATGGAGCAGCACCCGCATTACACCTACTGAAGGCTCCCGGATCCCGGATGGTGAGGTGTCCATGGCGGTGGGAGGATAAATAGTGATAGGAGCCATGGGTTACGTGCTGATTGACCAGTGGACGCGGGCTGGGCAAAGAAGCCTGCGCATGTGCCGGGCAGGAATGTTAGCTGTGCTCGTGATCGCCCCAGTGCTGCATCTAAGCTCTCCTGCGCACGCGCGCCTGATCAGCGACCTCCACGCATGCGCGGCACTCGCGCCTCATTCAACGCATGCGCGCACAGCTAACATTCCTGCCCGGCACATGCGCAGGCTTCTTTGCCCAGCCCGCGTCCACTGGTCAATCAGCACGTAACCCATGGCTCCTATCACTATTTATCCTCCCAACGCCATGGACACCTCACCATCCGGGATCCGGGAGCCTTCAGTAGGTGTAATGCGGGTGCTGCTTCATGACCAAGTAAGGTGACGCACGCTTTTTCTCCGTTGGATTGCTTCTGCTCTCCACGTCTCGCTTTTCATGCCCGCCATTTCCTTCCTCCCCACAGAATTTGTGACTTGAGGAGCGCACTCCTCCCGCTTCCTGAGCAGCGATTATACTCAGCCATAGTGTAATTCCTTCTTATTTCCCTTTTTGTCACCCCCACCTCCCGTTACCACAGCACGCCACACAGGGGTACTTCCCCTTCTTGTACCCAGCACTTTGCAAGTAAAGCGCACTGCCACCCGGCAAGCTAACTCTACCAGTGCTCACTGGGTACTTACTGTGACATAGCCCGACCACTCAGTGGCCACACGGCACCACCTTCCGAGGTGCCAGCTGTCCTCACCAGGCACCCTACGAGTATAGTTCACACTCTTAACTGCCTGTCTTGTTGCCTGTCTTGCTTATCACCTCCTTACCGATAGAGTTCACAGGGCGCATCGCGTCCTCTTATCACCTGTCAGTGATTAGCGTGAGACTATAGCAGCATGCCACACAAGCACAGTATGTGTGTGGCCACAGGCACGACTGTCTGCAAGTGTTGGTTTCCTCACAGCACGGAAGATTGCATTTTATAGTTGCTGCGATACTCAGCACAATATGTCACTGTTATACATGTCTCTGTGCTGTGTTCTTTCTCCCACAGGTCATTTTTCGCTGCGGTGTCCGCCAGTGTGTAGACACCGATTCCACACACCTTAGCGAGTGTGTAGGTAATTAAACCTTTTTATTTTTTCACCTAATCACGTGGCACCTTTCACTTTGCCACTCACTGCACTTACTGGTCCTGACGAAGCCCCTGACACCCTGAAGTGGGCTGAAACATGTAGACCTACCACACATACAACTATTAGAAACTAACCTCTTTCGTAGTTGCACCACATAGTTTAATTTTAATATATCCTGAGCCGCCCATAATAAATTTACCTCGGCAAGGATTCTCAGAGATATTTTTAAACCTTCACTACATCACACCCTTGCACCACACCAGCTCCGCTGTAGTCAGGCGTCGTAGCACAACCGGGGGCATTCGGCCACCCGGTTGGGGCCCCTATGATGAAGCATGACACCAACCAGGTTGGTGTGTGAGGGGTCTTTTAACTTACCTAGTGGGTTCCCAACCACTGTTTCACAGAGATTGTACCAACACCTTCGGGTTCGTCCAGCTTTGATAAAACTACTTTATAAACTTTCCATGTATTATGAGAATAGAAGAGAGGGCCCAATTACAATTTGAGAAGGCCAGAGGCTCCTCGCCATCGGCATTAAAATGTGGAATATGATGTACTTCCCAGACCTGCTCTTTTTGGGGTCAAGAGTCTGGCCCTCTCTGGTCTGGAATAATAGTTGCCCCAAACATCTTTCAGTTGAGTAAGGGTTGGGTGCCCACATTTGTGCTCCTAGACCTAAGGATGAGACCGGGGTATAGCGTGTTTCTTTCTTATGTATGTATTTTAGACCTTTTCACTTAAATACCTTATATACTGTGGTGCAATGTAGCCCAGAAAGATTGCATGCAGCATTACATGGGTAGCATTTGTTATGTTACATGGCGTGAGCAGGCAGTACTACTGAGCGAAAATTCTACACATTAATCCTTTCCACACTGAATAGCTTAGAAAGTAATTTGTAACATACTCCCATAATTGGCAATTCGAATCAAAATGTATTGATAGGTTAGGTAGTTTGTCAGTGAGTGCACATTACTCATTGTTTATAGCTACTAACAATGAAAGGAGTAAAGTAACATTTCAGTCCTATGAGGAGTTCATGCCCAAATACCCATCAATGACTGGATCACACCTGCAAAGGAGGAAACACATTGCAGCATTCAACAACTTAGAAGTAATCAAAAGTGGTCGCAGGAAATCCAAGCCCATGCAATTTGACAACACAGAAGGGGGTAAAGAGATAAGGTAGAGATAACACTGACTTCTCAATCAAATCCACCCCCCCAGAGTCTGCTATTCATTGACAAGGGATGAGATTGGACATTTAATGGGTCAAAAGTAGTAGCATTCATTCTTAGCCCTGAGTACATGATCATCTGCCCTTACATAAATACAAATCCCTAAGTTATTTTTCAGCTCATGTATCAATATTACTTTTCTCATAACAAATCTTGAAGTCTGCCCATGTGGGAACCTGAACATCTCTGCTCATTACGTATTGTGTAGTTCCTGAGTCACATAGGTTCAAAATAGGAAGGGGCTTTTGCTTTCTGAAAAGTCCACTCACTTGTTCAGTCAGATGACCAGAATATAAGCATGAGTTCTGAAAGACTCAGACCTGGCTCTGGTTTTCGCCCAGTTTCAGTACATATGAGATAGGGGGTGACTCAAGCACGTAAATATGCAGACAATTAGTGGTCAAACAACAGTGTACTTATTTGCATGAGCACAGTTTTTGATAGGTTCTCAAAAGTAGATTTTAATAGAAGATTCAAAGAAATAAAAGTCTGTTGATAGTAGAAAATGGATATTTGGTACATGTGCACTTAGTTGCACTTTACGTAGTGTTTTGGGTAAGTAACACACTAACGGTGGAGTAATTGAGAGTGCTTTCCACCAGCTTTGCTCAGTCAGGAAGGCTTTTCTCCACTTTGCACCCAACCTTCATGTAGAAGTAGTCGGAACCATTGTTAGCTCCCATCTGGGTTATGCCAATGCACTCAGTACTGGACTACTAGCCTATTAAATACTGTGAAAAAGTGCAAACGCTTGAGCTATCCATCAACACTTTTTACCTCAACAATGGACTGTGACATTGGCAATTATTGATATTCTGGACCTAAAACACCCTGAAAAGTGTCTTTTAACCAGTTTAATATTTCCCATACTCATATTCACACCATCCTACCATCAACAATCGCATTCACTGCTTCCCCAGTGTTTCTCTCCTTTACCAGTCGCTTTGTCTGTTGCTGCGTTTGCTTGCTGCGGCTTGAGGTGATTTGTGAATAAAGTGCACACAAATTATTTATACACAAATAAATGAACCTTATCAGTTCATAAAATGAAACATATAACAGTCTTTTTAATGACATAGGACCACATAGACATAAAGGGGAGCACTGCATGCTACCACATCCAGACCAGACCTCGCAGGCTTTACAGCCTTTCAGTATTGGTTCTCTAGGCGGTCCAGGGATATCCTTAGGTTTTATGATAGAGGCCTCCATGGCCAAAGCACGCATGCCTTTACCACACAGCCCAAAGCACGAATGCGTCTTAACCATGCATTCCTTTACCACTCATGCCTTTGCCATGCAATTTCGTTGTAAAGGCATGTATGGTAAGGGGGTATGCATTGTTAACTTTGCCACTATTGTAACCTCCCTCCTGGTGCCTTAAGCTCTAAATTACGAACCCGCTACCTGGCCCCCTTTGTCTTGAGGCCTAAAACCTGCCCTGAAATCCCCCTGCCCTGAGCCCTAAAGAGTGCCCCATAACATACACTACACGACCCCCACTGTGCTGTCTCCAAAACTACCCCAACTCCTTCCACTGTCCTGAGCCTAAAACCCTGCCCCTAATTAAAAAAAACTACCCTGATCTCCCCACCCTGAGCCCTAAAACCACACATTCCTAAAAAACTCTTCCCCAATACCAGCCCTTAAAACTACCCTAACCACTTCACCCCCATTCTGTGCCCTAAAAATCTGCCCCCTTTTTACAGGTACCCCAACTGCAACAAGGTACAAATAACTGAGCCCTAAAAACCTGCCCCCTTCCCAAAGGTACCGCAACTGCACCCCACTGAAAGCAACCCCCAGCCCGCCCCTGCCCCACTTATCTGTCTGCATCCAGAACTTCCTGCTCCGATGCTACTTCCCGAGTCCCCACCCCATCTTGAGCACTAGAGCTATATCTGTCTTAACCACGCATATGCGTGGTTTAGGCACATGCATTGTTTGGGCAAGCGTGGTTACGCTTGCGTTGCTCCGGGAAGCATCGCTCTGACTTCGTTGTTCTAGACGATTCCCATATGCTTTACATGAATCAGAACCAAAGGCCACATACAAGAACTGTGCTGGAGATTCAAGAAAAATAGAGTGGTTTCCTCACACACAGAAAAGCTGGCACCTGAATTGTTTCTTCTGCAGTGTCGAAAGAACATGCTACAGAAGCGGCTCTTAACAGTTTGACCTCTGTGGACCCGCACTAAATCATTACTACAACCTGGGGATCCCCACCGAGTCATTACTGTAAGTATTTCTGATCATTTCAACCACAAAACAAAACAGAAAAACACAGTGACAAGTATCCACCAAACAAATACACAAATTATAAAATATTTTATTTAATTCACAAACAAATGTAAAAATAAATCACAATTTTAAATTTAATGGAAATATTTGAGCTTTACTAAATTCACTTGAAGCCACTCGTCAATGCTGTATTTGGTTTGATACACTTGCACCTCTACCCTTTTTTATTTAAGTTTAAAAGAAAAATTTATTGAATGTCAAATATAACAGCACTACAGTAAAGCATAATTAGCCAAAAAAGAACAAAGCGCAGTAACTATCATAAACAAAAGGAAGAGAGAGAGGAAGAAGAAGAAAAAAGAAAGAGGGGGGAGAAAATATCAAATGATATAACAAAGTTTATGCAATACAATGTAGCAGTTGGCATACGAAAAATCCTCTAATAAAACTATGTAAAATAACAAAGAGAAAAATCACAATATACAAGAAATTAACCTTATTAACATCACGGGGGTTTGGGAACTTCGTCAGTGCGAGGGACATGCAAAGGTGAGGATTGAGCGGACATGTTCAAAAAGTCAGTGATGGGCAACCATAATAAATCTCGTTTAATAGCAAGTGTAATGGGGTAAACATAGGCCCTATCTAATCTATGATTATAGCAAACTCCATACCACCAAGCTTGGAAAGAGACATTCGAAGCGGTCTTCTAAGACTTAGTGATCTGTTGAAAAGCTACAGCTATAAGTAAGTCAACAATGGAGGTATTAACATTGGAGGAGGACCATATCTCAGAAAGACTTCCTAAGAAAATATGGGAAAGAGTAAAGGGGAAATGAGTAGAAAAATAGTATTGATTTGATTCCACACTCTAGACCAAAAAGTAGAGATCGCTGGACAAGTAAATAACATGTTCTTAAGATCTGTCACTGCACAAGCACAAGACCAGCAGGTGAAAGGGATAGAAGGGTCAATTATATGTAATTTGGCAGGAGTAATCAGAAGTCTGTTGTATATAAAAAATAAAGTTTGGATTGCATTTGCTGCTCTAGAGGATTTCCTTATTTTGAGCCAGATTTTTTGCCAGGTTAAAATAGAGAACGACTCTCCGAAGTCTGACTCCCAATCCCTTTCTACGTTAGATTTATCTCAAGTAATAGGAGGATCTCGTGTTTTTTTTAAAATTTGTAAGGCAGAGGATGAAGAAAGTAAGAAGGGGAGAGTGAGAGGAGAAGAAATGGAATGAGTGACAGAAGAAGTAAGGGCATCATAACTATTTTGAGCAGCATTACGCAATGATCGAAATTTGGATTCAAGGATAATGGTAGAGAAAAGTGAGCATGAAGTACAGAGAAGGGAAGACAAGTACCATCCCGAAAAAGTAAATATTGTTAATTTTAATAGGAGGATTTACCATATTGGGGAAAGTAAAAAATGTGAGCGATCATCAAGGCCATTCAAAAAAAGTGGAGAAATATTTTACGGGAGTTTTTGAGAATAGGGAGGGAAAACTTCTTCGGAATTTGAGGTAATAATACAAATTCTTCAAAAGTGAAAGGGTGAAAAAGGGAGGATTCAATCTCTACCCACAATGGCTGAGAGGTGAGATCAGACAAATGTTCGGATAACAAAGAAACAGAATGATTAGGAAAAATCAGGAAAATTAACTCCACCCAAATGTTTAGGACTTTTAAGTTTTGCAAAAGACATCCTAGCTTTCTTATTCTGCCACATGAATTTTGATAAAATAGAATAAATATTTTTATAGCAGGATTTAGGAATATTAACTGGGAGATTAGAAAGATAAAACAGAATTATTGGAACTAACATCATTTTAATAGAATCTAGTCTACCCCACCAGGATAAATACAAAGGATGCCAACGAGTTGTAGAGCTAATTAAAGTTGTTTGTAGGGTTTTTATATTTAACGTTACAGTATCTTTAATAGAGGGAGTAAACCATAAACCCAAATATTTGATCTTAGTTGGGTTCCAATGAAAGGAGGATGTTAATAAATCACATTTATCAACATTAATTTTGTAACCAGACACCTTCGCAAAGTCAAAGACTTCTGATAGAAAAGCTGGGATGGAAGTTTGGGGATGAGAAATGAATAAAAGAATATCATCCGCATAAGCAGAAATGTTCAAATGTTTATCACCATAAGGAAAGTAATATGATCATTCAGTCGAATTTTTGTAAGAAAGGGTTCTAATGCCAAAATAAACAATAGAGGAGAAAGAGGACATCCTTGTCTAACACCTCTGAAAAGAGGAAATGAAGAAGAAATAAGGCCATTGGCTAATATAAAGGACTTAGGAAAGGAATACAATAACGAAATATAGGAAAGGAATTTTGGACCAAAACCAAACCAAACAAGGGTTGAGAAGATAAATTGCCCATTGACCCTGTCAAAAGCTTTTTCAGCGTCTAATGCAACAGCAGCTAATGAGTGTTTATAGGAGAAGGATTTACTAAGAACATTTAAAAAAAACGGGTATTATCGGAAAGATGACGACTTTTGATGAAACCGCATTGTTCTTTTCCAATTAATTTAGATAACATTTTGTCTAAACGAAATGCAAGAATTTTGGCAAATATCTTGTAATCTAAGTTAATTAAAGAAATGGGTCTATAATTTTTACATAAAGTGTGATCCTTATTATCTTTGGGAAGAAGACGAATCAAAGCTTCCTGAAAGGAGCCTTCTGATTTTTTGTAAGATATAAAAAAGGAAAATAGTTGATGAAGCTTAGGAACAAGTATATTGGAGAAATGTAGATACAATTCAATAGTGAAGCCATCTGGCCCAGGGGCCTTCCCTTTTTTAAGGACTTGGATGGGGACTCCAGAATATCTTTAGGACATATATCAGATTCTAAAGAAGAGAAATCTATTTCTGGAAAGGAAGGAGAAGGAATGGAGGACAAATATTGATCAATGTCAGAAATTAAAGGAGGGGATTCCGGAGTATAAAGAATTTGATAAAAGTCAGTGAATTCCGTTAGAATATCTTCATCTTTATGAAGCGTGATATTAGATGAGTTAACAATAAACTCAATTTTAGTGCGTTCCTTTTTTTTTTAAAACATTCTTTTTATTATAAAGACTTCGTCAACAAGGCATAGTTTCACAGTATCACAACATAGGTAAAGCCAAACACAAGGATTCATCAATACACAATATGTTTTTGCAGTTGGAATTACGGGGATGGGGAGACATCTGAAACATTCATTCGGGGGGGGGGTACATATTTCACCTCGGTATAGATTCCAGGGGGTCCAGATCTTGGACCTTTCTGGGGGCAACCCCCCGCGATGTAAAGTGCGTTCCTTTTTAACTTTGAGCAGGCGCGGTGCGTCCATTGGGGCGTGGGGGCGTGGCCCCCCCGCCCGCGCCCGCAGCTCCCTCGTCCCTCCTCTGTGAATGTCAGTCAGCATGACGTCGGACCGTGGGCGGTCTGGCGTCATGTTGACTGACATCATTGGCAGACGCATTTGGGAAAGGCAGCACAAGTGCGCATGAGTGGGCATGGAGCTGAATTTTTACTCCGTGCCCAGTCATGCGTACTTGTGTTTTTGCTGCCTTGCGCATGCCCATTAGGAGCCCCTCGGTCTCCTAATGGGCAGGCGGCGGGCGAGGAGTAGGCTGTGCCGTCAGCCAATCCTGGCGCTGTTGCAGCGCCAGGATTGGCTGAGGGCCGGGTTGCCAGTCACTTGCGTCACGTGGACGTGGTGTTCCGGGCCGTTTGAAGGGGCAGAGAGGCGCCAACGCGGACCCAGAGAAGAGGCGGTCAGGTAAGTGTTTTTTAATTTTAGGGTGGTTTGGCTGGGTTGGGGTTGGTCAGGTTTGGCTGGATTTGGTTTGGATTTGTTTGGTTTGGTGTTGGGAAGGTTTTCCAGTGGTTTGGCAAAATTCGATTTAGATTTGGCTGGTTTTGGGGTGTTTTTGCGTGTTTGCGGGGGGCGCGTGTTTTATCGCAAAGTCGTACCCTTTCCACTGGATGGATTTGTGTAATTCTTTGTGAGATTCTTCGTAATCGCTTGAACTACTGTTCCAGTGAGTTTCAATAGGATCGAAGTAGGGGAAGTGTGAAAAAAACGTTTTTTTTTGAAGGTTCGAAATCAATGTTATCCAATGGGCGTTTTTAAGGTGGTGGAGAAGTGATTTTGAGGGTGTTCCAGTTGCTCGAGAGGAACGGGGCTGCTGTGAGTGGTAGGGAGGGGGAATTCATGGGTGTGCAGGAAGTTTGGGAGGAATCCATCAATGGGAAGGGTGTTTTTTGTCAAAGTCGAGGAAGGAAGGAGCTGCCATAGGAGCCCATGTTAAATGTGAGTGTTTACATGTTTTTGGGGTTGGATTGTAGGGTGTTCCAGGTGGTTCCAAGTGAATGTACTTAGCTGGGATCAGAGTTGGGAATGTCTAATTTTGTTTGCAAGTGTTTTGATGTTACGTGAATCACGTGGTAGCAGCAGAAATGGAACCAGATATCTCATACATAGAATGTGAAGGTCATTGCGACAAATGAAATAGGTTAAATAGGTGTTTTGGTCCTAGTTTGAGAGAGCGTTTTGACGCGACTTTGTTACGGGGCACTTTTACGCCCCGCCATTTTCAAATGTCACCAGCCGCCACTGACTTTGAGATAATTAGCAAGGAGGTTGCAAGCTTTATTTTGTGCGCTATAATATTTAGCACTGGATTTAAGTAGATATAAATTTGCAGATTCCGTGGACAATTTATTGAAAGAAAAATTTGCTTTAAGAAGGGCATCTAAGTCAGATTGAGAATTAGTTAAATAATAAGAATGTTCCAGATGTTTAATTTGCGTATTAAGTGATGGTAAAGACTGAGAGTCTGTACGTCTTTTTTGTGCAACAAATGAAATAATGAAATCTCCAGAGGCAGCTTTAAATGTGTCCCATAGCAATTGAGGGGTTGTCTGAGAAGATTCATTTTCGATAAAAAACAAGGAGGTAAAATTAAGGAAAGCTGGTGTAAATTTAGGATCCAATAGGAAAGAGTTATTAAATCTCCATCTCCGAGTACCCTTTGTAGGGGGAAGTAAGTCTATGCGTAAGGAAACTGGGGCATGGTCAGAGCCTATGTCAGAGTGGATAATGTGTTGAGTCAGAGCTTTAGAAATAAAGAGATAGTCAATCCGAGAGTGAACAGGAGAATAATAAGTGTATTCTTGTAACGTAGGGTGGCAGTCTCCATGAATCAACAAGAGATCTTTGAGATATAGTGGAAGTAAATTGAGTATGTGTGGAAGAGGATGAAAAACGAGAATGGGACCTTCTATCTAAAAGAGAATCCATAATCATGTTACAGTCACCTCCCAAAATAAAATAATCGTCAGTATATTGCATCAATAGAGAGAGGATCTGTGGCCAAAACAATTTGTCTTGCAAGTTGGGCGCATTTAGTTTGAAAATAGTTAAAGGGATTTTATCAATCAACAAAGATACTGCAACCCACCTGCCATAAGAATCATTATCTTGGTTTATAAGTTTGACATTTAACCGTTTATGACAGAGAATAGCAACACCATTATGTTTCCCTGAACCAGGAGATGCAAAAACATGGCCCACCCAATTACGACGTAGCTTAACAATTTCAGCCTCTTTTACATGAATTTCTTGTAATAATACAATGTCTCCCTTTTAATTTGCCAGATGAGACAAGACCCATTGTCGCTTAATGGGAGAACCCAAACCTTTAACATTCCAAGATAATATGTTTAACGACATTTAAAAAATATTAAATATAGCAAAAAACTATGAGGACATCAATTATGTACATGAGTAAAAAGTAAAACATCATAAGATAATTTGAGAGATTGAAGATAGAAATAGAGGAGTATTGTCGGAATAAAGCAGGAAATGATGAAAAAATAAAAAGTAGTACCATAAGGAGATTGAAAATAAAAAAGCCTGAAAAAGTAAAAGAGAAAATTAGAGATAAAAAGGGAGAGAGAGACAAGAAATAGAAGATAGACCAGAAACTGGAGAGTGTAGAAAAATGGTAAAGCGAGAAGATAGAAAAAATCGAGATAAAACAAGAAGTCAAGAAGCAAAACAACAGAAACAATGTACACAATATAACCGTGTAAGAAGAGAAAAGGATGAGGAGGGACAGAAAAGGAGAAAGATGAAAAAGAGCCAACTATGAAGTAAAAAATACAATATAGCTCCAACAATTGATAAGTAAAACAAAAGTCAAAAAACAGATTACAAAAACACAATAAAAAATATCATAAGGACATACCACAGGTAAACAATGAAGATGGGGGGGTGAAACCACATGAGAAAAGGCAGCACACCAGACGGACAACCCCAGAACGGATGAGGGAATGAGGAATGACGACCTCCAGGAATAACGAAGGAACAAGAGGTGAGGGATCACAAATGCGTCTATTAAAGAAGCAGGAAAAGAAAAAATGTTAACCAGAAATAACACATACTGGACCAAAAATACCAAAAATGAGACTAAAACAAATAACAACAAACAAATGACATTTCAAACCAACAAGAAGTTTGGATCGGGACATGTCCATGGACTCAGCCCTGCAAGTATTCAAAAAGTGTTGGAGAAGTGCAGGATCTTCATAATTAGTTGTTCTGTTATTATAGGTCACTTTGAACAAACAAGGATGAAATAGACCATAGCGAGCATTCAGATCACGGAGTGCAGGTCTCACATCCAGAAATTTCTTCCGACGATCTGCTGTGGCTTTAGAATAGTCTTGAGCAAAGAATAAATTAGAACCATTCCAAGAATTTTTTCCCTTCTGTTTGGCAGCATGGAGAACTTTTAGCAAATCAGTGTATTCCAAAAAATATAAAATAACTCCCCTAGGTTTCACAGAAGAGGACGTAGCAGAAGAAGAACGTGGACTTTGCCCTGGACGATGAGCTCATTGGATGTTGAGAGGAGGCAATTCAGGAACACCAAGAAGCTTTGGTAGGAAGGTTCGAAAAAATGACAAGGGATCAGAACCTTCATGGCCTTCTAAAAGACCATAAATGCATAGATTATTACACCTATTTCGGTTTTCCAAATTTTCAACCTGTTGTGTAAGATGTAAGATCTCCCTTCGCATACCAGGAACTTGATCTGTGATAGCTTGAATAGACTCCACTTGAATTTCAAGAGCATCAACTTTTTTCTCCGTGTTCGACCAATTATCCTCAAGCTTCTGAAGGCGAAAGTTAGTTTCTGTCATGTATGGCTTAAGAGAGCGTATTTCCTCTAGCAAAAGCTCCATTGAAATTGTAGATGAAATAGTAGGAGGAGATGGAGGATTAACCTTTGTTCGCTTACCAGATGAGGAAAGGGAAGCGGAGGGAATTTTGGACACTGGTTTAGAGCTGGAACTTGGTGTAGTGGAAGGCAAGAGTTTAGAGCTGACAGAGTCAGTACAGGTCTCCTCCATAGTATCTTGTAATATACTAAAAGGATTAGAGTCTTCTAATGACATATTTTTAGTATGTTGGATGTTACCACGATTGGTACGAGCCATTGCCATCCAAACAAAAAGAAATGCACAAAAAGATTCCAAAATAGAGTTGAATGTCACAGAGAAATTAAGGATGCGCAGACAAAAAAGGTAAAAAACAGTAAATTACTGGTCAAACGATGTGAACTGGTGAAGAAATGCACATATCCAAATCAATGGAGCATTAACCTCTGAGCAAAAGTTCCTCAAAATACAATATGCGCGAATTCCAAATAAAACATCACTTGGCAGAAAGTAGTTTCCAAGAAACAAGAACAAATAAGGTCATATACGCTCACCTATAGACATATGAGCGTCAGAGTGTGAGGAGAAGCTTCAGCGGTAAAAAGCGGGAAACTGGAACATTCAAAATGGCGGCAGCAACTTTTATGAAGCCGCGAGTAAAACAAATGCGTATTATCCAGCTGAGACGCTCATCCCTGGACTCCGCGGTCGCTGCGGGCAATGCAGGCGAGATTCCAACACATGATCCTACCGCCGAAGGATCCGGGGAGAAGACATTTTATCCTGGAGGGATTCCGACGCGCTACCCCATCACGGAGCACCGACGAGCGGCGGCCATATCCCTCGGCTTCAAAGCCACGCCCTTTGCACTTCTACCCTAATCAATCTGAGGATGCTAACTACATTTTGTGCCTCCAATTTTAAATTAATTCACATTCATAGCTTTAAAACTTTCAATTTTACATTTTGCTTCTGTATTTATGTAGTCTTTTTAAATCTGTTATTATTATTTAGTTTTCTGAGCAGTCACAGAGTCCCTGTGTAGGCTTCGTGGATACCCAGGAGTCCCTGGACCACAGGTTAAGAGCCACTGTGCTACACCATTAGATGTTTAAAGCTATAAATGTAGCATACTAAATTAACACAAAGCAAGAGAAAGCAGGTCACCATTCAGGGGATCCTACAGAAAACTATTCTCAGTCCCATAGAATGTCTCTAAGGCAATTCATTTTAATCAAAATAGCCACCTGCATAAGAAAGAATTTTCACATGTTATGCATCTTGACAGATTATGAGTGAACACGATAATGTCTGTCAGACATCATTCTGGAAAGTCGAGGGGAAGAGATTTCACAGACTTTGAGTTTTGGGGCTGAATTACCATACAACCTCGTCCTGTGTTTCTCACAGGGTTGAACCACTTGACTCACTAAGGATATGCTTAAGCTCAAAATTTGATATCCTGGTTGAGCACAAAGAATACTCCGAAAAAATTCTGAAGTGTGTGAAAATTAACAATATTTCAAACAGCAATTCATTCAAGACTTGAAGAACTTAATGAGTAAAGCAAAGTTTGAATAACAAGTGCAGAACACGTCTAAGCTTGAAACCACAGAGAAAGTACAAACCTGGAAATTACAGATCAAAATAAGTTCAATAATTCTTATCCTAAACATATATAAGTCAATGGGAGAAGGAAGGAATCACAGAAAAATTAACACAGGGTTCTCTTAACAGTACTTGGGCTTACCTAAGACTGCCTTACAAGTAATGCAGGTTGCCTTCATAAAGACTTTCTTGACTTTGGATTGGATTTGGTTAGGCTGAGCAGGAGACCTTGGTGAACAGAGTAACCTGAAAACATGAGTCACCAGTTACAAGAGATGGTCATTAATGATTGGAACAGATCAATCAGTGAGCCGGGTCTGAGGGAATGGGGGCGTAAATATTAGCGAATATGACTGGCTCCATTTATTTGCCCACTAACCCAGCCCCACCTACCGTCTCTATCTATTTGAAAGGCATTAACAGCAAACCTGAAATGTTTGTTTCAATAAATGGCCATGCCCCTATGAGCAGCCTTGGCGCTAGATATACACTCAAAACCTGTCCAGTTTTTAAACATTCCGGAGCTTTGCTTTTTACCCTCACAGCAGTGGGTTTCTCAACTCAGAGCTATATCTGAAGAGTGGGTTTTTATTCAATCTTCAATATCTCTTGCTTTCATTGTGATATTTAGATAATTTGACCTTTAATAGTGTACACTTAATCCGCGACACACTCATCTTAGTTAATCTCTTTTAGCTAGGTTTCTACTCTTGCAGCCCAGCACCTTCATCTGCCTAAACTTCCAGAGATTCTAAATAAGCGATTTCAAAATTCATTAGATGTCTGCCAGTTGATACCCAAATAATTGTGTTTTATTTAGTCTACTTGGGACACTGGTTTGATAGTGTGTATCAAGAGGGGAGATGCAATCCACCGGTATGCAGTTCAAAGGGCTTGCCAATGCAGGACTGGAGGTGGACGTTTGCCCAGAGTTGGGAAAGGTTATGCAGAGATTACCTTTGTGTCCATGGCTGGGTTGAAAATTGAAGCGCTGGCAGCCTTACATCCAAACATGGAAAAGTAGAGGCAAAGGCCTAAAATCAGTGGGGCTAAGGTTGAGGCTCTAAGGGATACTGGCGTCAGTGGCAAATATGGTATTGGCCAAGCTGGTTTCCACAAGCCAGATTCTGCCTGATGCATTTTATCAGGTGACCGATGCTGACAATGAGAGTAAGCAACATCCCATGGCTAGGATAAGCTTAGAATGTGGAGGGGTCACTGGTCTTAAGAAGATAGCTCTGTGCCCTGCCCTCACAGTGGAGAGTCTGCTAGGAAATGACCTGGAGACATCAGAGTGGTGGGGTTGAAAGGAAGGCCAATGCAAAGATGCATGTATGTGTTCCAACGAGAGCACAGGCTGCACCTGAGGGGAATCATGCATGGATCTGGTCCCTGAGGAGGTGACTTTCCCCTTCAAGGACTTGCCTGACCTAACAGAACTGCAGGGAGCAGGTAGACCCTTTTATTTATGTTCTTTGATCATTTGATATCACATGCAAATCACTCTTGAAGGAGCATCTCGGAGATGCACTGCACAAGAGGAGAAAAAGAGAAAGTCTAAAACAGCCAAGTCTTAACCACTTCTTGACGGAAGGGAAGTCTGGGCAAGAGCGAAGGCCAAGAAGAAGTGTGTTCCAGTGATAGGGGGCAGTGTAGGAGAAAGATCTGTACGCGTATCTTGAGGTGCGGATGCGAAGAATCACCAAAAGCGACGATCTCAGACATCTTGAAGGAAGGAAAAGATCTAGCCAAAACAACAGATAAGCTGGTCACGACTTAAAAAGAGCTTTGTGTGTCAAACAACAGAGTTTAAAGATGGCACACTTCCTAATAGGTAACCAGTGAAGCTTTCTAACGATTGAAGAAGGCGAGAGAGCCTGGACAAGAGTCTTCTGGGCGGTGTCTGTAAGCCATCACAGGGCTTTTTTAAAAGCCTCAAGGTAGCAAAACATATGCCACTGGCTTGATCTTTTATGGAGAGAGATTGATCCAGCCTCATACCAACATTTTTACTATCTGCTTAGGTGTAGAAGCCCAACCAAGTTGGACAGGCCACCAATCTGTCTTGTCGCTGTTTGATTGGAGACGGTTGTTATTCATCCAGACAGTGACTTTCATCATGCAGTTTATGAATTTACTTTTCACCTTGTCAAGATCAGGACCAAAGGAGAACAGTAGCTGCATTTTGTCTGCATTTGGCACGATCCCCACACCACAGGCTCTAAAGATTCAGGCAAATGGAGCCTAATAGAAAAGAGCTGCGCCAGGGACAAATTATTTGTCCCTTTCTTTTTTTTAAAAACTTTTTTATTGGCATTTTGCGAATAACAAAACATGGCATTATCAAGGAAAATGCAATGGTGCATACATTTTGCTTCTTTACAGAATTTATCCAGTGTATGACAACTACTTTTTACCAGAGAGGTTCTGTAGCGCTCAGTAACGGCAAACAACATAGGTTATCGGTGTTATATTCATCCTACTGTGCTATTTACTGCAGTCACTAATGTCCAGCGACAAGTCCCTATATGGGGGGTTCACAGATGTGTCCACGGTTAGCGTTCCAATTGCCCCATATCCAAGTCCATTTCTTGGGGCATCCTCTATGGATATATACTGCTTTTTCAGCCACCATTATACTGTCATTACTGTAAGAATTTCTGATCATTTCAACCACAAAACAAAACAGAAAAATACAGTGACAAGTATCCACCAAACAAATACACAAATTATAAAATATTTTATTTAATTCACAAACAAATGTAAAAATAAATCACAATTTTAAATTTAATGGAAAGATTTGAGCTTTACTAAATTCACTTGAAGCCACTCGTCCATACTGTATTTGGTTTGATACACTTGCACCTCTACCCTTTTGTTTTTAAGTTTAAAAGAAAAATTTATTGAATGTCAAATATAACAGCACTACAATAAAGCATAATTAGCAAAAATAGAACAAAGAGCAGTAACTATCATAAACAAAAGGACAAGAGAGAGGAAGAAGAAGAAAAAAGAAAGAGGGGGGAGAAAATATCAAATGATATAACAAAGTTTATGCAATACAATGTAGCAGTTGGCATACGAAAAATCCTCTAATAAAACTATGTAAAATAACCAAGAGAAAAATCACAATATACAAGAAATTAACTTTATTAACATCACAGGGGTTTGGGAACTTCTTCAGTGCGAGGGACATGCAAAGGTGAGGATTGAGCAGATATGTTCAAAAAGTCAGTGATGGGCAACCATAAAAAATCTCGTTTAATAGCAAGTGTAATGGGGTAAACATAGGCCCTATCTAATCTATGATTATAACAAACTCCATACCACCAAGCTTGGAAAGAGACATTCGAAGCGGTCTTCCAAGACTTAGTGATCTGTTGAAAAGCTACAGCTATAAGTAAGTCAACAATGGAGGTATTAACATTGGAGGAGGACCATATCTCAGGAAGACTTCCTAAGAAAATATGGGAAAGAGTAAAGTGGAAATGAGTAGAAAAAATAGTATTGATTTGATTCCACACTCTAGACCAAAAAGTAGAGATCGCTGGACAAGTAAATAACATGTTCTTAAGATCTGCCACTGCACAAACACAAGACCAGCAGGTGAAAGGGATAGAAGGGTCAATTATATGTAATATGGGAGGAGTAATCAGAAGTCTGTTTTATATAAAAAATACCGTTTGGGTTGTATTTGCTGCTGAAGAGGATTTCCTTATTTTGAGCCAGATTTTTTGCCAGGTTAAAATAGAGAACAACTCTCCGAAGTCTGACTCCCAATCCCTTTCTACGTTAGATTTATCTCAAGTAATAGGAGGATCTCGTAGTTTATTATAAATTTGACAGGCAGAGGATGAAGAAAGTAAGAAGGGGAGAGTGAGAGGAGAAGAAATGGAATGAGTGACAGAAGAAGTAAGGGCATCATAACTATTTTGAGCAGCATTACACAATGATCGAAATTTGGATTCAAAGGATAATGGTAGAGAAAAGTGAGCATGAAGTACAGAGAAGGGAAGACAAGTACCATCCTGAAAAAGTTGATGAGTCCAATTAAGATAGAGATCTTTCCATGTTTTCCAAAAAAGAGTCCTATTGTTAATTTTAATAAGAGGATTTACCAAATTGGGGAAAGTAAAAAATGTGAGCGATCATCAAGGCCATTCAAAAAAAGAGGAGAAAATATTTTACGGGAGTTTTTGACAATAGGGAGGGAAAACTTCTTCGGAATTTGAGGTAATAATACAAATTCTTCAAAAGTGAAAGGGTGAAAAAGGGAGGATTCAATCTCTACCCACAATCGCTGAGAGGTGAGATCAGACATATGTTCGGACAACAAAGAAACAGAATGATTAAGAAAAAATGAAGTGTGATATGAGGAAAAATCAGGAAAATTAACTCCACCCAAATGTTTAGGACTTTTAAGTTTTGCAAAAGACATCCTAGCTTTCTCATTCTGCCACAAGAATTTTGATAAAATAGAATAAATATTTTTATAGCAGGATGTAGGAATATTAACTGGGAGATTAGAAAGATAAAACAGAATTATTGGAACTAACATCATTTTAATAGAATCTAATCTACCCCACCAGGATAAATACAAAGGATGCCAACAAGTTGTAGAGCTAATTAAAGTTGTTTGTAGGGTTTTTATATTTAACGTTACAGTATCTTTAATAGAGGGAGTAAACCATAAACCCAAATATTTGATCTTAGTTGGGTTCCAATGAAAGGAGGATGTTAATAAATCTGCATGAAAACAACATTTATTTAGGGGAAGAATCTCACATTTATCAACATTAAGTTTGTAACCAGACACCTTCGCAAAGTCAGAGACTTCTGATAGAAAAGCTGGGATGGAAGTTTGGGGATGAGAAATGAATAAAAGAATATCATCCGCATAAGCAGAAATTTTCAAATGTTTATCACCATAAGGAAAGTAATATGATCATTCAGTCGAATTTTTGTAAGAAAGGGTTCTAATGCCAAAATAAACAATAGAGGAGAAAGAGGACATCCTTGTCTAACACCTCTGAAAAGAGGAAATGAAGAAGAAATAAGGCCATTGGCTAATATAAAGGACTTAGGAAAGGAATACAATAACGAAATATAGGAAAGGAATTTTGGACCAAAACCAAACCAAACAAGGGTTGAGAAGATAAATTGCCCATTGACCCTGTCAAAAGCTTTTTCAGCGTCTAATGCAACAGCAGCTAATGAGTGTTTATAGGAGAAGGATTTACTAAGAAAATAAAAAAAAAACAGGTATTATCGGAAAGATGACGACCTTTGATGAAACCGCATTGTTCTTTTCCAATTAATTTAGGTAACATTTTGTCTAAACGAAGTGCAAGAATTTTGACAAATATCTTGTAATCTAAGTTAATTAAAGAAATGGGTCTATAATTTTTACATAAAGTGTGATCCTTATTATCTTTGGGAAGAAGACAAATCAAAGATTCCTGAAAGGAGCCTTCAGATTTTTGGGAAGATATAAAAAAGGAAAATAGTTGATGAAGCTTAGGAACAAGTATATTGGAGAAATGTAGATAAAATTCAATAGTGAAGCCATCTGGCCCAGGGGCCTTCCCTTTTTTCAGGACTTGGATGGACTCCAGAATATCTTTAGGACATATATCAGATTCTAAAGAAGAGAAATCTATTTCTGGAAAGGAAGGAGAAGGAATGGAGGACAAATACGGATCAATGTCAGAAATTAAAGGAGGGGATTCTGGAGTATAAAGAATTTGATAAAAGTTAGTGTATTCCGTCAGAATATCTTCATCTTTATGAAGCGTGATATTAGATGAGTTAACAATAGACTCAATTTTAGTGCGTTCCTTTTTAACTTTGAGATAATTAGCAAGGAGGTTGCAAGCTTTATTTTGTGCGCTATAATATTTAGCACTGGATTTAAGTAGATATAAATTTGCAGATTCCGTGGACAATTTATTGAAAGAAAATTTTGCTTTAAGAAGGGCATCTAAGTCAGATTGAGAATTAGTTAAATAATAAGAATGTTCCAGATGTTTAATTTGCGTATTAAGTGATTGTAAAGACTGAGAGGCTGTACATCTTTTTTGTGCAACAAATGAAATAATGAAATCTCCAGAGGCAGCTTTAAATGTGTCCCATAGCAATTGAGGGGATGTCTGAGAAGATTCATTTTCGATCAAAAACAAGGAGGTAAAATTAATGAAAGCTGGTGTACATTTAGGATCCAATAGGAGAGAGTTATTAAATCTCCATCTCCGAGTACCCTTTGTAACTGGGAAACTGGGGCATGGTCAGAGATGAGAATAGAGCCTATGTCAGAGTGGAAATGGCGGCAGCAACTTTTATGAAGCCGCGAGTAAAACAAATGCGTATTATCCAGCTGAGACGCTCATCCCTGGACTCCGCGGTCGCTGCGGGCAATGCAGGCGAGATTCCAACACATGATCCTACCGCCGAAGGATCCGGGGAGAAGACATTTTATCCTGGAGGGATTCCGACGCGCTACCCCATCACGGAGCACCGACGAGCGGCGGCCATATCCCTCGGCTTCAAAGCCACGCCCTTTGCACTTCTACCCTAATCAATCTGAGGATGCTAACTACATTTTTTGCCTCCAATTTTAAATTAATTCACATTCATAGCTTTAAAACTTTCAATTTTACATTTTGCTTCTGTATTTATGTAGTCTTTTTAAATCTGTTATTATTATTTAGTTTTCTGAGCAGTCACAGAGTCCCTGTGTAGGCTTCGTGGATACCCAGGAGTCCCTGGACCACAGGTTAAGAGCCACTGTGCTACACCATTAGATGTTTAAAGCTATAAATGTAGCATACTAAATTAACACAAAGCAAGAGAAAGCAGGTCACCATTCAGGGGATCCTACAGAAAACTATTCTCAGTCCCATAGAATGTCTCTAAGGCAATTCATTTTAATCAAAATAGCCACCTGCATAAGAAAGAATTTTCACATGTTATGCATCTTGACAGATTATGAGTGAACACGATAATGTCTGTCAGACATCATTCTGGAAAGTCGAGGGGAAGAGATTTCACAGACTTTGAGTTTTGGGGCTGAATTACCATACAACCTCGTCCTGTGTTTCTCACAGGGTTGAACCACTTGACTCACTAAGGATATGCTTAAGCTCAAAATTTGATATCCTGGTTGAGCACAAAGAATACTCCGAAAAAATTCTGAAGTGTGTGAAAATTAACAATATTTCAAACAGCAATTCATTCAAGACTTGAAGAACTTAATGAGTAAAGCAAAGTTTGAATAACAAGTGCAGAACACGTCTAAGCTTGAAACCACAGAGAAAGTACAAACCTGGAAATTACAGATCAAAATAAGTTCAATAATTCTGATCCTAAACATATATAAGTCAATGGGAGAAGGAAGGAATCACAGAAAAATTAACACAGGGTTCTCTTAACAGTACTTGGGCTTACCTAAGACTGCCTTACAAGTAATGCAGGTTGCCTTCATAAAGACTTTCTTGACTTTGGATTGGATTTGGTTAGGCTGAGCAGGAGACCTTGGTGAACAGAGTAACCTGAAAACATGAGTCACCAGTTACAAGAGATGGTCATTAATGATTGGAACAGATCAATCAGTGAGCCGGGTCTGAGGGAATGGGGGCGTAAATATTAGCGAATATGACTGGCTCCATTTATTTGCCCACTAACCCAGCCCCACCTACCGTCTCTATCTATTTGAAAGGCATTAACAGCAAACCTGAAATGTTTGTTTCAATAAATGGCCATGCCCCTATGAGCAGCCTTGGCGCTAGATATACACTCAAAACCTGTCCAGTTTTTAAACATTCCGGAGCTTTGCTTTTTACCCTCACAGCAGTGGGTTTCTCAACTCAGAGCTATATCTGAAGAGTGGGTTTTTATTCAATCTTCAATATCTCTTGCTTTCATTGTGATATTTAGATAATTTGACCTTTAATAGTGTACACTTAATCCGCGACACACTCATCTTAGTTAATCTCTTTTAGCTAGGTTTCTACTCTTGCAGCCCAGCACCTTCATCTGCCTAAACTTCCAGAGATTCTAAATAAGCGATTTCAAAATTCATTAGATGTCTGCCAGTTGATACCCAAATAATTGTGTTTTATTTAGTCTACTTGGGACACTGGTTTGATAGTGTGTATCAAGAGGGGAGATGCAATCCACCGGTATGCAGTTCAAAGGGCTTGCCAATGCAGGACTGGAGGTGGACGTTTGCCCAGAGTTGGGAAAGGTTATGCAGAGATTACCTTTGTGTCCATGGCTGGGTTGAAAATTGAAGCGCTGGCAGCCTTACATCCAAACATGGAAAAGTAGAGGCAAAGGCCTAAAATCAGTGGGGCTAAGGTTGAGGCTCTAAGGGATACTGGCGTCAGTGGCAAATATGGTATTGGCCAAGCTGGTTTCCACAAGCCAGATTCTGCCTGATGCATTTTATCAGGTGACCGATGCTGACAATGAGAGTAAGCAACATCCCATGGCTAGGATAAGCTTAGAATGTGGAGGGGTCACTGGTCTTAAGAAGATAGCTCTGTGCCCTGCCCTCACAGTGGAGAGTCTGCTAGGAAATGACCTGGAGACATCAGAGTGGTGGGGTTGAAAGGAAGGCCAATGCAAAGATGCATGTATGTGTTCCAACGAGAGCACAGGCTGCACCTGAGGGGAATCATGCATGGATCTGGTCCCTGAGGAGGTGACTTTCCCCTTCAAGGACTTGCCTGACCTAACAGAACTGCAGGGAGCAGGTAGACCCTTTTATTTATGTTCTTTGATCATTTGATATCACATGCAAATCACTCTTGAAGGAGCATCTCGGAGATGCACTGCACAAGAGGAGAAAAAGAGAAAGTCTAAAACAGCCAAGTCTTAACCACTTCTTGACGGAAGGGAAGTCTGGGCAAGAGCGAAGGCCAAGAAGAAGTGTGTTCCAGTGATAGGGGGCAGTGTAGGAGAAAGATCTGTACGCGTATCTTGAGGTGCGGATGCGAAGAATCACCAAAAGCGACGATCTCAGACATCTTGAAGGAAGGAAAAGATCTAGCCAAAACAACAGATAAGCTGGTCACGACTTAAAAAGAGCTTTGTGTGTCAAACAACAGAGTTTAAAGATGGCACACTTCCTAATAGGTAACCAGTGAAGCTTTCTAACGATTGAAGAAGGCGAGAGAGCCTGGACAAGAGTCTTCTGGGCGGTGTCTGTAAGCCATCACAGGGCTTTTTTAAAAGCCTCAAGGTAGCAAAACATATGCCACTGGCTTGATCTTTTATGGAGAGAGATTGATCCAGCCTCATACCAACATTTTTACTATCTGCTTAGGTGTAGAAGCCCAACCAAGTTGGACAGGCCACCAATCTGTCTTGTCGCTGTTTGATTGGAGACGGTTGTTATTCATCCAGACAGTGACTTTCATCATGCAGTTTATGAATTTACTTTTCACCTTGTCAAGATCAGGACCAAAGGAGAACAGTAGCTGCATTTTGTCTGCATTTGGCACGATCCCCACACCACAGGCTCTAAAGATTCAGGCAAATGGAGCCTAATAGAAAAGAGCTGCGCCAGGGACAAATGATTTGTCCCTTTCTGCTTTAAAAAAAAACTTTTGTATTGCCATTTTGCGAATAACAAAACATGGCATTATCAAGAAAAATGCAATGGTGCATACATTTTGCTTCTTTACAGTATTTATCCAGTGTATGAAAACTACTTTTTACCAGAGAGGTTCTGTAGCGCTCAGTAATGGCAAACAACATAGGTTATCGGTGTTTTATTCATCCTACTGTGCTATTTACTGCAGTCACTTATGTCCAGCGACAAGTCCTTATATGGGGGTTCACAGATGTGTCCACGGTTAGCGTTCCAATTGCCCCATATCCAAGTCCATTTCTTGGGGCATCCTCTATGGATATATACTGCTTTTTCAGCCACCATTATACTGTCATTACTGTAAGAATTTCTGATCATTTCAACCACAAAACAAAACAGAAAAATACAGTGACAAGTATCCACCAAACAAATACACAAATTATAAAATATTTTATTTAATTCACAAACAAATGTAAAAATAAATCACAATTTTAAATTTAATGGAAAGATTTGAGCTTTACTAAATTCACTTGAAGCCACTCGTCCATACTGTATTTGGTTTGATACACTTGCACCTCTACCCTTTTGTTTTTAAGTTTAAAAGAAAAATTTATTGAATGTCAAATATAACAGCACTACAATAAAGCATAATTAGCAAAAATAGAACAAAGAGCAGTAACTATCATAAACAAAAGGACAAGAGAGAGGAAGAAGAAGAAAAAAGAAAGAGGGGGGAGAAAATATCAAATGATATAACAAAGTTTATGCAATACAATGTAGCAGTTGGCATACGAAAAATCCTCTAATAAAACTATGTAAAATAACCAAGAGAAAAATCACAATATACAAGAAATTAACTTTATTAACATCACAGGGGTTTGGGAACTTCTTCAGTGCGAGGGACATGCAAAGGTGAGGATTGAGCAGATATGTTCAAAAAGTCAGTGATGGGCAACCATAAAAAATCTCGTTTAATAGCAAGTGTAATGGGGTAAACATAGGCCCTATCTAATCTATGATTATAACAAACTCCATACCACCAAGCTTGGAAAGAGACATTCGAAGCGGTCTTCCAAGACTTAGTGATCTGTTGAAAAGCTACAGCTATAAGTAAGTCAACAATGGAGGTATTAACATTGGAGGAGGACCATATCTCAGGAAGACTTCCTAAGAAAATATGGGAAAGAGTAAAGGGGAAATGAGTAGAAAAAATAGTATTGATTTGATTCCACACTCTAGACCAAAAAGTAGAGATCGCTGGACAAGTAAATAACATGTTCTTAAGATCTGCCACTGCACAAACACAAGACCAGCAGGTGAAAGGGATAGAAGGGTCAATTATATGTAATATGGGAGGAGTAATCAGAAGTCTGTTTTATATAAAAAATACCGTTTGGGTTGTATTTGCTGCTGAAGAGGATTTCCTTATTTTGAGCCAGATTTTTTGCCAGGTTAAAATAGAGAACAACTCTCCGAAGTCTGACTCCCAATCCCTTTCTACGTTAGATTTATCTCAAGTAATAGGAGGATCTCGTAGTTTATTATAAATTTGACAGGCAGAGGATGAAGAAAGTAAGAAGGGGAGAGTGAGAGGAGAAGAAATGGAATGAGTGACAGAAGAAGTAAGGGCATCATAACTATTTTGAGCAGCATTACACAATGATCGAAATTTGGATTCAAAGGATAATGGTAGAGAAAAGTGAGCATGAAGTACAGAGAAGGGAAGACAAGTACCATCCTGAAAAAGTTGATGAGTCCAATTAAGATAGAGATCTTTCCATGTTTTCCAAAAAAGAGTCCTATTGTTAATTTTAATAAGAGGATTTACCAAATTGGGGAAAGTAAAAAATGTGAGCGATCATCAAGGCCATTCAAAAAAAGAGGAGAAAATATTTTACGGGAGTTTTTGACAATAGGGAGGGAAAACTTCTTCGGAATTTGAGGTAATAATACAAATTCTTCAAAAGTGAAAGGGTGAAAAAGGGAGGATTCAATCTCTACCCACAATCGCTGAGAGGTGAGATCAGACATATGTTCGGACAACAAAGAAACAGAATGATTAAGAAAAAATGAAGTGTGATATGAGGAAAAATCAGGAAAATTAACTCCACCCAAATGTTTAGGACTTTTAAGTTTTGCAAAAGACATCCTAGCTTTCTTATTCTGCCACAAGAATTTTGATAAAATAGAATAAATATTTTTATAGCAGGATGTAGGAATATTAACTGGGAGATTAGAAAGATAAAACAGAATTATTGGAACTAACATCATTTTAATAGAATCTAATCTACCCCACCAGGATAAATACAAAGGATGCCAACAAGTTGTAGAGCTAATTAAAGTTGTTTGTAGGGTTTTTATATTTAACGTTACAGTATCTTTAATAGAGGGAGTAAACCATAAACCCAAATATTTGATCTTAGTTGGGTTCCAATGAAAGGAGGATGTTAATAAATCTGCATGAAAACAAAATTTATTTAGGGGAAGAATCTCACATTTATCAACATTAAGTTTGTAACCAGACACCTTCGCAAAGTCAGAGACTTCTGATAGAAAAGCTGGGATGGAAGTTTGGGGATGAGAAATGAATAAAAGAATATCATCCGCATAAGCAGAAATTTTCAAATGTTTATCACCATAAGGAAAGTAATATGATCATTCAGTCGAATTTTTGTAAGAAAGGGTTCTAATGCCAAAATAAACAATAGAGGAGAAAGAGGACATCCTTGTCTAACACCTCTGAAAAGAGGAAATGAAGAAGAAATAAGGCCATTGGCTAATATAAAGGACTTAGGAAAGGAATACAATAACGAAATATAGGAAAGGAATTTTGGACCAAAACCAAACCAAACAAGGGTTGAGAAGATAAATTGCCCATTGACCCTGTCAAAAGCTTTTTCAGCGTCTAATGCAACAGCAGCTAATGAGTGTTTATAGGAGAAGGATTTACTAAGAAAATAAAAAAAAACCAGGTATTATCGGAAAGATGACGACCTTTGATGAAACCGCATTGTTCTTTTCCAATTAATTTAGGTAACATTTTGTCTAAACGAAGTGCAAGAATTTTGACAAATATCTTGTAATCTAAGTTAATTAAAGAAATGGGTCTATAATTTTTACATAAAGTGTGATCCTTATTATCTTTGGGAAGAAGACAAATCAAAGATTCCTGAAAGGAGCCTTCAGATTTTTGGGAAGATATAAAAAAGGAAAATAGTTGATGAAGCTTAGGAACAAGTATATTGGAGAAATGTAGATAAAATTCAATAGTGAAGCCATCTGGCCCAGGGGCCTTCCCTTTTTTCAGGACTTGGATGGACTCCAGAATATCTTTAGGACATATATCAGATTCTAAAGAAGAGAAATCTATTTCTGGAAAGGAAGGAGAAGGAATGGAGGACAAATACGGATCAATGTCAGAAATTAAAGGAGGGGATTCTGGAGTATAAAGAATTTGATAAAAGTTAGTGTATTCCGTCAGAATATCTTCATCTTTATGAAGCGTGATATTAGATGAGTTAACAATAGACTCAATTTTAGTGCGTTCCTTTTTAACTTTGAGATAATTAGCAAGGAGGTTGCAAGCTTTATTTTGTGCGCTATAATATTTAGCACTGGATTTAAGTAGATATAAATTTGCAGATTCCGTGGACAATTTATTGAAAGAAAATTTTGCTTTAAGAAGGGCATCTAAGTCAGATTGAGAATTAGTTAAATAATAAGAATGTTCCAGATGTTTAATTTGCGTATTAAGTGATTGTAAAGACTGAGAGGCTGTACATCTTTTTTGTGCAACAAATGAAATAATGAAATCTCCAGAGGCAGCTTTAAATGTGTCCCATAGCAATTGAGGGGATGTCTGAGAAGATTCATTTTCGATCAAAAACAAGGAGGTAAAATTAATGAAAGCTGGTGTACATTTAGGATCCAATAGGAGAGAGTTATTAAATCTCCATCTCCGAGTACCCTTTGTAACTGGGAAACTGGGGCATGGTCAGAGATGAGAATAGAGCCTATGTCAGAGTGGATAATGTGTTGAGTCAGAGCTTTAGAAATAAAGAGATAGTCAATCCGAGATTGGGAGGAGTGAACAGGAGAGTAATAAGTGTATTCTTGTAACGTAGGGTGGCAGAGTCTCCATGAATCAACAAGAGATCTTTGAGATATAGTGGAAGTAAATTGAGTATGTGTGGAAGAGGATGAAAAACGAGAATGGGACCTTCTATCTAAAAGAGGATCCATAATCATGTTACAGTCACCACCCAAAATAAAATAGTTGTCAGTATATTGCATCAATAGAGAGAGGATCTGTGGCCAAAACAATTTGTCTTGCAAGTTGGGCGCATATAGGTTGAAAATAGTTAAAGGGATTTTATCAATCAACAAAGATAGTGCAACACACCTGCCATCAGAATCATTATCTTGGTTTATAAGTTTGGCATTTAACCGTTTATGACAGAGAATAGCAACCCCATTATGTTTCCCTGAACCAGGAGATGCAAAAACATGGCCCACCCAATTACGACGTAGCTTAACAATTTCAGCCTCTTTTACATGAATTTCTTGTAATAATACAATGTCTCCCTTTAAATTTGCCAGATGAGACAAGACCCGTTGTCGCTTAATGGGAGAACCCAAACCTTTAACATTCCAGGATAATATTTTTAACGACATTTTAAAAATATAAAATATAGCAAAAAACTTTTAGGACATCAATTATGTACATGAGTAAGAAGTAAAACATCATAAGATAATTTGAGAGATTGAAGATAGAAATAGAGGAGTATTGTCGGAATAAAGCAGGAAATGATGAAAAAACTAAAATGTAGTACCATAAGGAGATTGAAAATAAAAAAGCCTGAAAAAGTAAAAGAGAAAATTAGAGATACAAAGGGAGAGAGAGACAAGAAATAGAAGATAGACCAGAAACTTGAGAGTGTAGAAAAATGGTAAAGCGAGAAGATAGAAAAAATCGAGATAAAACAAGAAGTCAAGAAGCAAAACAACAGTAATAATGTACACAATATAACCGTGTAAGAAGAGAAAAGGATGAGGAGGGACAGAAAAGGAGAAAGATGAAAAAGAGCCAAATATAAAGTAAAAAATACAATATAGCTTTAACAATTGATAAGAAAAACAAAAGTCAAAAAACAGATTACAAAAACACAATAAAAAATATCATAAGGACATACCACAGGTAAACATTGAAGATGGGGGGGGGTGAAACCACATGAGAAAAGGCAGCACAACAGATGGACAACCCCAGAACGGATGAGGGAATGAGGAATGACGACCTCCAGGAATAACGAAGGAACAAGAGGTGAGGGATCACAAATGCGTCTATTAAACAAACAGGAAAAGAAAACATGTTAACCAGAAATAACACAAACTGGACCAAAAATACAAAAAATGAGACTAAAACAAATAACAACAAACAAATGACAACTCAAACCAACAAGAAGTTATGATCAGGACATGTCCATGGACTCATCCCTGCAAGTATTCAAAAAGTGTTGGAGAAGTGCAGGATCTTCATAATTAGTTGTTTTGTTATTATAGGTCACTTTGAACAAACAAGGATGAAATAGACCATAGCGAGCATTCAGATCACGGAGTGCAGGTCTCATATCCAGAAATTTCTTCTGACGATCTGCTGTGGCTTTAGAATAGTCTTGAGCAAAGAATAAATTAGAACCATTCCAAGAAATTTTTCCCTTCTGTTTGGCAGCATGGAGAACTTTGAGCAAATCAGTGTATTCCCAAAAATATAAAATAACTCCCCTAGTTTTCACAGAAGAGGACGTAGCAGAAGAAGAACGTGGACTTTGCCCTGGACGATGAGCTCGTTGGATGTTGAGAGGAGGCAATTCAGGAAAACCAAGAAGCTTTGGTAGGAAGGTTCGAAAAAATGACAAGGGATCAGAACCTTCAAGGCCTTCTAAAAGACCATAAATGCGTAGATTATTACGCCTATTTCGGTTTTCCAAATTTTCAACCTGTTGTGTAAGATGTAAGATCTCCCTTCGCATACCAGGAACTTGATCTGTGATAGCTTGAATAGACTCCACTTGAATTTCAAGAGCATCAACTTTTTTCTCCGTGTTCGACCAATTATCCTCAAGCTTCTGAAGGCGAAAGTTAGTTTCTGTCATGTATGGCTTAAGAGAGCGTATTTCCTCTAGCAAAAGCTCCATTGAAATTGTAGATGAAATAGTAGGAGGAGATGGAGGATTAACCTTTGTTCGCTTACCAGATGAGGAAAGGGAAGCGGAGGGAATTTTAGACACTGGTTTAGAGCTGGAACTTGGCGTAGTGGAAGGCAAGAGTTTAGAGCTGACGGAGTCAGTACAGGTCTCCTCCATAGTATCTTGTAATATACTAAAAGGATTAGAGTCTTCTAATGACATATTTTTAGTATGTTGGACGTTACCACGATTGGTACGAGGCATTGCCATCCAAACAAAAAGAAATGCACAAAAAGATACCAAAATAGAGCTGAAAGTCACAGAGAAATTAAGGATGCGCAGACAAAAAAGGTAAAAAACAGTAAATTACTGGTCAAACGATGTGAACTGGTGAAGAAATGCACATATCTAAATCAATGGAGCATTAACCCCTGAGCAAAAGTTCCTCAAAATACAATATGCGCGAATTCCAAATAAAACATCACTTGGCAGAAAGTCGTTTCCAAGAAACAGGAACAAATAAGGTCATATACGCTCACCTATAGACATATGAGCGTCAGAGTGTGAGGAGAAGCTTCAGCGGTAAAAAGCGGGAAACAGGAAGATTCAAAATGGCGGCCGCGACTTTTATGAACCCGTGAGTAAAACAAATGCGTATTATCCAGCTGAGACGCTCATTCCTGGACTCAGCGGTCGCTGCGGGCAATGCAGGCGAGATTCCAACACATGATCCTACCGCCGAAGGATCCGGGGAGAAGAAATTTGATCCTGGAGGGATTCTGATGCGCTACCCCATCACGGAGCACCGACGAGCGGCGGCCATATCCCTCGGCTTCAAAGCCACGCCCCTTGCACCTCTACCCTAATCAATCTGAGGATGCTAACTTAATTTTTTGCCTCCAATTTCAAATTAATTCACATTCATAGCTTTAAAACTTTCAATTTTACATTTTGCTTCTGTATTTATAGAGTTTTTTTTAATCTGTTAATATTATTTAGTTTTCTGAGCAGTCAAGGAGTCCCTGTGTAGGCTTCGTGGACCCCCAGGAGTCCCTGGACCACAGGTTAAGAGCCACTGTGCTACACCATTAGATGTTTAAAGCTATAAATGTAGCATACTAAAGTAACACAAAGCAAGAGAAATCAGGTCACCATTCAGGGATCCTACAGAAAACTATTCTCAGTACCATAGAATGTCTCTAAGGCAATTTATTTTAATCAAAATAGCCACCTGCATAAGAAAGAATTTTCACATGTTATGGATCTTGACAGATTATGAGTGAACAAGATAATGTCTGTCAGACATCTTTCTGGAAAGTCGAGGAGAAGAGATGTCACAGACTTTGAGTTTTGCGGCTGAATTACCATACAACCTCATCCTGTGTTTCTCACAGGGTTGAAACACTTGACTCACTAAGGATATGCTTAAGCTCACAATTTGATATCCTGGTTGAGCACAAAGAATACTCCGAAAAAATTCTGAAGTGTGTGAAAATTAACAATATTTTAAACAGCAATTCATTCAAGACTTGAAGAACTTAAAGAGTAAAGCAAAGTTTGAATAGCAAGTGCAGAACACGTCTAAACTTGAAACCACAGAGAAAGTACAAACCTGGAAATTACAGATCAAAATAAGTTCAATCATTCTTATCCTAAACATATATAAGTCAATGGGAGAAGGAAGGAATCATAGAAAAATTAACACAGGGTTCTCTGAACAGTACTTGGGCTTACCTAAGACTGCCTTACAAGTAATGCAGGTTGCCTTCATAAAGACTTTCTTGACTTTGGATTGGATTTGGTTAGGCTGAGCAGGAGACCTTGGTGAACAGAGTAACCTGAAAACATGAGTCACTAGTTACAAGAGATGGTCATTAATGATTGGAACAGATCAATCAGTGAGCCGGGTCTGAGGGCGTAAATATTAGCGAATATGACTGGCTCCATTTATTTGCCCACTAACCCAGCCCCACCTACCGTCTCTATCTATTTGAAAAGCATTAACAGCAAACCTGAAATGTTTGTTTCCATAAATGGCCATGCCCCTATGAGCAGCCTTGGCGCTAGATATACACTCAAAACCTGTCCAGTTTTTAAACATTCCGGAGCTTTGCTTTTTACCCTCACAGCAGTGGGTTTCTTAACTCAGAGCTATATCTGAAGAGTGGGTTTTTATTCAATCTTCAATATCTCTTTCTTTCATTGTGATATTTAGATAATTTGACCTTTAATAGTGTACACTGAATCCGCGACTCACTCATCTTAGTTAATCTCTTTTAGCTAGGTTTCTACTCTTGCAGCCCAGCACCTTCATCTGCCTAAACTTCCAGAGATTCTAAATAAGCCATTTCAAAATTCATTAGATGTCTGCCAGTTGATACCCAAATTATTGTGTTTTATTTAGTCTACTTGGGACACTGGTTTGATAGTGTGTATCAAGAGGGGAGATGCAATCCACCGGTATGCAGTTCAAAGGGCTTGCCAATGCAGGACTGGAGGTGGACGTTTGCCGAGAGTTGGAAAGGTTATGCAGAGATTACCTTTGTGTCCATGGCTGGGTTGAAAATTGAAGCGCTGGCAGCCTTACATCCAAACATGGAAAAGTAGAGGCAAAGGCCTAAAATCAGTGGGGCTAAGGTTGAGGCTCTAAGGGATACTGGCGTCAGTGGCAAATATGGTATTGGCCAAGCTGGTTTCCCCAGGCCAGATTCTGCCTGATGCATTTTATCAGGTGACCGATGCTGACAATGAGAGTAAGCAACATCCCATGGCTAGGATAAGCTTAGAATGTGGAGGGGTCACTGGCCTTAAGAAGATAGCTCTGTCCCCTGCCCTCACAGTGGAGAGTCTGCTAGGAAATGACCTGGAGACATCAGAGTGGTGGGGTTGAAAGGAAGGCCAATGCAAAGATGCATGTATGTGTTTCAACGAGAGCACAGGCTGCACCTGAGGGGAATCATGCATGGATCTGGTCCCTGAGGAGGTGACTTTCCCCTTCAAGGACTTGCCTGACCTAACAGAACTGCAGGGAGCAGGTAGACCCTTTTATTTATGTTCTTTGATCATTTGATATCACATGCAACTCACTCTTGAAGGAGCATCTCGGAGATGCACTGCACAAGAGGAGAAAAAGAGAAAGTCTAAAACAGCCAAGTCTTAACCACTTCTTGACGGAAGGGAAGTCTGGGCAAGAGCGAAGGCCAAGAAGAAGTGTGTTCCAGTGATAGGGGGCAGTGTAGGAGAAAGATCTGTACGTGTATCTTGAGGTGCGGATGCGAAGAATTACCAAAAGCGACGATCTCAGACATCTTGAAGGAAGGAAAAGATTTAGCCAAAACAACAGATAAGCTGGTCACGACTTAAAAAGAGCTTTGTGTGTCAAACAACAGAGTTTAAAGATGGCACACTTCCTAATAGGTAACCAGTGAAGCTTTCTAACGATTGAAGAAGGCGAGTGAGTAGGAAGGTTACAGATTAGTCTTGCTGCAGTACTCTGGACCACCTGCAGTTTCGACAGCAGAGTATCATTTACTGAGATCAACAGAGCGTTCCCATAGTCCAGGCGACTGGTGATAAGAGCCTGGACAAGAGTCTTCTGGGCGGTGTCTGTGGGCATTACAGGGCTTTTTTAAAAGCCTCAAGGTAGCAAAACATATGCCACTGGCTTGATCTTTTATGGAGAGAGATTGATCCAGCCTCATACCAAAAATGTTACTATCTGCTTAGGTGTAGAAGCCCAACCAAGTTGGACAGGCCACCAATCGGTCTTGTCGCTGTTTGATTGGAGACAGTTGTTATTAATCCAGACAGTGACTTTCATAATGCAGTTTATGACCTTGTCAAGATCAGGACCAAAGGAGAACAGTAGCTGCATTTTGTCTGCATTTGGCACGATCCCCACACCACAGGCTCTAAAGATTCAGGCAAATGGAGCCTAATAGAAAAGAGCTGCGCCAGGGACAAATGATTTGTCCCTTTCTGCTTTAAAAAAAAACTTTTGTATTGCCATTTTGCGAATAACAAAACATGGCATTATCAAGAAAAATGCAATGGTGCATACATTTTGCTTCTTTACAGTATTTATCCAGTGTATGAAAACTACTTTTTACCAGAGAGGTTCTGTAGCGCTCAGTAATGGCAAACAACATAGGTTATCGGTGTTTTATTCATCCTACTGTGCTATTTACTGCAGTCACTTATGTCCAGCGACAAGTCCTTATATGGGGGTTCACAGATGTGTCCACGGTTAGCGTTCCAATTGCCCCATATCCAAGTCCATTTCTTGGGGCATCCTCTATGGATATATACCACTTTTTCAGCCACCATTATACTGTCCATGTCACAACACCACTGGGAAAGGGCAGGGGCCTGTCGGGACCCTTAGCGTTGAGCTATGTTTCGCTTTGCCACTGTTATACCAAGTGTTACCCACTCCTGAGTCATACGATTAAGATCTGCAGGTTCCCAAATGTTGAGAATGCATCTCTTCGGTTCTGGCAGAAATGTAACTTCCGTGACTTGCGAGATTGTGCGCATAACCTCTCCCCAGTATCTTACAATGTTCGGGCATTGCCAAATCGTATATAGGAATGTGCCTGGTTCACCACATTGACGGCGGCAGAATGATGTGTCCGCCCTACTTATTTTATGGAGGAGCGTGCATGTGTAGTATGTACGATGCAGAATTTTTAGTTGTATTAATTTGAATTTAGAAGATATTGCGACTTCTTTGGGGGACGCAAGTGCCTCCTACCAGTCTGTGTCATCTAAGTCATCTAGCTCCGATTCCCACCTGGCTCGTAGGGCTGTTGCCGCATCTGGTTGATTATTTATTATTTCTCGATATGTGTGGGAGATGGCCTTTTTTGCCAGATGGTCCGTCAGGAGTCTGTCCTCCAACAGTGATGCCTCCGCGAGTTGCGTGCCTTGTGCGATCTTCTGAGTAAGTGCATGTCTTATCTGTATATAACGGAACATTTCCTTTTGCGCTAGGCCATAAGCGTGCTGTAGTTGGGCAAATGTGATTATCTTGCCTTTCTTCCACATATCACCCACCTTTGAAATGCCTATCAAATCCCATTGTTTAAAGCCTTTAGTGTTCCGTAGCATACCTAGCCTCTTTGTGTCCCATAGTGGCGTGGCTTGTGTCATGACCCCTTCCCAGCCTAACGGACGCTGCGCCTCAAACCATACATGTATGGTGTGTGCCGTAGGGCCCGTGAGAGTGATCCCCCCAGGGTCCAGAAGGTGTCTGTCCATGAGGTTTGCAGGATCATCTTGAGGGGCATGTAGCCATTGATTAACAACTGTTAGATGGGAGGCCCAGTTATAGATTTTTATATTGGGGAGGGCAATACCCCCATCGTACCAGCTCTTTACTAGTTTATTTGTGGCGATACGGGTCGCCTTTCCGTCCCATAGCAGGGCAGTTACTTCCGCATTTATTGCTGTGAAATAGGACGAGGGGACTGGATATGGTGTATTCTGGAGAGCATACAAAAATCTGGGGAGTGCCATAATTTTAAAGAGGTCCACCCTCCCCAATAGTGTGAGTGGTAGGTAGCACCAATATTTGATATCCCGTCTAAATCTCATTAGTGGATTTGTGAGGTTTTCAGCCGTAATCTGTGTGTTGTCATGTGTCACATAAATCTCCAAATACTTAAAGCCTCTGTTTGTAATCTGAATGTCGCAACCTCTTGGGAGTCGTGGTGGGGGACCGTGTAATTAATATAAGAGAGATTTGCCCCAATTTAAGGTGTATTCAGAGACCCGTCCATATGAGATAAGAATATCTAGTAGGCAGTTAATGGAGCGTGCCGGGGACGTGAGATAAAGCAGTACATCATCTGCGTATAGGGAAATACGGTCCTCCCAGCCAGGCGCCCACTTCATGCCACGAATAACCAGGTCCTGGTGTATCCACGCCACCAGGGGCTCCAGTGCTAACGCAAAGAGGAGCGTGGATAGGGGGCATCCTTGCCTTGTCCCTCCGCCCAGCGGGAAGTCAGTGGAGATACGATCATTCACCGCTACATGAGCCATTGGCTGTGTGTACAATAACTGCACCCAAGCGCAGAACTTGGGATCGAAACCCAAATGTCTGAGGACTACGAAGAGAAAAGGCCATTCGACCAAGTCGAACGCCATACGTGCGTCTAGTGACAAGATAACCGCATCTTCATCAACCGTGGACTTACGCGCAATGACACTATCAACCTTCTTAAATTAAGTGCAATATTGTGATTGGGCATGAAGCCAGACTGATCCGGATGAATCTGTGTATATCTTTTTGTAATGGGCTGCAAATGCTTTAGCTATTTGATGCGGCTCTGTTGTGACAGTGCCATCTGCGAGTTGGATCTGTGCTACCCATTTACTAGCCCGTTCTCGTCTATCAAGCCATGCTAGAAGTTTGCCTGTCTTGTCACCCAGTTCATAGACCGTGTGTTGCGTTCTGGTAATTCTAGTTTTAGCCTCCTGCCACGGGTAAGTCTTGTATTCTTGCAGAGCTAAGTGTGTCTTGTGATGTGAATCCTCAGTCGCGTCTATAGCATGATTGGCTTCCGCCTGTGATACCCCCTGTTTTAAGCTGTCGATTTGTTGTCGCTGCACTTGCTTGTGTCCTGTGATCAGGGAGATGACCTGTCCATGCAGCACCGTTTTAAACGCTTCCCATAACGTCGTAGGGGATGAAACCGAGTCCTGGTTTTCAACAAAATAATTCTCGGTCGCCTGTATGAGGCCTTTACCAATCTTCTGGTTTTTGAGGTAGCCGGGATAAATTGGGAATAGTCGGCGTCGAACTGAAGAGGTGGACGTGTATGTAAGGATCACCGGGGAGTGGACGGAAATGCCCCTGGATAAATGTGAGATCTCCGAGACTCTTTCTAAACCGTCAGCTAGTGTGAATATGTAGTCCAACCTTGAGAGACTATTATGGACCCCTGAATGGAATGTAAACTGTCGACCCATCGAATATCTGGTCTGCCAGATTTGTCCCATTCTTGAGGGTCTGAGGCTGATTACTAACAAGCAAGAGAAGGGTAATGTCAGTGGCAACCACAGAGTCTATTAGTAGATAGAGTCCTATACAGCAAGGCAAGGGACCCCAAAGCAGGTGCTATCAGAAGAGTTCTGGTCCCCCAGCAGTACAGAAAATTCCTCCTCACTTTGGCCCATGATATCTCCCTAGCTGGACATCTGGGTCAGACCAAGACCTTGGACTGGCTGATCAACCATTTCTATTGGCCTCAGATATGTGACAAGGTGAGGGAGTTGTTCAGCTCCTGCCCCACTTGCCAGTGGTAAGACATGGGGCCAAACAAAGGCTCCCTTAATTCCACTGCCAGTGGTTGGGACCCCTCTGTGAGGGTGGGAATAGATATTGTTTGACCTCTAGACCCACCCACTGCATCTGGGAACAGGATAAGTCTGGTGGTGGTGGACCATGCCACCAAGTACACAGAGGTAATACTACTCAGGACTGTCACTGCCCCTGCAGTGGCCAAAACACTCCTTGGTAGCCTCACCAGGATAGGCTTTCCAAATGAGGTGGTCTCTGATAGAAGGACCAATTTAATGTCTGCCTATTTGAAGGCAATGTGGAATGGGAGCATTGTATCTTACAAGTTCACCACCTTCTATCAACCCCAGACTAATGGTCTTGTGAAAAGATTACCATGCCTTTCGCTTGCATACAGGGCAGTACCACTGAAAGAAGTGGGCTTCAGCCCCTATGAGTTACTCTTAGGCCACTCTGTAAGTGGCCCATTGAGTTTGGTGAGGGAGGGTTGGGAGAACCTTTTGAAGGACCCAAAGCAAGATATGCTTTAATATGTGCTTTTCCTGTGTTTGTGTATGGCTGAGTTTGTGAAGAGAGCAAGCAGCAACCTGCAGGCCAGCTATGAGCTCATAAGAAATTGGTATAACCAGAAGGCAACCCAGACGGAGCACCAGCCAGAACAGCTGTTCTGGGTGTAGGAGTCAGTTGCTCCCAGGAGCCTCCAGGAAAAGTGGACTGGGGTACCCCATTCTCAAAAAAGAGTGAGGTCACCTACTTGTGGACCTTGGCACTCTTAGGAGTCCCCATGCATTTCACCATGTAAACAGATTAAAAATGCACCAAGATGGAGCTGACATGACCATGCTAATGGTCACTGATGGAGGAGAGGAAGAGGAGAGTGAGCTTTCTCCAGACCTACTATCAAAGAATACCAATGATGGTGATCCATCGAAAGGCCAGGATGAACATTTCACAATCAACACATTATTCACAATGGGCCCATATATACATTCAAGTTTCCTGACTGTTTCGCTGGGGGTCAAGTTTTATTTCACTTTGATCAGAATTAGTCAATGTCTAACTAACCTTCACAGATCAATACTGTTCCTTTGGTCAGTGGACCATTAGTCGAGTAGTTGATGTTGATATTAAAGAATTCATTAATCTATCTTATAACTTTTAATAAAATAATCACAGACTCCAGGTAAGATTCAATACATTTTATCTAATAACTCATTCAAAATGAACACTCATTTGTACAGATTTATAGTGCAAACTCCATCAACTTTCATGGGAGGGAAATCTTCATTTATCAAATTACATTCAAAATACAGACGCATTCAACAACCTTAATGCATTAGGAGTAATAGATGAAGAGACAATAGGCACAATAGGTGCCTCGAGACCTACAGTTAGCAACTTCTTGCCCATATGGGCGGTGGCAATCCGCCCGCCATCCTAATTGGCCCCTAAGTTTTTACACATTCTTTATTTTTCTCTTTAATGTTCATTTCTTTCATTTTACCATACTGATTGTCTCTCATTTCCTTTATCTTTATCTCCTCCCATTTTCTCTTTCTTCCCATTCTTTTGTTCTTCATTTCAATCATTGTCCTTGTTCTAATTTTCCCTTACAACATTTGTAGGTCATTACTATCATTAATATCACTAATGACATTGAAATCATAGGTATTAATATTTTCCCTACTAAATTACTTCCGAAGGTGGAAAACCAGTTACCTATTTTAGAAAGACTTTTACTAAATTTTTCCAATGCACCGTCAACCTCCCGTTGGGACAAATCATTATGAATCTTTGTAATATTCTTGATATATACCTCAATACCTTTACTTTTATCCGGGATATATGTACAGCAGTGTTGGACTTTCAACATGCCACAGACTCCACCCTCTTTTGTCAAAAGAATATCAAGGGCAAGTCTATTTTGAAAAAGCATAGATCTGATCACAAACATTTCAGTATTGAGAATTAAGAATCCTCCTGCAGTATCTGTTGATAAACGGTCAACTACAGTGCAAAATAGACGTATCTTAGAAGAATTTAACGTGACTCCAACTGACGGTATCAATGCACCAAATATATCACCTACTATTTCTGTAAAACTTGCTCTTCTATTTCTTGTTAATTCTTTACTTATGTCATTCATTTCATTATTCTTAGTAATGTGATATACCTTCGGAAATACAATGGCAATGTAACAACTGTCATACCATCGTGCAGGCAACCTATAATAGGCAATTTTACCACACACATAATAAATTCCCAGAAATACAGGATCAGTTCCTCCTTTTAGTCCCCATCCCCCCATTATTAGGAAGGTATGTTCACATTCGGTAGTACCAATGAATATACTATTGTATTCAGTTTTTAATCTATGAAGACAGAATTTCCCCAATTTCTTATATTCCCCTTCTAAAGCAGCCCATGGAGGTATATGGGACTTTTGCTCAACCGCTTTCTTTTGAAAATCCTGCCTTCTTTCTTCTACTAAATTAAAAAAATCTTTTTCTTCATCACGCAAAAGGCATGTTAGATTATTTCATTGTGCATGTATTAGGTCTATAGGATTTGTTGTTAGAAAGAATTTTCCCATGAACTCTGCATTTCTAGCACTTAGGGCCCCATTAGGATGGCAGGCCTCACCCTAGCGGTGCTGGGACCGACCGCCAGCGGTGCGGCGGTCCCGCACCACTGATTAAGATGCGACCGCCACCCTGGCGGTCACAATCCTGTATATTTAACATTGCGGAGGGTGCTGCTGTAAGCAGCAACCGCTGCAATGCCAAAAGGGCATGTTGTACTTTGCCATGCACAACGTGGCAGGCCCCACGCGATGCCTGCCACCTTGTGCATGGCAATGTAGGGGGTACCATAGGTACCTCCCAAGTGCAGCCCCTCACCCCCTACCCCACCTGGGGGCCCGCAACGGGCCCCCAAAGCAGTTTCCACTGGCCTTTCCATGGGGGCATCGCATGTTGACCTTTTGGGCTGTGGAACTTCGTTGAAGATAGTGTCCATTAATATGTATACTAAAAGTTAGTACAAAGCCAAGCCAGAAAAGAAAAAAACAATATCCCAGAAATTACCCAGAGTTCAATCCAAGGCGATACCAGGTATGTCTTTTTTAGAAAGTGAAGAAAGTTCTTAATTTGTTGCTTGAATGGGGTTTGGGCTAGCGTCGTTTCCGGTTCACCTGGATCCAGAGAAAACATCAAAGTCCATGAAAAAGCCGGAAGCAGTTCGATCAATTGTAGGAATTGCATCAGGATTAGTTGAATGTTATTTTGCTCTTGACGAGGCATGTTGATGACTTCTGTATTATGTCTAATTGCAACTTGTGAATTATTCTGATGTTCATTTTAATTTGAATGTCTGGTTCAAGTGGAACAAGTTCCATTGCATTGTTGCTTAGTCCTTCATTCCTTACAGGTGGCTCTTCAAACGTGATGAGTCTTTCTGTTTGAACTTCTTGGATTGTAGCGAGAGGAGGGAGTCTGCTACTGTGGAGACCACGAGGCCTACTGCTTATTATTGGCCACATAGTAGGGTTTGATTAAGTCTATTGAGACAAATCTTTTCTCCTTTTTCCCGGCAAGAGGCGGCAAAAGTACAGTTCTTGTTCCTTGTACTGCAAGGATTGGTACAGGTGTTCTGTATGAAGGTCCAAATTCCTTTTTGCCTGCAATTTTCTATCTGACCAGATCCCTGACTTTTGGGATACAGACAGGTCTTGCCGTGACTGCTTTGACTTCCCCAGTGGCAGCCTGCTTTAGATGGACATTGCTTTGTTTTGGATTCATTTAGATCCTGTAAAACAGCCAAACGATCATGGATATCAAATGGTTTTTTATCCGCCACTGCGCCTTCACAATCAAGATCAGGTACCCACATTTGTGTCCCAAAGAGGACTTTATATGGACTGACACCCCCTAGAGAGTTTCTTGGCTGGTTGTTTAATGCTCGCTGTACCCCATAAAGGTGTTTGACCCAACTACCGCCCTTGCCTAATACCCTAGCTGTTAAAGATTACTTTAAGTCCCGGTTTTTCCTCTCCACAACCGTATTTCCCTCAGGATGGTATGGAGAGGAATACCGATATGATACACCCATTCCTTCCATGGCCTCTTTGTAAGCCCGAGAGCTGAACGCAGGGCCGTGGTCAGAATGTAATGTGCTAACTGCGTATGTGCCGATAAAGTCTCGCAAATCTTTGATAACAGTTTGAGCGTCAGCCAAGCGCTGAGGCCATTCCCATAGGAATCTCGAGCAGAAATCCACTGCAACCATGATATATTTCTAAGCCTCATCCGTCTGTAAGGGGCCGCAGTGGTCCAAGTACACACATGTGAGAGGTTTGTCTGATTTTAATAATGGCTTCTGTGCGGGTTTTGCTACCGTGGAGCCTTTCATCTGCAGGCAGATGTCGCAATTCAAGACACAGTCTTTAGTTTGCTTAGTTAACCCTGGCCACCAATATCGCTGTTTCAGTAAAGAAATAGTTGCTGTAATGCCTGTGTGCACAGAGCCCAAACCCTTGTGTGCTGCTAGTATTAAACCTTGCTTACTATCCATATTTGGTATTACTCTATCCCCCACTCCAGGAATCTGAACATATGGAATGTTTTTTGCATCTAACTTGTAGGAGTATTTGAGTGGAAATGTTTTAGGTACTGCTGTGCTGCCTTTGCATGAAGCGATGACAGCTACCATAATATCACCGTCTATTCTCGTTTTTGAATGAGTGAGTGCAGCTACGGAAGCCGTGCGAACAGCCCCCTTTGCAGCTTCATCAGCCAATGAATTCCCTGCAACGTGAACGCCATCACGTTGATGACTCAGTGTATGGATCATGTGAGTCCTTGGTAGCTCGTTTTTCAACTCTGCTACCTGTTCCCATAGCATTTTATGCTTAATTGTGCCACCTTACGCATCTTTAAACCTGTTTTGCTCCCAATGATGTAAGTACTCATTGTACAACTGTACACAGTTAAAAGAATCACACACAATTTGTGTGGGGAATTCGTAATCCGTATTTACAAGTGCCAGTATCAGCGCTTTTAGTTCTGCCAATTGAGCCATGCAGTCTCTTAGAGATTGTGTTTTAGTGCCACTTGGATAGAACTTTCCATCCCGCATGCGACCTTTAACGATTGCACACGCTGAGCTGTATTGCTGCTTAATCCCTATGGTCAGTTGCGCCGATCCATCAGTGTAAATAACATATTCATACTGGTCTAGAGGCAATATTTCATTAGGTATAGGATGTTCTTGTTCATATTGCAGGAATGCTTGTGTTTTTAAACTTGGATCAAATCTGTATTCAACGTCCGTTGCAGTAAGAGAATTAGCCCATTGTATCCATCTTGGATATAAGGCATTCGCTTTTGGAATGCTGCCCTTTGTAACAGCTTCTAAAGACAGTACCGGGGTTACAACAATAATGAGTTTCCCCTGAGCCAGTGCTCTTTCTCTTGCTACAGCAGTCTGAACAGCTGTAGAAGTGAAACTCATTTCTGCATTTATGTACAAGTGTGATTTGTATGCAATTGGTACTGTTTCTCCTTCATTTAAGGTTAAGTAAGTGTACCCGCATTGACCCGCAATTATACGGATCACCAAGTGGCGTATGTTTACGCGTGTTTGGAAGCAATCATGTCTTCCTGGAGTGAACGAAGAATATTACTATGGTCTTATGTCCAATATCTGGCTGAAAAGTCAGGTTTTATTAAGTCGTAGAAAGGTTTTACCCTTTGTGCGTAATCTAAAATGTATATTCTGCCGTAATTTAGGAATCCCAGTATTGATTGTAAATTCTTTAATGATTTTGGAGGCTGGAGCAGCGCACACTATTCTAAAAAGTTATCTGCCAGACTTTTCCCTTCACTTGACAGCTCATATTCCAAAAATAGGACATTGGGGTGGGCTATTTTTGATTTTTTAAATGTAAGTTAAATTTGTAGCACTCAGTGGCAAATCCCATAATAATGGTGCTTACCCTGGTCAAGTGCCTTTCCAAGTCATCGTCGGTTAGATAAATATCATTTACATAGGACAACACTTCATCATCAAATATTTGAAGTAACTCTGTTACCCTTGCTGAAAATACCCCTGGGCTATTCTTATACCCTTGGGGGAGTCGACAAAATTGTTGCTGTGACCCTAACGCTGAGAATCTGGTCAGATACCTGCTTTCAGGCGCTACATATTGGCAGAAAAATCCATTTGAGATATCAAGTGTTGTTTTGTATTTTTTCCGCACAATGTTATTCATTAATGCAGCACTATGCGCATTTTGGACAGCAAATGTCTTTGTGCATGAGTTTAAATGTCTGTAATCCAAAACTAGACGATATGTATTGTCGGGTTTAGAGACGGGAAGCAAAGGATTGTTCATTGGAGAGGTACATTTCTCAATGACACCCTGGTATTCAAGTTGATCTAAGATCTCACTGACCTGTTTTTTAGCTTCTTGCTTTTTTGGGTACTGCCTTAGGTGAAACTTTTAACGGTATCACGTGGTAGGTTGAGTCCTCATCCCACCCAGCCTGATTTTTGTACAATGCTGGAGCCTGTCCAACTGCCCACTCCCGTGCATATGTATCTTTAAGGTGAACGGGAACATGCAGGAAAAATGATACTTTCTCCCCTGGGGCACTCCATTATGAATGCTGGCGGCCAATCTTGTTCGGCTAACAGGATGTCATAACCAGATGATAAGTTCTTCCAAAAGAGACCTTTTACTTTCCTTGGTTTGTCCCCCACCATCCGGAGTGTTATTTCATGTAACTTATGTGGAACGCTCACCCTTTTGTCTGGTGTTTCTACCGTGATGTAATCATTCAAGTCCACTGTCATCAGAAATTCCTTTAGGTTCTGGCGAGCTATTGTTACTTTTGCTGCACTGTCTATCATCATCAGAGCCCATTCCCCATTCAGAACTTGTGTTCTCGGAATTCTGGGCATGTCTGATTTTCAGACCAGCAACTTTCTTTTTCTTAAATTAAGATTTTGATTTTGGCTTATCTTCTTTTATGGAAGTAAAATCTTGAGCGCACTGCTTGTCTCAGGTCTGTGTGTGCTCCTCTCTGTGTTCTGACCATCCCTCTCTCTCTGAGCTTTTCTTCGAGCCCTGAAAGGAACGAGAGGAACGTGTATCAGTATCCTGATACCTGTCAGGTTTCCTAATATTATCCCTATTCCTAAGGTTTTACCTCTTTTCAGAGGGCTCCTGTGGAGGAGACCTACCTCGGGACTGAGATCGGTTGTCGTTTTTTACTACCCCACTTCTTTTTAGAACAAGTCTGTGTCTGCTTAGAAGTGTCCTTTTCGGGACTGCCCATTAGTTGAGGTTTTACAGATTTTCCCCCAAACTATCCCTGCCTAATTCTGCGTATGCAGTTTCAGTTTTTTTCTCCTGTTCTTATGGAGCGAACTCCAGTAGGCATTGGCGGGTTGCCACTGATGCTGCTTCTCATTTAATGTTAGCTAGTATTATGGCTCATACCTGGTCGTAGTTATTGAATAACTTCATCCCTAGGTTCATAGCAGGCTCTGCTCCGTGCTCATTTTGTATTTGTCTTAATACATATGGTATCACGGCTAATGAAGGAATACCATGAGTTCTGGTATGTATGACAGCACAGACTGTACCCCAAGAGATACAATCGTCTAACTGTGGTGTAATCCCCATGGGCAAGCAGATTGTTAACATTCTGTGTTTTTCTAATGGTGTGGTATTTGGGAATACTACTTCTAACTGGGTTATTTTCTGAGCTACACAGAAAGGAATTTGTTCAAGTTTTGTGGGCAATTTACCCATTACCGCGTGTAATGTTTGTGGAGTAATTTTAGTAGCTGTGCTTTGTGTAGGAGCTGCATTTGGTGTAATTACTGTTGGTTGGACCGCTAGTGTCCTCATGATGAATTATGTCATGTTTCTGTAAAGTTTTATCAACTGTTTGTGTTGAACGAGCAATTCATTATCTGGCATTGTGTCAATGTCAGGATGTGGTGCATAGGTCGCTAATATCGGCCATGTTGCTCCTGGTCTTCCTAATGGACTGAGTCTTGCTCTTTTTCTTGAGTGGGGTAGGGCGCCATTAAACCAGAAAATATGTTCCTTATAGGTAATCAGAATTTCAGTCTCCTCAAACGAAGTGTAGACCGCTGACACTTCTTCATGTGTATAATAATGAAAGGTTTTTGTTATAGCATTTGCTGCTGGGAATATAACCCATGAATAGAACACCTTTGGAAATCTTTGTGTGCTTCTATCACGAATATTACTGTACCTCCTCTGGATTGTACACCATTTTTGAGGAGTTTCACTGTGAGTGTGTGTCTTATATTGGGTGCAATATGTATTGCATTGGCATCTTCCTCATCTGATTGAGTTAGTGCTTCCGTCATTGGGTCTAATTCTCCGTTTTGGTTTGGCATTGTGTTAAGAACACGGAATAACTGTCCAAGAAAATTAAGATAAGGTGTTTTGCACAATTTTGGGAAAAATGTCCTTCAAGCTTGAATAACCAACAACCAATAAATAGGATATTTCGCCTGCTCAGCTGTAGCAGAGTTTGTGCCCACCCACAACAGACGTGTCTGGTGTTTTGTGAGTAGGGGTCTCTGAGAATATGCACGACTGAGCTACTCAGATTCTACTGTTAAATAAGTACCAAACCAAACATTGGTGGCACCATGTAGTGTAGTTCCTATAGTACCACTGCAGGACCTGCACTTTTGGATAACATACACTGTGGGATTGGTGGCAGACTGACTCTGAGCACCCCCACCTCGCATGTAAGCCGTGTTTGCATTAGCTAGCTCACAGTGCCACTAGAATGTCCTTTTTATCAGAGAGATTCGTTTTTGGCAACATCAGAACACAACAACCCTGATTCCTCAGACTCGTGGAAACAATGTACTACTTTTCGTCCAGTCACCCATGCTTACTTATTTGGTGTCAGAGAGTTACACAGAAGAAACAGTTGAGCGTGTTTATGATAAGAATTTATTGCACAGTTGTTCTCGTGGTGTAAAATATATGTGCTGCAATAACTGTTAAACAGTAGCAGAGGTATATGGTCAGCAGTACAGTGAATAAAAAGGAATAGTACAGTTCTACCATTTTGCAAGAGTCATGAACATATACATGAATATAAAATGCATTTATAAAATAAAGCACATACACCTACGATGCCTGTTTAGCTGTACCTAAGTGTACCTAGTATGTGAATAGGTGCGGAAGAGCCTAGAATCCCGCTAGGATTTAGTCAAACCCCATTACCTGAATAATGAGAGTGTGGGACCTTGTCCTGGTCTCAAGTTGGACACCCCGCAAAGGGATGGTTAGACCACTGTCAGCTGGAGCGACTGCATGCAGGAGCCTCAGCGTCTCTGGTCAGTGTGCCACCTGGAAGTCTCGGTTCCCTCTATCTACTGATAGCAAGAGGTGCTGTATTTCTACAGAAAGAGTGTAGAGTCCCATTGTCCCTTGTGCTTGTGTTAGCCATTGTTTAGTATGAGGATGATGTATGGGATGAACCTTGTGTGTGGATAGGAGATAGATGAAGTATAGCCCCTGGATAGTTTCCTTATAAATTATCCATATGTGCTAAGAATGAAGTCATAGCACTAATGTTCGGGAAAAACCCTCCTGCCTAGAACTAGGTGAAAGGTTCAGTCCATAAAAGGCATTCAATCCTTATAAGGCGATCTGTCCCTATAAGGCATTCTGTCCTTATGAGGCGTTGTTTCCTTATAAGGCGTTATGTCCCTAAAAGGCTTGTTCTTGTGTAATGTTGGGGAGATGATGTAGGTGAAAGGGTACGATGTTCCCTGGACCTATATTAGGGTACGTCTATGAAACATAACAGTTAAAGGACCACAAATCAACAATGAGCTGGTGCCTGCATGCCCACTGGATCTTATGGTGATGGCAACAACTGTGAAGGCGCTGGTGGTTTTGCTGTTGACAAAATTAGGGTGGCTGACGTTATCGGTGTTGAGGCTGCAATGCCCATGGTGGTAATGGTGGGGTTGGCAGTCTTCTCCATTGAGACCGCAACAGTGGTGGTAATAAAATCTATGGTGCTGGAAGGAGAAGAAGAAAAGGTAAATAAAAGGATCTGCAGTATCTGATAGTCATATAAGCAAAAATGAAGACAACATTCTGGAGAGAAAATAAATCACGTCCCACCAAACGGTATTCTACTGTACAAGGCATAAGGCTTGACCCTAATAAATGCAAATAATATCTTATTTGTTTGTGAGACCGTCACACACCTTATTGGTATCATGCAGGTGGAAAATGCAAGCATGTATGTTCCTGGAATGGGGACATCATATGGGTATTTGGACCTGGTAATTACAGGTCTGCTTGTTAGTCCCAATTCTGGAGACAGGTTTACGTGCGGGGACACCAGCAACAAACGTTATTTCCAGTATCCCCATACATAAAACTGTCTATGGAACAAATCATGAAAGGAGAAAACAAACCGGGGACAATGTTATTCCATTGGGAGAAAATCTTATCCTTTCCTCAAACCTTTTCACCGAAGTGCACATTTTGCCAGACAACAGTATCCCCGAAGATACTCAGCGAACTTACTTTCTCTGGTTTTTAATATTTCATACGTCAGAGGGACAACCTAGTGGCATTCCAAGTGTCTGTGCATCTTGTGTTAATGAGAGTTGCACTTGAGTTGATAGCCATTTTAAATCAGCACATAAGTTTAAGATTTGTGAAGCAGGCCTCTATACGGAGCAGATGTCAAAGATTAAAGTGTAAAGCACCATGATATCAGAGTCACAGCCATGGGCATATGAGAGTTGTTTCAGTTTTAGTTCACTGCTTGAATGTTATAGGATCTGCGGTGTGTAAATATTAAAAGAAAAACTCCCAGTGAGCCGTGGTGGGTTGTTGGGTGCGTTGAGCATTTTGCCCACTTGGCGCTTAGTATCATATGATGCCTTTTATAGTCTTCTAATCTATTCAAGGACTTAGAGTCTTCACTCCGCTTTTGGTTGTATAGTTTAGTACAGGTTCTTGTGGTGTAAGAGTGTAGGAAGCTGGCTCTTTGTATGATGTATCAAAATGAGATAAACCATGCAAAGAGTCTAGGGTTTCCCTTATGAGTGGACAGGGGCTTGCTCTAGAAATCCCAAGGTGCTCTTTTATGAGGTAGTGTGGTCAAGCAGCCTTAGGCTTATCTCAGAGGAGTGCAGACATTTACAAATGCACACAATGGTCAATAAATGAAATAAGCGAAAGAATAAGGAGATCCACACTAATTTATCAAAATATCACATATCTTTATATATATTTAGGCACCACAATCAATTCAATCATATTAGTATGTTTTGCAACAGAAATACTTTTGTATTCAAAAAGTCGACACAGAGCAATTGTAGCTCCATGGTTAGCCTATGGGAGGAAGAACAAGTACAACATTCAAGTACAGTACAGCGACATGCGGGACCAATCTCCAGGAGTTAAGGTGAGTGGTGGATATGGTCCGAGGCAGCACCAGCAGAACACTACCAGCAGCACTAGGGCGGCCGGGTGTAGGGGTGCAAATAGCGTTGAGTGTCCAATGTTACTTTATAGGTATTGGTCTTTGCGGAAAGAGGCTGCAGGCATTGACTTGTAGGCCAGTCGGGCTGGTCCAACAGGGGGGCTCAGGCCTCACGATGCTCGAGGATGTAGGGACACCTTTGATCCTCTTCTCCATGGCCCATGGGCAATGGGTACAGAGGTGCCTTTGGGCATTTGGTTTCCTTGGTAGAAGGGGCCTGCGTGCAGATGCTGCAAGCGATGTCGGGGAGTCCAAACCACAGTGGATTTGGTCTCTGGAGGCTGGGGGACCATGCTGGCACCCTTGGCCCACTTCAACTTGAACTTGGAGCTACAGGTGCAGTGGTGTCCTTAGGCCTCAGGTTTACGCGGTCTTGAAGTCCTCTCAGGTCTCTTTTGGTGCCTGCAGGATGCAGGGAAGCAGGTCTGCTGTTTCACTGGAGTTCTTGGTTCCTGGGTGAAGTGCTGGTAGGTCTCCCGGGCCTTGGGAACTCAGCAGCTGCAGGAGTAGTTGTATTTTGGTGCAAGTCAGAAGGCCAGAGGGCAGGGTTGGTGCCAAGTCAGCTGCTGGATCTTCTGTTGTTGCTCATTGCGACTCTTCACATCCGTCTTCCTCTTTCAGGTTGGCAGGATCTGTTTTTCGGGCTCCAGGGGCTCCATTGAAAATTGACTTTAAGAGTGGTAGAAGAGTGTAGGGTACTAGCCAGTGGGCTACTTTCCCAAGGGGTCACTACTAGGTCTGGGTGGAGCTTGCAGAGTTGTACTCTGCTGAATTCCGCAGAGTTCTGCGTGAGGACAGAGTCATTATTAAGCTCTTTCCATGGGCTCATGAAGAAAGCTTCCGCACGGTTTTCCTCAGTCAGCACCTTACCGGAGTTCCCCTCATTATCTTATCAGCTTTCCCACTTCGAACAGTAGAAGAATCTGCCTGATGAGATGTTAGTGCTAGCGCTCCTTGCAGAGTGCTGTACTTGCTGCTCTATCCATAGCTGCTAAATGAGCGCTCCACATGTCAAGCCATGCACATGCAATTACAAACACAGATACGTCAGGCATCTTCAAGCAGCAGAGAGGGCAGTTGCTCAAGGCAGATCACGGTAGGACATGAGGCACGGAACACTAGGTTCGCCCTCCACTGAACTAAGCCTACCCAGCCTCTGGACTTGTAAAACTTTCTTTGAAAGGTCACTCACACAGCTGCCAATGACGACAAGGGTTGTTAGGCCCTGCCCACTGGTAGAGGAGTCTTTTTTTCTGACTGTCCAATCAGAGGGCAAGTTCTGCTCTCTGACCTTTCCTACAGATGTCCCCCCTTCTATGAAAGCTCTCGCTCCGTCTGCCGACAGCTGTACGATATCACTGACCTTTTTTGAATTAGGAAGACCTTAAACTCTGCTCCGCCAGTGGTAGGCTGAGATTTTTACTGATCTCTGCAATACCCCGCGAGCTATGCCAGTGGAGCGGAGTTCACCGTTCACCCCTAGTCACTATGCCACCTATATGACCCCTTCCTGTGGGAAGTGAGCATAACCCTGTCCCAGAATTCCTAAATTTGCCAGTAAAAAGATGGCTAAATCTGAAAAGTCGTGTTCACCTCAGATTAGGCCACCTTAGGGGTGGTGCTAGCTGGGGGTGGGCACGCCTACCTGACTAGCTAATTTATCCGCTTGTCCGGGTGCCGAAGGGCTCTGGTTAAACTACTGTGAGGGAAGCCAGACTTGCATTTCAAAGGTAGTAGCTTCTTTGAAGCCCCCCTACCTTGGGATTCTAATCAGTAGGACATCCTGTGGGAGGGGGTGTTATTACCCTTTACCCGACCTGGCTGTGTTTCTGAAATCCTGGGAGCAAAGATTCTCATCCTTTGGGTCAGACGCTTGTCTTTGGTGGCAGGCTAGCAGAAACCAGTCCGCCAACACACAGGGGCTGGCAGGTTTTTAGGGGGCACCTCTAAGGTGCTCTCTGGGTGCAAGTTTTAATACATTCCCCACTGGAATCGGTGTGGTTTTAATAATATGAGATGTTTGATACCAAACATTCCTAGTTTCAATGAAGCCATCATGTAGCTGGGGAACTCATTTTTCAACACTGTCAAGCACATGTTTTAAAATGGCTTCCCAGTTTACTTGCACTGGCAGTAATGGAGCTGACCAGCACAGGGGCATATCTACTCATGCAGGTATGCCCTCACAAGTAATATAAAGCACCCTGCCTAAGGGCTGTAAGGCCTGCTGCAGGGGTGACTTACAAATACTACATGCAGTGCTAGGGGACATGGCACACAGGATGTGTGTCATGTTGTGTTTTCACTTTGGTCTGCACCAAAACACGCAGCCTGCAATGGCAGTCTTGCATGTGTTTGGTGAGGAGTCTCTTAGGGTGACACAAATTGTGTTGCAGCTTCAAGAGACCCTTCTTTAGTACCTCATGTCCTAGGGGTACCATTTAATTTTATTTTACAGAGAGTGCTAAAGGTATTGGCAATTGGGGGAAACAATTGTACAGTTTTGGGAACAAGAGCTAGCACTGGTGGCCTGGTTTGCATGAACCCACGGCACTTCGAGTCAAAAACACATCAAAACCTAGGCAAAAAGTGGGGGTGACCATGTCAGAAAGGTGCACTTTCCTTCAAAGAGAAATAAGAAGTGCTTGCAATTATCCTTGGCGGTCGTACAGCTGCCACAAGTTATAAATAGTCCTGGTATCCCCTCTAGCATTATGATAAATTTTGCATATATTTTACAGTGATAATATATCAAAGTGGCATCTCTAAAATAGCTTCAAGAACCACAGCAATGTCTGCTGGACCATGGCAGAATCAGGCTCTCTCGACTGTTCGATGGAAAATACAACTTATATCAGTTCTACCACCACCACTATCCCATGATGCATCATTGCTTGAGCACCTTACTTTTCACTGGTGGTTGGTGTTACAGACTGGAGTGAGATTCATATGAATTTCAAGTGAGAGGCAGAGGTTAAAGCAGAGGATGCGGACGCAGACGAGACAACTACCAATACAACACACACAGAGAACAGCAGACCAGAAGACAGAGATACCAATGCTAGAAGGTACATTATCTAGTACGACTGCAGACTTAGCTCCTGTATTCAATTCATCCCAACCCACCTTGACTACCAGCGAGATTGCCATACTTAGAAGGGGACTGAGTTTTGTTTCCACCAACAGACCTGACCCTATTTTAGTCAATCTAGGGGATTTATTTCTTACCAACACTTATGAGGGTAATTAAAGTGCCACTGGCTTATTCCTACCGTTCACATTTAACCCACCCCAGAGTTCTGTTCCATCAGAAATATTGTCATGTGCGAGGGCGGTAAACAAGGAGGTGGAGAACCTCCATAACACCAGGAAATGCATCAGATACAATGTTTCGGCAGAAGAGAATAAAGCATTAGCCACACTTGCCTGGAACCAAGAGATTGTGATCAAGCCACCAGATAAGGGTGGTGGGATAGTCCTACAGGACAAGGAAGCCTCCTGTGCAGAGATATTGAGACAACTTTCTGTTGAAGAACATTACACCAAAGCCAGCAGTGATCCTTCTCCGGAGTTCAGAACTCTCATAGGGGATATCACTGATGCAGGACTTGATGTGGGGTTCCTTTAAAGACATGAACACCTTTTCCTCAGTGTCCCCCACCCCAGAGGGCCGGGTTTGTATACTTTACCAAAGATACACAAGAATTTATCTAGAACTCCTGGTCGCCATATTGTTTTGGGGTATAGTTCTCTCTCAGAACCACTTTGTCAATTTGTTGATGTTTCCCTTAAACCCTGTGTACCCCTCACACGTTCTTTCATCAGGGACAGTATGGATTTCATCAGACAAATTGAGGAGAGACCATTTAATAACTCTACCCAGATTTTGGCGACTATGGACATCGAGTCCTTACATACCAACATCCAATAGCATGAGGCTCTCACAGGGATGAGGAGGACTCTGAATACCAGGGAGATGCCACACTGGGTTCATTCCTCTTTTATAGTTGATATGACTGAAATTGCGCTTAACAAGAATTATTTCTTGTTTCTTGACACCTTCCACTATCAAAGAAAGGGTTTGGCCCTCGGAGAGGATTTGCTCGAGATTTGATGAATCTGTGCATGTATGACTATGAAAATGCGTGGTTGTTCAGCGACACCAATCATTATAAGTCTAACATTGGATTTTGGTGCTGATACATTGATGATGTTTTTCTAGTCTAGGTGGGCACCATAACGAAACTCCAAGAGGTTGTAAGGTGGATCAATTCCTGTTTTCCAGACATCCAATTCACATGGAACGCAGCAACACACATATAACCTTCTTAGATCTCACCAGCAAGACAGAGGATGATGTTTTATACATGTCACTGTTTAAAAAACCTACTTAATGAAACTCAATTTTGGTGCACTCTAGTCATCTTCTGTGAGGCCCATGGTACAATCTTCCCTATGAAGTGGTTTCCCACCTGCACACCTCCTAATGACTGATTATGCTAAATTGTACAAAATTAAAGTGTTTTACAACAATGCGTGCAACTGAGAGCCTGCGGGCGTGCCTAAACACCTTGTAACCAAATATTTAAAATAAATGAAACGGAAGATTCCGTTCCAGTCTCTCAATGCACAGCAGTAGTCCCTAAGGTTTCAAAGCAGATTCAAATTTAATAACATTTGTATAAACTTTTTGCTTTTTATCACAATGTTAGAAAAGTAAAATCGAACAACTTTTTTGTGCGTCTCACATTATAATCACATTGTGATACATTTCATTTGTACAATGATATGTTTTCAAACACAAAGTATGAGTGTGTCCATAGAAAATCAATTAGCTTGTTGTACAAATTTAAACCAAGTCCCAATGTATTTCGGGTTTGAAAAAACCCTTCTTCAGGGGAAACAAGTATATGGGCGACATGATCAGGATAAAAGCACCTGCCGGACCAGTCATTAAGAAAGTATCAATCAAAGTATGGTGATATAATAGCAGCATTCTAAATCTCTACAATCAATTACAAAACTAAGGAAGTATGTGCTTGTGCCCCCTGCATAACATAAACCAAGCGCACGTGAAAATGTGTGAACAAGTCTCAACAGTAATGAATGAATCCACCTTAAAGAAAGCGTGTGAGGGTAAAACCACCAAACCCTTGTGTATTCGAAGAGATTGCAGGCTGAACAGCAGTGAGTGCGCGTGCAATAATCAAATCAGTTTGCGTAATCAGACTGAAGATTACGTCGAAAAATTCAGTGGCAAGAATCTGGAAAGGGTGACATGCGCTTGGAATACCCACAAAGAACATTTACTTGCAAAACACACACTGAACATCATTTACAAACACCAACATTATAAAGTACCCCATTGTTCTTTTAAAAGGGTCCTAATGTGAGGGAAAAATTGGTGAGAGCAGCTTTACCTGCTCCTATGGCCTAACTATTTATCCGCAATGAGGATTACCGCCCATCAGGGATCGTTTCACATCCAGCCAATGTGCTGCTTGTAAATTCTGCAATGAAACCAGGGTTTTTAGCCATGGAAATGAGTCCCACCTCTTGAATAGTTTTTTTCCAATTGTAATTCACAAAATGTTATCTGTCCAGTATGGTGCTCCTGTTCAAATATCTATATAGAGCATACCACTCAAAAAACTTAAAGCATACATCCTTCAGCATAGAAGTAGGATCAACTGCAAGACAACTGGAGCACCGCTGGTGGACCATCATGTGGAACTAGGCCACACAGCAAACCAAATCTGATGGCAAATCATTGAAAACCTAAGACTAGATCCACGTGGGGGAGACCGGACCAACAAACTACTAGAACTCAAGTGCCTATGGATCCAAAAGTTCAATTCTATTGTCAATGGACTAAACACCCAGGAGGAATGAGGACATTTTGTGGCATATGCCAGATGAGGTGGACAATCTACTCTCATGTAGATACCTGCATCTGATTACCTACTCTCCCATCCCACATTCAAGAACTATATCCTACGCCTTCTTCAATGGTTTTCTACAATCCGTGGTCCTGTATTTTTAAATCAATTTACTTTCCTTATTGATTCATGCTATGTTTACTTCTGTATTTTTATGATGTGACCTTGAATACATTCATGTTTGCTCCTTCTTTTCGCTCGAGAACACACTTAGGATGTTTGCCTGGGTCGTCTCTACCCTTGGACTGCCAGTCAGATTGCTTTTGTACCTTTGTTTATGAATTATTCTTTTTTTTGGATGACCTGAGGCTTGTATTTATTTGGCCCTCACACCCTCTTGTTTGCATGATTTATCTTATAAAATGCTCTCCGCTGAGCATGCTCAAGAAGCTTCTCAGTAATTGACCCAAAGTGATTGTCCCAGACACTTTTGATGCATTTGTATTTGCACTATTTCATACATGAGCATGTGCACTCTCTCCTCTGATCCAGAGGTCTCGACCATGCTTGTCGATGGAGGTGGTAGCATGGGCCCTCAGCGTGTTTTTAGATAGACGCATGAGCGTTCTAGCTTGCATGGGTTTAAACACAAGGTTTGCGCTTGGTTTTGCTTGAGGACCATGGATGTGGTCTAACTTCTTCAATGGAAACTCAATGCTCGCACTTGGGCCGTGCTTGAGTCATCGCTCCATTGAACAACACGCTTGGTTTTACAGTAAAATGTGAAAGTGCTACCTATGACAGCCCTGCTAAAGGCTTCTGGCCTGCCTCCAGAGTGACTGGACAATGTGGTCTTCAGGGGCAGGCCTTTTTTGTATGGATTTCCTCGTGGTGCGTGAAGTATGTGGGCAGGTCTTGGATGTCTCAGCTTGCTGATGTGCTGAGAGAATGTGTGTCACTAGATTTACAAAAGATTAAAGTCAGCTAAGATACCTTGTGGTTATGATAGAGCACCACGTTATTCAGAAAATTGTAGGGGTGCATCATATTCACTGTTAGTCCGCACCCACATATTAATCAAAATTGTATTAAGGTGTGACTTAGAAATGTATTACTCAAATCTGCTTATAATAGTATGATCAGACATGTAACCATGCTTTTCATGAAGAGCAATGTCGTAGTTCACTGCAATGTATTTTAGGCAACGCATAATGATTGGTTTTTATGTAATGCGGTGCATTAGGTTTAAACGTGCACCATATTAAAGTCTGCACATGTAGTTTGCTTATTCATATATAAAGTGTAATGAAGTTAATGCTTATAATGGGGTTTTAGAAGTGTGGGTTTAAATTGTGTAAAGGCCTGATCGCATATACGTTTGAAGAGAAAGACCTGTTCATTTCTTATGTTAGCTAAATGCCATAGGCCGAAAATGATTTCCCTTGGTAAGGCTTTGGGTTTCAGGATACTAGAAAATCTTAGAGAAGTGGAAAGTTTCTCGTTCTCATGTTTCTGTTGCAGGTGCAAGGACACTTAGCTCATTAGAGAGACTAGGCCTTTGTTTTAGGAGTTAGGATGGTACGAGAAGCCAATATGGGAGTACACCGGAATTTAGGGATGATACTTTCGGCAGAGAAGGTGCCTGGGACCCAAGGTCAAGCTAACCGTCGCTGGATGGGATACAAGTTTCGCTGGAAAAGTACTGGTAGAAGACCAGGCTAAAGGGGTGTGCCGGAGGGCGTGATCTATGTTTTTGGGATTTTGTATTAGGGACAGTGCCCCAAGGGTTGAGCAGTTGAGGCGTAGATGAAAATCTAGAAGGAGCATCTTTGAGTGAGCTCTGACTAAGTGAGTGCACTTCTAAGGAAGTCTTCACTGCTGACACCTTTTTACTCTCTTGCCTGGAAGGGAAAATGCTAAGTAGGGATGTCACCTTAGAGGTAGAGTAGGGATAGACTAACTGATTTTCTTTTAGACTAATGACTTCTAATATAGAGACTGGAGTAATTATCGCATTTCTGATGTTACTGGAATTGATTATTCTTCTTATTCTGATTCGGATGAGACTCCTGCATAGAATTTCATTTGTGTTAGTGCCCATTTATTTTCTTCACCTTGTATTGAGGTGTTTGTACATGCAGTTATTCTTGGTTGTAATAAATTCCTAAAAATTTAGATTTGGAGTCAGTGGTCGTTTCAGAGAATAAATTCAATTATTGATTATGTGTTAAAATTTGATTTCCTCGCCTCTACACTATTTAGCAGATAAAAAGATCCTGGCGACCTGAGGTAGATAAGAATCCGGCGTCATCAGTTACATAAAATCCAATGCATCAATTTTTAGCATGGGGAAAGTGACTGGCTTTTGGTGATTTTGCAAATTTGAATACCGGCTGGGATCAGGGCTGCCAAGTTTTAATCTTGCTTATGTGTGAAATGTACATGTTTGAGGAATGCCTGTTTGTGCCAGTTGTATATCTTATGTGTGACACCTGGAGTGACACTTCACTGAAAGTTTAACTATTAACTTGAACCAGGTACACTGCCAAAGCAGAGCAACAAAGGGCTCTCCGCATTGAATTACTCCATGCAGTACCAGCAGCATGCCCAGGAGTAACTACTGACATGGAGATGGTTGTTTGCCCCAAAGTTGTCCTTTACTGTTTCCATGTGAGAGAATCTCAACCAGGGAATAAATATCCTTTGCGCTCTCATACCTTGAGTCCTGCATTATTATTAAAATATAAAACACTAGAGGCACCAAAATAAAAATTAAAAGCCTGTACTGGTCTCACATGAAATCAGAACACTTCAGAACGGTCCCGCAGTAACTGATTACAGTGCAGCCTGTCTCTGCACCAGAAATCTGGTGCCATCATGACAGGCCCGATACCAACACTGCTTTTGAACAGCTAATGCAGCAGTCTCTCACTCATCCTTCAGATCCCTGCAGCCCCCGTCTTCCCAGGCACCCAAAGCCCACCATCGATCCCACCAGGCTTCTGCAGCACTGACTGCTTTAATCCAGGTTCATGCAGCATTCACGTCGTAATGCAGACCTCCCTCCCTTTCGGTTCCACCAGAAGGATACTCTCTAGTCAAAATAGGACAATGCAGGGGTATTGCCTCCAAAACATGCCACTGCAGGAGTGTTCTCTCCCCTCCTCCCTCAATGAGCCTGTAGTAGTCCCTCCTTTCAGGCTCCTACAGCCTGAACTCAGTGCCCCCATGTTTCTCCATGTTTCTAAAGTACACCCACTCTTTTATCAGTCTGTGCCGCATCTCCTTTTTCTCAGGATGCAGAAACACACCCGGATGGCTTCCTTCGGTATTCCCTCCACCAATAGCGGTACAGAACCCCCCTCCCCCCCCCCCCCCGCCTCCCCCCTCCTCCTCTCTGGGTCTACAGCACTCACTTCCTTCATTATAGAAGTCAATCAACCCAATGTAATGGTGAATTTCAAGCAGGGCTGTTTTAGACACTATCACTGGGACTTATTAGTCAGCTGACAACAGTGTTGGGAGCTCTTTGAGCACACCCATCCTACTGGCTCTCATGAGTTCGGAATGTGTGCACTTTTTCCCTACAGACTAATGCTGAACTTCACTTCCACGCTTGTACTGTGTATGTGTTGTCTTTGTAGCTCTTTGTGTTTTAGTAACACAGTGAATCAAACAGCACTGTAGCTGAACACGAGGACAGGATGAATTTAAGTTGCGCTCTTTCCCTTGCTGCCAAGCTTTTGCGTAGCCTCAGACACCATCCTTTCTACACACAGCCAGGCCTGTACTCCAGAGCATTACAAGCTGTCGCATCTAACATATGATGGCCGCTGCGGCTCTATTCTCCTGGGTTCGCTAGCTTGTGTCGTTTCTGAGAGCTAATCTAGCTGAAGACAGAGATGAATCTGTTAGTCCAGTGAAGCCTTCCCAGACTGTCAAGACACAGTGCAACAGGCCGGCACAATTAGGGTGAAGTGAACGCCTGGCAGCCCTGGGCTCTGGTGCCACTGCACCTACTGCATCATTTGTAGATACACTCCTGGGCCGACCCCATGTGTTGACAAAGTCAGTTCACATGTTTGGCCAGACTTGAACATGTAATGAAGCAGCTTCTACTCGTCCTGCAAAGTGCACTATTATCTGTCTGCCCAGTGTTAGGACTGCAAACGACGCGTGCTGGTCAGAAGATGTGGTTCCATTCGTGTAAGTGAGGCACTTCAAGTACACGCTGCAGAGATAGAATCACAACTGCGAGGTTAATACTCACGTTCAGCTAATCAAACTGTGTCCTAGGACACAACAAAGTCATCTCAGCTCTACAAGCTATCATCTCAGATCTATTAAGAAGTGTGACAAATTGGTGACCCTGCGGTAATGTAGGGTGACACTATAGTGAGTCACATTAACCCGTGCTGCATGGCATTTGGCAGTACTGTGGGACCCTAAATACTGGTCATGCCAGTACAAATTTGACCAGGTGACAACCTTACTTGCAACATGCAGATCCTTGATTAGAATTGAATACAGAGCGCCTAGTGGGCTACTGCGTTTGTTACAGAGATCCTTTAGTTACTAGCAGTTAATAAGTTAACATCCTTCTAATATAGCACAGTGAGCAATAAACATGCATCAAGGAGCTGTATGCAAAGTAATTGGTCCTTTTTTCCTCTCAATCTTTCATTATTCTAGGGTTGCTAAAAAGGGTTAATCTGGGTAATAATGAAGTCTTATCAGCACAGGCTACCACTGCATTATGTTATAAAGCCAGTCTTTGTGTTTCTCCAGAATACGTACTCTTAACACCTGAACAGTATTGATGATGTGTGACTCCTAAACCTTGTAACACTGCTTACTTTATGTAGAAACCTCGTCTACATTGATTTACACACTTGTACAATTTATTCTTTAATTATAATACGTTTGTAGAAAAGCAATTTGACACCCTACATTAGCATTAATAGTGCTCTAAAAGAAATTGAATTAAAAAAAATAATTTGTAAGTGGTATTTACATCAGTGGTGGAATTACTCATACAGACATGCATTTGACATTCTTACAGTGCCCACCTCAAGTAAAGTCCATTGTGGGTGATCGGTATAAAGCAGCTGTACAGGCTCATGAACTTGCCCATGTCAGCAGTGGTATGATAGTGGGACAGCCCAAATTATGAAGTGGAATCGAATGGGGTCGAACAAGAGGAATAATGAAAGTATCAGCAGGGTTGAGAGAGTGTTCAGATGTTGAGGGGCAGGATGTTGCAAAAAGTTCTGGGAAATGGGGTCTTTTTAGACCCAAAGCAAACACATCTACTTCATGCCAAGACTGGTATCTTTAGTCTGGTTTTTGCTGCAACGTGAAGCCAACAACACTGGTACTGTATTACTTTCAGTACCCGATTATGTGGTCATGTCGAAGGACTTTGGAGTGGAGAGCAGAGAAGGAAATTGGTCAGAATAAGAGATTGTCTCTTTTCTGGACTCTTCCTGACATTTTAACTGAAGGGTGTCATCTTATTGTGATGTCTCTTGCAGCTGTCAAGCAAGACTTTTCTCCTTCTAGTCTTTTAAGTTTTTACATCCTCACTTCATATTTAAGCACAATTGTTAATAGTCTGCCACAGTGTATATTTTTATTGTTGTACCATACTGTCAATGCCTTGTAAAAGAGGCTTTCCGTTCAAATATCTTCAGGCAAATCGATATAATGGAAACCTTGCAAGACAAGTCCTACTGGAATTACTTTAACACAAGGGTCAGTTCATAAAACATATATCATTGGCATGCATGCCAACATTTTGGTCATTTCATAAAACGTTTATCATTGGCATGCATGCCAACATTTAGAAGAGTAAAGTGGGAGATTTAAAAAAAAATAATCAGGAGGCAATTTGAGGCGAAAGACAGCTAAAATAAACCCAATTTCGTCTTAAGCAATTGTGAGTTTCCCACCTGAATCAGGTCTATTGGCATTTATGCATTATGTGGTGTTACTTCAGCACGATCCATTCTGGGATACGTTTCTGGAGTCACACAGCTGAAAAAGCTTTGATGTTCCAGGTCTTAGATTTAATTAAGACTGATTATAATCTGCTCTTGTTCATTAATACCAGGCTGAGTCTGGATTTGTGGTTACAGAATTGCCAATTAGAAGATCACAGTGGGGATTGGTTTTCAGAACTAGTGTTTTTAATAGAATATGTGCATGATTGTAGAAGTCCATTGGAGTCCATTGTACCTCCTCCAACCATATGTGTTTTAAAAAGACTTTAGGAGTATCCTTAAAATGTTTTCTGAATGCTATTTGTGCATATCTTGAGAGATACAATAATATATGTAGAACCTCCCACTCGACCAACAAATATTTTCACAATGGCTCAAAATACCTCATACGGGCTGTCCCTTTGTCAAGAATATAACTAAATACAAAGTCAATGCATTAATTTGTATATTTTATTGTTTGTATATAATCTTTTGTAATTTTATTTCATTAATTATCAACCATTTTTTTCATTTATATTATTTTTAGAATATAAAAACCATAAACTATTTGTGCTCTTCAGCAGAAAAAACTGAATTCCCAAAATGTGCAAGAAAGGCATAGTTATGCAACATTAAACATACAAATTGTCATGTTGAAAATTGACCCCTTCCATAAACACATATTATCTAACCTCACATACAGTCATCACATCCCAATCGTACACATACACACATCACATTCATAATATTCCAGCTTAAGTGGCTTGCACAGAATAACTCACGGCGAGAATCCTTCTTTATTTTCCAAGGTTATGCAGTCAGTTGGAAACAGGTCAAGCTGACACACGTTTCAGTGGATTGTTAAACTTAAGTCCACCTTCATCAGGACCGCTCAGTTTCTCTATATTAGAGCAGTGGAGGTAGTAAAAGGGATCAGTAAGATAAGGTCTAGTCGGTTATATGTAGTCAATGATAGGACCGACAGCCCGATGTAGATGCCCCTGAAATGATTCAGGCGTGTTCGCATGTGTCGTATACCTTCCAACTGGGATATAGTCTTGATTGATTCCAATGACCTTGCATTAGAGTGGCTCTCTATGCCATAGGTACTTCCCACTCTAGGAGTAAAAGCTACTGTTTTGATCTGTAGCCATTGTAATAGATCCAGATTTGTCTTTTCTCTTAAAACTGAATATTGGTCTTCACGTCTTCCTCGTTTGCTGAATGGCCCTCAGTCCGTCTGTTCGACAATAAAAGTGCCTTGAGAGATGCATCTTTGGGCTGGTGTTTGGGCTGATACTGCTCTGTGTTCAGCTAAATTTTGGCTTGTACTTCGACAGCTTTGGGTTTTGGACAGGTCTCAAAATCTGGCAACTTTGTTTGTTGATATAAACACAATCTGAAGAGAGGGGTGACTAGGAGCTATTCAGAAAAACTAGAGGTCCTGTACCAATGCTCCCAAGGACATCGTCACTAACACTAAATGGTATCAGTTCCTAAAAGAAAAAGGGAATAGAGCACTCTACAACCCACTATGGTTGTGAGTAAGTATGATGATAGTCTCCAGAGAAAGATTGAGTGTCCTGTTCATTCTTGTGCACTCACACACCCTTGCGAGTGTAAAGCATCATCATCGGGCTATGCTCCTCGTGGGGGTGGCGCTGCAGTCCCTCACGGGCCCCACAAGAGGGCTCTCTGGGGGAGATCTTTTTAAGGAGGTGCTGCACTTGTGCATGTGGGTGTGTGGGTCAAGTGAGTGAGTGAAAGTGTGGATAAAATTACCTATCGGTACCCCAGCAAATTTAATGAGGAGTCCTCTAGGTAAGGGTAAAAATGGGCGGAATTGGAGACTCTCCTTAAACAAATAAAGGCGCGACCTGAGATGCAGACCAGGTACGGGGGCCGGTTATAATCCCAGACATCTGTGATATATCATTTATGCTCAGCTAGTGAGGTTAGACAAATATATAATTCACCATGGTAGGGTTTTTCATTGTGCATAGTCCACTGATAATGCTAATCATGCTCCTAAATTGCATATTTTTCTTAGTTCCAGCAGAGCTGCTTCATGATAGAACATGATAGTTTCAAAGAATATTGAAAAACATATCTTGTGTCTTTCAGTTGTTTATTATGGACATGTATGAGTGAGAGAACGAAAGGGGATGGCCTGTTACCATGGTTCTCTGAGGGGACTAGAGTGTTGTGTTCTGGAATGTCAACATAACTTTTACTCTGGGACGTTTAGGAGGTCTGGTAAGGCACTATAAGCTAGTCAGGGTTTGGGTCCATAGGTGCTGATATGATATAGCAACTCAGTCCCTAAATGTATTTATTTATATGCTTTATAGAGTGCGAACTTGACCCGTTAGGGTATCAGAGCGCTTTACAGGAGAGCAAAGCAATATGCAGACAGGCTTAGAATCAACCAGTAACATATCGAGAAGTAAAGGAGAGGGGTGCCGGATACATAAGGGAAAGAAGAGCACGTATTTACAGTTTGCATAACCAATTACTCAAGACGAGATACCATATTTCCAGATTACGTTTACAACTATTCAAGACAGGCCCCAAGTTTCTGGTGGGGTGACTAGGTAGTCCGAAGGGAGGTAGTGGACGGCCATAGATCGTGCCATAGTGGTGGTTGGGGCAATATTTAGATGAGAAATCTGCTCATAAGGAAGGTTTTGACATCCTTTTTGAAGCGAGTCAGATAAGGGGTTCTTCTGATGTCTGGTGGGAGAGAGTTCCATATTCTTGGAGCAGCCCCTGAGAAGGCCCGATTGTACGTTTTTTTTTTCCAAAAGCGTGCAGGTGGGAGCAAGAGGTCTCTGGCAGATCGGGAGTTTCTGGTTCCTCCGGAGATCACAAGTTTCTGTGCCAGATATGCAGGGGAGTTAGAGTATAAAGCTTTGTGCGTGATGCAAGCTAGATTGAGCTGTATTCTTGCCTCCAGGGGAAGTCAGTTGAGAGCTTTCAGGTGTGGGGAAATATGATTGTATTTCCTTGTGCCGGTAAGTAGTCTGGCAGCCGCATTGAGGCAGGCTTAAGAAGTGCCAGGAAGATCTTGGGTAAACCCGAGAGGGTTGAGCAGCCATATTCCAGTCTAGAGATGACGAGTGCTTGGACTGCCATTTTTAGGTCGGGAGCATCGAGGAAGGGTTTCAGTTTCCTAAGGTAGCTCAGGTGGAATCTGGCTGTTCTGGCAATCGAATTGATGTGGTCCTGCATGGTCCGGTTGCTGTTCATGGTAATTCCCATGGATTTAGCCGAGTTCACAATGGTCGATGGGCAATTTAAGGCTGTGATAGCCTTAATCCATGATTGAATCTCGAGGTTGGTATTGGGAGGGGAGATCAGGAGAAATTCTGTTTTCTTTGCATTGTGTTTAAGTTGATTGGATGCAAGCCATTGGACGGTGAGTTTCAGGACTTCGTTCAGGGAGAGAATCTCTTCGAGAGATGAGGTTTTGATGTAGATCTGGGTGTCATCAGAGTACATATGATAGGAGATATTAGCTGTGCATAATACTTCAGTAAGTGGTTCTAGGTAAAGGTTGAAAAGGGTGGGGGACAGGGTTGATCCTTGAAGGACTCCAACTGTGACAGGGGATGGTGACGATAGGTTGCCATTGATAAGGAATCTCTGTGACCGGTTGTGGAGGAAGGATCTAAACCAATCTAGAACAGTGCCATCCAATCCCATCCTGAGTTTGAGGCGTTCAAGTAGTTTTTCATGGTTGACCGTGTCGAAGGCCGAAGATAGGTCCAGAAGGATTAGTAGACAAGTTTTGCCTTGGTCAAGGGCTTGGAGGGCATCATCCACGATGTGGAGCATGGTGGTTTTGGTCCTGTGCCCTGGTCTAAATCCAGATTGGAAGTCATCAACCAGGTGGAAGTTGTTGATGTGGTGGCTTAGCTGCTGTTGCACACATTACTCCAGCCCTTTGGCTAAGAGGGGGATGTTGGAGATGGGTCTGAAGTTGTCGGGGGAGGCTGGATCCAGCGACGGCTTTTTCAAAATGGGGAGGACTTGGCCGGCTTTTAGAGAGTCAGGCATCGTTCCCTGCTGTAGGGAGGCGTTGATTATTGCAGTCCAGCTAGGAATAATGGATTGGGCGACAGCAACTAGGCAGTTGGAATGGAGCGGGTCATTAAAATGGTTGTTCAGGTTTAAGGTAGATAGAATTTTAGAGATGCAGTCTTCATCATAGTCTTTGAAGACAGTCCAGTGAGCATGATTTTTGGGTGGAGCCTGTAGGTGCGTCATGGTGGGAGGAGGCGGGTCAGGTTGGGATTGAGGGTGTGTGATGGAGCTGAGATCGTTTCCGAGGGCTAATCTTTTGTCAGCGAAGATAGAGGAGAATTTCTCTGAGGATATAAGAGACTTGGGGGTTTCTTTCGATGTTTTGGCCAGTTTATTAAATTGGTGTTTGACCAGTTCAAAGAGCTTGTGGGGTCTGTTCTTGGCTTTCTCAAGTTCAGTTCTGAAGAAGTCTTTTTTTTTTAAATGAGTGTGTTCCTGTTGTAGACATTTCTGGCCTGGAGGAGGAGTTTTAGATGTGCGGTATAGGGGTGCTGCCTCCAGGATCTTTCAGCTTGCCAGAGGGCTCTCCTCTCATTATTAAGGGATCCTTTGAACCAGGGGTTTCTGTCTTTGATTTGGGTTCTTTTCAGTTTTAGTGGAGCTAGATCGTCCAGAATGTTTGATATAGTCACAGAGTAGTGATCATTGAACCCACTTACTGTTGTGATATGCGAAGAGGGGGAGGTTGGATTTGCAGCGGGCACAAGTTCACTGCGTTCCAAGTTCTTGGTGTCTCTGATCCAGCATTTAGGAATCGTCGGTTGCGGTGCTCTTGTCTTGTGGGTGCCAGGTAGATGGAAGGTAATGGCATGATGGGCAGACCAGTCGCATGGGTCAATTGAGATAAGCTTGACAGTTGATTCTTTGGAGATGATCCAGTCAAGGGTGGCCCCTTTTGAGTGAGTTGGTAGTGAGTATGCTTGGGTCAGGGCTTGATCTGCCAGGAGATCTTTGATGGCGTTGACATGTGGATACTTGGGATCGTTCCAGTGTAAGTTAAAATCACCTAGGAAAATATCTTTGGCATTGGTGGGAATCTTATCTGTGATGATTTCCATGAGGTGGTCGGTGAAGGAGTCCTTCATGCCTGGGGGGTGGTAAAAGATGTGTAGGTTGCATAGTTGGGTGGAGTTGCTGCAAATAGCGAGGGTGAGATATTCGCAGGATTCGGTGGTGTCCACCAAAAGTTCTGTGACAAGAAGGTTAGAGCGGTAGATGCAAGCGATGCCTCCTCCTTTCTTATTAGATTGTCTGTCCAGCCTTGCGATGTTGTAGTTAGGAGGGACTAGGAGGTCCAGGCATGGAGATGAGGATTCATTGAGCCATGATTCTGTTAGGATTGCTAAGTCGAATTTTTTGCGAAGGATGAGATCAGCAATATCTGCGGTGTGCTTAGCTGCCGATCGGCAATTGATTAACAGACCAGACAGAGAAGATTTGGACAAAATTTCGGGAGTCTGGGCAGACAGGTGAACAGGTGCGAGATTACTCTTGACTACAGTTCTGTTGCGGAGGGTGGCTGGCCTGTTGGGGTGGATAGTGACTGTGCAGATGGCATGTTCGGCATTCCCGTCGACAGGATAAGGGGTAGCTGGGATAGAGTTGTAGTCTCGGAGGATGGCCAGGATTTCCATTTCAGTGAGGTCTAGTGGACTTGGAGCGGCAAGGGAAGAGGTGTAGGAGAGGACCAGAGTGAGGGTTAATTCCTCTGAGAAGTGGCATGGTTACTTACGGGGACAAAGCTGTCTCAAGGCAAGGGCCATGAGACAAAGCTGTCTCATGGCAGGGGCATGAGGTTGGCGAGAGAGAGTTCAGCGAGGTGAAGGAAGTTCATTAATTCCAAGATAGAAATATGAATGCTCTGGGTTAGATTAGTAGCTCTGGAGAGCAGAGAAACCATGTCCCTATCTGGTGGAGGCGTTAGAGGGCAGGGGGGCAATGGTTCAGGAACCGTTCAGTCAGCATGTATAGGTGATACGGAGAGATGACTAGTATGGCCTGTGTTGTAAGTCGTTGGATCTATGCTGGGGCCCCTTTGTGAGTTGGGTTGAAGGCTGGGAGGGCAAGCACGACCTGTATCATAGGTCTTTGGGAGCGTACCGTGGCACAGTCTACTTGGGGGGCTAGTAGGGAGGAGACCAAAGGCCTAGGGGTGATTCTGTTGGCAAGGTCGGGTGCCGTGCTGGAGTGGATAGGGGGGTCTGTGTTAGAAGACCTTAGAGGTGTTTGTGAATGGCTAGCTACGCTGGGTAGGCTGGATGAGGACTCATCGGTGCGGGAGTTGTTTACCCTGAATACTAAATACTGACGTTCTTTGATCTCAGGCACAGTTCTGTTTCCAAAAACAGAATTCCTGCAACAAGACCTTGGGACATAGGAATCTGAAGTAGTAAACAGTAAAAGAGAATGCTTTTTTAAGTTCTTGGGGGCTGATTAGGGTGGCGGCCTCACCGCCATCCAAAGCATGTTCTGCCCGCCGCATTAGGATGGCGGGTGGTTTGTTGCCGGTCGGCAAGACCGACTGCCACGTATCCGACGGGCTCCTTGAGCCCGCCGGTGTGGCGGAGGCAGAGTAATGCTTACAATGGAGGCGGTGCCTGTCAGACAGCGCCGTAGGCATTACGATGTGCCTTTCCGCCGGCCCTTTCATGGGTGTGAATCCGCCATGAAAAGACTGGCAGAAAGGGACATTGGGGACCCCTAGCAGGCCCCTTTACCCCCTGGCCCCCAGACACAGGACCTGGGGGCGCATAAGATACCCCCCTACATATCCCTCCACCATGTGGCAGGCACAGCAAATTGCAAAATATAGGCATTGCGACCGCCGTGGTGGCGGTCTCATCAAAACGCCTATTGCGGGACCATCAAGAGCATGCCTGGCGGTCCCAGTCCCCGATAGGGTGATAGGTGGAGATAAGTCTGCCCGCCGTCGTAACCAGGCCCTTTGTTCAGCTGAGCTTATCTCAAAGTACATCTATTCTATAGTCCCACTATTTTTTGATGCAGGGCTCAAGAGAAAAAGCAATATAGCTGCTTAAAGACCACTTTAATTTTGGATTAGATTGTGGGAAACTTCAGAATTAGAACCATATAGGAAAGCCTTAATTGAAATCCTAGATATAGACAACCATTCCATGGTTTTGTCATATAAAATCCAACTTTCAAGCACTATGGAGGGAGTGATCCTTCTACTATAAGGGGTGTAACAACAGTCACTGACAAATCACATGACTGAGTTACATCATAGAAACATAAGTTCTGGAAACCTTGTAGTAGACTCCCCATCCCATAAGTATACTCCGGCATTTGAAACTTATATGGATGCCATTGCACCCTACCAAGCCAAGATCTTGTATATCAAATGGAGGGCTCTCTATGGGTAGGCCAATTTCTTAGCAAATGGAAGCAGACTCTTGAAATACAGGCCCCTGTGCCATCTTGTAGGGATGCAACAGTAGAAATGGATAATCTGCTCCTCTTCCGTCCACAGTACCAAAGACCAAGAAATACCTGGGCCAGGACCGTCTGTATAAATGTAGGCATTAGGCATCATTCAACTGCCTCTAGGATACCACGGACTAACACCATCCCCCTTATTGTATACACTGTGAGTAGATATATTAATGCCATCTGGCTGGTACGGAAGCATCTGGGGTACTCTCTTTAAACAAGGCCAATGTGAACTTTGTTACCCCCTTCCATCAATAACTGGTGCATTTACTTGGAATCAGTCCCAACCGTGCAATCCACCCACTGTTCTAATTTTTTATGGAAATGAATGGCCATGTCTGTTTTGTAAGCTTTCCATAACTTATATATTCTACTCAGAATATGTTTCTATGTTACAATGTATGAGCTTTCTATCCAGCTTTAGGAAGCACTCGACCCTTTACTACCTACAAATAGTTGATCTGTCGACCGAGGGAGCTCTGGCGTTTTATGCAGCTCAATGTTTATCATTTTAGGCGTATCATCGTGCAACGTGACAAGGGCCATTGTTATATCTATTTCTTCTTAAACTAAACGGTTCTGCCCAATAGTTGATATTTTCTTCCTAATCATGATTTCCCCTTTTCACATGAAATTTGATATTTGAAAATTACTTTTTTAATGTGAACATTTTGATATTATGCTACGTATAGGCATATATGTACACTGGTGTGGTTTCTATGCATGTTTGTGTAGGTTGTATTGGGTTTTATTCCCGAAATGAGCTTATCAATGAATGAATGAGTGCAGGTCTGGACATGCAGATGGTTCCGCAAGGGGTCTTAAGATCCTCTCCTGCAGACCTTGTGTGTTCAGATACAGCTGCAGTGTTGATGTTGCATCATGTTATTAGTATCGATGGCTGCAGAACTATTTCTCTAATGATGGTTTGCACTGTGCCGTCACATCTGGATCTCAAAGGGTAGATCGCCCAGGGATAAATCTGTTGTAATGGGAATCATTAAATGTTAGTGCGGACCCAAGGTACCAACCTGCACTCCAGGCTCTCCCAGTTGGAAAAATGCTGAGTTCTATTCTCACCTGGCTTGTTAAGCAAAATCACAAACGAGATACATTTTTATTAACCACTTGTTTAGGACCCATATGAGTAAAATATTTTGTAGACAGTATACGGTATATTGTTGCCTAGTTTTTGTATAGAACGGCGTTAGCAATTACTTGACCTCTTCACACTTCCTGACTTCAGACTTGGGTCTGTGATGTGTGTTTTTTTTCAGTCTGGGCCACTCCAGCGGTTGAGGGTTCAAGGATCCCTGACACAAGTTAGTGTGGACGAGCTCTAGTCCATTATACGAGCATACTTGGGGTTCTTCCAATAATCGCTATTGATATGGCTCCCCTGTCTCCATGTCTGGCGGACCCAGGGCTTCTCAATTCCGAGTTCATGCAGAACTCCTAATGCGATAATGCACTTTGATGCTATGGTGCCAGCTAATCTATGGCTGAAGCATTTGTTCATTAATCCAAGGCGTCCTGTAAGGAATGGGGATATTGATGGAAGTTGATGTTTCCACACCAATTTCTCAATGAAATTCCCATATTCCATGTTGCTTCTTGGGTAGCATATTCCACTGGGTTTTACCTGGCGAATATGTCCCAGGAAAACCTAGACGTTGTGTTAAGTCTGCATACAGAATTAGTACACATCTCAGAATCCCGATTTAGACAGTACCTACTGATGGAGGCTAAAATGGGTATTCTGCAAAAATGAGAATGAGGGACTCTGTCCCTCTGCTGTTTCTCCAGGCTCCTTTATGCTAGTTACAGTAGCAAATTGGTTGGGTGGCCATTTTGAAAAAGAAGTAACACTAGTCTGCACCTTCCCAGCTGTATATTCCCTTAGGAATCCAATCCCATCCATCCCATTCCTGCCCATCTCTCCCATTTTTTTTCATCTTTCTTCGCATGCATTTATTTTTCATTTTCCCCCGCCTGTCTGTTTTGCTTGTTTTATGTTACTCCTCCACACTCAAAGTTATGGCAGAAATAGGCAGTGTGCGCTTCCACCTCCCTTTCATGTTGACTGCAGGAGGTAGGCCTGGAAAGGACTCCAATTTCCAGGAAAGGAAGGAGAGCTGCGGACAAGTGACGAAAAGGATATGTAACCTCACGGATTCACACGCTTTCAGCAGCAGGTACAATGTAACATATATACACATATTGCAGAGTGGAAGTAGCCACTCTGAAGTTATATTAGGATTCAGAGAGATAGGAATTTCTGAGATATTTGATCTGAAATTACTTTGCACCCATTTAACAACTCTCCACAAAACTTTGCAGACCTATAGCTTTTTCTACATTAGAGGATGATGCACAGCTTCGTTGTGATTTATCAAGGGGTTGCAAAGAAAAAAGGCGTGTTCCCAAAACACGTTTTTCTGTCAGTGCATTTTCAATAGATGTTTGTATTGGACACAGATCAAAACAGACAGGCGAATTTCCATGAAATTTGGAAGGTCTTTAGATTATAATGTGCTGATGATCCTTTTTGGTAGTACAGGTAAGTAGGGAAAGTATTTTTTTAAGTTATAAGGCATTTAACTTAGTGCCTGATTATGAGTTTGGTGGTCCATCGGACCACCAAACGCGTGGTGGCAGTCCCTAGACCACCACACTGGTGGTCTGCCTGCTGTATTACGAATTCAGTGGTGGGACTGCCACAGGAACACTGCAACCACTGGGGATCATGGATCCTGCTGTGGTGGCGTGGCAGTCAGAGTCCCTAATATGCTAGGCAGGGCTGCTACGGCACCGCTAAGCATATTGGGAGTTTCCTGACCACCTCACTTTCAGTGGCGGTGAGCTCACCATTAAAAGTCTGGCAGAGAGGAAACAGCCCCGGGTCATGGGATGCATGCAGTGGGGCACATGGTGTGCCCCCTGTCTGCATGCACCCCCTTTCCTGCACGGCATGGACTTTACAGTCCATGTCATGCAGGAACGGGCTTTGGTGTTTCGATTGCAGTGCCTTTTACATAGGCACCGTTGTGGGAACGCAAAAGGACCGCTTGACAGGCCAGAAAAAAACTCCTAATCTGGCACGGAGCGGTCGAGTTTGGCGATCCTGGAGCTGGGCGCTGGTGTGGCAGCCCTATCCAGGACTGCCAAATTCGTAATCAGGCCCTTAGTGATATCTGTGGCCGAGGTAGTTTCAAGAAATTTCACGGATACTGCTGACAAGGCATTATTTGATTGGCTAATGACTGCCTTTGCAAAAGCTAAAGGCAGCCATGTTGCCTTAAGTACACTTTTGCTATGTTCTGGATTAGGTCCTAGGTTTTATATTTTTCCCTACTTACTACCACTTTATTAAAGTGGTGATAGTTAAGGAAAATTATTTACACATTTCTATATATTTTTACCACTGTGCCGCCTAGGAAGCACTAAAGGTACTTAAAAAAAATAAACCAAAAAAATTAAATATATAAGAAAATGTCAAATACACTGTACAAAGGTATATTTAACATATTTAGTTTAATAGCGTGTATTTATAATTTTCTACATATTTAATTTTTCTAAAAAAAGTCTATGGAGTACTGCAGTAATACTTACAAATTAACGTGCTACTTAGAAAAATGAAAATATATATATATATATATATATATATATATATATATATATATATAATACTCAGTACTACACTATATTTCACTAATATAGTGTACTACTGTATATTTACATTCTGTTCTTTATATTTTTTCATGTAACTACTGCGGTATTTTGTAGGTAGTAGCGTGCTTCTCCTTAAAGTGATTTTAAAATAAATGGAAAACTATAAATATATTTCGTGGAGGTTCCACTTCCTTGCAGGAGAGGTCTGTAGATTGAAAAAGAAAAAAATTACAATATTTGAGACTCAGGGTAATCATGGTACACAAGAAGTAAGCATACAATTAACTAAGGGCTACCACCGATACCAGACAACTTGCTAACCCTGAATGATTGATCACCCAAACAATAAAAAGTTTTCGCTGTGCATATCATCATCATGTCCTCCACAACCACTTGGGATTTGGCACTCCAGCCGCTAGTCTGCATAAATAACTCACCCCTTTCCATTTTCAGTCCACAGTGGTAGACCTCTTTGAGTCCTCTTGCTCCCCATAGAAGTAGATGGGTATTTATCCTTCTTCTGCATGCTGTTGTGGAGACTTGCAGGTTGTATTTCTTCCAAAAATAGACTGACCTGTAGAACAAGAAAACAAAAACTTTTTGTCATCTAGTCAATCTATAATGAGAAGTTTCAGAAGAACCAAGAAAAGCTGGCACACAAATTACCAAAATGCTAATCAAGTATCACTCCTAACATTAACCTGTAAGGAAATAATCACCCAAGAAGGACATCATTTAAAATACCAAGTTTACCTAAGCTAAGCGAGTCACATTCATTACATTAATCTTCATTTGGCATTCATTGCTGCAAGTTACCTGTTCCAAGTAGGGTGCCGATCTACATATTTATGTGTATGTTTTTTCCATGGAAATGGCTACATCAGCTGTGTAGTGCAGTCCTTTTCATCTTCACTTACAGCCAAGCATGGAATGCTGGGTTATGCATGGAAGGATGGCATCTTTAGTTTTTTCAAGAAATTGTCTTTCTGGTGTTGGGCCTCAGGCCCGCATAACGGGAAATGATGGACACAGACACATGGGTGTATAGTGTAGTAACTGGCCACGAGCACATGCACCCGGGCCCTTTTATTAGCGGGGTCACGTCACTCGTGACACCCGTGATGGATGGGTGAGGGGGTGCATGTGTGTCCAGCCCTCAGGTGAGTGGCTGGAAGTACAGCTTCCTGCAGGGCACTAGAACGTGTCCCGCAGGACACTACATTCCTCCCCAACTTTGTTGAAGAACAAACAAAACGTTAGTCCAACCTGTGGGGACAAAACAAACAATTATCAGAATACCACAGTGTCCATCAGTCTTCTGAGTCAGGTGGCAGGACGACGTCAGACAGGAGCTGGTGACTTGGCTTGCAGCAGGACCTTCTCGGCGGGCACCCGTGATTTAACCTGAGGGGTTCAGGGCACGACCGCCGGCTTGGAGACGCCCGTTGCAACACCGTCAGTTCACTGATGGTGACATGTCCTACGGTCATGCATGGCTCCCACCTTGCTGACATCGGTGATGGTCTGTGGTAAGTTCTAACAGTTCTTTACAGTGGGTTGCGTCGTGAGCATGGATGGAGTCCACGGTGAGAATTCACACAGGTGTTGCTGGTCCGACTTTCCCTGTTGAACTGCTTGGCTGTGACTGGCAACCTGTCGGTGGGGCAATGTCTCTTCTCACTCTCCCGCCTGGGGAGGCCCGTCGTCGGGGTTGCTGTGGGACTGTAGGAGGGCTGCACTGGGGGCCGCTTGTGTGCCGTCTGGGGGCAGCTGCCGGACCGCTGAGGAGCCATTACTTAGTCGCACGCACAACCCTCACGGGTGGATGAGTCTTGGCCAAGACTTGCACTCGCTGCCGTGGTTCCGGTGTAGGCCAGGTTCACAGGTGGCTTCTGATTTCCTTTAGTCGGCTGGTGTGGCAACGGTGTCGGACTCCAGTCCATCGGTACTCTGGTAGTGGTGTTTGATGCATGTGCTGATGGTTGGCGTGATGGTGGTTGCCAGCCATGTGGTGACTCGGGATGACAGGTGGTGGTGACTTGCTGGGAGAGTTGGATGTCAGGAGGGACTTGGCAGCTATGTGCCTCCACCTTGCTGAGGTGGAGTGTTTGTGGCAGCTTGACACGTAGAGCGTGGGGATCCTCTCTTGCCTGGCTTGGAGCCACTGCCGACTCCATCTTGAGGAGATGTGAGGACGGAGAAACGGTGCTGATCTTCACCCGTGACATCTGCGGACAGGAACAGGGATGCCGCTTGACTTAAACTGCCTACACTTGGGGATGGACGGTCGCCCGGGGGAGCGTTAGGATGAGACGCGGTTAGCGCTTGCTGCGGCTTATGTTCGGTTCACCCATGAGGCTGTATCCAGGAACGTCGGTCCGCCATGGTGGCTGTCTGGTGTGTCAGGGTGTGCTCTTGGCTTGCTGTGAGTCCTTGGTCTTCTCCCTTTGTTGGTCTATTCAGCCCCCCTGTGTTCCTCCGGTTTTTAAGGGTGACGGGGCTGTCACTCTCTTCTTTCTTCGAGGGCGTTGCGCTTGGACCTCGAGGCGGCGCTGTCATGGCGCTAGCTTCTGCCTTTGCTCCGGCATGCTCCTTGCTTGCTGTGCGACGTGATGTCCAGTCGCGTGTCGCTGGCATTGGAGCGCATGTGGAGTGTGCGACTCCTCTCTTGCCTGTCATGGGTCACCGCCGACTCCACCTTAAGGCAGTGTGAAGGAGGACACTGTGTTGCTTTCGGCCCGCTGCAGGGCTTCGCTGGTGCAGTAGAGACGTGGTCGTTCTTTGTGCTGCATTCAGCTGTGTTTCTTTGTTGAGATGCCGCTATCTCCCGGGCGCCTGCCCGTGCTGTCAGATTTGCTGGCGCGGCCTTCTGCACGTCTCTGACTTACTGCGCCCTGTCTTCTTCTTGGGTGTTGTCTTCTGGCACTTGGTGTGCCTGTGGTGTAGTTTGTGGTTGCGCCTGTTCACCTGTTGGAGCGGGTGATGCGACCTCTTCACCGGCAGGGGTGTTGGGCAGCCACGTGTGGTGCGTGCTCTGCACCAGTCTCTTCTTTTTCCTTTGGCAGGGATAGCCACTTTGAGATGTTGGTGTCTTGTGGATCTTCTATCTGTGCTGGTGGTAGCAGTCGTTGGTGTTGCTGCTTGTGTTTGGCTTTATTTGTAGTGGTGGCTGTTCGCCACTCGAGGCGTGTGATGCAGTGTCCTTGCTGGTGGTGGCGTCAGACAGCCACTGGGGGTGTGTAGCATGACACTTGCTGGCCATGGCATTGATCCGCCACTACTAGTTGCATGCTCTGCGCCTACTCCTTTGGGTGTTTCCGGGGGGGAGGGGGGCTGGCTGCCTGTATATAGTAGGGGTTCTTGTCGCTCCTTGCGAAATTTGTCAGTCTCCCCCATGTTTACAGAGGTGGCAGACAGTGCTCTTTGCTTCCTTTCCTCTTCCTGGGATGACGGTTGGCACAGGGCCTTCATGTGCTTCCTGTGTGGTACTGGGAGCTCGCTTGTTGTCCTTCTTGCCGTGCGTTTCAGAGGGAGTGTGTCAGTGGAATAAGTGATACACAGAGGGTGTCACTTTAGGTGCTGGATGGCTGCTTGCTGCGCAAGATGTGGTACCACTCACCATTGCTAGGGGTGCAGCGGGTATGGTCAGTAGGCAGCAGCGTTGCTGAGACTGTAAGTCACACAGTGGGGAGATGCAGCTGCCAGGCTGATTCTATGTGATGGCTTGCCTTCGTCCGGGTGCAGTACCACCCGTGGCCGCTAAGTGGCAGTGCAGCATGTCTCACGCAGCCGCGGCAGCCTTCCTCCTGCAGGCCGTGCTGTCCTATGGGTGTTATGGAGACAGGTGCCGGGGCATTTCGAGTGGGGTGAGCTGTAAGAGGGAAGGTGAGTGCTCCCCTTGTCCTTGGTGCCACTGATGCCTTGTTTCATTGCCCCCATGCATTTGTGGTCATACTTGCTGCTCTCTTGCAGTCTCGTTGTGCCAGGCTGTGCTGGACACAAGCCTCACACTGGTGCACACGTTCTTCCTGCGGGCAGGCCACTGGTGTCTACCGCTGCTCTCGATGCCTTCACACTGCTGGGGGGACCCTTCCCACTAGACAGCACCTCCTCCTCCAATCTCCCAGAGAGACGTCTTTTTTTCTGTACTGGCTGGCAGGGAGCGAGGGTGCAGCGCTCAGACTTCGGTCACTATCACCCCCCCAGCAGCCTCACTCAGTATATGTGCTGCACGGGGTGGGCAGGGGTCTCTGCGTTGAAGCTTTGTAGCTCCGCTACGGGACAGTGACTTTGCTCCTTATATGCGGGGTGGGCTCCCGCTTCAGATGGGGCTTTATCGGGTCGGCGATCGAAGCATGCTACGGCTCCCTTATCTCGTCCACAGCGGCTCACCTGCTCCCTACTAGTCAGACATCACTGTCTCACGGCAGTTTGCGGCAGCGACCGGCGTCACAGCAGTCCAGCCTCTTCATCTGCCATTGCGGGGCTTACTTCGTGCCTGATGACACCACAGCCGACTCCTCAATGCTGGGTGGGCTCCCGCTCAGCTCTTTCACCCCCGTGGCTTTTCACATGCTCCGTGGGCTATCGGGTGCATGTGATGTCTCCTCACATGGGTGCATACGATGCTGGCACGTTAGGTGCGGGTGGGCTCCCGGACACCTCCTTAGACTTCCCCGTGACGCCGAAACAGGCACACAGTGTTTTCCTCCCTCTGCAGTGGGGCTACTGCCGGCGTGCTGGCAATGAGGTATGTGTGCGTGTCACTGTGCAGGCGACGCTGATCCTCTTGGGGCCATGTGCCGTGCCTGGGTGACACGAGAGGCACACTCTTCGCTTCCGTCATGGGTGGCGTGAAAGAGCGCGCCAGGGGTGCCGCTTGCCAGGTTCCTCTCCTCCCCTACGCGAAGCGATGAAGGGCAGGCCAGCAGGCATGCGGGGTTAGCAACCTGTCTCATTGCCAGTGTGGTGTTGAGCCTCAGGCCCGCATAACAGGAAATGATGGACACAGACACATGGGTATATAGTGTAGTAACTGGCCACGAGCACGTACACCCGGGCCCTTTTATTAGCGGGGTCACGTCACTCGTGACACCCGTGATAGATGGGTGAGGGGGTGCATCTGTCTCCAGCCCTCAGGGGTGTGACTGGAATTACAGCTTCCTGCGGGGCACTAGTGGTGCAGATCGGGTTCTTCAATTCCCCTCTACTTCCACGGACGGAATGATTTCACAGTCACACGCACACACACACATCATACGCTGGTGAGCCCATAACACCAACATTCATTCTCATCAATCTATCCGTGCCTTGTAAAAGAGAAAAACCATCTGTTCTTACCATTCTGCTTTACTTTGATGGAAGAACCACTTCCACTGAATCACCCTAACAATCCTTCCATCAAATAGGTCGATCAAATAATTTAGTTGCTTTAAAGTTTGATGGAAAATCTTAATACTCTAAACATATTCAATGCTCAATTTACTGAAATAATCACCGACACATTTATTCAAACATTAATATCTTTTATCTAAATCAAATGCAAGTATAAGCCTAGTAAAATGCAATATCATCTTTGTCATATTTACCTATTCTGGCTAAAAGCATCGGGACCTCTGATCATTAGTTCAAGAAGTGGCGCTAATACCTCTCTAGTCTACCAATATTCATACCAAATTTACATGTACATTGTTGCATTTTATTATTCTCGTGTTTCTGATTGGTGAATTTAGAATTGAAGTCCGGATCTCTCAGCAACATTCGCAAACTTTCCCATGTATTTTCAAATTGCAAATTCTGAAATAGCGAAGTTCATAGTAACAAGTTTGTTGCAACGGGACATGACCTTGATAAATGTTTCAAATTCGTCCTGTACAGGTCCGGTTCATCATCTTTAAGGTTTGATAATAAATCATTTTCTTCACGTTCAGGGGCATCTGGCTCCCTTCCCGGAAAGTCGTCATGGACAAGGCGTCTCGGGTCACAGAAGGGACATGGTCGATGTCAGTGCAAATGCCTTTCTCCATTGCATTACTCGGGAGGTTTAATCAGTACTGCTAGGCTTCAGTCAGCGGCCATCTTATGGCAGGCCACAATGGTCAACTTAAGCAAAGAAACACAAAACCGTAATTAATACATGGAAATAATTAAAACAGAGTTATTCCCCTGCTAATACCCATATGTGTGCATTTATCTAGCCATATGCAACATCTAAAGCCATTAGTGCATGTTTATTTTAAGCGCAAATCACAATAACATCACATAAGCAACGTTTATTTCATTAATATGCATACAAACTTAGTTCACTTATTATTTTAGCCATGCAAATGCATTCCCACGTATTTTCTTTCTGCTAATAAGGTTGGTTTAGTCATAATACCGCAAACAATTAGTATTTATAATTAATCGTCAGTTATTTTACTAAAGACATACGGAAAAGGAATAGGTATTTCAATAAAAATTATTATACCTGCTCCAGCAATCCACCCTTTGGTGATTTTATCACCACAAAAATCAAATCCCAAAAATTTAAATTTTTCCCCTTTTACAGAAATTCAAAATGTCTTTTTGCTCAGATGTTATAATCTTGTTTCCTCTTCATCTTCTCTTTTTGCTTCTATACACATACTCTCCCTCCATTCTTCTAATTCTATTTCTTGTGGATCTCTTTCTGGTTTCTTTTCTCTCTTTTTAATATTTTCTCATCTGATTATCTTATTATTTCTTCTATATCTACAGCACATACATCCTAGTCTAAGAATTAATAATGCAAAAATTACACACGTTAGTGGAAATAATATTTTACCAAATATGGTACTACCTATTTTAGCTATGAAATTCTTAATAGCAATCATTTTATTAGCCATTTTAGTCCAGATACTTTCATCTTCCAGTGGTACTATTTCATCATGCAAATCAGTAATATTTTTGATATAGACTTTTAGATCTTTGCTTTCGTCAGGAATGTAAGTGCAACAATGTTGAACTTTCAGCATTCCACAGACTCCACCCTCTTTTGCCATTAAGATATCAAGGGCAAGTCGATTTTGCATTGCCATAGCACGCAGGGCAACCATTTCAGTATTAACTAAAAGAAAGCCTCCAGCGGTGCTTGTTGACAAGCGATCCACTACTGTTGACAGCTTCCGAATGCCATATGCATTCAAAGATATTCCCACTGCTGGTATTAAAGCTCCAAAGATATCACCTACAATTTCTGCCCAAGTTTCTCTTCTACAGCGTATTAGTAGGTTAGTATGTCCAGTTGTTTCTACTCTATCCATGTGAAAGATTTTTTGAATCTTTGACAGAGACTCTCTGCTATCAACCTGAATTTCGTATTGTACCACGTCTGCCTAAAGGCTCTTATCATGGCATCCCTTCCCAGGTGTCCCTGGCCATGATACATCTGTGCCATAGTTGACATCATGCTGTTTGGCATTACTGGTCTTCCATCCCTACAGACCCACACGTGGTCCTTCTCCCTTGGTGCACAGCCTGCTTTTACCCATTCTCTCATTTCCTCATCTCCTGCTTCATCTTGTAACTGCTTCACTTCTTCCCATGTTCCCACAACATTAGTAAACATTAAGGAGCAAGAAGACATTTCCTTTTCTTTAGACCGATTAATAGAGTAGTTGTTCCTAGCACAATACTGTGCCTTATCATTTGCAAAACGGTTTCCGGAAGTGATGAAATCACTACCTTGACTATGAGCAGCACATTTTACAGCAGCCAGTTCTTTGGGCAGATGTATCGCCTCAAGCAATTTTCCAACCACTTCTGCATTCTTTATGGGAGTTCCACTTGAGGTCAGGAAACCTCTCTGTAGCCATAATTGGCCAAAGTCGTGGACAACTCCGAAGCCATACTGGCTGTCCGTCATCACAGTCACTCTCACATTCCTTCCAATTTTGCAGGCCTTTGTTATTGCCACCAGTTCTGCCACTTGAGCGGATTTAACTCCTTTCAAGGGTGATGCTTCTACAACTCCTGAAACTGTGCATATTGCGTATGCTGCACTCAACACTCCTTCATCCCTTCTCAGACAAGATCCATCCACAAAAAACACATGATCACTTTCAGGCAGTGGCAGATCTCTTATGTCTGGTCTGGGTTTTGTACAGTAATCAAGCACATCCAGGCAATCATGATCAATTTCATCTCTTACCTCCACACTTTCAGCATCTGGCAACAGTGTTGCTGGATTCACATTCACGCATCTCTCAAGACTCACGTTTGATGCACCTAGAATGACTTTCTCATACTTAGTCAGCCGACTATGTGACATGAACTGTGTCCGGCTCCTTGTTAAAAGGATTGCCACATCATGAGGTACGAACACTCGCAAGGGATATCCCATTACGATTCCCTCACTTTGCTCCAGACTTCGGCATGTAGCAGCTACTGCTTTCAGGCAACCTGGTAAACCCACAGCTACTGGGTCAAGTGTTGATGAGAAGTACACAACTGGTCTCCTCAGTCGTCCATGTTTTTGAATTAACACTGAGAGTGCACATCCGTTCCTCTCACTGCAGTACAACTCGAATTCCTTCTCATAGTCTGGCATACCTAGGGCAGGTGCTTCACAAAGTCTGTTCTTTAATTCTCTGAATGCTGCTAATTCTTCTTTATTTAACTCAAGAGGGTCCTTTACCTCACTTTTTGTCAATTTTATCAATGGCTTGGCAATCAGGGAAAAATGACTTATCCACTGACGACAATAGCCAACCATTCCCAGGGACATTCTCACTTCTCTTTGTGTCATTGGGGCTCTCATTCCTCTAATGATTCTGATTCTGTCTATGGTCACTTTTCTCAGGCCTTTCTCAATATTATGTCCTAGGTACTGGACTTCTTTCTTGCAGAATTGCAATTTGGCTGGAGATACCTTTAATCCTCCATCTGCCAAGTGATTCAGCAAAGGAATGGTGTCTACTTCACAAGCTTCACGTGTTTTCGATGCCACAAGCAGGTCATCAATGTACTGGACCAAAACTGAATTTTCAGGCATTGCTAGACTTTCCAGGGATTTCTTCAACTGATTAAATATTGAGTGGCTCTCTGTGTACCCCTGTGGGATTCGGCACCATGCCAAAATTCGCTCTCCAAACCGAAATGCAAAAATCGGCTGGCTGTCATGATGCAACGGGATTGAAAAGAAAGCATGGCACAAATCAATTACTGTGTACCACTCTGCATCATGGGGAATCTGATACAAAATCACTGATGGATTTGGCACAATGGGACAATATGACACAACAATTTTGTTAATTTTTCTCAAATCCTGCACTATTCTGAACTTCCCATTAGGCTTCTTCAGTCCCATTATAGGTGAATTACATGGACTGCTCAGTATTCCTCTCAACACTCCCTGCTGAATCATTTTCTCGATTATGGGTGTTACTCCTTCAATTATTTCGGGTGTCAGTCTGTATTGTGGAATGTTTGGGAAAACTACTCCTTCTTTTATAGAGATTTTCACTGGGTCTACATTTCTCATCAGGCCTACATCTTCTCCAGTGAAATCCCAGACTGCTGCTTTTACTGTCTGTTTTAATTCTGGGGGCAATTCATCAGGATTAAATACGGCATAGGTTCCAGCAACATCATTCTCTCCATTAGCTATGGTCATTTTATACAGGACATCTTCATCTGGTGTCTCAAAAGCTATTCCATCTGGAGTACAGAAAATGTTGCAGTTCATCTTGCACAATAAATCCCTACTTAGCAAATTCACAGGACTGGTGTCACACACCACAAATTGGTGCATGTCTGAAAATTTCCCTATTCTAACCTTTACCGGTTCAGTAAGGTAAGTCTTGATCTGTGTGTTAGACACACCAACTACTTGGATTGTTTCATCCGAGAGAGGAAGATTCTTTATATCTGCTGACCTGACAGTTGATCGGGTAGCACCAGTGTCGACTAGAAAAGTAATGTTTTCATCATTAACCTTCCCATCTACAAAAGGTCCTGTCTGGTCTATTTCTAGAGTTGCGCCAAGCACGCACTCTTTTTCCTCCCCTCGGCACCGTCAGAATCCTTCCTCAGAATCACTTTCCTCATTCCTCAGCCAATATTGTGACACAGCGCTCGCGCATTGCGGTTTGTTTACCAGTTCTTCGTTGTAGAATCCTGAATCTTGACTATACTTCTGAGTGCCTCTGCTGTGTGGCAAGGGCGGCTTTGGCACCTGATTCTGCTGCTTAACAGCCTTCTGCTGTTGCTGCTGCTGGCCACACCCCTCACTCTGCACCTGTGGATTCAATGATGGATTTTCATTATTAGCACACGGAGGATTCTTACACTCGGATCTCCAATGCCCTAACTTTCCGCAATTGTGGCACGGAAACTTCTTCTTGGCTTCTTCTAAATTGCCTTTCCCTTTTCCTGGGCCAAATCTTGGTCTATTTCCTGGGTTATTTGCTTGTTCGACTAACTGAGCTTCCTGTCTTTCTGCAACCTTCACTTGTGCCCACATTGCCTTTTCTTTCAGCTTTCTTTGCTTTGCCTCAATCTCATCACTAAAGTATTTAGCATGTCTCAGGATTTCATCGATCTTTTTACTCTGCCAGTCTACAGTGTGCTGCCTGATCATCTCACTAATTTCAGGACATAAACCATATACAAATCTATATACAGAATGGCTCAGGTCCTTCTCACCCAGATGTTCATCTCCACTAAACTGCTTGAAAGCCAGTATTAGTCTTTCATAGTAAGCATGGACTGATTCTTTCACTTCCTGATGTGTTCGGTCTATTTTAACCCAGTCTGTATCTTTGGGAGGTACCTTGTTTTTCAAGAATACCATAACCTGCTCGTATTTCTTCATTACCTCGGGGTCTGGTGCTCCTGTTTTGGGATCTCTGGGGTATTCTTTTGTTGGCCAATCTATGACTATTTTGCATTCTGCCCACAAGTCTGCTGGTACAATTATATCAAACAGACTATTCAGGTCAATCAACAGCACTTTTGACAACTTCACAAATCGGTCTACCTGCCTGTACCACTCGACGGTGTTTTCTCTCAATCGAGGGAAGTCATTTGTAAATGACAAAATATCCTGTCTGGTCCATGGGACATGCACATATCCCCCTCCTGGAATCTCTCTCATGGGAAATTCTGCACTACCTTCTCTTTTTCTCTCACAGGAAATGCTGGAGAAAGTCCTGTCTGATGCATCCTCTCGTTTTTTATACCACCTATTTTTCCATTTCTCGACATCTCCTAATTTTCTCAGCAAAGCGATTATGTCCTTAATCTGCCCTATTCGGCCTGTAGTGTTCATGTTCTCAATGTCCTTGTCTGTAAAATCCACTCGGTAAGGCTTTTGTAAAGCTTTTACCCTGTCCATGTCAATTCCCATTTCACTTGCTATTTCTTCTAGCCTGTCATGTGTGTTCTTTGCTCTCCATGTGACGCTTTTGCACAGGAATAGCAACTCCTCATCCTGGTAATTTTTTAGCTTTTCTGTGGGGATCGTTCCTACTATTAGCTCTTCTAATACCATGCGTAATTTAGCCACATCAATTGTTTGGGATTCTCTTTCCTTTCCCTGCAAGCCTTTCAACCATTCACTCAATTCATCAGTGGTTATTCCTGTGGATTTCTGTACACTCACTGGTTCTGTTACTCTTTGGGGTTCTAGTATTGATCCTCCGGTCATTCTGTTCCTTTCTATGCAATCAGGATTCAAAAACGGGTTAGTCTGCACATTCAATTCACCTTCACACATTGTATGTCTCCACGGATTCTCTCTTGTTCTCATTAGAGTCTGCTCTGGCTGAACAACCTGTCTATTGCTCACATACGGGACTGTTAGACCATGTTCGCTTTCTTTCTGCTTCTCAAAAATGGGCATAACGGGACCTATCGTTACAGGTACCGTAACTGCTTCGAGATTTTTGGTCAATTCTCTTATTTTCTCTGTCAGCTCTAGAGTTGTTTTTGCTAACTCCATTGAGTTTTCACTCTCAGCCCTGTTTTCCATTTCTTTCTCTCTTTCACTAAGGGAATTGCTTCTTTTCACCTCAGGTGTCATGACCTCTGTTTTGATAATTCGCAGGGTATCCCTCATTGGGGTAGTGGTGTTCCTACCTCTGGTTCTTGTCTATACGGAGGTGGATTCTTGAAGAACATGTCATCTAAGACATCGTCCTCAGACTCATTCACACCGTACCTTCTAGTTTCTACATATTTCTTTTCTGCACACTTTCTCCCTTCCGTCTCCCCTGCAGTTCTTACAGGAAACAGTCCTTCAGTCATGCCTGCATCTCGCCACCTTCTCATTCGATCATGATGAGTTTCACGATCATACTGTCGTCCAAACATATACCTATATCGACCACCGCTTCTCTGTTTTTCCCGTTCATGCATCTCATCTTCCCACTCAGTCAACGCTTCGAACTGCGTCGGCCTAGGCCGGGGTTCTAAGCTCAGCATTCGCTCCCGCAGGTTTCTTAATATGGCCAGATTAAATGAGCCATGTTCTGGGAAAGCTATAACTCCGTCCTCCTTCGTGTACTTCACCCAACTGTCCAACCAAATACAAGTATGATACCCATATTTCGCAACCTTGAAGGATGCGGGTGTCTTTGTTGGAGGCAGTAACTGTCCTTCCCTAGTCACAATCTCTTTGTCTTACGCAATCCAGTTTTTAATTTTACTGAACAATGGCTTCTTCTTCTTTTCCTCAGCATGGTAATACATTTTCCTGTTTTCCGTAACTCCCTAGTCCTCTCTACAACTGTACGATCTCTTGTCCAATAGCAGCGTGACTCACACTTACGCACCAATTCGGAGCGTCTACGTTACCGACACAATCCACAAATCCCAGCACGACTCACACCAACGCACCAATCCTAGAGCGTCTACGTCACCCTGTACGTCTTCCAATCCTTGCGCGGTACACACTAACGCACCAATCAGAGCGCTTCCACTGTTCCAACCCACTGTCCAATCCCAGCACGGTCTTCCTGACGTCAGCAGTCGCTGCAGCAGCTCCTGCTCCTGTCTCCTGTCTCTCGTCTACCCCTCCTTTACAAAACTACACAGTAGACTTGTTTCAATTTCTACGATTCTATTAGTTACAACATATAAACATCTCCATTGTCTGCTTCGCTAACCACAGAATAGCAATAGATCTTTCTCACGAGAATCCCGCCTTTCTCGGGAGCAGCGCTTACCTCTGCTCCACTACGGAATCATTACTTCCGTTGATAAAGTAGCACATCCCTCTACTTCACCCTTCTAGCAAGCATCAATTAACTATTCTCTCCGGAATGCTCCTAAGAGTTTCGCAATTAACCGGAATGCCTTTTCATTCACGCACTTTCACACCAGAAAATGTAGCACATTCACACAGAATCCTGTCTTTCCCGAGATCAGCGATCAATCTGTCCTACTACAGAATTATAACACACGTTAACAAAGCAGCGCTTACCTCTGCCCTGTCCTTCTAACAAGCTCAGAGAGTACCTATTACCTTTCTAGTTATAAGCGTTATCGGAATGCCAAAAGGATCCCTGGTACCTAAAACCAGAACTTCACAGGTAACCTTCGCTATCATACACACTTCTTTTACACAGAAAATATGTCTCTAATGGCAACACACGGCGATGCTACCGAATCGAACCCAGACAATGCGACGCGCAACTTCAATTGTTACACGTTTCCCCTGTCTACATACAGGGCCAACAATTCCGCCTTTCCCGAGAGCAGCGCTTGCCTCTGCCCTACTACGGAACTGTCACCGACTTCCTACGTCCCAGAAGCCGTACGCACTACATAGAACTCAATACGACTTCAACATATAGTGTTAGTACACATATCAATACAAATCAATAATCAATATATGCGCAAAATCATCAAACCAAGACAATAAATAACCATCATACTGCTACCAAGAAACTGGTGCAGATTGGGTTCTTCAATTCCCCTCTACTTCCACGGACGGAATGATTTCACAGTCACACGCACACACACACACATCATACGCTGGTGGGCCCATAACACCAACATTCATTCTCATCAATCTATCCGTGCCTTGTAAAAGGGAAAAACCATCTGTTCTTAACCAATCTGCTTTACTTTGATGGAAGAACCACTTCCACTGAATCACCCTAACAATCCTTCCATCAAATAGGTCGATCAAATCATTTAGTTGCTTTAAAGTTTGATGGAAAATCTTAATACTCTAAACATATTCAATGCTCAATTGAATGAAATAATCACCCAACACATTTATTCAAACATTAATATCTTTTATCTAAATCAAATGCAAGTATAAGCCTAGTAAAATGCAATATCATCTTTGTCATATTTACCTATTCTGGCTAAAAGTAGTTTTCTAAGTCAGAACTGGTCCTCAGGAATTTTGTCAGAGTTTTCTGTGCCGTCATGTAGAGTCACCGTCCTCTCCGTCAGCATCGGGACCTCTGATCATTAGTTCAAGAAGTGGCGCTAATACCTCTCTAGTCTACCAATATTTATACCAAAATTTACATGTACATTGTTCCATTTCCTTATTCTCGTGTTTCTGATTGGTGAATTTAGAATTGAAGTCCGGATCTCACAGCAACATTCGCAAACTTTCCCATGTATTTTCAAATTGCAAATTCTGAAATAGCGAAGTTCATAGTAACAAGTTTGTTGCAACGGGACATGACCCTGATAAATGTTTCAAATTCGTCCTGTACAGGTCCGGTTCATCGTCTTTAAGGTTTGATAATAAATCATTTTCTTCACGTTCAGGGGCATCTGGCTCCCTTCCCGGAAAGTCGTCATGGACATGGCGTCTCGGGTCACAGAAGGGGCATGGTCGATGTCAGTGTAAACGCCTTTCTCCATTGCATTACTCGGGAGGTTTAATCAGTACTGCTAGGCTTCAGTCAGCTGCCATCTTATGGCAGGCCACAATGGTCAACTTAAGCAAAGAAACACAAACCCGTAATTAATACATGGAAATAATTAAAACAGTGTTATTCCCCTGCTAATACCCATATGTGTGTGCATTTATCTAGCCATATGCAACATCTAAAGCCATTAGTGCATGTTTATTTTAAGCGCAAATCACATTAACATCACATAAGCAACGTTTATTTCATTAATATGCATACACACTTAGTTCACTTATTATTTTAGCCATGCAAATGCATTCCCACGTATATTCTTTCTGTTAATAAGGTTGGTTTAGTCATAATACTGCAAAAAATTAATATTTATAATTAATCGTCAGTTATTTTAATAAAGACATACGGAAATGGAATAGGTATTTCAATAAAAAGTATTATACCTGCTCCAGCACTAGAACGTGTCCCGAGGGACACTACAGTCTTCAGGCTAACTTCGATACCACTGACTGCTCACTACCATTTACGCTAAAGTTGAATTTTTTTTTCTTTGTCACTGCTTTCCTCTTAGTCAGCAGGCCAAATGGCTGTGTCCTGCGTCATTATTTACCAGTGCCATGCCACTAGTACATTTAGGTGTATTTACATTAGTTGCACATCAATTCTGAAAATAAAACTTTTTCATGTTTTTTCAAAGCAGACATTTCTGTTATTGTTGCCCTGAGGATGATCACTTGCTACATTTGTGATGCCTGAGAACCTTGACAGATGTGCCTTCTAGATCCTTATAATTTTGGGTATGAAATGGTTATTCAATGTAAACTTCATCAGTCTTTCACGAGAATGACTGGTCCTTCTGACCGTGGGTCTTGATCCAGGTATACCTCTGCAGGCTCATTGGAATAGTCCTGTATTATCTTATCAAGTGTCATTGTTGTTGACGCTTGTTGTTTCTGTATTCCTGGTGCCAACTCCTTGCAGCTGTTGGAAGTGAAGCTATTGCCAGTGTAGGTTTAGTAACAGGCGATGGTATTACCACTAGTGGGTGCTGCAGTTGTAACATGCTTCGCTACACTGCTCTGTTCAGAGGTTAAAGGAAGCACTTAATTTTAGCTATGACCTGGATTTTGCAATCAATCATCTTCTAGGTCACCCACTTTCCTGGCAGGTAACTTCTTGTAAATTGAGACTTTAACTGTTGAAATGAATGAATAAAATTGGGCAGCGCTTTTTTCTACTGTGGATCCAGTTTTGTGGCATAGATAAACTCTTTGAATGATGACTCAATCTCTTTTTGATCTCAAAAGGCACTAGCATTTAGATCAGGTACAACAGTAGACCCCATTTGTAAGTTTCCACTTTCACGTCTTTGGCAGTTTCAACTCCTCTCTTTCATGATACATCATCATTGATAGACCTGTACTGCTCAAACAGGCATTACAGCATGTAGAAGGTGGAGTGCCAATGCATTGGCACCTCCAGTATGAGGGCTTTTACAGGGACTGTATTAGCATGCTGAATGATAATCAACTGCTTCTGCTCTTTGAAATAGTGACTAAAATAAATGCAAATCCTGTGACAGGTGACCAGTATGTTGTTTTTGACTACTACTTTTTTTAGGAAGTCCTGCACAGTTAAGTTGATGCATTGCACTAAACATAGAACAATGAAGTATACTCTGGGATGCACTGACTTTAACAATATTACTGCCGTTGCCAATGGCAACAAATCCCATGATGAGGCCTCTTGGTTGAAACTCTTTGTGAACACTGATTCTAAATTGATTGAAAATGTTGGCAGCTGTATATAATTTCTCATGGAGGACATTGCAACTGTTACATGCCGCCCAATGCCTCTAAAAGCACCCACAATGGTGAGACCAGTGGTTAAACTTTCCTTCCCCTTCCTTGAAGGAGACCCAGCATTCAGTGATGCACACATATTCTGTTGCTTGACAACTGGTTAACGAGTCTATTGTGAGGTGCAGGAACTAGCAACACTCTTCTTCCTTACTTTTCCAACCAATTGCAGCACATAATAGTGCAAAGCTGGTGCAGCAAAAGTGGAAAAATAAGTCCAGCTAGGAACCTTTTTTATTTGACAGATAGTCTTCACAAATTCTGGAAAGTTCTCTCCATCCCTCAAAGACAAAGGCAGGAGGTTAATCGGTAACATTTTGGCCAGCATCCCATTGTATAACTGGATATTTTCATGGGTTTAGTTATGCAGCAGTTCCTTGCTGAACTTATTTTGATAGTAGGTTGTTGAGATTGTTTTCTTAATGAGGATACAAGTGACTAAAAGGTAGTGGGTTTGCTGTTTGGACGCTTTGGGCTGACTCTATTGCTCTTTTCCTCATGCCATGCGGAGGTTGCTGTGGGTGATTACTGCACCCTATGAGTGACAGCAACAGGGCTGCTTCGCATAATTACATCTTCTTTCTTGCTATAAACTTGTCCTCACAGTTTAACTTGTCCTGTCTCACCATAGGCTCTTTCTGAGGTGCTGCTCCCACATGATTGCATCTTGATTTTTCAGAAGGTTCAGTTGGCCCCCAGTACCTTAATGTCTACCTGGCTTACCACAATGCACCAGTTTTCAACAAAGTGAGAATTCTTTGATGTGCTCCTCAAGCAGCCTAAGTAAAAATAAATCCCAAATTGGGGAGGAGAGCTTCCTTATGAGGCCAATATCTGAAAAAATTGTTCAGGTAGAGCTAGGAGATTGGGGTTACCTTTCTTCCGGGTAGGCAATAACTGTGGTAGGAGCGGTGGTAGTTGCTGAAGATTTTTGGGTTCTTGAAAAGATGAAAGCAGATGGTGTTGGTATAACTACATGATTCAGAGGAAATTGAACAGATGTGATTCGAACTTCCTCTGTGCCACTCTCCACATGCGTAATCCCTGGTTCAACATCTTCCGCACTTCAAGGCTTTTAGGAACATTCCTTTTCCCTTGTCTCTTGTCGAGGTATGATCGGAGTCCAATCCATGTCAAGATCATCAGAAGAGGTCTTGGAAAAGATGGGGGAGTGCTCTTTCTTTCCCTTGCAGGAAATTGTGAAGGTGATGTGTCCAATGAAAGAGCAGTCACAACAATATCTTGCTCAGCAGCAAGCTCAACTTCTAGCAATGCTCCCACCTCTAGAAAACCAGATGTAGCAGGCTGTGGGAGCTGTAGAGCTTTATGTGAAGAAGATTTGATTTGTGCTTGGGATAAAAATGTTTTCAGATCACTGCTCTCAGCCATGACTGCATTTACTTCAGCTCTGGTAGACATCTGCTTCAGTTTTGCTGGTGCTCTTGTTGATCCAGGGGTGATTCTCCTCCCAGACTCTTTCAGCACAAAGGAGAGTGCTGCAGGTACATGGGCTGCTATAAAAGTCTGGGGAAGGCAGTCAAAATTGAATAATATAGTATAGAAATACCTGGTGTTCCTTCAGGGCCCATGTGGCACCTATAGAGGCAAAGGAGCAGGCAAAAAATGAATACATTAATTAAAAAATTCCTGGTGTCACTTCTGGTCCCAGCGCCCCACTATGGGAGGCAGAGGAAGCAGACAAAAACTGAATACATTAATTATAAACAAGAACTATTTATCAAAGACTATTTCAATCAATCACAAGCACAACTAAATATAGCAGGACAAATATATTAGGGAAAAAGAAAAAATGAACAAAAATAACATGGACTGTTTCTAACATCAATGCTCCTAGAAAATGGCTTTAAAATTGGAAGAAAAAGATTAATAATCAGAAACGCACACTGGCTCCACAAAATGGTAGCCACTCATATTATGACCAGCAAAGAAGGAGACAATGGAAAAAAAAGACAAAATGTCCTCTACACACACACACACACGCACACACACACACACACACACACACACACACACTGTTTCTGCAAAATGGTGGTCTCTCACCACATGGCTAGCAAAGAAGGTGATATGGAGAATAAAGACAAAATGGTCCTCATGACACACACATGCTGTGCAAAATGGTGGTCTCCACATGATCAGCAGAGGGAGAGGCATGGAGAACAAAGACAAAATGGATGCCTATGACACATACACAAACTCGCTTAACAAAATGGCTGTCACCACATACCTAGCAAATAAGGAGGCATGAAACAAAACAAAAAGAATATGGCTGCCTTAACCTGGCTTGAACCTTTCCCCCCTCACCAACAAAAGCACGCAGGACTGCAGGGAAAGGATTGTACAAATATATGCCCAAAAAGTGACTGCGTCTATATAGTGCCTAACCACCGGTAAATCAATCACAATAATGTAAACGGAAATTCAACAGTATAGCAAAATGGAAAATTTAAAAATGCCCCAAACAGAAACAGTGCAAGGCAACAATACCCAAGGAAAATACTTTTAAAAGCAGGAGAAAAACAATTATTCAATCATCTCAATCAAACACACCCACAGACAAATAATTAGCAAGCTCATCAAGAAAAACAAAGGAAAATGTCTGGCTACATGGGCCTGGATTCTTGGAGCCACCCTGACCTTAGCTACCAACAGGCACATTCAGTTATACCAATAACCTTAATTTGGCATAAATGCAAGGCTATCCATAAGCACAAATAATAAAAACATATCCATAGAAAAGAAGTAGTGATAATGTGAAAAATACATAAAAAATACATACAAGGCCTACAGCAGACCTAGGACCTTATTATGAGTTTGGCGGTCATGGAGCGGGCCGCCATGCCAGCGCCCCGCTCCGAGACTACCAAACCTATGCTGTGACAATCCACCAGATTCTGACTGGAATCCAGGTTAGGCAATCCTGTAGTGGCTTGCCCACAACGGTGCAGTGCTAAAACTCATATGTGAACCTTAGCAATACCCCTCAATGGGAACCCATTGCAAGTTCCTTCAGGACATAGTCCCTGCCCTGCATAAACTAGGGGTGCATGCAGACAGGCAGGCACACCATGTGCCCCCATGAATGCATCCCCAGGCACAGAGGCAATGGGGTGGGCCTGTAGGGCCCCCTCAGTTTCTTCACTACCACACTTTTCATGGTGGTCGCACCATCATGAAAACTCTGGTGGTGAAGAAACTAGTAATATGCTTGGCAGTACCACAGCGGCACCGCCAGCATATAACCAACCTCACACAGGCGCAAGACCACCGCCACCACAACTGCGGTGATCCAATGGACCACCGCAGTCATGATAAAACACATCACAGTGTGGAAACAAAGCTGGACAACATTCAGAAAACACAAGGAAGATTAGGAAATATTTTAACTCTAGGCCTCCAACATCCAAAATGGCCATTATCCCTTAATCTCACATGGGCCTGCCTGCACTCTCCCTAACTTAAACTTCAGAGCATGCACTGAACGTACTTGATTTAAAGTTTTATTGGAAGTAAAGACTCTAACTTCCAAGGGAGGATGAGGCAGCAGAGACTCCAGATGCAGATAAAAGAAGAGTTATGCTTTACCGTCCAAATCTAAAATGAACAAGGGCAGAACCAAGCATAGGGAAGACAGGAAGAGGAAGTTGATACTGCATTACAATTGCCTCATTCTCTTTGGCAATTCCTCTGTGTACATCCCAAAAAATAAGAATACAAAATATGCATTTTGCACCCAAAATTTACCTGAATGGTCAGCTCATGGAAATTAGCTAATGTGAAATAAGTTTTGAGTTACATTGTATTATGCCCTTGTTAAAGAAATGCAGCTCAAGTTCCGGTCAATCGAGTTGTTGCCAGACTTCTATCACGTTCCTGTGATTCTGCGAAGGTTTTTCCCCTGAACGGTAATGTTGTTCCTGTGAAATGGTATAACGGTGTAATCTCAGGTATCACTCAGAATTTTTGTGATGCGAAGTTCTTATGATCATGCTGAATTATGTCCGGGCCTAGTGGTGGAAACATATGGAACATCCCACCTATCAGCCAGATGGGTGACTGGGCCATTACAAAAATAATAATAATTTTCTCATTATTTTAGTTTTCATTCCAAATACATTTTTTGTATGGGTGAGTGTTAGGTCATGGGGGATGTATATTTCTGAAAATGTTTTTGGTGAACGGCTTGTACTACTTTCTGTTCTTCTTTCATGATATGTTGTATGCTTCAAATTTGAAACAGAATGTAGTTGTCCTATAACAAGGGTAGGAGGTTCATATTCACAGTCTATAGGAGCAGTAGAATTTGGTGTGACCACTTTTACATTTTGGATTATGTTGTAGTAAGCAATCTCTGCCATATTTGGTGGGTAATTGGGCTCAATTGTGTTTTCCATTTCTTTATTGACTTTGGTGCCCCTTCAATACATCCACTAAATCCAAGTACATTTCCAGTAGCTACATTGGTTACTGTTGTGTTCTTAAATGTAGGTGCACTCGAAGGGACTCATTTATGAAAAGTGTTGCATCGCTGGACAAAAACAGCGGTGCAACACTTTTCAGTGTGCCCTCCTTGTGACACCATGGATGTGCCGTATTTAAACTACGGTACTCCATGTTGCAATGACTGAACAGACACATCAGGAATCCTGACATATCTGTTGGCACAGCAATGACACATTGCTGGAGTGTGTCGCAAAACAGATGCAACTCAGCAATATGTCATAACACATGGGTGAGTCCCATGTAAAAGGGCCTGTGTCACTCCTTACGCCTACTGCGCAGCATAGCATAAGGATTTGACGCAGTAAAGTCGTAGGAGTTGCGCAGTGAAATCTCATAGATTTCACTGTGCCACTTCTACAAGCCTTTGTTGAGTGGGTACACCCACCCTGCATGGCTACGCCCATCCTGTATACATTATACCTGACACAGGAGTTCTAGATGGTTTGTAGTCTTGTATTGAGTTGCTTTGTGATCCTGGCATAGAGGGTGTTTCTGTAGTCCAACTTGTTGATGACTAGGGCATGAGTGCCAGGTTCCCTAGTGTTGCTTGGGAGCCATTTGAAGATCTTCATGAGCATCTTGAGGGGTTGGAAACAGGTTGCAATGATGGTGTTGACTTCTGCAGTGTGACCAATTTGCATTCAATGCTCATTCCGAAGTCTGGCAGGGGTGTTCAGTGTGGGTCTGAGTTCAGCTAGCCATCAGTCGGAGTACCATGGTGAGGTGTTCTTGCCGATGATCACTATTTCTGTCTTATCAGTTTTGAGCTTGAGACAGTTGTCTTTCATCCAATCAGTGACTTTGGTCATGCAGATGGTGAATTTGTTTCTTGTGTTGAGTTGCGTGTCATCAATGTGACATTGGCTCGAGGAATCATGTATGCATTGAGGAGTGTGGGGCTGAGTGATGAACCAAGACACACTCCACAGATGAGCAGAAGTGGCCCTTGCAGGTAAGAGTGGTGGGTTCCTCTTCTTCATCCGTCAAAATCAACCCCCACCTTGCCCACTGCTCTCACCTGCACGAGCCGTGGCTGCAGATGAGATGGCAGACTTCCAAGGACTAACGTGCCTGGCTGACAGTTTGTTTTCTGTCTACTAAGAAGGCGCAGATCCAACGAAGCACAGGTTCTTGGATGCCAATCTAGTGCAGGTGCCAGATAATGATGGGGTTTGAAACCGTGTCAGATGCTGCAGAGAGGTCCAGGAGATAGAGGGCTGCTGTGTCTCCTCTGTCAAGGAGCATGAGGTTATTGTCTGTGTTATGCGTCCCACTTTAACAACCCCATTGGTTTGTTATAATGACTCTCACCCACTGGGTTTTAATTCAGTGGCATGCTTCATCACGAGTCCTCACTACAGATACAAAGATTGTATCTGGGCAGGATATACCTCTTCTGTTTTGTGGTATCTTTTAACAAAAAGGTAGATGATCTAACTTTTAAAATTGTCAGGAGTTGTCCAAATTCACTTGTTGTGCTTTATATTTCTAGGCCCCCAAAGCAAGGTTCAAAATAGAGTATTTATGCTATAAAGTTTTATTACATTTTACATAATAAAATAAAGACTCAGAGACATGTTGATCTATTTTTAAGAAAACTTAATTAAACATTGTTTAAGATAATCACTTTATTAAAAATTGCATTGTTTGAATCAATGAAATGTTAATTTGATAGTTATTGGTGATTTTTTGGCAAATATCATAGGTCTGCTTTATATATGTTGCAATGCTGACCCCTCGGTAAAGCTCATAGGTCCACTTTTTATAAATATATATATATATATATATTTTTAAACTTTTTTTATTTTTATAGAAACAACAACCGGGTTCCAGAACATACAAGACGAATTCTCATTAAGAAATCCCCCCTTCAATACATTCTTCATCATAGTGACATTCACCCTATGAAAGGAGAGGGAGTCATGCAGAGCAAGGAGGACATACAAGTTACAGAGAGCTATCCATAGAATACAAACATGTTACAACAGGAGGTTGGGGCTGCAGGGAGCAAGAACACCACACCTAAGGGGGGGAAGCCAACACCTCTGCCGTCAACTGGGCCATAAATGTTCGCCTTTCCCTCTGAAGCTCCACTGTTGGGGAAATGCAAACGTCTCCTCTGTATCTATTCCATGCTCCCCATTTCTAGTCCCATTTCTTGGGGCAACCCCGTCCCTTAAATACTGACGTTTCAGCAACTATGGCGAGGTCCTTATCCTGTGTCCAGTCAACCAGGAGCGGGACCGTCCCCACCCCGCATTTCTGTGCAATATTCCGTTTTGGGATAGTAAAGCCCATAGGGGCCCACGCTTGTTCAGCCTGTGTGAGGTCCGTCACCCCCCAAAAATTAAATAGGCACAGCTGTGGCGACAACCCAAGGGTTTTGCCTCCCACCCTCTCCAGTTGGTGGACAATTTTCCCCCAGTAGACCTGGATGCGTGGACAGTCCCACAAAATATGAATGAAAGTGCCCTCCTGGTTACAGTGTCGGAAGCAAAATGGATCGGGCGTCTGCCTAATTTGATCAGTAAATTTGCGTCAAAGTAGGCCCGGTGGAGGATCTTAAACTGTAGGAGCCGCATGCGCATGGGGATAGCTACTTCTCGCGGTGAGGCTAAGGCGTCCCGCCAAATGTCATCCTCTAACTCCCCCAAATCCCTCTCCCACCCCACCCTCAGTTTCAGCATCGGGTCAGCACGATTGTTAACTAGCTTTTTATATATAAGTGAAATGGCCTTAGGATACATGGGATCCAACAATAACCGGTCTTCCAGCTGGGATGAGTTGGGGAGGGGGCCGTCCTTCTGCAGGGCGGAGGACACAGCATGGGTAAGCTGTAAGTACCTGAGTTTCTCGGACGGAGCCAGTTGATATTTAGCCTGAAGCTCCGCAAACGAGGCCAGCTTCCCCTTGACCCAGAGGTCTCTAACCTTGGAGATTCCAATTAAATCCCACTTGTCAAACCCTGGACAAGAGCTAAGATGCCCCAGAACATCAGGTTCCCATAAAGGGGTTGCATTCGTTAACCGCTTGTGCCACCCCAAGCTTTTGGTGACACTGTGCCAAATCTCGACCGTGCGCGCCATGGGCCCATCTATTGACAGCGATCAGCTGGGACGCTTCATAATATAGTCGGAGATCCGATAGGCTGATGCCCCCATCATACCAACCCATGGTGAGTTTATTCATTGCTATCCACGGCGTACGGCCCTCCCACAACAATTCCCGCAATACACCATCAATTTGGGAGCAATACGAATCTGGGATTGAAATGGGGGTATTCTGCAGAGCAAAAAGAAAAATGCGGGAGTGCGAGCATTTTAAACAGGGATGCGCGTCCAAGAAGAGTCAGGGGAAGAGAGCGCCAATGCTTGGCATCGGATTTAAAACGCTGCAGAGGTCCAAGTAGGTTTTGTTCAAAGAAGAGATCGGCGTCAGGAGTGACAAAGATGCCCAAATATCGAAAACCCCAGGGATCCACCGGTATCTCATAGCCCCGAGGATTCTCCGGAGGGAACCCCACAGCGCGTACATCTGGGACTTGGACCAGTTAATCTGATATCCAGAGTGGGCGCCAAAGATGTGAAAAATATGAAGCACCCGCCGCAGCGACCGCGCAGGGGAAGCCAAGTACAAAAGGATAGCATAGAGCGAGATGTGGTCCTCGTGACTCGCCTTCCACTGAAGCCCCCGTATCTCTAGATCACCCCGGACCCACACCGCAAGTGGTTCTAAAACCAGGGCGAAAAGTAACGGTGACAAGGGGCAGCCATGCCTCGTGCCTCGATGAAGCTCAAAATGTGGCGGAGCGATGATTATTAACAACGACATGGGCAGTCGGGCGAGTATACAATAACCGGATCCAACGTATCAGTTTAGGCCCGAACCCCAGGCGTGTCAGAATGGCAAAAAGAAAGTCTCATTCGATAGTATCGAATGCCATAGAGCAATGTTTCCCAAACTGGGGTCTGAGGACCCCCAGGGGTCCGTGGCACATTCCCAGGGGGTCCGCAGACAGCAGTTTTAAAAGCACTGCAAAGTTCCTTGTAAAATTAGCAGTTTGAGCAACTATAAAAGTGTCAAGAAAATGCCAGTGATTAATGTACCTGCTGGAGAGAGAGGAAAGTTTTGTCTAGTGGCAGCTTTGACTTATCTTATGTGACACAGAGGGTTAATATGCCTACTGCAAAGAACGTGTACAATGCATTTTAAAAACAGTATTTTATGTGCATAGGTCAGTGGGCTACTGATTTTGTCACAGAGATTCTTTTGTCACTGTGCAATTCATAAGGGAAAATCGTAATCTAGCACAGTGTCCTATAAACTGTCAAAGAGCTGCTTGCAAACTGCATGGTAAAAGTTAGCAACATATGTTTATTCCCAGTCTATCATTATCCTGATGCTGCTATGTTCCCACTTCCTGCACATGAACACTTTTGTAATGCCTTTTTGTCACTTCTATGTGTGCTGCCTAATGCAGCACACATGGAAGTTACAAAACGTCATTTGTATTAAAGATTGTTTATGTGCAGGAAGGGTCACCATCCTGAACATAAACAATCAAAGGTGTTTTGTTTTTTCTGTTGGAAAAAGCAAAAACGAGGAGAAATAAGGCACTTCTCATTTCGCCAAGTTAAGACCAGGTTTTTCATGGTTTTAATTTTGGTGCTGTCTCCTCTTTAAGCTGACCTTGTAAATAGAGGGCAGCGTCAAAATTAATGGGTGTTGGAGTGAAACGCCCACTGCAACTCCCACTGCCCACCTTTTTCACGCTAAGCATTGCGTGAAAGGGGGCCTTATTTACAAGACAGCGTTAAGCCACAATAAGTGGCTTAACGCTGCCTTGTAAATAAGGCAAAGCCCCTATTGCCAGAGGAAAATCGCAAAAAGTGACGTTCCCATGGTGATAGGGACTTGTAAATCTGCCCCTAAAATCCTTAGTAATTTGAGTATTTGTTTTGAGTGCACACGTTTGTTTATTTTTTTCGAATTACTGTTTTAATGTTTGAAATTTAAATCCTACAAATTGCTTGGGGGTCCCCGGCTTCCAGTGGTGACTCAATGGGGGTCCTCAGGAGTCAAATGTTTGGGAACCACTGCCATAGAGGCATCTAGTGATAACAGAATCGCCTCCTCCTCTAATGTATGGAGTCTACCGAGGACCCCATGAACTCGACGCAAGTTCCGAGCCATGTTCCTTCCTGGCATAAACCCAGATCGCGCAGCATCGGGGTGGGGCATACACAGAAACGACATTAACAACACGCCCCTTCCAGGAGTCCGAGACGACGTATCTGCCCTGGGTGTCAGTCCAGATATTATGGTTGATATATGGACATCCCCTCTGAAGCAAAACCCCCACCCCCCTGGAGGCATCTAGTGATAACAGAATCGCCTCCTCCTCTAAGGTATGGAGTCTACCGAGAACCCCATGAACTCGACGCAAGTTCCGAGCCGTGTTCCTTCCCGGCATAAACCCTGATTGAGCCGGATGGACCAGATCAGTAATATAATGGAGGAGTCGATTCGCAAGGAGTTTGGCCAGGATCTTAGCCTTGACCGTCAAAAGAAATATGGGGTGATACGTTTTGCACTCCGCAACAGGTTTGTTTGGTTTATGGATAACCACGATGGCTGCAGTACGGATCTCCGCAGGGAGGATCCCTGAATCAAAACATTCAGTGTATAAATTTAACAAGTGGGGAGCCAGGAGAGTTGACATGGATTTAAATAACTCAATGGGAAGCCCGTTAGGGCCCATAGCTTTACCGGAACGGACATCATGTATAGCCTTTTGGACTTCCGTCACTGTAATGTCTGCCACCAGGGTCTCTCTGTCCTGTGGGGAAATAGTGGGGACGTCGATAGTAACCAGGAGGTCGGCTGACAGCGGGGCCTGAGACATGGGAGAGCTAGTGTAAACATTCTCATAATGACTAGCAAATGTGTCAGTGATTTGTTGAGGGTCAGTAAAGAGAGTACCCTCAGAATTCGCTATCACGCGGACCCATCTGGCAGCCTGCTCCCGTCATTCAAGCCACGCAAGGAGTTTACCTGTCCTCTCACCCTGCTCATAGATCCTATGCCGTGAAGCCAAAGAGCACGCCGCGATGTTTTCAGAAAGAAGCTGTTGATAGTCCTGTCTCTTAATAGCAAGGCAATGACATGTAGCAAGGTCGGGGTCACGAGCGACCGACTCCTCTAGAGCCGAGACTTCCGCCTCCAGCTCCCGCACTCTCCTGGAGCGCTCCGCCCTGTGTCCCACCATGAGTGATAAAGCCCTGCCCTTAATAACTGCCCCAAAGGCCCCCCAGATTGTCACTGCAGAGTCAACAGAGCCAAGATTATCAGCAAAATAATATGTAGTATCTTTGCGGAGAGTCTCTTTGATGTTCAGAATCTTAAGGGCCCATGGGTATATGGTAATGGTGTTGGGACGTCCCCCACCCCGAGAACCCAGAGTCGCCAGGACGGGAGAATGGTCGGAGATCCCACGGGCCAAGCAACAGGACTTAGTAAAAAAGTGAAGGTCTTGGGCATGAGTGAATACATAGTCGATACGCGATTGGCTGCCGTACACCCCAGATTGAAATGTGAATCGGGTGTTTTGATGGGTTGAACCACCGCCAGACATCCACAACCCCCAGGGCATTCGCAAACTCGAACAAGTATGAACCTCTCTGTGAGTCCCCCCAGGGAGGGAGACTATCCACAGAACCCTCCATCATAAGATTGAAGTCCCCTCCCAACACCAACACCCCTAGTGGGAGGTCTAATAGCAGGGTACCCAGATCGCGCAGCATCGGGCGCTGCAGTCCGGGGTGGGGCATACACAGAAACGACATTAACAACACGCCCCTTCCAGGAGTCCGACACGGCATATCTGCCCTGGGTATCAGTCCAGGTATTATGGTTGATATATGGACATCTCCTCTGAAGCAAAACCCCCACACCCCTGGATCCTGAGGTAAAGCCGGAATGGACCACCATGTTATCCCTTTCCTGTTCAGAGCCCCACAGGAGTTCCCAACCAGATACGTTTCCTGTATGAGTACCAAATCAAGCTCATTACGCTTAATGTATCGCAACACAATGCCGCTCTTAATTTTGTCCCCCAGACCGTTAACGTTCCAAGTGGACACATTGAGTGTCAGACCTCGTACCATCAAGTCAATTCACTGGGGATCAAATGATGTTGGATAAGCAAGCATGGCCGTGAACGGCTTAGGTCGTAGTCACCTATGTCAACGACAGTAGGAGCAAGTATAAAAATGGAGAAGTGCACAATATCATATATCGGTACCAGGCATAACAAAAACAAAGACCACAATCCCCCCATCCCCTTAACAAGCCCCCCCACCCCACCTCCCTGCAGAACGGGCCTGAAACCACCCGCCACCCCAAACATGCAGAGCGCTTGTCGCCCACCCACAACAACTTCGGGGACGAGTACAGCCTCACTCCCTAAGACAAAGATTAAAACAAGTGTCAGCCCCGGCCCAACCACCCCCAAATAAAATGCAATTCCATCTTATTTGACTTTCAAAGAGCAGGAGGCACTAGAGCCCGTGCAACAAAATCTGCGCAAACTCAGAGCCAATCACGCTGGAGCCAAAAGTACATCTGACCACCAATGAGGAAAAAACAGAGACACAACCTGGAGAGTGAACAGCAGCAACATCATAAGTTCGTAAACTAAGAAGACACCTAGTAGAGCTCGGGTGAGTTCAGTCTTACAGGATCACCCTGTAGGGCCTTGAGAGCTCGCTTCGGAGAAACGCAGAGATCGAGGTTGTTGTCGCCACTCGGTGAGTTCTCCGACTTTTGCGTTGATTTGTGGAATTTCTTACCCACCGTGCGCCAGCCCTCAAGCCAGTCTCAGGCATCCTCAGGACGGGTGAAAAACCACAGTTTGCCATCAGATTCAATTCTAAGCTTGGCGGGGAATAACATGGCATATTTGATCTCCTAATCCCTGAGAGCCCGTTTCATCTCCAAGAAGCTCCAATGTTGTTTTTGGACCCTCAGGGTGAAATCCGGGAAAAAATTAAACCCTCCTATTCTCAACAGTCAATGGGGGTGCCTATCTTGCAGTCTGGAGGATCAAGTCTTGGCCCCGATAGTTGAACACTCGGGCAAGGAGCGGACGGGGGCCCCCGGCTTAGGCCTGCCACCAGGCACGCGATGGGCTCGCTCAATCGAGAAACATTTGGAGAGACCCCTCGGTTGCAGACGCTGCAAGATAAGCTCCTCGACATAGAGATCAGCGGTTGGCCCCTCTGGCCATTCCGGAATGCCCAAAATTCGGATGTTATTGTGGTGCATTCTACCTTCGTAGTCATCGAGTTGCTCTACAAAGGCCTCATGAGAGGAACGCAGCCGTATCAATTTTGTGCTCCAACGAAGTCCGCACAGTATTTATTGCCACCAGGAGGTCCTTGTTGATAGGTTACGCATCACTATCCTGGGCCACAGCATTTCCATTTGTCCTCGTGACTCCTCTGCCATGCAAACTTTTCCAGCTTGGCATGCGCCGTATTGCGCCCATTCCGGCCCGTCGCCATGATGGCGCCGCAGGGAGATGGCGTGACGGGGCAGGGCGCAGGAGACACACACTGCCGCCTGCCATGAGAAACCCCACACGGCCTGTCGGCTTCGGCACCAGCCACCCTCACCCCCGGCCGTGAGGCACCGGAGGGTGCCCCACTGATACTCCCAGGGGCGCAGAGCCAGCGACACAAACTTCCCCCGGAAAATGAGAGCTCCAGCGCCGTGTACTTCCCTTGGAGTTAATTAAAAACTGGGTGTCAGATCCAAAGGGTTCTGTCACTAGCCATGCTGCAGGCAAGCAATGTCGCCTTACTACCCAATGGAGGTCAGCCGAGGAGCACCCCCAGAAGCTGGACTGGACCCACTGCGCCACCGGGGACACCAAAGAGCAGCTGCCATGGCAAAGACAATCAGTGGGACTCCTCAAATATCAGGGTGGCCCAGAGAGACTCAGGGCTCGCGGTGATCACGGTGCAGGCGTCTCTGAGGTAGAGGATCGTCCAAGCAGCAAAACGCCCTCAAGGATATCATGCTCCGCCTGGAAGAGCCGCCGATGGGGGCCGCAGAGATCCGAGGCCCTGCGACGCTCTGGAGGTGTGGAAGCACTGAAGGGCAATAAGGAGCAAAGGTAGGGCGTGTGCAGTCAATAAAACAGGGTCTTAGACCAGCGATTGTGCCTCCACAGGCGGTGCAAGTACTCACAGCAAAGTTCAGAGAGCGGGGCAGTGCAAACAGCGAGGGCGTCACCGCACAGACCAGGCCGCATCCACGGCATCCCTTTGTTGTCTGTCGCCGCGAAGCTACACTTCCTGTCGGCTCAGTTGTGCCCAGTAGAGCTCCCCATTTCGATGGCGCCTGATGGGTCTCAAACTCGCACCACACCTCGGCAACGGCAACGGAGACCGTCGAGGCACCTGGGGCAGCAATTAGGCTGGGGCAGACGATGTTAGGCGGATATATCAGGAGTGGCACGACGGAGCACAGCTACTGTGTGACCATTCCCGTCGACAGCTGGCCACGCTCCCCACTTTTTGTATTTTTGAGTTGTCACTATTTGACAAACTCAGTAAGTCTGCCTTACTTAAATTAACACCCTTTTTATTTTAACATCACATCGTTAGCCAGCTGGGGTTGGGCACAGGGCCTGGACACAAGCCTGGACCTGCACCCAAAACCCATCCAATGCATGCCCAAAAGCTGTGTGCAGCGGGGAGTTGTTAAAGACAGTGTGCAGTGTGAGGTTGGGTGCCTGCGAGGTTTGGGTGCAGGGCCTATCAGCAGGCCAACTTCACACGAGCGGTAGTTACTTTAGGGAACAAGTTATATTCACTTAAGATAACTATAACTGGTGAATTTCAGTGGTTTTGTAGTTTCAAATGATATGTATTAACCATTTAATCTTTGTTTTTTTAGTGAATTTTTAAGATTTTGCTTTTAATGCAAGGTAAAATATTATTATAATTTCTAACTATAATGTCGCTTTAATATTTGTATTTTCAGTGAATTTCTATGTTTTTTAAAGTAAAGTAAGATGTCCACCGCTGTCCACAGCATGGGATGGGCACAAAGCCTGTGCCCAACACCCCACTGGCACACAACCACACACTGGCACACATGGCTGACTATGTGATGTAACAATATAAAGGCTGTCATTTTAAGTATGGCAGACCTATTGACTTTCTCAAATGTTTAGAACACCAAAATATAAAAAGTGGGCCATTTGACTTTATCAATGAGTCAGCACATCCACATATATACAGCAGACCAATTTTCTTTGTCAAAAAGTCAATGATAATAATAATCAAATGTATATTTTATACATTCACACAATGCAATGTTTAATAAAAGTGATTATCATAAAATATTTTCAATAAAGCCTTACTTAAAACAAACAAAATCAACTTACCTTAGAGTCTTTTTAAAACATTTTTCAGTCCAGAAAATGCAATCCCCACAACATAATACATTTCTAACTTGGAGTGTTTTAAAAAATATGGGGTGAGCTCTCCTGGGGTCATGGATTCAGTGGCCCAGGAGACTTACTGGCCCCCACGGCCTCTGGTGCTGCTGCTCCCCTGGTGGGAGCAGGCCATGTTTCTTTTGGTCGGTGCCCAAAAGGGACATCCACATCTCCATGTATGTTGGGGGCCATAATGGGTGGCCAGCGCCCCTGCTGGGTGCTTGTGGGAGCCAGCAACCAATATGCTTCTGACCTGCAAGAGCAGACTCTCACTCCGCTCCTTCAGTGGGAGCAAATATTTTTATCCTGCCCACAGACAAAGGCAGGGAAAAAGGGAAAAGTTTGTTCCTGACCAGTGGAAGCATTACTGCTCGTGCAGGAGTTTGGAGCCATACTTTCAGCTCAGGTGGAATGGGGTCGGTGAACAGTACTGCAGCTCCGAGAGGGGGGCAGCGCACCTCTCCCTTCAACCAAGAAATCGGCCCGGGGTAATTGTCAGAAAGCTAGATCTGGCCATAGGGGTTGGGTGGTTGGCAGCCCGGAAGGGTTGGATAGTAGGTCAAGCCACAGGCTCCCCCTGTCTTTGGCCTAATACATTACATACAACCGGAAAAGTGAAGATAAGTACAGGTCAACAGCATGGACCACACACAGAAGAAAGTGGCAGCTGGTGAGGAGGACGGGGTGGAACCAAAGGGGAAAAAGCTTGTTGGTCCTGCAGCTGTGTAGCAGGGCACAGCCTGGGATCTCCTGCTGGACAACTAGAAATGCGAGCTCTAAGGCTTGGGGTCCTGCGGCTGGAGCCGGTGGTGCCATGTGGGCTCCCCCACATCAAGTTACAGGCAAATTTGGGTCCATCATTATAAACCCCAGTGCAACAAAGAACACCCGTACATAGACTTGTCCAGCCACAAGGGCTGATGTACTCCCATGCCTTGACCTCAAGTACATATGCAGCGCACCGCTTGTTCCTGCCAGGTGCTGGGGGCATGAGATTCTTCCATCCTGCCTTAATGGTACCAGGCTGGAGCTTGGGAGACTGGTGGTTCTGGGCATGCTTTCCTGGACCCCTGCCATAACACATGAGGGACCAGTGAAAGGGCAAATCAGTAACAGTGGTTCCGGTGGACAATGTGTGTAATATATGGTAGTAGATAGCTCAGTGGCAATATTTATGGGTAGAGAGATGTCGGAGAGAGAAAAAGAAACTATACACAACTAGACAATCATGAATATTTCATACTTATGTAAATGCATAATCAAGTTAATCACGAAAAGTACATGGTGTCCCAAGCGAACATAGAACCTACATATGAAGGGTGACATTTTGTGACATAAAATAAGTTTCAAGTATACAAAAATGACCATAGCATAAATATTCAGTAGTTAGTAACAGCCTTCTAGTACAGAAGTAGGGGTTGGGAAATGGTTCATTTTAGAAGTGTGTCAAAAGCGTTTTGACCCCACCATCAATAGGGGGCATCTTAAGGACCTAGCATTGAGGGACACCTGAATAAACATGAATCAACTGTCAGAGTGTAAAGTGCACACCACAAGGAGTGTATTCTGAGAAAGGAACTCACAAGGCGCCCAGCCGGTCACCCTGCCAGGGGAATGGAGGCAAGTGGAACGGGGCGAGATAAGGAGGCCTGCCTGAAAGTGACCTTGCGATGATTCTCAGCAAGGCTCCTCCACCAAGATCTATGAAATGCAACAGCGAGAATCACGGAGGCTGAGGGAAGAAGCTCCACCAGTGAAGACGACATATCGGATCTCAAGGTCAAAGTCACACGCTTACCCATTCAAACAGCAGAACTGCACAGACGAGTTAAGGACACAGAAAATGCTCTCCGAGCAACAACCTCAGATTTGTGGGGTTCCCGAGAGAATTGAGATCACTCAACCAGCCAAATTCCTGGAACAATGAGTCAAATCTTGGATGCCAGATGAGAAACTCTTGATGTGGTTCACCGTAAAATGCGAGCACAAGGAACCTGCGCCTAAACCCCCTCCTGGAACAGCACAGAGCACTTGTGCCTAAACTCCCTCCTGGAACATACTATGATTGCTTATTTCTCAATTTCAAAGATAGAGATATCATTCTGAAATAGGCATGGGGTACCCAGAACTTTTCTGCCAAAATGCCAAAATCCTCCTCTACCAAGGAGGTGCAAATGAGACGACAATCCCATGAAACTGTCAAGCAGAAGCTTAGAGCTCTAAATCTGTTGTACATACTCAATGTTCCCGGATAAGCTAAAAGTCATTCATGATAACAAGTCACACTTCTTTGAGATGCCAGAGGCAGCCTCGGATTGGCTCACCAAGGAGAAGCAGCTGGGCAGCCAGTACCAGTCAGTGCCCCCGTGAAATGGAAAACCATCACTGGCTGTGGCAGAAATGGGCCATGATAGAAAGAGGATTCGCACCACCTCGCGGTGGGGAATAGGACCGACTTGAGTCAATTCAGCCTCTCCTGATTTCGGCTCATCAGCACCCTTGCCTGAGTGATCAAAATGACGGATCTCTGCAGGAGATCAACTTGATGCATTCCCTGCTGAGAGGGTGGCTGGGCGGGGTTTGCCACCCTGACTACCCTCCTTAACATCTCCGAGAGTACCTGAGGCTGGGGAGAATACAAACTGAGTTATCCACTGTGCAAAACAGACCAGCAGCGATTAAGAGAGCTGCCTATACACTGACACCAACCATCCTAAACTAAGGAGGGGTCCACCACTCCATGTCCAAGAACACTATGGTTCTATGTTTTGCTAACAAATTAGGGGCGACAGATGCTTCTAGAGTGGAAGTATGGGGTGGGAGGTGGCTGGGGTTAGGGGTTTCTGTTATAGTATAATTTTGGTTAATGTCTGTTTGTTATTACTGTGCACATTTGATACATCCCATGACACTGACACCAATGCCCACGACCGGAGTAGCCATGAAGGAGGGGCCACACCTCATGCATTACATCTGGGGGGGGGGAAATTTCAGTGCTATCATTCTTCACATGTCTGTCTTATGTGGCCGTGGCATCTATCCATATCATGATGACATGGAATGTTAACAATCTTTTGGACCATATAAAATGTTCCACGGCACCCCTAAATTCTAATGTTGCAAGAAACCGACTTTAATGGGGAATGAGTGCCCATTTCTGGCCCATCAGGGGTTCCAGGGGAGTGGCGATCATCCTATGCCATGGGTTCCCCAATATTGTCACTCAGATGTGGCTGGATCCCCAGGGGAGATACTCTGCACTCACTGGGATATTGGAGGTGAAAAAAATGAGTTTCCTTTGCCTCTAAGCTCCACCAACGGCCTTAGAGTCTTTCTTGGGTGGTCTCACACATGTACTGTCTAAACTTCCAAGTGGACCTAGGTATGTGGCAGGTGACTTTAGTGCAGTCTTAGACTCTGTCGTTGACTCCACTGGTGCGGTGTCGGAACATAGATGAAACGGTGCCCAGCACCTATCAGGTTGGCTCAATATGCAGACCTCTGTGATGTATGGAGGCTATTGAATCTGCGGGGACAGCAGTACATGCACATCACACTCATGCCTGAATTAATGATGATACTCATGCCAGCTGCAGATTGCTGGTATACTTCGCAGGTGCAAATTCTGGCATATGGGATTTCAGATCATGCGCCCATACTTCTTATGACAAATGCCTCGGTTACTGGGCCTCGTCCTGTGTGGTGCCTAAACACTTGGTATCTCCAGGACGCTAGTATGCTTGGGCACTAGGAAAAGAGGTTAAAACATACTTTCAGGTCAATGAGGGGTCAGTGAGGTCCGCAGGCATCCTTTGGGTGGCCTGTAAGACCACTATTAGAGAACATGCTAAAGGTATGACCATGTGGTGAGACCAAGCCATGCACCACTGCATTACCCAAATGAGGCCAAGGCCCTCCGATTGGAGTCATGGCTTCCTTCTGCTCCTCGAGGGAATGATGATGGCCACCATTCAGAGTTGGTCAGGCAAGAGATCCGCAGTGTGTCCCTTGAGGCAGCAAAACAGATATGCTGAGCGACAACAGCCCAGGTATATGGCTGGGGAAACAAAAATGGCAAACTCCTGTATTGGCTTGTATCCCACCCATTGGCTAGTAGGATAATCCCAGAAATCATGGACAGCCAGGTTAGAATACATCATACCTCCCTGGCCATAGCCCAGGCATTTGGCACCTATTATACACAGTTATACACAGCAGTTCCGCAATCCTTTGATGAGAGGGCCTCCCAATTAATGGAGGATATACCCCTCCCACAACTCATGCCAGCAGAGAAGAAGCAGAGAAGTAGGACCTAGACGTGGAAGAAACCTAGTCACTCATTACTTATTAAAACTATGCAAGGAGGCGGTGGAGGTTGGCTCCTTCCTAGAAGAGATTGACCAAGCCACTATAGTAGTGATCCCCAACACCCAGCTCCCAACAGTCTCATGTGCAGAGTACCATCCTATTTCACTTCTCAATATAGAAGTCGAAATCCCGGCAACTCTTCTTGCTATGTGGTTTAAACACATCCTGCAGATCCTCATACATGCGGACCAATGTGGCTTTATGCTGGTGAGGAGTACGCAACACTGTCTGAGGCAGTTGCACGTGACCCTTTAGCGATGGCACTTACCGTCCCATCCACTGGCCTTGCTTCTCATGGATTTCAAGAAAGCTTTTGATACCATGGATTGGGAATACCTCATCCAGGTCCTGAGGTGAACAGAAATCAGATTCAAGTTTCAAAGACTCGCCAAAGTACTCTACTCCAACCCCACAGCATGGGTGCAGGTAAATGGGGTAGTGTCAGACGTCTTCCACATACACCGGGGGACCAGGCAGTGATTTCCCCTGTCCCTGCTTCTTTTTGCACTGGCAATCAAACCATTAGCTCGACTTATCAGGTGGGATGTTCAGGTTAGCGGATGGGCACGGGCTACAGATCACAAAGACCGAATAGTGTTGCATGTAGACAACATCCTCTTATACCTTTCTAACACAAAGCAAAGTGGACCTCGCTGCCTTTGGATACTTTAGCTTTTTGCTGAAGTGTCTGGTTTGAACTTCAATCTTGCTAACTCACTCTTAGTGCTGCTGTCACCCACACTTCAAAAAGAACAATTGATGGACAGAATGCAGAATAATGTCATACATTCACCCCAGTACAGATATCTGGGCCTAAATCCATTGTTTTTTTGCTTCCCATGCCTTTCCAGTTTGAACCCAGCCATATGCAAATCAGTCTTGACCCTGCGCCTAATGGGAACAGTCCAGCCCGAACTGCCGTACCAGGTCCTCCCTGGACTGGAAACAAGCATCCTAGGACCGGTTTCACCCCTCATCAGCCATAGCTTGACTCCATGGGCATGGAGAGCACGGGATCCACGTCTGAGCATACCCGTCCCACTCGGGGTGACAAATGCAAAAACAACAATTGATGGACAGAATGCAGAACCCAGACATATGCAAATCAGTCTTGACCCTGCACCCAATGGGAACAATCCAGCCTGAACTGTGGTGTGGCAGGCTGATATCCCAATACGCAAACTAAGTTTCCGCTTTCAAGGTATACAAGTGGCACTCCATCTCTTCCGTGGTCACTGAATATGACACCCTTGATCCAGTAAGTCAAAACATGAATGTCATGGACAGGATTGCCCTATACAAAACGATGGTCCTTCAGCAATTTTTGCATCTTTTCCAGAATTTGCCACAAGTGATAACTCGGCACTTGTTCTGGTAGATGGAGTCATTGGCCACGTGCTTCTTATAGCATAGTAAGAGACCCAGGTTGGCGTACTCAAAATGTCAATGTGACCCATACGATGGGGTCTTGGTATGACAAACTTGTAACTGTACTACTTGGCATCACAAATAATCATTATGGTTCTTTGGGGGATGGTCTAATCTTGCGTACAGGGTTCAGATTGCCGCTATGGGCTTCTCCAACTTGATGGCCATGCTGTACGAGGCCACAATCCCCACCGCAATGCCGGAGGTGACTCGCATGGTGTTTTGCGGCTGGCAGGCGACACTGACTCACATGGGTTTGGCAACCACACTCACGTAACAATCTCCCCTCTGTTATGGCAAATGGTTTGGGGGGGTGTCGGCCTTGGGGGGTTTTGTCACTGGGATGCAATAGCAATACCTTGTTGGGGGATAAATGGAGTGGGACGCATATGCACTCCTTCCAGGACCTTCTGGCCACATACAAACTGTCCCGACCCAATTCCATTAGTACCTCCAATTATGCCACCCTCTACATACCCAAAATGTGCATGGCACTTCCTTACCGGAATTCAGCACCCTCGAAGCTAAGATCACGCTGGTTGCCCTTGGGAGGGGAGGGGCCTCAAAGATCTATTGTACACAGAATCATTACGATGTCCTCTAGACTAAGACCGGTCCAAGTATATTATCTTCACTGTGCATATCTCACTCCAGACCGTCTAAATAAAGTGGGGCTCCTGTCACAATCTGGATGCTTCAGATGCTCCCTTATTCTTTCAAATTTCGATCACATGGTTTGAGAATGTCCCAGCATTCAAAGATTTTGGGAGGCGGTGGTGGCGGAACTTTCCACAGTACTGGGTTGGGAAGTAAACCGTTTCCCGATGTTGCTGCTGCTAGGGTAACTGGATGAGGCGGGAGGTACAAGGGCAGATAGGGCCCTGCTGGGCAAGGCCACCATTTTAGCCAAAAGCGACATAGCCACCCACTGTAAATTGTCAGCACCTCCAACAATAAACCAGTGGTGATGAGGAGTAGATTTGTGTATCCAGTGGGAGAAACCAGTATATGAGGCTAGAGGCTGTCCTGCCAACTATTATAAGATTTGGAGCAAACGGTGGGGGGAAGCAAGCCTGGACTGGTTGCACTAAGAATGTTGAAGTCTTACCTGACTAGCTGATCTCTGGACAATGTGGGACATATGTGATGGCTGTACTAAATGCTCTTAATAGGTTGCACTCTAAAGATGGAGATATAGTCTTTGCATGTACTATGCAATTGCAAAACGTAAAGTTGTTGATAAAAACCTTTGTTTTCAATAACTCTGCAATTTACTGAAAAAAAAACAAAGGTTAAAGTGAATTATATTTAGGTAAAAAATGTAAACATAACATATTAAACTAAAATAAAAATGGAATTTCACCAGCATTAGATATTTCAAGTAACTATGCTAGATGTACGAAAGCTTCTTGCATTTCTTAATGGGGCGAATTGCAATTTCAGTCATTTAAGAAATGCAAAACAACCTTTTCATAAGTACAAAGGCCAACAACCAGTCTCAATCTGCGATTTCTACCAGGTAGAAATCACAAATTGCCACAGCGAAGTAGGAAATGCAAATAGGGATTACCTATTTGCAATTCCTAAAGCACGCGTACACATCTTTTCCTGAAAGCAGATTGAGAATTATGAAATGCTATTACCATTGACACTCAATGGTAATCAATTTGCAAAATTCAAAATGCATTTAAAAATACATTTTCGGGGTGCCTCCAGGGGGTACTTATGCCCAGAGGCACCCTTGGGTTTGAATTTCCTAAATTGCGATTTCCTATTAGGAAATCACAATTTAGGAAACGCAAACCATTTCCTATTTGGCCAACAGGTGGGAATGCAATAGCATTTCCTAATTGCGATTTCCCAACAGCGATTCCTAATCTGTAGGAATCGCAATTAGGAGATAGCAAATTTTGTACATAACAATTTGCATTTCCTAAATAGCAATTCCTATGGAATCTCTATTTAGGAAATGCAATATAAGAATTTCGTACATCTGGCCCTATAATTTCACCCTCTTCATCCACTTCTTATGACCTCACATAATTCATCAATCATTAATTGTTCTATGAGATCATTGATAGTGTCACTGATGACAACGCAAATTACATCATATATTGATAAGTATATAGTACACAGTGGCGGTCGCCACTGTGTAGGTAATGTTACGACCTAGTTACCATAGTAAATGGATTTTATGTTTTGCTAATAACTTTGGCACTATTTGCTGGAACGTTCCCAAAAAAATGTCATCCTCCTCAGCTCCTTCCTGGAAACCTTTGGGCTACATTTTCCGGGGGGTCCAAGAAAAGCATGGTAATGCAAAATGCAATTTTCATACGGAATTCTAGACAGTGTTGCAGCCAATACTGCTAAACAGAATTACACCACATTGAGCAGAAAGCTATATGTTTACCCTGAAAGTGTGCTTTTTGTGATTTTGTATAAATCCATTCAGTAGTTGTTAAGAAAATAAGGTTAAAAATGTATAGATATTTGGACTGTTGGGTTAAAGCCTTCTGATTGGCTCAGGGGGCTGGCCATTACAAGAAAATAAATGTTGCAGTGCTTGATCTTGGAGATTTAGGCCTCTGTTCTTATAGGTTTTTGAAAAAGGACTTAAGGAGGCAGCGTAGGAATACCCTGACTCCCCTAGTGCTTGTGGGGGAGGGGAGAGACTCCCCCAGGCCCAAAATAAAAGAAAACACGTGAGCTGAGCTGAGGCTTGAGGATCAGAATTGTGGATGCAGTTCCTTGACTTCTGAACCCGCTCACATCTAGGTTCCCAGGTATCCTCCCAAGGCTTGCTGAGTACAATTCCTGAAAAGCTAGGTTATCCACCACAGGTCATGCTGCCTGCTTTGGGATTCCCACTTTTCCGTCTCTGGCATACAGTATATGACTGAATCCCCACCATGTAGGGATAATGGAACCCTCCCAGCCTCCTTCATAAGCTGCCCACTGGATGGTGCAACATTTAGACAGCCTTCTGGTGGGAATTCTCCATGTTCCCCATTCTTAACTTATGGAGCTCCCTACGGAAATTGATGAGGAACTCCTTCATGTTTGTTGGTGATGTCGCTTCCAGAGGCCTTCAGCAGGTTCGCTGCACTGCTAGGGCAATGAGGACCAATGTCCTATGTCAGATTTATAGCTGTCTCTGTCTGCCTCTGTTTCCCTCAAGGGAACATGAGTTCCCCCTCCCTTAACAGGCATTACTTGATTTTTGCAGGGCAAGGCCAACATAAAAAACCAAGGAGTATCTCAGTTCGAATAGGCAGGTGCGTCGACAATAAACAGTACATTTGGCATTATAAGGAAGTACTGTGACCCCTTTGGAAGACCAGTATTGCCGAGCCTGCTACAAGAGAAGGTCTTGTTTTTTAGATGGAGCTAGGCCTTTTGTCATTTGGCTTCTGTCATCTTCATTAGGTATGTGTGAATACTAGGTGTGGCATTCTAGAGTGGGAAATCTGAGTTTTCTGCATGGCCACTGCATCACATTAAACAAGATCCAACTAAGTTACTTGACCTAAAAAGCACTCAGTCCTCTCTTAAGGGCAACAATACTGCAGTGTTCTGTAGTGACGTATACTAACACTGTCAAGAGGTGAGATTGGGACTCCCCAGATTCTTGTTTGGTAAAATACTAAATATATCATATCAAGTGTATGTGGCTTGCCTGCATTAATCAGGCCACCACTGCAACATCAGTAGAATTCATCTCTCTTTGAAAACCCACATAACCGCCCATTGTAAATGTCTGACCATTCATCACTGAGATGCTCCATCATTACAGCCCTAAAATCTCTTCATTGGTCAGGATGCCACAAAGCCTAGTTTCTAGATCACAATACTGTCAAGTATTGGAGGCATTAGACACCCAAGAAATCCTAGTCAACATGGATTTCCCGTCAGCCATAAAACCTGACAACGCCATCTGGCCAGTTCCAAGAAGTCATTAAGCACACAGAAGGTGATGTGGGGAATGCTTGCAACATGTCTAACCACTGGCAATCACTCGGGGTAGCATTCCAACCCATCTTTCTTTTGCCCACCATCCCACCTCAGTTTGAACCCAGCCAAATGCAAATCAGTTGTGACCCTGCTCCAATCAGAACAGTTCTGCCCAAACGGGGAGTCCAGGTCCTCCATGAACTGTAACACTAGCAAACCAAGCCTGGTTTCGCCCAGATTCAGGCTCTTCTGTCGGGTATAGCTTGGTTCCAGTGCCACAGTGAGCACGAGAGCCACATCTGGGCATTCCCTTGCCGCTTAGGGTGGACAATGAAACATGCACAATGTGATGGGATGACTGCTTTCAATACGTCTAACCACAGGCAATGACTATAGACAGCATTCCAAATCATCATTGTTTTGCACATCATGCCACCTCAGTTTGGACACAGCTATATACAATTCAGTCCTGATTCTGCTCCAATCGGAGTGGTCCAGTCTAAACAGTCAGGCCAGGATCTCCCTGAATTGGAACACAAGCACCCAAGACCAGTTTTGCCCTGAGTGGGGCTTTTCTCTCTGGTGTAGCTTGGATCCAGTGGCACAATGACCATGAGACCCACATCTGGAAATACCCTTGTCACTGATGGCGTTACACCAAACATACAAAGGTGATAGGAGGATTGCTAACAATAAGTCTATTCACTGGCAATCACTTAGGGTAGCATACCAACCTATTTTTAAAAGAGGTCACGTTGGTAATGAACAGTCTTAAGGAAGCAGTGACCCAATGGGTGATCCGGAAGTTGAAGTAAGGGCAATGAGGGTGGAATTATGCAAGTTTTCAAGCAGCGTCTGCTGCATTGTGGCTGATATCCTATGATATCATGACCGGACAGACGGCTGCAGCTATTCACAGAGTAGGTGTTGCAAAGTCTAGGGTGCAAGTGCAGATTTCTACTGTTAACAGTTTTTTAACACATGAGTTTGAGCAACTCTTCACCTGATGAGATTTAGATCCTTTTAAACAAAGATCTGCTCCGTTTTGCATGACGGAACATTTGATCGGGAAGGATGGAATCTTTGGGCGTTGAGCAGTCAACTGCTGGGTCACAGACGACTTTGATGCATGAAAACTGAACTGTGCAGAGAAGATGGTGCCGTTCATATGCGAATTCTCAATCCATGTGCCCAACACACAGCCATGTCCATATTAATCTCTGACGGTTCTCTTTTTTCATCGTTTCCCTGACTCTCTATGCCTCTTGTGTAGTTTGCATACTTTTTGTTTTCCTCCCTGTTACTCTTTTTCACATAATCCTTGCACATGGAAGATTGGTTGAAGTAGAACATTTCTTACAAGAACTATAAAACTAATGTGGCTAAGATCGCAAGACATTTTCCTCTCAAACTGGTCAGCTGGTAATCTCATGCTTCATTTTTAGTTGAGCCAGGCAATGCTTGTGCTGTCTACGAGAAATGCTGTATTCAGTCTATGGGCTGTAAGCACGCTCATGTTGCCATTGGTTCTTTGTTGAGCCATTTACAAATGCTGAGTTTCATTGCTTTCAATTGTCTCTCCTTTGGGTACTAAGTGATTGTTATGGTTGGCCATCGCACGCTTCCTCCTCGTTTTTGCTGTTGTAGCAGTTATAGCACAAACCCGACTAGGAGGTATTGGAGTGCTTTACCTAGGCTTCAGTTCTCCAGTTCCATAGTGGCAGCTCACTGCGCTAACATTTTCCAACGAGGTCATTTGTATGATAGTCAGCACGAATGCTCTGTGCACTAATATGAAGCAGTATTTAATTTCACTTTGCAAATAGGCGTGCACAGTTGGGAGTGCGTCGGTGTCTATGGACAATAATGGAGGCACCACATTCCTGTTATTTTTTTTGCGGTTGTAGCACTAACCCGACCAGAAGGTATTGGAGCACTTTACGTGAGCATCAGTTCTCCAGTTTCAAAGTGGCAGCTCTCAGCACTAACATTTTCCAAAAAGGCCATCTGATTGTATTAGGTTTGCTCCTAGGTCACTTGCTGAAAACTATGACTTGAATAAACGGTTCTTACCCCCTCTTTCCTCTCCTTTCCTTGATTTGTTCCCCTATCAAATGGATCCAAAAAGAAAGATACACTTTGGCTGCAAATGTTGTCTTTTGCTGAGATTTTTCCATTCCAAAGTGCAGCCTCGGAACGGAGAGAAAAGAAAAAGGTTCAAAATACAAAAAGTGGCCAAATTGGTTTTATTCACAACCAAACACATTAGCGCCACTTTACAGAGTTTGCCAAAGAGGCGATACTTTCATGTTCCCATCTTTCTCTAAACAACACTGTTTTTCCCGGGTGGGGAAGTACACCATTCCTGGAGGTACTGCAATACCTTTTGATTCATACAGTGACAAATGTTTCAGTTTGCTCCTCTGCTTGTCCTTGGTCCAATCGAAATAAAACCAACTGATCGCCTAGATTTATCTACCTCATCATGGGGTAGGGGCCCTCTTCTAAATATGATGAACACCACCACCCTCCCCCTCACCATACTCATTATACCACCCACCTCCCTTCAGTGTTCACTTCTGCTTAGCCGCTAGCAGCTGACCCACCCCCTCTCTCTTTCTTGCTCTTCATCTTATTCCCTCTTTCTGTTTCTGACTCACTCCTCCTCACTTGCTAAAAATCATGACTTAAACCAACAGCTCTCACCCTCTCTTTCCTCTCCTTTCCTTTATTTGTTCCCCTGTGAAATGGATCCCAAACAAAAAAGAAACACTTTGGCTGCAAATGTCATCTTTTTCTGAAATGTTTCTATTCCAAAAAGCAGCCTCGGGAAGGAAAGAAAAAAGGTTCAAAATATGAAGAAAAAAACGGAATAAAGCAATACAGAGTGGTCACAAAATGGCCAGATTGGTTTTATTCACAACCACACACATTAGCACCACTTTACAGAGTTTGCCAGCAAAGCGCTACTTTTGTTTCCTCCTCTTTCTTTGAACAATTTTTTTACCCAGGTGGGGAAGTGCATTATTCCTGGAGGTACTGCAACACCTAGTTGATGTTTAAAGTGGAAAACGTTTCATGTGATCCTTATAAAATGTGTACTTCAGCCCTCAGGTATGTGGTCCTTTTAAACCATACTGCTTACGTTTTGCAAGGATATAAGCAATGGACATAAGCAATGGACATTGAAACAGGTCCCTTCCGGCCCTGCAGTCAAGTTCTTAACTTTTTAGGTAAAAACACTCAATGATTTCTGAATAATAAGCATTAAGGTAACTATGTTGTTTCTCTTTACATTTCGCATGCTTTACTTAACCTTTTCGGTGCTCATGACGGAACGGTTCCGTCATGAGCGTCGGTTGAGCTGTGCTCATGACGGAACCGTTCCGTCATGACCACGCCCGCGCAAGAAACGGTCAGCGCGGAGCGGGAATCGGCGCCGCATCGAAGAGGTTAATCTTGCATTCCCTATGAGTTTTTGCAATCTCCAGAATGTTGTTACTTTTTTTTTCAGCCAGCTTATTACTCTTGCCTTACCTCCCTTATAACCTATTTCCCATTTTCTGGTTCTCCAGCGTTGTGAGGTCATACGAATGGTAAGAGCGCTATGCAAATATCATTACTCCACTGCATAAAAAAAACTTAAATAAAAATCATTGTCATGTTCAAGGGCAAGAGCTCTAACTCTCACATACGTGAAACCGATTGCACTGCAAATGCTTGTTTATACATCCACTCCACTCCAAACCAAAACACATGGGTTAAAGACATTGTCATTTACAGCGCCAATAGATCTAACACTTGCAAATGTGAGACCTATTTTTTTCTAGTTTTATATAGCATGAACTCAACCTGAAGATATCAGGTATCAGAATGCTTTACATGAGCACCAGTTTCGTTACAGATGGACACATTTTAATTTTTTTGTTAGGCTCGGCGAAATTAAGTGATTTGCCCAGAATCACAGGATGTTAAGTTCCCTGCCAAGACGCGAACCGGTTCCCAAGCTTCGAGGTTGACCGCTCTCACCATAAGGCTATATTCTCTCCCCTATTATGTTGCAAATGTTTTTTGTACTTGAGGTATACCTTTGCCTTCAATTTTCACACAGTTAAATGGCAAAACATGATTTTTTTTGTAATACACTGAATTTTTATGACAATTACACATACCAAAAAATGAAAAGATTTTTCAGCAAGGTCAGAGACAAACCTTTTCGTTTTAATATACCGGATTAATCACTTCTTGGGAGCCATGTTGCCTGGGTAAAGGTCCAGGAGCAGAGCACGTGGCATTTCAAAATCTGGTGCTCCTTTTCACAGGCCTGATGTCCCAGTGTATGTGGTTCATTCAAGTGACCTTGCAATGGGAAGTGCTGCTCTTAAAGGGCGTGGGAAGAGGATAATTACCATGTGCGCGATGAAAGCAGAGTCTTTATGCAAGAATCAAACAATTTCATGCATTAATATAAAGCTAATAAATGTCCTATGAAGCTTTTTATGGACACTGAATATTGAAAGAAGCTTATATTACATCAAAATCGTTGAGAGATCAAAAACAGACAAAAACTTTATTAAACCGTGAATATGTTGATTTACACGGGAACAGTCATGGTGCAGATTTATTTATTTATTATTTAAAATTTTGTATACAGTGCTACTAGTCTCTTTGGCATCAATAGCAGTAGGAAAAAGGTATATAGAGTTTTTAAAGGGACAAAGAAGTATATTAGACCCCATCCAGAGGCGGGAACTAGTCCGCAAACCGTCATTTGTTGGTTGCCGCCCTTGATGACGTAGATGCCTGATCGAAGGTTATGCTAGATACCTCGGTTTTCATGTCTTCTGACTTGAAGCTAGATACAGAGCAGAGCTATGGGCTTTGCTCCAGAGTCTTGAATGTCCCAAAAAATACATTGCTGGATTTTATTTAGATTTGGTAATGTTTGTGATGTACAAACAGTACTGGCGTTCCTATAAAGCACATTTTCCATTATTATGTGTACAGTGCTGTTGAGTGTCTACAAGATGTATTTCCATGCTTCCGTGCACACTGGATATTAAGTTGATCCATTACCATGTGTTTTGATTACTGCATTCTGGTCCACCCATAAGACTGTGTTGTGTCCATTGCGTAATTTTAAAGCTTGGTGTGTTTGCAGTATAATGATAGGTGGGCATGGGAGGTGGTTGAGGACAATGGGATTTTCTGCTTTAACTGAGTCAAGACTTTAATACTCTTTTTTGTGTTTAGTCATCATTCCACAAATTGTAAATGTACTAAAGGCTTTTTGTGACCATATAGAGTGGGTGACCGGGCATCTATGGTGTACCAACTTATACCTCTATGTTATTTGCTTACAACGTTTGTGAGTTAATCAATCTGACTATTGATATTATACAGCTAAGCACTCCTTTATTTCAGAGGTGTGTTGTTCGGGAACACCGGATCCATAGTAATGTTTCTTGATAACCACAAAAAAAACATATCTATCGGCCGTTAGAGTTAGTTGAGCTAACTATAACTCGTGCCCTGCAATGCACTGGTGATGATGTCACATATTACATCACTCATGACATGGTCAGTGACATCACTGATGACATAATTGATGAGATCATCCTGAGAGTGTGAGTGTTGCTAAAAAGTTTAAGAATGTCATATATATATGCCAAGGTATATTTGAAGCATGAATGGGTGTATGAGTATCTGTATGGATGATTTGTTGGGTGTGTGATTGACTGTATAAGTGAGTGATTAAACATGTCTTAGGGAATGTACGGGTGAGTGAATAATCTGTGTAAATGTGTATATCAGTCTGTCTGTTGGTGTGTAAGTGACAGCATGGGTTGGGGAAAGGTATATGAGTGTTATTGATTAGTTTTCTAAGTACCTGTATGGGTGCCTGAGTGTATGTGTGGGTGGGTGAGAGGCTGTATGACTCCCTGCATGGATGTATGAGTGGGTGAATCCCTGGGTGTATGCATTCATGATTGCATCTGTGAGGGAGGGTATGGTTGAGTGAGTGTGTGTATGGCTTTTTCGGTGAGTGTATGGATGTCTCAGTGGTATATAGGTGAGTTACTGCATATGTGAAAGGCAGTATATGTGAGTGTTGGAGTATATAAGTGACTGTGTGAGTGAGTGAGTGTGAGAGTGGCTATATGAGTGAGTGTGTGCTTGTGTGAGTGATTGTGGACGAGAGTAAGTATGTGTTACTATCTGTATGAATCAGTAAGGTGTTGTATGTATAACTGTATAGGTGAGTAAATGGCAGTATGATTGATTCTTTGGGTGAATGACTAGGTGTGTGAGTAATTATGGGTGAGTGGCGGTGTGTGAGTGTCTGTATGGGTGTATGAGTGCATATATCAGTGGCTGCATTGATGAGTGACTGCATGTATGAGTGACTGTATGGTTGAGTGGATGTATGTATAGACCTATGAATCAGTGAGTGGGTATGTCCTAACTAGAATTGGTGTGTCTATGGTTTCAAGAATGGTAGTCTATATTTTAGAGTAGGTGTATGAAAAGTTAGATTAGGGTGTGAGGAGGTGCATCAGATATTTAGTGGATGATGACATCAGTGATGTCATTTGAGATGTCATCAGTGATGTCACTGACCATTTCATGATTGAGGTAATTTGTGATGTCATCAGCAGAGCATTGCGAGGGCGCAAGTTATAGTTATCTCAACTAACTATAACGGCCAAATTTCTCTGGTTTTGTACGAGGGAAATGTCCAACTAACTATAACGTCCCTGAAACCTGTGTTTTTTTCAGTGAATTTCTTAGATTTTTTAAGTACTAATTTCTAACTATAATAACCTCCCTGAAACCTGTAGTTTTTCCAGTGAATTTCTTAGTTTGTAAATGAAAATTTCTGACCATAACGTCCCTGAAACCTGTGCTTTATTCAGTGAATTTCCAACATTTTTAAATGTTAATTACTAACTATAATGTCCCTGAAACCTATGGGTTTTTTCAGTGAATTTCTAAGTTTTTTTTAATGCTAATTACTAGCTATAACGTCCCTGAAACCTATTTTTTTCAGTGAATTTCTAATGTTTTTTAAATGCTAATTCATAACTATAATGTAGTAGTTGCGTTTGCAGAGTGGTGCGGAAAGGGGGCTGGGCCTCCGACCAGCGCTCAGGAATTCTGCTGCGTAGGACTTACAGGAGGTACCAGGAGGACTTCTTGGCCCCAAAAGTCCCTCAGGAGTAAAGTGGACTTCATCCCCCAACCCGTAGTGTGCCAGGAGACGCATTTGCAGAGTGGTGGAGAAAGGGGGACATGGCCTCCGAACACCTCTTAGCAATACCACTGTGTGGGACTTACTGGAGGTACAGGAGGGGTAGTTGGCCTCCAAGGACGTCCTTGGGGGCCAACTACCCCTCCTATTACCTCCAGTAAGTCCCACACAGCAGTATTGGTAAGTTCTCAAAGCAGACAACATCCCCTTTGCCCACCAGTCTGCAAACACGCTCTGTGGTGTGCTCTTGGATGGGGATTAAAGTCCCCTTCAATGCTGGAGCTCCTTAGAGGCCAACTAGCCTACCTGACACCTCCAGATATTGGGATTGCTGAGATGTGAACACAGGCCACGTCCCCTTTCTCCAATACTCTGCAAACATGCCTCCTGGTGCGCTCTTGTTTGGGGGATGAAGTCCACTTGCCTCCTGAGCATCCCTGGGGGGCAAATAGCCCTCCTGTTAACTCTAGTAAGCCCCACACACCTGGATTTCTGAGAGTGGTCCAAGGCCACGCCCCTTTTTATACCTCTCTACAAACGTGCCTCCTGGCGCACTGCTGCTTCGGGGATGAGGTCCACTTTAGTAATGAGGTCCTCAGGATACAAGAGAACCTCATCGCCCCATCTATTGAAGCCCCGGTGAGGTGGTGGTCCCCGAGGTTTGGGGGCCCATGAGTCCCCCACACAGAATTATACAGATGCCCCGCGGAGGTGGTGGTCCCCATGGCAGTGTGGAAGGGGCAGAAGCCACCCCCAAACTTTTATTTCTATTGAAGCCCCGGGGAGGTGGCAGTCCCTGGGGCTTGGTGGATCCCGCAAGTCCCCCCGCACATAATTATACAGGTGCCCTGGGGAGATGGTGGTCCTGGGCCAGCGTGGGGGGCAGGAGCCCCCAATCATAATTTATACAAGCCCCGGGGAGGTGGCGGTCCCCAGGGCTGTAGGTGGGTGCGTGCCCCCCACATAATATTAATCATGCACCAGGGTGGTGGTGATCCTCGGGGCTGCGGGGGCCTCCGCGGGCCCCCGCATATATTTTACCTGTTGCCCCTGGGACCAGGCCCACCCTGGGGCTTATTAATATTAGGCGCGGGACACCGTGCTTAGTTTTATTTTTATTATCTTGGTAGGATTTGTGCACCCAGCACAAATTCCACCATTTTCTTTTTAAATGCCTTTTTGGGCCCTGGGTTCCCTGTGGGACTCCCTGACTAGGCCTCGGGGAACAGGGTGTTTCTACCCTCCCCCCTTTCCTTTCTTTTTAACCATTTTGTACCTTTCCTCTTGTGACTCAGTTTTACCGAGTCACAAGATGGCCACCAACACTTCTTGGTTTGGAGTGTTGACAGCCAATCAAAATGAAGCTCGTGATCGGGAGGCTTCGTGGATCCACTGCGATCCCCAGATATCAATATCTTTTTATTTTTTTATTTCTCAGGAACTACTGATCGGATGTACACCATTTAAAGCAAATAGTGCACTCTGGACCAAGAGCTACCTCTGTGCCAAATTTGGTGTAATTCCGTTTAGCAGTTCAGGCTGTAGCCACGGCAAAAGTTTCTGATGGAAATTAACATTGCAAAAACACGTTATGGGTCCCCCCTTTTTACTCAGGCCCCACTTGAGGAATCACCCTGAAACTTTCAAGACAGAAGCTGATGGGAGCCCCCATTCATTTTGACAATTTCGCGAAGATTCGTCAACTGGCGCCAAAGATATTGGCAAAAGAAAAAATGCTTCTCCTATGGAAACTAGGTCCTAACTATAACTACCTACTGGCGACCGCCAGTAGGTAATATATATACATATATATATAAGTGGGCTGGTTGTGTACGCACATACACTACATTGACATCTATTAGTCTTCAAAGGTACTAACCATTTGTGTATGTGACCAAGCACAACAGTATGCTTCACATACAATGCGGAATGTATAAGTACATGTGATACTTAGGGCACTCCTCACTCCTGAAGCCATGTGACATCCAATAATTAGAATGTGATTGTTACATCAAATGAAATGTGTCAAGTAATGCGCAGGCCGGAGTACAATTAACATATCCTATGCTATGTTTTGTTTAATTTAATTTATTTTATTTTCTCATATGAACAGTTTCATTTTATTAACAGAGTATGTGACAGGCATTGTGATGTTAACGTGCCTACCGTAATAGAATAGGTATATTTTTTCTATTTCCATGATATCAGCATGGTTCCCAAGGCAATGTTTTAAATGTTTTCACATTACTGGCGCTGACCTGTGTGAACAAGGTGGTCCGTCCACTGAAACGCGTCTCTGAGCCTTCTGATTAAGTAAAATTTACTGTCATTCCACTCCAGTGTGTCGGTGCCTGTTTCTTCGAGTAAGGTCAGGATTGCTGTTGATATATATATATGAAAGTAATATCCACACTAATGCATCCTGGGATTTGTATGCTGCTATAGGGTCACGTGGCAAAGTGCATAAAACACACCTAGGGTTGCACATTGCTGAACCTCAATCCTATGATTTAGGCAAGACTGCCGAAACGCATGAGGAAAGAAAAAACGAAAAAAAGAAAAGAAAAAAACTTTTTTCAACCTGCAGCCACTCTTCACTTGAAGAATAAAATTTTGAGGTGATTCATTTGAATGGTCCTCAGCAATTTTCTTTGTGCATTTACTAACAGGATGCTTTGTGCCTGTTAGCTGAGGCCACCCTGCATGAGTGGGGGGCATGACCCTCTTATATCCGAGCACATGGATGGATTTAGACAGTTACGACATGCTTTGGAAGAAAAGAAAGGGAGAGGTGTTCTCTCTCTCTTGCAATTCTGAACTTCGCATGTTACAAAGACATTGTTTCCCCGTTGGTAAACAGATTGAAAAACGATTTCTGCCCAGAAAATAATTTTACTTTGCACAAGGTCACTTTATTGAAACATGATGCATCGGGAATACTAAACATTAAACTGTCAGTTTATGGTGCTAAGCAACGCTATTAAGTAACATTTGAATACTCACCATGACACAGAATGAAAGTAATATACACACTAATGCATCCTGGGGTTTGTATGCTGCTATAGGGTCAGGTGGCAAAGTGGATAAAACACACCTGGGGTTGGACATTGCTGAACCTCAATCCTATGATTAAGGCAAGACTGCAGAAACACGTCAGGAAAGAGAAAAGAAAAAACAAAAATAAGAAAAGGAAAATACTTTTTTCAACCTGTAGCCACTGTTCACATGAAGAATAAAATATTGCAGTGAATCATTGAATTGGCCTCAGCTATTTTCTTTGTGCATTTACTAACAGGATGCTTTCTCCCTGTCAGCTGAGCCTGCCCTGCAGGGTTGAGGCCCCCGACGACAAAGAGTTTTTTTCAATTTATGATTGGGGGCATGACCCTCTTATCTCCGGGCACGTGGATGGATTTAGCCTGTTATGACATGCTTTGGAAGAAAAGAAAGGGAGAAGGGAGAGGTGTTCTCCCTCTGGCAATTCTGAACTTCGCATGTTACAGAGACATTGTTTCCGACGACGAAGAGTTTCTTTGAATATATATATATATATTCAATGAAAAAACCAAAGGTTTCACACATGTTATAGTTAGCTGGACATTTCACTCGTAAAAAACCAATGAAATTCCCCCGTTATAGTTAGTTCAGCTAACTATAACTCGCGCGCCCGCAATGCACTGCTGATGACGTCACATATTACATCACTCATGACATGGTCAGTGACATCACTCATGACATCACTGATGACATCTCAAATGACATCAGAGGGCAAGAAAAAGGTAAATGCACCTTTAGTGACTTGTAAGCTGTGTGACCGTGTACTTTCAAGAGGGAATCCTAACAAAAGTATTCCTTCGGGAATCACACTATGTTGAGACACCTTCATGATGTACACGGTAGGACATATGCTCGACATACTGGAGGAAACCCTTCAGTAAGTCAACCAAGCACATCCACAGCAGCTCAGCCTGGTCCATCATCTGCAGGGCCGAGTCCATCTTCGTCAGGTCAGCTGAGCCCTTCATCTGTGGGGGGAGCATCTCCTTTTTCTGGTCCTCAGAAAACTAACCATCGGTTTGCGAGGGTTACTATGCGGTGCGCCACTTGTTATGGTCTAATTGTTCATAGGGAGACCAGTGTTGCCCTAGTTAACAATAAAATAGACCAGCACATTTGTCCTACCGACTAATATTCCCATTCTTTCTTTCCTCTGTCCCTGTACGAACACAACGGCTCTTTTAAGAGCCAACCTTACCTTTCAACTTTTTTTAATATATTTTTCAAAACATTTTTTTGATTTTTTTTTTTTACCGTACGCGTACGGTACGCGTAATTTAAAAAAAAAAAAAAAACACTAAAAATCAATTATCACATTACAAGGTCCTTGAGAGATTACAATGAAAAACGGAAAATGTGATTGTGGAGAAGTGGAAAAAAGGGACCATGAAATTTCTCACTTACCATACCCGCTCAAAAAATTATTTATTATTTAAAATTTAATTTTAATTGCTATAAAAATGGTGCAAGTTTTCGAAAATTTTCTTTCTCAATCTGAAAAAAACGAAAAAAGTATTAATATTTAATAAAACATTTTATAATACAGTACACATATTTACATATTTTCCAAAAACAATTTTTTGCCTTTTATTTGCTGTTTTCAGAATATATTGCATTTCACTATAAATCGTGAAAGCAATTGCATTCATCACTTAACAGCGGGCAAAAAAAAAATGACAATCTCAAAGATTGTTTAAAAAAAGCCCAGAATCTCTTCTCAGTTAAACATAACATTATCGAAATGCAAAATATTATTCATTAAAAATATCATCTAATAACAAAAACTATTTCTAAAAAATACCGTCTGACAATTTTCTTACAGAAGCATAATCTCAAAAATAATATATCTCAAATAAATCCACAATACATCTAGTTTCCTTTCTTTTAGGACAAATGTTAATTTTTGAAATTATTTTTTGATTAAATTTCCAACGATTATCCAATAAAATTCCAAAATTTAAATTGTACAGATGTTACCGATTCTCTCTAAAATTTTGGTTTCCGAAAGATTAATTAGGATTTAATTAAGTCCACAATACAATTGGATACCTTTCCTTTAGGCCAAATGGTAATTTTAAAAATCTTTTTTGATTAAATTTCCAACGGTAATCCAATAAAATACAAAAATTTAAATTGTACAGATGTTACCGATTCTCTCTAAAATGTTGTTTTCCGAAACATTAATTAAGAATTATATAAGTCCACAATACAATTGGTTACCTTTCCTTTAGGCCAAATGATAATTTTAAAAATCTTTAAATTTGAAAATTCCAATGGTAATCCAAAAAAATGGTAAAATTGTTTTGTACAGATCTTGCCAAGTCTCTCTAAAATTTAGGTTTCAGGAAGATTAGATAGGAATTTGCTAAATCAAAAGGCAAACGTTGCTTGAAAATCAATTGGGAATCATTACACAGTGTCCAGCCTTTTTCACATTTAAGATAAACTGTGTAATGTCCAGAAGTAACAGTAGGTCCTTCATGGAAAATTATTGCAACTGTTACAAAAGTTTTTCCTGAAATTGATAATTGCTGTCCTGTAAACTTCTTTATTAAAGTATCCAATTTTGAACCATCAGCTCTACATCGTTGCATCATTAAAATTACATACTGTCCGTATTCCTTTAAAATTAACGTTGAAAACATGTCAGATTTACACTCACCGCATTCCATGCTATGATTAGCATCTTTAACTAATTTAGCAAAAGTGACTGTTTTACTCTCTGGCAATGTTAAATAAATAAACCTTTCAGAATCAACATTAGAGCCACATGTATTGAAACAGTTTTCACAACTATGTTCCCATTTATAAGAGAGACCAAACATATTTTCAATGGGAACCTCTTCTTCTTCCAGTACCTGAAGAAAATACATCAAGAATTCCTGTGCGTCTTGCTGTACATTTTGAGAAAACTGTGTACATCCTGAACATACATCTAAAAGTTTTCTAATTTCAGTAGCACTTTCTATTTGAGTTTTATCATTACTCAGCTTTTGAAAAAGGAGACTCAACTCAGAACAGAATCTTTTTCTCTGATTTACTATTATCTGCTCTTGCAAACTTTCCAGATAAAATGCAACATTCAGCACTACATTAGCGTAGCAGTTGACACCAGAGCTATTTTCAAAATGACATCCTACAACCTCTTCTTCATTTTCCTTTTTCTTTTTGCTTGCAATTACATCACTCCTCTTTTTTTTCCTCCTCTCTACATCCTCATTACAGATATTCTCATTTCTCCTTTTACGAGAAACTACACGTTTCTCTAACACAGGATACTGACCTAAATGAGGAGCATAGGTTCTTCTTAATCTATTGTACTCCTTTACACAATTTGCATCAGCACTAACTTTTGAATCATCAAAGTCTATCATGAATAAACCAGATAATGTTTTCACTCGTGACAAAGCTACATAAGCCATACCTTCTTTGAACACAGTTGAACCAATGTTTACAAATGCACAATCTACAGTCAATCCTTGAGACTTGTGAATAGTTACAGCATATGCTAGAGAAAACGGAAACTGTTTCCTTTGTACATATAAGTCTTTCACAAGCATAAAACGAACTGTACAACGACAAATATCTACAACTTCTTCTATCTGATCAAATTTTATTTTTAAACATTCAATTCCATCTTTTTTCTGATAATTAATAAAACCCACAACTCTTCCCATAGCTCCATTAACTAAACCTTTTTCAACATCCAAATTTCTCCTTAAAAATACTCTACAGTTCATGCAAACATATAGATTTTTTTCTAATCCAGCAGTTTTGGAAATGTTCTTCTCTACTGAATCCAATTTATTTTTCAGTTTGCCTGTTAATGTGATAGTAATTCTTCCATCCTGAATTTTGTCCACTGCTTCCAATTTCCTGATATCTTCCTTTTCCAATTTCAAAAGCTCCTCATTGAATATTGAGCATTCACGTAGAGTTGGCATTAAGCAGATGACACTTTTCTTTTCTGCAATGTTCTTGTATATCTTCTCTGTAACTATTTCTTCCTTTGGAAATAAATTATGTAGCAACCGACTCTGTAATGCTTTTGTGCCAGCTTCAGTGAGTAGTCTAATTCTGATATCTTTCAGAATACTTCCATATTCTTCATCGTTTGCTTGTCTCATATTAGTAGCAAGTTCCTTGTACTCAAAGAAGGACCAAATATTTGCATTACCGATGCTTCCCAATGACTTCTTTGTGTCTTCATGTGTCACAGTATTAAACACTGGTTGTCCTTTAACTGGAGTAAGCTGTAGAAGATCCCCAAAAACTATGACATGTTTTCCACCAAATAACACGTCATAGTCTGTCCTTAAAGTTTGCTGCATTCTTAAATGCACAAAGGCAAGCATTAAGTTTGATACCATGCTCACCTCATCAATAATGAGAACTTGCATCTTCTTCAATACTCTTGAAACTTCCAAGCATGCTTCTCCAGTTAGCTTGTGGTATTGTATTTTGTTCTCATGCTCCACTGGTAACATTAGCAAACGATGTAAGGTGATTCCTTTTATGTTATATGCTGCTAACCCAGTTGGAGCAGTAACCACACAAGACAAAGTTGAATCCGTTTTTTGCTGTAGGTAGCTTCTGATGACTTTTATTAGGAAACTTTTTCCAGTTCCAGCTTGTCCGCTTACATACATCCTGATTGGTTGAAATGATGTGCATGAGCACTCTTTTTTTTCATGTAGTAATCCGTGATCAATTTTGTTTCTGATTTCTTCATAAATTTGTTGCTGCTCTTCATTCAGTTGTCTTTCCAAATTTGGTAAGTCTATAAATTCTTCTTGAGCTTGATTCATAGCCGTTTCCACTTCATTCATGGCTATTGCAGCTTCATTTTCAACGATTGGTTGTCCTAGGGGATCTTGACTGAGTGTTCCTGAACTTTGGCTGTCTTGAGAACTGTCTCTAGCTACTTCAGCTGCAATTGTAGTTTCCTGTTCAATTTCTTCATTTAACATTTGCACATAAGTTGTGAATGTACTGCATTGTATGCTGTCTTTGCAAGCATTAAATGAATCTTCATAGCTTTGAAATTCTCCCAGTAGTTCATCCTCTGTACGCCATGGTTTAAATAGCTGTAAAAGAGCCAAGTAGTAAAATTCCTTTTTGTCAGTAGTGTCGCAACTCAGCTTCCTGTGATTTATCAAACTTCCTTTTGTTTGCTTCACCAAACATCCTTCCTCACCAATGACTTTATATTTTCCATTGTTGATGTCTTCTGCAGCTTTCCGTGAATAAATGTAGTTCTGCAGCACTTCATAGAGACACATGTTCTCCAGATGATGACTTCTCTTGGGATAATATGTGTCCAACATGTTTGATTTCAAAACATCTGTACTTTCTGGGTCATTCTCGGCCAAATATTCAATTTCTCCAACAGATTTCAGTACCCGATTTCTCATTGCTGCAAGGCCTAAACTTGCCCAAATTATTCTTCTTGATTTCGAGTAGAGACTTGCAGAAGATAACCTATCTGAACATTCGTAGGATCCAATTTCTCGATGCGATAACATCTTTAAACTGAAACTGTACAGCTTCTTACTGACAGTCTTCTCATGACAAATCTCTTCCCACATTTCTTTCAATTCAGTTTTTTCTGATTTAGTAATGTAAGACGTTACATATCGAGCAACAGCAATGGAATTGTCAGCTACATACTGTATATCCATGTTAGCATTCCACATGGATAAAATGACTGGGTTGTAGTCATTTATATTTTTTGATTCTTCTTTTCTTTTAAGGTTGTAGGTATTCTTAGGTGATTTTCTTGTAATAGTATGTCTCACAGATGACATAAAACTGTTTACTCTTCCATTTGTAAGAACAGGTCTAGGAAATCCAAATCGACATTTAGTGTAGTATTTATCTTTGCTCTTGTATTTCCGTCGACAGTATTTTCCACACCGATGACTTTGGAAACGTAAAACTTGCTCCTTTAACTTTTTCTCTTCTGTGCTTTTTGGTATAGCACATGTTGCATATTCTTCAATGAAAGATAACACTGCTTCATCAGTATCTGTTCCAAACTTTGGGGCATCCTTGATCCACAACAGCATATGAATATGAGGAGCACCTCTTGCCTGGTACTCTTTTCTCCAAAAGAAATCCTCTACTTCTCCAAGAGGTGGATTTTTTTTTATTGCAGATGAAGGACATCAGAGCCTCAAATCTATGATTGAAATATCTGCAAACATTAACTGGATCCAATGAGCATAGTTCTCCTGCTGTCTTGTATTCGATGTTTTTAATGTTTGAATTTGCCTCTCGTAGAAAATCCAGTAAATCATCCCAAGCGTACTCAGCACAGCTTAGGGTAAGGAACCATGTTGGTGTTCCTAAATTCCGTAACATGCATTTTAATTCACCATGGCGTCGGTACCAATATTCATTTGTCCCACGCTGACAAGCCATCAGATTGATCAGTTGTGTTTCCAAATGATCATCTCGGTGCTGCACTTTCTCCATAAAATCCTTAGCAGACACATTTTGTAAATGTACTCCACTTTTTAAAATGTGATTTACTGCATATGATAATGCAGACAAGTCACTTTCAAATAAAAGATGGAATAAATAAGGAATACTTTGTCGAAATCTTGGATCTTCTGCATATAGTCTTGTAGTCCGATACTCAGAAGCTGGAATCTTTTCTGGACGTTCATCGTATCGTCCTCCTTTTCCTGTAGGAAACAACTGGGGAAAACATCGAGCTTCCAAGCTCTCCTCCCATACACTCACGGGAGTTCCTTCTGCTTTCCTCATCTGAAACAGATCAATATTGTCTCCCATAACTTCTTTTGAATGAAGAGGATGTATGCTAAAATGTTCATAAATTTCTTCTTCCTTTGACTTGTCCACTTTTTCAATTTGTCCAGTTGGTGTTTCTGTGTCTTCTTGTAAATCTTCTTCTTCTTCTTCTATATAAATTGATTCATACCATTTGTTATTCCTTTTCAAATACAAATTTGCTCTTTGTACTTTCCGTACATCTACCAGCTCCTGCCAAATCTTCTTATTCTTTGTAGGTACACCATTAACCAGAATAACTAATGGTTCAGTTTCCAAAGTATCTGCATCAATAGTTTCCATATTTTTTTTTCAAATCCAAGGGCAAATACACCACTCTACCTTTTAAACCTCTCAGTAAATCTGAAGGAGGTAATTTACCAGTTTTGGGCTCCATACGTACTATGGTCTGGAACGGATGAACACATTGAATAAGTATAGACTCATATGTATTTAATTCAGAAAGTTCGGCAGGAATAGCATCCAATTCTAAATTATTATGTACAGCTCTGGTCGGCATTCTATTTTCCTCTAACTTGTTGTAACAGTATTTACAAATACGCTGATCTTCACCCAATTCAAAACAATTTTCAAGAAATATATATGTGGCAAAATCCTTCCACTTATAATTATCTTCATTTTCACTTTTTCTGTAGAGATCAACATTCCTAGTTTGTTTTCTATAATGAGTTCTGCGGCAACAAATAAAAGTAATATTTGGTCTTTCATTAGAGATTATTGCAAATTTTGTTATGTGATCATTAAATGTCTTACTTACAGAGGGTTCTACATTCTCTTCCACTTCTTCCTCATTTACTGTGTCCTTTTCTGCACTGTCTTGTTCAGGACCAAAGTAACAAAACTGAATTTCATCAATAACCATCTCTACATCTGATACCGTTCCACGGAACAGAGCCCTATTCAATTCATCTAACTTTATTGCTGGACTTTTAGCAAAATACAACCGTCTCACAAACTTTCTCATTTCAGTATGATGAACAGCCAGCATCCTAAAATGATGAAAAACACTTTTACACACTTTTCTAGATAGACAAGCCAGAGAATGTCCCTGCAAACCAGTATTCTCTCTCACTCTGCATGGATCTAGACTTTGAAGCACCTTAATCTTCTGTTTTACACTTTTTTTACTATATTCTCTTAGAAACTCACGAAATTTATCAATAGATTCCTGACGCACAGTGCAAATACTACTACAATTCCAAGTGTACACTGGGGCTTTAGGACGTCTCCCCATAGCCTCATCCGCCATCACTTGTACCTCATCTCTTGGAACCATTTTCTCCTTCTCCATTATGCAACCATTTTTCACTTCGTAAGCACGACCTCTGGTGTCAACTGCATGCAGCAAACTATTACTTTGAAAATAACTCTCTTCATTAAAAAAAGGTTCACTACTTGAACTATGCATCCATTCTCCTAAAAACACTTTACAAAAGTTTGTTCTTTTCACTACTCTTTTCCTTTAGCTTTGTGATTTCAGTACATTGACCATTTTATCTAATGTACGCATCCTATTCAAAATTAAAATGAATAGTTTCCTTTTTAATTCTAATGCCTTAGCTGCAATGGCTTCAATTTCTTTTTTTCTCTTATAAAATTTAGCCTTTTGCTTATATTTCTTCACATCCTTTATCAAATTGGACATAACTCTTCTCTGAAACATTTTTCTACGTATCTCTTTAAACGCTGTTTTTCTGTTTAAGTTAATCTTTATTGTTTCTGAAGGTATATTTACATTAACTAAATGCTCAATTTTTTCCTGTTCTTTTCTATTTAAAACATTCTTTCCAGTACAGACATTTTGTACATTTTTCCTTTTTTTGAAGATGTTCTTTAAAAAATCTTTTGTCTGCTTACCAGAAGACTTTCTCTTTTTCCCAACATGAGCATCTCCAACTAACTTAGGTCCTCCAGTTGTCTTCAAATATAGTTTTTTTTGTGGTTTTTCCTTAGTCTGGATTTTGTAGGCATCTTAAATTTTGTTCACTGCTCTTCAGCAATACCTGAAAAAAACTAAAAAAAAATTCTTTATTTTATTTAAATATATTACTACATTTTTTATGATCTTTTCAAATCTTAAAATACTAAGTACCCCTTTCCTACAAGTGAAAATCACAATAACACCTTCACAAATTAAATATCTAAAAACAATTCCTGTGTGCACACAGAGTCATGCTTTGAAATTAGACAGAAAACGAAATTTCTTTGCCAATTTGAAAGCACACTTACTACTCTTTTTTTTGGCAAGTGATAAGTACTTTTAAAGTCTGACACATTTTGAATCCACTTTTCAGATTCTTAAAAAACCACATGTCCAAACAGTTTTTTGAGACCACCAACATGTGTAACCTGGGTGACTGACTACACTCCAGCAAGGGCAACCAGCCTTAGTGATGCTGAATGTATTTGCATTACTGACTGCAACCTCAAAACCCACTCGGTTGTGAATACTGTGCATGATTCCACAGGATAAGCAGCTGGCTGTGTGCTAAGACTCTGCTTCTGCACAAAAAAATAGCTCCCCCTTTCCTACTAATGCAACTGTAAAATTACCAAAGCAATACGCAATAAATCTCTGCCTGTAATTCCTCTTTGCACACAGAGTCATGTTTTCATATTAGTCAGAAAACGAAACTTCTTTGCCAATTTGAAAGCACACTTACTACTCTTTTTTTTGCCAATTGATAAGTACTTTTACAGTCTGATACATTTTGAATCCACTTTTCAGATTCTTAAAAAAGCACATGTCCAAACAGCTTTTTGAGACCACCAACATCTGTAACCTGGGTGACTGACTACACTCCAGCAAGGGCAACCAGCCTTAGTGATGCTGAATGTATTTGCATTACTGACTGCAACCTCAAACTAACCCTGGGCGTAGTTCACGTAGTCGCGCTTCGTGAAGCTTCGTGAAGATGTCATTGCACTACGCGACCTTCGCGAAGCTTAGCGAGCTTGCGTAGTTGCTTGTGGCAACCTGTTCGCGATGGCTTTTTCTTGTTCGCGAGCGCGGTAAGCATGTTCGGGGAACTGTTTGCATGCTCGGGGATATATCTCGCGATCTTACCCATGCGGTCGCCAATGGGTGCGGCCATCTTGTTTTTCTATAGTCCCGCCCGCTCGCGATGCCTTATTTCCTGTTCCGGGTCGCGGATAGCGTGTTCGCGATGTGCATTGACGTGTTCGGGAGCGCATTTTACTTGTTCACGATAAATTGTACATGTTCGCGAGAAATATCGCGCGAACTTACCCACGCGGTCGCGAATGGGCGCGGCCATCTTGTTTTTCACTCTATGCCATGTTTCTGGGCCTACTTTTGTATCCTCCCTTTATCACAGCAATCCTTTGTCTTTAAAGCCTTTTTCCTGACTTTTTTTAGTTATTATCTATCTCTCTGTTTGCCTCAGTTTATATTTTGCATTTTATTTCTACTTTTACTGTGTTTTTGTTACTTTTATAAAGTTCTTTCTATCTTCTTCCCCCTAACTTTTTTTCCCCTTCGGACTTTTCTTTTCCGCCTCCCACCCACCCCAGAACCATGGCCAAGGGCACACCAAGTCCCAAGGGCAAGGGACCTGCAGGCGCAGAGAAGCGCCGCCTGCCTTGCGGCAGAATGCGTCCTGCAGGGGTGCAGGCCCGGCAACTGTTTGGGGAGGAGGAGGTGGCGGCTCTTGTTTTTTTCATCCAGCGCCTCCTCCCCTTGACCTTGGCAGCAGGCGGCAGGCCCGGCTCCGGGTACGCTACCCAGGAGCGGCACCGTTGGTGGGCGAAGGTGCGCCGGGCCGTGTTCCGGTGCACTGGGATCCGGCGCACCCACAACCAGCTAGCTCACCGGTGGTCCGACATCCTGGACCGGGAGCAGGACCTGTTGGACCTGCTAGGTGTCGAGGTCATCGGGCTTGGTGAGTAACTGATTGTGTATATTAAATTAGATGAACAACAAGATTACTGCTGCGTGCCAAGCGTTGCTGGTATTACGTTCCAAAAAGCAAAATGTTCTTTGATTTAAGGACCCAGGTGCACGGTGGTACTCTTACTTGTTTGCAACGTAGTTTGCGCTAGCTTGTGCTGATGCTGATTATGTAAGAGTTTACTTTACAGAACTGAAGTTAGGTAATGCGATTTGCTAGAGAGACTCTAGTCCTTCCATTGTCCTACTGTGAAATAGTGGTGGATGGATATTGGATACTAGGTTTAGTTTGTTAGTAGTAGTTACTAATTGTTTTATGCGGTCTGCGTGACGCATCCTCTGTCACTGAGTGCTGCTTACCCCAGTCCTCCGTCGAACCTTTTGTACTTTGTTTAGTGAGTGGTAGGCTTAGCATGGTCAGTCAGTAGCAGAACTAGATCAGCATTATGCAACCAACCCACAATTTGTTGTATGTATGCACTAATGTATGCAACTATGCATGTGTCCTCCATATCATCATCTATGCATTTGATGGCTGAAAAAAATTGAAGTGCAGACTTAGTGAACAATTGGCCCGTCTGGAATAGGTGGTGTAGGTCAGGTGGTACTTACTAGGCTTTGTTAGTATTTGGAATCAGAATGATCAAGGAACACTGGAGTGTTCATAAATAAGTAGACGATCCGTAAATGCACTAGGAAGCAGCCAGTAGTCGATCCATCTGATTAGATTATTATTTTTCTCACAGCACTCCTTAATGTTGGTCTCTTTCTTTATTATATTTTACATGATCATCAGCACCACCCAGGGGCAAGAAGACGGGGTCGGAGTCGGCGGGGGAACCCCTGGACCTCTCCTCTACTGAGGCTCCTGCAGCTGGCCCCAGTAAGTCCTCCATTGGTTAGATTGACATTTATATTTCCCTAAATGTTATGTTACTGCATCTTTTTTTTCCCAAACTCTAAATTATGGTTCCACTTTCTGAATCTCTTTTTTACAAAAGCTTACTTCTTTGACCTTGACTATCTGTTTACTAATTCTGTTTATCCCTGCCTCGAAGTTGCTTCTAACTCCCTCTGTTATGACTCTCTGTGCTACTAATACTACTACTACTATTACTATTATTACTCTGTGTGTAGCGAAGCTTGCACAGTTGCCCACTCTTTAATAGAATGTTTTCTTTGCAACAATAAAACTCTGATTGACCAATAGCTCTAGCCACTGGGTCCTGTCCTTTGGGTTGTCCTCTTCAAGTCTTCTCAATGTTGAGGCTTTGACAATTACCACAAACAAAATGCCCAACCAGATATTTGACTAGTATTTTTGATCGGATAGTACATGATACTACTATTGTCTAGGATTCTGCAGAGCCACATACAGAACTATGCACAACAAAATAGGATGGTGCTGATGGGAGGTTGGATCTTACTGATCACACCTCAGTCCGAAGAACCCAGGATCCCCTAACAGACTAGCTATAGTGTCTCACATTAGGGTCCCACTCCCGACCCCCCCACGAAGACGATACACAATGTTGATGATGACGGAGACAGAGACAATCCAGAACATAATAACAAACACCATTTTGCTCACACACTTGTGTAAGTCCACTCCACCACACCAAATACCACAGAGTCTATGTGTAAGTTCAAAAGGTTTATTTGAAACAAGTATCAAACTCTGTACATCGTTAATATGAAATTTAATTTACGACAGCCATAGTCAATAAGCCAGCAAAAAGCCTAACATTAAAACAGTAAACATTTACAAGTGCATGATTGACAACAAGAACAAGAGCCAAGATCTTTATAATTCTGGAAGATCCCTCACCGTAGAACGTAGAAATACTGGTTACATCATCTTGCATCCACTATGCTCTGTAAATCTCTGGTTTGTAGAAGGGAATCTTCCGCCTATGATATATGAGAAAAACGCTGCGAGTTAGCCGTTAGATAGTATACTGGTGAATGATGCTAGCATTTTGCAGTCATGCCAAAAAGTGTAACATGTATGTGTGATGGCTAAGCAATATAAACTAAACAAAGTCAATATGTTGGTTTTTTTTCGACCTCTTCACTTGTACGCAACAGTCAAGCGGCCTTAAAGGCATCTACTGCACATGTCAATACGCTGGCAGGTATAATATGCACCAAAAGAGTAGTAGTCGACATGATGAATCTAAAAGGGTTACTCATGGCTCAGGCTAACTTTCAAAAGAGTAGAGTAGGACTAGATGACCCTAGGAAGTGGAACCATATCCTACTAGTGTCTGTCTACTGACTGTACTTACTGTCTAGTGCTGATGTATGTTGCATCGCATTAACTTTTTGTTCAATGTTCCAAGTGAACACTTAAAATAGGGGGAGGTTTACAGGCATCTAAAAAATTTGATGCTTTTTTCTAGGCACACTACCATCCACCAGTGCCGTCGGGGCCAGCGATGCGGCCATTCCGGAGGGGGCAGGCGAACTGGCGGCACCTGCAGGAGACACAGGGCCCAGGGGGGATCCAGCAGCAGTGGCCGGCGGCGGTAAGTTATATTCATTACTTCTTGACATTACAGCTAGATGGAACTGTGTTCACTATTTCACTGTACTGTGCGACATTATACAACGGTTGAAGAAGACACCCTTTACGTAGCATTACCAGCGTGAGTAGAGTAACCAATGGCCTCTTCTATTTGACTCCAAAATCAGCTGTGAATGTTTTATGGAGAAGACAAACTCAGATCAGATGACCTTCATGGATGTGTTGAACATAGAGGGAAAGCACTAAGGGTGGAAGGACGGGCGAGATAAACAATATGACTGACCGGCAGAGAAGGATATGTTGTTGGAAGCATGTATAGGAGTCTGATAGTAATAAGATCAGATGCATGGGTTGTTGAAGGATGGGTGGAAGGTGAAAGAATGCCTGCCTGGGTGGGCGACACAGTATGGGTGGATAGTACTAGATAGCAAGAGTCAGCGGTGTTTTTGGTTCAAACTCAAAGCCAAGGCAAGGAAGGAAGGAGCAGAAGCATGGGTGTTTGTTGGTGAAACCAACTAAGGTTTGTTAAGAGATATATACAAAAGGATAGACGTTTACTTTAATGGATGTATGCCTGGATGTACTATCACCAAGAGACAGTATAGGTGGAAAGTGTCACTGGAGATTCTTACTTTGAAGAAAATGTAACAGAAACTGCGCGACAGTAGCAAAGCCTAGAGGAATCAAGGTAGTATTATGAGCATACAGTACACTTGCAGTAGTTTGCAAGCACGTCATATATTATCAAGCGGAAACCCCTTCCTCCCACTCTGGGGACCACTCCCTGCCTATTATTATTAATGTATTTTCGATTGGGACAGCCAGCCTGCAAAGGGTGGCCTATCTGTTGTTTAATGTTTATGTATATTGGTTACACAAGCAATGAAAGCAAAGTACCCTCTGCAGTAGCGGTTGGTGGTGGGATTGTTGGCGGGCGGCGACATGGGGAGGGGACGGGTGGGTGGCACTGGCGAGTAAACTGTGTATTACTGTTACGGCCAAATACAGGTAATCAACATAAAAATAAATAAAACTATTTTCAAGGTGCGCACTGCACCGCCGAATGCGATGCAGTGTGTGCTACTGTGTGCAGCAATGTTTTTTTTTTATGTATTCTTTAATTACCTGTGAATGTCCTTAATCCATCGTTTACTATCCCCACCCTGCACCTTCCCACGTCACCGACCGGCAGCACTCCCACCACCGACCGCTACCGACCTGATGTCGTATATCGTATTAGCACTAGCAGCATCTATAATATGAATATAAGCAATGATCGTTGGATCCGATAAATAAAGAATCAGCCTTTTTGTAGTACCCATGGCAGGGTGTAAGTGAAATTGTGCATGCCATTTGCCCTCATGTAACAGAGTATGACCAGTGCCAACGGCCGTAAGGCGTCAGACAAAAAGATGAGCTTCCCCACCTGCAGACAGTAGTAGTAAATAAAAGTAACGTGAGTCTGCATCATCATGTGGCTCATATCTGTTTCTCTTGGGTGCAAGCTTAGCTGATGGACCTGGCATGCCGCCTACAACAAGGTTATGTAATTGGGCTAAACTACAGATAAGAACAGCACGACTGGTGTACCGCAGTACATACATAGTACGATTATATTTATAAATAATGTCTGAAACGGTCACAAATGTTAGAGTCCAAGGAAGTAGGATTAGAGATACTTACCCCAGCACCAAATCCCAAATGTTATGAACTGTGCTTGCTAGTGATACTGTGACACAGAGGTGCCGATCACGATCCTGCAAAAACCGGGTACGAACCGTCGGACGGAGCACAATCTCCGCCCGACGCGTACCCGGTCGTCAATTTTCACAAACAAGGAATTACGATTCGCACGGGTACACCATCACCGTACGAATCGTAAAAAAGCCCGACCGAACCAAAAAACACCTACCAATGCGATCCGGGAAAGCGCCGACCTGACGTCGGGACGCTCGCAGCCAGCCATTCACGACCCAGGAATCACGATTCGCACCGACGTCACCCCGCACGGTGAATATTTTGCGGCAGCCAAAAACTGCCGGGAAATCAGGACGACGCGAACAAGGACCACCAGTACGCGACGGACAGACAGGACGACGCGAACAAGGAGGACCAGTACGTGACGGACACACAGGACGACGCCACCAAGGAGGACCCGTACGCGACAGGACGACGCGATCAAGGAGGACCCGTACGCGACAGGACGACGCGAGCAAGGAGTACCGGTACGCGACGGACAGACATGGACCCGAACCTACGAGTCATCCCTGCCCTCATAGCAGTACACCTCCTCTACAGGTTACGACGCAGACGCCGCAGAAGGTCAGAATAACTAAGGGAGGGGGGAAAGTGGGGTGGGGTGGGGGTGGCACGACCAGGGCAGGCCACAAAACAACCACATAAGTCACACACCACACATGGCCTGGACATACCTGACTCCCATGCCCTGGTCACCACGAGGGGGTGGGGGCGTGTCCTGATAAGCCAGCGACCGCCACAACGGAAGTCCGTCACCACGCGAACCGGCAACACAACCAGACAGGTACGTCCCGTACCCACGCCTGAAGAGCGTGGGTACGAGTCGGACCACGCCCACACACGTCACCCCAACAATGGCGGGACGGATCGCACCCACGTGGCAAAGGCCTGGGTACGGGCCGCACAAACATCACATAGCGTGGGGACGGATATGTACGGACCCTACCCCCAACCCGTATGCAAGGAGCGTACCCCCCAGCCCAACAGTGTAAGTACGACCCGTACCCCCACCCGTGTATGCATGGAGCGTACCCCCCAGCCCAACAGTGTAAGTACGACTCGAACCCTCACCCGCGTATGCAAGGAGCGTACCCCCCAGCCCAACAGTGTAAGTACGACCCGTACCCCCACCCGCGTATGCATGGAGCGTACCCCCCAGCCCAACAGTGTAAGTACGACCCGTACCCCCACCCGCGTATGCATGGAGCGTACCCCCCATGCCAACAGTGTAAGTACGACCCGTACCCCCACCCGCGTATGCAAGGAGCGTACCCCCCAGCCCAACAGTGTAAGTACGACCCTTACCCCCACCCGCGTATGCATGGAGCGTACCCCCCATGCCAACAGTGTAAGTACGACCCGTACCCCCACCCGCGTATGCAAGGAGCGTACCCCCCAGCCCAACAGTGTAAGTACGACCCGTACCCCCACCCGCGTATGCATGGAGCGTACCCCCCATGCCAACAGTGTAAGTACGACTCGAACCCTCACCCGCGTATGCAAGGAGCGTACCCCCCAGCCCAACTGTGTAAGTACGACCCGTACCCCCACCCGCGTATGCATGGAGCGTACCCCCCATGCCAACAGTGTAAGTACGACTCGAACCCTCACCCGCGTATGCAAGGAGCGTACCCCCCAGCCCAACAGTGTAAGTACGACCCGTACCCCCACCCACGTATGCATGGAGCGTACCCCCACCACACCAGTGTAAGTAGACTCGTACCCTCACCTCGAATGCATTGAGCGTACCCCCACCGTGTATGTTCCAAGCGTACATATCCTGAAATCGGAGGTGTGTGTGCAGAGTCCACCCAGCAGTGCCCTGAGACAGGAGGGGTGTGTGCAGAGTCCTCCCAGCAGTGCCCTGAGACAGGAGGGGTGGGTGCCTATCACTCCCAGCAGTGTCCTGAGACAGGAGGGGTGTGTGCAGAGTCCTCCCAGCAGTGCCCTGAGACAGGAGGGGTGGGTGCCTATCACTCCCAGCAGTGCCCTGAGACAGGAGGGGTGGGTGTGGAGTCCTCCCAGCAGTGCCCTGAGACAGGAGGGGTGGGTGTGGAATCCTCCCAGCAGTGCCCTGAGACAGGAGGGGTGTGTGCAGAGTCCTCCCAGCAGTGCCCTGAGACAGGAGGGGTGGGTGCCTATCACTCCCAGCAGTGCCCTGAGACAGGAGGGGTGTGTGCAGAGTCCTCCCAGCAGTGCCCTGAGACAGGAGGGGTGGGTGCCTATCACTCCCAGCAGTGCCCTGAGACAGGAGGGGTGGGTGTGGAGTCCTCCCAGCAGTGCCCTGAGACAGGAGGGGTGTAACACATGTGTGTGAGGCCAGAATTATCCACATGCATACTGGCTACAAGGGAACATGTCCCCATGAACTCATGTCAACAGACTCCACACACAAGTACAGTGATCACCAAGGATGCCACGATTGTTGCAGGTGGACACATGGCCCTGCATGCATGGCCAAAGTAGAAGGGCTCCGTCACACACACAGCTCATGTAGACACAGCTCTGCGCTAAACATTGGGAACACCCTGCAGGGAAGAAAGCTGGGTACACAGAGGAAGGAATACACCCTGGGACAAGTGCACCATGCAGTAACTGCTTACATGAACAAAGAAAGTTAGCCAACACCTTGTGATGGCACACAGATCCCAGGGTCCCACCAATGAGCAGTACACAACTACACATCCCACACACCCAAACCCTTACACACCACCCAAAACCATGTAGCAGCCCCACCAACACCAATACCAGCATAGCAGTAGTGTGATAATGAAAATAAAATTAAGCTTTATTCAGCATGAGCACAATGTCCGTGGATCGCAGGCAGTTCAATCTTCACAAAGCCCATAGGGCAGTCAATGATTCTCAGCTGGATGGGGGACACAGTGGGATGCGTGTCCCCTACCTTGCCTGCACAGTCAAATGGCATCGTCTTCCACACTGGTGAGGGCATCAGGGGGGGGGGGAAGCAACAGGCACCGCAGGGACATCAGGGCAAAGGGGCGGCGTTGTGGGTGCAGGGATGGAGGACTCCACCACAGGGGGTGGGGCAGGGCCAAAGGCGGAGGCCAGGATGGCACTACACACCTTTGCAAGGTCCTCCAGGGAGTCCCCTGCACCCGAAGGGACCTCAGGCCCCAAGGAGGGGGGGGGTCAGAGGGATGGGTCGCAGCGCCACTGGGGGAGGGTGGAGACAGGGGGGGAGACTCAACCACCCTGACCGGTGACCTCTTTGACCGCTTGCGTGGTGGTGTAACCGTGGGGCTCAGGGACAGAGCGGCCATGAAGGAGTCCTTGGGGGAGATGTGGCCAGGAGAGCTGAGGGGAGGGGATTTGGAGGGAGTGGACTGGGTGGAATGCGGACTCCCACTATGGCTGCGTGTCACACGTTTGCCCCCCGACCCAGTGGGTGTGCCTACCTCACCCTGTGTGTGCGTGTCAGGAGGAGTGCGGTGGACCTTCCCTGCTGGTGTGGTGCCCGTGTCCGTTGATGTGGGTGCATGCCGACGTCTAGGTGTACGTGGGACAGGCATGGGAGTGGGAAGTGTGGATGGGGCAGGGGTAGGTGGGGGGAGGTCGCGCTGCAGGAGACCCACTGCTGCAGTCAGTGTGGAGTCGATGGACCTCAGCAAGTTGCGTTGGTCAGCCTGCGATGAATGAATGCCCTCCAAGAAAGCCTCGATGTTGGTGAGGGTTTTGCCGTGGGCATGGAGGACATTAAGGATCGCAGCCTGACCAACCTGCAGTTGCCGCTGGATGTCCACAGACTCTGCATTGGCGGCAGCAGTGGAGACAGGGGCAGGGGGTGCGGTGCCTGGCAGGAAGGAGACATGCTGTGACCGGGCACGCTGGGAAGGGACACGAGCAAGTGGGAGGCGGCTGATGGAAACTGAGGGGGCGGTGCGAGGTGTTGTTCCGCTGTCAGCTGCTGGTGCAGCCTCCGCCCACTCGGAGACATCGTCCTCGGACCTGTCAGCTTCGTAGTCTGATGTGCCAGTCGACAGGTCCTCGGCCACACTCTCCTCCGCCTCTGTCCCACTCGATGTGCCAGACCCGATGTCACGGCTGGCACTGGTGCTCGGTCCCTCCGCCTGGTCTGTGTCCATGTCTCCCTCTGTGTCCCCCGACGATGCTGTGGGCAGGGTGGAGAGACAGAAATTAATCAGACACCTGTACACATCTGTCACATGAGTCCAATCTACATAGGTAACATTGCATAGCCTGAAAAGGAAGATCCCTAACATCTACTGAACAGGGTACCGATGTAGGGCATGAAACACACAGTTGGTTGAGCCACCATGCCACTGAAATACCATGGAGAGCATGAGACAATAGCTAAAGACAGGAAACGGAGTCTGACATAGCACCCAGGCCCTGGGGACAATCCAGCACTGCATCTGCACCACACAGCGTTGGCGAAAATACCGATGACCAGGGACCATATCCATGAACTTGAGACACATGCTGCATAGGTAATGCTGAAAACATGCCCAACATGACTCGGTCACTGCACATTGCGTGTGTGTCCAGACACATCACACACTGCCCAGACCCGGCAAGTGGAAATCAGGATTTGACACATAGGCATTGCCCGCCCCAACAAGACCCTACACGAGGCAAATTGTTGAGACACAGGTGGCACCAACATCTCATAGTCTGGGTGATACACACAGGGGCAGGCAAAAAGCAAGATTGGACGCCAAACAGCCAAGGTGCGCCTGTACAAATAATGAGGTACCAGTGCCCATCCTCAGATGAGTATAACAAGACACACAGGCACTGGCAACTGTGAGTATGAAGAAGGACAATCAGGTCAGGCTGCACAGTGGACACCTGTACAAAATAGCACGTCTATATACATGGTGACAGGGGACAATGGCACAGAGCACAACCTACGCTGTAGACACTGAGATTGGCCACGTTTATGATGACACATACACCACTGAGGAAAAGGTGCCCCAGGGGACAGTAGTGGGCACGCAACTACATGCTACTGAATGGTAATGACTGCAACACACGTCACCATCCCTGCACTATGTGTATCGCACACTCATGCACATCATGTCACAGGCCACTACATAGGACATGCGCGCTGTAAGGCATGACACATGAGAGACCAACTCCCATGTCTGGAGTCAGCATCAGTGCCAACTGACATGGAACCCACATGCAGTGAACTTGACAGTGCACAGGCAAGGTCCCACAACCTGTTACACACCACCCCCACACATGACGCTACAGTAATTGTTCTCGTGGACAAAGCGCCACCCTACATTACCTTGTGAAGGAGTGACTACACACAGATCAGGGAGCACATTGCAAGGAGGGGAAGGGTGGCAGGGGCACAGCGCTATACTGGGGCAAACAGGATCTGCACAGCACCCTTAAACCCTGCCAGTGAATTCATGCTACTGTGCCCTTACAAATGCCGGTGACACACAACAAACACACATGTACCTACCCCCTTCCGGCTGCTGCATCGCCTGTAAGCGCCTCTCCAGGTCTGGAAAGACCACCGGCAGCACACGCCTGTGGAGGTGGCTCAGACGGCGGCGGCCGCGGTTCTTGTGGCTCTCAGGTGAGTCCCCCAGCAGGAGCCGTGCAATCCTCCGCGTCCAGCACCGGATATCCTGCCAGCGTTTCCTCACCTGGGGCAGGCTCCGCCTCCGACCATCCACACCCCTCACGGCACTGACGGCGGTCAGCCAGATCTGCTCCTTGGCAGTGGCGCCTACCTGTGAGGAGGAACAAGTGACACCACATCAATACACCAGCCACATGTCACAGAGAGACATATGGGTACAAATTAGCTGGTTACAACAAGGCATGTCATGCAGCCAACGCATTGCACCTTTGTCATAGGGACATCATCCCCTGGTGAGGGAAAAAGCAGTACGTGCCACAGTGGGTACACAGGTGGAATGATGGCAATGTCACAATCAATGATCAAGGCTCACACTGTGCATCACACCCACCCCTCCTGTCTCAGGGCACTGCTGTGAGTGATAGGCCCCCACCCCTCCTGTCTCAGGGCACTGCTGGGAGTGATAGGCCCCCACCCCTCCTGTCTCAGGGCACTGCTGTGAGTGATAGGCCCCCACCCCTCCTGTCTCAGGGCACTGCTGGGAGTGATAGGCCCCCACCCCTCCTGTCTCAGGGCACTGCTGGGAGTGATAGGCCCCCACCCCTCCTGTCTCAGGGCACTGCTGGGAGTGATAGGCCCCCACCCCTCCTGTCTCAGGGCACTGCTGAGAGTGATAGGCCCCCACCCCTCCTGTCTCAGGGCACTGCTGGGAGTGATAGGCCCCCACCCCTCCTGTCTCAGGGCACTGCTGGGAGACATCAGGCACCCCCCCCTGGGACCCCCCCGACAGTACATGGCATGTGTGTTACACCTGGACGCAATGGCAGAAGTCACAGTCACAACATAGGGACAGTCTGTGGCAGTGGCCTATGCACTCACCTGATACCCTGGTCGCCCATACAGCATGGAGTACTGTGGGAGGATCACATCCAGCAGAGCCATGTTCTCCTCCAGGGTGAATGGCTGTGTCCTCTCCACAGCCCTTGACATGGTTCCAGGGAATCAGTCGCAGCAGCTGGGTCGACGAATGCAAAGATGTGCAGGCAAGTGCTCCCTCATGGGACCTGGCTGCCTTATATGTGCCCTTCTGCCCAGTCTCATGCACAGGAGTACAGAGTGATTGGTCACTCACATTTGCATCCTATGTTTCCACCAATCACTTCAAACCTAGCAGTCTGTGGGTTCTCTATCGGTTTCATTCTCCTGCATGATGTCAGCCCCACAAACACATTGCAACAAAGTAGAAGAATTCCAACTGACTTCTGCTGTGCACCTTCCAGAACAATTTCGAATTTTGAACTTGGTCTCCATGACAACCAGCATGCATGTAGGCCTTAATACTTGTCCCCTATGTAATTTGGAGCATCACACACAGGTACGATGCGTTTCGGGGCCCTAGGGCACCCCAAATGCATGGCAACGGCCCGTACATGCATGCCTACGCTCTCCATCACTATGGGTCTGCACGCGTATGCGTACTCGTAGTGTTACGGACCGTACACACGCATGTACGCTCTCCATCACTATGGGTCTGCACGCGTATGCGTACTCGTAGTGTTACGGACCGTACACACGCATGTACGCTCTCCATCACTATGGGTCTGCACGCGTATGCGTACCCGTAGTGTTACGGACCGTACACACGCATGTACGCTCTCTATCACTATGGGTCTGCACGCGTATGCGTACCCGTAGTGTTACGGACCGTACACACGCATGTACGCTCTCTATCACTATGGGTCTGCACGCGTATGCGTACCCGTAGTGTTACGGACCGTACACACGCATGTACGCTCTCTATCACTATGGGTCTGCACGCGTATGCGTACCCGTAGTGTTACGGACCGTACACACGCATGTACGCTCTCTATCACTATGGGTCTGCACGCGTATGCGTACTCCTAGTGATAGTGAGCGTACATGCGAGTGTACGGTCCGTACCACTACGGGTACGCATACGCGTGCAGACCCATAGTGATAGAGAGCGTACATGCGTGTGTACGGTCCGTACCACTACGGGTACGCATACGCGTGCAGACCCATAGTGAAAGGGCCGTACACATGCATCTACGCTCACTATCACTATGGGTCTGCACGCGTATGCGTACCCGTAGTGTTACGGACCGTACACACGCATGTACGCTCTCTATCACTATGGGTCTGCACGCGTATGCGTACCCGTAGTGTTACGGACCGTACACACGCATGTACGCTCTCTATCACTATGGGTCTGCACGCGTATGCGTACCCGTAGTGTTACGGACCGTACACACGCATGTACGCTCTCTATCACTATGGGTCTGCACGCGTATGCGTACCCGTAGTGTTACGGACCGTACACACGCATGTACGCTCTCTATCACTATGGGTCTGCACGCGTATGCGTACCCGTAGTGTTACGGACCGTACACACGCATGTACGCTCTCTATCACTATGGGTCTGCACGCGTATGCGTACCCGTAGTGGTACGGACCGTACACACGCATGTACGCTCACTATCACTATGGGTCTGCACGCGTATGCGTACCCGTATTGGTACGGACCGTACAAATGCCTGTACGCTCGCTATCACGATGGGTACACATACGGCAGCACTCCCACAGAGATTTGGAAACATGCACAGGCCCTCTCAGCAGCAGTACGGCGGTTTTTACACATCACTGTGGTGATAGGCGACACACATGTAGGAATAGGGCGGACATACTTGTCCATGGATGGACATACTTGTCCAGGAATGGACATCAAGGCATCGTCTGTGCATTACTACATGTGTGGGGCACAGGTGTCACAGGCTGTGATGTGGAACATGCCTCCTGAGTGGAGAAGGCACCAGATGTATGATGAGATGTGTACATGTGTACTGTGTGAGGGTGCAATGTGTGCCAGGCATGCCCTTGACTCCTTTGACATGTGTGCATGTGGGACTGCGCACTTGGGGTGAGCGTCACTGGCATGGCACGGACACCAACACACGGAAGTGTCCCATGATGCCCGGTACAGGGGTCATGACACATGACTTGTCACTACCCACAGTGCACAATGTGACTATGTCATATATGTGTCCGGGATTTACATCAGGTTGATGTTGTAGCACCCTCAAAAGCTGCAGCCGTTGCAGCAACCAACATGTGGCTGTGTGTAGATTGTCATTGCACACTGTTCCCAACACCATGCCACATGTGTTATCGGATGTGAGGTGCACATGTATGCGTGGGACACGGAGTAGCGTGACAAGGCCATGTCAGCAAACTCACAAGGAATGTGTGGTGAGTCATGACATGTGCACCTTCATGGCAAGGTGTGTGGGCTGGACTGGTGTAATGTCATGTGACCTGTGGCTCCAGTGTTCCGCTACCAGTCTCTGCAATCGGCATCACACTTCTGCTGATGTGTGGGTGTATGTCACTCCTGTCTTGCGTCGGGCAGTGCACTTGCACTGGGACACAGCTATTTCCATGGCGTGGCATGGGGAGGTTCTCAATCACCATGTGTAGCTGGGTCTTGGAAGTAGTGTCACCTTGCATCCATACGTGTCCTGGGCATGTAGCACATGCCTGACTCCCTATGTGGCATGTGTGTATTGCCAGATTTACATGTGCTCAGTAGACATGAGTTGTTCTCGTAGTGCACTCACTCTTCCTTGTCACTTCCAAATTACTGCAGAGCGCCTCCTGTTGCCCGAAGAATTCCAGACTTGGCTACCATGCAGGAGAATGACAGGATCCGGCTCTACCGCTTCACCCAACCGTTGATTCTGGAGCTGACGGCGAGACTGGCACCACACCTGCAACCGCAGCACAGGTATCCGACGGCACTGACACCCCAGCTGAAGGTAATGGCTGCCCTACATTTTCTGGCCACGGGTACCTTCCAAAATACCATAGCTCATGTTGGTGGCATGTCCCAGAGCATGTTCAGCGGTGTGCTGCATGATTTCTTGGAGGCCATGTTGATTCACCTGGATGACTTCATCAAGTTCCCAACCCCTGAACAGATGACTGAGGTCAAGCGTGGATTCTATGCCCTGGGAGGGATGCCCCATGTCATTGGGTCCATAGATGGGACACATGTAGGTTTGGTACCACCACACGCACGGGAGGTGGCGTACCGCAATCGGAAGCACTACCACTCCATCAATGCCCTTGTGGTGTGTCTGTCCAATATGGTGATTTCACATGTCTGTGCTCGTTTCCCAGGATCAGCACACGATGCCTACATCATGAGGCGTAGCGGGATGCCTGATATGATGATGCAGCTGCGCAACGAACGGGCATGTGTTGTTGGTGGGTACAGTCTGTCTGTCCTGTATTCTGTATAGCCGACCAGCACGACCGCTACACCAGTTCTAACGATGTCCATGTGCTTCCCATGTAGGGGACGCTGGCTATCCCAACATGCCTTGGCTGCTGACACCTCTCCGCAACCCCATCACGCCGGCCCAGCTCCGCTACAACACCGCCCATGGCCGGACAAGGCGAGTGATAGAGAGGACGTTTGGCATGCTGAAGAGCCGATTCCGGTGCCTCCACAAGACCGGCGGTGCACTCCCTTATGCCCCGGCGAAGGTCTGCAAGATCTTCATGGTCTGCTGCATGCTGCACAACATGGCAGTTGAAAGAGCTGTGCCACTCATCCTGAATCAACATGACGAGGACCATCCACCCGTGGAGGACGAAGGGCTTGGCAATGGGGCTAGTGATGTGGAGGATGTGGAGCCGCAAGAGGACATCCGGACTCGGCTCATACGCGACTTCTTTGCTTAGTGGTGAGTACCAGGGTCTGAGTGTGCACGCATTGGTCCCCGTGTGGCATGCGTTGTGATGTGTGTCTCCACCTGCATGTATGGCACGTGGGTCAGAGGTGTGTGTGGGTGTGTCACTGGAGTGATGGTGGCAGTGATGGTAGTATTTCCCCAGTCACAATTGTGACCTAGCATGTTGTCATCCATACATGTGTCGATTAACTGCACATGCAAGTGGCTGTGCTTTTTGTGGCTGACTTCTTGTGGGTCTCTCTTCCCCAGGTACCTGCGCATGCCGTTTGCTGGTTGCATTGTTGTGGCACTGCTATTCCTCATGGACATGACATCGTGGGCTGACTCAGCGTTACAGGCACGGACACGTTTGGAAGTCTCCATGGGGTAAGGGATGCATCTGGGGTGTATTGGGTGTGGCAGTTGTTCACGATGTATGCACACTGCCCCGGTCGGGGTTTGGTTCCTCTGCAGACATGTGGCATCCCCATGGGACACGACATGCAGCTGGGTACACCTGAATAGATGGGCTGCCTGGTTGTCAGTCATCAGTGATGGGATAGTGGATTGTGATGATGGCATCAATGTGTGTGACACTGCCCTCGGACACATACGGTTAACATTGTCTTGACATGGCGTGGGACTTCCACATCAGCGGATGTATGGTGTATGGCAGGCTCTCCGTGAGCAGCTGTGGGTGTTTAGCTGTTAGCCGACGCTTGTGTGCCAGTTCCCTGGCTATCACGCATTTGTGCTGCAGAAGGGGGGTGCCAGTGTTGGAGCCACATGTTACTCCACATGATGTGTTCATGTGTACTTCAAGTTGCCTCTGCAATACCAATAACATGACTAATAAAGGTGTCCCTATGCCTCCAAGGTGCCTCTTCTCAGTCAGTGCTGGTGTGTTGGCACGGTGCATCCTGCATGTCTGGCATGGTATTCCCTGATTGTGGCTATGTGTCAATGTGTCGAGTGGCAAGATGCAAGCTGTGTGTGTGTGCTGAGACTGTGTATTGGGCATGATGTCCATGACTGTGTGGGTATTGTGACATGTGCCATCCCCATGCATCCAACGTTGTCCATGACCCCATTCTCTGCATCCACCGGACTCAAGCTTGCAGGACATGGTTCTGCCACCTGTCTACACATACCTGGGTGCCCCCCAGGACACGGGCCAGGATCCCTGACCTCTGCGCATGACTGTTGCTGTACTCAATGTGTCTGTCAGCACGGTTGTTCGGCCCCCCCCTCAGCTGGTTCTGACCATCACGGGTGTGTATGGTGCTCCATGTCTGTCTTGCCTAATAAACTGTGACCCATGTGTCCTGTGCCAGACTCAGGCCCCAGGGTGTGGATGGTTGAAGTGAACAGATGACTCAGGCATGTTTAGACTGTACAAGACACATGTTAGGTAAGAATGCTACCAGCAGGCATCTACTCTTAATAGTGTGATTTATTATTGGGGGGGGGGGGGACAAAGTGAGGGGCTTTCCGGGATTAGGGAATCCAAAGTTCAGTAGGGGAGTTGGTGTCCTTGCCATTGGAAATCCTCAGAGTCCATGCCACAGTCTTTGTCAACATTGGTCAGCCAGTGACCAGCAGGGCCATGTGGCAGAGAATGTCTCTTGATGCTGTGATGCTGTTGCTCCAGTGGGCCAGGTGCCAGGCCAGGTGTCCTGGGAGATGGTGATGTAGCAGCCACCCTCACGGTCCTTTCCGTGGACGACCCGGCTTCCTGCGGGGAACCTCAGCAGCACGCCGTGACGACGTCTGGGATGCTCCGTCGGATGTTTCCTCCTCCTCCTCATGATCCCTCCCTGTGGGTGGTGATGTTCTCCGCCTTCTGGCACAGGGAGGGTCGGCCATGGTGTCGGCCATCCGACGGAGTTCAGCGTGAATCCCCTGGGACGCCGTCACTTGCTCAGCCTGTCTGTCCTCCATCCTCCGTTGGTGTAGCTGTAGACAGGCTATTAGCTCCGCATGTTGCTGGGCCTGCTGGACCTTGATCCCCTCGAGGACGGACACAACCTGGGCCATGCCCGTGGTGTCCTGCCGGTATGAGTCCAGGATGTTACGGACATGGGAAAATACCGGATCCCCAGCCAACTGGTCAGGCTCGCGCCTCCGCCGTCCTCCACTCCCACCACCCCTGCCCACTTGCGTCTGGCCTGCACTTGTGGGAACATCGGGTCTCCGGGACCCCTGAGGGGTGGCATTGGCGTTGTCGCCTGCCTCCTCCTGGGTGCCCGGGACACCGTGTCCCTCCTGGCGAGCCTGGCTGCATTGTGGTGTTGGGGCAGGGATCCTGGGTGTCTCCTGGGATGTGGCAGGAGTGGGGGTGGTGGTTGGCACGGTTGTACCTGACGCAGGTGCTGCAGGTGGTTGGACACCAGAGGGGCCAGGTCGGTCGGGGTCGTCCGCAGAGTGGTGAGAGTGGTCGCTGCCGGTGGGATCGGTCTCCTGCAGATCCGGGTCCTGTGAGTGTTCCCCCCCAGTGTTGGGGGGTGCAGCACGACGTTGACCTGTGTGTGAGAGAGAAAATGTTAATTTTGATCCATGCAACAACCATGTTTCATCCGTTACAAAGTTGGCACATTTCCTCTTGGAATTAGGATCTGTCTTGCATTCCACTCACAGTGCACTTGTGCATGGGTGTGTCCCTTGGCCACCAATTTGGCCCCTTTAACTATGTGTGGCACAGTCTTACTTGCTGCGTCAAGTGTGACTGCAGTCAGCAGTGGAGTGTGCATGTGTGGCGAGCCATGCATTTGCGCCTTCCTTGTAGCACTGTACATGTGCACATGGAGTGGATCCACACACTTATATGATGCAGGTGGCTGTCCTTGTGCTCGTGTACAGGTTGTGACATGGCCCTGCGTTTTGCCATGATGAAGAGGGGGGGTTCTGGCACTGGCCACCCTTGTCTACATGCACGCAGTCCACCTGCTGACGAGCAGACATTCCCACACACCAAAGGACTGATTTGCTCTCCCTGTGTCTCCCTCCTTCTCTGTCCCCCTCTCCCTCCCTCTCTGTCCCCCTCTCCCTCCCTCTGTGTGTCAGCCTCCTCCCTCTGTCCATCTTCCTGTGTCTCCCTCCCTCTCTGTCCCCCTCTCCCTCCCTCTCTGTCCCCCTCTCCCTCCCTCTGTGTGTCAGCCTCCTCCCTCTGTCCGTCTCCCTCCCTCTCAGTCCCCCTCTCCCTCCCTCTGTGTCCCCCTCTCCCTCCCTCCGTGTGTCACCCTCTGTCACCTTGGCCCAGATTCCTGGGCACACACTGTTAGCAGATCTTTGAGTGGCCCTTGGCCTGTTGATGTGAGTTTGTTTCTGATCTCCAGGCACCCATTTTGTCTGCTGTGTGTCTGTGCGCTGCTGCTGTGGTGGTGTGTGCTGCCACTCTTTCACAATGTTGGCTGTTCATTAGCTGCTGTCATGTGCAAAACAGTGCCTGCACCCCCATGTGTTGATGCAAGGCGTCCGCCATTTGCTGGCAAGTCATTCCTGTGTTGGGACACAGTGTTTGTCTAGCTGTGACCTAGGCCATATGGGCAGAGGGCATTGTTGTCTGCTTTGGAGTCGCACTATGTGATTCTTGGTGCCCAGCCTCCCGCCATCCGGGTTACCGTGTCATGTGTTGTTGTCTTCTGTGGCCTGTGACTTGACATTGTCCAGCTGGGTGCATGGGGCATGGTGGCAGCAGTGGCATGTGCCTGCTCATGGAGTGTGGTTGAGTCATGCGATGGCTTGTGGTGGTTGCGTGCCTGTTATTAATTTTGGTTGTGGTTGCAGTTCCCCCCATGTGAGGTGCGTTGTTTGTGTACTCACCCGGGTCTCGGAGTCCTTCTACTCCTTCAACTGCCTCCACCGGCAGTATGGCCATCACCCTCTCCTCCCAGGGATGGTACTGTACGGCTCTGCGGGAGGGCCCTCCTCCGGTGGCGTTGGCCTGGTCGTGTTCCTCCTGCCTCTTGGCTCTGACCCTCCTCCGCAGATCGTACCACCTGTTCTGGCAATCCTGCTTGGTCCTCCTGGTGTCCGCAACAGCATTCACAGCATCGACGATGGTCTGCCACATGGCTGTTTTGGCTGCCTGGCTGGTGCTTCTGACCAATGTTCCAAAGATCTGTGGCTCGACTCTGAGGATTTGATCAACAAGGACCTCCAACTCTCGGTGACTGAACTTTGGATTCTTGGTAGTGGGCATGGTGAGGGATGTGGGTGGGGATGGTGTGGGTGTGGGGGGTGTGTGGATGTTGGGGGGGTGTGGATGGTTGTGTGTGTGTGTGAATGTGATGAGAGGGTGTTTGTGAGGGTGGTCGTGTGAAGGTGTGCAAGTGTAAGATGTGGTGTTGCTTGTAGTCTGGTTCTGTGGTGTCTGGCAGCAGTGAGTCTGTTGCAAAGGCTCATGGTTTGTGTGTGTGGGCCCTTTTCATTGGTCCATGGGTGGGTGTGGCAGTGTTTGAATTTTGGGTGGGTGTGTTATAAGGAGTGGTGGTGTATTGGGCCTCTGTTTGTTTTTGACAGTTGCAGGTCAGTGATTGTGTTATTTTAGTGGTTGTTGGCCATGTTTAGTGGCTGTGTGCCTTTCGAATGGTGTATTCTTGTGTTGTTTTGTTTTGTCCTTGTTGTGTACGTGCGTTTTGAGCGTGTGTACGGTGTGTACATGGGCCATTTGGTTGTACGATTATGTCCTTGTGTGTGGCTTTGTACGACTCGTACATGCGGTTGTGATGTTGGGGCATGGGGTGCGCTCCGTACTTAGGAGGTTGTGTTGGGGGTGCGCCAGGAACGTACTGGGGTGTAGGTACACGGGGGTATGACACGTACTGGGGTGGGGGTGGGGCTCGAACGTACTGGGGTGTAGGTACACGGGGGGTACGACACGTACTGGGGTGGGGGTGCGACTGGAACGTACTGGGGTGTACATAGACGGTGGTACGACACGTACAGGGGTGGGGGGGTGTACATTGACGGTGGTACGACACGTACTGGGGTGGGGGTACGACTGGAACGTACTGGGGTGTACATAGACGGTGGTACGACACGTACAGGGGTGGGCGGGTGTACATTGACGGTGGTACGACACGTACTGGGGTGGGGGGGTGTACATTGATGGTGGTACGACACGTACTGGGGTGGGGGTACGACTGGAACGTACTGGGGTGTACATAGACGGTGGTACGACACGTACAGGGGTGGGGGGGTGTACATTGACGGTGGTACGACACGTACAGGGGTGGGGGGGTGTACATTGACGGTGGTACGACACGTACTGGGGTGGGGGTACGACTGGAACATACTGGGGTGTACATAGACGGTGGTACGACACGTACAGGGGTGGGGGGGTGTACATTGACGGTGGTACGACACGTACTGGGGTGGGGGTACGACTGGAACGTACTGGGGTGTACATAGACGGTGGTACAACACGTACAGGTGTGGGGGGGTGTACATTGACGGTGGTACGACACGTACTGGGGTGGGGGGGTGTACATTGACGGTGGTACGACACGTACTGGGGTGGGGGTACGACTGGAACGTACTGGGGTGTACATAGACGGTGGTACGACACGTACAGGGGTGGGGGGGTGTACATTGACGGTGGTACGACACGTACAGGGGTGGGGGGGTGTACATTGACGGTGGTACGACACGTACAGGGGTGGGGGGGTGTACATTGACGGTGGTACGACACGTACTGGGGTGGGGGGGGTACATTGACGGTGGTACGACACGTACTGGGGTGGGGGGGTGTGCATTGACGGTGGTACGACACGTACTGGGGTGGGGGTACGACTGGAACGTACTGGGGTGTACATAGACGGTGGTACGACACGTACAGGGGTGGGGGGGTGTACATTGACGGTGGTACGACACGTACTGGGGTGGGGGGGTGTACATTGACGGTGGTACGACACGTACTGGGGTGGGGGTACGACTGGAACGTACTGGGGTGTACATAGACGGTGGTACGACACGTACAGGGGTGGGGGGGTGTACATTGACGGTGGTACGACACGTACAGGGGTGGGGGGGTGTACATTGACGGTGGTACGACACGTACAGGGGTGGGGGGGTGTACATTGACGGTGGTACGACACGTACTGGGGTGGGGGTACGACTGGAACGTACTGGGGTGTGGGTAGACGGGGCTATGACACGTACTGGGGTGGGGGTGTGGCTCGAACGTACTGGGGTGTAGGTACACGGGGGGTACGACACGTACTGGGGTGGGGGTGCGACTGGAACGTACTGGGGTGTACATAGACGGTGGTACGACACGTACAGGGGTGGGGGGGTGTACATTGACGGTGGTACGACACGTACTGGGGTGGGGGTACGACTGGAACGTACTGGGGTGTACCTAGACGGGTGGGGGTATACATATACGGGGGGTACGTGTCGGACGTACGGGGGCTGGGGGGAGTGTTGGGCGCGTATGCGGGCACATGTCTCCATGGTTGCTATGGGTGTTCGGTGCGGACGGTGTTTTTTCCATACGGTTGTACGCTCGGACGCACGGGATGGATCGTGATTCCTCGGTCGGACTTGGATTTTTACGTTTGTAAGGTAAATCGTCCGAGGACGTGTCGGACACATTTTCCGACCCGAGGACGTGTGGGGAATGATTCCCAGTGCGGTTCGTATGGACTTTTTACCATGCGAATCGTGATTGCCAGTTCGTACGGCACTTGTACGATTCGTACGGTAATAAGACCCGATACGAGTCGCACGGGGGAATTTTTTACCGGATCGTGATCGGCACCTATGTGTTGAATGATTTTAGTGTTCCTGTTTTGCTAAGAGTATTGGCTCCAACATGTTCTTTTTCTTTTTTGATATAGATGATACTCCTTCCAATAAACCATCAAGGAAGGAGTTGGCCGCTAGGGCCCGGCGCCGGAAACTGGAGGCCATCTGCGAGCATTATCGCCGGCTGGTGGCTCAGGAGGAGGAGGAGGAGGAGGCGGCTGAAGCTGCAGCCTCCTCCAATGCCCCGGGCCCCAGTCAGGCCCGGCCTCCACTTTCACGGCGCCGTGGTCTGGCATTCGCCCGCCGCCGCGCCTCGATTTCCAGCACTGCTGCCCCCCACCCTGGAAGCAACTTTAGGGCATTTCGCCGCCAGCTGCTCCGCCGGATGGCCCGCTGGGAGGAGAACATGGAGGAGCGGGTCAAGATCCTGGTGGACAAACACCTTAAGGCCCGCCGACAATAGAGGACCTCGTCGTTTGCCCCTTTTTTAATTCCTTTTGTTGGTGGGTGGGTTTGTGGGCGTTGGGGATTTCAACGGACATTGGGACTTTGGACTTTCGTTTCGTTGGGGTTAGGGAGGGGGGTGGGTTAGGTCAGAGCGGGATAGTTTATTTTTGTTAGGGGATATTAAAAATATACTTACTATTTATTTATATGATGTTAATGTTTTTTGTGGTGGGTTACAGTTTTCCGAATTCAATGTAAGTTACATGGTTGTTTACTTTGTTTTCGTGCTGCTGCATGCCCACAGCCAGTGTTTGATTTAAAAGATCTGCCGATTTTGTAACACACAAACCGATAGATGCAGTACCCCTCACTGAGTTATTTTTAATTGTCATAGTACTGTCAGTCTCTCCTCCTAGTCCATACCTCCCACCAAACTTATCTTACCTGTGATTGATGATGAAGTTCGGCACACTGATGGCTGCATGGTTGGTTTCCCAAATTGACGGAGTAGATGCCATTATAGTGGTGGTAGTAGTAGTAGACACTGGCAATAGCGTTTGAAAAAAGAAAGAGAAAGTCACTTGACTGAGACTCAGGGAAGAGGAGTGGAACAGAACACAAAGTAAACTACAGCATGGGTGGTCAAGCAGAAGAAGATCCTTGCCCTGCCTTAGTTGAAATTCAATTAGTGTTGCTTTCACCACATCCGCCCCAGCAAGCGTGTGATCAATTGGTGTACATAGTCATCACATCACACCTCAATATAAATCACACAGCCCGGGGGAAGAGGGTTAGGGATTGATGATTGGATGGGAAGTGGGGTTTTGGGAAAGGTTTGAGAAAGAAAAACAGACAATATGCATGGACACAACAAAAGTAAAACACAATCTTGTAAGACGACCCGGATCCATTATCAAAGAAATCAAAGTATGAAGTGAGAGAAAGCAAATGCATGCATGCTGAGGAGGATAACTTGATGGTTAATGAGATAATGAGTTGTACTATAACTACTATGACCCAATGAGACAGTACAGTCAGGGACGAAATTGAAATTTGCCTTGCCTGTCTGACGCCCTCAGAGCTCAGACCGAACCCAATTACATGCTCTACCGGGCTTACTTTCATTTTTCAAGCTAGCTAAGGAAACTAAAAAAAAGTTGGATCAATTAACAAACAAACCACAACACACAGTCGTAATGATCAAAGAGAAAAAAGCAAGCAAATAAATGTAAAGACGAATGATGATACTAAAGTTACTGTATTATCCTGGTCCAAATGAGGAGTTGCATCATTCTCGTCATTCTTCTTGGTCCTCCCTTCCATGGACACTCCGCACATCAATCTTGGGTATCACTGCCTGCCTGATGCGTATTGGTAAGGTACGTGTGAGTCGTTTCTCCCACTGTAGCACAGGGTAAAGGGCCGGCCGGCCTGTAAGTGTAGATGGAAAAACAAACGAGGTATTGAAAAATTACAGCCTTTACAACAATAAACTCAATTACAGTGGAGTGCAAGACAACACTCTGGAGAGAACACTTTCAGACTGAGGCAGCTTGGATAGGCTACATAGTGTGTCTACTCTACAGCAAGCATTAAGGTACAACAACAACGGGACAGGATTCAGGAGCCAGCACAGCCACAGAACAGGAGAACCGCGGCACAGGCCAGGCACCCTACCCCTTACTTGCATTTTGACCGAGCCAGAGAAATGTCAAATGCACTGCAGCAACCTAGAATTTTCCCAATGAAGTGACTAAATCAATGCGCCACTGTCCGTCATACCACTACACTCTACTCCAGTCCACACCACTACACGGACATCTAGCCTAGGTCTGCTGTGGTTCTTGTTCAAACTTTTTACCTTTTATGTCAGCCCATGAAACGCCGTTATTCCATAAATTTTCTCCAATCCAACTGACTGTGTGCAAAGATAGTATGCTCAGCATCCTCAATGATGGTGACCGTGTGGTACGTATTCTCCAACACCAACTCAGTCTGTAGTGACTGATTAAGTTTATAATATATTCCATATTACCAAATTGCAACGGATATTGGCCGGCACCTGCAGTGGTAGGAGTACAATGTGGTCATTATTAAACAACAAGGAAACATTAACTGTCACCACACCTGAGTCACTTGTACTTCGTCGATAAACTAGTATAGTTCTACTTCATGGCATGCACAATTCTTCGTAGTCAGCCAGCATCCAATGCAATGCATGCCACCATCATTCACAATAATCACTCATTACCTGTCTTGGTGTTCTCTTTGGCTGTCTGATCTGATGCCTGCCTAGCCTTCTGCCAGTCAGTGATGAGTTTCTTTCGGATTGGAAACAAAATGGAATATAGGTGGAGTCACGTTTCACTTCTTATGGAGGGACTGTTAGAGGCAACATGTATTGTACTATTCTCCATCTCCATCCAATGTCTGACTTGCTTGAAATGTACTTAGGGAGAGTAAGGAACATGGAGCAGGACCCTGAGGAGTGGAGTGGACAGTTATGCACAGACGTGCAACTCCAATAGGGAAATAAAAAAAGGAGACTGTTGATGGCTTTGTTGTGAATGTAGATTTTGAACCAGAAAAACAGATACACACAGTCACACACAAATAAAGGAAGGGAGAACAATTTGAAAGCCTAGTTGTCAGGGAAGAGGAGCTCGTCCTCAAACTCTGGTGGTTCGGACAGCAGTACGTCTAACAATCCACTACTTATGTCATCAAAGTCACTCTCCTCTTCCTCCTGTGATTCACGTATTTTGTACTCCGGTGGTATAAAGTGTTGATTCATTTTGATCATGGTTAACCTCTCAACACTTTTGGGCGAGAGACTGGTCCTTTTGACAGTAACAATGGCACCAGCAGCACTGAAAACACGCTCTGAAGAGACACTTGCAACAGGGCAAGCCACATACTTTATCGCCAGCCTGCTGAGCACTGGCCATTGGCTTCTTTTCCCATACCAATACACCAATGGGCTTTGCTCCATGTAGACCTCTGTTGTGTCATCTAGATAGGCCTGAACCATCCGTTCAATGTTCAGGGGTGCTCCGATTTCCTGGGCCTCTTTTGCCTTTGCATCAGTCATTGATGTGCAATACCCTTTCCGTAGAAACCAATCACCTGCCGTTTTTGTACATGTGCCTGATGATCCTGTTGGTGCTGTTGATGTTATTGCTGCTGGCAGTGTTGACTGCTGGGAGGCAAACGCACTGCTCTTGGCTTCTGAAGTAGAACTTCGTTCTGGGTGCCCTGCAGTACTTTTTCTGCCCTGGAGGGGCGGGCCTTTAATGAAGATCCTTTCGTTTTCAAACTCAGTGGCTTCCTCAGCTATCAAAGTTTTGTACTGGGCAACATTCACTTCTGAAAAAGGAATGACTTCATTACTGCGCAGCAATAATTTGTAACGTGGATCCAAAATTGAGGCAGTAATGTAATGTGGATCTGACAGAATGTTATTTTGAATCCTTGTATTGTGAGATAAGCGATCGGATAAGGTGTCTGCCAAAGAATGTGCTTCTACTTTGTCATCCACATCTGCGTACATTTCTGCCACCTCCTTCAGCTGTTGCTCTAGCATGTACAACAATGGGATAGCTTGGCCCATAGTACAGTCCTCCCGGCTCACTTCACGGGTGAAGACCTCAAAAGGAAGTAGCATCTCTGTCAGGCTTTTGACAAGGTCCCATTGGGTCATCTCAACTCTCATGCCTTTCACTGTAGGATCCCCTGACCTTTTCATGACATGAGCATTAAGTGGTATGTACTGCTCAAACAGACGCTCAAGCATGTAATACGTTGAGTTCCAACGTGTTGGCACCTCTTGGATGAGTGCTTTGACTGGCATTTTATGCTCACGTTGAATCACCCTCAGCTCCTTCCGGGCTTTAAAAGAATGGTTGAAATGTGTGCATATTCTTCTGCAGGTGGTCAGTAAGCTGCTGACTTTGCTTTCATTTTTCAGAAAGTCTTGCACAACAATGTTAATGCAGTGTGCCAAACATGGCACCCTGAAATACCCACCATCTTTCATGGCCCGAACTACATTACTGCCATTGTCCGTGGCAACAAAACCAATGGTAAGACCTCTTGGTCGCAGCCACTCAAACACCTTGCTGTTAAACTCATCCAAAATGTTAGCAGCAGTATGAGATTTCTCCATTGCAAACATGGCTACAGTTGCATGTTTGCGAGTGTCTTTAAAAATCTCAGCGGTGTCAACAACGCCGTCAGATATCTTATCTTTAACACCCGAAAAAGAGACCCAGTGTGCAGTGATGCACATGTAATCAGTGGCTTGGCAACTGGTCCACATGTCTGTTGTCAGGTGTATACTCTGAACAGCACTCTGTTTTAAGGCTTTTCCAAGCAATTCCAGCACGTCGTGATGTAGTGCTGGAACAGCAACTCTTGCAAAATAGTAGCGGCTGGGAACTTTCCATTTTGGGCAGATGGTGGTCACAAACTCAAGAAAACCCACCTCTTCAACAAAAGAAAAAGGGAGAAGGTCCAGTGCTAACATTTTTGCCAGCTTAGCATTGTACAAACGTGCTATTGGGTGATTGCGTTCGTACTGCCCCTCCGGCCTACTAAACATGCTAAGAATGGTAGGCTGCATGGTATTCCTTCCTGTGGTCGACGTCGCACTTTTTGGCCCAGCAGTACTCCTTGGTGTCTCAGGCTGGCTCTTACTCTTGTGCCAATGAGATGTGGCTGAGGATGTGGGCGTTACCACTGCAGTGCTGGGGACAGGGCTACTTTGTGTACCACTAGCACAGAGAATGTCTCCCTCTTCTTCCTGTTCCACCGTGAGCGGACTTTCTACTCGTTTATGCCCAACAGCAATGGTTCCAGTTTTGATGAGCCTAAGGTGCTCCTCCCACTGGATTGCGTGGTGTTTTTTCAGATGGGTCATTTGGCCTCCGGTACCATAGTTTGTACCAAGCTTTCCACGCCTAACAGAGGAATGACAAACGGAGCATACAGCAATGTTCTCCTCCTTTGGGCTAACCGTAAAGTAGTCCCACACTGGGGAGCTTAACTTTTGTCTCCTGCTGGAGGTGCCACTCCCACTTCCAATGCCGGATGAACTGGAGGGTGTGTGTTGAATTTGACTCTGTGCAGGACCACTACCTACTTCTGCTGAGGTGGTGCTTGTTGTGCTGGATGTAGGACGCTGCTGGCCCTTTGCTAATGTAAATATGGAAGCTGGAGGTCGTGTTGGTGTTACCTGTGTTGGAGGTATGCGTGCTACATCCCTCGCATCCATTTTGGATAATGTAAAAATGTTGCTCTCCATCTCCTCAGGCCCGGGAGTGATGTTTGTGATGACTGGCTCATCATCATCATCATCATCAACCTGCTCTTCTACATCAACATCCATAAGTGTAAGGCTTTCTGGAACCTTCCTTTTGCCATGCCTGCTCTTGTGATGTGTTTCCCTCTCAGACTCAGTTTGTGGCTTCCAAGTGACATCTAGATCATCAGAAGGGGGGCTTGGTGAAGAACTTGATGTACTAACCCTCCTTTTCCTTGCTGGGGATTTAAAAGCCAATGCAACTTCTAAAGGAGTGGCTTCCTCTTCTTCCTCTGCATGAGGCTCAATTTCCTGAACTGCCCCTACTTCAGGAGGAACAGCTACTATTGCGGGCGGTAGCTGCGGCTGTTGACCACTTATCTGCTGTGTTGATGATGTTCCCTCCTGCGTTGATTGTGTACTACTTTGAGATAGCGATAAGTTTAGTTCAGGCTCAGCATCACTGCTTTCTACCATAAGGCTGGCTACCTCTTCCACACTCATCTGCTCGGGCATGGGTTGGTGGGTTGGGCCCACTGATGTGGAGGTGCTGCCCCCAGCTTGCCCCCCCGACACCGCTGCTGCAGGCCTCATTTTTGGTGAACCAAAAAAGGTTTTGGGAGGCACACCAGACTTAAGTGACACTTCCTTCTTCTTCTGTTCCTTCTTCTCCATGGCAACTTTCTTGGTACCGGAGGACCTGCTACCTGCTTTCTTTGGGGGCATCTTCAACAGATGTCAAAACAGCACTCAGTTGCACAAGTTGCAGAGATGCCTGGTCAGGTCACTGACACGTCACGTTGTGTACACTACAGCAGCAGGACGTCGGTCTGGCACCACAACAGTGGATGATGATGACACACCTCTGTCTTTTGTGCACCTAAAAGCAAAAAAGCCAGAAGAACATCAGTCAAAAGATCCATAATATAATATATAACTTATTAGTGTCTCGTGGGTGGTCATCACAATTATTAAATTTCATGAAGTCAGTGAACAACATCAACAGTATAGCCAGCCATTAAGAGACTGACAAGGCCAGGGATCCTGTTGTATTTGTACTGTGTAGTGTACACTTAGGAAGAAGAATAGCAAGGAAAAAAAAAAATGCCGTGATGATTGCTGAGTTGTACCCCTGGGCCTACTGTACGACTAGGCCACAAGTTTGGACGCCTATGGCAAAGGCCCAATGCATGCCTTCCTAAAATAGCCGCCACACACATGCCCAGCCCACCCACCACAATAACACACAAAAAGTGATTGGAAAGGACAGGAAGAGGAGGTTGTAGTGTCTGTGGAACTTAATCCCTCTCATAAAAAAGTTTTCCAGACAAATAACAGCTTCTCCCTGCTCCAAACCTACAGCTCAATGACAGCCTGAGGAGTTTTTTGTGCAGAAATGCACAAAAAAGCGTTTTCGAGAAGGGTCTATTTTGCTCGTGAGATATTGTTTGCCAGATTGCAAAAGCTGCGTGTTCGGGATCGCGAACTGTACAAAAAGGCTTTCTCGCGTGCGCGAACACGCATATTGCGAGCGCAAAAATGACGAAAACTGTAAGTCCGCGTTGTCGCGCTGTGCAGAGTTACCGAAAGTTCGCGAGCTGAATCCCTTGCCTTACATGCAGGCCAAAATAGCCCAATTTGTTTAGAACACACCCAAAAAATGCTATTGCACCCCAAACACACCTTTTGCAATAAAATCCAAAGCCATCCATGGAGTAAAGGAAAATCACCAGACAACACCAACTGTACATGTAAAATCACGCACCACAGGTTGGAGGCTGACTACCTCTGGGCCTAGTGGAAGACTACTAGGCCACAAGCTTGGAACCGGATGGCAAAAGCAAGCACACTGCTTGGATGGCTTCACAAAATGGCCGCCACACACCCACAACAACCACAAGAAATGGGAGACAGTCAATGGACGCCTATGGCAAAGGCACAATGCATGGCTTCCTAAAATGGCCGCCACACACATGCTCAGCCCCCCCACCACAATAACACACAAAAAGTGATTGGAAAGGACAGGAAGAGGAAGTTGTAGTGTCTGTGGAACTTAATCCCTCTCATAAAAATGTTTTCCAGACAAATAACAGCTTCTCCCTGCTCCAAACCTACAGCTCAATGACAGCCTCAGGAGTTTTTGGTGCAGAAATGCACAAAAAAGCGTTTTCGAGAAGGGTCTATGTTGCTCGCGAGATATTGTTTGCCAGATTGCAAAAGCTGCGTGTTCGGGATCGCGAACTGTACAAAAAGGCTTTCTCGCGTGCGCGAACACGCATATTGCGAGCGCAAAAAAGACGAAAACTGTAAGTCCGCGTTGTCGCGCTGTGCAGAGTTACCGAAAGTTCGCGAGCTGAATCCCTTGCCTTACATGCAGGCCAAAATAGCCCAATTTGTTTAGAACACACCCAAAAAATGCTATTGCACCCCAAACACACCTTTTGCAATAAAATCCAAAGCCATCCATGGAGTAAAGGAAAATCACCAGACAACACCAACTGTACATGTAAAATCACGCACCACAGCTTGGAGGCTGACTACCTCTGGGCCTAGTGGAAGACTACTAGGCCACAAGCTTGGAACCGGATGGCAAAAGCAAGCACACTGCTTGGATGGCTTCACAAAATGGCCGCCACACACCCACAACAACCACAAGAAATGGGAGACAGTCAATGGATGCCTATGGCAAAGGCACAATGCATGCCTTCCTAAAATGGCCGTTCGCGAGATGAATCCCTTGCCTTACATGCAGGCCAAAATAGCCCAATTTGTTTAGCACACACCCAAAAAATGCTATTGCACCCCAAACACACCTTTTGCAACAAAATCCAAAGCCATCCATGGAGTAAAGGAAAATCACCAGACAACACCACTGTACATTTAAATCACGCACCACAGGTTGGAGGCTGACTACCTCTGGGCCTAGTGGAAGACTACTAGGCCACAAGCTTGGAACCGGATGGCAAAAGCAAGCACACTGCTTGGATGGCTTCACAAAATGGCCGCCACACACCCACAACAACCACAAGAAATGGGAGACAGTCAATGGACGCCTATGGCAAAGGCACAATGCATGCCTTCCTAAAATGGCCGCCACACACATGCCCAGCCCACCCACCACAATAACACACAAAAAGTGATTGGAAAGGACAGGAAGAGGAAGTTGTAGTGTCTGTGGAACTTAATCCCTCTCATAAAAATGTTTTCCAGACAAATAACAGCTTCTCCCTGCTCCAAACCTACAGCTCAATGACAGCCTGAGGAGTTTTTTGTGCAGAAATGCACAAAAAAGCGTTTTCGAGAAGGGTCTATGTTGCTCGCGAAATATTGTTTGCCAGATTGCAAAAGCTGCGTGTTCGGGATCGCGAACTGTACAAAAAGGCTTTCTCGCGTGCGCGAACACGCATATTGCGAGCGCAAAAAAGACGAAAACTGTAAGTCCGCGTTGTCGCGCTGTGCAGAGTTACCGAAAGTTCGCGAGCTGAATCCCTTGCCTTACATGCAGGCCAAAATAGCCCAATTTGTTTAGAACACACCCAAAAAATGCTATTGCACCCCAAACACACCTTTTGCAATAAAATCCAAAGCCATCCATGGAGTAAAGGAAAATCACCAGACAACACCAACTGTACATGTAAAATCACGCACCACAGCTTGGAGGCTGACTACCTCTGGGCCTAGTGGAAGACTACTAGGCCACAAGCTTGGAACCGGATGGCAAAAGCAAGCACACTGCTTGGATGGCTTCACAAAATGGCCGCCACACACCCACAACAACCACAAGAAATGGGAGACAGTCAATGGACGCCTATGGCAAAGGCACAATGCATGCCTTCCTAAAATGGCCGCCACACACATGCTCAGCCCCCCCACCACAATAACACACAAAAAGTGATTGGAAAGGACAGGAAGAGGAAGTTGTAGTGTCTGTGGAACTTAATCCCTCTCATAAAAATGTTTTCCAGACAAATAACAGCTTCTCCCTGCTCCAAACCTGCAGCTCAATGACAGCCTGAGGAGTTTTTTGTGCAGAAATGCACAAAAAAGCGTTTTCGAGAAGGGTCTATGTTGCTCGCGAGATATTGTTTGCCAGATTGCAAAAGCTGCGTGTTCGGGATCGCGAACTGTACAAAAAGGCTTTCTCGCGTGCGCGAACACGCATATTGTGAGCGCAAAAAAGACGAAAACTGTAAGTCCGCGTTGTCGCGCTGTGCAGAGTTACCGAAAGTTCGCGAGCTGAATCCCTTGCCTTACATGCAGGCCAAAATAGCCCAATTTGTTTAGAACACACCCAAAAATGCTATTGCACCCCAAACACACCTTTTGCAATAAAATCCAAAGCCATCCATGGAGTAAAGGAAAATCACCAGACAACACCAACTGTACATGTAAAATCACGCACCACAGCTTGGAGGCTGACTACCTCTGGGCCTAGTGGAAGACTACTAGGCCACAAGCTTGGAACCGGATGGCAAAAGCAAGCACACTGCTTGGATGGCTTCACAAAATGGCCGCCACACACCCACAACAACCACAAGAAATGGGAGACAGTCAATGGATGCCTATAGCAAAGGCACAATGCATGCCTTTCTAAAATGGCCGTTCGCGAGCTGAATCCCTTGCCTTACATGCAGGCCAAAATAGCCCAATTTGTTTAGCACACAACCAAAAAATGCTATTGCACCCCAAACACACCTTTTGCAACAAAATCCAAAGCCATCCATGGAGTAAAGGAAAATCACCAGACAACACCACTGTACATTTAAATCACGCACCACAGGTTGGAGGCTGACTACCCTGGGCCTAGTGGAAGACTACTAGGCCACAAGCTTGGAACCGGATGGCAAAAGCAAGCACACTGCTTGGATGGCTTCACAAAATGGCCGCCACACACCCACAACAACCACAAGAAATGGGAGACAGTCAATGGACGCCTATGGCAAAGGCACAATGCATGCCTTCCTAAAATGGCCGCCACACACATGCCCAGCCCACCCACCACAATAACACACAAAAAGTGATTGGAAAGGACAGGAAGAGGAAGTTGTAGTGTCTGTGGAACTTAATCCCTCTCATAAAAATGTTTTCCAGACAAATAACAGCTTCTCCCTGCTCCAAACCTACAGCTCAATGACAGCCTGAGGAGTTTTTTTGTGCAGAAATGCACAAAAAAGCGTTTTCGAGAAGGGTCTATGTTGCTCGCAAAATATTGTTTGCCAGATTGCAAAAGCTGCGTGTTCGGGATCGCGAACTGTACAAAAAGGCTTTCTCGAATGCGCGAACACGCATATTGCGAGCGCAAAAAAGACGAAAACTGTAAGTCCGCGTTGTCGCGCTGTGCAGAGTTACCGAAAGTTCGCGAGCTGAATCCCTTGCCTTACATGCAGGCCAAAATAGCCCAATTTGTTTAGAACACACCCAAAAAATGCTATTGCACCCCAAACACACCTTTTGCAATAAAATCCAAAGCCATCCATGGAGTAAAGGAAAATCACCAGACAACACCAACTGTACATGTAAAATCACGCACCACAGCTTGGAGGCTGACTACCTCTGGGCCTAGTGGAAGACTACTAGGCCACAAGCTTGGAACCGGATGGCAAAAGCAAGCACACTGCTTGGATGGCTTCACAAAATGGCCGCCACACACCCACAACAACCACAAGAAATGGGAGACAGTCAATGGACGCCTATGGCAAAGGCACAATGCATGCCTTCCTAAAATGGCCATTCGCGAGCTGAATTCCTTGCCTTACATGCAGGCCAAAATAGCCCAATTTGTTTAGCACACACCCAAAAAATGCTATTGCACCCCAAACACACCTTTTGCAACAAAATCCAAAGCCATCCATGGAGTAAAGGAAAATCACCAGACAACACCACTGTACATTTAAATCACGCACCACAGGTTGGAGGCTGACTACCTCTGGGCCTAGTGGAAGACTACTAGGCCACAAGCTTGGAACCGGATGGCAAAAGCAAGCACACTGCTTGGATGGCTTCACAAAATGGCCGCCACACACCCACAACAACCACAAGAAATGGGAGACAGTCAATGGATGCCTATGGCAAAGGCACAATGCATGCCTTCCTAAAATGGCCGCCACACACATGCTCAGCCCCCCCACCACAATAACACACAAAAAGTGATTGGAAAGGACAGGAAGAGGAAGTTGTAGTGTCTGTGGAACTTAATCCCTCTCCTAAAAATGTTTTCCAGACAAATAACAGCTTCTCCCTGCTCCAAACCTACAGCTCAATGACAGCCTGAGGAGTTTTTTGTGCAGAAATGCACAAAAAAGCGTTTTCGAGAAGGGTCTATGTTGCTCGCGAGATATTGTTTGCCAGATTGCAAAAGCTGCGTGTTCGGGATCGCGAACTGTACAAAAAGGCTTTCTCGCGTGCGCGAACACGCATATTGCGAGCGCAAAAATGACGAAAACTGTAAGTCCGCGTTGTCGCGCTGTGCAGAGTTACCGAAAGTTCGCGAGCTGAATCCCTTGCCTTACATGCAGGCCAAAATAGCCCAATTTGTTTAGAACACACCCAAAAAATGCTATTGCACCCCAAACACACCTTTTGCAATAAAATCCAAAGCCATCCATGGAGTAAAGGAAAATCACCAGACAACACCAACTGTACATTTAAAATCACGCACCACAGCTTGGAGGCTGACTACCTCTGGGCCTAGTGGAAGACTACTAGGCCACAAGCACACACATCCAACAAAGGTAAATCACACACACACACCAACAGTGAAATACACCACAGCCACGTTTAGCATTTCAATCCTATGCCATCCATGCCCTACATGATGTAGAAATTCTACAGACACCACAAAACATGGACCCATGGGTACCCTACTGGCTGAAATTGCAGAGAAAAACAACTAGGCCCATATTGAAAGTAGTACAGGCCACCCACCACAACAATAATTTTTAAAAACAATAAAAATCCCAGAAAAATGTAGGTACAAACAAGCCCCAATGAAACAAACACACCAATTCTCCAACTTACTTGTCATAAATTAAATCTCAAATCAAAAATTCCTCAAATAAATCCAAAAAAATGGTATGATGCAGCAGACAGACACAAAAAGTGATCCTTCCAGCTCCAAATCCAAATGAAAGTGAACAACACATGCACAAAGCACGTGGGAGGAGCCTGCTGGACAGGAACAGGAAGTTGTAGTGTCAGGGGCACTTCCTTCCTCTTGAAAAAAAAGTGTTAAAAAAATTAAAGGACTCTTTCTTACACAAAGACTACAGCAAGATCACAATCTGAGGAGTTTTCTGAGCAAAATGATCATTTTAGAGAAGGTTTTATGAAGCTCGCGAGATATTCTTTGCCAGATTGCAGTTTTTCCATGTTCGGGATCGCGATCTTACCAAAACAGCCGCCGGAAGTCAGCTCGCGCGCACCAATGACGTGTTCGGGGTCGCACACTCTCGCGGGCTTGGGCAGCCATAGTACAAATCTCGTGGCGCTCGCAAACAGACAGAAAAGCAAGTTGGCGATCGCAGAATCAAGGTAAGACGTTACCGCGCGCGCGAGAATGAATATTGAGCGCGCGAGGAAGCAAATTTACTACGCTACGCGCTAGATTGCGTAGCAATCTGCAACTTCGCGCTCTACGCGAAGCGCGAAGTTACCAAAACTTCGCAAGCTCCGCGAACGGAGCGTAGTTTAACGCCCAGGCTTACCTCAAACCCCACTCGGTTGTGAATACTGTGCATGATTCGACAGGATAAGCAGCTGGCTGTGTGCTAAGACTCTGCTTCTGCACAAAAAAATAGCTCCCCCTTTCCTACTAATGCAACTATAAAATTACCAAAGCAATACACAATAAATCTCTGCCTATAATTCCTCTTTGCACACAGAGTCATGTTTTCATATTAGTCAGAAAACGAAATTTCTTTGCCAATTTGAAAGCACACTTACTACTCTTTTTTTTGCCAATTGATAAGTACTTTTACAGTCTGACACATTTTGAATCCACTTTTCAGATTCTTAAAAAAGCACATGTCCAAACAGCTTTTTGAGACCACCAACATCTGTAACCTGGGTGACTGACTACACTCCAGCAAGGGCAACCAGCCTTAGTGATGCTGAATGTATTTGCATTACTGACTGCAACCTCAAACCCCACTCGGTTGTGAATACTGTGCATGATTCCACAGGATAAGCAGCTGGCTGTGTGCTAAGAGTCTGCTTCTGCATAAAAAAAGAGCTCCCCCTTTCCATCTAATGCAAATGTAAAATCACCAGAGCAATACCAAACAGCTTTCTGAGACCAGCAACATGTGTAACCTGGGTGACTGACTACACTCCAGCAAGGGCAACCAGCCTTAGTGATGCTGAATGTATTTGCATTACTGACTGGAACCTCAAACCCTAAAAGTATTCCTTATTTATACCAGTACACCTTAATTTATGGTGAAAACATAGTCCATATTATTTTCATGTTCGTCACATTTAAATTTCTCCCAAAACACAAAATGATAAACACAACTTCAACAAAAGGAATTCCAATGCTATTATTCATTTCTTAATTTACCATATACATCCCCTCTCAAACTCTTAACTCACCTTTAAAATTAGTTAGTTGTGAAAGAAATGTGGCACTCAAACAGCAGATTATCAGAGCCAGGATCTCTGTTCTGTACACCTCTCTCCTCTCAGCAGAACCAAATAATGGCAAAGTTTCCCTCTCTTTTTCCACACATATACATGTTAGGTTCAAATCTCAGTGCTTCCCCCTTTTTTTCAAATGTAATCACACATTTCTATTGGATGAAAACCAACACTTTTCCAACTGTACCCTTCCCCCAACTTGACTTCAGCCTAGTACCCTTCCCCCAACTTGACTTCTGCCTGCTACCATAGCAACAGCTCATAGAACACTGCTGTCTACAGTCAGGTCAGAAGTTCACCACACAATGTTTCATTTTCAATGAGCAAGAGTGCTTGACTTTTCTAACCTAACAGCAAATCCATACTAATGTTCTTTGGTAACACATTTTTCTGTACCAATACAAATCATGCTTCTATAAATTGACACACACAGCCTAGTTTTTAGTGTAGAATGGTATGAAACAGCCAATGAGTTCATTTTATTTTAAAAAAATATGTATGCCTCCATTTCCAAACTGTCTTTCATTTCATTTTCCCATTCTACTGAAATACACCTCCTGAGTGCATCCAGATTTCCTTTGAAGATGTTCACAGTGTGGATTGTAGGGCACAGCTATGTTTTCTGGAGTGAAAAGTTTGCAGAGAAAACAGGTATGGTGAGAGACCTTGCTTTGCCAAATGTAGACATTAAATGGATTGGTCAGAGAGGGTTAAAGTGGCACCAATTAATGCCATTGGTGAAATCCTTCATGCAAATCCAACACCCTGACCTCATAATAGTGCACTGTGGTGGCAATGACCTAGGCACTTTGACTGGGGTAGGTCTGGAAATGCTTATGAAGGAGACCTTTGCACAACTGTTTTCACTTTTCCCTAAAACTGCCTTTGTGTTTTCTAACATATGCCAAAGGCAAAAATGGAACTGGTCCAATCATTTTTGTCCACAGATTGACAAAGCAAGAAAGCACGTCAACAAATCTGTTTCTGCTTTCCTCCGTGACTATGGTATGGGTTCCATTTACCACAACAACTTGCGTTACGACATGCAAGACATTTATAGAGGAGATGGTGTACACTTCACTGATGAAGGGAACAGAGTCTTCCTCTTGAACCTTAGACTCTGCATCGGTACTTACTTGTAGGTACCGAAAAACACTTCATAAACACAACGGCTCTTTTTAGAGCCCCCTAATATCTAAACACTTAAATCTGAATTTTATTTCTTTTTTTCTTTTTTTTCTACCGTACGCGTACGGTAAGCTTACCGTACGCGTACCCCGCGATTTTTTTTAAAATTAATAAATGTTTTTTTTGTACTTTTCTGTCCTTCTTTGACCCCCTTTCAAATGTTAGGGGGTCTTTATCTCTCTTCCTTGCCCCCTGTTTAAGTTATCACCCTTTTTTTTCTGAGTGAAACACACGAAATGGCGGCCGCCGCTTCCTGGTTTCGACCGATTCAAATGTTTACTAAGATCTAACAGCCAATCAGAATCGCGCTCGCGCACGTCACCGTACGCGTACGGTAAGCTCCCCGTAAGCTTACCGTACGCGTACCCCGCGATTTTTAAAAAAAATTAATAAATGTTTTTTTTGTACTTTTCTGTCCTTCTTTGACCCCCTTTCAAATGTTAGGGGGTCTTTAACTCTCTTCCTTGCCCCCTTTTCAAGTTATCACCCTTTTTTTTCTGAGTGAAACACACGAAATGGCGGCCGCCGCTTCCTGGTTTCGACCGATTCGAATGTTTACTAAGATCTAACAGCCAATCAGAAGCGCGCACGCGCACGTCACCGTACGCGTACGGTAAGCACACCGTAAGCGCACCGTAAGCTGGCTCAGATATATATATTGATTTAAAGGCTATTTTCTCTGAAACTACTGAACAGATTTACACCAGACCTACAAAAGGCACTTCCTTGACCTGAGGACTACCTCTCTGCCAAATTTCAAGTAACTCTGTTCATCCGTTCGGGCTGTAGCTGTGTCTAAAGGTCCTATGGAAAAATGCATGGGAAAAACGCGTTTTGGGACCCCCCTTTTATCTCAGCCCCCGCTTGATGAATCCCCCCGAGACTTTCAGGGTAGGAGCGTAGCGTAGCGCCCCACCTATTTTGAAAATTTCGCGAGGATTCGTCGACCGGCGCCAAAGTTATTCCAAATAGAATGTTGCAGATTTCCTATGGAAACGTGGTCCTAACTATAACTACCTACTGGCGACCGCCAGTAGGTAATATATATATATATATATATATATATCCACATGAAAGTGCTCAAAGCTTGAAAGAGCCTCACGCAGTGTGTTTTCTTTCCCTCTTTATTGGCGGACTGCGGGGTAATAACACAGCTAGTTTCAGCACAATACGCCCATTATCGCCATACGCGTTTCAGGAGCCTCGTCCCTTGTTCACTGGCTAGGCATCATGGAGAACAGGTAGGTGGAAAATGACGCCGCACTCGCAGCTTATTTATCAGTCCCGCCCTTATGGGCGTGTTCACTCAGTGCTTTGTGGTCTTTGAAGTTCATAATCCTTTAGTAGGTACCTCCACACTCCTCCTAATATTGTCTCTTAATACAGTGGGTTTGCAGGAAACATCCCATGTTACTGCCTCGCATTCTCAACGTCCAGCCAACAGGACACACTGCTCCTTCAGCACCTCGTGCATCATCGGTGCTGGGGATCCACTCTGTCAGTCGAGGGGCTCTTTCGCAACCGGAGCAGGCCGCTTACAAATCCACATGAAAGTGCTCAAAGCTTGAAAGAGCCTCACGCAGTGTGTTTTCTTTCCCTCTTTATTGGCGGACTGCGGGGTAATAACACAGCTAGTTTCAGCACAATACGCCCATTATCGATATACGCGTTTCAGGAGCCTCGTCCCTTGTTCACTGGCTAGGCATCATGGAGAACAGGTAGGTGGAAAATGACGCCGCACTCGCAGCTTATTTATCAGTCCCGCCCTTATGGGCGTGTTCACTCAGTGCTTTGTGGTCTTTGAAGTTCATAATCCTTTAGTAGGTACCCAATAAAGAGGGAAAGAAAACACACTGCGTGAGGCTCTTTCAAGCTTTGAGCACTTTCATGTGGATTTGTAAGCGGCCTGCTCCGGTCGCGAAAGAGCCCCTCGACTGACAGAGTGGATCCCCAGCACCGATGATGCACGAGGTGCTGAAGGAGCAGTGTGTCCTGTTGGCTGGACGTTGAGAATGCGAGGCAGTAACATGGGATGTTTCCTGCAAACCCACTGTGGTAAGAGACAATATTAGGAGGAGTGTGGAGGTACCTACTAAAGGATTATGAACTTCAAAGACCACAAAGCACTGAGTGAACACGCCCATAAGGGCGGGACTGATAAATAAGCTGCGAGTGCGGCGTCATTTTCGTCCTACCTGTTCTCCATGATGCCTAGCCAGTGAACATGGGACGAGGCTCCTGAAACGCCTATGGCGATAATGGGCGTATTGTGCTGAAACTAGCTGTGTTATTACCCCGCAGTCCGCCAATAAAGAGGGAAAGAAAACACACTGCGTGAGGCTCTTTCAAGCTTTGAGCACTTTCATGTGGATTTGTAAGCGGCCTGCTCCGGTTGCGAAAGAGCCCCTCGACTGACAGAGTGGATCCCCAGCACTGATGATGCACGAGGTGCTGAAGGAGCAGTGTGTCCTGTTGGCTGGACGTTGAGAATGCGAGGCAGTAACATGGGATGTTTCCTGCAAACCCACTGTATTAAGAGACAATATTAGGAGGAGTGTGGAGGTACCTACTAAAGGATTATGAACTTCAAAGACCACAAAGCACTGAGTGAACACGCCCATAAGGGCGGGACTGATATATAAGCTGCGAGTGCGGCGTCATTTTCCACCTACCTGTTCTCCATGATGCCTAGCCAGTGAACAAGGGACGAGGCTCCTGAAACGCGTATGGCGATAATGGGCGTATTGTGCTGAAACTAGCTGTGTTATTACCCCGCAGTCCGCCAATAAAGAGGGAAAGAAAACACACTGCGTGAGGCTCTTTCAAGCTTTGAGCACTTTCATGTGGATTTGTAAGCGGCCTGCTCCGGTCGCGAAAGAGCCCCTCGACTGACAGAGTGGATCCCCAGCACCGATGATGCACGAGGTGCTGAAGGAGCAGTGTGTCCTGTTGGCTGGACGTTGAGAATGCGAGGCAGTAACATGGGATGTTTCCTGCAAACCCACTGTGGTAAGAGACAATATTAGGAGGAGTGTGGAGGTACCTACTAAAGGATTATGAACTTCAAAGACCACAAAGCACTGAGTGAACACGCCCATAAGGGCGGGACTGATAAATAAGCTGCGAGTGCGGCGTCATTTTCCACCTACCTGTTCTCCATGATGCCTAGCCAGTGAACAAGGGACGAGGCTCCTGAAACGCGTATATCGATAATGGGCGTATTGTGCTGAAACTAGCTGTGTTATTACCCCGCAGTCCGCCAATAAAGAGGGAAAGAAAACACACTGCGTGAGGCTCTTTCAAGCTTTGAGCACTTTCATGTGGATTTGTAAGCGGCCTGCTCCGGTTGCGAAAGAGCCCCTCGACTGACAGAGTGGATCCCCAGCACCGATGATGCACGAGGTGCTGAAGGAGCAGTGTGTCCTGTTGGCTGGACGTTGAGAATGCGAGGCAGTAACATGGGATGTTTCCTGCAAACCCACTGTATTAAGAGACAATATTAGGAGGAGTGTGGAGGTACCTACTAAAGGATTATGAACTTCAAAGACCACAAAGCACTGAGTGAACACGCCCATAAGGGCGGGACTGATATATAAGCTGCGAGTGCGGCGTCATTTTCCACCTACCTGTTCTCCATGATGCCTAGCCAGTGAACAAGGGACGAGGCTCCTGAAACGCGTATGGCGATAATGGGCGTATTGTGCTGAAACTAGCTGTGTTATTACCCCGCAGTCCGCCAATAAAGAGGGAAAGAAAACACACTGCGTGAGGCTCTTTCAAGCTTTGAGCACTTTCATGTGGATTTGTAAGCGGCCTGCTCCGGTCGCGAAAGAGCCCCTCGACTGACAGAGTGGATCCCCAGCACCGATGATGCACGAGGTGCTGAAGGAGCAGTGTGTCCTGTTGGCTGGACGTTGAGAATGCGAGGCAGTAACATGGGATGTTTCCTGCAAACCCACTGTGGTAAGAGACAATATTAGGAGGAGTGTGGAGGTACCTACTAAAGGAGTATGAACTTCAAAGACCACAAAGCACTGAGTGAACACGCCCATAAGGGCGGGACTGATAAATAAGCTGCGAGTGCGGCGTCATTTTCGTCCTACCTGTTCTCCATGATGCCTAGCCAGTGAACAAGGGACGAGGCTCCTGAAACGCGTATGGCGATAATGGGCGTATTGTGCTGAAACTAGCTGTGTTATTACCCCGCAGTCCGCCAATAAAGAGGGAAAGAAAACACACTGCGTGAGGCTCTTTCAAGCTTTGAGCACTTTCATGTGGATTTGTAAGCGGCCTGCTCCGGTCGCGAAAGAGCCCCTCGACTGACAGAGTGGATCCCCAGCACCGATGATGCACGAGGTGCTGATGGAGCAGTGTGTCCTGTTGGCTGGACGTTGAGAATGCGAGGCAGTAACATGGGATGTTTCCTGCAAACCCACTGTGGTAAGAGACAATATTAGGAGGAGTGTGGAGGTACCTACTAAAGGATTATGAACTTCAAAGACCACAAAGCACTGAGTGAACACGCCCATAAGGGCGGGACTGATAAATAAGCTGCGAGTGCGGCGTCATTTTCCACCTACCTGTTCTCCATGATGCCTAGCCAGTGAACAAGGGACGAGGCTCCTGAAACGCGTATGGCGATAATGGGCGTATTGTGCTGAAACTAGCTGTGTTATTACCCCGCAGTCCGCCAATAAAGAGGGAAAGAAAACACACTGCGTGAGGCTCTTTCAAGCTTTGAGCACTTTCATGTGGATATATATATATATATATATATATATATATATATATATATATATATATATATATATTACCTACTGGCAGTCGCCAGCAGATAGTTTTAGTTAGGACTGTGTTTCCATAGGAAATCCGCAACATTCTATTTGGAATAACTTTGGCGACGGTTGACGAATCCTCGCGAAATGTTCAAACTAGGTGGGGCGCTCCGCTCCTACCCTGAAAGTCTCGGGGGGATTCGTCAAGCGGGGGCTGAGAAAAAGGGGGGGTCCCAAAACGCGTTTTCTCCATGCAATTTTCCATAGGGACCTTTAGTCCAAGGTACAGCCCGAACGGCTGAACAGAATTACTTGAAATTTGGCAGAGAGGTAGTCCTCAGGGAAGTGCCTTTTGCAGGTCTGGTGTCAATCTGTTCAGTAGTTCCTGAGAAAATCAAAAGTAAAATCATATATATATGTGGGCGGAGCCTAACCACACATCTCATCCTGAGATCTGATTGGCTGTCAGCACTTCATCCAAGAAGTGTTGGCAGCCATCTTGGGACCAATATACATGATAGCACCTCATTAAAAAGCATTGCAGTTAATAGAAGGTTTTAAGACTTTAGTTACATTATAAATCATTTGCTGATGGTACTATACTCATTTTAGGAATTGTGGTATGTTCTAAGGTGATTTCACCATGTGAAAAAGCCTTCTGCTGGGATATCATGAGTGAGAGAAAAATATTTTCTCATGCTTTTCCCACAGAGGTTGGAAGGTGATCTATAAGCTAAACTGAGAGCTTATTTTCTGTAAATTCACATTATCTTTCTCAGTCATGTGAGAATGAAGTCTGACATTCTCAGTAAAACATGTACATCCAACAAGGGCAGAGACTGTCAGTTGATTCCTTTGTGTTCTATTGCAGCTTCCCAGAGTGTTCCAAAGAACAACTAGAGCGCTAACAGTCCTACTTATGATAAACGTATGGCATACCTGAAGCCATCTTGCTTGGATTAAAGTGGTAACTCTTAAAACATTTAATTTAAAAAGGAACAAAATGAGGGGGTTCATTTTTCCATAACAAGTATGATTAGTGCTGCAGAAAGAAAAACTACGGCACATTTTGACTTCTGAAATCCTCTTTTATTTCATTAAAAAATTCTGACATGCAGACTGAAACATGCACTTTCAATACCAGCAGCAGTTTTCCCTGGTGAGCAGTAGCTTTACTACAGTGATCTAATGAGCAAAAAGAGTGCTAACTTTCAGAATTTATGGCAAATGTGTGACATATCTGAATACTTTCATGATGGAATCAAAGTAAAAAACTGAAAGCATTTCCTACTGAGGAGACTGCAGTACATGAGGAAATTAGGAAACTTCATAACAAATAAATCTCCCAAGATGGCCACCGGAGACAAAAGAGCCCAAATGTAGCCCAAAATCACCCATATGTAGCCCAAATATAGCCCAATGACAGAAGTGTGCAAAACACTTATTATTTTGTGTTTTTGCAGTGTTATATAGTGCAGACTTGTCAGGTATTGGAGTGCTTTACATGAGCATTGGTTACATCACACAAGAACAAATTCATTTTGGTTGTAGACATGGGGAGACTAAGTGATTTGACCAGAATCACAGAATGTCGAGCTGAAGCAGAAACTCCAACCTGGTTCCCCAGTTGCAAAGTCTGCAGTTCTGGAAGTAACACCACATCCTCTCCCCTAAGTGCAACATTTAATCAAGTGGTCAACTGGATAAAAAACATAAAGATAACAAATAATTTAAAAGTGCTTTGTCGCTATTTGAAAACTCAGAAAATATGTCCTTATTTTAGTCTTTTGGAGCACTAACCATAATTTTGATGCCAATAAGACCCTCTGATATATGTAATTTCTAAAGGAAAAGCTCTAGGTATTACAGTTTTGATTACATCAAGATGACGTCAGGCGTTCCACACTTTTGTAATAAATATAGAATGTTAGCAATCTAGTTGTTCATTAGGATACTGTTGAGAGGCAGAGGCCAGGTGCACGGACTCTGAAAATTGAAGGCAGGTAGGAGGGTGCAAAGGCAACAATTTAACCACACTGAGCAGGCAGGAAGGGCCGTGGCAGCACAACAGACTATGGAGGGCAGTGGAAAGGGGGGCACGGGCAACAAACCAACAATACATGACTTGCAAGAGAGGCTGTGGCAATGTAATAGACCATTGTGGGCAGAAGGAAGAGGCAATGGTAGTACAACCATACATGCCAACAGACCCGATTCACCCAGGAAACGTCCAATGTTTTTAAGCTCAAATGGGCTTTATTTGATCTGTCTCCTGTCTACAATCTCCTCTTTTTCAATGTAACTCAAAGGGGAAAATCAATACCCCAGTTTTTTTCAAAATCTCCCTCTTACCAAGTTCAAAATGTTCGCAAGTATGGTACATTGGATCATGGAAGGAAATGGGGTAGGGACATGGACTTGGATAACAGAGGACAGGAGGGACATGGAGAGGTGCACCCAACTGACCCTGCAGGGCAGGCATCAGGGTTTGCAGCAGCACAATACACCACACAGGGCATGCGGGACGGGAGTGCAGCACAACAATCCATAGAAAGCAAGAAGATGGGGACAGGACCATGCACATGGACAACAGAGAACAGAGGCGCAAGAGGCAATGGTAGCTAGCTGACCATAATGGACAGACAGGAGAGAAAGCTGCAGCATAACAGACCATAAAGGGCAGGAGGGACGGATCAGGGGCATTACAATGGAACAGACAAGCCAGGAAGGAGGGAGTAGGGGTCTGCACATGTAAACAGAGGGCTGGGGGCAAGGGGGCAGGGCAGGAGCAGCAAGATAGCCATGGAGGTCAGGCAGGATGGGCACTAGAAGCAAGACACACCATGAAGAGCAACAGTGAGACTGTGATGGCATACACACAGACCATGGAGGGAAGGTGGGAGGGGGTCAGGGGCAGCAAACTGACCACACAGGGAAGGTGGGAGGGGCCATGGCAGCACAGAAGACCATGCATGGCAAGTGGGAGGGTTAGTGGCAGCACAATGGCTATGATGGGCAAGAAGGAGGGTGCAGGGGCATGCACAAAGGACGATGGAGGATAGAAGGGAGGGTCAGGACCTGTGCACAGACAAGAAAGTTCAGGGGAAGGGGCCTCACAACAGACCGCACGGGGCAGGCAGGAGGAGCAATTGCAGCACAACAGACCAGGGAGGGCAGAAGGGTGTGGCAGTACAATGGACCATGTAGGACAGGAGGAAGAGGATAGGGGCATGGCATGTGGACAGGCAGGGTGGAGGTGGCAGGGACAGGTTACAGTCATCTGACAATGCTAGGCAGGTGGGAGGGGAGTGGCAGCTCAACAGAACACTCAGAGTAGATAGGAGTGGCAGGTCCATGGAACATGGTGGGCAAAAAGGATGGAGCAGGGGCATGCACAAAGACATCGGAGGGCAGGGGGAAGGAGAATAGGGGCAGCAAGCTAAGCACAGAGTTTAAGCAGGAGGTCAATGATGGGGCATAGAATTGGGCAATGGAGGGCAGGAGGAGGGGACTGGTACATCATACTAAATTGAGGGCAGTGGCAGCACATCAGACCATGCATGGCAGGAGGGAGGAGGCTAGTCCATGGATTCACACAACAGAGGATAGGGAGGAGGGGGATGGGGCAGCAAGCTAACTGTTCAGAGAAGGCGGGTATTAGGAACTTTATTGTTTTTAAAACGTGTGTCTGTGCGAACTACTTAAAATATGAACAAGTATGCAGCATAATCTCACTTTTATTCAGGAAGAAGAGGACGTTTGTGACTGTGACTCCGGGCTCACTTGGAAGAAACACCCCCTGACCCTCCTCCCCCTATCGCAAAATGTAATGCCCGTGAAAAGGGTAGGTGAACACAGTGTTATATAGAACATAGTCCTGAGAGCACGATTGAAAATTAAAACTAGATATAGTGTATGGTATAAACTATGCACCAAAAAGTGTGATATAAGATGAACCGGGCGTGAAATATAATATGCAATACATTGTGCGCAATGACAGATTCATTGGAGAGCGCGAGATAGCACAGGCACTAGCGCGTGCTATGCGATGTGCGCCTTGGAGTGTAATATGCACAGGGCAGTGTTGTGTAACCTAACTGGTCTCTAAAGTTGTAACATAAAATATGTGCTGGGGAGTGTAACGTTGCATATGCACTGTGACAAAGATATGGATCCCAGATTGTAATATGTATGGCATAGCACTGTGCGTTATAACATAGGCATCGAGGAAGGCACGTTAGATGGGGCAATATAACCCGTGCGAAGACAAGTGTGGCATGACATATTCACGGGGTGGTGTTACAGTGCACATGGGCTAGAGAGTGTCATAGCATATGCACTAGCTGGTGGAACACAACACAGAGATGTGTGGCACTCGGCAGGCAATGGTGGGTGTAACACAGCATTGGGCTCTGCCAGGAGTGCGCTGTGACTCTCAAGTGATGTTCGTCCCCTTTCCAGAGAGTAAAATAAAAAGTATTACACATCCGGCAGTGGATGTGTGTTTTATTAACAGTGAGGGGGGTTTCCTACATAGTTTTGGTTGAATTTTTGTCGAATCCCCTTTGAATGGCTTGGTGTGCATGTGTATTAAATGTGCCCGTCAATAGCTACCCATGTTTGTATAAATAAACGACAAGGGTGTCTACCGGGATTAGGCACGGTAGGGCATCAGACATGTCAGAGCTTCACTAGTGGTGTAAATACATTCCACGTGGATTCATTGTATGCATAGTCGCCTTTTAATGAATATCACTCAAATCGTCATGGTGATAGGTACGTACGGCTTGTCCAGCATGTCCTAGGTGTGTCTATAAATATATATTTTTTAAAAATAATAAAAAACAGTGGCCGGCCCTGGGGATTGGGGTCAAAAAAATATAATTAGAAGACAAGCCCTGGGGGATGGGGTCATCAGGGCCAATAAATTAGAATAAGAAGGGGAACCACACAGCCCCCCTTCTTAAAAAATTAAAATAAATAAAAGACTGGCATCGTGCCGGAGGCCACGCCCCCTTCTTGCAGCACTCTGCAAACGCGCCCCCTGGCGAGTTGTAAGTTGGGGAATTAATTCCTCTTCAATACTGAGGGTCCCTGAGGGCCAACTAACCCAACAGGCATCTCCAGTATGTGCCAGGGAGCTGCGCTGCAGACAGGTGTTCTGAGGCCAAGCCCCTTTTTACACCTCTCTGCAACGCAGCTCTGTGGCGCTTACTGGAGGTACCTAGTGGTCTAGTTTGACCCTAGGGACCCTTAGGATTCAAGGGGACTTAATCTCTCAACTTAGAACAGCCACAGGGCGCGTTTACACAGTGGTGAAGGGAGGGGACGGGGCCTGAGGTGACGTGTGCAAACACGCACTATGGCACGTTTTAAATTGGGGATATCATTTCCCTTCAATACTGAGGGCCCCTGGGGGCTAACTAGCCCACCAAGTGCTTCCAGTAAGCGCCACTGAGCTGCATTGCAGAGAGGTGGTCCAGGTTGTGCCACTTTTTACACCTCTCTGCAACGCAGCTCTGTGGCACTTACTGGAGGTACCTAGTGGGATAGTTGGACCCTAGGGACCCTCAGGATTCAAATGAACTTAATCTCCCAACTAAAAACGGACACAGGGCGTGTTTACACAGTGGTGAAGGGAGGGGACGGGGCCTGAGTTAACGTGTGCAAAAACGCCCTGTGGCCTGTTTTAAGAGGTAGTTTTAATCCCCCTGCCCTATAATATACTAGGGGCTTACAGAGGAGGTCATGCTAATCACAGGGGGACCCCAACGCATAATGTTCCCTAGTGTATGTAGGTGTTTTCACTGTATTCTAAGTGTCTTTTAACATAGCACTGGCTCAAGGACTGGTTAGTCAGACTCAGTTACCACCAGTATCCATCTGAAAAAGTTGAGGGTACAGGATGATTTTGCTACAAGGATTCTTTCTGCTCTTCTTTTTGTTCTTTCTGCACGTTATCCTTCTTCCTGCACTTTTCTTCATCTTTGAGAACTTCTGTTGCTTCTTTCTGCACTTTTTTTTCTTTCTGTGCATTTTTTCTTCTTTCTTCACATGTCCTATCTCTGTAGGCATAGTTAGAAATTAGCACTTAAAAAACCTTTGAAATTCACAGAAAAAAACATAGGTTTCAGGCACGTTATAGTTAGGAATTAGCATTTAAAAAACCTCAGAAATTCACTGAAAAAACCATAGGTTTCAGGGGTGTTATAGTTAGCTGGACTTTTCACTTGTACAAAACCATTGAAATTCCCCTGTTATAGTTAGTTCAGCTAACTATAACTCGCGCGCCCGCAATGCACTGCTGATGACGTCACATATTAAATCACTCATGACATGGTCAGTGACATCACTCATGACATCATTTATGACATCTCAAATGACATCACTGATGACATCATCCTTGTGATAGAGTGGCAGACCTCCTCTCGCCCTAATATAACCTTTGATACACACATTCAAAAATAGAGACTAACATTTTCAAAACAATGGACATACCCAAACTAGTTACAACAACCTCTTCAGTAATTCTAAGATCCACATACACATCCACTCATTCACCAACAGTCCTATACAGTCACTCATACATGTACTCAATCATCATATGTACTCATACACCTATACATCCTGTTACACAATGCCACTCGTCCAAAGAGTTACTCACACACATAGTCACTCATGCTAATAAAGAATCAAACATACATTTATTTGCATATACAGTTATACACACACCACCACACTTACTTCTACGGAAACTTACACATACTTAGTCTTTTAAACAATCACTTATAGAAACACATACTTATTCATACAGGAACTCTTTCAATCTCTCACTCTCACATATACTCACTTATATTCACCAATAATCACATATACTAGTTTAAAACATATGTAGTTACTCATAAAGAAACTATTGAGACAGTCATTCACTCACTAACACACCCATACACACACTCATCCACCCATACAGTCCTGCACACATGCTGTCTTCAACACATACAAACAGTGAGTCACTCATTCATGCAACTATGCACTACGTAATACCCCCACCGAACCATGCAGACACTCAGACTGATACTCAAAAAACCAACTAATAACCTATATAGACACCCATGTAACTACTCACCAACCCATGCAGCCACTTATACACAAAGTGAGATACTGATACAGATATTTACATATTTAAACATTACTCACTAAGCCATGTATTCACTATGATACACTTAATCAGTCAGTTACACAATCAATTTTTCAAAAACAAATCATCCATTTAGACACTTATATACCCATTTATTCTTCCATCGACCTTGAGATATACATATATAAAACATATTTAATTTTCAGAAAAACAGACATTCACTGGATGATGTCATCAGTGATGTCATCAGTGATGTCATTTGAGATGTCATCAGTGATGTCATGAGTGATGTCACTGACCATGTCATGAGTGATGTAATATGTGACGTCATCAGCAGTGCATTGCGGGCGCACGAGTTATAGTTAGCTGAACTAACTATAACGGGGGAATTTCTAGGGTTTTGTATGAGGGAAATGTCCAGCTAACTATAACACCCCTGAAACCTATGTTTTTTTCAGTGAATTTCTAAGGTTTTTTAAAAGCCAATTCCTAACTATAACGTGCATGAAACGTATATATGTATATCGTTAGTGCTTGAATTGCTGGTTCTTCAAAAACAGGTACGGACCACCAGATTCTTCAAAAGAAATCAATTACTCCAAACGAAGGGGGTTCCTTCATGATATCGATTTATTTCATCATTGAAGTAGATACAGACAAGTGTCCGCCCCGGACGCGTTTCGATCGCATGAGCGATCTTGATCACCTCGGTCACGCAGCGTGTCTTGGGCTGACATAATTGTTGGTGAGTATTTATGATACCCCCCCCCCCCCGTAAAAAACAAATTTACGGGTTTTTTGGATAACATAAATGAAGATATGATCCCCCAACCCGTCACTGTCCTTGGCATAAGCGGGTCTCCTTACCGCAGAAAGAAATATATATGTGACTCGAATCAGTAATAAACAAACGTTGGATGGGTTCGGAAATAACTAGTTAACAACTGTTAACATTTGAAACGTGCCATTTAGCTCACCGGTTTAAAACAGTACCTCTCTATGAAGATTGGCACAGGGGTTCGATTCCAACCGTAATGACTAAAAACTTTTTATTTTCTCGCCTTAAAGAACTATAATGATGCATATATTATTGGCAACTAAATAAAGATTTCTAACTACCTCTACTGGATTTAATGATTGCTAGAAATTTGAAGTGGTGAATTTTGTCCGCTTCTTTGATAAGGTTAAAGCTATCAACGAACGTTTAAAAAAAAAAATTCCCGACATTTTTTGAATTAGTTAATTGAATGCAGAGTATATATAACGGCAAGGGCACCAAAGGCGTCTCACCTGTGCTAACCGACGGATGTTCTGAACCTGGAACACTCTTCAATTTTAGCGGTAAGAAGGATTCTGGCACATTGAAAGCTTGATTAAAGTTGGAGCACTTTAGAACATTGGGAGGTAGCGGACTTAGAACTCTAACCTCCCGTCTTGTTTTTGAACTTCCAAAGTTGAAATAACTTAGCGGTAAGAAGGATTCTGGCGCATTGAAAGCTTGATTAGAATTGGAGCTCTTTTTGAATATTGGAGGTAGCCGACTTAAAATTTGAACTTCTCGTTTATTTTGAACTTTTAAGTTGAAATAACTTTATTAAAACTGGGTTGCTTGATATATTCTCGAATTGACAGAAGAGAGATATAAATAAATTTAGACTTTGTTAGATTTAGAAATTATTATATTATATTTTTTACATAAATTTTGATAGTTAGAGTGTCAATAATTAAAACACTACACACCTACGTTACAATACAATTGATGACTTTCAGAATTATCGATCAAATGGAGATACTAACCACATTAGCAAATTTTAAATTTCTAGAGAGAAACCACAGTAGGACCTAATAGATTGTGTAATATATCTTTATAGGTCGTATTATGGAACGCTAAGAGAGCTACTAAACAGATTAAAACTTCAAATACAAGGTTTTGGTGGAATAGAATCGAGAATAAGGTGAGATTGTGCTCTTTGACAAAATGACCCTCTTCTATTGGTGCGATTGTAGACCAAAGAGTGAAGCTACTAGGAACTTTAAAATATAAATCAATTAACAATGATTCAACTCTATCCTTAGGAACTGTATCCAAATGAAGGGAGACCCTATCAACTGGGAAGATTTTTTCTTAGTGTATCTAATAAGCCACCAATAATGGAAGATGAGGTAAAACTCTGCTCCTGTGTTTAAGTTAATTTGTTTTCATAACTGAATTTTATCACCAATTAAGAATTTAAATTTAAGATTATAAGACAGCTTAATAGAATGTCAGGCCTATTTCCTTTATCTCATAATTTCATGTACTTTACTTTTCACGTTATTTATATATCCTTTTTGTATATCTCAGTTGAAGAAATAGTATTTAAGAGTTGTTTGCATATGTACATTAGAATATGATTGTATTAGTATATTCTAAGCTTATCAATTTTTGTTTATATGACAGCCCTGAAGAAGCGCAGCTGGCGCGAAACACGTGTTGGCACTTACTGTGATATTCCTTTATGAACTCTTTAAAGAAATAAGAATAAAAAACATCAAGAAAGTAATGAACAAGAAGACTTATCGTCTGTGGATTATTGAAAATATTGATCATTTCTGTTCTCGGATGTGTTTGTGTTTATATTTTGAACCACACTGGTGGGGACCAGTGTCTGAGATTATTTGAGCACCGGGCAATTTACCTGTAACCCAATTTCTATTTGCATATATGTATATGTATATATAACCTACTGGCGGTCGCCAGTAGGTAGTTATAGTTAGGACCTAGTTTCCATAGGAAAATAGTTTTTTGTTTTCCTAATAACTTTGGCGCCGGTGAACGAATCTTTGCAAAATTTTCTAAACTAGTTTCTAAACTAGTTTTTCTAAACTAGTGATCAGCCTCAGTCAGCTCCTGTCTTGAAAGTTTTGGGGTGATTTACCAAGCAGGGGCCGAGAAAAAAGGGGGTACCAAAACACGTTTTCCCCATGTTATTTTCCATAGGAAACTTTAGACAAAGCTACAGCACGAACTGCTGAACGGAATTACACCAAACTTGGCAAAAAGGTAGCCCTTGGTTCAGAAAGAGCCCGTTTTGTTAAATGGTGTAAATCCGTTCAGTAGTTCCTGAGAAATTAAAGAAAGAATAAGTTTCGATATCTGTGGCCGAGGAGGGTTCGCGAACCCTCCCAACCACGTGCTTCACTCTGATTGGCTGCCAACACTCCACACCAGGAAGTGTTGGCAGCCATTTTGTGACTCGGTAGAACCGAGTCACAAGAAAACAGTGAAAAAAAGGTGAACAATTAAGAAAAGGGGGCAGGGTAGAAACACCCCCACCCCCTAGACCTGCTCAGGGGGTCCCAAAAGGCCCCCAGGGCCAAAAAAAGCATTAAAAAAAAATATATATCGGAATTCGCATTGGGGTCGTGAATCCCACCGAAAGTTTTTTTTTTAAATGAAGCCCGCGCTTCATTTAAATGAGGGCTTCTGGTGGGCCAGGTCCCCGGGCATTGCCAAAAAAGTATTAGTGAGGGCCCGTGGGGACCCCAACAACCCCAGGGACCGCCACCTCCCCTAGGCTTATTACAATGTATGCGGGGGCACTATAGCCCCCTGCACCCCCGGGGACCGCCACCTCCCCGGGGCTTTGATACTAAACCATGGGGGGAACGTGGCACCCCGCAGCCCCGGGGACCACCGCCTCCCCGGGGCTCTATTTTTAATTTTAAAAGGTCTGTGGGGGGGCTCAAGCCCTCCACATGCCCCGGGTAACACCATCTCCCCTGGGCACTCTATATTTAAATTTGGGGGTCTGTTACGGACCCCTAGGCCCTGGGGACAACCACCTACCTGGGGCTTTTTAAACGAAAGGAGGGGAGCCGCGTGGCCCCACTCCTGGAGACCTGGATGGCCCTGGTGACCACCACCCCCCAGGGCTGGCTCCTGCAGTGTCCGTGGATGTCCACCTTTGGGACACTGCTGTTTGCAGTCACAGGGTGGGAGCCCTGTCATTGCAAACCCTGCTTTGCTTCATTGAAGTGAGAGCAGGGAAACCTGCTCTCGCTTCAATGAAGCAAAGCAGGATTGCTTTTCCACAAGGGGAGCTGCATGTCAGCAGCTCCCCTTGTGGAAAAGCAATGCCGGCTCCCACAGGAGTTGGGGAGCTTGCAGGGACTGTGGGGGCATTGGGGCACCCCCATGGTCCCCAATGGAGTGGCCAGGCCCCGGGGGATGGGGTCCCTGGGGCTAGAAGTGGCCTGGGAGGAAGGGCCACGCGGCCCCCCTCCCGTAAAAAAAAAAATGGATGACTAGGCCCCGGGGGATGGGGTCCCCGGGCCATAATTGGTCTTTGGAGGGGAGCCACACAGTCCCCCTCCGCATACTTTAAAAAAAAAACAAGACTGCTAGGCCCTGGGGGAAGGGTTCCCCGGGGCGAAAAGTGGCCAGGGAAGGGGGGCCACGCAGCCCCCCTCCCAAAAGATACAAAAAAAGAAAAAAAAAGAACCTCATATTGCCGGAGGCCCCGCCCCCTCCTTGCACCACTGTGCATACGCGCCCTGTGGCGCGTGTTAAGGTGGGGAATTAGTTCCCCTTGAATCCTGAGAGTCCCTGGGGGCTATCGAGCCCACCAGGTACCTCCAGTAAGCACCACAGGGCTGCGTTGCACAGAGGTGGTCCGAGACCGTGCCCCTTTTTACACCTCTCTGCAACGCAGCTCTGTTGCGCTTACTGGAGGTATCTGCTGGGCTAGTTGGACCCCAGGGACCCTCAGGATTCAAGGGGACTTAATCCCCCAACCTAAAACGCGCCACGGGGTGTGTTTGCATAGTGGTGAAGGGAGGAGGACGGGCCTGATGTGACAAGTGTGCAAAGGTGCCCTGTGGCGCATTTTAAGTTGGGGGATTGAGTCCCCTTGAATCCTGAGAGTTTCTAATGGACAACTAGCCCACCAGGTATCTCCAGTAAGATCCACAGAGTTGCGTTGCAGAGAGGTGTAAAATGGGGCGTGGCCTCGGACCACCTCTCTGCAACACAGCTCTGTGGCATTTACTGGAGGTACTTGGTGGGCTAGTTGGCCCCCAGGAACTCTCAGGATTCAAGGGGACTTAATCTCTAACTTACAACGTGCTAGGGGGTGCGTTTGCACAGTGGTGCAGGGAGGGGGCGGGGCCTGATATAAGAAGTTAGCAATCCTGCTGTGTGGGATTTACTTGTTACGAGGCACTCACCTGTGCTCCAGATTGTTTCACCTTGATGACGATGTGAGGACAGGTCCCCAATCCCTCTAGAAACTAGCAGCGTAATACCAAAATATAACTTAGGATCAGTCCGGTAGTCTCAGGGGGGAAAAGGGGTTGGGATGACAAGAGAAGAGAAACAAGAAGATTCCAGCGGTCTTCTTTTAGGGGGACCAGGGCTTCAGGGGGCTTGAGTATTCACAGGATACAATAAACAGGAATGTAACTGGATAGTGGCTTGAGTTTTCTACTAGACTCCTAAGTACAAAACACAGAAGATAAACAATGTGTATATCTGTGAGGCAGTATCTTCTTACAGTTATCATAAACTTGTAACCAAAAGGCTCCAATAATTCGTACCTACAGACTACGTAGGTTTCAACAGAATTTTGGGTTGATCTAACAATCTACTTTTCGATTTATGCAATCTGCAATAAACAATACAATCATTAACATACTGTCAAATAAGGTTAACAATCATGATAGCATTTAGTTATGTTCATCAGCATAGGTACCTGAATCCTTATATGCCCAGTTTAGGATCAGATGCCTTGAGTGCACAGAAGTTCAAATGCTGCCAAAACAACCTTCTGCCATAAAGGAACAAAATACTGCATACAAAATAATAGTAGTCAAAACCACATCTGTGCTGTTGTGATTCTTAAGGCTAACTTTGCTTTGCGATAACTATTTTCACACTTTTAAAAAGGCACAATCTTCTTTGTTTTATAAATGTCAATAGTTTTTGGGTACTAAGGGAAAACTCGCCGTAACACTTGAGATGGTGAGCAGTCTAAATATCGAGTTTTAAATTTCGACCTACAAGTATATCGAGCTGTTAATATCGTAGGTCAAGAATATCGAAGTCAAGAATATCGATGGACAGAATATCGACCCCAAGGTAAGTATTATCGAAGTTAACAATATCGAAAACATAAATATAGATGTAAGTAATATCGTAAGCAAAAATTTCGATGTCAATAATATCGATATTTTATTAGTGTAATGTATTTTATTTGTATGTTAAAGATTATTGTAATGTATTTTAATACATTTACAAATAAATGTTTAGAGATTAATAATTATTTAAGATTTAATTTAGCATTTTAGTATCAGAGCGGGTTGTGGGTTTATAGGGGAATAGGGTGGGAAGTAATTTAATTATAATTAATGAATTAATATGTATTGTTTAATTGGTATTTATGATTAATTAATTGTCAATTAATTATTAATTGTAAATTAAATATATTAATTGAATAATTAATTGTTAATTAATTATTAATTGTAAATTAATTTCATTAATTGGTTAATTATATAAGTTATAATTAGTTTAATATTAATATTAATTTATTGGTAATGTTAATTAATTAATTGTTAATTACTAATTAATTGGTGATTTAATTTTTATTAAGTGATTAATTGATGATTAAAATAATTATGTGAATTTTTATGTGTAGTGGGTTGTGGGTTTATAGGGGAATAGGGTGGCATGTAATTAAATTACAATAATTAATGATAATTTTGATTTATTTGTAATTATTAATAATTAATTGTTAATTAATTATTAATTGGTAATTAATTGTTATTAGTACGTTAAATATAGTAAATATAAATAATTTATTATTTCATGTTATTTGTTGTTATTGCTAATTAATGTATTGTTAATTAATAATTAATTTGTGAATAATTGTAATTTGGTAGTTAATATGTATAAATTAGTAAACAATAACTATATTAATTATAAAGAATGTATTATTAATTGTAAATAATAGATAAATTGATATTTAAATGTATTGTGTATTTTGTATGTGTAGTGTGTTGTGTGTTAAAGGGGGAATAGTGTGGGATGTAATTCAAAGTTATTTATGTAAATATTTTTTTTAAATAGTTGGTATTTAATAATAATTATTTTGTAAATTAATTATTAACATATTATTTTTTTATTAATAATTATTTAATTGGTTATTGTGTTTATAGAATCCCTGTGCTATCCAGTGCTTTCCCAACTGTTTTACTATCTGGAGTGGGAATAGTAATTTTTACCCCTACGCTATCCAGCGCTTTCCCTACTGTTGCACTCTCTGGAGTGGGAATAGTAATTTGTACCCCTACGCTATCCAGCGCTTTCACTACTGTTGCACTCTCTGGAGTGGGAATAGTAATTTTTACCCCTACGCTATCCAGCGCTTTCCCTACTGTTTCACTTAGTGGAGTGGGAATAGTAATTTGTACCCCTATGCTAATCAGCGTTTTCACTACTGTTGCACTCTCTGGAGTGGGAATAGTAATTTTTAACCTTTCGCTATCCAACGCTTTCCCTACTATTGCACTCTCTGGAGTTGGAATAGTAATTTGTACACCCAAGGTATCCAACGCTTTCCCTACTATTGCACTCTCTGGAGTGGGAATAGTAATTTTTACCCCTACGCTATCCAACGCTTTCCCTACTATTGCACTCCCTGGAGTGGGAATAGTAATTTTTACTCCTAAGGTATCCAGCGTTTTCAATACTTTTGCACTCCCTGGAGTGGGAATAGTAATTTTTACTCCTAAACTATCCAACGCTTTCCCTACTATTGCACTCCCTGGAGTGGGAATAGTAATTTTTACCTCTACGCTATCCAACGCTTTCCCTACTGTTGGACTCACTGGAGTGGGAATAGTAATTTTTACCCCTATGCTATCCAACGCTTTCCCTACTGTTGCTCTCTCTGGAGTGGGAATAGTAATTTTTACCCCTACGCTATCCAGCACTTTCACTACTGTTGCACTCTCTGGAGTGGGAATAGTAATTTTTACCCCTACGCTATCCAGCGCTTTCCCTACTGTTTCAGTTACTGGAGTGGGAATAGTAATTTGTACCCCTACGCTATCCAGCGTTTTCACTACTGTTGCATTTTCTGTAGTGGGAATAGTAATTTTTACCTCTACGCTATCCAACGCTTTCCCTACTGTTGGACTCACTGGAGTGGGAATAGTAATTTTTACCCCTATGCTATCCAACGCTTTCTCTACTGTTGCACTCTCTGGAGTGGGAATAGTAATTTTTACCCCTACGCTATCCAGCGCTTTCACTACTGTTGCACTCTCTGGAGTGGGAATAGTAATTTTTACCCCTACGCTATCCAGCGCTTTCCCTACTGTTTCACTTACTGGAGTGTGAATAGTAATTTGTACCCCTACGCTATCCAGCGTTTTCACTACTGTTGCATTCTCTGTAGTGGGAATAGTAATTTTTACCCCTACGCTATTCAATGTTTTCCCTAGTGTTGCACTCATTGGAGTGGCAATAGTAATTTTTACTTCTAAGCTATCCAGCGTTTTAACTACTGTTGCACTCACTGGAGTGGGAATAGTAATTTTTACCCCTACGCTATCCAACGCTTTCCCTACTGTTGGAATCACTTGAGTGGGAGTAGTAATTGTTACCCCTATGCTATCCAGTGGTTTCCCTACTGTTGCATTCTCTGTAGTTGGAATAGTAATTTTTTTCCCTACGCTATCCAACACTTTCCCTACTGTTACACTCTCTGGAGTGGGAATAGTAATTTTTACCCTTCCGCTATCCAACCGTTTCCCTACTATTACACTCTCTGGAGTTGGAATAGTAATTTTTGCCCCTACACTATCTAACGCTTTCCCTACTGTTGCACTCTTTGGAGTTGGAATAGTAATTTTTATCCCTACGCTATCCAATGTTTTCCCTAGTGTTGTATTCTCTGGAGTGGGAATAGTAATTTTTACCCTTACGCTATCCAACACTTTCCCTACTATTGCACTCTCTGGAGTTGGAATAGTAATTTTAACCCTACGCTATCCAACACTTTCCCTACTCTTGCACTCTTTGGAGTTGGAATAGTAATTTTTACCCCTACGCTATCCAACATTTTCCTTACTGTTGTTTTTGTTGGAGTTGGACTAGTAGTTTTATTGTGTCTGATATTTAATATGTTTTGTATTATTTTAGCTATTGTAATATATCATTAATAATAAAAATTATTTAAATTAAAAATATTGATTATTATTTGCTATATGTAATTTTTAAATATTTATTGATGTTATTGTTTTATGTGTATAGATGTATTGGTAATTTTTTAAAACATTTAATAATTTATACGTTACAGAAATTATTATTAAAATTAATTATTAAGTAAGTATATATATTATATATTATATGTATATGTTTAATTAAAGTTTTATTAAATTATATATATTAATTATACATTTTAAATATTATACAATATATTTAATTATGTTTATATAATTTATAAGTATTATTTGGTTTATTTTACATATATTTTTAAAGTAAAAAAAACGATATTTTTAATAACGATATTTTTGACATCGATATTTAATTTTCGATATTTTTGCACTTACCATGTTGTAGATAGGATGTCGATATTCTTGACATCGATATTTGTGTTGCGATATATTTGTAGGTCGATTTTCTGTCTGTCGACATTATGTCAGAGATCCACTTGAGATGAAGTGTTTTCCTTCTGTCCAAGAAATATAGTTCGGATAATTTGCGCAGTTTAGAGAGCAATGTTCCAAGTTCTAAAAACATTGTTCCAAGTTCTAATGTAAGCAGACTCACCGTGGGATAGTTGTCTTCCAAAAAATACCTTAACCCCTTGTGTGCCACGCCCTTTCCCCGCCCTGTGCCGGGCGTTGCATTAGCGGGCGGGGTTCATGACGAGCTGGACTCGTCATGGGCACAACGCAACCGCGGCCCATGACGAGTCCAGCTCGTCATGGGCACAGAAGGGGTTAAAGCATGTTTTCTCTGTGCGCTTCTTTTCAGGGAGCATGACACGGAAGAAAACTTCGGACCGGAGACTCAGCCCGGAACCAGGAAGCCAGGAAATTGCTGATGCAAGGCTGTCAAGCAGGAGATGCCGATCGGAAAAGCTGGAGCCAGGTAAGTGTGTTGAAGCAACAAGGCCAAGCACTGAATAGTGAAGAGGAGTGGTTTAAATGGGCTCCTAAGCAGGTGCTGGGTGTGGTCCTGGGTGTGGCCCAACTGTCTTTCAGGCCCAGGGTTTTTAGCAAACTGGGTGTGGCTTTCAACTGTCTTTCAGGCCCAGGGATTACTGGGTGTGGTCCTGGGTGTGGCCCAACTGTCTTTCAGGCCCAAGGTTTGCACAGAATAACTACACATTATTCAATTACTTATGGCATGATAGAGCCACAGTTTAACAACATGACATAATACATGAACATAATTTACAGTAAACACATATATGAACAGGATGGTATTCCATGATTTGAAATGGAAGAAATCCATACATTAACAGGATGCCTTCTACAAGATACCAGTGTTATATTACCATTTACACTGTTTCTGCTGATATGACTTCAAATCAAGGTGGACAGGGAAGGAGACATGCATGGGACAATTCACCTGTAACATTACTGGTGGTAATAAAAAGGGCAGTTGACCCCCAAGGGTGACATTGGGGGCTAACTACTCCTCCTGTTACCTCCAGTAAATCCCACACAGTGGGATTGCTAAGAGGTGTTTCGGAGGTCACGCTCACCTTTCTCCACCACTCTGGAAACGCGACTGGTATGTTATAGTTAGAAATTAGCATTTAAAAAACCTTTGGAATTCACTGAAAAAACCATAGGTTTCAGGCACGTTATAGTTAGAAATTAGCATTTAAAAAACCTTAGAAATTCACTGAAAAAAACATAGGTTTCAGGGACGTTATAGTTAGTTGGACATTTCACTCGTACAAAACCATAGAAATTCAGCCGTTATAGTTAGTTCAGCTAACTATAACCCGCGCCCCCGCAATGCACTACTGATGATGTCACATATTACATCATTCATGACATAGTCAGTGATATCACTGATGACATCACTGATGACATCTCAAATGACATCACTGATGACTTCACTGATGACATCATCCACGTGAAAATCTGATGCACCTCCTCACACTCTATTATGACCTTTGATACACACACTGTAAAATACAGACTACCATTTTCGAAACCTTCGACACACCAATACCAGTTACTACATACGCACTCACTGATTCATAGGTCTACACACACATCCACTTATTCACTCATACAATCACTCAAAAAAATGCAGTCACTCATCAATACAACACTATCATATGCACTCATACACCTATACAGACACTCACATAATGCCACTCATCCATGGAGTTACTCACACACCTAGACAGTCATGCAAAGAATCAATCCCACTCCCATTTACTCACCTATACAGTTATACACACATCACCTCACTTATTCATACAGATACTAACGCATACTTACTCTCTTATACAATCACTGATACAAGTACACACTCATCAATACAGCCACTTTCACAATTACTGACTCTCACGTATAGACATTTATATACTCCAACTCTCACATACACTGCCTTTTACATATGTAGTTACTTGGACATGTACCACTGAGACATCCATTCACTCACCAACACACCCATACACACACCCACCTACCCATACAGCTGTTTCCACATGCACTCTTGAATCCTGAGAGTCCCTGGGGGCTATCTAGCCCACCATGTACCTCCAGTAAGCACCACAGGGCTGCGCTGCACAGAGGTGGTCTGAGGCCACGCCCCTTTTTACACCTCTCTGCAACGCTGCTCTGTCACGCTTACTGGAGGTATCTGGTGGGCTAGTTGGACCCCAGGGACCCTCAGGATTCAAGGGGACTTAATCCCCCAACCTAAAACGTGCCACAGGTGTGTTTGCACAGTGGTGAAGGGAGGAGGCATGGCCTGATGTGACAAGTGTGCAAAGGTGCCCTGTGGCGCGTTTTAAGTTGGGGGATTGAGTCCCCTTGAATCCTGAGGGTTCCTGGTGGCCAACTAGCCCACCAGGTATCTCCAGTAAGAGCCACAGAGCTGCGTTGCAGAGAGGTGTAAAATGGGGCGTGGCCTCGGACCACCTCTCTGCAAAGCAGCCCTGTGGCACTTACTGGAGGTACTTGGTGGGCTAGTTGTCCCCCAAGCACTCTCAGGATTCAAGGGGACTTAATCCCCCAGCTTACAACATGCTAGGGGGCGTGTTTGCACAGTGGTGCAGGGAGGGGGCGGGGCCTGATATAAGAAGTTAACAATCCTGCTGTGTGGGGCTTACTGGTGATAATAAAAGGGGTAGTTGGCCCCCAAGGGTGACATTGGGGGCTAACTACTCCTCCTGTTACCTCCAGTAAATCCCACACAGTGGGATTGCTAAGAGGTGTTTCGGAGGTCACGCTCACCTTTCTCCTCCACTCTGGAAACGCGACTGGTATGTTATAGTTAGAAATTAGCATTTAAAAAACCTTAGAAATTCACTGAAAAAAACATAGGTTTCAGGGACGTTATAGTTAGTTGGACATTTCACTCATACAAAACCATAGAAATTCGGCCGTTATAGTTAGTTCAGCCCCCGCAATGCACTGCTGATGACGTCACATATTACATCATTCATGACATGGTCAGTGATATCACTGATGACATCTCAAATGACATCATCCAGTGACTGTGTGTTTCTGTAAAGTTAAATATGTTTTATATATATGCCAAGGTGTATTGAAGAATGAGCCTCCAGTTCCCAAACTGGTCGTAAAAAATGTAGGTATGTGGCTCGACAGCACACTTTCAATGTGCGAACAGATAAACAAATTGTCAGGCATCTGTTTTGGACTCCTGAGGATGCTCAGAAAGATGTTAGAACTGATCCCGGAGCAACTCAGGAAAACCGTTGTGCAGTTTTTGATAGTCTCCCGTCTGGCCTATGGGAACTCCCTATATCTGGGCTCTCCCAAGTATGTGATCAAGAGACTCCAGACGGTGCAGAATGATACGGCCAGGCTCCTGCTTAAACTCCATAGACAAGCGCCAGTTAGAGAATCCTTGAAACTACTCCATTGGCTCCCTATAGCATCAAGAATAAAATGTAAAGTTCTCTGTATCGCTCACAGAGCAATAAATAACAAAGGCCTACCGAAACTTAAATCCCTGATCTCGTGCTATACCCCCTCAAGATCTTTAAGATCCTCCCACGCTCACCTCCTCACACCACAAGAATTAAAAAATCCAGATTGGAAGGGAGCTTTTTCTCCCACTTGGTCCCAAAACTGTAGAATACTCTTTCGTTGGACCTCAGAGGGCAGAGAAATGAACTAATATTCAGAAAAAAGCTGAAGAGTTGGCTTTTTCCATTTAGCCACTAATGGGCCTTTTCTCTCACTACAGTTCTTATCTTCAGCGCCGGGAAGCCTCCGGGTAGCCAGGCGCTATATAAACCACATAAATAAATATTATATATCTATATATATACCCAAAATTGTGATAGAGAACATGTGGTATTTTACCATAATTTCTCCACAAATTGATCGAACAGAACAAACAAAAATGTATCACCAATTGTGAAATATTTTTCAACAAACGTCACAATGTGAAAGTCATTTAACTGTTTTTACATTTGTTTTAAAATATACACTGACGTTTGTCTTCTATGTTCATGACCATGTGACTTCTCGTAGTTGTTGTGTATTATGGTATTTAAGTTATGATTGGTAGCAACCACGTCATGTGATCAAGGCTCTACGGAGCTGAAACGCGTACTGGCGACGGTGAAATAAAGACCTTCTAAGCACCAGTTTGGGTCCGTGTCCGTTACTTTGGAGAAAGCAAGCAACGAATCTTCAAACGGTTACAACGTGATTTTATCGGTCGGACTGCTCTCAAACCGATCTTTCACGGACCCCCTCCTCGGCAATGGTCGGCGTATCCTAATGAGAGTTTTGTTTCCGGGTTGACCTGGAAGCACACGCAAGAGCTCGGCAAGGAGCATACAACGCTGGACCCCCCTGAAGGAAGGAAGAAGCCAGGACCTGACACATCGCAACGAGTGCAGAGTCGGAGGACTTGGTGGCGGCTGCGGGTTTCAGGTAGGCTACACTGTCCACATAAGGGGTGCTTTTCGTATTAGTGGGCGGCAAGTAACACGAACCACAATACGCATAAAAATTCTAGTCAATATCCACCAACATGTCGGCTGACATGGTACGCGAGAGGCAACAAGCCGCCATGCAAATGTTTATTGATGCAAGCCCGGTAACCACGGGAGCCGCGATAATGGCAGCAACAACATCGAATACCTCAAACACAGTGAAAGACAAATTCAAATTATTGGAGAAAAAGATGAAGGCGGAGCAGCACAAATGGTGGGAGTCATGTTCCCTTCAGAGGTATATAGAGGTTGGGAGAATACCGAGGGGGCTAAGGATCCTCACAGCTCCCAGTTATGAAGATCCCAACCCAGATTTGATGAGAGAATGGGCGGACTGCAATTTAGAGTCATCAAGAAAGTTAACTATGATACTCATTAAATATGCAGACATAGATAGAATGAAATTGCTGAAAGAAATAGAGGAAATTAATGATGCTTTGGATAAAATGGATGACAAGGAAGAGCAAATAAAGTTACGCAAAGAAATGCTTATCAGAATCAAGAAAGATGAGGACCAGATAAAAGAAAGAAAAGCATTTAAATTCTTGAGAGATAAGCGAGATTATGAACTAGGACAGATTTTTACTTTTGCCAAAAGGTACTACTCAATTAGGATATCAAAATTCAATCAAGTTGAGGTGCCTAGAAAAATGGTGCGTAGCCAGAAAAACGCAACTAACTCATCAGTGTCGGATTTGAGCTCCTTGGGAGAGAGTGAATCAGAGTCAGAAATGCGCAAAAGTAATGACCCAAACTCAATATCCAAACCCTCCCCGGGGGAAGAGCTAAATTTTATCTGCCAAGAGAGAAGACAAACTCTACGGCCACGGATTCAACAAATGCACAACACAGAAGATGTGCCAACTACAAGCGGAGGCAGAGGCGCAAAGCAAACAAGAGGCATGCGCAGACCGTACAGAAGAGGTGGCAGGAAAAACTGGTAACACCATTACAACAATCATTAAACTACAATAATACTATCATTAATCTGTCAAATATCAGCTTGACAAACCAAGAAATGAATATGCTAAATCTAGGTCTGTCATATGCCCACAAAGTGAACTTTGATTATGCCTCAACAAGATTAGACATCTACAAGGGTGTCAGAAAATTTAAATTAAAAAAATATCACTGTCTTATGAAATCCAACAAAGATAATGATAATACCAAAAAAAAGTCGACAGAAGTCAATCCAGTATCTAATGATGGCAGCAAAAGTTCAAATGCATCACAGGCAGACCAAGAATTACTACGAACAATGGAAGAATTGTGGAATGAAAATGCTAGTGGTTTGGCAAATGACTCAGAACCGGATATTAGACCAACGGAGAATACAAGAGACATCATATCTACGCCATTTAGAACTAAATCTACCTTTAACCCTATTATGATCAGAGATGCAATAGACTTGTTTCACGAATCTACAATAGCTGATACAAAAAAGCTGAATAAAAATATTGTTAGCAAAAGAAGGGCTACCAACAACAAAGACCAACAATATCACAATTTAATCAAGAAATTGAAAGACAATGAGGATGTGATAATACGTGGCAGCGACAAAGGTGGTAACATCGTTCTATGGCCTAGAAATCTCTATGAGAAAGAAGCATACAGTCAACTAAACGACAGATTATGTTATGAACGCAGCAACCAAGCAAAACTGACCAGTTCATACAAAGAGTTCTATGCGAAATTATCTGGGTGGAGACAAGATAATCTAATTACAGGAGAGGAACACAAATATTTGAGAAACGAGCATCCGATTACACCTTTAATTTACTTTATCCCTAAAATACATAAAAACCGAGACAATCCCCCTGGCAGACCCATCATCTCAGCTATGGACGGTTTATTGGAACATACTACCAGATATATTGACTTTTTTCTTCAGGACTTTGTTCAAAATCTACCTAGTTATGTGCATGATACAAGTGATTTTTTAAGACAAATTTCTGAATTTGAGTGGCAAGACAACTATTTATTAATGACATTGGATGTAACCTCACTATATACATGTATTGAACATTCAGATGGAATAACAGCTATTAGACATTACTTATCTAGAAGATCTGCTGCCATGAAATGTCACAGTAAGATGTTAATAGATATGATTACATTCTGTCTATATAACAACATATTCATGTTCTATAGTCAACTGTACCGTCAGGTAAGAGGAGTAACCATGGGAGCCAGTTTCTCTCCTAGTTATGCATGCTTGCATATGGGTAAGTGGGAGGAACTGGTTCTCATGGATGTACACAAACTTAGCATGTTGAATAATGTAAAAATGTGGAGAAGGTACATAGATGACCTGTTTGTGATCTGGCAGGGTACAAAAAGAGAAGCTGAGGATTTTGTGAATAGCCTCAATGCCAATGACATTAATCTTAAATTTACGGCCACTATAAGCTCTAACTCTGTAGAATTCTTAGATACTCAGGTATATGTTGAAAACTGCAAAATCCAAACCAAATTGTTTAGGAAACATACGGCTGGGAACTCAACACTACATGCAAGCAGTATGCATCCAAAACATCTAGTGAACAGCATACCCTACGGGGAAATGTTAAGACTACGAAGGATATGCAGTAATGACAATGAGTTAAAGAAAGCCCAGACAGAAAGTAAAATGAGATTTCTGCAGAGAGGGTATCAAGAAACAACAATTGATAGAGCAATCAAAAGAGCAGGTGAAAAAAGTAGGAATGAAATCTTAAAACCTAAAGAAATCAGAGTAGAGAAAGATAAAGGGACACAAGGGGCTAGTGACTATCGCATGATTCTGAAATTCAATAATCAACACAAAGAAATTAAGAAAATCATCCACAAAAATTGGGCGATGGTACGATGTGACCCCATAATTGGTCCCCTGGTCCCTGTCAAAGTCCCTATTACCTACAGCAGAGCACCATCTCCAAGGATAAAATTGTCAAAACAAATCCTGAAATTTTAGAGAGAAGTAATTGGTTACAAATGAGAAAGGGTTTTTATAAATGTAAAACGTGCAAGGCATGTACACATGGTATCAATAAAAACATGTATAAAACCCCCTTCAGTGATAGGGAGTTCAAAATAGATAAACTGTTAACATGCAAAACAGAGTTTGCGGTGTATGTGTTGCAATGTACCTGTGATCTACAATATGTTGAAAGTACAGTGCTACAGGTACACAAACGTATTCTTCAACACCTACGTGCCATAACAAATCAGGACAATACATACCCTGTGGCACGTCATTTCAAAGACAAGCATAACTCTGACAACACAGCCCTCAAGTATTTTGTTATAGATTCTGTACCGCCCAGTAGACGGGGGGGTGACAGGGTCACTAAACTGAGAAAACTTGAAACAAGGTACATACTCCAATTAGATTCAAAGGAACCATCAGGGTTGAACATCACAGAAGATCTTCATACATGTCTAAGCTAAAAAACCAACTGATGGAATACTGTAGCTGTACAGATTTTACAAAGCATATTAATCAGTGAGCATACTAAATTCCGGCAGGATAGATGTGCAGGTATTTAATTGTATATATGTTGATTGTATGGATTTTAACAAAGTATTTATATTTATATATTTATATATTTATGTATTTATATATTTATATATTTATAGATTTGATGGTATACAATGATGTTGTTTTGTTTATTATTACTATTAATTTTGTACCTACCATGTTGGAATTTGCACAGGGCACTGTAATATCATCTGTAATATCTCCAGTAAGATCGCCCACTCCTGATTATATTGGTATATATATATATATACTTTTTGGATATTTTAGATATTTTAGATATTTTAGAGTCTTTTGAATGTCTACATCTTAGAACCCTATTCACTGTGTAACCATACTCTAAACTAAATTTAATTAGATGTGACAAATGGCAAATCAAATCAACACATGCTAAGATTAAAAATTGTTATAAATATGTCTGATCAAACCAACGTAATTTTAGATGTTATATATATTTTGCACTTATGCCCAGAACTCTCATTGCACCTAGCACTAGGCACTTTCTTTCTTTATTTTATTTATAGTTTGCACTTTAAGCACGTTTTTGCACAGCATATACTTTGCACAACACAAATACAGGAAAAATCATATTGGTCGAGGAAGCATTATGTGTATAGGGATTTAACCCGATACCCAAAATTGTGATAGAGAACATGTGGTATTTTACCATAATTTCTCCACAAATTGATTGAACAGAACAAACAAAAATGTATCACCAATTGTGAAATATTTTTCAACAAACGTCACAATGTGAAAGTCATGTAACTGTTTTTACATTTGTTTTAAAATATACATTGACGTTTGTCTTCTATGTTCATGACCATGTGACTTCTCGTAGTTGTTGTGTATTATGGTATTTAAGTTATGATTGGTAGCGACCACGTCATGTGATCAAGGCTCTACGGAGCTGAAACGCGTAATGGCGACGGTGAAATAAAGACCTTCTAAGCACCAGTTTGGGTCCGTGTCCGTTACTTTGGAGAAAGCAAGCAACGAATCTTCAAACGGTTACAACGTGATATATATATATATGTATATAAATATATATAGATATATATATATAGTACCTACTGACGGTTACCAGTAGGTAGTTATAGTTAGGATCTATTTTCCATAGGAAATCTGCAAAGTTCTATTCCCAATAAGTTTGGCGTCGGTTGACAATTCTTCGCGAAATTTTCCAAACTTTTGGCCAGCTCCGGTCCGCTCCTACCCTGAAAGTTTCGTGGTGATTCGTCAAGCGGGGGCCGAGAAAAAAGGGGGGTCCCAAAACGCATTTTCCCCATGCAATTTCCCATAGGACCTGTCGACGCAGCTACAGGCCGAACTGCTGAACGGAATTACACCAAATTTGGCAAAGAGGTAGTCCTCAGTTCAGGCTCGTGCCTTTTGCATAAATGGTGTAAATCCGTTCAGTAGTTCCTGAGAAAATTAGAGTAAAAAAGATAGATATATCTATGGCCTCGGAGGATCCACGCACCCTATGCGCACCCAGAGCGCACCCTCTGCGAACCGAGCGCGCACTCTCCCGATCACACGCTGAATGCTAATTGGCTGTCAAGTATCTGTCAACATTCGAAAGCAGGAACTGTTGGCAGCCATTTTGTGCCTCGGTAGAAGCGAGGCTGATTAGGTAAGGGAAATGAGTGTGTGAAAGATGCAAAGGGGGCAGGGTAGAAATACTCTGACCCTCTAGTGTTGCTTAGGGGGTCCCAGAAGGACCCCCTGGGGCCCCCTTTTTTTTTTTTAAATGGCGAAATGCGCACATGGTGCGCGGATCCGGACGGGAAAAAAAAAACGAAGTGCGGGCTTCCACGCTTTGTTAATAATGAGCCCCTGGGGGGGCCAAATCCCGGGGGCAAAATCTGTAAACATGAATGGGTGGCGGCGTGGACCCCCTCCTGGAGCCCTTGAGGGCCCTGGGGACTGCCACCCCCCAGGGCCGGCTCCTACAGTGTCCTGGGGTGCCCACCCCCAGGACACTGTTGTTTGCTATGAGAGGGCGGGAGTCTCCCGCCCTCCCATAGCAAACTTCGTTAGGATTTTGAAAGAGAGAGCAGGGAAACCTGCTCTCACTTTCAAAATCCAAACAATATTGCTTTTCCACACGGGGAGCTGCATGTGGAAAAGCAATGCCGGCTCCCGAAGGACACGGGGAGCCGGCTGGGACCGTGGGGACATTGGGGCTCCCCCCACGGTCCCCAATGTTTTTTAATAAACCCCGGGGGATGGGGTCCCCGGGGATAATAAAAATTAGTGATAGGGGCTATTTGTTTTTATACGGTAAAATTAGGAGTCGCGCATTCTAACGCGTTGGGTGCACGATTTCTCTCACATTGGGTGCGCGGATCCAAGGGAAAAAAACAGAAATTTTGGGGAGATAAACATCAAGCTTAAGTGTTTTGTTCTTGAGTGGCTCTAAAAAGAGCTGTTGTGTTCATTGAGAGTTTTTGGTACTTATAAGTAAGTACCTATACAGAGTCTAAAGTTGTTGAGGAAGACTCTGTTTCCTTCATCAGTAAAGTGTACTCCATCTCTCCTATACATCTCTTGCATATGAAAGCGCAGATTGTTATTGTAAATGGACCCCATTCTATAGTCTCGGAGAAATCAGAAACAGATTTATTCACATGTTTCCTAGCTTTCTCAATCTGTGGACAAAAATGATTGGACCAGTTCCATTTCTGCCTTTGGCATATGTTATAATACACAAAGGCAGTTTTGGGAAAAAGTGAAATCAATTCTGCAAAGGTGTCCTTCATAAGCATTTCCATACCTACCCCAGTCAAAGTGCCTAGGTCATTGCCACCACAGTGCACTATTATGAGGTCAGGGTGTTGGATATGCATAAAGGATTTTACCAATGGCATCAATTGGTGCCACTTTAACCCTCTCTGTCCAATCCATTTAATGTCTACATTTGGCAAACCTAGGTCTTTGTGAATGCCTTTGTTTTCTGCATTCCGTTGGCTCCAGAAAATATAGCTGTGTCCCACAATTCACACTCTAAGCATCTTGAAGGGAGGTCTGGATGCACTCAGATGGTCTCTGTAAATGAAATGGCAGTTTGAAAAGTAAGATTTTTCTAAAATGGTGGCTAAGATGCAGTTTTGAAAAAAGACAAGAAATCATTGGTTGTTTGGCAACCTTCTACACTGAAAGGTAGGGTGCATGTTTCTGTTTTTTAAACGCATGATTCTTATTGGTTAACAAAAACTGATTGAAAGAAACATTACATATGATAAGCTGATACGTTGAAAAGTCAAGCACACTTGCTGTTTTGATTAGCAACATTGTGTGCTGAACTTGCGACCTGTGTGCTCAGTTAAGTGTTCCATGACCTGTTTCTATGGTAACAGGCAGAAGGCAGATTGGGGGTAGGGTTCAAATTTATGTCATTTGGAAAGGGTTGAAATGTGTAATCAATAGAAATGTGTGTTAGCTTTTGAATTAATGTGGGAAGGAATGTGATTTGATGTTTACATGTATATGTGTGGAAAATGAGAGGGAAACTTTGACATTCTTTGGGTTTGCTGACAGGTGCACAGTGCAGAGATTCTGTATAAGAAAATCTGGTGTGTGACTGACATACTTCTTAATCTACAAAACAACTTGAAAGGTGAGTTATTTAATTGTGAGGGGATGTATGAGGTCTATTTTGATTTTAATCAGACTAATGTATTTCTCCTGCTACAGTGCAGGGAGTACTTTTTTTTGTCTACAATCTTATTGACAGTGTGTGTGCATGTAGAAACCATTCTGTGATAAGCATTTGTGTTTTTCATGTATTTGCAGACAGATAAGTGTGCTGTTTTTATGTTTTGGTAGAATTAGAAACCAGTCATTGTTTATGAATTTGCAAAATGAGTCATGTTTCTACACTAAAATGTAGTACTCGTAGATTAAGAAATGTGTTTTGGTATAGTGCAAGGGATAGCGTTGTTTGTCTAGAATCACACAGTGAGTCTGTGTGCATTTAGGAATCATTTTGAGAGAAGCATTTTGGTACTAATGTGTAGTAGAACATTTTCTGCAATGTGTGCAGTCACCTTAGATCTTGTAGACTAGTAAATGTATTTTGTACAAGGGATAGATGGCTGTCTACAATCACACTGTGAGTCTGTGTGTATTTGGGTAAGCATTGTGAGAGAAGCATTTGGTAACATCATGTATTTGCTGACAGATAACTGTTTTAAAACCTGTCATGTTGTCAGGTTTTAGTAGCATTAGAAGCCAGTCTTTGCTTATGCATTGATAAAATGAGTCAGGCTTTGACACTAAAGTGCAGTACTGAAATATGTAGATTGTGTGCAGTCCCCTTACCCCTTCCACAGTAGTGAATGATTTTTGGTAAACTCCTAGGGATAGTGTTGCTTGTCTAGAATCACACTGTGAGTCTGTGTGCATTTGGGAACCACTGTGAGAGAAGCATTTGGTAACATCATGTATTTGCTGACAGATAACTGTTTTAAAACCTGTCATGTTGTCAAGTTTTAGTAGCATTAGAAGCCAGTCATTGCTTATGTATTGATAAAATGAGTCAGGCTTTGACACTGAAGTGCAGTACTGAAATATGTAGATCGTGTGCAGTGCCCTTACCCCTTCCAGAGTAGTGAATGAGTTTTGGTAAACTCCTAGGATAGTGTTGCTTGTCTAAAATCACACTGTGAGTCTGTGTGCATTTGGGAAAGGATTGTGAGAGAAGCATTTGGTAACATCGTGTATTTGCTGACAGATAACTGTTTTAAAACCGGTCATGTTGTCAAGTTTTAGTAGCATTAGAAGCCAGTCTTTGCTTATGCATTGATAAAATGAGTCAGGCTTTGAAACTAAAGTGCAGTACTGAAATATGTAGATTGGGTGCAGTCCCCTTACTCCTTCCAGAGTAGTGAATGAGTTTTGCTAAAGTACAAGGGATAGTGTTGGTTGTCTAAAATCACACTGTGAGTCTGTGTGCATTTGGGTAACCATTGTGAGAGAAGCATTTGGTAACATCGTGTATTTGCTGACAGATAACTGTTTTAAAACCTGTCATGTTGTCAAGTTTTAGTAGCATTAGAAGCCAGTCATTGCTTATGCATTTATAAAATGAGTTAGGCTTTGACACTAAAGTGCAGTACTGAAATATGTAGATTGTGTGCAGTCCCCTTACCCCTTCCAGAGTAGTGAAGGCGTTTTGGTAAACTTCTAGGGGTAGTGTTGGTTGTCTAGAATCACACTGTGAGTCTTTGTGCATTTGGGAACCACTGTGAGAGAAGCATTTGGGTACTTCATATCTTTGAATACACATAACTGCTTAAAAACCTTTCCTGTTCTCAAGTTTTGGTAGAATTAGAAGGTAGTTATTGCTTATGTATTCACCCACGAACTGTCCTTGCAATACTGTAAACATTCAGTTAATATCCAAGTAGTAACGGTTTGAGGCAGGCCTTAGCACATGCATTGATTCAAACGCTTATCCACTATGCATGCAGTCCTCTAACCATCTACACAGTTCTCTTTCACACCTTTAATTCCACAGTCAGTATCCATACACTTCCAGCAAACACCCTGTCACTTCCCTTGTACTCCTCTAGTGACCCATTCAGCACCATGTACTAATTCATTCACTGCGCCAAAACCCAACCACTTATAAATTCACCCAGGCACTCTCCTTGCAGTACTCTAATCATTCAGTCAGTATCCACGTACTCATGCAGCGAGCCAGGCCTTAGCACATGGACTGCTTCAAACCCCTATCCACTATGCATGCAGTCCTCTAACCACCTACACACTTGTCTTTCACACCTTCAATTCCCTAGTCAGTATCCATACACTCCAGCAAACACCCTGACACACCCCTTGCACTCCTCCAGTAACTCATTCAGCACCATGTACTAATCCTTTCAGTGTGCCAAAAGCCAAACACTTATAAATTCACCCAGGCAGTGTCCTGCAGTACTCTAATAATTCAGTCAGTACTCAAGTGCTCATTCAGTGACCAGGCCTTAGCACATGGACTGCTTCAAACCCCTATCCACTATGCATGCAGTCCTCTAACCATCTACACACTTGTCTTTCATACCTGCGATTCACCAGTCATTATCCATACACTTCCAGCAAACATCCTGTCACTCCTCTTGTACTCCTCAAGTGACTCATTCAGCACCATGTACTAATCCATTGCCTGCACCAAAACCCAACCATTTATAAATTCACTGAGGCACTCTCCATGTAGTACTCTAATGATTCAGTTAGTACGCAGGTACTTATGTAGTAAACCCGGACTTAGCACATGGACTACTTTAAACGTCTATCCACTATGCATGCTTGCCTCAAATCACCTATACAATTGTCTTTCACACCTTCAATTGCCCAGTCAGTATCTATATACTCTAATAATCACCCCGTCACTCCCCTTGCACACCTCCAGTGATTCAATCAGCACCATGTACTAATCTATTCACTGCACCAAAACCCGAAAACTTAAAGATTCATGCAGGCACTCGCCTTGCAGTACTCTAATGATTCAGTCAGTACTCAGGTACTCATGCAGTGACCCAGGCCTTAGATAATGGACTGCTTTAAATGTCTGTCTAGTATGCATGCAGGCCTCTAACCAACCTACACACTTGTCTTTCACACCTTCAATATCCCAGTCAGTATTTGTACAGTTTCCGCAAACACCATGTCACTCCCCTTACACTTCTCCAGTGACCCATTCAGCACCATGTAGTAATCCATTTACTGCGCCAAAAGTCAAACACTTTTAAATTCACTGAGGCACTCTCCTTGTACTTCTCTAATGATTCAGTCAGTACCCAGGTACTTATGTAGTGAACCAGATTTTAGCACATGGACTACTTCAAATGACTATCCACTATGCATGCAGGCCCCTAACCACCTACACAATTGTCTTTCACACCATCATTTGCCCAGTCAGTATCTATAAACTCCAATAAACACCCTGTCACTCCCCCTGCACACCTCCAGTGACTCATTCAGCAGCATGTACTAATCTATTCACTGCGCCAAAACCCAAAAACTTAAAAGATTTTTCCAGGCACTCTCCTTGCAGTACTCTAATGATTCAGTCAGTACCCAGGTACTCATGCAGTGACCTATGCCTTAGGCCATGGAGTGCTTCAAACGTCTGTCCAGTATGCATGCAGGCCTCTAGTCACCTACACATTTGTCTTTCACTTTTTCAATTAACTAGTCAGTATCTATAAACTCCAGTAAACATTCTTTCAGTCCACTTCCACACCTCTACTGACTCATCTGGCACTATGTAGTAATCTATTTACTGCACCAAAACACAAAAACTTAAAACGATTAACCCAGGCACTCTCCTTGCAGTAGTGTAATGATTCAGTCAGTACCCAGGTAATCATGCATTGTCTGAGGTCTTAGGTCATGGACTGTTTAAACGTCTATACAATTTGCATGCAGGCCTCTCGTCACCTACACACTTGTCTTTGACTTCTTTAATTAACTAGTCAGTATCTATATACTTCAATAAACACCCTGTCACTTATCTTGCACTCCTCCAGTGACTGATCCAGTACCATGTACTAATCTATTCCCTGCGCCAAAACCGAAAAACTTAAAAGTTTCATCCTGACAGTCTCCTAGCAGTAGTTTAATGATTCAGTCAGTACGCAGGTACTCATGCAGTGAACTGTGCATTACCACATGGACTGCTTCAAAGGTGTATCCAGTATGCATGCAGGCTTCTAACTTACTATACACTTGTCTTTAACAGCTTGAATTCCCTAGTCAGTATGCATGTACTTCCAGCTAACACCCTGTCACTCCTCTTGCACTCTTCCAGTGACTTATTCAGCACCATGTAGTAATGCATTCACTGCGCCAAAACTGAAACATTTATAAATTCACCCAGGCACTCTTCTTGCAATCGTCTAATCATTCAGTCAGTACCTAAGTACTAATTGAATGGGGCAGACCTTAGCAATAGATTGATTCAAACGTCTGTCCAGTATGCATGCAGGCCTATAGTCACCTAAACACTTGTCTTTCACTTGTTCAATTAAAAAGTCAGTATCTATAAAGTCCAGTAAACACTCTTTCAGTCCACTTGCACACCTCTACTGACTCATCTGGCACTATGTAGTAATCTATTCACTGCACCAAAACACAAAAAGTTAAAAAGATTAACCCAGGCACTCTCCTTGCAGTAGTTTAATGATTCAGTCAGTACGCAGGTACTCATGCAGTGAACTGTGCATTACCACATGGACTGCTTCAAAGGTGTATCCAGTATGCATGCAGGCTTCTAACCTACTATACACTTGTCTTTAACAGCTTGAATTCCCTAGTCAGTATGCATGTACTTCCAGCTAACACCCTGTCACTCCTCTTGCACTCTTCCAGTGACTTATTCAGCACCATGTAGTAATGCATTCACTGCGCCAAAACTGAAACATTTATAAATTCACCCAGGCACTCTTCTTGCAATAGTCTAATCATTCAGTCAGTACCTAAGTACTAATTGAATGGGGCAGACCTTAGCACATAGATTGATTCAAACGTCTGTCCAGTATGCATGCAGGCCTCTAGTCACCTAAACACTTGTCTTTCACTTGTTCAATTAAAAAGTCAGTATCTATAAAGTCCAGTAAACACTCTTTCAGTCCACGTGCACACCTCTACTGACTCATCTGGCACTATGTAGTAATCTATTCACTGCACCAAAACACAAAAACTTAAAAAGATTAACCCAGGCACTCTCCTTGCAGTAGTTTAATGATTCAGTCAGTACGCAGGTACTCATGCAGTGAACTGTGCATTACCACATGGACTGCTTCAAAGGTGTATCCAGTATGCATGCAGGCTTCTAACCTACTATACACTTGTCTTTAACAGCTTGAATTCCCTAGTCAGTATGCATGTACTTCCAGCTAACACCCTGTCACTCCTCTTGCACTCTTCGAGTGACTTATTCAGCACCATGTAGTAATGCATTCACTGCGCCAAAACTGAAACATTTATAAATTCACCCAGGCACTCTTCTTGCAATAGTCTAATCATTCAGTCAGTACCTAAGTACTAATGGAATGGGGCAGACCTTAGCACATAGATTGATTCAAACGTCTGTCCAGTATGCATGCAGGCCTCTAGTCACCTAAACATTTGTCTTTCACTTGTTCAATTAACTAGTCAGTATCTATAAAGTCCAGTAAAAACTCTTTCAGTCCACTTGCACACCTCTACTGACTCATCTGGCACTATCTAGTAATCTATTCACTGCACCAAAACACAAAAACTTAAAAGGATTAACCCAGGCACTCTCCTTGCAGTAGTGTATTGATTCAGTCAGTACCCAAGTAATCATGCAGTGTCTGAGGTCTTAGCTCATGGACTGTTTAAACGTCTATCCAGTATGCATGCAGGCCTCTAGTCACCCCCACACTTGTCTTTCACTTCTTTAATTAACTAGTCAGTATCTATATACTTCAATAAACACCCTGTCACTCATCTTTCACTCCTCCAGTGACTGATCCAGTACCATGTACTAATCTATTCACTGCGACAAAACCGAAAAACTTAAAAGTTTTACCCAGGCACTCTCCTAGCAGTAGTCTAATGATTCAGTCAGTTCCCAGGTACTCATGTAGTGAACCATACATTACCACATGGGCTGCTTCAAATGTCTATGCAGTATGCATGCAGTCTTCTAACATACTATACACTTGTCTTTAACAGCTTGAATTCCCCAGTCAGTATCCATGTACTTTCAGCAAACACTCTGTCACTCCCCTTGCACTCTTCCTGTGACTTATTCAGTACCATGTAGTAGTAATGCATTCACTGCGCCAAAACTGAAACACTTATGAATTCACCCAGGCTCGCTTCTTGCAATAGTCTAATCATTCAGTCAGTACCTAAGCACTAATGGAGTGAGGCAGGCCTTAGCACATGGATTGATTCAAACGTCTGTCCAGTATGCATGCAGTCCTCTAAGTACCAACACAATTGTCTTTCAGACCTTCAATTTCCCAGTCAGTATCTATAAACTCCAATAAAAATTCTGTCACTTCAATTGCACACATCCACTGACTCATTTGGCACTAAGTAGTAATCTATTCACTGCACCAAAACCCAAAAACTTAAAAAGATTCACCCAGTCACTCTGTTTGTAGTACTCTAATGATTCAATCAGTACTCAGGTAGTTTTGCAGTGATCCAAGTGTTACTCTATGGACTGTTTCAAACGTCTATCCACTACGCATGTAGGTCTGTAGCCACCTACACACTTGTCTTTCACACCTTCAATATCCCAGACAGTATTCATACAGTTCCCGCAAACACCCAGTCACTCCCTTTATATTTCTCCAGTGACTTATTCAGCACCATGTACTAATGTATTTATTGCACCAAAATACAAATACTTATAAATTCATCCTGGCACTCTCCTTTCAATACTCAAAACATTCAGTCAGTATTCAAGTACTATTGAACTGAGACAGGCCTTAACATATGGATGGATTCAAACACATATCCACTATGCATGTAGGTCTCTAATCACCTACACACTTGTCTTTCACACCATCAATATCCCAGTCAGTATCCATACACTTCTAGCAAACACCCTGTCACTCACCCAGTGTCTCTCCTTATAGTACTGTAATCATTCAGTCAGTTAGGTTGTAGACTTTTAGTGAGACAGGCTTTAGGGCATGAACTGCTTCAAAGTAGTATGCACTATGCATGTAGTGTTTTATCCATCGTCACACTTGTGCTTCAGGGCTATAGTTTCTTAGTAAGTATTTATATAAAATGTGTTTGTACAGTAATAGAATAGTATAAATTTGAAAGTTATTAATATACATTTATTTGTGATTATTTTTTACAGATACTGTTCTTCACCGTTACAATAGAGAAATCATGCCAGAAAAAAAAAGAAAAAGAAAAGAACAGAGACAGGAGAATTACTTGAAGAAACATCAACCACAAGTATTGAATGAACAACATAATGTGGCTAAAAAGAAAAAATCTTCTGGAAAGACCACAAAGCGATTTATTAAAAATGTTTGTAGGACCAAACAGAATGTACAGAATGCTTCAACCAGAAAAAAAAATCAAAATAAGAGGAAAAGCAAAAAAGCAAATAAACAGTCAAAGGAGACAAAGAATGGTAAAAGAAGGCAACATCAGTATAAGGAAATACGCCAAAAATTATTTTACAAGAGAGTAGTGCATAATTTGATGAAAGATGTGAAGAAATATAAAAAGAGAGCTCTATTTTATAAAAAGAAGAAGCATATTGAAACCATTGTTGAAAAGGCTTTTGTAGTAAAAAGGAAACTTTTCATTTTAGTATTAAACAGAATTCGATCACTAGATAAACCAATCCATTTAATGAAGGCCAAAAGTAGCAGGAAAAAAATAATTAATAGGAAAAAAAAATGTGATTTTTTTTGGGAGAATGGAAACACAGTTCCAGTTCAGAGCCTTTCTTTAATGAAGAGAGTTATTTGCAGAGCAATAAATTATTGTATGCAATTGACACCAGTGGTCGAGGTTATGAGGTTAGAGATGGTTGTTCAATTGACAAAGAGAAAATGGTTGAAAGAAATACAGAAGAAGTGATAGCTGATGAAGTTTTAGGGAGACGTCCTAAACACCCTGTGTACACTTGGGATTGCAGTAGTATTTGTAGTGTACGACAAGAATCTATTGATAAATTATGTAGTTTTTTACGAGCATATAGTAAAATAATACTGTTTTGCAAGGTCATTCTCTGGCTTGTCTTTCTAGGAAAGTTTGTCAAAGTGTTTTTCACCATTTCAGGATGTTGGCAGTACATCATACTCAAATGCGGAAGTTAGTGAGAAGATTGTAATATGCAAAAAGTCCAGCACTAAAGTTAAATGAGTTGAACAGTGCTCTTTTGCAAGGGTCAGTATCAGATGTGAAGAAGGTTTGTGATGATATTGAATTTTGTTACTTTGGTCCTCAGCAAGAGAGTGCAGAAACTGACATATTAGTAGAACAAAATGTTGAAGACCATGTAGAACCCGTCATTACAACAATTTTTGAGGATGAAATCACAAAGTTTAACCACATCGATGCGAGTGACGGAGCGGTTCCGTCATGCGCGTCTGTTGCGCTGTGCGTTTGACGGAACCGCTCCGTCATGGCCCCGCCCACGCAATAGAACCTTCAGCACAGCACGGTAATCCACGCCGCGCTGAAGGGGTTAAGGTAATTTCAGGTGAAAGACCAAATGTTTCTTGTATTTGTTGTCGGCGAAGTCACTATAAAACTCAGACTAGGGGTGTCAATCTGTATTTAAAAAGTGAAATAGAAGATAATGATAAGTGGAAGGAATTTGCAACTTATCTATTGGTAGAGGATTGTTTTGATTTGGGATTTGAGCAGCGTATTTGCAAATATTGTTATAACAAATTAGATGAGAATAAAATGCCTGCTAGAGCTGTTCATAATAATTTAGAGTTGGTTGCTATTCCTCCAGAGCTGATAGATTTAAATACGTATGAGTTTATTCTCATTCAATGTGTTCACCCGTTTCAGGCTATTGTCCGTATGGAGCCTAAAACAGGTAAATTACCTCCACCAGAGTTACAAAGAGGATTGAAAGGAAGAGTTGTGTATTTACTGTTAGATTTAAGGAAACATATTGAAACTATTGGTGTAGACCATGCAGAAAATGAGCCACTAGTTATTCTAGTTAATGGTGTTCCTACTAAGAATAAGAAAATCTGGCAAGAGTTAGTGGATGTTAGAAAAGTGCAAAAGGCATCATTGTATCTGATAAAAAATAATCAGTACTATAGAAATGTGTTTGTAGGAGGAGAAGAAATAGATTTAGCAGAAGATACTGAAACATTAAGTGGACAAATTGAAAAAGTGGACATGTCCAGATGTGAAGAAATCTGTGAACATTACAGTGTACATCCACTTCATTCCAAAGAGGTGATGGGGAATACAATTGAGTTGTTCCAAATGAAAAAAGCAACAGGAAGTCCCATGAGTGTATGGGAAGAGAGCTTGGAAGCTCGTTGTTTCCCGCAGTTGTTTCCAACAGGAAAAGGTGGACGATATGATGAACGTCCTGTGCAGATTCCTGCATCTGAATATCAGACAACAAGATTATATGCAGAAGATCCAAGATTTCGACAATGTATCCCTTATATGCTTCATCTTCTGTTTGAAAGTGACTTGTCTGGACTTTCATATGCAGGAAATCACATTTTAAAAACTGGAATGCATCTGCAAAATGTAACTGCAAAGGATTTTATGAATAAAGTGCATCAGAGAGATGATCATTTAGAATCTCAGTTGATTAATCTGATGGCATGTCAGCATGGGACTAATGAATATTGGTACCGTCGTCATGGAGAACTGAAATGTATGCTACGGAACTTGGGAACTCCTACATGGTTTGTTACACTAAGCTGTGCTGAGTATGCTTGGGATGATTTACTTGAATTTCTTCGAGAGGCAAATTCCAATATAAAAAATATTGAATACAAGACACCTGGAGAATTGTGCTCTTTGGATCCTGTTAATGTTTGCAGATATTGCAATCATAGATTTGAAGCTATGATGTATTTCATCTGCAATAAAAAGAATCCTCCTCTTGGAGAAGTTGTGGATTTCTCTTGGAGAAAGGAGTATCAAGCAAGAGGTGCTCCTCATATACATATGTTGTTATGGATCAAGGATGCCCCCAAATTTGGAACAGATTCAGATGAAACTGTTTTGTCTTTCATTGAAGATTATGCCACATGTGCTGTACCAAATAGCAGAGAAGATAAAAACTTAAAACAACAAGTCTTACGATTCCAAAGCCATAGGTGTGGATAATACTGTCGACGAAAGTACAAGTCAAAGGATAAGTTCTATACCAAATGTCGTTTTGGATTTCCACGTCCTGTATTATCCAAAGGAAGAGTGAACAGTTTTATGTCAGCTATGCGACATACCATCACAAGAAAGTCTCCAAAAAATATCTACAACTTAAGAAGAAGCGAAGAATCAAAATACATAAATGACTACAATCCAGTTATTTTATCCATGTGGAACGCTAGCATGGATATTCAGTATGTTGTGGACAATTCCATTGCTGTTGGTCGATATGTAACGTCCTACATTACTAAATCAGAAAAGACGGAATTGAAAGAAATGTGGGAAGAGATTTTTCTCGAGAAGACTCTAAGTAAGAAATTAAACAGTTTCAGTTTGAAGATGTTATCGCATCGTGAAATTTGAGCATATGAATGCTCAGATCGGTTATCATCTGCAAGTCTATATTCCAAAAGTAGAAGAATCATTTGGGTGAGTCTAGGTCTTGCAGCAATGCAAAATCGGGTACTGAAATCTGTTCAAGAAATTGAATATTTAGCAGAAAAAGAACCAGAAAGTAAAGATATTTTGAAAACAAATATGTTGGACACATATTACCCAAACAGAAGTCATCATCTTGAGAACATGTGTCTCTATGAAGTGCTGCAAAACTGCACTTTTAAACGGAATACTACAGAGAACATCAATGATGGAAAATATGCAGTGATTGGTTCCGAAGGATGTCTGGTGAAACAAAGGAAAGGAAATTTAATTAATCACAGGAAACTGAGGTGCGACACTGCTGACAAAAGGGAATTTTACTATTTAGCCCTTTTGCAAATGTTCAAACCGTGGCGTTCAGAACTGGAATTACTTGAAGATTTTCAGAGCTATGAAGATTCATTTAATGCTTGTAAAGATACCATACAATGCAGTGCTTTTGCAAATTATGTGAAAATGTTGAATGATGAAATTGATCAAGAAGCTACAATTGAGGCTGAGATTGCTAGAGACAGTCCTCAAGACAGTCAAAGTTCTGCTGCACTGAGTCAAGATCCACTAGGACAACCATTTGTTGAAAATGAAGCAGCGACTGCCATGAATGAGGTGGAAACAGCAATGTATCAAGCTCAAGAAGATGTAATACAGTTAGGAAACTTGGAAGAACAACTAAATGATGAACAGAAACAAATATGTGAAAGAGCAGATTGACCATGGATTACTTCATGAAAAGAAAGGGTGCTCAGGTACATCATTTCAACCTATCCGAATGTATGTGAGTGGTCAAGCTGGAACAGAAAAATGTTTCTTTAATAAAGTAATTACAAGTTATCTGCAGAAAACAACTGAGTCGCATTTGTCTTGTGTTGTCATTGCTCCAACTGGGTTGGCAGCACATAACATTAAAGGAATTACTTTACATCGTTTACTAATGCTACCAGTAGAGCATGAGAACAAATTGGAATACCACAAGCTATCTGGAGAAGCCTGTTGTGAAGTTTCAAGAGTCCTGAAGAAAATGAAACTTCTCATTATTGATGAGGTAAGCATGGTCTCAAACTTGATGCTTGCCTTTGTGCATTTAAGAATGCAGCAAATTCTTAAAACAGAGTATGACGTGTTATTTGGAGGAAAACACGTAATAGTTTTTGGAGATCTACTGCATCTGACTCCGGTAAAAGGACAACCGGTATTCAAAACACTTGCACATGAAGATACCAGAAAGTCTCTTGGTAGTGTTGGTAATGTGAACATTTGGACTTATTTTGAATACAAAGAACTGACAACAAATATGCGACAGGCAAATGATGCTGAATATGGAAGTATTCTTCAAGATATAAGAATTGGAATTCTGACAGAACATGATAAACAAGCTTTGGAGAGTCGATTACTTTGCAATTTGTTTCCAAATGAAAATGTAGTTCCTGAGAAAGTGTACATGAAAATTGCAGAAAATAAATCAGTGATCTGCTTAATGCCAACACTGCGCGAGTGTTCTATATTCAACGAAGAACTATTGAAACTGGAAAATGAAGAAATTATAAAAATGGAAGCCATCGATAAAATAGAGCATAAAGGAATCAATATTATTTTGACGGAAAAGTTGAAAACAAAACTGGATTCTTTAGAAAAAAAAATATCTAAAACAGCTGGTTTAGAAAAGACACTATATGCATGTGTAAACTGTCGGGTATTTTTAATGCGTAATTTGGATGTAGAAAAAGGTTTTGAATTTTTAAAAATTAAATTTGATCAGATTGAAGAAGTTAAAGAAATTGGTCGTTGTTCAGTTCGTTTTTTGCTTGTTAAAGATTTATATGTCCGTAGGAAACAATTTCCATTTTCTCTGGCATATGCAGTGACTATTCATAAATCTCAATGATTAAGTGTAGACAGTGCATTGGTGAACATTGGATCTACCGTATTTAAAGAGGGTATGGCATATGTTGCTTTGTCGCGAGTCAGAACATTATCTGGTTTGTTTTTGATTGATTTTGATGAGACAAAGTTTACTGCAGATGCAAACTGTGTAAAAGAGTATAAATGGTTAAGAAGGGTGCATGCTCCCAATTTAGGTCAATATCCTGTATTTGAAAAGTGTGTGGTTGGTCGAAAAAGAAGGTTTGAGAATATCAGTACTGAAGGTGTAGAGAAGGGAAAAGAACAAGATAATGTTGTGATTGCAAGTAAAAAGAAAAAGGACACTATTGAAGAAATTGTTGGTTATCAGTTTGAAAATAGTTCAGGTGTCAACTGCTTTGCTAATGTAGTGGTCAATGTTGTTTTTTATCTTGAAGGTTTGCAAGAACAAATTATGCAGAATCGGCAAAAAAGATTTTGTTCTCTGTTGCATTCTGTTTATGAAAAATTGACAACAGATACAAGTAAAATACAATCTGTTTCAGATGTTCGTAATCTTTTGGATGTGTGTTCTGGTTCTACACAATTTACACAAAATATCCAACAAGATGCTCAGGAATTTTTAATGTATATACTTACCATTTTTGAAAATGAAGGTGTAGAAATAGAAAATATTTTTGGCCTTTCTTACAATTGGGAACATTATTGTGAAAATTGCATGTATACATGTACCACTAATGTAGACACTGAAAGATTTCTGTATTTAACATTACCAGACTGTAAATCAGTGTCTTTCAATAAATTAGTTAAAGGTGCAAATCAAAACATGGAGTGTAGCCAATGTAAATCAGAAATGTTATCCACATTATTTTTAACAAAATATGGACAATACATAATTTTAATGATGCAACGTTGTACAGCTGATGGAAGAAAATTGGATACTTTAATAAAGCAATTTGAAGCAACAAAACTATCAAAATCAGGAAGGACTTTTGTAGCAATTGCAATAATTTTCCATGATGGTCCTTCCACAACATCTGGACATTTCACTGCCTATCTAAAATGTGACAAATGCTGGACACTTTGTAATGATTTCCAGTTGGTTTTCAAACAACGTTTGCCTAGGGAATTACCAAATTCCTACCTAATATTTTTAAAGTCAAAGTTTTAGGAAGATAATTCACTCTCTGAGGAATTTATTATTATAATTTAATAGGATTATCATTGGACAATTTACATAAAAAGGAGTGGAAAAATACCATTTGGCCTCAAGGAAAGGTATATGTTTGAATTATGGACTTTTTCGTACTCATTGACTCGGTGAATATTTCAAAACGACAACATTTACAGTTTTTATAAGTTAAAGTTATACAATTTTGTTAGCCATAAGTATTTCATATATGTGTGATTTGTATTTTCTGGTATTTTACTGAGAATAGCATGTGTTTTTTTTTTAAACAATCTTTTTGATTGTTTTTTTTTGCCCGCTGTTAAGCGATGAGTACGATTGAAATCACTATTTCTAGTGAAATTGAATATATTCTGAGAACAGCAAAAAAGGCAAACAAATTACTTTGTTTAAATTATGCTGTGTTGTAAAAAAATTATTATAACTATTTTTTATTTTCTTTCACAGATCCTAATTCTAAAATAAGCAATTTACCTCAATTTACATTACAAAAAGAATCTGAAAAAAATGTGTACCATTTTTATTTTCTATTACTGTGAAGGTAAGTTTAACTAAGCATTAATATGCAGAATGGGCAGATCTGCAAGAAGCTACAAAGTTTGAACACGTTTTTAAAAACACTCTGTTTATGTCGTTTTGAAATCTCTCTGTTATCAGATATCATGTGACCTCCAAAAAAACAGATTTGATTGGTTCATAATATTTCCCATTGTACCTATTGAAGGACCGCAATCATTTCAATCATTCTTCTTTGAGCATCTTTGCAGACAAAACTCTGTGCTTACCTTCTATCATTCTCAAGCAATTTTAAAAACAGAAATATGTCACTTTTTGTAACATAGTTATTGCGCAAAACACACTTTCATATTTACAAAGAGAGGAAAAAGCACTCTGTGTACTTTTTCTACTCCATGTAAATACAACCTCATCATACACACCACTTTGCGTTGAAAGGGTGTTCTATAAGTGTTGTTGTGCGTGATTGCACTGAATACTCATAGAACAAGACACATCTCCAGATTTATCAGAAATCATAGATCTCGATATGTGTGTGAATGCTGCACCATTCTCCAATTGGTGTAGGAAAGCACAACAAGGAGAATTGTTTTCATTTCTTCTCATTTTTTAATCTTCAATGCATACTAAAATGTTCTGCATACATTGAAGGAGAAAAATGCGTTTTCTGATTGTTTTTGTGCAGGAAGGTGTGTCTTCCTGCACAAAAACAAACAGCACATGATACAGATATCCTTGCACCATGGTGCAAGGGTGCCTGTGTCACCACATGAATGCAGTTTAAGCAGCCGTGCAGAGAGAAGCATAGATTCGCAACATATTTATGTACATATGTTGCATCCCTGAGCTTCGGACGTACTACAGCACACTGCCGTTAAAGAGGTTACTGTGTGATGCTGCAGCACTTCCTCATAGTTCTGCACTTATACATTCACCATATGCTACTAATGCATTCATTCAGTCAATTACATACTACACATACATTCATCTAAACTTTCACACACTAACAAACAAATATAGCTCTTTTTTTAAACCAGGAAAGTTAGTTCTTAGAAGAACTTTTTTTTTCTTCTTTTTTCTTTTATATTTTTTTTTTGTTTTTTTTAACAATTTTTAATTTTTGGGGGTTTTTCTTGGAAAAAAAAAGGTAAAAACAGAACTGGAGGAACAAAACAATGAACTTCAGGGAAAAAAAAAACTAGCAATGATGACTTGCTTTCGGCAGATAAGATCGATTGACTGCTCTCCATAGCATAAAACAGCATTGCATTTTATGCAGAGTACTTTCAGGGTTCGAAACTGTGGACGGATGTCCAAATTTTTCACAGAAGGATGCACCCTTGAAGTGCTTGGCTGCGATGGATCTGATGGAGCAGGAACAACTCTCATTCTGCGGCATTCCTCCCCAGCAAGGTTCACCAGATGGAGGGTCCTCAGATGCTTCATCATACTTGCTGTTCCGCAGGAATATTTTTTGTTCGGATCCCCACGGGACAGCACTCTCTGGCAGATCTTGCAGGTTACTAAGGTGGCATTGGTTTTCATTTGCCCCTCAGGAAAGGTGAAAATTTTTCACACCACAGATGAATATCTTGGTGGGCATGGTGATTCTTCCCAAAAATCATCCTCAGATGAATGAGGAGATCCTGGAGATGCCTGCTGCCCTGAAGCCATTGTTTGAAAAAAAAAAGTTTGAGCTAAGTGTAAACTTAGTCCAAAAAAGCTTCTTCTCTGCAATGAGATGCTCCTCCAAAGAAGGTCAATGAAGAATGATTAAAATGGGTGGGGTCTTTCAATAGTTAGAATAGGAAGTGTAATGAACCAATCAAATCTCTTTTTTTCAGGTCACATGGGATCCGCGCACCGTGCGCATAGGCAGCACGCACCCAGCGCACATCCGCGAAATAGAATTTAAAAGGAATACAGGATCAGAAGTAAAAATATATTACTTTTATGAGTAGTTTAGAGTTTGTCTACAATTAATATTCACATGAAATACATATATATATGTTTTTTTAAATGTAAAATATTTCGCAGGATTCGCGCACCCACCGTGTCATACACGCACATAACGTATCGCGGAAGCGTGCAAGCGTCGCGTAACGCGCATCGTACGTGTCGCATATAGGCTTGGAGTCGCGTACCGGTCGCATTGCAATCGCGCACCAAACACGTACCCAACGCATACCGTACGCGGATGCTTTCGCGCAGGGATCGAGAAAGGTGCGCATAGGGTGTGCGAATCCCCCAAAAAGTTAAAAAAATAATGATGAAGTATTGAAAATATAGTTTAAAAAATATTTTAAAAAATATAAAAAAATATTTTTAAAACATTTTCATTAAAAAAAAAACATTAAAAACAAATATTATTTTTTAATTTTTAAAAGAATGAATTGAAAAAATAAGTTAAAAAAATGGTGCTAAAAAAATATTTTAAAAAACATAATTAAAGGAATTGACACATTGAAATAGAAAATTTTTGAAATCCAATGAAAATCATTAAACATCATAGCTTTAGAGATAAGTTATAGATAGGAATTAGCATTTAAAAAACCTTTCAAATTCACTGAAAAAACCATAGGTTTCATGCACGTCATAGTTAGGAATAGGCATTTAAAAAACCTTAGAAATTCACTGAAAAAATCATAGGTTTCAGGGGTGTTATAGTTAGCTGGACATTTCCCTCGTATAAAACCCTAGAAATTCCCCCGTTATAGTTAGTTCAGCTAACTATAACTCGCGCCCTCGCAATGCACTGCTGATGACGTCACATATTACATCACTCATGACATGGTCAGTGACATCACTGATGACATCACTGATGACATCTCAAATGACATCACTGATGACATCACTGATAATGTAATTCATGTAATCATTTGATGCTTCTTGTCACACACTAATATTACCTTTGATACACCCACTCTAAATTACATACTGCCACTCTTAAAACCATAGACAATCCAACACCAATAAGTAGATACCCCATCACTGACTCTTACCTCTAAACACTCATCCACTCACTCACCCGTACAGTCACTGAAACTTATGGTCACTCAGTACAGGACTGTCATATGCACTCATACACCTATATAGACACTCCCACACCGCTACTCATCCATAGAGTTACTCACACATATACTCAGTCATGCAAGTAATTAATCACACTACCATTTATTCACCTATACAATTATACACGCACAAGCTCAATTACAAATACTAGCAAATTCTTATGATCTTATACAATCAATGATACAAGCATACACTCATCCATACAGCCAATCACACTAGCACACACTCTCAGTTATAGTTATTTCTGTCTTCCAACATATATATATACTGCTGTTCACATATGTACTAAATTACACATGTACTAATGAAATATATATTCACTCACTAACACAATTATACATACACTCACCCACCCATACAGTCCATCACAGATGCACTCTTAAAACCATGCACCCACTGAATCACCCAATCACACACACTCCACCCACACAAACACTTAGGCACCCATACAGATACTTAGACAACCAATCAATAACCCATATAGACACTCATGTAGCTGTTCACAAACCCATGCAGCTGCTTACACACCAACAGACAGACAGATACAGACATTCACACAGTTTAGTCACTAGTCTGCACTTTCATAGATTTAATCACTCACTTATAGAGTCAGTCACACATCTACTAAATCATCCATTCACACACTTATACACCCACTCATTCTTCCATAGGCCTTTCGCTATAAATATATAAAACATTTTTAAACTTTACAGAAACACACAGTCACTGGATGACGTCATCAGTGATGTCATCAGTGATGTCATTTGAGATGTCATCAGTGATGTCATCAGTGATGTCACTGACCATGTCATGAGTGATGTAATATGTGACGCCATCAGCAGTGCATTGCGGGGGCGCGAGTTATAGTTAGCTGAACTAACTATAACGGGGGAATTTCTAGGGTTTTGTATGAGGGAAATGTCCAGCTAACTATAACACCCCTGAAACCTATGTTTTTTTCAGTGAATTTCTAAGGTTTTTTAAAAGCCAATTCCTAACTATAACGTGCATGAAACCTATGGTTTTTTCAGTGAATATGAATATATATATATATATATATATATATATATATATATATATATATTCAATGAAAAAACCAAAGGTTTCACACATGTTATAGTTAGCTGGACATTTCACTCGTAAAAAACCAATGAAATTCCCCCGTTATAGTTAGTTCAGCTAACTATAACTCGCGCGCCCGCAATGTACTACTGATGACGTCACATATTACATCACTCATGACATGGTCAGTGACATCACTCATGACATCACTGATGACATCTCAAATGACATCACTGATGACATCATCCAGTGAATGTGTGTTTTTCTGAAAATTAAATATGTTTTATATATGTATATCTCAAGGTCGATGGAAGAATCAATGGGTATATAAGTGTCTAAGTGGATGATTTGTTTTTGAAAAATTGATTGTATTTCTGACTGATTAAGTGTATCTTATTGAATACATGGCTTACTGAGTAATGTTTAAATATGTAAATATCTGTATCAGTCTCTCACTTTGTGTATAAGTGGCTGCATGGGTTGGTGAGTAGCTACATGAGTGTCTATAGAGGTTATTAGTTGGTTTTTTGAGTATCACTATGAGTGTCTGAGTGTCTGTATGGTTCGGTGGGGGGTATTATGTAGTGCATAGGTGCATGAATGAGTGACTCACTCTTTGTATGTGTTGAAGACAGCATGTGTGCAGGACTGTATGGGTGGATGACTGTATGCATGGATGTGTTAGTGAGTGAATGACTGTCTCAATAGTGTCTTTAAGAGTAACTACATATGTTTTAAACTAGTATATGTGACTATTGGTGTATATAAGTGAGTATATGTGAGAGTGAGAGATTGAAAGAGTTCCTGTATGAATAAGTATGTGTTTCTATAAGTGATTGTTTAAAAGACTAAGTATGTGTAAGTTTCCGTAGAAGTAAGTGTGGTGGTGTGTGTATAACTGTATATGCAAGTAAATGTATGTTTTATTCTTTATTAGCATGAGTGACTATGTGTGTGAGTACCTCTATGGATGAGTGGCATTGTGTAACAGGATGTATACGTGTATGAGTACATATGATGAGTGAGTACATGTATGAGTGACTGTATAGGACTGTTGGTGGATGAGTGGATGTGTATGTTGATCTTAGAAATACTGAATAGGTTGTTGTTACTGTTATTGGTATGTCCATTGTTTTGATAATTTTAGTATCTATTTTTAAATGTGTGTATCAAAGGTTATATTAGGGTGAGAGGAGGTCTACCACTCTGTCACAAGGATGATGTCATCAGTGATGTCATTTGAGATGTCATCAGTGATGTCATGAGTGATGTCACTGACCATGTCATGAGTGATGTAATATGTGACGTCATCAGTAGTACATTGCGGGCGCGCGAGTTATAGTTAGCTGAACTAACTATAACGGGGGAATTTCATTGGTTTTTTACGAGTGAAATGTCCAGCTAACTATAACATGTGTGAAACCTTTGGTTTTTTCATTGAATTTCTAAGGTTTTTTAAATGCTAATTCCTAACTATAACGTGTGTGAAACCCATGGTTTTTTCAGTGAATTTGCAAGGTTTTTTAAATGCTAATTCCTAACTATAACGTGTGTTTAACCCATGGTTTTTTCAGTGAATTTGCAAGGTTTTTTAAATGCTAATTTTTTTTTCTTTCTTTTTTTTTTTTTTACATATTTTTATTTTAATTTTCTATCCTTTTTTAAAGACTTTGTTTAAATTTTAAAAATTCTATCATATGTTTTTTTTAATATATTTTATAAAATAAACATGTAAAATTTATTAGCAATACATTTTTTTTTTGGTACGCGTACCGTAAGCTTACGGTAAGCGTACGGTTTACGCAACGTCTGTAATTTTTCTACGCTGTTTGCGTATAGTTACGCAATTTGCGTAGCCGCGCGTACTCCGCGTGGGACGCGTACGCGTGTACGCTACACGCGCACGTTACGCGGAAGTGTCGGGTAGTGACTGTTATGCGCATGCGCGCAAGCGCGTGTCTTTTTTACGCGCATGCGTACTTTTGCCGTAAGCGCACCGTAAGCGTACCGTAAGCGTACCGTAGGTCATGTGATCATGAAACACAACTTTTGATTGCATGAAACTACTTTCAGTTCTAGAACTCTCCTACACCACACCCATTCCCCTCATTTCTGCTTGTGATCCCTTAGGAGAAGGAGCTGGGTTGTCTTTGTGATACGATGGCAGAACAGCAGAGCTCTTCTGAGAGTGAGGCTAGCACTAGCAGCACTACCTTGAGGCAGAGAGCGAGGAAACAAAAGACCTCTTATGTATGGGATTATTTTACTTTTCCTGAAGGCCAGCTAAAGGTAAATGCACCCTTAGTGACTTGCAAGCTGTGTCAGCGTGTACTTTCAAGAGGTAATTCTGACAGGAAGTATTCCTTTGGGAATCATACCATGATGAGGCACCTCAAGGATGTACACAAAAGGACACATGCTCGACTTTTTGGAGGTAACCCTTCATTAAGTCAACCAAGCACATCCACAGCAGCTCAGCCTGGACCATCATCTGCAGGGCTGAGTCCTTCTTCTGCAGGTCCGGTGAGCCCTTCATCTGTGGGGGGAGCATCTCCTTTTGCTGACCCTCAGGAAATTAACCCTCGATTTCTGAGGGTTGATATTCGATGCGCCTCTTGTCATGATCTAATTTGTCATAGGGAGACCAGTGTTTCCCTAGTGAACAACAAAATAGATCAGCACACTTGTCGCAGAGACTAATATTCCCACTCTTTCTTTCCTCTGTCCCTGCATGAACACAACGGCTCTTTTAAGAGCCAACCTTATCTTTCATCTTTTTTTTATATGTTTTTAAAAACGTTTTTTTTTATTTTTTTTACCGTACGCGTACGGTGCGCGTAATTTTTTTTTTTTTTTTTAAAAACACTAAAAATCAATTATCACATTACAAGGTCCTTGAGAGACTACAATTATTATTATTGACTTACCATACCCACTCAAAAAAATATTTATTCATTTGTTTTAAAAAAAAATTGCTTTAAAAATGGTTCTAGTTTTCGAAAATTTTCTATATCAATCTGAAAAAAAAGAAAAAAGTATTAATATTTTTAAAACATTTTATAATACAGTACACATATTTACATATTTATCAAAAAATATTTTTGCCTTATTTTTGCTGTTTTCAGAATATATTGCATTTCACTATAAATTGTGAAAGCAATTGCATTCATCATTTTACAGCGGGCAAAAAAAAATAACAATCTCAAAGATTGTATTAAAAAAGCCCAGAATCTCTTTTTACTTAAACTTAACATTATAGAAATGCATAATATTCTAAAAAAATATCATCTAATACCAATACTTATTTCTTTAAAATACCGTCTGATATGTTTGTTTCAGAAGTATAATCACAATATTATATCTCAAATAACTCCACATTACATCTGGTTCCATTTCCTTTAGGCCAAATAGTAATTTTAAAATTCTTTTTTGATTAAATTTCCAATGGTAATCCAATAAAATTTTAAAGTATTATTTGTACAGATCTCACCGATTCTCTGTAACATATTGGTTCCCGAAAGATTTATTAATAATTTATTAAGTCCACAATAGAATTGGTTACCTTTCCACATGGCCAAATAGTAATTTAAAAAATCTTTTTTGAATAAATTTCCAATGGCACTCCAATAACATTCCAAAATTTAAATTGTGCAGATGTTACCGATTTTCTCTAAATTTTTGGTTTTCCAAAGTTTCATTAAAAATTAAAAAAGTCCACATTACAATTGGTTATCTTTCCATTAGGCCAAATGATAATTTATAAAATCTTTATTTTTGAAAATTCCAATGGTAATCCAATCAAATGGTAAAATTGTTTTGTCCAGATATTGCCAAGTCTCTCTAAAATTTAGGTTTCAGGAAGATTAGATAGGAATTTGCTAAATCAAAAGGCAAACGTTGCTTAAAAACCAATTGGGAATCATTACACAGTGTCCAGCCTTTTTCACATTTAAGATAAACTGTGTAATGTCCAGAAGTAACAGTAGGTCCTTCATGGAAAATTATTGCAACAGTTACAAAAGTTTTTCCTGAAATTGATAATTGCTGTCCTGTAAACTTCTTTATTAAAGTATCCAATTTTGAACCATCAGCTCTACATCGTTGCATCATTAAATTTACATACTGTCCGTATTCCTTTAAAATTAATGTTGAAAACATGTCAGATTGATACTCACCGCATTGCATGCTATGATTAGCATCTTTAACTAATTTAGCAAAAGTGACTGTTTTAGTCTCTGGCAATGTCAAAAAAATAAACCTTTCATTATCAACATTAGAGCCACATATATTATAACAGTTTTCACAACTATGTTCCCATTTATAAGAGAGACCAAATAAATTATCAATTGCAACTTCTTCTTCTTCCAGTACCTGAAGAAAAAACATCAAAAATTTGTGTGCATCTTGCTGTTCATTTTGAGAAAACTGTGTTCGTCCTGAACATACATCTAAAAGTTTTCTAATTTCAGTAGCACTTTCTATTTGAGTTTTATCATTACTCAGCTTTTGAAAAAGGAGACTCAGCTCTGAACAGAATCTTTTTCCCTGATTTACTATTATCTGCTCTTGCAAACTTTCCAGATAAAATGCAACATTCAGCACTACATTTGCGTAGCAGTTGACACCAGAGCTATTTTCAAAATGACATCCTACAACCTGTTCTTCTTTTTCCTTACTCTTTTTGCTTGCAATTACATCACTCCTCTTTTTTTTCCTCCTCTGTACATCTTCATCACAGATATTCTCATTTCTCCTTTTACGAGAAACTACACGTTTCTCCAACACAGGATACTGACCTAAATGAGGAGCATAGCTTCTTCTTAATCTATTATACTCCTTTACACAATTTGTATCAGCACTAACTTTTGAGTCATCAAAGTCTATCATGAATAAACCTCATAATGTTTTCACTCGTGACAAAGCAACATATGCCATACCTTCTTTGAACACAGTTGAACCAATGTTCACAAATGCACAATCTACAGTCAATCCTTGAGACTTGTGAATAGTTACAGCATATGCTAGCGAAAACGGAAACTGCTTCCTACGTACATATAAGTCTTTCACAAGCATGAAACGAACTGAACAACGACAAATGTCTTTAACTTCTTCTATCTGATCAAATTTTATTTTTAAACATTCAATTCCATCTTTTTTCTGATAATTAATAAAACCCACAACTCTTCCCATAGCTCCATTAACTAAACCTTTTTCAACATCCATTTTCTCCTTAAAAATACTCTACAGTTCATGCAAACATATAGATTTTTTTCTAATCCAGCTGTTTTGGAAATGTAGTTCTCTAGTGAATCCAATTTATTTTTCAGTGTGCCTGTTACTGTGACAGTAATTCTTCCATCCTCTATTTTGTCCACTGCTTCTTATTTCCTGATCTCTTCCTTTTCCAATTTCAAAAGCTCCTCATTGAATATTGAGCATTCACGTAGAGTTGGCATTAAGCAGATGATACTTTTCTTTTCTGCAATGTTCTTGTATATCTTCTCTGCAACTATTTCTTCCTTTGGAAATAAATTATGTAGCAGCCGACTCTGTAATGCTTTTTTGCCAACTTCTGTGAGTAGTCCAATTCTGATATCTTTCAGAATACTTCCATATTCTTCATCGCTTGCTTGCCTCATATTAGTAGTAAGTTCCTTGTACTCAAAGAAGGACCAAAAATTTGTATTTCCGATGCTTCCCAATGACTTCTTTGTGTCTTCATGTGTCACAGTATTAAACACTGGTTGTCCTTTAACTGGAGTAAGTTGCAAAAGATCTCCAAAAACTATGACGTGTTTTCCATCAAATAACATGTCATAGTCTGTCTTCAGAATTTGCTGCATTCTTAAATGCACAAAGGCAAGCATTAAGTTTGAAACCATGCTCACCTCATCAATAATGAGAACTTGCATCTTCTTCAAGACTCTTGAAACTTCCAAGGATGCTTCTCCAGTTAGCTTGTTGTATTGTATTTTGTTCTCATGCTCCACTGGTAACATTAGCAAACGATGTAAAGTGATTCCTTTTATGTTATATGCTGCTAACCCAGTTGGAGCAGTAACCACACAAGACAAAGTAGAATCCGTTTTTTGCTGTAGGTAGCTTCTGATGACTTTAATTAGGAAACTTTTTCCAGTTCCAGCTTGTCCGCTTACATACATCCTGATTGGATGAAATGATGTGCATGAGCACTCTTTTTTTTCATGTAGAAATCCGTGATCAATTTTGTTTCTGATCTCTTCATAAATTTGTTGCTGCTCTTCGTTCAGTTGTGTTTCCAAATTTTGTAAGTCTATAAATTCTTCTTGAGCTTGATTCATAGCCGTTTCCACTTCATTCATGGCTATTGATGCTTCATTTTCAACGATTGGTTGTCCTAGGGGATCTTGACTGAGTGTTTCTGAACTTTGGCTGTCCTGAGAACTGTCTCTAGCTATTTCTGCTGCAATTGTAGTTTCCTGTTCAATTTCTTCATTTAACATTTGCAGATAACTTGAGAATGTACTGCATTGTATGCTGTCTTTGCAAGCATTAAAAGAATCTTCATAGCTTTGAAATTCTCCCAGTAGTTCATCCTCTGTACGCCATGGTTTAAACAACTGTAAAAGAGCCAAGTAGTAAAATTCCTTCTTGTCAGTAGTGTCGCAACTCAGCTTCCTGTGATTTATCAAACTTCCTTTTGTTTGCTTCACCAAACATCCTTCCTCACCAATGACTTTATATTTTCCATTGTTGATGTCTTCTGCGGCTTTCCGTGAATAAATGTAGTTCTGCAGCACTTCATAGAGACACATGCTCTCCAGATGTTGACTTCTCTTGGGATAATATGTGTCCAACATGTTTGATTTCAAAATATCTGTACTTTCTGGGTCATTCTCGGCCAAATATTCAATTTCTCCAACAGATTTTAGTACCCGATTTCTCATTGCTGCAAGGCCTAAACTTGCCCAAATTATTCTTCTTGACTTCGAGTAGAGACTTGCAGAAGATAACCTATCTGAACATTCGTAGGATCCAATTTCTCGATGCGATAACATCTTCAAACTGAAACTGTACAGCTTCTTACTGACAGTCTTCTCGTGAGAAATCTCTTCCCACATTTCCTTCAATTCTGTTTTTTCTGATTTTGTAATGTAAGATGTTACATATCGAGCAACAGCAATGGAATTGTCAGCTACATACTGTATATCCATGTTAGCGTTCCACATGGATAAAATGACTGGGTTGTAGTCATTTATATTTTTTGATTCTTCTTTTCTTTTAAGGTTGTAGGTATTCTTAGGTGATTTTCTTGTGATAGTATGTCTCACAGCTGACATAAAACTGTTTACTCTTCCATTTGAAAGAACAGGTCTAGGAAATCCAAATCGACATTTAGTGTAGTATTTATCTTTGCTCTTGTATTTCCGTCGACAGTATTTTCCACACCGATGACTTTGGAAACGTAAAACTTGCTCCTTTAACTTTTTCTCTTCTGTGCTTTTTGGTATAGCACATGTTGCATATTCTTCAATGTAAGATAACACTGCTTCATCAGTATCTGTTCCAAACTTTGGGGCATCCTTGATCCACAACAGCATATGAATATGAGGAGCACCTCTTGCCTGGTACTCTTTTCTCCAAAAGAAATCTACTACTTCTCCAAGAGGTGGATTTTTTTTATTGCAGATGAAGGACATCATAGCCTCAAATCTATGATTGAAATATCTGCAAACATTAACCGGATCCAATGAGCACAGTTCTCCTGCTGTCTTGTACTCGATGTTTTTAATGTTTGAATTTGCCTCTCATAGAAAATCCAGTAAATCATCCCAAGCGTACTCCGCACAGCTTAGGGTAACGAACCATGTTGGTGTTCCTAAATTCCGTAACATGCATTTTAATTCACCATGGCGTCAGTACCAATATTCATTTGTCCCACGCTGACAAGCCATCAGATTGATCAGTTGTGTTTCCAAATGATCATCTCGGTGCTGCACTTTCTCCATAAAATCCTTAGCAGACACATTTTGTAAATGTACTCCACTTTTTAAAATGTGATTTACTGCATAAGACAGTGCAGACAAGTCGCTTTCAAATAAAAGATGGAACAAATAAGGAATACTTTGTCGAAATCTGGGATCTTCAGCATATAGTCTTGTAGTCCGATACTCAGAAGCTGGAATCTGTTCCGGACGTTCATCGTATCGTCCTCCTTTTCCTTTAGGAAACAGCTGGGGAAAACATCGAGCTTCCAAGCTCTCCTCCCATACACTCACGGGACTTCCTTTTGCTTTCTTCATCTGAAAGAGATCAATATTGTCTCCCATAACTTCTTTTGAATGAAGAGGATGTATGCTAAAATGTTCATAAATTTCTTCTTCCTTTGACTTGTCCACTTTTTCAATTTGTCCAGTTGGTGTTTCTGTGTCTTCTTGTAAATCTTCTTCTTCTTCTTCTTCTATATAAATTGATTCATACCATTTGTTATTCCTTTTCAAATACAAATTTGCTCTTTGTACTTTCCGTACATCTACCAGCTCCTGCCAAATCTTCTTATTCTTTGTAGGTACACCATTAACCAGAATAATTAATGGTTCAGTTTCCAAAGTATCCGCATCAATAGTTTCCATATTTTTTTTCAAATCCAAGGGCAAATACACCACTCTACCTTTTAAACCTCTCAGTAAATCAGAAGGAGGTAATTTACCAGTTTTGGGCTCCATACGTACTATGGTCTGGAACGGATGAACACATTGAATGAGTATAGACTCATATGTATTTAATTCAGAAAGTTCAGCAGGAATAGCATCCAATTCTAAATTATTATGTACTGCTCTGGTCGGCATTCTATTTTCCTCTAACTTGTTGTAACAGTATTTACAAATACGCTGTACTTCACCCAATTCAAAACAATTTTCAAGAAATATATATGTGGCAAAATCCTTCCACTTATAATTATCTTCATTTTCACTCTTTCTGTAGAGATCAACATACCTGGTTTGTTTTCTATAATGAGTTCTGCGGCAACAAATACAAGTAATATTTGGTCTTTCATTAGAGATTATTGCAAATTTTGTTATGTGATCATTAAATGTCTTACTTACAGAGGGTTCTACATTCTCTTCCACTTCTTCCTCATTTACTGTGTCCTTCTCTGCACTGTTTTGTTCAGGACCAAAGTAACAAAACTGAATTTCATCAACAACCTTCTCTACATCTGATACCGTTCCACGGAACAGAGCCCTATTCAATTCATCTAACTTTATTGCTGGACTTTTAGCAAAATACAACCGTCTCACAAACTTTCTCATTTCAGTATGATGAACAGCCAACATCCTAAAATGATGGAAAACACTATTACACACTTTCCTAGATAGACAAGCCAGAGAATGACCCTGCAAACCAGTATTCTCTCTCACTCTGCACGGATCTAGACTTTGAAGCACCTTAATCTTCTGTTTTATACTTTTTTTACTAAATTCTCTTAGAAATTCACGAAATTTGTCAATAGATTCCTGACGCACAGTGCAAATACTACTACAATTCCAAGTGTACACTGGGGCTTTAGGACGTCTCCCCATAGCCTCATCCGCCATCACTTGTACCTCATCTCTTGGAACCATTATCTCCTTCTCCATTATGCAACCATTTTTTACTTCGTAAGCACGACCTCTGGTGTCAACTGCATGCAGCAAACTATTACTTTGAAAATAGCTCTCTTCATTAAAAAAAGGTTCACTACTTGAACTATGCATCCACTTTCCTAAAAACACTTTACAAAAGTTTGTTCTGTTCACTACTCTTTTCCTTTTGCTATGTGATTTCAGTACATTAACCATTTTGTCTAATGTACGCATCCTATTCAAAATTAAAATGAATAGTTTCCTTTTTAATTCTAATGCCTTTGCTGCAATGGCTTCAATTTCTTTTTTTCTTTTATAAAACTTACTCTTTTGCTTATATTTCTTCACATCCTTTATCAAATTGGACATAACTCTTCTCTGAAACATTTTTCTACGTATCTCTTTAAACGCTGTTTTTCTATTTATGTAAATCTTTTCAGTTGCAGAAGGTATATTTGCATTAACTAAATTCTCAATTTTTTCCTGTCCTTTTCTTTTCAAAACATTCTTTCCAGTACAGACATTTTGTACATTTTTCATTCTTTTGAATATATTTTTTAGAAATTGTTTTTTCTGCTTACCAGAAGATTTTTTCTTTTTCCCAACATGAGCATCTTCTACTAACTTTGGTCCTCCAGTTGTCTTCAAATATAGGTTTTTTTTGTGAGTTTTTTGAACTCTGGATTTTGTAGGCATCTTAAATTTTGTTCACTGCTCTTCAGCAATACCTGAAAAAAACTAAAAAAAAATTCCTTTATTTTATTTAAATATATTACTACATTTCTTTTCACATTAGTCACAAAACGAAATTTCTTTGCCAATTTGAATGCACACTTACTGCTCTTTTTTTTGGCAAGTGATAATCACTTTTACAGACTGACACATTATGAATCCACTTGTCAGATTTTTTTAAATGCACATGTTCAAACTGCTTTTTCAGACCACCACCATGTGTATCCTGGGTGACTGCCTACACTCCAGCAAGGGCAACCAGCCTTAGTGATGCTGAATGTCTTTGCATTACAGACTGAAACCTCAAAACCCACTCGCTTGTAAATACTGTGCATGATTATACATGGAAAGGAGCTGGGTGTGTGCTAAGAGTCTGCTTCTGCACCAAAAAATCGCTCCCCCTTTTTCCTACTAATGCAACTGTGAAATCACCAGAGCAAAACGCAATAAATCTCTGCCTGTAATTCATATTTGCACACAGAGTCATGTTTTCACATTAGTCACAAAACGAAATTTCTTTGCCAATTTGAATGCACACTTACTGCTCTTTTTTTTTGGCAAGTGATAATCACTTTTACAGACTGACACATTATGAATCCACTTGTCAGATTTTTTTAAATGCACATGTCCAAACTGCTTTTTCAGACCACCACCATGTGTATCCTGGGTGACTGCCTACACTCCAGCAAGGGCAACCAGCCTTAGTGATGCTGAATGTCTTTGCATTACAGACTGAAACCTCAAAACCCACTCGCTTGTAAATACTGTGCATGATTATACATGGAAAGGAGCTGGGTGTGTGCTAAGAGTCTGCTTCTGCACCAAAAAATCGCTCCCCCTTTTTCCTACTAATGCAACTGTGAAATCACCAGAGCAAAACGCAATAAATCTCTGCCTGTAATTCCTATTTGCACACAGAGTCATGTTTTCACATTAGTCACAAAACGAAATTTCTTTGCCAACTTGAATGCACACTTACTGCTCTTTTTTTTTGGCAAGTGATAATCACTTTTACAGACTGACACATTATGAATCCACTTTTCAGATTTTTTTAAATGCACATGTCCAAACTGCTTTTTCAGACCACCACCATGTGTATCCTGGGTGACTGCCTACACTCAAGCAAGGGCAACCAGCCTTAGTGATGCTGAATGTCTTTGCATTACAGACTGAAACCTCAAAACCCACTCGCTTGTAAATACTGTGCATGATTATACATGGAAAGGAGCTGGGTGTGTGCTAAGAGTCTGCTTCTGCACCAAAAAATCGCTCCCCCTTTTTCCTACTAATGCAACTGTGAAATCACCAGAGCAAAATGCAATAAATCTCTGCCTGTAATTCCTATTTGCACACAGAGTCATGTTTTAACATTAGTCACAAAACGAAATTTCTTTGCCAATTTGAATGCACACTTACTGCTCTTTTTTTTTGGCAAGTGATAATCACTTTTACAGACTGACACATTATGAATCCACTTGTCAGATTTTTTTAAATGCACATGTTCAAACTGCTTTTTCAGACCACCACCATGTGTATCCTGGGTGACTGCCTACACTCCAGCAAGGGCAACCAGCCTTAGTGATGCTGAATGTCTTTGCATTACAGACTGAAACCTCAAAACCCACTCACTTGTAAATACTGTGCATGATTATACATGGAAAGGAGCTGGGTGTGTGCTAAGAGTCTGCTTCTGCACCAAAAAATCGCTCCCCCTTTTTCCTACTAATGCAACTGTGAAATCACCAGAGCAAAACGCAATAAATCTCTGCCTGTAATTCCTATTTGCACACAGAGTCATGTTTTCACATTAGTCACAAAACGAAATTTCTTTGCCAATTTGAATGCACACTTACTGCTCTTTTTTTTTGGCAAGTGATAATCACTTTTACAGACTGACACATTATGAATCCACTTGTCAGATTTTTTTAAATGCACATGTCCAAACTGCTTTTTCAGACCACCACCATGTGTATCCTGGGTGACTGCCTACACTCCAGCAAGGGCAACCAGCCTTAGTGATGCTGAATGTCTTTGCATTACAGACTGAAACCTCAAAACCCACTCGCTTGTAAATACTGTGCATGATTATACATGGAAAGGAGCTGGGTGTGTGCTAAGAGTCTGCTTCTGCACCAAAAAATTGCTCCCCCTTTTTCCTACTAATGCAACTGTGAAATCACCAGAGCAAAACGCAATAAATCTCTGCCTGTAATTCCTATTTGCACACAGAGTCATGTTTTCACATTAGTCACAAAACGAAATTTCTTTGCCAACTTGAATGCACACTTACTGCTCTTTTTTTTTGGCAAGTGATAATCACTTTTACAGACTGACACATTATGAATCCACTTTTCAGATTTTTTTAAATGCACATGTCCAGACTGCTTTTTCAGACCACCACCATGTGTATCCTGGGTGACTGCCTACACTCCAGCAAGGGCAACCAGCCTTAGTGATGCTGAATGTCTTTGCATTACAGACTGAAACCTCAAAACCCACTCGCTTGTAAATACTGTGCATGATTATACATGGAAAGGAGCTGGGTGTGTGCTAAGAGTCTGCTTCTGCACCAAAAAATCGCTCCCCCTTTTTCCTACTAATGCAACTGTGAAATCACCAGAGCAAAACGCAATAAATCTCTGCCTGTAATTCCTATTTGCACACAGAGTCATGTTTTCACATTAGTCACAAAACGAAATTTCTTTGCCAATTTGAATGCACACTTACTGCTCTTTTTTTTTGGCAAGTGATAATCACTTTTACAGACTGACACATTATGAATCCACTTGTCAGATTTTTTTAAATGCACATGTTCAAACTGCTTTTTCAGACCACCACCATGTGTATCCTGGGTGACTGCCTACACTCCAGCAAGGGCAACCAGCCTTAGTGATGCTGAATGTCTTTGCATTACAGACTGAAACCTCAAAACCCACTCGCTTGTAAATACTGTGCATGATTATACATGGAAAGGAGCTGGGTGTGTGCTAAGAGTCTGCTTCTGCACCAAAAAATCGCTCCCCCTTTTTCCTACTAATGCAACTGTGAAATCACCAGAGCAAAACGCAATAAATCTCTGCCTGTAATTCCTATTTGCACACAGAGTCATGTTTTCACATTAGTCACAAAACGAAATTTCTTTGCCAATTTGAATGCACACTTACTGCTCTTTTTTTTTGGCAAGTGATAATCACTTTTACAGACTGACACATTATGAATCCACTTGTCAGATTTTTTTAAATGCACATGTCCAAACTGCTTTTTCAGACCACCACCATGTGTATCCTGGGTGACTGCCTACACTCCAGCAAGGGCAACCAGCCTTAGTGATGCTGAATGTCTTTGCATTACAGACTGAAACCTCAAAACCCACTCGCTTGTAAATACTGTGCATGATTATACATGGAAAGGAGCTGGGTGTGTGCTAAGAGTCTGCTTCTGCACCAAAAAATCGCTCCCCCTTTTTCCTACTAATGCAACTGTGAAATCACCAGAGCAAAACGCAATAAATCTCTGCCTGTAATTCCTATTTGCACACAGAGTCATGTTTTCACATTAGTCACAAAACGAAATTTCTTTGCCAACTTGAATGCACACTTACTGCTCTTTTTTTTTGGCAAGTGATAATCACTTTTACAGACTGACACATTATGAATCCACTTTTCAGATTTTTTTAAAAAGCCCATGTCCAGACTGCTTTTTCAGACCACCACCATGTGTATCCTGGGTGACTGCCTACACTCCAGCAAGGGCAACCAGCCTTAGTGATGCTGAATGTCTTTGCATTACAGACTGAAACCTCAAAACCCACTCGCTTGTAAATACTGTGCATGATTATACATGGAAAGGAGCTGGGTGTGTGCTAAGAGTCTGCTTCTGCACCAAAAAATCGCTCCCCCTTTTTCCTACTAATGCAACTGAGAAATCACCAGAGCAAAACGCAATAAATCTCTGCCTGTAATTCCTATTTGCACACAGAGTCATGTTTTCACATTAGTCACAAAACGAAATTTCTTTGCCAATTTGAATGCACACTTACTGCTCTTTTTTTTTGGCAAGTGATAATCACTTTTACAGACTGACACATTATGAATCCACTTTTCAGATTTTTAAAAAAGCCCATGTCCAGACTGCTTTTTTAGACCACCACCATGAGTATCCTGGGTGACTGCCTACACTCCAGCAAGGGCAACCAGCCTTAGTGATGCTGAATGTCTTTGCATTACAGACTGAAACCTCAAAACCCACTCGCTTGTAAATACTGTGCATGATTATACATGGAAAGGAGCTGGGTGTGTGCTAAGAGTCTGCTTCTGCACCAAAAAATCGCTTCCCCTTTTTCCTACTAATGCAACTGTGAAATCACCAGAGCAAAACGCAATAAATCTCTGCCTGTAATTCCTATTTGCACACAGAGTCATGTTTTCACATTAGTCACAAAACGAAATTTCTTTGCCAATTTGAATGCACACTTACTGCTCTTTTTTTTTGGCAAGTGATAATCACTTTTACAGACTGACACATTATGAATCCACTTTTCAGATTTTTAAAAAAGCCCATGTCCAGACTGCTTTTTCAGACCACCACCATGTGTATCCTGGGTGACTGCCTACACTCCAGCAAGGGCAACCAGCCTTAGTGATGCTGAATGTCTTTGCATTACAGACTGAAACCTCAAAACCCACTCGCTTGTAAATACTGTGCATGATTATACATGGAAAGGAGCTGGGTGTGTGCTAAGAGTCTGCTTCTGCACCAAAAAATCGCTCCCCCTTTTTCCTACTAATGCAACTGTGAAATCACCAGAGCAAAACGCAATAAATCTCTGCCTGTAATTCCTATTTGCACACAGAGTCATGTTTTCACATTAGTCACAAAACGAAATTTCTTTGCCAATTTGAATGCACACTTACTGCTCTTTTTTTTTGGCAAGTGATAATCACTTTTACAGACTGACACATTAAGAATCCACTTTTCAGATTTTTAAAAAAGCCCATGTCCAGACTGCTTTTTCAGACCACCACCATGTGTATCCTGGGTGACTGCCTACACTCCAGCAAGGGCAACCAGCCTTAGTGATGCTGAATGTCTTTGCATTACAGACTGAAACCTCAAAACCCACTCGCTTGTAAATACTGTGCATGATTATACATGGAAAGGAGCTGGGTGTGTGCTAAGAGTCTGCTTCTGCACCAAAAAATCGCTTCCCCTTTTTCCTACTAATGCAACTGTGAAATCACCAGAGCAAAACGCAATAAATCTCTGCCTGTAATTCCTATTTGCACACAGAGTCATGTTTTCACATTAGTCACAAAACGAAATTTCTTTGCCAATTTGAATGCACACTTACTGCTCTTTTTTTTTGGCAAGTGATAATCACTTTTACAGACTGACACATTATGAATCCACTTTTCAGATTTTTAAAAAAGCCCATGTCCAGACTGCTTTTTCAGACCACCACCATGTGTATCCTGGGTGACTGCCTACACTCCAGCAAGGGCAACCAGCCTTAGTGATGCTGAATGTGTTTGCATTACTGACTGAAACCTCAAACCCCACTCGCTTGTAAATACTGTGCATGATTATACATGGAAAGGAGCTGGCTGTGTGCTAAGAGTCAGCTTCTGCACCAAAAAATGGCTCCCCCTTTCCATCTAATGCAACTGTGAAATCACCAGAGCAATACGCAATAAATCTCTGCCTGTAATTCCTATTTGCACACAGAGTCACACAGTATTCCTCATTTATACCAGTACACCTTAATTTATGGTGAAAACATAGTCCATAATATTTTACATGTTCCTTACATTTAAATTTCTCCCAAAACACAAAATGATAAACACAACTTCAACAAAAGGAATTCCATTTCTATTATTCATTTCTTAATTTACCATATACATCCCCTCTCAAACTCTAACCTCACCTTTTAAATTAGTTAGTTGTGAAAGAAATGTGGCACTCAAACAGCAAATTATCAGAGCCAGGATCTCTGTTCTCTACACCTCTCTCCTCTCAGCAGAACCAGATAATGGCAAACTTTCCCTCTATTTTTCCACACATATACATGTAAGTTTCAAATCTCAGTGCTTCCCCCTTTTTTTCAAATGTAATCACACATTTCTATTGGTTGAAAACCAACCCTTTCCCAAAAGTACCCTGCCCCCAACTTGACTTCTGCCTAGTACCCTTCCACCAACTTGACTTCTGCCTGCTACCATAGCAACAGCTCATGGAACACTGCTGTGTGGAGTTAGGTCAGAAGTTCGCCACACAATGTTTCAATTCCACAGAGCAAGAGTGCTTGACTTTTCAAACCTAACAGCAAATCCATAGTACTGTTCTTTGGTAACACATTTTTTTGTACCAATACAAAACATGCTTCTATTAATTTACACATACAGCCTAGTTTTTATTCTAGAATGGTATGAAACAGCCAATCAGTTCTTTTTGTTTTGAAAAAAATATGTATGCCTCCATTTCCAAACTGTCTTTCTTTTCATATTGCCATTCTACTGAAAGACACCTCCTGAGTGCATCCAGTTCTCCTTTGAAGATGTTCACAGTGTGGATTGTAGGGCACAGCTATGTCTTCTGGAGTGAAAAGTTTGCAGAGAAAACAGGTATGGTGAGAGACCTTGCTTTGCCAAATGTAGACATTAAATGGATTGGTCAGAGAGGGTTAAAGTGGCACCAATTGATGCCATTGGTGAAATCCTTCATGCAAATCCAACACCCTGACCTCATAATAGTGCACTGTGGTGGCAATGACCTAGGCACTTTGACTGGGGTAGGTCTGGAAATGCTTATGAAGGACACCTTTGCACAACTGTTTTCACTTTTCCCTAAAACTGCCTTTGTGTTTTCTAACATATGCCAAAGGCAAAAATGGAACTGGTCCAATCATTTCTGTCCGCAGATTGACAAAGCAAGAAAGCACGTCAACAAATCTGTTTCTGCTTTCCTCCGTGACTATGGTACGGGTTCCATTTACCACAACAACTTGCGTTACGACATGCAAGACATTTATAGAGGAGATGGTGTGCACTTCAATGATGAAGGGAACAGAGTCTTCCTCTTGAACCTTAGACTCTGCATCGGTACTTACTTGTAGGTACCACAAAAAAATCACTTAATAAACACAACGGCTCTTTTTAGAGCCCCCTAATATCTAAACACTTAAATCTGAATTTCATTTTTTTTTTGGTTTTTTTTTTTACCGTACGCTTACCGTAAGCTTAACGTACGCGTACCCCGTGATTTTTTTTAAAATCAATAAATGTTTCCTTTGTACTTTTCTGTCCTTCTTTGACCCCCTTACAAATGTTAGGGGGTCTGTAACTCTCTCCCTTGCCCCCTTTTCAAGATATCACTCTTTTTTACCGGAGTGAAATACACAAAATGGCGGCCGCCGCTTCCTGGTTTCGGCCGATTCGAATGTTTACTAAAATCTAACAGCCAATCAGAATCGCGCTCGCGCACGCCACCGTACGGTAAGCTTACGGCAAGCGTACCGTAAGCTGGCTCAGATATATATATTGATTTAAAGGCTATTTTCTCAGAATCTACTGAACAGATTTACACCAAACCTACAAAAGGCACTTCCTTGACCTGAGGACTACCTCTCTGCCAAATTTCTAGTAATTCTGTTCAGCCGTTCGGGCCCTGTCTAAAGGTCCTATGGAAAAATGCATGGGAAAAATGCGTTTTGGGACCCCCCTTTTATCTCAGCCCCCGCTTGACGAATCCCCCCGAGACTTTCAGGGTAGGAGCGGAGCATAGCGCCCCACCTATTTTGAGAAATTCGCGAGGATTCGTCGACCGGCGCCAAAGTTATTCCAAATAGAATGTTGCGGATTTCCTATGGAAACAGGGTCCTAACTATAACTACCTACTGGCGACCGCCAGTAGGTAATATATATATATATATATCCCTAAATATAACACCAAGCAATATTTTGAGCTTATGAAGAAATTGAAAAACAACAACGCAATAATAGTCAATAAATCTGATAAGGCAGGACAAAAAAAGACTATATCAAAGAAGCATATAATCATCTGAATGAAGCCGCCTGCTATTGCAAAAGCACTTTCATGAATGTGAAAAAAATTCAGAAGAACTATAAATATGACCTTAGCAAATGGAAAAGGGAAGGATTAATTTCTAGGACAAATTTTCTTTTTTAAACAATGATTTCCCTGTACTGCCCAATATATACTTTATACCAAAAGTACATAAAGGGACACTGCCTGTCCCAGGCAGACCAATTGTTTCATCTATAAAAAGTACTTTTGAAAATACATCGAAGTATATTGATTTTTAGCTTCAAGCATTCGTGATACAGTTTCCAACCTTCATAAAAGATACTACGGATTTTCTATTACAATTTAGCAAGACAGAGTGGTCAGATGAATACCTCTTTCTGACTATGAACATCACTGCTTTATACACGAGTATAGCCCATGAGGATGGACTCAAGGCAGTGGGATACTATTTGGGCAAAAGACCAATTCAAATGTATTGTCACAATCAAATGTTGTTGTGTATGACCAAGTGATGTTTATTCAACAATGTATTTATGTCCAATAACACTATATTCCAACAATTGCGGGGTGTGGCCATGGGGGCATGCTTCTACCCAAGCTACGCCTGCCTGCATGTGGGCTGGTGGGGGGAGCATGTCCTCATGGTCTGTCACGCTAAAGAATGGTCCGAACACACTATAAAATGGTGGAGATATATCGACGATATTTTTGTCATTTAGAGGGGAACCAAAGATCAGGCCCAGAATTTTGTCGATTCCAACAATATTAATGATTTGAATCTGCAGTTTACTGCCCATATCGACAAAACCAGCGCCAACTTCTTAGACATTAATGTCCAAGCCAAACAAGGCGTAATAGAAACTAGCCTCTATAGAAAGCCTACATCAGGAAACTCGGTACTATATACCAAGAGTTTCCGTCCTCCTCATACAATAGCTAGCATTCTATATGGGAAATTTTTGCGGACTCATAGAGCCTGTAGTACAGAGGAAGCCCGTGATTATCATCTGGAACTAACTAAGAAACGGTTAGAGGCAAGAGGATATGTCTCTAAGTGGCTGGATATAGCTAGGAGAAGAGCAAATATGAATGACAGGACAACTCTACTAGATCCAAATATAGAGACTACTAATACCAACATTGATATGGGCAGAAAAGCAGATGATGAGGGAGATGAGCTCAGACTAGTGACCACATATAGTAAACAGGCCAAAGCAATTACAGCTATAATTAAAAAAGAATGGCCAATAGTTATGACAGATCTGACCCTTAAAAAGGTGCTCCCTCCCAGTCCAACTGTGACATTTCAAAAAGCCTATTCTATGCGAAACGATCTAGTTAAAAACAGTCCAGAGAATACTAAGGCTATGAATTGGCTTATTCCGAAAAAAGGTTTTGTAAGGTGTAGTTCAAATTTGGCATTGATAACTCTACATAAAAAACACCTTTTTCAGATTTTGAGTATCCATTAAGAGAACACTACACATGTAGGACCGACCATGCTGTATATGTACTTAGGTGTAGTTGTGATTTATGCTATGTTGGAGGCACAAAACTTCAGGTACATATGCGTATATTGCAGCACCTCCGTGCGATTGTAAATTCTGATCCAGCATATCCAGTTGCAAGACACTTTAAATCTGTGCATGAGAAAACTTAAAATATCTAGAATATTTTGTAATAGATGCAGTACTCTTCAACAAGAGAGGTGGGAATCGAGAAAAACAGCTGCGTCAACTAGAATCCAAATACATTATAGAGTTAGACACTAAGTTCCCGACTGGACTGAATACAGGGGAACATTTACACAATTTCCTATAAAGAGGGGCTGCGACTACTATGTTACATTTACCTGTATCTGTTAGATTATCTCAGTCTCCCCTCAGATGTTTTGTTTGCTTTTATTTTGATAGGTCTAGACAGTATAAATATACTGTCTTCGTATGTTAACTGTGCCATACATTGTCTTCCCCAACTCAACATAGATCCTTTTATCTATTTAATATTTGGGTGACATATGGCAAATAATCGTACTGGAACTACATTATTATGAATAGCTATTTATAGTATTTGTATTAGAGCATTGGATATTGCATTCATTGTAGTAGATTCCAGTTCATAATTACATTCGCTGCTTAATCCATTGTGGGATTAGTTTTTTTTTATTTTTAAGCACTGTTTTGCACATACTATTAATTTTGCACCCCTCACACCAATAGCACTTTATCAATAGCGTGTAGGCATGAAAATGTCATTTCTCTCTATTTGGCTAATCAATTTTAACACTGCGTATTTGCACATTTGACAGGACATTTCAGTCATCTTGTTCTGTTTACAGGAGATATGATGATATACTGCTGCTAATATTAGAACTAAACATATGTTTTAAATATGCTAGCAATAAGCTTTTTAATGTATTTAAAACCCAGTAGCTTTAGCTATATTGTATTTATATCTGTTATATTTTGTAGCGTATTTGCACATGTTAAATATAGCTCAAATATTCATTACTCCTGTATCAGTTTACATCAGCATATTGGCACATCATAAAAATGTCGTATGAAGTTGCTCCGGCATAAGAAATGAATTTCCGATTAGTAGAAGTTTACATTAGTGTATTTGCACATTTCATTCAGATGCCATAGTGATGGGCGCAGGTACAAATAGAATGAACTGACATATGTGCATTTGTGCGTTTGATATAAAACGGAAATTTCTGGATTCCATTTTTTTAAAGTTTAAGTTTATTGAGACCAGCAAGAAAATACAATGTACAATCAAAATCCGGTCAGACAACATGAGTAATTATGATATGAACAATAAAGCATATTAAGCATAAAGGGTACAATAAACACGGTGTCCTAGAAAAGAAAAAGGGGAGAAAGAGGAAGAAAAAAGGGGGGGGGGGAGTAATATGAATTTCATTGGAGAGAGTTCAGAGGAATCGAGGGCAACAAAAGAGGTAAAATGAAGCATTACATTGCATGTATTTTAAAACTCTAAAACGCATATAGTGATATAATGGGAGGAGTACAGTATGCAAGAAACAATAATAAATTATTCAAACAAAAGACAACGAAACTAAATCAAGGCGGTTTGCGGACATCGTCCGATGTTCTGACAATAGCAGTAATGGAAGTATTCGAAGGGGGGGAAGTAGATAAATATGTAGTGAGAGGGAGCCATAACAAATCCCTTTTAATTGCTAGTGATATAGGGGTAACATAGTTGGTGTCAAGTCTGTGATTAAAACAGATGGCGTTCCACCAGGCTCTGTAAGTGACTTTATCCGCGTGTTTCCAATTCAAGGTGATTAGATGTAAGGCTATAGCAATTAACAAATCTATTAACTGACAGTGTGGCGAAGGTTGAGGCCATGAAGGGGATAAGGAACCAAGGAATATATTTGAGAGGGAAAAAGGAACTTTAGTGTTAAATATCTTGTTAATTTGAGACCAAATTAAGAGCCAGAATTTAGCAATGTTAGGGCAATCAAATAGCATGTGTTTTAAGTCAGCCTTTAAACATGAGCAGGACCAGCAGTGTGATGAAGTGGTGGAAGAAAAGGAAGCCAATTGTGCGGGTGAATATAATGCACGCTGGTATACAAAATAAAGAGTCTGAGTGGTATTGGCCGCTCGTGAAGTTTTATGGATCTTTAACCACAGCTTATCCCACAAAGAGACAGACCAGGATTGTAATAAATCTTTTTCCCATGCCAGCTCAGTCCTTGTTTTGCACCGCGTTGCAAGAGATAAGAGACCATTGTAGAGGGAAGATGCAGAAGGGGAAGCGTCTATCAATGGAAACAATGTAGAGCAAGTTGTAGGGAGATTTGGAGAAGGTGGGAGCGATGAAAGATATTGGCGAAGAGAGGGAAGCAGAAGGTCATATTGCTTCTTACAGGAATTAGGAAGGGCAAAGTTAGATTTGAGGACTGAGAAGGATAGAGGTGCACCATCCATCAAGAGTTGGGAAATCCACTTCAAGCCCTTGGAGTGCCATATCTTCCAGTAGAAAGCACGGTTTTTAATACGTAGTAATTTATTGTGCCAAATAGGTTGTTGAGAAAGTGAGTTAAGTGAGGGATAAGAGGCTGGTAGGAGAGGAGTTAAAAGTTTTCGCGTGTGAGAGATAACAGGATGACGCAAAGAAGAAGTGTGCGCAGAGAAAGCAAGGGATTCCAAAAAGGCGAAGGGGGAAGTGAAAAACTTCTCGATGCTAAGCCAAATTGGAGGATAGGTAGGGAGGTCCGAGGAAAGCCATGAAGAGGCTTGTTTTAGGGAAAATGCGTGGTGATAAGATTTAAAGTCAGGAAACTTAAGCCCACCATTTAATTTATCTTTTTTGAGAGTAGATAAGGCTATCCGAGGGTGCTTACCTTTCCAGAGGAATTTTAGTAAAGTGCGATCTAATATCTTAAAGTAATAATCTGGGATGTGTACAGGAATCATTGAGAGAGAATATAAAATGACGGGAGCAAGCATCATCTTAATAGAGTCTAACCTACCCCACCAAGAGAGAAAAAGAGGGTGCCACTTGGTAATAGAATCTTTTAGCTTCTTAGTAATGTAATCAAAATTGTGTTTAAGAGTTTCGGAGATAGACGGGGAGAACCATAATCCTAAATATTTTAACTTAGAGGATTGCCAGGAAAAACCGGTATGATCAAAATAGTGTTTGAGACACAAAACATTGAGGGGTAAGACTTCACATTTATCACGATTTAGGCGGTATCCTGAAAGTTTTGAAAACGCATCTACTTGGGAAAGGAAAGGAGGAAGAGAAGTATCGGGATTGGAGCAGTATAAAAGAATATCATCTGCATAAACAGACATTTTGACTTGGCGGGAGCCTAAATGGAATCCTGTAATTAGGGAGTCCTGTCTAATTTTGGTAAGGAAAGGCTCTAATGCCACTACAAATAGGAGAGGGGATAGGGGGCAACCCTGCCGTACACCTCTTGAAAGAGAAAAATAATCGGAGACCTTACCATTAGCAAAAATAGACGCCTTAGGACCAGAGTACAAGAGAGAAATCAAGGAAATTAACTTAGAGGGAAACCCTATCCACTGAAGAGCATGGAACATAAAGTCCCAACCAATCCTATCAAAAGCCTTTTCGGCGTCTAAAGCTATGGCAGCAAGCGGGTAGTCTAAGGAAGAGGCCTTGCTAAGAATGTTAAAAAAGACTCTAGAATTATCAGAGGATAAGCGACCTTTTACAAAGCCCGATTGTTCCGAACCAAGAAGCTCAGGTAAGATTGGGTCAATACGTAAGGCAAGAATTTTAGCAAAAATTTTATAATCCGTGTTCACTAAAGATATCGGGCGATAATTTTTACAGAAAGAGGGATCTTTGCCTTCTTTGGGGATTAGGCAGATCATAGCATCTTGGAAGGTACCTTGAGATGTTCCGTTTGCGATAAAAGAAGTAAACAAAAGAAGAAGTTGTGGAAGGAGGAGTTTCGAAAAGTGTTCATAAAATTCAATGGTAAATCCATCAGGGCCAGGGGTTTTCCCTCGCCTCAAGACCGATACGGCATGAGAAATTTCTGCTAATGTGATATCTAGCTGCAGTGAATCAAAATCAATATGTTGCGAGGGAGGAGAAGGGATGGATTGGAAGTAGGAGGAAAGATCAGATTGAAGAGGTTGGGCCTCAGGGGTGTAGAGAGTTTTATAAAAGGAGACAAACTCATTTAAGATATCTTCATCCTTGAGAAGAATGTCACCATTGGAATCCTTCAGAGACTCTATCCTAGTTCTGTCCCGCCGAGATTTTAGATAGTTGGCCAGTACTTTCCCCATTTTATTCTGACCTCCATAGTAACGAGCACTACTCTTCAGAAGATAAGAAGAGGCCGCTTCTGTGGATGCTTTGTTGAAGGTAATTTTGGCAGTGATAAGATCTTTCAAAGAAGCTTCAGAGTACGAGTGGTAATAGGCGTATTCTAATTTTTTAATTTTGGTAAGCAATTGAGCCGAATGTTTCTCAAAAACTTTTTTCTTCCGAGAAACAAAGTTAATAATAAAGCCTCTGGCAGCTGCCTTAAAAGAATCCCAAATCATAGCAGGGGAGGAATCATGAGTAGTGTTTATGGTGAAGAATTCCGACGCAAAAGAACTGAACTGGCTGGAGAAATTAGGATCTGCAAGCAGCGAATTATTAAAACGCCAACGTCCAGCACATGGGGTGTGAGGAAGAAGGTCAAAATCAACAGAAACCGGGGCATGGTCTGAAATTAAAATGGACCCTATTTCTGATTGAAGTACGTGTTGCGTTAGAGGTTTACTTAAAAAGAGGTAGTCAATACGAGATTGTGATTTGTGTGGGGGGGAGAAAAAGCTATATTCACGGAGATCAGGGTGACACAATCTCCAGATGTCAACTAAAGACTTTTGACGAATGGTGGAAGCAAATTGTGAGTGCATTTTGTTGTTTACAAATCTGACTGGGGAATTCCTATCTAAAATGGGATCACAAACTTGATTACAATCACCCCCAAAAACAATATAATCGTCTGTAAGGGAGAGCAACTTATCAGAAATATGTAACCAAAAAACATTGTCAACTGAAACTGGAGCATAAACGTTGAAGAAAACCACTGGTATTTTGTCAATAAGTAATTTAACAATTAACCAACGACCTTCAGAATCAGTTTCTTGAGAAATCACCGATACATTAAACTTTTTATGAGTGAGAATAAGAACACCATTTTTCTTACCTAAAGCTGGAGAAGAAAACACATTACCTACCCAACATCTTTTTAATTTAGATGCTTCAGCCTCAGGAAGGTGGGTTTCCTGAAGGAAAGCAACATCAGTTTTTAACTTTGCTAAGTGGGAAAGAACTCGTTGTCTTTTAATGGGATTGTTCAATCCTTTAACATTCCATGTGATAACTCTGAACTTGACTGGATGAGATTGAAGTCAAAAACCATGAACATACAATGCGATAAATAGGGTTGAGAATGAGAAGAGTAGAGAAATGAGAACTCAGAAGTGTACAAAGAAGAAGATAAGAGAGGAAGAGATTAAAAACAATAATATTAAGAAATTCGATAAGGGATAAGAAACATAAGCAAGGAATATGGATTTGCGAATGACCAAAGAAAGGGAGAAGAGGATAGAATGAGGGAGGTGTAAGCGGGAAGAAAAGAAAAGGAAAAAAGAAAAAGAAAAAGAGGAGAGGAACAATGGCAGAAGACAGCAAAAAAAGCATAAAAGTAGAATATGAACAAAAGGCATACTTACATGAAGAAGATCCAAGAGAACAAGGGGGAGGGGAAGAAGCCACACGAGACAGACAGCCCATCCAGGCTGACCAGACGGAGGACGAGGGGGAAAACGCCAATAAAATAGGATATCTACGGATGCGAGAGAGAACAAAAAACAAAAACGTAAAAACTATTTAGCACAATAAGCGATGAAGAATAGGAGAGTTAAAACAGAACAAAACGATTAGGTACCAACTCAAATTAAGAAGACCATCCAAGCTACAAAAGAACACCAAAGAATACATGAGGGACGGTGATAAAGAGAAGCAATGAATGAAAGAAACATAAGAAAAATCATCAGAACATCAAGTAACATTTGAAGACGAGGGTCCCAAAGCTTCCATGGTCTCCGTCCTGTGAAAGTTTATGAAACTCTGTAACTGCTGCGGATCTTCATAGGATGTCGTCTTGTTATTAAACGTGACCTTAAAGAGGCAGGGGTGAAAAAGACCATAACGCGCTCCCATGGTACGAAGAGTAGGTCTCATATCAAGAAAGGCCTTACGTCTGTTGGCTGTGGACTTGGCATAATCTTGAGCGAAAAACAAAGTGGCGCCGGACCAGGTGACTCGTTGAGAGGATTTAGCCGCTGACAAAACCTTTAGCAAGTCCGTGTACTCCAAAAAGTACAAAATGACACCTCTCGGCCTCTGAGAAGAAGATGCACTCGATGGAAGACGTCCTAACCTATGGGCTCGTTGAATGTTGAGAGCGGTGCCTTCCGGCATATGGAGAATCTTGGGTAGAAAAGTTTTAAAGAAGGTAGGAGGATCCGACCCCTCTGATCCCTCCACCAGACCATAAATACGCAGGTTGCTCCGCCTATTACGGTTTTCAAGATCCTCGACTTGGCGTTGGAGGGCAGACACTTGAGATTGAAGGTGAGAGACATTGGTGTTAGTGTCTGTAAAGGAAGACATATGACTTTCAACTGCAGTAATTCGTGAATCAAGTTGAGCCCAAGTGTCAGTGAGAGCTTGTAGTTTATTATATGTTTCCTCCATAAAGGGACGAAGGGCCCTAATTTCTTCCAGTAGTGTTTCCATGGAGACAGGCGAGGTCGATTTAGGAGGAGAAGGCGGGTTGTGCTTTAAACGCTTGGTGACAGACTTCACAGCAGGCACTGGCGAGGGAGAGGGATCCATATTCTCCGTAGGGTCTTGTGAGAATAACAGTGAATCCTCTAGTTTGGAGAAGGCAGTAAAAACTTTTGAATTTTTGATGAGGGTATGCTTAGGCGTAGGGTGTTTAGCAAGTGAGCCTTTCGTTCTCCCCATAAGAGGCAAGTCCAACAGTCCAAGTGAGTGAGAGGAGCAGAGACGTGGCCCAGAAGGAGAGTAGCACTGGTTAAATGGTTAACATCACTGACAGATCCAGCAAGTATCAGCAAGCCTCATTGAAGCGCGTGTTGAAACGGAATTAAAGAAATAGTCATTGAATTGACGTATCCGAAAAAATGAGGCAGTTCCATAAAACTGTTTCAATATCTGAGACAAGAACACTTGTCAAGAACAGCCATGAGTGAGGAAGAACTGTGTTATCTGAGGAGAACAGCACAGAAAAACACTCTCGTGAGGTGCATGCATAAAATGGCGGCTGATTCGGAGAAGAAAACGCTGCACAAACTACGCACCTTCCGTATTCTCCAGATATGTATCATTAAGATTGTCCAAAGTTGGTGAAAAAATGAAGAAAAAGCCAGAGGTGAGCAGAAATAATAGCCAAAAGGGGGAAAAACCACTTTTGCAGCATGCTTCTTCAAGTCATTAGCTTACATTCTCCTCAGGCGAAAAAACAAAATGGCGGCCGTTCCGAAAACGGGGCCTCCGAGGGAATTAAAGAGGATTAAATGTAGCTTACTGACATAGCGACTGCAAAATTCGGTGCTCCGGATGTTCAGACAGCCTGTCCTCACTTTGTGGCATCCTCGTACTCGTAGTTACGAGAGAAAAAATCGGCGTTATCCTCCCGACCCCGGGAGCGTCAGGGAAAAGCCGCCATCTTCGTAAGGCGTTAACCACGCCCCCCCTGGATTCCATTTTTAAGATCTCTAAATTGCTTTGTTTTACTATTCAATTATCAATAGTAATATGCGTTTATTTTTCGCATTCAATTTGTTGCCATTTTTCTGTATTTACAGCAAGGTTTCTTCCAAGTCAGTAACACAATGTGGAGTATTTCTTTCAGGTTCATGTTTCTGCCGATCACGTGAACCGGAAGTGCTATGCTGTTTAATTTTCCCGGTTTTCAATATGTTTCCCAGTGATCAAGGACAAAGTCCGTGTCCGAAACACTTTTCCCTTAAATAAAGCACCATATATTGGCAACAGCATATTTTGTGTCTGTGGTCCTATCTGTGCGTGTCCGCACAAGGATATTGCCAGCAGAGATACAGAGATACATATATATATATATATATATATATATATATATATATATATATATATATATATATATTCAAACCACCTCCGATTCCACCGCAGAAATCAGACTCCGACACTTGGGTGAGCTTCACCATTCAGCTTAAGTTTATTAGATCATTATATATATATATCGCAAAACACTCTTCCACCGCCACACCTCTCCTTCGGTAAGCGGACAAAAAGAGCACGGACCACGTAATTCTTGAAATTCTGCTCTGTTTGTTCAAATCATCTCACAAACAAAACGGCAGCCATTACGCGTTTCGTCCCTCCATGGGGACTTGATCACATGACGCGCTTCAACCATTAGAATTGCTTTTTAAAGGTTACACTTTTTTTCTTATTTCCTGTTTTTTTTGTGTGTGTGTAAACCACGTGTTTAAATTTTAAAGAGATCAGTGCTAAATAAAAGCAAGTACTGGTCACAAAAATAGGACTGACATTAGTTCATATTGACATTAGACTTAATGTCTTGGAGCTTGATTTCAAATTGTTCTTTTTACCACATTCGGGTGCATACCTTTGTGTGCAAATTTGCAAATAAATAAATAAATAATTAAATGCTTATGTACATGAATAAACAATAACTGTATAAATACATCCATTAAATAGCCAATGTAGTAACTTAAATAGTGGTTAAACGTATTTCATATTTAAATATATAAAACCATATAAATAAATAAATACATAAAATCTGTGTATAAGGATAAATCCATGGTCATTTTTGCTGCATGAATGCTATCATCCTTACATTTTTTGTATTATATGAAATGTATGTTGATCATATTTTTAACCTCCCAAAGCTACCCCGTTTTTAATTGTCTTATGGCAATGTGTATGGGTATTGTGCTTAATCAATAGATGACTTATCAAGCCTAGGTCTAAACTTTGGAATGAAATCTAAGTCTTGTCCTATGTGATCACATACAGAATTATTTTTTTTTTTTTTTGTGTCCATTAATTAAGTGCAAAATCAAGTGTTTGTTAAAAAAAGTGCTAAGTGCCTAAATAAAAAAATGGTGATTAAAAATTTGAAGTATAGGGAGGTTTGTAACGAGCATGCTGGTCTTACTAAATATAAGATATCTGAATGATTTTTTAGTAATTTTAAGTCACAGTCGGACTTAGAATTGTTTAAATTTCATATATTTTGTTTTTTTATTTTTATTTTTTATTTTTTATATAAAGTCAAAATGTAATCAAAATTTTCATCTCGCCCTCAGCATCCGATTTATTCAATTCGCCTGACGCGTTTCTGTGGCCCACTGCCACTTCATCAGAGGCTTTTTCCTGCATTTGCTGAATTGCGCTCTTTGTAGTGCATGCTGATTTTTTTCGTAACCATGCGTGGGAGTGACTTAGTTCTTAATTGGTCCACACAGCATGCTGGACTTTGTAGTTCCTTCGCGCTTCATTTGCCACCTTTAGTAGGTTTCAGTAAGTGCAGTTATTGGAGATTGTATTTCAATCCTTTGTAGGAGTCAGATTCATAAGAGCGAGTCATTTTCCTGCTCCTGTCAGCACAGCGCGTGATGTGTAAAATGACTGCTGAGGCGACATGAATGGTAATGCCCTAGAGGTGGCGCGTTGTCGAGTGCACCCTGGAAAGCGAAGGCAATTGGGAAACAAAATGTGAACACGGGGGTCTTCCCGTGCAGGATGCACCAGCTCAAAGAATCAAGCGGCTGTGGAATAGGAACTTTCCTGCTCCTGTCAGCCCAGCGCGTGATGTGTAAAATGACTGCACCCTGCCGTGCGCGAGGGCAATTCTGATTGGTTGTTAGATGTCGGTAAACATTCGAATCGGTCGAAACCAGGAAGTGTCGGCCGCCATTTTGTCTCTCGCAGTCTCAGGGGGTGAGAAAAAAAGGTGGAGAACGTGACAAGGGGGCAGAGTGGACAGTACCTGACCCCCTAGCCTTGGTCAGGGGGTCACAGAAGGACCCCCAAGGGACAATAAACCCATTTTTTTTTTTTTTTAAATCGCGAGGTGCGCTCACCCTGCGCGCACGCCACGTACTGCCCACAGCGCACGCACGGTGCACGAAGCGCACCGTGCGCGCACCTCGTGATTTAAAAAATAAATAAATAATTCACTGTGCGCGCACGGTGAAAAACCTGAAAAAAAAAATATTGCAAATTCACTTAAAAAACCATAGGTTTCACACATGTTATAGTAAAAAACCAATGAAATTCCCCCGTTATAGTTACTGCAGGCAACTATAACTCACGCGACCGCAATCCTCTGCTGATGACATCAGATATTACATCACTGATGACATATGTGTCTTTATGAAAAATAAATATTTGTAATATATGTATAGCTAAAGATTAATGGAAGAAGACATGGGTAAATAAGTGTCTAAATACAGTGATGTAATATCTGACGTCATCAGCAGAGGATTGCGGTCGCGTGAGTTATAGTTGCCTGCAGTAACTATAACGGGGGAATTTCATTGGTTTTTTACGAGTGAAATGTCCAGCTAACTATAACATGTGTGAAACCTATGGTTTTTTAAGTGAATATATATATATATATATATATATATATATATATATATATATATATATATATATATATATATATATATATATATATATATATATATGTATGTATATGTATATATGTATATATAAACATATATATATATATATATACCTACTGGCGGTCACCAGTAGGTAGTTATAGTGAGGACCTAGTTACTATAGGAAAATGGCAACATTCTATTCGCAATAACTTTGGCGTTGAATATTGAATCTTCGTGAAATTTTCAAAACTAATTCTTTGTTGAGATCAACTCCTATGTTGAAAGTTTGGGGGTGATTCATCAAGTGGGGGGCAGAGAAAAAAGGGGGTCCCAAAACGTATTTTTTCAATGTTAATTTCCATAGGAAACTTTAGACAAGGCTACAGGTCAAACGGGTGAACGGAATTACCCCAAATTTGGCAGGGAGAAGGGTCTTGGTCTAGAAAGCACGCTTTTGTTTATTTGGTGTAAATCCGTTGAGTAGTTTTTGAGAAATATCGAAATTTACAGATATCGATATTTGGGAATTCTGCCATCTGATTGGCTGAGGCGTTACGATCACAAGCTTGCTGCTGATTGGCTGCGAGCGCTGCGAGCGTTTGCAACTAGGAAGTGTTGGCCGCCATTTTGTGATTCCGTTGAAGTGAGTAAGGGGGAAAAAGGGCAAAAAATGTGGGCAAGAGGAATGTAGGAGCACTGTAACCTCTGTGGGGTGTTTAGGGTGTGCTATAGAGGGGGAGCGAAGTGAACTACTCATACCTACCGGTCTGAAAGTGCTGGGTATTAAAACTAAGTGAGGTATTGCGCAGTCTGATGCTGCTAAGGTGAGCTGCTGCGGGAGTCGGGATGAAAGCGTGAGCCTAAACTGTGTGTCTTATGGTGTGAAGTCATGTGCCCTGGCCACTGCAGCACACCTGTGGAAGTAGTGTCAGCATGTGTTTATACCTACTAGGACGAACTACTGACTCCTACTGGTTTGAAAGTCCTGGGGTACGGAAAATATGTGAGGTATTGTCGTCTAGAGTCTCATGGTGCTAAGCTGAGGTGCTACCGGAGTCGGGGATGAAAGCGTGAGTCCAAACTGTGTTTCATATGCTGTGAAGTCATGTGCTCTGGCGCTGTGCCACATCTGTCAAGTAGTGTCAGCATGTAGTTATACCTACTCGGAGGAACTTTTGTTTTGAACATTGTAACTTGTGTATGGTGCTTAAGGGGTGTTATACAGGGAGTACGAAGGTAAATTTGCGTGTATCAAATCATTACGGTATTTGTAAAGCGCAAACTACTCACCCCTATGGGTCTGAAGGCCCTCGAGGCCGGCATGGAAATTATGTGAGCTATTAAGTGAGCTATTGCCCAGAGTCACATGGTGCTGAGCTGAGGTGTCCAAAGGTGTCCTTCATAAGCATTTCCAAACCTACCCCAGTCAATGTGCCTAGGTCAGTTCCACCACAATGCACAATCATGAGGTCAGGGTGTGGAAGATACAACAAGGTTTTAACCAAAGGTAGCAATTGGTGCAACTTCAATCTTCTCTGTGTAAACCATTTAATGTCCACATTTTGTAAACCTAGGTCTAAGTCAATATGTCTGTGTTCTGCATACCTCTTGCACCTGAAAATATAGCTATGTCCTACGATCCACACTAGCATTTTGAAGGTATGGTTGGAAGGTATGGAAAGATGTCTGTAGCTCATGCAGTTCCTTGGTAGAATAAGAGATATGTTTAAAGATGGGGAAGTACTTTTTTTTTGCCATACAAAACGATACGTGATTGGGAGTTGAAAAGCATTCTTTTTTTAAAGTAGGGTGCACATTCGTTTTGTGGAAAAGCATCTTTGTGATTGGTTAAGAAACAGCAGTTTCAACGTGGAGTACATATCATAGTATAAAATTTGCTCAATTGAACCACAGCTGCTACTTGCATTTGGAAGGCACTGTTCGAGCTTAAAACAATTGTGAACTTTTAACCTGCACGTGCCGCTAAATGTTCGAGAAAATGTTGCAAAATATCGTTAAGTTTAAAAAAATTGATGAACTTTTAACCTGCACGTGTTGTAGAATGTTCTAGAAAGTGTGTTGATAGAATACGTTGCACTTCTGACTTCTATGTGTTGTTGAATTTTTAAAAAACGGTTTATATGGAAAATTAAAAAGAAAACAATAGAGAGAAGTTTTGAAACCTAAAAGAATTAATGAACTATTCTAATTTGTTCTTTACATATGTTTATGTGTGGAGCAACAAAATTATAGACACAACAGCACCAGGAAAAGGAAGAAGCAGGGAGTGGGGGGACAGGGGGAGATGGGCAGAATGGCACACATGTACAATTAAGTACAGTACAAGTATAGACAAACAATGGCCAAAATGACACGCACCAACAAGGAACACAAGTCACCAACATCACACCACTGAACGAGCATAGAAGGGAAAACCACGCTGCATTCATACAGGATGTGTACAAAGGCCGGTCGTTGGTGTTGTGGGATGTCTGCGACCGTGGTTATCATGGATGAGATGCCCAGCACGTGGCAAATGGGCGAGTTCACTGTGTGTTACATTGCCAAACAGCTGCTTCTCCCTCCCACGAGCCCCCACACTTTTCTTTGGTGCGCTGATGTATCTCGTGCACTCGTACGGCACACCATTGTAATGCCTATTTGCGCATGTCCTGCTACATTCAAACTACACCATCACAGTGCTGTTTGGAGGTGGTGCAGCGCACTTTACAACATCGAGTGCTGCGGCCCTTGTGATAGGCCACACCAGAACACAGAGACACACTTACCGCACTTCCTGTGCACAGAAATGTCCGAGACACCCTGTTCCCCTTGCCGGATAGGCACACCCCTGCGCTGACCTGTGTACTCCGGACCAGCACATGCCGGTTGTGCATGCAGGAGAATGCGTGCATAGCTACATGTCCAGGCTCACTGCCAATGCTGAGGTGACAGGTGATGTTGTAGGGCTCGTGCCTATCATGTTAAGACAATGACCACAGGGACACACTTGCTCAGATGCGGGTTTGGGGGGCGTTGATGGTCCTGGAGTTGTTGTGGTGAGTCTTGTGGCCCTCATTGATTCTATGGCACCTGTGGGCGTTCTGGTGTGGCTCTTGGCTGTGTTCCGTTTCATGGTGCAGGTAGTCGTCCTGCTTAACACCAGCAGAAAGCAGGTGTAAAATACCTGGTGCTAACGTGGCTTATCGCCGGAATTTGTTTCGCATTGCAGTTGGTGTGAAAGTTGTGATGTGATTTTTTCGTGTGCAGAACAATATACGAACTGAGCAGTGTTTCTCATCAAGATCCAGCACTTGACGCACTATTCCCAATCAATATAAATAAATGAGAGTTCTTAATTGATTTTGTGTGTACATGGTAAGTGCAGCCACTACCTCAGTGCAATTCAATACAGGATTTTAGTATTTTGAATAGATCACAAAGGCGCACCTCATGTCTTTTTGTACGGGAACGGCTAGTCTGCATTTCATTATCAGCACTTTAATGGAAGTAAAGTTGAGATAAATCTAACACACTATTCAGAAGTTGGTGTAAACTGCAGACATCACCAGTATTCCCACAATAAGTGCCCCAAAATTTAACACCATGGTGGACTCCTTCAAATAACAGTAATAAGAACAAGAAAGAGTCACACAGCAGTGAAGAGAACAACTAAAAACTTTATAAATTATTTTTTTAAACTTTATTTTTTTATAAATATATATGTAAACGATAAACAAAAAAATATTTCCCAATTCTTTTTTATTAACATATATATAAATGATAAACTAATAAATAAAATGTAACAAAAATTATAGAAAACAAGAAGACGGAACACTCCTGTGGGGGCCATGGATGTCGACTACAGAGCCTGGAAAATAAAGCACAAAATAAGGACGTGTGCAATGGGCATATCAAAGGAGAGAGGCACAGAGAAACAGAGAAGGAAAAAAAAGCCAATGAGAAAAAGAGAGGGAAAGAAAGAAAGGGAGTGAGAAAGGGAGAAGGAAGAGAGAGAGTTGGAGAGATAGAAGGAAAAGAAGGAAGAGAGGGAGAGAGAGAGAGACAGAGAGAGACAGAGAGAGAGAGAGAGAGACACTGCCGCCTCTGCGCATCCATGAGCAAATAATTACCTGGTGCCACCGGAGTGCGCAGCAGTGGGCACTCTACGTGCCCGTCAAAACTCATCCCAGATATGTCTCTGAGTCCTGAGTAATGAATGGCGGAGACCACATCAGGTGCTTGGCGGATCACACAGATGTCGCTGAGTCCTGAGTCATGAATGGCGGAGACCACATCATCTTCTCCATGGCCCGGCAGATCTCACACATGTCGCTGAGTCCTGAGTCATGAATGGCAGAGACCACATCAGCTTTTAGGGCTGCTAAGCCTGTGGAAGTTAAGTTCGTGCCACGTGGTGGTAGGCCCCTCAATCAATCAATCAAATAATTTGTAAAGCGCACTACATACCCACAAGGGTTTCAAGGCGCTGAGGGTGGGGAGGGGGGGTGCTGTTGCTACTGGTCGAACAGCCAGGTCTTGAGTTGTCTCCTGAAGGTTAGAAGGTCTTCGGTTTGTCGTAGGTTGAGGGGGAGGGTGTTCTAGGTCTTGGCGGCACGGTGGGAGAAGGATCTGCCACCGGCTGTGGTTCTACGGATGCGTGGGACGGTAGCCAGGGAGAGGTCTGCGGAGCGGAGTTTCCTGTTGGGTACATAGAAGGAGAGTCGACTGTTGAGATAGGCTGGGCCGGTCTTGTGGAGTGCCTTGTGTGCATGGATCAGGAGCTTGAAGGAGATTCTTTTGTCGACGGGGAGCCAGTGCAGGTTCCTCAGGTGGGGGGTGATGTGGTCGCGGCGCGGGACGTCGAGGATCAGGCGTGCAGAGGCAATCTGGATTCTTTGCAGTCTGTTGATGAGCTTGATCGGGGCTCCGGCGTAGAGGGCGTTTCTGTAGTCAAGTCTGCTGCGGACTTGGGCCTGGGTGACTTTTTTCCTTGTGTCTGTCGGGATCCATCTTTAGATCTTGCGGAGCATACAGAGGGTGTTGAAGCAGGTGGAGGAGACAGCGTTGACTTGTTTGGTCATGGTGAGTTTCGAGTCGAGGATGACTCCCAGGTTGCCTGCATGGTTGGTAGGTATGGGGGGTGTCCCCAGCGATGCGGGCCACCAGGAGTCATCCTATGCTGAGGGGTTGGGCCCGAGGATGAGGATCTCCGTCTTGTCTGTGTTCAGCTTATGGCGGCTATCCTCCATCCAGTCGGCGACGGCCTTCATTCCCTGGTGGAGGTTGTATTTGGCGGTGAGGGGGTCCTTGGTGAGGGAGAGGATCAGTTGCGTGTCGTCGACGTAGGAGATTATGTTGAGGTCGTGATGTCGGGCGATGTGTGCGAGAGGCGCCATGTAGACGTTGAACAGCGTCGGCCCGACGGAGGATCCCTGCGGGATGCAGCAGATGATCTCGGAGGCTTTGGATCAGAATGGGGGGAGGCGGACTATCTGGGTTCTGGCAGAGAGGAAGGAGGAGGTCCAGTCCAGGGCCTTGTCTCGGATCCCTGCGTTGTGGAGTCGTGTGCGTAGTGTGTGGTGGCAGACGGTGTCGAAAGCGGCGGAGAGGTCCAGAAGGATGAGGGCCGCCGTCTCGCCGTTGTCCAGTAGGATCCTGATGTCGTCTGTGGTGGCAATGAGGGCGGTCTCAGTGCTGTGGTTGCTGCGGAATCCTGACTGGGAGGGGTCCAGGATGCAGTTGTCTTCGAGGTAGCGGGTGAGCTGGATGTTGACTATCTTCTCGATGAGCTTAGCTGGGAACGGAAGCAGGGAGATGGGCCGGATGTTTTTGAGTTCACTCGGGTCCGCCTTGGGTTTCTTCAGTAGGGCGTTGATTTGGGCGTGTTTCCAGCTCTCTGGGAAGGTTGCGGTTTCGAAGGAGAGGTTCATGATGTTGCGCAGGTGGGGTGCGATGGAGCTGCCAGCTTTGTTGAAGATGTGGTGTGGAAAAGAGTATGACGTCGAGCCGGAGTGGATTGTGCCCATGGTCTTGATTGTGTCTTCGATGCTCACGTTGGCCCAGGTTGTCAGGGGGTCGTGGTTGGTGGGGTGTGGTGCGTCCGGCGTGCTGGGGCCTGTTAGGGTCATCCGGGGGTTGAAGCTGTTGTGGATGTCAGCGATCTTGCGGTGGAAGAAGGTAGTGAGGGAGTCGCCCAGGGCTTGTGACGGCGGGATGTCGTTGGTGTTGGAGCTGGGGTTGGAGAGTTCCTTCACGACGTTAAAGAACTCCTTGCTGTTGTGTGTGTTGTTGTCGAGGCTGTCTTTGAAGGAGGTCCTCTTGGCGGTCCTGATGAGGTGGTGGTGGTTGCGGATGGCGTCTTTGTGGGTTGTGCGTCTGCCCGGCGACTTCTCGCTATGCCATATGTTCTCCAACTTCCGGCAGGTGCGCTTTGACGCTCGGAGTTCCGGGGTGAACTAGTTGGCTCTCTTACTGGTGTCTCTGAGGGTTTGTTTTTTCAGCAGGCTAAGGTGTTGGCGCAGTCGTCCATCCATCGTCTAAGGGTGCGAGCACCATCGTTGGGGTTGGAGACGTTGGTCGGTGGGTTGAGTGTGAGGTTTGTCTGTAGTTGTACTTCGGTGATTTTGTCCCAGCAACGACGGGGGATCTGTAGGATGCGGTGATGTGCAACGGGTTACCGGAAGGTGAAGTGGATGCAGTGGTGGTCGGTCCAGGTGGGTTCGGAGACGTGGCTGAAGGAGACGTGGGGGCTTGAGGAGAAGATGGCGTCAAGCAGGAGTCCGGCGATGTGGGTCGTCGTCGTTACGAGCTGCTCCAGTCCGAGGTTGGCAAGGTTGTCTATCAGGGTGGAGGAGTTACTGTTGTTGTTCTTCAGATCAAAGTTCAGGTCTCCGAGGAGGATGGCGTCGCAGAATTGTGGTCGGGGTCCGGGCGGTCTGTAGAAGAGGGTGCCTCTTAGGGTTGTCTTGGGGTCCATGTGGATCTGGAAGTGCATGTGTTCGGCGGTGCTGAGAGTGTCGTCGGTGTTTGTTGAGAGCCTGATGGTCTTCTTGTGGACGATGGCGATTCCTCCTCTGACTCCGTTGGTGCGGTCTCTGCGGGCGATCTTGTATCCGTTGGGGATGGCTATGGCGATGTCTGGGGAGGAGGCTTTGTTCATCCAGGTCTCGGTCAGGAAGGCGACGTCTGGTGATGCGGTGTCAAGTAGGTCCCAGAGCTCGATGGCGTGTTTGCGTGCGGAGCGAGTGTTGATCAGGATGCATCGGAGCTGGTTGTGTTCTGTCGTGGTGGGTGTCTCTGCGTCTTCGATGCAGGAGAAGCTGCAGTTCCGGCAGGCGAAGGGACCGTGGGTGCCCTTTGGGGTGGCAGGTGAGGGTCTGTCCTGGGTTGAGAGCGATGAGTGTGATGGCGTCGTATCGGAGGCGGTCTTCATGGCTGTGCGGGGGCCAAGGGTTCTGGTGCTGGGCGCGGTCCAGGCACGGATGGGCGCAGACGGGCTTGCCTTAGGCGCGCCCTCTGCGCGGCCGCATAGCAGCCGCCATTTTAAGGGGAGGTGGGAGGGAGGAGCAGCTGGGAGGCGGGTGGCAGGGGGCAGCGAATGGGCACGGAGGGGGGGCGGCCGCAGGGGATGCAGCAGCGGGAACGGGAGCGGCGAGGGGGCACGCAGGCACAACAGGGGGCACAGAAGGCAAAAATGGGCAGCGGGGCACAGAATGAACAAGGGCACACAAGAGAACGGGGAACAGAAGGCAAAATGGGCAGCGGGGCACAGAAGGAACAAAGGCACACAAGAGAATGGGAAACAAAAGGCAAAATGGGCAGCAGGGTGCAGAAGGAACAAGGGCACACAAGAGAATGGGAAACAGAAGGCAAAATGGGCAGCGGAGCACAGAAGGAGCAAAAGGAGCAAAAGGGCACACAAAGGGCACACAGAGAGCACAGGTGGAGCTGCAGCGGGTGGGAAGCGACCTACCTGGCAAGGTCAAGGGTCGCTCTCCTCACTGCCCCTGATGGCCATATGAGCTTCGGGTGGCACTAACCCGGTGCATCTGAAGTCTGTGCCAAGGGGGTGGTAGGCCCCTGATGGCTATACAGATCAGAGTGTGACTAACCTTCTGCGCAACTTTTCAAAGGCTGTTTATGGTTGAGACACGTGGAGCGTCCGCCATCTAGTCAGCACCGGCAACAAAGGATGTGACGTTTTCTCTCTCTTCATTATGTGAGACGAAGGGTGCAGAGCCAAAGTTCCATCTACCAGTTTAACAGCAAAGCGTTCAGGAAGGTAGTGACCATTGATTAGAAGGAAAAGAAATGTCACAAACCCAATGGACATAAACAAAAAATTTGCGATGAGCACCAACCAGATGTATGTCCAAGGCAGAACCAAATAAGTTTGTTTCAACCAGGCTACAAAAATTGAAAATTTGGAAGAGGCCTTTGAGGATGTGCAATGTGAGTCAAAGGAAAAACGTGATTCATTAATGGCCTCAGGTCGCAAACCAGTTAATGACATGGTAGTGGGATAAGCATATTCATTTTCTTCATTATGAGTGGAAGCATACGGGAGCAGCAAAGGATTGTTACCAGAGTCCAGCTCAATGGCGGTGTCATCCTGAGTGTTGTTAGCAGCGGGTAAGCCAGGATACCTCGATACAGTTGTTGTAGAGACCACTGGCGTGATGCTACTCAGGATCTGCCAGATGTTGTAGCTTAAAATTGTCCACTGAGATGTATCTGTTGTCTTTCCGAACAGGAAGCGGTTGTAAAATGACTGTACGAGTACCCTTCACTCCAAGCACTGGAACAGGTGCATGATAAGAGGGGCCAAACTCTTTCTTGTTCTCCACCTTCTCTCGGACCAGGTCTCTGATTTTCGGTAGCCAGCCGACTACCGGAATCTGCAGCGCAGCATCAGTGGGTGAGGGTAAATGTTACTTTGCAAGATTGTCACGGGTCTCTTGTAGTTTCTGTAATACAGCAGAATGATTATCTACGTCAAAGGATGCCGCTGACGCAGCCATGCCTAGACCATCAAGGTCTGGCACAAACATTTTCATGCTGAAGAGCATTTCATATGGGGTCGCCCACCCAGAGGTCTTCTAGAGAGATTATTTAGTGCACGCTGTACGCTATACATATGGGCGAACCAGTTCCTCAGAGTCCCTATGACCCTAGCTGTCAAGGATTGCTTTAAGTCACGGTTCATTCACTCCACAACTGAATTGCCCTCAGGCTTGTATGGAGACAAAAATTTGACCTGCACCCCCAAGGACCTCATGGTATCCTTGTACGCCTTAGAGGCGAACGCTGGACCCTGGTCCGAGTGGTAGGTGCCACATGCAAAAATTCCCACAAAGACATGCAAATCCCTGATGACAGTTCGGCATCAGCACTGCTTTGTGGCCAAACCCATAGAAAGCATGTGCACGAATCAACTGCAACTAAGATGAACTTGTAGGCAGTATTTGAAGAAAAAGGACCGCCGTGATTTAAATAAACACAACCGAAAGGTTTATTAGAAATGCATAGCTGTGTTTGTGGTGGGAGCGTTGCAGTAGATGACTTAATCTGCTAACAAATGTCACATGAAAGAACGTAATTACAGGTTTGTTTATATAAGCCGTGCCACCAGTAACGCTGCTGCAAGATAGAAACATTCGCAGACACCCCAGCATGCGCCGAAGCCATGCCTTCGTGTGCGGCTGTTATCAGAGAAGGTCTGCGTTCTGCGTTGGGAATCAACCTGTCACCAACGTCATTAATTCTCACGTATGGAACATAATCGGGACTTAAATGATAAGAGTATTTGGAAGGGAAACCCTGCGGGTAATTATCACCCCTCTCTGTAGCAGCTATTGCTGCCAAAATGTCATTAACAATCCTATTCATGGATCTTGTAACTGCTGCAACTGAACACGTGGTTACTGCTGATCTGGCAGCTTCATCTGCCAAACTGTTACCAACTGCGTGTACTCCTACACGCTGATGACCAAGAGTATGAATTACCTGTGTGAGAGGCAGACGGTCTTTAAGATCTGCGACTCGAACCAAAAGCATTTTATGTTTAATTGCGCTGCCTTTAGATTCACAATAGTCATTTTGAGACCAAAAGAATAAGTTGAAAGACTGAACACAGTAGTAGGAATCGCTTACAATTAAAGTAGTCACATTTGGATCTGCAAACTCCAGAGCTAGTACCAAAGCGCGCAGCTCCGCTAATTGGGCTGTACAGTCTCCTAGTACCTGTGTATGGACAACATTGGACTTGAATTCCCCGTTCACTATGGTACCTGCCACTATAGCACAGGCCGCCGAGTAAGAATGCTTAGACCCGGTTGCCTGCTGCGCTGAACCGTCGGTGTAAATGATACGTTGTTACTGCTCAAGGGGGCGCATTGACAGAGGAGGAAGATTAACAAATTCATACTGCAAGAACACCTGTGTACGCAATGACGAGTCAAAAATAAACATGACATCTGGGGAGCTCTAAGATGTTGCCCATTGTATCCAACGGGGATGCAAAGCCTTAGAGTTTGTTACACTTGCCTTTGTCACCGCTTCAAGAGCGGGACATGGTGTTACAACCAAAATCCATTTCCCTTGTGCCAGTGCGCGTTCCTTTAGGATCGCAATCTGGACAGCTGTCAAAACTTTTTCAATAGAGGAAAACTGCAATTCAGCTGAAGTGTACAAATGTGATTTGTAAGCAATAGGCACTCTGTCACCTTTATTAAACGTCAAGTCAGTGAAACCCACATGGCAAGGGACGATTCGTATCACCAGGTTAGTATGGTTATCACGAGTCAACAAGAATTTTAATTCAATAAGATCAGACTGCAAAGATTGCAGTATAGTAGAATGTTCCGGAAGCCAGCAGGCTTTTGAAAAAGTAGGTTGTATTAAAGCATACAAAGGCTTGATACGCTGGTGCATAATCTGGAATATATGTTCGTCCGAAATCCCAGCAAAATCCCAGCAAAGACCATAATTTTTTAAGTGTAGTCGGAGGGCGCAAATGTGCGCATTTTTCCAAGAAGTGAAGCGTGAAGCCTCTTCATTCATTGTTGAGCTCGTAGCCCAAAAACAACACTGTGTACTCTACAATGTGTGATTTTGCAAAGTTAAATTTGTAACCGTGGTCAGCAAACAAAACTATGATGCGATCCACACAGCAAAGATGCAGCCATAACTCGTCGTCTGTTCGATAGATATCATGAACATACGAGTATGCGTCTTTGTCTATGCTGTCTTACAAAGAGACAATGCAGGCGGTGAAAACACCAGGGCTATTTTTGTGGCCCATTGCCAAACGCGTAAATGTTTTCTGTTTTACGCCCGCTGTCAAGGCTATCCAATGACTGCTTTCAGGTGATAGATTGTGTGTGAAAAAGCCGTTGGAAATGTTTAGTGTAGTTTTATATTTTTTACGAACAAGAATGTCGACCAAAGCAGAAATATGGGTATTCTGCACCGCACAACTCCGACAATGTGTGTTCAAATGTCGGTAATCCAAATCTAATCGGTACTACCCATCGGGTTTAGCTACTGTAAATAGAGGATTATTCATCAGTGACACACATGACTCAATTACTCCTTGATACTCTAGTTGATCCAAAATATTCACCACGGGAACTTTTGCCTCCTGCCGGAGGGGATATTGGGTTTGTGGCTGTGGCATAGACAGTAATGGTATCTCATGCAGGGGGGATTCTTTATCCCAGCCCACCTGAGTACAGTACAGAGCAAGCGCAAGCACCAAAGCCCACTCTTCTGCAAAAGTTGTTGCTTGCTCCTTGGAGACGTTATGTGAAAAAATGGGGAGTATAACCTCCTCACCCCTAGGAGAGGCAAGAACAAAAGGAGGTGGACAATCTTTCTCTGCCAATAGTATGTCATACGAAGAAGTCAGATTTCCCCCAAAAATCCCTTTTATTACACGTTGTATGTCACCTTCAATTAGAAGAACTATATCATATAATCTGTCAGAGAGAGCCACGCCGGTGTCAGCCGTTTCAACTGTGATTAATGTTTCAGTTGCTGTCGCCTCCAGAAATGGACGCAGTGCTTGCCGCACTATTGTAACCTCCACTGCGCTGTCTAGTACCGTTACTGCCCATGTTAGGTTCCGGAGCCGGGTTCTCACTGTCTGTGTCATATCTCGCTGTTAAAGCAGCAACTTTCTTTTTCTGCAAAGCCGGTCCCGGATGAGGAAAATCGTCAAGTTTCCCTTTGCCTTCAGTCTGACAAGGCTGCTCATGACCTTGTGGGGCACCTTGACCTCTACCGCGATCCTGGCATTCCCCTCCACCGGCTTGTGAGCCTGATGTTGCCTGTGAAAAACGAGGAGAATGCTGATCAGGAACCTGAAACCTGTCAGGAGACCTAATTCTCGCACGGTCGGGAAGATCATAAGTGAGCTCAGAGGGTTCGGGAACTGGTGACGCAGCACGCTACCCTTGAGTTTTCTGTTGCTTCCCCTGTTTCTTATTTTTCCAATACTTTTTAGGAAAGTTTGGATGGTCGTCTTTAGCAGACTCTGCCGTCTGTGTTTGCTGTTGTGCTGGTATTCTATCGAAAGGCTTAACACCCAAACTATTGCGCCTAATTGTCCTATAAGCTTCTGCAATAATTGTTGGTAATTCGCGGGGTTTCGCCTCATCCCGAACAAGGCGCAAAGCATTAGACACTTGAAAGTTAACTGCATCTCCCTTGACATTAGCAAGAATCAGATCAGCAACTACGTCAAACACTCCAACCAACCTCATCCCCAACTCCACAGCCGCCTCTGGTCCGTGTTCATCTTGAACACGCTTAATCACAGAGGGGAGCACAGTCATTGATGGTGTGCCAAAACATTTTGCATACACCGCCGCGAGCACTTTACCCCAATTTTCACAATCAGTTACTTCGGGTATTAAGTCTTTCTGCAAACTAATAGTAAGTATCCTGTGTTTCGCCACAGGAGTTGTATTCGGAAATACCGCTTACAGTTGGTCAAATTTCTCTGCAAGCCAGTAAGGTAAATCTTCCTTATTCTGGGGACGCTAGCACATAACCGAATTAACCATAACCAAACTAATAGTTAGTCCCACAGGTCCAGCAAGTTGCGCAGCAACCCCAGGTGCTCTCACCTATAGATTGTGTGAGATGTATTGTACTAGAGCCCTGTGCACCTCGATCAAGGAGGTGTGCAAGACACGTAACTCGTCAACAGCAACTACTAGATAACGTGGATGTAGTGAGTACCCGGCCAAAACTGGCCAAGTGGCCCCTGGAATCGATAAAGGGCCTAACCGGACCGGGGTCACGGTGTGGGGTAGGGCACCATTAAACCAAATCCGGTGTTGCCATGCTGAAATCAGAACTTTGAGAGTCGTATATGGCCGATACGCTACAGGTATTGCAGTGGGAGTGTATGTATGGAATGTATGTATGTATGTATGGAACAAATTATCATCTCCATTCACTGCCGGAAAGGTTACCCAAGAATAAAACACTTCAAAGTGGTGAACTGGATTAGCCCCTACCACAAAAATGAGTGAGATACCCGCGTCGGGCCCTCCAAAAGTAGTCAAATGACGACGGAACACCCCGTGGCTATGTGCCACAACATCTACCTCAGCCATATCGAGTAATTCAAAAGAACCATAAAACCATTTAATGTATCAAGCTTGAAATGAAACCTATGAAAACGTCAATATAGGTAGGTCATGCCGTCACAGCTGTTTACCGCAAAACAGAAGCGAGGGTATCATGGACAAGCACAAGTACTACTAAAGTGCCTCGTAAATAAGAACCAGACCAAACGTTATGTGTGCCATGTTGCAGGGATTCTGCACATACACAGAACTATGCGCAGGAAACCAGGACCCCAGTGTGTAGTGGGGTACCAAAATACTCACCTTGGTGCCCAGAACCCCAATCCAACTAGCTATAGTGTCTCATTTGTTCTCCGTGCTACAGCGAAGCTACCAATGATTAGACATCCTAGAACATGTTACTCCATCCCTCTCAGGATACGTGGGAACAAGAACACTCTTTCGTTCTAACGCTCATACTTGTCCACAACATGAGTAAATAGAGCCAATGAATAGCTTAAAATGTTTATTTTAACTAACATGCTCTATAATGCAGTACACTAGCCAATACTAGCAGCAATAAGCATAAGATCAAACAAATCAGCATTGTTACAATTCCATATAGAACAAAGGGGGAAATCATATTATAGTGATGGTGTAAACAGGACTATAGCGCCTTGTCACCTTCCCTGGGATAGAAGCTAGTTTATTATAATTATAGAAGACCTCCAGGCTTTGTCAGGGGGACCCCATACCTTCGAGTTCAGGTACAGGAATTTACATCACCGGACGAGCACAGCTCTTCTATCCTGGAAAGCATTTCCCCAAGTGTATTAACATGCATGCAAGGCAACATTAAAAGCACCAGATTTCCAGGTTTGCAGCTGTGTTCTATGTTATGGCTAGAGACATGAGAGTGACCAAAGCAAATCAACAGAGCTCATTGTTTTTCGACCTTGAACGCGTTGTACAGATGAGGCGCAGAGTGTTCAACTAAATATGTGAAATGCAGAAATGCAGACAGTGCTAATAAGATTAACAGAAGCATTTCAGATAAAAACAGTAGCACTTGCATATTCCTAAAATGTGTGCCCTAAGTAATTTGCCTAAATGTACCTAGCCTAACCTGGATGTGTAGGTGTATATGGGCATAGCTATGTGGATCTGTAGCCAAGAAACCCCTAGTGATGAACCAGCCCCCTCACCAGATGGTTTAGATTGAAGGACCCCATCTCTGTGTCGAGGATGACAACCCTCAAGGGATGTCAGACCACTGTGTGTAAAAGATTCGGCATGCAGGACCCCCATCTCAGCTTGGAAGTAATTCTCCTCTAATTTGTAGTGGGGAGTGAGGGTCTTTTATCCTAAAGTGGTCACCACAGGGTTTTTTCTAGAATCAGTATGTTTTTAAAACAATCATAGATGTTTTGCAAAAAATCATAAATGTTTTGAAAACAGTCACCAATGCTTTTCTAAACAAGTGCGATCATGCACAGCTCGCTGTTGGCCAAGGATGAAAAAAAGTGGTGACCTTTATACAGAATAAATGTAACGTGCCTGGGGACATGTATATGTACGTCAGGTACAGGGATTCTGATAGAAGACTAAGAGCCAGGTGTTGAAAAGACAGGAGCAAACTATTAGGTAAAAAGTCACCTGTTTAAAATATTTATAGTTGTGTGGATGGGATATGGATGGGATAATGTATGTAAAACGGGGTATACATGATGGAACTATCCTAAAAGACATGACACAGTGTTTGCAAGCTAAAGTTGTGTTATGTTTATTGTGCTGAGACCCCTAATCACCCTAACGTCCCCCACTGTGACCCCCCACGCCCTGACTGCACGCTGCTTGCCCCGTTAGAAGTGGAGCTGCAGCATTTTTTCCACTGCGAAATGGATCCAAATAATGAGCAGGGTTCATACTTGTTCCCTTGCAAAGTTGGTCCAAATATCCAAGTCAAGCAAGACGAGAAATATATGCTTACAGTGGACAGCTCTCTGATGTGTTACATTAAACCTGAAAGTGGCTTAATGCCCTTAAGTTAACCCTGATGTCAAAAACATGGATTGACTTGCAATCAAGGAGTGTTAAAAACTTTGAGGCAATACATTTAAATAATTTAGTTCCACTCTTATTTCTCAAACTTTACTTAATCTTGCATTCCTCAAGAGTTAGCTATTTTATAATGTTGTTTATCTGTATTTTGTTTCTGTGCATACTTTGAGGCTTGATTGAGAAAAGAGCCCCTAGCCAATTATAGGTTTATGAGGACTTCCAGACCTAATGAGACAACGACATGATATAAGGGACTCAGTGCACACAATAATTCACTAAAAATTAATTTATTTAATACAAAGTTCTATAAAATCATTCTGATACATTGAACATCAGTTTCTAAATACAAACATATGACAACATCTTGACGTGAAATACAAAATGCACAGTACAATAGACATTCATCAACATGTGAAAAGAAATCAAGAAAATTATAACATTAATGTATTTTCAAAAAGCATTTAACATATAATAGATATACAAGAAAGTCGAGTGAATCTTCCGATATATTCTGAAAAATATACCAGAAGCAAAATGATGGAATAACTAATATCCTGATATCATGGAGGATTAAATGATCAAAGCCAGGATAGGCACAGTGCTTGAGCCCAGCTTAAAGGTACTGCAGGAGTGCGGTCAAGTGGTGGTGTATGTCCTAGGTCCACTGTGTTATTGTGTATAGTTCTCCTGAGGATCAAGCCTTCTTATGAATCAACAGTAGCACTGTTATATATCGAGATTGAATATATAGTCCTGGTCAGATTGCTTAAAAGAAAATCCTCCATTATATCTGTATATTAGTTATTCCGTCATTTTGCTGTGCTTTTTTATGTTAATATGTGACATAGGAACAATTGTGGCTCTCCTGATGAAGGTGTTGTGTACGCCAAAACGCACATAGAAGATCCATCACTTAGCCACTTGATTATTATGTTAATTTCTTAGATGCAAATCAGTTTTTCAGAATATATCAGAAGATTCACTTGACTTTCTTGTATATCTATTATATGTCAAATGCTTTTTGAAAATACATCAATGTTATCAGTTACTTGATTTCTCTTCACATGTTATTTTGTATTTCATGTCAATATGTTGTCATGTGTTTGTATTTGGAAACTGAAGTTAAATGTATCAGAATGAGTTTAAAGAATTTTGTATTAAATACATCAATTTTTAAATAACTATTGTGTACACTGAGTCCCTTATGTCATGTTGTTGTCTCATTAGGTCTGCAAGTCCTCATAGACCTATAATTGCCTAGGGGTTCTTTTCTCAATTGTGCTATTTCCCTGCCCTAGGAATCTATATTAGTAGCGGGGGTCCTTGTGTTTTTTATTCTACTTTGAGGCTTGAGCCTGCCAGGGGTTTATGAAAGGCTATGATTGAACGTGCAGGCGCTAAGGCTGAAGCCAAACAAAGTGCCGTCAGTATGTTGGCCTCTCTGCAGAGCACTCAGAACAATGTTTATGTATTCCATTTGCAACTGAAATTCTGTAGATGTGTATGTGAAGGGGGGACACAGATGTCAAAATATTTGCATTTACATTTGAGGGAGTGCAGTGTATGCTTGGGGCAATGAAGTGACAGATGCAAGGAAGTGCATTCGGGAAAGAGTGAAAAGAGGATGTTGAAGAGGAAAGAGAGGAGGTTGAAGATGTGCAGATGGTCAAGATATGCAGAGAAAAAGAGGATACATATCTAACATAAAACACACATAACTTCAGGCCAAAACTCCTTCCACAGGCCTCACTGCTATTTAATTCACAGACTCACTGTTTCAGAATTTAAACACTTCTAATGTTAATTATTTATAACAAATCATTGTTGTTACTCATTTATTTGAAACAGCTAACACCCATTGACAAAGCCAATTGTAGTGAAAGGTTTTAGGTGTGGATCAGTTGTTACGCCATTTATATGGATACAATTACATCTCGGGGAGAAACCATTAAAAAAAAATAGTGGTTGGTTGGCACGCTATGGGAATCACAGAAGTTTATTTGACATGTTCCTTTATAGAGAGCCCCAACTTCTTTCATCCCACTTAAAGACCTGTCTGCACATATTTCCATATGACTGGTTGCAGCCAGCATCTGTGGGTGCTTACCAAGCTTGGGGGTTAGAGCATTTTTATCCAAAGTTAATGCTGCATGCAGTGCAAGACAGTGGACAAGCATACATTTTAAAAAGTGCAAAAGATGTCACGCTGTACAATTTACACATTACATGAACTGCTCAACATAATAATGCAGTAAGATATGGGGCAGTTTTTAATGTGTTTAATATTTCAAGACTATACTTTCTCTCTGCTTTATAAGCCTTGCTTTAGCGCTACATTTATTTGCTTTGAAATGTACCATTTGGCAAATTTTTGCATTTCTTTCTCGGAAGAGGGATCCACCTGGACCCCAGGTTGTCCATTAAACCTGTTCACGTCACTCAATAAATAAAAGTCATGCCCAACGTTTACGCCCTACCACTTTCAAATGTCACCAGCCACCCCAGCCCACCACTTTATTTTGTCAGCAGCCACTGCTGGAGTGCAGGCTTTCTTATGCAAGGTCAATGTATGCTTCCTGACTCTGAGGCATGCAGAGTTATGCTTCTGTTGCACTAGAAGGTGTCAATAAGTTAACTCCAGGAATTCATATAAGAGGCTAACCTAAGTTTAGATGAAAACTGATGGCGGACCATTTTTGGCCGCATGTTCATTCAACATACCAATGTGGGGTCTCATGGTGCTGCAGAACACTCTGAACAAGGTGACTTGCTGTGCTGTATTACGTTGCCATACGTATGACCCACCGTTTTTAAACAGTTAAATTGTTTATTTATTTTTTATTGTTTATTTTCTGTGGCATGGAGGATGTAAACATCATGAAGGCAATCCTTTCTTTCTAAAGCTGCAATTGATGTATAATGAGAAAGACACACAAAATGACTTCAAGTTGATCAGTTGGACTACGTAATAAATTACAAGATTTATTTCTCATGTACTGCATGTATGTTACTGATAAACACCAAAGTGAAGGCAAAGGAGCTAATACAGAGGTCATGCCAGTTGATGCCCTGGTCTTTGGTGATTGTAGCCTTCCCGTGCATACTGAGAATGCCCTAACTTGTTGACAAACTGCAGAGATGCTTTTATATGGCCAAAAAGCTGACAGGGTACCAGAATCTTGGGGCCGAAAGTTTGTCTGATAAAATATGGTGTTCCAAATATTGTTTACAAAAATATCCCTCCACAGGAGTTGAAAATAGAAAATCTACACCTAATGGAGCGGTATTTTTGTAATCGATATTTAGGTCACAATGTTTATGCCAGGCCAGATTTGTGTAAGTGATATTCCAACAAATAACCTGTGACAAAACATGGTGGAGTGAGTGATTTCCCTAAAGCATTCTCGGGAAGCAAAGACCTGGGGTCACATCATGCCATTTTTATATTATGCAACTGGTTCTGTAAAATAGATTATTAATCCAGAGTGAAGCATGCTCACTATTTATCACCTTAAAAAAAGCACACCACCTATGCTGTACTTCCTGTTTAGAACTCATCAAAATAAAAGATAACTGATTACACATTGAGTTGCAACATATCGTCAGTTGCCAATATTTCCCTATAAGTACAATCCTGATGAAGGCTTGGTGGACACCACTTGAACTGCAGAAGTAACTCTTTATTAACTGTCTTGGGGAGTTTATTTACAGATGGCTGCAATCAATCTCGATACTTCTATCAAGGTATGTTACACATGTGGCACTCTCCTGCCAGGTTATTTATTGCCTTATGCCCTTATTATGAGTCTGGTGTTCTTCTGATTGCCCTTTTAAGACTAGGCATGGGAAAGCCGCAACCGTTGTTGGCGGATGCACAGCAGTCCTTAGGCCACAATGTGCTTGGCGGGACCACCGCGGACCTGCCAAGCATATTACGAGTTTCCTCTCTGCCACGGTTTTCATGGCGGTAAGCCCGCAATGGAAAGCGTAGTGGGCAGGTAACAAAGGGGGCCCTACAGGAGCCCCTGGTGCCTCACGCCATGTGGATGCACACAGGGGGCACAACATGTGTCCCGCTGTGTGCATGCACCCCAGTACCTGCACGGACTGAGGCAGCCAATGTTGTGAAGGTACTGCCTTTGACGTTCCTATTGCGGTGCCTATTTCATAGGCACCACCCTGGGAACGCCAAAGAATCATCCGCCAGACCAGTAGCAAACTCCAGGTTTGATGGTGCAGGAGCGGGGCGGTACCACTCTCGCACCAACAAACACATGATAAGGCCTTTAATGTGGTTATCATTACTAAGTTAGCAATTGAACTTGCATGTCTTGCAGGAAGTGTCCATGAGATAATATGGGCTAGCACCCTTTTGAACAGTTTATTCCCATTGCAGTGGTTCCTGCCAGTTTGTCAAATGTGTTTTGTTGTTTCACACTTTCCAAGTCTGAAAGTCTCAAAAATTTACATATACGCAAAATTGTTGCCTGGATAGAGTTGGTCATGGACCAATTAATTACTTTTTTCAACTCTTCCAGAGCTGCTGCAGAGAAAACTAACACTTTTTTAAATGCTGGAGTACATCTATTCAGGAATAAGGTGAGTTCTTTATAGAAATAGGTTTCAGAGGCTTCTTTCTTGAAAGGAGGTTATTGCGATTTGCATATTCAAATTGATAAATAGGAGAATTAAAATGCGAGGGGCATGAAATTCTGCTTCCGGAACATCAGTGAGGAAGCCATGTACATTTTCTGCTTTTCAGACTCAGTGTCAGCATTGTGTTCTTACTCAGCTCTCAGATGTTCCTAAATTACCAGTATAAGGTTACAGTACAGTAACAATTACAAATTTGAGCAGAAATGCTGCAATGTAGGGTGATCATACATCTTGACAGTGAACAATAATAATGAATATGACAACGATTCCTCCTGCATTTTTTCTTTTCATGCCTTTCTTTTGAATTTAGAGTTATTGTGTGTCATTTAATCGACATTTTAGATGTTTTATGATTTTTGTTTTTCTGTTCTATAATAAAATATAAGATAACTGCGTAGAGCTGTGTCTTATAATTGTATAGTTTACATTTTATGCTACAAGATCTGACTGATTGACAAGACTGAGTGCACCTTCTGAATGTAAAAGATGTTCAGGGTGCCCTAGAATTTGCAGATGTTCACTGTTTCCACTCTGGTGTATGATCACAATGTACTTTTTCGAGGGGGGCAAACTAAAAAAAGATTATTTTAAATCAAGCTGTGTTTTTCCTCGGTTCAAACAGAATAATTAGGGACACTAATAACAGTAGGGAGATGGTCTGGACTTGGTTATGCTTGGCAGTCATATAGAAATGAGATGGGGCATTGGCTCCTTCACTGTGGATCACAAGGCAAAGGCGTTAGCTTGCTACACTTCAGCTTCTGTAGATGTGGGGAGCATGGGTAAGAGAAAGGGAGGCTGGGTGTAGTCTTCTCAATGGTTGGTGGAAGTTTAGGCAGTGGTTAATGTATGCAGGTCCTTGGATGTGTAGAGCCTTATGTGTGTGGGTCAGAAACTTGAATTGGTATCTATTCTATATGGGGCGCCTGTGGAGCTGCCTGAGGTGGGGTGTGATGTGGGTTCATAGGGGAAGGTCAAGGATAAGTCTGACTGGCACATTATGTATGGTACGCAGTCTCTCTAGGAGGTGTGCAGTAATTCCTACGCAGAGGGCATTGCCGTAGTCCAGTCAGCTGGTGATGAGGGCCTGTCAAGGTAAGTCTTGTGTGTAGGGGTAGCAACTTGAAGATCTTACGCAGCATGCACTGAGTAATAAAGCCGGTGGAGGAGACGGCGTTGATCTATGATTTCATGGTGAACTTGTAAATGATGAATCCAAGGTTTCTGGCATGGATGGAGGGACTGGGTGCGGGTCCTAGATCTGATGGCCACCAGGAGTCGTACCATGTGTTGCTGCTGCTGTCAAAGATCAGTACTTCTATCTTGTCTGTGTTTAGCTACAGGCAGTTGTTCTTCATTCAGTCTGCGATGTTTGTCATGCATCTGGGGAAGTTGGTTCTGATGGTGGTAGGATCATCAGTGAGGCAGAGGATGAGTTGGGTGTCATCCGCAATAATGCAGTAATCCCACAATAGTCCTGCAATAATCCTACAAATGCACAGAATTTAAAGTAAAACAAAAACACTAATTAGCATCAATAAAAAAATGTAAAGGTTAAAATTAAGGGTTATAACTTAACAAAATCAATCAACACACACAGTGGGCAATACAATTTGCTGTAAAACAAACAAAGCAATAAAAATGTAAACATTATTATGACAACTCTATAAAAAGAGCACAACAACTCACTATTTTTCACAGGAAAACCTTCACAACTGCAAGAAAACTATACGCTGCCAGACTGCATGAAGAAAAGTCAAAAGAAATCTTCAAGTACATAACATGACACATTCACAAGTAAGTTTGAAAGTTAAATGAACTTCAATATAAGCTCTGGCCAAGGGCTGGTCCCTCCTTGCCCATCATAGCCCGAAAGGGGCTGGGATGGGCCACTCCCCTTGGTTCTGCTATCTTGTCTGTCTCCTCTTTCAGCTCATAAACGAATAATGGACAATGTTGTTAATTATTTGTTATTTTCTATGACTATATTGCAATCCTTGTTTTTGAGTTCTATTTGCTTTGCTGTGTATCTAAAGATTTTCCAGCATGTTTGAATTGAAACTTTACTCCTATCGTCATTGTATGTTTTAATTTAGCAAGTCGAATCTTAACTTTTTAATCCTAAATTGGATTTACAAAGTTTGTTACACCAGACATCAGCTAAACAACTCAGAGATTTTCATTAGCTATTGGTCTCAATCTATTTTGTCTAATTTTTTCTGGCTCTGGCAAAGCGAAAGGCATTAGAGGCCGGTTTTGGCAAGGAAAAAACCCAAAGATTAGTAAGAAAGCTGGGGATAATTGCGTGATCTCCCAAATTGTTGACCTGATTGAAGAAGTGGAGTCAATATTGAGTGATAAAAATAAACTGACCAGTTCACATGTCCCTAACTCAACGTCATTTTATAGGAAAAGTGGTAGCGAGCACAAACTCCTATCTAATCTAAAATTTGCACATAACACTCAGACTGAGGATTGTGAAAATAAAAATTCTGGGAGATTATTGGCCCTATATTGAGTGATACCAACCAAGTAAATATCCTTAAACAGAAAGAGAAGAATCATACTGTAAATAGACCTCTGTAGATGTCATTGGAAGAGGCTGCAGCTCTAATAGTTTTTTGCCATTGTCCTCTTTGGAGTCTCCCAAGGCCAGTGAATCATGCCTTGTGAGGCATAAAATACCTAGACCCACCCTTGTTCCCTTGGAAGAACTTAAGAGTGGTTGCTCTAGATCCCCCAGTGAGACACATTTTTCTGTGAGTGAATCTACAATGAGGCAGCTTAACTTGAAGATTAACTCTCTCTCAGCCGAGATCTTGGAGTTTAGAGAGCTAGAGGCAGCCCTGATGGTACACTTGGAGGCCCAAAGGGTGGGATTGCATAGTGTTCCATTAGAGATATGTCAAATGGTCACTAAACCTCACATACTCACCACTCACACACACATACGTTAGGGAGTCTTAATCTTCTGTGGGGAAGAAGCAAAGCCACATCCAGAATTCTGGTGGCTCATGATTGAGTATTTTGAATGTATTGATGGGAGCTATATGGACTGTGTGGCTCAAAAAGGATCTATTTTAATGACTGACCCTAGAACTGAGCCTAGAGGCATTAGGGCATCACAACATATTCACTCTTCTCATGTTCGTTGGCAGGTAGAACAAGCAGCAAGACCTTTATACAAGTTCCCCTCCCATGAACAAAATTATAATTTTAGTTCTTTACATCGTTCCCATGATTTAATCATTAAAGGTTCATTTAAGAATTTGAAAATAAAGTGTTTTAGACAAATTTTCCCAAATTAAATGCAAAGATAATGTTGATGGCCTGATCTCTATGGATCGACGCTCTTCCCCACCTCCCAGCACATTGATAAGACTCAAGTTGAATATACCTTTTCCTTGCTCACACAGATCTCTCCAAATTTGGATGCAGCTGACTGGCTGACAGGTAGAGATCCTTCCCCATCATGCAATAATCCCCCAAGAGTGGATACACTCAAACAGCAACCGACAATGAAAACAGATATTAATCATTCTTTGCCTCTATGGACCCAGCATGATAGAACTTGTACTGTAAGTGCTAACTTGGAAACTATTGTGCACCATAATTCTTTCAGGTTAGGTGAACTTAAAATGAATGAGTTGTTACATTTGGTCTCACTGAATATTGGGGGCTTAAAGCATAAATTGATTGACCCAGGTTGGTAGGAGTAAATTGAGTATTTCCTGCTTTGCTTATTCCAGGAAACCTGATTACTAGAACATCCTCTACATTTTGGGCGCAGAACATTTTATGGTAATGCAGTGGCCTCTTTGTGGGGTAGACCCCAGAGGAATAAAGATCTCTGTCAATGATTCAATAGAAATCTTGAACATTGATTCATGTGATATTTTACGTCTAAGAATTATACCATCTAAAGGGTCCTGTTTGCATCTCTTTAACGTCTATGGGATGCCAAGGAAGAGTAATTTAGCATCCCCAATAGTGACCTGCTTGATGGATTTTTTAACATTCTAGACCCAAATGACATGTTTATTCCAGGTGGAGATTTTAATTGTATGTTTGAACCAAGGTCCCTTGTCTTGACAGCGGTAGTATTACCCCATTCACAGTAGCTGCATTGTAACTGGTCCGTCTCACCTTCGAACATGGCCTGTGGGCCTGTAATGGCAGGTCTAATATGATTATCCCAGTTTATCCACATTTAGACGAGGTCATTCTGAATCTAAAATTATGTACGTCTTGATTAGCGTAACAATATGGGATAGAAAGGAGGATTTTAAGATTGATTCCAAAGAAGATAGTAACCGTTTTCCCTTGCATTAAATAATGTTTCGATTTCTGTCTGAGATTCAGACTTTGCCTGCCAACTCTTTTTCTATCAAGCCAATCATAGGGAATGCCCGAAGGTCTATTAAGTGGCCTTCAATAGTGGCTAATCTTGATACCTTAACTATGATATAAAATATCTATATTGATATTTTATCTCCTTTTGTGGAGAGGCTACCTGTAGATATTTCTTACAGTACACATCCACAGCTCCTTGTTCAAGAATTTAAGAACCTATTTAGCCAAGGAGATTCGTCAAGGAAGTAAAAGTGGAAAATATCAGGTCCTTTATTCCAACCCTTGGTATATAAAAGAGTGTAAAAAGTAATTAGTTCTAGCCATAAAAACTAAGAATAATTTAGCTATCCAAGAGTCAAGGGCTCAACACAATTTATTTTTAGCTGTCGCAAAATGGGATTGGGACGATGCTAATTGGAATAATCTGATTACTGCACCTACAAACAGAGACATAGCAACCTTTTGGAGGATTATTGCCATTAGTCACAAGGACGTGTTCCCTGAAAGTGCTTGTATTTTAGATCCTGAAATGTGGGTGCACCATTTCCCTAATCTCTTCTCCTTGGGCCCAGATGCTGAACAACTGCCCTTCATGGCATCATAGACATTATTGAATAGCTAACCAAATAGCATTGCAACATACCAGCCATATTTTTCCTTTGAAGATACAGAAATGGTCATTGATGCAATAAAGTTAGGTAAAGTTCTGGGCCCAGATAAGATCCCAGGAGATCTTTCGAGGCATCACAAATCTGTCAGGGTTCCGTATGTTAATCTGTTATGTAGCTCAGTTGCTTCTGGAACTCCAATTCCAGGCACGTGGAAATGTGCAGAAATAGTACCCATTTTTAATAAAAAGAGAATAGGCAAGATCCGGTCAATTATAGACTGATGAGTTTGTTAGAGTATATGCAATGCAGGTTCTAAAAAAACGTAGAGATTGGATAGAAGATAATAAGATCTGTTGCCCAATTTAAAGCTAAAAGGGGGTCATCTATATGTCGTATTTCATGATCTTCGGATAGGCTTTGATCTGCTCCCAAGGGAATCAAGAAATCCCAGAGGAACATTTATTGCCGATGATTAGATTGCATCAAGATAATTATGGAAAGGTCTGCTGGGGACCCAAGGGTTAGTTCACTGATTCTATCCCCATTAACAGGGGAGTGAGACAGGGTTGTTTGCCTGCACTCACCATTTTCTCTCCATATATTAATGATGTTATAAGCCATTTATATGAGTATAATCACGATTCACTGAAGTTCAGTGGGGTCTTTGTCCCTGCAATACTCTTTGCAGGTGACAGGCTTTTGTTGTCACAGACCCATAAGGGCTAGCAGTCCTTGCTTGATAAATATAGAAGTTACTGTGATAGCCAGGGACTTGAAATAAATGGCACTAAAACAAAATATATGGCAATCAGACCCCATGCAACATTTAAAGGGAATATCGGGCTTCATCAACAAAAGCTTGAACGTGCAACCAAGTATGATTAATTGGGTATAACGCTCAATCCTAAACCCTTATGGGCCCCACATATAAATAAAAGTGTAGTTACCTTAGGGTGTAGCTCCATAGCAATACTTAAAAAGCACATAGTGACTACATCATGGGCAATCTCTTAAACTGAATCAACTGAAGTTTATAGGAGTAAGGCCCAAACAGTTGCTTTATACAGAGTCAAGTTATGTGGATTTAATAAGGTGGATAAGCTTACCCCAAGAGAGAATACCTTTACAAGATTGTTATTGTGTCCCCCCACTTTTACTCCTCTTATCCCCTTACATCATAATATTGCGCTCAAGAGAATTGAGCAATTAGTTACCCTGAGACCCCTATTACTCTGAGTTAGACTAAGCATCACACAGGAACTTGGTTGTTACAGGAAGGGCCTAATAGCGCTTGTTGAGCTAGATAGATCTCATAGTTTCCCTTGGATCTAACGTATTGAGTCCTTGTTTACCAAATTGGGTCTGGGCTCCTTTTGAAGCAATCCCCAGGCTTTGACAGTACACTCAAAAAGACAGCTAAAGCGGATTTACTGGGATTATGTGACCAACTCACTTCATCAGAATTGTAGGTGGGTAGGCTGACTGTACAATTCTAATTATTTAAGCCTGTTCCGTATTTTGAACCCTTTTTGGATGAAGACCAACCTCAACTGGGCAAATCACTCTATTTGAACTTTTGATATGACACCCTTCAAATCAGAGAGTATACATCGAGACGGAAAATTGGCAATAGTGACTTTTGTGGATACTAATTGCAACTTGTGCAATTTACATATCAAAGAAAATCTGGGGCATATGTTTTCTGCCATACATATGCAAACCCCAGAAGGAAATGGATCTGTCCAAAATCTCATAAGTTTGGATTTATGAAACATCAAAATGGAGTAGGGATCCTCAAAATTGATACTTCTCCACATATAGTTTTCAGTTTAAGCAGATTTCTGTTTGCAGTTAGGTGTGCTCGGAAAAAGAAGGGCATAAACTTCCAAGGCACATTGCATTTGTAATTAGTTGAAGAGCTGATTCCCCTTGTAATCTCTTTGCTGATTGTATAATCTGTTGGAGAATTGAATTTAGTGAAAAAGTTGTGAATTTTAATGGTATCCAATGTATCCCAAATTTTGTATAGGAAATGTTTTATTCGATTAATTTAGCTTACAGACAAAAGGGGTTATGAGCAAAGTCTTCTGCACTATTGCACTTTATAAAAAGTTTATCATACTAGACTACAGGTTTCATTGTTGCATTGTGATTGAACTAACAACGTAGCCCTGTAAAAACGAGTGATGATGAACTTGCCTGTTTTGCAAGGTTGTTGGCATTTTATTTTTTATAATGGCTTTTTAGAATTAATTGTTGTGTGTCAATGAAATAAGTTAATTATATTGATGGTGTTAACTGTTTTGTTTTTATGACTGTGTGTTGTTTGCTTTTATATGAGACATGCACTTGTGCTTTTTAAGGTGTTTAACCCAAAAAAAGCTATATCATATAACCTAACATTGTTTTAACGCGCAAATCTAAAAGTACATTACAGAACTCTCTCTTTCCCTATTTATATAAATTTTTAGATACAGGAGAAACATTTAATCAAAATAAAGCACTTCCCCCCTAAACAATCAAACTGCACACATGTAAACCTAGACAAAGGGACTTTTTAAAGTAAGTAAAATAAACACAGCTATAAAACAACCCCAGTGAGTTAACCTTAAAACTAAAATGCTACCACTCCCCAAAACTAATCACACCTTTTTTTAATACGCAGCTAAAACAAACATTTTCTCATCAACAGAAAAGGAAAGCCCAGCTGACCCAAAGCTCAATGACGGCAAACAGAAACAGAAGAAATTCAAGAGGAACTTAAAGCATCAGCACATATGTAAGTATAAAATCTTAATTTTCGATTTAAATATCTTCAATTTATGTTGACAAAAAAACGTTTTAAAATTTTCAGGCAGAAAGAGCCATGTAATTCACATCACAAAATGTAAAAAGATTGCTTTAACACACGGGATACTCATACAGCCAGGAAATCACAAGCATCGAGAACATGAATTGGAAGTGTACTAAATATTATGAAAATGCTTGTTATGGGAAAGCTAAAAGTAAGAAAATATTGTAATTAACATACGAGAACACAACCACCCCCAACTGTAACAGAAATGGAAGTAAAACTGGAAGATTTAAAAGAGGTAAACACTAGTTCCCAAGAGCCTACTACTAACATTTTTAAAGGCATACCATCTGAATTACCTGAGAACATTACAAATCAGCTACCAGCAATCCCTACATTAAAACAGCGAATATCACATACTGGAAGTGGCTTAAATCAACCCAATGCTGCCCTTAAAAGATCCGAAGGCAATACAGTTCAGAATCCACGGCACCTAAGCAGTACACATAACGAAGAACCCCTCCTCTGACACAACAACCTCAATAATGCTTGGAGAATAATTATATTGCAACTGAAAGTATTTTAGTAATAATATTTCAATGTTAAACATGGATAATGGACGAAACATTTAAAATGTGCTCTCCACCATTCACATATATATCCACCATAGGTGAATATCATAGCACTAACATACACCACATTAATGAACTGCTGCTTAACAAACAAAGCACAACTTACTATGAACTTTTAAACCACATCAATGTGCCAAGAAGGCTAATCACGCTCTGTCATTTTAGAAACACTGGGTTGCACCATATTTACCAGAATATGGTTCAGCCCTGTGTTTCCACCTGCGCTGGTGCTAAATTTAGTTGCCTAGCTCCAAAGTAGGCACCCTTGCACCATAGTGCAATGGTGCTTGCATTGAAGGGAGTAATTGTTTATGTGTAGAAAGGTGTTCTTTCCTGCACATAAACAATCCGAAATAGTGATTTTGAAACCACTATGTGTGCTGCTAAATGCAGCACACATAAAAGTTGCAAACCGTCATTTTTTAATGATTGTTTATGTGCAGGAAGGGACACCTTCCTGCACGTACATGTCAAAGGCGTTTTGTTGTTTCCATGTGTGCTGCACAACGCAGCACACATGAAAACACCAAAAACGAGGAGAATCTAAACATTTCTTCTCGTTTCAACAGGGTAAAACCAGTTTTTCCCTGGTCTTAATTTTGGTGTTGCCCCATATTTATGCCACCCTTGTAAATATGGGGCAGCGTCAAAATCAATGGGTGTTGCGGTGGAACGCCCACAGCAACACCCATTGCCCACCCCTTTCATGCTAAGTATAGCGTGAAAGGGTGCCTTATTTACAAGGCAGCATTAAGCTACTTTAAGTGGCTTAACATTGCCTTGTAAATAAGACGAAGTCCATATCACCACCACAACGTCTTTAAAAGTAACTTGTAAATATGCCCCTAAGCCCACAAATGGACTACTTGAAAGACATTTGGTTTGGCTGATTTCACCGCTCTGGACACAGACAAAAACCCAAATTCCAAATACCATGATGGAATGCGTACAACAAAAACATGACCCAAGAACTCAAAACTAACAACTCTGTGAAATAATGGAACAGTGCCTTCCAAGCCACACAAGGAAGAGCCCAACCAACACTCTGCAAATTCAGAGAAGCCTCCAAAAACAACAAAGTTACAAACAACTAAGAATGAAACAGTCAGTAAACCAAAGCAAACTTAAAATAACTTACTTGTACTAAATGCAACATGTCAAAGTCAGACTCTTTGTAAATAACTAAGTTTACTGCCTAGAAATAATAGCTAAATCACTATAACAAATCACCTACCTACTAATGCACTCCCATTAGAATAGAACACAAGTTTAGAAATTGGGTTACTGGTAGACTAGGGTAAATTAACTTAGCCACTGGTGGATTGTAATAGAGCAGTCAGGCTTAGCTTGAAGGCAATGTGTAAAGTATTTATGCAACTCTTCCAACAGTAAAACATTGAAAACACCACACAAAAAGATCCCATTTCAGGTTTAGAAAAATAGAGTAGATTTAAAAAAAAAAACAAGACCAAAATGACAAAGATCCAATTGGGGAAATTGGAGAGATTGAATTTTAAAGTTCTAGGGTGAAATAGTCCCAAAAAGCCCAAAGCACCAACAAGAGATATCGGGAAGCACCGGACCGGGACAAAGTCACAAGTTCAGGCCGACCGCGATGGAGCGTGTGCTGGCTACAGGACAGAGTTAGGCCAGCTGAACAAAGTACTTTAAATCGGAATGGTGGAAAATTGCGTGGATCCAAGGCAAAGAAGCGATGTGCAGTCGAATCGATGTGTTGGTTCTGAGATAACACAAGGCTGCGGTGCGAGGTCCCATGCATTGTCGTCAGGGGTCCTGTTGGAAGGGGCTGGTGATGCAAAGTGCGGGCTTTGAGTATGCGGTGTACAGCTTGGGCAATGTGTCTGGTGCGATGAGGTTCGAGCCTGCGATATGGAAGCCAGCGTCATCATTGAGTGGCCGTCGATGAGAGATGCCTGGACATGGATCGGAGATGCCCTGCACCGGCAGCGATGCATCAGTTCCAAGGACTGTGAGGGTGATGCAGACATTTCGCGCCTGTCCCAATCCAAGCATCAGCGATGATGCGTAGGTTCTGCTCAAGGATGCACCGTTCAGCTGAGGAGTTGCATCGGTTTGGCTCGAGGATGTGCCGCTAAGCTGAGAAGCTGCATCGGTTCTGCTAGTATGCACCTTTGACCCACTTCCAAGGGTCTAGGCCTGGGGTGGCATGACTTGGCAGAGCAGACTCACAGATGGCTGAGTCCAGGTGAAGATGCAAGGTTGTCAGAAACCTGTTAGGTCTCTGAGGCTACAGATGAGGAGGCCAGCCCACTAGCCCTTGGAGTCACTCTGGGTCCGAGTGATGCATGCCCAGTACTTCTCACTCAGACAAGAGGGTAGCAGGCAGCAGGGCAGCACAGCAAAGCAAGAGTCCCTGCATCCTGGAAGAGTAACCACAGGGCCATCCCTGTATTGAAGTGGTGGTGTCTAAGGTGCTTCTTTTACACACAATTGTGCCTTTGAAATGAGGAGAATCTTCTAGAGACATACCTTTGGAGTGCACAGAAGTGTACAGATGTCCTGCCAACCCTAACTCCAGACTACCTACAAGGGGTATGCAGCCCTTTTTGTGGAGACAGGACACAGCCTATTCAGCTGTAAGTGAGGCTGGGTCCAGCTTCTCTTTTCCATCCTGTTAGGGATAGCCCACTCAATCACACCTAAGCTCCCTTTGTGTATGGCTGTCTAGGTGGAATGCACAAAACCCAGCTGCTAACTTCACCCAGTCATGTGATTGGAGACAGGCTGCAGGGACCACACTGCAGGGGCACTTGTCAGTTCTACACCTCTCTGAACTCAATGGGATCCATCTGTCTATACTCTCCTGAGCCATTGAACTGATCCATGGGGAATACTTCTCCTCCTTGGTGGACCCCATCTGTGCAGCACTTAACCTAACCTTGTTCACAGATGAATCCTAGTAGGCAGACACCACCGCCATGATCAACAAAGTGATGTGGCCCATTTAACCCCTTTGATCAGACTTCTGTCCCCAACCCAAGGAAAACTCGTTCCATAAGGACCACAACCATCAAATGACACTGAGAGCTGTCAGTGTCAACAACCAGGCCCTAGGCCATCTAGGCATCTCTGACAGTAGCCCCGGTGTCTTGCATCCTCTTTCCACTCTCTATCCCACCAGTTCAGAGGTGGTATCCTGAAACTGGTCCTTGAACCAGGGGCCTGTACACTTAGGCTGTACACTTAGGCTGAACGTGTGCCTGGCAAGCCAGGACTTTCAGGGGAGTACCTTTTCCCATCTCAAAGAAGAAACACTCTGTATGTGCCATGCAAGAGGCTGTCTGGGGCAAGTCCCCAGTCCTCTGTCCCTGTGACAGTGCATGGAGCCCCTGACCAGAAGTGGCCACACCAGCATCAGTCTTGGGGTACTCTTTTCTCAGAGCTGGGATCCCCTGACCCACTGGTCTTCCCACTGTGGGCTGTTCCCACCTCCTGCCCCTCCACCTGGGCCCCTCTGTACCCTCCACTGTGGAGTGGTATCCCAAGAAAATAGAACGGGTAAAGTGCCTTTGGTGGCTGTCCTGATACCATGGAGCTTCCAACAGTGGATGGTCTCTTGGTACAGACTAGATCCGCCTGCTCTGGGGCTAAAAATAGGGCGCTTTGAGCCTTTCCCACCAAAACCTCCCCTTCTACGCTGGGAACTTGAGCTACCCTTCTTAGAATCACTCACCAACGCCTTTCCAGACACTCTGGTACTTACCCGGAGGTCTGCTTCTTTGGCAAGCTCCCTGAGGTCAACCAGGTCTTGCCATAGCTATGGAAAACAGTGACTGAACATGTGTTCTCTAGCAGTCAAATTGTAGAGCCTCACTACCTTTCACTCAGGTATTTACATCACCACCTTTCACTCAATCATCCAGTGACTTGCAAAAATAACTCAAAAATCCCCCCAGGACTGGTGAAACAGTTTCTGAATGCCCCTGAATCTCAACCTGCACTCTTCTGGGGTGACACACTCATGGCAGCCCTATGGAGGGGAAAAAGGGGGTCTTATGGACCCCCGACATCTTGCAGGCAGGTGCAGTCACTCACTGCACCCACCTGAAAGGAGATCTGTCCCGTCTTACAACTGCAGGCGAGTTGCCTTCTGCACAATGAAACACAGAGCAGCTGCTTCAATGTAATAGGGCTCACTTTCTCTGTTTGCACCTGGACCACCGGTTTTAAGATGCACGGTGGCGCAAACAGGGAAAGTGAGCCCTTTGTGTACTAGGGCCCATGGTCATGCTGACCGGGACAAAGTCACAAGTTTAGGCAGACCACAATAGAGCACAAGCTGGCTACAGGGACCGAGATGAGCCCGGTGATCAAAGTACCTTAACTCCTGGTTGCGAAGTGTTGCATGGTTGATGCAATGAATCAAGATGCTGTGATTCTGCAGTGTTAGGTCCTGTGCGCCGTTGCTGAAGATCCTGTTGTGATGCACAATCCAGGCTTTGAGGATATGGCACACAGCTGGGGTGACGCATCTGTTCCAAGGAGCTGAGAGGCTGTGATACAGAGGCAGGTGTAATCATTGAGTGGCCATCGATTAGAGATGCGAGGACCAGGACTGGAGGTGTCTCAGGCTGTCAATGATGTTTTGGTTCATAGGACTGCGGGTGTGATATGGGCCTTCTGTGCATGGCCCAATACATGCAGCAGCGCCGATGCGTTGGTTCTGCCAGAGGATTCACCGTTCAGCTGAGGAGATACATCGGTTCAGATTAAACATTCGCTGCTCAGCAGAGAAGATGCATTGGTTCCGCTGGCAAGCACATTAGGAACGCTTTCAAGGTTCCAGGACTGGGGTGGCACCACTTGGCAGAGTAGAATCACAGATGGCAGAGTCCAGGTGCGGATCCAAGGTTGTTGGAAGCCTGTTATGTCCATGGGGCTTCAGATCAGGAGAACAGCCAACAAACCCTTGGAATTAGTCTCAATTCAAGAGATGCAGGTCTAGTACTTCTCACCCAGGTAGGAGGGCAGCAGCCAGCATGTCAGAAAAGCAGAAGCCCAGCAAAGCAGTAGTCCAGCAGAGTGGGAGTCCTTCAGCAGCACAGTAACCCTTCTTCATGGCAGAGTATCCACAGGTCCTTAAGTCTGAAGTGGTGGTGTCTGAGGTCCTTTTTTATATGCAGTTGTGCCTTTGAAGTGGGGACAAATCTATTAGAGACATGCCTTTGATGTGCGCAGATGCCTTGACAACCTGGCTCCAGACTATATACAGGGGTATGCAACCCTTTATGTGTTGAGAGGACATAGCCTATTCAGGTGTGAGTGAATTTAGGTCCAGTTTTTCCTCCCATCCTGTCAGGGATAGCCAATTCAGTCACACTAGAGCTCCCATTGTGTGTGGCTGCCTAGGTGGAATGCACAAAGGCCAATTGCTAACTACACCAAGCCATGTGATCAGAGACAGGCTGCAGGCACAGAATGGCTAAAGGTCTTATTACGAGTTCGGAGGTCCAATTGACGACCAAACCCATGGTGGCGGTCTGTGGACCCCCAGGTTGGCAGTCCGCCTGTTGCATTAGGTCTGTAGGAGATGGAATGTCACGGGACCACTGATGCCACCAGGGGTCTGAGGCCCCTAATATGCTGGTGGTGCTTATAAAATGTAGTAAGGTAATTCAAATTTTATCCTATGGGAGAGATAGGTCTTGCAGTATTGAAAAACGAATGTAGGAGTTTGCATTACCAGGACATGTAAAACTTAAAAATACATGTCCCACTTTTTGAATACATTGTACCCTGCGTCTCTGCCCGGGGGACAATCGGGCTGTCCAGGGTCTACCTTAGGGGTGCTTTAAATGTATTAAAAAGGAAGATTTGGACCTGGCAGGGTTTAACTTGCCAGGTTGACACAGGTCTGAACTGCCTGGAGGACTGGTCTAACCTGCTATAACTTGATAATCCTTTGATGTATATGTGATGTGCTTTTCACTGTTTAAGAATGCTAACTTGTATATGTAATTTGCTCACCTTTGTGCCCAATTCATTTGGATCTATTCTTCCATGCCTGCTATGTTTTTTACTTTCTCCCCGCTTATCTCTCCAATTAATACTCATTTTACCCAGTCTCTATATTTGCAATTTTCGTCATTCCTCTCCTCATAACCCTATCCTTCCTCTCTTTTTACTCCTACTATCCAGACCTTCTTATTCCCTACTACTCACTTCTCTCTCTCTTATTTCTTGCCTTCTTTTTCCCTGTTGCCCATACCCCCAACCCTATTTTCTCAGTATTTTGCCTCTCGTCCCCGCTATGGGCACTAAATTCCTGTATCCTGCTTCCATCCCTTTTAATCACCACCCTTTTCCCTCCCATTCACTCCATTCCAATATGGCCGCGCCTTCCGACATCCTGCACTAGTACCTTTTACCGTTTCCACTTGGTGGGAGGTACTTATACAGCCCGCCTCCCTTTGCCTTCCGATTCGCTCTAATTCATTGCGCTTCCGCCACAGGACCCGCGACCATTGATGTTGACGTGAGATTGCGGCATACGCTTCACAGCTCCACAATTTTTGCCTATCCATAGGTAAGCCACTTGTTCCCCCTAGCATTCGCCCTATCCCCCCTTCCCCCTTTGGATCTCTAACCCTTCGTTACCCTGCTCTAGGTGCTGGCACTCTAACCATGAGGACGCTGCTCCTCCAAGGTCCCGGCTGGGACCTATCCCTTACCCGAATTGAGGCACCATTGACGCTCATTGTAGGCGCAACCCCCGGCCCTACTCTCTCCCCCCGCTCCATGATTCCAGATTTTCTGCATCGTCTACGCCGGACTTCGGATTCTTGACCGATTCCAGTTCCAGGATCTACGACCTTATTGCCGCCGTCTGGCCGTTGGTCGTCCCCTCCTGTACCTCCCTACAGTAAGTCCTTCCGCCCTTACCGCTATTCACCGCTTTTGCTCCCTTCCTCCATACGCACCCTTTAACCACACTTTTGCGCATTGGCTGCCATTCTTAATTCCACCCGGACTCAATATACTTTCACCCCATTTCAACCTTTCTCACTATCTTGGTTTTCACTCTTATTACTCCTTATTCGCTCTACTGCTCTACCTTTCTACCATTATTATTTTGACCCCTCTGGACCAATCTCAGTGTCACACCTTTCAACTGTACCCTCATTTTTTCTCCTTTTCCTTTATATCCTTAAATAGGACTTAATTATGGTGTACTTAATTGTTTATCACTTACCGGTCAATTTCTGACTTGAGTGCTCATCTACATAGCACATCCTTTTTTAATACTATTGTCACCATTCCTATTCGTCATACTTTATCGTTCGCTCTTAACCCTCCTAAACTTGTATTAATTCTGCTGAATATTTTCTTTGGTATGCCTATTTCTACTTAATTGTTCTTGAACTCAACTAATGTTACCCCACTCTTTCTCCTCTTCCCTCCAATACCCATCCCACCCTTTTCCCTACCTTTTCTTACCTCTCCACTTACACCTATCCAGGCAAACTTCCCAGGCACTCGTTTCATCGTTTTGTCCTGAAGAGAACCCACTATTTTCATGGGGATCGAAGCGTCGTCTACTCACGTCTCTAACTCTATACTATATTATGTATTTTATTGCTGAGTATGAGATGTTAATTTGACTTTTTGTATTTGCATTTTTTCACACACTGAAAAGTCACCTTATAAGTCACTTGCCTGCGGTAAGGAAATCGGCTGATTTCCCTTTTACCTCGTCACGGTTTGCTCACTCATCCCCTTGCTTATTACGTGCTTCTAATTTAATGATCATAAATTGCATTTATCTTTCGAAGTGACTACATGGATAATTCCAATTTTTGATTGTATAAATTATGATACTATACCTATCCTAACTGTATGGGACCATTGTTGCTCTAAAAATATATATAATAGGCGGCACAATCAGTGCTGCAGGCCTACTAGTAGCATTTCATTTACTATCCTTGGGCACAGGCAGTGCACATTTCTAGGGACTTGTAAGTAAATATAATATGCTAATTGTGGATAAGCTACTGTTACTATGTTCTAAGGGGAGAGCACAGGCACTTTATCACTGTTTAGCAGTCCTAAAACCAAAAAAAATTACATTTTGTAAAAAATGGGAGGAGAAAGTACCTGCAGGGCATGGACTGCAGCAGTCCATGCCGTGCAGGTACTAATTTTGATGTTCCAATTGCAGTGGCTATTTCATAGGCACCACCGTGGGAACGCCAAACAACTTCCCGCCAGACCAGGACAAAAACTCCTAATCTGGCAGGCGGTTCAACCATGTGTTTGCCGGTGCGGGAGTGGGGCAGTGCCACTCCCGCACCGCCAAACTTGTAATCAGGAGCTAAGTGTTAAAATTTTTATTTCTATTCTAGTCTAAAGCATTTTATGGAAGGTGTTGGAAACTAAAGAGGTTAGATTGACTATTCCCACTCCAATTTAAATCATTTTGGGGGCGGTATTGACCACTAAAGGTGTTATAGTTACTATTCCCACTCCAATATAAAACATTTTTAGGAAGAAATTGGACGCTACAGGGCTAACATTTAGGGCCTTATGACACGTTCAGCAGACTGTCCGCCGAAGGACCGTGTCTGGGACCGCTAGGAGACCACTGTGCCTGTGGCCTTCCGACCACCATATTACAACTTTCCCAATGGGCTGGTGGTGTGACTGAGGCGGTCTTGAGGCGGAGGTCAATGTATTCTATACTATATATATATTGATGCCGGAGTGTACATTTGACTGCATATGTGTTGAATGCACACATATGCATGATATCTGTGGAGAAATACCACTTACCCATTGCCAGAGTCCGACCCGTAAGTGGGCAGTCCCGGTAATGGGTACATGGTACCAAAGCACTTACCTGTATTTCGCCAAAGACGGGGTCCTATTCCTCAGGTTGAAGATGCTCCTATGTAGGTGGACCTGAAAAAGGGATCCATGTCAAAATCTGCTGGGAAGACCTGGAAAGTGGTGAGTATGCTCCCCAAATCCTTCTTTTCCGCTAATCTTCTTGGCAGCTGCCCGACCGCCGTGGTCAGCTCATCAGGAAGTCAACTTGTATAATACGGATGGCAGTGTTGTGGCTTTGTACTGCCCAATCGAGCCTGCCTTCATCTGACTGATACCAGGCCGGTCGGTGGTGTACTGGTGCTGTCAGGGGTCTAGCCATGGTCTTCGCAAAGCCAATCTGCCAAACTGGTAATATGGCAGACGGCTCACTGGCTGGGTCATCGGTCCAAGGACCGCCGAACTCGTAATGTGCTCATTAGCATTCCTACACTATTATACATATTTTTTCAAAAATAATAATAAAAATAAATAAATATAACTCAAGGTACTCATTTGCAATTTACATAAATACTTGATGAAATAAACATAAAATAATATAAATTAAAAGAAAAAAATATGAATGATGTTTAAAAACAAATAAAAACATAATATATACTTAAGTCACATAATTTTATTGGAAAATAAAAAAAATAATAATATAAGGTAATTATTTTTAAGCTACAACATTTGTCATCCCCCTCAATAACTTTACTAGCAATATAAATATTATAAAACTTTAAAAATAATTGCTTAGAAATGTTCCTTATAATATTTCTATGGATTAAAAACTATAATTTTAAAAAGCATTAATACATTATATTGCCTGTAGGGGGGGTGAGGGGGACGGGGGGTAGGGAGTTGGGGGGAGGGATGGAGGAAGGGGGGTCACAAGAAAAATACAGGATATTTGGCACTTTCAGCACAGCATATTTTGGTCTTTGTTGGTTTTGATTACTATATTAGTGGTTAAGATAAGATTCACGTATGGGGTTTTTTAATGACATGTAAAATAGCTTCAATTAATATTTGTGGCCTTAACGATGTTAGCAAAAGACTACGAGTATCGGCTCTATTGAAAACAATGAACTTGGACCTAGTCTGTCTCCAGGAGACACACATAGAGGGTGGCAACGGGTTTCTGTTGGAGCAGCTGGGATTTTCTGTATTGGCTAATACAAAACAGGGGTCTAAGACTAGGGGGGTGGCGGTGTTGGGTAAAACTAGGGATACGGTAGTAAGTAGGAAGAGAGAAGATCAATGGGGTAGATGGGTGATGTTGGAAATTATATACAGGGGGGAGAAGTTCACGTTGGTTTCAGTTTATGGCTCCACGCAGGATGACCCTGAGATGCTTCTGTTTTGAGACGCGGAATTAGCTTTGTGGTCTGAACCGATTATTTGCTGCGGCGATTTTAACATCCATTGTCCAGTTGGGGTATCTCCACAAGCAGGGAGGGGGTACACCGGCAGGAAAAAAAAGACTTATAGGGCATTAAAGGATTTGGCACACCATAATTCACTGACAGACCTTTGGGCCACCCTTTACCCCCTTAAAGACGGAAGTACATTCTTCTCTGCACCCCATAGGGTCTTGGTCAGATTAGACTACTTTTGGATATCCAACTCCCTGGTTAGTTGATCTCAAATAGAAAAGCACCCTCGTATCGTATCTGATCATAACCCCCTGATTTTAACTGTAAAAATGGGTCAGCGGCGGGTACTGGATACTTTTTGGACGTATGAGAGAGCCCTGTTATAGGAGGAGGCATATATTAAGCATATGAAATCTTGGATTAGGAATTTTTGGGAAATCAACAGGGGGACTGTAGATTCTGGAATAGAGTGGGATGCATTCAAGCAGGCATACGAGGAGAAACGTTGAGTTATTCACTGTTTAAACAGAAGAGGGAAAAAGCGAGTTATAATGAAGTGGTTATAGAGCTAGCTAAAGCGGAGGAAGAGTTACACCTAGCGGTACAGCTTCAACAGCCGGTGGAACAATTGGGATTAAAGGTAGTTAGTCTTAAAGCAAGGGCAGTAGAGAGTATTGCTAGCAAGGCGGCAGCCAGATATCTAATAAAGAGGGAGGATGCTTACGAGTTGAGCGAGAGAGTGGGGCACATACTGGCTATTCGCTCCAGACCAAAAGCTTCGTCGGCAGAGATTAAGAAGATTATGGATGTTCAAAGTAACACTATTACAGAGCCTGATGGGGTGAGGGAAGTGTTTAGGCAGTTTTATGCGGGCCTGTATAGCTCAGATAAGGACGTAGAATTAGGGGACATAGTAGACTATCTTAATAACATTAGGCCAACGTTTCTTCCTGAGGAAGACAGGGATGTGCTAGATGCACCAATTAAGCTTGAAGAGGTGATGGTAGCATTTGAAAGTCTTCCTGCTGGTAAAGCCGCGGGTCCAGATATGATCCCTGTAAAATTTTACAAAGTGTTTAGAGAGGCAATAGGCCCGGAACTCTTGTCCACCTTGCTCCAGGCACAAAGAGGGGAATCCATCCCTAACTCATGGGGAGGGGCGGATATTGTCTTCATTTTGAAAAAAGGTAAAACTCCATTGGCACCATCTTCGTATAGGCCTATCACTCTAATGAATGCAGACGTTAAGGTCTACTCTAAAATATTGGCGAAGAGATTGGCTGATGTAATCGAGGCTTTGGTTAGCCCTATACAACATGGCTTTATACCTGGCAAAGGCACAACACAGCACATAAGGCAGATATTTACACTCTTCGATGCTGTAGAGGTCCCAGGAGATCCTATGGCGGTATTGTTACTGGACGCAGAAAAAGCGTTCGATAGGGTCTCCTGGGAATATTTGTGGATAGTACTGAGATGGTATGGATTTGGCGAGAAATATATCAGAGCCATTCAGACTTTATATAATAAGCCATCAGCCAGGATTAGGGTCAACAGAGGATACTCAGCCACAGTGCAAATAGAAAGAGGGACTAGACAGGGTTGCCCATCTTCCCCCCTCTTGTTTGCCCTCAATATGGATCCATTTTTGCGTAAACTAGAGACTAACGCTAACATCCCCCCAATTACAATTAACAATATGGAAATTAAGACACAGGCATACGCGGACGATGTGGCAATCATTACATCTAACCCCACTCTTGCCATTAGAGCAATAGAATTAGAAGCACAATATTTTGGTCAGGTGGCGGGCTACAGCCTTAATAAGACAAAAACACAGATAGTCATGAACTCCCATGCGATATGCAATGATAGTAGGGTAGTTAGTAGGGCAGTATACCTGGGAATAGAAATATCAGCAGATCTAGAGAGAGTGGTCGAGCAGAACATGACTCCCCTAATGGCAATGGTAATGGTAAAACGAGATTTAGATAGAATGAACAACCTCCATCTCTTTAGTGGGTTGTACAAATGTCATCAAAATGGTAATTCTGCCCAAATTTCTCTATCTATTTAGAGCAATACCATTATATTTTGGGGTAAAATGGTTTAAGGCGTTAGAGCTGCTGCTAAATAGATAGGGGGGCTTTGTCTTGCGGAACCACAGCCTGTCCGGACCTTACCTTGCTACCATCTCCTGTCGCTACCTTGGGCTCTGGGGGACGCCGAAGGATTCTCCCCTCCGCCGCACCATCACCTCACTGAGCGGCCGCAGTGTGGGAAAGGACCACAAGCCCCACGAGCCCTTGCGGCAGGAAGCCGCCACCGCCAGCACAGATTTCGCGCCAGGAGGCGCTCAAATATCGAGGGCATTCCCGGCAGAGCGGGGGCTTTGTCTTGCGGAACCACAGCCTGTCCGGACCTTACCTTGCTACCATCTCCTGTCGCTACCTTGGGCTCTGGGGGACGCCGAAGGATTCTCCCCACCGCCGCACCATCACCTCTCTGAGCGGCCGCAGTGTGGGAAAGGACCACAAGCCCCACGAGCCCTTGCGGCAGGAAGCCGCCACCGCCAGCACAGATTTCGCGCCAGGAGGCGCTCAAATATCGAGGGCATTCCCCGTGACGCGGGATCGCGCGCGGGTCGGCGCTGGGAGAAGCCCGGGACAAGGGCGGGACCGTCTGTGGCCGTCCGGGGCTGACGAGGGCCGGGCTGGGCCAGCCCCCTAACTGCCACACCAAACTGTGAGTATCGCTATTACCAACTGCGAAATAAACCATTTGTACAGTATGACCGCTAGAAGGGGCGCCAAACCGACACCCATTGGAATGGTTGCTGGGACTCTTGATCAATTCATAACGAGAGCGTCATCGGTCCTTGAAAGAGAAATTGCGCTGACGCAGCGCCGTCTGTCCCAAGACCCTATTTTCACGAGGAGATCCTCTCTGGGCCCGATTGCTCATGTATGTTCACCAGCCCCTATCCAGCCAAATAGACCTACTTTGGATCCCCCCGCAGACGAAACCGATAACAATCCAGGTGTCCAGGCTGATGTCTCAAATCGACTAAACCAATCATTATCTGGCCAGGGCACAAACACACTTCCTGCCTCAACGGTAACGAGCCTAAATGAACAGATGAATTTACGATCTAAGGAAGGTGCAATTCCTAAAAAGAAGAAGGCTGCTACTGCACCTCGGGCCAGAAAACCCAAACAGGCTATACCGAATAATTCTTTGGTACCCCAGCCCATAGAGCCATGCACCCCTGAGTTCTTAATAGACACCTCTCCTAAGGCTGGCGGAGAACCCGAAATTATATGCCCTCCTTATTTTGACTCTTTGGTCGGGAAATTGAGCCTGGCCTTATCCTCTTTTATTCACCCTGTGGTGCAAAAATTGAATTGCCTAGATCAAAGACTGGGGAAACTGGAGTCTCTGCTTGGGGGAAATATGGACCTTAGAACGGACCTTCTTGCAATCCAAACCCAAGTCGAGGCTTTAGTAACAACAGTCAATGCCCCACAGTTACAACCCAAGCCAACACATAACATTGCAAAGGACCAACTTATCTTACCCACCACATTGGGACCAACCTTGAGCTCTAATCTAAATGGCCCAAAAAATAACTCTTCTACTGTGGAAAAAGTAAATCCCTCTCAATTTGATAATCCACTCAGTATCGCCAATCCAGGGAAGGAGTCTTCAAACCCCCGTGGAGGGAAATTTACCCATCGTGACCTACCCTGTATCAATTTACCCCCGGACTGCGCCCCATTTGTAGTGATTCTTACGGAGGTCCCTGAGCTAACGAGTCCCAAACAGGAATCCTATGAGGAACTCAAAAATAAGACAATCCATTGGTTGAACACCCACAGACCCTTGCCCAGATTAATCCAAAGCAAGATTTTGTTTGTTAGAAGGGTTATGTTATGTTATGTTATTCGGAATTTGTTAAGCGCACGGTCACCCAGGGGTTTCATGGCGCTAAATGAGACAGATGGTAAACTGAAGAGATAGATGGTGACAATACTCTAACCGTGCGCTTGTTTGAATAACCAGGTCTTCAGAGCTCCCCCAAACTCTGCCAGCTTAGTACAATTCCGAGTAGACAGGGGGAAGGAATTCCAGGTTTTTGGGGCAAGGTAGGCGAAACGGGATCCACCAAGTCGTTTCTTTTTTAACGTAGGCAGCGTGAGGAAGGACAGGTGGGCAGAGCGAAGGTCACGGGTCGGTTCGTATTTATTTATAGTTGATTGACGAACCTGGGACTTTTTCCGTGGAGTGCTTTGAAGATTATGCAGCCTACCTTAAAGGTGATCCGTTGGGCTATAGGGAGCCAATGAAGGGAAGCTAACAGAGGTTTGGCCGACTTCCTGCGGTTGCGCTTAAATATTAATCTGGCCGCTTGATTTTGAACAATCTGCATGCGATTAGCAAGGGCGAGGGGTAGGCCCAAGTAGATGGAGTTGGAAAAGTCTAGTCGCGAAAGGACCAAGGCGAGTACCACCTGAATGAGAGCAGAGTGAGTCAGCAGATGGGCAATTTTCTTGATCTTTCTTAACTGAAGGAAACAGGAAGAGATCACTGTTCCGACTTGGGTTTTTAGTGAGAGGTCGGAGCAGAGAGTGACCCCGAGGCTCATCACTGACTGAGAGGGAGATGGAGGGGTGCCCATCGAGGCCGGCCAGAAGTGGGGGCCCCAGCTTAATGCGCTGTTACCGGGGAGTACAAGCTCAGTTTTTCCTGGATTGAGCTTGAGATGGTTCTGATCCATCCAGCTCTGGATGTGCAGCATGGTAGTTTGGAATTCCTCAGTGGAGTCCGTGGAGTTGAGGGGGAATACCAGCTGCAAGTCATCCGCGTAGTTGTAGATGGTGACTTTCCTGTTTTTCAGGGAGTGCAGTAGCGGTTTAAGATATAAGTTAAAAAGGAGGGGAGATAATGAGGAGCCCTGTGGGACACCGCAAGTGGTGGAGAGTTTGGGTGCCATAAAGTTCTCCAGTTTTACTGCCTGGGATCTGTCCGTCAGAAAGGACTTAATCCAGTCAAGAGCCGCGCCGCTAAGGCCGGCTTGTTCGACACGGTGTAATAAGATGGTGTGATACACCGTGTCGAACGCGGCCGACAAGTCGAGGAGTACGAGGGCTTGGTGAATTCCATTATCTGCGTTGGTCCTTAGGGTATTCTGGACAGCGAGGATCACCGCCTCGGTGGAGTGTGCCTGGCGGAACCCGGCTTGGTTAGACTCCAGGTAGTCGGATGTTTCTATGAAGTTGGATATGCAGCTGGTTACATGGGCTTCAAGCAGCTTGGCGCCGTAAGGGAGAAGGGATATAGGGCAGTAATTGGAAAGATTGGAGAGATCGGCACCCGGTTTCTTAATTAGAGGGACTAGGGTGGCATTTTTAAATAAGTTGGGGACTATTACTCGTAATAGGGAGGTGTTCAGAAGGGGAAGTATGCCTTGAGGAAGTGCAGTGTAAACTTCCTTCAATATATGCGGAGGGCAGGGATCATTGGGGGAACCAGATTTTACACGGTTCATCAGTTCCAGCAATTTGGGTGGATCGATGGGAGGGATATCCTGAAGTATGTATGGGTTTCTGCTAATGTCCGAATAGGCTGCCATAATATGGTTAGTATGAATACTATTTTTTATGATGTCGATCTTCTCCTTGAAGAAATCGTTGAGCCGGTTGCACATCATTTGGGATGGTGGCTGAGAGGGAGAGGTTCTGGAATCGTTACACAAGTCGTTTACGACTCTGAAGATTTCCCTCGATTTGTTTTGAGCGTTAGAGATTTTTTCTGAGAAAAAAGCTGCTTTGGCAGATAAGATAGCGCTCTTGTAGTTTTTACGAGCTGTCGTATATGATGATCTATCTTTGTCATGGTAGCCGTTCCTCCACTTCCTCTCTAGTTGGCAGAGTTCTAATTTTAGTTTTTTTAAGTCAGCAGAGAACCACCTGTGGGCGTCCAAGGGTGGGGTGGGTGGGACATACACCAAAAAATGTGGACGGGGATTGTATAATTATCAATTTTAAGGATTATAGGGCTGTCGATTACATTTGTAGTTGGCAACAGATAAGTCCCAATACAATGATTAAATCTCTGAGGTTAGACTATTTTTATCTAACAGATCATGTTTATCCCCCCCCTGATTATGGTAGGAACCTTGTGATGCCACAGCAGGAGGACATTTGGCATTACGTACATAGAAGTAGGGGTGTTCAATGTAGGGGAGAAGCAATTGGAATCCCGTTGAGCAATAGATATAGTTTGCTTGATCAGGTGGACTGACTCTCTGCACCCCCCAGTTCCACACTGATTTACCACCCAGATTCTATTAACACGAAAGGGGCTTTCGAGCCCACTAGGAGGGAGCTGACTCTCTGCACCCCCCAGTTCCACACTGATTTACCACCCAGATTCTATTAACACGAAAGGGGCTTTCGAGCCCACTAGGAGGGAGCATATGGAGGTAGCCAAAATTGCTAATAAATCTTTGCACCATATAGCAGCTAGAATGATGTACAATGAAAAGCCTCTAGCTAGCACAGGGGAGTCTGAGGTTGATTTACTTGCTCCCATGTTTGACCACTGTCCCTCGGATACACAAGCCCAGACTGCCATTGCGCAGCCAGTTTTATTCTTAGCTGACCCCGGGACACTTGATCATGATGGGTCAACTCGTAAGGTATGCCTAAGGTCCAAGCAGGCACTGCTAACTGGGCCCTTTAAAATCCTATCATGGAATATAGCGGGACTTACATCCAACCTAGACATCCCGGATTGGTGTTCCTTTGTGGACTCCCATGGGTTCTGTTTATTCCAGGAAACGTGGGCGGTCGACCCAACGCATAGACTGGGGTTTGTCACTTTTGCGGAACCTGCATCTAAAGGCACTAGAGGAAGACCATCAGGGGGATTGTGCACCTGGGTGGGTATCCACTTAGGTTTCACACTGAAAAAACTAGAGACAAACAGTCCTGACATCTTATGTATTTTGATGACTCATAACAAAACACCAAAAATAGCTTTGATTAACATCTACTCCCGGTCAGTACAATCTGGCAGAACCTCTACAACCTTGGATAACTTAACTGCACTGCTACACACGCTTGGGGGCGACGTAGTTCTGTTGATTGGAGGGGACTTCAATTGTCATTTTGAACCTTTGCAAGGGGTCCCTCCAATCACATCGGCTGAGGATGAAACTTGGGCAGTCCCGTCATCCAATGCATATTCTGTGAAAAATTGGTCTGCCCTATCCCTCCAGCTGACCTCCCTTACTTACACGTTTTCTCTTAGAGCCTGCAATGGACGCTTCAAGAGTGACATTCCAGCCCAGTATACTTACAATGCTCTGGGGCACACATCTATCATCGATTACTTTCTAGTGAGTTTGGCACTTTGGCCAAAAATCCTAGATTTTAGTGTACCTACCCGTACAGAAAGCGACCATAACCCCCTGATAATTGATTTGGATTATCAGCTAATCAGTGGGGATAGCGCCCCAGTTAACTCCCCAAGTAATAATTTAAGAATAGTGCAAGGTGGGAGAAGAATTCGATGGGCGGCTGTCCTTTCATCTACCGAAACTATGGCAAAACTGTACCATGATGTTATCCCCCTGTTTGAAAGGGCACATTCCACCCTCACCAACTCTTTGAATGTGGAAGTCGAGTCAATGACCGAAATCCACAGTGGAATGGTTGCCTTACTAAAGGACACTTTTTACAAAGAAGGCATTGCCAAACCCAAACAATGTAATGAGAATAATCCGTGGTTTAATAAATCCTGCAGGGATGCAAAAAAAGCGCTATTGCTGGCTCTAAGGCTAGGCAGTAGGCCTAATGTCATCGTAGCCAGAAAAGAATATAAAAAACTGATAAAAAACGCTAAATTAGAATGGGAGGTGGATCGTTGGGTGGCCATTACATCTGCAATTGCGGTAAAGGACTCAAGGACTTTCTGGAGTCTTGTACATACAGGGATTCCAGAAGGTAGGACCACGATCTCCCCTAATATCTCCGAAGAAGCCTGGGCCACCTACTTTAAAGATCTTTACTTACTTCCTCCTCTTTGTACAAACCAAGTTCCCCCTAGTCCTCCAGCCCTGAATCTTACATGGCCAGCGCAATCTTTTTCCTTGGAGGAAGTAAAGTTGGCCGTTTCAAGTATTAAGTCTAACAAAGCGCCAGAACTCGACAAGATTCCTGGCGATCTATTTAGAGAAGAACCAGTAGTTTGGGGCCCATACCTTCTGGTTTTATTCAATGCAATTCTGCAGGGCCTACCACTGCCAAGTACCTGGTTAGGGGCTGAGATTATCCCAATATACAAAAAGGGCTCTCCGCTCCAGCCCTCTAACTATAGGCCGATCAGCCTTATTGACGTCACACAAAAAATCTACGCCAGGCTACTGCTTCAACGATTAGAGACCTGGATTAGTGATAATGACATACTGACGCCGTTGCAGGCGGGGTTCAGGGCAAAAATATCAACAACTGACCAACTATTCCGGTTGCAAGTGCTCCATTGGAAGCACGTGACTTTGGATGGGGGTAGTCTCTATCTAACATTTGTTGATCTAAAGTCAGCATTTGATATGGTGGATCGGAACCAGCTTTGGTCCATTTTATTATTAATGGGGGCGCCACCTTATCTATGCCAACAATTTAAGAACTTACATGAAGGCACTTATGCGAGAGTTCGCTTCGGTAAACTAGGACAGTTAACTGGTCCGTTCCCGATTGAGAAAGGCGTCAGACAGGGATGCGTCCTTGCCCCGACTTTATTTTCCCTGTTTCTCAATGGGCTAATCGAAGATCTCTTAGCTACAAATGACATCGACTCCCCCAAATTGGGTGGCCGGAGATTCCCCGCCTTAATGTTTGCGGACGACACGCTCCTGCTTTCAAAATCCCCAATGCGGATGCAGCGCGTGTTAAACCAATTTTCTAGTTTTTGCTCCAAAAGAAACTTGGTGGTCAACGTAAACAAGACTAAATATATGGTCTTTAATGCCAATACTGTCAATTGCCCCCATCCAACAATGGACGCCAGACCCCTTGAAAGGGTTCCGACCTTTGAATATCTGGGTCTGACTCTGAATGACAAAATGGGATGGGGCCCACAAATGGCGAAAGCTAACCTAAGGCTAACTCAAGCAGCAGGTGGAATTTTGAAAGTACAGAAGAATTGCACACACAAAATAATAAGTGTCCCCCTTGAAATCTTTAAAGTCCAAGCTAGGGCATCTTCCCTGTATGGGGCGGAACTTTGGGGACACACATCAGTTAGTAACCTCTCACTAACTGAAAATATTTTCATAAGACAATTGCTGGATTTACCCCAAAGCACTCCTTTGGTTCCTCTAAGATTAGACCTAAACATTTGCCCAATTTCAGAAGTTATTGCCCTCCGGCCCTTACTGTATTGGAAGCGCCTGTGGAGCACTCCTGAGTTGGTGCACTATAAGGAGGAGCTTAAAGTAGTGTTAGCTTCATTAGGCTCTGCCAAGATTCCTTGGTTGGCTTTTGTAAAACAGTCACTCACATCGACTGGGTTTGAGGAACTCTGGTTTAATCCCGAGGTTGCCTGCCCAGCCACATCTAAACAAACTATGATAAGCACTGTTAAAGAAATTAATCTAATGAACCTCTTTAGCTCCACAAAAGGCTCAAGCCTGACCGATATTTTCTTGGACACAAAGTACTTTTATAGTTTTGAGCCTGTGATTGATATAATCCAACCTACACTAGCAAAGAAACTGTACTTGCAATTTAGATATGGCACTCTGCCCCTCTTCCAAAAAATTGATAGGTGGGAAGGGGGCCCCGTGCGTCCTTGCCCAGGTTGCTCGCAAGAGGATGAAACTTCTGTGCACGTCATCCTCTTTTGTCCAGCATACTCCTATATTAGAAAGAAATGGATAATTCAGCTATGTAAGAACTTGGGTATAAGGCAATACTTGGCTTTTTTTAGGATTTTGAAAACAGACACAGATGCAGTGATTGTCTCTGCAGTAGCTAAATATTTACATTCCATGTGGATAACCCGAAGGAATTTGATAAACAACGCTGTAGCACTTTAACACTAAGTCCATGACTATAAAAAAAAAACATTTTATCTTCTATGAATGATCTGACTTTTATCAATTTTAGAATTTTTAGGAATTATTTAAACTTTTAAAAAACAAAAAATGTCTAACAACCAACCAAAAATTTTGAGATCAATATACTGAAATGTATTGCTTGACTCGTTGTATTGTCGAGTTTCTTTTTTTAATTTTCTTTTTTCTGTATGTGCTTTTATGGTAAATCTAACCGCAATGAAGTTGATTTGACTTTGATAGATTTATCTGGGCCCATGGAAAGACCAGGAGGGCGAATAGATTTATCACCCTCCCAAGGGAAAGAGGGGGGTGGGGGGCTCCTGATTTTAGGTTATATTACTTGGCCACAGCACTACAATATATGCAGGGTTTGATTAGCGGAGGGGGGGCACATCCTTGTATTACTAGAATGTCTACGGCGGTGTATGCAATAGTTTTGGGGACGGATGCCGAGAATTGTTTTTTAAACTGTACGGACTTCTCCTACTTCAAAAGAACAAGGTTCAAGACAGTTGTTGCCGCTGCTAATATTTGGACGGCCTTCCTGAAAAAATCTGGATTGGGCAGGTACAACAGGTATACCCGAATGCTTAAGAATAAGTCCTTACCAGGTGAGATATTTGCAGACTTGGTCTTTGCAAACTGGGAGCATAAAGGGATTAGGAGGATAGGGGACATTATTGGACCGGAAGGGATTGTGCAGTTTGCTGAGTTAGTCATTAAATACCAAATAGACAGCAGGAGCTTCTTCAAATATTTGCAGGTCAGAAGTTTTTTAAATATTAAGCGAGGAGGGGCCATAGGGTTTAATAATAATGACATTTTGGATAAGATTGAGATGGGGGAGACTGCACGATCCGCAGTTTTTATGCATGTTTAGCAGCAGGAAAGGCAGACGATCTTGTTAAATATGGTGATAAATGGGCTATGAAATTGGGTATTGCGACCGCCAGTTTTCAAGAATCGCTGGATTTGGGACGTACAGTGCTCTGCTCGGCACCATTACAATCACAGCATTATAAAACCCTATATTGTCTGTATCATACACCAGCTAGAATAGCACAATGGGGTGGTACCTCAGGGACTCAATGCCCACGCTGTAATCAATCACAGGCGGATTTAGTCCACATTTTTGCTACCTGCCCCCAACTCTTTACGCTTATCAGAGAGGTGGAGGGATTCCTGGGGACGCACCTTGGAATCCAAATTACACTTACACCAACCGTGATCCTATTGGGAATAATTTCAGATAGGGATGTTATCAACCGGGAGTTTATTTTTGTAGCCATGGCAGTGTTTAGACTTGTTATAGCGAGAGCATGGCTGGATAAATCACCTCCCATAAGGAATCAATGGCTGTCCAATCTTTTGGCAGCCTATAATTTAGAAAAAGGGATTTATGAGCGTAAAGGCAGAAAGGGGAGGCAGCTGGGTCTGAGAATTTGGGATCCAGTACGGTGATGGAAAGAGCAAATGGAGTAAATATCTGTCATGTCGTTTACATTACCCTATTTGAAAGTTTCTGTCTTTTTTCCTTTTCACTGGCTATTAATATTTCATTTTGTATAGCTATCAATGGATGTATCTTAGGCTGTGCTGTATTGTAATATATGGTATATGAAGTTTTCAATAAAAAAAATAAAAAAAATAAAAAAAAATACATTATAAAAATCTCATTTTAATTAAGAATAACACAATATATAGATACAATAACTACACATCTATGCAAAAGGAAAATATATTCTAAATACATATATCAAAATTAGAAAATTAATATAAAAGTTATTTTTTATTAATTAGTATAAAATTATAATTGCAATTATAGAAAATACAAATACAATACGCAAAAATTAAAATGTTAAATAAAACATAAATCTAATAGCAAATACTTCCAAATTGTCCTGACCCTATTCCACTACAAACCCAACATTCCACTAATAAAACCATAATTAATCATTTTAGAAAAAATTAAAATACATAGAAATATTTGTTACTAAAATATATAGTAAATGCAGATTTTTAATTTAAAAAGTAAATGTAAATATTTATTTAAAGAGAAATAATTTATAATTTGGAATGAGACTGCAATAATTATTAATACACATTATTTTTAAATATTTTGCTTTTAGTTATCATAAACACAAAGTATTTTATTTTATTTTAGAAAGGAACATATGTACAACAGTTATAACTTAAATAAAAAATTAACTATATCAAAAACAGCAAAACAAAAAAAAATGGATCTACATATATATTTAACTATTCCAAAATTATACTAAAATTAAACTTACTAAATGAAAATGTAAGAAAAAAAATTCACTTGGAAGAATATTTACACAAACACTTTACAAAAATCTGTCTAAATGTTTTAGACTACAAACACAAGATCCTGCTACTAAAATGTATATTCCAAAATAAATTAAATAAATGTAACCCTATAGATGTGCCCGCACTACCTCCCCTGTGTGGGTGTCAGTCATTGGCAGACTCTTGGGAGGTACCTAAAGGCCCCTCTGGTGCAGAGCATCAGAGGGAGTAATTTAATATTTTTTAAACTGTGGCTGCTCGGGAAGAGCTTTCCGAGCATTCAGAGGCTTTTTGTGTTTTTTTAGTCTAATGACCTCATTACACTAAAGTGAAAGTAAAACGAGCTGATAGGCTCATTTTACTTTCATTGCATCAGTGCTTGTGGGGCATATCTCAGCCCCCCAAGCACTGGGTGGAGTGGGAGAGGTATCGTTGGAAAGGAGAGAATCTCCCCTTCCCAATGCTATCCCTCCCCAGTGAATCTCCCCTTGGGGATTGCCATAGGAGAGTGATCCAAAAGCAGGGATCCATCCCCTAGCACCAGAGATTTTAGGAGAGCAGTCCCCTGGGCAAGGACTTGTACTCCCCAACCCCCCCCCCCCCCCCCCCCCCCAGGATATCAGTCTTTCTGCCCCTGATGTGCACCCCTGGGGGACAGAAATTCCACTCGACATCAGGGTTATTTTTTAGTATAATTATGGGAAGGGGCTGCCCATTATGGGCATGGCCATGCCTTCACCCCAAAAAACTAGTCACTCTTTTTGTCCCCCCATCTGGAGGGCAGATGGGGGGGCAGAAAGCAGACTAGACACCAGGGTGTGTATTATTTTTCTTTAAAAAAACATAGGGTGGGTGCTGCCCACCATAGGCATAGCCATCCCCCATGCCCCCACCCCAATACTAGAGGTAGTCATTCTGCCCCCAGGGGTGGATGGTGGTAATTACCCCCAATGCGACCCCCCTGGTGATGGCAGAAAGCCCATTAGACACCAGAGTAATTTTTGTAATTAATTGTAGGGGATGGGGGCTTCCCATTATGGGCATTGCAATGCCCACCAATCCCCAAAACAATAGTCATGTCTTTCTGCCCCCCAGGAGACAATATGGAGGTAATTACCCCCAATCTGCCCCCCCCAAGGGGCAGAAAGCCCACTAGACACAAGAGGTTTTTTTTAAAACATAGGTTTCGGGGCTGCCATGCCCCCACCCAATAAGAGAGATTGTCTTTCCGACCCCCCTGCAGATGTGGGTAATTATCTCTGTTCTGCCCTCTGCGGTCAGAAACCCCACTAAAACACAGGGATTATTTTTTTGTTTTAAATATAGAGGTGGGGGATGCCCATCATGGGCATTGCTATGCTCTCACCCCCACGTAAATGGGGAAACAGTCTGTGTGCCCCTCTAGGGTGACAGATTTTTTTTTACCCTGATCTATTCCCCCAAAGGGATCAAAAAACCCACTAGACACTAGGGCACAAAGGAAAATATATATTGGCTGGTGGCCCACTAGACGCAGGAGTTTTTTTTTAAATATAGGGAGGGGGTTTCAAAACATGGGAATGGCCATGCATTCACCCCAAGTTAATAGGGCAATAGTCTTTCTACACCCTAGGGGGCAGGTGGGGGTAATTGCCTCTGATCAACCCGCAGATGGGACAGAGAGCCCACAGTATGGCAGCAATTTTTAATAAAATATCGGGGTAGGTCTTTCCCATCCTAATATCAGGCCCCATCCTCCCCCTAAAACCTCAACAGTCTTTCTGCTCATCTGCGGATTAAAGCATCCCATCCCAATGAAAAGCGAGAGGACATTTGATTCTTTTGGGTGCTGTTTTTACATATGGGCCTGGAGAGTGTGGCTAACTTCCAATATTATCCCACTTGCATTGGTGAACGGCTGCACGTTTTGGACTTGGGTAGGCAGCCATCTAGAAATACTTACCAGACCCAGACAGTTCCGAAAACTAGACATCTGGAGGAGTTCAGGTTGGTGTGTTTCGCATGCATCTCACACTATTTACTTACCCACAATGCCCTGCAAACCTCAAATGTTTCTGTGAGGAATACTTCTGAAATCTGTGGGGAGACACACATTTCTGACCACACATCATTCCTCCAAATCCCCTTATAAAAATGGTACCTCACTTGTGTGGGTGGGCCAAGAGACCTTGACACAAAAGGTTCCAAAGTACTACATGGAGGGATTAGTTTTAGAAGTAGCTGTGGGATTTGGGGCTCAGCTCAGATGCCACTCATAGAAACCTACCAGGCGCAGTAATTTTTGAAAGCTAGACAAACAGGGGATTCCAGGGTGGTGTGCTTTGTGTGAATCCATGAGATTTTCTTACCCCCAATGCCCCTGCAAACTTCACACGTTGCATGAAATCATGCATTATCCTTACATTTCTGTGATGGAAACTTCTGGAATCAGCAGGAATCTACAAAATTCCTGACACCCAGCATTTCCCCACTTGTGTCAATAAAAATGCTGCACCACTTGTATGGTTGGGCCTAGTGTCTGCAACTGGAACAGATCTAACTAACTTTAATTTGAGTGCTTCCACTCTTTGCCAAGGTTGCTGAAAACATTTTCAATTCTCAGCTGATGCAATTTATTAAAGAAAACAATCATCTTCACAAGACCCAATCAGGGTTCAGAACCATGTCAGCACTGAATCTGCTCTTCTCCTGGCCTCCGAATCCCTTAGATTAACTGTGGATGAGGGCACAACAGATGCCTTGATTATACTGGACCTTAGCTCAGCATTTGATACTGTGTCCCATGGCCTTCTACTTGAACTTCTTTGGAGTCTAGGTGTGGGGGGTTGCGCACTTGGTTGGATTATGGATTTCCTCAAGGATTGTACCTTTCAGGTCTTCCAGCAGTCATAAACCTCGATCTGCCCCCTGCAGCAAGGGGTGCCTCAGGGATCGGCTTTGAGCCTGACCCTGTTTAATGTATACATGCGTTCCTAGGTGAAGATGGTGTCTTATGCTGATGGCACTCAGCTGATTATCACCTTGGCACATGATGAAGGTAAAGCTTCCAATTTCAAAATATGTCTGGTTGACCTGGCAAAATGGATGGACTCCAGCTGCCTCAAACTCATCGCAGGAAACACTGAGGTCCTTGTGGTAGGCAAACAACCTTCTATATGGACCTCTACATGTTGGCCATCTGAATTAGGGTCTGTACTTGCTCCAAAACCTAAGATAAAAAATCCGGCTTTAGCATATTGAAGATGCTCCGAAATTTTTAAAGCTTCTGCCGGATTCAGCAAGGAAAACGGTTATCCAGGCGCTTGTAGTGTCACGCTTGGATTATTATAATGTTTTCTATCTTGGATTCTCCAAAGGCAGGACAAGAATGTTTCAGAGGGTTCAGAACGCCGCGGCAAGAATGCTAAACATACCAGTTATTCTTTGGGTTCTGCCCATGCCAAACTCCACTGGATTCCTATCCAGGCCAGAGTAGCTTTTAAAACTCTGTTTTTGCAACAGAATATTAAATCAAAGGGGTCCTCGATATCTTTTTCCTCTGATCAAACCTTACCTGTCAAATTGTTGCCTCAGATCCTCGGAAATGGCCAGACTTATGACACCCAAAACGCATAGAGTTTGTTTGGGTGGTAGCTCTTTCAGCTTCCTGGTGGCAAAGATGTGAAATCTTCTCTCTGTTGACCTTAGAATGCAACCCTCTGAAATTCTGTTTTGCAGAAAGCTAAAGACCTGGTTTTTCAGGCAATCAATGGTAATTTAATTGTCTAGCTGGCTCATTGATTGCTAATAGAGAAAACCAAGCACGGGGACCTAGGCAGCTTTACAAGCTTCTAACATAACATAAAATAAAACATCCTACGCCAATTTCGAAAAAGATAGTTACATTTTAATAAATGATGTAACAGTAAAATGACACAAATCCTATTAGTAAACCCGGATTTATGATTTTATTACAGTTTAAGGTAAATACTAGTGCCTAAAAGATTAAAGCGCCAACTGCGAACATCTAGTCATGCAAGAACAGGTCAAAGTATAAAAATATGGATGACCGCAATGGAGTGTGAGTTAGATATAAAAAGTGGATTGGGCATGGTAAGCACTTACCTTCTGGACGAAGCTGCAGTGAAGATTTCTTCATTTAAACGTAGTCACTTTTTTGAAACTCGAAAATCTCCAGCAGGACAATGCTGGGGGATATAGCCAATGAGAGTGCCACGAGGCTGGATACCCCTTGAGTGAAGGACCTCTGAAGAGGATTTTCTGCTGTAGAGAAGAACTTAGTGGAAGCTCCTGTGAAGTCAGGCCGACTGGTGATACACCTTGGGTGACAGACAAGCAGGTTGGTCTCATTCTCCTCTAGGTTCTCAGAGCAGGTTTTAGCCCAAAAATGTTAAGTCCTAAGCTTTGATTATGGCTATCTGGGCACCTTTAGTACCACCACCATAGGTCCAGGACTGGTGAGACACCACTTGGGGGGGGGTCGTTAGGATTCACTAAGGCTTATTCCAGGTGCAGATTCAAGATGGTTGGAGCCTTTTCTGTCCTTGAGGCTCTGATCAGGAGGAAGGCCAACTAGCACTTGAAGTCACTCTGGTAAGACTGTGTTCAGAAATAGGACAGGGCTTAACAGCAGGGCAGGCCTCCAAGAGATAAAAGCAGACTTCAGGCAGAAAAGCACTCCTTCTAAGTGTAGGAAAGCAGTCTACTGACGTGCACAGCAGGTTACATCAGCAGGCAGTCCTCTGAGAGTCATTACACAGGGTCAGAAAGTGAACTGAAGAGTGGGTCTGAGAGTCCAATTTTTATACCTTGTGCCCCCTTTGAAATAGATGTTTCTAGATCGTTTCCTTTGAACTGCTTGAGGTTTCCTCCTTCCCATGTCCTGACACCAAGCTAGCTTCATGAACAATGCAGGCATGACAAGTCCTTTGTGTGAAAGGAGAGCACATCCTATTCAGCTGCAAATGGGGCAGTGCCCAGCTCTGCCCCACCATCCTGCTAGCTGATTGCCTATCCAGACACACCTAATCCCGCTATTGTGTGACTGTCTAGAAGGAATAACCTAAGTCCAATTGCCTACTATACCCAATTCAATGCCCAGGAGCAAGATGCAGGCCCCAAATAGCGCAGGAAAATGCTAACTTTCTAAAAGTGGCATTTTCAAAATGTTAACTTAAAATCTGGCTTTGCCATTAAAGAGAATTTTCAATTATAGTTTCTAAGGTACCAAACACAAATTGTTTACCCGTTCTCAGTAAAACATGTGCACTTACTAAATATAATAAGGCAACACTATTTTATCTTATGGGAGAGGTATGCTTCAGGCTAGTGAAAAACAAATGTAGGAGTGTTTCACTATCAGGACATGTAAAATTTAAAACTACATGTCCAACCATTTATTTACAATGCACCCTGCCCTATGGGCTACCTAGGGCCTACATTCAAGGGGAAGTAAAAGGGGAGTTTAAGGCTAGGCAAGAGGGTTATATGGACAAGTCAAATTGATAGTTTAACACTGCATTCAGGCTGCAGTGACAGACCTAGGGCATGTTTTAAGGGGCTTTTTAAGTCGGTGGCACAATAACTGTTGTAGGCAAACTAATAGCATTTAATTTGCAGGCCCATTTTTACCATGTTTAAAAGAGAGAGCACAAGCACTTTGCATTGGTTAGCAGCGGTAAATTGCACAGAGTTCTAAAGCCAACATAAAAAAACTTCCACAAAAATAGGAGGGGTAAAGGCAAAAAAGTTTGAAGGTGACCTTGTAGAGAAGACCAATTCCAATATGACCATCTCCAGCCAAAAGCCAGGGGAGACTAATCAATACCTTGATGGGCTTCCCTGCTTATGCAATACAACATGGACAATAACTTTCTATAGCAGAGTGCCTTGCCAGGTCTCAGCCCCTCTGAACTCGGTTGGATTCCACTGTTTACACTCTCCTGAGTGACTGAACTAACCCGTAAGTTACCTACACTGCATCTAACCTTAATTTGTTTACAGATGCATTCTAGTAGTCACCATGGTTAAAGTGATGTGGCCCTTCCCATCCCTTGGATGAGACTTCTGTACCCAACCTAAGGAAGCCTCTGCCTATAAGGACAGCAACCAACAGAGGTCACAGACAGCTGTCAGTGTCAAGTGCCAGACTCCAGGCCATCCAAGGTACTCTGATCTCTGAGGTTTCTCATAGTGGGGTGCAACTGTTCCAGGTGTTGGACCCCCTTTTTCTACTCTCCTTCCTACCAGTACAGGGATGGTGGCTTGAGACTGGTCACCCAGCCCCGGGTTTCTATCCTGATGCTGATCATTGGTCAGGGGTGAGTCCTTCCTCTCCCTCCCCTTCCATATGGGCCTCTATCCCCTCCGTTTGGGAGTGGCATACCCAGATATCTGAGCTTTTGTGTTTGCCCTGAGCGGCCACCCCTCTTGGTTCTTCCATCACTGGTGGTAACTCTTTCCCATAAATACAGTCAGCAGGGAACGTTGGGATAATTATTACCCACCTCTGGGTCACCTCCCTGTACCACTCAGGGATACCAGAGCCATGGGGTGGAAAAAACCCTCCCGATGGCCTGAGCTACCCTACACACCTGGCCGGTATACTGCTATGGGTAAAACAGCCTTTCCACTACCATGGTCTGGCTGGCCCCGATGTCCTTCAGAGCATTGAGAGGGACCCCATTCACCTTGACCTGGTGGAAGTGATGACTCCCACCCTCAGGGATCACAAGTCTACCCTCTCAGTTATCCTCCCAACTAGGGAGATTTTGGTCACTCCTGTATAGGTCTAACCAGTGGGTGATTTTCTCAGACAAATCATAGTCTCCCTGCTTGTGTCCTAGCAAAGAACAATCAAAGCAGAAGGGTTTGAAATGTGGCACCTTGCTCTGGGACTTGTCTGTGTCTCCCTTGACCTCTGCCTCACCCTGATGGGAGGAACCCAAACCACTCTTCTTGGGGTTGCTTTCAGGTACCTTCTTGTGAATCCTGGTGCTATGCCAGTAGCCTGCTTCATTTGCAAGCTATCTGGGGTCAGAGAGCTTACTATCCACAAGCTGTTTGGCCCAGCTCTGTAAAAGAAACACTGAATATGTGCTCTCTAGCAATCAAATTGTACAGCCCCTTGCAATCACTCACTTCACTGCGCTTCACCCAACCATCATTTGACTTGCAAAAATGGTCCACACAATCCACCCAGGTCTGCTGGAGTAGCTCTAGATGGTCCTTAAACCTTTGCCTGTAGCTCTCTGGGGTAGGCCCATATTTCCTGATCAGGGCGTTCTTAATGAAAGGATACTGCGTTCAGTGCCCTTTCCCCTGGGCTATGGGGACATCCCTCCCTTTACTAGGAATATGCCTCCAGAGGCTGGCCCCCCCAATCGTCTTCAGGGACCCTATGCATTTCTAGGCCAACTTCATAGGCTGCAAACCAGTAGTCTATATCATCTCACACAACAAAGTTAGGCACCAGATGTGGACCCTCTTTTCTCAAATGGACACTGGTGTAATGTTGCTATCAATACTGTGCTGCTGCACTCTGAATGCTTGGCTCTGGATTGCAGCTCCTTGAGACTGAGCACATGAGTCATCCTCCTTTCCGGCATGGCCAATCTCTCCCTTGTCATTCTCTCCCCTGCATCCAACTTTAGTTTGGTCAGCTGCAATTTGAGCTTGTTCTACACCTTCCTGTCTTCCAGTTTCTCAGGGGACAGACCCCAAGCAGACACACTGCTTCCTTCCCCATCCTACGCATCCTCTGGGGTCAGTCTGCTCACCCTGCTGCTCAGGACCCTGGTTTGGATCCTCCCCCTCCTCATTATCCTCTAAGTGTGTACCCTTCTCCTCATCATCCCCCTCTGACATAGACTGCCGCCTCTGTACTCCCTCCAAGGATCTGAGGGCTACCTAGAGATCCAATTTGGTAGCCTTCCTGCCTGCATTTAGCCCCTTTTCTTTGCAAATCTTCAGCATCCCAGCCCTGGGGAGGATGTCACAGTTGATCATATCCATCTTCATGGTACAAAAAAGGGATATAGGGCACTTCAGTTTAGAAAAACAAGAAACCTGCCAGTGGAAAACTAAGTTGAATTTAAAAAGAGGTCAACTCTGGTGATTGGTTATATGGGATTTTGATGTTACAAAAATCACTGCATGTCACTGCACTAAATCAAGTACTGGACCCCCACCACTCAACAACAATGTTCGAAGTTGGATTACTTGTTGAGCGGACGAAACCCTCCTTAAGTAGCGACCACAATTCTTGTCAAGGTGAAACTCAAGCAAACCCCAAATTAACTTGTGCTTAACCCTCTGGTAGCTTGGCACAAAGAAGTCAGGCTTAACTTAGAGACAATGCATGATATATTTATGCAGCAAACAAACAGTAATAAAGTGAAAACACAACACAAGAAAAATCCCACACCAATTTAAAAAAATAGAGTAAATTATAATACATTATTTGACACCAAAACAACAAAAGTACAATTAGTGGAACCAGAGTTATGAATTTTTAAATGTTGAGGTAAAAATTAGCACCTAGAAGATCAAAGTGCTTACAAAGGAAATCTAGTCACACGAGACCAGGTAAAAGTAAAAAAATAACATAACATATATTTGCATTATACAAAGTACCTGTGTAACTCCTCGCTTTAGTAATGATATCTTCTCGTATTTATTAGCTAAACGTATAGGGAAGTATCATAATGGTATATTGTTTTTTTCAAAAACACTATGAGCACATATTACTTTTTTGAGAACGGCCTTAAGTGGTTTCTAAAAGTATAAAGTGTGTGAGTAGCTAGGAAAGAGTGAATTGTGTGTATTACACATGTAACGTTTCGGCTAAGTATACTTTGTTTGGAAACATAGCAATGCATCAATTTAAAGTGCAAGAGGAACAAAGTTGCATGGACTTAATTAAGAATTTCTGTGGCGGTTTACTGGTCAAAAGTTCTCTCTGATGGTTCAGATTTAAAGATTAACAAGAAAAAATACCTACTTTGCAATGGAGAACAAAAGATAAAAATGCCTTTTAGAAATTAAGATGTGCTTTTCATTCATATGCAATATAACTGTTCAAAATATTTTATTAAGACTTTGTAGAATAAACACACAAAGGATGCAATACGTAAATATTGATAATATTAAAGTCATATGTAACATTAATGAGTTGTGTCAGTGTAAGAGAGCAAATAATAATTAACCAAAAAGCAGCTAGCTACAAGAAACAGTATTAGTAATACAAAATATTATGTATATCAATACATATGAACAATTACAAATTTTGAGAAACATAGTGATCCAGTGGTTTCCAAAACACTTAGTGGCCTATTAGGATGGCTGGTGGATCACCACCACCCGACCGGCGTTGGCAATCCGCCCACCATAACTCCCCACCTGACTGCCATTTACCCCCGCCATATTAACATGGCGGGGGGCACCGCGGCGGACTGAAAGACCGTCTGCCGCTTTTCCACCGGCAGACAATCGTCACGATTGCCTGCTGGGCAGAAAAGGCCCACAATATGGTGGTGGTGCCTTGCGCCATCCATATTATGATGAGTGCGGTGGGCATGCCTTTCCATGGCGGAGACTCCGCAATGGAAAGGCATGCGGAGAATGACTTTGGGGGCCCGTTGGGAGCCCCCAGGGGTGCGGGTGGCTGCACTCGGGGGAACCTATGGTAACCCCCTTCATTGCCATACACAAGGTGGCAGGCACCGCACGGTGCCTGTCACGTTGTGCATTGCAATGCAGAACATGCACCTTTAACATTGCGACGGGTGCTGCGCACAGCACCGGCCGCCGGAATGTTAAAGGCAAGAATGCGCCCGCCAGGCTGGCGGGCATATCCTAATTGGCCCCGTGGGACCGCCGCACCTCTGACAGTTGGTCCCGTTTTCTGTTACGTCCGCCTGCCCGCCATCGTAATGGGGCACCTTTCTGTTTATGGAATTTATGAATTGGATGATTTAGATCATTGCAGACTTGGTCCCACCACCGCTTTTTCAACAGTTTCTCTGTCTGCCTACTAGGCTGTCTGTCCACTCTACTTAGATGAGGGCGGTTCAATGGATGAAAGACTGTTGGAGTGCCGCTGGCTCTGCCAGGGATGTTCACCCACAGTGACATCACATTAGGCAAAAGCGGCTGTTGGAAGGGAGGACAGGCAGTTTGTTCATCGGGCAAATCACAATGTGCCATCCCGCCGATGTGAGTGTGGTGGTGAAACCATCACACCTGAGTTGGCGGATTGGAAGGGATATAAGGCAGAAACTCACCTTTTATCACTTTCACACTTCCTTTACCGCCATGGACCTGCTATTCCAAGCCCTGCTTCTGCTGCTTGATGACAAACAAAACCAACACTGTTGTGGACTGAATCAACGATAAGCTCCACTTTTACCTGTTACCTTTTGAATTGTCTGTTAACATTTGCACTGGACTTGTGCATGTTTTAAATCTCTATTACAAGCAATAGCATACCAATGTGCAATGCACATGTCTGTAATGTTGAGGTTTAAGGAATATAAACTAAAACATCTGTATGATCACATTGTATGTATAAATTAGGTGCAAGCTCGCTTTTAAAAAGACAATTGCACATAAGAGGATATCCTTTTAGACCTTAGCGCGGCGTTCGACACTGTGGCACATTCCATCTTGCTACAGTGTCTGAGCAAAGGTGGGGTGAGAGGGGCAGCGTTGAAATGGATTTATTCATTTCTCGCAGGCCGAGGCTTCCAAGTGAGGCAGGGTGACTATTACTCTGAGCGAATTGCTCTGGACCAGGGGGTGCCGCAGGGCTCGTCCCTGAGCCCAACACTTTTTAATCTCTACGTAGCCCCGATTGCCTCCTTGGTAGAGAGCTACGGCCTCCGAATGGTTTCCTATGCCGACGACACGCAGTTGGTGATCTCCCTGTCGCGCGCACCCGATCTTTCGGCGGACATCTTCAGAGCCTGTATGCAAGACCTAGCTGCCTGGATGTCCGCAAACTGCCTTAAGCTTAACGGAAATAAGACCGAGGTGCTTGTCGTAGGGGGAGACCGATCGGCGTGGACGTCGGCATGGTGGCCTCCATGCCTTGGCTCAACACCTATCCCATGCCTGAAAGCAAAGAACTTGGGCATTTGGTTCGACTCCGACCTGACCTTCGGCCCTCAGATCAACCGGGTGGTCGGATCATGCTTTGGGACCCTCAAAAGTCTCAGGAAGGCATTGAAGTTTTTACCTGTAAAGGCCCGTCAAACCCTTGTGCATGCACTAGTCACCTCAAAGATGGACTATGGCAACCTCCTCTATCTAGGGACTCCGAAGAAGAATCTGAGCCGTTTACAGGTCCTACAGAATGCCGCTGCTAGGCTAGTACTTAGACTACCCAGAAGAGCCACATCCTCGGTGGCCCTTCGGTCCTTGCACTGGCTCCCGATCAGAAGTAGGGTTGATTTCAAAGCACTCTGCATGTGCCATCGGATCATCAACGGGAGGTCTCCTCTCCCTTTGAAAGGACTGCTGACACCTTATGAACCGTCCCGCTCCCTCAGATCTTCTGGCTCGGGACGCCTTGTTGTCCCCAAGGTGTCCAGAGCACGGATGGGCGGAAGATCCTTTAGGTACCTTGCAGCCGTCAGATGGAACACATTACCCTTAATATTGCGTCTCGAACCATCTGAACTAATCTTTAGAGCCAAGCTCAAAACTACACTATTCGAACAGTAAAGTATTCCACTTCTGTAGGTTCCAGTTAGCAGCCGCTCCTTAGCGCGGGGACACGCCGCTGTGCGTCACCAAGCGCTTTACAAAACTCCCTAAATAGAAAATAGAAATAGGATATCAATCAAAAATCAAAAAATCACCATACAAGTGTGTTTAAAGAAATTTTGAAAATGGTCAAATTAAATGCATATGCATTACACATCATTGGGTTAAGTGCAATGTAACATCATGTTACCTTATTAATTACCAGTCAAATCAATGTCAGTCCAACATTTTAATCAATCAACATAGTCATCTTTGTACATTTCCCATTTTCTAGTGCAAGCCCTGTATTGTATCCAATTACAATTGTCACATTAAGGTGCAATGCATATGTGTTCATTGTTATCATTGATCAAGGTGAAGCAAACACACCTGTAGTAACACTTCAAAGAATAAACCTAATCATCTATTTGTTGGTGCAAGTGTCCTTTATCATGATGCATGCCCGCACCTAAATCCAAATGACCATCCCCTACCATCGTAAACAGTGCATGCACTTAACAAAATAGTCATTAAAGAATATGTTGTTTGTCCTGCCATATTTGTAAATAAAAATATGTACCTCATATTTTAGTCAGAAACATTTCTGGAAGTTAAGCAATTGCAAAGGAAAATTAATGCCAGGACAAACTTAGTGAAAAAGAAATGAGAGATTTATCAAAACAATGAGATACATCCCTAAAATTAAATCCTAAACAAATACAAGTCCATGACAATAAAAAACAAGTCCAAAGTCCAAATGACCATCCCCTACCATTGTAAACAGTGTATGCACTTAACAAAATAGACATTAAAAAAAAAGTTGTTTGTCCTGCCATATTTGTAAATAAAAATATGCACCTCATATTTTAGTCAGAAACATTTCTGGGAGTTAAGCAATTGCAAAGGAAAATTAATGCCCGGACAAACTTAGTGAAAAAGAAATGAGAGATTTATCAAAACAATGAGATACATCCCTAAAATTAAATCCTAAACAAATACAAGTCCATGACAATAAAAAACAAGTCCGGTGCACTGGTGTGCTGTGGAACTAAGGTTTTCTTCTAAATCACTACCAAGGAGAACCTCCTCAGGAAGGGGCATCACATAATCTCCCTGCCCTTACCCCACCTGTATTTTTGCTCCCAGGTCCCCAGGCATAATTGTGGTTCAGCCAGCATCTCTGTCAGCCTAAGCGATCGCTTCCAGTCAGCCCCCAGCCTTCTTACTCAGAACCTCCAAGCAGGGGGGCCGGCAGCCTGTCAGTCAGCTCTAAACCAATCGCTGCCTCACAGCAGAAGAAGAGTGCCTCTGTTCCCTTTTGTCAGTACTTGGGGTAGAATTGGTTTTCCAGGAGTATCGCCTCATCTGCCCAGTCACTCTCCTTATCCTCCTTGCTGGCAGAGATGGGCAGGCAAGAAGGGGCCCACATGAGCATGCCTTTGTCCCCTCTACCCCATCCAGCACCCAGAAATCCGGAACTGGGAGAATCTCAGAAGCCTCCAAGCAATTTCACAGCCCTGGCAGGCGGGGAGGTGGTGAGGCGACGCTGTGCTCCACAGGGAACCAGCAATCAACAACTACCATTCAACCACCAAGCAATCAAATAGGGCACAAAATGAGATCAGGGAAAATCAGAGGCACCCCAAAATTAGCAAATAACCAAGGAAGACCCAAGAAGGAAAAAGCCAAACAAAAGGACATAACAACATAATAACAATAACCAACGATACACAGGGCCCAGCTTCAGAATCAGACACAAACATCATCGAGAAAACCATGACAAGCACGACTAACACCAACGACAGGGCCAGAAAAGCACACAGCAGGGGCTTCACTCCAGCACCACACGAGGACGAAGAGTCATGCACTAATGACGACAAATCCATTGAGGAGAAACCTATCAGCAATAAGATCAAGCATAATCAGTGCAAAGAACAACCCGAGTCTAAGGTTTCCATTACAACCAGCACAAGGTGGCCAACAAGTAATCCAGAGCCTCAAATTCCATCTGATTTATATCCTTTTGGCAAATCACAACCCCATCATCAGCAGCTCATAGAGGTTCGAGTTCATACGTAAGTAAACTCGGGGCAGCACCAATCAATGATACAATGAATGACACAACAGCTACCCCATACACTTCACATAACCGAGCAGTCAGTAAACCGGACTGACATAGCTGCACTAAAGGAAGATTAAAATGACTCAACAGTTTGGCGAACAATCCATCAAAGCCTGTTTGAACAGTCACAGCTGTCACCTCTCGACCAGTCAAGAGCTCCCACTTTGCCAGTCTGAAAACACGATTATAAAAATCTTGCTCACTCCAATTAAAATCTTCCAGACAGGTCATTCCACTCAAAGGGAGGAGAGCCACTTAAAGACAAACATCATCAAGCAAATAAAAGAATCACCTGCATTGGAGGCAAATGGAATAACCGTAGCTAATCATTCCCAAGGTCCTTATGAGAAAACATCCAAAAGTCAAAGGATCAGACCGAATGGCCCTCGGCTGAGGCAACAAACCAACCTCCAGACTCCTCAGCCTGGCATCAACTGTTAGACACTATGGAAGTAATTGGAACTGCAATTACATATGATACAGACAAATTGGACACACAGGTCGATTTATTAAATGTCCTAGCGATCCACGACCTGGGGATAGAACAAAAGATGCAGTCATTGAACACCATGATAACAAAAGTACAACAGGATCCAGACACCACCTACCATGTATGTCATTGCCCTTTAATAATAGACAAACTTGCCATTGTTCCTTCCTTAGTGGCATAATTATTGCAAGAAGTTAAGGCATCACTTAAAACATCCCCTACTGCCAAGCAGTGGCCCCATAAAACCTACAGTAGTTGTAACAATATGTTAACACAAATAAATACCACAAACGCCGCACAAATGGAGACCGGAAAAAAAGGTGCAGTCCAGGCAGATCCAATACAAACATAAGGAGCATCAAAAATCCCCTAAAATAGCAAACCGCAACAGAAAAAGCAGCAGAAGCCTCGCTAAACTCCAGCTCACACCACTCTCATGAAGAGGGAATGTAAATGATTGAGGAAAGCGAGGAAAAGTAAAGGGAAAGAACTGATTTTATCACACGCTACCCACACAAACACAATTCTCCGACCATAATAGCGACAAGAAAACAATTATAGAATCAGATGAAGACTATAACTCTGTGGTTTACAAAGAACCCAGCAGCAATATATACAGTTAGTCACCGACCAACTTACAAAACCAATCAAACAAACATCCACTGCCACTTCAATGTATAATTTATTCAAACGCCCGGACATCCTTGAGGTGAATAAGACAAAAGGACAAGCTGAACCCACGACTTGCTCCACCCAAACTCACTCACAGCCCCCACAGACCCCTATAAAATCAAAGATTCCAATCAAGAACAAGAGTAGTGAAGCTTCATTAGAAAGAAGTTCTCAAGCCACAGAACTCAGCATTGAAGATACCACCTTAACAGACACAATAAACATCCAACAAGAAGCAACGTAGTAGTCCTGTAACGGAGTTTCAAAGTACACCCCCGCCCTGCACGGAACACACAATATATGCCCCAATAACCCACAAGCGCCGAGAGGCCTCCGGGTAGTCGTGCGCTATACAAATATCCATACATTTACATACATACATTTACAAGGGCCAATCGAAGCATCAGTAGAGACCCCAACGTATTATAATAAGCCGCAGGTGAGAAATTTCTAAAGTCAGGTTAACGTAAAGATCAAGTTGATTCCTCATTAACCATCGAGGGGGGCCAATTACATTTTAAATCAAAGTGTAATATTATGATTATTAGAAGCTCTACCTGGTCTGATACACATTAGATCAAGCAATCTACAAAAAATCAAGTTCAAACCAAACTCTGAACAACCAGGGACAGACATCATGATTACAAGCTGGTCAAATGCGACTATAGCAGAGCGAATATGGCTTCACCGAGAATCCTTACCTACATGGGGAATTGATCTAATAAAGACAGTGCCAACACATTACAATGGCCCAAAATCAACACTAAGCATATTAAAGGGAGCAACAGGACCGGACCATTCCAGCATAATAAACAAAGGACAACAAATAATTAGACATATTCTCATCAAAAGTCCCCAGCACTAAATTGCCAATTTCAAAGAAAATCAGCATGTTGGTCCCCATAGAAGCAAAACAAAAGGAAAGCATCAGAGATGTCTTAACTCTCCTCTGCTCCAGCTCACAATTGTAAAATTTGCTTTTGGAACGTGAATGGCTTAAACAGTAAAATGGACGAGGACAACTTTTTAAAATCCCTCCAAGAACACAAGATCTTGCTACTGCAGGAAACCTGGCAGCTTACAAATACACCAATAGTGGGCTACAAGGAACACCACAATAAAGCAATAAAAGAAGCAAGCTCTAGGAGAGCCAAGTGTGGTCTATCGATTTACATCTCCACCGACATTCTCTGGGAACATGAAGTGGTGGACGTGGACACAACATGGATGCAGTGCATTCACCTAGCTGCTGTACCTTACTTCACTCTTATAATTTTAAGTATTTACATACACCCTGCACCCAAGCACAAGCCAGAAAAAATCCAGTTATTGATAGGGTCGCTCAAAGCACTAAACTCCACATATCCTGAAGCAAGTATAATTTTTGGCAGGGGATTTCAACTTGAACCTATTACAGGGCCTAGATAGCAAATTACCCGCACAAACACAGGAAAAACAGGGCAATCAAACAAGATTTGATCTGCCTGGCAAATATGCATTTTAGCGCTTGAGAACCAGGGCTTGTTCATGCTAAACGGAAGCTGTCCCTTGGACTGTCCAGCAGCTTTCACAAGAGTGACTGATAGGTCCTACTCTACCATACATTTCAACCTGGTAGAACTGGGCTGTACAAGTGGATCTATAACTTCAACATAAAAGAGAGATCGGACAGTGATCACTTTGCCAAAACTTTTACCTTGGATCTCACTCCTGCCAGGACTCAAAAAGCTAACGTCCTTGTCTCGGCAGCTCAGCCCTATAATTTAAGGCGTCTCAAGTGGAACTGAGTGTCGAAAGACATCATTCTGGGGGCTAGCACCACCCTTGTTTTAATCTGAGTGTGTTCTACCTTAGGCCTCTAGATTTGTTAAATTTTGCAGGTGTTTAGTCTGACTAATTGTAGAAACTAGAGGTGGCCACCCTAGGACTTCATTAACTGGTTTTATATTGTAAATTGATAAGTCTTTTGGAGTTTTTGGCTTAATATGGCAAATTGACAATTATGTAATGAATTTTAAACAAATATTTTTTGATAAACATGCTGACTTTTCTTATGATTTCAGTTAATCAAACAATAAAGAATTACTTACTGGTGCGATTAGTGGTTACATGTAGCAATGCACATGTGAACGGCACAACAAGGTCGCCTGTGAGAGCTGCCATTTTGTTTTTCCTATTCTGTGCATGGTGCTAGACTCACTTCTGAATCCAAGCTATATCTGTGCAATCCTAACTTTATTTAAGTTATACTCCCCTGACTTACATTTATTTCTTTAGTGTGTGTATTTGTGTTGGTGTATTTCACGTTTGTTATTTTATTTTCTGTGACTTTTATCACTTTTGTCCAGCTTCCCTAACCTTCCTAATTTCTCCCTCGCTAGTCTATTCCTTCTCCTCCTCCTGTCCTTCTATTTTTCTTATTCACCCAGCACCATGCTGGAGCGTGAGAGAGGTGGGGTCAGTGCAGCAAACCACACACCCTGTGGGCACTGGCACCGCCAAGGGGTGCAGCCGCGTCCCATATTTAGCAAGGAGGAGGTGGCTGCACTCATTTTTTTGTGCAGTAGCAACTCTCATCCATACTAGCTGCAGGCCTAGGAGTGGGTACAGCCTGGGAGAGCATTGGCAGATGTAGGGGAAGGTGCTCCGTGGAGTTCACCAATGCACTGGGGTTTGCAAATCAGCAGCAGCTGATACACCAGTGGGCTGACATGCTGGACCGGGAAAGGTCCTACTCGACCTGCTGGGTGATGAGGTTGCGGGCTTGGTGAGTACTATTGATACATTATTCCTAATGTGATGTGTCCTTTCCTATAATGCTAATATTTTTTCCAAATAGCATGCCGCTCACACTCAAAGGTAAGTTAATTTCATGTAACATAACTTTACAAATATTATGTGATCCATTTTGAGCAAACCAGGTACTCGATGCTACCTACTTCTGCTTGTTGCTGTAGGCACTCGCTTGGACTGATTATGTAACAAGTTATGCTGACTCCTCTGTCCCCCTGTGCTAAGATAGTGGTACTGTGGTAGTAGTAGTAATATATTATCTGTGAGTTAGCATTCTCTGTGTCTTTCTTTTTGTGTAGCTTGTACAATCCGAAGCAAGCTTCCAGTGATGTAGTATGCAAAATATGCATCTATGCATTGAAAAGGGAAACTAACTGAGCTGGTCTATCAAAGGGGGTTAGATTTGTGAAGCAAATATCAAGCATTTCCAAATGTGGTTTAGAAAATTCAGAATTGAGTTTAGGTAAGGTTTTGGAAATTAAGAATAGGTCATCTTGTATAATATAGCCATTCTGTTTTGGAAAATTATAATGTCAATATGTTACTGCACTTACCTTTGCCTGTCAAAATATTTTCTAGGAGATTCCCTGTACCGCTAATCTATTTTTGTTATCTTCTTTATTTCTTCAGCTCATATTGGAGAGGAGATACTGCGAACTGAACTGTAGTCATGTGTTGCTGTTGTATGTTGTTTAAAAAACAAAAAAAGGGGGTGGTGTATCGAGCATCAAGAATGTAATGTTTTTCCTAGCTACACAGACTACCAGTGGTGGGGCTAGCAGCACCAGTGCACCAGCAGCAGCTGACAAGGAAGTCTCTGCAGCGACAGGGACGGGCGATGGTAAGTCACATTGCTTGGTTAATGACAATTACTAATATACTGACTGGATTTGTTAAGTAAAGCATATCCCACCCATCATTCACCCATGACCTCCCTGCCCATGGCACTTCGCGAGTCGTGACCCCCACCCAACTGCAGCATGTTTCAATCCGTCACTGCAGTGTTGGCTGACCAATGTGCATCTGCTTTTGTTAATATAGCATTTAAAAAGCTTTCAATGGCAGAGACTGGAGTCCACCAGGAAACACTACCAGCGGCTTATAGATGAGGAAGACCTGCCATATTCCCCTGCTCCTGGGCCCAGTTCCACCAGCCAGCTTCCTGCACCTCCAGCCTCCAGGCCACACCACCATCGCCGGCAACTCGGAGCTGCCCTTGTCTGTCCTCGTGCCACCCCCCTTTCGAATGGGCTCCACTATCATCTTTTGAATGGGCTCCACCATCACCTCATGCTGTGCGAGCTGGCACACTTGGGCCGTCGAATGACACACCTCAACACCTGCATCCAACATCTTGAGACCCTCTTGGGGAATCCCCTCTTCAAGCTCGTTTTTGAATTTTTTGTTTTGGTGGGAGGGAGTTGTTGTGGGTGGAGAGGGTGGATATTTGGGCAGGACATTATTGAACAATTTGGACATGATTTATATTTATTTTGGACATTTGTGGGTGATGGGGAAAATTATGGCAGATGTGTGGGTCTGTTGTAGGTGGAGAGGGTGGGTTTTATTATATATATATTAGTAAAGGGTAAATCTTTTAAAATCCACTTATATCTGATTTTTGTGTGTTTTGCACTGATGCCTTTTTGTGGAGCCTGTCTTTACCATTTCTTGAAGTGTATGCCAGTTAGGAAGGCATGCTGCCATTCCCTCTATTGCCTACAGAAACATAGACAAACAATTAAATTATCTCATCTGCAGTACAAGTTAGTTATGTACTGATTAAAGTAGCTCACTTGATTCCATAGTTCTCTTACATGAATAGATGAAGTGATGGTTGGTGGCTGCTCCCTCTGTCAATCTTATAACACCTTGAGGGTTTTCCAAGTTGCCTTCTTCATGGTAGTGGTAGCACACTAACAGTGAAGGCATCACAGCGAGGTTCCATTTTCACCTAGGTAATCTCCAAACGCAGGATTAATCGATAGGATCACTGGCAACTAAATTGAAAGAAAAACAGAGAGTTAGTAGGTTATACATATAACATTTACATTACAGCTTTAGAAAGACTGAGTACTGACTCCTACCACCATGACACATCACAGGAAAAGAATAACACATATTATAATAAAAACTAGCAATAGTAAATTATTCTGTGCAATGTTGAGAATGGGATTTGAAAACTAAGGTTGTGAAATTCTCAAGTCAGGGAAAATGTGCTCAAAGTCTGTATTCTGTAGTCAACAATGTTCAGCATTTTATTTACGCATAACATAGGCCTGTAATGTTAACGTTAAGAAATGAAGTTGTTTGTGGTTGGGGAAGTGGGGCTGGTGTATTCTAGTGCTCAGTTAATAGAAGATCCTGTAGTGAGCTGGTGTTGCATTTAACCACATCTGCCCACCAAGTGTGTGATCTATTTGGTACATATTAATACAAACTTCCAAAAAATCATATAGTCTAGAAGAGGGTTAGTGGTTTGATGACTGGATGGGAAAGGTGTGACAAAGACAAACACAAGACAAGAACAATATTCAGGAGGGCAATGAGCAGCACATCATCATCATCACTCAAGTTGTGGAATGAAACGAAGGAATGAGTATGACAGAGCATAGTTAACTGCATTTGCAAACAGTCCTTCTGCCCAAAGACCCAAGTTATCAGATTTCTAAATCTTCTGTCTTCTAGGTTCGAGAAAATCAAGTTATGAAGGAGTGAACCCACCCAGTTCTAAAAATATGATTGTTAAAAGAAGAATGAAACTGTACTACCAAATTGGGTGGTGCATCGGCATTCTCGTCTGGAATGTCGGTCACTCTGTCTGGACCGGTCCGGTAGATAAGCAGCAGTGTTGAGCTCAGCTTTCCCCCTTCATTCATGCAGGAGACGAGAATGTATGTAGACTGTAAAACAGAAACTGTATTGTAGAGTCAAGAAGGACAGAAGGAAGATAAGGAGGAGTGTACTAAGAAGACTCAAAGGCAGAGCAAAAAATAAGATAACTTTGAGTTTCCCTTTTGCCACCAGTGTGACGCACACACTCAGCAGCATTTCCTAAATCAACGCAGCTCTCTCCATTCCATATAATTGAGTAATAGTCCTCAGAATCATGGTTTCCGTTTGAAGTCAATAACTTCTTTCTACTAGCTCTTGATGAAGTAGTCCTACCCTGAATTCCTCCATCCTCATCCTGATTCGGAGCAACTCCGTCCCAGTCCTGACCCGAGAAAGATAGTTGTTTAGTACACTGTTGTTGAAGAAGAAGTAGAGAACCAGAATTACAGTATGTTGGTTAGGTTTGTGTTTGTTAACTATAGTGACTGGTCTGGTCTCTGAAGAACCAGCAATGAAATCTCCCTAAGTGTGAAGGGCTAATCAACTTCAGGAAAAATTATTGCCCATCAGGCCCCAAACCTTGCAAATCATCGAAATCAAGTTTAACAATTATTTAAACACCCGCCTCATTGTCCGCCACCATATGAATCATCAATCATCACTCGTAATCACTCAATATTATATCACTCATTGGTGCATTAGTTACCTGTTCCAATCTAAGCAGGGTGGTAGGTACACAATTGTATCTCCTCTTTGATGCAAGCAACACATTGGAATTAAGCATTCTTGTAAATCAAATGATCTTCTGGGATAGCCCTTCTAGGTGTTGAGGGTCTAAACTATGGTGGCATAGTGAGCAAAAGAACAATTAATTAAACCCAGATCTTTTGACTGGAGGTGAGTTGTTGAAAAGTTTCAACACTCTGTCCATCATCTTTCTGTGTTTGTTATGCATGGGGTGAGGTGCCTGAAGCAAATGAGACACCACCTCTATTAGGTGGGCAAGTTTGGTCAACCTGGGGGAGCAAGACAGAGAGTGGAGATTGTTCTCTGGGTGGGGGACAAGGATGCACTTGGTACAGTTCCGGACAGGTTTGCCACCACTAAGGAGGGCTTCTCGTGGAGGCCTCTGAAGACGAGGTTGTGGAGCTAGCAGCCTTCATTGCACTCCCATCACCCTCCATGCCACTGGGTCCTTCAGTGTTGGTGGTGTCAGCATCCGAACCACAGTGACCAACTGCTTCCCTTCCTCCATGGCCAATGTATCCTCTGCCTGCTCCTGATGATGCTGAAATGACATGCAATAGTTTTATTGAATCTGTGTAGACTGAACTGATCATGAACTTCGATCACAAAACAGTTTCCAAGTTTTCACATTTCACCTGCTTCAAGGATCTCAAAATGTTGTTCTACATTAGCATAAGCTCATGCATGTAGGCAACATTTACAGAAATATGGCCTGGTAGATCCCTGGCGATTAAGACACCCTACACAGAAGGATGGCACATTTGTGTCTTCTGTGCATGGCACGTGGTCCAGACTAGACAACTGGCGCACTTCTACGGAAGTGTGCCGATGATAGTGGAGGTTTGGCACTTACCCAAAATGCTATCGGATCATGGGCCATTGCTTTTGAGACTGAAGATGCCGGGTTTGACTCCTGCGCCTTTCGCCTGGCAATTTTGCCTAGCAGCATTATTAGATGCAGCCTTTAAAAAAGAGCAGCACAGTGCAATCAGTGACTACTTTACTCTAAACACAGGCTCCGTGGATAGCAAGTGTATTTTGTGGGAAGCCTTTAAAGTAACGATACATGGTACATGCACACATACAAGCGTACTAAATCATACAGACACAACTAAAAAACACAGAGGATAAACTAAATGCTCTAGAGAAGGATTACGAGGGGCAACTGGCAGCGGAGATACTGGCATCTATCAGGGAACAGCTGACAGAATTTGAGATGCTGGCAGAACAGGAGGCACAATTCTTGAATAAGAGACACGACGCATTGGCATATGGTGAGTGTGGGAGGCCGGGACACAGTCTAGAGCAAAAACTGCAATCTCAAAGGGACGTTGCTTCTGTGGTCCATCTGGTGGATGATGAAGACACAGCACATTATGCTAACATAGACTACTAGAGACATTTCAGAAATTCTATGCCAAACTATATGAGGCAAGGCCCTCGGCATTGTGGACAAATTGGAGCAATACTTGGGAGAATATCTAGCACAACCAGTGAGGGCTGACGATGGTAAGGATGCTATTTGTGCCCTGCCAAATGGTAAGGCCCCCAGAATAGATGGTATTACTGGGGAATTTTATAATAAATATATTGAATTGTTAGCCCCACAGCTCCATGCGGTGTATGAGGAGGCATATCACAGTAACATAGTACTATCATCATTGAGGGAGGCATTGATAGTGGCATTTTCAAAATCAGATAAGGTCCCGGAAAGGTGAGTCCTACAGGCCTTTGTCTTTAATTAATATAGACCACAAGATTTTGGCAAACGTAATTGCTAAGCGCCTACAACCCCTGGTACCTCTGTTGGTACTGCCTGATCAGTCCCACTTTGTGCCTGCTAGATCAACTACGCATAACCTGTGCACTATATTTGCTTTGTTGCACTACCTGGGGCCCACGTTGCAGGCAGCAGCGGTGTTGCTAGATTTGCTATAGCCTTTGACTCCATTGCATAGACCTACATGTTTGTGGTACTAGGCCGCATCGAGATGCCGGAGTCATTTATTAGATTGATCCTCCTCCTATACGAGAGCCCAATAGCACATGTACGGCTTAATTGACACACATAAGGTGTTATTGAGATCAGCAGGGGAACGTGGCAGGGCTGCCCACTGTCGGCACTCCTTTTTGCACTGGTGATCGAGCCACTTGCCTGCTTCATCCGGCAGAAACATGCAGCAGATGTGCTGCAATTCCAGTTACGACCCATGATCATCTCATTATATGCGGATGACATGACACTTTATATCAGTGCGCTGTCCAACTATCTGCCTCCGGTTATTAGGGAATATGTCATATTTGAATATTACTCTGGGTTATGTATCAATTGGACGAAATCTATTATTCTGCCATTAACGCCAGACACAAAAAACTGTGCAACTGAATACCCTCTGGTCTGGGCGATGGGGCCTGTTAAGCACTTAGGAGTGTGGATGCACCTGGATCCTACCATTGTGATACAGAAGAATTATGGTAGGGCAATGTCCAAACTGGAGGATCGTGTATCGCAATGCCTCTGTTAAATCACCCGTACATAACAGTGATGCAGGTAAGCAGATTGCTCCAGTGGTTGCGTGAGGCAGGCTTGCATACTATGGGGGATTAGTATAAGAATGGTAGTTTTCTGACAATGACCAATGTACAGGCATCTCTGGGCATTGTAACTTCGATCCTGCAAGAGCCCCGCTGAGGCACAGGAGCATTCCATCAAACGCTCCAGTGCCGGCCGGGCTTCGCCGCTCCTTCCCTTGACCGGCACCAGAACTACCAGGACCAGCAGCCCCGCAGCAACGCCCCCGCCAGCGACAGCGCAGCGCGCCAGGAGGCGCTACAAAGCAGCGTTTGGGGCTGATTCCCTGTGGCGCACGCATCTCTGGGCATTGTAACTTCGATCCTGCAAGAGCCCCGCTGAGGCACAGGAGCATTCCATCAAACGCTCCAGTGCCGGCCGGGCTTCGCCGCTCCTTCCCTTGACCGGCACCAGAACTACCAGGACCAGCAGCCCCGCAGCAACGCCCCCGCCAGCGACAGCGCAGCGCGCCAGGAGGCGCTACAAAGCAGCGTTTGGGGCTGATTCCCTGTGGCGCACGCATCTCTGGGCATTGTAACTTCGATCCTGCAAGAGCCCCGCTGAGGCACAGGAGCATTCCATCAAACGCTCCAGTGCCGGCCGGGCTTCGCCGCTCCTTCTCTTGACCGGCACCAGAACTACCAGGACCAGCAGCCCCGCAGCAACGCCCCCGCCAGCGACAGCGCAGCGCGCCAGGAGGCGCTACAAAGCAGCGTTTGGGGCTGATTCCCTGTGGCGCACGCATCTCTGGGCATTGTAACTTCGATCCTGCAAGAGCCCCGCTGAGGCACAGGAGCATTCCATCAAACGCTCCAGTGCCGGCCGGGCTTCGCCGCTCCTTCCCTTGACCGGCACCAGAACTACCAGGACCAGCAGCCCCGCAGCAACGCCCCCGCCAGCGACAGCGCAGCGCGCCAGGAGGCGCTACAAAGCAGCGTTTGGGGCTGATTCCCTGTGGCGCACGCATCTCTGGGCATTGTAACTTCGATCCTGCAAGAGCCCCGCTGAGGCACAGGAGCATTCCATCAAACGCTCCAGTGCCGGCCGGGCTTCGCCGCTCCTTCTCTTGACCGGCACCAGAACTACCAGGACCAGCAGCCCCGCAGCAACGCCCCCGCCAGCGACAGCGCAGCGCGCCAGGAGGCGCTACAAAGCAGCGTTTGGGGCTGATTCCCTGTGGCGCACGCATCTCTGGGCATTGTAACTTCGATCCTGCAAGAGCCCCGCTGAGGCACAGGAGCATTCCATCAAACGCTCCAGTGCCGGCCGGGCTTCGCCGCTCCTTCCCTTGACCGGCACCAGAACTACCAGGACCAGCAGCCCCGCAGCAACGCCCCCGCCAGCGACAGCGCAGCGCGCCAGGAGGCGCTACAAAGCAGCGTCTGGTCCCTCCTCCCGCGAGGACGCGCGCGGGACGCGCCGGGAGAAGCCCGGGACAAGGGCGGGACCGTCTGAGGCCGTCGTGGGCTGGCAGAGGCTGGGCTGGGCCACGTCCCTGTCAGTTGCTTTTTCCCCCGTGCGGTGTTTCCTGACTATAGTCATACTACGTACTGATCAGCCAGACTACATAGGCAGCAAACTTGTGAGTACTTTTGGCCCTTGTACCGCCTTTATCAGTGGATCTGGTTATCTCCTTAACGTTTAGCTATTGAATTATCATTTCTGTAAATACAATGGAGTCACGCATTTGCTCAGCGGGGACTTTGGATGCTTACCTTCTGCGGGCCGACTCACTTATAAGCAAAGAAATTCACCTCATAGAACGTAGACTATCTATCGATTCTTCCCACCAGTCCCCACACAGCCACCTGTCTCATAGTACAGTTCCTTCTCCATCTAAAATACCTAATTCTATTTCCCCACCCGTATCTTCCTCTCCTACTACTCAAACTCTATCAGTTAATAGCAATACTCATCTCCACCCTGTAATTTCCTCTCCGAAGGGCCCACAAACTCGAGGGAAATTGAAACATCCTCAAGATACGATCCTAAGGACTACCCAGAAAAAGTGTAGGGCAATTAAACAACGCAGCAACCCCACTAAACCCAAAACGCTAACTCAGGGCACTCAAACAGACCAAGGGGAATCTTCTCCCACCCCCCAGCCCAATTGTAAAGTAACTTCATCTGATTCTAATCCACAACCTACTGTCAATCACCTAGCAGAAGAACTAAAAAATATTCTTGAACATAAATTTGACGTTATGGCCTCCAGTCTCCTTGCCAAACTGAACGACACACTTAGATCCTTTGAGATCAAGCTGACCCAACTCTCAGACTGCAAAGAGACACCCAGTTCACAACATTTTCTTTCGGATGATCTTTCTACTCCTCTTACTGACACTACTTGCTTAAATGATCCACTTTGCCAACCCGGGAAAAACAAACTGTATAACGGTGGCCCGCAACAACCAAACTGTACATCAGCTAGTAGGAGCACAACAGATAAGAACTCACCTACGACACATTCTCAACAAAAGAAACTCTCCCCATCTGGTTACTCTAATAACCCTATCACAAGGCCTCATTTACATTTAGATCGTCCAAACCTGCCACCCGCTACTTGTCCATATATTGTAGTTCTGACTGGCGTTCCTACTTTAGACCAAGGAGTGACAGAATCCTGGCCCTCCCTGCGAAATAAAGTGGTGGACTGGCTAGTCAAACACAGACACTTTAACGTGCATAACACAAACCAAATAATTATGGCACGTAGAGCAGACTGGATTGGTCTTTCACAAAAAACTATCCAGGGCGACTGTATAATTGTCAACTTCAGATCCCCCAGATTCGCTCGCTCCATCCTAGCACAAAAGGAGGATCATTCGCCCAATCAAACTGCAATTTCCACTGTTCCACTTGGTTTTTTCTATCGTCCTCCCACCCACCTATTAATACCAGTGAACGGTTCAATTTTAACACAAAACCGATTTAACTCTCTGTCACAAATTGAGGAAGTTGATTGACTACTTACGACCGCGAACCCTCTCTATATTTCAAAACTCGCACAAGTAACCAGCGAAAAACTGTTTCAACCAAATTTTTACTCAGACACAGCGCTTTCCTCACTGAGTAAACCATTACCTCCATCCCCTTCCCAACCCTTAATATCATTTATTCACCCCCAACCAATCCTATCTGTTCCCTTAATTTCCACAGACACTCAAGCTAACCCTCAAATTATACTGCATACAGATCCCAAACCAATCCCAATCCCTGAGGTTCCTTGTGCTGCTCAAAAAATTCTTCAACCTACTCCACCAAGAACCTCAGTAAAACCTCCTCCCCGTTATTCATTCAGGTCCATTTTCTGGAATATTGCAGGGCTTCACTCTAAAATTCACCACGAGGGCTGGCTAGCCTTTGCAAGGCAGTATGATATTCTCTGCATGCAGGAAACTTGGGCTCTATTTCCAACCCATTTAAATGGCTACAAAACTTTCTTCTCTCCGGCGCTTCCCTCATCCTCAGGCCGGGCTAAGGGAGGCTTAGTGATTTATATTTCCAATCTCATTTCAGGCCAATTTATCAACGTTTTAAAATCCGAACCAAACTATCAGATTCTATTCATAATATTAAATAATCTCACCCACGTTTTGATTGTCAATTTCTATAATAACCTGCAAGACTCACAACTGATTGGTTTGTTGAAAGAAATTCGATATTTTCTCATAGAGTACTATAATCAGCCCCAAGTTAAAAATCCTATCTTAATTTGGGGAGGAGATTTCAACCTACCACTATGTGACAAAAACAACTTCACCTGCGGCCTTATGGATTCCAATGAATCCCCTTCTACTCACTTTTCCCATTCTATTAAAGGCTCGTTGATGAACGAAACTTTGTCCCTCTTACAAATTACTTTTTCCAATGAATTACTAATCCCAACTGTTAAGCTAAGCCCTACATATCATGGCAGAGGTGCTTTGACTTGCATAGATTTTATATTTCTGTCTTTTAGTGCAGTCAACCTGATTACTAACTTCTCCACCCACGACTGCATTTATAGCGACCATTTCCCCATCTCCATCACATTGGACTTACCTGGCTCCTCCATTCACACAATTAATTCACTCCACCAAGACAACCTCTCAATGAATCGACCAAATGGATACGCCCTAAAATGGTCCCGCATCAATCCTGAAAAAATTCTAAAAGAGCTTATCTCAGGAAACAGGGCAGCCTTTACAACTTGCTTGGCGGAGTCCTCTTCTCCTTTCGAGGTACTAGCAAATTTTAAAATCATTACAACAGAGATCAATAAGGCTTTAACCATTCCCCTTAAACCCAAAAAGAATTTCACAGTTAGCTGCATTCAGCTTCATTGTAAATTTTTCGTAAAGCTTGTATATGTTTTGGATTTACTTTGTTGAGACCTGAGGGTCCGAGCTGTGATTCACGTAGGCTCTGATCACTCCAGAACCTCTCCTACTCATAATTCCCCACTGTCGGCATTTCTCTAATACCACCTTTGAGCGGCTGTGAGAGCGCATAATCCGTACTTTCCCGTACAATCACCTGCTCTTAATGGCACTACAGATGCTGATCACTAGTATGTCACATCAGCATCTCATCACTAAATTATATGCTGCTGCACAGAAGGACATGACATCGGGTGGAGTGAGGGCATTGGTGAAATGAAATGCAAGATTAGAACATCCTGTCGAGGTAGAAGACTGGAGATATTGTTGTGAGCAATAAGCTACACTGACATCAAATTGAATTTACGAATAATTCAGTTTAAATTTCTGCATCAAATGTACCATACGCCTAAACAACTGTATAAATATGGGCTACGGGATAAATCTAACTGTGCAAAATGCGGGGCTGCAGAGGCAGAATTTATGCACCTGGAATGGAGCTGCTTGTGGGTAAGGCAATTCTGGTTGCAAGTCACAGAAACCCTATCCAGAATAGTTGGACAGTGTGTGAAGTGTGTGCAGTTATCTGCCTACTGGGATTATTAAAAGACTTCAGGGAATTGAATAAGAGACTTCTGTCTGTGGGCCTAACAGTTGCAAAACGTAGAGTGGCACTGCATTGGGAAGTAAATCCAATCCAATGAAGACTGCATGGTTGGCCGATATGGCACATTGCAAGAAACAACTTGAACTGTACACTGAGGAACAACCACTAACCTATCAGCAAAAGGATTACTGTGGACCAATGATGGCTTATTTGCAATCAAACTGTGGAAATGGTGGGTAATGTACAGGGAAGAAGATAGTAAAGTCACTGCAGGCAAAATATATAAGATGTTCGGGAGCCTGGACTACGTTGACCATGGGTGTGCTATCAACAGTGAGACCTAATGTATTCCCATTGATCTCTGGCTTGGTAACTGGGGAAAGAAGGGGTAAGGTATGCAGTGGATGCAGATGAACTCTGTAATAGCAAAGATGCTGTGCGGGCATTGTTCGTAGATGTTATATGTTAACTGAATGTATGTTTTGTACATTGAGCTATCTTGAAAAAGCAAATAAAAAAAATGCTGGCCTTTACTTTAGACACAAATTGGCAGAACATCACTGTAAATATTACATACACTGATATATATATAACTTCTACATCAAATATTCAAATGTAATTCACAATATGCAACATATTACACCCTGATGCATTCCTACATTTTCCTAATGAGTCATGATTTGGGCCTGATTTGCAGTTTTCCAAATAAGATACGTCAACATATATGTAATGGAACATTCCATCTTCAAAAGTCCCTTTAAGTATCCCATTTTTCTCCATCATTAATTTATCATCTGGACATAACAAAGGACATTGAACAATGGCTTTGGGAATGTGCTTCTCTTTCACCAACGTGTACACATTCCTGTCTGTGTTTTTACAAAAACTGCATGCATATCACAATTATTTGTCCAAAAACAAACTGGCTTACATGCACATTTGTGAAGGAGTAAGACATCATGCAAATCTATCACTTTTTACATGTACGAAACAGTATTTTGGATTCCCAACACATTTGGGATGTGTTTTAAATCCAAAATGTAGCCATTCATTGTGATGTAAATAGTGATTTTGGCTGACAAGTTCACACTTGATTGAGTAGAATCCAAACTTACCAACGTGAATTTTGAAATATCCACTGGATCATATTATGCTATTTCACATGCGATAGGGGTAACAGTACATCATCCAAAATAGTAAAGGAGCATCTCACCTGACACAATAAAAACTAGTTGCAAGTTTGGTACAACTGTCCCTTAAGACATCGAGCTACCTGATGTTCATTTATAGTTTAGGCACCCATATTTCTGCTCACAGCAGTCCTTTGCTAGTGAACAGAAATCAGGTGGTATCCTTTTCCACAAATTGATATAAAAAGCACATCCTCATGCACCTTGTGCAAAACTTAGACATTCAAGAACTCTTCTTATACCTTAATGTTTATGGCTAAATTAGGTGCTGTAACAAAAGATTAGATATTTAACATGTTGAACTCACACTAGAGCTTACCCCCTTTGTGCTGCTGTTGGGTTCTCAAGTGCCCATCAAGGTCCGAATAGACCACCACAAGTATGCGGGCCACTAGAGGGGTCAGGGTGTGGTGCATATGCTTCCCTAGTGGGGAGGACTTGCCGAGATGGACTACTGATGACTTCTTAGTTCAGCGTCATAGGTCCTCCCACCTATTGCGGCACTGGATGCTACACCGCTTGTAGACCACCAGGGTCTGCACCTTCTTGGCAATGGCCTTCCAGATCTCCTTTTTCTGATGAAGGGTGACCTATGGATACAAGAAAGTAAAGAAAAACAATTGTTTGGGGATTTGTTGTTTCTTTTTATTGATGTAACACAAGTGTACTACATTAATCACAAGCATTACTCAAACGATACCACACATTAAATGTTATTCTTCAATCTGCCAAAATATAACATTAATTAAAACTTTTGTTGTAACCTTTTGACTAACCTTAGCCCTTGTCAATTTTTGAATATTCCAGGGCAGAGACATCAACTAGGCCAGGGGGCTCCAACATTTTATGTAATGAGAGCTACTTCTCATCAGTGTGACACTCTGAAGACTACCCAACTTGAGCATTGCAACCAGACACCTTCACGCCTGCTACATTGACTTGAATACTAATGTCCTTAGAGCCAGTTACTGTGGTTTGAACTACATACTATGACTAAGGGGACTATGAAAGGGCTGCCATGTGTGTCAGTGAGAGTGTGGTCTTTTGGGGATGAATGATCATGTGTGCGTTTGAAGGAGATATTTTTGTATGGGTGACTGAGAGCCTGTGAAATTTGAACTGTGGATAATTACTAACGCTCCATTTCACAGTTCTTCCATTAAAAAGCATTCAGAAGCATAATTTTGTTCAGGACTCCAATTTTAAGTTGTACACCTCTGTGACTAAGCCACAGCCTTTCCCTAACTTTGAAATGGAAATATGAACTTGTGCTCATTTGAAAAATAACGCAAGGCTGTGAGCTGCTCTGAAGGTGTTTGGGAGCTCCTGGTAGCTCCTAAAAGACTGTTTGGAGTCACCTGATCTAGACTGAGTGAAATGTGGAATAATGAACATAGCAAACATCATTTTAATTTGCCGTGTAACACATGATATATACGGATAGTTGTAAATTAGATATAATATATACTCTATTTTTACATAATGTGAAATGTATACATTTCACATGAAATACATACATATATATATCTCAAAATACACACCAAATAAAATGTAGGGCTTAAAACACACACCACATACTAATTTTGTTGTTTTCTCTATTCATAAAGTGCATACAAATTCACAGCAGCATTTCTTAATGTAATGTAAAAAAATAAATGACACTTCACTGCAATCACTACACTTCACTCTGGAACTCAAATGTACATTGTAGACTGTGTTTTGAAAAAAAACAGTTGGACAGATTTACAAATACACTTTAAATATGTACCTGTTCCTTTGGTGAGCCACTCTGGTGAGCGGTAGAGCTGGCTGCCAGCAACTCCAGCTCCTCTGGTGAGAAGGCTGGGGCCCAATTACCTGCATGTCCAGGCATCCTTGGTCCCAGATGTCAAAAACAGCACCAAAGTTGAGGATGTCCTGACAGTGTTAGGAGACAAGCAAACTTTTTTTAAAATGATGCATACATGTACATGACGTACACGATCATCAACGGCGATGGACACAGCCATTGCATTTCCTACGTTGCTTTCCCATAGATTAGCCTATAACAGCATCCATTGTGGATTTTTCCACCCACTACCTGCCCAACGTCTGCCGCGGCCATCAGATTCTAAACGTCCAAACGGCTAGGTCAGGCGGCCGCTATTTTACATAGTCAAATAGTGTGTATGTGAATGTAAAGTGTGTCACCACCACTCAAAATAGTGGCTACTTTGTTTACACATACAAAATGCTAAGGATTCTGAATTATTTAAAAATGTAGTGAGAGACTGTGGTTTAACCCCTTGTGTGCCCATGACGAGTTCAGCTCGTCATGAGGCATTCCCTGGGGAATCCCTCTGGTGCGGGCACCAGAGGGATTCCCTTTTACTGCAAATAGCCTCGGTAGCTGGGGAAGAGCTTCCCCAGCTCCCGAGGCCCCCCCCCCTTTCACTGTAATGACGATCCGCGCGCACGTCGCGCCGACGTCATTACAGTGAAAGTGAAACTGAAATGAGCCAAGAGGCTCATTTCAGGTTTCACTTTGTACGTGCTCAGGGGGCTATCTCAGCCCCCTGAGCACGTAGAAAGACGGGAGAGGTATCGTTGGAAAGGGGAGAATCTCCCCTTACCAATGGTACCCCTACCCAGTGGATCCCTGCTTGGGGATTGCCACAAGAGGGCGAACCCCAAGCAGGGATCCACCCACTAGACACCAGGGAGGGGAGAGCGGCCCCTTGGGCAAGGGCCTTTGCTCCCCCCAAATAATTTGGGCATTATTTAGCCCCCCCTGGGGGGCAGATGGGGGCAGTAGCCCCCAATCTGCCCCCCGGGGGGGCAAAAAGCCCACTAGACACCAGGGAATTTCCCCAAAAATAAAAATAGGGGTGGGGGCTGCCCAAAATGGGCAGGCCCATGCCCCCACCCCACCCCCCAATAATCACAGTGTTTCTGCCCCCCCAGGGGGAGATGGGGCATTGGCCCCTAATCTGCCCCTTCGGGGGGGGGCAGAAAGCCCACTATACACAAGGGATTTACTTTCAGTTTTTTTTAGGGTGGGGGCTCCCCGAACGGGCACGCCAATGCCCCCACCCACCCACCACCATTACAGCCTTTCTGCCCCGGGGGGGCAAAAAGACCGCTAGACACCAGGGAATTGTAAATAAAAAAAAAATAGGGTTGGGGGCTGCCCAAAACAGGCTGGCCCATGCCGCCACCCCACCCCCCAATTATTACAGTCTTTCTGCCCCCCCAGGGGGCAGATGGGGCATTGGCCCCTAATCTGCCACTCCGGGGGGGGGCAGAAAGCCCACTAAACACCAGGGATTTTTTTTGCGCAATTGTTTTTAGGGTGTGGGCTGCCCGAAACGGGCACGCCAATGCCCCCACCCCCCCCCCACAAACATGACAGTCTTTCTGTCCCCCAGGAGGCAGATGGGAGCTGTAGCCCCCAATCTGGCCCCCACGGGGGCTTAGAATGCCCACTAGAAACCATGGATTTTTTTGTTTTATTAGTGATGGGGAAGGGGCTCCCCAAAATGGGCATGACAATACCCCACCTCACCCCCAGAGAAATTCCAGTCTTTCTGCCCCCCCGCGAGGGGAGATGGTGGCAGTGGCCCCTGATCTGCCCCCTGGGGGGGCAGAAAGCCCACTAGGCGCCAGCGAGTACGCAGGCTTTTTTTATGCGTGACTCCCCTTGCAAAACCAGGTCCCCTTGCAAAACCAGGTCGTTTTGAGGTAGGCAATTTTCATGTCGCCTCAATACATTTTGGGCCCTTGCCTGTCGCGGGTACTTGTGCCTCCCACACGAGTGAGGCACCGTTTTTATCGGGAGACCCGGGGGAGCGCTGGGTGGTAGGAAATTTGTGTCAGCCCGGTGATGCCACAACTTTCCCACACAAAAATGTGTGAAAAAGGTGATTTTTTCAGCTAAATTTGAGGTTTGCAGGGCCTTCTGGGTAAGGAAGCATTGGGGGATCCACGTAAGCCATACCTCCATGGAATCCCCCGGGTGTCTAGCTTTCAGAAATGTGTGGGTTTGGTAGGTTTCCCTAGGTGCCGGCAGAGCTAGGGTTCAAAAACTGCAGCTAGGCACTTTGCCAAAAAAGGTTCATTTTTCACTGCGAAATTGAGGTGTGTCCACGATGCGTTTTGCGCCGTTTCCTGTCGCGGGCACTAGGCCGACCCACACAAGTGAGGTACCATTTTTATTGGAAGACTTTGGGGAACACGGGGAGGGTGGAAATTTGTGGATCCACACAGATTCCAGAACTTTCCACCACAGAAATGTGGGGAAAATGTGTTTTTTTTGGCGATGTTTTAGGTTTGCAAGGGATTCTGGGTAGCAGAACCTGGTGGGAGGCAGTCAAGTCACCCCATCCTGGATTCCCCTGGGTGTCTAGTTTTTAAAAATGTATAGGTTTGCTAGGTTTCCCTAGGTGCCGGCAGAGCTATGGTTCAAACACTACAGCTAGGCACTTTGCCAAAAAAGGGTCATTTTTCACAGCGAAATTGAGGTGTTTCCACGTTGCTTTTTGTGCCGTTTCCTGTCGCGGACACTAGGCCGACCCACACAAGTGAGGTACCATTTTTCTCGGAAGACTTTGGGGAACGCGGGGTGGGTGGAAATTTGTGGATCCACGCAGATTCCAGAACTTTTCACCAGAGAAATTTGGAGAAAATTTGTTTTTTTGGGCAATTTTTTAGGTTTACAAGGGATTCTGGGTAACAGAACCTGGTGGGAGGCAGTCAAGTCACCCCATCCTGGATTCCCCTGGGTGTCTAGTTTTCAAAAATGTATAGGTTTGCTAGGTTTCTCTAGGTGACGGCAGAGCTATGGTTCAAAAACTACAGCTAGGCACTTTGCCAAAAAAGGGTCATTTTTCGCTGTGAAATTGAGGTGTGTCCACGTTACATTTTGCGCCGTTTCCTGTCGTGGGCACTAGGCCGACCCACACAAGTGAGGTACCATTTTTCTCGGAAGACTTTGGGGAATGCGGGGTGGGTGGAAATTTGTGGATTCACGCAGATTCCAGAACTTTCCACCAGAGAACTGTGGGGAAAAAGTCATTTTTTTGGCAATTTTTTAGGTTTGCAAGGGATTCTGGGTAACAGAACCTGGTGGAAGGCAGTCAAGTCACCCCATCCTGGATTCCCCTGGGTGTCTAGTTTTCAAAAATGTATAGGCTTGCTAGGTTTCCCTAGGTGCCGGCAGAGCTATGGTTCAAAAACTACAGCTAGGCACTTTGCCAAAAAAGGGTCATTTTTCACAGCGAAATTGAGGTGTGTCAACGTTGCGTTTTGCGCCGTTTCCTGTCGCGGGCACTAGGCTGACCCACACAAGTAAGGTACCATTTTTCTCGAAAGACTTTGGGGAACGCGGGGTGGGTGGAAATTTGTGGATCCATGCAGATTCCAGAACTTTACACCAGAGAAATGTGGGGGAAAAGTGTTTTTTTTGGCAATTTTTTAGGTTTGCAAGGGATTCTGGGTAACAGAACCTGGTGGGAGGCAGTCAAGTCACCCCATCCTGGATTCCCCTGGGTGTCTAGTTTTCAAAAATGTATAGGTTTGCTAGGTTTCCTTAGGTGCCGGCAGAGCTAGGGTTAAAAAACTACAGCTAGGCACTTTGCTAAAAAAGGGTAATTTTGCATTTTGAAAATGTGGTGTGTTCACGTTGGGTTTTGAGCCATTTCCCGTCGTGGGCACTATGCCTACCCCTACAAGTGAGGTACCATTTTTATCGGAAGACTTAGGGTAATTCAGATTTGTAAAGGAACTGTTATTACCTATTGACTTTTGATGCATTTCTGCCTTCCAAATGAAAGACATTGTGTAAAAAAGAAGTCATTCTAAAAAATGACTGATTATTCTCATGCTAGTATGAGTATTCCCAAATTCGGAAATGTGCAAATATCTACTGTTTCTAAACTCTATATTTTGTTCCCATTTCGGAAATACATAGATGTCTTTCATACCGATGTTTCCATGTACACATTTTTACAGAATAACTACTATATACCCGGTACATAATAAAAAACCATTGCAAGTTGCTGCTCAGTTTTTGGCTCTGGGTTCGTCGGGTTCTTGGTGAACCTTCAAGTCCTATATATCCCCACAACCAGTAATGTCTAGCGGATGTAACGGTACATTGCTTTCAAAGAGCTGTCATAATTACAAGAAGTTACAGGTGAAAACGTTGACACAACAAATTTTCAATTTAGCCTATATTTAACTGTTAGTTTCTATAAAGAAACCTTTATGGATCTACACAAATGACCCCTTGCTGAATTCACAATTTTGTCTACTTCTCTAAAATGTATAGCTTTCCAGGATCCATTATTGATTTTGTACCCATTTCTACCATTAACTGGAAGGAGGTCGAAAGCACAAAAAATAGCAAAAATAGGCTATGTCCCAGAAAAATGCCAAAACTGTGTAAAAAATGTTTGGTTTCTGACAAAAGTCTGGTATCCCCTAAAAGCTGGGAAAATGCTGATTTCAGCCCCACAAACCCTTTTTTGATAACACTTGCAGGGAACAACCCAGAAGCTTTCATTTGCAGCCCGTTTTTCCCATTTTCCCCCCCAAAAAACTAAATGTTGCTGTTTTTTGGCTCATTTCTGTGACCCCTCCAGGGGAATCCACAAACCCTGAGTACCTTCAGAATCCCCATGATGTTGGAAGAAAAGGACGCAAATTTGGCGTGGATACCTTATGTGGTCAAAAAGTTACAGGGGCCTCAGCGCGCACTACCCCAAATAGCCAAAAAAGGGCGTGGCACAGGAGGGGAAAAGGCCAGGCAGCGAAGAGGTTAATGATAGTTGTCCAATGTTGTTTGCACTTCCATTGACGGTATTTAAAAATAAAATGTGTATATATTTTGGGCTACACATGACATTTGTGTCATTTATTGCTAAATAAATTTGTACATGTTTTAAAATATTATGCATATTTTTATGCAGACATATGAGTTAGAGTGAGGTGGCAACAGCCTCAAGTGTTCTTACCATTTCCAGACCATACCACCATGGAAGAACAGGATAGTATCAAACAATTTGATTGAAAAGGCAAACTATACTGGATGTATGTCATTGAGACAGATCTTCTGCCTCACAATAGAAATCCCACATCTATTGTACCAATTGTCAAACTCATGGCAGTTCTTCATTTTGTGGCCACAAGATCATTGCAATACACTGTGGCAGTATCTGGTGGAATGCCGCAACCAACTTTCAGTGGTGTGCTACATGAAGTTCTTTCTTCAGTGATGAGACACACCAACAGCTTCATCCAGTTTCCATGACATGAGGATTGTGTGAATGTTTTTGGGTGATTTCCATGGTTTGTGTCGCATACCACATGTGGTTAGAGCAAATGATGGCACAAATATTGCCTTAGTGCCAGAACACACCAGGGAACAAGTTTACCAGAATTGTATATCTTTCATTCAATGTGCAGGTTGTCTGTTTAGCTGATTTGTACATCACAAGTGTCTGTGTGTGTTTCCCCGGATCAACCCATGATTCCTTTGAACTAAGGAACAGCGGCATACCCCTGAGAAAGTCAAACTTTCGACGTGAGAGGGCCTGACTCGTTTGCAAGTAAAATCTGACATAATATTGTTTGGGTAATTTTAAAGTGAATAATCTGAAATTGTGTTACATATCTTGACTCTTCTGTTTTTTTTTCAATTTAGGAGACTCTGCTTATTCTAACTGACCATGGTTGTTGGCACCGCTGAGGAATCCCCCAACGCCAGAGAAAGTCTGCTTCAATGAGGCCCATGGAAGAGCACGGAGGCCTGTGGAGCAGGATTTTGGGCTCCTAAAGGCCAGATTCCACTGTCTGGACAAGACTGATGGAGCACTTCTCTACTCGCTGATAAGGTGTGGCAAATCACTATATCATGCTGCAAAACATAGCCCCGTGATAGAACATCCCTTACATCGCAGAGGATAAATACCATGTAGATTCACTGAATGAGGAGCCGTAAATGCTAAATGAAGACGATAGTGGATAGGATAACTGAGTAGACTTATATCAGAATATCATTGGCAACTTCTTCACATGAGTATAGGTATCTCTTTACATATTATTACATTAACTGTTAAACCAACTATTGATGTATTGAGGAAAAACCTATGTGCTATACATTTGTTAGGAAGGGCTAGTTCAGGGAAATCCAGGCCACAGGTTTATATTGATAAAAGTTTTGACACGTTGACTTTTGTATTCATTTTCATTGTTTATCCCTGATTTTGTTTTTGAAAATGTGTCCTCAAAAAGATGACTTTGTAATGTGTCTATTTTACTATGTTTCATTAATCATCTTTTTTAATCTGTTTTAGGTATCTTCGACATGTTATCTTCATTTGGACATTTCAAAGTTGTGACATTTGCAGTTAAAAGGTGCTGTTTCAAAGTACAAAGGGACCATGGGTTGATCCCGGGATAGACACACACAGACTTTGAGTGTACATATCTTGTACCAAGGCAACTTGCACAGTGATTTAATGGCTGTTTTGAAGATTGCATTGGACTCATTCTCTGTCATTTGTTGGCACTAAGGCAATATGTGTGCTTTCAATTGCTCCAACCACATGTGGTAGCGGAGCCAAAACATACTAATCTACCTTCACATTTGCAAAATCCTCATGTAGTGTAAAGTGTAAAAAGCTGTTGATGTGTCTCATCATTGTTGAACAAACTTCTTGTAGCACACCACTTAAACTTGCTTGTGACATTCCCTCAGATACTGGGACAGTGTATTGGAATAATCCAGATTCTGCGATGTGGCAAGCGCAAGGTAAGTGGTTTTATTTATTTATTTTCAGGAACCCGTTGTATGTCACTTCATACGCCCCCTGCCCACCCCACTGCACTTACCTGCACGGGCAGCCACTGCCAATTTGCACTTATATTATTTGTGATAAAGACAATTTGAATATTAATGAGGGGCATATTCCTTTGGCAAAATGTTTGTGACATGACCATCTTACAGCTAATCATAAATAAGACAGATTACCATGGAATTTAGTATACAATGGTTGCGCTTGCCTGCAATGAGCAAAACCATTGGAAATATAAAATTGCATTGAATTTGTGTTGTGGCTAAAGTATCTACTTGGGGACCAAGAGAGTCACCGATATATTAACTATTCAGCAGTAACTGAGAAATCACACAAATTGATTTTTTTTAAAGGCTTCTGATTTCACTACAAAACAGAGCAATTATGTCAGTAAAACATATTTTTACATTACTATTTTTGTTGCATTTCAAAGCAGTCTATAGCGTGGGTTGTGTTGATCATAATGATTAAGTACTCATGTTTTATTAAACATTTGTATGGATAGATTTACTTTTATTGTCTGATTTTCATCTACAATATGATGAGCAAATCAGAAAGCATTTGCAGAAATAGAAACAAGCATCATGATTCTTGGATAGTTTTTTGTCCAAGACATAATTATGGTATTAATACAAGAAATTCAAATTAATCTATATGACTTCCTTTACATATTGTTGTGTAAAATTTCTTCACTCACGATGTCTACCCACAGTACTACAATTGCAAGACCATTTGTAGAAAAGGTTATGGCAATTGCAAAAAACTTTATCTAACACCACATCTGTTAAGATCAAAAGAGACCTGTAAAAAGTATGTTTATGGAGAAGCAAAACCAGAATCAGTCTACTAGATTGGGTATATGTTATGATGCAAATAATATTTTTTGAACAACAGACAATTATTGCAGAAGGAACTGCAGCTTTAATTCAGTACTTCAAGAGGGCCCTGTGGTCAAGTGCCCTTTCTTTCTCCCTTCTAGCCACGGTAGGCTGTCTGTGTATCTCAGCAACTAATAAAGGTGCAAATAATGAGTACTATATCAAGTCCCTGTACAAGTTTACCTGACACTTGTTTCCTCAGCTGGACACTTAGTCCCTTTGCACTTCCTTGTATAACTTGAAATTAGTGACACTGAAAGATCAATAGCTCATCTAACCCCAGGAGGAGCAAGATGGCGGACTGACACCGCCACGGAACGCACTGCATGGAGGAGTCCCCTCACACCTAGCCGCCTTTGAATGGAAAACTAAGAAAACTATGATTACAGTACCGGCACATCCCAAAGGATAATAACTAAATATGCTACTTACTGAAATGGCGAGGTTACCGCTCGTGGAAAACTAGTGGAGGCGTATGCAGGCAATTGTTGCGGCCGGGGTCGGACGCTGGCTGCTGGCATCCAGGCTGCTACGGTGGATATCCGGGTATAGATCGGCACGCCACAGGTCGAGGCTGCATCTGTTGGGAGTACCGACGACGCTGACTGCTAACAAGAATATGGCGCCCCAGGAAAAAGTTCCAAGAAGCACACGTGCAGGACGAGCCCCTGTAAAAGCCACAGGAGGTGATACAGGAGGCGATACAGCCACGGGTTCTGGGGAAGACAGGACTAGCATATCAGCTGTTGGTAAGCCGATCCTACGTTTATTTCAAACAGGAAAAGCAGCGGAGCTCCTCGCTGCTGGGACTGTTAATCAAACAATGACTGGTAACAAACTAACAGAAAGTTTGCTGGAGGCCGTTCCGACTTGCTAAAATGGTGCTTAAGAATATTTACAGCCTGGAATACTATGTAGCAATGAGGGTGGTGCTGGGATTAAAAAGATCGTTCAAATAGAGACAGAGATACCTACAGATTGTAGGCAATCTGATTCTACACCATTGGGCTCACCAGATATGGGCGAATCATTGTGCCAGTTTACAACTACAGCAATTTCGCACAATTTGTATGCTATATCACACGCCAGAAAGGATAGCCAAATGGGCTGGATGGAACAATTGTTTAGAAAAGACTAAGGTGCCGATTAGGATCCTGGAAAAAAATTCCCCGTACGACTCGTATCCGGTCTTTTTACCGTACGAATCGTACAAGTGCCGTACAAACTGCCAAGTACAATTCGCATGGGAAAAAGTCCATACGAATCGCATTGGGAATAATTCCCCACACGTCCTCGGGTCGGAAAACGTGTCCGACACGTCCCCGGACGATTTACCATACCAATGTGAAAAGTGAAGTCCGACCGCGCAAGTACGATCCATCCCGTGCGTCCGATGTTACAACCATATGGAAAAAACACCGTCCGCACCGAACTCCCATAGCAACCATGGAGACATGCCCCGCATATGCGCCCAACACCCCCCCAGCCCCCGTATGTACACGCCCAACCACCCCCCCAGCCCTCGTATGTACGTGCCGAACCCCCACCCGTGAATGTACACCCCCGTACGTACGGACCGTACACCCACCGGTGTATATACACCCGTGTACGTACGGCCCGTACCCCCAACCGTGTATGTATGGAGCGTACCCCCACCCCAACAGTGTATGTACGGCCCGTACCCCCACCCGCGTATGTATGGAGCGTACCCCCACCCCAACAGTGTATGTACGGCCCATACCCCCACCCGCGTATGTATGGAGCGTACCCCCACCCCAACAGTGTATGTACAGCCCGTACCCCCACCCGCGTATGTATGGAGCGTACCCCCACCCCAACAGTGTATGTACGGACCGTACCCTCACCCGCGTATGTATGGAGCGTACCCTCACCCCAACAGTGTATGTACGGCCCGTACCCCCACCCCCGTATGTATGGAGCGTACCCCCACCCCATCAGTGTATGTACGGACCGTACCCTCACCCGCGTATGTATGGAGCATACCCCCACCCCATCAGTGGATGTACGGACCGTACACCCACCCGTGTATATACACCCGTGTACGTACGGCCCGTACCCCCACCTGTGTATGTATGGAGCGTACCCCCACCCCAACAGTGTATGTACGGACCGTACCCTCACCCACGTATGTATGGAGCGTACCCCACCCCAACAGTGTACGTACGGCCCGTACCCCCACCCGTGTATATACACCCATGTACGTACGGCCCGTACCCCCACCCGTGTATGTATGGAGCGTACCCCCACCCCAACAGTGTATGTACGGCCTGTACCCCCACCCGCATATGTATGGAGCATACCCCCACCCCAACAGTGTATGTACGGACCGTACCCTCACCCGCGTATGTATGGAGCGTACCCCCACCCCAACAGTGTATGTACAGACCGTACATCCACCCGTGTATTTACACCCGTGTACGTACGGCCCGTACCCCCACCCGTGTATGTATGGAGCGTACCCCCACCCCAACAGTGTATGTACGGCCCGTACCCCCACCCGCGTATGTATGGAGCGTACCCCCACCCCAACAGTGTATGTACGGACCGTACCCACACCCGCGTATGTATGGAGCGTACCCCCACCCCAACAGTGTATGTACGGACCGTACACCCACCCGTGTATATACACCCGTGTATGTACGGCCCGTACCCCCACCCGTGTATGTATGGAGCGTACCACCACCCCAACAGTGTATGTACGGACCGTACACCCACCCGTGTATATACACCCGTGTACGTATGGCCCGTACCCCCACCCGTGTATGTATGGAGCGTACCCCCACCCCAACAGTGTACGTACGGCCCGTACCCCCACCCGTGTATATACACCCGTGTACGTATGGCCCGTACCCCCACCCGTGTATGTATGGAGCGTACCCCCACCCCAACAGTGTATGTACGGCCCGTACCCCCACCCGCGTATGTATGGAGCGTACCCCCACCCCAACAGTGTACGTACGGCCCGTACACCCACCCGTGCATGTATGGAGCGTACCCCCACCCCAACAGTGTGTGTACGGACCGTACCCCCACCCGCATATGTATGGAGCGTACACCCACCCCAACAGTGTATGAACGGACCGTACCCCCACCCGCGTATGTATGGAGCGTACCCCCACCCCAACAGTGTATGTACGGACCGTACCCCCACCCGTGTATGTACGGAGCGAACACACACCCCACCAGTCTAAGTACGGAGCGCACCCCAGGCCCCAACACCAGCGCCCTCACCCAACATCGCGCATGTACGAGTCGTACCAAGCCAGAGACAAGGACAGCACTGTACAACAAAATGGCCGATGTACGCACCGTACAGATGCTAAAAACACACGTACACAACCAGGACAAAGCAAAACAACACAAGAAGACTCCATTTGAATCGCACAAAGCCACAAAACATGTCCAACAAGCACAAATACAACCTATTCACTGACCTGCAACTGCCAAACTCCCAAACAGAGGCCCAAAACACAACCACTCCTTATAACACACCCACCCAAAGTTCAAACACAGCCACACCAACCAATAGACCAATAAAAAGGCCCAACACACACAAATCATGATCCTTTGCAACATACCCACTGCTGCCAGATCACACAGAGAAACAACTGCACCATACTACAACTTCCACTACACCTTACACCTGCACACCTTCACACAACCACCTTCACAAACATCTCCTCATCACATTCACACACACACCTGCACAACCACACCCACACATCCACAACCATCCACACCCACACCCCCACAACCATCCACACCCACACCCCTCACCATGCCCACCAACAAGAATCCAAAGTTCACTAGCCAAGAGTTGGAGGTCCTTGTCGACGAAATCCTCAGAGTCGAGCCACACCTCTTTGGAACATTGGTCAGACAGACCAGCATTTCTGAAAAAACAGCCATGTGGCAGACGATTGTTGATGCTGTGAATGCTGTTGCGTCCACCAGAAGGACCAGGCATGAATGCCAAGCCAGGTGGTACGATCTGCGGAGGACGGTCTGCCGCAAAATGACCGACGACCACAACCAGGCCAACATCACTGGAGGAGGGCCGGCCCGCAGACGCGTACAATACCATCCCTGGGAGGAGAAGGTGATGGCCATACTGCCGGTGGTGGCAGTGGAGGGAGTAGAAGGACTCCGAGAGCCTGGTGAGTACACAAACAACTCACCTCACATGGGCGAACGTCATCCACAACCAAACCCACAATCATGCACACAACCACCCCAAAGCTATCGCATGACTCAACCACACTCCATAAACACGCACATGCCACTAGCGCCACCATGCCCCATGCACCCAGCTAGACAATGCCAAGTCACAGGCCACAGAAAACACCAACACAAGACACGGTAACCCGGATGGCGGGAGTGTGGGCCTCAAAAATCACATAGTGCAACTCAGAAGCAGACAACAATGCCCTCTGCCCATATGGCCTAGGTCACAGCCAGACAAACAGTGTGTCCCCACACAGGAAAGACTTGCCTGCAAATGGCGGACGCCTTGCATGAAGACATGGGGGTGAAGGCCCTTTTTGCACATGACAGCAGCCAATGAACAGCCAACACTGTGAAAGAGTGGCAGCACACACCACCACAGCAGCAGCGCAGACACAGACACTACAACCAATGGGTGCCTGGAGATCAGAAACAAACTCACATGAACAAGCCAAGGGCCATTCAAAGATCTGCAAAACGTGTGTGCCTAGGAAGCTGGGCTGAGGTGACAGAGGGTGACACACAGAGGGAGGGAGAGGGGGAGAGAGAGGGAGGGAGACACAGGGAGATGGACAGAGGGAGGAGGCTGACACAGGGAGGGAGGGAGAGGGGGACAGAGAGGGAGTGAGAAAGGGATACACAGGGAGACCAATTCAGCCTTGGGTGGTGTGGGAATGTCTGCTCGTCAGCAGGTGGACTGCGTGCATTTAGACGAGGGTGGCCAGTTCCTGAATCCCCCTCTCTTCTCCATGGCAAAACACTGGGCCATGTCTCAACCTGTGCACGAGCACAACGCCAGCTACCTGCATTATATAAGTGTGTGGAACAACTCCATGTGCCCACGTACAGTGCAAAATGGAAGGCGCCAATGCATTGCTCGCCACACCTGCTCACTCCACTGCTGACTGCAGTCACGATTGACGCAGCAAGTAAGACTGTGTCACACATAGGTAAAGTCTCAAAAGTTGTGGCCAAGGGACATACCCATGCACAAGTGCACTGTGAGTGGAATGCAAGACATATCCAAATACCCAGAGGAAATGTGCCAACTTTGAAACGAATGAAACATGGATGTTGCATGGAACAAAAATAACATTGTCTCTCTCACACACAGGTCAACGTCGTGGATCACCCCCCAACACTGGGGGGGAAGACTCACAGGACCTGTCTCTGCGGGATGACGATCCCACCGGCAGCGACGACTCTCACCACTCTGTGGACGACCCCGACCGACCTGGCCCCTCTGGTGTCCAACCACCTGCAGCACCTGCGTCAGGTACAACTGGGCCAACCACCACCCCCACTCCTGCCACATCCCAGGAGACACCCAGGATCCCTGCCCCACCACCACAACGCAGTCAGGCTGACCAGGAGGAACACGGTGTACCGGGCACCCAGGAGGAGGCAGGCGACAACGCAAATGCCACCCCTCAGGGGTCCCGGAGACCCGATGTGCCCACAAGGGCAGGCCAGGTGCAAGTGGGCAGGGGTGGTGGGAGTGGAGGACGGCGGAGGCGCGAGCCTGACCAGTTGGCTGCGGAACCGGTTTATTCCCATGTAAGAAACATCCTGGACACATACCGGCAGGACACCACGGGCATGAGCCAGGTTGTGTCCACCCTCAACGAGATGAAGGGGACCCTCGAGGAGATCAAGACCCAGCAGGCCCAGCAACATGCGGAGCAACATGCCTGTCAACAGCGACACCAAGGACGGATGGAGGACAGACAGGCTGAGCTCGTGACGGTGCTCACGGGAATTAACCGTTCACTCCGTCGGATAGCCGACAACATGGGCAACCCTCCCTGTGCCACCAGGCGAAGAACATCACCACCCACAGGGAGGGATCAGGAGGAGGAGGATACATCCGACGGAGCATCCCAAACATATTCACGGCCTGCTTCTGAGGGTTCCCGCAGGAGGGCAGGTCATCCACGGAAAAGACCGTGAGGGTCGGCGCAACAGCACCATCTCCCAGGACACCTGGCCTGGCACCTGGCCCACTGGATCAACAGCAGCACAACAGCAAATGACATTCTCTGCCACATGGACTTGCTGGTCACTGTCTGACCAATGTTGACAAAGACTGTGGCATGGACTCTGATGATTTCCAATGGCAAGGATACCAACTCCCCCAGTGAACTTTGGATTCCACACACCCAGAAAGCCCCTCTTGTCATACCCCCCTCCCCCCAACACGTACCCCAACACAAATAAAAACTTACACGATCAAGAGATGATGCCTACATTTAGCATTATTACCTTACATGTGTCTTGTAAAGTCTAACCATGCCTGAGTACTCATATGACTTCAACCATCCATACCCTGGGGCCTGAGTCTGGCACAGGACACACATGGGTCACAATGTATTAGGCAAGACAGACATGGAGCACCATACACACCCGTGATGGGCCCAACCAGCTGAGGGGGTGGCCGCACAACCGTGCTGACAGACATATTGAGTACAGCAACAGTCATGCGCAGAGGTCAGGGATCATGTGGAGTGTCCTGGGGGGCACCCAGGTATGTGTAGACAGGTGGCAGAACCATGTCCTGCAAGCTTGAGTCAGGTGGATGCAGAGAATGGTGGCCTGGCCAACGTTGGATGCATGGGGATGGCACATGTCACAATACCCACACAGTCATGGACATCATGCACAATACAGAGTCTAATCCCAGACAAACAGCTTGCATCATGCTACTCTACACATAGACACATAGCCACTATCACTGAAAACCATGCCAGACATGCCGTATGCACCGTGGCAACACACCAGCATTGACTGAGAAGAGGCACCTTGGAGGCATAGGGACACCTTTATTAGTCATGTATTCCGGAATGCAGATGCAACTCGGAGTACACATACACAGGTCATGTGGAGTAACATGTGGGTCCAACACTGGCACCCCCCTTCTGCACCACAAATGCTTGATATCCATGGAACTGGCACACAAGTGTCGGGTAACAGCTAAACACCCCCTGCTGCTCACGGAGAGGCTGCCATACACCATTGATCCTCTGATGTGGAAGCCCCACACCATGTCAAGCCAATGCAAACCGTATGTGTCCGAGGGCAGTGTTACACACATTGATGCCATCATCACAATCCACTATCCCATTACAGATGACTGTCAACAAGTCTGACCATCTATTCAGGTGTATCCGGCTACATGTCATGTGTCCCATGGTGATGCGACATGTCTGCAGAGGAACCAAACATCGACAGGGGCAGTGTGCACACATCGTAAACAACTGCCACACCCAATACACCCCTGATGCATCCCTTACCCTAAGGAGACTTCCAAACTTGTCCGTGCGTGTAACGCTGAGTCAGCACACGATGACGTGTCCATGAGGAATAGCAGTGCCACAACAATGCAACCAGCAGACGGCATGCGCAAGTACCTGGGGATGAGAGACACACAAGAAGTCAGCCACAAAAAGCACATCCACTTGCATGTGCATGTACTCGACACATGTAAGGATGACAACATGCTAGGTCACAATTATGACTGTGGAAATACACTCATCACTGGCACCATCACTCGAGTGACACATCCACACACACCTCTGACTGACGTGGCATACATGCAGATGGACACACACATTGCAACACATGCCACACAAGGACCAATGCGTACACACTCAGACACTGGTACTCACCACTAAGCAAAGAAGTCGCGTATGAGCCGACTCCGGATGTCCTCTTGCGGAACCACATCCTCCACATCACTAGCCCCATTGCCAAGCCCTTCGTCCTCCACGGGTGGATGGTCCTGATCATCTTGATCCAGGATGAGTGGCACAGCTTTCTCAACTGCCATGTTGTGCAGCATGCAGCAGACCATGAAGATTTTGCAGACCTTCGCCGGGGCATATGGGAGGGCGCCGCCGGTCTTGTGTAGGCACCTGAATCGGCTCTTCAGGAGGCCAAATGTCCTCTCTATCACTCGCCTTGTCCGGCCATGGGCGGTGTTGTAGCGGAGCTGGGCCGGCGTGCTCGGGTTGCGGAGAGGTGTGATCAGCCATGGCATGTTGGGATAGCCAGCGTCCCCTCCATGGAAACCACATGGACATAAGTAGGACAGGAGAAGCAGTCGGGCTGGAAATCTACGCAAAATACAGGACAGACAGAGTGTACCCACCAACAACACATGCTCGTTCGTTGCGCAGCTGCGTCATCATTTCAGGCACCCTGCTACGCCTCATGATGTAGGCATCGTGTGCTGATCCTGGAAAACGAGCACAGACATGTGAAATCACCATGTTGGACAGACACACCACAAGGGCATTGATGGAGTGGTAGTGCTTGCGATTCCTGTACGCTACCTCCTGTGCCTGTGGTGGTACCAAAGCCACATGTGTCCCATCTATGGACCCAATGACATGGGGCATCCCTCCCAGGGCATAGAATCCACGCTTGACACCTGTCAACTGTTCAGGAGTTGGGAAATGGATTAACTCATCCAGGGGAAGCAACATGGTCTCTAAAAAATCATGCAGCACACGGCTGAACATACTCTGGGACATGCCACCAACATGAGCTATGGTATATTGAAAGATACCCGTGGCAAGAAAATGTAGGGCTGCCATTACCTTCAGCTTGGGTGTCAGTGCCGTAGGATACCTGTGCAGTGGTTGCAGGTGTGGTGCCAGCCTTGTCGTCAACTCCTCAATCAACCGTTGGGGGAAGCGGTAGCAGCGTATACAGTCATTCTCCCGCATGTCAGCCAAGTCCGGAATTGGTCGGGGAAGAGGCGGCGCTCTGCAGTAATTTGGAAGTGACAAGGAAGAGTGAGTGCACTACAACAACAATTTATATGTACTGAGCACATGTTAATCTGTGAATACACATATGCTACATACGGAGTCAGGTATGTGCTACATGCCCTGGACACGTATGGCTGCCAGGTGACACTCCTACCAAGACCGAGCTACACACGGAGATTGTGAACCTCCACATCCCATGGCATGGGACTAGCTGTGTCCCAGTGTAAGTGAACAGCCAGACGCAATACAGCAGTGACATACATCAACATATCAGCAGAAGTAGGATGTTGATTGAGACAGGTAGCGGAACACTAGAGCCACATGTCACATGACATTACACTAGGACAGCCCACACACCTTGCCATGAAGGTGTACATGTCATGACTGACCACACATACATTGAGAGGATGCAGACAGGTCCTTGTTACGCTACTCCGTGTCCCATGCATACATACACACCTTACATCCGATACCACATGTGCCCTGGTGTGCGTAACAGTGTGCCATGGCCATCTACACACAGACACATGTTGGTTGCAGCAACTGCAGATGCATTTGAGGGAACACCAACATCAAGCTAATGGGAACACACCACACATACATGACATAGTCACATCGTGCAACGTGGGTAGTCACATGTCAGGTGTGGTAACCCCTGTAGCACCGTACCTGTGTGTGAATCTACAAATTACATAGGGGACACATGAGGGACAAGTATAAAGCCCTACATGCATGCTGGTTGTAATGGAGCCCAAGTTTAAAGTTTGATTTTTTTCATCAGGTGCCCAGCAAAAGTCGGTTTGAAAGAATCTACTTTGTTGCAAAGTGGTTGTGGAGTTGACATCATGCTCAAGAAAAAAAAGAGCAAAGCCACTGACTGTGCTAGGGATTGGAGGAAACATAGGATGCAAATGTGAGTGACCAATCACTCTGTACTCCTGTGCATGAAACAGGCCAGCAAGGCAGATACAAGGCAGCCAGGTCCCATGAGAGAGCACTTGCCTGCACATCTTTTGATTCTACAACACTGCTGCTGCTCGTGATTCCCTGGCACCATGTCAAGGTCTGTGGAGAGGGCCCAGCCTTTCACCCTGGAGGAGAATCTGGCATTGCTGGATGTGATCCTCCCACAGTACCCCATGCTGTATGGGCGACCAGGGTTTCAGGTGAGTGCAGAGTCCACTAGCACAGACTGTGTCCCTTTTTTGTGACTGTGACTTCTGGCATTGTGTCCAGGTGTGACACACATGCATTGTACTGTAGAGTGGGTCCCAGGGTGGGGAATGCCTGATGTCTCCCAGCAAGAGCATGCTGTGGTGCATGTCTGCCGTCCTCACTTTCATTGTGTTTACTGTGACAATCACTGCATGGTGTATGCCACATTCTGCCTGTCTAATCCTCCTGGGAATGTTGCTTCTACAGTCCTCATGTGATTCTATGGTCACCCCAGTGTGACAGGTGACTGTACCCACAGATGTGTGTTTGTTCAGTGTACCTGTGCTGAGAGTGTCCACATGATGTGGGTGTACCCTGGACATCGGTGTGTGTGTAAGTCCCCTGTCATGTGGGTGGGTGCATATGTGGGGTGTAGCACAACAGCTGCAGAAGGTATGGATATCCCCTGCCCATCTGATGCGAGCAGGGAGCAGTGCTGTGTGTCTGACGTGCCGAACCAGCCCCACACCTGTGAGCCCCCCCAGTCTAGTGGCACATGTGCAGAGTGAGGTTTGTAGCTGCATTTGGCAATGGCAGGTGTATGTCCTGTGCCTGTGTGTGTCTGTGTACTCTGCTGAGGTAGCGTCAGTGGCCTGTGGCATGTGACTGCTTTGAGGTGCTGCACATAATCCTGGTGTACCTTCTGATGCACAGTGTGAGTCTGGATCATTTATTGTGTCGTACCCCTCATGCCACCTGTGTACTTTCTATGGCACGTGGTGCATTTGCCCTTACACAGAGAAAAAAGTCCCTATGACAAAGGTGCAATGCTTTGGCTGCATACTATGCCTTGTTGAAACCAGATAAATAGTTCTAATGTGTGTCTCTGTGACATGTGGCAGGTGTATTGATGTAGTCTCACTTTTTCAACCCCACAGGTAGGCGCCTCTGCCAAGGAGCAGATCTGGAGGGACGCCGTCAGTGCCGTGAGAAGGACGGAGGGTCGCAAGCGGCACCTGGCCCAGGTGAGAAAACGCTGGCAGGATATCCGGTGCTGCACGCGGAGGATCGCACGGGTCCTGCTGGGGGACTCACCTATGGGCCCTAAGAACCATGGGCGTCGCCGTCTGACCCACATCCACAAGCGTGTGCTGGCGGTGGTCTTTCCAGACATGGACAGGCGCTTACGGGAGAAGCAGCAGCAGGAAGGGGGTAGGTACATGTGTGTTTGTTGTGTGTCACCAGCATTTGTAAGTGCGCAGTTGCATGGATACACTGCCAGTGTTTAAATGTGCGGTGCAGGTCCTGTCACCCACAGTATAGCGGTGCTGTCCTTCCTCCCTTCCCCTCCTTGCCATGTGTTCCCTGGTCTGTGTGTAGTCACTCTTTCACAAGGTCATCTGGGCTGGCAGTTTATCCACGTGACCAATGCTTGCAGCATCATGTGTGGGGGTGGTGTGTAACAGGTTTTGGGACCTTGCCTGTGCCCTGTCCAGTTCAGTACTTGTGGGGTCCATGTCAATTGGCACTGATGCTGAGTCCAGACATAGGAGTATGTCTCTGAAGTGTAATGCCTTACAGCAAGCATGTCCTATGTTGTGGCCTGTGACATGATGTGCACGAGTGTGCGATGCGCAGAGTGCAGGGATGGTGGCCTGTGTTGCAGTCATTACCATTCAGGACCATGGAATATTGTGGCCACTACTGTCCCCAGGGGCATATTTTGCTAGGTATCATGTGTGTCATCACAATATGTGGACACTCTCAGTGTCTACAGCATAGGATGTGCTCTGTGCCATTGTCCCCTGGCACCATGTATATTTCCGTAACGTGTTCTACAAGTGTCCACTGTACAGCCTGACCTAATTTTCCTCGTTCATACTCACGGTGGCCAGTGCCTGTGTGTCTTGTTACAATTATCTGATCATGGCCATTTGTAAATGAGATCGTTGTACAGGCGCACATGGGGTATTTTGGGTTCAATATGGGTGTCTGGCAGCCCATGTGTATTTCTCCCAGACTAAGAGATGCAAGTGCTTCCTGTGTCTCATCAAATTGTCGCATGTAGGGGGTGGTTGGTGCGGGCAAGGCCTACATGTCGACACCTGAAATCTCATTGCTCAGTCTGGCCAGTGTGTGATGTTTGTCTGGACATACACTCAAGGTGCAGTGTCCCATTTATGTTGGGCATGTCTTTGAGTATTACCTTTGCAGCATGTGCCTCAAGTTCATGGAGATGGTCCCTGCTCATCCCTAGTTACGGCAACGCTGTGTGGTGCAGATGCAGTGCTGGATTGTCCCCAGAGGCTGGCTCCTCTGTCCAAATCCATATCATGTCATTTGCAAATGTGTCATGCTCTCCATAGTTTCTCAGTGGCATGGTGGGTGAACCAACTGTGTGTTGCAGGGCCCATATATGTACCTTGTATTGTAGATGTTACTCATCTTTCATTTCAGGCTATGCACTGTAACCTATGTAGATTTGACTCATGTGACATATGTATACAGGTGTCTGATTAATTCCTGTTTATTCACCTTGCCCACAGCATCGTCGGGGGACACGGATGGAGACACCGGCACGGACCGTGCAGAGGGACCGGGCACCAGTGCCAGCAGTGACATCTTAGCTGGCACATCGAGTGGAACTGAGGCCGAGGGGAGTGAGCCGGAGGACCTGTCCACTGCCACCACAGAATATGAAGCTGACGGGTCCGAGGCTGAGCTCTCCGAGGGGGCGGAGGCAGCTCCAACAGCTGACAGCAGCACAACATCTCTCCCCGCCCCCTCCATTGCCATCACCGGCCTCCCACTTGCTCGTGTCCCTTCCTGGTGTGCTAGGTCACCACGTGTCTCCTTCCTGCCAGGCACCGCACCCCCCGCCCCTGTCTCCACTGCTGCCGCCAATGCCGAGTCTGTGGACATCCTGCGGCAGTTGCAGGGTGGTCAGGCTGCGATGCTTAATGTCCTCCATGGCCACAGCCGAGTGCTCAACAACATGGAGGCATACTTGGAGGGCATTTCAGCATCGCAGGCTGACCAACGCAACTTGCTGCGGTCTATTGACTCAACACTGACTGCAGCAGTGGATCTCCTGCAGCACTTTGTCCCACCCATGCCCCATCCACACTTCCCACTCCCATGCCTGTCCACAGCACACCCAGACGTAGCCATGCACGCACACCACCAGGGAAGGCAAAGCGCACACCTCCTGGCACGCACACACAGGGTGAAGTAGGCACACCCACTGGGTCGGGGGGAAACAGAAGACACGCAGCCAGAGTGGGAGTCCACATTCCTCACGACCACCACCCTCCAAATCCACTCCCCTCAGCTCTCCTGGCCAAGAGTCGGACACAGGGTCAGTCCTGCCCAGTCTGTCCATCAGCCCCAGTGTGGCACCACCCCGCAAGCGGTGGAGGCAGGACACCGGCAGGGGAGTTGAGTCCCCCCCCCTGTCCACCCCCCCAGTGGTGCTGCGACCCATCCCTCCAACCCCCCCCTTGGGGCCTGTGGTTCCTTCGGGTGCAGGGGAGACACTGGGTGACCTGGCAGTAGTGTGCAGCGCCGTGCTCGAATCCACCTTTGGCGCTGCCCCACCCCCTGTGTTGGAGTCGTCCGTCCCTGCACCCACAACACCTCCCCTTGCCCCTCCTGTCCCTGCGGTGCCTGGTCCTTCCCCCCAACATGATGCCCCCCCCCCTGTGGAAGACAAAGGAGTCTGAATGTGCAGGCAAGCTAGGGGACACACGTACCACTGTGTCCCCCATCCGGATTAGAGTCATGGACTGCCCTATGGGCCTTGTATATATTGACATTTATGATGATTATTACTTACATCCTGCTGAATAAAGCAATTTGTTTTTTCCTTTGAACACTACTGTTTATCTGGTATTGCTGTTGGTGGACCAGCTCCATGATTTTTGGTGGTGATAATGTGTTGGGTGTGTGGGAAATGTAGTCTTGTGCTGGTCATAGGGTGGACCCTGGTATCTGTGTGCCATCACAAGCTGTTGGCTACATTACTTTGTTCATGTAAGCAGTTACTGCATGGTGACATCGTCCCAAGGTGTGTTCCTTCCTCTGTGTAACCTGACATCTTCCCTGCAGGGTGTTTCCACTATGTGGTGCTGAGCTGTGTCTACATTAGCTGGGTGTGTGACGGACTCCTTCAACTTTGCACATGCATGCTGAGCGATGTCTCCACCTGCATCATTCGTGGCAGCCTTGGTGGTCACTGTACTTGTCTATATAGACTGTTGACATGACTTCATGTGGACATGTTCTCTTTTAGGCGCTATGCATGTGTGTACTCCCAGCCTCGCACACATGTGGTACATGTACTGCAGGGTCTTTGTGCACCTGACTGACATTTGTGGCCATTGTATCTGTGGCTACTCCACCCTTTGCGTTCCATGGGCACTGCTGGGAGGACTCTGCACCCACCCCTCCTGCGTCTGGGCACTGCTGGGAGGACTCTGCACCCACCCCTCCTGTGTCTGGGCACTGCTGGGTGGACTCTGCACCCACCCCTCCTGTGTCTGGGCACTGCTGGAAGGACTCTGCACCCACCCCTCCTGTGTCTGGGCACTGCTGGGTGGACTCTGCACCCACCCCTCCTGTGTCTGGGCACTGCTGGGAGGACTCTGCACCCACCCCTCCTGTGTCTGGGCACTGCTGGGAGTGATAGGCACCCACCCCACCTGCATCTGGGCACTGCTGGGGGGACTCTGCACCCACCCCTCCTGTGTCTGGGCACTGCTGGGAGGACTCTGCACCCACCCCTCCTATGTCTGGGCACTGCTGGGTGGACTCTGCACCCACCCCTCCTGTGTCTGGGCACTGCTGGGTGGACTCTGCACCCACCCCTCCTGTGTCTGGGCACTGCTGGGAGGACTCTGCACCCACCCCTCCTGTGTCTGGGCACTGCTGGGAGGACTCTGCACCCACCCCTCCTGTGTCTGGGCACTGCTGGGTGGACTCTGCACCCGCCCCTCCTGTGTCTGGGCACTGCTGGGAGTGATAGGCACCCACCCCTCCTGCGTCTGGGCACTGCTGGAGGGACTCTGCACCCACCCCTCCTGTGTCTGGGCACTGCTGGGAGGACTCTGCACCCACCCCTCCTATGTCTGGGCACTGCTGGGTGGACTCTGCACCTACCCCTCCTGTGTCTGGGCACTGCTGGGAGGACTCTGCACCCACCCCTCCTGTGTCTGGGCACTGCTGGGAGGACTCTGCACCCACCCCTCCTGTGTCTGGGCACTGCTGGGAGTGATAGGCACCCACCCCTCCTGCGTCTGGGCACTTCTGGGGGGACTCTGCACCCACCCCTCCTGTGTCTGGGCACTGCTGGGAGGACTCTGCACCCACCCCTCCTATGTCTGGGCACTGCTGGGTGGGCTCTGCACCCACCCCTCCTGTGTCTGGGCACTGCTGGGAGGACTCTGCACCCACCCCTCCTGTGTCTGGGCACTGCTGGGAGTGATAGGCACCCACCCCTCCTGCGTCAGGGCACTGCTGGGAGGACTCTGCACCCACCCCTCCTATGTCTGGGCACTGCTGGGTGGACTCTGCACCCACCCCTCGTGTGTCTGGGCACTGCTGGGAGGACTCTGCACCCACCCCTCCTATGTCTGGGCACTGCTGGGTGGACTCTGCACCCACCCCTCCTGTGTCTTGGTACTGCTGGGAGGACTCTGCACCCACCCCTCCTGTGTCTGGGCACTGCTGGGAGGACTCTGCAACCACCCCTCCTGCGTCTGGGCACTGCTGGGAGGACTCTGCACCCACCCCTCCTGCGTCTGGGCACTGCTGGGAGGACTCTGCACCCACCCCTCCTGCGTCTGGGCACTGCTGGGAGGACTCTGCACCCACCCCTCCTATGTCTGGGCACTGCTGGGTGGACTCTGCACCCACCCCTCGTGTGTCTGGGCACTGCTGGGAGGACTCTGCACCCACCCCTCCTATGTCTGGGCACTGCTGGGTGGACTCTGCACCCACCCCTCCTGTGTCTGGGCACTGCTGGGAGGACTCTGCACCCACCCCTCCTGCGTCTGGGCACTGCTGGGAGGACTCTGCACCCACCCCTCCTGCGTCTGGGCACTGCTGGGAGGACTCTGCACCCACCCCTCCTGCATCTGGGCATGTACGCTCCATACATACACTGTTGGGGTGGGGGTACGCTCCATACATACGCGGGTGGGGGTACGGTCCGTACATACACTGTTGGGGTGGGGGTACACTCCATACATACGCGGGTGGGGGTACGGTCCGTACATACACTGTTGGGGCGGGGGTACGCTCCATACAAACGCGGGTGGGGGTACGCTCCATACATACGCGGGTGTGGGTACGGTCCGTACATACACTGTTGGGGTGGGGGTATGCTCCATACATACGCGGGTGTGGGTACGGTCCGTACATACACTGGTGTACATACACGGGTGGGGGTATGGTCTGTACATACACTGTTGGGGTGGGGGTATGCTCCATACATACACGGGTGGGGGTACGGTCTGTACATACACTGTTGGGGTGGGGGTACGCTCCATACATACGCGGGTGGGGGTACGGTCCGTACATACACTGTTGGGGTGGGGGTACGCTCCATACATACGCGGGTGGGGGTACGCTCCATACATACGCGGGTGTGGGTACGGTCCGTACATACACTGTTGGGGTGGGGGTACGCTCCATACATATGCGGGTGTGGGTACGGTCCGTACATACACTGGTGTACATACACGGGTGGGGTTACGGTCCGTACATACACTGTTGGGGTGGGGGTACGCTCCATACATACGCGGGTGGGGGTACGCTCCATACATACGCGGATGTGGGTACGGTCCGTACATACACTGTTGGGGTGGGGGTACGCTCCATACATACACGGGTGTGGGTACGGTCCGTACATACACTGGTGTACATACACGGGTGGGGGTACGGTCCGTACATACACTGTTGGGGTGGGGGTACGCTCCATACATACACGGGTGGGGGTATGGGCCATACGTACACTGTTGGGGTGGGGGTACGCTCCATACATACGTGGGTGGGGGTACGCTCCATACATACACGGGTGTGGGTACGGTCCGTACATACACTGTTGGGGTGGGGTACGCTCCATACATACGCGGGTGTGGGTACAGTCCGTGCATACACTGTTGGGGTGGGGGTATGCTCCATACAGACGCGGGTGGGGGTACGCTCCATACATACACGGGTGGGGGTACAGGCCGTACATACACTGTTGGGGTGGGGGTACGCTCCATACATACGCGGGTGTGGGTACGGTCCATACATACACTGGTGTACATACACGGGTGGGGGTATGGTCCGTACATACACTGTTGGGGTGGGGGTACGCTCCATACATACACGGGTGGGGGTACGGGCTGTACGTACACTGTTGGGGTGGGGGTACGCTCCATACAAACGCGGGTGGTGGTACGCTCCATACATACGTGGGTGTGGGTACGGTCCGTACATACACTGTTGGGGTGGGGGTACACTCCATACCTACGCGGGTGTGGGTACGGTCCGTACATACACTGTTGGGGTGGGGGTATGCTCCATACATACGTGGGTGGGGGTACGCTCCATACATACACGGGTGGGGGTACGGGCCGTACGTACACTGTTGGGGTGGGGGTACGCTCCATACATACGCGGGTGAGGGTACGGTCCGTACATACCCGTGCCCACGCTGTGGAATGCTTGTGCAGCCCGTACCCAGGCCTTTGGCACATGGGTACGGGCCGTACCGCCATTGTTGGGGTGATGTGGGTGTGGGCGTGGTACGACTCGTACCCACGCTCTTAAGGCGTGGGTACGGTACGTACCTGTATTGTTGTGTTGCCGGTTCGCGTCGTCGCCCACTTCCGTTGTGGCGGACGCTGGCGTTGCTGGTCACGCCCCCACCCCCTCGAAGTGACCAGGGCCTGGAGGTCAGGTATGTCCAGGGCATGTGTGCTGTGTGACTTGGGTGGGGGTTTTGTGTCCTGCCCCTGCCCCCCCCTTTGCCCCTGGGTGTTGTTCTGACCTTCTGCGGTCTCTGCGTCGGTACCTGTAGAGGAGGTCGACTGCTATGAGGGCCGGGATGACACGTAGGTTCGGGTCCATGTCTGTCCGTCGCGTACAGGTGCTCCTTGTTCGCGTCGTCCTGATTTCCCGGCAGTTTTTGGCTGCCGGAAAATATTCTCCGTGCGGGATGACTTCGGTGCGAATCGTACTTCCTGGTTCGTGGAACGCAGGCTGCATACGTCCCGACGTCACGTCGGCGCTTTTCCGGATGTCATTTGTATGTCTATTTTCGTTGGTTGGTGTTTTGTACGAATCGTACGGAAATAGTGTTTCCGTGCGAATCGTACTTGCATGTTTGTAAAGTTTTACAACCGAGTACGAGTCGGACGGAGAAAACCCTCCGTCCGACGGTTCGTACCCGGTTTCTCCAGGATCCTAATCGGCACCTAAATGTCCTAAATGTGGGACTCAGGCAGCTGATCTTATCCATATGTTTATAGAATGTCCGGAATTGCGGACCTATTGGCAGAAGATCGGCCAGGTGCTTTATTCTAAATTAGGAGTTGGTCCCTCACTAACGGCCTCAGAAATAATGTTAGGTTATAAGGCAGATAAACCAGCTGTGGCACGACTTTTTTCAATCATGATAGCTGCCGCTAGGTTAGCTATTGCCGGGCCTGGGTTTCCCCATCACCGCCATCTATTTGTGACTGGTGGAATATTATTAGGGAAACATATGGGCTGGAAACTGCCTTGGCTAAGGCTAGGGGTATCCGTTCTATGGTTAAAAATGAAAAGATTTGGGGTCCTGGGGATATGGCAATACTAGACTAATTAGATAAGGAAACTTATTTAAGCCTTTATGTATTAATGATTTAACTGTTATGTAATTATGCTGATTATCTGGGGTAATTTATCTATTTCTTTTCTGATTAATTTCACTGTCCAGCCGATGATCATTATTCATATTGATTTATACCCTATTTGATGTCAATAAAAAAAGTTAAAAAAAGAAAAATCAATAGCTCTGACTGTAACTCCCTTGGAATAATGAGTCACCACTTAATAAGAGAACAATGCATAGGTTAACAACTCTTCAATACTTTAACTCCAATTGTAGGTTGGTTGAGAAAATGTCCATTTGCAGGGTAACCCCTTCATTTTTGGATGGATTTATTGCTGGTTTTTCGGCTCTGAACACTGGGGCACTGCTGTCCAGTGCTCAGTGTATAGGCTCTGACCACTGAACCATGTAGCATTATGGATAATCCTTAATGTATTTAAATCTCCTATAACTCCATATTATATGGTGTAGAAACTACACACATGGCATGAACAGTTGAACACGTTATTGTGCCGTACATACATTTGACAAGGAAAACCTGTCTTAAGGCCTATCATTGTAGCCTGACTGCTGCAGCTTAAACCTGCAGTGCAACCTGTTAGAATGCTTCTTTTTGACAGGTAAAAACTTCCTTTTAAATAAAGGTAAGTCACACCTATGTAGGCCTTGTAGCCCTCAAGATGGGGAGTTAACAAATGTGACCTGCAGAAAATTAATGTTGCCATTTCTCTACAGTGACAAGGCCCTAACATCCCACTGTGACAGGCTAGCTGTCCTATATAACAATTCCGAGTACAGATTAAAATACTAATACTGTATCCAGGAATACGACCAGCTAGTAAATAATTAAACAACTATTTTGAATAGTTATAAAAAACGCAATTCAGTGGTGGAGGAAGGAAGCAGCCATAGCGCTTCACAGGGATCTCTGACCAACGTCCTGATTACGATGTGGATTTCTGATTACCCTGATTTCTGATGACCCGACTATGTTGGGCCGACTGCCTGCCTTGATTCATAGCCGCGGTTACATTGTAATATGGTGCGGGAACTTCCTGGCATCGGCAGTCGGAAAGGGCTCACGAAGAAGGCAGTCAGACGGTCAGTCCAACTAGCATTGTAATCGGGCCCTTAGTCTTAAATGTGGGAGATAACCAGGATTACCATAGTACACTACCCACACACTCAGACCCCAAGTTTCGTGTGGCCAATGGCTTTCTTGAAAATAGCCAAACGCGACATTTTCAGCCTGCTTGCAGTAAAACAAACAGGAATTACTGCAAAAGTAGGTAGGTAAGGACCTAGGACCCTTTACTCTGGTGGTCAGAATGAGACTTAGGGTGCTCCCCACACACTGACTGATGAATGAGACAAAGCTGGACCCTGGCCGATTCTACCTCAAAACACTGCTGGACTTGTGAAAGGATACTGGGTGGACTGAACTTGCTGCATTTGGCATCTATGACCAGTGAAAAGGACCTGGGGACTTTGGACTTCCATTAGAATTCCAAGGGCAGAGAGATCTCCAAGGATCATAAGGTTGATCCCCTTTTTGGCTCCAGGAACATAAAAAAAGCTGAAGGGGACATTTCTGTGAAAAATTCTAGCTGACCAGTAGCAATTGGACCTGGACTGGGGTTTGTTGTTGCTATCAGCCTGACAAGCTGGGAGTCTCTAAATGCTCCAGCTGAGGTCCCATTGGCCTGAAAAGTGTACTTGTTTGATTGTTTGTGCATCAGAAGAATTTTGGAAACCTTTTCTTAATTTTTGCTTCAGACCTGCAGAGTTTCAAGGGGACAGACCATGGAAGGTATCCAACCAGCAGTACCATTGCATTGACCCGAATTTCAGGTCAGTCCTGTGTGAAGAAGAGTTTTCCTTCAGAAATATGTCAAAGTCCATTTTTAGATGGGAACTTAGAAACGTTTTAAAACTTCTCTACTTCCAAGCCCTAGCGGGTCCAATCTAGTTGGTGTACCCGCCTCAAATTGCACCTTGGCTAGGTATACTGCTACCATTGACTACTAATTATACTTTGTGCTTTTTGGTGCTATTTTCTCTAACAGCTTAAAAAAAAACAAATCTCCAGCTCCAGTGATTGGATTTTTGTCACTTTGGGGTAATTTTGCTTATGACATTTTTCTCTAGTATTATAAATGAGAGCGGGATGTTTATGTTTCGGACTTTTTAAACTGTTTTGGTGTTTCTAAATACATTACACATTTTTGCCAAGTTAAGCCTCTTTACTCTGTGCCACAACTACAAGGGGTTAAGCTCAGGTTTAAATTACTGAAACATTTAACTGAACCAAGCAAGATAGTGACTTAATTACTTGTGATTTTCACCAACTAAAAAATACAAAAACCGTTATTGTTTCAGTTAATAAAAACCATAACAATCTTACAAAGACAAATAATTCCCAAATTATTACATTGTTTACAATTCAATTTATGTCAAACTCTGCAATATTGCTCTCCACTCCGATCTCAATGTAAAATACATTAATTCAGTTTAAAAGCCAGTCTGTAAATCAATTTCATGCCTGGGAGGTTAATAAAAAAATGGACGCAATCATTCAAAACATATTAATATATCAATAAAATCAATCTTCTGTATTACTTTTGTTGGACCCGGCCTCGTAGAATGGCCCTACGTGCCCCCGCACCCCCGAAACCTGGTTCCTGCAGCCCAAGCACATGGCCCAGCCGACCCTCCCCACCAGGACACACGCACCGACCCGGACGTCCCCGTCCATGGCCTCTCTCCTTTCGGCCACCCCGGGCCCGCGTGCCCACTTCATGCACCAAGATGGCCGCCGGCCCCAGCGCGACCCGGGCCTAGAGGCGCCACTCCGGCTGGAGGACATCACGCTTCCAGGGGATGAGAGAGGGAGGAGCAGTTTCTATCGCACCTCTGAACTCCCCTGGGACGATGGGTTTCGATCGGCCCTCCGGCCTCCCTGAGGGCTGGCTCCGTGCCTGCTGGGTGTCTGGGACTCCTCCCGACCCGGCCCCGAAAGGATCAAAAGACAATAGCAGGAAATCCCGACAAGCGACCCCCAGGTGACAAGACCCCTGCCTGCACAGACTCCGGACATCAAAGAGGGGTCGACCTATAACAGGGGGTGCTCTGGGTCTGTCCGGCAGATTCGACGCTGGAATAACGAGAGCCTGCCGACGTGGTCGCGGCTCCTGAAACTTGGACCCTCCTGAGCCCTGCTGAGAGACTCGCGGCTCCCTGAAGATCGTAAGACCTCCGAACTTGTACCTGAGCCTGCTGAGTGACTCGCGGCTCCCTGAAGATCGTAAGACCTCCGAACTTGTACCTGAGCCTGCTGAGTGACTCGCGGCTCCCCGAAGACCGTGAGACCTCCGAACTTGTGCCTGAGCCTGCTGAGTGACTCGCGGCTCCTTGAACCTCGTAAGACCTCCGAACCTGCACCTGAGCCCGCTGAGTGACTCGCGGCTCCAACGGACTCTCACGGTCCCGCCGGACCTCGACTACCACCACGTAGCCCCCAGCTCGAGGATTGTGAGCTGTGCGCCGGATACGTCCCTGCCTTGAACCTTTACCCGAGACTGTCCCTCTACCCTCTACCCCTTCCAAGACTCATTGAGCTTGTGCTCACCTTGTACATATTTGCAGTGATAACCTACTTGATAAAGATTGATTTCTAAGAATACCGGGTGTGGTCACTCTGTGTCGTGTGGTGCCAGAAGTACGATCCTAGATACGAGATTCCTCCCCCTGGGGAGTCTCCCGCCAGTGCCCGGCTACGATACTTCGAGGGTGGGTCTCAGGGTAGTCCGGACCCCTTCCAGGCTCCTCTGAGGTCGCCGTCTAACATTGGTGGCAAGCGACGGGATTCGGGCCCATCACCTAGAGATCGTACCGTGAACAACGGAAACACTACCGACAAAGATGGCAGAAGGAAGCAACGTGAGCCCCGCAGAAACCAACGCCGACAGGGTGTTCCAGGTGGAGCATCTAGAAGAATATACACACAAAGAGCTAAAGCAATTTTGCAAAGAACTTAAAATCGCTACCACTGGTCTCAACACTAAGGAAGATTTGCAGAAAGCACTGAAAACTTGGGTGGAGACCGGGGCCTCCCGCCCGGAAGGCACGGGGGAGCGCCCCGACGAAGCCGAACACCCCCAGAGTGAAAGCAGCAGCAATCAGGTGCGAGGCATCGTACCAGACGGGGGCCTATCCCCGGAAGAGCTCGCGGACAGAGAGAGAAGTCGCAATCATGAACTCGAGTTAGCCAAACTCAAAATCGAGGGCGAATTAAAGTTAGCGGAAAAAAAGCTAGCGGTAGAACAAATGCGTGTACAAGGCGAACTAGAAGAAAAGAAGCTCCAACGGGAGCACGAAGGAAGGAAGCTCCAGCTGGAGCACGAACGCAGCTTGAAGGAACTCGAGCTCAAGGCCAGAAATGAGGAAGGGAGGCCCCCGGGAAACCGAGAGACGGCCTCCCCAGCGGAACAGAAGGTCCACATCCCCAAGGATGTGGTCAAGGAATATTATAAAAACGATGACATTCAGCAATGGTTCAGGGCCTACGAGGTCGCCATGACCTCCCATCGGATCCCGCAGAAGGACTGGGGGGCGGGGTTGTGGGGGCGGTTTCTGAGCGAAGGAAGGGACACCCTGCTCGACCTACCCCTCTCCCTGCAGACCTCCTACAGCCACATGAAAGAGGCTCTACTCACAAGATACGGCCTCACCCCAGAAATGTACCGTCAGCGATTCCGGGACTGCAGGAAGATCCCGGGCACCACCTGGGTGGAGTATGTAAACTTTTTCAGTCGGGCCTTCGATGGGTGGATCAAGGGCAGCAAAGTCACCACCCTTGCCGAACTCACTGACCTCATGTTGTGGGAACACCTGGCTGCGAACTGCTTCATAGAACTACGTCAGCATCTGCTTGACAGCAAGCTCACGGACCCCCGGAAGCTGGCTGTGGAGGCCGACCGCTGGACCAACACCCGGGTCTCCCGGGGCATGGTAGGAGAGTACCCCCGAGCCAGTCAGGGACCACCCCGCCAGAGAGGGGGAGGGAACCAGGGAGGGCCGAGAGAATCCCAGCCTAGCCCCCCGAAGACACAACCTCCACCTTTCCCGGCGCCCCCCCCACCAGTGACAGGGCCCCCTGGGAGACGGGGACACCGGGTGACCGTCACATGTTTCCGTTGCCAGAAACCCGGGCACTACGCCAATGACCCAGAGTGCCCCATGGCCACCCAAGTCTCCCCTACCACCCCTGCGAGACAGATAGCCAACGTAGCCCTGGGGGAGGAGGTTGAGGAAGCCGAGGAGTGGGAACCCGCAGCGATGGCCCTAGTATCCCTGGGAGACAGGGAGATTATCCCTGGTAGCCTCCTACCCTCCAACACCCAGAAATACGGGCAGCTCGTCAAGATCAATGGCCACCAAGTCGAGGCCCTGCGGGACACCGGGGCCAGTATCACCGGTGTCCTCAGGCACCTAGTCCCCGAGGAGCAAATCCTCCCCAACGTCTTTTGCCCCGTAATATCCGCAGACAATAGAGAAAGTATGTGTCAGGTAGCCCTGGTGCCGTTTGAGTGGGGAGGGGTGATAGGTAAGCTCAAGGTGGCCGTAAGAACCTCCCAGCCGGTCGACTGCCTCTTAGGGAACGACCTGGAGAGTTCTCCCTGGAAGCACGTCGAGCGCAAGGCCCACCTAGGAATGATGGGACTCCCCGAGTGGGTGTGCGCCACCACCCGATCTATGTCAGCCCGACTCACTCCCCGGAGAGAAGTCGAAAGCACCCCGATCAAAGAGACCAGAACGGTCCCCGCCGAGGGTCCTCCCGTCCCCCCATCAGAAGGGTCCGTCGCCCGCGACGAACCCGCACCATCCGACCCCGCCCCAGTCCCCGAGTTGGGAGACCTACCCGAGTTGGCCCAGTGGCGCCACGAGGGGGGGCCCACCCGGGAAGAATTTTGCCGGGAACAAGCCACTTGTCCTTCCCTGGTCGGGCTGCGGCGCCAGGCCGAGGGCCAAGCCGCAGGGGACCAGACCGGGACGCACCGAATCTATTGGGAAAATAACATCTTGTACAGTGAGCAGAAGTCGGTGGAGCTGGGATCCGGACGGGTATTGGTGGTACCCCTCCGCTTCCGAGACTTCCTCCTGGGCTTAGCTCACGACTTCCCCCTCGCCGGCCACCTGGGTCAGGACAAGACCTACAGCCGTCTCGTGACCCATTTTTACTGGCCTAGAATGAGAGCAGCGGTAGAAGCCCACTGCAAGTCCTGCCCCACGTGCCAGGCCAGTGGGAAGAGTGGGGGGAAGCGCAAGGCTCCCCTCCAACCCTTCCCGGTCGTCAGTACCCCTTTTGAACGAGTCGGAATCGACGTCGTGGGACCACTGGACCCCCCCACCTCCCAAGGTCACCGTTTCACCTTGGTCCTAGTGGACCACGCCACCCGCTATCCTGAGGCTATTCCCCTACGCACCATTACGGCCCCCGTGGTGGGCCGGGCCCTGATGGGGATATTTTCCAGGGTGGGTTTTCCCCGCGAGGTCGTGAGCGATCGCGGCACTAATTTTATCTCAAAATATATGACGTCCCTGTGGCAACAATGTGGGGTGTCCTATAAGTTCACCACCCCGTACCATCCCCAGGGGAACGGCCTAGTAGAAAGGTTTAATAGGACTTTGAAAGGGATGATCGCTGGCCTAGAAGAGCCCCTCCGGCGTAAGTGGGACGTCCTGCTCCCCTGCCTCTTGTTCGCTTACCGGGAGGTCCCCCAGAAGTCCTTAGGGTTCAGCCCGTTTGAATTACTCTATGGATACCCCGTCCGAGGTCCCCTCAGTTTGGTGAAGGAAGGGTGGGAGGCAGCGCCCCAGACCACCCCCCGAGATGTGTTCCAATACATCCTGGCCTGGGAACCACCCATCACCCAAACGGAGGTCCGAGCCTTTCTGGGACTCACTGGCTACTACCGAAGATTCATTCGGGGGTATGGCAGCCTTGTCGGCCCTCTCACAGAACTCACGTCTAAAAGACAGCCAAAGAAAGTGCAGTGGACGGCTGCCTGCCAAGAAGCTTTCGATGCCCTAAAAAAGGCCATGTGTACTGCCCCCATCCTCCAGGCTCCCGACTACACCACGGAGTTCATAGTCCAGACCGATGCCTCCGAGCATGGCATTGGGGCCGTCCTGTCCCAAGTGAATGACCAAGGCCTAGACCTGCCCGTCGCCTTCCTCAGTCGGCGACTGTTGCCCCGAGAACAGAGATGGAGCACCATAGAGCGCGAAGCCTTTGCCGTGGTCTGGGCACTCAAAAAGCTACGACCCTACCTGTTCGGCACCCATTTCAGAGTCCAAACGGACCATCGGCCCTTGCGATGGCTCATGCAGATGCGAGGAGAAAACCCCAAGCTACTGCGGTGGTCAATCTCCCTCCAGGGGATGGATTTCACCGTAGAACACCGCCCTGGTACGGACCACGCCAACGCTGACGGCCTCTCCTGGTACTTCCGCCTCAGCGAAGAGAACCCCCCAAGATGATGGGCAGTTCTCTCCGGCTTTCAGCTGGGGGGGACGCGTGTTGGACCCGGCCTCGTAGAATGGCCCTACGTGCCCCCGCACCTACCTGCAGCCCAAGCACACGGCCCAGCCGACCCTCCCCACCAGGACACACGCACCGACCCGGAAGTCCCCGTCCATGGCCTCTCTCCTTTCGGCCACCCCGGGCCCGCGTACCCACTTCATGCACCAAGATGGCCGCCGGCCCCAGCGCGACCCGGGCCTAGAGGCGCCACTCCGGCTGGAGGACATCACGCTTCCAGGGGATGAGAGAGGGAGGAGCAGTTTCTATCGCACCTCTGAACTCCCCTGGGACGATGGGTTTCGATCGGCCCTCCGGCCTCCCTGAGGGCTGGCTCCGTGCCTGCTGGGTGTCTGGGACTCCTCCCGACCCGGCCCCGAAAGGATCAAAAGACAATAGCAGGAAATCCCGACAAGCGACCCCCAGGTGACAAGACCCCTGCCTGCACAGACTCCGGACATCAAAGAGGGGTCGACCTATAACAGGGGGTGCTCTGGGTCTGTCCGGCAGATTCGACGCTGGAACAACGAGAGCCTGCCGACGTGGTCGGGGCTCCTGAAACTTGGACCCTCCTGAGCCCTGCTGAGAGACTCGCGGCTCCCTGAAGATCGTAAGACCTCCGAACTTGTACCTGAGCCTGCTGAGTGACTCGCGGCTCCCTGAAGATCGTAAGACCTCCGAACTTGTACCTGAGCCTGCTGAGTGACTCGCGGCTCCCTGAAGATCGTAAGACCTCCGAACTTGTACCTGAGCCTGCTGAGTGACTCGCGGCTCCCCGAAGACCGTAAGACCTCCGAACTAGTGCCTGAGCCTGCTGAGTGACTCGCGGCTCCTTGAACCTCGTAAGACCTCCGAACCTGCACCTGAGCCCGCTGAGTGACTCGCGGCTCCAACGGACTCTCACGGTCCCGCCGGACCTCGACTACCACCACGTAGCCCCCAGCTCGAGGATTGTGAGCTGTGCGCCGGATACGTCCCTGCCTTGAACCTTTACCCGAGACTGTCCCGCTACCCTCTACCCCTTCCAAGACTCATTGAGCTCGTGCTCACCTTGTACATATTTGCAGTGATAACCTACTTGATAAAGATTAATTTCAAAGAATACCGGGTGTGGTCACTCTGTGTCGTGTGGTGCCAGAAGTACGATCCTAGATACGAGATTCCTCCCCCTGGGGAGTCTCCCGCCAGTGCCCGGCTATGATACTTCGAGGGTGGGTCTCAGGGTAGTCCGGACCCCTTCCAGGCTCCTCTGAGGTCGCCGTCTAACAACTTTCACTTCCAGTCCCAATATAAAATGCATTGATGCAATTATTAATAACCAGTCTTTAATTTTCTTTTATAACCAAGTGGGTAAATGCTGGCTCGACTTTACCAGGGAATTGATCTTAGCAATCAAGAATGTCCGTAGTCGCTATTTCGTCCATAGCTCAGATGCAAACTTTTTCTTGGTCTGGGCTGACTTTTCATAGAATATCAAGATTTTCATCATCTTACAATTCAGCTGGGAGTCAAATGGGTCCAGGCATTTAATTAATGCCAGTCTGCATGACCGAATTCTCCATTATTAAATGTATTTTTTAATAGCAAGGCCTGAATTGTTTTTAAAGAGGGGCATAAGCCAATCAGATGTATAAAATCTTGGTTCACTGCACCACATGTCACTGGACTGTAATACTTCCATGCTGGCTGATCAGCTAAACTTGGTAAAGCCCCAAACCTTGTGGCCAAACGTTTTTGTTTTAGATGAAGTGCGTACGTTGTATATAGATATTCTGCCGGGCCAGATGTTGTATAAGATTGCAAGACCATCCAGGCACAAGACCTCTTAGCTAATTTGGTTTTGTCTTCTAGTAGTGAGTAGGATTTGGCCATTTTGTTTATCACCCTACGGAACACAGAAAAAGAGGAGTTCTGTGCCCAGAGTTCTGTTGTATTTGTTTCCTTCAAGGCTGTTTTCAAGAAATAGCCACAACTTGAATGTGGATCTTCTTCCTGGGCCTGCCACAAGGCATCATGTACGTCATTGCTTCGATTTAACCAGATTTTATACCAGCTTTTGATAGTAGCTTATTTTCTCCCAATATTTTGTTTGTGGGACCAAATTCCAATCTCACCTGTGCTTGGGATGCATTCTGTGGTAAACTGAAAACTTATTTTACGCTTTCGCCTGTAGATTATCTAGAAGTTTTGCCTCTTTATCATTGACAGCGATGCTTGCGTATGCCACTGTCAGCAGTAATTTGGCGCCCATAACATTTAAACCAACTAATAAACTAATTTCTCACAGATTGGAAATGGTATCCGAAACTATTTCAACTAAAAAGCAAAGAGAAAGATATCTCTCCTGCAACATTGGGTAGGAACCCACAACAATTTACTAGTGCCTGCAAACTATTGTGCCTTTTATTTCTTCAAGGAATTACGTACAAGAGGAACTAGAGCAAAACTCTGCAGGGCATTGTATTCCAACCATTGTATTCCCAGTTTCTGTGTAACCAATATCTTTAATACTAATCAGCTTCTCCTTTCTCATACTCTACCTTTCTATCTTATCATTCTTGTTTACTCTCTTATCATTCTTTTGTGCTCTCTTCTTCACTCACATATACATATATTTACACCTCTTTGTCAAGTCTCAGTAAAAGATCTATGCATCTCACAACAGGAAACAGTCCCAAAATCACTCCCTGTACTCTCTCTCTCTCTCTCTCTCTCTCTCTCTCTCTCTCTCTTTCTCTCTCTCACACACACACACACACACACACACTCACTCACACATATTTTGGGAACTTCAGTAGACTGGTTAGAGGAGTTTAGGATGACAGACTAGAAAACAAGAGATATATATCACGCACACCAATTGTTTGTCAAAAAATTAAATCAATCCTTAACAGGTAATTTGCGTGCAGCTAGAGGAGCGACCTCTGAACCTAGGTCGGTAGATAAATGTTAGTTGCACTGCCCCATTCGGGGTGGTGTCCCTCTATGCGCACAACACTGTGGGGTAACGAAGTTACCAATCTTCACAAGTATAAGTTTGAATCAAAAGTTCATTTATTCATGATGAAAAGTATGTTGTCATATTATGGACTTCAAATGTTAAATCACAACGATATCAACGGATATCCTCTATGCATTTCGGGTAAAACCCTTCATCAGGAGGAATCCTGTAACAGAAATAGGAGAACATGTTGCTAATCCCCTTAAAATACAATAATTAAACAAAGCATACTAGAAGGTAAATGACATTGCCCTTCCATAAAAGGTCAAAATTAAGCAAAATAGAGTTACTCGAAAAAGTATATGTAACGGTGTTGCAGTAAAGAGTGAAACGTAAAGAAACACAGTAACGGTCACATTTAGAAGATAATGACGGTGAAAAGTGAAAGATGAATGCAAGGAAGCTTAAATGGTGAGAGACACCACGCATTGTAATGCGATAGTACCTACAACATCTATGCGTGAAAAATCAAACTTTGAATAAACCTGGGACAAACACAGGTACGTGAGTTAATATGTAAAACTACGTGTGTAAAGTTGTATGTTTGAAGCGCTGGGGTAAACGCTAAAAATAGTGCTCAAACGTTGTACCCAAGCTAATCACCGTGATGGAATCAAAGATGCGGGGTCAAAAGAATCAGGGTTAGAAACGAAAATTACCTCGATTCGTCGTTGAAATGGGCATGATGAGAATGTGCCGATCCGGGAGATCGTAAATTGTAACGGTCACCAAGTTAAATAGGAAATTGGGTGATAGACAAAAAAAGAGGACTCAAAGTACGGCGGCCATCTTAAAGATGTAAAGTGTGTTCGTAGTTGTGCTGCTAGTCGGCAAATGTAAACCAAAGAAAAAACAAAAGATTTACGTGATGAATTGGAACGGGAATGCTGAAAAGAAAAAGCATGTCAGGAACAATAAAGTTAGGAAAGTAAATAAAGTTGAAAAGGATAATAAAGTTCTAGAAAATAACGTAAAGTGCGGAAAGAAGTGTTAAAAACGTTAAGAACGAAAGTATGAAAGTATGAAAATTAAGAATTTAAGAAGATTAAAAGAAAAGAAAGCTTACAGAAAAGAATTACTAAAAGGCATTGACAGGTAATGAAAACATTGTGAAATTGAACGACTAGAAAACAAGCCATCTTGATCGTTTTTATATCTAGGTTGGGCATTCACATCAAGGTTGGTAGAAAGCCCTTATTCAAATCTCTTACCTCAGATATGAATCTGCTTGTCGCAGATTGCCAACTTATATGGCTTTTCCACTTGCCAAATAATTCTTCACCCAGTTCCCTGCTCCTCTACCTTATTATTTTTCTCACTCCTAGTTCCATCAGTTTGTTTGGTTGAAGAATATGAGGGTTCTCTTTTTGTTTGCTTATTTGAGGCTACTGCAGACATTCCTTTGCTGTATCTTTCACTGCTTTTCAGAATCCAGATGTTCTGCACTAATTCCCTGTTGATGCAAGGACACAATATTTCCTCTTCCACCCTTGAACTCCATAAGCCATAGAACCTGTTTCTAATATGATATGCACATGACTTACTGTTGGGCTTGGCCCTTTCTGCAGGGTCCTCCACAAACATTTTGCCTTCACCCTTCTGCTTTCTGATCCCATTGTTTTTGGTTGTTAGGACTCTTTACCACTGCTAACAAGTGCTAACATGCTTTTGCTCTCACATGCTGAAATTGACTTACATGCAATTGGTACATTACATTTAATTGTGAGTCCCTAGTAAAGTGGTATTACATGTACCCAGGGCTTGCAAATGACATGCTACTTGTGGACCTGCAGCATTCTTCATGTCACCCGCTTAAGTAACCTTTCATACATGTCTGTGGCCTGCCATTGCAGCCTGTGGGTGCAGTTTATAATGCCATTTTGACCTGGCAAAATAAACTATTAACCAGGCCTAAACCTTCCTTTATAAGTCACTGGCAAGGTAGGCCCTAATTCGCCCATAGGGCAAGGTGCAGTGGATTAAAAAAGTTGCACATGTACTTTTAACTTTTACATGCCCTGGTACTGAAAAACTCTTACATTCATTTTTCATTACCACAAGGCATACCTCTTCCATAGGACAACCTTTGTTTACCTTATTACATTTAATAAGCTGTAACATTCAATTGGGAGCAGATAGGAATGTCGAGTTTGGTGTCTAAGGGATTATAATGTAAAACCCTCTTTGATGGTAAAGTCAGATTTAGGTCACAATTCTAAAAATGACAATTTTGGAAAGTTGGCATTTTCTTATCCCAACCACAGTGTGCCTACAATCTGTATTCTGGGTCACATGACTAGGTTTAGCTGGTAGTTGGCCTTTGTGCATTACTCCCATACAGTGAGACAATGGGGGAATAGGTCTTGGAAGGATGGTCATCTCTGATTTATTTATTTATTTATTTTACGGAGTTTTATATAGTGCAAACTTGACCCAAAGGTATCGGATATCAGAGCGCTTTACACGAGCACCAGTTGCATTTACATTAGGACACATTCATTTTTGTTAGGTACCGGGACATTAGGCGATCTGTCCAGAATCACAGAATGTTGGCGTCCTTGCCAAGACTCAAACCCAGTTACCCAGATTTGAGGTTGATCACTGTAGCCGTTAGGCCAACTCCTCTCCCATCTGACTTGATGAGGGGGAATAACTGTCACCTACTACATTTGCCCATCACAAAGGCTCTGCCCAGCACACTCTCAAAGGGTTTTTATACTAGTCTTTTGAAAAGGAGAGGGAGGCAAGAATATCCAAATACCTCTGGAGCTGGTAACCTCCAGAACCTTCTCCTAAGTCAAAGTTGGCACCAAGTTTAAATATTTGACTCTTAAACCCAACTTTTCAGTAGACCTCTGAACTTGTGGAAGACTCGGAAGGACGTCGGTGCTGCTCTGCAAGAAGGACTGCTACTCTGTTGCCCTACTTTCCTGCTGACATGCTGCCTGAGTAAAAGGACTGGACCTTGAACCTGGGACCACCAGAGTGACCCCAAGGGCTAATTGTCTGCCTCACGATCAGAATCTCCGGGACAGAAAAAGCTCCAACCATCTTGAACCCAGCACCTGGACTCAACATGCTGTGATTCTTGCCCCCCAAGTGGTGCCACCAAAGTCCTAGATCTTTGGAAGTAGGCCTGAAGGTGCCCTGCTAGCCCAACTGTGGCCGTGTGAGCAAAACCGATGCAGCGCGACGCATCTCTTCACGACCACTTTTGCTGCGGCGTGATGCCTACCCGACACTGAACTTTGTATCACAGCCCGCAGTCTCACCTGAACCGTTGCGGCATGAGACATCGCCTTCACATTGCAAGCCCCTCATGGTCAGCATCCTCGACAAAGCAGGACTTTGCATAGCAGCCTTCCAGCTTCCCTGGAACTGTCAGTGTGTAACTTCTCTTCAACACAGGACTTCACATCGCAGGCCCCTTGTTGAGGGCATCCTTGACGATAACCCACGACTCTACATCGCAGCTCCTCAGAACTGCCACTGTGCGACCCATCTTTAATGTGAGATCTCACAACACTCCACAATCAGGATTTATGGTACTTTGTTCAGCAGAGCTAATCTGGATTACCACAGTTGCCACCTGTGCTTCTAGCTACTATTTTTTACTTGAAACAGGGTAATTTGGGGTATGCTTGGGGTTCACCCTGACAAGAATCGTGGTTGCTGCTTGAGAAGAGTTTGACCCCCCGACCCAACCAGCAACCCAATTTCCAACTCTTGCGGTTTACTAATTTTTACATTGGATGTACTGCTTTGTTGCTGCACTTGTAAAAACCATAAGAACTACGTATATGAAGACCCACTAATAAACTATTCAGCATTGATAGCTGGCTTCTGTGTCTATTAACTTTCCCCTTTTTTCTCTTGCGTCTCCTCAAGATGTTCCTCCTATTAGAAAATTTTAATGGAGAGTTGATGGAAGAGTTAAATCTCTCGATGGATCAAAAGATTCTATCAAGCTTGACATATCTCATCTTTCTCTCTCTTACTATCTCTCATTCCCTGTTCACCCTCATCCCCATTCCTTTTCTGTCCAAACATCCCATTTCTTGTTGCCCTCTATGTTTTCTCACCTATCCCCTTTACTCCATCCTCATTTCAACTCCCTCATCTCTAACTTGGTTTTCCGGTTAATCAGAAAGATGGGTGTTTTACACTGTGTAGAAGTGCACTTTGTTGTTCAAAAAAAGAAGACATTTGGTAAATTTGCACTTTTCAGTTGATTCACAAGTTTTTCCGTGGGAAATCTATTGAATGATTACATGATTGTCATGTAAATAGACGGATCACCCATACATTACACATGCTCAAAGTGACATTGTTCTTTGTTTAACCACTATTCGGCATTTTTATAAACCCCTTATTTTATATGCCCGCAGCAATAAAAGTTTAAATGAACAACTTCCCCCTATATTCTTTTTTTATGTAGAAGGTTTTTGAGGGACTCTTTTATATCCTTATTTCTCAAAGTGTATATGATGGGATTAAGCAATGGAGTTGCAACGGTATACAAAAGGGACAAAGCTTTGCTTTGATTGAGGGATAAGCCACTTTTTGGTATCCCATATACAATTATCAACGTTCCAAAGTATATGATAACCACACTGATGTGAGAGCTACAAGTGGAGAAAGCCTTTTGCCTTCCTGTGTCTGAGCGGATTCGAAGGATATTTGAGATAATGTATACGTATGAAACAATTATCAGTGTGAAAGGAATCGACGTCACAATGAGGGCTGCGACAAAACATTTGATTTCGGCCAAAGAAACGTCGGAGCAAGCTACTTTCAAAATCGGTGCAACATCACAGAAAAAATGGTCTATCTCGTTTTGGCCAGAAAACTTCAAGGTGAACACAAAACAGGTACCTCCAAATGAATATACAGCGCTAGCGATCAATGCACTAGTGATCAAGGTAATACGAAGCCTTAAACTCATTATGGTTGAGTAGTGTAGTGGGTGGCAAATAGCTACATATCTATCATAAGCCATTAAAGTTAAAAGAAAGCTCTCGTTACAAGCCAGAAGAGCAATACTACCAAATTTTGTGAGACATCCCGCAAAGGAAATGATGATTTTCCTAATTATTAAGGTCCCCAACAAAATTGGGAAAATTGATGTTGTGTACCCGATTTCCACTAGAGACAAAACAACAAGAAAGAAGTACATAGGAGAGTGAAGATGTTCATCTGAAGACACAGTGGCGACGATCAGAATATTCCCAGCTACTGTGAAAATGTAAATTATTAAGAGCAACACAAAGATGACCATCTTTGCTATGTGAGGGATCTGAAATCCAAGGAAGATGAATTCTGTAGCCAAGGTACCATTGCCTGAACATTCCATATTTGTCATGTTCATCTCCTAAACAAACAACAAAGAAATAAAATAAGTGACACAATAATAACAAATATTGACGTGATCAAAAATGCCATTGTTGGAAATGCACATTAAGTGAATAAATACTCTCTGGATTTTCATCATAAATGTACTGATTTAACGGTTATAATACAGAATAGTATTTGCTATAAATAAGTGAGTACATTCGTTAAGGATATTAGATGAAAATATGTTGCCTGTATCTTTAATAGATTATATTTCTTCTAGAAATTAAATTCATACAGCAAAATACGTAATTTCTATAGTAGTCATTGGGAAACGTTTGACAAAAGTCTTGGAACACCTTATACATTTTCACAGAGAAGTTGAGGAGATTCGGGTAGACCTGCTGGCTAGCACACCCAATAGAATTACCTATAGAACTTTTTGCTTCATTGTAAACCCCAAGAACCAATCACAGACCTCTAATCTCATGAAAGGCTAATATATTTATATCAACAAGATTGTCAGAGCACGTAGGAAATGGTAAAGTTCCTCAATTTAGAAAAAAATGTTTTCTCCATATTGGGAAAGACCATGTTGTGGTGGGTCGGCAGTGTAGATAAAGCAGCCTACCCGTTTCCTAAATGATTGCAGGACACACACTTGGTTAGATGGTGTGGGCAAAGACCACAGTGGTATTTTTTCCCTTTATTTATCTCCTCGGGCGAGCCCGTCCTGAGGAGTGATACAGGTGCAACATTGTTGCGGAGAGGTCAGGTGGCTCTCTATATCCCTCCTTTTCTTTAGCATCAATCATTTACATTGTTATCACGGTCGAGGTATAACACACACAATGTCTCTGAGCCTCTGGCTGGGAGCAGGGTTTGACTGGAGACCATACACCTGGCTCCGAGAGTTGGAATTTGGTCCAGCTCCAGCTCGGCCACTAGTCAGGGGTATGCTTGGGGTGCTATGGTGCACTGGATCAATATTTGTGGTCACCCCATCGGTCCTTGCACTTCCACTGCCCTCACCAGCCATCACAGGGGGTGGTGCTGGATCCACAAAGGATTCAGCTTTCATTTCCAGATCCACTTCCCACTCCTGACCGAAGCGAGGCCTGAACACTTTCTTGAATCAGGATACACTTTTGGTCACCATTTGTGTGCCCCGTTGTGCGGAGACCATGGTCCCTTGGATGGCGATGACTCTCCACACCTCAGGCTCATAGGGCGTTCGGAACTTCCACCCGGGGTGCCTGTTTCTCACAACCGCATAGTCGCCCACGCACAAAGAGGGTGACTGGGCCCCTCACGCCAGGCTTGCCTTCCGGTTGGTGATCTCTCTCCAGGTCTGGGCACCAGGTCGGGTCTGCCGGGCTGCTGTCCCATTGGGCACGCCTGAAAAACAGATGGGACAGGCACAGCAGGTGGTACTGAGTGGGGTCTGTTGATGGAGAGAACTCTCAGCTTCTTCCCCTTTTTCCACTCCAATCCTAGCGCCCGGTTGAGAGTCCACATAAAACGTTCGACCTCACTGTTCACCTGTATACGGAGTGATTTTCCTGTGTCGAATGGCCTTTCTTGCCAGGAACTCCTGGAATTCCCTGCCCTGGAACAGGGGTCCATTGTCAGACTTGATCTCGTCCGGTAGACCCATCAGGGAAAATGTCTTGGGGAAATGCTGTGGATTAGATCACTTTGACGATGGTGAATTTTGAGTGCGAGTCCATCAAAACCAGAGTGCTGCGACCATCGGGGAAGCTCCCAAAATTGATGCTTACTTTACACTATAGTTCGGTGCAGGGGTCCTCTGCGATGACTGGGGCCGAGCTGGCTCACTTCTGGTTTCTGTGCATGAATGGCATTTTCAAATCATCTCTTCGACTAGGGTTTTCATGCACAGGAACAACACCTTGCTGCGGAGGCGTGCTTTAGTCTTTGTCATCCCCTGTGTGCAAGATCGACAACCTGGTTCTGTAGCTTGTTTGAGACTACAATGGCATGACCGAGCAGCACGATCCGTGTTTGCCTTCACTTAGCTCCCTCTGGACTCTACATAGCTGCTGCCTCGTGTGGTGACCCTCCACGTTCAGAGAGTGTGCTCCTTCGAGGAAGTGTTGCCATCACCTGGAGAGCAGTGCTTCTTTGACCTTCATCAGGTTTTTATTCTGGGTCATCGACGTTTCGACCCGACTTGGGGCTATGAGGGAGATTCGTGGCCTCAGCCTTGCGGGTCTTCTTCAGGACTAAATGGGCAACCTAAGCAAGTGTAGTGGCTGAGTCATACACCCACAGTGTTTGCAAGACGCGCAGTCATCATATGAAGTGAATCAAGGTGTGCATGTCCTTCCGTTAGTGAAGGTCATGGCATGGCATTTGATGCAGTTGGCTGATTGCAGCAAAACGGCATCCAAATCATGTAAATTGGATTCTTTGTAATGGATAAGGTCGTTATGGCGACTCTTTCCGTGAGTCCCGCTACTCCGAAACCAATGCAGTAAGTGCAGGATCGCTTACTACGATCAGCACTCAGCAACCGTCTTCCGCTCGTGTCGGCTGGAATCCAATTTACATGATCACCTACACCTACACTTGCTTAGGTTGCCCATCTAGTCCTGAAGAAGACCCGCAAGGCTGAGGCCACGAATCTCCCTCATAGCCCCAAGTCGGGTCAAAACATCAACGCCCCCAGAAGTGGCCTGGATCACTAGCTCTACTTTAAAACGTGCCACTCAATTTACACAATTTTGTGTCTATGAATTGTACAGTAAAAGTGCTAATTACTTTTGACGTGACCAGGCTTTCAAAAGACTGGGATGTATGACCAGTCAATTATTAAATGCTTTTAAAGCTCTCTCCCTCACTTTTCTGTGATTCTTTTTTCACCTCTTAAACACTTGAGCACCTCCCAACACCCTTATCTGCACGTTCTCACTAGAGCAACCTACTTTCCCTATCGCGCCTCGAATAAGATACAGTAAATGTTTAACTGGTCACCCTGTGATAAAATTCAAATAAATGCCGGGTGAAGGATAAAGCATTGTGGTTGTTGCACTTTCTTCTCTTTTAAACCAATTTCTGAAAAATATTGATTACTGTGAGCTTACTCATCCAGGCTCTTGAATCTATTTTTTGTACTCATTACTGTGAATTTGATTTATATCCCTCTAGATTTGGGCATACCTTGTCTCAGCATCTGATAGTGCTCGGCTGGAGTACGCAACAGATGCCCATTCCTTTCCTTCCCTTTCCTGGAGGAGAACAGCCCCTATGCCAACCGGGCTTGCATCGACAACCAGCTCGGTGCACCTCCCTGTGTGAAAGTATGCCATGACTGTTTTGTCCATTAGCGCCATCTTGATGGCGTGGAAGGCTGCATTCATTTATGGGGTCAACTCCCAGGGCGCACCGTTGAGTGTGGGGGCTCGTAGCAGCTCTGACAGGGAGGGCAGGTTCAGTATGAATGGCCATCCCCAGGAAACTGCAGACTTCAGTTGGGGTGGTGGGTGTTTGGGCTGTCCTGATGGCGACTGCTTTCGTCGTGTCTACCTGGAACCCCTCACGCGAGAAGATGTATCAAAAGAAATCACCTGAATTCTGTTAGAATGAACACTTCTCCTTGTTGAGGGTGAGGCCACTGACGGCCAGCCATTGAAGTGTATCTCTCAGGTGCATGTGATGTTCTTCTAGGGTGTTCGAGAATACCAGGATGTCATCGCTGAGGTTTATGACACCTTGCAAATCAGACAGGGTCTCCCAGATAGCATTCTGGAAGACCTCCGTGGCTCAGTCATTTGTACCTCCTCAGGCCCACGTGGGTGGAGAATGTGGTAATATATCTGCTCTTAGGCGCAAGCTCCAGGTGATGGTATCTAGCACTTTGGTCAAGCTTGGAAAACCACGCAGCCCCGTTGAGGTCAGCCATGATGTCGTCCATGGTGGGTGTCAGATGTCGTTCCCTCTGGATGGGAAGGTGCATGTCGACACACAGCCAGATGGCTCCATGCTGCTTGGGCTTTGGGGCGCTGATCAGAGGTGACACCCACAGGGTTGGATCTGTGACTCTCTTGATGACACCCAGTTCCTCAAGTTTCCTCAACTTCTCCTCCACCTGCGGTCGTGGGTGGAAGGGTACGCTTCCGTGCCTCAGTGCTGTCGGCCTGATCGAAGAGTCAATATGTAGCTTGAATTGCTTGTCTTTGAATTTTCTCAAGCCCTCTAACAGATGCGGAAACTCCCGTAGGATGTTGTTGGCGTGGGAGTCGGGCACTTGATTGGAGAAGAAAACCAGCCCTAGGTCCACTGTGTGGCAGCTGAGGAGAGTGCCTTTCTTCCCATCCATCACATGAAACCTTGCCCATGTTGCATGCTTGTCGTTTGCCACTTAGGTGTATATCTTCATGTTGGTAGATGAGAGAGGGTGGCACGGTGTGAGGCATTCATACTGCTCAGAGTCCATGACATTCACCGATGCCCCGGTGTCAATGAGTGCTTGCACTGTGGAGCCTGCCACTTGAATGGAACACATGGGAGACAGCCGTTGCCGTCGGTCTGCATGGCTTGCAAAGGATACTATAAACACATTGTCGCCCTCTCCCTCCATGTCAAACCCTTGCCCTGGTGGTGTGACATCCTCTTGGGTGAGGTGGTCATCAATCAACAGCTGCCTAATATTGGATTAGGGGCCACATGGCCTGCTGAAGGCGGTTCTGGATCTCCTGCTCCTGCATACTTTTGCTAAAGTGATTCTGTTTTCTGTATCGGGAGCAGACCTTCCCTTTTGCATAGCAGAGTCCTGTTAGTTGAAGTTCTGCTCCACAGTTTCCACAGGGCCCGCCCATCAGCATCTTCGGGGCAGCACCAGCAGGGCTTGGGTGTTTTTGGATGGCCTCCACTCTTTCCTCCTTGACTTGGATGTCCCAGAGGGGTGCTGGGTGCAACTGCGCCCCTGTTGTGGGCTGCCTCCATCTCGTCGACTCTGGAGTTTGACAACTTGTGGGATCTGGCCAGTAGAAGGATTAGCCGTGGTAACAGCACCAACCAGCATCCCTGGATGATTTGGGCCGTCTTTCTTCCCTCTGGTCTTGGAATGTGCATGTACTTGCGAGCCTTCTCAGTCGGGTGTAGAAGACACCAACAGATTCCGTTTAAGATTTTTTGGCCTGCTGCAGCTTGAAGCGCTCAAAATCCGAATTGATTTGGGGGTTGAAATACCAGTTCAGGCCCGCCACCGCACCTTCAAAATCATCATCATCTCTTGTGTTTAGGAGGGTCTCGAAGAGGTTATACACCACCCCACCACCATAGTGCATGAGCAACGATATCTTGACTGCTCTGTTTGTCCGTCTCGTGCCCCTGAAGTAGTGGTTGAGGGCCCTGTCCAGGATTTCTAGCCAGGGGCAACCGTCGCTGGGTCAGCAGGCTCACTGAATGGCAGGAGCGGTGTTACCATGGCATGGCTATGATGTTGGGGTGATGTGGCTGTACCTGCTAATGGGTCAGCTGCGCCTGCTTGTGGTGGTGTGCTCATGGTGACTTGGGTCTCACTCACCTGTTCTTATTTCATCTTTTTCCTTATGTGCCCCTTCTTTTTCTGTGTATTCTTATTATCTATTTTTGAATTCAATGACTTCCCCCTTTTGATTTCCTTGTTTATCCGGATCTGTTTACGTTTTTTTCTTTCCTTTTTGTTACTCTTGCGCTGCACCCTAGCAAGTAGTCCTCTTCTCTTTGTTTTATTTATTTTAGACGTAGGACTGCCCATGGGGCCCCGCGAGGCGCAGCACGCTAACCACGCACATTGCAGGTAACGACCCAGTCCTCCTGATGGGGACCTTTAGTTCCTGCCGGGGCCTGGTGCTCACGTGTTGCCAGGGTGGGGCAACCGCCAGCTGATGTGAGACCACGGGATGGAGTACAAAGCTTGACTGCTGGGCATCGGGCGGCGCCGTGCAAGCTGCCGATCGGCAGTCCGTGGAAATAAAGTAATGCCGCTGGGGACGCACCCACCTGGTTGTCAGCAGAGGCATTGCTGGAGCCTCTGGCGGTCACCGCAGGGGGCCGGGATGCACTCTGAGTGCAGTGAAGGGTGTGGTCTCACTTTCAGCATGGAGGATCGGAGTATGCCCGCTGCTGCACGCTTTGCAGAGCAGCACCCCAGGCCAGCGTGGAGTCTGGTGAGGTGGCAGATAAAGGTGAGCAGGAGAGGCGCTGTTTGGAACCGGCCTCGTTGCCAGTGTGGCGGGTCAGCCCGCGTAGACAATGTGGCCTACCTGGCTCCCAATTGATTATTTATCTCCTCGAGCGATGCCCACCCTGAGGAGTGATACAGGTGAAACATTGTTATGGAGAGGCCAGGTTGCTCTCTACACAAGTATGAAATAATTTTCATATGAGACCAAAAAGAAAAGGAGTTTGACCCTGCTTTTTGAAATGCCCATTTATTTTAAACATAATAACAGTGTACGTTAAATTTTAAAGAGACCATAAGTGTGGAAAGAAACATGCCCCTCATTGACCAAAAGGCCGATCTATTTTTATTTGGAAAGTACTAGCTTTTCAATACTTTTTGAAATGCTGTTAGGTCTGTGGACTTCCCACAGGAAAGATGACTGGAGGCCTTATGTTCCACTTCAGAGAGTTACTGGAAGCCTCCACGCATCTGTAAGTAGACTGCTGCTGCAAGGCGGCCTAGAGGTGATCGGGGCCCAAACTGCATTCAATGCACTCTGGGCCTCTGAGGAGCACCGGAGCTGCTCGTGAGCCTCCGGACCACTTGCTGTTGCTGATGAGCCTGTGCTGGGATGACCCCTGAGTGGCATGGTAGAAGCCATGACAAATCAGGAGTTGGTGATGGGGACAGGAAACTGATGTCAGAGGCGCTCTTGCGGTCTTCATTTTGGGAGCTGCAGCTGGGCCAGACCTGATGCGGTGCAACAGCCGGAGTCCGGACAGAACCTGGGTCCTGTAATTGGTGCTAAGGGATGACTGCGAACATCAGGGGGATTTGGATGAGAGCTGCTGGTGCCCATGAGCGCTGCAGATGATAGGTTGATGGTGAGGCGTCTTCATCTGCTAGTGCCTGAGAACTCAGGTGTGTGTGTGTGTGTCTCCCTCCAGCAGGGAATGCTGTTGCTTTTTTCTGCTGGGTGTGCCCCGTGTGGTGAGGACTGTGGCTGCTTTGCCACATGGCTGCACAGTCTCCATCTCGGGGGACACAGCCGGCTTGTACCCGGTGGCACTGGTGGCGGAGCTGAGGAGGAGGCCGCAGCGATCCAGTGACATGAGTGATCCCGGGTGATCTTATGATTCATGAAAAAAATCTCTGGGCTCAATTTATCTGCAGATCCCTAAATCTTATAGCGAACGGCCACCCTGTACCTGAATCCTGGAAAGGGGCGGAGGTGGTGACCATCTACAAGTAGGGGGATAGAGAGGATCCTGCCAATTACAGACCGATTAGCTTAATCGATGTCGCCCAAAAGGTGGTTGGCAGGGTCCTCTTAACACGGATGAAGGGATGGATTGATGAGGAGGGTGTCCTGTCTCACTTCCAGGCAGGATTCAGATGTGGTGTTGGTACGATGGATCAGGTATTTAGACTCTGCCTGATCCATTGGAAAACTGTAACCATCGAGAAGGGTAGCCTGTATTTGGCTTTTATAGACCTAAAAACAGCCTTCGATTTGGTCCCCCGTTCCAAGCTTTGGCAAGTTTTGCTTGACCTAGGAATCCCTCCCCTGATCTTGAATCTTGTCAAGCGTCTGCATGAAGATAACTTTGCCAGAGTAAGGTGGGGGGGCCAGGGTCAGCTAACTGAGAAAATAGCTGTCCAGAGAGGGGTACGCCAGGGTTGTGTCTTGGCGCCGACCTTGTTCTCTCTCTATATAAATGGGGTGGTGGACCATTTGAGCGAGGACTTGACTGATGCCCCAACCCTGTGCGGGGAAAAAACACCAACTCTACTATTTGCGGACGACACCCTCCTGGTCTCCAAGAGCCCCATGGGCCTGCAGAAACTCCTTGATTGTTTCACCTCGTTTTGTGTAGCCAGAGGCTTGGTTATCAACATAACTAAAACCAAGTTAATGGCTCTGGCTCCATCCAAAAGTTTCAGGAACAAATTTAAGTTGAACGGTAGCCCGTTGGAGTTAGTAGAGGCCTTTGATTATCTAGGGGTAAAGATGAACAATAAAATGAAATGGTCCCTCCATCTGACCAAAATGGTCTTGAACCATAAACGGATTTCAGGGGCTATAGCGAGGCATCAGAGACTCTCCTATAGCCGGCCTGTAGTCCCAGCTATCAAAGTTTATGAGGGCAAGGCCCTGCCTGGGTGTCTCTACGGGGCGGAACTATGGGGGTTCGACAATCTCTCCGAGTTAGTAAGATCTGAGAACAAATTTTGTCGTGACTTAGTTTCGCTCCCTCCATCTACCCCCCTAGTCCCGCTCCGCTACGACCTCGGGAGACACCCAATAAATGAAGTGGCGAGGCTGCATCCCCTGCTGTACTGGACCCGGCTTAGGAGGTCCCCCGACCTAAGCCATTACGCCTTTGGCCTAAATGAACTGATAAGCCTGGGTGCAGGTCACAAGGTTGGCTGGGTGTCCAACCTCAAAAAATTAGTTGGTGCAATTGGTTTGGACCAGCCTGGGAGAGTCAGATGCCCCCGCCCAAACCTTTAGTGAAAAGGCTTTACTGGGACTGGATTTCTGCTGTGGCCAACAAAAACCAGAATGGTATTCTGTCTGAGAGATTTTTGGATGTTAAGCATACCCCAAGACTGGAACCCTTCCTTGACCTCATCGAGTCCCCGGGGGAGAGGGTCCTCTACCTTAAATTCAGGTACGGCACACTTCCTCTCCGAGATTTTCCTAAAGGTTGGAGCGACCAGATGGGAAACAAGGGCTGTCCGGGCTGTGCTTGCCCTACGGAATCCATAGCACATTTCATCTTTGCTTGTAGGGCATACAGCCAAGTGAGGTCTAGGTGGCTAAACCAGTTTGTATTAATTTGGGCTGCTCATCCCATAGGGTGGCTTTACGCATTTTAACCTATGAGACACTAATTCCAAGTGTAATCTGTGGCATAGCAAAGTTTTTAGGACATGCATGGAGGATAAGGCAAAGCTTGCCAAATGAAAAATAGTTAATAAGCCGTTTTGGGCATTGGTTATTTCGAGCTCACTTGATATGGACGGGCTTTAATTATACTGTTATTTGGATTTATGTATTATTTTGCCTTGTACATCATATCCCCCACCGAATTTTTAGCAAGTCTGTATTGGGGACTGTGGACTTAGCCCTTTATTCGGAAAAAAAAAAAAAAAAATGATCTCTAATGTAATCTTTCCAGTGTTCTTGTCTTTTAACCTGTTTTATACTTTTATCATGTTTTTTTTTACATCGAATAAAGTTATTCAACAACAGTGACATAAGTGAACTGAGGCCCTGTGTCCTGGGTGGCCAGTGACAGCTACAGCCGGTGAGCACTATCGTTGGCCGCTGTTACACTGGGGGGCATCTAGTTTCTGGTGGTGGTGGGAGGGGCCATATTGGATGGCTTATATGTAGTCCTCTAGGGAATAAGACTTTGCCCCTCCCCACCCACCCTGAATACCAGCGGACTAAGGACTACTGCAGGGCCTATCTGCCGGGGTGTGGTGCTAGGATGTGACAGCATGGTCTTCATGTCGGTAGACGCTGATATCCTTAGACACTGTATTGGCTGTGATGAACCCCTGATCACGCTGAGGACTTGGGCCTTGTGGCTCGGATGGCTAGGGAAGGTGGTTGCCTAAGGGAAGTCACCAAGAAACTGGGGATTGGCTGGTGGCCCTGACAGTTATCACCCATACAACTGAGATGTTGTAGTGAAGCAGCTGCAACAACCACTTCACAGATCCTTGAACCCTGCATTGACTTGGGCGATATTCTGGACGACTCCCCTAGTGGTACTATAATTTGATACTCCCTGACACAAGGAGGGGCCCATTTGGGAGCCATTCCCCCTGTGGAGCCTAACATGGGGAGGAATTGACAGCAAAGAGGGGCCCAGCAAACCAAGAAATACCAATTTGCGGCCCTGGGTTCAAGTGCAATGGCCAATTCCCTACTGCACGACCCAGTGGAAACCCCACAGGTCCCGCAGGGCCCAACGGGCACCCAGACACTTGCCGCCATCAAGGCCTCGAGTGCTGCAGTCCAGGCAAATATAGAGATTGTCTCCCAGGCGATGGCTTGCTGAGGGCAGATCTCTGCAAGATGGCATAGAGATCCTTAGCCACAGGTCGGGATATCTCCCAACTTAAGGAGGAGGTGGCCTCCCTGCAGCCCAAGTTGAGAGCCCTGTCACCCAAAACAGACACCTTGTAACTTAGGGGCCAAGGCAACGGAGGGATGGTCCTGCTGTGTAATCTGTGCTTTGTGGGTTTCCCAGAGGATGCTGAGGGTCGGACCCCAGAGCTTTTCCAGGAAAAATGGATAAAAACGATAATTCCTTTGGCACGGTTGTGTCAGTTGTTTCTGATACAAATGGCTCATTGTGCCCTGATGCCGAGCCCGTGTGTCGGGACACCCTCCGCTCTGTGATAGTGAAGATTCTTAAGTACAGGTTCAAGAATGCTATACTGCAGGCAGTCAGACAGACCGGAGACCTACAGTTTGAGAACCATGTGATACGGATTTTTCCAGATTACACAAGACAGGTTCAGCAGCGGCTTATGCTTACAGGAATTAAGCAGAAATTGAGAGCTATGGCACTATAATATATACTCCATTATCCAAGTAAAATTAAAGGTGATTCATGCAGACCGATCACACTTCTCTACCACCGCTGAAGCCGTGTGGGACTGGCTGTAGGTTCGTAGTGAAGATCGTATTCTGGGACCTGTACCGGGAGCTCCTGTCACTCTCGGCTGGCAAGTGGGAGGTGGTAGCAAGGTGGTGGAGCTTCTAGAGCCTCCTCTTGAGTGGTGGTCCATCAAGATGGCTCCTTAAACTTGGAGCAACAAAGGTCAGAGAGAGAGGCAGAGAAGACAGGCATTAGTAGAGGCAAAGACAGCCACTAATTTGGGTAATGGTACTGGTGATGTGGCTGAACAGACCCTTTAGCCAGGGGAAACCTGATTTGATACCTGACTTTCCTGACACTGCTGGATATATGTGTTGCGCACTACAGCTATGGTCAACCCCTGTGGGTGACTGCCAGAGACATTCCCGTCAATGTGTGAGATGAGGTGATGCTTGCCTGGGCATCACTGTGGAAAGATGAAAACTATGGCTCTCGAGACTCATAGACAAGTACATGACTGCGAATAACTAGGTGGTGTTTGCTGAGCGTCACAGGAGAGGCCACGTTTCACCATCCCCTTTTCTACTGTGGCTGGTATTGGAAGAGTGTTTTCTTAATATTGTTTGGTTAGCAGAGAGTCTGTTTGATGAGAAGCTTGTGGTGGTACCTGGTGGTATGTATGATTTGTGAGAGAGTGTGAAAATGTGAAGTGGCAGGAGTGTGTGTGTGGGACTGGGCTCTGCCCAGGGTCAGCAACTGCGGTTGACATCACTGAGTGGAGTTACTCTCCCAAAAATTGCTGACTTTGATGATTGACTGCAGATTGCAAGGGTTGGAGGCGATTAGCCTGTATAGTGGTTTGAGAGGTTCTATCAAGGCAGGGCTCAATGGGGCTCTTCTATTTGGGGAGACATGTGTTGGTCAATTATGTTTACCCGGTGGGAGGGTTATGATGTTTGGGATTAGTTTTGTTTTGTTTTGCTGCAACTGGGGTGTAGTGGATGCTGGGGGTGGGTTGAAGATGGGGAGGCTGTTGAGCAAATGCAAATATGGCAGCCCACCTTAACATTTTGACGTGAAATGTGCGGGGGCTCAATTCCTATGTCAAGCGGTAGGGTTCAGATCTATCTCCAGTGGCAGGGAATACAGATCGCACTTCTGCAGTAGACACATCTGATGGCTAGTGATGTTCAGAAGGTGCAGTGAAAATGGAAAGGGCAGTTGTTATCCGCTACTGATTCTGTTTACACCGAGGGGAATTTAATTTGGATCACCCCACATGTTCCATTCAGTGTTCGGAGTTTTAAAGCAGATATTGAGGTTGGATGCCTGGTGTTACATGGCACTTTGGATGAGCGAGAGGTGTGCTTCTGAACCTGTATGCAACCAGTGCAGATGATGGTGACTTTTATCTTGCACTGGAGCATTAGCTCCTCCCTTATGTTGGGGTCCCCCTGTTGTAGGCTGGGGATTTTAATTTTAATTGTGTGGTGGATAGGGACAGGGCTCACCACCCCCATAGATGAGGTTTGAAGCTGAACATAGTGTCCGTGCTGCGGGGAGTGATGGAGGGCATGGGCTGTCTGGATGCTTGGCTCACTACTCACCCGTAGTCTAGAGAGTACACTTGCTATGACCCAACTCATGCCGTATATAGCCGCCTAGATAGATTTTTGTTGTCTTTGGATCTTATCTCCAAGATAATTGATGCCCAGATTCTGGGCAAATTTCTCTTTGACCATGCACTGCTGCTTTTGGACTGGGGAGGGTGTGCGGACGGACCCAGAGTGTCGTTGTGGTGCTGCAAGACACGTGGTGACACACAGCTCTGTAAAGAGTTTAGAGCAGTGACAGTTAGGTATTTTGAGACCAACTGGCCCACAATGGAACATCGGGGGGTGGAAAGGGATGCCCTAAAGGCAGTGACTTGGGGCAGTGTGTGTCTCGTGTCAGCGGCACCAGGTGCCGGCTTGTAATACAGCTAACTGATGAGAAGCTGCATTTGATGGCCCTCCAGCAAGACGGCCCCACACTGAGGGAGTAGCGGGAGCACTGTTGTCAGCACAGGGATCAGTGGGTGAAACCTGGAATAGGTTACATTGCCTGGTATGGCATGATTACCATCAATTGCTTTATAGAGAGGAAGACAAAGCGGGACTCCTCTTGGCATGGTTGCTTAAGAGAGAATGCCGGCCCCCAGTAACCCTCTCACTGAAGTGACAAGATGGATCTATCGTGCCTCACAGGCTGGCATCAATCTTCTCCTGCTGAATCATCTTGTGTCTGTTTAAGGTGAAGGGAGATAGTTTGTTGGTGGGGACCTTCAGCTTCTTGGATGGCCTTGCAATTCCTCACCTCGCGACTGCTCAGGGGAGACTCTGGAGAGAGAGCTCCTGGAGGAGGAGTTGCAGGAAGCGATTTGGGTTATGGCTTGATTCCGGACGCTGTGCCTGGACGGACTCCTAGTAGAGTACTGTCAGGCATACTCGGTATTACTCCTACCCCGTCTACTGGAAAAGCTTTGTGAGATAATGGAGCATGGAACGCCACCTCAGTTTAGGTGTGAGGCCGAAATAAATATGATCCCCAAGCTGGGTAAAGATCTGTTAAATCCCGGATCGTTCAGACGACTTTCGAAGTTGGAGGTGGACACTAAGATACTAGCGAAAGTTCGCACAACTAGATTGCGCAGTGTGGTGTCTCACTTAGGGCACAGGGATCAAATGTGGTTTCACACCTAGTAGGGGGACTCACATGACTCTGAGGAGGTTATCACATATGCTTCATTCCATCGCAGATGGGGTACTGGAGGTGACATAGGTCGTCTTGGATATCGAAAAACAGTCAATGCTCTTAACTGGCAGTATCTCTGGGAGGTTCTCCGGAGGGTGGGTCTTGGCCTGGTATTCTTGTCCTGTCTGTAGCTGCTTTACGCTGATCCTGTCACCGAGTGTGATCTGGGCAGGTAGTGTTGGAGAGTATTCCTATTAGGAGGGCCACTAGGCAGGGTTTGCCCCTCTCACTGCTCCTTTTTGCATTGGCAATTAAGCCTATAGGAATCCGCCTTTGTAATGACATTGCGGATTGGGGTATAGAGGAGGGTGGTGTGACTTATGCTATCTCCCCTTATGCAGACGAAGCACTTATCTATGTAATGCATGCAAAGAGAGCTGTTGCAGCACTACTGTAGATCATTACTGAATTTGTCATTGAATCTTGTCTACAGGATAATAAACAAAAGATGACACCATTCCCGTTGGTGGTGATGGCGCATGTGCCCCTGGTCATCCTCCCAGTGACTGAGCTTCAGTGGGACATAGATCACTTTTGCAACTTGGGAGTTCAGGTGGCTAACACCACAGAAACCAGCTACAGACTTAACAGAGAAAGAGTCATGTCTAACCACAAAGAATCAACCAAATTTTGCATTTGGTTGCCCCTATTGATCATGGGTAGGGTTGCACTATGCAGAATGGCTCCATTGCCCAGATGCTTATATGTGCTACAGAATGCCATGCACGTTGTTCCCAGATACACATTTACAAAACTGTATAGCCTCCCTGTGTCCCTAGTGTGGGCCGGTAAGAGGAGCAGGGTTAAATTGGACATACTCAAATTTGATACCGAGCTGGTGGGTCTGGGGTTGCCGAATCTTCAATTGTAATACTTTGTGAGCCAACTACAATATGCAGCACAGTGGTGCAACAATGGACTGAATGATGAAAAGGCCCTGTTGGGGACGAGGGGACGGCTGCGGATGTGCCACAGTTCCTTATGCAAGTGACGGGGGTTCCATCTACACACTCCTTTATTGTCGAACGGGTGGCAGTGACCTGGAAGATACAATGACTTGGGCATTGCACCTGGCAGCCTATGCTAGATTGCTGTCCCTCTGCTGGCTGCAACCCTTTTGCGTTATCCAGTCTGTGATGGGTATGTTGCGGGGGTCTGAGAGAGGCTGCCTCACAGTCAGTGACCTCTACCTAAATGGGCTTCCATTACGTTCTGGGAGGCACAAGACCTGTTTGGTCTTAACTGCAGTCAGTTTTGACAATATTTGATTGTCTTGCATGTATCATGAAATTTGGACAACTTTTCCTGGGAAACCTGTAGAATCCAAGAGACTTCAGTAGATACTGGACATCAGGTTGACACAGGGATTGATCTCTCATATTTAAAGAGCCGTCAAAGGCGATTGCCAGACTGACCTGTCAGAGGCTTGTGAAAAGAGGACTGCTGTTCTGCCCAAAACACTTTCTGATGGCGCTTGGATATGAGTACTTGCCTTGGTCAGGAAGGTGGCGAGTAACAGGTGATTCAAGCTACCTCAGTTTGTCTATTTATTCATGCTTATATGTTGCCACAGCAAACACAACAAGATGATGGACGGAATGTTGAAACTTTAAAACCTGGACCAGAAACAAGAATACTGGGACCGGTTTCGGACCCATGTCTGGGCATACCCTTGGACACTTAGGGTGAACATAGCAAACACAAGATGATGGATCACTCACCCCCAATCAAGAGATCTTTGTTTATTCCATGGTTCTCTTGCTCACTATGCCACCCTAGTTTGGACCAAGCCGTATGCAAATCAGTCTTGACACTGCTCCTCCTGGGAACAGTCCAGCCCTAATTGCCAGGCCAGGTTTTCCCTGGACCGGAAACAAGAACCCTGGGGTCGGTTTCGGGGTATCACTCCTCTTCAGCCGGGCTAGCTTGATTTCAGTGGCACTACAAGCAAGGGACCCGCATCTGAGCATACCCTTGGCCAGTTAGGGCAAACATAACAAAGACAACAAAATGATGGATGGAGTGCTGAAACTTTTCAACTACTGACGCCCAGTCAAAAGATCTGGGTTTAATTCTTCGTTCCTTCACTCACTATGCCACCTCAATTTAAACCCAGCCATATGTAAATTAGTCTTGACCATCTCCTTATTGAACTGTCCAGCCTGAACTGCCAGGTCAGGTCCTCCCTAGACCGAATACAAGCATCCTGGGTCCAGTTTTGGAGTATCACCCATCATCAGCCAGGCTAGCTTGAATCCAGTGGCACAGAAAATAAAGGATCCACGTCTGGGCATACCCTTGGCCACTTAGGGGAACACAGCAATCACAAACAAATGATGGACAGAGTTCTGAAACCTTTCAACCACTTAGCCCCAGTCAACAGATCTTTGTTGAATTCATCGTTCTTTTGTTGTTCACTGTGCCACTTCAGTTTGTACCAAGCCATATGCAAATCAGTCTTGACCCTGCTCCTCATGGGACACAGTTTATCCTGAACTGCCAGGCCAGGTCCTCCTTGGACTGAAAACATGCATCCTGGGCCTGGTTTCTGGGTATCACCCCTCAACAGCCAGGCTAGCTTCAATCCAGTGGCACAGCAAGCAAGGGACCTACATCTAAGACAAACATAGCAAACACAACAAGATGATGGACAGAGTGCTGAAACTTTTCAACCACTCACTCCCAGTCAGAAGATCTGGGTTTAATCCATCATTATTTTGCTAACTATGCCACCCCAGTATGATGCCACAGCAGCTACAGAGAATCAACAGAGCTAGGTCTGTTTGCCCAAGGTCTGGGTTTCCATCGGCACTTTCCTTTAAATGACATAGGATTGTGGTGGACTATGGGGGTTTTGAGAGGTGGTGCAGGAGGTTTTATGAGAGTTCACAAATATACCATTGGATTCCTCTATCACACACAGTCTACTTGGGGAACTCCTGATGCCCCCCGCTCATGACCACAAAGAGCTATTGTATTGCTCCCCCTGACTTGGTGCTCGTTAAGCTTCGGTGGCCATCCACTAGATGCAGCCCCTTGCACTGGAGATGAAGAAATAGATACTGGATCTGCAGGAAAGGGGCAATGCAGAAAAAAAAGTTTGCAGGCAGTGCAAACTGATGAACATGTGGAAAAGGATTTTAACAGGTGGGCAGATATGTTGGATAATTTGGCTGCAGGGGACTTGCTGGCATACGACGCTCTGGTCCCTTCCCGGGACTCGAACTCTGAGCCCACCCCAGTGGAAGGTTAGTTGGTGGCCACATGAGATGGATTTGGATGAGTGAATTTTCACGGATGCGATAGGATGCGGCGCGGACCAGGGACTGGAGGCTGGTGCAGTGGTTGGTAATCCCTCCCCTCTCGAAACCCTAACTCCTGTAAATGGAAGCTTGTTTCTTTATCCGCTCACTGCTCCTGCTAATTTTTTATTGAGGTACTATTTTTGTTTGATGATAGTAACATACAATGTTAACTTCCTGGACTTGGACATTGCCCACACTTACTGCCTTGCTTCCCTATTGGAACTGGATACTTTTGTATTGTGCAAAATGCAAATTAACAGTTTTTCGTGTGCCTTTCCTAATGCACTGAATATGATAACAACAACAAAACCTGCGAGAAACGAGTTTGGCATTCACCAACGGAATGACCTATTTATTTCCATTAGCAAAATGGAAGAGAGAAAACAGATTTCATGAACAAATGCGCAAATGGAGGTAGAACCCTGCTTCAAAATAAGGCTACTTGTTTTAATATTGCGTAAGTGTAGGAAAGTAGGATCTACTTCTATAGTTACCCCCACTTTTTGGCTGGTGCTGAGCTGTATTTTGACTAGCCTGGCTGGGATCCTGCAAATCCAGCCTATCTGCTTTCTCCCTTAATTGTTGTGTTGAGTACTTAGGTACACTCCAGATTGGAAACTGTGGTACCCTTAACAGTCCTTATTATATGGTACTAAGGTACCCAGGGAATAGGTACGCATGGGCTGATGAATGCATTATGGCACTTATGGGAGACCATGCAAAGTGGATCTACAGGCGTGCCATTGCAGCGTGTGTAAGTTGGTGCTTGTACCACTTACTTAAGATATAGGTTTACTATATCTAAGTGTCACTGCACTTAAAACCTATAAGTCACCCCTATAGCAGGCCTTTGCAATCCTGAAGGCATGAAGGAATGTGCCCCTCTGTGTGCATGCACATCAGTACCTGCACGGCATAGACTGCAGCAATCCATGCTGTGCAGGTACTGCCTTTGATGTTCTATTGCGGCGCCTATTTCATAGGCACCGCACTGGGAGCGCCAAAGAGCCACCTGCTAGACCAAAAGAAAAACTCCTGATCTGGTGGGCTGTTCCTACACTGGTTTGGTAGTGCGGGAGCAGGTTGGTCCCGCTCTCGCAATGCCAAACTCCTTATAATGCCCATTATGTTACTTGATAAATCTGACTTAGGTATAGTGCTGCCCCTGTGACACCATGTGTGGTGCAGGGCAACGCATACACTGATACATTTAGCCCTTCATTTTTAACTTGTCACATTTGCTGTGTATTCAAAGTCAGTATTGGGATGTCAGACTATGTCTCCTTGCAAATTGATTTGTATTCTTTTAACATGGAACTTGGTGTTTACGTTTCTTTCTCTGACTACAAGTGTGAGAGAATTTGGTAATGTGAATTATGTGACTATCTTGGTAGAGTACCAAGAGTGTGAATGGAAAGGATGCAGAATGTAATTGTTTTGCTAACATAAAACAAAATGTAAACTAATCCGTCAATGAACTATACAAATATTTCAAAATGTACCAGCTGTTAGGCAAGAATAAATGAAGCACATTTTTGTAATTCTTAAGTGTGATAGAAACAAAGATTTTAATAGGTTTAAAACAAATCAAGAAAGTTTACTTGATGATGCGCAGATAATAAATATTCACTTAAACACAATTTTAACACATTATTGTTTGTGCACTATATAGTGTTATCAGTAAAACTGCATGTCTCTGTAAATTTAGTGGCCATGTCAATGGAAAATGTGTTATCTGTAAATGACACTGGGCTACCACACCCTGCTCAAGTAATCTATGTGTTACAGTGTGCTTCAAAATGCACCGCTGGTTATATACTACCCCCTTAACAATGGTGAATGAGCTTGGCATATTTGATACACATGTTCATTGTGTGACATGTAGATTTTTCACAGTTCCGATGACTTCAGTTATATAACTCTGAAAATTGTTCCAGCACCACTGCCACTTATTTACTATAAAATTTAATTCACATACCTACAAGAGTATATCTCCATATTCACCACTTGTCCATCTTCTATGGGTAGAGTGTCACATATGGAAGTATACTGATAAGTAGTAAACATGGGAGGGCCAAATGGTAGTAGCTGGAAAAAGGGAAGAAGTTACTACTAAGAGGCCGATTACGATGCCGTAGGAAACGGCTACAACCCTCGGTCAGAGCTGTTCCTACAGCATCGTAATCTCCTGTTTGGATTAATTTCCCACCGACTCATTTTGATGGAGTGGTCGTAAATGTATCCAAACCGGCTTTCCGAATGGCTTGCGATGGCTTCGTAGAGCCCGTCTAACATTCGGAAAGCCTCCCGTAATCCCGAGGGTAGCTCTTTCCGCCCAAGGGATTACAATGTCAGATTCTGACAGTCTTTCTGTGCCGGTCTTTCCAAAACAGAAAGGCTGTGGGAAGTTGATTTTGGGGGGCCCCAGCAGGGCCCCCAAAGATGCAAGGCCTCCGAATGGCAGCCTGTTGATCCCTGCACGCCATGGCAGGCACCTCTTCACTTTACACTGAGAGCACGTATTCTGGTCGGAAAGCATGCTCCATTGCAAAGAATAGGAGTGCGACCGAACAGTGTTCGGTCGCATCCTAATTGCTGGGTTGGGACCGCCGATGGGAGGTTGGTCGGTCATAGTACCCAAACGATGTCAGACGGACTCAGATCCGTCCGACATTGTAATCAGGCTCTATATTGGGAGGTGTTTAGAGCAGACTACAAAGGGTTTCAGGGACGGACAGACACCCATCCACAAAAGAGTAAGCCCCTTGAAATTCACAAACTGCACTTCTAAAGTTACTACAGTTAAAAAGGATACAACATGGTAGTAAATGCAATCTAGCTCAGTCCTGCACCCATACATACATGCCCACCAGTACTGCGACACCTTTCCGTTTAAAATAGAGGAGACAGGGTCTTAAAATGGAACCTCAAACTAAATCCATGTAATTTATAAATTAAAAATGTATCAAATCGATTAAATGTTAAACAAATACATATCAATCCAATACAAATATTCTATTTTCATAAAAGATTGCAACAACTTTTAAATTAAAAATAAACCGCCTAAATTCGAAAAAATATAACAACATTAATTAAGAAGAATTCTCCACATACCATTTTGTAACTTTTAATACACAATAAGTAAATATAAACATTTTACCTTAGGTAGTATTTTTTAAAATATCCTTTAAAAATAATTTTATTTCATTTCAATATAATTGAACTGATTAAATATTTAATTGAAAAATAAATTAATTCGTGCTGTAGTAGTTTTATTTTGTTCTTCATTTGAAATAAATATCTAACATGAAATTACATTTATGTTTAACATAACAATATTTTGAATATTTTTTTAGGTTGAATAAACTTCTTAAATGTTCCCTAAACTTTAAAATAGAGAGATCTCCACCCCAGAGAAGGAGAACTGAGACTAACATGAAAATATACTACTAGTAATGTTATACTACTACCTTAATTTTGAATTAAATATTGATTAATTTAAATATATTAAATGAAATTGAAATGAATCTTCAAAAATGTTGTATTTTTTTTATATCCCACCTAGGGTAAAAGGTTTGTATTTAATTACTATGGATTAGAAATTGCACACCGTTATGTATAAAATTAATATAACATAATTTAAATATTTTCTTTAATAAAAGTTATATTTACTTGTTTTAACTGAAGGTTATTATAATATTCTGTCATAAATTTTTTTTAATTTTTATTTATATATAATTTTTAACAAAATGTCCTCTGCCACCATGTTTCCTAAGAAAGTTCTGTACTCACTCAAAAGATCCAGTTAGGGCAATGTGGGTTTGACCGTATCGGCTGGTCACTGTGCCTGTGACCCACAGGTCATCCATCCCCCCAGCCAGTCCACACTTCTTGGTAGTTCCTTCAAACAAATCACCATGGCTGAGCTTCTCCTCTGAGCAGGCTTTGTCCTGTTGAGGTGCCCCCTCTCCCTTCTGTCAGCAGACTAGGTAGATTCCTTTCCACAGCAAACCAACAGCTCTCGTCTGCAAGTAGTTTCTGTCTTTGTCGTGATGTCCCTTCGCCTCTAGATAACTGGCTGACAATGGCATGAGCCCTGTATAGCAAGAGTAGCAAGAGTTTTCCTGAAACTCTGCAGAATGTCACTTTTTGGGATAGTGCGAAATGCTGTAACTGTTTTAGGAAGTTTCAGGCTATTTCCTAGTGCCCTTTTCCTGATAGGTACTATTGATTCTCCTGTCACTGTACTGGACCCCTTTTGAGGTGGTTTGATCAGTTTATTTATCCTTTCTCTACTCAGCAGATGTCTTTGTCTTTCGGCAACGATCCCACCGAAGTGAGTGATGAAGGGAGTCTCCAGTGAGGACATCCAAAACAAGAGCAGAATAAGTAGCGAAGTCTTTGCATCCGACAACCATCAGCCTTTTCGAGTAGCATCTCTAGGAGAGACAAAAGGCAGGCTCTGACAGGACGGTTACCCATGCACTTACAAAAATACTGTCTTCACTGGTGAGTGAGCTAATAGGAACAGTCCTGGCGTAACGTTGCTGTTGGAGCCAAAATTTGCAATACTGGAGATTCCAAGCGTGGTGGACATAACTAGAACAGAGCTGATTTTTGCCTCCTTGGGGTTGGTGGTTGCCAAAAGGGACATAGCTAGGAGATGGGCAGTGGCCGACAGCCCGACTATCCAGGAATGGACGAGAGGAATGGATATATATATGACGGCTGAGCAGGTCACACATCACAGCAGAGGGTGCCTGAAAAAATTCCATTAGATCTGGGACCCATGGAGAAAGCACTTTGGGCTGTATATGGGGGATGACACGCAACAATCCACCTTACACATTGCACAGGAGACCCAGACATGGGGGCCTGAGCACATAATGCCTTAATGATCACTCCTGCAGTTTACAAAAAGATACCAATGGCATGCACGGATTCATACAGATCAATGGGAGGAGGGGGGGAGTGGCCTTGTCGATGATAATCATATTTGTAACTGTTTGAGATCAAACTCCACGGATGTATAATGCAAGAATAGTTTTGTGCTGACCGTTCAGTTGAAAAAATTTAAAAATACATTTATTAAAAAGAAAAAGTACTGTCTCCATCTGCCCCCACCCCGCACCTCTTTAAATGGGAGTACTCATGAAAGGACAATCAGTCAGACAACTGTTGAAAGGTCACTGTTACATTTTTAATGGGGCCACTATCTCCGACCTCCCATACCTTAATATATGGTCCCTCAAAAAAGCGTAAGGAATGCAACCAATACATTATTCTCACACAGGAGGTCATTGCCCAGCCACCTTCTTGTGCCATTCTTTATGACGGATAATCCAAAATGGATCCACTGGTCTCATAACCACACACTAACATGCTACGCAAACTTATAATATTAGTCACCTGATATTCATTGCACACGTACCATAAATTCAGGATGTCAGCAAAGGCTGGTAGACTTCCCATTTGAAACAAGAAAAAGGCCTGTCTGGTACTAAGATTCAAAAGCTGTATGCTGACACCACCACTAAGCATCTATGAACCAGCGCACAGTACATGGGCAATAGTTGCAAATAAAATGTAAGGAGCATTTGGTGTGCTCCTTTTGACCATAAAGCCCCCTCTGGATTTTCAGTTATTTTACACATAGCAAGGACTCAACACTCACACATGATTGTTATGCACATTGGGCAGTGCACATACAAAGTAGGGAGAGTTTTAAAAGTTTGCCTAAGCAATAGTATTTGCACTGGAAGAATACCCTTCGAGTACAAATTGTATGCTAGTCATCACCCGCACAGCTCTGCGCTAAGGTGCAAAGGCTTGGTGCTAGTAGCCTAATTGTGGGCCAGCGCTGGGGGAGGAGTAGGGAATCACCATATTTCTATAGATGTGGCGATTTCCTGCTCTCTCCCTCTCCAGTCAATGCAGCATAGCAACTTTTCTTCCTGCTCTGCAATTTAATAAATATACTCCAAACTGAATAATTTAGAGTTAGACGGATATGAGACATCTGCTAAAAGGTCCCATCTGCCCTATTAAGGGGTCAGTATAAACAACACTTGGTCCTGACATATTGTTGGCCCACTTTAAATGTGTGGGACTAGAAAAATGGATTCAAATGGTCATACAGATAGTTGTCCTATGTATTAATTCAAATCACAGAGAGAAAGGGACAAATGACAATAACGTTTTTTAAGAAAAAATCTTTCTTTATATAATTTCTTTGAAAACGCAATCTTCATTCAATCATTAAGACAATAAGCGGTTGTCAGAAAAATGTGAGGAAGGAAGGGCTCATGTGTAAATGTGAATGTGAAAAGGTAAAGAAACAATCAGAGAGGATAAAGAAACAATAGTATCCTAATTTATCTGCATAACATTGGTTGGAATAGGTACGTATTCGGCCGAACCAATGTTACGCCTGTATACATTATCACTCCACTATCTTGTTCTTTAGATGGCCTCTGAGCATTAAGCACGGGTCAAGGGGTAATATTCCAGGCCAAAGGGGAAAATTGTCAACGTCTCCTGCAATAAGGGTAATTTCTCCCTCCGCATGCGGGTCTTCATCAGGACATGTGGACAACCTAAATAGAATAACAATATAATTAAGACCTATCTCCCTATTGTAATTGGATAATGTGTAGAAAGAAAACTGCAAGGACACTGACTGTGTAGTTAACCTGGGCATTCCATCGAGTGTATGTTGCCCAAGATGGATATTATGCCTATTCGTAGAAACTGTGAGAGGGTAGTCTGGAAACATTAAATGTATTAAAATTAGAACACTACCCTGTGTATTACATGACAGTTCTGTATAGTTTAGGGATATACAAAAAACTTACCCCCAAGAAAGTAGTGAAAGGCTCCTTATGTTGCTTCCAAAAATTATGTACTTTATTCAAAGTAAATGGCTGGCAAGGTTAATAAATGCGCAGGCGCTAACAGGCAGAGTTGCAACAAGCCATACCTTAATGTGAGCCCATGTGAATGAGGGTCTCGAACTTAAACATGTAGCGGGAAAAGCAATCCTTCCGTATGGGGTCCAATGCCCATCCCCGTCTGAGCCTGTGTAAAAGACAGGGGGTTATTCCCTCATAGGGATACCACCACACGGGAAATAAAGTAAACAAGCATTGGCATAGCCAATAGGTCTCGCCTTTGGAACCTTATAAGTGTTTAGTTAACCAGCACAATATTCTTGGTGCAACAACATCAACTGTTGCATAGCTAAACACTTAAGGTCCCAAAGGCGAGACCTATTGGCTATGCCAATGCTTGTTTATTTTGAGGACGAGACTACCAGCACTTCTCAAGAGAAATGCAATACCTTTAATTGGAAAGTGCCGGCACTTCTCAGAAACAAGCAGGTACTCAGGCACAGAGTACCAGCACTTCTATTTTTTTCCATTTCAAGCACTGCTAAAACCACAAATAAAAACGTGAAGGAGGCATCTAGTTTTTCATAATCCTACTTATGTTGAAGATTACAACACTCCAGGGCTGACAAGAGTTGCACCCACCTGAAGCCGTGAACTATAAACCCATGAGAGAGAGCGAGAGAGAGAGAGAGAGAGAGAGAGAGAGAGAGAGAGAGAGTTAGAGAGAGAGAGTGTGTGTGTGTGTGTATATATATATATTAAAAAACCATAGGTTTCACACAGGTTATAGTTAGGTGGACATTTCACTCGTAAAAAAACAATGAAATTCCCCCGTTATAGTTAGTTCAGATAACTATAACTCGCGCGCCCGCAATCCACTGCTCATGACCTCACATATTACATCACTCATGACATGGTCAGTGGCATCACTCATGACATCACTGATGACATCATCCTTGTGATAGAGTGGCGGTCGCGCGAGTTATAGTTATCTGAACTAACTATAACGGGGGAATTTCATTGGTTTTTTACGAAGGAAATGTCCACCTAACTATAACCTGTGTGAAACCTATGGTTTTTTAAGTGAATTTGCAAGGCTTTTTAAATGCTAATTCCTAACTATAACGTGTGTGAAACCTATGGTTTTTTAAGTGAATTTGTACGGTTTTTTTCAATGCTAAGTTATGTATTTATTAATATATATTTTTTTGAAGGTTTTTCACCGTGCGCGCACTTTGGGAGCACAGTGCGCTTTACGGACCGTGCGCGCGCGTTGGGCGCACGGTGCGCTGCACGCACCGTGCACCGTGCGCGCACCCCGCGATTTTTATTAATAAAAAAAAAAAATGTTTATTTCACCCATAGGGGTCCTTCTGTGCCCCCACACAAAGGCTAGGGGGTCAGGAACTCTCTTCCCTGCCCCCTTTTCACGTTTTCCACCTTTTTTCCCCCTTTCCTTTTCAGTGCGAGAGACAAAATGGCGGCCGACACTTCCTGATTTCGACCGATTCAAATGTTGACTGACATCTAACAACCAATCAGAATTTCGCTCGCGCACGGCACCCTGCGCGCACGTGCGCGTGTATAGATATTTATATGTTTTTAAATGCTATTTACTCAGGAAATACTGAACAGATTGACACCAGACCTGCAAAAGGCACTTCCCTGACCTGAGAACTACCTCTCTGCCAAATTTCAAGTAATTCTGTTCTGCCGTTCGGGCTGTACCTTCGACTAAAGGTCCTATGGAAAAATGCATGGGGAAAACGCATTTTGGGACCCCCCTTTTTTCTCGGCCCCTGCTTGACGAATCACACCGAGACTTTCAGGGTAGGAGCTGAGCGGAGCGCCCCATTAGTTTGGAACATTTCGCGAAGATTCGTCAACCGGCGCCAAAGTTATTCCAAATAGAATTTTGAGATTTCCTATGGAAACACGGTCCTAACTATAACTATCTACTGGCGACCGCCAGTATATAATATATATATATATATATATATATATATATATATATATATATCAAGCTCGATTCCCTCTTTTTCGTCAGAAAGGATGCTGCACTCTCGGGGCGTTCAAATACAATTTATTCAATCAAATGACCAGCAGCACAACAGACGCGTTTCGGCAGAATGCTTTTTCGATGTTACAGAGGCACCAGAAACGCCATGTTTTTCAACATCTCCCATGTCCACAAAGTAAAGAAAGGACTAAAATGATCGCTGCAACATCAGCGCCATTTTGTAGTAGGTGCACTTGTTAATATTCGAACACAACTTACAAGAATACTGCCGTGAATCGGCTAATCTCTATTCTGGATTAACAATTTATACATTTCAGCTGAATATGTCCATTTTCAAATGCATCATACATTGATAACGCCGTGAATCGGCTTATGTCCCCTCCATATATATGTGTGACCGGGATGGTTTCATTCGATTATACATTGCATATTATAATTCATTCCATTATTTCTTTTTCATTGATTTCCTTTTGGTGATTTATATTGCAAGACATGTTTACACAACAATATAATTACTTTCAATCTTTTTCAGACAAATTACAAAGTTCCAACAGGAGTTGGAAATACCCAAGGAGTTTTTAACCAGATAGCAGTTAGATACAGATCATTTATGTGCCTATGTGGACTGATAGTTCTTCCCCACTATTAAGCCCACGGGGGGACTTGGTCGATAGATCTATGATGAAACGTGACTCAAGTTTTCGTAGTTTCTTTACTCTGTCTCCCCCACGGACACTCGCTGGGACATAATCTAGAATGTAAAATTGCAGCAGATTGTGATGTTTTTCTGCAAAATGACGCGCTACGGGATATGTCTGGTCATTCTTATCAATGGCCCTTAGATGCGATTGTATGAGCGTGTGATACGCAAATGGTGGGAGGCCACCAGTCTACAAAGTTATATTGACGAAAAACGAGTCCCGAGGGGGCTCCGACCCAGAGTTATTAACGTAGTGGGCGGAACACACAGCTTCATATTGTCAGGGGACACTGGGCATACTTGTCAAATATGCCTGGAGTGATCGCAACAGGGCACTCAATGAGATAGAAAAACTGGAAGAGGAAATGACCAAGGATGAAGAAAATAAGAAGAAGATGGAGGAACTAATGGGTCAGATGAAAGTAAGACTACTTAAATATGAACAAAAAATCAAATACTGGAAACAAGAGAAATTTATACGGGACGAAAATGACTATGCACAGGGCAGGGTGTTAACATTCGCCCGGAAATTTGACGGCCCAAGGAAGGAACTCAACACAAGAATGAGACAGCCACAATCACGCATAGAAACTTCGGAATCCGATATTACAGAAAACGAATCAAGTGACGACCAAGGGGGGAGATCAATGGAAGGAATGAAAACCTCAAACCCTTTTCTGAAAATTGCACACAAAATTTTTTTTTTATTAAAACTGAAATATTGATGAATGTTCTTGTTTTCATTTTTTATTTTAATATATTTATATTATTTTCTTTACAAAAAAAATCACATTTTTTTCGGAGTCACGCACTCAAAGTGTACACATCACGGTGGGTGCGCGCATTCTAGCCTCCATTTTAGAAAAGTCATGAAGGATCCGCGTATGGTGTGCGATGGCTGTGTGTCTTTCAGTTACATCATATACATTTAATATCACGTGATATGCGCGATTGGTATGCGACCAGTCTGCGACTCCTGCTCCTGCGCATTTGCGACACATGCGCTTTACGGTACGAGATGTTTGCGTGGTTGCGGGTCCCGCGTGACATCATATACGTGCTGGGGCACGCTGGGTGCGCGACTCCCGGAAAAAAAATTATGTTCCAAAATGATATGTATGTGTCTTTAATATACATATTAAGGCAAGAGATTATGTAAGACATCAAAATAATATATTTGTACTTATAATAAACTTATATTATTTTTAAATATATTTTCGCGAAGTCGGGTGCGTGCATCGTGAGTGCCAAAAAACCAGATCAGCAGAGCTGCTGTAGAGCCAGAGAACCAGGTCAGCAGAGCTGCTCTACAGCCTAAGAACTAGGTCAGCAGAGCTGCTCTAGAGCCAGAGAACCAGGTCAGCAGAGCTGCTGTAGAGCCAGAGAAACCAGGTCAGCAGAGCTGCTTTAGAGGGAGAGAACCAGGTCAGCAGAGCTGCTTTAGAGCCAGAGAACCAGGCCAGCAGAGCTGCTTTAGAGCCAGAGAACCAGGTTAGCAGAGCTGCTTTAGAGCCAGAGAACCAGGTCAGCAGAGCTACTCTAGAGCCAGAGAACCAAATCAGCAGAGCTGCTTTAGAGCCATAGAACCAGGTCAGCAGAGCTGCTTTAGAGCCAGAGAACCAGGTCAGTAGAGCTGCTCTAGAGCCTAAGAACCAGGTCAACAGAGCTGCTCTAGAGCCACAGAACCAGATCTGCAGAGCTGCTGCAGAGCCAGAGAAACCAGGTCAGTAGAGCTGCTTTAGAGGGAGAGAACCAGGTCAGCAGAGCTGCTCTAGAGCCAGAGAACCATGTCAGCAGAACTGCTTCAGAGCCATAGAACTGGGTCAACGGAGCTGCTTTAGAGCCAGAGAACCAGGTCAGCAGAGCTGTTGTAGAGCCAGAGAACTAGATCAGCAGAGCTGCTCTGTAGCATAAGAACTAGGTGAGCAGAGCTGCTCTAGAGCCAGAGAACCAGGTCAGCAGACCTGCTGTAGAGCCAGAGAAACCAGGTCAGCAGAGCTGCTTTAGAGAGAGAGAACCAGGTCAGCAGAGCTGCTTTAGAGCCAGAGAACCAGGTCAGCAGAGCTGCTCTAGCTGACACTGACTGACTGGCACTGACTGACTGACACTGACTGATTGACACTGACTGACACAGATTGACTGTCACTGACTGACACTGATTGACTGACACTGACTGACTGACACTGACTGACTGACGGACACTGACTGACACTGATTGACACTCACTGACACTGATTGACTGACACTGACTGACTGACACTGATTGACTGACACCGACTGGCTGACACTGATTGACTGACACTGACTTACACTGATTGACTGACACTGACTGACTGACTGACACTGACTGACTGGCATTCTCTACTACTCACTCTCTACTACTCTCTACTACTCTCTCTGCTATTCACTCTCTACTACTCACTCTCTACTATTCTCTACTACTCACTCTACTACTCTCTCCTACTCTCTACCACTCACTCTCTACTACTCTCTCTCTACTACTCACTCTGTACTACTCACTCTACTACTCTCTACTACTCACTCTCTACTACTCACTCTCTACTACTCACTCTCTACTACTCTCTACTGCTCACTCTCCACTACTCATTCTCTACTACTCGCTCTCAACTACTCACTCTACGACTCACTCTCTACTACTCTCCCTACTTCTCACTCTCTACTACTCTCTCTCTACTACTCACTCTCTACTACTCTCTACTACTCACTCTCTGCTACACACTCTCTACTACTTGCTCTCTGCTACTCGCTCTCTACTACTCTCTAGTACTCACTCTACTACTCACTCTCTACTACTCACTCTCTACTACTCACTCTCTACTACTCTACTACTCTCTCCTACTCTCTCTCTACTACTCACTCTCTACTACTCTCTCTCTACTACTCTTTACTACTCACTCTCTACTACTCTCTACTACTCACTCTCTACTACTCACTCTCTACTACTCACTCTCTACTACTCTCTACTACTCTCTACTACTCACTCTCTACTACTCTCTACAACTCACTCTCTAATACTCACTCTCTACTACTCACTCTCTACTACTCACTCTACTACTCTCTACTATTCACTATCTGATACTTTCTCTACTACTCTCTACTACTCACTCTCTACTCTCTATTACTCGCTCTCTACTCTCTACCTCTCTCTACCTCTCTCTCTACTACTCTCTACCTCTCTACCTCTACCTCTACACCTCTACCTATACACCTCTACCTCTCTACCTCTCTGTACATGCAAACATATGCACATATATATGCATATATATGCATATACATTTATATATTCCAGATCTGCATTGAAGAAATCCCATCCAGGAAAAAACAACGCTTCACGGCACCCAATGCTTTTAAGGCAGAGTTTAATTAGGCCACACAAACTCTACGCGTTTCGGGAAACTCGGTCCCTTGATCAAGGGACCGAGTTTCCCGAAACGCGGGACACTGACTTACACTGATTGACTGACACTGACTGACTGACTGACACTGACTGACTGGCATTCTCTACTACTCACTCTCTACTACTCTCTACTACTCTCTCTGCTATTCACTCTCTACTACTCACTCTCTACTATTCTCTACTACTCACTCTACTACTCTCTCCTACTCTCTACCACTCACTCTCTACTACTCTCTCTCTACTACTCACTCTGTACTACTCACTCTACTACTCTCTACTACTCACTCTCTACTACTCACTCTCTACTACTCACTCTCTACTACTCTCTACTGCTCACTCTCCACTACTCATTCTCTACTACTCGCTCTCAACTACTCACTCTACGACTCACTCTCTACTACTCTACTACTCTCCCTACTTCTCACTCTCTACTACTCTCTCTCTACTACTCACTCTCTACTACTCTCTACTACTCACTCTCTGCTACACACTCTCTACTACTTGCTCTCTGCTACTCGCTCTCTACTACTCTCTAGTACTCACTCTACTACTCACTCTCTACTACTCACTCTCTACTACTCACTCTCTACTACTCTACTACTCTCTCCTACTCTCTCTCTACTACTCACTCTCTACTACTCTCTCTCTACTACTCTCTCTCTACTACTCTTTACTACTCACTCTCTACTACTCTCTACTACTCACTCTCTACTACTCACTCTCTACTACTCACTCTCTACTACTCTCTACTACTCTCTACTACTCACTCTCTACTACTCTCTACAACTCACTCTCTAATACTCACTCTCTACTACTCACTCTCTACTACTCACTCTACTACTCTCTACTATTCACTATCTGATACTTTCTCTACTACTCTCTACTACTCACTCTCTACTCTCTATTACTCGCTCTCTACTCTCTACCTCTCTCTACCTCTCTCTCTACTACTCTCTACCTCTCTACCTCTACCTCTACACCTCTACCTATACACCTCTACCTCTCTACCTCTCTGTACATGCAAACATATGCACATATATATGCATATATATGCATATACATTTATATATTCCAGATCTGCATTGAAGAAATCCCATCCAGGAAAAAACAACGCTTCACGGCACCCAATGCTTTTAAGGCAGAGTTTAATTAGGCCACACAAACTCTACGCGTTTCGGGAAACTCGGTCCCTTGATCAAGATGCAGATCTGGAATATTAGGGTCCCGCTAACCCGTCACGGCCCGCCATCGTCAAGCGGCTCGAGTTGAAGCGACTACGGATGTTGAATGCATTTATATATATGTAGGTGTATATATATATGTACATATATAAACATATAAATATAATCTGCATATCTATATAAATATGAATGCATGAAAATATACACATATACATATATTCACACATATGCATGGTATGTACATGAAAGTTTGAAAAACTCTAATACAAGCAAAGCTAAAAATCCACCTAATTACAAACAGAATTGCTTTAACTTAAACGTCAGCGAGACCTATTGCATTTTCAATGCTTGTTTACTTTGATTCCATCAAGAAGGCATTCAGATGTGTCACACATTTTCCATAAATTCTGAATGTTAGCACTCTAGTTGCTCATTAGATCACTGTAGTAAAGCTACTGCTCACCAGGCAAGTCTGCTGCTGGTATTCAAAGTGCATGTTTCAGTCTGCATGTCAGAATGTTTTTATGAAATAAAAGAGGATTTCAGAAGTCAAAATGTGCCCTAGTTTTTCTTTCTGCAGCACTAATCATAATTTATATGGCAAAATGAACCCCCTCATTTTGTTCCTTTGTAAATTAAATGTTTTAAGTGTTACCACTTTATTCCAATCAAGATGGCTTCAGGTGTGCCATACTTTTGTCATAAGTAAGACTGTTAGCGCTCTAGTTGTTCTTTAGAGCACTCTGGGAAGCTGCAGTAGAACACAAAGGAATCAACTGACAGTCTCTGCCCTTGTTGGATGTACATGTTTTACTGAGAATGTCAGACTTCATTCTTACATGACCGAGAAAGATAATGTGAATTTACAGAAAATATGCTCTCAGTTTAGCTTATAGATCACCTTCCAAACCTCTGTGGGAAAAGTATGAGAACATAGTTTTCTCTCAAACATGGTTCGTGATATCACAGCAGAAGGCTTTTTCACATGGTAAAATCACCTTAGAACACACCACAATTCCTAAAATGAGTATGGTACCATCAACAAATGATTTATAATGTAACTAAAGTCTTAAAACCTTCTATTAACTGCAATGCTTTTTAATGAGGTGCTATCATGTATATTGGTCCCAAGATGGCTGCCAACACTTCTTGGATGAAGTGCTGACAGCCAATCAGATCTCAGGATGAGATGTGTGGTTAGGCTCCGCCCACATATATATATGCTTTTAAATGCTATTTTCTCAGGAAATACTGAACACCCACTGGTTGTTGCGATTAGGGCTAGCCTGGACCGGCTAGAGAGTTTGTCTGCTGCGGTTTCGCTGGGAGGTGAGAGCGCCCTGCCAGAGCCACGGCCGATTGGGAAATCTGTGCCTTTGCTCCCTGTTGCTACCCCACCTCGTCAGGAGGATTCCACCGCCCCTTCTGTGCCCTTACCACTGGCAGTAAATGGCCAAGTTTTTAGCAAAAGGAAACGACTGGCTAGTCCACGTAAGGGCAGTTACTTAAAACCTTTTAAGAAACCCAGGAGAGTTGGAAGTAGGGTGGGTTGGTCCCATAAGGGCGCAGGGGTGGGTGTTGGTTATCCACAGGGGCTTAAAGGGGGAGCAGTTACTGGTGCTATTGTAGAGAAGACATGTGTGGATCTGATGTCCGATCCTCCTGAATCTGCCGACGGCCCCCCTACCGAGACCCCATTAATCACCCAGCTCGAAAAAATCATGAAATCATTGTTGATCCCGGTTCTAGAGCGAGTGAAGGGGCTAACAGAGCGACTGGACAGATTCGAGCAAGTCACTCTTGATAATTTTTTCTCCCTAAAATCTCTCATTAAACTCCACTCTAGAATTAGGGAGGATGTCTCAGTAGGGAATTTTGCTCCTCGAGAGTCACCTACTGCCCCAATAAGTCTAACTAACACATGTGGGGCAGTGCAGGGGGTGGTCGAGGTAAATAGCCCTGTGGTGCAAACTGTGGCCTCCTCTGGAGCCATCCCAAAGTTCGGGGCAACCACAGTGGGGGTACCGGCGCAATCTAACGCAGCACTGGGTAGGATTGTCTATCCAGTGATGATTTCGAGGTCTACGGGCCCAAGCACAAGCGGTACCGCTACGACTAAAAAATCTAGCGATAGTAATTGTACTGGTACAACTAATACCAAATCTGGCAAAATAACCCCAACTTCCATCTTACAACCAAGAAATGCTCCAAGCATTTTTCCTGTCTCCAATGTCAACTTACCCCCAGACTGCCAGCCCTTTGTGACAGTACTTACTGGGGTTCCCGTGCTAAAGCCAGGTAAACATGAGTCATATGCCGAACTTAAGAATAAAACCCTATTCTGGCTAAAGGAAAACAGACCTCTCCCTAGCTCATTGGGTGGTCGGGTTATCCATGTGAGGAGGGTTAGCTGGTTAGGCACCCGGCCCAAAGACATAATGGGGGACTGTATTATAGTTAATTTTGAAGACCCTAGGGTAGCCAGCTATGTTTGTAGTTTCAACAATAGTGAGGGCGGTATGGGCCCCAACACAGGAATTGGTACGCCTGATCTTAGTTTTTTTAATCCCTATGTAGCTCCCGCCCGGCCTGCTAGAATCGCTAGTTGGGAGGGATGGATTGGCAGACAAACTCCTCAAAATCTCCCCCAATTCAGCCTGTTTCGTCAAAATCCATGCCCATTTCCCACTTGGTCCTGGCAGGATTGTTGACAAAATAGTTATTGTAAAGGGGCTGTTTCGGGGCCACCCTATTATAACTTATCTTCTTTTGAGGGTAGTGCTGTGTCCCATATTGTGGAGTCAACAGGTTATTCAAATCCTGATGAGTCCGCCCTCGAAGCCCCTAACCAGCTGAAACCGGTAAGTGATGTACCAACTAACTCTGGATTTCAGGATAGTCTATCCGTGCAGAGGTTTTCCTCTGCGCAGGTTGCAGTTGATGATGAGGTCCTGAAGATTGTCAGCTGGAATATAGCGGGCATTTTTCGCAACCTGGACATACCGGAATGGAACTCTTTTATTGAGTCATTCGGGATATGCTTATTTCAGGAAACCTGGTGTCTGGAACCGCGATCCAAGGTTGGTTACACCACCTATTTTGTACCTGCAACCCCTTCGTCCACTGGGAGAGGTCGACCTTCAGGCGGTCTATTAATTTGGGTAAGCATCTTATTGGGGTATCAGATTAGGTGTATAGAAACTAAGTCCCCAGATTTGCAGAGACTAGTAGTCAGAGGGTCTTCTGGGGGCGGACTTTAGAGATTTTTAATATCTATGTTAGATCCCCGAAAGGGGGTGCGCCCTCATTGACCCTACTGGGCTTAGAGGATGCACTCAGATCCTGTAGGTCAGCAACGTATATTATGATAGCAGGGGACTTTAACTGCACCTTTGAACCCCTAGCCGAGGATGACATATTAGGCTCTCAAGAAGAAGATGTTAGGAGAGGCATTCCACCCCTGTTAATACCACCTATTAAGAGCTGGACCCAAAGTGCTATCCATTTAAATGCCCTAACCCTGGAATATGGTGTGAGGGCAGTAAATGGACGGTCAAAGTCGGACTCCTGTGGGGCCCACACCTTCAATAGGGTAGGTCATTCATCTCGAATTGACTATATCCTGCTGAATTTCAAGCTCTGGGGGCATTTGTTGGATATGGCAGTCCTCCCTTCGTCTGACAGCGATCATAATCCGCTGTCTTTGTCACTGTCCCCAATGTGGACGGTTGGGGAGAAACTGCAAGTCCCCCAGGCGTGGAAGTCAACAAGCGATGTTTGTCCCTCGAATTGAGGTAGGCGCCTAAAATGGAAAAATGTAGCTTTCGATGAGTGCAAGATCGTGGCAATAAGATCAATCATGGCTAACGCCTTGGCCAGACTAGATTCCCTTGCGACGAAAGTTCATGAGATTTCCACTCTGTTTAGCCATACTACCAAAGCATTAGGTGACCTCTTCACTGTGCGAAATCCAGGTTATAGGGCCAACAAGATGGGGCGCCCTAAGGGTAACCCTGGTTGGTATTCTGCTCCCTGCAGAAGTGCGAAAAGGGACTTAATCAATGCAGTTAAACTTAAGGATACCGAATTGATTAGTACAGCCAGGAAGTTGTACAGGGGTGCTATTGGTAAGGCGAAGAAAGAGTGGGAAAATCAGTTCTGGTGTGATCTAAAACTGGCAAGTGCTGGGAGGGACTCGAAGGGTTTTTGGGATTTAATTAGAACCAGGGACAAACCCATAGATTCCCTTATAACATGCAATATCCCTGAGGCGTCATAGTTTGACCATTTTTCCAACCTTTATACTGTGGCTACGGGGGTTGGGGTAGAGCCAGCTGAAACTTTTTCGGTTGATTTTTTCGGGCTGAGGACCTCCTGTTTACAGGGAAGGAAGTAGAGGTTGCGATTTCGTGTCTTGTCCCAAATAAAGCTGCGGGGCCGGATGGGCTACCCGGGGATTTGATCCGCATTAATATATTAGAATGGGGAAAGCTCATTGCATCATTACTTAATGCAAGTTTCTATGATGCACCTCTCCCAGACTCCTGGATGGGCGCTGAGGTCGTCCCGATTTTCAAAAAAGGGAGTCGGGACGACCCAGCTAATTATCGCCCTATAAGCCTACTGGATTCATCGCAAAAGGTGGCAGGAAAGGTGGTTTTAGGGAGGATGCTCCAGTGAGTAGAGGAAAATAGGATACTTTCTGATTTCCAGGCGGGCTTTAGGTCAGGTACTGGGACCATTGAGCAGTCATTCCGTCTGCTGTTGTTATACTGGAAGGTGGTTGTGCTGGGCAAAGGCAGTCTGTATCTTGCCTTTATAGATTTACGGACTGCCTTTGACCTAGTGCCCCGCAGCCGCCTATGGAGGGTGTTGTCAGATTTAGGTATGCCACCGTACTTATTATCTTTGATAATTAAGTTCCATGCAGAAAACTTTGCACAGGTTCGGTGGGGCAATCAGGGCCAAAAAACCGCCCGAATAACTGTAAATAGAGGTGTCCGTCAGGGCTGTGTTTTAGCCCCCACTCTGTTTTCATTGTACGTCAATGGAGTGGTAGAGCATCTCTTACAAAATCCTTCAGATGCTCCATCCCTGGCGGGCAGGAGAATACCCACTCTATTATTTGCAGACGACACCCTCTTGATCTCCAAGACCCCAGTTGGACTGCAGAGCCTCCTTGATAGGTTCCAAACTGTTTGTAATTTGAGGGGATTAGAAATTAACACGGGAAAGACCAAATATTTGGTCTTGAATCCCCCCAAAAAAAGGGGTAGGCCACCTGCACTGAACTCAGTGTCCCTAGAAAGAGTCAAGGAGTTTGACTATTTAGGAATCCGCCTCTCTGACACCATGAGGTGGAATTGTCATCTCCACAAAATGCTGCTAAGTCATAAAAGGGTGGTGGGGGCACTGCTCAAAGAACAACGGTCCTCCACCCTCAAACCGATTGCCCCAGTACTTGACATCTACAAGGCAAGAGGGGTGAGTGCGGCGCTTTACGGAGCAGAGCTTTGGGGGGCGCAGAATGTGGATCAGTTGACCCGTTCAGAAAATAAGTTTTTGAAGGATTTAATGGGCCTCCCTTATAGTACCCCCACCCTTCCCTTACTCCTTGACATGGGCTGCTGTCCTATTAAAGACCAGGCAAGGTTGCGCCCTCTACTCCTCTGGGCCCGCATATGGAGAGTTCCGGAGCTTGTTAGTTATGCGGAGGGGCTAAATGAGGTTTTATCAATGCCTGGTTGGCATAAAATAGGATGGTTGAGGGATGTTAAGCGGTTGCTGAGCGAGTTGGGTCTTGGAGGGGCCTGGCAGTCCAGGACCGCACCATCCAAGTCTGTCCTGAAAAAACTGTACTGGAAATGGGTAATGGATTCCAGAAACTCTCATCCCAATCTATGTAGATGTTCTGCTGAATTCCTATTAGTAAAGGAGGTGGCACTACTTGAGCCTTATCTCAATATCATTTCAAAATTTAGAGATAGGGCTTTATATTTTAAATTTAGGATAGGTGTGCTGCCTGTGTGTGAGTTGACCGCAGGATGGAAGGTACCAGCACAGACTACTCCTTTCTGCCCTTTCTGTGAGACCAGGATTGAGTCGGTTTCCCAACTTTTATTTGAATGTCCTGCATATAAAGCTCCTCGCCTCCGGTGGCTGAAACCCCTATGTAAAGAGCTAGGCACAAGACAATGTAGTGAGGCTCTCCGTATTTTAAAATCCGACACACGCCCTTTATTCACCTGTGGTATGGCGAAGTTCTTAAATTGGGCATGGTCGATCAGATCAAAAAGCCTTTTGCATGTTGTTTAATTATGGTTTTAAAAATTTGAATTTTTATGTAATTTATCTATGCCATTCGTATCTTGAACCTGCATAATTGTTTTCGTATGAATTGGCCTTTTATTTTATTTTTAAAAATAGATGTATTGTATTGCTTTTAAAGATATGTTTTATATCGAAATAAAGCCAACTTTGACTGACTGACAAATTAGCCAAACCAAGTGGAAGAGCATGCAGAGTGGTGGGGCTACACCTTTGGATTCTCATGCCTCTTGAATGTGCAACTGAAGAATCACCATCTCTTGTTTACGGTCTTAGGGCCTAATTTAGATCTTAGCTGTCCGACCGCCAGTCTGCCGCTGTGTCAGGCTCCAGTACTCCGTCGGGTTGATGGAGTACTGCCCACCATATTTAGATGTATACACGAAATACAGAAGACTACTGCTGCCTCAGTCTCCTGTGCTGATGACCCACCCTCCGTTGCCATCCTGATGGCAGGGTCCCGCTGCACCAATTTGGATGCTCCAGTTGGGCTTGCGGTCTTCTGATGGTGGAGTTAGGACTGGGGGATGTCCATGGTTGTGAGACAGGTAAGTGACATTTAATTTTTTACGTATAACACATATGTGTTGTGCATGTTCCATATGTGTGTGTAGGTTATGTGTAGTGACCATTTGTTATACATTCTGCTCTCTACCCTGCTACCATACACACACCATGTACTGTATACCCCCATGCATGACATACACCTACCTTTGAGCCTGTCAAAATGGGGTGCAGGTCCGTCATGGCCAAGGTGCCCCAGGACAGGAGGGCCGAAAAGGAGAAAACCGCAGCCTGTACTAAAGAAAAAGGTGAGTTTTCACCCCTTTTCATCTCTTTACACTGACTTGAATTAGTAGCATGTGTCGGATTTCCTTCCACTTCTTGTGTTTGTCCCTCCCCTGGAGCATTGAAGCATTACTTGTGTCCTTCCATTACTGCTGTTTCAGGTGCTACTTTTTTGTATGTTTTTAAGCACTCTGCAAGCGTGCATGTGATTTCCAGCAATCTCCCTCGTGTACATCTAACCCTCTGCCATGCACACTCATGTTGCTCTTTTTCTTCCAGGTTGCACCTCCCTCCCCTCCCCCATGATATACTCTTATGCTCATCTCCTGTGCTTTTTATTTGCCTTTGTGCCCCCCCTCAGCTCCAAATTGTGACCAGGGTCGGCTTTAGCACTGGGGGCACCTGGTTCAAAAATCTTTGTCTCTACCCTAACCTATGGATTCCCTCACTGCCACCTTTCAATAGTGCCCCTTATCTCTACATAGCCTCTCTCTCGCATTTATTTATTTTACAATACTAAACATCCCAATGTAGTATCAGAGCACATTACATCACAAAGATATTGTACAAAGAGTCATCCATGCAAAGTTGCTGCTCTGTGTTGCATGTAAAGGAGAGTGTACAAAAGCAGCATATCTACTAAGATATGGTGCTGTTGCTCTCTCCTCAAGTGCTGGCTTACCTTAAACTACCTTGGGTCAATGCAAACACCCGGCTCAAACTTATTTGAAGGAAACACGAGATCTACTGAACTTATTAAAAGACAAGCCCTACCAAGGGAACTCGATGTGCCTCGTAGGCCTCGACATTGAAAGCCATTGTACTAGCCTCCCACAAGAAGAAACCTTGGAGACCATTGAAGACATCCTCTTCTCACAAGAATGGGAACAGAGAACACCTAGGCACTTCCTGCTGGAATGTTGCCATATGGCCCTCACAGAAAACATTTTTGAGTATAACGGAAGTCTGTATCTACAATGCCACGGGACTTCCATGGGCAGTACTTTTGCTCCGAGTGTAGCAGGACTGTATGTGAGTAATTTTGAGAAAGCACACATCCTGAATGACAACAATCCATTCAGCCACAAAATCCTATTCTGGAGACGTTATATAGATGGCGTTATCATGATCTGGAATGACACATTAGAGAGCCTACTGGACTTCCATGATTGGATCAACACGACGGATGAGTTCCTGAAGTTCACCTACACAGCAGACAATGGAAAACTGGGCTTCTTAGACATTACTATCTATGTGGAGAACAACACCATAAATACCAAGACGCATTATAAACCGACGTCCAAGAACAGCTTACTATCCTATAAGAGCTTCCACCCACGACCTATCAGGGAAAATCTGCCATGCAGTCAATTCCTACGGATTAGGAGAAACTGCAGAAGATTGGAGGACTATAAGGATCAAGCAAGCAACCTTTGTCAAAAACTGAAAGGCAGAGATTACCCCCAAAAAACTATACAAAAATGTCAGAAAATGCCAATAAATCAACCTAGGGAGAGCCTGCTTGAAGATACACCTAAAACCACCACTGACACTCTCATCTGTGTGACAACCTACAGTGCAGCGTCTAAAACAGTTAAAGAAAATTTGAATAAGAATTGGAGAATTCTTACCTCAGGATCCTACAACTGGCCAAATTCAAGATTTGCGAATAAAAGGACTAGGAACATTAAAGATGTCTTAGTTCACACAAGACCACAGACACCACTACTAAGGAGAGAGACAATCGGGACATCCTGGAATATGATGCCCATAATTGGCCACTACCCGTGTGGCTCGTGTTCAGTGTGCAAATTAACCAAACCAACTAAGTCCATACAATTAACACCAACCTTGATCTGGACAATCCGGTATCACACCAACTGCAACAAAACACGTGCAATCTACATGATTACTTGCTCATGTGGTCTGAGGTACATAAGAATGACTTGTCGCAAGATCAAACGGAGATCTGCGAACACCGAAGCAATATAAAATGCAAGAGATTCAAGACCAAAATGAGTGACCACTTTATTGAATTGAACCATACAATTGATGAGCTCCAATGGGTGATTCTGGAGACGCTACTGATCAAAAATCACAACGCAGAACAGATCCTGTACAAAAAAGAAGAACGGTGGGTGTACCGCCTTAAAACACACATAACAGATCTGAACGACATTATTCTTCGGCATACACTTGCACGATAACACCTATGAACAATAGTTTGCGAGTATTCTAATCTGTACTGTGAGGAAGGACTAACCATGACCAGCCCACAATATGCAGTCGGAACGAATACCGTCTTTCCCTGGCTCATAAAAATCTCAAAAAGCCAGAAAACCATTTAAAATGACTACTCTGACCTAACAAAAGGTTACATAGCGGTCTCCCTTCGCCTACCACGCACTGGGCGAGCCTGGGCGAATTCCACTGACTTTTTCCCTATTTTTCTTCACATCTGGTGAAATTAGAGCACCATTTATCATTTTGGTCTACAACTACTATAATCATTATTGACTAGTACTGGTATTTTCCAAATTTTTTGACTGCTCCAAAGAGTGAAAAACCCTGAGTCTCTTTACCATGCCCATCATCCTTCTATACAACTTAGAAAAGAGTATTTTATTCATTTGATTTTTCTAATTATTGCATTTTTGGCAACCGTTGACATTTGGTTTACCAATACTATTAATAATGGCCAGTATTGGAACACTTTTAAAATTGCAGCCAATGGGTGACAAACATCTAGTCTATCTACCATGCTCATCGTTGTCTTTTAAATCACCACTCGCAACGAGCCAGCGTCACCGGGGCACCGTCAGAGGAGGTAAAGCACAAGCTTGAGAGCCTGCCATCAAGGTAAACGCACGCCTGACATAGCTTACTCATCTTTCGGTTTTTCCTCGGCCAGCAGGTCATTGAGCCTGCCGGTTAACCCAAGGAAGCCACACGCTGGCACTTTTCAGGTACGCGAGCACGCCGCATGAAACGCCTCAGAAAATGTATATCGCCACACAGTTTCTTCTACCAAACGCCCGAAACATAACTTGCATGCTTAGTCTTAAACTAACTTTCCCTTTTCACAATGGCATTTAAGCAAACACGCTAACAAAGCAAAGCTAAAAATAACCAGGTGCCTTATCTAGTTCTTTAACCTTGATCATATCACATTGAACCACATACCACTAAATGGCTCTATTCGCAATAACGTGCGTGCCCCTCACTTAGCCAGCTTTGCTAAACACACAACTTTTTTGCATCTTGAGGCTTGTAAATCAGCCCTTTCTAGACACGCTCTCAAATCTGCATTATTTTGGTAACGAGAACCACACCATACCTTTGCATATTGTGGTTCATCATTCAGTGATATAAAAAAAAATCCAGTAGTTGTATAGCGCACGAATCCGCCCCCCCCCCCAGGGGTATCTCGGCACTGGGGGCCATTGGGAAGATTAAGCAAGCTATTGCCCAGAATCGCATGGTGCTGGGCAGACCCCTGCCACCAGAGCGAAGGATTGAACCGTGATCCTCAGCGTCCAGTGTCAGTCACCCTGGGCGCGGCGCCACACCTCTCCCCTATTGTCCAGGTGACTGCCAGACTTGGGACAACATTGCTTACATGTCAGTTTGTGTTTGTGTCATGAATTTTGCCTGATGTACCACACAAGACATATGCACCTTGTGGTCCATCATTCATTAATATACTTGTCGTCTATATGATTGCCTAATTGGTACATCATCTTATACGTGCTAATTCTTGTCTTTGTCATTAATTTTGATTACTCTCCTGGAGTTTCATTTTCCAATAAGTAAATATGCAACAATTATTTTCTGGAAGTCTATGTAATCTATTTTTACTCCACTTATAGGTGCCACTGACCTGTTACTCAGAAGTAGGGTGAGTTAATTACCTACCCTGTAAGGGTGCTTACAAAATTAGCAACCCGATAATTCTAATTAGGTCCTGAAGAAATCCCTCTGACCTCTCCTGGGCAATAAATGGGGCTGAAACATGCCAACCTGACCTTTCAATTGTACTACATGTTGCTATAGAACAGTAGCATTTCTATATACGCACCACCACTTTTTAACCTTGCCACCTCTTCTTCTGAATAAAGTGTGTTTAGGAGGGAGAGCGCAGCAATTTTAACTCAGTTCACTTTTTACTTTTTCACCTAATCTCTGATCACTTCTGTCAAAACTAGTTGGTCAACCTCCAGGTGGAGGGAAGCATATTATTTTTAAAAAACCTGATAATGATGCTTTCACATTCTAAGAGAAGCGGAGAATCAAGATATACCGCTCTGAAAGCTCCTGTACGTGAATGAGGGTTTTTAAAGTTGGTTACCACACCTGACCCTGGGATTACAGGTACAAGTTATCCATTCTCCCATTGATTATTTACCTCCTATAGGAAGCTGAATGGATCACAGCTTCTTCCTCCCCCTTTTGATTACACAATACTGTGACATATATCCCAATGATATGAAGACACTGACATGGGATCACTTATTTCAAACATATTTTCACTCCACAAGCTCTTCTTTTTCTCTGCTGCGGGAAGCCTTAATGCCGTAATTGTCAAATCAGTGCTTGTAGGCAGGGCTCCGTGTTTCCAGTCCCCACATTTTCCAAATAATTTTATCAAGTGACGTATGGCCTGTGTACCAAGCTCAAGTAGCAAATAGAGGTGGGTGTAGCAACAAATCAGTAGGGTGAGTCGAGCCAAGGTTCTGGCTTTGCTCTAAGAGTCCGTGCACGACCCAAGCCATGAAAATGTTTGCCATCTATATATTGCAACAAATATAATGTACAAATGTGATACAGTCTCTTCAGAATTCCCCACATTATTTTTTATCACATGTAGAAACTTTCACTGTAATACATCAGATTATACCACTACATAGACAGGCATTTATTAAAAGTGATAGTTTTCAAACATGTACTTAAAAACATTTTTTGCTTGCCCCCTCAATGACAATATAATTAGTGAGCTAAGAATCAAGTCAACTGTCATGTAAACCCTAAACTTGGCCTAAATTCTTATTCTTAGTGGAGAAACATTATTGTCTAATTAATCAAGCATAAGAGGGGCTTGTTCAGTGCACATTCTGGACTAGTATTTAAAAGTGCTCTCACATGTTATAATAAAGAAAAAGGAGACACTGTGAATTAAAACGTTTGCCTAGAATCACACAATTTGGACAAACGGAAGCTGAAATTGATTCCTGAACATCTGGTTGCACACTGTGAAATCCAACCACCAAATGTATATTTCTCACTTTCTCTCCTGTTTACGTCAAAGTTCAGGGGCATAGGAGACACTAATTTACTTGGGGGGGACAGGGTCAGCCTCGGCGACCCAATAAAAATTGCCTGTGGTCTTCACATCGCTGGATCCACTAAACTTTCACAATCACAGAGTTTTGGAGTGAAAAAGTGACATTAAAATAAGATATTTTGTATACAAAGTTCAGGTGCAGTTTTATTAAATACACCCCAATATCCTTCAGCTGCCAAAGGTCAAACGCAACCTGGAGGTCACGGTTTTAATCTCTGCAGGATCTGCTTTTCATCCTTTGAAGGTTCATAACATAAGTGCTAATGGGTTGCTATAATATTAACCCCTATAATTTTTAATTCTATTAGCCCATGATAACATGGCTGTAAGTGATTCATACACAGAGACAGGACTCTTTTTTTTGTTTTGCAGTTTTTAACTTGACCCAAAGAAATTGGAGACCTACACATGAGCACCAGTTACATTACACAAGATCGCATTCATTTTTTGGTTTTTTTTAGGCAAAGGAACATTAAGTGATATCCCCAGTATCGCAGGATGTTGAGGCCATACCAAGACTTGAACCTGGTTCCCCAGTTCCAAAGTCAACATCTCTGGCCATAATCCCACATCCTCGCTCTTAGATAAAATACGACAAAATGTATTTTGAGAAGCAGGTAGATCTCCTCACTGAATTTACGGCCTGGAGAATACATCTAACTTGTCTGACTGCACGCTGATATTCCAAAATTGTTGTGTCAAAGTGCTCTGAAGTGGTTGAAAAGATTTGTGGACATTAAACAAAACGTACTAAATATGAATCAAAGCAGAGAGAGACTCCTCAAAAATGAGTCTGAGCTTGACCTGGAGCTGGGAGCCTTGAAACAGATATATCTTCTCCTTTCTAGGATCTTTTTTCCTCACAGTCAATGGTAATCAGAGGAGGCAGCACCTCATGCTGCTCCCAGGTCGGCTACAAATGGAGTGGAGCAGCCAGGTATGGGCATCATGAAGTGGAGCAGTCAGGAAAGGATGGGGAGTGTTTCATGCCACTATGCTGTGCATTGGGAAGGAGTGAGGTTGTATGGGCTCATCTTCTTGTTCTTTTCACAGGTTGCTGAAGATCATGGGGGCTAGGCCTGGGTATGTGTACATAGAAAATGTATGTGCCTTGCTGGGGCTGCTGGAGTGCAGTGGCAGGCCCAGGAAAGGTGTAGGGTAGAAAGGGTCTAGTTTTCTCTGGTTCTGGAAAAATAGGTTGGCAATCTCTTTGTAGTCACATCTCTGACCCTACCTCCTCGTTGTACTCCTGATGACAGTTCCCATACTTTTCGCATGCATAAAATTCAATTGTGTCTCTTGGAAGGGGACCTTCATGACAGCAGGCTCATTGTGTAAACTGCAAGATAGTCATACTTCTAGAGGCAGGGTCAGACTGGGACAGAAAACAGGCCTGAGCACCAAAATAAAAGTGGACCAAGTAGCGAATTATGTAGCTAAAAAAGTGGCCCACATTTGCAAATCTGTGCAGGACTGCACTTGCAAAGAAACACTGCATTGCAAGGTATGGCCAGGGCCACAGGAATTATGAGGCAGGGAAGGGCCAAATTATGAAGAAGACCTCAGTAAATTATGTGGCAAGAAGAAGAAAATTATGCAGCGTAATGCTGAACATTTTTTTATAGTATTATTTCATTATTTTGACATATTTACACATGTTAACACTGCCTGAGCATTGGCTGTACCTTATTAGTACAAGTTTAATATCCAAATGCAGGAATATGCAACAGAAAGAGGACTAGTTAATTTTTGTAAAGGGCCTTCTACTGCGCCACAGCACATGCTGCTGTGTTTTTTTTAGTAACTTTTGGTGTTTTTTTAGTAACTTTTGGAGCGTGTGAGTTACAAGCAAGTTTTTTTCCCATTAAAATCTGCAGATTATGCAACAGATGATGGATTATGTGGCAAATGGGCGTTTTCACATGATTTTATTGCCTATACTGGCCAAATAAAGATTTATTGACTTGATTTGATGTGTCAAAATTATAATCATTCTAACAATGCTCTGGCGGAACAATTGCATAATTATTTTTTTTTTTTTTACATTTTTATTCAGCAGAAGCAGATTTCATTATTATTACATGAAAACAAATCCTTTTACAATACAAATACAAAACTGAGACAAATTAATTGCAATTTTTGAATATAAACCTTCAATCAAAGCCAACCTGTTATTGGTGCCCATAATTGCTCACCAAATAGCTTTCTTCTATAGCCTTTCAGTTTATATAGAGCCATTTCCATATTATACAAGGCAAGAATCCTAGCCCTACATTCAGAAAATAGGGGTGGGTCCTGGCTCAACCACTGCGAAGTTATGCAAAGACGCATCACAGCCATACATATAAATAAAAAGCCCTTTTGTGGTGCTAGCCGTTTGTTAGTTATTATGTCGAATTCGATGCCAGACAATACCAATCCCACGTTAAGGACCACCGGTATTGCCAAAGAAAAATTTAGAAAATGTTGTAAATCACGCAGGAAGGGGGCTAAAGACGGACATAGAAAAAACATATGTGCGGCATCAGCTGCAATTGCACCACACCGGGGGCACCTATGGCTCAATGGTTAGAGCGGCAGACCCTGATGCAGAGGTCTGCCCTGGGACCAGAGTTCAATTCCCGCATCGGTGGGTCTTGGGCTTAATTTTCTTGGGCCTGTTTATTCTCGCCTCGGTGCCTATTCTAATCATGGGTCCAACTCTGGGCAATAGCTTGCTTAATCTCCACAACGGCCCCAACAGCGCTGGGATCCCTGGCTTCACCTTTGGGGTGCCCGGGGGTGGACATTTCACAGGGAAAAGCCAGGAAGGGTTCCACAGCGGTATGAGTACAGCGCCAGGACACCCTAGGGTAACAGTGCGCTATACAAGTACAACACATTTACATTCACATTTACATTTCAGTCTTCCATTTAGCTATAGCGGGAGTATAGTATAAATCGAAAATCGCCATATAACACTGACTCCTAAAACTCCCAGTCAACAATATTGAATTAGCCATTTCCAGAGCTTCCTGTAGATTTATATTCGAAACCCCAAGCCTGTTTTCCCATTTTTGTTCCTGTATTAAAAGGTCGTCTTGCTGCCCCCGACTAGCTTCTTGATATATTTGCGCCAGCTTACCCCTGCGAATTATTACCTCGAGAATAGGTATTCACTCAAGGGAGCAATTGCATAATTCCAATGACCCTGGGCACCGCAGACCACATGTATATGCACTTGGTACAAGAAATATTTGTGGCAATATCAGAGTAATCAACAGTAAAAACCAGCCCTCTAGACCATAAAACTGGCCGTCAAACAGCCAAAAGACGAGCCAAACATTGACCTGCTGGACCAGCCCTTTTGGCACTGCCAGATTGCCCGACTGACCAGTACAACCCTGTCAACACACCACTTAAATCAGATTGATTACTTAACTATCAAACTGCAGCACATAAAAACTTTCAGTTTCACTTCTTGGGTTTGCAAGCGCTTTTTTTCCCCCTCAAAAAGGAGTACATGATCAAACATTTTATCTGTTTGATGAATCCGAAATGCCTTCTCGGGGGCTTAGAGTAATTGAAAGGCTAGACTGCAGTGGCCCCAAGGCACAGCAAACACATTGCTAAGAGCATCTTTTTGCAATGGACTTCCATAAAGGGGCAAATCTGCAGTAAATCAGTAAGGGGGCATGTTTGCTTCCCCTGTATTTATGTACTGGAGGTGAGTTGCATGAAAAAGGTGCATCGCCTTATCACAGAAGAACCCCGAAAGACCACAGCACTTCCCTGTGCCAGAAGGGTGTGAGCTCTCCTACTCAGAAGCCGGGGCAGAGGCCTCCCTGCTGTGCCCCTGGCCCCAGATAGGAGGAGACAGAGACACACCCCATGATGTGCATGCTCTGGCTGATCGCTGTAATTCTGTGTAGAATGGCAATGGCCGGCCAACAGTTCGTGCTAAATGGGGAGCCTGCCCCACACCCGAAAAACAATGTCCTACATCTGGCCATGGGCGTCCGCAGAGGGTGGGGGGGCAAGGAGGGGCGCTTGCCCCCCCTGGAGCGCCCCTACTTGCCCCCCTGCGGCCGCCCATGGTTTTACGGATGCCTTTTGTCCGTAATTCCGGGCCCTGCAGGGAGCAGAGCTGTTCCCTGCCAGAGGCCTCAACTCCCTGATGGGGCGCCTCGCACTCCTCCTCGCAGCCCCTCCCGCCCATTGTCATTCTGTCTGTGGCTGATTATCACAAACAGAATGACAATGGCCAGTTTGAGCTGCACGCCACAAGCACGAGTGGTTAGGTCTGGACACCAAGACCTCCTTTTAACACTGTGTAGCCTGGGAGCAAGGGGTCTTCTGAATGAAGTTCTGGGGGGAGTCGATGCATTATCCTCCCAAGTCAAAAATTGAGGTTGCAGCATAGCCCGGATTTCAGATCCCACTAAACGTACACAAACTTGTGTCAATTACATATCTATTTGCCAGTATGCACCCTATCATGTCTGGCAGGACGTCCCGACCCTGTGTTTCACTGCCTCATATGCCCCTGTACCCCACTCCCCGCGCTCACTGCATTATATTCTTCTGTACCCCACACCTTGCGCTCACTGCCACAACATATCCCTCTGTACCCCACACCTCGTGCTCACTGCCACAACATATCCCTCTGTACCCCACACCTCGCGCTCACTGCCACATATCCCTCTGTATCCCACTCCTCACACTCACTGCCTGATCGCTCACTTTACCCTGCCATTCATCTTCTACGTGTTCTCCCCCCTTCCACTCATTTTACCTCTGTTCACCCCCTTACTTCTTTTAGTACCTTACTCCTTTCTCAATACCTCTACTTCTTTTCCTCTTCAGTAACATCTCTCTGACACATCTCTGCACTTCCTTTATATCAACGCACCCCTCTACCTCACCTGTCTACCTCAGTCTTTATTATTCCCTCTTCCTCAGCTGTCTCGACAGGTCTCTGACACACCTCTCCCTCTCTCTACCTGGCCCTCTCACGTTCTACGACTGCGTTATTCTCCCCTCTCCAGCTTTGATTTACCTGTCTCTGCTCCTGAATCTTTTTTTTCTACACCTCACTTCTTTGTCTACCCTTCACCCTTCCCTACCCTTCTGTTTGCCTCACTACGGTCTTTACCCGACCCACCTTTCAGTGCCTCTTCCCATTTCGCCTCGCTCCCTCAAAGCGCTCTCCTAGCATGCATCTGTTTCTCTCCTCACCACCATGCCTGCCTCTACCCCTCCTTACCTTTCTAACCAGCCTAACTTTCTACCTTCCTGTTATTCCTGGTAGTGAACCTTTCATTTCACCCCTCCGGTTGTATTACCTACGCATTCAAATTGAGTAGGTCATTGCTGTGCTCCCAACCCGACATCGAGACCCAGTCCCTTAGCCTCTCAACATGCCCAGATATAACAACAAGCATTGGCATAGCCCATAGGTCTCGCCTTTGGGACCTGCTGCAGAACTAAATACTTATAAGGTCCCAAAGGCGGCTAGACCTATTGGCTATGCCATTGCTTGTTTTTCTCAGCTTGGCCTGAGCATTACCCGATCCTGATTGTATGCCATTATAGCCCCGCCCCTATTGATTAACATTAGCCACGCCCCTTCATTTGCCAGGGTAGCAACCCCCCCCACACCCTCCCCCCTGGAAAAATGTCTGCGGACGCCCATGCATCTGGCCTCAGGAATTTGTTCCCCCCTCGCCCCCTGTTACTTGTCCCCCATGTCGCCTTCACTCCAATATCTGGAGCGGATAAATTCCCCACATCCCCCACACTTCCTACCCCTTTGTCAATGGTCACTGTTGTGCCTTCTATTCTTGGCCCATGAGAGAAACCGACACAGACAACAGACCCAACTGAGGGCCCCCCCCCCGGACACGACTACCAAACCAAGAATACATGTATTTCGGTGGTGTCACACCCCAAACACCCATCCTGACTTGGAGCTACGCCCCTGAAGACGTATTTTATGTTCTGTTTTATAATCAATAGTTTGCAGTCTTTGTCCTTCCTTTAATCCAACAGGCGCAAACAAGGGAGTGCAGAGGAGCTAAGGGTTGGACAGTGGGGCAACCCTGTGATACCCTTGGCTTAAATCACATTCAGTCCAGGTCCAGACTGCAGAACCTGCGCGCAGTTACTCTTGACATGGATGAGCGGTAAAGACCATATTACATCCTCACCCTTCCCGGCAAACGTTTGGCGTCATATCTTAAGATAGTCTTCAGCCCGGCCATTTAAAATGTCTCCAATAAGGATCTTAGCCTTAAGTCCTAACATGTAATGAATCATTTTTTTTTTTAGTTTTACATAGCGCGAACTAGACCCGAGACATCCGGTATCAGAGCGCTTTACATGGGCACCAGTTTCGATACAGATGGACCCATTCATTTTTGTTAGGCACGGGGAGATTAAGTGATTTGCCGGAATCACAGGATGTGGACTGGAGCGTCGTTGCCGAGTTTCGAACGATGTTCCCCAGATGCGAGGTCGACCGCGCTAGCTGTAAGGCTACACCCTCTCCCCATACATGTGGTTTCAAACGCATAAAATACAAGAAATTAGAACACATTGAATGTAAAAATGTATTAGCCACAACCTAAAGCTACCAAGTTCTCATTGCGTGTAAAGTCTTGTACATTTTTTCACCGTCTGACTTCAGTGCTTTAAATAGGCCGGTACTGTCCAGTACGGAGTACCGGCACTTTTTTTTATTTTGAGAGGGAGAGTACCGACACTTTTTCTGAACGTACCGGAACATATGCGGGGCATATGTCAAATGTATTCTTCCTTTCCATTTTCATTTTAGAAGGTTCACAAAATATCTACTTATTTTAGCACTCTCCTCACATTGTCGGCACAAGAGGTTGCAGCTGGAGCTGTTTAACTCAAGCCCGACACCCACATTTTCAGGATTATGCACTGTCACTGCGAAATGTGTATTCACAACGAGGCAGCTAATGAGAGCCATCACTAGTGGGCCCTACCTGCTCCAGGAGCCACCAAAGGTCCCCGGACTGCCTGTCTATATTAGACGAGGTCCTGATGCCGCCGTAAACCAGAGAGAGGCCCCGCATGAAGTGTATGGCCCAGTCCCCACAAGAGCTCCAGACAGGTCAGCTCCTTACCTTTATCTCAGTGTATGAAATTAGTATTTCAAAGTCTTCCTTCCTCTTCAGGGCGCGGAGACAGCATCTCCTTTAATCTCCATCCTTTACTAATACAACCTTCTGTGCGTTTAAAGGTTACTGCCAAAACCTCTTACTGGGACCTGGGATCCTAAACGCAGTTGTCTGCGGTGACCTCGAGCATCTGTCGACCGTACCTGTGCTGGGGCACAGACTGCCTCCTTTTAAAGGGGTTCATCAGCTGGATGAACATACCCCACTTCGGGCTCCAGGGAATTTTTAACCTCACTATTCAGGGGGGGGGGATCATTAACGTGAGTTATTAAATGAACACAATTTCAACCGTTAAACTTGAGAAACTTTTTTGTTGAAAAATCGGATAGGGACAGAATGAAGTCACTTAAAATTAACTGCAAGTCATTTGGGAGGACTATCTCATTAAAACCAACAGACGTCACACTGGGGCGTTAGATCAAAACACATTTCATAATCATTTTAATATTTTAGATTTAAGAAATAAGTGATCTATTAATTTCAATACCACGATTTAGTCCCCTGAACTGTACAGCTGGTATTGAACTCTTTAAAACCATTCGCCTCCTATTTCTTGTATGTTATCAGTAGTTTTGGTTCTAAAAAAAAATATTCACTTTTGCTATGATTTCGCAATGTGTACTTTATAAACTGTCCATGTATTATGAGAATAGAAGAGAGGGCCCAATTACAATTTGAGAAGGCCAGAGGCTCCTCGCCATTTGCATTAAAATATGGAATATGATGTAAATCCCAGACCTGCTGGATTTGCGGTCAGGAGTCTGGCCCTCTCTGGTCTGGAATAATAGTTGCCCCATACATCTTTCAGTTGAGTAAGGGTTGGGTGCCCACATTTGTGCTCCTAGACCTAAGGATGAGGCCGGGGTATAGCGTGGAACTTTCTTCTGTATGTATTTTGGACCTTTTCACTTAAATACCTTATATACTGTGGTGCAATGTAGCCCAGAAAGATTGCATGCGGCATTACATGGGTAGCATGTGTTATGTTACATGGCGTGAGCAGGCAATACTATTGAGCGAAAATTCTACACATTAATCCTTTCCACACTGAATAGCTTAGACAGTCATTTGTAACATACTCCCATAGTTGGCCATTTGAATCAAAATGTATTGATAGGTTAGGTAGTTTGTCAGTGAGTGCGTATTACTCATTGTTTATAGCTATTAACAATGAAAGCAGTAAAGTAACATCTCAGTCCTATGAGGAGTTCATGCCCAAATACCCAGCAATGACTGGATCACACCTGCAAAGGAGGAAACACATTGCAGCATTCAACAACTTAGAAGTAATCAAAAGTGGTCGCAAGAAATCCAAGCCCATGCAATTTGACAACACAGAAGGGGGTAAAGAGTAAAGGTGGAGATAACACTGACTTCTCAATCAAATCCACCCCCCCAGAGTCTGCTATTCATTGAGCAAGGGATGAGATTGGACATTTAATGGGTCAAAAGTAGTAGCATTCATGCTTACCCCTGAGTACATGATCATCTGCCATTACATAAATACAAATCCCTAAGTAATTGTTCAGCTCATGTATCAATATTACTTTTCTCATAACAAATCTTGAAGTCTGCCCATATGGGAACCTGAACATCTCTGCTCATCATGTATTGTGTAGTTACTGAGTCACATAGGTTCAAAAAAGGAAGGGGCTTTTGCTTTTTGAAAAGTCCACTCACTTGTTCAGTCAGTTGACCAGAATATAAGCATGAGTTCTGAAAGACTCAGACCTGGCTCTGGTTTTCGCCCAGTTTCAGTACATATGAGATAGGGGTGTGTCTCAAGCACGTAAATATGCAGACAATTAGTGGTCAAACAACAGTGTACTTTTTTGCATGAGCACAGTTTTTGATAGGTTCTCAAAAAAGAGATTTAAATAACAGATTTCAAGAAATTAAAGTCTGTTGATAGTAGAAAATGGATATTTGGTACATATCCACTTAGTTGCACTTTACGTAGTGTTTTGGGTAAGTAACACAATAACGGTGGAGTAATTGAGAGTGCTTTCCACCAGCTTTGCTCAGTCAGGAAGGCTTTTCTCCACATTGCACCCAACCTTCATGTGGAAGTAGTCGGAACCATTGTGAGCTCCCATCTGGGTTATGCCAATGCACTCTGTGCTGGACTACTAGCCTATTAAATACTGTGAAAAAGTGCAAACGCTTGAGCTATCCATCAACACTTTTTACCTCAACAAGGAACTGTGACATTGGCAATTATTGATATTCTGGACCTAAAAGACCCTGAAAAGTGTCTTTTAAACAGTTTAATATTTCCCATACTCATATTCACACCATCCTACCATCAACAATCGCATTCACTGCTTCCCCAGTGTTTCTCTCCTTTACCAGTCGCTTTGTCTGTTGCTGCGTTTGCTTGCTGCGGCTTGAGGTGATTCGTGAATAAAGTGCACACAAATTATTTATACACAAATAAATGAACCTTATCAGTTCATAAAATGAAACATATAACAGTCTTTGTAATGACATAGGACCACATAGACATAAAGGGGAGCACTGCATGCTACCACATCCAGACCAGACCTCGCAGGCATTACAGCCTTTCAGTATTGGCTCTCTAGGAGGTCCAGGGATATCCTTAGGTTTTATGATAGAGGCCTGCATGGCCAAAGCACGCATGCCTTTACCACACAGCCCAAACCACGAATGCGTCTTAACCATGCATTCCTTTACCACTCATGCCTTTGCCATGCAATTTCGTTGTAAAGGCATGTATGGTAAGGGGTCATGCATTGTTAACTTTGCCACTATTGTAACCTCCCTCCCCGTGCCTTAAGCTCTAAATTACGAACCCACTACCTGGCCCCCTTTGCCTTGAGGCCCAAAACCTGCCCTGAAAACCCCCTGCCCTGAGGCCTAAAGAGTGCCCCTTAACATACACTACACGACCCCCACTGTGCTGTCTCCAAAACTACCCCAACTCCTTCCACTGCCCTGAGCCTAAAACCCTGCCCCTAATTTAAAAAAACTACCCTGATCTCCCCACCCTGAGCCCTAAAACCACACATTCCTAAAAAACTCTACCCCAAAACCAGCACCTTCAACCCCATCCTGTGCCGTAAAAATCTGCCCCTTCTTACAGGTACCCCAACTGCAACAGGGTACACATGGGTCCATGTTTCTGTGGTGTCTGTTGAATTTAAACATCATGTTGGGCATGGATGGCATAGGATTGAATTGCTAAATGTGGTTGTGGTGAATTTCCCTGTTTGGGTGTGTGTGTTAAATACCTTTTTTGGATGTGTGTGTGCTTGATGTGTAACTTCTTTCCAATCCTTTCAGAGCCCTGTTGATTTTCATTTTTGTATTAAAGCTGTTTTGTTTAGCAGCCCTCCTTTGTCTGGTCATATATAGGCCTGCTTCAGTTCATTGTTTTCCATGACCTGTTGTGACTGTGAGTGCCCATGTGGCTTGTGGCAATTTTGTGGTGGTAGTTTAGTAGTGTGCTTCTTTTTCCATATAGGCCTGTATGTCTTTTCTTTGTTCCCCTTGGCTTATGCTTGTTGTTGTTGTGTCCTGGCCATGTGTGTGGCGGCCATTTTGTGAAGACAGGCAGTGTGCTTTTGGCATAGGCTTACATTGTCTGTCTTCCATTTCTTGTTGTTGTGGGTGGCAAGCTGCCATTTTGTGGAGCCATCCAGGCAGTGTGCTTGCTTTTGCCATTCTGTTCCAAGCTTGTGGCCTAGTCTGCCAGTAGGCCCAGAGGTAGTCATCATCAAATCATGGGTGCATAAAAACTGTTTGTGTTGTCTGTTGAATTTTAACACCATGGATGGCATTGGATTGAATTGCAAAATGTGGTTTTTGAAGTGGAATTTCAGTTTTTGGGTGTTTGTTAATGAAATAGGGATTTTCAGCCAGTAGGCAACATAAAACCTTCTAAAAAACGATGATTTTGTGCATTTTGCTAAAAAAACTCAGGTTGTCATTTTGCTGTACTTTGGAGCACGGAGTCACTTTTATTTTTTAAAATTTTTTAAAAAAGAGGAAGTAAGTTCCACAGAGACTCCAACTTCCTGTTCCTTTGATTGTATTCACTTTTTGGTTATTATTGTGGTGGGTGGCCTGACCATGTGGGTGGCGGCCATTTTGTGAAGCCAGGCATTGTGCTTTTGCCATAGGCCTGCATTGTCTGTTTTGTATTCCTGACCTTTTCTTGTTTTTGTGAGTGGCCTGGCCATGTGGTGGCGGACATTTTGTGGGACCAGCCACTCTACTTTTTCCAAGCTTGTGGCCTGGTCTGCCAGTAGGCCCAGGGGTACTACTCATCAATCATCACGGGTGCATGGAAGTTAAACAACTGTTTTTGTGTTGTGTGTTGAATTTCAACATCATGTATGGCATGGATGGCTTTGGATTGAATTGCAAAATGTGTTTTTTGGGGTGGAATTGCAGTTTTTGGATGTGTGTTAAATAAATAGGGCTTTTCAGCCAGTAGGTAACTGTGAGAAAATGGCTCTGTATATACTGCTCCTAAATAGGTACGGGGTGTACAGAGTCCACAGTCTAGAGAGGCTTGGCAGAGGCTAAAGTTAGATATAACCTTACTCTCTAAAGTGATAGCTTGGTCGAGCAGTAAGGCAGTATCAGAGGACAGTGTAAAGCATTTGTTGTACACACTCAGTCAGCAAATGGTCTCACACACTCAATAACTGAATTCTAGGCCAATGGTTTACATATATAAAAAAATATATGCTTGTTTTATTTTAGAACCAACAATTGGAATTAAAATATACTTTATCAGAATGAGATGCTTTATATAAATACTTTTGCAATATGCAATTGACTTTTGTAAACAGTTACAAGTGGTTGCAATAGGCAACACTATTTTAAACACAATAATGCATTGAGTTCAATTGAAGTTTCATGTTATTTGCCACAGATTACTTTTAGGATTACTTTTGGAATTCCAGGACTGGATCCTAGATTCAGTCCTGGGTCAGTACTTGGAATCAAGTGATAAAAGTCGACTTAATTACTGTGATGATTTTTAGACAATATTTTGCAATTTTAAAAGTTGACAGAAAATATTTCATAGAAAACAGTCAATGATTCCCTATGGCAGAAAATTCAAGTTGCAGGTATAGTATGTTCTTGTTACTTTTGTAATCCAGTACTGGGTGCCTAGACTCAGTACTGGGACCTTTATCCAAAACAGGTAAGTAATTATGTTTTCAGATATTATACGATTTTTAAAGAATATTTAAAGATTGCAGAAATCGACACTTAGAAGAAATTACACAGAAAAAAAGTCAATGATTTCCTATGGAAGAAAATTGGGTTACTGGTAAGTACAGTTGTAAGTAGTTTTTAGAGTCAGTGCTGGGCACCAAGATCCAGCACTGGGAGCTCACCTAAGAGCAGGTGAGTATTTTCGTTTTCGTTACTCGGCTGATTTTTGGTGAATATTTTAGGTTTTGAAAAGTCCACACTTAAAAGAAATTTCAGAAAAAGCCAGTCAATGTTACCCTATGGAGAAAATTGAGTTATCGGTTTAAAGGTAAGTACTCGACTGGCAGAGTTAAGGTTCTGGGCATAGACTCAGGGGTCTCCCAGGGTCAGGTAGGTACAGTTAGTTCACCCCCAGCGGCACAAGGGCGACCGGGTGCAGAGAGAGTTAGGCCCAATGTTATCCGACGAGAGGTAGGGGGGCCTTGGTTGGTGGCTGCTGACTAGCAGGCCACGCGGCTGTGGTGGCTGGGCTCCTGGTCACTTACTCAGGGCAAGTGGGTAAGTAGATAGGTGTAGAGGTTGCACTGCCAGGGCCACTCGGGCGGCTGGGTGCAGGGTGCTTTTGAGCCATCGGGCGCTCAATTGATTTCAATGGGAAATCTCCGGTTTAGAAAAAGATTGCCAGCTCGGGGACGAGGATTCTTCAGGTGCCACCACCACTTCGAGAGGTAAGTTCGGTAGTTGGAGGATAGGTAGGTACCCCGGGATTGGGCACAGGGGGCTGCGGGGCGCCGGGTGCAGGGGTGCCTTTTGGTGTCGGGAAATCTTACCCTCTGTTGATCGCGGTTGGGGGGGCACCTTGTTCTGAGGCTGCAGGCTTCTTCAGGAGTGTCGAGGGAGGTCCTTGGGTGCCAGACTCTGAGTCACAGTCGCCGTGGGGTCGTCCTCATGGTCTTTGTTCACTCCGGCACAGGCCAGGCTTGGCTGGTGCAGAGTGTGCTGGGTAGGCGGTTCCGGGCTGCTGCCAGGGATTAGAAGTAGATTTTGAGTAGATCCTCTACTCATGGGAGTCCCAGGGGCTTAGAGTCAAAAGGTAGCCAGGTCCTCCGGGGTTTGTGAGGTTGCTGGCCACAAGAGATGCCGGGTTGGAGCAGGAGCAGGTTCGAGGGTCGACAGGCCGGTAGGGCTGGGGCCAAAGCAGTTTGTGTCTTCCTCATCTTAGTAGCTGCAGGGCAGGTCTTCTTTCTTCTAGCTCTTCTTCGGATTTTGGAACCTGGAATCTGGGGAAGGAAGGCTCAGTGTGCCCCTAAATACTAGATTTAGGGGCGTTACAGGTAGGTGAAGGGCAGGGACCAATGGGTCCCTGTCCTGGGGTGGGTACACCCCCTATCCTGCCTCTCTCCTGTGGGAGGTGGGCAGTAGCCTAGTCCTGAAAGGGTAGGGCTTCCCATCTTCAAGATGGCGAGAGCCCGGTGATGTGCTTCACCTCGCCTCCCCCACCTGAGGGGTGGGGTTGGCAGGCTGGCACATCCCCTGTCCTTATTTGGGGTTTCTGGCCAAGCTTCCCGGTAGAGTGGGGGGTTGCAGTGGCCTGGGGAAGCTCACAGAGGCGGCATGCCTTTGAAGCTTCCCCCTGCCCATCCTGGGGGAGGAGATTTAGCACCTCGCCCAGGATGTGCATTGTTGCAGGCCCAGGAGAGCAGGGGCTCTCCTACCCAGGGGTCCAGCAACATGTCTACTGTGTGGCAGCCTAGGCAGCCTCAGAACAGACGTGGATTGTAGGTTAGGTTTTAGGGGCCATCTCTAAGATGCCCTCTGGCGTGCTTGGTACATTAAATCCCACACTGGCATCAGTGTGGGTTTAATGTGCTGAGAAGTTTGATTCCAAACTTCTCAGTCTTAAGTGTTGCCATTATGTTGCTGTGGAGTTCGTGTTTGACGAGCTCTCAGCACCATGTACTCTTAAATGGCAGCACTGCACTTACAGTGCCCAGGAATGGAGCTGCGTACTGTAGGGGCACAAGGCTCCTGCTCCTGTGCCCACACCATTTGCATAGGGCACCCAGCTAGAGGGGTGGCTGATGTATGCCATGGCAGTGTAGGTGATGGGCATGGCACACAGGGATGTGTGCCATGTTGAATCTTTGTTTTGTCTTGCACCCAGACACCCAGCCTGCAAGGGCAGTGTGTGTGTAAGGGTACAGGGCCTCTAAGGGTGGCACAATGAGTGCTGCAGCCCTTAGAGGCCTTCCCTGGTCACAAGGCCCTGGGTACCTAGGGTACCATTTACCAGGGGCTGACATGTGGCCAGGATTTGCCAATTTGGGTTTTGTGTGTTTAGGGAAGGAACATAGGCCCTGGGCACCTGATTGGCAGGAGTCCAGGGCACACTCAGTCAAAGTACATTCAGCAATTCAGCAAAAAGTGGGGGCATACAATGCAAGAAAGATGGCACTTTCTCACAGTAACCCTAGGAATTCAGCTGGCGTACTTTTGGCAACTCTGCACAGCGCGACAACGCGGACTTACAGTTTTTGTAATTTTCGCGTTCTCAATATGCGTGTTCGCGCACGCGATAACGACTTTTTGTACAGGTCGCGATGCCGAACACGCAGAATTTGCAATCTGGCAAACAATATCTCGCGAGCAACATAAAACGTTCTCGAAAATGATGATTTTGTGCATTTTGCTAAAAAAACTCCTCAGGTTGTCATTTTGCTGTAGTTTGGAGCACGGAGTCACTTTTATTTTGTAACATTTTTTTTAAAAGACGAAGTAAGTTCTGCAGAGACTCCAACTTCCTGTTCCTGTGATTGTATTCACTTTTTTGTAATTATTGTGGTGGGTGGCCTGACCATTTTGTGAAGCCAAGCATTGTGCTTTTGCCATAGGCCTGCATTGTCTGTCTTGTATTCCTGACCTTTTCTTGTTTTTGTGAGTGGCCTGGCCATGTGGTGGCGGACATTTTGTGGGACCAGCCACTCTGCTTTTTCCAAGCTTGTGGCCTAGTCAGCCAGTAGGTCCAGGGGTACTACTTAGTACTCATCAATCATCACGGGTGCATGGAACCGGTTTTGTGTTGTGTGTTGAATTTCAACATCATGTATGGCATGGATGGCTTTGGATTGAATTGCAAAACGTGGGTTTTACTTTTTTTCTGGGGGTATATTTCACTTTTTGGGTGTTGTAAATAAATGCCTTTTTATGTGTATATGTTCGTTGTTGTTGCTCCCTGATCCTGCATCCATCCCATGTGATGCACTTCTTTACGGTTAGCGAAAAGGAGGAGAACATTGCTATATGCTCCATTTGTCATACCTCTGTTAGTCGTGGTAAGCTTGCTACAAACTATGGTACCGGAGGCCAAATGACCCATCTGAAAAAACACCACGCAAACCAGTGGGAGGAGCACCTTCTTCGCATATAAACTGGAACCATTGCTGTTGGTGGGGATAAACGAGTAGAAGGTCCGCTCACGGTGGAACAGGAAGAAGAAGAAGAGGGAGACAGTCTCTGTGGTAGTGGTACACAAAGTAGCCTTGTCCCCAGCACTGCAGTGGTAACACCCACATCCTCAGCAACATCTCAGTGGCACATAAGTAAGAGTTAGCCTGAGACACCAAGGAGTACTGCTTTTAAAAAAAGTGCGACGTTGAGCGTAACAGGAAGGAATACCATGCAGATTACCATTCTTTGCATGTTTACTAGGCCGGAGGGGCAGTACGAACGCAACCACCCAATAGCACATTTGTACAATGCGAAGCTGGCTAAAATGTTAGCACTGGACCTTCTCCCTTTTTCTTTTGTTGAAGGGGTGGGTTTTCTGGAATCTGTGACAACCATCTGCCCAAAATGGAAGGTTCCCAGCTGCTACTATTTCGCCAGAGTTGCTGTTCCTGCACTACATCAAGACGTGCTGGAATTGCTTGGAAAAGCCTTAAAACAGAGTGCTGTTCAGAGTATCCACCTGACAACAGACATGTGGACCAGTTGCCAAGCCACTGATTACATGTGTATCACTGCACACTGGGTCTCTTTTTCGGGTGTTAAAGATAAGATATCTGCAGGTGTTGTTGAGACTGCTGAGATTTTTAATGACACTCGCAAACATGCAACTGTAGCCATGTTTGCTATGGAGAAATCTCATACTGCTGCAAACATTTTGGATGAATTTAACAGCAAGGTGTTTGAGTGGCTGCGACCAAGAGGGCTTAACATTGGATTTGTTGCCACGGACAATGGCAATAATGTAGTTAGGGCCATGAAAGATGGTGGCTATTTCAGGGTCCCGTGTTTGACACACTGCATTAACATTATTGTTCAAGACTTTCTGAAAAATGAAAGCAAAGTCAGCAACTTACTGACCACCTGCAGAAGAATATGCACACATTTCAACCATTATTTTAAAGCCCGGAAGCAGCTGAGGGTCATTCAACGTGAGCATAAAATGACAGTCAAAGCACTCATCCAGGAGGTGCCAACACGTTGGAACTCAACTTACTACATGCTTGAGCATCTGTTTGAGCAGTACATACCACTCAATGCTTAGGTCATGAAAAGGTCAGGAGATCCTACTGTGAAAGGCATGACCGTTGAGATGGCCCAATGGGACCTCGTTAAATGCCTGACAAAGATGCTACTTACTTTTGAGGTCTTCACACGTAAAGTCAGCAGGGAGGACTGTACTATGGGCCAAGCTATCCCATTGTTGTACATGATAGAGCAAGAGCTGAAGGAGGTGTCTGAAACGTACGCAGATGTGGATGATGAAGTAGACGCATATTATTTGGCGGACACCTTAGCCGTTCGCTTATCTGAAAATACAAGGATTCAAAATAACATTGTGTCACATCGACATTACATTTCTGCCTCAATGTTGGATCCACGTTACAAATTATTGCGGAGCAGTAATGAAGTAATTCCTTTTTCAGAAGTGGATGTTGCTAAGTACAAAACTTTGATAGCTGACGAAGCCACTGACTTTGAAAACAAACGGCTCTTAATTAGAGGCCCGCCACCCCAGGCCAGAAAAAGTACTACAGGGCACCCAGAGTCAAGTTCTTCTTCAGAGCCTGAGAGCAGTGCGTTTGCCTCCCAGCAGTCACCAACACTACCAGCAATAACATCAACAACAGCACCAACAGGATCATCAGCCACATTTAAAAGAACGGCAGGTGATTGGTTTCTACGGAAAGGGTTTTGTACGTCCATTGCTGATGCAAAGGCAAAAGAGGCCAAGCAAATCGGAGCACCCCTGAACATTGAGCGGATGGTCCAGGCCTATCTGGATGACACAACAGAGGTCTTCATGGAGCAAAGCCCATTGGTGTATTGGTATGGGAAAAGAAGCCAATGGCCAGTGCTCAGCAGGCTGGCGATAAAGTATGTGGCTTGCCCTGTTGCAAGTGTCTCTTCTGAGCATGTTTTCAGTGCTGCTGGTGCCATTGTTACTGTGAAAAGGACCAGTCTCTCGCCCAAAAGCGTGGAGAGGTTAACCATGATCAAAATGAATCAGCACTTTATACCACTGGAGTACAAAATACGTGAATCACAGCAGGAAGAGGAGAGCGACTTCGATGACATAAGTAGTGGGTTACATGACGTACTTCTGTCCGAACCACCAGAGTTTGAGGATGAGCTCCTCTTCCCTGACAACTAAGCTTTCAAATTGTTCTTCCTTCCTTTATTTGTGTGTGTATCTGTTTTTCTGGTTCAAATCTAATCACAACAAATCCATCAACACCGTCTCCTCTTTTTATTTCCCTATTGGAGTTGCACGTCTGTGTATAGCTGTCCACTCCACTCCTCAGAGTCCTGCTCCATCTTCCTTACTCTCCCTAAATACATTTCAAGCAAGCCAGCCATTGGATGGAGATGGAGAATAGTACAATACATGTTGCCTCTAACAGTCCCTCCATAAGAAGGAAACGTGACTACAGCTATCTTCGGTTCTGTTTCCAAGCCGAAACTCATCACTGTCAGAAGGCTAGGCATCTGATCTGATAGCCAAAGAGAAGAGCAAGACAGGTAATGATTATTATGAATGATGGCATGCATTGCATTGGATGCTTGCTGACTACGAGTGAATGTGCATGAAGTCGAACTATACTAGTTTATCTACAAAGTAAAAGTGACTCAAGTGACAGTCAATGTTTCCTTGTTGTTTAATAACCACATTGTACTCCTACTACTGCAGGTGCAGGCCAATATCTGTTTCAATTTTGTAATATGGAATATATTATAAACTTAATCGGAGTCACTACAGACTGAGTTGGTGTTGGAGAACACGTACCACACGGTCATGAATTAGATGATGACCATACTATCTTTGCACACAGTAAGTCAGTTGGATCGGAGATAATTGATGGAATAACTGCATTTCATGGACTGGCATAAAAGGTAAACACAACAATTCAACAAGAACGTCCGTGTAGTGGTGTGGACTGGAGTAGAGTGTAGTGGTATGAGTGACAGTGGCGCATTGATTTAGTCACTTGATTTGGAAAATGCTAGGTTGCTGCATATGCCTTTTGTCTGGCTCTGTCAAAATTTAAGGTAAATGAGGGTTGGTTTCCGGGCCGGGCCTGTGCCGTGGTGGGCCTGTTCTGTGCTGGCTCCTGTCCTGTTGTTGTTGTAGCTTAATGCTGTAGAGTAGACACAATGTATCCAAGCTGCCTCAGTCTGAAAGTGTTCTCTCAAGAGTCTTGTCTTCTCTTCTTGCACTCCACTGTAATTGAGTTTATTTTTTTTAATTCAGTTATTTTTCAATACCCCTTTTGTTTTTCCATCTACACTTACAGGTCGGCCTTTACCCTGTGCTATAGTGGGAGAAACAATTCACACTTACCTTATCAATCCGCATCAGGCAGGCAGCGGTACCCAAGATTGATGTGCGGAGTGTCCATGGAAGGGAGGACCAAGATGAATGATGAGAATGATGCAACTCCACAATTGGACCAGGATAATACAGTAACTTTAGTATCATTCATCATTCGTCTTTTAATTTATTTGATTCCTTTTTTCTCTTCAATCATTACCACTGTGTGTTGTGGTTAGTTTGGTAATTGATCCCTACAACTATTTTTTCATTTTCTTTGCTAGCTTTAAAAATAAAAGTAAGCCCAGTACAGCATGTAATTTGGTTCGCTCTGAGGGCAGACAGGCAAGGCAAATTTCATATTAATAATTTCTGCCCTGTACTGTCTAATTGTGTAGTAGTAGTTAGTAAGTACAACTCATTAACCATCAAGTTCTCTTCATCATCATGCATGCATTTCCTTTTTCTCCCTTTATAGATTTCATGGATAATGGATCATGGTCGTCTTCCAAGATTGTGTTTTACTTTTGTTGTGTCCATGCATACTGTCTGTTTTTCTTTGTCAAACCTTTGCCCAAACTCCCCGTCCCATCCATTCATCAATCCCTAACCCACTTCCCCCGGGCTGTGTGATTTATATTGAGGTGTGATCTGACTACATTAAATGTACACCAACAATTGATCACACGCTTGCTGGGGCAGATGTGGTGAAAGCAACACTAATTGAATTTCAAGGCAGGGCAAGGATCTTCTTCTGCTTGCCCACCCATGTTGTACTTTTCTTCGTTCTACTACTCCTCCCACAGTCTCTCTCAGGCAAGTGACTGTCTCTTTTTTTTTTCAAATACTAGTGCCAGTGTCTACGACTACCACCACAACCATGGCATCTTCTCCATTGACTTGGGAAACCAACCATGCAGCCATCACTGTGCTGAACTTCATCATCATCAATCACAGGTAAGATAAGTTTGGTGGGAGGTATAATGGACTAGAAGGAGAGACTGACAGTACTAGTAGGACCAATAAAATAACTCAGTGAGGGGTACCGCATCTATCTGTTTGTGTGTTACAAAATCAGCAGATCTTTTAAATCAAACACTGGCTGCGGGCCTGCAGCAGCAAGGAAACCAACCATGTGATGTAAATTCGTAAAACAGTAACCCACCCACAAAACATTAACATCGTATGTTTAAGTAAATAATATATAATTTAATACCCTAACAAAAATATACTATCCCACTCTGACCTGACTCATCCCCTTCCCTAACCCCAACCAATGTCCAAAAGTCCCAAATGTCCAGAAAAAACCCCAACGCCCAAAACCCACCCACCAACAAAAGGAATTAAAAAAGGGGCAAATCAACAAGGTCCTAAATTCGGTGGGCTTTCAGGTGTTTGTCAACCGGGATCTTCACCCGCTCCTCTAGGTGCTCCTCCAAGCGTGCCATCCGGAGGAGCATCTGGCGGGGAAATGCCCTGCAGTTACATCCAGGGTGGGGGGCAGCAGTGCTTGATATTGAGGCATAGTGGCGAGAGGCTGCCTGACCACGGCACCGTAAAACTAGAGGCGGAGCCTGACTGGGGCCCGGGTCATTGGAGGAGGCTGCAGCTGCAGCCGCCTCCTCCTCCTCCTCCGCCTGAGCCACCAGCCGCCGGTATTCCTCACAAATGGCCTCTAGTTTATGGCACCGGGCCCTGGCTGCCAACTCCTTCCGCGTAGGTTTTGGTTGGGAAGGAGGATCTATATCAAGAAGGAAAAAGAACATTGTTGTAAACAATACTCTTAGCAAAACAGTAACACAAAATTCATTCAACACACAGTGGCACAGTATCACTAGCAAGCGCAGTACATAATATTTGTGGTAAGTATCTATCCTCCTACTTTCTCGGACTCTAACATTTGTGGAAGTTTCAGGCATTATATACTAGCACTATGTACTCCAGTACACACCAGTCGTCTTGTTCTCATCTCTAGTTTAGCGAAATTACATAATCTTGTTGTAGCCGGCATGCCAGCTCAGTCAGCTAAGCTTGCACCCAAGCAAAACAGATACGAGTCACATGATGCAGACTCACGTTAGTTTTATTTCCTACTACTGTCTGCAGGTGAGGAAGCTCATATTTTTGTATTACGAGTGGCACTGGCCATACTCTCTCTGTTACATGAGGGCAATTGCTCAATTTCACTTTCACCCTGCCCTGGGTACTGCAAAAAGGCAGATTATTTATTGGATCCAATGATCATTGCTTATATTATAGATGGTAACACGACATCAGGTCAGTAGTTGTCGGTGGTGGGAGTGCTGCCGGGCGGTGACGTGGGGAGGAGCAGGGTGGGGGTAGTAAACTATGGATTACAGACAATCACAGGTAGGTAAACAATACATATAAATAAATAAAACAAATTTTGTTGCACGCACTGCATCGCATTTGGCGGTGCAGTGCGCACAATGAAAATCGTTTTATTTATTTTTAGGTTTACTTACCTGTATTTGGCCGTAATACATAGTTTAATTCCCCCTCACCCTGCCCCTCCCCACGTCACAGCCCGCCAGCACTCTCACCACCGACCGCTACTGCATAGGGTACTTTGTTTTCATTGATTGTGTAACCAACAGATAGACCACCCTTTGCAGGCTGGCTGACGCAATCGAAAATACATTAACATAGGTAGGGAGGGGTCCTCGGAGTCGGAGAGGGCACTTGATAATATATATATAAGATGTGCTTGCAAACTACTGTGAGTCAACTGTATTCTGAAAATACTACTTATATTCCCCTACGCTTTGCTACTCTGGTGCAGTTTCTTTTACATTCTCTTCAAAGTAAGACTCTCCAGTGACAGTCTCCACCTATGCTGTCTATTGATGATAGTACATCCAGGCATACATCCATTAAAGTAAATGTCTATCATTCTTTTTTATATATCTCTTAACAAACCTTAGTTGGTTTCACCAACAACCACCCATGCGTCTGCTCCTTCCTAGCTTGCCTTGGCTTTGAGTTTGAACCAAACACCGCTGATGATTCTTGCTATCTAGTATCCACCCATACAGTGTCACCCACCCAGGCAGGCATCCTCTTTCACCTTCCACCCATCCTTCAACAACCCATGCATCTAATCTGATTCCTATCAGCCACCTATGCATGCTTCCAACATATCCTTCTCTGCCAGTCATATTACATCTCGCCCGTCCTTCCTCCTTCCACCCTTCTTTCCCTCTTTGTTCAACACATCCATCAAGGTCATCTGATCTGAGTTTTAGTCTTCTCCATAAAACCTTCACAGCTGAGTTGGAGTCAGATAGAAGAGGCCATTGGTTACTCAACTCACGCTGCTAATGCTAAGTAAAGGGTGTCTTCTTCAACCGTTGTATAATGTTCACTACAACTTAATAAGTCTCAAAGTACAGTGAGTGAAGTGAACATACTTCCATCTAGTAGTAATGTCAAGAAGTAATGAATATAACTTACCACCGCCCACCACTGCTGCTGGCTCCCCCCGTAGCTCCTGCAGGTGCTGCCTGGTCTCCTGCCCCCACCGGAAAGGCCGCATTGCCATCGCCTCTGGCCCCGCCGGCACTGGTGGTTGGTAGTATGCCTAGAAAAAACATTACACATTTTTAGATGCCTATACACCTCCCCCTATTTTATTAGTTTTCACTAGGAAGATTGAAAAAAAAAGTTAATACAACATACATCATCACTAGTCCAAATCGGGTACTAGAGTAGAGTCAGTAGACAGACACTAGTAGTGTTATATGGTCCCTAGGGTCATCTAGTCCTACTCTACTCTTTGGAAAGTTAGCCTGAGTCATGTAACCCTTTTAAATTCATCATGTCTACTACTCTTTTTGCGCATATGATACCTTGCAGCTTGTTGTGCAGTAGACGCCTTTGAGGCCACATGACGGTTGCGTACAAGTGAAGAGGTCGAAAAACAAGCCACTTTGTTATGGAGTTCGGTTAGTCCGTATTGCTTAGCCATTACATGTACATGTTACACTTTTTGCCTTGACTGCGAAATGCTTGCATTATTGCAGTATACTATCTAATGTGCACCATTTTTCTCATAATAGGCGGAAGATTCCCTTCTACAAACCAGAGATTTACAGAGCTTGTGATGCATGATGTAACCAGTATTTCTACGTTCTACGGTGAGGGGTCTTCCAGAATTCACACAGATCTTTTGTCTTGTCATGCACTTGTAAATGTTTACTGTTTTAATCTTATGCTTTGTGCTGTTGAAGCTGGCTGTAGTAATAATTTCATAGAACGACGTACAGAGCTTGTTTCTTATTTGAAAATAAACATTTTGAACTTACACATAGACTCTGTGGTATTTGGTGTGGTGGGGGGACTTACACAAGTGAGTGAGCAAAAGGGTGTTATTATGTTCTGGGTTGTCTCATCATCATTGTGTATCTTCGTGTGGGGGGTCGGCACCTAATGAGACACTATAGCTAGTCGGTCAGGGGATTGTGGGTTCTTCTGACTCAGGTGTGAGTAAGGTGAGGTCCAACCTCCCATCACCAACATCCTATTTTCTTGTGCATAGTTCTGTATGTGGCTCTGCAGAATCCCTACAACCATAGTAGTATGTACTATCCTATGCAAAATACTAGTCAAATATATGGTTGGGCATTTTGTTGGTGGGAATTGTCAAAGCCTCAAGATTAAGAAGACTAGAAGAGGACAACCCAAAGGATATGACACAGTGGCTAGAGCTATTGGTCAATCTGAGTTTTATTCCAAAGAAAACCTTCAATAAACAGTAGCCAACTGGGCAAGCTTAGCTACAATCAGACTAATAGTAGTAGTAGTACAGAGAGTCATAGCAGAGGCAGTTAGAAGGAATGTAGAGGCAGGGATAACCAGAATTTGGAAACAGATAGTCAAGATCAAAGAAGCCTTTGTAAAAAATTGAATTTGAAAGTGGAACCATAATTAATAGTTCGGAAAAAAAAGATGCAGTAAAAGTTAGGGAAATATAATTGTTAATATTAACCACTGGAGGACTTACTGGGGCCAGCAGCTGGAGCCTCTGTAGAGGAGCGGTCCTCTGGTAGTAGTTGTCCCGCCGACTTGGACCCTGTCTTCTTGCCACTGGGTTGTGCTGATGTTCATGTAAGATATAATAAAGAAAGAGACAAACATTAAGGAGTGCTGTGAAACAAATAAATCATTTAAAAAAAAAGTCAAAAAACATTTTAGGAAACAACAATTGCAATAGAATTGACCTATCTAATCAGATGGATCGACAACTGGGCTGCTTGCTGGATTCACGGATCGTCTACTTATTTATGAACACTCCAGTGTTCCATAATCATTCTGATTCGAAATACTAACGAAGCCTAAGTACCACCTGACCTATACTACCTATTCCAGACGGGCCAATTCTTCAAAAAGTCTGCATTTACATGTTTTTTAGCCATCAAAAATGCATAGATGAGATGGAGGACACATGCATAAATTTGTGCATACACCAAATTGTGGGTTGGTTGCATCTGATCTTGTTCTGCTACTGACTGACCCTGCTAAGCTTACCACTCACTAAACAAACTACAAAAGGTTCTACGGAGGACTGGGGTAAGGAGCACTCAGTTACAGAGGAGGTGTCATGCAGACCGTAAAAAAATTATGATCTAATACTAACTAAACCTAGTATCCATCCACCACTATTTCACAGGAGGACAATGGAAGGACTAGAGTCTCTCTAGCAATAGCATTACCTAACTTCAGTTCTCTAAAATAAACTCTTACATTAATCAGCCCAAGCTAGCGCAAAGTTGCAAACAAGAGTAGCGCCGAGCACCTGGGCCCTACAATCACAGAAGATTTTGAAACGTAATTTACCAGCGACGTTAGCAGCAGTAATCTTGTTATTCGTCAAAAATTTATACACAACAATACTTATACTAAGTTGCTCACCAAGCCCAACGACCTCGACACCTAGCAGGTCCAACAGGTCCTGCTCCCAGTCCAGGATGTCAGACCACCAGGGGGCCAGCTGGTTATGGGTGCGCCGGACCCCTGAGCACCGAAACACTGCCCGGCGCACCTTCGCCCACCGACGGTGACGCTCCTGGGTTGGGTACCCGGAGCCGGGACTGCCGCCTGCAGCCAAGGTCAAGGGGAGGTGGCGCTGGATAAAAAAAACAAGGGCGGCCACCTCCGCCTCGCCAAAAAGCTGCCGGGCCTGCACCCCTGCAGGGCGCATTCGGCCGCAAGGCAGGCGGCTCTTGGGCGCAGGCGCCTTGCCCTTTGAGCCGTTAGTGACAGTGCCCTTGGCCATGGTTCTGGGGTGGGTGGGAGGTGGAAAAGAAAAGTTAGAAGGGAAAAAAGAAAGTTAGAGGGAAGAAGTAGTAGCTTAAAGAAAGAAGTAATATAAAGTAAAAAAAGCACAGTAGAGCGCGGAGATTGGTTCCATCTCCGTGCCTCTCCGCGTAGGTCCCTTACGCACATTACGCCCACCCTTAATATTTTCCACTAGGCTTCTTAAGTCTCATGATTGGCGAATTACAAGGACTGCCCAATATTTCTTTTAAAATACCCTGTTCAATCATTTGGTCAATTACTAAGGCAACTCCTGCTTTAACTTCGGGGCTCATTCTGTATTGTAGTGTATTTGGGTATATTGCACCTTCCTTCACCATAACTTTGGTTGGATGTACCTTTGCCATTAGACCAATTTCTTTTCCTGTAAAATCCCACACATCTGACCTCACTGTATTTCTTAATTCATCAGGCAAATCACTTTCAGTAAGAAGTGAAAACATCTCATCCACTTCTGTTCCCTGTTTAGCTAGCATCATTTTGAAAGCTACATCCTCCGGTGTTTGGAAAGCCACATCATCAGGCGTACAAAAGATTGTGCAATTCATCTTGCACAACAAGTCCCTGCCTAATAGGTTTACTGGACTCGAGTCGCATACCACAAATCGATGCATGTCTCTGAAATTTCCAATATTCACTTCTATTGGTTTTGTGATCGGGGACCTAATCTGTTTATTTGAGACTCCTACAAATGGAATAGTTTCTCCCGAGAGGGGTAGGTTAGGGATTTTTGCTGTTCTTACAGTAGAACGGGTAGCACCAGTATCCACTAGGAAAGTGATCTCATTGCTTTCAACCTTCCCATCAATAAATGGACCTGACTGATCTACCTCCAAGGATGTGCCAAGAACGCACTCCCCCTCCCTCCCTCAGGCACCGTCATTGCGACATTCCCGACCCATCGGTATCACTCTGCATCCAATATTGTTGAACAGTCTGTGTTTTCTTACCACTTTCTCCTCGGAATCCGGTGTTCACACTGTATCTCTGCAACCCATTGTTGGGCAAAGGGGCTTGAGGCACCTGTAACTGAGGAGTAACTATCTACTGCTTTTGCTGTTGATCCACAACCACCCCATTCTGCATCTGTGGATTTAAAATTTGAGTTACCCCATTATTCTGTTGAATGTTTCTACACTCGTTCTTCCAATTTCCAAACTTTCCACACCCATGACAAGGATATTTCTTTCTTGCTTCTTCCCTACTCATTCTTCCTTTTCCTTTGCTTTCATTCAAAACTTGATTATTCTGATTCTGCCCATTCATCTGATTATCAATTTGAGAACCTTTGCTTCTTGGCCTTCTGCTATCTTCACTTGCACCCACATCATTTTCTCTTTTAACTTGTTATGCTTTGTATCAATATCATCACTGCAGTATTTTGCATACTTCAGAATGTCATTTATTGTCTTGCTTTGCCAACAAAGCATATGCTGCGGAATCATCTGGCTAATTTCTGATCTTAGTCCATAGACAAATCCATATACAAAATGTCCCATATCTTTATCACCAATGTTTTAAAATCCACTATATTGTTTAAGCACCTGTCGTAACCTTTCATAATATGCATGCACTGACTCCTTAGGTTCTTGAGTTGTTCTGTCTATTTTAACCCAATCAGTTTCTTTCGGGGGATTTTTCCCTTTCAGGAAATTGATCACTTGATTATATTTCTTCATTACCTATTTCTTCATCCTTCTCCTACCTCGCCGCCAAGACCTGGAACACCCTACCTACCCACCTATGGCAGACTGAAGACCTACTCACCTTCAGAAGACTCCTCAAGACCTGGCTCTTCGAGCAGTAGCGAAACTCCCCCCCCCCTCCCCCCCCCCCCATCTCAGCACCTTGAGACCCTCACGGGTGAGTAGCGCGCTTTACAAAATACTATGATTACCTCCTCTGAAGGTGCACCTGTTCTTGCATCTCCAGGATATTCTTGAGTGGGCCAATCAACTGTAATCTTACATTCTGTCCACAAATCGGTTGGTACCACTATATCAAACAGACAACCCAAATCCTTCAACAAAACCTTTGAGACCTTGACAAATCTCTCCACCTGCTTGTACCATTCAATTGGTTTCTCTCTCAACCTAGGGAAATCATTTGTAAAAGACAAAATATTCTGTCTGCTCCACGGAACATGAACATATCCACCACCTGGAACTTCTCTCATCGGACACACATCTTTTCAACTTTTTCTACTTCTCTCAACAGAAATGTAGACAACTCTTTGGCAACTGCCTCCTCTCTTTTCTTTGACCATCTACTTCTCCATCGATCTACATCTCCCCATTTCTTTAAAAGGTGTATCAACTCCTTTATTTGCAATCTCCTTCCTGACGCATTCAAGCTTTACACGTCCTTTTCAGTAAATTATGCTCTATAGTGTTTTTGCAATACCTTTGACTTTTCTATATCTATTCAAAATTCCAATGCTACTTCTGCTATTTTCTCATGTACAGTCTTTGTCCTCCATGTTATACTTTTGCACAGAAACAACAACTCTTCATCTTCATATGAACCTAGTTTATCAAGACTTATGTACCAATGATCATTTCTTCTAAATCCACCCTTAACTTGCTTACATCTATAGTTTTGGGTTTCTTCCTTCCTAATCCTTTTGCCCATTCCTCCAGATCTTCAGGAGAAAATCCAGCAGAACCTCCTGCCACTGGAGTGACAGCTGGTACTTTTCTTCTCGGAATCATGGCTGAAATTCTCTTTGGAGTTTCAGTCACAGCCTCAATATTTGGGAGATCCATTTATTAAACATTCGACTCACATTTACTAACATGATCGTCTACCATGACTATCTTCTTTCTAGCACTATTCTGTGAAGCTACCACATTTTGTGATTTTGGAGTACCTCGTTTATCACCATACAATGGAATAACAGGACAAATCGTTACTGGTACTGTCAGTGCTTCCACATTTAAGCCTAACTGATTTATTTTCTGAATTATCTCTTCTTTGGTTTTGTTCAATGCATCCCTTTCTTTTTTCTGTGATGCTTGAATGAACTGTTGGATCATATAGAACCTTTGGAACTAACGGGGTTCCCATCATGGGAGCACTTGGAGTTGTATCTTTAGCACTTTCCTGTTAAGGCGGAGGTCTCTTTATCTAAATGTCTTCTAACAACTCATCATCAGATTCATCACACCCTATTCCTGTCACACCTATGTGTTTAGTTTTCTCCTTACATTTGCTCCCTTCTTGATCATTAGCCACCAATACTGGATACAATCCCTCTGTTACTACAGCCCTTCTCCAGCTTTTCATTTGATCTCCTGGCGTGTCAAATGGGTATCTTGGTAAAAATCCTCTATTAATTCTCATGCCTCCTCTTTATTTCTCACACTCAAATGCCTCAACTTCCCATTCTTCCAAAGCCTTATACTGTGTTAACCTAGGATTTGGTTCCAATGTATTCAAACTGTTTCTAAAACTCTGAAGAATCCTTACATTAAATGTACTATGTTCAGGAAAAGCTAAGACACCATCATCTCTTGTATACTCCACCCAATTTCCCAACCATTCACACATATGATATCCCCTTTCCATCATCATATAGGAAGCTGGTGAATTAAGAGGTGGCATAAGAATTCCCTCCCTAGTTAGAATGCGCTTGTCCTTTTTAAAGAAATTCTTGATCTTATTAATCAACTTCATTTTTCTCGTTCTCTTATTTAATTCACTCGACAAAATCCCAAAACTCTTCCGTATTTTCACCAAACCTTTTATCCAACACTCGTCCAATGCCTGCGCGACTCACACCAACAAACCAATCAGAGCTTACTACGTATTTCCTTCTCCTCCCAATACCAGCACGCTACTGGTCTATTTAACCTCTTCTGTGCCCATGACGAGATAGTCTCGTCATGGAGCACGGTCGCGCTGTGCTCATGACGAGACTATCTCGTCATGAACCACACCCACTAATGAAACGCCCGGCACAGGAGGGGGAAAGTGCGTGGCACAGAAGGGTTTAACAATCAGACCTTTCAACACACCCACTTGTCTTGTGACATCAGTATTACTCCTTCTACTGACCCTCCCTTTACAATCTGCAGTTTTCTCATGCCCGCTACTTCAACCAATACCAGCACGGCTCTCTGTGACCTCAGTACGGCTCCTGCTACTGACCCTCCCTTCACAAGGTAATACAACAATGTCTTTTCTGTCTTTCGTTATAAAATTCTTTGTTAGTAACAATGTAAAAACAGCACTAATCTGTCTGCTCCACTAAACCAAAGACAGTTTCTCCACGCGCTACAAAGAGAAAATTCCTTCCTGTCACTGCAAGTAAAAACCACTGTTTACCCCTCACTTAAGCTCAGGGCGGGCCTGCTACTCTTCTAGGGATACTCCTCCTTCGGGTAAGGCCAAAGTTTCACAGGCGGGCCCTCTGATGTCATTCACACTATCCTCTTATACGATATAGCCCCTAGTATAATACTGCCAGCCCTGCATAGCTTCTCAGTATTATGAGAACAGACAAGTAACCTTCTTCAGTGTGATTTCCATTTACCACACTCTTCTAAATTCTATTCCCTTGATTCCCAGGTATCTCTGAACCTGTGCTTCCAGACAACATAAAACGCGACACTTAACTCTTAGTGTTAAACATATAGTCAATTAGTCAGAACAATAGTCAATAATCAATAATCACCAAACTAATAGATGATAACCATCACTCTGCTACCTGAAAAACTGATCCCGCGAAAGGCCAGGATGAACATTTCACAATCAACACATTATTCACAATGGGCCCATATACACATTCAAGTTTCCTGACTGTTTCACTGGGGGTCAAGATTTATTTCACTTTGATCTGAATTTGTCAATGTCTAACTGACCTTCACAGATCAACACTCTTCCTTTGGTCAATGGACCAATCAGTAGAGTAGTTGATGGTGATATTAACAATTTCATTAATCTATCTTATAACTTTTAATAAAATAATCACAGACTTCAGGTAAGATCCAATACATTTTATCTAACAACTCATTCAAAATGAACGCTCATTTGTACAGATTCACAGTGCAAACTCCATCAACTTTCATGGTAGGGAAAATGTAACTTATCAAATTACATTCAAAATACAGACGCATTCAACAACCTTAATGCATTAGGAGTGATAAATGAAGAGACAATAGGCACAATAACTCATACTTTGCGAAGATATGCAAATTCAAGACAGAAATATAATTACCAGATGGTGAAAAGGGGAAACCCAACCCCTGGCCAAAAGGATTGGTGGAGGCCACCTGATAGAGAGTCAGGAGACAAAGACTATAGGACAGGTGCAGGATAGGATTATACTTACTACACTTCTCTAGAACCCGACTCACCGGAGCACATCCCTCTATTACACTCTCTCCCTCCTCAATATTCTTCCACAAATCTTGAATCTAATCAGGCTGTCTTTCAGTATTGAATCTTTCCAGTCTGTTCTTCTCCAGCAGCAGCTCTCGCCCACTCCTCACTCAGCATCGACGTCTCTCATCTATTCTCTAAGTCACTCAAGTTATACTCTTTAATTCTATATGTCCCACCCTCAAAATTTGCAAGTATCCATTGATTCAGCGGGTTACCAGCTAGAGATACTCACAAACCAACATACTCACCTGGGCCCAATACACACGCATACACATGAGCTAGTAAAGTACCGCTGGGGTCAACTTGTTGTACTAATACATGTAAAATGAATTTACCTTATCATTTCTTACCAAACCTTTCTGACCAAATGTACTTTCCTCTGGTCAATGGACCTTTTAGTTAACTTTTGTAGGCAAATTCATGTGTGCCAAGAACCCAAATTCAATTTGTACACCGTTTCTCCAAGGAAAAAAATCTAATTTGAGTCAGATAAATTGTTAAACAATGCTATTACGATGACAGTACCTGAATAGGGAGAAACAGGGAGAACAATACAATGACATACTACACAGAATTATAGTTACCTAGGATGATGTGGAAACCAACCCCTTGGCCAAGATGCTGGGAAGGGTCCCCTGGGACAGATCAGGTGACAACGGTTCAGGACGGGATTCAGGGACAGGATAGATGATCTCTTTTAGATAGGACGCCTGCGTCGCACCCCTCTATGACACTATCTTCCTTCTCGATTCTTCCGCGATCTTCTTCTATTATGTGCCTCCTCGATTCTTCCGCGATCTTCTTCTAATTAATCTGGGTTTAGGCTCTAAGTCTGCAATTCGAGTCTTCTTCAGCAATCATTCAGTTCTCGGATAGCATCCCGGTCTTTCAGCATCTCGGCAGTATGAGCAGCAACTAACTAACTAAACTACCTCAATTATACCCTTCTAAGCGCATGTACCACCCCTAAATGATTTGCATTAGCATTTTAATAAAGTTGCAGGGTTTAGTTTCGGCAAAAGCATTTGCCTTAACATGTGAATTTCAAGCGGGTATCTTAAAAGCGATTGCGCAGCTGCAAAGATTTTCCTCCAAGCAAAGACTCGTCATTACTACGTAGATGTAGTTGACGCATGCACAGTACAGAATTCTGTGTTAGCAGCCCTTTTGAGTCACACTCCGGTTACTTGTTAGTACGACACATATGCAAGCTTCCCCTAAACTTAAATGTGTGAACTGTAATGCACGTTAGTATTCATAAACACAATTATTATGGTATTACGAATTATTTGAGAAGATTGCATCAGAGCAAGTCTCTTATATACGAGTCCTTGCTCCATCAGTGTGAATCATGGACTATGATTGGGCAGGAGAGTTGTCATCACCTCATGCGCTCATTCTTGATTTCTTAACTAATTCTTTGTTTAGTAAACCCTTCCCATTTAATTTATTTATTTTTCAGAACCATTTCCTTTCACACATATTCACAAAACAAATTAGATACAAATTTTATATAATTCTAAAGTTGAAGAGAGTTTCCAGGCATCTGTCCTTGGTCCTTGGCAGGTTGTCAATGATCTGGTCAGCAGGTCACTTCAAGACTTCAGTGCTCAGACTCAACTTGTGTTACGTCTCAACCGCCATCTTGGCTTAGCACATCAGGCCTAAATGCACACTATTAATAAAGGAATCATGAACAAATGTTAATTTCTCAAATATGTTATTATCACTGTTCACCACCCACTTCTACTCTATCCCATGTAATTTTCTTCTTTGTTAAGCAAAAGCATTAGCAGCGACAGCTCTTTTTAAATCCAGGCAAGCAAGTGCCAGGCACGCGGTTCCTCGAGACCTACAGTTAGCAACTCCTTGCGCATGCGTGAGAGTTTCCCTCTCACATGGGTTAATCACATGGTTATTTGCATGGAACTAGTTTGCACATGCGCAAGACGATTTTCAGTTTCAAGTGGGATTTCAGTTACGTAGCAAATTATTCTTTGTTATTTAAGCAGGCATAAAGTTTTCTCCCAATGTATGAATGTCGTGTGTATGTTAATTTTCTTTTATTTTCTATTTCTATTTGTTAGTACCTGTTAACGAGAGGTTGATCCGAGCAAGTTTCTTTTCCTCGAATCCTTGCTCCATCAATGGGTCAGTGAAGGGAGTAGTACTCCCCCCTACTCTGGCAGACCAGCAACAGAGAGACTGCAGGAATATGTTGGGACAGTCTGCTGCGCTGCTTCCCCTGACTCGTGGTCAGACTAACTGGTGTCTTCATGATGTGGACACTGGTGACAGCCTACCTGTGAATAGTAAATTCTACATGTTGTCCGACCAAGCAAAGGCAAGCATCAAAGTTGAAGTAGCCAAGATACTGGACCAAGAAGTAATTGAGCCCTCTGTCAGTCTCTGGGACCGTCCAGTAGTTCTGGTTCTAAAACCTTACCTACAAGGTGGGAAGAAAGAGTTTAGGTTTTGTGTGGTCTATAGATGTATGAATACAGTTACTAAAAGCAATGCTCACCCCTTACCTAAAGCTAATGAGCTCATTGACAGGTTGGGAGCTGCACAGTGTCTGAATACTTTTGACTTAGCCTCAGGATACTGACAGATTGACCTGAGTGAAGGGGCAAAAGAGAAGTTGGCATTGTCCACACCACAGGGCAACTTTCAGTTTAAAGTGAGGCTATTTGGCTTAAAGAATGTCCCTGCCACCTTTCAACAGTTGGTGAAACAAGTCCTGTCAGGTTTGGAAGCTTTCATGCAGCTTAGCTAGATAATATAGATGTGTTCAGGACACCTGGGAGGAGTCCCAGGCCTACCTGACTAATAATGAGAGCAAATGCCAACTAGGGCAAAGTTCTGTTGTGTACCCATGCTGCCTTGTGGGGGAGGCCATTTACAACTTTTCCGATCAAAAATCTAAACCATTATGGATTGGGAAGTTCCTAAGACATAAATCCAGGTCAGAGATTTTCTTGGGCTGACTTGGGATTACAGGAGATGTATGAAGAACTATTGCACAATGTTGGCTCCCTTGACTCTACCCAGCTCGAAAAAAAGAAGCCTAAGAAAGTTATATGGATTCCAGAGTGTCAGACAGTCTTTGACACTCCGAAAGATGCCATGTGCACAGCATCTTAAAAGCACTTGCCTACAGTAAGGAGTTTATTGCTCAGATAGGTGCTTCAGAAGGTGGGATTGGGGCAGTGTTGGCAGAAGTAAATGAAGAGAGTGAAGATGAATCAGTTGCCTTCATCAGCAGGTAACTACTCTCCAGAGAGCAGCATTGAAGTAACATTGAGCAAGAAGCCTTTGCTGTGGTCTAGCCGCTTAAGAAGCTGAGGACCTACCTGTTTGGGACTCACTTCCAAGTTCACACTGACCACAGGCCTCTCAGCTGGTTCATGCAGATGAAAGGATAGAACCATAAACTGTTGAGGTGGTACATATACCTACAGGGGGTGGATTTGACAGTGGAAAACATACTTGGGACTGCCCATGCCAATGCAGATGCCCTTTCCAGGTTATGCTGCTTTGATGGTGAGAACCACTTGGGCTTTGGTAAGTTGCTTATCACCTTTTATCTGTAGGTGGGCCATGTAACGAAATGCTCTAGACCCCTAAAATTGTACATTTCAATTGGTTACACTTAACTGACATGACTTAACTCACTTGTAAATCCTTAATATATGGTACCTTATTTGCCTAGAGCCTATAAGTTGAGTGTCACTCGTGGACTGCAGCACTGATTGTGGCACCACAATGCTCAAAAGGGCAACCACTACCCCCAGAATGACAGTGCTACCTAGAAGGACAGCTGCAAACTCTCAACTCAACTTTGTCATGTGAACCAATTGCAAGGCCCTAACCTTCCCTCATATTACTTGTAAGCAATCCATAAGGAAGTCCTGTGATAACCAGCAGGCAGGGTGCAAGGTGTTGTAAGGTGGAATATATATTTGTGGTATTCCAGCAGCAAAAATGTCCCAAAATGTGTTTCTGCTGTAGCAAGGCTGATAGCCCCATTGGCTAACATGGGAATTTACCCACTGGGCGAACTCTGCAATAGGGCCACCAAAACTGGTACTGTTTGGTATCAAAAAGACTGTCTTAATAAACCCGACTTTAGCCTGAAGTCAGATTGAATGTAAATGAGTACCAATGGCACTTTTAGAAAGTAGCCATTTAGGTGCCCCAGCCAGCCAGTAACCTATCTAGTACACATCTGCTGTCTCTGCGCTGTTTGCCACCTTCCAAAGTGTGAATGACGTTGCTGGTGAGAGAACAAAGACCTGTCTAGGGTGGATGTCACACCTCCTCCCAGGCAAGATACCCTGTGGAAAGGTGAACAAGGGGAACAACTGAGTGCAGGCTGAAAAGAACCAGCCGTCTCTAGTGAGAAGATTTTGCCCACACCCCTGTCATTGTGGCCCCAGACAGCCTGGCATCATTGGGAAGCAGAGAAGCCCATGTAGGGTTGTGTAGGCCTTGGCTAGCCATACCCATGGGGTGGGCTAGTGAGGTCGTGAGAGGGATTCTGCCATCTTCTTTTGATGAATAATGGTGACTTCCGGGTACCCGGATGCGATACTTTGCAGGAAGTGGTCACCAAATGGGTAAGGCTGAATGGGGGTGCACTTGCCCATTGGCTAGTAGTCGTCCCCTCCTACCCGAGTGAGATTGTAGGGTTAAATAGGTCACCTATGACCACAGAACTTAGACCTGCTGGACCAACTGCATGGATTCGAGTATGTGACCCTAGGACAAGAGAGAAATGGCACCAAAGACTGCACCTACTGCACCCACCAGGACACAAAGAGACACCACGGCCTGCACTTGACGGCAGGAGGCTTCCAAAGTCTCCAAGTGTCAAAGGACCCCAAAGAATCTCCCAAGGGCTAGTGGTCCTAGCTCCCTTTCTGAACCACAGGCCTACAGCAGGTTCAAAGAACTGACCTGCATCTGGCCATCAGGCCCATTGAAGGAATCATCCTTTGTCGACTGGAGTGTATTTTCAGAGTCATCGTTCTAACCCCTAAAAAATGCTAGAGACTTAGTTGTACCTGCACCAACCCGCAGAAGCAACTACTTCCCTCTGCATCTATTACCCAAGCAACTGCAGCACCTGAGGACCAGTTGTGAGGCGTCACCAGCTAGACGTTGAGAGCACAGAGAGACTGTGAGTTTCATCACCCAGGATCCCCCTGCCTGTTGAGAATTACAGGAGTGTGCACCAGAGGAATCCCCGGGCATCCCCAGTAATGATTGTCACAAGACTCACAAGCCTGATTCCCAGCGCAGCATTAGGACTACTCTGGTACAGAGGGATCAAAAAGGATACTGGACTTGATGATAAGTCAACATGTCAATCCAAGTAACTGGTTGGTTGAGGCCACTGGGTTGGATACGCCTGAGAGGGGACTGTTGTGGACCAAAGGGGCACGTAGTGGCCCTACTATGCACGGTACCACTTTTCTCCACAGACCACATCACTCTGTGCGACCTGATCTCACGCAACGTTAGGTGTATTCAACGTATTTTGAATTGTTCTCAAATTTGCAACTCTGGAACCATCCCGTCATTTTTAAAGTTCACGTTGTCTACAAATTCATATAAACATAATCTATTTTTATAAAGTAGTGTCATCATTTTATTGTGTTGCCTCCTTTACTTGGTCGAGTTGTTGTCGTTTTGGTTAATGCTTTACATATGTTCCTCTAAGTAAGTTGGGCTGCTTCAGTGCTACAGCTACCCAGGACTGAACAGTGTTACTGGGAAGAACCTTATTAGACCTGTTGAGGGTGGAATGAAGTTGTTATAGAGTGTACCCCATAATATAACAACCAACGTTGCTACAGACCTCATTTTTAGAGGCCTGGTAAATGGGATGGATTTCCCTACCTCCAGACTAACCAATACAATGGGTATTGGTAACTCCAGAGGTTGGAAAAATCCAGCACATTACGAGTTAGACCCTGAGGATCCACTAAGGAATAAGAAATTACCAGGGGAATCAGACGCAAATGTATCATTTCAGGCTGTACTTTCACCCAGAGATTTCAATTGCTTTTAGCGGCTGACATCTCTGGATGAAAGTTTAGGGATTTTGTAGTATTTCCACAAACCTCTTAATTTCACTGGGCCTGTACTTGTTGTTACTTACTCTTACAAAATTAAGAGGCCACCTGAAATGAGGGCCTGCAGGTAGCTGGGTTTCTGTTGCAGTAACCCCCACCCCCACACTTTTTTCCAGACTACTGATGCACTTTAGCTTGATGTGCCCAGGTTCCCAGGACCTGTGTTCTTTCCCAAAACGGTACCTTGTACCCCCAATTGGCACCTCTATGGCCACATGTCAGTCCCTTTATAAAAGACACCATACGTACCAAGGGCACTGTGGCCAGGGAAGGCCTCTAAGGGCTGCAGCACTTATTGTGCCACCCTTAGAGGCCCTATACCGTTACGCACACTCACACTGCCATTGCAGGCTGTGTGTTTTGCTGCAGAACAAAGTGAAGAGTCGATATGGCAATCATCCCTGTGTGCCATGCCTATTATCCACTGCCCTGGCATAGGGCAGCCACCCCTTTAGCTGGGTGCACTATACCAGTGGTGAGGGTACAGGTGCATGAGGCCTGTACCCCTACAGTGTCTAGACCAATTCTTAGACACTGTAAGTGCAGTAATGCCATTAAGAGTATATGGTGTTGGGAGTTTGTCAGTACGATCTCCACAGCACCAGAATAGCTTTACTGAAAGTTGGAAAGTTTGGTATAAAACTTCTCAGCACATTAAACCCACACTAATGCCAGTGTGGGATTTAATGAAAAATGCACTCAGAAGGCATCTTAGAGATGCCCCCTGAAAAACTACCAGCCTATGGTGGGTTCCCTGACTGGTACACACCAGCCTGCCACCACAAGACATGTTTCTGGGCCCCTGGGGTGGGAGCCTTGGTTCCCTGAGCCCAGAAATAAAGTCTTTCCTGGGGGAGGTGGTCAAACCTCCCCAGGCCAGGAAACGCCATCTGTGGCAGGGGAGCTTCAAAGGCCTTGCTGCCTTTGTAATGCCACCCCCAGCCTCTCCTGCTATCAGGAGCAGGCCCCTTTCCTGTTTCCCCTCCTTTTGGCAGGAAGACAGGCGGGAACAATTAGCACAGCCCAGAAGGTGTGCACACCCTTGCCAAGCCCACCCCTCAGGTGTGGGAGGCGAGGTGAAGCCCTCTCTTCAGCGCCCCCCATCTTGCAGATGGCAGACACTCTCCAATCAGGATTAGGTTTGTGCACACTCCACTGTGTGGGGTGAGCACACAAAGAGTATAGTCACCCTAAAGTCAGTAGCCAATTGGCTACTGACCTCGAGACCACAAAAACGGCCTCTAAATACAGTATTTAGGGGGCAGCCCTGAACCAAGATGCAGATTCCCGCAACCTACGAAGAAGAAGGATGAAAGAAGATGCCCAGCAGAGGAGACTACAGAGAAGAACTGACTTGGCCCCAGCCCTACCGGACCGTCTGTAGTTTCCAGAGATCATGCGCCAAAAATCGCCTTGTCCTACAGCCAGCGACCTCTAGAACCCTGGGAGGACTGATTGCCTTCAACAAAGACCGGATCTCCTGCGAACAGCAGCTCTGTTCAAAAGAAACTCCCAAAACAGACTTTGAGACTGCTGAGGACAAAGAAACCGGATACCTGGAACCACCATTGCACCCGTCGCCTATGGCCCGAGTTCGAGTGGCTCACCAGTCCCAGCGAGGTCCTCCAGCACTTCAGAGTCTGAGTCCACCGTGGGTTGACCACTCCAGGACTACCCGACGTCGCCTACAGCCTCTGCACGGAGACCCCCCCAAAAGCCAGTGGCCCCGTAAGGTGAAATCTGACCTCAAAAGACCCCCCTGCATCCAGCCACCCTGCACCCTGGAGAAAATAACCCAAGGTGCACCTACGTCCCCAAGCCCTCCAACTTACCTGCCCAGCTGTTGGTTCCTCCCGGGAGTCCTCCTGGAGCAAGCCTGCAGCCAAAATCCCAAACCGGCAACTCCCATTGAAAATAACAGGGCACGACTCCAAAACAGCACCCTGCATCTAGCCGCCCCTGCTCCTCTGCGGGTGCACCTTGTAGGCTAACTCGGATCCCCCTTTGCCCTGAGCCTAACATCAGGAGCTTTGCTGCCACAACCTTGTGGCCTGAGCAGCCACCAACCGGAGGCCCCCTGTCCCCCATTAGATAACACTGGGTCTCAGCATTCTGCACCCGGCCGCCCTAGTGCCGCTGATGGTGTTTGTGTGAAAAACCTTCTTTCCAATCCTTTCAGAGCCCTGTTGATTTTCATTTTTGTATTAAAGCTGTTTTGTTTAGCAGCCCTCCTTTGTCTGGTCATATATAGGCCTGCTTCAGTTCATTGTTTTTCATGACCTGTTGTGACTGTGAGTGCCCATGTGGCTTGTGGCAATTTTGTGGTGGTAGTTTAGTAGTGTGCTTCTTTTTCCATATAGGCCTGTATGTCTTTTCTTTGTTCCCCTTGGCTTATGCTTGTTGTTGTTGTGTCCTGGCCATGTGTGTGGCGGCCATTTTGTGAAGACAGGCAGTGTGCTTTTGGCATAGGCTTACATTGTCTGTCTTCCATTTCTTGTTGTTGTGGGTGGCAAGCTGCCATTTTGTGGAGCCATCCAGGCAGTGTGCTTGCTTTTGCCATTCTGTTCCAAGCTTGTGGCCTAGTCTGCCAGTAGGCCCAGAGGTAGTCATCATCAAATCATGGGTGCATAAAAACTGTTTGTGTTGTCTGTTGAATTTTAACACCATGGATGGCATTGGATTGAATTGCAAAATGTGGTTTTTGAAGTGGAATTTCAGTTTTTGGGTGTTTGTTAATGAAATAGGGATTTTCAGCCAGTAGGCAACATAAAACCTTCTAAAAAACGATGATTTTGTGCATTTTGCTAAAAAAACTCAGGTTGTCATTTTGCTGTACTTTGGAGCACGGAGTCACTTTTATTTTTTAAAAATTTTTTAAAAAGAGGAAGTAAGTTCCACAGAGACTCCAACTTCCTGTTCCTTTGATTGTATTCACTTTTTGGTTATTATTGTGGTGGGTGGCCTGACCATGTGGGTGGCGGCCATTTTGTGAAGCCAGGCATTGTGCTTTTGCCATAGGCCTGCATTGTCTGTTTTGTATTCCTGACCTTTTCTTGTTTTTGTGAGTGGCCTGGCCATGTGGTGGCGGACATTTTGTGGGACCAGCCACTCTGCTTTTTCCAAGCTTGTGGCCTGGTCTGCCAGTAGGCCCAGGGGTACTACTCATCAATCATCACGGGTGCATGGAAGTTAAACAACTGTTTTTGTGTTGTGTGTTGAATTTCAACATCATGTATGGCATGGATGGCTTTGGATTGAATTGCAAAATGTGTTTTTTGGGGTGGAATTGCAGTTTTTGGATGTGTGTTAAATAAATAGGGCTTTTCAGCCAGTAGGTAACTGTGAGAAAATGGCTCTGTATATACTGCTCCTAAATAGGTACGGGTGTACAGAGTCCACAGTCTAGAGAGGCTTGGCAGAGGCTAAAGTTAGATATAACCTTACTCTCTAAAGTGATAGCTTGGTCGAGCAGTAAGGCAGTATCAGAGGACAGTGTAAAGCATTTGTTGTACACACTCAGTCAGCAAATGGTCTCACACACTCAATAACTGAATTCTAGGCCAATGGTTTACATATATAACAAAATATATGCTTGTTTTATTTTAGAACCAACAATTGGAATTAAAATATACTTTATCAGAATGAGATGCTTTATATAAATACTTTTGCAATATGCAATTGACTTTTGTAAACAGTTACAAGTGGTTGCAATAGGCAACCCTATTTTAAACACAATAATGCATTGAGTTCAATTGAAGTTTCATGTTATTTGCCACAGATTACTTTTAGGATTACTTTTGGAATTCCAGGACTGGATCCTAGATTCAGTCCTGGGTCAGTACTTGGAATCAAGTGATAAAAGTCGACTTAATTACTGTGATGATTTTTAGACAATATTTTGCAATTTTAAAAGTTGACAGAAAATATTTCATAGAAAACAGTCAATGATTCCCTATGGCAGAAAATTCAAGTTGCAGGTATAGTATGTTCTTGTTACTTTTGTAATCCAGTACTGGGTGCCTAGACTCAGTACTGGGACCTTTATCCAAAACAGGTAAGTAATTACGTTTTCAGATATTATACGATTTTTAAAGAATATTTAAAGATTGCAGAAATCGACACTTAGAAGAAATTACACAGAAAAAAAGTCAATGATTTCCTATGGAAGAAAATTGGGTTACTGGTAAGTACAGTTGTAAGTAGTTTTTAGAGTCAGTGCTGGGCACCAAGATCCAGCACTGGGAGCTCACCTAAGAGCAGGTGAGTATTTTCGTTTTCGTTACTCGGCTGATTTTTGGTGAATATTTTAGGTTTTGAAAAGTCCACACTTAAAAGAAATTTCAGAAAAAGCCAGTCAATGTTACCCTATGGAGAAAATTGAGTTATCGGTTTAAAGGTAAGTACTCGACTGGCAGAGTTAAGGTTCTGGGCATAGACTCAGGGGTCTCCCAGGGTCAGGTAGGTACAGTTAGTTCACCCCCAGCGGCACAAGGGCGACCGGGTGCAGAGAGAGTTAGGCCCAATGTTATCCTACGAGAGGTAGGGGGGCCTTGGTTGGTGGCTGCTGACTAGCAGGCCACGCGGCTGTGGTGGCTGGGCTCCTGGTCACTTACTCAGGGCAAGTGAGGAAGTAGATAGGTGTAGAGGTTGCACTGCCAGGGCCACTCGGGCGGCTGGGTGCAGGGTGCTTTTGAGCCATCGGGCGCTCAATTGATTTCAATGGGAAATCTCCGGTTTAGAAAAAGATTGCAAGCTCGGGGACGAGGATTCTTCAGGTGCCACCACCACTTCGAGAGGTAAGTTCGGTAGTTGGAGGATAGGTAGGTACCCCGGGATTGGGCACAGGGGGCCGCGGGGCGCCGGGTGCAGGGGTGCCTTTTGGTGTCGGGAAATCTTACCCTCTGTTGATCGCGGTTGGGGGGGCACCTTGTTCTGAGGCTGCAGGCTTCTTCAGGAGTGTCGAGGGAGGTCCTTGGGTGCCAGACTCTGAGTCACAGTCGCCGTGGGGTCGTCCTCATGGTCTTTGTTCACTCCGGCACAGGCCAGGCTTGGCTGGTGCAGAGTGTGCTGGGTAGGCGGTTCCGGGCTGCTGCCAGGGATTAGAAGTAGATTTTGAGTAGATCCTCTACTCATGGGAGTCCCAGGGGCTTAGAGTCAAAAGGTAGCCAGGTCCTCCGGGGTTTGTGAGGTTGCTGGCCACAAGAGATGCCGGGTTGGAGCAGGAGCAGGTTCGAGGGTCGACAGGCCGGTAGGGCTGGGGCCAAAGCAGTTTGTGTCTTCCTCATCTTAGTAGCTGCAGGGCAGGTCTTCTTTCTTCTAGCTCTTCTTCGGATTTTGGAACCTGGAATCTGGGGAAGGAAGGCTCAGTGTGCCCCTAAATACTAGATTTAGGGGCGTTACAGGTAGGTGAAGGGCAGGGACCAATGGGTCCCTGTCCTGGGGTGGGTACACCCCCTATCCTGCCTCTCTCCTGTGGGAGGTGGGCAGTAGCCTAGTCCTGAAAGGGTAGGGCTTCCCATCTTCAAGATGGCGAGAGCCCGGTGATGTGCTTCACCTCGCCTCCCCCACCTGAGGGGTGGGGTTGGCAGGCTGGCACATCCCCTGTCCTTATTTGGGGTTTCTGGCCAAGCTTCCCGGCAGAGTGGGGGGTTGCAGTGGCCTGGGGAAGCTCACAGAGGCGGCATGCCTTTGAAGCTTCCCCCTGCCCATCCTGGGGGAGGAGATTTAGCACCTCGCCCAGGATGTGCATTGTTGCAGGCCCAGGAGAGCAGGGGCTCTCCTACCCAGGGGTCCAGCAACATGTCTACTGTGTGGCAGCCTAGGCAGCCTCAGAACAGACGTGGATTGTAGGTTAGGTTTTAGGGGCCATCTCTAAGATGCCCTCTGGCGTGCTTGGTACATTAAATCCCACACTGGCATCAGTGTGGGTTTAATGTGCTGAGAAGTTTGATACCAAACTTCTCAGTCTTCAGTGTTGCCATTATGTTGCTGTGGAGTTCGTGTTTGACGAGCTCTCAGCACCATGTACTCTTAAATGGCAGCACTGCACTTACAGTGCCCAGGAATGGAGCTGGGTACTGTAGGGGCACAAGGCTCCTGCTCCTGTGCCCACACCATTTGCATAGGGCACCCAGCTAGAGGGGTGGCTGATGTATGCCATGGCAGTCTAGGTGATGGGCATGGCACACAGGGATGTGTGCCATGTTGAATCTTTGTTTTGTCTTGCACCCAGACACCCAGCCTGCAAGGGCAGTGTGTGTGTAAGGGTACAGGGCCTCTAAGGGTGGCACAATGAGTGTTGCAGCCTTAGAGGCCTTCCCTGGTCACAAGGCCCTGGGTACCTAGGGTACCATTTACCAGGGGCTGACATGTGGCCAGGATTTGCCAATTTGGGTTTTGTGTGTTTAGGGAAGGAACATAGGCCCTGGGCACCTGATTGGCAGGAGTCCAGGGCACACTCAGTCAAAGTACATTCAGCAATTCAGCAAAAAGTGGGGGCATACAATGCAAGAAAGATGGCACTTTCTCACAGTAACCCTAGGAATTCAGCTCGCGTACTTTTGGCAACTCTGCACAGCGCGACAACGCGGACTTACAGTTTTTGTAATTTTCGCGTTCTCAATATGCGTGTTCGCGCACGCGATAACGACTTTTTGTACAGGTCGCGATGCCGAACACGCAGAATTTGCAATCTGGCAAACAATATCTCGCGAGCAACATAAAACGTTCTCGAAAATGATGATTTTGTGCATTTTGCTAAAAAAACTCCTCAGGTTGTCATTTTGCTGTAGTTTGGAGCACGGAGTCACTTTTATTTTGTAACATTTTTTTTAAAAGACGAAGTAAGTTCTGCAGAGACTCCAACTTCCTGTTCCTGTGATTGTATTCACTTTTTTGTAATTATTGTGGTGGGTGGCCTGACCATTTTGTGAAGCCAAGCATTGTGCTTTTGCCATAGGCCTGCATTGTCTGTCTTGTATTCCTGACCTTTTCTTGTTTTTGTGAGTGGCCTGGCCATGTGGTGGCGGACATTTTGTGGGACCAGCCACTCTGCTTTTTCCAAGCTTGTGGCCTAGTCAGCCAGTAGGTCCAGGGGTACTACTTAGTACTCATCAATCATCACGGGTGCATGTAACCGGTTTTGTGTTGTGTGTTGAATTTCAACATCATGTATGGCATGGATGGCTTTGGATTGAATTGCAAAACGTGGGTTTTACTTTTTTTCTGGGGGTATATTTCACTTTTTGGGTGTTGTAAATAAATGCCTTTTTATGTGTATATGTTCGTTGTTGTTGCTCCCTGATCCTGCATCCATCCCATGTGATGCACAAATTGTTATTTAGGGCAAGCAGGCTACACTACATTTATGTTTTTGTTCTTTGCTATTCTTATTCTTCCTGAGTGTACACAGTACAGTAGTAAACCAGGAGCCCTGGCCTTGTTGTCAAAGTCTCATAAATGGCTACACTGTTGTTGTTCACTGACTTAATACAATTTAATAATTGTGTTTGTGACCACCCACCACAAACTAAGAAGTTATATATTATATTAGTTTGATTGTACTATCTTTTGACTGATGTTCTTCTGGCTTCTTTGCTTTTAGGTGCACACCAGCAGAAGTAGGTAGTGGTACTGCACAGAGTCAAATTCAATGCACACCCTCCAGTTCATCCGGCATTGGCAGTGGCACCTCCAGCAGGAGAAAAATGTTAAGCTCCCCAGTGTGGGACTTCTTTACGGTTAGCGAAAAGGAGGAGAACATTGCTATATGCTCCATTTGTCATACCTCTGTTAGTCGTGGTAAGCTTGCTACAAACTATGGTACCGGAGGCCAAATGACCCATCTGAAAAAACACCACGCAAACCAGTGGGAGGAGCACCTTCTTCGCATAAAAACTGGAACCATTGCTGTTGGTGGGGATAAACGAGTAGAAGGTCCACTCACGGTGGAACAGGAAGAAGAAGAAGAGGGAGACAGTCTCTGTGGTAGTGGTACACAAAGTAGCCTTGTCCCCAGCACTGCAGTGGTAACACCCACATCCTCAGCAACATCTCAGTGGCACATGAGTAAGAGTTAGCCTGAGACACCAAGGAGTACTGCTTTTAAAAAAAGTGCGACGTTGAGCGTAACAGGAAGGAATACCATGCAGATTACCATTCTTTGCATGTTTACTAGGCCGGAGGGGCAGTACGAACGCAACCACCCAATAGCACATTTGTACAATGCGAAGCTGGCTAAAATGTTAGCACTGGACCTTCTCCCTTTTTCTTTTGTTGAAGGGGTGGGTTTTCTGGAATCTGTGACAACCATCTGCCCAAAATGGAAGGTTCCCAGCTGCTACTATTTCGCCAGAGTTGCTGTTCCAGCACTACATCAAGACGTGCTGGAATTGCTTGGAAAAGCCTTAAAACAGAGTGCTGTTCAGAGTATCCACCTGACAACAGACATGTGGACCAGTTGCCAAGCCACTGATTACATGTGTATCACTGCACACTGGGTCTCTTTTTCGGGTGTTAAAGATAAGATATCTGCAGGTGTTGTTGAGACTGCTGAGATTTTTAATGACACTTGCAAACATGCAACTGTAGCCATGTTTGCTATGGAGAAATCTCATACTGCTGCAAACATTTTGGATGAATTTAACAGCAAGGTGTTTGAGTGGCTGCGACCAAGAGGGCTTAACATTGGATTTGTTGCCACGGACAATGGCAATAATGTAGTTAGGGCCATGAAAGATGGTGGCTATTTCAGGGTCCCGTGTTTGACACACTGCATTAACATTATTGTTCAAGACTTTCTGAAAAATGAAAGCAAAGTCAGCAACTTACTGACCACCTGCAGAAGAATATGCACACATTTCAACCATTATTTTAAAGCCCGGAAGCAGCTGAGGGTCATTCAACGTGAGCATAAAATGACAGTCAAAGCACTCATCCAGGAGGTGCCAACACGTTGGAACTCAACTTACTACATGCTTGAGCATCTGTTTGAGCAGTACATACCACTCAATGCTTAGGTCATGAAAAGGTCAGGAGATCCTACTGTGAAAGGCATGACCGTTGAGATGGCCCAATGGGACCTCGTTAAATGCCTGACAAAGATGCTACTTCCTTTTGAGGTCTTCACACGTAAAGTCAGCAGGGAGGACTGTACTATGGGCCAAGCTATCCCATTGTTGTACATGATAGAGCAAGAGCTGAAGGAGGTGTCTGAAACGTACGCAGATGTGGATGATGAAGTAGACGCATATTATTTGGCGGACACCTTAGCCGTTCGCTTATCTGAAAATACAAGGATTCAAAATAACATTGTGTCACATCGACATTACATTTCTGCCTCAATGTTGGATCCACGTTACAAATTATTGCGGAGCAGTAATGAAGTAATTCCTTTTTCAGAAGTGGATGTTGCCAAGTACAAAACTTTGATAGCTGACGAAGCCACTGACTTTGAAAACAAACGGCTCTTAATTAGAGGCCCGCCACCCCAGGCCAGAAAAAGTACTACAGGGCACCCAGAGTCAAGTTCTTCTTCAGAGCCTGAGAGCAGTGCGTTTGCCTCCCAGCAGTCACCAACACTACCAGCAATAACATCAACAACAGCACCAACAGGATCATCAGCCACATTTAAAAGAACGGCAGGTGATTGGTTTCTACGGAAAGGGTTTTGTACGTCCATTGCTGATGCAAAGGCAAAAGAGGCCAAGCAAATCGGAGCACCCCTGAACATTGAGCGGATGGTCCAGGCCTATCTGGATGACACAACAGAGGTCTTCATGGAGCAAAGCCCATTGGTGTATTGGTATGGGAAAAGAAGCCAATGGCCAGTGCTCAGCAGGCTGGCGATAAAGTATGTGGCTTGCCCTGTTGCAAGTGTCTCTTCTGAGCATGTTTTCAGTGCTGCTGGTGCCATTGACCAGTCTCTCGCCCAAAAGCGTGGAGAGGTTAACCATGATCAAAATGAATCAGCACTTTATACCACTGGAGTACAAAATACGTGAATCACAGCAGGAAGAGGAGAGCGACTTCGATGACATAAGTAGTGGGTTACATGACGTACTTATGTCCGAACCACCAGAGTTTGAGGATGAGCTCCTCTTCCCTGACAACTAAGCTTTCAAATTGTTCTTCCTTCCTTTATTTGTGTGTGTATCTGTTTTTCTGGTTCAAATCTAATCACAACAAATCCATCAACACCGTCTCCTCTTTTTATTTCCCTATTGGAGTTGCACGTCTGTGTATAGCTGTCCACTCCACTCCTCAGAGTCCTGCTCCATCTTCCTTACTCTCCCTAAATACATTTCAAGCAAGCCAGCCATTGGATGGAGATGGAGAATAGTACAATACATGTTGCCTCTAACAGTCCCTCCATAAGAAGGAAACGTGACTACAGCTATCTTCGGTTCTGTTTCCAAGCCGAAACTCATCACTGTCAGAAGGCTAGGCATCTGATCTGATAGCCAAAGAGAAGAGCAAGACAGGTAATGATTATTATGAATGATGGCATGCATTGCATTGGATGCTTGCTGACTACGAGTGAATGTGCATGAAGTCGAACTATACTAGTTTATCTACAAAGTAAAAGTGACTCAAGTGACAGTCAATGTTTCCTTGTTGTTTAATAACCACATTGTACTCCTACTACTGCAGGTGCAGGCCAATATCTGTTTCAATTTTGTAATATGGAATATATTATAAACTTAATCGGAGTCACTACAGACTGAGTTGGTGTTGGAGAACACGTACCACACGGTCATGAATTAGATGATGACCATACTATCTTTGCACACAGTAAGTCAGTTGGATCGGAGATAATTGATGGAATAACTGCATTTCATGGACTGGCATAAAAGGTAACCACAACAATTCAACAAGAACGTCCGTGTAGTGGTGTGGACTGGAGTAGAGTGTAGTGGTATGAGTGACAGTGGCGCATTGATTTAGTCACTTGATTTGGAAAATGCTAGGTTGCTGCATATGCCTTTTGTCTGGCTCTGTCAAAATTTAAGGTAAATGAGGGTTGGTTTCCGGGCCGGGCCTGTGCCGTGGTGGGCCTGTTCTGTGCTGGCTCCTGTCCTGTTGTTGTTGTAGCTTAATGCTGTAGAGTAGACACAATGTATCCAAGCTGCCTCAGTCTGAAAGTGTTCTCTCAAGAGTCTTGTCTTCTCTTCTTGCACTCCACTGTAATTGAGTTTATTTTTTTTAATTCAGTTATTTTTCAATACCCCTTTTGTTTTTCCATCTACACTTACAGGTCGGCCTTTACCCTGTGCTATAGTGGGAGAAACAACTCACACTTACCTTATCAATCCGCATCAGGCAGGCAGCGGTACCCAAGATTGATGTGCGGAGTGTCCATGGAAGGGAGGACCAAGATGAATGATGAGAATGATGCAACTCCACAATTGGACCAGGATAATACAGTAACTTTAGTATCATTCATCATTCGTCTTTTAATTTATTTGATTCCTTTTTTCTCTTCAATCATTACCACTGGGTGTTGTGGTTAGTTTGGTAATTGATCCCTACAACTATTTTTTCATTTTCTTTGCTAGCTTTAAAAATAAAAGTAAGCCCAGTACAGCATGTAATTTGGTTCGCTCTGAGGGCAGACAGGCAAGGCAAATTTCATATTAATAATTTCTGCCCTGTACTGTCTAATTGTGTAGTAGTAGTTAGTAAGTACAACTCATTAACCATCAAGTTCTCTTCATCATCATGCATGCATTTCCTTTTTCTCCCTTTATAAATTTCATGGATAATGGATCATGGTCGTCTTCCAAGATTGTGTTTTACTTTTGTTGTGTCCATGCATACTGTCTGTTTTTCTTTGTCAAACCTTTGCCCAAACTCCCCGTCCCATCCATTCATCAATCCCTAACCCACTTCCCCCGGGCTGTGTGATTTATATTGAGGTGTGATCTGACTACATTAAATGTACACCAACAATTGATCACACGCTTGCTGGGGCAGATGTGGTGAAAGCAACACTAATTGAATTTCAAGGCAGGGCAAGGATCTTCTTCTGCTTGCCCACCCATGTTGTACTTTTCTTCGTTCTACTACTCCTCCCACAGTCTCTCTCAGGCAAGTGACTGTCTCTTTTTTTTTTCAAATACTAGTGCCAGTGTCTACGACTACCACCACAACCATGGCATCTTCTCCATTGACTTGGGAAACCAACCATGCAGCCATCACTGTGCCGAACTTCATCATCATCAATCACAGGTAAGATAAGTTTGGTGGGAGGTATAATGGACTAGAAGGAGAGACTGACAGTACTAGTAGGACCAATAAAATAACTCAGTGAGGGGTACCGCATCTATCTGTTTGTGTGTTACAAAATCAGCAGATCTTTTAAATCAAACACTGGCTGCGGGCCTGCAGCAGCAAGGAAACCAACCATGTGATGTAAATTCGTAAAACAGTAACCCACCCACAAAACATTAACATCGTATGTTTAAGTAAATAATATATAATTTAATACCCTAACAAAAATATACTATCCCACTCTGACCTGACTCATCCCCTTCCCTAACCCCAACCAATGTCCAAAAGTCCCAAATGTCCAGAAAAAACCCCAACGCCCAAAACCCACCCACCAACAAAAGGAATTAAAAAAGGGGCAAATCAACAAGGTCCTAAATTCGGTGGGCTTTCAGGTGTTTGTCAACCAGGATCTTCACCCGCTCCTCTAGGTGCTCCTCCAAGCGTGCCATCCGGAGGAGCATCTGGCGGGGAAATGCCCTGCAGTTACATCCAGGGTGGGGGGCAGCAGTGCTTGATATTGAGGCATAGTGGCGAGAGGCTGCCTGACCACGGCACCGTAAAACTAGAGGCGGAGCCTGACTGGGGCCCGGGTCATTGGAGGAGGCTGCAGCTGCAGCCGCCTCCTCCTCCTCCTCCGCCTGAGCCACCAGCCGCCGGTATTCCTCACAAATGGCCTCTAGTTTATGGCACCGGGCCCTGGCTGCCAACTCCTTCCGCGTAGGTTTTGGTTGGGAAGGAGGATCTATATCAAGAAGGAAAAAGAACATTGTTGTAACCAATACTCTTAGCAAAACAGTAACACAAAATTCATTCAACACACAGTGGCACAGTATCACTAGCAAGCGCAGTACATAACATTTGTGGTAAGTATCTATCCTCCTACTTTCTCGGACTCTAACATTTGTGGGAGTTTCAGGCATTATATACTAGCACTATGTACTCCAGTACACACCAGTCGTCTTGTTCTCATCTCTAGTTTAGCGAAATTACATAATCTTGTTGTAGCCGGCATGCCAGCTCAGTCAGCTAAGCTTGCACCCAAGCGAAACAGATACGAGTCACATGATGCAGACTCACGTTAGTTTTATTTCCTACTACTGTCTGCAGGTGAGGAAGCTCATATTTTTGTATTACGAGTGGCACTGGCCATACTCTCTCTGTTACATGAGGGCAATTGCTCAATTTCACTTTCACCCTGCCCTGGGTACTGCAAAAAGGCAGATTATTTATTGGATCCAATGATCATTGCTTATATTATAGATGGTAACACGACATCAGGTCAGTAGTTGTCGGTGGTGGGAGTGCTGCCGGGCGGTGACGTGGGGAGGAGCAGGGTGGGGGTAGTAAACTATGGATTACAGACAATCACAGGTAGGTAAACAATACATATAAATAAATAAAACAAATTTTGTTGCACGCACTGCATCGCATTTGGCGGTGCAGTGCGCACAATGAAAATCGTTTTATTTATTTTTAGGTTTACTTACCTGTATTTGGCCGTAATACATAGTTTAATTCCCCCTCACCCTGCCCCTCCCCACGTCACAGCCCGCCAGCACTCTCACCACCGACCGCTACTGCATAGGGTACTTTGTTTTCATTGATTGTGTAACCAACAGATAGACCACCCTTTGCAGGCTGGCTGACGCAATCGAAAATACATTAACATAGGTAGGGAGGGGTCCTCGGAGTCGGAGAGGGCACTTGATAATATATATATAAGATGTGCTTGCAAACTACTGTGAGTCAACTGTATTCTGAAAATACTACTTATATTCCCCTCCGCTTTGCTACTCTGGTGCAGTTTCTTTTACATTCTCTTCAAAGTAAGACTCTCCAGTGACAGTCTCCACCTATGCTGTCTATTGATGATAGTACATCCAGGCATACATCCATTAAAGTAAATGTCTATCATTCTTTTTTATATATCTCTTAACAAACCTTAGTTGGTTTCACCAACAACCACCCATGCGTCTGCTCCTTCCTAGCTTGCCTTGGCTTTGAGTTTGAACCAAACACCGCTGATGATTCTTGCTATCTAGTATCCACCCATACAGTGTCACCCACCCAGGCAGGCATCCTCTTTCACCTTCCACCCATCCTTCAACAACCCATGCATCTAATCTGATTCCTATCAGCCACCTATGCATGCTTCCAACATATCCTTCTCTGCCAGTCATATTACATCTCGCCCGTCCTTCCTCCTTCCACCCTTCTTTCCCTCTTTGTTCAACACATCCATCAAGGTCATCTGATCTGAGTTTTAGTCTTCTCCATAAAACCTTCACAGCTGAGTTGGAGTCAGATAGAAGAGGCCATTGGTTACTCAACTCACGCTGCTAATGCTAAGTAAAGGGTGTCTTCTTCAACCGTTGTATAATGTTCACTACAACTTAATAAGTCTCAAAGTACAGTGAGTGAAGTGAACATACTTCCATCTAGTAGTAATGTCAAGAAGTAATGAATATAACTTACCACCGCCCACCACTGCTGCTGGCTCCCCCCGTAGCTCCTGCAGGTGCTGCCTGGTCTCCTGCCCCCACCGGAAAGGCCGCATTGCCATCGCCTCTGGCCCCGCCGGCACTGGTGGTTGGTAGTATGCCTAGAAAAAACATTACACATTTTTAGATGCCTATACACCTCCCCCTATTTTATTAGTTTTCACTAGGAAGATTGAAAAAAAAGTTAATACAACATACATCATCACTAGTCCAAATCGGGTACTAGAGTAGAGTCAGTAGACAGACACTAGTAGTGTTATATGGTCCCTAGGGTCATCTAGTCCTACTCTACTCTTTGGAAAGTTAGCCTGAGTCATGTAACCCTTTTAGATTCATCATGTCTACTACTCTTTTTGCGCATATGATACCTCGCAGCTTGTTGTGCAGTAGACGCCTTTGAGGCTACATGACGGTTGCGTACAAGTGAAGAGGTCGAAAAACAAGCCACTTTGTTATGGAGTTCGGTTAGTCCGTATTGCTTAGCCATTACATGTACATGTTACACTTTTTGCCTTGACTGCGAAATGCTTGCATTATTGCAGTATACTATCTAATGTGCACCATTTTTCTCATAATAGGCGGAAGATTCCCTTCTACAAACCAGAGATTTACAGAGCTTGTGATGCATGATGTAACCAGTATTTCTACGTTCTACGGTGAGGGGTCTTCCAGAATTCACACAGATCTTTTGTCTTGTCATGCACTTGTAAATGTTTACTGTTTTAATCTTATGCTTTGTGCTGTTGAAGCTGGCTGTAGTAATAATTTCATAGAACGACGTACAGAGCTTGTTCCTTATTTGAAAATAAACATTTTGAACTTACACATAGACTCTGTGGTATTTGGTGTGGTGGGGGGACTTACACAAGTGAGTGAGCAAAAGGGTGTTATTATGTTCTGGGTTGTCTCATCATCATTGTGTATCTTCGTGTGGGGGGTCGGCACCTAATGAGACACTATAGCTAGTCGGTCAGGGGATTGTGGGTTCTTCTGACTCAGGTGTGAGTAAGGTGAGGTCCAACCTCCCATCACCAACATCCTATTTTCTTGTGCATAGTTCTGTATGTGGCTCTGCAGAATCCCTACAACCATAGTAGTATGTACTATCCTATGCAAAATACTAGTCAAATATATGGTTGGGCATTTTGTTGGTGGGAATTGTCAAAGCCTCAAGATTAAGAAGACTAGAAGAGGACAACCCAAAGGATATGACACAGTGGCTAGAGCTATTGGTCAATCTGAGTTGTATTCCAAAGAAAACCTTCAATAAAGAGTAGCCAACTGGGCAAGCTTAGCTACAATCAGACTAATAGTAGTAGTAGTACAGAGAGTCATAGCAGAGGCAGTTAGAAGGAATGTAGAGGCAGGGATAACCAGAATTTGGAAACAGATAGTCAAGATCAAAGAAGCCTTTGTAAAAAATTGAATTAGAAAGTGGAACCATAATTAATAGTTCGGAAAAAAAAGATGCAGTAAAAGTTAGGGAAATATAATTGTTAATATTAACCACTGGAGGACTTACTGGGGCCAGCAGCTGGAGCCTCTGTAGAGGAGCGGTCCTCTGGTAGTAGTTGTCCCGCCGACTTGGACCCTGTCTTCTTGCCACTGGGTTGTGCTGATGTTCATGTAAGATATAATAAAGAAAGAGACAAACATTAAGGAGTGCTGTGAAACAAATAAATCATTTAAAAAAAAAGTCAAAAAACATTTTAGGAAACAACAATTGCAATAGAATTGACCTATCTAATCAGATGGATCGACAACTGGGCTGCTTGCTGGATTCACGGATCGTCTACTTATTTATGAACACTCCAGTGTTCCATAATCATTCTGATTCGAAATACTAACGAAGCCTAAGTACCACCTGACCTATACTACCTATTCCAGACGGGCCAATTCTTCAAAAAGTCTGCATTTACATGTTTTTTAGCCATCAAAAATGCATAGATGAGATGGAGGACACATGCATAAATTTGTGCATACACCAAATTGTGAGTTGGTTGCATCTGATCTTGTTCTGCTACTGACTGACCCTGCTAAGCCTACCACTCACTAAACAAACTACAAAAGGTTCTACGGAGGACTGGGGTAAGGAGCACTCAGTTACAGAGGAGGTGTCATGCAGACCGTAAAAAAATTATGATCTAATACTAACTAAACCTAGTATCCATCCACCACTATTTCACAGGAGGACAATGGAAGGACTAGAGTCTCTCTAGCAATAGCATTACCTAACTTCAGTTCTCTAAAATAAACTCTTACATTAATCAGCCCAAGCTAGCGCAAAGTTGCAAACAAGAGTAGCGCCGAGCACCTGGGCCCTACAATCACAGAAGATTTTGAAACGTAATTTACCAGCGACGTTAGCAGCAGTAATCTTGTTATTCGTCAAAAATTTATACACAACAATACTTATACTAAGTTACTCACCAAGCCCAACGACCTCGACACCTAGCAGGTCCAACAGGTCCTGCTCCCAGTCCAGGATGTCAGACCACCGGGGGACCAGCTGGTTATGGGTGCGCCGGACCCCTGAGCACCGAAACACTGCCCGGCGCACCTTCGCCCACCGACGGTGACGCTCCTGGGTTGGGTACCCGGAGCCGGGACTGCCGCCTGCAGCCAAGGTCAAGGGGAGGTGGCGCTGGATAAAAAAAACAAGGGCGGCCACCTCCGCCTCACCAAAAAGCTGCCGGGCCTGCACCCCTGCAGGGCGCATTCGGCCGCAAGGCAGGCGGCTCTTGGGTGCAGGCACCTTGCCCTTTGAGCCGTTAGTGACAGTGCCCTTGGCCATGGTTCTGGGGTGGGTGGGAGGTGGAAAAGAAAAGTTAGAAGGGAAAAAAGAAAGTTAGAGGGAAGAAGTAGTAGCTTAAAGAAAGAAGTAATATAAAGTAAAAAAAGCACAGTAGAGCGCGGAGATTGGTTCCATCTCCGTGCCTCTCCGCGTAGGTCCCTTACGCACATTACGCCCACCCTTAATATTTTCCACTAGGCTTCTTAAGTCTCATGATTGGCGAATTACAAGGACTGCCCAATATTTCTTTTAAAATTCCCTGTTCAATCATTTGGTCAATTACTAAGGCAACTCCTGCTTTAACTTCGGGGCTCATTCTGTATTGTAGTGTATTTGGGTATATTGCACCTTCCTTCACCATAACTTTGGTTGGATGTACCTTTGCCATTAGACCAATTTCTTTTCCTGTAAAATCCCACACATCTGACCTCACTTTATTTCTTAATTCATCAGGCAAATCACTTTCAGTAAGAAGTGAAAACATCTCATCCACTTCTGTTCCCTGTTTAGCTAGCATCATTTTGAAAGCTACATCCTCCGGTGTTTGGAAAGCCACATCATCAGGCGTACAAAAGATTGTGCAATTCATCTTGCACAACAAGTCCCTGCCTAATAGGTTTACTGGACTCGAGTCGCATACCACAAATCGATGCATGTCTCTGAAATTTCCAATATTCACTTCTATTGGTTTTGTGATCGGGGACCTAATCTGTTTATTTGAGACTCCTACAAATGGAATAGTTTCTCCCGAGAGGGGTAGGTTAGGGATTTCTGCTGTTCTTACAGTAGAACGGGTAGCACCAGTATCCACTAGGAAAGTGATCTCATTGCTTTCAACCTTCCCATCAATAAATGGACCTGACTGATCTACCTCCAAGGATGTGCCAAGTACGCACTCCCCCTCCCTCCCTCAGGCACCGTCATTGCGACATTCCCGACCCATCGGTATCACTCTGCATCCAATATTGTTGAACAGTCTGTGTTTTCTTACCACTTTCTCCTCGGAATCCGGTGTTCACACTGTATCTCTGCAACCCATTGTTGGGCAAAGGGGCTTGAGGCACCTGTAACTGAGGAGTAACTATCTACTGCTTTTTCTGTTGATCCACAACCACCCCATTCTGCATCTGTGGATTTAAAATTTGAGTTACCCCATTATTCTGTTGAATGTTTCTACACTCGTTCTTCCAATTTCCAAACTTTCCACACCCATGACAAGGATATTTCTTTCTTGCTTCTTCCCTACTCATTCTTCCTTTTCCTTTGCTTTCATTCAAAACTTGATTATTCTGATTCTACCCATTCATCTGATTATCAATTTGAGAACCTTTGCTTCTTGGCCTTCTGCTATCTTCACTTGCACCCACATCATTTTCTCTTTTAACTTGTTATGCTTTGTATCAATATCATCACTGCAGTATTTTGCATACTTCAGAATGTCATTTATTGTCTTGCTTTGCCAACAAAGCATATGCTGCGGAATCATCTGGCTAATTTCTGATCTTAGTCCATAGACAAATCCATATACAAAATGTCCCATATCTTTATCACCAATGTTTTAAAATCCACTATATTGTTTAAGCACCTGTCGTAACCTTTCATAATATGCATGCACTGACTCCTTAGGTTCTTGAGTTGTTCTGTCTATTTTAACCCAATCAGTTTCTTTCGGGGGATTTTTTCCTTTCAGGAAATTGATCACTTGATTATATTTCTTCATTACCTATTTCTTCATCCTTCTCCTACCTCGCCGCCAAGACCTGGAACACCCTACCTACCCACCTATGGCAGACTGAAGACCTACTCACCTTCAGAAGACTCCTCAAGACCTGGCTCTTCGAGCAGTAGCGAAACTCCCCCTCCCCCCTCCCCCCCCCCATCTCAGCACCTTGAGACCCTCACGGGTGAGTAGCGCGCTTTACAAAATACTATGATTACCTCCTCTGAAGGTGCACCTGTTCTTGCATCTCCAGGATATTCTTGAGTGGGCCAATCAACTGTAATCTTACATTCTGTCCACAAATCGGTTGGTACCACTATATCAAACAGACAACCCAAATCCTTCAACAAAACCTTTGAGACCTTGACAAATCTCTCCACCTGCTTGTACCATTCAATTGGTTTCTCTCTCAACCTAGGGAAATCATTTGTAAAAGACAAAATATTCTGTCTGCTCCACGGAACATGAACATATCCACCACCTGGAACTTCTCTCATCGGACACACATCTTTTCAACTTTTTCTACTTCTCTCAACAGAAATGTAGACAACTCTTTGGCAACTGCCTCCTCTCTTTTCTTTGACCATCTACTTCTCCATCGATCTACATCTCCCCATTTCTTTAAAAGGTGTATCAACTCCTTTATTTGCAATCTCCTTCCTGACGCATTCAAGCTTTACACGTCCTTTTCAGTAAATTATGCTCTATAGTGTTTTTGCAATACCTTTGACTTTTCTATATCTATTCAAAATTCCAATGCTACTTCTGCTATTTTCTCATGTACAGTCTTTGTCCTCCATGTTATACTTTTGCACAGAAACAACAACTCTTCATCTTCATATGAACCTAGTTTATCAAGACTTATGTACCAATGATCATTTCTTCTAAATCCACCCTTAACTTGCTTACATCTATAGTTTTGGGTTTCTTCCTTCCTAATCCTTTTGCCCATTCCTCCAGATCTTCAGGAGAAAATCCAGCAGAACCTCCTGCCACTGGAGTGACAGCTGGTACTTTTCTTCTCGGAATCATGGCTGAAATTCTCTTTGGAGTTTCAGTCACAGCCTCAATATTTGGGAGATCCATTTATTAAACATTCGACTCACATTTACTAACATGATCGTCTACCATGACTATCTTCTTTCTAGCACTATTCTGTGAAGCTACCACATTTTGTGATTTTGGAGTACCTCGTTTATCACCATACAATGGAATAACAGGACAAATCGTTACTGGTACTGTCAGTGCTTCCACATTTAAGCCTAACTGATTTATTTTCTGAATTATCTCTTCTTTGGTTTTGTTCAATGCATCCCTTTCTTTTTTCTGTGATGCTTGAATGAACTGTTGGATCATATAGAACCTTTGGAACTAAAGGGGTTCCCATCATGGGAGCACTTGGAGTTGTATCTTTAGCACTTTCCTGTTAAGGCGGAGGTCTCTTTATCTAAATGTCTTCTAACAACTCATCATCAGATTCATCACACCCTATTCCTGTCACACCTATGTGTTTAGTTTTCTCCTTACATTTGCTCCCTTCTTGATCATTAGCCACCAATACTGGATACAATCCCTCTGTTACTACAGCCCTTCTCCATCTTTTCATTTGATCTCCTGGCGTGTCAAATGGGTATCTTGGTAAAAATCCTCTATTAATTCTCATGCCTCCTCTTTATTTCTCACACTCAAATGCCTCAACTTCCCATTCTTCCAAAGCCTTATACTGTGTTAACCTAGGATTTGGTTCCAATGTATTCAAACTGTTTCTAAAACTCTGAAGAATCCTTACATTAAATGTACTATGTTCAGGAAAAGCTAAGACACCATCATCTCTTGTATACTCCACCCAATTTCCCAACCATTCACACATATGATATCCCCTTTCCATCATCATATAGGAAGCTGGTGAATTAAGAGGTGGCATAAGAATTCCCTCCCTAGTTAGAATGTGCTTGTCCTTTTTAAAGAAATTCTTGATCTTATTAATCAACTTCATTTTTCTCGTTCTCTTATTTAATTCACTCGACAAAATCCCAAAACTCTTCCGTATTTTCACCAAACCTTTTATCCAACACTCGTCCAATGCCTGCGCGACTCACACCAACAAACCAATCAGAGCTTACTACGTATTTCCTTCTCCTCCCAATACCAGCACGCTACTGGTCTATTTAACCTCTTCTGTGCCCATGACGAGATAGTCTCGTCATGGAGCACGGTCGCGCTGTGCTCATGGCGAGACTATCTCGTCATGAACCACACCCACTAATGAAACGCCCGGCACAGGAGGGGGAAAGTGCGTGGCACAGAAGGGTTTAACAATCAGACCTTTCAACACACCCACTTGTCTTGTGACATCAGTATTACTCCTTCTACTGACCCTCCCTTTACAATCTGCAGTTTTCTCATGCCCGCTACTTCAACCAATACCAGCACGGCTCTCTGTGACCTCAGTACGGCTCCTGCTACTGACCCTCCCTTCACAAGGTAATACAACAATGTCTTTTCTGTCTTTCGTTATAAAATTCTTTGTTAGTAACAATGTAAAAACAGCACTAATCTGTCTGCTCCACTAAACCAAAGACAGTTTCTCCACGCGCTACAAAGAGAAAATTCCTTCCTGTCACTGCAAGTAAAAACCACTGTTTACCCCTCACTTAAGCTCAGGGCGGGCCTGCTACTCTTCTAGGGATACTCCTCCTTCGGGTAAGGCCAAAGTTTCACAGGCGGGCCCTCTGATGTCATTCACACTATCCTCTTATACGATATAGCCCCTAGTATAATACTGCCAGCCCTGCATAGCTTCTCAGTATTATGAGAACAGACAAGTAACCTTCTTCAGTGTGATTTCCATTTACCACACTCTTCTAAATTCTATTCCCTTGATTCCCAGGTATCTCTGAACCTGTGCTTCCAGACAACATAAAACGCGACACTTAACTCTTAGTGTTAAACATATAGTCAATTAGTCAGAACAATAGTCAATAATCAATAATCACCAAACTAATAGATGATAACCATCACTCTGCTACCTGAAAAACTGATCCCGCGAAAGGCCAGGATGAACATTTCACAATCAACACATTATTCACAATGGGCCCATATACACATTCAAGTTTCCTGACTGTTTCACTGGGGGTCAAGATGTATTTCATTTTGATCTGAATTTGTCAATGTCTAACTGACCTTCACAGATCAACACTCTTCCTTTGGTCAATGGACCAATCAGTAGAGTAGTTGATGGTGATATTAACAATTTCATTAATCTATCTTATAACTTTTAATAAAATAATCACAGACTTCAGGTAAGATCCAATACATTTTATCTAACAACTCATTCAAAATGAACGCTCATTTGTACAGATTCACAGTGCAAACTCCATCAACTTTCATGGTAGGGAAAATGTAACTTATCAAATTACATTCAAAATACAGACGCATTCAACAACCTTAATGCATTAGGAGTGATAAATGAAGAGACAATAGGCACAATAACTCATACTTTGCGAAGATATGCAAATTCAAGACAGAAATATAATTACCAGATGGTGAAAAGGGGAAACCCAACCCCTGGCCAAAAGGATTGGTGGAGGCCACCTGATAGAGAGTCAGGAGACAAAGACTATAGGACAGGTGCAGGATAGGATTATACTTACTACACTTCTCTAGAACCCGACTCACCGGAGCACATCCCTCTATTACACTCTCTCCCTCCTCAATATTCTTCCACAAATCTTGAATCTAATCAGGCTGTCTTTCAGTATTGAATCTTTCCAGTCTGTTCTTCTCCAGCAGCAGCTCTCGCCCACTCCTCACTCAGCATCGACGTCTCTCATCTATTCTCTAAGTCACTCAAGTTATACTCTTTAATTCTATATGTCCCACCCTCAAAATTTGCAAGTATCCATTGATTCAGCGGGTTACCAGCTAGAGATACTCACAAACCAACATACTCACCTGGGCCCAATACACACGCATACACATGAGCTAGTAAAGTACCGCTGGGGTCAACTTGTTGTACTAATACATGTAAGATGAATTTACCTTATCATTTCTTACCAAACCTTTCTGACCAAATGTACTTTCCTCTGGTCAATGGACCTTTTAGTTAACTTTTGTAGGCAAATTCATGTGTGCCAAGAACCCAAATTCAATTTGTACACCGTTTCTCCAAGGAAAAAAATCTAATTTGAGTCAGATAAATTGTTAAACAATGCTATTACGATGACAGTACCTGAATAGGGAGAAACAGAGAGAACAATACAATGACATACTACACAGAATTATAGTTACCTAGAATGATGTGGAAACCAACCCCTTGGCCAAGATGCTGGGAAGGGTCCCCTGGGACAGATCAGGTGACAACGGTTCAGGACGGGATTCAGGGACAGGATAGATGATCTCTTTTAGATAGGACGCCTGCGTCGCACCCCTCTATGACACTATCTTCCTTCTCGATTCTTCCGCGATCTTCTTCTATTATGTGCCTCCTCAATTCTTCCGCGATCTTCTTCTAATTAATCTGGGTTTAGGCTCTAAGTCTGCAATTCGAGTCTTCTTCAGCAATCATTCAGTTCTCGGATAGCATCCCGGTCTTTCAGCATCTCGGCAGTATGAGCAGCAACTAACTAACTAAACTACCTCAATTATACCCTTCTAAGCGCATGTACCACCCCTAAATGATTTGCATTAGCATTTTAATAAAGTTGCAGGGTTTAGTTTCGGCAAAAGCATTTGCCTTAACATGTGAATTTCAAGCGGGTATCTTAAAAGCGATTGCGCAGCTGCAAAGATTTTCCTCCAAGCAAAGACTCGTCATTACTACGTAGATGTAGTTGACGCATGCACAGTACAGAATTCTGCGTTAGCAGCCCTTTTGAGTCACACTCGGGTTACTTGTTAGTACGACACATATGCAAGCTTCCCCTAAACTTAAATGTGTGAACTGTAATGCACGTTAGTATTCATAAACACAATTATTATGGTATTACGAATTATTTGAGAAGACTGCATCCGAGCAAGTCTCTTATATACGAGTCCTTGCTCCATCAGTGTGAATCATGGACTATGATTGGGCAGGAGAGTTGTCATCACCTCATGCGCTCATTCTTGATTTCTTAACTAATTCTTTGTTTAGTAAACCCTTCCCATTTAATTTATTTATTTTTCAGAACCATTTCCTTTCACACATATTCACAAAACAAATTAGATACAAATTTTATATAATTCTAAAGTTGAAGAGAGTTTCCAGGCATCTGTCCTTGGTCCTTGGCAGGTTGTCAATGATCTGGTCAGCAGGTCACTTCAAGACTTCAGTGCTCAGACTCAACTTGTGTTACGTCTCAACCGCCATCTTGGCTTAGCACATCAGGCCGAAATGCACACTATTAATAAAGGAATCATGAACAAATGTTAATTTCTCAAATATGTTATTATCACTGTTCACCACCCACTTCTACTCTATCCCATGTAATTTTCTTCTTTGTTAAGCAAAAGCATTAGCAGCGACAGCTCTTTTTAAATCCAGGCAAGCAAGTGCCAGGCACGCGGTTCCTCGAGACCTACAGTTAGCAACTCCTTGCGCATGCGTGAGAGTTTCCCTCTCACATGGGTTAATCACATGGTTATTTGCATGGAACTAATTTGCACATGCGCAAGACGATTTTCAGTTTCAAGTGGGATTTCAGTTACGTAGCAAATTATTCTTTGTTATTTAAGCAGGCATAAAGTTTTCTCCCAATGTATGAATGTCGTGTGTATGTTAATTTTCTTTTATTTTCTATTTCTATTTGTTAGTACCTGTTAACGAGAGGTTGATCCGAGCAAGTTTCTTTTCCTCGAATCCTTGCTCCATCAATGGGTCAGTGAAGGGAGTAGTACTCCCCCCTACTCTGGCAGACCAGCAACAGAGAGACTGCAGGAATATGTTGGGACAGTCTGCTGTGCTGCTTCCCCTGACTCGTGGTCAGACTAACTGGTGTCTTCATGATGTGGACACTGGTGACAGCCTACCTGTGAATAGTAAATTCTACATGTTGTCCGACCAAGCAAAGGCAAGCATCAAAGTTGAAGTAGCCAAGATACTGGACCAAGAAGTAATTGAGCCCTCTGTCAGTCTCTGGGACCGTCCAGTAGTTCTGGTTCTAAAACCTTACCTACAAGGTGGGAAGAAAGAGTTTAGGTTTTGTGTGGTCTATAGATGTATGAATACAGTTACTAAAAGCAATGTTCACCCCTTACCTAAAGCTAATGAGCTCATTGACAGGTTGGGAGCTGCACAGTGTCTGAATACTTTTGACTTAGCCTCAGGATACTGACAGATTGACCTGAGTGAAGGGGCAAAAGAGAAGTTGGCATTGTCCACACCACAGGGCAACTTTCAGTTTAAAGTGAGGCTATTTGGCTTAAAGAATGTCCCTGCCACCTTTCAACAGTTGGTGAAACAAGTCCTGTCAGGTTTGGAAGCTTTCATGCAGCTTAGCTAGATAATATAGATGTGTTCAGGACACCTGGGAGGAGTCCCAGGCCTACCTGACTAATAATGAGAGCAAATGCCAACTAGGGCAAAGTTCTGTTGTGTACCCATGCTGCCTTGTGGGGGAGGCCATTTACAACTTTTCCGATCAAAAATCTAAACCATTATGGATTGGGAAGTTCCTAAGACATAAATCCAGGTCAGAGATTTTCTTGGGCTGACTTGGGATTACAGGAGATGTATGAAGAACTATTGCACAATGTTGGCTCCCTTGACTCTACCCAGCTCGAAAAAAAGAAGCCTAAGAAAGTTATATGGATTCCAGAGTGTCAGACAGTCTTTGACACTCCGAAAGATGCCATGTGCACAGCATCTTAAAAGCACTTGCCTACAGTAAGGAGTTTATTGCTCAGATAGGTGCTTCAGAAGATAGGATTGGGGCAGTGTTGGCAGAAGTAAATGAAGAGTGTGAAGATGAATCAGTTGCCTTCATCAGCAGGTAACTACTCTCCAGAGAGCAGCATTGAAGTAACATTGAGCAAGAAGCCTTTGCTGTGGTCTAGCCGCTTAAGAAGCTGAGGACCTACCTGTTTGGGACTCACTTCCAAGTTCACACTGACCACAGGCCTCTCAGCTGGTTCATGCAGATGAAAGGATAGAACCATAAACTGTTGAGGTGGTACATATACCTACAGGGGGTGGATTTGACAGTGGAAAACATACTTGGGACTGCCCATGCCAATGCAGATGCCCTTTCCAGGTTATGCTGCTTTGATGGTGAGAACCACTTGGGCTTTGGTAAGTTGCTTATCACCTTTTATCTGTAGGTGGGCCACGTAACGAAATGCTCTAGACCCCTAAAACTGTACATTTCAATTGGTTACACTTAACTGACATGACTTAACTCACTTGTAAATCCTTAATATATGGTACCTTATTTGCCTAGAGCCTATAAGTTGAGTGTCACTCGAGGACTGCAGCACTGATTGTGGCACCACAATGCTCAAAAGGGCAACCACTACCCCCAGAATGACAGTGCTACCTAGAAGGACAGCTGCAAACTCTCAACTCAACTTTGTCATGTGAACCAATTGCAAGGCCCTAACCTTCCCTCATATTACTTTTAAGCAATCCATAAGGAAGTCCTGTGATAACCAGCAGGCAGGGTGCAAGGTGTTGTAAGGTGGAATATATATTTGTGGTATTCCAGCAGCAAAAATGTCCCAAAATGTGTTTCTGCTGTAGCAAGGCTGATAGCCCCATTGGCTAACATGGGAATTTACCCACTGGGCGAACTCTGCAATAGGGCCACCAAAACTGGTACTGTTTGGTATCAAAAAGACTGTCTTAATAAACCCGACTTTAGCCTGAAGTCAGATTGAATGTAAATGAGTACCAATGGCACTTTTAGAAAGTAGCCATTTAGGTGCCCCAGCCAGCCAGTAACCTATCTAGTACACATCTGCTGTCTCTGCGCTGTTTGCCACCTTCCAAAGTGTGAATGACGTTGCTGGTGAGAGAACACACCTCCTCCCAGGCAAGATACCCTGTGGAAAGGTGAACAAGGGGAACAACTGAGTGCAGGCTGCAAAGAACCAACCGTCTCTAGTGAGAAGATTTTGCCCACACCCCTGTCATTGTGGCCCCAGACAGCCTGGCATCATTGGGAAGCAGAGAAGCCCATGTAGGGTTGTGTAGGCCTTGGCTAGCCATTCCCATGGGGTGGGCTAGTGAGGTCGTGAGAGGGATTCTGCCATCTTCTTTTAATGAATAATGGTGACTTCCGGGTACCCGGATGCGATACTTTGCAGGAAGTGTTCACCATATGGGTAAGGCTGAATGGGGGTGCACTTGCCCATTGGCTAGTAGTCGTCCCCTCCTACCCGAGTGAGATTGTAGGGTTAAATAGGTCACCTATGACCACAGAACTTAGACCTGCTGGACCAACTGCATGGATTCGAGTATGTGACCCTAGGACAAGAGAGAAATGGCACCAAAGACTGATCCTACTGCACCCACCAGGACACAAAGAGACACCACGGCCTGCACTTGACGGCAGGAGGCTTCCAAAGTCTCCAAGTGTCAAAGGACCCCAAAGAATCTCCCAAGGGCTAGTGGTCCTAGCTCCCTTTCTGAACCACAGGCCTACAGCAGGTTCAAAGAACTGACCTGCATCTGGCCATCAGGCCCATTGAAGGAATCATCCTTTGTCGACTGGAGTGTATTTTCAGAGTCATCGTTCTAACCCCTAAAAAATGCTAGAGACTTAGTTGTACCTGCACCAACCCGCAGAAGCAACTACTTCCCTCTGCATCTATTACCCAAGCAACTGCAGCACCTGAGGACCAGTTGTGAGGCGTCACCAGCTAGACGTTGAGAGCACAGAGAGACTGTGAGTTTCATCACCCAGGATCCCCCTGCCTGTTGAGAATTACAGGAGTGTGCACCAGAGGAATCCCCGGGCATCCCCAGTAATGATTGTCACAAGACTCACAAGCCTGATTCCCAGCGCAGCATTAGGACTACTCTGGTACAGAGGGATCAAAAAGGATACTGGACTTGATGATAAGTCAACATGTCAATCCAAGTAACTGGTTGGTTGAGGCCACTGGGTTGGATACGCCTGAGAGGGGACTGTTGTGGACCAAAGGGGCACGTAGTGGCCCTACTATGCACGGTACCACTTTTCTCCACAGACCACATCACTCTGTGCGACCTGATCTCACGCAACGTTAGGTGTATTCAACGTATTTTGAATTGTTCTCAAATTTGCAACTCTGGAAACATCCCGTCATTTTTAAAGTTCACGTTGTCTACAAATTCATATAAACATAATCTATTTTTATAAAGTAGTGTCATCATTTTATTGTGTTGCCTCCTTTACTTGGTCGAGTTGTTGTCGTTTTGGTTAATGCTTTACATATGTTCCTCTAAGTAAGTTGGGCTGCTTCAGTGCTACAGCTACCCAGGACTGAACAGTGTTACTGGGAAGAACCTTATTAGACCTGTTGAGGGTGGAATGAAGTTGTTATAGAGTGTACCCCATAATATAACAACCAACGTTGCTACAGACCTCATTTTTAGAGGCCTGGTAAATGGGATGGATTTCCCTACCTCCAGACTAACCAATACAATGGGTATTGGTAACTCCAGAGGTTGGAAAAATCCAGCACATTACGAGTTAGACCCTGAGGATCCACTAAGGAATAAGAAATTACCAGGGGAATCAGACGCAAATGTATC